>NW_027526361.1:145117669-147540169 GCF_048455015.1 Haemaphysalis longicornis
TCGAGTCCCCCTCGCGGGGAGATGGGCCCTTTTTTTAAAGCGCACCGAGCGCAGTCCAGGCCGAGTTTACCTCATGCCCGTACATGGTACACCACGTTCGGAAGTCGCCTTGTAGTCACAGCGTCAGCAGGCGCATATTCGTTATCTCGCCGCTTTCAGAGCTGGCTGCGACGCGCAGCCACGTGAACGCTGCGACTATTGATAACGCTGGGTCATGTAGTCTTGCAAAATGCTTGAGACTGCCCAGTTCGCGTTATCTGTTACAGTAAATGGTCTCTTTTTTTTCTTTAAACGTTGTTAACGGAACGTTGAAAGGTAGTTTCAGAAAGTGACAGAAATCTTGTGTTCGTGGCAGGCATTCAATTAATCTGCGTGAGTCTTTCCATGGTTCGAAAGAAAGCAAGAGCGCATCACACACGATGGAAAGAGAAGTATAAAAAACACTTGCGCAAGTGTTTGTCAAGTTCTCTTGGTGTTCCGCCTGATGCGGTGGTTTCTTTCAAACTTATGTATTGACCAGCCCAACTTTTCACTCGTGTTTTTGCCGTTATTTTCTGGTAATTACTGAGGTCATTGCTGGAGGTTAATTTTTACCAATTGCTTTAAAATTTTTTCGGATGTGTCGATTTCGAATAGAGTATTCATTATTCTTTACGTTGTCTGTTCATACTAACATTGAAGCTTCTCTTTCACAGCACAAAAAGTGCCCAAAAATATTCATAAATGATCATACATACGTGCAAAATCTTCTTTGTTAGCTGAATTTTTTTTTGTTTTCTGGAATGTTTGGTTTATTTGGGAAGACGGCTACGTTCTCGGCAGCCAAGGCGTGCAACCACGCACTATTTTATTTATTTATTTATTTGAAGCGCTCACCAACAGTGGTGTGCGTTCTCGGGTGAGGCACTGGGTAAATTAGGAATATAAGGCACACAGAGACAACACATAAGCAAGGGTAGTAAATCAAAAATGGGTAGATGAATTGTGTGGGTATACGGGGTGTTTCATTGAGAATAATTAATTTTAAAAAAATTGGATTTTGGAAGTAAAGCTGTATTTCTTGCGCTACGTGATCAGGGGCCGTGGCAGGTGCCAAGTGCTATTTATGGAAATAAGTAACTTGACTTTGTTAATCACCGTTTCAATTATCCTAAGTTAGGTGCTTGATTGTAATGATTACCTTGTAGAGGATCATGAGTCCATCTCGTATCGATAAATACATTTCCGAAATTGTAACTGCGTGCAGAGGTACAGCGCTCAGAACCTAAGCTCACCAGATGTGCGTAAAGGGCTCCGGGCGGAAGCTGAGCGCCGCAAAGCTGCGCCCACAGGCTCATGTCACTCGGAGCTGTACGTACATGCCACACGCACGCCGGGCTTTATCTTCGGCCTGAACAGAAGCAAGGGGCACCTGAACAGCTAAAAAGCATCTGATAGCCGGATTTCTAGGTTACAAAGTTCCCAGTCAGGGAGTTATTACGTCAAAACAATCTTTGGTCGGCCCATCAGGCCACCGAAACAATAATGATAAAAAAGCGCTCCGACATTGGGAATGAGCGTCTTGGGTTACTGTGTTGCTGGGGGGAAGGGGGGGAGGGGATATACCGTTGAAAGTGAACTAAGGGAGGGAATGTTTTGGCCCAAACGGATAGCCGTTGGACCACCGTGGTAACGGAATGACAACCCTGAAATGAGAATAGAAAGAGCAGAAGACCGCAAGCGCTATGAAAGAATGAAATACAGAAATTAAGCGTAGATGAGTTATTCGGACAGAGCAATATAAAAGCAGTTGAACACCCACGGGCAACGCCCTTGACAGGCAGATCATTCATTCATCCCTACATACATACATACATACATACATACATACATACATACATACATACATACATACATACATACATACATACATACATACATACATACATACATACATACATACATACATACATACATACATACATACATACATACATACATACATACATACATACATACATACATACATACATACATACATACATACATACATACATACATACATACATACATACATACATACATACATACATACATACATACATACATACATACATACATACATACATACATACATACATACATACATACATACATACCTGCGTATGCACATACGTACCTACGTACACTACTCAATTTACGCAGTGAGGACGTATTATGAAAAATAGAAAAACCTGCGATAATTTAATTAAACCGGCATCACATTTCGTTCAATGTATAACATATGACTTTAGCGTTACGGTAACGTTTACCTAAGCTGTGACGTACGCATTGCACTTGTCACATGCGTTTTCGTCGTTCCGTAATATTTATGACCACAATAATTTGTTATATTTTTTTACAAAAATAAACAACACAACAAAACGCCTCAAATAAGTGCGCTGCGTAGGATTTAAAGCCGTCTAAATAGAACATCTTAGTACACCAAACGCATTTCGCAGAAAAGAACGAAAAGAACGAGCTAAGATAGAAATCACCATTGTTACGTATAGCAAGAACAGGTCATAAAAGAGCGTTCTAAGCCGAGCTATGGCTGGATCCCATCCGCAACACCCCGTTTTCCGTTTCGTTTCGCATGCTAAAAACACCGGGCAGCTAGCCAAATTCAATTTTCCAAGAACTCACAAGTCGTCGTAGCAATGGTCACAAGTCGTCGCAGCAACGGCCACAATTACTACCGTTCGAACCACTATGTGCGTAGCTTAGATTGGGCTTAACCGCTCGCATAATAGTGTGATAGGGAAAGTGATAGTTCTTGTTTGGTGATCTTTTGTGACGAAATGCTATCTCGTCGATACTACGTACAATCGTGTACTTTTACTTCAAATCCCATGTCGCATTGTACGAAACTTTTCAAAAGCAATACAGCGGTAATAAATTCCAACTAAGCTGTTTCACTATTCGGGAAATGTTATAAATGATGCAAAATGGAGAGACGAGCTAGTTGGTTCGCAATTTCCATGAGTGAAACTTAAGCGCAAAAGTTTTTCACAGGGACGAGAAAGGGAACGACACAGGCGCTTCCCTTTCTGTGTCGTTCCCTTTCTCGTCCCTGTGAAAAACTTTTGCGCTTAAGTTTCACTCATAGAAGTTATAATTGATGTTATAAATGAGAGTACAAATATGTTTGCATGGTAAAAACGAAGCGGGGGCCGAATTCTCTAAAAAACGGGCGTCGCTTTGAAGTGACGGGTGTCGCGCCATTGAAATGCATGTGTTCTGGGGTTGGGGGCGTCGCTTTGCGGTGGTGCTCAGGAGCTATGACCGTAAAAAAAGCGCTGTGGCAAGGGCGCGAAGCGACACCCACTGCCCCCTACCGTTTCAATTGTCGCTTCGCGCCCTGGCCACAGCGCTTTTCTCACGGTCATAGCGTCATAGCTCCTGAGCACCACCGCAGAGCGACGCCCCCAACCCCAGAACACATACATTTCAATGGCGCGACACCCGTCACTTCAAAGCGACGCCGCGTCGTTTTAGAGAATTCGGCCCCGGGTGACCACTTTAGGCACCCTTCTTCACCTAGAAGGGCTGATAAAGCTGTAGTTATCGCCGGAACAACGCCGCACGGCGTGATTTGCTCGCCCGCAAGAGATATGTTTTCAGTTTCTGCTGTGACATGGGTGCGATTTTCTGCATGCGTAACACTCGCAATCGTCGCTGCAGTAATTTAACACGCATAAGTGGGATAGAATTCTCCTTAAAGAAGTCACGTTTCGTGGCTTCCACAGAAGCGCAGCGAACCAAGCTTCTATCCCGCAAACGGCAGGATTGACAACGAATGCTGAGGGAAGCCTGGAGCCCAGTAGGTCCACACACACACCCCTTGCTGCTTCCGTAGCTCGCTGCAATGCTCTTCTGTCGGTCGGAGCCATTTAACCACCGCCGTTTATGCTGGCGCGAAAGTGAATTGTGTATACGCGCTGTCGCATTTCAGTGTTCTTACCTGCGCGCGTATATTGATACCAAAGGTTTAGAAAACCTGTAAATACATTTTCTGTCGCCTTCTTAGACGCAGTGGCATTATCTGGGGGTCGCAGGAAATGAATGCATCTTTTCATTCGCTCCACGAGAAGCACCTTCCTCGCCCTCTTTGCAAGTCGCCGACTTTGTGTTCTCCAGAAAAAAACAGCAGCATGCAAAAACGCAAAAAAGAAACATCTGGGCCAACTCATGCCGGTATTCATTCCGAACTGAGATTTAATTTCACGGTATTCATTCCGTACTGATATCTGACATTCTTGGCCACGATCTTCGGTCGTATCAGGGAACGCTCGTGTCATCGCACGACCGATGGATGCCGTCATCGGAGCTATATTTCCTTTCGTGCGGCGGAATAAAGCGTGCTTCAGTGTCCTGGTTGTTTTTACACTGCTAGATTGCAACTACCTGACGCACCTTTTTGGGGGCGGTACGTGATGCCATCTATGAAGCGAAAAAGTGCGAATCTGAATGGCGCCGAACTGCGGACCCTCTTAAGGGTCAAATTGTTTTTTACAAATGACACGGCTGATGAGCCAAAAAGGCCTGACAGGTTGTGTACACGTCTAGCCAAACTGCTCTTTCAAACGGCTACAGATTGCAAGGGCACATTCTGATTACAGTGTTAAAGGTCAATATTTCTTAAAATTGTAAAAATTCCCCCATGGAGAGAGTGAAAAGCGGTAAAATAGGTTTTCAGATATTAATTTTTTTTACCGCCCGCCATCTGAGATATCGAACTGATTTTCCTTGGGATAGGCAACTTACGTATCTCAACACTGTTATACAAGATTTTTCAATGGCACCCTCCCGATAGAGGCAAGCGGGATTTCGGGAAAACACCGTTCCTAAAGATTCTCAAATAACTCTTTCACCGATTCAGTAATCCAACTGATTTTTGCTAGAATATCTTACTCATACAAATGCACAGAACCATTTTAAGGATTCCGCTCGGCGCGCCGCTCAAGGGTCAAATTGTTGTTTACAAATGACACGGCTGATGAGCCAAAAAGGCCTGACAGGTTATGTACACGTCTAGCCAAACTGCTCTTTCAAACGGCTACAGATTGCAAGGGCACATTCTGAGTACAGTGTTGGAGGTGAATAATTCTTAAAATTTTAAAAATTCCACCATAGAGAAAGTGAAAAGCGGTAAAATAGTTTTTCAGATATTAATTTTTGTACCACCCGCCATCTGCGATATCGAACTGATTTTCCTTGGGATAAGCAACTTACTCACGTATTTCAACACTGTTATACAACATTTTTCAATGACACCCTCCCAATACAGGCAAGCGGGATTTCGGGAAAACACTGTGTTTTTATACTTTCGTATATACCCACCCAGCCGGTTGATATTTCCCATTCGTTTTTTCTTGAAAATGCTGCCCATTTAATTGCCCGAAACCCACTTTCAGGATTTTGCCCTAACCTGCGGATAGAAAGGCCAGCGAGTTTTTTTAATCTACATCCTTTTGGACGTAAAATTCAGTTGAGTTTTCCCGGGTTCGCTTAGCGTCGCCATCTGTTGACACCTTCGGCAACTGCCCGTCTCCCGTAGGAGCCGGTGTCATATATCATAAATGTAAAAGAGAAGATGCACTAGTAAAAAGCGCAAATGTTAGCTTTCGGCATCTTTTGGGACTTCCTGCAACACCGCGCCTCCCGTAGGGAGCCCATGTTACTTCTGATAAAACTGTACCGATGAGCATCGTTCATATCTTCTGAGATAGCACTTCCTACGACGAAGAATACCCCTCACGCAGCCTGCCTCCATCATGTGTTCTCAGCGCAATCTCCTGCCGAATTCAAGTTGTGTTTGCAACCTGGCATTCCTCCTCACATCATATTAGGAGTGCAAACAAACCAAGCTCCTTCTTCTATCCACTTTTCCAAACCTTGAGCTGTGGGAGAACCTGCAGGTGACTAACAGCGATCCGGATGTCCAGACAATTCTTCCAGAGCGAAGGCTGCCCACTCATCACATGGCTTTGTGAAATTGGGAACCACTCCCACTTCGACGGCTCAATAAAACCTTTTTGCACTCACTGACACCTTCGCTCAAACGCGCCATCTTGGTGCAAATTGTTTAGCGAGAGTAGAAGTAAAACACGAGTACCAGTCGTTTCCGATTACCATGACGCGCCTGCAGTAGGAGCCCATGTACTGAAAGCAGGCAAACGCTCCCGAAAGTTTACCGCTTCGCAATGAAGTAGCCTAATATGGCGACTAACAAATACCAATTACTGTCCTTAACATAATGGCCCACCCGGGCACCGCCGGGTACTACCGCTAGTATAAGTATACGCTGACACGCCTACAAAAGTTCCTTGTCGTTGGACCAGGGTGCTCCCGAAAACTTATTTAGCGCCGGTGATTCGCACGGCAGGCACTGCATGCACTGCTGGAAGGCGGCTCGCCTCTCAACAATTGAAAACTCGTGCCATCTGAGGGATGAAGCACGGCCTCAAGATGATCTTTTCCATCGAGCGGCCGTGGATAAAGCATGGCCGCTCGATATAGCGCATAGTTGAATGTAGCGTATAGTATTTTTAACGTAAAATTCATCTTTTCAATAGTAAACACATAACATCTCCAGTAACCCTTTCAATTGCATAGAACCGTTTTCATAATTCCCCATTCGAACAAACTGAAAACGCAAAGAAAAATCTATTGCAGAGTGCGAAAAAGTTCTTGTCTTCCTCGTGCAATGACTACATTGTTAGAGTTCTTTCTTAGCACACTGCTCGATTTTGCAAAACGAGACTCAGTGCAAATGACACATGCAGCGCCTAACGAACATTTCTTCCTAACAGCCTAATTATTCCACTTCCGGGGGGTGAGCGGCTACCGTTGCTCGCAAATGCAAGGATGTTTCCTCCGGGGTACACCCTTAATTGCTAAGCGAGAGGCTGTGCTACTCTTTGTGCGGCAGAATTGCCAGGGCAACCATTCCCCCTTAGCGCTTTTTAGGATAGTGCTACACAGTTTCCAAACTTTGTTGCAATATTAACGGAATGCCTTTGGGTTGGGTGGCTCCCATCAAGAAACAATTGTTCCCTTACTGGGTTTGTATATTTTAGCAGGAACTAGTTTTTTCAAAGCAAATCTTCGTAATTCAGTTTTCCACAGTACCGAACCTGTGTACAGAGAGTACGTGGCTTAGACCAGCATAACGCACCTTGTTTGAAGTACATAAGCCAGCGTTTCGAGAACATATATTTTGTAGTATTCATAGAATGCGCAGGTGTTCATCGCTCTAAACGCTATTGGTTTCTGTTCAAGTTGTATAAAATATGGCCCTGAGGCTAGCTGCATTTTGTTCTGTTTGTAGGTGTTGTCTGAAGCGTGTACTCTTTGAAGCCACATACGCTATTCAAAATTATCACCCTTAACCCAATTCGTAATGCATTACGTGCAAATAGCAACAGCCGCCCGAGATGCATCTATTGGTTGAGAAATTAATTGTATGAAGGCGAGGTGACCCTGAATACACCTTCGCTTGATCGGCTCGAGTTTGTAGAGGTGTTCAGAGACAAATTGCCGGTAACCCTTTCAAGGCATTTAAGGAACTGCTTGTCAATGTAATAATGATTTCCTCGAACAACACCTAGGCAAATGTCTCCTCGCCGTTGCTTGCGTCATGTTCTGCGCACTCTCTATCGTTCTGGCAAGCTTTTGTATGAAGAACTACGACTGGGATAATTTAGTGGTAAATAAATAGCGGTGTCATTGTCTATCTTTTAGCCCTTAGTTGGTACGAAGTTAGGGATAGTATTGCATGGTAGCCGTTTCCCTAAGAAGCAATAGCGGCCACTGCGTGTGGTAGTGAAAAGGTGCTCCTTTAATAACAGGTTGTCTTCATTGTGCTTTGTTCAGGGTAACCGCAAAAAAAACTGACCTGTCTGCCTGTGTGTAGGTTTAACTGCCCAGTCTAACCAATATGTAAAACGAATGGTTGAACACACTATTTATAAAGGCGAGACAGTTCCAAACTATTAAAAGTGGCGCCATGGCTTATACAGGTCTACAGTGTTAGGCGCAGAGGAAACCTCAGGTATATTATATATAATTTAAGCATGTATACAAACATGCTTTGAACTGATAACACATGTTGGAGAGGTTTTTAAGGATAATAAACAAAAACAGCGTTCAAGACGTTTTGGAAGTGAAAGGAGGTAGAAGCAGTATTTAAAAAGAAACTCGCCGGCTCAGGCTGTTGATCCATGCACAACACAAGCGAGGTGTTGCAACAAATTACCTGCGCGCATTGTGGAAGGGGGAAGATTGAATTTGAGTGAGCAAAGCTCGGTTGAACTTATCAGCCAAGCAGCAAGAAGGGAGAGCGTGAGTTTGGAAGAGAGGGGGTGGATAGAGTTTTACATGCGAGAGGCTACAGAGACATTTTCTTCAAAGTGAGCAGATATGGAGGCAAAGTATTCATTTATCAACCTATTTCTGTCTACTCTTGGGGCAACACCTCAGCTGATGCTCGAGGTTTTCGCCGAATACTGAAGTAAGGTGGCCACATGCTGTTATAGTTACGGTGAACTTTCTTTATCACCGAAAGCGTTCCTAGTATATATAATATATGCAAATAATCCTGGCTAGTAAAGGGTCTTGCGATTCCTACCCGCAGTACTTATACCAGTATTGAGGCATGTAGAAAAAAATATTTCACGAACACCAGCGTGCCGCGTCTAAAATTATCGTACAGCTTTATATTAGTGTACAACGCGTAATTCCTGTTTCAGCGTCGTTCGATGCATTCAATTTCGTTTCTATTCGCATCCGGGATAAGCCTGGAACATTCTCGTGCTAGGCGTTGGTAACAACCTGGCCGGCAAGTACAAAACCAAAAATAAAACCTTCGGCGCTCAGCTTTCACCGAAGCTTCGGGGAGCATAGGGTTCCTGCGCTGCTCGGGCGGTGCTGCACGGAAGGAGGCCAAACTGGTTCCGGATAGTGCTTCCACGTAGCACACATCTGCAGGGGTCCCACAGGAGCCCGTGTCTCCCGAAGCAACATGAGCTCGATTGTGCCAATTGTGTAGCGACATGGTCTGCAGCCGATCCCCAGAACGTCCAATCTTTTCGCGCGATAAACTTCGCACAAGAGAAAATAACTCTCCAGCGCTATCTGCTTTTACAGCGTAGAGGAAAGTGCTGCGTTGCTGAGGGCGCCCTGCCACTCACAGGTTCAGCGATGGTCATATGAACTGAAATTTGAAGTGACGGCTTCTTTTTTAAATATTGCACTTGGCGACACAGAATTGTCAGCAACCGCCCATCGATAACAAGAGTAGAGCAATTGGCGACGATCTTGCGTGAAAGTCAGCGACTCCGGCGGATCGCAGGCTCGTCGGCTGTGGTGCGACGCGCTTCTGCGCACGTGTGCACTTATAGGTGAACTTTCATTAAACACCGCTGGCGTGCGCCATCGTTACGAAGACGCGATGCAGCGCTAGCTTGCGTTTTTATTGTATCGTGGCTCAGCGACAACATACAGAGATGGTCAGAAGCGTGAAATATGTTTTGGGATTCCGAAAGTAGTGGCCGTGAGGCGAAGCCGTAGGGCAAATTCAGTCGCCGTTGTATTGCCTTGTTCACGCTTACTTTACTTATTTACGGTCTTGCCTCATATACTCCCGGATCGCACCAATTGCACTAGAACAGGGGTCGGCAACATTTTGGGATGGAGGGCCGAATTGCATGAAGCAAACCGGGTGGCAGCGGAGAGGGGCTTTGAAGGCAAATGTAAATATTTTGGGGAATTGCCAATAATATTTTGCAATAATTAAGAATCTACCTGAGTGTGAAGATGGGGCGCCCTGCACCTGGAAGCAATCAATTCTCTATAAGAGGCTCCCGTCTAACACCCCACTTGAGTCCAAAAAGGCGAGTCGGCCTTCACGCATTTATGGACAGGGTGAGCGGGGGAAGTTGGGGGGGGGGGGGGGGGGGGGGGGGGGGCTTCTCACGACGTGCTGTGGGCCGCTTAATACTGCCCCGAGGGCTGCATGCGGCAAGCAGGTCGTAGGTTGTTGACTCCGCACTGGAACATAATGAACAGAGGGATGATCGTACGTAAATATTTGTGACACACACCTTGTATGCGGCTGTATTGTGGTATTTAAATATAAAAGTACACATTTAAGCAGGCAGCGAATGTCCGATATGGTGTTGTTTCTCGCTTTTTATTTCCGCCTAATGAGTTTATAGGAAGCTATTGCCTCACCTTCACCTTCTACCCACTGGAACACATGTACCCAGGGATTCGAAAATCGTGCGGGGTAAAATGTTACGTGCTAATTCTTTTAGTTTGGAAAATATAACACACAATTTTCCTTAGTTATCAAGGTGGTGCATGGCTGGCAGTGTCAGCTGAGCCAGCTGAGCTTCTCTCCCGTGTGCGCGTGGATGTTCCGGCTCAAGCAACCCTGTTCAGTTACCTTGATCTATAGGAGAGCGATGTTCTGTGTTATATGCTAATTGAGAAATGTGGCTTTGTCGACTGTATGCAAGAAGAAGGAAAAATAAATGCGCGGTACGCACAAAAATGAAGCCCATTTCAAATTCGCCGAACCACATCGAAACGAAGTTTCTATTATCCGGAACAACGAAAAAGAAACGCCAGCATCAAGAAACTGTAAATAAGCCGACAGTGATCTAGATACGAACGGACGTCAATTTACGAGGCCTCCTAACTGTGCCTGTGGCAGGCACAAAATTTAGGAGGAGTTTGCTTGTCAGCTCCGACGATTTTGAAAATATCAGCGCACCGAGAAACGACAACAGACGACAAGAGCTGCCGTCTGAAGACACGAAGAAAACCGCCATTTTCGGCCATGGCCACGTCGAAACGCCCAAGCTTCCCGAGAGCACGACGCGCCACAGACTTCGTTGTTTTATTCCTGAGAACAAAAGGATACAACAGATGCAACGCGAGTGTTAACGTTCCGGTTCACTCTCTCGCTTGTACGTGCCTTCTTGCGGTGAGTCACCCTACTACAGTGCACTGCCTCAGACGTTTTTTTCCCCTGCTTCTCTGTCCTAATCTTTACGTAACCGGAGTTTTCGTAATGAATTAAACATTTTCTTTGCCTTGGTATTTCACGGATCTACCCTACAGTACAGGTAAGTTGAGTACTAGTGAGTAAAAATTGAGTACTCATCAGTACAGATTAAATTCGAGAACTCATGAGTACAGATTGAGTACTATTACTCGTGAGTACACACAATCTTCGTACGTGTGATTACAGAGTACAGAGTGAGTGCACATATTGAGTGTGTAGAGATTAGAGTGTGTACACATTAAGTGTGTAGAGTCAGTACAGTGAGTGCAGAGTGTGTAGAGTTACTTACGACTACAGTACAGATTGAATATAGATTCATTGTGAGTACAAGTGAGTGCACAGGAATGACGTACTCATCAATAAAATTCAGTAGGAGTACTCGTGAGGTCAAATGTGTTTGAGTACAAGGGAGCACTAAAACAGATGAGTTAGTAATGTGTGAGTACGAGTGATTTTGAGAACAGGCGAGCTTTTAGAGTCTGCGTTTAGGCGAGAACAGCGTGAAGGAAAATATTGTGCTTGGTAATAATGGCTTCCTTCTCTTTTACCGACCTTTGGCTGGGTGTACTAGGTTCCAAAGAAGCGCTACTCTCTAACACACGGGGCCATCACTTTGCGGAGGTTCTCGGTAAGTGGCTCTAAAATCCATTCTCGCTGAGTGGCGGTCCTTATGGTGAGTGGCCTCTGGGGAGCAACGCTCACACTCGCGTTTGACTGTTAAAGAACCGAGGCGAGGACCGCGGGACGTGAGTGATTCTTTTTAATGACGGATGGAACTTTACAATGATCGTGATACTAGGCAGCAGTGGCCAGTGGCCACCTCTTCGTCCTTTGAAATATTTTCAACAGCCTCCCGGCCACGCGATTTGCACAGGAAGATGCTGAACATGACGGGAAGAGTGAAGCGTGTTTAGCGGTCATCTCGCATAGCTTTCTTCGATGTACCCATCAGTCCAAGTTCAAAATCATTAGACAGTCCGTAGCACCAATCGATGTCACGTCCGTGGTAGCCACACCAGGTTAGTCCATGCTTTCGTTTCCACCGATGTTTCCTGCGTCTGTGAAACCTGTGCATCGCGGAATCTGAACAGGCTAATCGACTATTTTGGACTGTCGTTTGTCCTGGATGACGACCTTGCAGTATTCGCACAAACGTCATGCCGCATGGGCGTCGGATTGATTGTCGGGTCCTAGAGAAATTCAGGTACAGGACGAGCATCTTGAGGTGTATACAGGCCCTTCTACGTGGTACTTTGCCTTGCCTTTTTGTTTTTCCTATCACTCTGTACTTGATCATGCGTTTCCGTTGAGCGTTATTTGTGCTACTTGTACATGCTTGTCGTAGGGTCATCCAGCTTCGCCGTCGTCGTTTTGGCATCGGGGTTATCAAATCTTCATGATGTGCCGTAGTCAATAAAATCCCCTTTGAAGTCGTGTTTCCGGGAGCGCAACCTATATTTAAACGCTCGAAGGGTGAGCCTGAAACTGGGTCAATGTGTCAATGTTTCTGCAGCGTTCTTTGGTTCCTCTTTGGTATTCCCTTAAGTCGCTCGTTGTACGCTGAGCACTTTTTATTCTCTTCAAAATCTTGCGCAGAAGACGACGTCTGTTTAGGTGCCTCCACTGCGGTGCTGTCGCTTTTATCACTCGTTACACTCATTGGAGGTAATAAAGCCGGTTCATCGTTTGGAGCGTCAACTGTGGAAAAACCTCTGGTCAGTTCGTCTGGAGGAGCATCAGGAGCGGCTGCCTGCACTTGGTCAGTTGAGGCATTATGTTCGTCTTTGAAGGTAATAGCTGGTTCGGTGACCTGGGGCTCCTGATGATCGTGTTTGGAATGTGCCGCCAAATCGCTGTTTCTGTTAGGACGGCCACTGCTCTTCAGTGCTGACTCTTTGTTCTTTATGGTGCGGTTGTCTTTTTCGGAGGCTATTGCTACAGTGTCATTGCTAGGATATTTTTGTACCTCCGGGAACAATCGCTCCATTCTAAATTTTGTCAGCAGGATGGAATCTTGGAATTCTAATGATGCTTCACATTCTTTCTCTAAATCATCCAATTCGACAAGCTCTTCAATTTCACCGTCCAGTTTCTTCAGGATTTCATATTTTTCTAATAAACTTTTTTTCAGCAAAATTAGCTCACCGATTGATGATGTCTCGTCAGTATTGCGTGATTTTATGTCGTCGATCAGTGCTTTGATGTCCTGTCGGATTAGGCTTCTTCTTTTGCAAAGGTTTTGCAGGTCCATTCTCGACGTCGTTAATGTCTAGGTAGTCGTCGAGAAGGATCACGCTCGGTGGAATGTAGAAGCCGTTGTCGTTGATGTCGAAGCCATTGTCGTTGTCTTTCAGTGGTCTCCGCGAGACGTCCGCGGAGAATCGGTAAATCGTTGAGAGCGTGGGGTCCGCGGCAGGTTTGGTGCCTCCTCAAGTCCTTGGGTTTTCTCCGCGGACGCTTTCGGTGAATGGTCAGGAGCAGCAGTCTAGTCCCATCGTTGCGGTCACTCACGTCATCGTTTTGGGGCGGTCCGCACTCAGTTCTTCAACTGTGTTATCCTTTGATCCTGGTCACGGCACCATTTTGTTAAAGAACCGAGGCGAGGACCGCGGGACGTGAGTGATTCTTTTTAATGGAGGATGGAACTTTACAATGATGGTGATACTACGCAGCAGTTGCCAGTGGCCACTTCTTCGTCCTTTGAAATATTTTCAACAGTGACCACTCTTGCTAAGTGGCGCTCACGCTCGGGAGTTGCCACACCCTATGAGTGGCGCTCAAGAGGGCAAGGGGCAAGTGTCGGTGGGCGAACGCATTATGGCAAGTGGCCACTCTCTCTGAGGAGACGCTCGGTGAGAGGCGCTCACGCTCGCTAATGGTCAGTCTTGGTGAATTGCACTCACGCCTTGGACTGCCCTACCACGGTGAGCGGCGCTCTTGATGGCGCGTGACCACTGTTAGTGAGCGCCGCTCATAATGACGAGTGGCCACTCTTAGGGAGCGGCGCTTATGATGGAAAGTGGCACTATTTGTGAGAAACGTTCACACTCGCAAGTGGCCACTTATGGTGAGCGGCTTTCCCACTCGGGAGTGACCACTCTCCGTTAGTGGCGCTCATATTCCGTAGTCGCCACTTACTCCTACACCAGCTGTAAAAACGCAACGACATTGCGCAGAAGCAAGGTTAGGTAGTCTTAGTTGTAGAGACAGAGAGATTGGGATGAGATCATCTAATCGGGGCTTCAAGCCCTGCTGTTTTTGAAAATACTGTTTTCCGCTATCTTCCCGCTCCCTCCTCATTTCACTCTAAGGACATCGCAGGCAGCACGGTGACGACGGGAAGGAAAATAAAAATGCAGTTTTTGCTTCCGGACGCGCCTCCGAGCAGTGATTGAGAAATTGAGAAATGCTTGGCTTCTATTGTTTGAGTATTTTAACCGGAATGCCTGTGAGCCTGTCTTGTGTTTGCGTCGATCGATAGCCACACATAACGCATCTAGCACATGGAGCACATCAGCCATTACTGCGCGTATGAGTGCTGTGAGCTGTTTGCAAACCAACAAGCAGGCAAGCACACCGTTTAGAGTAGACGCAAAAAAGAAAAACCAAAGTAGTAGTTGGATGGTGAGGCATGTATATAGCCGCAGCCACAGCCACTTTTCTGTTGCGAAACGTACATCTCTGAAGCACATGCGCAGAGTTTCCCGAATACGTCACAGGCGTGACTTAGGCTCGACTATTTAGTCAGCACACGTGGCTGGTGGCTTGAATACGGTTTTGGTAAGTCAGGACATAAAGAGCGCTCACTTGCATGAGCTGTGATTAAGTAGTCAAGAATACTAAGTTTATTCAGCAGCAGGCAATGCTAGTATCTAAGAGCGCACGAATGCGGGCCCTTCTCTCTTAGTTCTGAGCGTTTCAAACAGTTCTTTCAATCGGCCTGGAAGAAACCCAATGACCGATGGGCAGTACCCTGAATCAAATGTTTCATTGTAAATAATATAAAACGACGTTTAAGCGGGGTTAAAGTGGTTCACTACTGAAATATATCCACGCCCTTTCCTCAAAGCAATATAAAAATACGAATGTCGTATTTAAAGGAATTCTCAAGGGTGGAAACAAGTTGACTTGTATGGGTAGATTACGTTGCCGATATTCGAAATCCGCAATTCTCGCGTATAGCAGGTGTATTATAAGGCAGAAAACGCCAGAAACGTGAAAACCGGGCACTGTAACCGGAAATCGATTATGCGACATTTCGCAATGGTAGAGAAGGGCCACTTTCCCCGCGTAGGTCGTACCTGCAACGATTTCTTATCGTGCAACAAATTATCCTACGGCACAATCAGTGTGGATACGGTAACCAGATAGGCTGTGCATAGATGGTGCCGACTCCTTGACAGGCGACACACTTTTGACCATTAGATAAGCGAAGCTTCAAGTGTGCTCAGGACCCGTGAAACTATCGGGTGACACCTCTATCTGGGTAGTAACAAAAACACAAGAACACTCTGTCAATTATCCAGAGAAAATGAACATACGAGTTTTTATTATTCGCGTTTCATCCAAATAGGCAGTTTTGGTCCACGAAAAGAAACTGTTAATAAAATTCAGTAACTCTCAGAGAACAACAAAGATGCCCGTGTTTTTTTTTATTGAAACCATTCCGGCAAGTCTGGACGCCGTCATGTACACACAAGGACAGTTGCTGGTTCTTCATTGTCGCAAACTATGTTCTTCAGCGTGTCTATTTTTGTAGCGCTTGTAAGACATTACAGCATGCGCCACCTGCAACGCTTATGCATGTTTTCTTTGTGGCGACTGCAGCCAATCAATAGGTTCGCGCTTGGAAATGTTTACTGTTCAACAAAATTCGCTCAACGTACGGCCAGAACAGAAGGGTACATGCATCTTTTGGCCCATACGTGCAGTCGCCCATCTATGTTCGGACAGAAATACTGTCATACAACGTTCCCGGTATGCACGACCGTGACGAAAATTTTCGTTTGTTGACAAGCAGGCGATGTGCAGTTTATGCGCAAAACAGACGTTTCCAATTATCGCGTCTTCCGAAACATTTCATTTCACGATTTTATTTTCAGTGCAAAATAACACAGCTAACAATTTCGGCCCCTTTCCTGAAGATTGGATTCATTTGAGCTTATAGTTTTAGTAGTTAGTGAAACAGGAACCGCGAAGACTAATTTTGTTTCTAGTTTTGTTTAGTTCGTTTAATTGCCTAGATTTCAGGACACGTCCCCAAGATTCGCAAAACTTGCACCATAGCGCGCCTAAAGTTGAGTGCACCCACAGGGTCGTACTCCCCTTTTTTTCTCTTCTTTCAAGTGCAAACTGCGGATTCAAAGAACCAGCTAAGCCACCGAGCTCGGTGATCGGCTAAAACCTGCGTGACTACAATGAAGAGAAAAGAGAGTTCTCAATGCAAGAAAGAGTGTTTTCAACAACTTGCAGCAAAAAAATCTTGTGAAACCTCCCTGCGGCTCAGAATACACTGCGTGGATAACGCTTTGCGAAGCAGCCAAAGCAGCAGGGAGTTCTGACGCACTCTTTTATCGTCCCCGTTCCAAGCCTCCGCTTCCGGACAGACGCTTCCGTTCCCCTCAGCCATGCTCTTCCGAGGTAGGTAAAGCCGTCGGAAGAGTGCAGAAACGTGAACTTCATTTTGCGAATGAAATACCAATTTAAAAGCCATGGTGGCGGTTCACTGTTATGCTGGCTCTCCAAGCGCCAGCATTCGCGCACGAACTGATCTTAGCGAGAGCCGTTTATGTAGCCCAGGAATGTTCGGTTCTCCAAATCGCACGGATTTACCACGCTTATAGTGCTGCGATGATGGCTGTGTGAGGTACCAACAAGTCACTCGAGGTTCGACTGCTGGGTCCTAAATTTGCGATACAGGCTGCCAGTTCACAATATGCAAATTTTACACAATAATTAAATTGGTTGCATATTGGTGTCGTGTGCTCGGCAAGCATGGTGTCCTTAGGGGGAAACTCACAACATACAATACCAAAAAAAGAAAGAGCGCCAACTGTGTTTAGAAAGCTGTGTGCAGGGGGAGTTTGGTTTTTTGTTTTTATTGACGAGTTATAATGGCTGGTGCGAGAAAGGAGTGCAAAGTCGCCGAACAGCACATGACTTTGGCCACTGGTAAACACAAGCGCAAGGTAAATAGCTCAGCTCACGCACAGAAATGTATTATAAGGTTTGTCGGATTTCAAGATACTAAGTGATGTGTACTACCAGCTAAATCTAAAAGGGAAACTGCGCATATTCTCGTTTTTATTTACGTTTTGTATTGGCCAGAGTGTATGTGCGATTTTGTGTGTACAGTGAACAGAGACGGAACTTTCGAGCGCCTACACTTTTGAAATCGCACGTAGGTTTTAGTGCGAAGGGAGGTGATTGATTGTTAATGCGACAGCTCTGGCTAACTCGGCCGGCAGAAAATTCGGTGTCCCCGGCACGCCAAAGGACGGAGGGTTCAAGGAATACAAAAACAGTGTAGCTGAGCACAAAGGAAACCTAGTCAATGTTTCAAAAGTGATTTTCAGAAACACGGGTAGTGCCTAAAAGAAACGATGGTACTTGTCGCCAGATGCTAAAATACACGAGAAGAAAAATGCGAAATGTGGAAGATGGCGACAGTGTTCCAAGGAAACGAACAGCCATTCGCACTCAATCTTGCGCGAACAACAAAACCGAAGATGGGCTGAAGTGTCTTTTAATTTCGAATGGCGTGAATACCTTCCCAAAACCCCTGGACAAGACTGTAATTTTATGATTCAAATGTTGTCCAAAAGCTTCAAACTTTTGTTGCTTACTTCTTCGGTGTTCCATAAAGTGACAACAGGTACCAAATTTCCAAACAGCTTACTCATTCTGTTCGCAATGTTTACTTGCCTAAAGCCTATTTTGAGTATTCCCCGTGTATGTGACATAGCAATAAATTTTTATGTGATTTCAATTTGTCTGCTGCTTTCTCAGAGCGCATTCATTTTTATATTTCATTATGTTTATTTATTTTCTTATGATTAGGAACTATTTATGCGTATTTTACTGGTGACCAGTTGGAACTGGCCACTGTAGCAAGTCCGGGTACAAGATGCTTAACAGCTTCCTATAGTATGTACGTTTCTCTTGACGCAGAACCGTATCACGGGAAATAACCAACTCTAAGGAGTGTAAATTAGCCATCAAGTATGAGGCGAGTACATATTTATTAGGCCGGGTCGCACGGAAATATTTACCAAGCGGCACGTAGACGGAAGATCTAGTGAAGCTTCCAAAAGAGGACATGTAAGTAAACCAAAGGAGGAAAGAAAAAAAGAACCAATGGCGGCCACTAACCATATAAATTTTCACAAACCTGCAGGAACTATATTTAAGCCGGGTGTCAAAGGCTGATGTCTTCGTCGGCTAGGGTGTTTGCCGATGTTTTACTGGGACACTGCACATGTTCGTCGTCACAAACAAAATAAAAACTCTGGCATACTGGTGGTAGTCCCAGGCCTCTCAAGCTTGGACGTTCCTTGGTTTCCCTATAGGCGGCGTAAAAATCGACACCAACCTACAGCGGCAGTTTTCCTAATCAAGTCCACCAGACGGCGCAACCGAGAGGTTACTTTTGGTAGAGAATACAAAACATTCATTCCGTGACTCAGAGAGCCAACAAAGTTCGCTTACAATGCGTTGTTTAAAAAGATTATTAACAAGTTCCGCATCAAACATCTGTTGAGCAAAATGTACGCAACTTTTTACGAACAGCCGACTGGTGCACCACCTCGCTTGTGAATTCGCAACCACAAAGCCAAGCTAAGCCAAGCTGGATTGCGGTTAACTTATTCTCTGTGGTCTTGTCAAATCTAGTTTGCTTGAGTATTTCTGCGCTGTGAATATGCAGTAAGTGTGATACGTGCCACCGGGAAGGCTCAGCGACCCGCGTGAGCCTGTTGGAGCCCGTGTTAGCGGGGCCGCTGTACCGCCGCATCGACTTGTTGTGATGGCGCATCTAGGCCTATAGCCAGGCTGCGACTCCTCTTGCTATTGGCATCACTCTTCATTTTACGGATTCGCCTCGGTCCAGACCTCGCCAAACGTACGTGTTGCTCCTCACGACGGATGCGCCCGTCTGAGCGTGCTCGCCACTCCAAGTCTGTCTCGCGCGCTGTGCACGGAGTTGGTTCCCACCACCTCGCTGAAGCATCGCCCCAAGGTATGCCGCCACATGTGCGCACCCCTTCCTGGCCGCCCGACAGTCACGTTGTGCCTCTTGCTCGCTGGAGACATTGCGATCAATCCCGGCCCCAAGCGCACGTCGTCACGTCCTACTTGCAGCCGCTGCGAAAAGGTTGTGCATGACAACGTCGCCGCTCTCCAATGTGATGGATGCGGAAGGTGGGCACATCGCACGTGCGAACTGATGACGCTCGCTGTATACCGCCGCCTTTCATCGTCGACTGAGTGCTGGTTGTGTGCCCTTCGTTCGAAATCTTAGCGCAAGTGAACGAGTTGTTATGGCAAAAAAAAAAAAGTCACGAAAGCGACTGCCCCTGTAAACTTGCAGATGTCAATAAACAATTTGTTCTCACTTGCTGCTCACTGTGGTCTGTGCCAGTCGAGGCCATCTGGTCACCTGGCGTAACATCACTTCACTAGCGCGGCGCAAGTAAACACGCGGCCAGCCAGCAACCAGCAGGAGCAGCGAGCCGGCGGCTGCCGTGCGAGAGCAGCCATGTTATTAAGGAGCTCAAGCGGCCTGTGCAAAAAGCATCCGCCATGTTTACAAAGCCTTGTTTCAGCGGCACCAAGCGGGCTCCCACCGTAGTTCACGACGCCGCCGCTACGATTTTTCTGGCACTACAGGCAAAGCTAGACCTTTGCTTCTCTAAAATCCTCCCTGTTCTGTGGTAGTCCTCACAATTTGTTGCTTTTTTCCACACTTATGCAAACTAATATAATCTCAGCAATAAACAATATTCCCCGCACATTTCGTGAGGACAACGTTGCACGGGGGTATCCAACATTTTATTCATGCTACCTACTAACTGCACCCTCGCCAGAGACAGGCTGGAGATAAACATACCTTATGATTCCACGATATGGCGCTAGAAAGTATAGTTTTAGCTTTTTCTCTAACATTGAGCTATTTTGCAATTTTCTTACGTAACGCATTCTTCTGAATGGTTCTTAAACATTACTTTTGTGATATTGTATCATCTATTAACATTTACTACAGTACTGTGGATCAGCAGCGCACCATGGCAATTTCCAAAATTTTCTCAATATGCAAAGTGCTTACAAACAAGATTATCGTGCATTTGTAATGGTGTTAGCGTTGTTCAAATTGGGCGCTTTAACCAATAACCGCTTGAAAAACCTTACTGAAAGAAGCGTATTTATGTTACAAAGATGGCATCACTGAAACGACAACAATTCTCTGCTAATATTCACAAGATTTGCGTTGAAGAGCGGGCGGTTAGGGATCCAACGTAGGGCAGAAAACTGGGCTTCTTTGAAACGCTGAGGTAAGTCTCTATACGCTTCGCAGTTCAAGAGGGTTGTGTTGTGCTAGGTAACAGCAAAAGGAAATGACGACACCTAACAACATACGTAACTGGTGTGACAATGAAGTAAAAGTATTATAAATAGCTTCATGAAGTAAAAGTGCAAATGACGAAAATACGGGAGCAGACAGAACCTCTTCCGCTGGTAAACCTGAAAGGAGAAGTCTGTAGCTTAAAAACACCGGCATTGGCTTTTTACTCTCTAGGTGGGATTTTCTAGGTGCGAATAATGAATTGAGCGAGCAAAGCAAGGAACTACGGGGACTCACATAAGGTTTAGCAGTAGCAGTATAAATGTTTATCTGAGTTGACAAAAATAAAACGAAATAAAGGTGGGTGGTATCTCAGTTGAGTAAGGCGTGGACAATTGATGCTGCTTTAGACCGCGAAATCAGGCGGTTTCGAGCCTCCAGGAGAGAGCTGGGCAGACCGCGCTCACAATGCTCCGGGGATACGGGTGACCGGCGCATACCCGACGAGATGGTACGTCTTATTTCGAGTGTGCAGGTTGGTCAGTTTCAAGAGCATGTAAAGGGAGTTATGTAAGGAATGGTAAAGGCGTTGATATGTGTTGCGGCCTAAAATCTGTGCCGTAATCGGGCGTTGCAACTGTTTGAAACGATGTTTATTATTTAAAACATTACACGGGTCTGGCACGCCACGCAATTTTCAACGTACGCCTGAAAAAGTACATATAAACAACGACAACGACGTATGAGCACAGTCCTATTTGAAAATGCCGCTTTACCATCACCTCTTCCTGTATTCCATGTTTGGCTTAGACTGATTTTTTTGCATTTATGGTGCTTGTTTAAACCTTACAAAACAAATTTGAGACTTTACCGGAAAAAAATATTGAAGCAGCATGCCCAGTGCACTCTCACCTCGTTCATTTTTGTTGAAGACGCTCAGGCGTGCGACATATGATGTATGAAAAGAAAGCCTTCACATGCATTGTGCCGCCTCCACCTTTCCAAAAACGAGCAATTCAGACCTCCTTCCCCAAGCGCCCTTGGTCAGCGCCAAACGCCTCACCAGAGAATAATTAGCGACGATGTTCTGCTCCATGTCTTTCCTTTTAACATATACGTACATAAATTATATCAGTTTACCACTTCATTGTAACGGTTCGTCCGCGGTTTGAAAGGCCCCATTTAATATATTTTTCGTTTGGCAACCGAAAAGACGCCGCGCATGCGTTAGGGCGCTCCGCGGAATAATTGCTCTAAACAGGGCCAAATTATAACCAGGTTTACAAAAATAGCTCGAACTTCAACGAAAGCGGGCTCAAAAGGAAGTGCATAGAGAACTGCAGCTGCGCGAAGAAAAAAAAATATTGTTCGCGCTTATTTGAGTACTGCTTGTGTGCGCGAGGGAAGTGCGGCAAGTGCGACTAGAGGCTAAGCGCTTTCAGGGTGGAGTGCCAAATCAGACCGCAAGTCAAGCGATGAGTGCAAGGTACGCGGACTAGTGTGGCGGTGCCTGGTCGAGTAGGCTGGGGGTGAGCGCGAGTACCAGTAAACACTCGCAGATTATTGTTGGTGTGCTTTTAGATGCTTCAATATTGTTTCAAATATGATTATAAATTCACCTTTGTTGTCTTTTTTTGTTGCTGCCCACTAGTAGACGCTAAAACAGAGGACGGGTAGCCTGGATGGTTTTAGCGTGCAATGTTGCGTCAAAATTGCCCTACCTGGCGTTAATACAATTTCTCAAGCGAATCCGATATTCTCCTCGCCAGCATTCTCAACAAAGCGACCAGACATGTCGTCGCCTTTTAGCTGCCATCTGGCAGGCTCTGCTGTTTGCAAACTTTGGATATGTATTAAAGCTGAGCCTCCTATGCCTAACTGATTGCGTTAGATATAACGCAAACCAACTACAGAAAAGCCAGCGTTACAGAATATTTCGCAAAACGATGACGACGATAAGCGAGGACACATCAAGTACTTTAGGAAAAAATGGCCCCGTATCTGCTCCTTTAGTGCAAATGTCAACGAAAAACAATAGTCGACCGGCGTCCCTGTCAAGTAATTGCTTCCCTTCTCTTTCCCGCTCACCGCTCATACTGTTCCTCTCCCGCCTCGTTCCTTCCAACATAATACGCTAGAGATTCGCTCATGGCTATTTAAAGTTATCGCGTTCTACTCACGGAGCAAGATATCTTGCTCCGTGGTTCTACTGCTCCATGTCGGGTGCCTCGATGCCAGCGCTTGGGTATGGCGGAGACGCGCGTGAATCGAGGCACCCTAACCACGTTTATAGATCCAGGTTTCCCTACTCCACGAGCGTTCCAAGCTGAACGTGGAACCTTAAACCATTAGTTGGTGTTGCCGCATGATTTCTTAAATGCCGCCAGGAGCTGGGGAAACAGCAGGCGATGGTTTTCTGCAGTTGCTGTAGAATTTTATATGCTGTCGTAAAAACCAAGCATCCATGATTTTGTTGAAACAATAGAACATTGCAAATATCACTTAAGTATTGATTTCCTGCGTTATATTTGCGTAATGCCTTGTTGTTGTTCAGAAACGCTGGCAAGTGTCATTATTGGCACCGGAATTAGACCTTTAGATTTGGCTGCGGGTTTATACGATTATTGCCCAGCTTCTGTTTCACTTTGGCCAGGTGGCTGAATCGAGTCACAGACAGACAGGCACACAGACAGAAAGACAGATAGACTAAAACTTCTTCGTTTAAGTAGCCTAAGAAAGACTATTATCTTTGGAAAAACGCTCCTGTAGTCAGAATCAAACATGGGCTCCTGGTGCTGGCGTCTACCTGCGTGTTTCCTGCCGACATTGTAGACGCATGTCGGAATTTGGATTTCGACGGTACTCAGGTTGCATGGGATAAAATGCGCTTTAACCACCTTTCTCTTAAGGGGCTTTCATTTTTCTTTCCCGTCCGATCGCAGTAATTTCTTTCTGCTTTTTCTATGCTTTTTTGATTGTTGTTTTTGAAACCTCTTTTGTCCGACTCATCTGTTTCGACATCTAGTCACAGCGCACAATATGCTGCTGTTGTCTTTGGCGTTGCACGAGCGTATTTGGCAGTGATGGTACGTATCCAGGGGACACGAAAGGCACTAGAAAATTCGTCCTACATTCCCTGCAGCATTCTCTTTGGACGTTCCTGCATCTTCGACAGAGAGGTATGCAGAATTGTTTGCTTCTTGCTGAAGTGGACAAAGGTGTCGCCTGCGAATTGGCGATGGCGCCGACGCCGATAACGAAACCGTTCTTCCGTGCACAGTGGCTTCCGCAGATAGGACGTACTCGACGACTCTTTGCAACACGACTCCCGGCAGTGAGCTCCTTCCTTGACCTCTCACTGTCTTCTTTTGTATCACCTTGTGCTTTCGGCTTGCCAGCCGTGCGGTTGGCGCGCAATCGGTGGCGCCGCTGCGTATTCTTGCAGTGGGCGACAGACGTGTGGCCTGTTCAACATTGTCACCATATTTGGGGGCGCTTTTTACCCAGGCCCGAGGGTAAAATATGGCAATGATGATATTAAACTACACGTTTCTTCTTCAATGAGGGCAGACCGCAGCATATTGACGCATCGCTTTGAAACAACGAGTAGACCCATGTTCGGTAGTATTCTGGCTGACGTGCCCAAATGGTTGCCAGCCCAGGCGTGTGCTTTTTTCTAAAAGAGCGAAGGCAGAGCAATGAGTGCCATTACTCAAAGATACGCGCCGCACTGCTTTTCTACACGTGCTATTTTTGTTCTTGGCGGTGTTCCAGAGCTTTTTACAAAACATAAAACTAATAAACAGTAGCACATGCAGTGGCTACATTGACTAAATAACAAAACACCGGCGAGGCTCATGCATTGCTGTAAGTTATCAAAATAAACAACAAACTCATTGTACCTACTTGCATGCTCTGCGACAAGTGTTATAAGCACTTTGTAGCAGTTTTAGGTTAGTTATTCTTTGTGATGAAGCGAAGTTTATAGACATCTGAAAATAGCACTGTGTGTTGTGCAATGTATATGTATACCGTTATTATGCTTGCGCTGTTGTATATTGCATGTATCGTCCGTTGGTAATGCATTGAATAAAGTGTATCTTGCTGGCTTGTGGTATAATTCACACCCCATCTGTGCTCACCAATTTGCGGATGAAGTAACGTTGTGTACGTCGGATATAGATGAAACGCCTTCATGTAAGCGCCCCCTGATAGCGATGCTTAGGAGGTACTCCTCGACCCCTCCCTTTTTAATGAAAAGCGTTTTAACTCGACCAGCCGACGGTTCATTCGTGGCGTGCGCGACAAGAAACTCCCAACGCGGCTGCGAAAGTGGAGGGCAGTGTTCACTCACGGAGCACAGTGTAGATGGCACGCCTATATGGCGCTCTTAGCCAGCGTTCCACGCGCGTGCCCACACCGGCGGGTGCGTCGGCGGGATGGTTTGTCGTCTGCTTTGATGACGGTTGCTTGGGGCCTGTTTTGGCGCAGCTTACCATTAATTGCGCGCTTCCTTCGCACCGCTTGATTAACGTGTTCGACAGCACCTCCTGGGTAACCTGGACCCGACGGAAATAAGTTGTCGTACGGCAAAAATACGCTAACGATTGGTTTGCGGGAAAAGAAAATGTACAGACAAAATACAGACATCTGGCCGCTAGAAAAACGCTATCTTTTGCGCACTGCTTGCCACCAATGTGACTCCGTTTTATGAATTGGTGAATACGAATTTGGTTGTGCATTAACAGTTATTACAAAAGGCGAAAGCAGCAACTGGATGTTATATAATAGCTATTACAAAAGTCTCCTCAGCTTTGTCGCAATTTTAATATAACTAAACTAACTAGTTTCAATCAGTATAAATGGGAATCAGTAAGCTCACACGCCGAATATTTTCGGTGTCTGCACCTGTGTCACGCGGCGGTGTAGCCCGCAGTTGCACATCAGGTTGGCGAGGTTCCGCTGTCTCACCCTTCGAAAGAAGCTCCTCTTTGTTTTCTTTCTACCGATGCACGGCCGGGCTAAAGCGGCGGCGCTTGCCGCTCTAGCCCAGCCGTGGCCTACGCTGCCGCGTTCGCGGCGCTGCCCGCTGGGAATTCCAGGTAACGGAGGGAAGAATCTCTGACTTCACAATTTGCAGCGCCGCGTGTGGGAATTCAAGTGGCGTCGCAAGAGAAATTGTAGCGGGTGTCGTTTAAAACGTTGCTTTCCGAACACCTCCACAACGTAGATAGGAGGGAACGTTTTTAGCGTCCTCTATAGGTCATTTTGAAATATTCACGATTGCTTTACTTAGAGCATGCTAGATGATGAGCAGAGCGATCTCCTCGCTAGGATGGATGTGACGGATTCGGTTTTCGCGCCGCTACCGCCGCCTTGCCCTAAGGTGCACGATTGTAGACGATCTTCATTGTCAATGAACGGTTGTAACCAGGTGAAGAGACAAACAACAACTGGTTGTTCTTAAACGGTCACATCGGATGTTTGCGATCTTGTGTGTCCGGAATTGGCGGGGTTACAAGCCTGTCGGAATTAAAGACGGCACTCTGAGTGCACTTGCTATGACTTCTGTGTACAGCGGCGCGCCGGCTCGTTCGCGATTAAAGCGAAGGCGGCGCGCCTACCGGGCCGAGTGGAAGTAGCGAATACGGATGTCCTCATGTCATGCTAACCGCAGTTGGGGTGGTCGTTAGAATATGTCTTGGTTATTTTAGCGCATATTAAAACCACACCACCACAGGAATCTGGCTATTTGTACTTTCTTGATCCTCACACCAATCACCGCGTTACGCCTTGTTCGCATAACAAGCCTTGCTCTGGTAGCGCCGCAACGGGAAAAACGTCAGTGCCACTGCGGAGGGAGTGTGAGCCGCAGTAAAGCACTGTGGCAAGGGAGCGAAGCGACAAGTGAAACGATGGGGGGCAGTGGGTGTCGCTTCGCGCCCTTGCCACAGTGCTTTTCTGCGGCTCACACTCCCTCCACAGTGGCATTAAAAGCGACGGCCCGGCCCCAGAACAGATGCACTTGCATGGCGCTACCTTGTCGCTCCAAAGCGACGCACTGTCGGTTTAGAGAATTCGGCCCCTGGAGAGCTTTGAACCTAGACTACCACAGAGATAAGCGCTTATTTCAAAAACATACCACATCCCCTCTCCGTTCCCTGGGTGTGACTGACGGCAACACATGAATCTAGAAAAGGTTGCATCATGGTGTCTGTGTGCGATTCACTCTGAACTTTAGTTTCTTCGACGCCAAAGATATCAATTTGTTGTGCCTCCAGCAGTGTCTTAAGCTGGATCCTTCGCTTTTTAAAACCAAGCCCTCTAACGTTTAAATTTGCTAAAATGATAGGGCCGCCATTCAGCATTGGTAAAACGGGCATCACGCACACACACCCACAAACACCAAGTCGTTTACATTCGCGGATACATCTACAGCCGAAATGAGCGGGATGCGCTAGCACAGAGATTCTGCTGCGCTGGTAACTTGCTCTTTTTGCTTTTGCTGGCCACCTGAGACAACTCACGTTCGAGATACTTCAAGCGCTGGTCATCGTTGAGCTACAGTGATTTTCGCGGCCGCTTTGCAGCTGCGGCAGCAGCGGTAGCTTGTTCCTTGTTGAAGTCGTCGCCGGCGTGAGCCGCCGCCGCTTGAGAGCCGTCGCTATGTGGCGGGATCATCGAGGTAGTGGCTTGTGGAGTAGCCTGGTCGAGTGTTTTCTTGTTTTTCTTCCTCGGTGCTGTTGCCTTCACCGTGAATCGCTTTTTTTGCTTCTGCTGCCTATTTGAGGGCGATATCTATTTTGTTTAGTGGGGCTTCAATGGGGGCGTTTCCGCCAGCTGCCTCGTCCCCCTCCTTGGCAGGTGGCTTCGTCGTACCGGTAGGTGCCGAAGCCGCAAGCGAAGCCTGTTCGTCGTTCATGACTTCGGGGAGGATGTCAGCCTACTCAGGATTGCCAGTCACATTAGCGTAGGTAACTACGCACTCTTCAGCCAGGTGGCCAAATGTTTTTCACTTTGAGCACCGCGGGGTACGATAGTCCTTACAAATAAGCCCGGTACGTCGGCACCCAAGGCACTGAGGTGCCCTACCGGGCACGACGGCAAGGATGGAACCTCCGTAAAAACAGAGCATGTGTGGGAGGTCATTCGGTGTGAAGTCCTCACGCAGCATCATACGTACGAGGCGCGTAGTCGACTCGGCGGCTTGTAAACTGGCCACACCCCAGGTGTCTTGTCAGACATCTTTCACTTCGCCGAAGTCAGCGAACACTCTAGCTCAGGCAGCGTCAGCGACGTGGAAAGGCACCCAATCAACTTTCACCGTAACTTCTTGCTGTATCGGGTTGATGACTGCGTATTAGTACCCCTTTACTTGAAGTCCGCTTGAGTCCAGAATTCGCTGACGAGCCTCGGGAGTCTTCAGCTTAATGAGCCACACGTGACCCATATGAAAAGGCCCTATACTGGAGATCTGCTTCAGCACGCCCAACAGAAGGAACGGCGTGCGAAAGTCGCTAATCCGGTATGGCCGTCCGCCAAGGTCGCAGGGCAAAATGAGGCACGCCCTCATCGAGTCTTCTGACAGTATCGACGGCAGAAGAAACCGCTAGCCCGAAGGTACGCCAGAAAACCGGGCACTGCGGCTGGACATAGCCGCTGAAACACCTGGCTTGGAGCAAGCCATCGCGCAGCCGTTCCGCTCGGGAGCCGGAAGTGGACTGCCTCTACGCCATCGTTGCACCCCCTCTACGCCACCGTTTATTTAGTGTTGTCTACTTCTATGGAGGCTTCAAGTGTTTAAAGGCAGCGATACTATCCTAAGCTGCATTGCTACAGTTGAGGTATGGCTAGCATTTTTCCTGATACAGTGTGTATGCGGTAATTTTAATCATTCTGTGGTGATTGCATACTCCGGATTTAGGAACGCTCTCTGATATAATGTTCCGCCATTAGTATCCAGTGTTCCCGGAGAAGTGCAAGTATTTCCGAACGAACTCAACAGAATTGCGAGTATTTCTGATGGGTAGATTATCAAGAAATTGACTGGTGATAGACAACACGGACAAAGGAAATTCAGCAGGGCACACAGGGTGCATTTTGCCCGACCATACTAAGTATTCATTTGAAAATTTGTAGTTTTCCATGCAGCGATCACTTTATTTGTTTTCAGAAACCTTCGGAACAAAATTACATTTGTTGCATTTACTGAAAACAAAGGTAAGGAAAACATTTTGTTTGTCGTTTGCAACATTTTTTGTTTAATTTTACTCGGTCACGTTATCTTGTTCCCTCTTCGAAATGTATTTTATTTTTGTTCCCAAGCGCCCATCTACTTGAAGCATAATGTGGGCTTAAAGTGCAGGGCGTATATGCACAAAAGCTACAGAGATGATCAGGGTACATATGGCGCGTGCAAGGAACGGTGTCGCCAAATTGCTTCTTTTTATCCGCGATACTAATGACTGGTGCCATAAAAATGTTTCGCTTCATGTCAGATTTTCCGCTTCCGAAAAGGCAAAACAAAACGTGCCTTGCATTAGCAAGTACGAATGAAGCAGGGAAAACAGGCGTTTAGAATGTAACACGATTTGAGAAGCGCATTGTCGTTCGCGTTTTTTCTGTCCCGGTATTTCAATTGTATTCCTTGATTGTTGAGCCTAAGTGCAACACTAAGTGGGTGGGGCCTATCTGCGTGCCTAATGCATTACGCCAAAGCAATTATGCATTGGTCGTAAGCCCGCATCTGTCATCTTCAAAGAAAATGTAGTGCATGCTGCCGTTCATTGCCGAGAAAAAGAATGACAAAAAGACATATTTAAACTGAAAGTTAATACCAGCTTCAAACGAGATACCGAACCACGGTGCAGTAGTTCCGTGAGCAGCCACCAAACGGAGCTCGTATTTCTCTCTGGTCAGATGTATCGAGCGCCGCTGAGACTTTCATGCAGTGTTGTCACACGAGACGAACGTGTTAATTTGGAGTAAGGATGAGGTGCTCTTGAAGAGACGCTGATTGCGCAATAAAAGTTTAGGGAGATTTCATAGCAGAACATGACGTTATATGGCTAGACCGCGAAAGCTCACGCGAATACTAGTAACATCTTGTCGCAATCGATTGAAAGCTGCTTGGGAAACCCGCACTGGCACCTAAGGAGAGACAAGACAATTAGATGATAGGAGTCCACGGCGTTGTCTCTGCAAACATGTGTACGATGACCAGCCGCCCATGCGTAGTACCAGTTATTAAAGCGAAACTTTCTCTACCTCACCAACAGCGTTCGATATCACGCCACAGCCCACTACGGTAAAGCCAATTTTACACATTGGATTTCACAAAACAATGTTGATGCTAAGCGAAAGTCCGTTAAGTGCTCAGGCAATAAAAAAACGCCCCCCGTGATCGGAATCAAAACTAGGCCTCTCTCGTTATGAAATTAAAATCTGTCCGATTGCGCCATCCCTATCGGCTTCGCGTTTTAACTATCTTTTTCCTTAAAAGAAGGTGCGTTGGAATTATTCTCAAATGACCTCATCTCTCGCGAAAAGGGTTTACCAGTAAACTTTACGCTTCTACAACAGGGACCGGTTGGTGGAAAATCATTTGAAACACCATGAAAGGCCGAGACAAGGGAGAGAACACACAGGAAAGAGCACTTCATGAGTGTTCTCTACTCCGTCTTGTCCTTTCGCGCTGTTTTAAATGATTTCCAACGCCTCAGTCAGCATACCTTTCGTTCAGTTCCGCCAAAGGTGAGATAGAAAGGCAGTGGCAAGTAAACCTTGTCTGCAGATCGCACACACACGATAATTGGAAAGACCAGGCATGCAGTGCAAAGCAGTGAAGATTGAACGAAAAGCGCTGCTTCGCACCAGCTCTTTTGGGGCGAAGGCCGCGAGCGATAAGTGTACTCGCTTTCTTTGTGTGGATGAGTGCGAGGATTGGTGAATGATGAACTCCCTATCTAGCCGCGGCTGCGCAAGTAAACTCTAGGCGTGAAAGCACACTTTCACTGCATTCGTACTTTAAATAACATAGTTGTAGTTTGGTGTCACCTAGATTGACGCACAGAGACCATACCTACCAAATTCTCAATGGTCTGTCTGTACTGTGACATAAAGTGGTACACTAAGCGACGTTAGCATATTGTGACAGTGGGTACCGAAGCCCTGTGGAAGCTGTGCGGCTAACTCCAGATGTTTTGAATCGAAGAAACTGTATTCAACTGCGTATCCCTGCCAACAAACACATCGAGCGCATGCGTTCCTGTACCAGTTGATTACGCGGCTGTTATGTGCTGCGGATGCATCGCACAAAAGACTATCGAGTGCAGGCACCGCGGAACAAGCATCAGTCGGTCGTTCATGAAGCTTGCATTCTTGGGGCATCTGCCAGCAGGGTTGCGTAGGCACGAAATCACTGTGGAAACATGGCCACCCTTTTCTGGCTCCTTTTGCTGGGACGTGTTAACAGTCATAACTTTGTTACAAAACTGAAAACAGATTTTATTTGGGCCGCCGTGCCTAAGTTCCTGCTCTCTATACTGTTTTTACTGTGCCTGCATTTGTCCGAACTAGGGAGCATCGACGCACGCGCTGACGTGAAAATACTCTTAAACGACCTTTGGGAAGATAAACAGGTATTCGATGTGCCTCTAAAGGTATTCCAAGCGCCTCGAGAACCCATTAAAACTGATAATGCCGTCAAATAAAACATCAGCCTAAGAAAATGAATGAGCGAAGAAACAATCGCTGCCACTGACGTGAAACGATCAAGGCAAGAAGAAATGCTAGTAACCCTTAACGAAAGGAGTCTGCGTCTGCGAAAAAATATCTTCTTACTTGGTGCTATTGCAATAAAGGGAGAAAACACGCAAAGTATTGCGCAAGCTGTCCAAGAGAAGCTTTTCGAAAAAACCATTCGTGTCTAATTGGAATAGGTCACACCGGATCCGCAGTATAGACAAAAAAGGATATGGTTCGACGGGCGAAGTTTTAAGGGAGTTATGGAACCGCCGAGGGAAATAAAAATTCTGAAAAACTGCAAAAAATTAAGGGAAGCAATACATCTGTTGAGGAAAACATTTGCAAAGAAACCACAGACAAGCGTGATTTTGGATGGCAATTGGGAAAGAAAGAAAGGCCGCGCATCACACTCACCTCAACCACGATAAGTGTGCGTCAATTCACATGTGTATTCCTAGTGCTATTATAAAAATCGCATAGTCTAACTGAAGTGAGCTAAAATAAAGACCCTCTGCTAGTGATGACTAATCTTATTCGCAATCACATTGATGCGGCCGTCACTTGTTTTATTTATGAGCTAAGAGCCTTGCAGCCAACATCAATGATGTATAATATATTCCACCTAGTTTTCACCCGCACGCCTATTTGTGACAGTGGCGTGGCTGCGACAATAAATAAGGGATAGCAAAATTACAACACCCGGGCTGAAATTATTTAGGAAAAACAGCGATTTGAGATGCGGCGAGTAACTACACAATAGCATGCTTTGACGTTTTTCCCGGACAACGCATTCCTTATAACAAAAGCATCCGGCTCGACATTAATTACCCAAAACGTGCCGAGTTTCGAAGTCGTGTACAGCTCGGCAAACGTCAATATTTCGTTGATGGGGGATTCGCAACATTACCTGTAGGAATTATTGCTGGCGATTTTATTCCAACTGGAACCGACTGGAGCCCTATGTAGAAAAAATCAAATTTGCTATTATAGTACGATCTCCATGACCTAAAGCACGTCGTCAATAACGGTACAGAAAAAGCGGGATAGTTGCATTCCATAGCGGAGTTAGTTTTTCTTTGTGCTAACATATACCGTAGCAACTTTTCAGTTAAACACTAAGTATCAGGTCGCAAACAGCTTCCGTAGCCCTAACCATTCACGGTAGCTTGGCATGCGTAAATGCAGCTGCATATAGGCGCACAAGGTCAGCAAGACCGATGATACAATAAACTTTCATTTATGATCCCTTTTTTTTCCGTGGTCGCTGACAAAAAGTACCCTAAAGGGATGTTGATAAGATCCTAAAAAATGTCATGCTGTGTACAAACATATTTGTGCCGTTCCAGAAAAAGAATAAAATAAACAAAATCCTTAGATATTTAGAACTATTTTACACATATGGGCGCCAGTGACAGCCCAAAAAAAGTAACGAAAAACCACTCTAAGATACCAAGTGTATCATCGTTTCTGCAGCGCTAATTCAGTAAAGCAAAAAGTAAGTAGTGTGAAGAAATATTACCGATATATCTCAAGTCTTCGCCACATCGTGTTTAGAATCAACTATTGCCGGTGGAAGATATTTGGAGACCATCACATTCTCTCGCTCTCAATAATGAGTGGGCGACCAATTCATAAATGTGGAGAACGACAAACGGGCTCCACTTTTTGTCCACGTTTGGCAAGGTTCCTCACACAGGGTTACACCGGGTGATCTAACTTAAGTCGAGAGGTTTTTCTAAATTATGCGCTTAGCTTTATGTGAATACGTCCTCTAGACTGTGATTACGCGCACCGGGGGACACAAAATTAAGTGGTAATTATTGGTGTGGTTAGCTTAAGTGCTAAAATGGAATAATTACTTTTTAGTGGCTGCAGTAAGCATGCATGCTTGCATGGAAAATTTAGGCGCAATCGTCTTTCTCCGCAGTTTCATTTGTCAGAATTCTTCTAGCGCATCCGTACTACAGGATATCAAACTGCAAAGTGTAATTGGCGCTCGCATGATTACGCATACTAGGCAGCGACGGCTTGCCAAAAGCTCCTCCCTTTTGCCCTGTGTTGCGATAGCGGTTCCACCTACTGCAGATTGAGCTAAAACCAGCAAGGGCTAAAAAGATGGTAGCTATCACATTTTTATATGCTTACACACCGTTGTGTAACCAAGCACCGTACACACCGGGCACGTCACAAAAGGGAGGAGCATTGCGCCCACGGTCACTCTCTTGCATGCGTAATCATGCGAACGGCAATTTAACTTCGCAGTTCGATATCTCGCAGCCCGAATGCGCGAGAAGAATTCTGCCAAATGAGACTGCGTAAAAACAAGATTGCGTCTAACTCTTCAAAACAAACATGCCTACTTACTGCAGCCACTAAAAAGTTTATTATTCGAACTTAGTTAATTAAGCCACCGACATCAATAGTTACAACCTCATCGTGTGTCTCCCTTGGTGCATAGCCACACTGTAGCCGTGGTGTTAACATATATCTAAGCGTCTGATTTGAAAAATGTGTGTCGACTTAACTCTGATCACCCTGTAGAACGAATTTGTATACTATGACGAAATTGTCGCATAGTATAACGGATACGTGACACGAATATGTCGAAGGTCACAAATACTATGTAAACATCAACACCTAAAAATTCTCGTCATTACGTTGCACAAGGAGTAGATCAAGATTCTGGCTTTGCTCCAATACTGTTCTTAACTTGAATAGGTATTTGCCTTAAAATAGATATGAAAACTGAAGTGCGAATATTCGCACGCGTTCGCCTAAACTACAACGGAATACCTGCTGATTGTGGCCAAACATTGTTAATGCAACTCCTAAGGTAAGCAGTAAATCAAGTATCTCAGCAAAAATTAAGATAAATCAAAGGAAAAGAGATGCTGTTTTGCATGAAAAACAAGAGAAGCCATGTCCTCATCTACAATTATACTCGAAGCGCTTCACACGCCTGCTTACAATAGAGGCGAACAACATCTATGTGTAGCTATGCGTCAAGTTTTGTTTGAGAACTCGTATTAAAACGCTTGCAGAGTTGTGTAGAGAAAACTACAAAATATGTGGTGAAAATTGAGACTTGCTTTAAACCCCTTTATCCAAGCGATATGTACGGCCAGCATTAGGGCATACAAAGATAGTCATCTCTCGGACAACGGAATTATTACTTTGCTGGAAAGAGTACGAAGGCAAGTCGCTTAATTTATTCTGTGAATATAACCATACATCTAGTTGGCAATAGAGGCAATGAACTCCCTTGAACTGACCTGCTTAGCCGATCACCGACAATCATTCACGACGAACAATTTTGTCTCGTAGAAATTATTCGAACGGAGGATGTTGAAAATAACAGAAGGACGCGCGCCTTCAGTGCAACCAGCGGGAGCTCGCTACACGAGCGTGACTCACGCGGCGGTCGGTCGTAGCCATCTTTCTTAGCCGGACGTCTGGTCTTCTCCTTCCCTTTCCGCTACACAAATCTCTGGTGCCCCCACCCCCCGCAGTCCGGTCCCACCGTCTCGCGTCATGGAATCGCTTCGTCGCCGCCGGGCAGTTCGCACCACCGTCACGAAGAAGATGACGGCACTCGACGCGCTGCTGCAGAACCCGGTGGTACCGACTCTCGACTTGCAGACGCTTCTGGACATAATTCGCGACAAGCGGGAAGCCTTGCGCGAGCTGGACAGCCAGATTCAGGCGATTCTCACGGAAGAGGAATTTGAAGCCGATGTTTTGGATGCAATTGACTACGACGAGCACATCTGCGCCCTTCGCACGAGCGTGCACTCCGTCGCGAGCCTGGCTCCTTCAGCCAGCGCAGCTACAGCCGCGTCTGGTGAGCGTTCCGGGAGCACACCTTCACAGCCTCGACGAGCATCCCTCAGGCAACGGAGGGAACCCGCTTCGCCGTACTCCCGGAGCTCCAGATATTGACGTTCTCGGGTGACCGACGCGACTAGAAGGGGTTCTGGGACCAGTTTAATTCTAGCATACACTTGAACGCGACTTTGCCGCGCATCGAGAAGTTCAAGTACCTGCTTTGGTGCTTGATCAGATCCGCCAAAGACGCGATCGAGTGCATCAGGCTGGCCGCTGACAAATATGACTTCGCCGTCAAAATCATTACCAACCGATTTGAGCGGAAAGACCTTCTCGTGAACGACCACCTGGACAAACTGCTCGCCTTGGATCCGGTGCAGAATTCGGCCGACACCGACAAATTGCGGGTCCTCTACAACACGGTCACGTTTCGCATAAAAGCGTTGGAGGGTCTCGGCGTCTCCCCGGACCAGTACTTCATCGTGCTTCATCGCGTACTGCTGCGCATCTTGCTGCGCGACCTGGGCCTCCTTTACCGGCCAGGGCTGAAGGAGGCGCAGCAGGATGCACCCGAGGTCTCCGCGTCCCTTTCCGTCAGATCCAAGGAAATCAAGGTTATCCTCGACTTTCTCCGGGTCTAGGTGGAAATTTGAGAGGAGAGCGCATTTGATTGTTCGGTTCCGTCCACGCGCCGCGGCCATGGGAAACAGTAGTGTTCGTGTCCGCGCATGGACCTGCCAACTTCGATGACTCTCGGTACGTAATCGCCATCTTCGGGCTACACGGGTGTGAACTTTGCAACGCTCGGGACTATGTCATCACCCACTGCAGATCCCAAATATCTCCCGAGGAGAAGCGGAAGCGTCTGTAGGCAAATAAGTGCTGCTTGAGATTCGGCAAGGGCAACCACTTTTCAAAGCAGTGCAGGTCAGCGAACAGTCTTCTAGGCGGTTTTTGTTCCCGTCGGCATCTTACGTCACTGTGCGACATCCAATGCCCGGCTCGAAGGCTCGAACCTTCCAGCAAAAGACCAGATACCAGTCACAGCGACAGGGCAACAATCGGCACAGCCAACGCAGTGACGTCCGCTTCGACCTGTGCTGCAGGACTACGCCAGTACTTCTGTAGACAGGTCGTGCATGGGGCCTCGGCACAAGCCGCCAGCTGCTCGTCCGCTTTTTGTTGGATTCTGACAGTCAGCGGACCTTCATCCGACGCGATGTTTCCCGCGCACTCAATTGTCCCGTCACCGGCGTCAAAAGTCTAATGCTTGCTACGTTCGGAAATGCTCGCCCGAGAGAACCTGTTACGTGCAACAGAGTTTTTTTGGCACTTAAAAGTCAGCATGAAGACCAGAACATCCCAGTCAAAGTCCTGGAAGTCTGCAGCATCCGCACCATCACAAGCACGCCCGTCAGCGAAGAAATCGTTCGTGTGAAGGCCGATCAGGGTCAAGTTGCTGCGGATGCCCGCCTTGCACCCACGTTTCAAGATAACCAGGTCAAGGTGTTGATCGGTTCAAACGTGTATTCGAAGGTGGCAGCAGGAAATGTTTCCAGAATTTCCCCCACTCTGATGTCTGTGGAGACGGTTCTTGGCTGGACCGTTCAAGGTACTCAGCTCGACAGGCCAAGCCTTTCGACCGCTCCCTCGAGCGCAATCTTTGTTTCTCTTGGAGAATCGTCCACGGAACACGCCGCCGCAGACAATTATCGGTCATCTATGTGCCGCCTGGAAGTGATCGACACTCGGGGCACTACGGAAAACTCCACGTTCAACGACTCCGCCATCCGACACTTCGAACTTGGGATTCCGAGACAAAACGACCGGAATCAAGTGATCATCCGTATTCAAGAACCAGAAATTGAGGTCTTGAACCTTTCCTCCTTGCGAGATCAGGACGCGAAACTTGCTGCCGAATCGAAAAAAAGTCACCCCTTTATCATGAAAATGCTCGGTCTGCAGTGGAAACCCCCAGGCAGCGTCGTACTGAGTGCGCACAAGGTCTCCAAGTTCGAATCTGAAACGCTTGTGACAAAAAGAGGAACCGTTTCTGATTGCCCCAGCGCATGTCTGGCTAAACGAGAGAAAGACGTGCCTCCAACAAAAACTCGCCTTCCAGAAGCCTTGTTGACTGGCAGCCATCTCCCCATACGGGCACAGCACCTTCAAGCCGTCGAGGAGTGTCGTCTTTCGAACGACCCGCCACGGGAATACCTGCTGCTGCTTCCATTCGCTCGCAAAGCGGCAACGCAGCCGCCAGCCAAGCTTGGACCAAGCTCGTCATGTTTTTTGAGGACAGTTCACTGCCTGCCTTTTAGAAGCTTGCCTGAGCAAGCCTGGAGGAGCAACCTTGGGGCCGCGGGAATGTGTTGAAAATAAAGTGAAAGAAGCGCGCCATTAGCCCTAGGATTTAGGCGTTTTAGCGAGGAAGTTAACTTCAAGGCTGTCGAGGGGACGAAAAGAAGATTAGAATGCTGGTGGACTAAAAGAAGAGAGGGGAATATTGCCTCGGACTGTTACCACCTGTAAGTGGCAAAAGAAAGTATTTCGGGCCTAATAAGCTTTAGTGCCTGCCCTAAGCCGCGCTACTATTAAACCAAGAGTGCAAAACATGGCTATATTAGTCCTTTTTGGTAAGATGACATGTCATCATCCCGCTTCAGAGGGGAAACCAATAGCAATCATCATTAATCATCATCATCAGCGCAGCCAGCGGGAGCTCGCTCCACGAGCGCGGCTCACGCGGCAGTCGGTCGTAGGTATCTTTGGTAGCCGGACGTCTGGTCTCCACGTTCCCTCTTCGCTACAGAGGGCGTAACAACATGCTTCACGCCACGCAGATGAAATCAGATAAGTATAAATGAAGCTACATATAAAGACCCTTCCGCAACTTGGGAATGCATAAATGATTCATTTTTTTTCAAAAGTCACTTGTAAATATTATATGATCACTGCTTTGGATAAATTTACTAGGAACCACTTACGAAAGGGCTGAACAAAACGTGTAAACATTGTCAGCTTTTTTTTGCGTTTGTTAACAATTGCCTGTTCGTTAGTAATAATTTGCCTGAAATATTTTTATTAAACTTTGCAGTGCAGATTTTTACGTTGTGTACTTACGCAAATATCAAGTCTGATGCTCTTTTTACTGCTCTATGAATGATGTCTAATAATACTTGACATTCTTACTTTTTCCCAACCTGTCTATGCCCTAACAATCAGCAGTATTCTCACATATATACCTCAATAAATAAGTAAAAAATGCGGAAATACCCGAACCAATAAACAGAAAATAAAGGTAGAAATACGAAAACGTGGTCACTATTATTACCGTCTACTATTTTTGTATGATTGAGAGTTTTTCATTCGGTCCGGATTGGATTCACATATGACTCGGCCGTTTCATTAGCTGGCGTTCAACAATAATTTTCGGAGTAATAATAATAACTATTTCGTAGGGTTGGCCAACAAAGAAGTGAAGAGTGCTTTCAGTTTATTTTCAATATTGTTAATTTGCACAGAATGTACGGACTTCGACGACTTTGTGCTAGCCACACTTACAGAAAAAGGAGGCTAGCTTGTAGAATATGTTGCGATAGTTTTCTGTAAAAATCGCACGCAATTTTCATTACAACTCTGGTCTTGTAAAACGGTGTGTAACAATTAGGTGCTATCTTCTAGTAATATATTCTATCGCAGAATCGGAAAGGCAATATTGAATACGTTTATTTAAATTGCTACCAATTATTACTCTAGAATTAACGTCTTACAAAGAGCTGAAACGGCAATGTACATGTTGGTACCGTTCAGTTTCGGAAGGCTTTCCGTGAGGGTTTCATACCTCAGACACTTTATTCAACATTACGTATCTCGGATGATACTTTTTTCCCGGTAGCAAAAGTGCTCCCTCAAAAATAAAAAAGTTAAAAAAAACTATTTGTTTACTTGAAGCTTAGGTTCTTTAAATTCGAGTCAAACCCTGCCGTAACCGGCATGTAGTAAGTGAAAGGATCCTGGCAAATCCCCCAAGTAGGTATGCGCCACAAACTGCGCAGGAGGCCGCTGGTTCTTGCTGCGGCAGGAAACTACACATCCCCCTCGCGAGGGGCCCGATCGAATGCAGAGCATTTTCCGGGGCGCACGACGTTAAGTAGTTTGCCTTACGTTAATGTTGTTGCACTTATTGCTGTTGGTTGTTGTATTCTAATTAAATGAGGAGACGTAATTACGTGATCACGTGACATCATTTATTAGCAGGTGGGTATGATTATTGTGGCGCGGTGGGAAGAGCACCATGTACCTCGCGTTCCGCCCACAGGTAGTGAATGCGTTGTATCAGCAGCTTCTTGACGTAGTTTGAATGAGTCAAGGATATAAGGCGCGTTCGTAGCCTTCCATTCTGTCTCGGCTGTGTGGCGCAGTGGGTAGAGCACCATGTACCTTGCGTTCCGCCCGCAGGGTTGTGGTATCGAAACCAGGCGCCGGTAAGTATTATTTTTTTTATATAGTGTAGGGGGAGGGGTGCGGACTACGACGGACAACTAGAACGGGTGACATCATGAGTTAAAGAAATGCTCTGGATTTAAAACAAACTATATAAAAACGGGCAGGACTCTGCAGAGCTAAGCCAGCGGCTTAACGCCAATTCAAAAAATAAAAACAAACAGGGAGCTGAGGCTCCAAAATTTTTTAGAAGTAAAGCCAACAACATACGCAAATAAAGCTTAGGAAGTGGTACTTCGCCTCATGTAAGATACATTGTCGCATTTGTGACGTCAAATTTTGAAGTAGAAGGTGACACAGCGTGCCAAACTTCCTGCCTTCATGTCAAAGGTCCGAAGTGGTACACGTTGTACGGCTCAAGCCTTACGAAAACCGTTGAGGCAGGGAATACACAACCACGTATTGTACTGGCAGTGGCGTTGCGTTGTCCGTGGCATTGAGTGGATTCCCTGTCAGACGGGAAGTGATGCCGCTGCTATCACAGCCAGCAAGGTAGACACGAAGGTGAGAAAAGCAAATTCAACTAGAAAATGCAAAGAAATCGTTGAAACATTTTGAAGTTTCGCTATGCACAACTTCATTTGTGACGCAAAAGGGGGAAACGTAAAACAGCTGGAACACGTTAACTGCGCGTTAGCGCTTAAGTGATGCAACCAAACGCAGCTAGGGGACCCAGGGCAATCTCATGTCATGTTTCTTAGTGGCGGCATCGCTTAGCGGCTGGCAGTTGTGCGAATAAATTTCTTTTGCGTTATCAAAACACGATGAGAAAGTGTTTGGGGAATCCTCACTGCTTGAACTGTTTGCCTTATATATCTCGATGTTTTTGTTTCCATAAGACAATCATCAATGCTGTCAGGAAAAAGCAGTATAATAGCAAACGTAAGATGTATATTCTTTTGGGCCCCCATTTGGCTCTTTATGGGATGGGAATAATGGCGACAGCGTTTCTTACAGCAGCTGTCATCATAAATCGCAAAAACCCCTCAGAGAATATGACACTGTGGCCTAATAGGATGACGTACTAGTGAAATAGAGATTGGTGAATTAGCTTCAGGCTGCTTACCTTAGCTTACAGCGATTCTCCCTTATTAAATGTATGAGAATGTTGTTGAGCCTAAATTCAACCTTAACGTAGGTAACCTTAACGCTAAACCTGACGACATTCAAAGTAGCAACGTCAAAATCTTTGTACACCAAGCTACGGGCCTCAGTTATTGACGCTGCCAATAAAAGCATCAAAATAGGCCTAACAATTGGCCGCGCAGAAAATGGGTACATGAAACCGACGCTTAACTTCTGTTACGTAGTAGGTGTGACTTCCTTCGCTTTCTTTCTTTCGCCATCATTGTTTGTCCGTCCGAAGGCTATTCTGAATTCCTGTAGTAAGAAGCTACGGGTATGCATTTTGGCAGCTTCATTAAAGTAGTACGAAACAAGCGCCATGCACCAGTAAATTGTCGCTGGAGGAAGGCATGTTGTGTTCACATTTAAAACAAGGCGACCTAACTGTTCCTCGAAGCCGCTGTCACGTGTCGCGCAGGCGTAAAGGTCGGTTTTAGACACTTGGCTCTGACAGCCAGCCCAGTTATAGGCGTACATTTCTGACGCGTGATTTTTCAGCGAACGCAAAAGCAGTATCGCGGGGACTTTCTGCTCACAGTTTCGTTTTTGTTTTGCTTTGGGGGAAATCGTATGCTTCCGCATTCAGGTGTAAGGGTTTGATTGAAAGACCTCTTGAGAAAAGTGGCGAAGAAGGGGTGATGTAATTTCTGTTCCTGTAAAGTGGGTCCATACAAATGCGTGTGAACTCTACGCGAACATTGCTCGTTTATTGGAGGGCTTGCCTTTAATAAAAAAAACGCGTCTTGTGCATGTTAATACGAAGTTTCATGCACCCACATCTCGCGAGCGATAATTCAGGTAATTGAGAGACTCCGCGCACATGATCCAGTGAGGCAGGTGTTAGTAAAAAATCGCTAACCTAATTCACTAAGCGTAGTGAATACATATATTCATACCAGCTGAAAAGCATCAACAACGACCAGAACGTCAAATCATAGGCGCACAGTACAGGCAAGCGCTTTGCTATTAGCTTTCATCAGTGGAGACAAATGCCTGTCGTACAAAAGCAATTACAACGCCTCAGCAAACGTAAGGCCAAACTGCATTTTCCAGTTCCCTGTACCAACGCTGGTTGAATTCAGCAGCGTTGCAATTTGTTTTGTGTACGCAGGAACATGAACCCTGTCCCCATATTATTTCTCGCGCACAGACAAGCATCAAATCGCACATATGATACCTAAGAAATTTGGGGTCAGTTACGAACATAAGGAACTTGTTAGCTTTTGCCGAAGTGGGAAAGTCGTTAGAAAACTGAGCCTCCTTCCGCGACGAGGGTGGTTGGTATTCTTTTCGTTTACGAGGAAAACTATGCTTGTGAGCGTCTCATTGCAGCCTAAGCTCAGAAATAATGTCTAGAGTCAGCAACGCGTAAATTGCACGCAGTGGCGTCGCTAGCAATTCCGACGCCAGCAATAAACGCAACGAAAGCAGGTTCATAGTATCAAACGTTTTGCACTCGACTACCCATTTCCTGCCCGATTCTCCATCTGGTCCCGTTGTCTGGTCGGTAGCGCGTCGGGTTGGTGTTGCGGGGTGCACTCGTTTGATTTCTCGCCAGCGTTTTTTTTTCGCAGCTCCTAGCTTGTCAACGCGGGGGTAACTCAGCGAAGTAACCGTTCGTGCGTTAACTAGGAACGGTTAGGGGGGGGGGGGAGGGAGCGGGGTAATCGTTCGTCTCCTTGCACATACTCCCGTAGGGGACTAATGGTTGTGGCAATGCAGTTATTCCTCAACAAGAGCAATGGCACTCCCCTGTTGCTCTCTTTTGGCTAAGAGTGTGGAAACATGTATAAGGAAACGATAAATCGATATATGAACTGTTGAGCGATATTAAAACAAGCCCACAAAAAAAATTTCCACTTTTCCTCTGTTGAAAGCACCAATTCCGTAAAAGCGCCTTGGTGAGCTCCTACGCCATGATGTAAATGTTCTCCCGAAGTGTCCGGTCTCTACGTCCTGCAGTGTTCGTTGGCGGTGGATGAATCAGTCCGTCAGTCAGTCGGACACTGTATGCGCATCGCGGGTACGCAGTACATTGGTCTTCTTCATTGAAAGAACGGAAGAAATGCCACTTAAAAATTAGGTACGGCGGTTTGTCTCTCTGTTTATTGATAATTTATGGATAAGCATGAGGTACCCGCCACCCCAGGACAGCGCTGAGAATTTAGGCACGCACAAATTTAGAGCAACTGCAACACCACCATAGCTTTTCCGTGTAAGCGTGGGGCTCACGAAACCAAAAATATCAGCCTTAGATATCACGAAACAATTGATCGTACTATGTTACGGCCATACTCTGTGGCGGAGTAACCAGGATTTCATTTTTTTCTTCTCTGAGGAACAAAAGCCTGACGCTATATACTCTACCTAACAAGCCATAAGTGTTGCAATCACTATATATTTGCGAAAATTTGCTGTATTTTCCTTCACGCCAATATCGCGCTGCAACAGAAGCTAAAATAATTTCTAGTGGGCTAATAAATAGCTCCAGAAAATACGTGCGTTTAGACACGGCAGTTATTTCCCTCACAACTGGCTTGTTGCAACATAGTCGCCTATATTTCACTGGTTCTCCTAACTATTCACCTTTTCTTAGCGTAGTTCCACAACGAATCGCAGTGGAGCTGACATTACAATTCCCCGATGCTAGAAATTTCGCAACACCAACCGGTGTTCCTGGACAGACAATCACAAAGAGTTTTGTTCTTGAATATATTTTCGTCAACACACCTTTGAGGACGTGTTATCGTTTCCACTGGAGATTTATAACACATTGGGAGAAGCATTTCGCAACCTAACTCCCGAAAAGGGCAAGCAAAAATAAATGGCGCTCAACGCAAGACGCTGCCAGAAAAAAACCACTACCGCTAATTAACTTTAGCAGCGTCTAGGGAGTAGTACTTATCTTGAACCATTTTTATCCTTTAAGAACGTTTTCCCGCCGCACGCGCAAAAGAAAAGTTCCAAGCACTCTTGCTAAACGTGGGCAACAAACTTCGCGGACGGTGTCAAGGTAATTGCTAAGCACTCCTCTGTTTTTGTTGCTTGACCTCACGATGCAGAGAAGCTATGTGGCGGTCTTATCTGAAGCAGTTGCACACAACCGTATTTTCCTTACTTAGTCTCGTGGGCTGCCAGAAACAAGTAACAAATAACTTGGCCCTAACAACTGTCCCTAACTTCATGGAGGTCCAGGATAGCAGGTTTTCTATTAGGTCGCGACTTTCAAGCTTCTAATCACTCCAGGGCACTCTCCTGCCTGATCCTCGGCCTAAACAGGCACTTTGTACTCGGACACACCTCTGCATGAGGAGATTGTGCCACTCCTCCACTGTAAATGTAGTGATTTAGGGCTTTTTGTTTTCCGTAAGCAATTACCGATAGCGTCGCCATCGTGGTCTTAACCGAGAGGAAATCATGGACTGTAAGGTAAATGTTAAGCATACTTTTCACTACTGGTAGTTGCGGCCAATGCTTGAACTTTCTGATAAATGCGCCCACATATTGTCGTAAATGAAGTACCTAATTTCAAGGTGTGGAAAGCACACTGCACAAAAAGTGCCTGAATGTTGTTTTGTACAGAATTAGCTAGGATTGCTGTAGTCTTTGTACATAAGATTTAAGAAACTGGGCATTTTTACATTAAAAAAACAATCAATCGCTTTTGGCAGCCACTCTATCCTAATTTAACCGTTTTCAGCTGCGTAAATTTATGAGTACAATACCTGCTTGTGCTAGGTAAAGACTTTTCATATACTGCTCGGATGCTCAGAAGAATATCGTTTTTCGTTCACATTTTTATGAACATTCCCGTGCAATGCCATGATCTCTAAAATACCCATATTTCTGAAAATTTGAGGCGCTGGTGTCTCATTTGTGTAGAGACTTACGTTGCAAAACTGGTAATAGCTACTCCCTACGGCAAGCCCGGAATCTTGATTTTACGCCATGCAAAGACTGGTGTCTTTGTAAGCATGTCCCTAGGGCTAATCTGGGTATTCGATAGTGAATAATTCAATGTAGCAAAAAATTGACTTGCGACTTTTACTGTGGCTGCATGATAACGGCACACACAAAGGGGTCTTTGTTTCCCAAAGCCTCGCGCTTCAAAGGCGCAGGCGGCACGTTGAGCATCGGAAGGTTTGGCTCTCCGACACACACAAAAAGCACGAAATACCAGCCATACCTTCTTGGTACTAAATTGTGAAGATATATCACTTCGTCTTGTCATCGGCTGCATGCTTTTTGTAGTATACAGGGTGATCAAAGATAATTCAACGTGTTTAGATGAAATTAGTGTCTTAGATGTACGTGAAGACCATCTCTACAGTGAGTTTGTGTGCCCAGGGGGTCACAGAAAAAGGTGGAAACTATTGATGTCGATGGCCTAAAGAACTAAATTGAATAATGAAATTTTTAGTTGTCGCAGTAAGCAAGCATGGTTATAATAAAAAATTGGTCAAAAACGTGCTTCTACGCAGTTTCGTTGGGACAAATTTTTCTAGCGTACCCGTACTTCGAGATATCAGACTGCGAACTTTAATGGCCATTCGCGTGATTACGCATTCAAGACAATGAGGACCGGCGCAAAATGTTTCCAAATACGAAGGTTGGATGCGTCATCTGTAATGCCCTTCAGTACGTGGCCCATTTTATTGGGCCAAGACGTCTGTGTATATGTGACGTACGATTCGGTCGACGTCTGGGCGCGCGATGCGAGCTCCTTGCGGGCAGCAAGCTGTCGACCAAGAGGCTTTCCGAACAATTCTCGCACCTTCTATTTAAACACATCCCAGCTGGTCAAGTCGGTCTCGTGCATCTCGGACCACATGCGTGCGGAACTTTCCTTTCCCAGGTGCTGACATTCGCCAGCATGATGGTAAGGCCCCACCTTTTGTCAGCACTGACACGGCCAAAGAGAGAGCCAGTCGTCGACATCACTGTCGTATGTTCCTATGAACATGGCAGGCTTCCAGGGATGAGACCGAATGACAAAGGGTGTCTTCGACGAGGTCGCTCTATCGGGCGGCATTCTTACACAAGAAACGGAGCGTCCACTCCGAAGCTCCGTGGTGGATCGAGTATGCCCGGGCAAGCCTTACGGGATGAGGTGTTGACACCAACTCCGCAACCTCCACCGAAGATGTTACATGGCAAGAATGCGTATATTTACAGCTATTTACAACTCAGAATAAGCTGGGAATCGTTGGGGTAAGCAGCAGCGTGAGCCCGCGGCCGAGCGTCGTCGTTCTAGTCCTCTTCCATCAGCGGCAAGGCGCCGATGACAGTTTGTCTCTCACAGGGATTACGCAGTCACAGTATATTGCTTCCTAAGAAGTAGAATGTTTCTCTTTTTAAGAAGCAGGAGCACGTTTCCTCCCTGGAATAAAGGAAGATTTCCCAGTTTTCGTGGGCTATTAGAGAAACGACTGAAAGCGAAGGCCCGGCCCCAGAACACATGCGTTTGCATGGCGCCACCCAGTCGCTTCAAAGCGACGCGCCGTCGTTTCAGAGAATTCGGCCCGAGAAGGTCGTTTCGTTTGTTGTGATTTTAATTACGTTGAACACCCTTTTCGGGCAGTTTGTGTTTATGCACAAACGAAATCCACTCAACTCTGTGTCTTTTTGATGACGTGGTTACATTAGTCGACTGTTAAAAGCAAGCCCTTTTTTCGGAGATTCTGTGTACACGCCTGCGGACCGTGCCAATCATAGTGCACCATCAGATTCCAGTGCCCTTCATTTAAAACACTGCATGAACGACTCCTGTCTTGAAGACGTTACAAATTTTGCTACGGAACACGAGCCGCCAGATACACACACTATCAAGGAGGAAGCCACGCCCGTTTAGACAGGATCTACGTGCCGGCGGAACTAGCTCCTTCTTGCATGAACTACACCGTCAGAGCGGTTTTTTTCTCGGATCATTGTTTGGTTTCCGTCTGCGTTGGCGGAAAAAACAGCGGCAAGCAAAGTTTAACTGGAATATTTGGAAAATGAATAATAAACTCTTAAAAGATGATAAGATACAAGCCACAGTTGTTGCAAGAAAAACAGAACTGGTGGATTTCAGCAACCGGGACATCCTGGAAGGATGGGAATCCTATACGCAGGAAATAAAGATAGTCGCCGTTGAACGTTCGACACAGATAAAATTTAATGATGGAAAAGACGAAAACGAACTCCGTAACTTTTTGCAGCTTTTAACAGGTAAAGAGGCTAAAGCGCCGGGGTTGTTGACTGTCGATTTGCGCACAATAAAGGCAGAAATAGAACACATCCAGGTAAAAAATTTAAGAGAGCTGCGATGAGGGCTCGCACGGAAAGACTACTAGGGGGCAAATGCCAACGAAACGGTCGTTGGCAAACGAAAGGAGTCATGCGCGAAGGAACGCAATTCAAAATATTGTGAAGAAAGAATATTTTTGACAGAGCAAGCTGAAACAAAGGGGCTTTTACAAAACATTACGAATACCTTTTCTCGTACAAAACACCGAACCAAGGATTTGAGCACTCCTTTTTAACGCTGATGTCCCAACTAGACCCAGATATAACAGATGAACTGCAAAGACCGATAAATGTGAAGGAAATAGATTTCATCGATAGTTTAAACAACGGTAAGTCGCCTGGCCCTGATGGGTTAGGCGCTGACTTTTATAAGGCATTTAAAATCGACCTGGCGCCTATTTTAGCTATTTGAGGTATTGTTAGGTGAGGTATTTTAGGTATTTAGTTATTTTAGGTATTGTTCTTTAGGAGGTCTCTATTAGGGGTTCTTTGCCCACACCCTTTTCTCAAGCCCACACAATTGGATACCAAAAAACAATGATCCGGAGCAGCTTGTGAAAATCAGTGCCTACAGGCCGATAACATCAACTAACACAGACTATAGGACCTTCATGGAGGTGATCACAAAACGCAGGCAAGCAATCATTACAACCTTAGTTGGGCCCCACCAAACATGCGGGATCAAGGGCCGAAACAAAGCTACTAACGTTCATGTAGCAAGAAGTACCCTGGAATCTTGTGACATAGATTACCGAAAGGTGGTAAGGTACAGATAGATTTTCAGAAGGCAATTGACAAGTTTTGTCATGAGGCCGTTGTTAAAATACTTGAACGTGTCTGAATCGGAACATTAATCGTACAAGGACTGAAAATGGCATAGAAGGGTTGTACACAACAATTTTGTTTAATGGCAAATTAACGAATCTAATTAAAGTGCAGGCATCAGTGCGTCAGGGGTGTGCCCCGTCGTTCCTTCTTTTTGCCCTCTATCTTGAACCCCTGTGTGCAAGAATTAATCAAGACAGCCAGATACAGGGCTACACTTTACAATCTTGTGAGGTTAAGGTTATGGCGTATGCTGATTATGTGGTTTATTTTTGTTTGAATGAAGAGAGTGTCCATACCGCCCTAAGTATCGCCCAAGAGTAGTATGACCTGTAGTTCCGTTAAATTAAGCAAATGTACTAGACTGTGGCATGGTGAATGGTTAAATACCCAGAATGTTTTTGAAAACGTCGCGTGGTCAACGCACCCAACTCAATATCTGGCGATACCCTTTGACCAATATCGAGACAGCACGATATACTGGAACGAAAGAGCACAGGAAATGCGCGCGCAAACGGCCAAGTGGGAGGGCCGCGGACTGTCCCTCTTTTTCCAAGCAACAGTTTGTAGTGTTGTTCTTATCTTTAAAATCAGGTATGTCATGCAGGCCCTCTTTTCTTGTTGACTGAATGTGCAGAAGTTTCAGCGCATATTTGGAGCCTTTGTTTGGCAGTCGAATTACGAAATGACGAGCCGGAACAACTTATTCAGAAAAGTTCGAAGGGGAGCCCTGTCAGTGTCGCATCTTTTTGTAAGACAACTTGTTTCCCGTTTTATGTTTTTTTGGGATCAGGCGGACTCGTTTATCGGCACCTTCGTACAGATAAGGGTGACGAGTGCTTTGCGCGACGTTGTAGGGACGTCAGCGGACGCTACACGTTACTCGGTTAGTGTCTTTTTGAGACAAGTTGTTTTCTCCATATGCACGGTTCCTTGTATAGTGATGGATTCGGACATGATGTTCTACGGAGAGTGAAAAGAATGCTAGTGCCCTGACCTGTGAAAAATTCCCCGCATTTCCCCGAGGGGAAGAATGTGAAAGTGCGAATGCACGAGTTGAATTTGCGCGGTTCGGTAATGTTCGCGAAAGAGAGATCACACACACACACACAACTACAAAGAAAGAAAGATGCATTTATTCACAGACACCTATTTGTGTTGTAGTTGTACTTGATTGCTAGAGCGGATCTCAGCTTTGAAATTTCGTGTCAGTACTCCTTTAAGCAGGTGCATTAGCCCTTCTCACGCCCAATTCTTGGCCAATCTCCCACGTGGGTATGTGCCATGCCAGCGGACAGGCAGCGCGCGCCCATCTCCCCCCGTTGCCAAGGAAGACGAGGAGATTCCTGGCCAATCCCCCACGTGGGTATGTGCCATGTCAGCGGCCAGGCTGCGCGCGCCCATCTCCACGTGCGCGGACATCGCCGGTGGACGCAGGTTCAGGGTCGCTTAAGAAGTGCATTGCACTTAAAACATTCTTCAATTTACACCTAATACGGTACCGGTAAAAAATTGGATGTTAGAAAAAGGTTTATTTGTGCCATGGGGTGCCAACTGTACACTATGTAAAAAACTGGAAAGTGTCGAACATGTCTTTATCGAATGTTGGGACACAGTATTTTTGGGGATGTCATGCAACGTACCGTGAATAAAGACTTGCCCCTTACCCCATCTGGAATTAGTTTCCTAGATGTCAAACCAGATGTTCTACCATACAACATGTTTGCTTTGGGTTTACACAGCATATAAAACAGCGGAGTGGTGGTACAGAACGATGATGTCAATTCAAAGTCGGTTAGAAACCACTTTGTTGAACACGTGTGTAAGCTGCGCGAAGTGTTTTTGAAGCTGGAATACGAAGAAAAGTGATATCGGTTATGAATGAACTCGCTCTATAAAAGTTCACGAAACGTAACGGCCAGCTAAAAGTGCCGAGATTTTTTGTACGTTAATCTCCTTTTTCAGCCCTTTTGGCTGATCCTGCAGTTCTTGTTTTGTTGTGCCCAGTCGTCAATACAAAAAAGCGGTGCCGTAGAGGTACAGCATCCGCCTCGCGTGAAGAAGGTTCGTGGTTCGAATCACGGTGCCGGACAATGACCACCGGATTAAAAAAATCCGCGTATTGATGGAATTTAAGAATGGGCCTTTGGGTGCGGCCTGACCCCGGCGACCATCGCCGGTAACGCAATCCCTCACCAGAGCAGGATTTCCCAGCCTGGTGTAGTAACGGCCACAACCTCCGATGAATAGTTTAATTAACCCGCAGCCCTCAGTATCCAGTGGCTGAGAAGTATTTGACCACACCGGCGGTCAGACCCGTGACACAGCAGAGGGTGCTAAGAATCGCTGGACCCGGACAGGCCACCATTAGAATCTGAACCTGGCAACGTTTAACACGAGTAGCTTATCCGGCAAAGCGAATTTAGAGGCGTTGTTCGAAGAATCAGAGAGCATAAATGTGATGTCATAGGGCTTAGTGACGTTAGAAGGACACGTGAAGCCCTTACGGTGCTGAAAAATGGACACGTCCTATGTTACCGTGGTCTTGTGGACAGAAAAAAACTGGGAGTGGGATTTTTAGTCAATAAAAGCATAGCTGGCAACATAGAACACTGCAGCATTAACAAAAGGGTAGCAGGTATTGTAATTAGGGTAAATAATAGGTACAAAGTCATGGTGGTACAGGGCTACGCGCCCATATCAGGCCACGACGACCAGGTAGTGGAGCGCTTCTACGAAGATGTGGTACCGGCAAAGGCTAAAGTAAAAACACTGTATATTGTAGTTATGGGAGACTTCAAAGCTAAAGTAAGCAAGAATCAGGCTCGAGACAAGACAGTTGGGAACTGTGATCTGGGCTCTAGAAATAGCAGGGGGGACCTACTAGTCGTGTTCGCCGAAGGGAATAACCTAGGCATATTGAATAGCTTCTTCTGAAAACGGCAGAGCCGGAAGTGGACATGGAGAAGCCGAATGGGCAGCATAAAAATGAAATAGACTTCATATTATGCGATAACACTGGTGTCATGCAGGATGTAGAAGTGCTCGGAAGGGTAAGATGTAGTGACCACCATATCGTAAGATAGGGAATTAGGCTAGATTTGAGGAGAGACAGTAACAAGCTAGTACGAAAGAAGCCGATTAATCAGCTAACAGTAAGACGTAAAATAGAAGAATTCAGGATCGCGCTGCAGAACCGATATTCAGCTCTTAAACAGGAAGCAGAGCTTACGACACAGGAAGCCAGTGACGACCTTACAGGCATTACCACGGAGTGTGCACTAGAAGTCGAGGGAACGATGGCTAGACAGGATACTGGTAAACTTTCCCAGGTTACGAAAGATATTATTAGGAAAAGGCAAACCATGACAATCTCCACCATACCTGAGAGAACATAACTAGTTGTAGCCTTTGAAGTTAATCAAACAGCGTGAGACAGCTGACATAAGGAAGTATAATATGGAGAGGATCGAATACGCTCTAAGGAACGGAAGTAGCCTGAAAGCAGTTAAGAGCGGTCTTAGCGTGGGTAAAAATCAGTTTTATGCCCTTAAAGACAAGCAAGGCAATGTCATCAAAAATATGGATAAAATAGTCACGTTAACCGAAGAGTTTTATAGGTATCTGTACAGTAGCCGGGATATCCAGGATAATGCCGAACGAGAAAGTTCAGATGAGATAGACATCCCAACAGTAACGACAGAAGAAGTAAAGAAGGATTTGAAAAAAAAGACAGGAGGCAAAGCATTTGGTGGGAATCAGATTACAGCCGATCTGTAGACGGGCTTCCAGGCACACCAAAATTCTCACACTGCGACCAATACCCCAACAATGAACACACCCTCTGGACATGCGCAGACATACAAAGCACCCTGAGATCTTCCCTGCAACCAATTCCTGCCACAAAGCTCCCTACTTGCTGGGAGGCATGGGTCACACCCCCTAAGGAGCTTGAAGAGCTCTATTGGACAACGCTGGTGCACCACGTTAAAACACGCCATGACTATAGATAGCCAGGACTATAGTTCCTGCAACCTAACCAAGAAGCCGAGCAGTCCTTTGGACACAGGTTTCAAAATAAAGTTTATCTCTCTCTCTCTCTCTCTCTCTCTCTTGAAGGATGGCGGAGAAATTGTACTTGAAAAACTGGCAAACCTGCATCCGCAATGCCTAATGACCGCAAGTGTACCGGAATCTTGGATGAACGCGAACATCATCCTAATCAATAAGAAAGGTGACATAAACGACTTGAAAAACTACAGGCCGATCAGCTTACTGTCAGTCGTCTACAAGGTACTCACAAATGTAATCGCTAACAGAATTTCTGCAACCTTAGATTTCAGTCAACCTATAGAACAAGCAGGATTCCGTAAAGGCTATTCAACAATAGACCACATTCACACGATCAATCAGGTGATATAGAAGTGCGCTGGGTATACTGAACCCCTATATACAGCCTTCATAGACTATGAGAAAGTGAAGGAAAGTTTGACATCCACCTGAATGTAGTCACACGGCTACAAAGAAAAGCTATACAGCTTTCTCAGAAACTTCGCTGTTGATTAAAAATTTGTTCTTGTCAGGATTTGTGGAGGAGGGGGGGGGACCGTTGTGGAGTAGGGGGAGAAGAGGTACACGGCTTTGCTGTAAAAGTCTCTTGTCTTCGAAGCACAAAACACTCTTGCGCGAGGCGCAAACGAGTGTCCCCCTCCTATTTTAGTACGCGTTACGTTCTAGCGCGAGGCGTAAACGAGGTTTCCTGTGGTTTAGAACCGTAACTACATGAGACGACGATTTTATAAAACGACGAAAGGATACGCGAACAGCCCGTGCCACTAAGGGGCTTCGCCCATAAAATACTTGCTGCTACTCTTTCTCTTGTAACTCATTGCTCGTGAAGTGCAAGTCCTAAATGCAGTAATAAGTTCTTTCCATAACGCTTCCTGGGCGCCAATACAACGGTGTCGCGTCATAGATCTCGAGAAGCAAAATGTCCTCTGCAATATTTCCTGGATATCTTAGCATAGACATGCCTCCGCACCATTAGCGGCTTTTGTAAGGTTTTATTATCGCGTGAGCTGTGCACATTCATTTCTAATACGATCACAGACGAGCAGGAGGACACAATTGTTTTACAATACTCGGCAAGAGTTTCTGATAAATTATTGGCCTGTTTCCACACAGCTAGATTTAGGCATTTCTCGTTACGTGTACAAGGCGGGTATGCCAACTGCTCGCAACTACATTCTAACAGCAGAACTGTAGAAGCGTTCTTCTGTCGGTGCGCATGAGGCGAGGAGGCAAGGAGCCCATAAGCAGCTGTTGAGAGTGGGCGCTTCAAAAAAGAAGTGTGGGTGGGGTGGATCTGGCGAATCAAACCCGGAACCTCAATGCCCTCAAAATGGTACCTTACCATTTGAACATTCCAAAGGCACGAGAGGTACGAGGTTACTAGCGGCAGGGAATAGCAACACGTGTAGCCAATTGGAAATAAAAAAAGGCCTCCCCTAGCCGTAATCGAACCAGGGACTCTCATTATAAAGCGGATAGTCTTTCTTGGCCCACTTAAACCCGATAATTTTGGTCTGTCTGTATGCCTGTCTGTGTGTCTGTTTGTCTCTGTGTCTGGCTGTCTGTGACTCGACTCATCCATCCGGACAAAGTTTTTGCGCAGTAGTCTTATATAGTCACAGCTAAATCGACGCGTCTAAGTCCGGTGTAATGCAAACATTGTAAACATTGTTGAGGAAGAACAAGACATTACGCAAATATAAGACAACAAATCAATACAGAAGTGATATTGGGAGTGTTTAGTTATAAAAAGTGAAACATGCTTGATTTTTGCGAAAATAAATACTTCCGCAACAGCAGAAAAAAGATCACTGCCGTCGCATGCTGTCGTCCGCGCCACTATAGCTTCTGGCACATTTTAAGAAATCAACCGGCAACAGTTACGAAAGGTTCCAGTTGACAGGTTTCACGTTCTGCATGGAAAGCACGTGGAGTAGGGAAACGCGGTTCTATAAGACGTTGAAGTAGGGCCCCTCGATTCACGGGCGTCTCCGCCGTACGGCAGCTTTGGCATCGAGACACCCGGCCTCGAGCAGTTAAACGCGGTAATTTAAAATGATTTAGGCAAACCTTTGGCGTCGTTACCTTGGGAGGAGCACGACGCAAGAGGAACAACTTGAGAATTGGTCGGAAAAGCGAGCGGAGGCATTTCCTGGGCAAACGTTGATAAAGACTATCGTCTTTTGTCGACATTTGCAACGGAAGGAGCACATACGTGGCCAATTTTTATAAAGCGGCGTCTCTCCGATTGCGCTACCATCGCACTCGGCTCGCAACGGATTAAATTTGCGTTCAAAGCGCATGCGGTGGCTCTGGACCTCAGCGTAGTTAAAGGGGAGTATGGCTTCGGACTTTTACTGTTTGTATTTTGGAATTTACGATAGTGGATTGTGGATTGTGAAAGCGCGATGTGCATTTGTTTGAAGCGCTGATCATACAGTGGCTTTGAGGTTGGGTACCTAGCTGGTTTCTGGTTACAGCTTTCCTTGTGGAAAACGGGGAGCGGTCTTTGTGGGCATGCGATGGTGCGACCTGTATAGGCGTTTGAATTCTCTAAACATAGCTGAATAAGCATATCATTGATTGTTGGTCTGACTCATTGCGCAGTATTGGGTTGTTGTTGCAAATTAGTGGGGACACCGAGGAAAACCCTGGTCTTGACACTTAGCTGTAAGATATACTCTTCTTTTTCACCGATCAAATCTTCATAACAAACTCTCCAGACTGGTCTACAGAGTACAGAGACCATAACTGCATCCATAGTGGCCGCTGTTGCCACACTTAAACAGTACCACGAGAAGGTTGTTGATAACTGTGCCGAAGCAGTAACTGCCGTTCATTGTGAGGTCAAAGAGATGAATATAAGATATCGATGATTTAGACAGTCGTACACGTCGGAACAATCTCGTTGTTTATTTGTGCTGCGTACCTAGAACCAAAAGGGGGGTTCGATTCCTAGCAGCGGCGGCCGCATTTTTGATGGAGGCGAGAAGCACAAACACCCATTTGCTGGAAATTTCAGTGCACGGTGAAGATTCCCAGGTGGTCAAAATTAATCCTGAGCCCTCCACTACGGCACGTCTCATCGCCTGTGCAGCGTTGGCGCCCTAAACTATACAATCAATCAATCAACCTAGTTGCGTATGGCGTAAACGAAAAGGAGGATGAAGTTCGTGGGGCTCTTTTGGGAACTGTCGTGACCAACATCTTTGCAGGCGGGCTAAGGGTAAAAGTGACGTCGGTCGAGCGCAAATATTGCATTGTCAAGAAAAAAGCCACGCGAGAGCGACCTGTTGTGATTCGATTTTAGGACTCCATAGGAAAAATGGCAGTGCTACGGAACTGTTTCAAGCTGAAGTGTTGAACATTATCTGTTTCGCCGGATTTTTCACTGCCTGTCCGTGAAACGGGTCGGAACCTGTAGCAATTGACAAATGTTAACCCTGCAAACAGCGATAAAGGCATTTTTGTGTATCAAAACCTTAAATAAAAAAGCTTGTATGTTTGGTACAACGCGCAGAGTAAGCGAGTGGTAATACACCGATCCTATGATGATTTACCTGCTGATGCCAGGAATTCCCACGCGTGACGCATCAGGAAATACTACAGCGCTTGCAATAATTTGTTCCGATGCCAGAAGTATTTTGAACATATTAATTAGAAGAGTTGGTGTTATTGTATTCCCCTGATATAGTAGTTTTAACAGAAACATGGCTAAATACCGGCATACATAATTCTAAACTTATTCCTTTGCTCTATGCCCTGTTACGTGCGGATAGTGGCGTACGTGCGGATAGGGGGCGTAGCTCTTCCCATAAAAATAGTCTTATTTTCGCCCATCAATGCATCCCTAACCACAAAACTACCTGGTGCACTATTAAGGTTAATAATATTTGAATTCTTATAGACGGAATTTATAGGAAACCAAACGGCCAATAAAGATTACCTCATTCAAATGCGTGATTTCCTTTACCAGAATATATTTGAGCGTACTCAACTTTTGATAACTGTGATTTCAACCTCGGTGCCATCGACTGGGTTCAGCTTGTAACGGGTAGTCATGACGTAAACGGCTGTGAGTGGCTTTTACATATAATGTATAGATACTTGCTATATTGGTTTGTAAAAGAACCCACGTGCGTAAAAGCGCTCATTCAGTACTTGATCTGGCTTTTGTATCCCGTCCCGACGATAAACCCGTGAAGTAAGTATAGGCGAAAGCGATTCTGATCACCAAGTGCTTTTATTTGGTGACCAAAATCAGAATTTCAGCCGCAACAATATTCCCTTAAGGGTTCTAATAAAGCAGTATAACAAGGCAAATGACGAAGCATTATTGCTCATGGAGAAATATTCTCTGAGAAATTTTCATGTTATTTTGATACAAGCAATAATAATTATTGTTAAAGTTCGAAAAAACAATAGAGTTTTGCGAAGCCAACTCCATTCCTACTAAATGGAATCCTACAAAGCGGAAAACACCAAGCATTACATGTGCTATCACTGATATTAAAAGAACGAAAGTGTACGAAAAAAGAGAAATGATTCAGCAGACAAAAGTAATCTGGCTCAGGAGAGCCTAGTCGGGCCATGGTGTGCGAACATCGCAAAGATTCGGATTAGTAGCAAAAAAGGGGGAAGAGCAAACATGCACATTTAGAAAAATATGTTATTCCTGCTGGGAGATGGCATAAATGTTTCGTAATGCAAGTAACATATTTCAAAAACTTGATTTGCTCACTCTTTTAACGAAGCTGTTTCGAAAGTCACAATAAACTGCGCAAGGGCAGAGACCAGGGCAAGCGAAATTTTTTTAAGTTAACAGTTAATCTAGACTTTCTGTTAAGCAGGTCCTAAATGACCACGCTGCGTGAGCTCTGGGCCCCGCAATAATACAAGTTTGTGATGATAATCGCATATAAAAGCGACACACAAAAAAGCTTCACAGAAACTTCAAGGAAATGAAGAGAACTGCAAAAAAGGCCATAGAAATCATTTATATTGTTTTGAAGTGTAAAGCTACGCAGACAACCTCAACAGATACGCACTTAAAACACGTTAAATTAAATGAAGGCCTGCTCACAGGGTGATAACGGGGCATTACTTGTGGCGTTAAAATAGGCACAGGCCTTATGTCGAAAGATATGGAGGCAAAATTAGGTGACAGAAACAGTATTGACATGCAGGGTCGCAAATAAAGGCGCAAGATGTCTCTGGGTTTAGTATAATTAAGACTTTATTTTGCTGAAAGGCAAGTCTACAAACGTATGGTGCAAAGAAGGCCGTATGCCGTAAACATATCGGATCTGCCTTATACCGGCCAAAGTTAGGTGAATATGCAGGTTACCTTATGTGCTGCCCTTGATAATTCTCCAGCTCACGCTGAATAATGAGATTGCAAAACGTTTTGAAAGGTATTAATAAAAACACAGAGAAGAAGAGACAACGATAAGTCGCTGCGCTCTCCAAAAGTTTTTTGGTTTCAAAATAAAGAAGTTGCTGAAGCTTCTTGCAGTTTAATAATGTTAGTCGCCCTCCTCAGGTGTAAGAAAAAAGTAAAAAAAAATTTTTGTCTACGTAAGAGTTGCAAGAGGGTGAAAAAACGGTATAAACACCGGTGCCTGTGTTTACCATCCGGGGAAAGCTGACTGCGCGCCACATATACACAACTTCTAAGAGGAGGCTTGACTCCATCATGCAGGCCACCCTCCCACCGTACTCGACTACACTATGGCGTACCCTAGAGTCTCAAATATGAACTTGTGCCGCTGGCAGAAGAAAGAGCTACAAGTGAAGTATTAAAATTTATGAAATACAAATACCCTAGAGTTTCTGTTCCCGTTTTATTCCTACGTTGTGTAAGATGTCCTTATACCGTGGATGCTGAAAGCCACAATACAGCAGTTATTAAACGCTACCATCTCTGAAGACGCGACAATATTTGGCGGAAAGAAAATCTCAAAATGCTGCGAGGGGTACATGACTGGTGGAGCTAGAACTATGGTAGTGAAAGCGGCATCGAAATATTCTGACACTTCATAAGAAAACTTGTGGTGACGGGGCACCACTGACGCTAAGGAAATTGAGTTCAGCAGACACTCTCCGCTTCTTTTTGCGTCTTTCTACTGCGTAAGAGGCATTCTTCTTCGCCTCTGTAATTTTGAGATTCTGTTTACAGGATCTGTCGCATTGTTAACTTCAAACTCAATATGTTTAAAGTAGTAAGGTGGTACAAACTTTACAACTACTTTTGTGTTTGCGACGCTTCGGCTTAACTTACTGACGAGTGATACAGTTAACGTATGACACATGAAGAATATTGTTAGGAAGTAAAAGGTGGCACAGAGCTTTGAATGAACTTTCTCGGAATAAAAATATGTCTTAAATGTTTGGCCTTTATAAGGACCTCAGATTATATCTTCAATATTCGCTTGAGGAAGACTTTTTGTGAACGTGGTGAGAATATAGAATACAGCTTGGTCATAAATTTTTATGACGAAGTAGCAGGTTACTACCAAAATCGCCCATTTTATTTCGCCTTAGCGACTTCTTCTGCAAAGAACGGACGTCTTCAACAAAATAAAGCGTATCTGGTACGCCTAGCTCTGGGACCGAAATGCCCAATTGTACGCCTTTGCAACTTGGGTACTCTTGCCGAGGGTTGTTGGCTCGACTCCCACAACCACACGCACAGAAAGAGGTGCCAGTGTTGTGTGCTGCTCTTCTGCATTTCTATGTAGATAGGAAATGCACCCCTGAAATTTAAAATTACGCTCGAATTCGTCCGCCACAGTAAAGGTAATTATTTGGAAAATCTGCAAGGGGCACGATTTCTTATGCTTTGCTTGATGGCGAAGGGGGAAGCAGGTACAAGGAATGGTTAAAAACACTGAATTCTCTGCAACCATCGGCTTGCTTTACGTTATACGTAACAGCGGTAATGTAAAACTGGGCTCAGATATAAACATAGCTTCGTTCCTCATATAGGTACGTGGAGTACAACGTTACGAAAACTGAGTAGTCAACTTTCAAACCTCTTTGACTTATTCGTTTATTGAATAATTTATACCGATTCAAACACTTTCGAAAGAGTAACTTTAACACAAACGGCTAAAACAGAATACCATTCAATTGATAGCTCCTATAAACGTGGTGAGGTTTGCGCGAGAAAGTGCACAGGTAGGCATCATCGCGGCACTTTGAACGAACGATTTACCCTATGAGCTTATGTACTTACGTGTACAGAGTAAACATTATCACCGGCATTATACGAACGTATGGGCGATACGCTGGAATATTGATGTAGCTGTTGCAAAAGCTGTATAAACGGTGGTACGTTTACCTCTCGACACTTTTATTAGGGTTCGAAAATGCCGGAGATCGCACGAAGCTTTAAATTTTCTGTAGTGTTCTGCTTCAGAAGGATGAACGCCACTCATTCACGATGGTTGTTTCTCGAAAGTTTGTCTACAAGATATTATTTTTCGAAGTCTACAAACGTTGTTTCTACAGATGTCGTTTCTGCAAAGTCTGTCTAGAAAATGCTAAGTCAGTCTTTCAGGAAACGTTTCGACAAATTACGATCTGCGCTGAAAAACTGGTAATGCGCATCTGCCCCGGGGTAATGACAGCCCCTTCATAAGCATCGCCCCAAGTAATAAACGCCAGGGGCAATTTTCGCAGTAGCGTTGCATGCGCACAACATAAGCTAGAGAACGAACACCCCCCTCCCCCCAACGAAAACGTTCGAGGTGAAGCACAGTATTGAGATGTGGATGCAATGTCATTATTTTCCAACAGCACGCCATACTGATACACAGAATTGTCAACACAAAAAAGTGGATGGAGGAGCTAGCATAAAATATCAGAGCCAGTGTCATAGGCAGATAGCGGGATACAGAGTGGACCTTTCCTTCCACCGCCATGCTGCGCTGAGTTTAATCAGGCTCTTATCCCAAAGTTCATTTAGCACGTGGTGGCCACATTGTAGATTTTTTTTGTCATTGCTTTATTTTACACTTCAATTCAAATGCTGCGACTGTAAAACCAGCGTCTAAAAGCTGCGCCTTCTTGCATACACGTAAACTAGAAAATAAAAGCTATAATGGTGGTTTCCTGTCAGCGCACCATAAACTGTTCAAACATAACAGCGCGCTTCCCACACCCGGAGCAACAAGTGCACGTCTTTTATGGTCAGTTTGGCAGTTTGGTTCTTTTTTGTTAGTCGGGCTAAGTTGCGTAGAAAGGATGGTTTGGGACAGTGGCTCTTTTTGGGGCAATAATATTTTATGCCAGGATTAGCTGGACATAGCGACAAAAAATACACGAACAACAATGAGACGTTTTTATTTGAGTATTTTTGAAACGCTCATTTGTCCTTCCCCAAAGTAGGCGACATGTCACTGACTGAACATTTGCGGAATACTCAGCGGCCGCTTGTGTGAAGCCAGCATATTTTGCAGCAATCTAAACCCATCTGCCATACAGGGCCAAATGGGCAACTTGGGCAGTGAAGACAAAATACCACGTCAGTTCATAACTAAACTGCTTTGTCCTGATAATGCCCATACCAATTTTATGCTACTTTTCAAAATGAACACTCATAATAATAAGGTAAAGAGTTAAGGATATCACAATTCCCAGCAATTTTCTCAACGGGTCTTGACGAAATCACTCATATATGCTAAGAACATGACATTCGACTGTGGTGGTGCCTCTAGCTGGGTTTGATTTCATAACTTGGGCGCCAAAGTGCTGGTAACCGACACAAAACTCTTTCAATTTTCACCTAAGGTGTCCCGCATGACGCCGTTCCGCGCGAAACTTCAATGGTTGAAATGTTGAAACATTGAAATGTTGAAACATTAGGCTCCCGAACTACCACATATAATATTTCAGACCAGCAGGGTCTCGACACTCTAGTGGTATACGTTGTTGTTTAAGGAGAAAAACGTTGTTTCGCCAAACATTACGGCCACCTAAAGGCCGGTGCGTATCTGAACAGCATAGTGACCTCGATTTCCTTGCACATTTCTTAAACTTGAATGTTTTCTTCTACTTACGATCTCACCTACTCTGTTTTAAAGTTTTCACACTCAGGACAATTAAATACTTGTTCGGTTAGAGAGCGAAAAATTGGAATTTGTCTGTACTCCTTTGACAATATAGGACAACGTGGGTGTTAACCAATGGTCTTAAAACTCCGTTCCGGGAGACGTTTGCGCTTGGATGCCTATTCGTCGGCACGTTGCTTAGTGCTGGTTCCAAAATACGCCCACAAAAGAGCCTTCCTCAAGTTACGGTTATCTTACCTCGTCAGGATTTTTCAGTTTTATTTCACTTGTCTAGTTCAGCTACACACTCGCCACAACACTATTTTCGACTTACCTCTTATAGTTACTTTCCCTAAAGACGTGTCTTTGAAGGCGCAAAGTATTAAGTAGAAACGTAATGCCGAATGGTGCTAGCAAAGTATACAAGCGTTACAGTTAACACTTTTGAAACTGAACGGTACCAATATGTATATTGTTACTTTAGGTCCGTGTATGACGGTAATCTTTGAATTTTTATTCAGAGCAAAATAAATAACAGTACTTAGTGTTCTCTTTCCCTGACCGAGCTAAAAGGTTTTGCTAGATAAAAACATTTGTTATATGTTTTTGTAACGACATCAAAGATGTAATGATAATTATTATAAAGTTTTACACGAAAGCGCCTAAACCTATTTTATAAGATACTTTCTTCCGTAAATTGGCCACCACACACATGTGAACATACATTCTGCACTACTTAGCCGTAAATAAGATAAACTGAAGCGGTGCTTCACTCGTTCGTGGTTCAAGATGACTAAATGGTTCTTTATATTATCCCGGCAACTATTGTCGAACGCTTCAAAATGAAACGGCCTAGTTAATTGTGAATCTTATCCGGACTGAGTGAAATGCCCGCCATCATAGAAAAATATTAAGGGGTAAGAATAGTGGCCTTGTATGTATTTATCACTTTATTTTTGTAATATTCGTTTCGTGATTCACTTAGTTCGTCACTAATTTATTAAGGTACATATTTACCAATATTGCAGGCTTTTAAATAGTGACAGGGTGGGACACATTAACAATGTACAGTATCAATACACATCAATAATAAGGTAGTGCAAACAGAAAAAAAACATTAGCAGTGTGAACTTAACCGAACATATTTTAGCAAAGCATGTATGGCAAACGGAAGGGAGCTTTCGTAACTAGAGTAACGTAGCTGACAATGTGGAAAAAATTTGCTGAGCCCTTCCTCAAGGGTTTTTATTGAATTACAATTAGCAGTGATAACTGCCACTTATTCTATTAAAGGTTTGCGTTTTTTAAAAAAAGCAATCATATATGCATTCAAAAGCTGTCGAAATATTTAGTCCACCATTTATTTATACTTCGCTGGTATCTTCTGTCTTGTGGTAATTGCTTTGTTATGTCCAGCTTTGAATAGTTTTGACGAGAAAAAAACATTTGTCCTGGCCGATTATCGGCGTTCTGCTAAAGCGGGCAGTTTTAGCGGGTGAACTACTTCGATTACCGACAATGTGAAAAGGTACTTGGAAAGAAGTCTATACACTAAATTATACAATTATATTTGACAGAAGAAGTTTGCATACTCCAAAGATGGCTGTAGATGCCGCTTGTTTCAATCGGTTGGAAGAAAGTCTGAATTTTCGCCGCGTGCAGCGTCATTTTTTCTTTGGCTCACTACAAACGTTTTCAACATTGTTCTTGAGCGTAAATTGCTGACTACAGCTACAATTCGGTGTTTTGTAGCACCGATTCTAAATAGTGGGTAAAGGGCCTACAGTATAATTGAGCATGAGTACGTAGTTTGTGTTGTTTGTCAAGCAATAAACTCAAGTTTTACTTAGATTTATTTTCAGTTTTGATGAGATACATTTTTTACTGACACCTCTAAGAGTTGCGTTATCAATTTTGTTGTCAAAATGTTAACGTATTTTCGTATAGATTAGGGCATTATGTGCAAACATTCCCACTGTTTTTTTTTTATCTATGTTAAAAGAAACATTTATATGAGTTAGAATCTCCAGGTGTATAGTTTTACATACTGCTTTCGACCTTCCAGCTGCTCACGTATTCATTATATTATGCAATAAATTACGCCTACTGTTCAAACCTATAATACACTCGGTGTGACAAAGCTAGCCAAATGTTTCGAACAAGCCTGGGCACACCAAATATATGTGAACCGTGTTATCTAAAGGGGCTGGGTATACAGTCACGGATAGTTTCTTTGAGTTTTGAATAATTTCGACAGGTTTTGCAGGAATATTTCCTGATTTGGGAAAATGGTTCTTACGCTTTCGGATTTGTATGCATAAATTTAGATGCAATAATCTCTACAAGCTTGCAGCCTTCATTAGAGAAATTATTCTGACGGTCGTAAGCGGCCGTTTTTCGATCTCCCCATTAATACATTTGTCCAAACGTTATTATTGAAAACGAGAGGGTGTCTTGATTTACCTCTAATATGAGACAAGTCACGCAACCACTTGTGAGGCGAAATCCACAGAACTTTCAGTAATATTTCTTCAGACTACTTCCTATTTCCTTATCTTAGTTCAACCCGCAAAAAGAAGGATAAACTTGATATCTCAGACAGATTTTTACCTACTTTTTCTTTGGCGGCCAACAGCGCGCATAAATGCATAATACTTCTATTTATCCAAGGAATTTTTTTTATGTTTCTTCCAGCTGCAATTTTGGTCAAACAGAGCATGGAAGTTTCTTCTGATCTGATGTGCATACCGTTAACGTCACTTTCGTCAGCGACCACTTCCGAGAAAATGAAAATAATTCATATTGATTGTATCATAAGCCTGGAAGCAGCGCAGATATATGCACATTAGGTTCTGCATAGCAACCACCGCGAATGCTTACCTTAAGCCAAAGAATATTGCAACCTTATGCTTCATGTTCAACTGAAATGTTGTTACTGTCGATGTGACACCCAATAAAAAATATATTCACCCTGAAATGCTGGTATCGTGCTTTACGTGCTCGGTCAATGAAGGCCTGTTTTAGGTCATAGATTAATGCTTTATACATCAGTAGATAGTCATCTACCGGCTCTTCTGATCTGGTTGAGAATGTGGTCTAATCGGTTTCACGTAGAATCCAATCGTCCAAAATTAATCATCCAGGTAATGGTGCCAATCCTCCAGTAATAAATTAGGTGCGCTTGCGGGGCCCGTAAATAACTTTAGTAAGGAGAGAAGGTATGAATCAATAATGTCGCACCAGATGCCTTCTGCGTAGGATTAGCTTCAAAACTTCCTAAAGTATTGACCCACGCCGCCTCGCAAATCTCCGTCTTTCTTAAATAAATTGACGCCGAATAGTACAAGTTTGCTCTCCGATAATTGCTGTCACTCCCACACCAGCGTAATAAAGCATGCGTTCGAGTTGTAACTGGGTGGAATACATTCTACATTGTTAGATTTCGTTGCGAGGCTCTTTGCCCTTAGATAAGTGGCAGCCACATAAATCGTTATGCGCCAATTATCAGTGATGACTGGCAGCGGGGCTTGATATTTTACGCTGCTTTAAGGAAAGCTGCAACACCTTCTTCAAATTTTTTTGGAAACCTCAAATGCCTGCAGAACGTAGTCAACAAAAACATCATGTACCTAGATTTGTGAGTCGCAATGTACCTAAGCCAGAATTGATGACTCCGATTCCACCAGATAACTTAGAAACCTTCTCAAAAATTTTTTTTTCTCCGTCTCAACGAAAAGCTCGCCATACTACTAGAAGCACTAGTGCCAAGCAAGCCGCCAGAGCCCCAAGAACCGAGAAGGGAGTCGACGCCCCCGAACGAAACAAGAGAAGAAAAGAGGGAGGAGGAGGCTGCCAGAAGCAGCACCGACGGCGACAACGGCCGCCCGACGGAGCCCAGCCATAATAAGGGAGTCGTCGAGAACACCAAGGAGAGAAGGCTGCAGGCGAGACTAGACCGCATGGACCAGGAGCGCGAGCAGCTGGCGCACACAATGAGCAAAAAATTCAACAAGCTAGACGAAAGGCTCGCCTCGATGGACCAGTCGATGCAAGGAATACAGAACGGCATGGTGCAGCTGCAGGCCCAGATACAGTCGGTTATGCAGAACGTGGAAGTCCAGATAATCGCCAAGCTGCAACTACTATGGACCCAACACCAAGCAACAAGCCAACCCCAGCGGCAGTGAAGCGCCAGAAGCCAGAGAAGGACCTCCTGATCTGGCACTGGAATTGCAACGGCTTTACGGGGAAGAAGAAAGCGATCATCGAGCCCCTAAAACACGCAGAAAGGAAACCAGACGTCTCCATGCTACAAGAGACTCTCAGTGCAGAAACGCCAAAGCTTCCGGGCTACCGAACGTACGCCACGGCAGCAAAGGTCCCGAGCGGTAGCAGTGAGCGCAAGAAGGGCGGCCGTAGACCGGTCGGCGGGGTGTGCACCTTCGTCCGCAAAGGCGTTGGCTTTGTCGAGCACGAGTCCACCGGTGGGTGGACTGACAACTGCGTGGTGGAGGTGATCACCGGAAAGAAGGCGAGGGAGAGCACGTTCGTCGTAAACGTGTACAGCAGCCCGATGCACAGAAAGCAAAGGTTCCGCACGCTCATACAGAAAGCAGTGAGTGCCGCGGGCAACGGGACAATAGTGCTGTGCGGGGACTTTAACGCCGCGAACTATGAATGGGGCTATGACAAAATGTCCGAGAACAGTATGGAATTCCCGGAAGACGCTACGGACGCTGGACTGACCGTGATCACAGACCCGGCATTTCCCACGAGAACGAGGACGTCAGTGGCCAGAGACACAACCCCGGACCTCGCGTTCGTAAAGATCAGCGATGAAAGAGAGGCAACGTGAACGAAAATCGGGACCGACCTAGTAAGCGACCACATGATCGTGGAGGTGCGGCTCTCACTCGCCACAGCGCGGACCGAGGCAAAAGAAAGCACAAATATACAGATTGGGTGGAGTTTCGACGGAAACTACCGGCCCCGGCCAACAAATAGCCATAGAAGACATCGATTCGTGGTCCGATGCGATCGCGAGGGCGACAGACGGCGCAACGATGGAGATCGAGACTGACGAGAACGTGCACAAGATGGACAGCCGACTGGCCCACCTCATCGAGGCCAAGAAGGCCGTGAAAATGAGGTGGAGCCGTCAATGCACGAAGAAAAGGCTCAGAAAGAAGATCGCCGAAATCAACAGGAACATCGAGAACTATTGCTGAGAACTCGCCAGGCACCAATGGGAGCAAGCGTGCCGGGAGGCGGACGGGCAGCTCCACGTCGGCAAAACGTGCCAGCTGCTGAGACACCTACTGGACGAGACCCAGACCACGGCTGCGCAACAGCACAGACTGAGCGAAATCATTCACAGAGCAACGACGGAGTACGGGGAGGCCGAGGTGAAGGCAAGACTCGACGCCAAGTACCTGCAGGTGTCCCCGAGGGAAGAACACCCGGACTACCAGGGGGCGGAGAATCCGGAGCTAGACCAAGACATCGAGGAGTGGGAGGTCAGGAACACCATGTAAGACCTAAACAGCAGATCTGCCGTGGGTCCGGACCGCATCGGCAACAAGGCGCTAAGGAACCTGAATGACGCGGCGACGGCGGCCCTCACGGACTACTTCAACAAGTGCTGGAGGGCCGGACGTCTCCCACGGCACTGGAAGGAAGCTAAGACCACCCTGATCCCGAAGCCCGGCATGCCGCCCGGAATCGAGAACCTCAGACTGATTTCCCTGACGTCGTGCGTGGGCAAGCTCCTGGAGCACGTGCTCATGAATATATGGCAGCGGTACCTAGAAGAAGCAGATCATCAGTACCCAGACTCGCTCGTCGGGTTTAGGGGCAAGCTTGGAACCCAAGACGCCATGATCCAATTGAAACGCGAGATCGTGGATGACGGACGAACACCAAGGACAACAGCGCGGTGCTAGGCCTGGACCTGCAGAGTGCCTTCGACAAAGTGCGACACTCTGTGATCCTGGCCCAGGCGTCGAGCCTGAACTTACGAAGAAGATCATACGTGTATGTTAGAGACTTTTTGACGGACCGGACGACCAGAATCTGCAGTTGCCGGACAAGATGCTAGGCAGCGAGGGGACGCCACAAGGAGCGGTCATATCGCCGCTCCTCTTCAACATGGTGATTGTAGGCGCTGCCCACCGGCTTAAGCGAATCGAAGGCGTGCGACACACAATCTACGCCGACGACGTCACGCTGTGGGTCCCGGGCGGCAGCGACGGCCACAATGAAAGCAAGCTGCAGGAAGCAGTGGAGCCAATCGAAGATCAGTTAAAGGGGTCGGGCCTGGTATGCTCCCCGTCAAAATCGGAACTGCTGGTGCTTCCGCCGAAGAGAACAAGCCGCAAGAAGCAGTGCACTAGAGACGGCGAGAAGATCAAGGTGCGAACGCAAGGGGGACGAGTCATCCCCGAGGTAGACAATATCCGGATCCTGGGAATGCTCATTGAGCGAAACCGGGTGAACGGAGCAACGGTGGGCAAGCTTGCGGCCAATACCGGTGCGGCAGTGAGACTCATCAGAGGGGTATCCAACAGAAGAGGCGGAATGAAGGAGGCTAGGCTCACGAGACTCGTCCAGTCGGTCGTCGTCAGCCACGTTGCCTACGTCGCGGCCTTCCACAACTGGAGGAAGGGCAAACGGAGAGAGATCGACACGATGCTTCGCAAGGCTTACAAGGCGGTACTAGATGGATGGAGGCAAATTTATTGATTGTCTGCAGATCGACGCCCTAAAGCACCGCGACACGGGCCTCTACGTCATCCTGGTGGGGTCCTCTACTCGGCGTCGGCTTCTGCTACACCGCGGTTCGGGCACTGGGACTCTTGGGCAGCACGAGCACGGAGAAGTTGGAAGCCCTGGGAGTCCAGAACAACCGGGAGGAGATTGCGGAAGCCAAGCAGACGGCGCAGTTCGAGAGACTCTCGGAGACAAGGACCGGTCGAGCGATACTTCGTCACCTGGGAGTCAGCGTAAGAAGGGAAATCAAGACGGAGGAGCGAGTACCGGAGGGAGCGAGCAGACGCATCGTCATGTGCCCGATCTCACAGATCGGGCACACGAATCGTGAATCCCACCTATAACCAGGAAAGGAGGGTGGCGAGAGCCAAGGCGCTAATCGCAACCCATGCCAATGACGAGGGAGCCGTGTTCGTGGACGCGGCGAGTTACTGGAGCAATGACGGCGCCTACAGAGTCAGCGTAATCGAGGCCAGAACTGGCGGGACCAGATCGGCGGCCAGCGTGAGAGTCAAGACGCCGTGTCAGGCCGAGGAAGCGGAGGTGGCCCTAGCCACCGCGGACCCAAGATACATGACGGTGCTGTGCGACTCCAGGGTGGCAGTGCGCAACTTCACGAGAACCAGGGTGTGCTGTACGGCAGCGCGTATCCTGCGTAAGGCCGAAGCCGGCGGAGACAATGACAGTGTCGTGATTAAGTGGGTTCCCTCACACGCTAGCGAAGGGGTAGCGAGCCCGCTGAGGCTCGCCAACCACAACGAGACTGCCAACGCCGTGGCACAAGGACTAGCCGGCCGCGCCGCGGGAAGGGCCGCCGACGACGTGGACTGCCCCGACAAGGGCACTATGACCAGCAACGGCGAGGTGCTCTCATGGTACAAACTAGGCAGGAGAACGATGGCACCGCCTCACCCAGGGCTGACCGAGCAGAGGCGGTTGTGTTAAGCAGTTGCAAACCAATTCAGTGATTACCCCAGTGCTCGCGACACACCTGTGGCAGGAGGTGTACGTGACTGAAGTGTGCAAACTGTACGGGAGTGAACGGGCCACACTGACTCACATCCTGAGAGACTGCGTGAACGAAGAATATACAACCAGAGGTGATACTCTCCCACTGCCGTTCGAGGCGGCCAAAAGTTCCAATGACTACGAAGAGCAACACAAGGCCGTCCAGCAGATCCTGGCGGCGGTCGAGAGGCAGCGACCGGATTGGCCGAGCGCTGAAGGCGCCAGTCCCCAGAAGCCGACGCCCGCAAGACGCTAGCTTCACCGCCGGGACGACGTAAGGCCACGTCGATCCAAGCCTCCTGAATAGGTTGGGGCAGGGAAACTGCAGGCGTTTAAACAAAGTTGTGTTCTCTCTCTTCGCTGTACCTATTCTCTCTTTCCCGGTCTTCACGCTCTTTGACCGTTTTCATTACGTCTTTAGCGTGATTTTGCTGCGGTTGGCCGGCTTTTATTCAGTTGCAGGAAGGAACGCATTCGATATCCACTTTAAAAATGCGACATAACCCAAGCACGAGCAAACGCGTAATTGCGGCGGCGAACGAATCACGCAATTCTCCTGAGTGCTGTTGATAAGTACACTTCCACAGTGCTTCTGGACGCGAAGGAAAGAGCGAACGCGTTTATCGCAAGTGTTGAAAAGTCCCTTTGGGTTCGACTCTACGATTTTCATCGTAGTTCCAGGTGTGTATTGACGACACCCACTTATCGTGGTTTGGGTGCACGCGCTTCTCGGCCTCTCTTTTTTTCCGATTGCCATAGTACATCTTGCTTGTCTATACGTTATTTGAAATGTTTTCCCCATCCAATATGGTGCCGCCTTTAACCTTCTGCATTTTTTGAGAATTTGTATTTCTCACTGGTATCGTATAACGCCTTTATAACTGGCATGACAAACCTCCTGCATACAGCGGAACTGCTTTAGCTTTCTTCTGTCACTGCCGACCGTTAACAGTAAATTCCGCTCTGCGAAGGGGGCAGGGAAAAATAATAGTGCCGCAATCCATGTATGGGCTTGCGTATTTATTGTTTCTTTTCACTGCCGAGCCACGCCGGTCTGTGTTATCTGCGTTTCAAGCAAAGCGCGTCTTAAATTCTTTATTTTTATGCCGCACGGGCTATCACATTCAGATAAGCAAACTGTTTCACCCTAACGTCGCTAGCCCAGAATAATCTTCTGTGATCTACAATGTTCTGGATGTGCATCGACGGTTCCAGAAACACCGGCGCCGAAAGATAAAAAGCCTGCAGAGCAGACGCCTCGACATTTGATTCTGCGACGCTCGCCGACGCAAGTCACTTTATTGACCGCTGCTTCGCCGCCTCTGTATTCTTTTGAGTTGTTAGGGGAGCACAAGTTCGCTCCAATAAACTTGTTGCTCCTTCAAGACAACTGCGTCGTCCTTGTCTTCATGACAATAGGCTACGGAGTGTAATCAAAAGTGGCGAGGAGCGAGGAGTCCACGAGCAGGGGCTGGAACTGCGGGCCTCAAGACAAAAAAACCATTTCTTGTTTTTCGGAATCGAAACAAAGAGCCACGCGTTACGCAACCGTGGCGTCTTGCCGAATCCGCTGTCATTGCACTCGGGCCGCACAGCATTTCCTCTCGGTTCCAGGGCAAGCGTTAGCTTCGGACTTTGGATGAGTTAAAGTGGTTTGTGACTTCGAAGTTTCGGAGCTCCAATTTTCGATTAGAGGAGAGGAGATCGCATCCTTTTATTTAACGAAGTTTGCACAAAGAAAGCTTCAAATTCTACCCTGATGAAATTTTACGTGACGTACGAAAAGGGCGTACTTAAGAAACTCCAAGCTAAATCTAGGGAAGGCCACCAGATCCTCTTGATCATCAGTATTCACCGATCAATCGCGAAAGTGGCCGAATCTTTTTCGCCTATTCTGTGAATCCAGCGTGACCTATATCATTTCGACAAGAAGTTTTGTTTAAACATTTTTCTCTGTGCCAGCTTGTTCAAGACTTTATGAAGTTCTGTTCTCCGCTACCTAAACACGGAAGACTACGATATATAGCCGACTACTGTCGAATAAAATAATTAGCCTTTATTCTTTTCTTGTTAGTGTAATGTTGATGGTCCTAACAGTGTTCTTTAGCTGACTCTTCTCCCTAGCTTGATATTTGTTTGAAGGGTGTCTTTTTCTTTGGCGTTTTTTCCTGAAGGCGGTCAAACCCGCTTGAAATACCTTCTGACGTTTACACACATCATTTCGGAAGACTTTCCTCTCAGGGACTTGAGTTCAGTTTCATATCTTCGTACAAAAGAGGCAAAGTGAAACAAACCTAGAGAACCAGCACTTCGGCACGGCAGCACAAAGGAAGTCTGCTGTCAGCATTGCAGCAATGTTACTTGTGGTAACTAACACGTTCGATCAAGAGGAGCCGGAAAATAGGTGGCCTGGATTCTGCAGTGCTGCCATGCCAACTCAACGCACGTGCCAGAGGCTCAAGATTATAAGTGTTCTGAAAAATCAATCGATGCCTGTTCTGTGGTGGTGGCGTTCGATACTCCCTTCAATGAATTCACGGCATATACAAGCACGTTAAGCAGCTGGTACAGAAAGACTTGTGCTTGGTAACAATTTTCCGCAGACGAGAAAATTTGTTCGACCAAAAATTCGGGAGATCGGGCGCCTGCTCCCACAGTGCTGTGGTGCCCACTCTACGAATATGCTAACTTCGCTTAATGTACTATTGTATGGTCACACTGCCGACAGAACCTAAAAGAATTTGGCAGATATTGTCTATTGGCGCCACTCTAGGCTTAATTAACTTTTCATTATTGTGCTTCCTAAAGCAGGTCATTTACTTTTCTGTACGTTCTATACAACAGCCTTTGTAAGTCGTCTAATTGCCTCATCTCGCAGCATTCCCATAAGTGGTGAGCTTTTTGTGAATAAAACTATTTTTGACAAAATAAAAAAATCAGGAACACGTGTACATTGTCTGTACAGAATCGCTAATGGCTGATGGCATTGACGTCAGCAACTGTCAAACTAAAGTTTTAAATTCACATTATTCCCTGTGTTCGTTTTAAAAGATACGCTGTCGCTTGCATTCGAATTCCAGGTTTTTATTTCACCCGTATGCATGAAAGAGCAATTTGAAAGTTAATTTTCCAGCTTTTTGACTTCGACCGTCCTTGTGAGCTCGGTGACGAAACTCTTTAAGAGCAGTGTTTGCACTGTCAATGCAATGGAAGTGCGCTGACACGCTTAGTGCCTGCATATGTACCGGCGACGGAATAGGGAGTTTACAAGTCAGCAAGCCCCGTATTCATAGAAACAAGAGAAGCGAGCACTATTATCGCTGGTGGGCTTCACTCCAGGCAACCTGCCGTGAAACAGTGCTTGACGCTCAGTCTTGCCTGTATTCCACGGAGTGACTGTGCATTCCACTAATGGCGGACGCTCTGCAGACAAGGTTTACTTGCCACTGACTTTTTCGCGCCTTTGGAGGAGTTCAGCCAAAGGTATGCTGATTGAAGCGTTGGAAATCACACGAAACATCGCGAAAGGACAAGACAAAGTTCCGTCTTGTGTGTCCTTGTGTCGCCCTTTCAAGCAGTTTTAAATGATTTTCCACCAACCGGTCTACATGTCCCTCTTGGTGAAACGTTGGCGTTTATTGGTAAAACCGTTTTCGCGAGAGATGAGGTCTTCAAAAAACACAATAACCTTCGTCTAACGAAAAATATGGTTGAAACACGAAGCTGGTCCAAATGGCGCAATTGGATATATGTCAGTTTCGCAACAGGGGACACCCAGGTTCGTTTCCGACACCGGGAAGAGTTTTTTTCGGAGGCGCTTGATGGGCCTTCACATAGCATCATCATCGTTTTTTTAAAACACGTTGGGTTAAATTGGCTTTCCGGTACTGTTTTGCGCCGCTGAGCACGAGGTCGCGAGTTCGATTTCTGGCCGCGGAGGACGCTTTACTGATGGACGCCAAAAGCAGAAACGCCCGCGTGTACAAGATTTCTGCGCACGTTAAAGATCTTCAGTTAGTCAAAATTAATCCGGAGCCCTCCATAACGGCACGCATCGTCGCCTGCACTAGGTCAGAGCGTTGAACCCTACAATCAATCAATCAATCAATCAATCCGCTTTCTGGTAGTGCGCTTTTGCGCGTCATCGAACGCAATCACCGATTCATAGAATGCTTCGCTTCAGAGATCCGAGCTTTAAATGGCAGCTGGTCACCGTACACAGGCTTGCCCACCCGTCCAGTGTCTCTCAACAAGTGCCTGAGCGGGTTTTTTGAACAATTTTCACTCAATGGCCACAAAAAATTCGTGGTATTGGAACTAGCTTTAACGGTCAACCCATACAACGTAAAGAGATTTTAGAAATTTTTTCTCAAATTTTATTCGGCATACTGCGTCTCTTTCTAAAAACCTGATGTTTCTTTCAGATATGCGCCTTTTGTTTTGGGACCTTTTAAGTGCGAATGCACTTCTTAAGCGACCCTGAACCTGCGTCCACCTGTGATGTCCGCGCACGTGGAGACGGGCGCGCGCTGCCTGGCCGCTGACATGGCACATACCCACGTGGGGGATTGGCCAAGAATCGGGCGTGAGAAGAGCTAATGCACCTGCTTAAAGGAGTACTGACACGAAAATTCAAAGCTGAGATCCGCTCTAGCAATCAAGTACAACGACAACACAAATAGGTGTCTGTGAATAAATGCATCTTTCTTTCTTTGTAGTTGTGTGTGTGTATGTGTGTGATCTCTCTTTCGCGAACGTTACCGAACCGCGCAAATTCAACTCCTGCATTCGCACTTTCACATTTTTCCCCTCGGGGAAATGCGGGGAATTTTTTTGAATGAAAGTTTCACCGCCGGATCAATTCCCTGATTAGAGAGAAGTAAGTGCTTCTATTGATGGCTGCTTACAGAACGAAACAACGTGGCTTCATGTCCTGTTGGAAGCTGCTATCACCTTTCACTTTTATGATGTGTTTTCTTCGTTCCTTTCCTCGGGAATTCACGGCAGCATACACGACGTTTTAAGAGCGAAACTATTTGTGAAATCGTAATTTTTTGTGAGACCAGTTAAGAATGCGAAGAAATTGCAGAGCACGCGCGCGCTTTATCGCGGGAATCGCGGCGACGACCTGGCAGTTAACAAAACTAAGAGCGCCCGTGTGCACGTGCACGTCAGCTATGCCTCGTGGCGAACGCTCAGCAGTTAAAACTCTTGCGCAGGCCAACCATACACATTTAGAGAGATTGGCGAAGATTGGCAAAAAAAAAAGAACTACAGGGCAATCGCGGCAACACTTTCGCTATCCCAATCACGCCGCTCGCGCCACTCAGTGGCTCCCGTCACGGTATAGAGCTCTGCATTAGTCATTCCGATGCGTTTTAGAAGTTCGCCGGCACAGGCGCAAATGTGGGTCGCCCACAGGTCGTACGCACGCCCAATGAGAAGGCCGCTCGCCTCGAGCTTCGTCCCGCTAGCTATCGAGAACGGAAACGAGTTCAGAGGAGAGGGCCAACACGGCCCCGTGGCCAGAGAAAATGTCGCCGTTAGACGTCAGTGGGCCCGAAAAATCAAACCCCTTCAACGCAACCGGATGAAGGTGCGTAAACGCTACAGGGAACATACAAATGAATGAACCTAAATGTTATAATAACAATGATGAATAACAGTGATGGAGTATAATAACAAGGATGATAATAACAATGATGGTATAACAATGATGGAGTAAAAGTCGTTACACAGCGAAGAAGAAGCCGTGTTCTTCTTGTTCTTAAACTTTCGTGTTAAACCGTGTTCTTAAACTGTCGTGATGGTCATGAATATTGCGTACATCTTTGCTTCCTTCAAGCCTTACGTGTTATAGTGAGCTTCCTTCATTTTTGCTATGCCGACAATTGAGACAGGCTTGTGACAAATTCCTAATTACCTAATTACTTAGGCCTCACTAACGTAGTTTTGCTCTTAGGCCACAACACGCAAAGATAACAATAGAATTAAGGGAACAGAAAAAAAAACACAATGGACATAACATCTCGCAAATCATATTACCTTCTGAACACCGGAGTTCCCTTTTTCTTTTGCACTTGCGAGCGCAAGCCACGCATCGTTTTGCTTTCAACAACGAAGCTGTTTATGCAATCGTTATTTTGCGTGTCCGCAGTTAAAAAAACAAATAAATGATGAGGGCTCGTGTGTGCGTGGCTCGCAACAACCGCCCAGCGTCCCCGGCGCACGTTTGTCAAGCCGAGCATATCCATATCCACTTCGCAAGATTTGCCAAGAAAGGTGAAGAAAACTAGAGCGCTCGCCGCAATCGTGGCAACACTTGCATCGGAACACTTGCATCGAAACAATAGCATCGGCACGCCCTCCATGGTGATGTCCAATGAGTATCACTTGTACAAAAATAAACAAAGCTCCAACGTATACAAAAATATTGGAGCTAACGTTGTTGCGGCTGCGAAGAAAAAGAAAATTGGCTGCAATCCTGGACTTAAACCATCGTAATGCTGGAGAAGGTTGCAGACGTCTTCGCTACATTAAGTCTTACACTTTATTATGAGCCTCCTTCATTTTTTTTTAGTAGCGCCAAAGCCGATGGGACGTAAAACATTGCTCCTGCGTCTGCCTAAGGTATCTAGGATAATGACAAAGGATAGCAACGCCGTCTTTAGCACCCGGAATTTGCGCGCTGACCATCTCTCGAGCTCTCCGGCATGTACTCCGTGTCACTTGATGCACATTAAGCCGAGAATATTGTTCGAGCAGAAGAGCACTTGGGAATCACAAACAATATATGTTCCAGAGAAGGGACAAACTACTGTGAGCGATGAAAATCAAAAGTAGAAAAATTTTGAAGGAAGAACGAAATGACTCCAGTACTTTTGTATTCCAAAAATGTAACCAAAATGTGGTTTTGTTTTCAAGTTTTCCGAAAAATAATACGGTGATTGCTGCGTAGAAAATTATGGACCATGAAGTGATTCCACAAAATCCTCTTATACAATACATTCTGTGTGCTGCGCTCAAAGTTCTTTCTCGGTGTTAAAATATCAGTACTTTTTTTCTTGATGGTGTACCAATCACAAAAACCCCGAGTTCTGTTCAGTGCGACCGGCAATTCTGGGACTGCATCGGGAAATCGGAGTATTTCTAGTGAAGCATATGTTCATAGCTCTTTTAGAACATAACTGTTTCCAATTGCGAGAGAACGGTGATATATCCCCCCGGATACGCTGCATTAAGACATAATGAAAGAAATTGCTGAACCTTAGCCAAGCAATGCAGGATAAAATCGGTGCCTTTGAAAATTTGGAGCCCGTTTATAAATAAACAACACTAAATGAACCAACTAGTTTTTGTACAATGACACCGTAAGAATTCTGTAGGGCAGTTAGGAATATATTGGCTGTTCATATTTACCCTCGGGACCACAAATGTGTTATGTGTAAAAGCTCCGTGTTCAAAGTTCCAAATGAAAACTAATGGTTCTTCTTGCAAATAACTGAAGGGTTCTCACCAGGACGCGGTTCTTTCTCGGCTGCGGCGGCTGCTTTTCTGATGGAGCCTAAAAGCAAAAAATTACACCATCTTCCCACGTGGGGACCCTGAGGGGGTGCAAAGCCGTGGAGCAGTAGGGTGTTAATTCGTTGCTAGAATAAAGACACGTGCAGTAGCGTATTAAATGTCTTCTTTATTTATCGAGTAGTGGGGAACGTTTTGCGGCTTCTCGTTCTCGAAGCGAGGAATTCGCTGTTCGACGCTGGCGTTTCGAAGCGTTGTCACGTTGCCGAAAGCCATCTGGATCAGCTGCTTGCCGCTGGCGTTTCAAAGCGGCATCTCGTTCTCGAAGCGAGGAATCCGCTGCTCGACACTGCCGTTTACGTTCGGCGTCGCGAGCTCTCCTCTTTGCAGCCTTGTATTCAGAGGAGCTCGCGGTTCTGACAGTGTGCTGCCAGGCGCTAGTTGGAGGTGTGCCAGCCAGTTCACTGACGGAATTGTTGGCGTCCATTTGCAGTCATCGGACGGCGCAGTACCGAAGAAGCAACTGAGCGGAGCGCGGACGGGTTCATTTGCAGAGCAGCGAGAGTGGAGATGAGGAGCAGCGCGCATGCGCGTGTTTGGACAGCTGGTGTGCAAAGGGGAGAGGGGGAGCAGCGCTCGCTAGGGCACAGGTGGTGTGGAGAGGAGGAGGGGAGAGAGAGCGTCGTAATCATAGCTGTTCTGGAGAGGAGGAGAGGTGCCGACGCTGGACGACGGAGGGTCGACTAAGAGATGCTTTGCATCTAAAAAAAAGACCTCCAGGTGGCCAAAATTAATCCGGATCTCTCCACTACAGCGCGCCTCATCGCCTGCGTTACGTCGGCGCGTTAACACTACAATCAATCGAACTTAAGTGTTCGGTGCTATTGCAGTGCCGGTGCGAAAAGGTCGTCAAGGCGTAGTGTCTTCCTGCTGACGTCCGGGTGTTGAGCGACCAGCCTAAAACTGGATGTGCTCCCTTCGTAGGCGTGAACCACTAAAAGCAGCGGGTGGTCTTCGAAGAGTGGCCGTTAGAAGGGTCGTTGAGGCGTATGTCGACGGGGCTCTGGCGCGTCGCACAGCACCCAAAAGTCGGTGCTGGGGCCGCCAAAGCACGGGTTGAAAGTGCATCGAGACGACTGGAGCTGACGAGTGGTCGGCCCGCTCCCGCCCAGGCTTGCGTAGCGATGTCGGTGACCTGGTTGCGTCCCCCTGGAGCGGTTATCCGGAACCGTCACCTTGGGCCGCCCCCATATCTTCATTTGTCCTTCTAGGTGCATGCCGTGATTTCTTTGCGGGGCATTGCCTGATTGCTCATGCTCTGGGGCCATATTTACATTTTTACCTCTTCGTCTTTTTTGCCTTGTTCATCGCCTTTCTCATCATGTGTGTCACCACGGGAGATTGTCACCGGCTCGTGTCCAATAACGAACGCAATTCTGCATTACTACGCAGAAATTGTAACATAACCATGATTTTGGCGATGGGGGGGTGGGTTATGACTTCCCAAAGCACTCACAAAAGTGCGCTCACTTTCGTAGTGCTTCACTCTGTTTACTTCACTCACTTCACTTTCGCACTCCAGTTGTGCTTCTGTAGCACTCACGAGCTACAACAGATGATGTCTACGCGAAGTTAAGAATGGGAGTCGAATCCACGTCACATGGTTTGGTACTGGGAGGCTTTCCGGTTAGGCACTCACCGCACATGACTCGCGCACTTTCGAAGGAATGCCTGTGCTTAGCATCACCTTGGTCGCTGCTGAACATTAGGTCCAGTGCACTTGGATGCACATGACTCGTATTTTCAATATTATGCCGGTTAGCATTCTCAACACCGTTCACGGCTTTTTTAGTGCAGAGCACTTTACGCGCTCGCTTTGTCGTCCGATATTGTTCACTAGAACCAAGCATATAGCCACGGCGTTACGGTGTAGGCTGACACGGTCCCTTCGCGGTGGCCTAACCCAGAGGCTTCGAAAGCCAAGCGGTTTATAAAGTCATAATTTCTCGAAACTGGTGAACCACTGGCGCTTAGCACTGGCTTCGCTCGGCTATGCCAGGATATACTTATCGTGAGCTTAGGTTCAGCTGGTTATTCTTAGCTTTCCTGGTTGTCTAGGATTAGCTGATTATCATGCTTACGGTTGCTTATCATATAATCCCATTCCAATTCAAATCCAATATAAGCCAATCTAATCCAATCCAGCACCAATCCAATCCAATTCAAGCCAATTCAATTCACTCCAATGCAATCCAATCCAATCATCGCGCTTGCGCAAAATGTGGCAATGCAAAGCCAGCGCGCCCGGGGAGAAAAGCACAACGAGAACACAACTCCCGCTTTCGCAGTTTCAGGCAGGGGGTGCATGAGCACTGCGAAGGCGGGAATTTTGGTTTACTTGGGGTGGTAGCAGTAAGCGGATAATGGCAGTACAGCGCATTATGGCAAATCACTGCTCTGCACTTCCGACAGCTATCACATTGAGGGGAACGGCTTTAATGTTTCTTTTCCTGCATAGCCTTCTCCGCAATGCGAAATGCGTGTGAAGATCCGGTTACTGTAGACAAAGCGAATTAGGCAGAAGTGTAGAGTGAGTGGAGAGATAATGGTCTATGGAGGTGAGGGAAGATGGGGGGCATGGTGAGAGGAGATCGAGAGAAGAAATTGGCGGGGAAAGTGAAGGAAAGAAAGGGACAGAATGACATAAGTTTTTTGTAGGGAGACAGAGTGGTGCAAAGAAGTGCGAAAGTGTTAAGAGGACCAGCACAACGGTAACCAAATTCCTCAAAACAACTTTCCCATCGCACGGCTTGCCAAACCCCACTCACTGCCCTCATTAAAAATACATCCCGAAGGTCATCATGCATTGAGTGGCAACAATTGTTTTATGAGCGCATATGTAAAACTCTCCTGAGGTACCAGTTCTGCATTACCGGTACGTTAGGTCGGTCGGTAGACTCACTCACGTGTATACTCACACACCTCCTATCTACTCACTCGTGATTGGTTAGTGAGCCTCACATCGTTTCGGGCCTACGAGTGCGAGTAACTGTGACTGCCACTCAGGGTGAGCCCTACTCACCCCTCGCGCGTGCGAGCGGCTCTCGGGGCGAGCCCCGCTCAGCCCTTATCAGTGCGATGGCCCGGCCTAGACGCCGCCGTCGGGTCCGAGCTGAATTCGGCTGCCGAGTGTCTGATAAATTATCGGGCCACTAAATAAAGTATTTTTTCTCTCATCAGTGCGAGCGCCACTCGCGCTGAGCTCCGCTCGCCACTCCCGAGCGCGAGTCACCACTTTTCGCGGCGAGCACGGCTCACCACTCCCAAATCGGAGCGCCACTCGCGATGAGCTTAGTTCACCACTCGCGAGTGCGAGCGCTACTCGCGGTGAGCCCCACTCACCCCTTGCCAGGGTGACGGCACCCACGGTGAGATCCGCTGCCCACTCGCGAGTGCAAGCGCATTCGCCACTCCCACGAGCTGAGCCCGATCGGCGCTCGCGTGATGAGCCCCGCTCGACATTCACGAGTGGCGACTGCACTCGCCTACTGGCTCGAGGTGTGGTGCTTACAGCGTTTAGCGCGCTTTTAGTTTAGCACGCTGTTGGCTATTCGTGGCAGGAGCTGCTCGCTGTGGTGGTTGCTGCTGGCGCTATCTGCTTATACGCACAGCTACTAATTGAGGGCGTGATTGCAGTTAGCTTCGGTGATATGTCGTCTCTGCGCTCCTGTTAAGAAGCACTATGCGATTTCCTCAAGGTGCCTTGTTGATTCAGGAATAATATTTCTATTGATATCCGACGCCAAAATGCTAATACGTTTTCGTGTAATGACTCATAGAGGAACTTCTGCGTGCACTAACGCCGAATGATGTGTCCCTCTCAAGCGTTATGTGTCAGAAAGGGTGATGGTAACGTCCTCGCAATAAAGCGAATGCACTTTAGTACCGCGTTGATCTGCGATTGAAGCAATAGGAAGCACCGTGGTTTAGTAAAAAATTGAGTGAGTGAGTGAGTGAGTGAGTGAGTGAGTGAGTGAGTGAGTGAGTGAGTGAGTGAGTGAGTGAGTGAGTGAGTGAGTGAGTGAGTGAATGAGTGAGTGAGTGAGTGAGTGAGTGAGTGAGTGAGTGAGTGAGTGAGTGAGTGAGTGAGTGAGTGAGTGAGTGAGTGAGTGAGTGAGTGAGTGAGTGAGTGAGTGAGTGAGTGAGTGAGTGTGACAATAAGTTTGTTCGATTGATGTGCTAAACATGTGCTTAGGTCAGTTTTGCTTGTTACATTGAGGTGCCACGTTATCGTCATTATCACCGTTTTAAAGAAACGGAAAGTTGCGCGCTCATGTCCATTCGCCCTCGTGTTGGTTTGTGGTCACAGCTTTGTAATATAGGCTTACCACTGCTTGGTGCTAAGAAAATAATAAATGTTCCCGCTTTTGGAACTGACAAGAGTTCGAAGTTTCTCTGTACGGGGTGAGCTTAGCATCGTCGCTTGTAAATACACTGCGCCCGATGAGTTTAGTGATCTCCGCTTGCAAATTTTATTGTTATAGTAGCATGTTACTTGTAATGATTAAACTTCCCCACTTAGGTTTGTCATCGAATCTGTAACACTTCCAATTACACGCCGGTGTGTTTTCCCGAGACCGCCCCCCAAAGACCGCCATTTAAATCCTCACTGCTATTGCCTCAGTATGGGCGAATACGTATTTGCAGGACCCATAAATATTTTTTTTCGGTTGCATTGGGCGTTTCAGGTGCGTATTGGCAATTTTATTGCGTGCATTGCCCCTAGGTGTACGTATTGGGAACACTGAATTTCGCTGCTGAGTGCGGTAAGGGCAATTTCATTGATTATGGCGTCATCCAAACTGCCGTATTTTCCCGCCGACAATCGGAAAGCACCAACGCTGCTGTACGTGTGGATTCATTATGAGTTTAAATGCGGTAATATCTACTTATAACGAAATCGCTTAACTCGAAATATCACTTATTTCGAGATTCCTTCCGGTTCCAACCCAAGCGCTGCATTTTCACCCGCATTACTCGAAGCGCGCGAACAGGTTGACATGCTTACAGCGAAGTGGCGAGCGAAGGAGTCGTTTAGCGACGGCGACCCAGTGGGGAGTCAGGTTGTCAACAAGGCGGGACAACGCAAGCAGGTGTTCAGGGGCGAGGTTTTTGTGCCGGTCATGCTCGATTCGCGCTGTCCGGCTTTAGTCAAATGGTCCAAATGCGAGGTAGAGTCATTGAATTTCGTTCCTAGACATTGGCCCAGGGCGCGGACGTAACAGTCCGCGAACACCGACACTCGAACCGTAGAATAAGCAGGGTCATCGACAACGGCGTGCCGAACAAATCTTGTTTTGCAAACGTCACGGCTGCACACAACGGGAAAAGATTTCCCAGTGATCAAGCAAAGCCCCTAGTGCGAAACCGGCAGGTTTTTATGATTTCGCTGCGTACCCAAAATGAGCGGAGAATTGTTTTTTGACGCAAAAAAAAACAACCTCTGAGTCGAGTCATGGCATTTGTGGCGCTTTCCATTGCGAAGCTCTCGTAGCGTTCCGTGACACCCGCACCCCCCCCCCCCCCCCCCTATTCACCCCTCCTATAAATGTGGCCACTGCCTTCTCCTACTCATTCGCTCTCAACTCCGCGAGGCGTTCGGACGCCAGTCCCTTCTCTTGATCGAGATCGTGTCAACTCATCGCCACCTTGCTGTCAGTTGGAGCAGGGGTTGCTGGCGCCTGGTAAGAGCTTGAAGCAGCCGACGCTCACTGCTTTTTTTGCTCCTGTGTGAAGTCCTGCTTCAGTAAATACATTCTATTTTGATTACTCGCAGTTGCAGTGCAAATAAATCTCATCTACTTTAGCTTTTCTCGAGTGGTTGCTTATATCGAAATACCGCATATAAAAAAACTTTGAGCCATCCCGGTGAGTTTATTATAACGAGGGATGTTTGTAAATGCCAATGTCTTTTCTACGTTTCTGGACACGCTAAAGACGCTTCTGTTGCGATATGAAGTTAAAAAAATTATGTCGCTTTTGCAGGGCATGCGGCGAGGTGATGAGTTCTGTTCTTCAATGTGCATAGTTTACGGCACCCTTTTATTGAACTACATGTGCTTTGCTTAGAGTGAAAGTTTCCCACAATTGTCTCTCTGACTGCAGAACTCAGCTCAGATGTGTGCCTTTGAACGAGAAATGATTTATTGAAGTTCCGCGGCTAGCGACGGGGGGACGTCATGAGCCGTTGACTTCGCAGGATTTCCGCAACTCAGGACGTCGTTGATAGCTGTGGCTGCTCCAATTACACAACGCGAGAAAGTGGGGTTTTTATGGCGCAGCACTTAAGCGCCCGCTCCTGTGGTTTGCGGCGCCGTCGTGTATGTATAAGCCTTTTCCCGGGATAAAATGGGAATAAAATCACATGTATTCCTCACAAAATAGAGCGTTATTTGCAAGTCTACGTGCTGTGTTCTCTCAAATTATGCAAATGAACTAACCAGTCCAACTTCCAACATTAAAAAATCGGAGCCTGGAATTTGACAATTAGCGGTATTTTTAACACAACTTGGATAATTACAAGCACGGTACATTTATGAGCAACGCGGCTACTACAATTTTCTCCGAAGTTTGTCTCGATTCGTGGCGTAACCGGGGCTCTCTGCAGTTGGTGTCCTTCGTGTGGAACCCCACCACCTTTCAAGCCTGGTAATTTTTTACCTTACCGGCGCCTACACACCGGGGCCTGCTGCAGTCTCACCCTTCGCCTTTTTTTTGTTTTGTTTCTGTTAATGCTCGCGAATCGGGCGCACACTCGCTTGTTCAAATCAAGCATAGCATACAAGCTTGCGCACCGATTTACTTCCCCTCTTCCCGCCAATCGTTTCGCAATTCTGTTCCCCCTTTCTAGACGCACGAGTGCCTTTCAGCCTTTGCTCGAAACTCGATCGGCAAATGTCTGCAGTTCGGCGCAACACCCAGTACTACACGATGAATTATGCACCCTCTCCCTCCATATTGAGAAAGAGAAAATAAACTTTCAAAAAATGTGCGGCATTAGTTCGGAAAGCTTATCGAAGCAGCACAGCCCACATAAACATAACTGTGGGAGTGGCCACATCCGCGGCAGCGCCTGCTCGAGCGACGACGCGACGGTTGGCAGCGAAGAAAACCCTCGTTCGCTTTGTTCAAGGGAGCTTTTGCTAAACCAGCGAACCATGGGTGGCGCCAACGAACAATGCCCCAGCTAGGGGAAGCTCTTCATCGCATGAGAAGTCATTCCTGCAACCAACTAAACCTCACGTGAAGCTTTCCCGACAGTTGTTTACATGTGTTGGCAGAGACAGTAGCCGCGCCTAGTAACCGCCTGGCGCCTAAGGTGGCGAAAGGGTCCAGATGGCGCCGCCGCCACGCTGGCGCCTCTTGGCGGCCAGACGAGCCCAACGCTTATTTTATCCTCATCATCGTCGTCGTCGTGATCATTATCTACCTATCTATGCCCACTGTAGTACAAAGGCCTCTCCCATGGATCACCAATTATCCCGGTCCTCAGCTAACAGCGACCAATTTATCCCCGTATCCCCACAAAATTCTTCATCTTATCTGTCCATCTAACTTTCTGCCGCCCCCTGCCATGCGTGCCTTCTCTAGGGATCCACACAGTTTCACTTGATGACCAACGGTTTTCTTGTCTTCGCAATACATGCCCTGCTCACATTCATTCCTTTTTTATAATTTCTACTAATATATCCTTAACACGCGTTTGTTCCCTCACCCACTCCGAAATCTTCTTGTCCCTTAATATTAAACCTGTCACCTTCTGTTACATTGTTCGATAAGTCGTCCTCAATTCAAGTTGAAAACTTTTAGTGAGCCTCCAAGTCTCTATCCCAAATGTGACTACCGGAGCGATGCAGCTCTCAAACATTTTATTTTTAGGGACAATGATAGGCTGCCTTCATTATCTGACCATGCCTGCCGAATGCACTCAACCCTATTCGTATCCTAATTATCTCTGTCTCATGGTTGAGATCCGGGGTCACAACTTGGCCGAAGTAGATATATGCGCTCACAACTTCCGCTGCCTCACCAACAATCTAAAAGCTCTGTGCTGCGCTTGAGTTTTCTGCATAATAATTTTCAGGCCAACGATTCTACTCTGCGTGACGAGTGCGGTAATCATGCTTTGCGATTCTTTCCTCAGGCAACGTCACCAGAAAATCTGAGGTTACTGAGGTATTCTAGATCAACTCTTACGCCCACCTGTTCCAAATTTATTGTTCTGATTACCTCCTGTAAACATGCTGTGAATAACATTGCAGAGATGTTGTCACCTTCTCTGACCCCCTTCCATATCGGTGCCGTACCGCTCTCCTTATAGAGGAGGATGGTAGTTGTGGACCTGTTGTAGATATCCTCTATAAATCTTACGTAATGGCCGTCTACACCCTGATTCAGCAATGGCTGAATGACTGCTGATGTTTCGACAGAGTTAAATGCGTTCTTATAATATATGAATGCTATATCTAGGGACTGGGTATACTCCGCGCATTTCTGTATCACCTGATTGATCGTGTGAATATGGTCTATTATTGAATAGCCTTTACATCGATATTATTTTTCACGTACCGGTAGGTGGTGTTCGCAGTGACCGCTCAAGGCCTGGATAGAATTGAGAAGGGCGATTTCCTCAGGCTGCGGACGTAGTCATTCTACAGCCCCGCAAGGCTCAAACACATAAAATCGTCGTTCTGGGCTTCCTATAACATCTGTGGCGAGTGCGGAGATATATGCCTTATGGTATGGGCGGCCTGCCAATATAATCCACGATTAAACGCCAAAGTGAAGCCAACAGGGGAGGGCTAGTAGGCGGCCCTGTCTTACTGCTGGACCTGGACTCTCGGCGGGCTTTGGGTTCAGCGCCCGCGGGTGGCGGCATCTACAAATGCGATCCCGGAATAAGGAACACCACCCACGCTCGAGAGGTTTAACAGCCTTTCCGTTACTTTAACCCATTCTTGTACACTTATAAAGCTTTTACGCCTCCTCCTCACATTTCACGCATTCTTATCTATTTGCTGTCGGTCTCAAAGTGGCCGCATTGGAAATTCCCACAAAATGTAACGAATCATGTGGTTTACAAACGTCAGCAAAGTTAAAATTTCCGTGCTGTGACAAAAGAAGCAGACCAGTGGGAATGCAAATAAGTATTAGGGACGGGTGTGAGCTGTGAGTGTGAGGCAGATGTCAGTGGTGAACGCAAGGGAGAGTGCGTCTGAGTGGCGAAGTGAGTGGTGAGTGAGTGAGTGTGAGAGGTGAATGCGAGTGGTAAGCGTGAGCGCGAGTGAGCCCGCGTGGTGAGGATGAGTGGCGAGCGTGAGCGCGAGTGAGTGCGTTAGGAATAATATATTTTTTGAGTAAGTGTGAGTCAGTGGCTCCCGGTTTTGCCGAAATATGTGGACAGCTGGTGTTTAGTGGAGACCACCTTTGCATCTACGAAGGATAACATCATCAGGTGCATATCCACACAAACTAACACTAAGGTAGCGATGGTAATGGCTTTTTCATGCAAAATTACGCTCCTCAAATTTTTTTTATTTGTACTTCAGATCATTCTGACGACTTCACGAAAATTTCGCAGCGTTTGTAACAGCGCTAGCAAAGCAGCCGTGGAAGGAGAAAGAATGCTCGCCCCAACGGCCGTTGACCTGCGCCGATGGGCACAGTTGGCTCAACTCACGTTGACCCGCGCTAAACGCGAAGGAGGAATGTGGAAACACCACTTTCGGCACGTGTAATGACGTCAAGTACTGCATAAAGAGGAGCGCTACACTGCCGAAACAATTTTGGGGGCAGATTTCTTGGGTCCTAACGGCTGTCTAGACGACTGCCTCTTGCCGAAATCACCCACCAGATTATAGTGCTAAGCTAGGCCCGGTTAAAGGAACGCAAACGTTAGTGCGCTGATGAGCGCCAGCGGTGTTAAGCTGAGAGCACGTGTGATGACCTTCCAATGACGATGTAACGCGCTGAAAAAAATAGACCCAAAATGTACCCCAGAATTAGCAAAAGGGACGCCGTACTGCAACTACATAAATGGTTCTGCAAGCATATGTGAACCGCGTAAGTGGCCGTCCGCAGCTTCGCGTTGTGGGACGGTCAGATCGAGAACTTCACGCTAATGACACGGCTAAAACCTTGTGCTGCGTCTGCAATCCGCTCATGTCATCCTAGAACGACTGCCTAATCAACTACTCAGTTTCTGTTATGTGCTGAACCAAGAATGCGTCGCATTACCTTGTAATCAAGTAGAGTTATTTTTGTAGGTAGAGTTCTTGATAACTTTGTTTGTACCAAAGGGTTACGTATGTATTACACACGAGTGAAAATTGTCCATGCCTGCGCAGGTTACGCTACGTCCGTAGCCTTCGCGTGTGCACCACCTTTTCTACGTAGCCGCTATTTTTCTTCACGCCGTCATACTACCAATCCAAAACTAAAACAATAGTTACTGGGAGGCGGATCCCTCTGTAAAGCGTTCGCGAGCTTCATTTCACCAGGCAAAGAAGCACTGACAAGCATAAAAGTGACGCACGTGTTAAAGTCACAAAAAAAGTCTGAGATATGAATTGTCGGTAAGAGAAAGACACCCACAAGAGAAATATTACAGCGGACAAACCAAAGCGCTCAGTGTTGTACTTCTGTACTGCTAAAGCAATTGCGTAGTGCTTTCTTCGGCTGTAGCTATTTCTTCACCGGATCTCGGTGAATGCCGCGCTATTTTCCTCGTCATTTAGTGTGGTTACACTTCGTTATTCGACAGTCGTCGTTGTGGACGACTACCAGACGTATCGTTGATCGCGGACATCCGCGCACGCAACTGCTTGAAAGTGTTTAGTCTCGTCAAGGTCGGCGGTCTATACGCTTTCAGAACGCGGTTTTACACGCCACCAAGGCCCTTAGGACTCGCTTTCAGCGTAATGGCTTCGCGCCCACTGCAAACATGCTCATTGCACGCTTAGTGTGTGCCATCAAGAGCTCCCACTTCACACCAAAAGTTAGCCCTCCTATTCATTGGTACGTCTCTTGGTACCACCACAAGAATGACAGTCGGCTTATTATATCTTCGGCTCACTCGTTGGAGCCAGCCTAGAGAAACAACGAGAGAAAAATTGTTATTGAGCGACTAAGGTTACGGAAGCGTGGTGGCAGCCGGATGGAGGTTGGCGGCGACGATGGCAGCTCGTTCTACCGAGGTGATCTGAACGCCCCGGTCGGAGCTACCTAGCGCACCCTCTTATTGCCCGTCACTGGTGATTAAAGGGAAGGGATTGGAAGAACAGGCCCAAATAGAGTGGGGAAGTGTGGCCGCTCGCAACATGCGGGACAATGAGCTGAGGGGCAGAGGGAAGGGTGGATGTGTTGGAGCACCGCCCCGCAGAGAAAGGAATAAAACTGCTGAATACGCCGTGTGCGCGTTTGCTGATGACTGAGCTGTGAGTTCGCCGTGGGATATTTTCGGCGGCCGAGGCGGTAATGCGTGAGTATGTCATGAAACGTAATTAGGTGGTCTGTGGCTGATCGGGCCCCATGGTAATGAACTAGGCAGGCTCCCGCTAGGCTTGTGAATCCTCAAACCGAGTCATGGGCCGCCTCGTTCCCACCCGAGTTCCGAGTGCGCAGAGGTTCATAGCACTTTTTTTTGCGATAGAATGCCCATTGGCAAAAAAATAACTTATTTACAAATATACATGGGCCCCGGTCTCTCGAACGAAGTCAAGAAGGGAGCGGTGGTGGGGTCCCCAGAGCCACCGCTGAAGGTCGGGGGGTCTTTCAGGATGGAGGCCTGTGCCTCTCAGGTGTCGCTTTCTGGCTGAGGCCAGTGAAGGACACGCCCATATGAGATTGTCCGCGTCAGCTTCTGCGGCCGGAGCTGTGCAGAAGGGGCAGGTGTCGACGAACGGGGCATGGTAGCGTGGTGGCCACGCCCGGGTCACAGCAGGTGAAAGCGCCACTCCAACGCGAAGTCTGCGCAGCAAAACCTCTTCCCAGCGAGCAAATCTACTGGGGAGGTCCGTTCCTCACGGGGGGATGAGGGCACGTGTGGCGCGACGCAGATCGTCCTTCCGTTGGAGAAAGTTTTCTATCGGACCGGTTCTTAACATTGGCAGCGGCCGAGAAATCTACGTCGGGTGATAAGCCATATCCACTGCAATGTGAGCGGGGAGCGAATTCTGTCTAAGCCACACCAGCCTGAGAGAGCAGGGGTACGTGTCTAGTAGTGTGTGGATGTCCCTTGAAATGGTACAATTGTTCGATACTTGGCGTAAATCCCGTATCGCCGCGGTGGAGTCCGTATAGAGATGTAGGATAGAACCCACGGGGGCGCGCTGTAGGGCCGGCGTTAGTGCCTGAAGGCCATCCCGGATGGATGTGAGCTCCGCCAGTAGAGAGGGCAGGGTGCGGATGGTTTGGTAGAGGCAAGTTTGTGAGACGTCAGGATAAACGGGACACTGTATCGCCGTAGATAAAACGCCATCCTGGGCACCAGCGTCCACGAAGGCCTCTATTGCCTCGCTTCTACAGGGGAAGCTGGAGTATTTTGAGCAATAATGTTGAGTGCCAGTGGCAAAATGATACCGCGGACGAAATTTTGAATGGCCGTCTTTGAATCAGAGATAACGATCGTGGGGGTCGGTTTTTGTGACAGGGCCAGCGCAATGCTGCCTTCTCCGCCGTGGCAGGGCAAGGGGTGCGAACTGTAAGGGTGCATAACGGGGGGCCGTCCGCTCGATTCACGATGGCCAGAGCATAAGTATCGTAGTGACGGTACTAAGCCGCGTCCACGCATAATGTATCCGGTTTGCGTGGTACAGGATGGAGAAGTCGAGTGTGAATACCGCGAGGAAGCGGGGATTTATGAGCGGGAAAGTAGAGGTGCGAATCTCGAGTCGCTTCAGGATGTGAAGACCGGTTGAGGTAGTGGATAAGCGTGCTGTTTGACCTGTCAGGTGCACCTCCACGAGCTCCTGGGCATTATTATGGACACCGAGACGGTCTAATCTGGCACTGGACGAATACAGGGGCATCTGAAGTGCCGCTTTGCATGCCTTTTTGCGGAGGCAATTGATTTTCTGTAATTAAGAAGTACTGGCATCAAGTTGGGGAGAGAATATGTTATTCTGCTGAACATGAACGCCCAAATAAGCGCCAATCTCTCACTTTCACACAACCCATGCGGGCGGTTGGCAATGCTTTTATGAGGCCAATAGTTTTGACAACATGCTTAGTTAACTGGATGAAAATTGTGTAATGGTTCGATTCCGTTGTATAAGGAGCCAGATAACTTTTACTGTGTGAACTTCTGGGACTGAATACCCACTAATAGAGATGGAGATAACTGACATTGTACGTGCTGCTCGTTACGGTGGTAAGGAGAGCAGGTCGGACTTGTCAAGTGCACATGTAAGGCCTGCTAACTCTGCCTGTTTAACTACAAAATTTGCACCATTGTGCAGGGTCTTTTTAATGTGAACAGGGCTGAAATCACTGATGATAAAAACAAGCTGCACTGACCGCATTTTATTAGCGGAGCTGCTTAAGCCTAAGTTGCATCCGTGCTTGGCGTCGCTCAACACTTGGTGCAGTAAAGTGCGAAGGGGGCAAATGCTAGACCAGGAAGTATGACGGGTAGTTACGAGGAGGTAAGGAGCCGACGAGCAGGTGTTGAGAGTGCGAGTCAAGGCGCAGATGTTCAGGTTGGAAAGCGCGTCGGGGACTGGCTGCACGTACTGTTCTCCTACACGAAAGAGATGAAATGCGCTCGGCAGCTTTGGATTTGCATCTTCCGATAAGACAGACACACCTGAAATCAGCCAAGGTAAAGTTAGAAAAGACCACCAGCTCCGATGCCTCCATACTATTCGCCTCTCAATTGCGAAGCTGGATGATTGTTTGGTAGGAGGATTTCAATTATGGGGATATTACATCTGTTAATGACAAAGAATTTTTTGAAAAAGCATGCGTGACTCGAAAGAAATAATAATTCCCTCATATACTGCGATTCGCCTTTGCGGCTGACATTGTGAGTTCATCTTTAGTAATAGGTGTTGATGGACTTCTCACAAACTCCTTACTCATCGGGGGAAGAAGACGAAGAACGGGCTAGCCGGTCCACTGCTTTCGCCGCTCTGTGAGTTTTCATTTCTTTGTGCCATTGCAAAGCTTCCCGCCTCATTCTGCTGTGCAGTATGGCGTTATAAACGACTAAGGACGACGGCGAACCGGAAAAACCTAGCCAAGAGAGCCATTCATAGTCCCAATAAGCGGTCCGTGCTGTTAAGCGGGGGGCCGCCATCACTGGTGCCTCATGCCGTAATGATGGAGGCTTCTACCATGGCTACAACGGAAGGACAGCATAGTACAGCGTCCCTGCCACCGGAGGACGTTTTACTCAATGAACATGATCCTCCAGCCATGAAAAAGCGCGCCATCGAGGAGTTACAACGCCACACAACCGGAGATGGACATGCAGCTGAAGAGGAAAGTCAGGCTGCGTTTACTGTAGTCAGATATAAGAAGTCTAGGCCTACCGGCATCCCAGTTGTGATTCAACCAACACAACTAGGTTGTTCCTTCTGGAGGCTCAATGCCAATTTGCTTGCATCGGCAGTCGTCTCGATTGCCCAGGAAAAAGTTCTTACGCATCGCTTCAACAAGGACGGTGGCCTTGTCGTCACCGTATCGACTCTCAACGCTGCTAACCGTCTTCTTGCCGTGACGGAGCTGGTTGGCATGACGGTCCAAGCACGTCTACCACGTTCCTATTCAGCGACGTCTGGAAAGTTTGATGATGTCCCTTTTGAGTTTACGGACGAAGAACTCCTTTCCTACCTGAGAGATCAAGGTGTTACATCTGCCAAAAGGCAAGTCTCTTATGATCGGGGCGAAAATGGTGTAGTGGCAGAGCGTCGCCGAAAAACAGTGCTTCTGGAGTTCCCAAACGGCTCTGCATTACCAAAGCGCATTTTCCTTGGCTTCTGCAGTTACCCCGTTGAGGAATACTTGGGAACAGCAACCCAGTGCTTCAAATGTCAAAGGCACGGTTATATTGCGAAGTACTGCAATGGGCCCGTCCGATGCAAAATATGCGCAGGACCGCACTCGTACAAAGACTGCACTTCGCGCGCGCACCCTCGATGTGCGAACTGTGATGGACCACATCCTGCAGCCTTCGGTGCCTGCCCGAAGAAAAAAGCCGCCACTCTTGCACGCGCAGTTGAGCAACTTCAAGGAAGGGCTCCCAAACAACGCGAGCCGCCCCCAAATCCAGAAGTTGTTTGTGCAACACCCAACTCCACTCAGGGTTCGCTTTCAACACACACAAATGCAACAACGAAAACGTCCTATGCACGTACTGTTCGAGAAAGCCCCAAAAAGCCCCAGCCTGAAGAGAAACAACAACCGACACGAGCTTTCGTTACCCCTGTGCTACCCATTGCGACTCAGCATGCAACCGAACCACCAGCGGAGACCCACGCTCCTAACACCCAAGTCGACTTGAGTAAAGTGATAATTCCCCTGTTATTTGCGGCACTCAAAGCTCTTATGTCCGCCATACCATCCGCAAGCGGTTTGCCTGAAGTTGCTGCTATCATGGCTTTGGAACCTCTGCTAGCAGCATCTTGCTCCCTACCCGGTGTGCCATTCACCATCGGGAAACAATGACGGCAACACCATCGCCAACAGTGTCATTGAACAGTCACCTAAAACGATGCACCATTTTCCAGTGGAACGCTCGTGGTCTGAGGTCGAAGCTCGGTGATCTACGTCAGCTTCTTCACACTTACCGATTCCCATTCGTTGTCATTTCAGAGTCACGAGTAGATAAGAATTTCCGCTTGAGTGGTTACTATTTCATCCACTCTCACCGAGTAAGCGGTACAAGCCGGCTTCTTATCGGGTTCCGTACTGACGTTCCGGCAGTTGAAATTCCAGTCTCACCGCACGAAACAAATGAGTACGTCTGCGCAACTACAATTATTGGTTCTCAGACTTTCACATTTATCGCAGCGTACTTACAATCCAACGCCAAGTTTGATGAGACCAGGCTGGACAACCTCATCACGTCGACTGATAAGCCGCACATTATCTGTGGGGACTTTAACGCTCATAATGAAATTTGGGGCAGTTCCCAGACAAGCCTACGAGGTGCAAAACTCGCGGACCTCCTAATTAGACAGGGCATTGAACCCCTAAACGATGGCAGCATTACCTTCCTCAAATCCCCCAAAACAACCAGCTGTATCGATCTATCATTCGTCACTGCTGGCTTTTCCGCAAAATTCACGTGGTGCACAGACTTAGAGACAAGAGGAAGTGACCACTACCCGATTTTGATATCAACTCGTGACTCGCACTCTCAGACTTACAAAGAACAGGTCGCGTGCACAGACTGGAGAGCTTTCGTGGAAGCCATACGAACCTGCATCTCGGCAGTGACTCGAGATGACGAAATTATCCCAGCGATAATTCACTGTTTTCGGAATTCCACATGCTTAAGAACAAAACGCTGGAATCAACCCAATAATGACGCTGAGTACCAAAGATTATGTGCCATTCGTCACCGTGCGGAGCGAAAAGCCCTCCGTACAAAATCTCTAGAAGATTTACGAGCATCTAGAAGGGCGCAGAGACATGTAATGCGTCACCTATACAAGCTTCAGCGACAACGGTGGAGGAACTTTTGTGCAACGTTAAATACTCACACACCGTTGACGCGCATCTGGCGTGTTGTCAAAGGGTTACGCACGCAACCTAAGCAGCTGCGCCCTTTTGTTGCCCTCTCACTGCACGAGCACTCCTCTTTGAAATTGATCGCAGAGGAATATTGCAAGATCCTCTCCTCATCAACGCTGAATACACTTCCACCTGTTAGGCCTCCAGAATCAGCCGTTCCAGCACTGGACCTGCCTTTTACATTACAAGAACTGACAGCAGCAATCTCCGATGTAAAAACCAAGTCGTGTCCAGGTCCGGATGGCGTTAGTTACGCAACCTTCACGCACTTGCCTCACAATGCCCTGCTCCGTCTCCTAGATTTCTACAATTCCTCTTGGGTGAGCGGTACGCTGCCCTCTGGTTGGAAGCTCGCCCAAATTACTCCTGTTCTAAAGCCTAGCCGGCCACCCACGTGTTATTCCTCTTTTCGGCCTATAGCTCTGTTGAACTGTATTGGGAAACTGATGGAGAAGATGGTACATAAAAGAATGTCCTGGTTTCTCGAAAGCCGACGCCTTTACCCGCAAGAGATGAATACATTTCGTAGGCACAGATCGTCTATTGACAATATAATTGCCCTTATCTCGTCAGTCGAGAAGCAATTTGGATTCTAGCCGCATACCAATCGCAATTTTCTTATATATAAAAGCTGCCTACGACTCTGTCACACACACAGCCATTCTAACTGCTCTTGCAGTACATGGCTTTGGATGAAGACTACGCCTGGATCGAGGATTACCTTGCTGGACGTCAGCTTTTCATGCGCACTTCGGATGGTGACACGTCACGTTTCCCCGTCGAAAAAGGTGTTCCACAAGGAGCCGTTTTAGGTCCACTGCTATTTAATTTGACTCTCATAGAGCTGAAACGGTGCCTACCGCGGGGAGTTAACATCACGATCTACGCAGACGACATTTGTATCTGGCACGCAGCACGCTCCCGACGCACCACTCAGCAACGTCTCCAGAAGGCCCTCTTCTCCATTTCAACCTACCTTGCTGCTCGTGGACTTCACCTATCGCATGAGAAAAGCGTTGCAATGGCGTTTACAAGGAAGCGCATAGATCAGTACCCAATTCTGCTGAGTGGACGAGCCCTCCCGTACGCCCGGACCCACAAGTATCTTGGCGTAATCATCGACCGTAATCTCTCCTGGTCGCCTGAGATAAAAAGACTGTGTGCCCGCACCTCTGCGACGTCTCAGGTTCTGAGATATCTTGCCGGTTCCCGCTGGGGCAGCAACTGCGGGTCGATGCTACAGCTTCACAAAGCTTACGTCGATGGCCTCATACGCTACAGCCTTCCCTTACTACACCATGCAGCGCCTACTAACAAAATGAAGCTAGAAGCGGCTCGACGGAACAGCCTCCGCATTTGTCTTGGACTACCCAGAGGTTCTTCGGGTGCCGGGACCATCGCTGAAGCTCGTTGCTTGCCTCTGGACGCACTCATGTTACAGGAGTCGCTCCGTGTCCACTACCGGCATCTACTTCAACCTACACCCCACTGTCTGAGCAAGATCACTGCGGCTCAGAGTTCTGGGTTCGGAGATGCTATTAGAGCTTTGTGCCTTCCCAAAACGACGCAACCACCGCGAGCAATACCATCTCAGTTTCCGCCCTGGACATTAGCGTCTACTCGTATAGGTTTAGGCATCCCAGGGATGACATCTAAGAAGATAACGCCTAAGGCTGAACTGCTCCAACTGGCGTTGGACTACATGCACAGGTTGCATGCCACTAGGGTTCATCTTTTCACTGATGGGTCTTCGCTGCCGCAGAGTTCCTCCTCTGGACTATTCGTCCCGTCGACTGGTAAACTCTTTTCCTACCGTTTAGACAGACCAACGTCCTCGACATCAGCTGAACTACACTCCCTCAAAGAGGCAATCCGCTACATCCTACGTCAAGAGCCCAACAAATGGACCATATTCACTGTCTCTAAACCTGCCCTTCAGTGCCTCCTTAAGAGCGGCAAGCACTTCACATATGAACTTGCCGTTCAAGATATTCTCTACCTACATCACCTTGCAGTAGGCGCTGGGCACAATAATGTTTTTCAGTGGGTGCCTGGTCACTGTGGGATAACGGGAAACCAAAAAGCTGATGACGCTGCCTCTGCAGGCCACACCTGCCGAAATATACCAAGAACATTTTTTACCAAACACGACGCTTCCACCATGGCCACACGTTACGCCCTTTCAGAGAGAAACAGAATGTGGTCAGATCCTACCCACCACCACAAGTTTCTCTACTCCCTTGACCCTCAGCTGTCGTCAAGACTTCCTCACCAGCTCCCCGTCATCTAGAAACATTATTTCATCGGCTCCGACTTAATGCAGCTTACACCAACAGCTACCGTTTCCGCATTGGACTATCTACCACCCCCAGGTGCAACAACTGTGCATCGGAAGACACTATTGAGCATCTTTTACTCCACTGTCCTGCCTACAAGGACTCTAGATCAACTTTGCTTCAGAACATTGCACGCATAGGTTATACGCAAGGTCCAGTGACCTTAAAAACCATTTTAGGGCCCTGGCCGTCTTCTTCTGAGCAACGCCTAGCCCTAAAATTTCTGTTTTCGTACCTCAGCGACACTGGCTTAATTCAAAAACTTTAAATCTCTTCACTCTGAGACTTTCGCTCTTGCACTGTTACTTAATTTCGTTGGTCCCTCTCTAAGCTTGCATCTCTTTTCTGCCTCCTCTCTCTTGGGCCTTTCTTCCTTTCCCCCTCCCCTAACAGAGTAGCATGAAGGCGATTTTGTACGCCGGCTAAACACTCTGTTTTCTATTAAAGAGCTTCTCTCTCTCTCTCTCTCTCTCTCCCCTTACTCATCAATAGCACGCTAATAAAAGGCCAATGATACCCTCTACACGCTTCAATAACGTCTGAAAAACAACAGAGGCGTATGTGCATTTGCACTCCCAAATATAATAATACCGGCATCTTGGACCTTATTAAAGTGACAAGGACACTGTTAGCCAAGCTGTTATCTCCATTCCCCTAGAACACAATCCCGCCATTGAGACGAACACCGAATGTTACTTTGTCAGCCATAACACTTTCAGTTTATCAAGTCTTTAAAATCACAGTGGAAGAACTGTAATAATACGTGAAACATTTTGCCCGGAAAAGTTAGTGTTGTTGAAAGTGCTCATCCAGCTTTTGGTTCGTCGGTTATAGTCTTATAATTGGTGTGTCGGTGTCTACCTAACTGTTTTATCTAAGCGGAGAATCAATTCGGGCATTAAGCTATGACGGGTGAATGAGTGAAGAAGCGGAGAAATAGACGTATTATGGGTACGGTTGGTTTGGTGGAATGTTATTCATGAACGGAAATGTCTCCCGCACCTGAAAGAGTGACAGTACCATCCCAGTGAGAATAATAATAATGTTGCACAATTGCACAATTTTCTTTCCCGCCTATTTCAGCGCTTGCATAGACTCTTGTCAGCACAGTTAGATTTTCAAAAACGCATTAAAAAACTAGCTCTATTTGCTTCATTCTTCTAAATAAGGGTGACACTAAGGCAGACACCTCCACACATACCTCAGTCGTCACTTGAAGCAAAGCAAAAGGGCTTAAGGTCTCCCTCGCGTTGGGTTTCAAGGATGTGGAATAAAAAACGCAGAATTCAATTTCAAAATGTTTCTGATTACCGGAATGGGTGGGAGAAGAAATATGTGTTTTTTGTTTATTTCGGGATAATTGAGGCAATTTGGGTTTATCTTACATAAACACAGGCTTTGTATGACGGCAAGAGCTACAATAGCGCTATCGATTAACCATTTTTAGTTCGTCCCTCCGGTCTTCGTTAAAAACAAGAACATTACGTGGTCACATCCCGTGAATTATTTCAGTTCGATAAAAACTTTTGCACCATCTGGGCCCACGTGTGCTGATATAAGGTTATTACAAAGAACAGGGAAAAAATCGTACATTGTATGCCGCGCGTGAAAAAGATGAAGCGGAAAGGAAGCATTGGGAAACGCACTCGCACCATGGATTGGCTGTCATGGTGATGTGCCCAATAGTTCCACTTGTGTGCGATTGCTAAAGTTCCCAGACATGCCCCGGTAATAAACTCAGGAGCAACAACTTTGCGCACTGGGCTCCATATATTATCCCTCCGATAAGCTGTCAGTATTTGATAAAAGATGCAGGCGGCAGGCGCAATGTATGTTCAATTTTTTTTTCGTAAAGACAAAGATTCAGTGTTTCTTTCCGCATCGATCATTCTTGAAGTGTTAGCTATTGCGGACCTCAGTGCTGCCAGCTGTTTGTTCCTTGCGTATCGAAAACCTTGCATGATCCTGGCTACAAGGGTGATGTCAATTTCCTCGCGGGACGAAGACGCATAGGTGCTGCTATCATAGTTCGAATGTTGGACAACTGCATGTATTTGGAACATGTCAATACACGTCCCACATTTTTTTCTCATTTCCTTGAGGTTGTTTCCGGCATGCATCAATAATGCGTAACTCAGCCCAACTGCCTAAAATAATTAAGAGAGCTTGCGTAATCTGTATTGTGCAATATGGCTTAAATAAGCCTGTGGTAGGCAATTGTGGTCTCCTAGCAGTAGACAAGCGTCATGCCTAGTTTAAAATGAAGTAAATGGCATGTGACCTGTCTAGCTTTCGTTGCCAAATGGTACGTAGCAGTATGCAGACAGATGCAGTTTTTCTTTCGTCGTAGTATAAAAATTGTGAAAACACACATTGCAGTCGGCCACAGTCGTCTCCTCCAACTGCCCCAAATTTTCATCGTGATCCCCTTTAAACAAGAAGTTAGGGTGCAATGCTATTGTAGCTATAATATTCATATTTATTTAAAAAAGAGGGCTACAAAAGGGTATGCTATGCTTTGGCGGGGTCGGATGTCTATGTAAAAGGTCGACGTTCGTGGATACTGAACGACATACCTAATTTCAATTTTTAATGTCTACCGCGTACAATTGAAAGAAGGCTAAGCAAAGTCATCAAGACACGATATTTCGTGGAGTTCCCATGGAGATGTCAGCAGACGACATTCACAATTTGGATTCGGTAAGATTTGACAAAGCCGATAGGGCAGAGTCATTGGGCGGATAATTTGTGCGTTTCTAAACGCCGGTTTTTGGAACTCATTCATGCGGAGAAGTCCCTAGATATTTGTGCTGTGTCAACATTGAACGAGTGACGGCATCACTCAGTATTACCTGGAGTACCGTATCTTGTGATGGGAAAATGTGGTTTTGGGGATGACCTACTGTGAATGCGATCGATCATGCGTGGTATAAAGTGGGGCGGCAGGGAACTGTTCGGCCGATTCACACGTAGAACCGCACCTATATTGGAATTTGCTGCGATTTGAAGCCCACGTGCATGCTAATATAAGAAGGCCACCGGCTCTAAAATCAAAACACAATCGCAGAAACGAGCTCATTCTCTTGTAAAATGTTGTAAAATAGAATCAGGTTGTTTTAGTGGTCAGTAGATTTCTCCCAATACTCCCTTAAAGGAAGGTATTGGGGGGGGGGGTGTCTGTTCACAGACGATGCGCAAATTCCCACGTGAAGTAATGTTGCCGAATTGAACGTTCCCTTGTTGGTTGTTCCGCAAGCGCATTACCTTATAATCGGCCAAGATGCCTCGCTATATTGGGATTCAGAAAGAGGCAACGACATATCAATGGGCTCTCACCATGCCAACTTGTACGGATACCCGAGACGAATTAAGAGTTTATTCAAATCCTTTCAGCCTGCGCACAACGTTGATCGAGTTTATGATCATTATAGATTTTTTGAACAGGTCTTCAGTTTCTACCCGTAGAAGAGTTCCATAAACAGGTATTAGTTATACCGTCTTGGTTGCCTTATTTTTCTAAAAAATGTATTTCGCGCATTTCAGCGCATTCAGCACGCAAGATGGCCGCCCTGGCCTGCCCATGGATAGGGTCAACCAAACCTTCGTTAAAGACCCTGGGAGTCATTCCCATTTTTTCACTCGAGGGTAACAATGATCCTTCCAGCTTTCAATGTTCGGCCCTTCAGCCGCAAATTAGGATGCTGTGTCTTGGGATACTGGGGAACGCTGGCACGTCTGCTGTGCATGGTCCTTGTGGGAACTGCACTATTAGTCGTAAAGGTACAGTCCTTCTCAAACTTATCGAAGTAGCGTCACACAGCCCTTGAGTAACGGCCAATAATATCAAAACAGATTCTTGATTTCGAAGACTTACGCCGACTTAGGTGCAAACACACGCAGTTATTTTGCTGACCTACACGAAAAGGAACTAAATGGGTTCAGTAGGCCGGTAGTGTTGGCGACACCGACAAGCGAAAAAAATGGCTGTGGCTTAGTTCAGCTAACCCTGGACACGCGAAGCGAAAGCTTGGTTTTGCGCGGTTAAGTGTTCGTTTCACTTTACTAACTTATATTTAGCTGTTATTTTGATATTTAGGTGTACAGTAATCGTTAAGCCAGCTGTGACGGCTATGTTTTTTGTTGTCGTCCCGCCTCCGGCGTTTTGCGAGCCTTCCCTAGTCACTGACTCGCTAGCTCTGGCGTTTTTGGGGGGTTCTTATTTTGGCCCATAATCCTATCTGGTTATGCTTGGCTTGACAAAACTGCGCCGGGGAGGCTGGGCGGTCATCGCAAGGCTCGCACACACTAATGATGCGCAATTTTTTGGTCTTCATACTACGGGCGCTCGCCGCAATTTTGCCTAATTTCCAAAAGTTGGTATGCTTGGCTTGACTAATGGGCGCCAGAGACACTGGATGGTCGCCCGAGGCACGCGCTCATGTGCGGCCGTTTAGTGGTGGTAGAAATACGTTTTTATTTGAGCTGACAAACACAAGTAAATAAAAGAAAGGGGGTGCCTTCTTTTGAGTACAGAAAACCGCGAGCGACTGCTGCTGCTCTATCCCGGGAGATCAGGTGTTCCTGAGTCCCGAGCTGATAGTAGGACAGCCCGCACTCCCACTGCACCGAAATTCGGCATTTTGTTGTATCTTCAGCTGCGGACACGGAAAATGACGATTTACTAAACTGCTTCACTCTTAAAACAATAGTAAAATATATAAGAATTCGCTCACGTGCAGCCAACGGCTAGCGTCCTCTTATCTCAGTAAATTGAGCCGCTTCATTAGATAACCGGTTGTCTGAGGATGGAATGCTCGTTCAAACAAAATTTCTTCGGCTGCCAATTTTCAGAACAAGCTTCATACGTTCTCTTTGCCGCCGCATGAGTGTGCTTTGGGTGGATGTGAAATTTTTCTTACGCAGTGTCTTGGCCATTATTTAGAACACCACAGCCTTTTGCGCTATGCCAAATGTCAAAACCGTTTGCAGGAAAACTTAACCCAAAAATTCTCAGCCGCCTGTACGCATGCGGCCATTTTTTTGACATTTGTAAAACGAAATAAAGAAAAGCAGAAGCCGTAAGCCGTTGCGCGCGATGTAAAAAAATGTCCCAAAAATCGGGGGCTTTTAGGAACCATCGGAGGTGAAAAGCACCAGTGTCACAGCAAGGGCGTCGGAACGCCGCGGTTGCAACGGCCCGCCAGACCCTATGTAACGGCATAACCTAGGTGATACCCGATCGTATATGGAGGAGACAGAGAGGCCACATCGAAAGTGCACAAACACATTAGAGGATCTGATTAAACCGACAAGCAGGCGGAGAGGGTGCCCCTGAAAATGGCGTTTCTGGCTTCAAAAAGCGTGAGTCACTACTTCTCTAAAGTCTTCTTTAGTCTATGATATCCAGTAACTTCTGTTTTCGCGTACGTTCGTGCTAATCCTTTGCCCTACTAAAAAAGCACCATTGCGTTACCCAATTAAGAGAAATAGGTGCACCGCACCAAACCTGCACATACGTACGGCCAGCGCAGCTGTTGCGAAACCACGGCCCCCTGATGAGGATATGCCGAGCTCTATTACTTTAGAGTAACGCTAATTACATTTGCGATATTGCCCACATCCAACCCGGCACGATCTATCCTGTGTTATTGGTTGAAAGAGATTGATGTAGTGTGCCAGTTAAAACTAGTCCACGACGGATCCCACGAACCCCCTCCCCTTTTTGTGTACGCAGACAGAGAAATAAAGGCGCAGGGGATGACCACTGGTTTTGCTCGTTCCTGTCTCAGCACTGCAATTTTGCATGTATGAGGGAGCTATATATGCAAGAGGGGATAACATAAAATAGGCCTATATACACATACAAGGGTTTGAAACAAGCGTTTCCTCTCGCTCCACTGCTGTTCATTATCTACATGGTGGGTATAGAAAGGACGCTAGAGCGCAGTATGCTGAGGTTCCATTTATTATACATTAAAAACGTACAGGTGGTGGAACAGCAAATCCCAGGAATAAGGTATACAGACGACATATTTTTGATGGTGGATGACGGGATAGGTATGCAGGTCCTGATGGATATATGAGGAGTCAGAACAACTCACCTTGGGCTATCCTTTAGCAGAGAAAAGACGGGGATCGTGGCCTTCACCGAATACACAGAGCACAAATCGTTATTAGTTCAACAAGTCTAAATACAATGCATAAATGAGTTTAAATATTCAGGAGTATGGCCTAATGACGGCGTAGATTACACGCATTTGCATGAGGCCCACCTTCAAACAAAAAGAAGGCGGAACGCGGCTACATGAATCACAGAGCACTGTGGGGCCACAACAAATACGAGTTGGTAAGGAGAGTTTCGAAGGGGGTTATGGTACCAGGATTAACTTTAGGAAATGCGGTTTAATGTTTGAAATCAGAGTCCCAAGCGGGCTTGGAGGTATACTACAGGGTGGTAGGCCGGCTGTCCCTAGGAGCCCATAGCAAAACTAGGAAATTGGCGATACAGGGGATATGGGCTGGTCGTCCTTTCAGGCTAGGGAAGTGCATAGCAAGATCAAATTTGAGGAGAGAATACGCAACATGGAGGAAGAAAATTGGGCCGCCAGAGTGTTTAGGTACCTGCGTATGAGCAGCAAGGACACGCAGTTGAGACGAAGAACCAGAAAGCTGACCCAGCGGTACGGAAATCCGGTAGGGGAAGGTGGGATATACACAGGAGTTAAAAAGCGGGTAAACGAAGCAGATAATATGAATTGGGTACCGAGAATGGAAGGGAAAAAACCATGGAGACCTATAGAACAAAGATTAGAAATCAGGAAGGAGGGTTTCTATGGCAATCCGCAAGGCAGTGCATTGCTTTTTGAAGCACGGGCAGGGTCTGGGAACACAACAATACATAGCTAACTATAGGAAACACGACGGAACTTGTGTATGCTGGGGCAGGGATCAGGAGACCGTAGAGCACATTGTCATAAACTCCACAGAGATACGACCTCAGTCGGAGGATGGGTGAAATGACGTTGACGGAGGCTTTGGGATTTAGTGTGAGGGTTAGCGTCAACTTCAGGGCCATATAGTTGAAGAAGCGGCGGCGGGAGTGGTGGCGGAGGAAAATTAGGTAAGAGAGTGGGACGTAGGAAGAGTAATAAACCCAAGTTGAATTTATACCAGAAGGGGAGTGTAAACGGGTGTGCAAGGGCAGAAAGGGGGAGAAGCGATGGGGGTTTAAAACCGGGGGGCGCACGGAAGGCGTAGGGGGCTAACTTATTAGGTTAGTTAAGAGTGGGGCAAATAGGTAGAATTACACAGGCAATTCGGTTGGTAACAACTGACGCCCCAATACAACGGGAGGGCCTCTAAAAACCATCATAATCATCTTGTAATAGGATTGTCGTAGACAATGAAATTTGCATTGCGTACTGGTCGTAGACACAAACACGTTCGCACAGTTGGTGGCACTGGCATTTGACTCCGGCATCTCGATAACGAGTACACGCCCTGCATGCCATCTTGCCGATTAGTTACATTAAGATACCCACCGCGGTGGATCAGGGGTTAAGGCGTTGTGATGCTGAGCACGAGGACGTGGGTTCGATTCTCGGCCGCGGCGGCAGCTTCTCTGATACAAGCGAAAATTAAAAACGCCCGTGTGTACCAAACTTCTTCGCACATTAATGGTCCCCAGGAGGTCAAATTAACCCGGAGCCCTTCACTACGGCTCGCCTCATCCCCCGCGTTGCGTCAGCTTTTTAAACCCTACATTCACTCAATCAGTTACATTAGGATGCCACACGAAACCAAAACTTCCGGGAAGATGTGTAGTATGTAGTGCTTATCTGCTGCTAGATAGTGCATGCGTTCGTTTCTGGATATGTAACGCACTTAAAGCATAGGCACTGGCACGAAACGAATAAGAAACCGGAGGTATAAGCCCGTGTGTGCGAGATTTCGGCGCACGTATTAATCCAAGGTGGTCACATTCACACGGAGCCCTTCACTACGTCGCGCCTCACCGCCTGCGTTGCGTCGGCTCGTTAAACCCTACAATCAACCAATCAGTTACCTTAAGATGCCACACGACGCCCAAACTTCCGTGGAGATTTTTAGTACGCAGTACTTATCTGCTGCTAGTGAGTGCATGAGCTCGTTTCTGAGTATGTAACGCCCTGAAAGCATTCGATCTGGCGCGAAATGAATAAGAAACCGGTGGTAAGCGCTAAAAAATGCATCTCTGCGGATATGTTTTAATTGTGGGTATCTACACACTGTGAGTTCTCTGGATCGCAGGAAACAAAACAATCCTGTAAGTATGCATCGTCAAATAAATTTCACCGGTTATGTGATCCTCAACTATGGAGTGCAATTCGTTTGAGCCTACGAAGAGGCCATACAGCGTCAAACTTTTTGTACATCAAGCTGCGGATACTTGATAAGGTCGTTGATCTGCTACGTTGTAAGTCATGCCCAACGTTCACTGTTATGACGCGCCAGGTAACCTCATGCACTGGGTGTCAAGCTACGGGTAACTGCTAATTACCTTAGACGGGACTGCACAATGTGTATGCATAACATCACAGCCTTGGCGAATACACCATGGCGGTTACGTGTCACTTGGTGGGAATAGATAACGCTTTAGTATTTTTGCTTGCATAGAGACGACCTTAAAAATTCCGAACAAGTACGTCGTCAGTGTTGCAAAAAAGTAACCGAAACACGAATGTGCAAATACTCTGTGAGCTCAGGTATCGTTCGTGATCTCTTGCATGTGGTTTTAATACAGGAAATGGGTACCGGAGTTTTATCATGTCATTCTTGGCCACCTACAATGGCGTTCTGATTCCTTCATGGTTTTTGTGACACCGGTATAAAAGAAAGTAGTAGAACTGAAGAGTAAAAATGATGCTTCGGAAATACGGTCTTAGAAAAAGTTCAGTCGCACTTGGTTAGGCTGAAAAACAAGAGTTATTTTGTGCTCGTTACCAACACATATTTTGGTCACTCATACGCTGTGTTCAGTTTTGCACCATTAGAAAAAATCATTATTTTTAATTGTTGCGACTAACTTAGTTTTTTGCATGCTACGTTCCCTGCCATAAAGAACTGGTGGTATTTCTTGTTTCTTTGATTTAGAGCCAGAAAGGGCCAGAAGAGAAAAAAGGCCGGAACACTCGTTTGTACGCGGTTTATCTTCAACCAATTACAGATTCATAGAGATCTCCAAATAGTGTGTGAAAATATTTAAAGCAATGGTACTAGACGGGTCAAGATTTGACGTGACTTTCACGTCTGCGTTAACACTAATGAATAAAAAATTAGCAGCGGCTTAGCTCGCCTATTCCAATATATACGTAGCGTGATACAAGGTTGAGCTGGTAATTAGATTTCCTTGTTGTGTAGGATTAGCTGATTATAAGGCTTACTGCCGCTAAAACGATTTGTAATCCAATCCAATCCAATAGTGTCCAGTCCAGTCCAGTCCAGTCGAGGCGCACAGCTGGCGGCTCCAGCGCGCCAGCTGTGTGCTGTTTCGCTCTCCTTCTCCATGCTTATACCACACTGGAAAATGCTCCGCTATATTGCTCCGCAGCACGAGGCAACGGATCCACACCCGGCCACCCCTCGCATGATCCCCAAGTACACCGGGCTGCCTCGTGCCGTGCTTGCCCAGCAGGGCTCTCCAGGAGCCACGTGAAACTGCTCAACCTCGGCCAGTGTAGGTCACGCTACAACAATACAACATTTTTACAGTCACATGCAGAGAACCGCCGAGAACAACCGATAAAATGAAGGGATTCCAAATGGGCGCGCGAGACATTAAACGAAAAGGCCTTAAGACGTTCACCTTATGCAAGCAAAACACTCTTGGTTGGGTCATAACAGTCATACAATTGCTCCAAGATTCCGAACTGTCATCGTTTCCAGGTGAAACATTTGAGGGGCTTGAAATACCTCTCCGCCGACGCTGACCTAACAGAAGCACATACATAATTCCGAATATCTCATATTTAACATAGATAAGTTTTTTCTGTAATCTCGGTACTTTTTGTGAAATATATGATGATAACTGTCGTAAGTTGGTACCCAACTGCGAATACCGCTGAAAAAAAAGCTATGGCGAGGGTAACAGGTTAATTTAACGACTCTACCCTAAATAAATTCAAAGCAGCCATGACGCCTTTTCTGTGGTGAGTATCGTTGGGAGAGATAGCGAAATTTTAGTGAAATAAAAAAAAACAGAATGGTCGGCCTGTTGGTAGTATACCTGGCCAGCTATTCTGTGTGTGGGAAAGGAAAGGGGAGGAAAGAGCGTGGATAGACGACGAGAGAGATGAAGATGGCGTAGAAATGAATAAATGGCGATGTACAGAAGATGCCCATACTTATAATGTGCATGTGTTAAAGTTCAGCCGGACGGGCCTCAACTACAATATCGCGGTGAAACTGCTGCTGCGCAGAAATGTTAGCACAGCTTTTTAAAGTATCCTGGGAATACAAATGAATGTCCTCCAGAACAGCAAAGCTACGTATACTTTGTTACAGCAATTCTAATGTGGGGAATGTACTTTTTTTGAGAAATTCGATTTAGGCGTGGAGACCTTTTGTCACGGTTACTTCATCGCGGGAGCGGGATATTACGTGCGTATGAAGGGTCGTGTTTTTCATGACAGATGAGAACGAGGGCGTACAAAAAATGGCGCAGAACGAGCAGAGCCACAGCGGCGCGCCAGCATTTGCAGAACTCACGTTGTGGCTGCGATCTTTATTATGAAGCAACGCACATCGGCGCAAATTATTCTCCCTCGTCTTCGACAGCAGCAAGGGGGAGCTTAATATCCACTGAATAAAAGCAGTACCGATTGCTCATGCTGCCACAGACCGGCACGGGACCGGTGGGGACTGAGCTTTTTAAAAAACCCAACCACTGTAGAGAGTTTCACAGAACAAGAGCGGTGAAGAGCGAAGCTGAATAATGCAAACAAATTTCAAAAGTTGCGGATTGTCACGGGATGATGGGGAGGCGGTTCGACAAATTTAGAGAGATGAACGCGGGAGAGCCGTTGACAGGTGTGACAAAACACGCATTTATTACACACATACACGGAGCACCTTACCGCTTAAGCAGTAACGAGCCCAAAACCAATGCAAATAAATCCATTTACTGAACATAGCCAATGAAACATAATCAAACAAAGAAGAGGCTACAATAATTCGTCTGTACAGTCCAACCCCAGGGCCCCTGTCCAAATGTTACTAATTAATCATCATCACATAAGTACTCTCTCTTCCATTAAAACTCTCGAATTGTGTCCTTGATGACGTGTTCCTACTTGACTTCCCTGCCCCGGCCGTCGGCGCTGATGCGTCGTACCCTTGGTGACCGCGACGCCTGGTAGCCGTCGTCGTCATGTGGACGGCGTTGGCACCGCGCGAACCAAAGTTGTTCCTTGGTGGCTACCCCCGCGATAGCCGATTCCGTGGGAGATCCCCAGAGAGGTCCCGGTACGAACGTAGACCTTCAGGGCCATCGAAGCGAAGGTCGACGGAGTGTGGACGCTGACCGCAGGAGCCCCACCGCCAACTCTAGGGCCATGAATACGTAGGTTCGTGGTGAGACTAGGACACAGTAGAAGCTGCAGGGTGGGCCCGCTTGTGTCCCTTGGTATGCCTATTCGGTGGCCTGGCCGCGTGCGCTTGGCTCGTTCCTTGAAGCTCACGTTGTCCTTCCGCATCCTGGTGTCTTGCCTCTCCCTCTTTTTGTGCTCTACGCTTATGTCCCCTTTGGGCTCCAACGAGGCACACCCTGATTGGCTGTCTGCCTTGTGTTCCCTATATTCGGTGACCGTGCCGCTTGGCCTCCTTCGGGGCGTTCCCAGATGGACTTTCTTGTGCTCTACCATATTTCGCCATGGTTCCACGGTGTTTCGGCGGGGCTTTCGTTGGTTGCTGCGTTCCTAACGGGCCGTTCAAATTTCTAGCCTTTGGTTTATTTTCCGGGTTCCCTTGTGCATCTCCTCTCACGGGGTGCTATTGACACATGGCAATTACCCCCTGCTCTAAGAATTTTTTTCCCAAAATTCTGGTTTATCTTAGCCGGCGATGTTTTCTTGTTTCACAACGCCACGGTTGACTGCTAAGGTCACTCTTCACTTCACTTTCCCTTTTTAACACTTATTTATAGTTCAGTCCTGTCCACAGAGCACACACACTTTTTCACACAATGTTCCCACTTCTATTACCAAAACATCGCTTTCTCAAATTCCGAGATGCTCAAATTGTTCTCTAGACCATCACTGCAATCCATCTCTTCAATGATCTCTCATTCGACAACGCACTTTCCCAATCCGCACAAAATATTGCTGTTCCTCCTGCTCCTCAATTCGCACTTTGCCGCTACTTTTATATCTACACTTCATGCACTTGCTCCTCTGCGGTCATGAAGCAGAAGCGGTCGTGAAGCGGTGCCATACGTGCACCAGGTGTTCCACCGCCTGAAGAAGATCGGTGGCAAATGTGGTGTGCAGGTGGTATTCTCGGCTCCTGAGAAGCTTTCGAAGATGGTGCGAAAGGTCAATGAGCAATACAATGAACCCTGCATCGTCACAAAACATGCAACAAACTTTGTGGAGTGGACGACGAGTGGGGTTTACCGGATTTCTCTGGACTGCAAACGGTGCTACTACGATCAAACCGGCCGGTGTCTCAATGATAGGCTGAGTGAGCACCGCGCAGCTGTGAGGGCCCAGAAGGAAGCTGGCCAACTTGCTGACAATTGCCGTGGGTGCTGGTGCACGCCCAAATTATGCACACGAGCGTCTGGTTTAAATGTCGTTCTCAAACTGATAGGGAAGTCTTCGAGGCTTTTGTGATTAACAGGGAGGGCGAGAACTGCGTCAGTGCCCCATGTTTGGCACTTTCATCAAGAGAAATGCAGTTTTTGGTAAGAGAAGGGGTGTCACTTGATCGTGCGCAATCGGCGACTGGTGTGCACACGTGTCGGTAAAGGTCATGTCCTGTAACGTGACCAGGCGTTGTTTGTCCTTCATTGTAAATAGCTATAAGAGCGAGTGCAAGCATTGCGCCGTTTCATTTCCGTGGAATCATGTGCTCGTTTGTTTGTGTGTTTTTTTCGAATCATATGCGTGTTTTACTGTTTACTTCTGCATAAACCAAGTTGAAGTATAGCGTGTGTTTCGTCTTTTCTTTCTTCGTCCTGCGTTAACGTTCTCTGGAAGTGTGAGTTCATTACGCCATGGCGTGATGTCAGCGACCATCGAAATAGTGTTTGTTAAAAAACAGGTTTTGTGTCTACGGCGAGTGCAGCCGTTTCAGGGGTGCAGCGGTACGGCACGCTTGATCAATGCCTGCATTCTTTGTCCAAAACACAACCTGTATTCATTTCGGAAAGAAAAGGCGCAGAATGCTAGCATTTTATCGGGTATCTGTGGTAAGTGACGCCTACATCGTACTTCCTATGCGTACGAGTTTTTCTTTCACGCTGCTGAAGGTAACTTTATCTGTGGTTCCACATTCCACAAGGACAAACAGGGAGTAGAGAACGCACTTTTTGGAGCGCAAGTAAGAGATGACTCAGTGAGAACACAAAGAGAATAAAACTAGCAGTTTAGACAGAACATACCAAAGGTGATGATCATTTTGGGGGGCTTCTTTTTTCTTGTCGCATTCCGGGCATTGCGTGTTCCAGTTTAGTCCCCGGGTCGCATAAGGGAGTGCGTATTTGACAAAACGCTCCTAGCTACATTTTGTTGTTTTATTTTCTGCTCAAGTGAAATGTCAACATGTTCCAGTGCACGTTGAACGAATCTTTATCAATTTATAACCGACAGCTCCCTTTGCAGAGGCAACGTACTTACAACAAACGTCGCGTTACAGCCTATTTACATCGTAAGTACACGGTTGTCCTAGTCAGTCATTATTTGGAGAACATAGAGAGCCTTTACACATAGGCATGTTTAAAGAATAATGGTTACTGTGGCTTCGCATGTACGCTTTGCGGTAAAGAGAAGTAGGGGTGATCTGTGCGACTCAGTTAGTTGTGCCGCCATAGGGTACAGGCCGGTCCCGTTCTACCAGCTTTAAAGCGAGGGCTTATTTTACGCGTACAGATTGCTAGTGCGAGTATAAGAGCTTCCTTGCAAAAAAATAAAATATCACGAGTCGTTCTAAGCAGATCTCGTTAAACAGTTGAGTTTTAGAAAAATTACACACGAATCAGGAGGGCGAGGGTGAAACAAACCGATGATGCTTGCTACAAAATGCATGCTTTAGCTATTTGCCATGAAGAAGTTTCTTTGTTCCCGCTAAATCTTAGCTTAAGAGATTGAGCTAAGCTAACCATACACCTCGAATGTTTCCAGCAAACCACCGATCTGCTCAGACACAGTGTTTTGCGATTTCCTAATTCTTTGTGCGTAGAGCTACCAAATGTGCATCGACTGCTACTCGCGCGTACGTGTGAGGACGATATACGTTAGAACTTCTAGATTATTAGTGAGTGACAGGTTGGTTACTGTTAATCGGTCGGGTACGGGTTACGGTTACTGAAGGCAACACACACGAGGCACTCATTCGTACAGGCTGGCTCAATCCCCAAATGCGGGTCAGTAGAACAGACACTATCGAGAGGCCCAGCACCATCACTGACGTTTGTGATTTATATGCTGTCAGATAAACAGACGGATTGAGCGGAACCTGAGGGTTTATCAATGCCAATTTAGGTGCTTTTATTTGAAACGAACACAAGTAATTGTGATGATTTTACAGTGAACAAAATAGTGCCGCAGTTCCGTAGGTATGAAAAGATACATTCGTCTTGAGTGCGATTACTTCTGTTAAAAATAGGAGTCCAGAAATGAATTCCTATTCACACACTTTCTTCGGTTGATATTACATGGGTTTTGGGTGTTGGTGTTGTTTTCCCTCAAAGTAAGTGTTTCAAATTTGCGTGTAACACCGACAGGCTGCGTGCACAAGATCCTCAGTAGACGCATATCTACTGACGGCACGTTTATTCCTTTGTTCATTGTCAGCACAATTCCGGCATTTTGTCACCCTTTGTAAATAAAGCTCCTTCCTCTGCAAACCTTCCCGACACGAAATGGCGTTCTCTGAGCTAGAAAAAGTGATATAAAGCACTGCAAACAAACACCATTACAAACTCTAAACGGATGCATCCAATTTCTTCAAGGCACAAAAAATGTCTTTGAAATCCACCTTTTAAGTGAGTGCCCTTTATTTTATTACGCACTGCAAACTTTTCGCCGGCTCTAACGTTGCCTGTTTTTTAAGACACCTTACGCACTTCGCGGGGAACGGTTAACTATCATTAACGGGGCTTTCTGTTGAATTAATACCAGCGTGCTGCTTCTAGAAGCCGAAGTGCTCCTCTCGCCGAGTTTATTATCGTTGCTTTTTAAAGCGAAGCTTTTTGCGTCTACACCCCAAGGGTTCTGTCGCGACCGTTGGTGTCAACAGAAATCTCCCGCGAACAAACAAAAGAAGTTACTGGCACCACCAGAATCAAACCTGGAACGAATAGAGAAACGGAGCGAAAGCCCGTTGTCTTACTAATTGAGTTACGAGCCCACGCGGAGACGGGAGGGACAGACGGTGCACTCACCGAGCATATCTCTGGGTTTACCCCATGCGTTCTCGCTAAATGCAACGTGATAACGCCACGTGACCTCTTGCGCGCTCTGCGCTCCGCCTAAGGCACGTAAAACGGCCATGTGCGTGCCTTGCGTAAGCGCTATGAGTTATTAAAAATAAAGGAAGCTGCCAGCATTGCATCGCATCTCTCTTCTCCTCTGTCTCTGCGGGTGATCTCTTCGCCTCCGTCGGCGGCGGCAGAGACGGAGGTAGAGTGAAATCGTCTAGTTAGCGCCGGGTTTGAGGTTGATTTAATTTTATCACAAAGAGTTTCCACTTATGTGATTCGCCAACACAACTAAACTAACCAATTCATGGATCAAGCTATAATTTAACCTTAGCAAAGAATATCTCTTTGCAGTAATAAATGGAGCGGTTAAGTGCATATCGCTTCTATCTGGTTTAACACTTTGTAAAAAAACGTGTGTGAATTCCAGTGATGTCGCCTGGGTAGTCGCTGTGGGTGTCGTTTACAGCTTCGCTTTCCAACCCCCTTCACAGGGTGAATTGGCGCGCATTTTTTTTTTCATTTGTAAGTTTGGAATGGTAAAACGGTAAGCGTACCCGTGTTGTTAGTAGTTGGGATATATTTCCATTTTAGGTGCAAATTCGCCGATAGAGCTTGCTGTTCTTCCGGTGCCCAAAAAGCAGTGTTGTCTATTTAACCCCCCTCTCATTTCAAGGTCACCGTCCCTGTGTTTGCTTTCTAGCAGAGCTTTTGGAGCTGTGGGGAAACCGTTATTCAATTAAATAGCGAGCGTTAACAATCATTAGCACGAACTACGGATATGTATGTTGCCGCATGACGTAGGAACTTCTCTTTACTGTTTTAATTAATACATCGTAATCCATGATATTTCGAGATGGACAAGAGTTATTTATCCGAGAACTCTGCGGCATTACTGGTTTGGTATGCTTTGCAAAAAAATCCTCCCTACGTTCATAACCTACGTTCACAGAACAATCATTCGGCGTCAACCCCATGGCGGGCTTTACTGAAAGGTAAATCCGGAGATAATGTTTACAGAATTTAATTGGTACCAAAAGTTTTCCCAAATAAGATGGCGCGGGGCTTGCTTATTGTATTTCTAAGTACAAAAACGACTTCTAGGCAATGCGACTGAGTAATTGATATGATGGCCACAATAACGACGTGTTGCCATCACCAAACTGAGCCGATGTTATGAGGTACTTGTGCAGTCGTCCATTGCTAAGGTCGTAGCAAAGATTATTGTAACTTCTCAATTTTGGGAATAGAGGGGAATCCCGAGGAATCGTTTACGCATCCTTTGATTAATCGGCTTTGACGCACTAAGCGCCACACTTTTGGACAAAGATGTCATATTCTGCTTGAGAAGCATTGCCCTGTGCACCATTCGAAACAAGTGCTTTGTGCGTGTCTTACGCTTTTCCTGGCTTTATAGCACTAGTGAAGGAATGAAATTAAACTCTAGAATATCTTGGTGACGACCCACCAAGTGATTGTGTCGTAATTATTCTTAAGCAAATACTAGCCATTTTCGTTGTTCAACTCGCATATTATTACATGACGCAAAAGCTACTAAAAGACGCCAAATACGTACCACATATGGTGTGTTTTTATTCATTCCAGTTAACAATGAGTTACAACCTTAGTGGGTATTAACGCGTGTTTACTGAACGTAAACGTATGTCAACCAATATTTCCCTAATAAATACGTGGGTGAATTTAAACCGCATTTATTTCATCGCAAGTTCCACCCACAAAACCTTTCTTGGGAGGATAATTAGCAGTCATTGGGCACCCCATTGACTGTCCCTGTTTTCTTATTGATAAGTTAGGAACAGTGCTTTGTAGCTCACAGAACCCTTCAAGTTTTTAGCAATGTCTTTCGTTGACAACTGGTGCACGAATCATATATTGTCTACCAGTAGGCCCCAATCCAGATACGGCAAAGTTACCGCATCCAATGTGCTTTTCTAGTCTATAACTAACAGCGCTCCTTCAATAAATTATGCTGCTGGCACTGTTACTGCATTGTACTTTGAAGAAAGAAGCGCCGAAAGCAGTAATCAACGGTGAAGTATGAGAGGATGCCTTGCCTTCGTTTTGACGCAATTTTTTCCTGTTTTTTTTCTGCAAAAACTGTAGCATCCGAAAGTTCTTCCCAATGGTATAAATACCGCCAGTCTGGAGAAAACTATAACTGAAGCGATGCTATAACTGAAGCTATGCGTAAAGCATGGTCCGCGCGGACTTCACAAAGCGGTGCTACAACACCCATAGCCGTGCCTCTCTGCACGGCAGTATACCTATCTAGATTGGATAAAATATAAATCGGCGCAGATGGAGATAATAAATAAAACAGCACTTGTTGTGGCACTAAAAATGGCACACTCTAAAATTGCTCAGGTCTCCAAATCTGGAGGGGAAATGAAGCGACTTGAATTGAAGTGATAAATACATAGTTTCAAAAGACGGCGCAAGATGAAATGACAATGTAGTGTTATTCAGACGTTATGATGCCCGGAAGCAGGGGACAAGTCTACGAGGTAGGGTGCAGGGAAGCGCATATGAGATGAAGAAATGGGCGCAGCCTGCTCGGTCTGGCGTTGCAAAACTTTAGTGCTAATGGAACCCGTTCGTTTTCTTGCATACTTCAAGTTTTCTGCTTCAAGCTGAACAGCCGCATTTAGAAATTTTTCGCTCTCGAAAAATAAAGCGCTCAAGGAAAGCAGAAACCGAAGAAACGACGAAAGTTTGCTGAGCTCGCAAAAGTTTTTTTCGATACATAAAAAAATGTCTCTAAGTTTTATGACGGTGTAATAACGTGACTGTTCTACACAGATGTATAAAATATAAACCTAATCCTAATCAGCCTACTGGTCACAAAACCCGGTAGAAAAGTATAAACACTTGCGCACGTGTTTACCTGCCGCGGAAATTGCACTTGGGCCCGCATGAACGCAACCCTTAGCAGGAAGCTCGACTGGTGCTGGGAAGCTCACACAGCGTTCTCAGGTTCTCCATCACTACAGTGTGCCCCTGTCTGGAGGAGGAACTTGCGCTGCTGCTGGTAAATAAAAATTGGGAATAGTAAGAGCTTTAAAGACGCATCATCCGGCCGCTTTGCGTTCACAAATCACGTTGTGTACAACGTCCTTATATTGTATACGTTGGGAGGCAAAAGGGAGAAGTTATTAAGCGTCAACCTGTCCGAAGACGTGACTCTGCTAAGCAAACAGAAAAAATCAAGTGTGCTCGGAAGAGCACCATGATTTTTTTTTTTTTTTTTGAGGGCGGTGGGGTGAGCCTTCCCGCGAAAGCGGCAGCGTCAGCTTCTGCACACGTCTAAAAAAAAATTGCCTGCGCCAGAGCAATCACTCTAAAAAAATTCCGTTCAGCACGCAATATCCAGACGTTATAGCACCTCTTATGAGAGCTTAAAGAATTCTTAAACGTAAGCGTAGTGCTAAAAGAATCTGTTTACTGGATCGTTCACATTCAACTCTAAAATTTATTCGTTTATAGCAGTCCGATCCTAACGGCCTTACAAAACATTTATGTTAGGTTGGGTTATCTCGACCTTAAATATTTGATGTGAGATGTACTTATTTTTAACGAAGCGTAGTGCTATGAAGTTGGCATACAGCATTTAGTGAAGTTACCAGAAATGAAAAGTTCGCCTAGATGCTTCAGCCCTTTGAAGGCTTTGCGGTATTTACATATATAATATCTCTATGTAGTATTTTTATTAACGGGGCACGGATAGCCAACACAGCTGTTACATGTTGTTGAGAAATCTTTTACGTTTAATGACTAAACTATTATTTAAGCACGTAAATATGTTTCGGGAAAAATCTATAGAATGGCCCGTGGTTTCTGAAGCAAGCTATTTAGCTAAGCGGCGTTTGGTTATGTGCCATTGCGCCACCCCAACAACAAAAAATTTAGCGCCAATCCACCCTGTGAATGTGGTTGGAAAGCAAAGCTGTAAATGGCACCCCCAACGATTACCCATGCGACATCCCCTAAATTCACTAACGTCGCTCTACGAATAGTGAAACTAGAGAGAAGTGAAATTACTTCAAAGAGATATTTTTGGTAAAGTTAAATTATTTCATGATGCTTGAACGCTGGTTGGTGGAGTTGTATTGGTGTAGCAAATGAGTGGAAACTCTTTTTTTATAATATAAAGCGCAAACTCGGTGTTAGACGATCTCACTTCTCCGTCTTTGCCGTCGCGGACGGAGGTGACGAGATCGCCGGCAGAGACGCGAGAGGAGAGGGAGTACGATGAGGAGAAGAAGAATAGATGGCGGAGGAAGAAGAGAAGCAGGAGGAAGAAGAGTAGGATGAGGAGGAAATACTTGTATACGTCTTCACACACGTCCATATGCAGTCTGCGCCGCATGTGCTCTGTTTGCCAGCTGAAGCTCGGTAGGCAGAAAGGGGCGGGCCAGCAGCATCTCCCATTGCTCTTGTTCGGTAGTTGACGCAAAGAGATGAGGGGGCTCAGTGCTAAAGTCGCACACACCGGTTATGTGGCAGAGTGTTCCTAGTTATGAGCAAAATTTACATTCAGCGTCCTGGCGATCCGGGTGCATTAGGTGAAGACACGTCGGGTGTCTTCCCTTCCTACCTTTTCTTCTGTGCTACATTGCGAAGAAGTTAGAAACGTCAAAAGCTTCCGGTAAAGTAGCCATTAAATGACGAACAGCGGCTGCAAGCCCAAATCGATTGAAGCGTCCAGTGAATCGCCGGTCAAAGCCGCATTTTTGACTCAATATCCGCATTTCTGGGGGAAGTTCTAACACTGGCTGCGACATATAAGGTTCCGTACAGTCTAAAAATGCCATGCCAGAAAAGCGACCCACAAAGGCAATATTAATGTTTCTTGTACCTCACACAATATGCAGGAGCTGACGGAGGTTGGCAACAGCTGCGCAAATATCGAATGTTTGGCTGTGGGCACACAAGTATGGACTAGGCAGCTATAAAGGAAAAGCAAATTATTCCTACGGAAGCCAATATTGAAGCTACTAGTGACTAAGCTAGCGACGTTATATACCTTCTCGTGAAACTCCCGGGCTGTGCTAGCGCTGTTTGCGCAACGCTCATCGGTTATGCAAAAAGAAGCGGTTGGATTCCGGGGATGTGCTCATCCTCTAAGGTTTCGTCAAACGGGCCGGAGTTTCACGCTGCTCCCCATGTGAGCAGAGCGGTTACGGTCTAGTTTCTGACTAAAACTGCGTGCGGCGACAAAATGTGTAGAAAATGTCGCGTCGACCGTATTGAGTCGAGCAGCAAAAAAAATCTGCTGAATTATCTGAACTTCTCGATCTCGAGGACGTACTTCAAAAGTTCATACTTACCCAATTTTTGTTTTAAAAAGATTTACCTGTTATTTGTTCAAACTACAGCGAACAGATTATGTAAAAATTAGCGGCTAAGACTACTACAACACAAAACCAAGTTTCACCTACATTTCACAATTTCATTGCACTGAAGTTTTAAATATCTGGAAAGACCGATTTCATGTCAAAGACGAGCTTTCATATAAATACGGAAGAAAAACTTCCTGTCCGTGTTTGTCCGCTGAAATAAAATTCAGCTAACGAACTAGAAAGTACGATGAATGTCGAATTCCTAACAAATTGTTTCTTTATGCTCTTCTTCGCCTGCGCACAACTCCACTGGTCATCCTTCATTTACAAATTGGGTCACTGAAATGTTTGTTGGAAGCATCACAGCAGCACCCAAGGATGAGTTTTTCTGATTTCTAAATTAGCAAGCAGAAAAAGGAGTGCCCCTGTGATTCGCTATTAGTTCACAACCCAAAAACAAGCTTTGGTTGGTGTGATGCGTCCAAGGCCCCCAGGAGAGGGGAGGAATCAACATCCACTGGAACAGAAAAGAAAAAGGAACAAAGAAATTCCATTTGAAGTGCGCCCAAGGGGCGCACCAATAACAGAAAGCTGGGCCGAAACCCCAATGCATCATGGTTAAATATGGCAACGCACTGCTCAGCTAATCAGAGCACGGCGTTCATAGACCAATGGCGTGATGACCATATATGGGCACGAAAAGGCAAGGAGCCATGGAGTGCACCACGTTCAAGCCCAAACGGGTTAAAAGCCGGGCGCACAAGGAGCAGGGGGAGGCATAAAACCAGAAGGCGGAAGGAGCACGCGAGCTTCAAGGAACGAGCCAGGGGGCGTGGTCAGGCCAACGACTATGCCTACCAAGTCTGGGCGGGAGCGGGCCCGCTTCAAGTCGGCTCCGGCATCCTAGGCGCACCATGAACCAGTGCATTCGTGGCCCCAGCGGATGCGGTGGTGTTACTGCGGCCAACCTCTACGCCCCATCGACGCTCGTTTCGACGGCCCCGAAACGGTACCTTCGTGCCGCGACTACTGGGGTCCTCAAACGGCAGCGGCTACCAGGGGGTAGACACAGAGGAAACGTCAGGACGCGCCGAGCCCATGCCGTTTACGGAACGACCAAAAGCTTAGAACGCGGGCATCGAAGCAGGACGAGGACGGCTACCATCAGGTCGCGGCCACGCAAGGTTGCGACAGCGCAGCTCTGACGACCGGGATAGGCCAGTCCAATGGGGACGCAGTCGTTAGACACTACTAGGGCGTTGTGGGGGTAGATAATGCACCTAGAAGGTGAATGTTTGAGTGGATTTGAAGTAATGGTGTAGGACTTTATTGCAGAGACTTTTGAATTTTTATCTGAATTGTTTTTTCGGATTTTTAGTTAGGAATTTCTGTTTTTACTGGTTGAGTACCATTCATTTATTAAGTGGTGTGCTTGAGGGTTCTTTCGTGTGCATTAAGTGTGTGTTCTGTGAAACTCGTCAATAACTACTTGCGTCCATCAATCTGAGCTGGTCAAGACAACCTCCCCATCCGTCGCATCACAGTTGGACTTTAGAGGCAGTGTTGTACGTTGCCGTCGAAGCAATCGGTTAAGATTTTGGGGGTGGGACGCAAGAAGAAAACCGAGTCAATTTGTTTTGAATACTCTGTAAAGGACCATTCTGTAATCCTGCACTACGTGTATTTGCGGTTCCCCAAAATTTTCAGCAGAGCGTTTTGTTTTTCTTTCGCTAAATATCATATTTACAGTTTTTTGTGTTTCTTCTGTCGGCCATGCTCTGCCACCTAAGTCCTACGTGGGTGTGGGCCAGAATGTATATTCGGGTTAAATATTTAAAGATACGGTCCCGTTGAAGAACAAAATGATAATTTATTTATTATTCCTCTCGTGTTTGCACACAGCTGTAGAGAATCATGAACTTTCAAAATATTCCTAACAAATTTTGGAAATGCGTAATGTGGGTTCTCGGATGTCACCCCTTTTGCATACCTAAGAAAGTGCGCTGAATTGAGTGAACTGCCTTTTCTGGAAACATATCTTCGAACAAGGCTATAAATTTCGCACAAGGAGATCAAATTGTATACGAAAAAGCTTTTACACTACACAATGGGTCCGGCCGTTCACCGACATCCCGTGCAATTTCCTGGGCACTTTCTAGTTTTTTCTGCCGGGTGGCAGGCCATCCTTTTCTTGAATGACTTATCGGGCGGTATGCCTTTACGATGTTTTGCGTCCTACTTTTCCTCACCGGAAATTGAGGTGCATCCAAAAAATGTCAACATTACCATTTTTAGGTAAAACAAGCAATTATTGTTGCCGAACTCGTGTCCGAAAGTTTTTTATGTTTCAATCTTGCAGCTAGACAGAAATGTACATTAACTTTAGTGACTGATTACGCATTAGCTGTCTCGAATGCGGGTAGTAGGAACAACTTTGTAGCAGGCGGAGACCTGCGACAAGGCGAGTCGCAATCAACGTTTTCTGGCAGAAACAATTGCAGTGTATTAACAGATGTGCGGGACAACTTCATAGAAGCATGAAGATCGAACACTTTAAATGTAATTGAATCTTTTGATTTGAAAAAGCGTAATCAGGAAAGCATTAAATAGTTTGACACCTTTCCGCCATAGTCATTCGCCCAAGTCGTAGGATAGCTTCCGGCATTCGACCTAAGCGGTGTAGTTTGCCATCTCGTGTCATTCTATGTCCGAAAATGGCATATGGACTATTGGAAGAGATGTAAATGAAATCCAGCAGCAATTCTGTAACTGCTTTTTTGCGACGTATCTTGCGTAAGTTTACAACACGAAGTCAATTGGTTTCCTTTGATGCCTCGTTTGATGAACCTTTACAATGCTTTCTCGTGTATTTCTCCTGCTTATCTCTAAATGGTGCGTTTGTAAAAGCACAAAGTAATGTGTTAATGACTGATGAGTTTCGGCTCACCTATGGTGAAAGTTCCGTGGTTGAGAATGAATCGTATGCTGAAGCAGCCATGAGATGAAAGGCCCTGGTTGACGTTGCATGGAACAGAGCTTTATTGATTGGAGCATTGCTGTTATTTCTCTCTGGTAGCTGCTGGCTGCGGTAATGTAAGAACGATGTTAAAGCGGTAGTGGTTTTTGCACCAGAAATGCAAGAGGGCCGCCAGTCTGGTTGTGCCTGACGCTTCCTGTGCACTGCTTGGGAAGTGACATTTTGACAAATGGTCATGGCTGCTCCGCTCCGGATAACGAGGCTCTCCAACGTATCTTCGCAACGGAGCCGGCTGTGTCCAAAAAGTGCCTAACTCAAATTGTCCCACTTATGGTCCACGTTAGGGCGCTTCCTCGGAGCTTCTATTTTTACTATCGCGGCCAGCGTGCAGCAAGTAAATAATGCTGGTTTTTATGCACTTCAGAACTCAAGAAAAGAGGAAGCCCCAAGCTAACGAAGGATTTCATGGGTTTCATCAAAGTAATCTTTTCGGGTACCACTACTTTCATCAAATTTGAAGGAGATCGAGAATCTCATAAAGTTTGTACAGGAAAACCACGCCTTTAAAAATGTGGCCTCGATGGTGCATGTTACCATGTCGAATCTCTTGGGCAAAAAGCAATACACTTGTGCTATCCACTCAGTGATAGCCCGGTTCTTCTCGTAGCAGTACTGAGCCGTTGCTCAGTAGCCTAATATGAAGCAATTGAGATGTTGGGCTTGTAGGATATTGAAATAGTTTTACAAAATTTTCACAGTGATTACTGGGCTAATATCTCACTGAAACGAGGCACGTAAGCGATGTAACTGTAAGAGGGGGCGCTTACACCTGATAATGGGAAGGCAACTGCCTAACAGGAGTAACAAAACTGTCTTAGGGCCCTTGACTGCACTTATGTGCATTGAAGGTGAACGCCTGACGTTCTATTGTCACGGATACCTTCCATACACGGACAATCTTTGACACACAAGCGGCGCGTTTTTACTGTGGTTTATAGATCTCGATAGGTTTTAATCTCGCTTCATTCAGCCGATTGCAACATGTTCCATCTCAATACTCCTTATTCATTTTAGATCTGCTGATAAAGAATAACATAACAAGCCCACGCATGACGAGCGCAAAATAGCGTCTTCTTGTAAATGTTTTGTGTTCTTCGCTTATCCAGCAATCACCGCAGCTGAAATGAATGACTATCAACTAGACACACCCCATTAAGTGTTCCTGAATTATTTCACCTTAATTTCACCCTACACTATTGAATAAAATAACCCATCCTAATTCATCTCACTTTATCTCAATCCATCGTAATATATTTAAATCTACCCTAATCTGACCAATTGGTCTTACTATATCCCAAAATCATTTCGACTCTTATTTGGGTCACCTTAATTCCATTAAATACACCTTCATGCCACCCTCGAATTCATTGCTCTCAATCAGTAATCATTCATTAAGCTGTAGTAATTCCTTCGAGTCTATCCTAGCCTATTGAGTGGCTCGCTTAAAAATTGTTACAAATAATTAGTAATCATAAAAACGTGTAAATGGCAGTCAAAGTGACACAATGTTTATAAGTGGGTATCCAGACATAATCACCCAATGGTCTGCCCGAGGGTGACTCATTTTCTTCGTCTAGCAGTTTACCGAGATAGCGTTTTCTCTAAACGCTATCTATAATATTTATTTTTTGTAATAGTTACTATTTTAATATTGTAATATTATATTTATTATTGCAATGAATTTTGTAAGAATATTTGTAATATAATACCTTCTGAACAACGGACTCCTTGAGTGCCTCCTGTAGCTTCCGGTGTTGGCGCAGCTTGACAGGAAGCTACAGGAGGCACTCAAGGAATCCGCTGTTCAAAAGGTAGTCCGCTTCGTGTACGATTTTTTAATTATTTTCCGGACTGCCGTCGGGAGCAGTGCCAGGAAAGTGCGTGAGTTGTACAAGATTTTTGGTGATGTGCTCGGAGAATTCGACCTGAACAAAGAGGAACCAACGTATGGCTAGCTGCAATTCCTCGATGTACGGCTGCACCTAGACCGGCAGCACGTCTGCTCGACGTACGCTCCTCGATCAAAGAAGACCCTCCTACCGCAGTCATCGGCCCACTCCAAGTTGGTGAAGAGGGCAGTAGCCACCTCTGCTCTTACGAATTCTCTCTCCAGGTCCTGTGAGCACACAGTTGAAATTAGTTTGCACACTCAAATCCCGCGCCTCCGATCTGCCGGGTATCTCGAACAGCTCCTACACAGCGTAGCCAACAGAATCATGGGTGATGTGCGCAACACGGCCACAAAGAAGGTCCCGCAAGACGAGCACAAGAAGAGAGCGGTCGTTCCCTAGGTGCACGGCGTAAGTGATAACCTGAAGAAGATCGTCCGCCGCTCTGGTGTGGATCTCCTTTTTGCAGCGCCCAGCAAGCTGGGCGGGCTTTGCAAGAGAGTCAACCAGGAGGAAGCACGCAAGCACTGCACTAAGAGTCACGCCACGCCCTTCGTCCAATGCGAAAAAGGGGTCGTCTATGAAATACCGCTGTCTTGTAAAAAGTCGTACATAGGCCAGACGGGGCGACGTCTAAATGACAGGCTGCGCGAACATGCCAACTCGCTGAAAACCGGGACAGGCAGTATGCATGCCCAGCATGTGAAAACTTGCAAGTCATGCGTGCCTGGTTTTGAAGCCTGCCGTGTCCTGAAAAGGTATAGAGACCAGCGCACACGTGAAATATGCGAGGCATTCCTCATTCACAGCAGCGGATCGTCATGCGTCAGCACACCGTCGGTGGCTTTGCTGGATAAGGAACTCGCATATCTTGCCGGATAAGAGGAGCCCATGTTTCGCCCATATCTTCGCGCGGATGCTGTATAAGAGCTTCCCTGCCTGTTTGTCTTGTCTTCCCGCGTTCTGCAATCCGTTCTCTGATAACCATGCTAATTTTTGCACCCGTATAAATGTTTTTTTCTTTCAAAAAATAAACAGTTGTTAGTCAGCGCCTGTGTTTGTCGTCTCTGCTCTTAGTCCCGTTCCTGCTGTTCAACTTCATGCCTTCGAAGGGCTTCCACTACGAAATGCCTCGTGGCATGAATTATCGGTACATTATATTTTTGATGTTCTAGCGGAAACCCGATTTGGTGTGATGATTTAGATTGCTGGCACGGCTAAAGACGATTTTTGCCGAGCATGCTACCACCGACTCGCCATATACAAATTTCTCAGCGCAGGCTCGGAACCTGGTGTAAACCCGTTTCCTTTCATTCGTATCCGATGTTGTATCACTATCCTCCTTTCCAAACTTCTCTTGCCGTAGCGCGAGATGACAGGTTCAGCAGAGGCCTCGAATATTGCTGACTTATTCGTATCTTCCGGGTGGCAGCGGTGACGTATATCCGTTTACTCCTGATGAGGACGGCTAATAGCGGACGGCCATGAGACTCGGGGGAATGAAAAAATGAGCCTAATCACGCTGTCGCCTTAAAAACCGACGCCAGCAAAGGCATAAAGGTTAGCCAGGCACACCTTTGGTTAGATAATTCGAACGCACGTGTTTTCATTCATTTAGGCGTGTTTTACTGCAACATGGCTGTGACAATCAACATTACGCATCTCAATTTAAAGCAAGTTGCTCAGAAAACTTGCCGATGCGTCGCTAGAACCGCGTTTTTATCAGCCTGAGAAATATTGAACGTAAGTGGCAACAAAGCTGCTGCAACTTTGTTTTTTAGTTTTCTTGATATTTTACGTGTATTATATGACACATAAATTTTATGTTCTAGTTTGTTGTCGGACCTCCTCGAATCTGCTTTCTATATGTGCACAACGTACAGTTGTCGTGTGCGGATTCGAGTGTTTTGCTTTGTCCTCTCGTGAGTAGGGAGGGTTTCTAAAATGGTGGGAAAAACTTGAATCCTGCCCGTTTATTTCTTAACACCGATGGAATCTCGCTTCCGTTATTCCCTTTTTGTTCCACTGCTTTCCATAGGCGGGATCCTGAGCCCTCGGGCTGGAAAAGAATTCTCGGTTTCGATTAGGCGCTCGTGGCGACAGTAAAAGTAAGTGGGATGTCGCGGCTTCTGTAAAAGGCACTGCAAAACTTCCCTATTCATGTTGCTTTTGCAAACGTCTTTTTTAGAAACACCCCTCGACACAATGTTCAGGGTACAGGAATTCAATTTTGGTGTCTGTCTTGGAAACATTTTTCCAGAAAGCGAGGAGCCGAGACAACCTGACAAAGGTGTCTGACGTAAGAAATACATACAAAGACGAAGCAGGTCATTACATAAATCCAAAAGGTTCCGCACAACCTAAAACAGGTGGCAAATATACATTGTGTTCTCACGGTATTGTCAGCAAGGGGGAAGTGTCGCGGCAGTTCACGTGGGTTCCGGAACAAAGGAAAGGGGCACGCTTGTTGCTAGAAACCGCAGTTTTATTTGGGGCTTCATGAGCAAGAAAAGACATGTCCTGAAAATATGTTGCACCAAGCACCGAAGTTATGTGAACCATTGCCGATAAGGACGAGAAGTTACCACATCAGGCGTGCATTTGTTAGCCTGTTCAGTGGCGATGATTAGCTCGTTTACCAAATTGGCTTAAATGTAGACATAGGCCAGCGGTACTGTTTTCATATCTTTTGGGAATGTGATCTAGTTTTGTACATCTGTGGCCATGATTCTTTAATAAACACCATTTCTCGTACGTAGCTCTCATGTGCTATTCAATTTTGGCCTTTTCTTTCGGCTTCAGTCTTCCCTTTGAAATAATTTTGAAATCTTAATGTGGCTTCTAGGCGTTTTATTCTGTCGAAAATCTACTAACAAATTATCTATGGTATCTGCGATCTATCAGGGAACATTTGTTATGCAGCAGACTTAAGGGTTGCAGGCGAATCTTGCGTGTTTGTGTTAGTGTTTTTTAGAAAAAAACATTCAATGTGCGGAATCCAAACCATTCTTCCGGTCAAGTTATGACAGGTTTTATTGGTGCTTGTAATATAACTGACGGTCAATACCATGGCACCTGTGTATGTTTTCCAAGACGTTGAAGGCTTGCCTCCATGGCTACAATGTAAAAGTAATAACAACGTGCTGTTATGAATGCATTTTCTATTCACAACAGTCCGTCGCGGCCTGTGTAATGAATAAGTGCAACACCTAATGGTGTTTTAAATGTCTGAGCAAAATGTACCCGCCTCAATATGAAATCACAAAGCTTGAGTGGGTTCGGGTTTCCTAAACGCTTTCGAAAAGAAAAACGGTTACTTCCATTCTGGCCGTGCGACAGTGGATTAAAAATCAGGCTCCTTAGTACACAGTGTAGAGGGGACACCGAATTCACCTGCAAGGGACGAGAAAACGTATGTTCTGTTGAGAGTTGGCAGTGGTCATCCCTAACAAAGACGCACATGCATACACATTCCTTTATTTCGACTCTGCTGACCATGAAAATGGTCTCTAATCATGACACAAATCCGCCGAAAGTGCATGCTAAGAGACCAGGCCTCGGAACGGCGTACGATGTAATACTCTAGCCGAGAAAGCGCCAAAACGCACGATGAAGATGATTATGTCCGCGAATGACGAAGAAACAGTGCCGCATGGGGTACTGCTGACGCATATGTACAGATGAAACCGAAGTGAGAGAATTTTCTGGAATCATTCATCGCCAAAAGAGTGTTTAAGAACGCTCACACTAATTTTCCCCCTCGGCTGGAAGCTACCGCCTGGCCGCAAGTCAGGCTGAGGTACTACGCCGGAACGGCTTCGGTCTTGATACGTGCATAATTTTTATGCCAAGACGGCGGTCATCTTGTGAACGATCTACCGCAGCGACTCGGACGTTGCCCGGGAAGGTTTCTTCAACCATTAAAGATGGACCAATCAGCGATGCATTGAGATTTCGCGAAGACCTCGAGTTCGAATGGGAGTCCACACAAGCGCCTTATATCCCGGTCGAAAACGGACAGGGCCATGGAACGAGTCGCATCGAACTTTCTAGACTTCCAAGTAGGCTTCAGTGCAGGATCTCTACAAGTGTCGAGAGTGTGTGAGCCTCGAAATATACTGCTCGTGAAGTGGTGTACCGGCAGAAACAGGTGCAGAGTAGAAAGTTGATTTGATGAGTTAACGCTACACGAGGGTGAGCAGCCTATACGGGAAAAAACGGGGAAAATTCAGTTCTTTTAACTGTAAGGTTGTAGGCGAAGCACAAAATGAAAGGATGAAGTCCTAATTGCAAGAATGGTGGGGGATGTACATTGAAATCATGACCGAGAGTGTTCGATGAAAACTTTCATTTAAATCGCTCGGGTAGGGTTGATAGCCAAAGGGTTTGTGAACTGTGCCGGAAGCACGCAGAAGCTTTTCGAGGCTGCTGGAAAGGAAAGTCCCGCCGCGATCGATGAGGAGGACGTGTGGTTTTCTATGGCGTAAAATTATGTGACGCAGGATGAAGTCGGCCGCTTCTATAGATGTACCGTAACGTACTGGCGCTCTTGCAGTGTGTCTCGTCAAGTGGTTCACGGTCGTGACACGACCGTATTCAATGAAAAGTCGTATACATTTCGGTACCAATAGCAATAGTCTCAAAGGGCGTAGACGCACAGAGCAGAGGCTGCAGCAAGCCGGCAGTTTTCGGTCGCTTACGGTGCTGACAAGAAGAGCAGAAGCTGACGTATATAGCAACACTCTCCGGAAGCCAGAGCAGATGTAGTGACCACGAAGGCGGCTGCATGTCTTTTTTCAAGCCAAGGTGTCAAGCGGTCGCCGCACCATTACACGCTTCCAAAATTGACTGTTCGAGAGAACTAAAACTGACAGGAACGCACCTGTGTCGAGTACCATGATAATTGCGCCAGTAAAGCACACCTTGCTGGAGGTGGACATTTTGCAGTTCTATTCACGACTGTTTGGAGGTGAGACGCCGCCGCTGATCCAATCAATGATGGGCTATAATACATGTCCGCGCTTTGCAAAGAAGCTAATTTGGGAAGACTGACGATGCTCTGCGAGGTAATTGGTGCAAGAGAATACTGCATGGCCTAGTCTTCCGAGAGGTGCTTATCATTGTGCCCAATGGGGCGTATAGGTGAAACAAAAGGGTGGAATGGGGGCGGAGATAGGTGTCGCGATTCGCGAGTGTTGCGAGGAGCGTCAGCATTATCAGTCCGATGTAGAAAGAGGCGTGTCAGAGATTCGTAGGCTCGCTGCCGGTAACTGGAGTGGGGGATTTCCTCGTCGCACTTTTAGGTGTCATAGTAGCCACATATTTCATCCTTCTGGTGATGCGGAAACACCTGGCGATGTGACCGCAGATTCCGCAGTAAAAACACGCCGGTTCATTTGTCTGAGGCTCCGAATGAAGTATGGACGTGGCCAAGTAGTGGAATAGAACACAAAATCATACGCTTGGTGATACTGAGAAGTAACCGGAGCCAGCGGGAGGGGTGTTCGTGCAGCAACGATGGCGTAGGATGGAGCAGCCGAGCGAGCAACAAGATCGTGAGGTGCCTGAATGGTCACCGACGAGGCCACTTCCTTGAACATTTCTGGTAGACGTGGCGTAGCAGTAGAGTGCAAAAGTACGTGGGTGTTCAGCTCTTCTCTATTATGGCTGGTATAAGAGCGGGAAAATCTTCATCTCCAAGCTACCGAGCTGGGGTTTCTGGCTCAAGGCACAAACACTTAAAGAGGTCCATGAGTAGGTAAGTGGCAGTCACCACCGAAACGTCCGTAGGATTTTGGAGGGAAAGGACAGTGAATGCGAACTGCTCGATCCCTTTGGGAATTCAACGCAACCAGTCAGTCTCGGCCATGTCCTAGTCAACGCGTCTGCAGACCACAAGGATGTCTGCAGTGTGTGTAGTGTACGTTTCATTCAGATGCTGAAGGCGGTCAACAACTTTTTCCTCTGCGCCCTTGGAAAGGACAGGCGAAGTCTGGAAAATCCGGCTCAGCTTAGTACTCAAGCCGTCCCAGTGCGTGTTGGTAGATACCATGTTTTGGCCAACTCCTAGACGGACAATACGACACTGTGTACTTTTAAATTATCTTTCGAAAAATTTAACGCAATAAACCTTGCGTAGCTGTCGAGGCAGTCTTCAAAATCATCTTCCCAAGGCTAGCGACAATTAGGGGATGGTGTTGACGGCTTGTTACGATGCACTGCTCTGAACCAGGCGAAGAAGCGTTGGCGGTATCCAGCGTCATTGACTGCTGCGCAAAACGGCAACCCGAGAGGAGCTCCACGATTGTGAATTGAGAGGTACACAGGAGGACCGAGACGCACCCTCCAAAACTTGGGCGGCCAGGCTCGGAAACGGCGGTTCTTCTAATTCTCTAGCGCATTGCCAAACCACACGATGATAGTGAAAAAATGGCAGCATCTCCACTCCATGGATTATGAGGGGGGTGCCGAGTACGGGGACTCTAAATAACATCCCAGTTGCACCCTGACTGACATCCCATTTGCACCCTGTCCGTCATTCGATTTCAGTAGTGAGTTGCAGCTGGAATATTTCTTAAATGGCAGAGTAACTCTCGCCTCAATTCCAATTTCGATTGATTTTCGCTTAATGGTGGTGTGCGCACGGAAGGACGCGGATGGACATTGGGGGGGATTGTGGTTTGCGACGGAAAATGAAAGGAAATTCACTGGGGATGTTTTAAGCTAGGCAGGGAGCTCACCTGCATACAACCAAGTGCAGGGGAAGGGAAGTAGAGGGGGAGTGATAGGATAAAGTAGAAAGAGAGAGAGAGAGAAAGGTATAAGGACAGCTGTCAGTACTAGAACGCTGTCAGTCCGGGCACACCAGTCAATCACTGCACTCCGGGCTACAGCCGCTGCGTAAGGCCAGTCGTCTCCAGGAAATGAAGCAGATAAGTGAAGACTTCCCGTTGGGTTGCCGCAGGTCCCTTCGGGAACAGAAGGTCCTCCATGTCGGCGCTGGGAAGGCCTCGACGCTGGAGCGCTCGGTGGAGCTCTGCTCTCGGGCCAGCGTGGTGGGGGCAGAAGCAGAGTAGGTGCTCGAGCGTCTCCAGTTCGGAACAGTCCGCAGATGTAGGGCAGTCCTTGCGCCCGTGTCGGTGCAGACGCTCCGCCACATTGCAGCAGTTGATCCGCATGCGGAGAAGCAGGCAGCGGGCGTCCCTGTGCGGGCAACGGTCTGGGCGCCAGGCCGCTCACGACCCGAGGGTCGGGGTGCATCGTGTGCACCATGCGGGCCAGGGCAGTGCGGGCCTCGTCGAACGCGGTGATGTCTTGGGAGACTAGGGTGCCCTCCTGGTGGGCCTCCCTGGCGCGGCGTCGGCGTCTTCGTTGCCCCGGATGCCACTGTGGCCCGGCAGCCAGTGGAGCCGCAGACATTGGGAGGTCCTAAGGTGGTCCGCACCGTTACAGGCGAGGGTTTAAGCCTTTTGACTCTTCGGTACTAACTCACGGTCGAAGTCCAGTGCGTAAAACCACTGACACTAGTCTACCAGGCACAGACTCGAAACCTGCCGGAGCCTGTGTTTTTTCTTGCGATTGTAAATGCTATTCGCACGAACGCGGACGGCCATTGTGCTGTCCAAGGTACTTCGCACCTAATATATGACTGATGAAACGTGCAGGCTTAAGGTTCGAATCATATTTTGAAGAGCTTGCGACTTTGGCGGTGACGGCATTTTAGTACCACGTAGATCGGGATGTTTGCTTTTCAAAGGGTCGCGCTAGATCCTCTTACCAGGTGCTCACCACGGAAAAAAACTATCTGATAATATAATTAAGAAATATTGCATAATTCAATTTTTATGTACATGATATAATCACTGCCACACCTAAGCACGCAGTGCTCGTGATTCATTCCCATATTCTGAATTTTAGGTTGTCAACGCATCGAGGCTATGACTGTGCTATGGTTTCCGTCGTAGGGGAGTGCTCAGGAATAATTCTGACGCACCAGGCATCTTTAACGAGCGCCAACATCTCGACACACGGACGTTTTCCCTGTTCGCCTTCATCGGAAAACGGGCCACCGTTTTCGGAATTGAGGCCGCATTCTAAGCACGACAACTTAACCACTGAAACCATTGGACCGAGTCGCACATTCACAGAGACACATGTCGTTTCATTTATTTCCACCTTAAAGGCCCGATGGCATTACATGGGGGGGGTCTTTAGGCCGAGGTATACAGCATATGAACAACAAATAAGGGTAAGAAAAACGAAGGAAAAAAATAATTACAAGATAAGACAGGTACAGCACAACTCGCATAAGGGAACAGCATTACACACGTTTCAAACAGAGTTTAATCACAAACGTACTGGTGGCGCAGCAATTTGAGAGTTTAGCTTGCCGCGAAATGTTGTTCGTTTATTACCTGAGGCGATATCATCCGGCAATGTATTCCCCACGGCTATAGCATGAGGAAAGAAGGACGAGTTTATTGATGACGTATGGCAAGTGATTCGGGCAATAGGATGATTGTGATCAAAACGAAATGACGTTCGTGGCAGCGGTATCCATAAAGCGTGTCTTGTTTTAGAGGGTAATAGAAAGCGTGAAGAAGGCAAAGGCGAGAGATAATGCGACGAGATGCAAGCTTGGGAATACCGAGGGTTTGTTTGAGTGATGTGACACTTACTTCGTCCGAGTACTGTGACGTGCTAAAACGAGTGGCGCGGTTTTGAATTGATTCCAAATCATTAGAAAGATATCAATGCGAAGGATACCAAATATATGATGCGTATTCCAGCTCAGGGCGAACGAATGTTAGGTATGTCAACTTTTTTAATATTGAATGATGCAGACGGAAGCTTTCGGCGCAGGAATCCAAGTGTGCGGGAAGCGTCAGAGAAGATGAATTCAATGTGTGGAACCCGGGATAGAGATTACGTCAGGTGCACACTGAGGTATTTGTACTTTGTAGTCTTATCAATCACTGTTGATTTGGGGCTGTATGAATGCTCGGTTATGTTGTGCTTACAAGTAAATGACAGGACTTTACATTTAAAAATGATAAGAGGCATCAGCGCTTTATCGCACCATGAAGAAATGAAGTCGAGGTCGTGCTGCAGGATGTTGTTGTCGATAAAGCGTTGGGTAGGGTTATATATGACGCAGTCGTCGGCAAATAACCTTAATTTTGTTTTAATATTAGTAGATAAATCATTTATGTAAATTAGAAACAGCAGAGGAGACAGACATGCGCCTTGGGGTACACCAGATGTTACGCTAGAGAGTGGTGACTGTTGGTTACTAGCAATAATGAGTTGCATGCGGTCAGTTAGCAAGTGTTCCAGCCAGCGCCGTATGTTCGAGGGAATACCGAGGGTAAATAATTTATGCAAGAGGTGATTGTTCGGGACGCGATGACATGCCTTTCAAAAATCTAAGAATATGGCGTCGACTTGTATGTTAGCATCCATGCAGTGAAAGATGTCTTGTGTAAATTCAGCCAGTTGAGTCTCACATGATAACGATTGGCGGAAACCATGTTGCTGAGGGTAAAATAAGTTAATTGATTCAAGGTACTTCATAAGGTTTGATGCTATAATGTTTTCGAGTAACCTGCAAGAGACACACGTAAGGGAAACGGGGCGGTAGTTAGATGGTACTGCACGATTTCTGGATTTGAAGAGAGGGACAACTTGTGCTATTTTTCGTTCGGCAGGAACGATGCTAGAATCTAACGATTGTGTGAATATTAAACAAACTATCTGACGGAAAAGAAATATAGGGTTTATTAGTAGGTTGCTGTTTATTTGATCAACACCGGCTGAAGAAGATATTTTTAGGGACTTGATAAGGTTTGAAATACCCTCAGGGGTGATCTGAAGTACAGGAATCGTGTTTTGGATAAGAGGTATCGCGGAGGCGATAATAGAACTGCTACTAGGCAAAAACACGGAACAAAAACATTCATTGGGGGCATCAGCGCATTTTCAGTACTTATAGGCATATCGTCGGGGCCCATGGGTTTTTTTTATTTATTGCTAAGAATGCACCAGAATTTAATAGGGTTCGACGAAGAATTGCAAGTAATTCGGATGAAAAAAATTTATCTGAAGCCCCACTTTACTGTTGAATTTATTGTTTGGAACATCACTGGTATTGTTGCCAGGCTTCCGGACTGTTAGTTTTATTGGCTTTCCTGTACAACTGTTTATTTCTATTGAGTGATTTTAGCTGTCTAATAAACGATGGGTAGATGGAATCAGATGTGAGAAGAATGTTAGGTACTTATTTATTTTCCAGGTTTAACATGATATTCTTGTATATCTCCGAATTAGCATACCTGAGCGGTATAAGTACGAATTCCTAAAGTCTTGAAATAAACAATTTAATTCCCTGTTAGATGCTTGAAAATTTCCTCTTTTTTAATCGGATATACACTTTTTCGAGGGTGAGCATTTGATCATTGGCAGTGAAATCAAAATATTTATTTATTTATTTATTTAAATAACTTAAGAGCCCAGACGGGGGATACACATAATGGGGGGATACATACCCGAAGGGGGATACATATAGGAGGTTACTAAAGCATCAGTAATAGAACATGTCAGGCAGTAACACTAGTAATCAAACTGACGAATAGCACTAGCAACATTGCTAATAACAGAGTAAGTAATAAACACAGTAAGCAGTCCGCCATAACAGGAAAGATATTTCAAGAAATATCAATAAACATTCTCTACGCATGCGTTACAGACTAATTGTCAATGGTGGCTACAAAGTATTTTGCACTTCTAAATAAGTAAGTACTGAAGATTGGAAAAGGGAGGGTTCAGTAATAGCGACGATGTTTGAGGGCAGTGCGTTCCACTCGTTTATGGATAATAGTAGAGGTGAAAATTGATATTTCTTAGTGCGTGAGTGTATAGGATTGACCTTATGTGCATGATCTACGCGACCAGAAACGTAGGGAGCCGGGTGAATGAATGATCGGGAAAATGATGAGTCACTGTGGTATAAACTATGGAAAAAACAAAGGCGGAACAACTTTCTGCGCGTGGCAAGCAATGGAAGGTTCAGAGAATGCTTAAGAAATGTTACACTTTCGTGGCGAGAATGACACAATATGGTCGCTTAATACAGGAAGGAGAGTTAGGCATTTTACGTCATCAGGATTGGATACTAACAGCAAATGAAGTGTATTATCGCCCCTTGCAGGGCACGTAGTGATTTGATGGAGGTTGAGGTCCAGCGTTAAATTAATGAACTGTTTGACTTCACTAGATGGCGAACCATTAAGTGTAGTCAACAGCGGCCATGAAGTGTGCGGAAAGTTAAAGTCGCCGAAGAGGAAGACGGCAGCATTAGGAAGCTTGCAATTAACAGAATTAGGTGATTATTGGAGGCTGGCACAGAAAATTGGAGGGCGATCGGGTGGGCGGTAACAGATACCAAAGACTGATTTGACAGTGTTGATTTAGACAAGAACCCATGTTAGTTCTACTTCATCGTCGTGAAATATAAGTGAAGATGACAGTGTGTTTTTTATGCCGCTGAGCACACTTCCTCCTCGCCAGACATGGCGGTCATGGTGGTACAGGGTTAACTTAAGATCTGCTGGAAATAATTTGTTATCAGAGATGTCATCGTATAGCCATGTTGCTGTTAGTAACACGACGTCAGCGGTGATATATTCAATGAAGCTGCATAATGAGTCCCGTTTTGGAATGATGCTGCGGATGTTAGTAAATGCAATGTTTAAGCGCACACAAGGTGATACTGCTCAGTGCGGCGACACACGGAAAGTTTGTTTTGTTCTTCGTCATGTTCCAGCATCAGCAAGACTTCTTGGTACACTATCTGCAGTAATATCTGTAAGAGCGGCTGATGTACTTTCTGATGCTAATTCTGTGCGGTTGTTTGTGCTTTCCATTACTGCGAACGAAGCGGCGTCGTAGAAGTAATACTTTGAACCTACATAAAGTTCATCAAGAAGTACCTTAGAGGCACATTTTTTGGGTCGGATGAACTGCAACAATTTGGAACGTGTGAAACGTGTGACCAATGCGAATTCTTCCCGTATGGCGTAATCTGTGTCTTTTAGTTTCCGGCCACATGCAAGGGTGCTTTCTTTTGTTTTGTAGTTGACGAGCTTGAATATAATTGGGCGTATTTTGCTATACTGAAATTTACCAAGACTATGAGCTCGTTCTATGTCAGTGGGATTTATTTCAAGATTTGACTGAGTTGCGCAAAATTCAAGAATCTTTTTTTCTGATTCTTTCCAGGTTCCTTTTTCACAGTCATTGAGGTCTAAGAAAAGAAGGTTATTTCGACGCATGCGATTGTTTGCATCATATGTGTGCGGCTTCAGGGACTTCAAGTTCTCGTTTTATTTGACACGTTTCTTCCATTTCAGCACTGATGGTTGGTTCCGACTGTTTTAGTCCAATGAGATTGATTCGATTACTCAGCGATGAAATCAGTTTTTCGTGGGTGGATTGAGCTGCGTTTATGTGAGACAGTTCTGTATGGAAAAGGGTTTGGGCTTCTTCAAGGCGTATATTGGAGGTGACTAGAGCAGGGATGTCAGGTTTAAGAGGACCAGGATGTAGCTCTACATCAACTGAAAGCAACAAAAGCAACTCAGACCGCATTTGGCATCCAATCGCATCAGAAAGCACAACAAGCATACTTCGGCATTTGAAATTGTAGTGTCACGACACCGCAACAAGGCAGCGATTACTGGTTCGATATTCCTTATAACAGCGAAGGTAACAAACCTGGAACGATAGAAGGGTGTTCAGCATGTTGTGGCGTACGATGTACGACATCGTATATTGTACGATGTCCTACGATGCTCCGAACTTTCTGCGTGCCTTTCGAGTACATGTGGTTGGCGGTCCGGTATCGTGACAGGTGGCGTTGACGATGGGTGGGGTTGCCAGGTGAAGACCAATTGGGGAGCCAGAACTGAAACTCCTGTCTTGCTCACGGTAATCAGCTGGTTATCGGGCGGCGATGCAAAGAATCCAAGGGGATCTTGATGCGCGGTGAATGATGACCGCCCATCGAAAGCGATAGCTCCGACACGAGCGGTGATCTGCGGTAGCTTTGGTGATGTGCGTTCATTTTTGGTGTTCTCTCTAGTACTTTGTGATGGTTCTCGCGCATCAACATTTTATTGGAGTTTCCGCTCCACCTCGGGTGCCGGTATTCATTTGCTGTGACAATGCGCTTGGCGGTTTGTGAGCTGGCTTTCCCGTGGGAACGCATTTTGCTTTCCCGCTGCCGCGCCGAGGCCACAATATCTTCTATCCCAGCCAATGAAAGCTCGCTTTAAAAATGCATATTTAGGCTCGCCTCTGCTGCAGTTCAATCAAATTGACCGCGGTCACTCTGATTTGAGACACAACAGGCTGATTTTACACTACTGATTTCTGAACAAAAATGACAGCAGTTTCTTACTGCACTTGTTGGCATCTTTATTTCAGTATATGAGCATGAAAGGCCAGGAACAGCACCAGGGCAGACGACCGCCGCTGGCACTGGTCTACCTATTCGGGTGCACTGTTCCGTCACACTCAGCGACCATTCCGTACGCTTTACTCAACTTTGTAAAGTGTGGCCGACCGTTAAAGGGAGCAAGACACCGTAATTCAGAAAGTCTTATCCAGCGATAGCGCAGATGTCCAGAAAAAATGAGGTCGTGTCTCAGGCGTGTCTCAGAGATTTGCTGCACAGCACGAGCGGAGGGCCTAAGTGGCATGCGTATGTTCTTTATGGTACATTTTGGTGCGTTCGAAATTAATGGTGATTTTTATGGACACAGTAGAACGCACTGTATTACTGGTGTGATTGTTAGTGTAACCACAACTCAAAAGTTTCGATATTTTGGCTCTGAAACGTTGCCATGTATCCACGGCCATCATCGTAAGGCATTGTCCGCCAATTATTGCCACGTGATGCTTCACGAAGAATCAATGCCTGGTCTGTTATATGCCTTAGCCAGGTAGAAATACTCCATCCGATGTCGGTTACAGGTGAGAAACTAGAGTGTATTGTGGGATTTGCTTTTCCTAAGGCAAAGTAGCGATTACCTTCTTGCGACATTATTTTTATACCCTTCAGCTTCATCCAAATATATGTGATTGTGGCTATTTGCACCGAATTGGCTATGCTACGTCATTCAGCAGTGTTAAAGTAAAGGCAAAAAAAAAAACATGACAGAAAATTAGCGGTACGTAGGAATTCACTTTCTGAAAGTCCCAAGGGCAGGGACGTCTTTCTATTTTGAAAGTTATTTCACTAAATATTCCAACTCTGAGCGGGAAACCTTTAAAAAAATCGCTTGCAGTACTTGAACCGTGTAAAATTTAGAATTATATCTATTCACCTTAAGCGGACAAAGTTGTCTATTTTTAAAAGTGCCCGTTTTATTCAATGGCTTGGGCAATTCCGTATTTTACTGCAGCAATCAACGATGTGAACGTATTTACCGTGTCTGATTACAAACATCTTTTTTGGTGGAGGGTAGCCCATACACATTCAGTGGGGTGAAACCTGTTGCAAGTTTCGTAGTTGCAACTTCGGTGGCTGTCAAAGACACCGTGAAATACGCACCGTACAAACTCCATGTAGCTTGACAAAAAAACTGAGGATTTGGCTTTGCCAGCGGTAGAAGAAACTGAAAAATCGCTGTATAACATGCCTAAAAGTATTGTTTACTAGCCAATTTTATGGTATAGGAGGCTCTGTGATGATACAAGAATTTCATAGTCTTTGAAGTATTCACACACTATTGAGAATACGGCCACCAGATTCGTCTCTACCCTCCCAGTTACTGTTCTTTGGTAATTGTCTGAGTGGGACATTATTTTCTGAGTGACCCTGAAGCTCCTTGAGCGATAGCACCTGTAGCACAGCGCCCTGCTGCGCTACATATTTCTGCTTAAAAAGTGTTGTCCCACTCTTAGGGAATATGGTTTTCATTAGATAAGCACCATTTAGCAGCATCAGCAACTGCACGTCATTCGCCGGAGCTTAGGCCCGACATCTGGCTTCGAGGTCTTCCGACGTGAACGTGAACGGGTACCTCAGCGATGAAGGGAGTAAAAAAAACAGACGACAGAAGAGCACACAAACTCAGCGGTCTGCCCCTGTGCTGTTCAGATTTCCTCTTTTTTTGCGCTCTTTATTCATACCAAGCTTTCTCGCTCAAAATTACAACCTCTCGGGAACCTAGAAAAACCACTTTAGGAAAAGGATATTTGGCATAAAGCTACAAGTCAACGTGAAGATTAAAACGCTAAAAGAACATTTCAGGTTTCTGAATATTTTTTTGGTAAGTCGCTGTCAAATCTAACTCCCCATGCATTTCTAAGGGATAGTTCCCATGGCTCAGGAACCCAGTCGCGCAACGTGTGCGAATTGTGCACAAAGCAAGTATTCACTCCAAATATTAGCTGTGCCAAAGAACTTTTCATTTCGCTAAAGATTGCATAGTAATCACTGTTGAAAGAACTGCCATGAGCGGGAAAGCTGCACATAGCTCAGAAATATGGCAAGCAGCACGCTCCAATTCCGATTCCCCATCTTTGTAGAATGAGTGCATTCTGAACTTTTTCTACTGGGTGCATGTTGACTGCGCTAGACTTGAAAGTGAGATGTTAGACCTAACGTCCCATGTTAAGCCGTAACGGTACGTAAATATCAAATGCAGCGTATGACGTATGAAGCGAAGTCACTTGTGCGTCGAGCCACGGCTGTTTCTTTATGGTGTTCAACCTAAACACTGAGGTTAGGCCTGACGTCCGACCTTCGACAACGCGTGTCGCCTCGTGACTGTGGCGCCTTTCAAACTTTGCTGACGGAGCTTTGAAATTGAAAGTACGGGGGCTTCGCGGAGTGAAGAGTTTCTAAATCCGAGGAATCGGTCGATGGAGGATAGTACAGTTTCGCAGGAAAAAATATTATATTGCTAATTTATGGCGGGGTGTTCTCACATCAAATAACAAACTTACAGCTTTGAAGAAGAAACACCTGCCCCCCCCCCCCCCCCCTTTGTTTCTTGCGCATTTTCTATGCGGCGCTTATGTGTTGTCGCTGTATGAACACGGGAGCAATGCTGGTAACTCGATAAAAACACTACACATATACAAAATAACTGCGTGTTTTATTTTTACACTCACATGTACAAGCATCTGTCCCTTGGATCTTTTTAAAGTTGTGAGCTATTTTTCGGCCCTTGTGTTAAACTCGAATGAGCCTTACGGCGGCGTCGGCCGCACTCCGGTTGCGGAGCCAGATTTGGACAACGCGTGGGCGGCCGCTGTAGAGCGTCATGTTGATCCACAATTGTTGCCAAGAACGCTTAGAGAGGCCACCTTGTCTGGCGTTGGATGGTATCAAACAATTATTTTCTTTCTGTACTGCATCGCACGATTACTGTGTATAATAAACTCGGGAAACCATGTTCGCTTCCACCGTACCAGCATTGCTAATATTAATTGCTAATACTATTAGCAATGCTATTAACATTGCTAATACTATAACGTCTAGAAAACCATGTAGTAAATGCAATATTATTAACATGAAATTGTCGACTGGTACACCGGTACTGCGTGTATTGTAGGGCAGTATTCGGAATTACGACCCTGGGGAGTTTCATTGCGCCTGTTCATTCCAGTGCTTGCACACCAGCTCCTATCGACCGAGTTTTGTCACGCGACTAATGCCCACGTTTTTGTGTGTTTAGCAGACACAAGCGATTTCTTGTATGTGTCGAAATTGCTTCAAAATGTTAGCCGCAAGGCAAGCAAGGTGTTATTTTTGCTTCATATTTTTCACCTTTTATTGCGACAAACATATGGCGTAAACGGTTGGCCGCTCCGGTCCTCTGGTTCCGAATCGCCAATTGCCAAAGCGGCTCGAAATCAGAGCGCGAGAGGCAGCGTACCAACCGAATGCATCGGCGATATCGCAGCAGCACGCCTGTAGCGCCACGGTACAGGAAGCGCCACAAGAACGATCAGAAAAGCCATAAACCACACACATGCACGATGTAGGCGATGTCGCTGTTGTTGTTGTCACCTCTGAAATACGCGCTCGCGCTGTCACTGCTGTCACCTGCCGGCAACCGCGGCATTGGCGTTTTGTGTCACGTGACCCGTTCTCCTGTCCAGATCGGTCGGGAGTGCTCCAAGTCGGAGGCTGACGCTCCGAAAGTACCAACCGAAGGTAGTTCGAGCGAGAATTCTACCAACCGAATCCGCGGCCGCTTTTTAGAGCGCTCCAGGGCGACTGTAAAAGCCAAACCGAATACGCCAATGGAAAACAGGGTTTGACAGCAATTGAATCCAGAGAAGTTGGACTTCCTAATGTTATACGTTTGATGTACGTTGCGCAAACGTAACCGGATCCGCGGCAATAATGTCGACCTATACAATGCGCACCCATAGGAAACAGGACCACCAGCTTATGTATGTTGTCGAGCCGTGCCTGGAGGCTTCTACTTCGCCTATATTTGCGTTTCCCGGCAGCACCAATGCGGTTTTAGAGCAGTTGTTTTCCTGCGTTAACCCTCGCGCACCTTTCCTTCAGTGTACGCGGATGTTCCTTCGCGACTGTGCCTGTGGCACCTGGTGGGTTATTTGATAAAGCGGGGGATATAGACCCGACTGCGGGCGTCCGCCTCCGACAACAAAACGGGCCACAAATATAATCACAAAAGGCTTGTGTAGCATTAGGATTCCGTAAACGACGCTTGTGGGTCCTAATCACTCTGCGGAATGCGTTTCCTCCTGGGAGGGCAAGCCTGGCAGACGACTGGCATTGGCTAGCGGTGCGGTCCGAATGGCGTCATTACCTCCGGCATCAAGGCAAGTTACAGGTCAGTGTGTTTATATTTTCTCTATAGCTATTCATCCTTTTCGCCTTGGCCTATCCCCTTCATCTCATTCGTAGAATGCCTGTTAGTTTATCCAAGACTATAGGGAACTAACGCTTCTAAAAGTAAAAAAAAATAATCAGCAATAACTGACGTAAATCAGGTCTTCAACATGCCGGTAGAACTGTATTTCTAGTCGTACATTCAGAATACATTTCTGCAGTCTAACAACATTTTTTTTGTAAAAATGTTCCACTAGAAAACGTCTTTTCTTTTCGAAAAGCCGGATATTTTGTACTTTTATGGGCAGAGAGAAATTTCTGTGCCAGTTAAGGGGGCCTTCTCTTCCCAGTCAACTAAACATTCCCTAATAAAACCTCTCGCTTGTTCGGCACATAATCGGAGGACATGTGCAAACAACAGCAGGCATTTCGATTGTTTACATCACACATCTGTGGTAGTTCTTCAACGAAGCTTCCTACAGAAATTCAAAATACACTAGCTGTCCGGAGAAATGTTTTTGTATTCATCAAGGGTGTTCAACAAACAACTATGGCTGCTGTATTAAACTTTAACCATCCTACACTTTCGCAGCCATTTTACTCCAGCTGGTCCACTGATAGGTACTCTATCTTCCAATAGCTGCGCTTCTATGTATGTAGTACGCTACAGCAACTGTTGTTGGCCAGATAGGAATCGCCAATAATGATTAAGAACTCTAGAGCGTCATACCTGAAAAACAAGAGAAGCAGTCGCCTGTCTTAATTCTCCGGTTATTTTTGCACACGTAACCGCGTCAAGAATGGAACACACCGCCTGTTTGGCCGTCAGGTCTGCGGATTTTGTGGACAGAATTTTCAGGAGGTCACGCGAAGAGCATTGATTATTTCTATTGATGTTCGTTAGAATGTCCGTGAAACAATTTCTTATACGGCCTCCACTCTCTTAAGGGTGTAACTGCAAGACTTCTGTCAATGGATTTCGACTGAGACCCACGTTTTTGTTTCCAAGTTGCGGTAAAGACCACAAATTGGTTAATGTATAATTAGCACATGACGCACAAATTCGCTTAATATTATTTGTTTATGGTCGGCACAAATATGCGGTTTATTTGTTAATTTTTTCTTCTGACACTTGTGTGTAAGTTTTTCCCTTTGGCTATGGATGATGAACATTACCTGTGAAATCACGTACAATGTTTGGAAACTTAGAGACACATCATTAGGGCATGAAATATTTCAATTCTTTTGAAATCATTAAACTTTCAACAGCGCACGGAGCCTGTCGTCTCAAACACCTTGCGGCCTACTTGCGATTCTCCAGTTACGAGAGTGCGCATTCAAAAAAGCAAATTTTGCACTAAAGGATGAAGCCTGACGCTACGTGCAAGTACCGTTAAAACAGTAGTCGGTCGAAAGAGCATTCCTTCGACCTAGGAGACTCGGCCGTATAAAGCATGTTAGGATAAAGACAAAAAACAAAGCAAAACAATCTGGGCAGTGCGTCTGGAAGCTATTGCTGCTTTACTTTAATGCGCAATTTTTAACAGGTTGCCGCAACATTTGTTTCCGTCAACCATCGCACACTCAGTTTTTACAAATACAGCGCAGTGTGTAACGTGATTTGACCAACCAAGAAGGCTACGCGTCTTCACGGTAAATATATCCCGGTTACTATAATAATATCAGCTTTATTTTATTGGTGTCTTTTGTCAATTTAGAAAATTCGTACTATAAACGTTTTTTTAAAGACAAAAAACAAATGGCCCTGCAGAGGTGAGAGAAAATAGCACGTCTTATTTGTCAATTCTGTGGCACAAAGAGAACTCAAGAGCACGAAGGTATTATAAAACAGCACGGCTTCTCAGAATCCTTACCGTGTTTACAGATATGCGTATAGCGCGGAATGAAAAGTTGTCCTGCAACAAAGGCTATTCAAGTAGCCATTTTATTATCTATGAATAGAAGAACAACTTTACAAACACTAATTTAAATACTTGACATTGTAACTGACCCGAAAGACGAACTTGTGGTCATTGGCAATAAATGCTGCGGAATATCTGTCGGAAAAAAAAAACATTTTGGAACCCCTTAAGAAATCACTTATTTAAGCGATCCTGAGCGCATTTAGAGACCGAGAAGTCTGCTTGTAATGTTTTGCTGACGTGTTACCTGCAATGCTTGCCAATAAATATGTGACCAAAGCACTGGAAACACCGTGGAGATTGCGATGCGGACCTACCGAAAAACCGAAAAAAATAAGTATTGGGGAAGTTCACACGCACACACACACACACCGAAAGGGGGTGACGGTGATGTACGTGCCAGCTTTGTATGTTCAATAAAATCATTTCTAAATTCAAATTTTGCGGTTTTACGCACCGAAGCTACAACTAGACAAAAGGCGCGCCATTGTGGAGCGCTCCCGATTAATGTGGAACGCTGGGGAGGTCTAACGTGCGCAGAAATCTCAACATAGGGGAGTGTTTTGCTGTTTGCCTCCATCTGAAAAGCATCCGGCAAGGTCACGAGTCCAACCCGCGTCGTTGGGCTCAGCAGCGCAACACCTTATCCCCTGAGTCACCGCAGGGTGGGCCTCTAAGGCAACATTTACTTGCAGCAAATGCGGCCCAATTTACAGCCAGCAACGGCTTAACATTCGGCTAGGGGTCGCCTTCGCGTTTGTGATGACGATCATCACCTAATTCTACTTTCTGGCTCATATTATGGAAGGGGGACAGCATTTTGATGACGTAGTGATGCAGTGCATCTCAATTACTTCAAAGGAAGTGTTCAGTTCTGGCAGCTTATAAAGGAACTCTTTCTGTCAGAGCAAGTACCATGATAGCTTTAACATTTAAATGCATATGAAACCACGATTGGCCAGTACTGCTGTCGCATCCTTGAAAGAGGGTAATTTTACTCCGCGCGCTCTGTGTTATGATTTCTCTTCCTTCATTGGGGTCCTGCGATGAAATCTTACAGGGAATCGTGTTTTAGGGGAGTAGTACCGGTATGCTGGACCAAGCAATTCTACTAGCGTGTTTTATATAAAACGCGGGTTGTAAATGCCTTTGTATGCCGTCTCTTGCATTTCGGGAGAGAGTATGATTGTCTGGACTTAGGAACACTGTATACGTTTTTGGAAACTTCACCACATAAAACATTACAAAAACAGATTTTTTTAAGGAGGAATTTCATAACAATTGATTCCATGTCTGCAGCACCCGTTGGTTCCTTAGTTTCTGCAATATTGGAACTGCAGCAACGTAACTCCTAGCAACTGAAGCAAAGTAACTTTCCTACAATACAGTGAGTTGCTCTCAATAGCTAGGTTCGAAAAAAAGTTGCACATGACATCTGCGTTTAGGTCTTAATATTTATGTCGCCATAGCGTTACTTCGACGTCAAGGGAGCGTTTTGGAACATAGTTGGAGCATTTATCATTTGTGCGTTCCAGGCACTGAACTTTAGCGAGTAGAATCAAACTAGCCGCAAGGGTGTTTAATCAGCGTGGCAGGAGAAACTCAGTGGCATCTGCAATTGCGGGGCTTAGATGTTGGCGTTGCGGCGTGCGGCTGTTGGTTAGTTTGAGAGAGACGACAGTGTCAGTGTTTAAAAGTCTTGATTCTCTAGCATCGTGGCCTGACAGAACCCTTGTTTTTTGACAAACAGACACAGAGAAAGAGAGAGTGAGTGAGTGAGAGAGAGATACCTTTCTTGAGTAAAAGTGAGTGAAAGTGTGGAAAATGGGGGTAAAGAGATGATAGACCCCAGGGGTGGAAGCCTAAGTCCAGGGACACAGAATCAGCTCACGCCAATATTCAGGTTACAAGCGTAGCAGGCCATCCTACCATGGATCGATATATGAAGAGTATGTAATGTTTGAATTGTTTATCCCTGGCCATATCCTTAAATATCAGATTTTTTGTATTTAGCACAGGTTTAGGTTAATTTCGGACATTTTCTAGCATCTGTCTTATCCCATAAAGATATGTGGTTATGTGTGTTGGTATATCCTGTGCATAATTTTCGATCCCTCGGTGTTGAGAATCTCCGTGTGGCACGGGGAGGGTTAGTGTTTCTAGGCGTAGGATGAGGAGATGTTTTGCATGGTTCTCCAGGAAGGGAGTGTGATAGTCGTACACGTCAACGAGAAGCAAGGCAGGCGAGTTCGCGTGGATCTTGGTGGGCTGCCTTCTTTCTTTCCAGACCTGTGTGTCCGGGTGTTAATGTAATGTTAACTTTCGCCATTGTGCGTTGGATAATATTTATGAAGTGTTTAGGTACAGCGCCTGCCGCGAAGAGACCAATGAACCTCTGGGCGTGTGTATAGATGTTTAGGCATCCATTCCATAGTTCCGCTAGTCATTTCGCTGAGAGGATGGCTCCGATTTCTGCTATTTTCATTCCTGTGTGTGGGACGGTACTGAATTTGCAGTGATTGCCACGGCAATCCGCTGCGACAATTGTTGCGTTCGTACTTTCGGACGTCCCGGCATCCGCTTTTGCAGTAGTGCCATGGTTTTGAACTTTCCTCGAAGGAATGCTACCTCTGGTTGTCCCCTCTCGTTGGTTATATTTGGATCTATGTTTTTCGGTAGGGGGAGCTTTTATGTAAAGTCACTGGATCGGTAACATATGCGTGATGGCATCCAGCCGTTCTTTCTCTGGCGGTGTGCCTGTATTTGGTAGGCTGACTGGTCTCAATGTCTCTATTCTCAGATGCTCCTTTTACGCTAGAAAAGTGGCCTCTCTGGTTTCTTCAAAGATATTGTAAAACACAATTTAAGACCCGGCTTTTATAAATGTTGGGAAGGTGAGGCCTGCCCTATATATACTGCCTTGATGACTGTGTTTTTTTGGCCATCTTTAGTGCACGAAAGTTTGTTTTGTGGCAGTCTGTACAAAATCAGGCTGATAACCGGTGCCTTTGTATGTTTTATCATTTCTGGTATTCCCACTCTTCTCATGTAAAGGAGTTTTACCATGTGAGCCACATGGTAAAACTCAACGGGCTCAACTTACTAAATATAATAATGCATGGAGATGCTTCCACAAAATTGACGCAAATGAAAAATATAGATATGCAGGAATCATTACCGGATGTGTGAAAAATTCCAGAACAATTTCATTTACCGGACACCTCAACGATTGGAAACCACTGTGAACCCACCGAGGGCACCTGACGCAGTAAAAAGACCGTCGTTATGGTTGACTGTGTTAAATGTGGTCTGAATGATTAGTGATCCTTAATGTATTCGTGATGCTGTCACTTTTTTGGGACGATTCCTGCGTTCCTCCAGTCAATATTGTGGCCATTCATGAGGGAGTGTTTGGCTAAAGCATTGTTGCGAACGCTCTTATTTTTTAGGTCTCCAGACTGCTATTTCGGACGATTCTTGTAATTTTGTAATTCCCTGGTGTCAACACCGCTTTAATCTAGGCTGAATGGCAGCCTACCATTGTCCCTGAAGAAGAAAGTGTATGACAGCTGCATCTTACCGGTACTCACCTACGGGGCAGAAGCATACAGGCTCCGTAAGAGGGCTCAACTTAAATTGAGAACGACTCAGCGGGCAGTGGGGCGGAAGATTATATAGGTGTAACATGAAGTGACAAGAAGAGAGCTGCGTGGGTCAGGGAAGGAAGGCGTGTTAAGGTCATCTTAGTAGAAATTAAGAAGGAATGGACGTGGGCAGGCCATGTAATGCGATGGCAAGAAAACCGTTGGTCATTAAGGGCAACAGAATGGATCCTTAGAGAAGGCAAGCGTTGCAAGTGGCGGCAGAAAGTTAGACGGGCAGATGAGGTCCACAAGTTTGCGGGGATAAATTGGTCGCAGTTAGCACAGCACCGGGGAAATTGGAGATTAATGAGAAAGGTCTTCGCCCTGCAGTGGGCGTAGATAGGCTGGTAATGATGACGATGAATCTGCTGTAGGTATGTTGTAAACAACCCCGGGGAAACGCTCCTTGCGCAACAGGTCCTTCAATCTCACGATCTCGTGGTGATGGGGCCACAAGATATGATTATACCCCCTCAGGGTGGTTGGCCAGGAAAGGAGCGATCACTAACAGAAACTATATGCTCGGGAATTAAAGAAATATATTTAATGACTGCATTTAAAGTGGGCTCTTAGGGAGGCCTTATAAACAGAAAAAAAAACTTCCCTAAAATATGATGTAGCACCACAAAGTGTTGATGGCAACGTAAAATCAAAACTAGTAAAGGTAAGGCCGAGAGACAAAAACCATAAAAAGTACGTGAAGAAATAAAGCAAGAAGATAAGCTGGTGGCCTACCTTTCTGAGCGGAGCTGTGCCGCCTGCACGTCGGAGAATTGGTCACCACTCACTCTTGAGTGATCAGGGAGGTGCACGAGTGCACTCGTTATTGAACCTGCCGAGTTATGTGTTAGGAGCCAGTTTCACCGTATAAGCATCATCGACAGTATGTGGTTGTTCATTAGCCCAAACTAACAGGTTTTCCTTGGAGGAGGAATAAACGTCCCTATGGAGCAGTTAGTCTTGGGGAACAGTCCCTATTCCAGGACCTCTTGAGACCATCCAACCTCTTGGGTTCTCTTCACCAGGCAAACCTGTTCTTCACAGTCGAAACTACACAGTGCTCTCTGCCAGTGCTCAGGGAGGGGAAGAGCAGGGGGGTAGGTTGGAGTTGTTATAACAGCCCCCATAATAAGATAAAGCGTGCCCGGTGCCTCGCAGAGGTGGCATTACGAAGAATAGACGGTGGGAGCCAGAATGTATGCTCTAGTTTGGTAGCGAAAGGTGTTTGTTTTTACGCCTCGTAGGTGGCATCTTGATCTTTCGCGAGGTTTTTTCTGTGGAGGAGGGTACTGTTGGGAATTGCGAAAAGGAAGAAGATGTGGCTCCTGGCTCGAGGGCACGAGTATCATTATCATTGTACATAAGTCAGTCATCGCCATTAAAGGGACGCTCGATCAAGTGTCCCACGGCTTCGTTTCCTGGCGCCGCACCCGCAACGAGCTGGCCGATCCACCGCAGGTACATTGTTCGCTCCGGGCGGTAGTGCTGCGTGATTTCTTTGGAGGACAAAAGGGAGCAGACATGCCACTGCTCGTCCAACTTCTGACTAGCCCCGTGGGTCAGATCTCAGGCGTGCTAGTGGGCAGCTTTGTTGCCGGGCATGTTGGCATGGACTGGAGCCCAAATAATCTTTACGACGTGTTGCGGAGGATGCTGCAGTAGGATTTTCGTGGTGGGGGTGAGATGAAGCCACTCGAGAAAGTTCTGCAGGCTTGTGGGCGGTCCGTAATAAAGATCTCTGCAGGGGTTTGAGCAATTGCCAGGGCAATGGCCACTTCTTCTGTAGTGCATGGGTGGTAGGAATTAATGCACTTGGGAGGAGGGCTTGAGCTGTAGTCACAACAGCGGTCATAGCTCTCCTTCCGGGCTAGCAAGCTGCGTCTGTGTATACTGTGGTTTAGGTGTGGCCGTGCCGTTTGAAGATAGCTTTCGCTCTGGCATCTCTGCGATCCTGGCGGTGTATAGGATGCATGTTCCGGGCAGTGGGGCCGCATCAATGAACTGGCGGCTCTCATGCTGAAGCCATTTCGCATCGGCCTGGGGACATTTAATCGGTGAGCGCAGGTCCTCTTTGACCTTAGTCGGGCTGGCGCCATAAAAATCTCATATTTATCGTCACCATCATCATCATATACTATTAACCAAAGCTAGCGCGTTCAATGATTTATTTATGCTGCTGTTCTGGGATCACCAATCATATTTAAGGACCGCCCAGGGCTCGACCCACAGCGAGTCTCCTGTTGTCTTCTAGCCTACCTGAATTACTGCAAGCAATGTTATGTACACAAAACTTTTCTTTTTTCAAAACAACAAGACAGAATTTCTCAAGGACCATTACTTGTCACTCGTCCACTTCTTATTTCTCATCAATGGTGGCTTCCTGGACTATGTTTTTATTTGTGAAATTTTATTGCGAAGACGCCTTGCGCTAGGCGCCCAGGTAAATTACTTGCGTCTATCTGTAAAGTCAGCAAAAAATGGCCCGCGCTAGCTAAAGAGATAATTTATACTCTCTTTACCGTCAGTCCAATGTGAGCACTTTGTTAAAAAAAGTGTTGAAATTGGCCGATGAGACATCTTTATAATTACGTCGAAGATTATTTTGCTTGTCCTATTAGTTGCAAACCTGTCCCTGAGGTTGTAAGCGTTCCAGAAGTCCCATCTGCTCCCACTCCATGGCCGTCTACATTTCAAAGGAAACTAAGAAAACATTTCAAAGGAAACTTAGCGTATGTATCTTTATTTATTCAATAGATTGTCACCATACATGTCAATAGGCCTACAGTTATCCACGAATGTAGTTTCGCTGGTCTTGCATCTTTAGAGTACCAGAAAGACTCCGCATTTTAATATGTTAATAAAGAACAATTACAGACATTTCGTTTTACATCTACAGCATATTCAGCATCAAAATCATCATCGTCGTCGTCGTTGTCATCGCCGTCATCGTCGTCAGCTTGTTTTTATGTGCAATGCAGCAATAAGAACTGCCTTACTAATGCTCGACTGCTGATAACCTCCGTTGAAGGCATCCATCATTTGCATCAATTTCCGTCTCCCTTCTTTGAGTGATCCGTTTTCGCATACTTACAATTCCAGTGTCACGCCGCCTGCCGAGCATACCAAGCAGGCAGGATTTCAAGACAAGCGCTTCGGGTTCTCCTCCAACGAGCCCCACAGAAGCAAGTCCAAATCATATGAACCTCGACACCTCGGCCCTTCCTGGCAACGAAACGGCACCCGTCCTGGCCCGTAAACTAACCCGCCGGGCAGCGAAAGGAGATTCTGCGCAGACGAGACCACAACTCCTCACGTGCACCAACATTGCTCTACGTTAGCGACAAACCAGACAACTATACCCTCCAGCCACCGATAAGGCCACGAAAGAGCAGGAAGTCCTCCTGAGATAACTACACACTAACACACACCCACACCAAACACGACTACATGCCGTATATCCTAATCCCTATGATCCTGTCTGTATTCAACGCCAAGCCCCTGGCACACTGTACCATATTGTCAGGGAAGGCCAACCAAACCTCGATCATTCTCCATTCCCAACATTTGAGGAAGCAGTGGTTGAGTACGCTGGCCACCTTCTGTCCTCAACCCAAGCTATGAGCAGTGGAAAGACCAGACAAAGCCGGCCACACCAGCTAAATATACCGACCGGAAATATGCTGACTTCCAGTCTGATTTAAGTCTCCCTCTCTCGCGCGCGTATGCAATGGAGCGCACACGCGTGAACACCACACCACTGCCCTGTTTGCTGACTGGTTTCCGGACCTTCGCACTAAGTGCCCACCTCTTTCCATTCAATTGAGACATTATATCACCCATTGGAGTTTTCTTCCTAACTTGGGAAACTCGCATCCCATCTGTTAACATTACAGGTACTTGTCTTATTTAGATGGGTTGAAGTGTGGACCTAAGATACCTTTCCAGAATTTCAGTGAGGTTCTGTAATACTGGTCATACGTCATCATTGAGGGTACGCATCGGTGTAGGATTTTCTTTTCAGTGAGATAGCTAGCCTAGCGATCATTGTTTCAAAGTTGTTCCCGAATGCGCGAATTCCCGAATTTATGGTAATTCTATGCCTCTTTTCCCGCTTGTTCTCCTTATCCGCACTCAAAACTTGGTAATAGTAACACCTATCTACTAGTATTTTTATGCCTAGACCAAAAACGGCCCTTTTTGCATGTGTATTTTTTACTAATCTCGTCTTTGTGACATTTATCATTTCCCTAAGAGGAGCAGGGTGGCGAGTTGGGCGAGTTAGTGTACTTGCATCTTGGGGAACAGCGCGAACTTCGCGCTGTTCCCCAAGATGCGAGAACCCTAAGAGGAGGTTTTCTTGGAAACACTCCTGAAGCATTTGGGCACGCCTTCGCCCGTATTAATAAAATAGGCAACGGCGTCCGGAAATTCTTGGTGATCCCAATATGTATCAACAACGAGTATGTATTAGCCACTCATAATAACATCTTTTTCACGTTGTGGCGGAAACACTTCCTCGGTGGAAGCACAGCAGATGCCGCTCAAACAAATCGCGCTCAATGCACTCCCCCTTGTAAGCATCGAGGCGTTAACCTCGCCATTGAATTCTTCGACCTAGCTCCCCTAGGAATCGCGCGTTGAGGGCCTTGCCAGCAGAAGCGCCACAGGTAGGCGAGCTTTCAGCAGACAGCACCGGGCTGTCTCTTTTTACACTCCATTATTTCATCCCGTCTATGGGGAGGCGGGAACAGATTGAGAGGCAAAGCAAAATATATTTTCAAAGATGCGAAGGAAATTGTCTGAAAAAAAAGTGAAAACAAAAGTGACGGGAGGTAATTAGGAACTCAGCGGACTCGGAGCAAATCATCACATTTTTCCAATTATGGTGAAGATCGCATATAAATCAAGAAAACTTGCAGTGATTTCTCGGAACCATATAGACTTTCAGGTTCAAAACCTAAGGAGGCCATCTCTGGTTTACACATCTAATACATGTCCATTGAGTTTCACCATTGTGCTACCGTAAAAGGACACCACAATTGTTTCCCGGGTTTCTACGTTGATGGCGTAGCTTTAAACACGTTTAATTAGAATCCTATAATTGCATGTGGATTGTAATCAGAGAATTTTGGTATAATAAAAATACAACAAAACATTGGCGCAGTGGCCTCGGAGGATGCGTTATGGCAATAGCCAAGGCCCACATTGTATGACACTCCTTCTCTTTTAAAGGCTCGATCCAGGGTTGCCTACGTTACATAGAAAAGGTAAGGCCTATGTGGCACAACCTTGCGATTGGATTCAGCCAACTAGGCGTAGAAGACCACTGCGAAGGCCTTCCTCCCACCCCTTTCCTCCATTATTGAGTTACCATAATAGTCTTGGAGAAGCAGGTGAGGTTGACCGCTCTAGTCGCAGGAATACACACTCCAACATGACCCACACAAGCAGATAATACCTGTGTACTTTGGTACACGTTAAAACAAGCTGCTTGGGGTTTCGAGCAACATTCCGGTAGCGTGCGGCGAAAATCTGATTGTGCGAATATAAACATTTAGACACAAATATTTCTCGGGGCACTTAAAGGGAACCTGTGACACTTATTCAATTTTTGTTGTAAATCTGAAATGCTTTCAGAACGGGGTCAACTACGACATCTAGCACTTAGAAAGGGGGGTCACAAAGCACCTAAGCTAAAAATAAGGGCCATATACTTATCTGAGAACGCGGATGCTTGCTCAAAAGAGCTTCCTCTCGTTCTCGGAGTTGCTATTTTTCGGCCACGGAAATTACGTTATTGCAGCATTGTAGCAGCTATCGGCTGGCTTTGTTTTGGTTGCAGGAATGAATGAACGCATTCGATAACTACTTCTAAAAAGCCACAAAAGCAAAGTAGAAACGCCACTCGGATCTGCTGTGACGACCAAAAAGCACAGTGCCGCTCCGTGCTGGCTATAAGTACAGCTATTATACTGCTTCAAGACGCGAAAGAAAGTAAAAGCGTTCATTGGTATGGTTGCACAGTCTAAGGCCGTTCATGTAAGTTCACTTACGCTTACGTAAATTTGTTTTTTGGGCTTCGAAAAATGTGCTAGCTATGTTGTTTCTTTTCTGCATAGTATAAGACAATATTGTGTCTTTATTTTTCTTTTCATTTGATGTTGTGATATGTACTGCTCCCGACTTCGGTGCAAGCTACTTTGGGAGGAAGGGCCTCGTCAGGCTGTAGCCTTTTGCCCTGCACCTTATGTGTAAATGTACTTTCACCTCTTGAAATGTTTCAAATATAAAAAATAAAAAAACGTGAAATCTTGGTGATACATATTCCATCGCCTATAGGAGGCGATGCGTATTGATAACTTTCGTATTGCTACATCGTAAATTGTCTGTTTCTTCGATTTGGTTTGTTTTCCGTTGGGCCCGAATTTTTTCGGCGGCCTTTTTTTGCTGCGCTGTGTTTGCGTCTGTCTTTTCGCTCTAGGTTTCTTCCTCTTTTGGTGCGAAGGAAAAAAAGAACAGTAAAGGAAAGTCGGGGAGGTTAACCAGGGTACAGTCCGGTTGGCTACTCTACTTAGGGTGGTGGTGATACGGGAAATGAGAGGGAAAGAAAGGACCGCGGTACATAATCAATGAGCGAAGAAGAGAAAAAAAATCTGAAAAAACAAGGCGTGACAATGATAACTACAAAGGTAGTACAAAGCACGCCCACAAAACCAGAAAATGAAATAAAAAATGCAGTCTTTGGACTTTTTACAAACTCGCCGGACAGTATATCGCCTGCTCTTCCTGAACGAGATAACTAACCAAAAACAGGTATTAACCGCCACACTTATTTAAAACTGCCGGCTTACGTATCAAAAAAGAGAGACAACAGCAAAAAGATCAGAAAAATTTATTGCCGCACCCCCCTTTTTAAATCTTTTTTTTCCAAGCACAAATGGCGATTGGAATAGGCTTCCGGAAAACGTCGTTACCCCTCTGGCGTTAGATATGACACCGCTCTAAAGTGTTATTTGCGGGGCGACCGTGAAAATAAATTGCCGTGATCTTGTTCCTCTCAAATATTGGTTTTTTGTTTTTTTTATTCATTACTGCTGCTAGGTGTTGGTGCCCACTTGAAAGTTTGATGACCACTGTTACTCGTTTTATAGAATGTGCTTTTTTTCGTCTTCCGCCTTGTCTTCCTTTTTTCGCTTTTATTTTATTTTTTACTTCGGCTCTGTTGTCATTTGATGTTATACAATGCTCTTTGCTGCAAGCTTTTAAATATGCCTATGTTGATTTTTATTTTTGTATATTACGAGATTCATGGTTGTTTCTACACTGTACATTTTTATGTATCTCCTACAACAATGCCTTCTGGGCGAATGTAGTAAGCTGAATCATATATAAATACCTAAATAAATAAACTGCACGAAACTAAGCCGGTACATTGTTCAATTTGGTCAACTAAGGGCGTAATGTCACTACAATCTTTCAGATAGGCCCGTGTCCTTCAAAATGCGATGTAAGGCTTTTTTAGCCTTTTCTGCCTGTGAAAGACAACGCCTACCACAAAGTGTCTGTGCTGTAAAAGGGTGACTGTCGAGTCGGCGAAGTGTGGCGGAGAGCTGTTGCCTCGGCGTTGTGAATCGGTCATAATGGCACCGAAGGTGTTTAATCGTCTCTTCGGAGGCGCGCTCATCACAAGCAGGGCTGTTGGCCATGGCAATGGCGTAGGACTAAGCACCGGTGGAGGCAACACTTAGCCACCAGTGACAAAATGAGGTGACGCATTACAGCGCGGGCACGATCGGTTCGTGCAACGGCCCCGTTTTTTCTTGCGATGGATTGCCCTGTCATGAATCATTCTAATGGTATGCGCAGCCGCGTACGCTTGTAGCCTTGCGGACAGCACAGCGCTGTATTGCTCCCTCGTGCTCAACGTGTAGTGGTAGAGCTCCAGCTTAGAATTTCCCGCATTCCATTGTCAGAAACTCACTTGTTGGTGTGTTGGTACGGAATACGAAGGCGGAATTTCTCGGCGCCAAACATATGTTTAAAATATAGAAATAGCCACGCCTGTTACCTCCTTTAAAAATGAACTATTTATTTTGAGCGGAGAAGCCCATTGTGCGCACTTTTGTTATTCAATGGAGTATTATGAAAGGTCTGTTGGACGTCCCATACAAAAATGCAGTATGGGCGTCTATGAAAAAACGTAGGGTCAGATATGGCTGCCTATGGGTCCCTATGGTCACCCATAAAAGGGCATAAATTAGGCTACAGCCGGCTATTGAAGTTTTATGCATCCTGCACTAAAGAATGTAAACCATACAATTCTCTTTAAACGATTATAAAACATCCCAGTGTGTTTAGTCTAAAGTGCCACAGCTATTCAGGTTACTGAAACCAGCTAAAGAAATATGTGTGGCGTTAGTTCTATAGACCAGCCGCGACAAAGATATTTTGGGTGGCTATAGACCATTGTTTAGCTTTAAATCAACATAATACCATTGTTTAGCTTTAAATCAACAGCGATGGGAAGGAATTGGTCCTAAAGCTAAAGAGAGACAACCTTAATAGCTATTTTGCCTGGCTATGGGCCGCTGGTCAGCTCTAACTCTACAGACTCAAAACCATTCTGTCCTTTTCCAGCTATTGAACCGAATTCGTCCTAAAGCTAAGGAGAGAAAGCCATAAAAGCTCATTTTGCTGGATATAGGCCGTTTGTCTAGCTCTAATTCTACATACTTGGAACTATCAGCTGTCTTTTGCCAGCTATTGAAGAGAATTTGCCATAGAGAGGGGCAGCCATAAAAGCTTCTGCGGCTGGCTACAGTGCAATGTATCACTGTATACCTTTAGACGTGTGACAAGTGGGTAACATTTACCCAGCATTAGGAAAGCGTCGGGCGCATAATTTACAAACTTGCATCCATAAAAGCTTCCTTAGATAACTACGTAGTGACATAAGGCTCCAAATCTTCAGCCGCTAATAGAAAAAAGTTATCTTACAAAGGTATATTTCGAGCAACCATTAAAACCTATTCTGCTGGTTTCAACGTGACTTATGACGCGAAATTCACATACTCTTCATTTACCTAGCTACATCTACAACACAGATTGAATAACTATGATGAGGTTGATCGGCCGGTTACATGGAAGTATTTGTTTATTAACGTTAGGTATTTATACCAACAATACGGGAAAACTACAAAATAAAGGCAGCTACTGATTAACGCTCAAATGTAGGTTGCAACTTGGGATACGGCGCGTCGGCAAAGCTTGCAAACGAACGTTGACCGGAAGACGTATATTTTAATGGAATTCTTTCTCTGGTCCCTTCGCTCTTGTGGTCAAGTGAAAAAGCGGGCTTCTCTAAAAACGGCCCTCTCATCGTCGAAGCAGATTGGAAGGGACTTTCACGGCCCACGGTACGTGAGGACACGGTCAGAAATATGGTGCAAGCTGCGAACAACCCCTATCTTTCTCCCGCGGAGCTCACTTTGAGATTAGTCATTGAGAAAGGGGGAGAACGACCCACGCCGGACCGAAGGAGGCGCGAAGAGGAAATTCTGGGAAGCGATGAAAAGGTGGTGGTTACACCCCTGCTTCCTGTTTCATTTTCGGTTATTTGTTTGGCATACTGGCTTTGGTGATGGGTGCCGAAGGACACGGCAGTGCGGCCCGCGCTTGTTAGTATTCGGGCGCGCAGCAATAATACTGACAAACAATTCTCCCTGAGTACTGAGAACAGATATAATTTTTCCGGATAAAGAAAATAAAACGTGAAGCTATGTTGTATTTACCAAATTAAAAAAATTACCAGCGAACATGTTAAAAGAACGGTCGAAAAACGGGCACGTATCTCCGTACTATTTGCTAGCGCGATGTACTCAGTACTCACTGACTGGGTACTCAGTACTGACTGGGTACTCACTGACTGGGTACTCAGTACTCACTGACTCAGTGCTGACTGAGTACTAGATGTACTCAGTCAGCCACATTGCGAGACTCAATGTGGCTGACTGGCTTGCTCAATGTGGCTTGCTCATGTGCGGGGGCATTGCAGGTGTTGCGTAGGTCTCGGAATTTATGATTAGACTGCAATGTGCTCGTGTAGATGGTGTGACGCCAAGGAAATGTGTCGCTTTTTGCTGTCGTAAATTTCGGTGTTTACGGTGGCAGTGTTACAATTATTTAAACATGTACTTCAAGCAATGCGAAAATAGTTACCTGCGATACCACGAAAGGAATTTCATGGTACGCAAAATTCCAGGGTGAGTGATCTTACAAACTTTAGAGACTGTATAGTGCGAGAAATGCAGGACTTTTTTTGGTTTTCAAGAATACGTTTCCAAACTACCGTGCACCACATGGGCATTGCGACACACACAGAAGTGAAGATTTGGCCGTGGTGATGGGACAGAGATAATTATTTTTCGCAAACTGAGAAAACGCACAAGGAACTAATTGAGCGGACTTGGAAAACGTTTTTTAATATTTCATTGTGTGGGACCATCTTCATTGTTTTAATAAGATTGCAATTTTATTTTAGCCACTGTGCTTGCAGCTTTGTGCGTTGAGTACTGAGTGTAATGAACGACTTCTAAGCGCTCTCTTTTCTGTGGACTACCCAGGACCTCTATGTATTTGTGTCTCGGCGGGCGTTTGCGGTGAATGTGCCGCGTAGTGTGGCTGTCGAGCGAGTAACCTAAGCGTAAGCCCGACTGTTGAAATGCGTGTGCTGCGTGTTTCGATTGGCGTATGTGAACAACTGTTTACTGGCGATGAAGTAGCGCTTCAGTAGAACTTATGTAATGAACGCGATGAAAAAAACCCCTTGGTTTTACTTTCCTTGAACGCCTGTGTTTAAACGTTTTGTGAATGAAAACTGACGAAGTGTTTGGAATCGCAACCCTGTACTCCCCCTATATGGCTGAAGTGTTCACGGAGCATATATTACAGAATGCAGCTAGGCACACAAACTAAGTTCCACAGGAGAAGTTCTAGAGATTCCCAAGGCTATATACCGGCATGGCAGCGTGCTAATAATTTCTCCGTGGTTGCTTCTGTCACTGTGTTTTACATAGTGGTGATTCTCTTCTGGCTGCAGCCCATGCAAAAATATCGTATGGTCGGCTATTGAAAACCCCTCTTATGGTTATCTTTAGCTATTTGCCCAATAATCTTTAGACGTTTCTTTGGCTGTCTTTACCCATTCCTATCGGCATTCCTATGGGTGTCTTTAGCTTCTTCTATAGCCATTGCAATATCGAAAGAAGAGCTAAAGACAGCCATAGAACCGGCTGTAGAAGAAGATAACACCCATAGGAATGGCGATACGAATCGCTAAAGACAACCATAGAAACGTCTAAAGATTATTGGGCCAAATAGCTAAATACGATCATAAAAGGGATTTTCAATAGCCGACGATACAATATTTTTGTATACCAGTCTTCTGTACGGATGCTAAGCAACCCACCATTTCTTTGGCTAAATGGGTAAAATAGACGCTTCGCCCCGTAATTATGATTACTGTTAGATCGCGTAAACATTTTCTGTAATAATATCGATGTTGAAATCTATTTATTAACACCCAGATTATTCCTGCTGGGAAAATTTCAATCCCTCACTTTTTGAATTTTAGGAAGAAAATTTCTTAAAACACATTTTGCCTGCTCATCTATTGAAACGCATGTAACGCAGCATCCGTATCGGTGTACCACATGCTTACACGATATGCATACCACCTGTGTAATGCCCAAGAAAAAAGATTCAGCTGAAATAAAGCCCCGATCATGATCAGCCAACGCATTCTGGGTGCCTTTATTTTCTAGACGCTTCCTCTAGGACAGTGAGAAGCTAAAAAAACCTAAATAAAGTATTTTCGCAACGGAGTCGGCACGATGGGTGGGCGCCAGACGAAAGAAACTCCTCAAGACGTCGTTATGCCGTTGATATGACTGGGAGGCCAAAGAAAGAGAGACTCTATGGCAGGTTCTCGCTTACTGCACCGAATCTGCCGACCTGCGGACATATGAGTGGACGTGACCACCAAGCCCAATCTGACGTTGCTGGGCCGCATCTTGGCAGCGCCGATTATCACAGTGCCAGGCTTTTCCTCGTCGGAATTGCGTTCTCCTTACTCCATTTCCTTCAAAATTGCTCCCTGCCGAGAGCCCGCCGGATTGCGCCTGCTTTCCGCAATCATTCTGGCTGGCCGTGCGGGCCTTCACTTGAAGGTGCAGAGTTGAAGCAAGATGATATGTAGGCTCTCCTGCTTATTTTAGGGAACTGGTAATCATCGTAACGAATTATTACTCCAAGAAAGCGTAGCCTGTATTTTATTCATTTATCTACGTAGGGATAATCGAAAGATAACTTTTCGCCGAAACGAATTTTAGCCGTACGAACAGGACGCCATATTTTTTTTGCCGAGTTCTCATGTATAATGCCGTTTCAAATTTCTGATCACCTTTGGCACAACGGCTGTCTTACTGTATACGTGGTAGCGTTATAACAAATGCTTCAGCAACAAATTTGAGCTGCGTGAGTATTTTAAATACCAATATTCCTGCAAACTTTGAAAGTAAAATTTGAAATATGTAGGTCGTTCGGTTTTCCAATTTATCATTTTACAGTATTCTGTTCATGGGGCAAGGTGCGTAAAATAAAGCAATGAAACCCGAAGGGGTAATATTGACGCTCTTTAGGTGAAAGAGGCCAGTTGATTTCAAATGAGGTATCTTACGTATCTGCTTGTCATAGTCGCTTTTACAACTAGTATTTATTTTCTCACCAATGCTAACAATGCCCTTGCACTTCGATGTCCAAGAAGCACAAATTGGGTTGACCTCGTTATTGTGACCTCGCTAGACATTATGTAATGTATGGAAAAATTATGCGTAGCATAGAAAATACCGCAGTTGTTCTTCTGATTCGGCACACAAATTTATTTATTTATTTATTTATTTATTTATTTATGCTAAAGGCAACGAAACACAGAAAAGAGCGCTGAACTTCTTCAAATAAAACGTAAAAACACAGTCACTAGGCGAAGAAACTGACAGGATGACGCTGTCTTTTTTTTCCCTAGTGTTGTTTTTACGCTGTTGTTCCAAGATGTTCAACCAATACCACATCGCCCAAATGTCGATCGTTCAAAAGTGATAAAAACATTTTACACTCAATAGCATAACTGGAGATACATCACGAAGGGTACGCGTGTATGGTTCTCTTGAGGTTAGTCGTGTCGATGAATATTGCGATGGAAGCGGAAGGTGGTTCCAGTATGAGCTTGTGGTGGGCACGAATGAGTTAAAAAGAAGATTTGTCCAGCTGCTTTGAATTACAACTTGTAAGTGAGTATCGCTGCGGGATAAAATGTAGAATGGCGGCGAGGAAAACGAGACAAAAGGCAATGAATGAGAAATCTTGTAGAAGAGAGACAGCCGTGAAATATGGCGGCGAAGTCATAAACTGGGAAGATTTAAAGTGGATTTCATGATAATTCCCTTACGGGAAGAATTTTAGAAAATTCTTTGCTGATGGTATGAATGTTATGCTGTGGGTCTCATACAGATGACGAATATTTAGGCTTAGTCCTTACTAGCGTTTTATAAAGAAGTTTCAACTGCTTCGGGGCTTCAACTGCAGACATTTCCACTGCAAACGTTAAGTCGGATATAGGCAAAAGTACGGTTTGCTTTATATTTAATGGTGTCAGTGTGATTTCGCGAGGAAAATTCATCAGAAATTGCAACACCAAGATATTTGTAAGATGCAACTTTGCTGAGGAAATAATTATTCAGTTTGTGGCCCCAAGAAATTTCGCAGTTTGGACGTTAAACTCTCATAATCTTCCATCAAAAGTGTTAAGGTTCCTTACCCAAGAACTGCATCAAGAAGAAACGTTATCCAGATAAAACTAAGGGTAAATTGGTGAGCGGGGGTTTTAATTTCCTGGTAAATCCCACAGTCATCTGCAAACAGGTTTATGTTAGCGGAATCGTTATTAGACAAGTCATTAGTGTACAGCAGGAACAGTAAAGGACAAACAACGGATTCTTGCGGGACGCCAGAATTGGTCGGTGAGGAAGCAGAGTTGCATTAATTAGCAATTACAGATTGGGAGCGATCTGTTAGAAAGTATTTGATTCATTGTATAAAGTTATTATCAAGATTGAGTTTATTTGATTTCAACAGATGGAGCTTCTGCAATGCGGCAGCAAATGCGTTGGGAAAGTCCAGAAAAATACAGTCGTAACTAGAAGACGCCTCAAGAGGAAGGAATAGGTCGCTAGTAAAGTAGAGAAGGTGTGTTTCACATGAATACTTTTTGCCGAATCTATGCTGATGATTGCTCAAAAAGCAGTCATCTTCTAGAAAAAGTGACGATGTGTGAATAAACTACGTGTTCAATGAGCTTACATGGCGTACTGATCAATGATAGGGGCCCTTAAATGGTGGGGTCAGGAGCATTACCTGATTTCGGAAGAGCAACCACTTTTGCCATTTTCCAGTCGTCCGGAAGACAATCACATTCCACGGACTGCGTGAAAAGCTTACATGGGAGCACTAGCTTTACTAAAGAAGCTACGCTTAAGAGTACAGCCACTTCATGCACCCGGAAGCATCTGGGGGCCATTTTGTTTCTGGCTTGCAGTGTTGCAATCACTCGAAACGAAGCCGGCGCCGGTTGTGACGGGAACAGTGTGACCGGCCGCTCTACCATCCGCGCAGCATAGAGAGAGAGAGAGTGAGGAGAGGCGCCCAGACACAAAATGGCTGCGCCCATATGTAAACAAATATCACGTGCTGCCGAACGACAAATTAAAGTCCTGGCGGCACATAACAATGAGAGAAAAAAGTGCCCATACTCTAAAAGAATTTATTTAGTGACGCTACGAATCGATGAATATACTGAAATATTACGTAAAACCTTTGCGCAAATGCCATCCTCCTCCTGAGATGTGGTCAATTTTATGTATTCGAATCATTTTGGTATGCCGGCACAATGAAATATGAGAGGTTCCACGGAAAAAGAAGTCATGGTTGGGGAGTCGGGAAGCGAAACGGCTGCCGTTTTAAAAAAACTCCCAAGCATTTCCCCGAGGGTGAACATGGTTAAGTGCGAATGCACGGGATGATGCTATGAGGGGGAGTAAAGTTAAAATCCGTTGGCATTCGCCCGTGCGCGCGCGCGAGCCGACCCACGGAGGTCTGGCAGTTTATCGCTGCATATATAGGGGGGTACGCCGCGCCGAGCGCGCCGAGCCAGGTGGCTGAGAGAGGAGGCGAGCGCAAGGGGAGAGGGACAGCGGCGCACGGCAGCTGCAGCCGAGCGAGGGGGAGAGGAGAGAGTGTGAAGTCACGGTGGAGAGAGAGGCGCGCGGCAGCTGCTGGGGAGAGGAGGCGCGCTGTGACGTCATACCATGACGTCACGGCGCGAGGAGCGGTGCGGGGAGCGGCGCGCACCCGCGCAGCCACGGCGAGGAGGCGGAGCGAGCTCGGTCACGTGGTGAAGTGACGTCACCGCGCCGTTGCTACCGACGCTCCTCTCCGCTCCACGCCGTTGCTAGGGAGAGGAGGACTGCGGACGCCGCCGCCACCGGCGGTGGAAGGTTTGGGGTCGCTTATAAAGCGCATTCGCACTTAAAAGCAAGGTAAAAACACGGAACTTAAAATGGCACAACACTTTTGTTTGGGTACACAGGTGTTATCTTGGTTTAACGCTAGCGCCATTTGTTTTCATTTCCGCTGATGGTCTGCCAAAATTTCCGCGGGATACTTGTCAGGGGTGAAGGAAGGGTTTCTTGGTGATAATTCTCATTCGTGGAAGATAGTGCGCGTGCGTATTCATCCGGTACACAAAGGTAAGTGCCTTGAGAAACATGTTACGGGCTTGTTCTCGTCAAAATGCTACCAGTATATAGGCTTCTGGCTTTCGGTGTATAATGAAGATGCGGCTGTGCAACCATTATAGTGGCCCTACTCACGGTACTATAATAAACCATGTTTACCTGTTAGTTTCTGACAACAAAGAGGCCTGTGAATAAATAAATCTGGCGTGAAACGGTACCTGCGTGCATTGTATATTAGTTGGATGCACGCAGCAGAAGGGACCAATCCCTTAACAAAAGTCTGACACAAATCCTGCTCGTGTGTCGCTGTTCTGAAATAGGAAACGAACAGCTAACTTGTTGAACTCTACTCATCGAGGCAAAGTATTCACGGCCGAGGAAGCGCGGTAGCTGCCGTGAGAAATCTGATAACCTTCGTAAAAAGGCGCGCGTATTTTCAGCTAGCACTTTTAGTTGTGTAATTACACCGCATGTACACCATAAAAGAAATTGATGACAGGTGGTAACTTCCGATTTACAAAGATGAAAATATGAAACAAGGAATTGGAGAATGCGATCAACAGAGCAGCCTAAAGTTACGTGCATTTCAATATGCGTCTGCACATGGCGATAAAACCCTATGCAAAATAAGAAAATCCCGTTTGGTATTATGGCACTTTCTTACGAGCAGTAGGCGTAATATATGTAATAAAACAGTTCGGGCCTTCTTAGTAGACTATGGAGTAAACACGCGCATTAGACAGCAAGAAAATGACGGCGCATAACAATCACCTCGCAGGTCCCGTGAAATCAGGCAGAATGTAAGATACAAGAAGTGCCGACTGGGCTAGTTGGCATTGGATTTTTAACATATTGATGGTAGCGCACTTATACACGGACACTAATAAGAGAGAGCCGTTACCACAGCGCTGACTCAGAACTGAAAAATGCCGGGTTTCGAGGTGACGTCATTCGTCTTACCGTGCAGAAGCTGATAAAACATGTAAAGATGGGCACACTCGCAATGCGGGATGACGTAGAACCGGCGAAGAAGAAATTTCCTGCGCTACCCCATATGTTCACAAATTTCACTGTTTGAAAGATGTTGCGGGTCACTTTCGTGTAAGGGTTGTATTTTCAGGACTTAATAAACGTAGCATTATTTGCGGATCTGTTGATAGAAAGCTCAAAGGCATGCCGCGCGGCCCCAGAAAGGGTTGTGGGGTGCAGCATGCGTCTCCTTGGTACCCTGGAAAACACGTGTTGTCTACTTATTCCATGTCCATGTGGTGATATGTATATACGATAAACGAATAGGTGTATTAATCTACGAGTTGTTAGAACATAAACGGTCTGTAGGGGACACCTAGTCGCAAGTGGCTCAGCATGATTCACAATGCGAATGCGAGCCTGCGTTCCAGTTAACGGTGATAGTATCTGTGCACAAAAAACAAATTGGCACGTGAAATTATCGAGGCATATAATATAAGAAAAAAGGGGGTGTAGCGCTGTAGTGTGCCTTTGAATCATGTATGTGAAAAGGGAACCCGTGCCCTTGGGCTGACACCACGAGGCATAGCCAGTGAGCCACTGCCACAGGTGTTATAATAACTGCAGTGAAAACTGAACATTTATTGGTATGAACGGGAACACTTAATAAATAGGGGGAGTCTCCCAAAACCCACCGAACTTACATACCAACAAAATGGCTAACACCAAGAGAAGGTGTTGTGGAGAAAGCGTGCCAGCTGTGTTTTGAATAAAAGTCTCAAAAGGTTACCCTTGTTGTGTAACTGCAGAGAAGTACATACAGTAGTTATCAGTGCCATCTCTGGGACTCTTTTGATACGAACCTCGAAACTCACACATTCTAACCAATATACTACCCAGGTACGATTAAGCAAGAGACCAGCGACTCCGACGATGCTTTTGTGTGCTATTTAAACAAGAGTGACAGAATGCTATTGCTCGAAGTTTGAACACCGGCGAAAAAATATAAAGCCAGTATCCAATGGCTTTTTGTTGCATTAACGCTTTGAATGACTGGAACGATGAGTTATTGTAGCGATAACTGCTCGCCGGCGTCACATTCCCTCATTTTTTTCTTCAGCAACTTTGGCCGCAATTCCTGCCCAGACCCGAGTGAACCAACCACGCGTGATACTTTGTGGTTGGCATTGATCTCGGCAGCAAATGTATTGTCGAAATATTACCCAGCAGCCATATAGGAATGAAAATTAGGATCAGCAGATGAGGTGGCTTGCAGCAGCTCACTGGGTATACCCTCTCTCACGGGGGATGCTGTATAGAATTTTGTGCAGTGTTTAGCGCTGGTATGAATTGTCATTGTACACCAAAGTAACATGCTGTGTCCACATCCTATAGGCTAAAAGCTTACGGCGCAAGGCTAATCAATGGTTCCTACCGTTAAGGTACACCTAACTGCGATCGCTCATTTTTAATTAAAAATGACGTTGGTATAGAATTCTTCTCTTTTGAGAGATATTTGCGCACGCTGTGCCACGTGCGCTCTTGACGCTGAAAGAAGCATAAAGAAACTGCAACATGCCATACACGTAACTTAGTGGTAAGAGTGGGGGTCTTTTGGGCTTGCAGCGGAACAAGCAAAACGCTGCGCAAGAGTTGCTTGCTGAGAGATGCCGCCATTCTCGCTTCAACTAGAAGGTCATCATCGTGCCTCAAACGCCTTCGTTAGCTAAGCTCCGCCCAGGCATGCATCACTCCGCGTTTTACACGGTACAAAAATAGCACCCCCAGTACATGATCAGACAGTACAACAACACCTATACAAGATGCGACAGTTAGTACCAAGCATGAACCTTCTTCTTTGTTGCTAGACTCTGAAACATCTTAATTGGCAAACTTTCACATGATAAAACCTGCAATAACCTTCTCACTTTTAACCACCTTGCGTTCTGATAAAACAATCGTTCCTACCCTTCGTTAAAACGATTTGCAGACAATAAAAGAGATCTTTAAAATTTTGGAAAACCATGACGTGGGCGCATAAATTCCAGAATGGCGCAAGGAAAGAATCGCACGCTATCAACCTTAGAGCCAGAGAATGCATGTCGAGAAAAATAGCCCCTCAGAGTTGAAAAACTGCATGTATATTTTTTTTCAGGGATCCGTTTTGCAGTGGCCGCGGTATAGTATCACCCGCATTGTGAGATCCTGCTTGGACAAAATGTCTGAAACATTGCTTTTGTACGCCCTGTGTCCTATCGTCATCGTCATTATTACCAGCCTATCTACGCCCACAGCCGGGCAAAGGCCTCTCCCATAGATCTGCAATTTATCCATTTATCCACCAAGTTATCCACCGCAAACTTCTTGATGTCATCGGCGCATCTAACGTCCTGCCACGGTTGCCTTCTCTTTTGATCCCCTCTGTTACGCTTACTGACGAACGGTTATCTTGCCTTTGCATTACATGCCCTGCCCACACCCGTTTTGCCTTCGTAGTTTCTACGAATATGTCCTTAACACGCGTTTGTTTTTTAGGCCCTCCGCTCTCTTGTTGTCTCTAATTGCGGCCTCTCGTACGAAATGCTAAGTGTTGGTGCTCCTTACGCCCAAACACTGATCTCTCTTTTATTTTACTGCTGAATAGATCCCTTGTAAAAACATGGCCAAGGGAACAAATACAGGAGAATGGGAGAACGAAACTGAGCGCACAGTATTAAAAACATGTTTATTTACAGCTACACAAAATTTCTAGCTGAGCCCCTGGATCATCGCACGCATGAGAAAAAGACATAGAATTGCCATCTACATTGATTGATTGATTGTGGAGTTTAACGCGCCGACGCAACGCAGGCGATGAGGCTCGCCGTAGTGGAGGGCTCCGGATTAATTTTGACCACCTGGGGATCTCTTTCGTGCGCCGAAATCTCGTACACACGGGCGTTTTTACTTTTCGCCTCCATCAGAAAAGCGGCCGCCGCGGCCGGGAATCGAACCCGCTACCTTGTGCTCAGCAGCGCATTGCCTTAGCCACTGAGCCACCGCGGCGGGTCAATTGCCATCTACAACTCTCTCTACCGGAGCCCTAAAAACGAACTAGCCGGCGCGGTGGCTCAGTGGCAAGGGCGTTGTTCTGCTGAGCACAAGAGCGTTGGTTCGATTCCCGGCCGTGGCGGCCAGTTTTGTGTTTGGGGCGAAAATGAATAACCACGTGTGTTCTATATTTCGGCGCAAGGGAAAGGTCCCCAAGTGGGCAAAATTAATCCGCAGGCCCCCACTACGGTGCGCCGGGTAATCTGTGTAGCGTCGATGCGTAAAGCCCCACAATTAATCAATCAGAAATAGTGAGTCAGCATCAGTCCTGCACGCCTGAAAATTTGACCACGAGATTGGAGGGATAAAGGTCAGCTTGTCTCACATCAGCTTGGCCTGCTTCAGTATCTCCACTCTGAGAATGCCTTTTTTAAGTTGGTATTTGTGTAGGTGCTTAATACCTAGAGAGAGAGAGAACGCAGTTTAATGGTACTGAAGAGGTCTGTCCAGCAGATAGCCTAACATGCTACGTCAGGTGAATAATGACACAAATGAAAAAAAAAAAAGAAAGAAAGAAAAAACGACAAGCGGTCTGTATACAGAGTTCAGTAGTACGAAGTAAAAGTAAAAGAAGTGCTAAAACACACTAGAGAATTGTTCTAGCGCACTGGGGAAATGTTCGCTTTCAAATTTAGCAGAGTTCAGGCAACCGCGGAGCGACAACGCGGGGTCATGAGATCACTAGGTCAGGTTAAAAATAAAAGACGGGGTAAACACGCAATGGCTGAAGGTTCACTTTGAATTTAAGCACAGTTCAGAAAACTGCGGAGCGACCACGAGCAATCATAACACTTTGACCGCCAACCTAGTAGTCACGGTGATCACAGCCCCGAAATGTTCACTGGGACACCACTAAAAGCTTGAGAGCGCACAGGTGACGGTCACGGTTCTGTAGCACATGTCGAGTCAATGCTCGGCACTGTTAAAGTCTGTGAACTAGGCCTGAACTGCGAAGGAAGCTTAGGAAGGCCCTCGTCGCACGTGAAGCCATCTTTGCGCATGACCAGGGGCCAAGCACATTATTCAACGTAAGACCCGATGTGGGTAGCCTGCCCAAAGTCACTGTCAAGGAGCGTCTTGGTTCGTCATATCGTTTACACACACATACGACATGGTAAATATCTTCGGTACAGTTACAGTCCGGACAGAAGGGTGAGCTGGTCTGCTGAAGCTTGAAACGAAAAAGGCGAGTATAGGCGACGTTCAGGCGTATGCGATGTAATACGGCTGCGTCGTGTTTCGTGAGATTAGAGGGTAACTTGAAAGTACATTCTGGGTCGACAGAATAAAGCGGGGTATAGCGACGTGAAGGATCCACCCATATTGAAAGCTGTACCTGCCGCGCAACACGACACGCAAGTGCGGCCGCATCCTTCCTAGAGAACGGTATTGCCGCAGTAGGCACTTGGCAGTTGTGAGCTTGGGAAGCTGCAGCGTCTGCTGTTGAATTACCCGATACCCCGCAATGTGCCGGTATCCACTGTAGTTCGACGAAATGGCAAGCATTCACGGCTTGGTGATGTAAAAACCGAATGTCCCCGACTAGCTGGTCCGAAGGGAAAGATTGGAGGCATTGAAGGGCCGCGCGGGAATCCGTAAAGATAGCCCATTGGCTGGGTGACTGCGTGGTGATATATTCAATAGCAGCACGGATGGCGGCGAGCTCAGTTACTTTTGATGACGTCCTGTGACTGAGTTTTTTGGTTATCGTAGTGCCCGACGCAGGTATCCAAACACCAATCGTGGAAGATCCTTCTGTCACTGAGCCATCAGTGTATATATGTTTATGGCCGATGTATTTGCTGTCTAGAAGTTGTAGAGTGTAAAACTTAAGAGCTGGAGCGGGAACATTTGCTCTTCGCGTCACTCCTGGCACGGCTGTGTGAATGCTTATGGGTGGGAGCAACCATAGCGGGTACGAAGGCAGAGATGGGATCTCGTAATGTTGCGGTAAAAGGTCTTGCAGATCTGAAGCAGAAGTCTCAGCCAATGGATGGTGACATTGCCTCGTGACAAAACGCAAACATGCCCGAAGCAGTTCCTGTTTGCGCAGCGCTACCGGCGTCAATCGTCTACATTCAGTGAACGTTCCCAGGGTTGATGTTGTTTTTGGGATGCCGATACACACTCGGAGTATGCGCGCCTGCATGCTTTCCAAAGCCTTGAGATTTCCAGCTGAGAGGGGAAACAACGCAGGAAGGCTGTAGCGTAAAAGCCCTTCGCAGAGAGCGTCGTAGAGACGAAGAAGCGAGTAAACTGTGCAGCCACCACTGTTGCTGGAAAGCATTCTGAAGATGTTGAAAAATGACGAGAACTTTTCTTTCAAACTACGAATGTGGGGTGTCCACGTCAACAATCTATCGAATGTGACGCCGAGAAATTTATGATTTGTGACATAAGGTATTGGTGTCCCCATTGCCGTGAGCTCGTACCGTGTGACATCACGTTTCGTAAAAGCGATGGCTGCTGATTTTGTTGCCGAGATTTGGAGTCCACGCACTGCGAGGAATTCTGAGATAGCATCTATTTCCCGCTGAAGCCTCGCACGAAGCACACGCCTATTTCGGCCGGAGCACCATATGCAAATATCGTCGGCATATAAGGAAATCGCGATATGAGGTGGCAAACATTTTTCAATGCCGATGAGGGAAATATTCAAAAGCGCTGGGCTGAGTACTCCTCCTTGTGGAACACCACGAGTTACGGTGTGCTTCGATGTGTCGCCATCAGAGGTGGTCATGAAGATGCTTCTGTCGGTAAGGTAATTGGACAGCCAATCGTACATTCGACCACCAATACCCAATGAGTGCATTTGAAAGCGGATAGCGTCATGCGTGACAGAGTCATACGCAGCCTTCATGTCCAAAAACACCGCTATAACGGTGTTACGGAGTGCTTTTTCGCGCTTGACGCAATTAGAGAGGGCAATTACATTGTCGATACTGCTCCTGCCTTTGCGGAAACCGGACATTTGTGGCGGGTAAATATTTCTAGTACTTAGATCCCAATCTAGCCGAAGCAGCACCATTTTCTCCATCAGCTTACCTACGCAGCTCAAAAGCGCAATGGGTCGATACGATTGAATGTCTGAGGGATCTTTTCCTGGCTTCAGTATAGGCACAATGCGAGCAGTCTTCCAGCTGGGCTGCAAACGACCGGTCCTCCAGGATTGGTTGAAAATGTCCAGGAGAAATCTCTTCCCCTCTTCTCCAAGATGGGTCAGAGCAGTATAAGTTATGCCGTCTGGACCAGGGGAGGCGGACTTGTTAACTGCAGATAAAGCCTTGACGAGTTCCGGTATTGTAAACGGGGCATCCGTAAGGGGCGTGTGATGTGATAGGCGTCCGTTATCCGAAAATGGAAGTGACGGAGGTGACGTTGATGTGGCCGCAATTTTTGCACAGAACATCTCAGCGACGTCTAAGAATGTGGAATTGGTACGTAATGAAACCGCGTTAAATGGGTGGAGACATGTCGGTGGTGTGCGAATACTTCTGACGAGGCTCCATATTCTAGTGAGTGGTTTCCTGGGGTCCAACTTTGAGCAGAAAGATGTCCATTCACGTTTAGCCAATTTGCCCATGTGCCGTTGAATGCGCTTCTGCACTCGTCTGGATTCTCGAATGTCTTCAGGTGCCAGTGTTTTACGTGCTCTTCTTTCTGCTCGCCGGCGTATGGCACGAAGCCTTTCAAACTCTGCGTCGGCGACAGAAAATAACTTGGGTAATATAAAAGCCGTCGTGCTCGTTTTGCGCGCAATAGCCATCGTGCTTACAAAGTCGTCGTAGGATAACACTGAACTCAGGCCCTCTTGTACTGCTGTGGTAAATACCTCCCAGTTTGTGAATCGGACCTCATGTTTTCTATAACTGCCCGGAGCACCGTCCAGTGTTATGTAAGTAGGGAGGTGGTCGCTGCCGTGGGATTCAATATCCACAGACCAGCTTAATCTGGAAAGCAGCGTAGAGGAAACGAGGGTGACGTCAAGAGCGCTTGAAACGCCTTTACGGAAAAATGTTGGTTCTCCGGTATTAAGTACAGTCATGTTGTGCTGATAAGCAATATCTAGCAAGTGCTGCGCTTTAATTGTTGTTCTGCGGCTTCCCCATGACGGATGATGCGCATTAAAATCGCCAGTGAGTATATGCGGAGGCGGCGTAGCACGAAGGATACTCTCCAAACGGTCTCTATCTAACGCCTTTCGAGGTGGAATGTAGGCGGCAATGACGGTGAAAGACAGACCTTCGATTTGCACCGTGGCTGCTACGTATTCGTTTTCTGCACTTGGCGTCAAATCATGGTGTACAATGGTGAGGTCATTTCTGAGAGCTAAAAGTGCTCTTGTTGAAGGCACACCAGTTTTGGAACGCAGTAATGTGTATCCTGATAGGCGTACGTCTTCAGATAGACGTGATTCCGAAATTGCGATCACAGGGAAACGGTGCTTGTTTACAAATCTCCGGAAATCTGGTAGTCGAGACTGCAGCCCACCCGCATTCCACTGAAAAATTGTGGCTGCGTTGCGAATTTGTTGCATTGTAGGAGTTCTGGCTGGGGACATAACACCTACAGCCACTGAGTGAGGAAGCGAGCTGCAAAGTCTATGAGGGTGATGAGGGCTTCAGTTTCTGGTGAGGAAAACGAGGCCAGGAATGTACGCATGGTCTGCGTCATAAAGAGAATTACGGAGCTGAGTTTGCCCAAACCTTGGTGATTGGAGTTTTCTGACTGACCTTCTCTAACGCATGCACGATGTGGAGATTGCTTAATACCTACATATCACGTATACCTTATAGGAGTAAAACAAAAGGTGCAGACTGATGCAGAACGAGAAGATTCTCACTTTTGTTTACCCACACGATGGATAAGTGTGGTGACAGAGGGACAGAGAAACGTTCGGGCTAATCCAATGGCAGCTAACCGGGTGCACACATTAAAAACTGTCATGGTAGGCTAACACACCATTACCTTCCGTCATTCGTCTTTCACCAAGCAGCGTGCAGCGGATGAAAGTTTGGCTCGCCTAAGCGAGCACCTTCGAAGTATTCCGACAGTATTGCTTGTGCCTGTAAGCTTCCCAAAAAGTACAGCCCGTTTTGTGTCCGTTCAACAAAATACTTTGATTTCTAGGAAAAACAGACATATGCCGTGAACCGTGCAATGTGTTTGTTTACTTCTGTGTTTTGTTTTTAGCGTAGGGCGGTTCCCAGATATGTTATCCGATGTTTCAAGCGATTTGCATGTATCCTTTCCTTCCTTTGTGCCGTAGGGGATATATTATAAGATAAAAAATTGCTTCGCCCTGACGTTCCTAGAATAGAAAAATGAGTTAGATCTGCAGTGCACTTGAGAGAATTTGCCGTTTGGAGACCACAATCCAGCCTAAAAATAAATGATCACGCAGTAGACGCTGCAGCATTCAGTCTGCTGACGCAAGTCTGCGCAACTTTCTTCGTTAGCTGCTTCCCGTCGCTTGCGTATTCTTTTTTTTACCGCAGCACAAGATAACTTTATGAAACTTTGTTCCTTAAAAATTTGCGTTTTCGTGGTCTACGTGACATCTGGTGCAGGTGCTGCGAAAATGCACGCTAAGCCACCTTCAAGCCGAAAAGAAAGCCCTAACCGTGCCAGCCACTGACTGGAACGTCTCCTGCTCAAATACGGCCTCATTCAAGACCGTCGAATGAAAGTAGAGGCTGCGACCACGACTATCTTAGCAAAAAGGCAACCTGCGATCCTGCAGCAACCCCGGGGGCCGCCATCATTTCATTGGTTGCCTTTTTAAGATACCGAAGAATGGATGGAGCCACTCGAGCGGATCCGTAATTTCAACCGACGGGACGAGGACAAAACACTACGGAAAGGGGTTTTTTTACATTGAAGGCTCGGCCCCTTCATGGTTTGAGAACCGTGAGGGGACTTTGACAAACTGGGTGCTAATAAAGAGGTAGATATAAAGAGTTTCGATACTCTTGTACCAAAAATAACGCGTCGAGGTGTTGCTACAGGCTCGCAGCGTCATAGTGTTCACCGAAAAAAATAAAGAGGCTTTTTAAGTGAACTCACCCGCAGATGACGGAAGAAAGTGATGTTAAACAACAGCTATTCGCTGGACTAATCCGCAATCCCAAGAATGCCGTAGTCGATTTTGTGCCTGAGTCTACGAAGAATGAACAGACCCTCGACATTTGCTTGAGTAAATACGACCGGAAAGTCAACGCGTTTCAGGCGAATCGTTTCTACGCCGCTGGAGTGAAAGCAGGCGCCTTGCGGGAAACAATTCGTGCCGACGTCCGCGATAAACTGCACACGCTGTTCTCAGAGACACCGCACCCTTAAGTCGCTTCCTTTACCAACGTTATCCGATAACATGTGCAACCAGCACTAGCAACATCAACGCCATCCGGGGAAGATCAAGAACCCCAAGCCATGACCTGCGCCCCAGCCATTCGTTATCCTGAGTTGTCTCCCATTTGTCGCGAAGAAGCCCCGCCCTACTACCACGCAATATTGCCCGCCCGACTCCTTGCGGTTCAAGATTCCACCTGAAGGAAGACCGAGCGAGCCCAAGACCGTCGACCGCTGTGCTACCACTGCGGCAAAGCCGGCCACACCTACCGACACTACCCGTACAAGTGACTCGGGTTTCCTTATCGACACAGCTCATCCGTTGAATCTGACAGCGGCCCAACGAGATCGACGATTAACGGAACCGCAGTAGCCTATTTCTAGCATGTTACAACCGTACGCCGTCCCCTACCCGTTTTTCATCGCTGAGCCGCCGCAGCAACGGCGACTTTGCAAGTGGTGGGTCCCGCCAAGGAAAACGAAACTAAAAGGAGCAACTCCTGGAAGTGACGTTGCATTACGGCAAAAAAAAACAAAAACCCTCCAACGACGCAACGATCCGCCGAAGACCGAGATTCACAACGCGCCCAAAGCCTGATGCTCCAACCTATCTTTGACGTGACCTCTACGCATAACCACAGTGTTCGGACGTGACATACCGGACGTGACTAAACCCGCCGTTAAAAAAACCACGACTACGAGTACACGTAGCCACTGACCATAAACACGAACCAGCCGCTACACGACGTTCCGACTAATTCTAAAGCTAAAAAAATGATAGCTTTTAACGTGCAACTATTTATGGGCGGCCTTCACGTTGTTACAGTAATACACATGGTAGCCGACTATTCACTGATAAACGCGAGGTTCACGTCAGAACTTTTCCTTGAGACGAGCCGCACATACGCACAGGAGGAGGCTTTCGTGTCACGCATTGTGGTATCTGTATGTTGCACATAAGTGGTACCACGTACCCCGCGGCGTTCGTCATACTGTCTAACTGCACTCGCGGAGTAATCATGGAGATGGCCTTTTTGGCCGACAACGCTGCTCTTGTGCATTCACAGGCCAAATAAATCTGCTTCTCAGCTGATCCCGCCGTAACGGCGAAACACCGTGACGAAGAACCTACTTTGAGGATTGCCGATGAATGACCATGTCACCTCGCCTTCGTGCGCAAGCATGGTGATCGCCGTCTGTTCTGAATAATGTGCTGCTGATACTGAAGCTTTTGTAGAGAGCGACCAGACCTTTCTTAGATGGGAGCGTGGTGTGTGTGTCACCACAGGTATTGTACGCTCGAAGGAAAATCCGAAGTTCAGATGAAACCTTTCACTTAAGAATATCAGCACATAAACAAGGGCGCTTTTATGGCATCCCTCAAAAAAATTCAGGAAGATAATGGCCTGATCGCCGTTTGTCACTTTCAGCGCAGATCTGGTGCTGTCGTCAATTGTGATCACCTCTTCGACGAAAAACAGGAAAAACTCAGGTCTTTTTATTACACCACAACAGCGACTGCTTTTCGCCATCTTGGAAGCTACGTCAGACGCCTCCTGCGAAGCACCGCATAATCACAGAATAGGGCGCTCTACCAATACGACTGTCACCTCAACATGTGTCTTCTCACGTGCTATCCGAACGCAATCGACGACATGCAGGGCGACGACACCATACAACCCTCCAAAAATCCCGGGGCTGCTCTCGTTGCGCTCGTGAAGAAAACGACCGTGCGCTATGGTTCTGTGTTGACTACCGACGCCTCAACAAAATCGAGAAAAAGGATGTTTACCCGCTACAATTCAACCGCAGACGTTCTCAACCACCTTTTCCGCGCAAAGCACCTTTCGTAGATAGACTTGAAAGTGGGGTACTAGGATATAGAAGTGGATGAGAGCGGCAGTGAGAAAATTGCCTTTAGAACGCCGGACGACCCGTACGAGTTTAAGATGATGCCGTTTGTACTATGCATATCACAAGCAACATACCAACAAGTTCTGGGCACTGTGCTAGCCAACCTGAAGTAGCACAACTGCCTCGTCTACCCGGACGATGTTGTCGTAATCGACCGGAGCTTCGACAAGCAGCTCGCAACGTTCAAGTTGGTACTCGAGGCAATCATAGCATCAGGAGTAACGGCAAAAACTGAAAATTGCGGATTCGGGTACGAGGAAGTTACGATTTTCGGCCGCCTCATTCGCGCGGCAGGAGTCCTGCCTGGCTCGGAGTAAACGTCAGCCATAGCCAACTTCCCATAGCCGAAATACTAGAAGGGCTTGCGAATATTGCTCAAAATTTTGCGAGTACTACCGGTACTTCCTCGAAAACTGCAAAAATCGCTGACACTCTCACGCGCTAACTAAAGACCGCGTTGAGTTTTGCTAGAAGTAGCATAGCAGTATTCTTTTTGCGAGCTTCAAAATTGCCTACAGCGCCGGCCTGTTTTGCATATTTCCACGAGTACGCCGAGGCAGAAATGCATACCGACGCGAGTTATGTAGGCTTGCGTGCTTCTCGTACAAAAGCAGAATGTCTGCGGAAAAGTAATCGCTTACGTCAGCCCCGGCCTATCAAAACAAGAAACTCAACGGCCTCTGAAATGAGTGACTCGTCATAATATGGATCATTTCGACATTTCGTCCGTATGTCTACGGAAGGCCATTTAAAGTGGTAAAAGATCACGATGCGCGGTTCTGGCTCTCAAAATTAAAAGGCACCTCTGGCCATCTTCGGCAATGCAGCCTGTGTCTGCAATGAATTCAAAGTGGCCATCGTTTACAAATCGAGCAGAAATCATTTGGACGCCGACTGCCGGCCACGCGCCCTTATCGAAACGCCGCCACATGACTGCGGCTAAGCCGCCTCGTTGCTCGGCATTGTGACGGATAGCGACCTAGACGCCAGCAGGGAGCCGGCTCCGAGCTCCGCTACATGATCGACCCCCTTGAAGGACGCAACGTCACCGTGCCACAGACATTCAATAGTAACTCCAGTGCAGTCTGTCTGAAACGTTTGGTGCTCTTAAAAAACTTCGATGATACAGAGGGAACGCAATACCTTTTTGACATCCCCACATGCCTCAGGGACGACATTTTAGTAGCTTGAAACAGCAAAACAACCTCAGGACGCCTTGCCGCTGCATGAACGCTAGGAAAGACCAAGACGACGTACTACTGGCACCACCTTATATCCGCCTTGCCCACTGTGTTACAGGCTGCCGCGACTGCCAGCGGCCAAACCCTCACGATGATGAGTCCCGCCCAACTACAGCCGCCAATCGCAGTACATCATGGCCCTGTCAATAGATCAGAATGGACCTTCAAGGCCCTTTCCTAACTTGACGAGCTGCAAACAAGTGGAGTACTGTCGCGACGGATTACATGACGTGCTAGGCAAAGATCTCCGCTCTTCCTAGGGGGACTGCTGAAGAAGTCGCAGAATTTTCCATTCATCAAGCGGTGTTGCGACATGCCGCGTCTGAACTCTTTGTCCCTAAACGCGCAACGGTGTTCACTGCAGAACGTTGGCAAGGTTCTATGCTACAGAAACACGGATCACCGAAAGACCATGGCATGCCACCCATAGACGACTGGACTAGCCGAACACCGGAATAAGACGATCGCGGTTATGGTGTCTCTCATCGTCCATGTTGAACATTTGAAGGTGGTCTAAATACTCCCTTATGTCACGTTCGCCTGCAATACAGCAATCTAGGAAACCACCAAGGTCCCTCCTTTGAGCTGGTGTACGGTCGACAGTCGACGACGATGGTCCACGCCAGGCTACCACACATTGAAGACGACATCACCGCCTACGTCGAAAGATACCTACTGCCGAAGGAGAGGAGGCCAGTCAGCTTGACCACGTACAATACGCGGCATATGAAACGCGAACACAAAAATATGACTCAGAACACGCTAATAGCGGGATTTCTTTCCATGCAAGTCAAAATGACGCGTGGCTTGGTTGCAAGAAGAAAGTCCGGGAATGTGGCTTTCCGAATATGCCTATAGCGCCATTATTAGCCCACAACGAACAGTATTTTTGAATTTTGCGCGTTCTGATTCAATGTTTGTGTTCGTGTTTCATTTTCCGCGTATTGTACAAACTACAGACCGCCAGCTGGTGGATCCCACTTCGTTGCTCGCATGGCACACGTCGGGGCAGTGTATTTGCAAACCCCGGTCCGCTCACGTCACGTCGTTCACGTTCCATGTCACTTCTTCCACGTTGCTTCCACGCCGCTTGTATTTTTTTTACTTTTAGAGTAGCACAGGCTCGCTCGCATAAACTGTGCTCCTAGAAGAAAACTTCTTCGTGTTTGGCTACGTTGCAATATGTTGAATCGTCTTTTCAAGCAAGCCGAAATTAGGTTTTTTGGTTCATTTTGTTTTCTGTTTCATCTGTATTCCCACGGCGAATGATTCAAAGTTGGCGTGCATGGCTCTTCCCCGAACATCAATTTACACACCGGCCGGGAATATCGACGTCCCACGTTCCCGTGTAGCTGCAAAGTTCGCAACACTGAACCGCAATCTCGCCATCACACGCCACAGCGAGCGGATCTTCCGAAATGGCGTGTGAGAAGACTGAATGGCCGCATGTGTGCTCTTTGACGACCCATAACTTGTCACGTTTGCCAAAAACAGTCTGCAAGTTTCGTGGAGTGGGAAGTTTTGGCACGGCATTATATTTCCCTTACTCTTACAAATCGCTAGCACTTCAACTCTGTATTTGATATGCCAATAAAACGCTAATAGGTAAAGGAACCATGTCAGACACGAGTATTTTTATGGCGTGCCAATGTTGCAGCAGTAACGAGCGAATTGGAACCATGTGCAGCTTGTATTCATTTATGTACAGAAAATGCTACACATTTCTTATACAAGAATAGGAATGTTTAATGTGTTCAAACAGGGAATATGTAGAAAGCGGATCTTTACAGTAAGGTCTTCGTACTCAAAATCCGCACACTTCTTATGAGCGTTACTCAACGTTTGCGAAGCGTACAAGATCAGCAGCAAACCTCCTTCTGACTCATGAAAGCTTAGTGTTTCTATTCACCCAGGAGGGTGAAAAAAGACGCTCGGAATTTTAGACCTAATTTGCTAACTTAACTTGCATTCAGGGTAATAGAACACACTCTCGATAGCATAGTAATATAACAGCATTTTTAAAAGCACAGCCTAAAAAGCCTTATATGGATTTGGAAAGGAATTGTTATGCAGCTCAAATGTAAAATTTGGTTTTGATTACGTTGTTTAACGCGGCGACGCTACACAGGCGATGAGGCACTCCCTAGTGAAAGGCTCCGGATTAATTTGGACCGCGGAATCTCATGCGCCGAAAATCAAACCCACGGGGGATTTCGCTTTTTGCCTCAATTTTTAAGAGTTAACATGGTGGGCTATTTTATATTGATTGAGTGCAACAAACAGAGTGTAGTATTTTAGATTATCTTAAGGCAATCGATGCAGCAGCACAGCTATTTTTTTGCATTAATCTTCTACTATAAAAAAACATTACTGTGCTTAAGATGGCATGCGCTTAGATGGATATCAAACAATATGTGCGGGTGGAGACAATCTGTTGTCCTAAACGGCATAAGTATGGGTACATCGATGTGGCGTTCAAAGTTCCTGAGAACTCTATGTACGAGTAACTTGTATTGAAAATTTATGATATTTTGCTACATTTAACCGGATATTCCGTCATCAATTCGAATTGTTGCAGACAATGGTCTTTTCGTGAGTTAAACTAAGATATCAACGTTAACAAAATACAAGATACATTAGAAGATGTTCATGTCAACTTTATATCTCCAAAATAAATATAAATATTAAAAGTTTGGCACCCCCAATAAATAAATAAATAAATAAATAAATAAATAAATAAATAAATAAATAAATAAATAAATAAATAAATAAATAAATAACATAAAATAAATATGCTAATTAGAAAGAGCTTACGACAGCTCGACGTTACATAAAAAAGTTTCAGGGTGTAAATCGTTAAGTGTAAATCATTCGCGTAACCATGGAAAAACCACTAGAGCACACAAGAGCCTTATACCGACTGGTTTTCTGTGAAGTAAAAAATAAAAAGTGTACTGACGTGACTATCACTTACTCCCTACTGCGAAATTTGTGTACAGCACGAACTCCAGTGTTTTCGATCCCGGCGCATATCTGCTGTGCTTCAGGAAGTGGTCTCGTGATCACTGAATGCGCGGTGGTGCGCTCTACGGTGCTGTTATGCCGCAGCGCGTCGCCGCCTCCTGCAACCATGTTGTTGCTCATCTTGTTGGAACCTCCCCCGCAAATGCCACGTGGTTGGGACGTGCCATGCACGGAGTAGTAGCGTCTGCCAAAAGCGGGGGATAGGCAGTGAAAGAGACGGCGCCATAGTAACGCCTGCCGCACTCCCCCCTGCTCTCCCCCCCCCCCTTTTCCCGTGAAAATTTCTCCAGACGCTCGGACGCGTGTATCCTGTGGGTTAAGCACACTGCCTTCTCCCGTACAATTTCACCACAGCCTTCAACCGCCGTTTTCTTCCTGCTTTCGCCCACTAGGTTACGACCTTATCGCCGTGGCCGACGCCGTCGCCATCTCCACCGCCAAAGCCCAGTAGCGGACGCCAAAATGCTCACGCACTAAAATTCAGTGTCCTTCCAATCTGCGAAGAGGGAGGACCAGCGAAGCAGGAAAGCTGTTGATTGAGCCAGTGAGATGAACGAAACGTGGACGGATTCCAGCTTTATTCTAACGAAATACCATTGGGCTGTTCGTTTACTCCCGCGTCGTAAGCGTATTACTGAATGTGCAAGTACTTCATCCTTTAACTGATAGTATGTAAGTGATGGTGTTTTATCCGGAGTACCTCTTGTGCAAACACACAGGCCGGCGCTCACATTAGTTACCTTACCTTGAAAGAGTGGCCAACGTTGACGCTGTTTTCACTCCAGCCAATTGAATGCCTAGCATACAAACGAAAATAAACTTTGTCCTGACGACATTTTGAATCCAGTATGTAGTGTTTAATTATAACAACTAAGCACGACAACACAACAAAATGCCCCCAGATCATCAGAGATTCAACGGTAGATGACAGGTATTTTTTCATTTGCAGTAGCCATATCACATTAAGATTAAAAAAATACGTGATGAATCTTAAACACAGAGCGGTCACGTTCCTCTCGTAGAAGGCCGCCAGAATATCTCAGCCATTCTTCCATGAACGGCCTTCTTCATCACCTCGCTTATTTCTAGTGGAAAGGAAGCTTTCTTCTGGGCGTTTGTAAATGTTCTTTTTATATATACACCCAAAATGCTTTACCGCAGAACTTTGTGATCTTATCTGTATACCGAGTTTGAACTATTTCCTTAGGCTCATCGTGTCCTTCCGCAGCTAATCTGTTCTGCGTACGCGCTGTCTGGGCCTTCCCCCTGCCACGCCCAACTCAACTGCACTTACACTTTCCCCATCAATGCCGTATGGTATGTTCGTTTCTTTTCAACTCGGGAACAGAAGGTTTTGTCCTCAACCGCATCGTTAGTACATCTCTCGTCCTTGTAGTTTAACATGAAAAAAGCTGCATTCAGCCATGGTAGCCAAAGATTGATTTTCTAGCATATTCATTCACACATATTGATATAATAAATGTCTTAATCCAGTGCGAATGCTTGTAGCCTAAGGGACAGTTGGGTGGCCCGCCTTCCGTCATGGATGTCATCTTGTCAGGGGATCTCAATAACAAATATCAGCAAGGTATATGAAGGAGGCCGGAGGACAGAACCGACTCTGTTGCCTAAAAAAGCAAAAATATTCTCACGTGCACACATGTAGGTAAAAAACCTTTGCGTTAGGGCCAGTCATTAAGCCGGCGAAGAACTTTCCAATTCCCAGGAATCTATTCTTCGCTTAAGATTGCGATGCTCTTCGCATTATGTAACAAATAAATGTGAGCAGTCCTTGAAAACTAATTGGAGGCGATGATGGTATGACATTTACAGGGCCTAGCGCCTTCGCGGCATTTGCCGAAGAACCATTCCAGAAGAAGTGATGGCTAAACGACTACTAGGAGGTCACCCTTTTTTCTTCGTTACTGAGCGCGCTTGGTAATGCGTTAGACCGAGGAACGAAAGTGAACGCTCAAGACAGGGCAGTTCAGCCAAAGCGCTGTCTCATGCCCCCACTCTACCAAAAAAAACGACGTGCTGTCATAGTCCCTCTGACGTTAGGCGCTGTCCTTCAGCGCCATTCTGCTGAAGGGCACGCTTCCTGGCGATGTCCGGTGGACTAATTTTATTTGCGCCGGCTACTCAGCGCCCAGGAATCACACGGCATGGGGCCTCACCTTTTCGCAAGCTATAAACGGAAACTAACACACAACACCAGCGCTGGTGGGTCGGCCACTTTGTTTTTGTTCTCTATTTTGTCCAGGGAAATAAAGGCCTGCCACTAAGTGCAAGTAGTTATAGCGTTTGCTGTTTTTTGCGCGGGTGTTTTCTTTGATTTCGGAGTTCCGGGGCGCAAATAGCTTTATGTCGCGCGAATACGTCAGGGTGGAATGCTGGGATAGCCAGTGAGGAGCAAATAATTGGTTCTCTTCAGTGTCGTAAATGTTACCGATGGCGGCAGAAACCGTGACGCACAAAAATGCAAATTTTTTTTAAGAGAAACAAATAGAAATGTCGAACTTTCTTTCCTGTTCTAATTAGAACTGGCTATGTTAACTTTAGATGACGTTAATGCTCTTTTGTGCTAGCACGAGAAACAGCCCCAAGCTTTCCGATGAAGGGACGCCGATGTTAACATGCTGCCGCCCAATGCCAATTTTCAAGTTGTCCTTGGGAGCTTTTTTTTTCTTCTGGTCCTTAGTAGAACTTCGCCCCGAAACAAGGGCTCTCCATTGCAAAAAGTATATTTCCATGTTCCGCTCAATGACTCACTCTAACTTTCCCGCTACCTAGCATAAATTGCTGAAACCCCTTGAAAGCACAAGTGATAATTCCGCTCTGAAGCACACAGCGCTTTCAAAGAAAATATGATACAAAGCTCTAAATCATTTGCTTTATAGGCAAAGCACCGTTGTGGGGCCACAAAGGTACCATTACTCCTTGTCGATAGGTGATGTCTTCGGACAGCGTCAGAAAAAAAGAATTTCTGCTTGTTTGTGATAACCGCATTTTCATATTCAGAACTTGTATGATATTTTACATTCCTCCTTCGCAAGCTTCGGTGGCTTGTTCACAGCAAACTTTGTAAGATACGGAAACAAATCAAGGCTACAGCACATCATCTGCTGCTACATTCAAGGAGTATAACTTTGCTGCTGCGTAGATTTTGTATTCGCCACGCATTTGGTTTTTTTTTGGCTCATGTGATATACGGTTCGACAGAACTATACGGCAAACTGTTGTTATTATCCTTTTTTCAATGCTAGAAACTATCGAAGAATATATTGTAGTAGCGTTAGCAATCAGGTTCGGAATTTTTTTAAAAAAGATAAAAATAAGACTACCTTCCCTCAGCCCGCCAGATAAGTCTACTATGAACATAACAGTCTACTCTTTTTTTTATTTTTTATTTGTGAATACCCTCAGTGTGAATACATTGAAGAGGGGAGTGGGGTACGAAATACAACAATAACAAAAAGTAGCAGCGTAAGTACAAAATATGTAACAATAGACATTGTACAGTGGCTCAAATTGCACGTACATGCGATAACAACAGCAAAAGGTGTTTATACAACGCACGCCGCTTTGTTAAAAATAAGGTTACACAACGGTATTATGAAGAGCAGCATTAAACAACTCGGAATGAACGATTGCAGCAATGTCACGGGGAAGGTGGTCTTTAATACGATTGATGTTTCTCAAGCTTGTAGATTTTTAAAAACTAGAAGCCATTATTTATGTTTTGTGAACAGTAAAATCGAAGAATGCCTGAGGCTGTTCTTTCAACCCGAGGCACAGAAACAACATAGCTACATTACTGCAAAATATTTCATTTTCTCCAGCCCTTCTTTGTTTTCTTAGCTCTTGTACGGAACTACATCTCTTCACATAGGCGAAGAATCGCATAAAACCGGATGACACAAATAACGCCGTTTTACAAACAAAAGTGATACAATGTCGGTATTTTTAATGTAGAGTCTACCTGAACCAAATGTGGTTGAGGCCAAACAAAAAAAATTCCAGGGACGATCTTCGCTGTTTGCCTGCGCATTTCTCAGCGGACAATGAGAACCCCTTACCTAGCCTAACGCATTATCATTTGCGGGCTTCGAAATACTTCAGCAATTTACTTGTATGATTGATGTCACGGTTACCTCATATACGTGAGAACGAGCACAAGGAGGTGAAGAAACCACGAAACCTCTTCTTCCAGTCGAATTTTGTCGAGACTACTTGTTAACGCAAAACTCTGGTAGCCAAAGGTGCCGTCCAGTGTTGTATAACGACCGTCCATCTAGGGCAAATATAGAGGCTCATGGGTTTCCGGACGAATTATACCTGGCGATATAACATCACATAAAGAATTATGCTTTGCACTACACAAGTATGAACTACACCTTATTCGTGATTTTGCCTTCCGCTAAGCAGCACCGTGCCGCTTACTCCTTTTAGTCCTGCATCAAACTAGATTAGCATGGAGCTTGTTAGAGTCAGTGCAAGAAGATATGCCAGAAGTGCTCTCGAAACAAGCAGGGTGCACGCTTGTGCACCTTGAACAGTTTGTGCACGTCTGCTCTATTTATTTACAATAACTTAGTTTGTGAGGACTGCGGGACTTGCAGTAGTGGCGACACTGTTGTCATGCAGTCATATTATTTATTATCTTGTACAGCTGTCCAGTAAGGGGCTGCGCGCCTCCAGAAATAAAAAAATACTGAAGATATACAACCTGGTTTAGAAGAAGGCAAACGGCCTGGAAATTTTCTACCATCCTGTCTACAAGCCAACAACCACAGCGACTGTTTGTGAAAACGCTAAACGGAACCTTTTCACAAATTCGGTTTAATCAAGACTCCAGGCAGCTTCTCGTTGTAAAGACGCAGTTAAACAACTTTCACTTGACCGTACTTACAGGCGAAAAAAGCTGTGATAGTTGTGTTTACCTAGGCTAGTGGTACCGAGCTACGTAGTGAATATGAGACCTTGTCCCCAGCTTAATTTGGTGCTGCTTATCCTAAATCTTATGCAATACGCGATATTCCTATTCTTAAAAGACGCAGCCATTACTTTTTCTTGGTTTATTGTGGCCTAGATATTTTGCCAATTTTACCCATCGCAGGTGCTTCGTAATTTAATACCGGTATTGTTTGTTGTCAATTGTAAGCGTACACTGAGACCACAGGTTTTATAACGTTTGTTATATTTGTGTAACGAGCGAAAGCGTTGTTTGGTTAATTCAAATTGACTCCAAGAAAGGCACAGTTTTTTAATGGTAAGGATAAACACATACGACGCCATATTTGCAAGGAAGGATTTCCACGACTTTTCCAATAACAGCGCGAGCAATCAATTGGTCGATGACAAGATCTTCACTTTGTACGCGATGTACAAAAGGGAGCTTATGAGTTTTGTTCTGGACCAGTTCCTTTGGAGACGTTATGCAAATTTACACGCTGCTCACTGATGCCTTTGTGAAATCGGGCCTACGTATCATTACCGACCAAATCGATCTTAATTAAAACATAATACCTGAATATAAATATACGCCTTAAAGTAGCTTACAGCAAAAAGACAAGGCATTTGTCGCAGAAAACCAGCGTCATAAGGCGAAAACACTGTTTACAGCAATCGATAGTAATCTAATTTCGAACCTCAACTCCATAGAATGATACTATGTTACACATTGTTATGTATTATTCGTAATTAGGAGGATTTCTGGGTTCACGTCGTTATGAAAAGCTGTTTCTGTGGTAGTTTAGCCACACACGGACAGTGCATCCGCAGACGTGGTTCCCTGACGAGAAGCGAGGAGTAGCTGTTATCAAAAGCTAGAAGTATAGTATATATGTTCTCTTCATTTAGCCATGGTTTTTCACCTTAATCAAACGTTCGGTTTTTTGGCGCGCTGTAGCCTTCCGCAAAGATCGGCAATGTTACTACAGCGTTTCCAAATGTGGTCCCTTGATTTCCGGTAAAATCAGCACTTCGCTGCTGCGACGCGGGATAACGAAGACTTGACTTACACGAGCGCCTAGAGAACTGCTGAATGGGAAGTGCAGACAGGTGTATGACCTCAGTTAATTGTTTTCCGTAGTGCAACAGATTCCACATTGCAGCTTACCGTTACACATTCCCGGCTAAGCCTGTTTGTCATTTCAGATTCGATTATTTGACGTACACTGCGGTCAGTGCATCTTTTGATAACGGCCTTTTTCAGTCATGCATCAACCGGGAAGTAGTTTTGGGTCAGAAAGTTATCGGGCACAGGTTCAAAGAGCCTGTCAAATGTGTTGGCATGCCCTTTTAACCTATCCTTGAATTATCATCTGGTTTTCCTGGCGCACTCTCGGTCACAGCTGGAAAATGTATATAAATAACACCTTCTGCAGATTAAACAAAGGGCCTTCATGCTTTTTACTGTAATTGTTTCCTATACAGGAAAAAAAGCCCGCAGCTCAGTGAGCATACTTGAATAGTAAATACTGAAATGATTTTTTTGCGTGATGAAAGCTTTGGAAGGTAACCCAGCGGGACAGATTTTTACTGCTGTCTAGCCGAATAAATGGTTTGCGACATCACGTGTTACTGATTATATAAGACGAAAACCAACCGGGAAAATCCCAGCGCTACACCGTTACTTATGAAATTCTCCACGTAGCAAGAATGAATGCCTCACGGTTTTGAAATTGATCTTTGAAAGTAAATAATGGTGACATTTTTGGGGTTTTGCTCATTTCAGCAAAATTTGTTTAGCGCTCCTAATCTTGCCAAAAGATGGGTTGACCTAGTATTTGGTCAAAATAAATAGCTGGATAAACTTCTGGAGGCCTAGTAGTGTTTTTGGTAACATACTAGAAGCATTTTATGGCGCCTATTTAAAGCAATTGTAGTTTCTAAAGAGCTGAATTCGGATACAGACTCTTGCATTTCTTCTGCCCTACTGCCCTCTCGACAACGACAGCTCAGTAAACGAAAGTAATTGCCTCCGTTTTAAAAAATATTCCTAAATTCCAGTAACAATACTCGAGCGTCGTTCAAGTCACCTCCACACACACCCAGTGTAACGCTTGCCGCCCCAATGTAACAACTTCCTATACTACACAATTGGATATACTCAAGTCGCCAATTGAAATAAAAAAACAAATACAGTTTCTCCGTTGCAGCCTGTATTTTTGCACCCCGAAATTTCAGACATGGTCGACAGCGTTTCACAAAGAAAGCCGCCGAAGCTAAAACTTCCTGCTCTGTAAGGCGTGGACATTACGCGCTGCTTTCATGGCGCAAACAACGAATCCACACCTGAGCCACGGTGACGAGCTTGGAAAGCAATAAAGTACAGACCATCACAACGACAGCATTTCCAGCAGGTAAGGAACGCGCTTACGATACAACACATTTATTACAGCGCCAGCCAATTTCACGCTACTGTACCTCTTTCGGAACCTTCTGGTGGAGACAGCTTCAATAAAACAAGTTATGCGTAAAGAACGAGAACACGTTTTTTTCTTTGTTGTAGTAACGGTGAATGTTTCTGAAGTTAGCAAACACGGGCTTTTACGAGCATTTCCTGAAAAAAAGTTGCCCTGATAATGTTTTATGAACAAGCCTATGCGTATTTACTAAACATTTTCGCATTTTTGTGGGGGTATTAAAAATACAAAGGAGAACACGATGACACTAACTTGAAGCCCTAGTCGCGTAAGCATATGCGAAAGATATGCGTTTCATGCGGCCAATAGTAGCTCAAATGCAGGTGAGTGTACCTTCTGCAGAGCAGAAAAAAACGGCCCTATTAAGACCACTATCATTAAATGTTTGGCAAAAATTTGAAGTGCGGTTAGCACACTTTTCACGTGACATGTACTCCCCACTAAAATAGTGCAGTGTGTGTAAAGACAAGCCCTCCATTCACACATCTGGGTGCGCATACGCAAAGAACTGCAGAAGTCGAGGCTGAACAGAACTTGGAATTTGCACTCCGAAAAAACATCAATCCCTGGGCCGACAACCACTGTGTGCGCTCACAAACATGCTCACTATGCACACGAAAATAGCCAATATCTTGTAATAATAATGATGAAAGCATTGTTCAGGGGCACAGCAAGTACTACATTTTGCCGTCACTCCATGTTGTTAAACTTGCATTCTTAGGTTTTTAGCGCCCATCTGGATGCAGAAGTACCAGGTTTAGAACAGGTCGCTTCTCTTACCTGCCATGCGAATTGGTTACAAAACAGTTGAACTTTTCCAAAAACTTGCGTATCTTCATCAGAGCACCACATCCAAGTAATAAAACGTAATATCACAGTACATATGTAAGTTTAAAGAACAGCTCTCTATTGCGATCGCATGACTAGAGAAGTGCATAGGCGGCGGTTTGAGGAACTTGTGTCGGCTTCTCTAAAACCGGTTATTTCGTGGCTGAATATATTTGCTCATTACCTTGCCTGTCAGGTTCGCAAGGATGGTTTTACGAACGTAGGACCGGAGGGGGAGAATGATTAGAAGGCATAGTTTGGAATATTTTACATGCATTTTAATTTAGTTAAAGCTGAGCAATAACCAATTTGGGTCGTGCAAACTACTAACAAACTTCACCACTGGTCATTCGCAAAATCTTCAATGGGGCGGACACCTGTACACCACCCTTCTCAGGAAGCCCTGATAGCCCTGTCGAGTTAAAGAATGTTCGCCCCTGCGCCGATTTACAAAAAATGTGACCGAGGGTGTTCGGACATGAATGCCCTGAACTAGTTGCGATTTTTTTGCTATTCCTAACTGGCTCTCTCACATTAAGCGTTGCTGTGTGCTGAACCACCCAACTTCTGCGCATGAAGGACTACACCTTTTAGCTCTTCACTGATAATAATGTCAATTGCTGTAGGATTCCTGTAACTCAATTTACTCAACTGCCTTCTATAACAATCTTGGTTGCCGGTATTTCCAAGTTAATAAACAACATTAACATTTTTGGTGCACCAGGCCCTTACAACATCTCCTCGAAGGTGTTGAAAAATACAGTCCCTGCGTCGAGTCCAATATTCTTTGTTATCTTTACCAGTTCATTGCTACTGGTATCCTTCCGACTGATCGCAAAACAGGCACAGTAACTGTGATATTTAGGGCAGGCAATCGCTCCGATCCCTCTAATTACTGTCCCACCACAATACCTTGCATAGCTTGTAAATTACTGGAACATATTGTATACTCTCACATCTCACGCTACTTTGAAATTAACCGCTTCTTCTACCATAAACATCGTGGCTTCCGCCACTGGCTGTAATGCAAAATACAGCTCTTCAAATTTACTACTGAGCATCTCAACTTAGACTCTAGTTTCCAAACTGACGTTACCTGTTTAGATTTTTCAAAGCGTTCGACCGCTTTCTCACCGAGGACTACTATCCAAACTTTCATGCCTTTGTCTCGATCCGCTAGCGGTTTTCTGGATTGAACCTTTTCAAACCAACCGCAGCCAATTCACTGTCTTTTCTGGTTATCCTTCATACCCTGCTTCATACCCTGCTTCCTTCATACCCTGTTATATCCTTCACATCTGGAGTCCCACAGGGATCAGTTCTCGGCCCAGTACTTTTTGAAATCTATATCAATGACATTCCATCCATCATTTCTTCAACTATCCGCCTCTTCGCCGACGATTGCGTTATATATCTCCGAAAACGTAATAACCACAAACCTAACTTGGCCTTAAAACATACTAAAACTTGTTGGGGAGACATCTCAGGCGCTTGGTTACATTATAAGAAACCATTCATTTTCACCTCCAACCATCCGTAAAATGGCATACCAGGCCTTCAACCGAACTACTTTCGAATATGCACCTGCTATTTGGAACCATCATCAGTCTTACCTAACGAATGCCATAGAATAAGTTTAAAAGGGCGCAGCCTGATTCATCACTTTTAAATATGATTGGCATCTCAGCGTCATCCGACATAAGAGCGTGCCTCTCCCTCCACTCCCTGGCAACTAAACGTGAAATTGGAGAGATATGCGTCTTCCACAAACTTTATTATCACTTCCACCACCTCCGCGTTTCCCTTGTGGTAACACCATCCCGTTTCTCACGCCGTCTGTTCAATTTCATGAGCAATCAATGTTTGCATGGTTCATCTAACACATTCAATGTGCCCTTCCTACCCCGTGCTCTTGAGGAGTGGAACAAGCTGCCAGATTCTATCGTGAGTGAACGCAATCGGGCTACATTCGAAGAACTATTGTTAACTCACCTCAGCAATTTATTTTTAAATCATCCCCGTGACTTGCCACATGGTGCCTTTTCTGTTGTATTATTGATTTTGTTGCATACATTTTTTAAAGTTTATCTGACTATAGGTTTAATGTGCGACTTTGTACTACGATAATTCTTGCCCCCCCCCCCTCATGTAATGCCTCCATGGGGCCTTTAAGGGCTGAATAAATAATGATGGTGGTAATTGGGTCATATTGACAGGTAGTCATGGCGCAATGTGGCCACACTTGCAGAACAAGTTGTGAAAACACATGGGTGTCTTCGGGAGATCGTTGTTTCGGTTGTACAATTGTATATAACCATCGAAATTTGGTAGTATCCCAGAGACCTCGGGAAATCTGGCAGGTATGCATTTCGTACCATCAGCGTATGACTGAAATTCCTCTGTGTGAACAGGGAAGGAGAACATTTTGCACTGATTCCTGCTGAAATGCAGCATAGTGGCGGACCGTGTGCTTAAACAAACCTGGTAGCCCCCAATTTTCGGCTTGATTTCAGCATGCCTGTGAGAACTGCCAATGAATTTTGGTAGCGCGTGTGAGAGCTGCCAATGAACATAAGAAGGTGAATTATCCACGTCGCCTTAGTTTAATGGTTAGCACGCAGTAGAAATGTTTCGGTCACATCTACTGTGCCCAAGTGCCGGTAACTATATTGGGAGGACGAGAGCGAACGAGATAAAGACCCGCCCTAAAAAGACGAGATTACGTTGAGCACTACCTTGAAGATGAATCAATACGACGCCGTTCAAAAATTTTTTTAAAAAATTCTGTCAGCCCCCGAACGTTCCCAACTATCCACTGGAATTATAAACATTGGTACACTAAGAAATCGCCGCTAGTGGGATGACCTCAACACTCGAGAACAACCAATCTGCTTGACGACACGTGTGAGGCCGAAAAATGAAGAGGCTCAGTATGCGGTTAAGTAAAAAACTATAATATACCCTGTGACAACTCCGCAAGGCATGCATGCGCACTGTTGTCCCACCACAGATTATATTTCTAAATATACTATTTAATCTTCAGATGCTTAAACCAGAAAATGCCTGCTGCCTGCCTGCCCGCCTGCCTGCCTGTCTGCCTGCCTGCCTGCCTGCCTGCCTGCTTGCCTGTCTGTCTTTCTGTCTGTCTGTCTGTCTGTCTGTCTGTCTGTCTGTCTGTCTGTCTGTCTGTCTGTCTGTTTGTCTGTCTGTCTGTCTGTCTGTCTGTCTGTCTGTCTGTCTGTCTGTCTGTCTGTCTGTCTGTCTGTCTGTCTGTCTGTCTGTCCATCGATTCAGCCACCCAGGCCAAAACGTACGAGCATTCTGAAATGAGAAGTTTGTTTGGGAAAAAACCTTTCCATAAAAGCATATCTTGTACAATGCTTCGCACGTGCCAATATTTTCAAACAAAAAGAAAACGTTTTCCATATATTATCACAAGGTTCTTGCAATTTTCTAGGATTTAAAAAAGCTGTGTGCCTAATAATTGCAAAAGGACATACGTTCACGCACCGGAAACAATATATTGACTCCCAAAAAAAGACTTGGTGCGAGCCTCGGCCTCGTGGAGGCATAGGCTAACGGAGCACGCCTCGTAGAGCACGCGGACTTAGGCGAACCCGAAAATATTTCTTGTATATTGCGCAGGAATACATGCGAACAGAATTCAGCCCTTCATCCACCGTAGTTTGGAAATTTGCCAGCTCTTTTTCGTGACATTATCTTTCCTCTATGCTCCCACCTGTTTTATGAACTGGATAAGAAGCGGTCTTGGATGCTCGTGGCTTGGGGCAGCATGGTTGCGAATATTTGAACATAAATCCGACGAAGTGTTACGGGAACCCTTTAAAAGAAACCAATTTAATGAACAATGCGAGTTCCGGTTTACCGACTGTAATTTTTCATAATATTCCACAAGTTCTAAACTTCTCTGCATTTACTAAAGATCCCATTTTTCCCTTTTGGCCAAAATAACCGAAAATTCCCCAAGAAAGGGGGGAGGAGGAATAAATGCCTATTTATGAGCGGCGGTGCTGCTTCTAGGGCACCCGCCCTGTGGGGGTTGTGCCTAGTCTGGGATTCCGTGGCCCTCACTGGAAGTCCTGGCCCTCCTAACCAGGATGCGCTGGGTCCCAGTGTCCGGACGTTTCAGACAGGCCATCCACTACTCGTAAAAGAGGAAGTGTTGGGAGCACACCAGGAGTTTGTCCGCACTCCCATACTTGGTGGTATAGGGTGCCGGGCAAGCGGCAGAAAAACAGGTGAGCGGGTATACGCTTTGGTAGGAGACGTGTAGAAGGGTGCGATGAGGATAAGAGTGTAAAGGATAAAAATGAGGATAAAAATTCCACGGGAACTACCAAAAAGAAACACCAGATGCATTCAGTTTTTTTATGTGTTTGGCATGACTCATGGCATAGATATCTCCGACTGAACACGGCGTCACGGTTGTGTTTTCTGCAGGAACAAATAAACCGCCATACTTTGGAAACCTGCTTATCACACAGAGATGACCGTCTTTAACAAGTACCACCTTGACTGAATGCAGAAAAGTGTGCTGTAGTCAATTTTTTTGGAATAGCGCCTTTTCTTCTATTACACCACCCGACTTTTAATGTACATTGCATGTAGGCACTTAGCTCCCTGAAAGCGGCCGTTCCGGACAGCTCTTGCTAAACGATTGACAACCGATAAGAGCAAAAAGTGTATGATACTTACAAGCGATCACCGTAGCCGCAGCTGATGTATCTTGCGGCAACGTACATCTTTGGCTTTATCAAATAGTAAAGAATATCTGGTGCTAAGCTCACAATAGCCCTTTTGTCAATGGCCTCCCGGCCCGTGAGGAGAGACTAAATGCATATACTTGTGCTTTTTGAGGGGTACATTTGTTGTTTGTCAGAGGCCTGTCCTGTATTTCTTTCATTCTGTATTACTTAAAATTTAAACTGCTTCTTAGTCATACTACACTAAATTAAACAGGTGTCGATGAAGAAGCATTTTGTGCACTCTCTCTGAATGAAAGCTTTACGAGACTTGGTTACAGCGACTATCATTTACTTGATTTTACTCAGCCGTCAATGTACCTTCCTTCACTCTTCCTCAATACAACATGAAAAATACAGAACAAGGACAAATAATGGATGCACTAGGACAGAAGGACAAGCGAGTCAACACAACCAAGGCGCTACATCCAACTGTTTTATTATACAGACGGATACACATATATATATATATACATGAACACCGACCAACGTCAGAGTATAATTTCATCCAGTCCCACTCGACTTAAAAAATCACGCTCGTTCTTTAAAAAGGCGACAGAAGCAGTACTACTACACTGGTGGTGCACCTTCGTTATTACATGAGCTTCCGATATCTATCGCGTTACCTGATTCTTGTGCTTGACAACAATTCCGCCCTTCTCGAACAGGCGCTTGCAACTACTCAGCTTGCAGTGTGACGCAAGCCATCACCTTGTGTTGTTGTTTACATAATTGCTGTGCTCACGGAGACGATCATTGAGACATCGCCCTGTTCGGCCTCTATACCATTACCCATATTCAAACTGAAGGCTATAAACAACGCCTTCGGCGCAAGCTAAGAAGTGGTTTTTGTGCTATCTGTTGCACATCGGTTGAGTACGAAGTCTACGGTCTTTCAATCTGCATAGCCTTCCCAATTTCTTGCTAGCCGAAAAAACAACCCTTACCTTCGACCGCCCGCCTATATTTTAAATTATGGGAAACATTGTGTACGTAGGGTATAACTGCTGTTTCTTGCTTTTCTATGAACGTTGCCTCAATATCGCCATTGCCATGTTTTTGAGTTCCTTGAGCAATGTTTCGGCTACCGAAACTAGCAAATGTTCGGGGTCCCCGGCCAGAGACAAGCGCTCATCTTGATTGCCAAAGCTCTGGTTCAATAATTGGGGACAAGGTTTATTTAGGGCATTCCTGAACAATCATTTTATAAACCCCGTTTTCACAAGCTTTGAAAGTGCAGAGTTGTAGGAGGGGACCTTGCAACGACACTGCAAGCAGCATGCTTGCGAGCCCCTGTTCGAGAAGTGCGCAGTTCTTGCCAAGCACAAGAATCAGCTAACGTGAGAGATATTGGAAGATCGATTGATAGCGAAAGCGAACAGCGAGTGCGTTAGTAAAGCGTCTGTCGCCTTCTCAAAGAAAGAGCGTGATTTTCTGAGTAAAGTGTGACGTGATGAAATTATACTATGATGTGGTCTATGGTCTATGGTTATCTAGTCTATGAAAAAACAAAGGACAAAACGCGCAAACGTTTGATCTAGCCACGGGCTCGTACGGAGGAAACATTGATATTTTATGAGGCGAAAATCACTGCCCGAGTTTTTTTTGAGTATAGGTAATATTTCAAAAGCTCAATAATGTTGAGTCTATGTTTCAACTAGTGGGCAGTTCCTAGCACAAAAGTGCTACGGCAGCTTGCATTAGTTCTGAACGTTCAGAAAAGCCGGTTTTCTTCAAGGTGTTATTTCAAGAAATATTTTCTTAGGCCACGAAGTACGAAAGCGATAAAAATTTTCTTTTTCTGAGCGTCAATGAGGCCTAGAATTTTCAATTCAAAGGCAATTAAAATTTGCAATTTATTGCCAACGTCGGCTGTGCCGAAATCATCGCGATTCGTTGCAATAATATGCGCTGTCGCCAAGTATTTCGTTTATGCCTGCTTCGTTTCAATTGAGCTGACGTATGGTAGATCAGCTCTTTTTAGGTATTCTCTCCTGTTTATAGGTCTATCACCGACATATTACCTGAAATAGAATATTGAGCACTAGTACTTAGGCACCATAATTAAACTTTATTACAAGCACAATTCTATTTCTGCGTGATTACTTTTGCGCCCCAGGTCCAGCAACGGTTCGATGGGGCTTACGAAATAAATTACCATTTATCGGAGTGGGCGCAGTTTCACATGTTGGCCCAGGATACAGGTGGCTTCAGCTGAAATTGCTTGGGGGGGAATTGAAGCCAGTTGCCTATCCCACACTTCTACGTGCGTTAGAACGGACGTCTGTTAGAAGCCTTGCCTTCAGGGCCCAACACAGCTACGTCCCAACAAAGTTTGAGCAAGTAAGTCTAGGTTAGTTTAGGTATATTTACATTTGAAGAAAAACAATATCGCCTGAGGGATACATATACTGATCACTAAGCACTCGACACATGCCGCGCGCAATGCGGTGGCGCATTATGGGCTCTTACCCGCAGGGTTCGACAACAGTGTCTTTTTATTACTTTTGTGCCAGTTGCGCTTCTAGCCCAGAGGTAGGAATTTTTTTGTTTTCTATTCCGTGACGTAAACCACTGGAAACTCCCAAACCTCATAAAACTTATTCGTCTTTCCCAACCAGCTTTCCTGGGTTTCTGTTGGCACGTTGCCTGCGGCTGTGGAAAGAGAGGGAGTTTTATCGTATAAAAAGTCGAAAGCTGGGCAGCGCGCAAACAACATGTGCCCTGATCTCTGCATCACACGCGGCTTCCTCCACCCAACTAGCGAGACGAATCTCTGGAGTTGTTTCATCAGAATATGTTCACTCTTCTGCCCACATAGCTCGCATAGTATAACGTTTGTCCAGGAAACTTAGTGTGAAGCATACTGCTTTGTTCTGACCAGAGGTTGCAATCGAAGAGTTTTTACGGTGACGAGGCGAGCGTGAGTGATTTCAGTGATGTTTAAAGAGTAAGTAGTGGAAGTCTGATATTCACATTGACGTGCCCCCTACAAAACCATTTTAGGTAAAGGCGCACTAAAGATAGAGGTACGCGTAACCATTGTTTTTATTATTGCCATTTTGCCGAATACAGAGCAAAAACACTTCATTTGTACGCAAGCAGTGCTTTACATCCTTCATGAGTAATAACGTTATCGTATTTGTTACCTTAGAAGAAATATGCTTCGTTCTCGGCGCATAAGTGGCCATCGATGATCCCTTTAATGACAAATAGAAATCTCACAAAATGCTCTCGTCGCAGCCTGTGCTCTGCTGCAACGTGAAATGCTAACACAATGAATACTGGTTCCACAAAAACCTGGGGGCAGAAAATCTTCATGACGACTAGAGCCACTAGAGAGTGCAAATACCTTTTTAAGCACAAACAGCGTATCCATTCCAAGGTAATGCGGTCTTACTTCGAAAGCAACCAATTTCGGCTAGATTCTACGACTGCATTCCCTTCAAAGTAAACAACTTGGCTCAAAATCAACACATTACTTCGGCGCCAGCCAATTTGACTCCACTCCCAGTCTAAATTAACAACAGGAATACCGCAAACACCTAACAATATTTCCTGACGTACTGCAAAAAACGTTCTTGTGACAACGGAATTCCGGTTTTTACGACAAACCCATGTGTTGTTACGACACTCATTTCTGTCGTAACGACAGTCAATTTTCTCAACGACAATCATTTCTGCAGTCACAGCATTACTGCCATTTACGCTACTCTTCACAATGACCAATAACAATAAAACCATGCCCAACTACTGACGAAACGTCAGGATAATGACAAAACAGGAATTCGGCACGATGGTACACAAAATTCAGGACAGGAATACGACGCACGACAGTACACCAGAATCCCGACCCGACAAGAATACGACAAGACGACAGTACGACACGCAAAAATATGACAAAACTACATAAACAGCCGTTTAAGGGCGACTTTTTACAGTTTCACTTAGGCCACCTTCAATTGAACACAAAGGCATTTCATCTGAAGGTTTGTCCATTTTTGAGGACGTAGTTACGAGAGTGTGAATCTATAAATTCGACCAATTCGCGCTCCCACATTTGCATTCCAAAACGAGATTAATCTAATACTCTGTAAAGGCATCGATTGGTAGCCAAATTAATGCACGAACTGTTTGAAGCTACCTTCCGCGGTAGTCTGGGATAACTATTTTGTTTGCTTCAGCATGGCTCTCAAAAAATCGCGCACCATCTCCACTAATGCAAAACTTGTGGGGGGGCTCCGAAGCATGCAGTGTACAAGTGTATTCTTGGAGCCTTGGCATTTTTGCCAACGGAGAGGAACCCGTTGGGGAATAGAGGTATACAGTATTGCTGTAAAAATTTCCTGTCTTTGAATCACGAAGCGTTATAGCGCCGGGGTAAACGAGTGTCCCGGTGTTTTCATAACGTGACTACATGAGCCGAAGGTTACGACAACGAAATCAGACGCCGAAAGCCGCAGCCGCTAACGGGTTACGCCCCTAACAGGTTAAGCCCATAAAAAAGTCTTCAGCAGCCGGAACCCCAACTCCTGTTAGTTTTGTCGACCCACATTCGAGAAAAATGTTTGACGTCAACACACTCCGTTTAATTAAACACTGCCAATGCGTCATCATTTATTTTTTACCCGTACCACAACACTGCATATGGTCCACTCCAGCCAAAAGTTCTTCTGTTGGCGTTTATTTAACTTTAACACTATGTCGCAACAAGCAGCCCCTTCATCAAAAGCCTGATAAATATATATTGTCACCCCTGTAGCACGTATGTCCCCATTATCGGGTTGTTTATATGCATAAACATATGAAGTTTAGTGTCCAGCAGTCAACCCTTATTTGGGCCCTAACACGGAAGCAAACGCAACGGCTAATAAATTTTGCTCATCCAGGTAGTGTCATCACTCATTCAATCATAACAAAGGTTGTTTCTTGCGGGAAAGCTTTGTAAGCATGTTTTGTTGCACGTAACTTTTCGATGAAAGCGCAAGAATCGGGTTGACTGTCAACGCTTTCTAAATACTGTCATAGAAAAAGTTACCCATCTAATTTCAAATCAAAAGATTTCTATCTCATTGATTTTTAAACGTACAAACACATCAAAGTTGTTCGCCTTACAGGAGACGCTAAAATATCTATATACTGATCACAAGAAAAGATTGTTTGAAAGAAGTGGAGCGGGAGTCCGCTTCTTCCAAAAGAACAAATCCCACCATGTACTTATAACGAAGGGGCACAAGAAGTATTTCACAGGCGCCGTGAGCGCTGTATTATTTGTTTTTTTACAGAAAGTTACTGAACATAAGATATCAATGCCGTTATTGTCGGCAATTACCCAACCGCCCACAAACATTAGAAGTCATTAGCTGAATGCAACGTAAACTGAGATAATTGTTCCCCACTGATATCCGGCGTCTGGAAGGCTTATATTGTTGTTCTAAAAAACAGACTAGCTTGCGCCATCTAGCGGCCATGTCCTATTATAGTTATTTGGGCGCCTCGCATTAGGTTTGAAAAGGCAAATTACTTATATCAACCGTATAAAACGACGGGAACCTAAGATGTGTTTTCTATACAGAGCTGCAGATTATTATGTGCGATCTAGTGTAATATAGTAAGTAGTTCAGTATTTACACCTGAATTGAGCCTGAAAAGCCAGTTCTGATACAACATCAATGTTTTACTTCAGGGTATCCCCAGCATAGCCGTATGCATCAGGGCATGGTTTGCATTTGTGAAAAATAAAGAGTGAACGTCAACTACCAGCATACACGCCAAAAACGGGTGTTAACAGGTTTTCTCTATCATAGAGTGGTCTCTTCATCCAACTATAAGGCCTCAAATTCCTGGTATATGTCAATCCACAACTGACTGATAACTTGTATACGAAATAGGTGGAAAGAGACAGGGAAGAGAAAGACAAGCTTCCTTGTGCGCTCGTGAAATCTCAGATCTGCCACCACATTGACGGCCACGTAGGCAAGCGAACGGGAATGAAAATAAAATGATGACTAAAAAAATTCACGCATCTCCACGACGGGAATCATGATGACTGGGCGAAGCACTGGGGATCGTTCTTACAGTGGATCACCCGTGAGAGTGCTTACTGCTGCTTAAACGATTTCCTATCCAATCCAATTAAATACAGTTCAGTTTTATCCAATCGAACCCATTTCATTCCAATCCAATCCAATTTATTTCAAATCCAAATCCGATTCCTTCCAAACCAATTCAATGCTCCCCGCGCATGCGCAGCACGCCTTTCCAGGAGCCCTCTCCCTCCCTCCTCCCTCCCTCCCTCTCTCCCTCCCTCCCTCCCTCCCTCCCTCCCTCCCTCCCTCCCTCCCTCCCTCCCTCCCTCCATCTCTCTCTCTCTCTCTCTCTCTCTCTCTCTCTGTAACCTTTCGTGATCCTTTTATTTTGTTCTTGTTAACCTTTTGTGAACCTTTTGTTCACAGATGCTTCGATTTACACGGTGCTGTGCCTCTCTCTCTCCCCTTCTTTCTTTCTCTCTCTCCTTCTTTCTTCTCTCTCCCTCTCGCTATCTAACGTTTGGTGAACTGTTCATTTTGTTCTTGTGAACCTTTTGTGCATCATTTTTTCACGGATGTTTCGATAAACACGGTGCTGTGCGTCTCTCTCTCTCTCTTCCTCTCCCTCTCTCTTTCTGTAATCTTTTGTGAAACTTTTATTTTGTTCTTGTTACCCTTTTGTGAACCGTTTGCTCACATATGTTTCGATTTACACGGTGCTGTGCCGTGAGCACGGAGGCCGGACAGACGCCGGACACAGCCTCGGTCTTAAGGTACTTCGCCCCTAAAAGCCATCCGGGACAGAAGAGGATCGGCTGAACAGAGAAAGGGATTCCGAAGGGAAGTTCGGTGGAAAATGGGGCATCGGAGGAAGCAACGTAGTGACCCCTCAGTTCAAATACCGATTTTAAGTGTTTTTGTGACCGCTGAAGTCGCGGTAAATCAATAAGTACGTCTGGGTCTCTCCTAGTTTAGTACTCAGTTATGGTGTTGGCCCCGATACAGAGGGGGCAACTGTAACAGCAAAGGACTGATCACGCGGAACAGAACCAAATAGCTAGACCTCGCTGCGAGTGACGTGGTGAAACGAATGCACTGCTGCTAAATACACCCCATTTAGCAGGCACGCGGGATATTTATTTCTTTATTCAAAGTACCACAGGCCCGGAAGGGCATTGATAAAGGGGAGGCAAGAAGGGCAGGTAATCAAAAGTCAAGCCGTCAAGCCGTATGTACTCATAATACGGCATGCAGTCATAATCATGACCGCGGATCCTTTCTCAACCGCCAACGCCACTTTGATATTTTCCACGAAAGCTGCTAACCACCATGGCTATCACCGCAACGTAGTGAGCTTCAGATCATAAGTTTTCAAAGTTACTCGTTTTAAAAGCTCTGTGCTTGGCCCTTGGAGAGTTAACAAAAGCCGGTGCCAGGACTAACAAGGAAAGTAGGCTGTTTTGTGCAGAAATAAGGTTCCACAGTGGCTATCACCGCAACGTAGTGAGCTTCAGATCATAAGTTTTCAAAGTTACTCGTATTTAAAAGCTCTGTGCTTGGCCCTTGGAGAGTTAACAAAAGCCGGTGCGAGGACTAACAAGGAAAGTAGGCTGTTTTGTGTACAAATAAGGTTCTGAGTAAAACTCCCCACCTGAGATGGGGTGTTTTAGGGCGGTTGGTTTGTTGAGAACGAATGAAATGTTCGAAGGTGTATGGACAGAAAACGGCTTTTACACATTCAATCTGTATAGTTGTTACCTCTTTCTTTGCTAAAATAAACAAAGGTGTTTCATTTGATTTATTTCTGGGTTTACAGCTTTTCTTCAACTGAGAGAGATGTAACTGCAAGAAGCACAGGTACACCTTTTGGTGGGATGCCCAATGGAATACCAGTGCTGTGCAAGCCTGAAAATTTCTATGAACACAGCGTTAGTTCTCTTGTTAAAAGGCTGTCGTAGCGTTATCCCCACACCCTTGACAAAACTGCGTGGGGTGCACTTTCTCGCCGCACCACTAGGCACACTGTGAGACCACATACCGGTAAGTTTTCCGTGAGCTAGTGTCTTTTATTATTATATCTTCTAGTATATTAAATCGCCAAGCACCTCCCATCTACACTGATGTGAAATAATCTTTGACTGATGAAAGAACGGAGGTATTTCCCAAGGGCAGGCTTCACACCTGAGTTGAGGCTAACAGGTGTACGGAGTGTTGTAAACGTATTCGCTGACAAGGACGCCGGCACTGCAGTCCACGAGGATTGCGTAACATCATCGAAACGAAGCGGGCACCTATCGCAGCATGCAGGAGATACTCGCGCTTCGTGGAAAGAACTGGCACGCGGAAGAAACAAGCAACGCGCTTTGAAGGAAATTTATATATACATCTATTTAAATTAGCAGTACATCAGCGCAAATGATTTGGAAATGCGTAGTGTAAGTGCAAGCTTTTTAATGCTCAAGGATGTCTTCTGTATCACTGTGTGCCTTTCAGATCTCGGTTAGGGTGTGGCCAACCGCACTGTACGAATGAATCCCGGGGATAAGATACAAAACATGAGCGAAGACTTTTGCTCATCTTTCAATTTTTATCTTTAAAGAATTTTAACAGCACAGCTGTGGCTACTCGTGGTAAGTTCACAGTTGCAGGAAAAAATACCAAGAAAAAATGACCAGCGGTCGTGAGCGCTTGCCTCGATGCGACCGCCGAGCATCATTGGCACGCGCGGAGGGTTTATAAAAATTCGCAAAAACCCCTAGGAGCGGGAAAACGCAGGATGCACGTGAGCGCTTGTCTTGCGGTGACCGCCGAGTCCCCAGTTCACACAGTTGCTTGAGAAAACAAACAACAAAACTATACCACTGTTGTCAAGAGCTAGTGCGCTTGTAAAAAAACTCTAGCGCTAATCACAAAGAAGAAAGGCGCCCTTCTTGGACAGGTGACCGCGGCCACCGCATTCTCTAGAAGCGATTATGAACATTTAAAGATAGGGCTAAGGGTGTGCCAATCATCCCCGAGACGACCTGCAGATCCCGTCAACGCTGCCTCGTACCAATGACGAGGACCTGGTGGAAGTCACAATGCTGAGGATGACTTTGCATTTACCCTTCGCACAAAGACGACGACTACCTCTTTGAAATATATGACGCTGATTACAAGCAACGCAACAATGCAAACAAACAATGATACTGAAACTTTTAAATGTGTCCGGCAACGCTCACCTACAACAGCTTCGCCCTTGAAGCCGTGCTTGTAAGTGCAAGCTTCCCTGAATTCTTGCATCTTTTCCTACAGAAGCGAGAGGGAGGGGTAGAAAGTATGTAGAAATAAAACATTTTGGTTGTTGCTTCATTCCTGCCAGTATTCATCTGTTTATGGGCTCTGGGAATAGTTTTACCGGCATGAAAGTGTTCTTTTGTTTACCAGACTGCTCAATCGCAGTCATAGTGCCGCCACAAGCAACAGACTTCCTAAGTAATGGTGGCGGTGTACAGTATGGCGACGCCCGGCCACCAATATAATTCAACCTGTACATTGTACTGGCTGCATTGACTAGGGGTAGTTTCATTCATGTGAAGCACATCATTTATATGAACTGCATAACATTATGGTTAACGGCTCAAGACATAATTTCACAAGAGCAAGCTCTCCACAGGCTTTGACCGCCCGTTACAAGTTTTGCAAACGTGTAGATCTCACTCTGTCCGGAGAAAAGGCTCTGCCGCCCGTGGCCTGCAATCGCAACGCCTGTCAAAGAGTACAAATTGCCTCATACCATTTTTCCTCAATTGGGATCCTTCGAGTGAAGTTACTTGCCACAATATTCTTGCCATTCGGCCTATGAGTCCCGGATAAGCAACCACATGGCTGCCTGAAGCACGCCGTTGTTCCTTTCAGCTAGCTCGGATGGTTTCTCTTATCTTCAACGAAACTGAAACAACTAGCAGGTTGATGGCCAGTCCCCAAGCAATATCGAACGTACCTGGCTCATATATGACATATTACAAGGGCACAGTGGGCTTGTATAGTTATCTTCAATAGAGAAACATTGAAGATCACTATATTCCTCTGGTAACAGCAAACGCCGCAATAGCGGAAGAATATAGCGTTATAACGCTATACGAGTTGTTCTCCGCCCGCGACAGGGGCACTGTCTCAGCGCGATGGCTAAGTGGTTATATGGGGCTTCATACTGACATATGGCCTATTCGTTGTCCGGGAAGCTTTATAGGCCCTGACTTCCACTAACCTAAATTCTATTAGCGTAGTTCCTTTGGGCCTGTCTGCCTGCGTTGTGCCGCAAAGTTAAACATGCAAATCAGAATTATCTTTACGTTGACGTTAGTGTCTTAGGCGAGCTCATCACCACACCAGTCTTGAGGTCGGCACGCACCTATCTTACACATGCCGCCACGGACGGCACCGTTAAAAGACAATAGCGGCTGATTGAACTTCTCGGAGACATCCGTCTGTCGGTGTCCATGTTCCAACATGAAGATGCTGAAGCGTACAAGCCAGGCACATACCCGAAGTCGGCAGGGACGCCCCGCGCCAACACTTGGTGCAACTTCCTTTTTCTCTAACATTCTAACACATGGTACTTACACACCGCTAAAGGTTTCATACCAACCCTCGGCAAACTAATACCAATTTTGCTCTATGACTATCATGCAACAGCTTTGGCTAGAAAAAAGCGCAGTGTGCCAAGATTTTAATTTATTCCACGCAGACCCCCTCTGAGGTTCTGATAAAAATGCTATTTCAAGTATCGTTACATTAAGGTTGTTCGAAGGTTCACTTGAATGCCCCAGACGATGCTTCGAGGTGAGGATACACTGGGCTCCTGGCACGGCATCTCCCGTACAGCAACCGGGGGAGTGGACGACAAGGAGAAGTGCTTTAAGCATTCACCACCCTTGTTTTCGTCAAACCCATGTTTCCTTTTTTTTCCCGTTGAAACCTTTCTGCGATGCACACGTTCACCTTTTTAACCTAAGCAATCAAACCTTCCTAGGAGTTTCCGATACACAAAAATGGATGGCACTGCAGAGGATTTGTGTCCAGCCCTTCCAAGCACGCCCGGGGTGCCCAATATCTTAAGCGTAACGCTGCGGCATGTTTGATGAACTGTTCGACTAGACTGACGACAAAAGACCTGGATTGGAGTGGTGGGAGGGAGCGATGTTGGGATAGAGACATGGGAGAATGTCTGATAAGAAGCGAGCTGTGCGGTTTTGGATTGCCGATAGTTTCTTGGTTAAAGGCTTGTGGATACTTAACTCCATAATCATTATAGGGCTATTATTGTCCACTGCATGACGAAGTCCTGGCTGATTTTAAAAGTTAAGAGGAACAGCCTTCAGGAAATTCATATATGTAGCTTCTTCCATGGAAAAAAAGAAAATGCGTAGGTTCTACCGGATCGCATAGAAACCTCAGTAGGCGTTCTCTTCCCAAATGCGAAGTAGTGCAAACGGTGTTGCAGCGCCACATACTGTCAAAGTACTTATTTTTAAAGAAAAGGGTAGCATTGTTCTACTAACTGAGTTGTTATACAAATATAAGGAGAAGTGTGCACCACTGTGTGAAGGTGCACCTTCGCACATTAGAAGGAAAAAGATGCCGGTTAGAGTTATAATCGCGGTATGATACCCTGGAATTACGTGCACGTCAGCGGTGATCTAAGAATAATATGTTACCCTTTTGGCGTCACATCTTCCGCTTGCTAAGGATAAAGGTATGAAACGAAAAACAAGAATAGTTACGTTCCATATCTACGCCCAATAAATGTTGTGTCCTGTGCAGTTGATCGTAGCGGCAACGCCGGGCCGATAGAATGTTTCGCGTCTTGGATGGTCTGAGATGAGGAAAAAGGTTGTAATCTTCACACATGAATATGTGGACCCAAAATTACAACCTGTCATTGCTTACGGCTTCCTTTCGACGACCGTAATACTGTATGTCTGAAGCTTTAGGCCCTAGTGCAATCGTCGCCGAAGGGGGTATTAGCATATGAAGATAACCCACCTAATAGTAATTTTTACGACCTCTGAATGTCTACGACGTTCATAATGTGAGACTCAAAATTAACTGGGGAATACTCAGGCGCACAGTCTGATGAATTGGTGCTATAGCATTCATGATTAATGGAGGACTACTATATGTTTTGATGCCAGTGGCGATTTCAGTTACTTATGACGTCGTTGTTTCGGCTGCGTGGAGCTATGGCCATCCTGACACCCGCGGCACTCGTAACCGTTTCGTTTTCGGCGAGCATGATGAGCAGAAATGATCTCCGAAACGGCATGTTGTGCGGCGGTGGTCGCACAGGAAGTCCACGTGGTGACTGCGGCTTTTGTCAGTAGTGCAGCGGCAAGAGCATCGCAAGTAAAACTGGTACTTTTGTTGCTTTTTTTCCCTGTGATTATCCTATAACGACTCAATAATTAAAATGACGTTGTTACGTGTGCCTTTATTTTAAACACACAGCTGTGTATTGTTATTTTGTTAAGGGTGTGTCTTTATACCAATCAATTTCTTTGCAAATCACTTTACTTGACCTTATCTGTTTGGTGAATTCGTTTCGATATGTGTTCGGTTTCTGTACACAAGTACCTGCGCGCGAACTGTGCTCGGAGGAAAGGTTTCTGTCAGGCTCGTCGCTGTTTGCCTGTCCCGGATTTTCTGTGGTAAAAAAAAACAAATTCAATTCCTTTTATTTTGCAGACAGGCACTTTGCAGCCATGATAACACCTGCGCTTTTCTTTGTGCTGTATTTCTGAGGTACACGCTTTGAACCGAAATGATACGCTGCTACCAGTATAAACATAGCGGTCGCGCTTTCGAAATGAAGAGATCGCGCTTCCGGGTCGACGACTTTTCCACCTAATCAGGTCTTCACTGCTAACTCATAAAAAGGGCCTTCTTGAAGGAAGCCGCTCTTTCAGAGGCTTCGCGGTTTTGTCCCTTCTTTACATGCCATGGCGGGCGCAGGCGATATACTTTTGCAGCCATTTTTCGTACGGATGAGGGCGGCACGAATCTCATTGTTTTATTGTACTACGTTCAATTGTATCGGTGAACATTTAGTGTCTGTGTCCCCTTCAATAATATTCAATAATATTCAATAATATTCAAGCAATAATATTCAATATTATTCAAGTACAACATGTAGCTGCTCGTGAAGCTAGCAACCACTGTGGTTTCTACCGACCGAAATGGTGAGTGTACTTCGTAAAGACGCGAGAAACCCGGCTCACCTTGTCCGGTTTCGCGTGACTGTGCGGGGAACAGAGCCGTTGTTTTAACACTGTTCGTAAGAACACCATATCATTTAAAAGGGGAAAGTCCGGACGGGCTCCGGATGTCAGCCCTGAAGCTTTCGGGCGTAAATGAAGTTTCTTCTTTGGCTTTGCCCCACTGTTTATGTTCTACGCGCAACGCGAAAATTCCAATTGACTAGTGCAACAATATGCTCGTAGGGGCTTGTCTGGCTCGTGTGCCTCTCTAAACTCGCGTGAAGCGTTTCAATCACTTCAGTTCAGCTTCCTGACAATGTGGTACTTGAATGCGGAGTGGGAAAGTGGTCATACTATGATCTCTTACTTCAATCTCAGAGTGGGCACTTGCGGAATGCAATAAAGTAGTTAGAACTCACAAAGGTATCCCAAATTACGTTGGTTAGTGAGGAGACTTGCGGTTTATGGGTTATCACAGGCCTACTCTTCGGCTTAACTCAATCTACGGTGCATGAGCGTTCACAAGATGCTGCAATAATAGCCGAGTAGGGGATTTCTCCTTCACGCGCGCCTTCCTGGAGTGATGCCATTGACGCGCGGAATGAAAGGCTTTCTGATATCCGTGTTCAAGCAACTAATAGGTATGGGGCATTCAGCGGAATTTCCACTAGTGTCTAGAATACTGCTTCTCGAAACCTCTCTTGAAGTATTGGGACTCCTTTCATACCAGACTATTTTTGTCAAAGCATCGAAAAAGCCATCTGATCTTGTTGACAGGTACTATGTTGCTCTCTTTGGACCGCTGTTTTCTTGGTCTTCCGCACACAACGCTGTGCGAATAGTTTAATTGCTGCCTTCAATTCTTTCTTTTTTTGTGAGTGACCGTATCTTGACCAAAGATAGTACGGAATGGTGAGGTAAAAATTCATTTCGCTAGATGCTTCTTTGTTCTTCAACCTTCTGAAACTTCTGCTGCTGTCAACTGTTGTGACTTCCCCTCATGCTCTAGCCTAGATGTTAATCAAATGTACAATGGTACAGCGTTAACAGTGCAGTAGATCGGTGGCCGCGCTGTTTTTGTGGCGGTTTACTACCTTAGGTTTGTGCCTCAGGGTTAGAAACGCTAAGTTAAGACATTGGTTTCCGTGGCTCGCGGGATTTGGTCCCCATCACGCTTTACAGAGAACCTTCCGGACCAACTTACTCCATCCAGCCCACTCACCAGATTTTAGAGATGGCACAAATTATTGCGCTTGGTACACAGTACTGAAAGTTACGTAAGTTTTAAAAACTAATTTTTTAAGGCCAACACTTTCCAGTTTCTTCTTCAACAGCTGAATTACTTTTATATCAATGTTGATAAGTACTCCACGGGGTCAGAATAGGTGGCTGAGGAATTTCCCCGCAATATGTTGGTCCGAACCAGGCCTTCTGCTTTGCTTATTTTTTGTTTTGTTGCGGCTGTCAGGCCGCGACCGTAGGCCAAATCGGTTTTCCAAGCGAGGCCCGTGTTTTTTCCTCGTCGTTCGGTATGCCGCACAGGCTGCCTTACTTGACTGGAAGAGTTTTTATATCTGTCGCCCCTCAACTACAATGTTCGTCTTTGAGCGTCACATTTCTGCGTTTAATTTAATGGTTCCAAAAATAATCACGCGCAAAAGAATGCCTGTCAGGGGGAACGCCGCGACATTCGATTCGCCGACACTCGTCTGTACACGTTATTTTTTTACTCCGCCTTCACTGTTTGTGTATCCTTTGAAGTCGTAGCGGATGACAAGTTCGCTTCAATAAACACTCCCTCCTTTAAGAAACCTGCTTCCCTTTGCTACGTGACAATATTCTGGACGCATATTAGAAAACAAATACAACTTATACAACTCATTGTTCATACAACTTGTGTACGTTTCACCGGGGTCATGCATGTATGGACATTTGCGCTCTTGAGTGCAGTGAGAACAGCAATTTCGGCGCTTTCTGTCTGCCAGCTCTGATTTTCGGAGTAAAAAGCAGTCAATAGCCCGAGAACAGACGTTCGTAATAAAACCCAAGCAAAGTCTAGTACACACATCTGGTATGGTTTGCGAAATTGTCTATGTGGCTCTGAGCTAGCAAACATTGTAATGTTCGCACTCCACCTGGAAACAACTAGACGAATAAAATTGCCTTTGGTGTTACGCTTCTAAACCTAGTTATCGCGAACCAAAACCAAGAATGTACACAATGCCCTTTCAAAGTTTTCCGTTGAGAATTCACAGCCTTGCCTAACAGCTATACCCAATGGCTTATTTCATTCATATTTCCGCTGCATTTAACGGAACATATAGACAGACAAGTGGGCGCGCGATGGATGGGTAAACTGAGGAACCGAGAACCAGCGAGGCGGCCGCTAAACGTAAGCCAAGTCCCGTCGTTCGCTCTGCTGGAGCGGGCGCGTACTGCCGTGCTGTCGCGAGTCATCAAGCGCAGGCGAAGCAGCGATTCCTCTCTCGCCTCGTCACGTGGCTTCGCAGCGACGAGGCACCGAGCAAGCGATAAGAAAGGCGCAGTTTGCGCGCGGGGACTGAATGCACCTTCGTCCCGATAAATCACGTTGAAAGATGTGGTGTAGTATATCTTTCGCTCTAACTAGGTTTGTGGGCACGGCTGTAGGGTATATAATGTGCAACAAAATTTTTAACCATTTCACCATGCAAAACGTCATGACCAGCGAATCTGTTTATGTAAATAGAGGTAACATAAAATTTAGGCGAAACGTTAGAGCAAACTTCATTTCTCTGTAGCGTTTACGGCGGTCATATCTGCAAATGAGTTTTGCGTCTGAGATCGGATATATAAAGTCGCAGCAGTAAATGTTCCCGTAGTTGAACACTAACAAGCCAAGTTTCTCAAGCAATAGCTTGGTTTATGCGGATTGAGCATGTAGTGAATGCGCGCAATAGCATCGCAAGAGACATCCGCCGCAGTGCCCAGTGGCTATGGCTTTGTGCTGCTGATTCCAAGGATGCTGGTCCGATCCAAGCCGTGATGGCCGCTTTCCACATGAAGAAGTAAAGAACAAAAGCCCTTATATCGAGATTCCGACGAACGTAAATATCCCGGGAGGTTGAAATTGATCCGGAGGCCTCTATTTCGGCGCGCTTTTTAGCCAAAGTGCAACTTCGGAGCATTGAAACCCGCAGTCAATCAAAAATTGCAAGACATGACACAGGCACTTCTCGGCGCACTCGGCGCTGTAGGCACGAACACGCCGTGATCTTATATACAGCCAAGTCATTCTTCTACCGTTTTCTAATGGCCCGCGTTTACCCTCTCCCTAATCCTCTAATTGCGTCCCACCCCTTAACGAACAACTGATAAGCCTTCTTGGGCTGGCTTGATCTTGGCTCAGCTTGAAGGTCAGATTTTCGACACAAGAATCTGGGCGTTTTTTGGGTTTTGCCTAGGCTTCGTAGGCCTCTCCTAAAACCGCCTACAGCGAACGTACCGTCAAGCAAATCGCTATATATGCGGACGCACTGGGAATCGAAGGCTGTAGCGTGGCTTCAAAATAGGCTTCGTGTAGTTCTCGGTCCTGCCTAAAGTAGTTTGGCCAAGACAAGGGTATTGTCGATCAAGCGTTATTATTTAGATGCCGTTACAACAAAATTTATATCTACAGCAGTAAATCCTACTCTATATTCTTTAGCTCTTAGCAAAATACTCCAACCTGCATTCCATCTATAATTACTGCCCAGGATTCAATCTCAGCCAGTGATACTGCCGTATTCCTTGGCACTCGTTTCCATCAAAACTTCACGTTTTACCAATGCGTTACAGATGTCAAGAAGAAAATGACTTGTTGTATAAAGGTTCTCTTCAAAGCTCGCTAATATTTCAGCTGATCTATTTTTGCTTCGCTTCTTTATGCTTTTTATTCACTCGCCAATTACTGCGTCATATTGGCATGGGTGGAAACGTATACTCCTCACATGTCCTTGCTCAACTGTCACAAAACCAAGCCATTACTACTCAGGTTCCGTTCATTCAATACAAATGCTAGACCAGTCATAAAAACCATTTATATTCTGTGAGTTTCAGCCTTCGCAAAGTACAGGCTTGGTTTCTTTCTCAACTGCGTACTTAGGAACCAGATTCCTTTCCTTTTTACCCACGCTTCGTAGGTTGTTAACCTGAACATCCCCAGCTTTGCTCAGAACAATAGATTCATTCAACTACAAAACTACAAAAACCAAACTGCTCAGTTTTTTACAATATCCTTCAAGAACACACTCCCAGTACTGGAAACCTAAAAATGTAGCCACAAGCTCATTACGATCTCATTTATATAATATAATCATAATACATTTTAAATGATTTTATACATTTTATATACATCATATACTTTTAAATGATCATAATACATTTTGTGAAATGTATTGTGTTCTATAGTTCAATTCACCTTTTCCTATCCTCGTTTTTTGATATGTGTTCCTTAGAGCAGTGAACATTTGTTTGCTTTTTCTCTATGTCTTCAACATTCAGTCAGAACAGGTATGTTTGTACAAGGTTGTGTTTACTCTATGAAGCGTTGTATATGAGTTTTGTAATTCATTCCTCTTCTTATGTTGTCGATATCACATCGAGTAAGATAAGAAAATGAACTTTATAGTATTAGTTTATACCCGTCTGCTTGGTAGAAAGTATATTACCGACTGCTGCGTTTTGTTGGTCTTATTATTGCTTTTATTGTTTTTTTGCCTATAGGCCCTATTGCGTTTTCACTATTCAATAATGTATTGTTTTCTACTGTTCTTTACATTTATCAGCACCGGAGATCGTAATGCAGTCACAGATTGTGATGCCTTCTTCACTATAACACATTTCTGTAACACACTACTGTAAAATATAGTTTTGACGCAATATAAGTGATTCTGATTTTGAAATAAGAGCGCAACACGCACACTATTTACTTTAATTATAAACAATGGCGCCGGGATTAGACACACAAAACAGAAATCCCCACCACTTTTGAGTGCACAAGTACATGAGAAAACAGCGTTAAAAGACGACGATGACAGAACGGTTTGTGTTTGTATGACTTGAGTTCACGACATTTTCTGGCTATGTTTCCGCACGCTCCAATAGTGCGCCAAACCGATTCCTTGCTGCCCATTCTGACTCCAGATATGTAGAAAATAGCGTCGCATGGTTGGGCCTCCCGCAACTGTTTATTTTGTTGCCAGCATTGCTGTATATGTTGTCAAGAAGCATTCCTAAACAAACAAACTTTTGTCTAATTTCACCCAGTGGGCTTTATTTTGACAACGACGTTTTACTTTGCGTTATTGTGTTTATTCTCACTTTTTTAGAAATATTTCCAATATTGTGAATAATACTGAAGTTTAACAAACGTTTTCAATTTTTTCCTTTTGGACCAGGGACTTAAACAAATTGACATTAAACAGTTCATACGGTCGTTGATGGGATTGGCCAACCCATACCCCAGTAAAAAGCCACTGACCAGCTAGTTCCATTGTCAAGCACTTCAAGAGAGAAACAAATTTCAATTTTTAATACCTCAAACAACATGCCTACAGTACACAAAGTCTGCTGTCTCGCGGTTTATTTCAGATGAAAAAATATATATACAAGTAGAATTCTTCAAAATTACCAAAATATTTCAGGTTTTAAACTCACTGGGGCGTGTTATGCCGGCTCTCAAAAGCCCTTCTTGTGTAATAAAACCTGCTATAAGCTGTAGTTACAAGCCCCGCTACCACGACATTACCTTCTAAGCATTTGACGCCACAAAATGTTTGTTGTAAGCTTAGACGCGCGTGTCTAAAATAATCTCAAATAATCCGCTTGTGTAATTGAGCACTTGCGGTAAGCTGTCATGATCCAGGAGTGCACAGTTGTCTTTAACTGTATAAGTTGCCTGCATCTGACTGTGGCCCCAAGCAAAATTCGGCTTTATCGTCAGGAGAGGCTTACGACTCACTTAAAGCGATAACGAGAATAAAATGTGGGCACGGCAGTATAATACCAGATTACTCCCGTAAGCAGCTTACGATTTTTAAGCAATAAAAGCAAATGCTAGAAATAAGGCTCAATAGAAAATGTACTGTTAAATAGGGAAAAATACCTTCCATTCCACTCCAGCAAGGCTGCATCTATATAGAAAGATGCAACAGGATGACATGCGTGCGGACTTGAAAACAGGATCATTACGAAACTTGTTGAGTAAGAAAAAAACGTCGTTCTGGTTCCTGAGTGAAATCGGCACATTTTTCGCTCCACTTGTTCTTACACTGACAGAAATCAAGCCTCTTTTTTTCTGCATTGCATCACTCACTATAAGTCATCATCATCATCGTATTGATCATCATCATCACGAGAAGCAGCAGCAGCAGCCTGTCTACGCCAACTGTAGGGTAAATGACTGTCCCATAAATCTGCAATTATCCCGCTCCTGTGCTAACTGCGACCAGTTTATACCGGCAAGCTTCTTGATCTCATCTGGCCACCTAACTTTGTGCTGCCCCCTGCCCCTCTTGCCTCCTCTAGGGATCCGCTCTGTTTTCCTTGATTACCAACGGTTAGCACGCCTACGCAATACATGCCCTGCACACGCAATTTCTTCTTCTTAATTTTACACATTCAGACTTAATTACACACACTATGTGTAGGATTGTATAACTGAAATGTTTAGCTGTATTTCACTGCCACCCCTTCCTGCCCCCTGAGGCGGAGCGTATTGTAGAGGGCGTTTTGACAGCGTCACGTGACCTCTTATAAGCTGACCGAATTGCAAGTTTGCATAGCAGCAAGTTCTATTAATCATACTAATGCATGATTTTCGGTGTGTTTATATAAACCTGTAACGTATTTGTGTGAATATTTACGAAACATAACTACAAAAAGAAGAAAAACACTGACGTGGCTTGAACTAGTGGTGCACGGCTGGAGAAAGAGCAGGGCTCGCGGCCCCTCTCGCCTAATTGTAGACGAAGGTAGAGGGGCCGCCTCTCTCGTTTGGTCGGCTGTCGCACCCAACTTGAATTTCCGAACTTGCGGCTGAAAGTTCTCCATTATTTGGAGGCTAAGATCGTTTTGTTCAGAGACTTTCACAGTTATGTCATTGTGAACCGCGTTAGCACGCCCTAGGACCCGTGGCAACCGGCTTTGCGAACTTGGCGTCTGTGCTCACTACATCAGGCGCAAACGCACATGAACTGGCGTGTACAAAAACACGCGAGAGATCATGTCACAAACACTGGGCAGAGGGTTCTAGAAGTTCCAGCTGGCCAGCGCCCGGATCTCCTCATGAGGCACGCGATTACGCCTGCTCGTTATTTTTTTTATATTTCTTGAGAGCTCCTCACGTCGGGCAAGCCCACGCACAAGCCTGGATGTTGCGAGGGGACACTCACGAGGCGCAGTCACGTACCCTCCGTCCTTTTTTTTGTATTTCTTTCTGGTAACGCTACAAGAGAGAACTAATGGCTTGAACAGTTCTGCTGTTAAGAACAATGTTTCAGACATCCTACTGCGACACTGTCCATTTTGCCTTCAGAAATTGCAATGCATGTCAGCAACACGGGGTGCGAGACAGCACTTCGACCAAAGGGGTTGTGCCTCCTCTCTGTCCGGTGCAGCGCGATCAGCTGGCTGCTTTGCATCTTTTCTTAGCAGCAATTGTCAAAGCGCACGGTTGCGCGGCGTTCTTTGTATGTACTATATAACAAAGTAAAATGCTTACCTAACAAATTTGGGAATGTTACTTTAAGAAAAAAACTGGCTCCAATCCACGCTGTGAAGTTGGTTGGAAAGCAATGCTTTAATCGACACCCACAATTGCCCGTGCGACGTAAATTAAATTCACACACGTGGCTCTACAAAGACTGAAACAGGAGATTCACCCACCGTGGTGGTTCAGTAGCTAAGGCGTTATGCTGCTGAGCACGAGGACGTGGTTTCGATTCAAGGCCGTGGCGGCCGCTTTTCGGATTGTGGGGAAATGCAAAAACACCAGCGTGTGCGAGATTTCTGCGCACATCTAAGATCCCCAGGTGGTCAAAATTATTCCGGAGCTGTACACTACCCCACGCCCCACCGCCTACGTTGCGTCGGCGTGATAAACCCTAGAACCAATCAATCGAAACCAGAGATTCGGCCAGACGTTATCTGGAATCCGCAGGGGTGGCGTCCCGTACGCACCAGCAGCATCATCCACGGCTGTATAGAGTGGGGGAAACCGCCGCTGTAGCCTGGCGGTGAGTCGTGAGAAAAAAAGTGGAGAGGAGCATTCTTCGAATGGTGGGACAGTGGAACCTAGCCGTCCTGACGTGCTAGCTTCAGGCTACACCACCGCGCTACACAAGTGTAGACATCGCAACAATTCCGCATGTCAGCTTAGTGATTCCCATTTGCACGGAATTAAACTACTTAATTTAGAAAGTTTGAGAATTACGAGAAAGCTGAGGAAACTTTTATAGTCGCTTTTTATCAGAACCAATTGCTATATTCTCCTTTGTAATACCTATAAAAACACAACCGAATCGGTAATCACCAATTTTGAAAACGGAGTCCCATTCCTGGTAAGCAGTGTGCGAAAGGTAGCATTTATCTAGCTGCCAGATGTCTGTATGTGGTATCTACATTCTGTTTTCCCGCTCTGCAAACCAATCCTTAAACTGTGTTTGCCCTACGACCACTTAACTCCGTCGGGTGCAGGTTACCCTGGAGGTTCTGTCGAACACGGTAATCAAGCCGTGCAAAGGCACCGCGAAATGTACGCGAAGCTTCACCAAAACAATGCCAAAAACTGCCGTCTATAAAGCCGACGACAAATCCGTACCGCAGACGCCGCCACCTCGGAGCAGGCACTTCGGCGTGGTGAAAGCTGGGTAAATTTGTCGCGCCATCTCTAGTGTGCTCCGTGAGTGAAACCCTCCACCTACCTTTCTTCATCCCCCCCCCCCCCCCACCCGCCGGCTCCAACGCGTTGCGAGTTTGTTGTCCCGCACCCCACGAAAGAACCATTGGCTGGTAGAGCTGGCAAGCTTTGCTTAAAAAACAGCCCCCAGCAGCTTGTTTTCATACTGTGTATTATGTTTTTCCAGTGCCAGTGTGCGTCAGTTACAGTGAGTACTAGAAAGCAATTCGACCAAAGAGATGCTGCCTCCACTCTTGCCGGTGCATCGTCTGTCGGTAGGGATGATTGTTGTTCATCTTAGAAGTGTTTTCGCAAAATGTGCTGTCGTTTAGCTGTGCTCCTGAATCTCCATGTAAAGAAAACCCTATTATATTCTATGTACCCGCCTGAAAAATCCTATCCGTCAAAATAAATAGCACGGTGCCGTGTAGCACCATACAGACTGCCGCCATCTTGTCTTCCTTATGTTGTCCCCTCAAAGCTATTGATAAACAGCGTGGTGACGCGTTCAATCTTCCCATTATTCACTAGCTGAACTCCAGTTCCCCTCTCACCCCATACGCCTGTTGGTCCTGTTGGGTCATCGATAACGAAGGGCCAGACTTTCTCTCGATTCCACAACATCTACAGTGAGTTGTGCTTCCGCAGCTTCATTATATGAAAATGCCGGGTACCTTGGCGTCACCCATATGTATGACCACGTGCACCGCAAACTCTTCTTGCCGGGCCTCTAGCCTCCCGTTTGCCGCTACGTCCTGGTGCAACAAGAGCCAGCGCCGAAGGGCGCAGACCACACTTTCACCTTTCAATTGCCAATCACTCGATATACCTGCAAAAGCTTCTTCCGAGTTGGCTTAAACCTCCTCAGCCCATTTCCTATTCCCGTGCTTGGAAATTAATGGATCGCTGTCTCAACAGGCTAAGGAACGCGCTATGCAATCAGGCCTGCAGTTTCGACGAACTCCGCTTTAGATGTAGCTGACTCTTCTTCGCGGCCTTAGTCTCTAATAAGCTGCGCCTGGAAGCTTAGACAATAACAGGATTGCTCAAGCTGTTATGGTCGAACTGTAAATAGGTAAAATGGCTCTGATCTCTGCGAGTAGGTAAATAATCATGTGGGGATCACCTTGCATTTGGAAGAACACAAGACAAAGGCAATGCCGACAACCGAAGAAAGGCAGTGGGGTGTCGTGTATTTCCTGTTTTTGTTGTGTTCGTCTAAATGCAAGGTGATTCCCATCAGATCCGTGTACATAGGTTTCATCGTTGTACATGACCGCTTCACCGTCATTTATGGTTGCTCTCATTTTTGTTTTGCATTCGCGAAACATACATACATGCATACATACATACATACATGCATATACATACATACATACATCCATACATACACACACATACATACATACATACATACATACATACATACATACATACATACATACATACATACATACATACATACCAGTGTGTCAAACCGAAAAATATACCGGTTCGGTTACGGTTCTTGTTCATGCGAAATCATTTCGTTCCGGTTCAATTCCGCTTCGACAAAATCACGTACCGAACCCGTTCGTGAACCGGTTCGGGAGCTTGAACCGGTACGAGAGCCGGTTCGATGAGTTGAATTATCACTGAAATTGGAAAAACACATATAGTAGTTTAAAATGACAGTCAAATCAAAATACAAAAAAATTTAAAATGCTGCTGTTCCCCAAGGGCAGTGGCGCAAATTCAAAGCAAACATTAAACAATTACGAGATATGAGAACAACAGATGAAGAGGCTGCGATTTACCACCTATTTTCTCGCCCAGATTTTACGTTGTTCTAGCGACTATTCATAAATCCACCTCCAACAGATATGACGGTTGGATACATTTTCTGTCCTTTCCTTTTTTGTTGAAATCGCAGTCGTCGCCATGGAATCGCCAATTACGCTAACCTTAAAGCCTTTAATTTAGGCCTGCGTACTGGCGCTTTCAAATACCAGCGCCTAATACCAATGGCGCACATTTTTTTATAGTTGTACCCAAACAAAAATTCTACAACAGGCACATAAGTACTACCAATGAATCTGATTATTTGGTCACCCTGAATGATTTGTTAGCTATCACCTTATTGAATGTGTTAGCCACACTTTTGTTAAAAGTGAATTTTAGTTTACGCTCAGTCACTGCATTATTGCTCTGGCCACTATAATTCTGTTTGCGATAGCTATACCGGGTGTGTTCATTAGAGTCAGTACGTCATGGTACCGCCTTATCACGGCCACAGTTCCGTGTGCAACATTGCGGAATCTTAAAACAGATTATGCCGTTTCGAAATAAAAGGGAAATTTGGCGCGCGGTGCATGAGATGGGACTTTTCTGGGTTGACGCTTTTTAATTCGTCCCCAGCAGTACTCCCTCCGGAACGAGTAGGTGTGGAAGTAATATAGCGAGTTGGGTTGTTAGTACAAGTGCACCTTCAAAAAAAAGTAGATCTCAAAGAAACAAAACTGCAGAGCAAGCAGAAAAGATGAACGGTGGGCGAATGGGACAATGTGAGGTACCGGCCTGCCTTGCTGCTTATGTCATCTGCTTTATTACTTTGTCTGCTTCTAAGACAAGATCGAGGGCTGCAGTTTCCTGCCAAGGGATTAAGTGAGCACCTAAACAGTTTTCCCTTACACATCTGTTGTTATTTGTATCAGTAAAAAACGGAACTTGTCCACTGTACTGTCCTCAAAAACTGACCACGGGACTCACTTCCTTCGCATTGATGAAACGTTTGGTTGTGAAAGGCAGGGCAAAGAAACGTATAGAGCAATATCCACGTTTTGTGTTTTTTTTACTTGTTCGGTTTTACTTTTTTTCCGTAATATTTTAAAACAATGGGATTCGCCTTTTCTTTTTGTTGTTTTTCGTGTAAACACATTTTTTTCAAAAAACCGTGCGCATTTAATGCCCGGTGCTATATTTCTCCGCAACGTGGACAGGTCTATTCCCGGTCTGGTGCCACAAAAAGGCAGGTATATTTCTGCTCTGAGGCGCAGCTTATGTTGCAGGCAGCCGGACTAACCTTAACCAGCTGGTATTATAAAACATGGATCAAAATCTGAATACACGGACGTTCTCAATTTCCATCTACTTCAGAAAAGCGGTCGTAGGTAAGGGAAATCGAGGCCACGTGTGGTCAGCAGAAAACGGCTCAGCCACTGAGCAGGTCCTGCAGTCACACTTGTCAAGTATAAACAATCTGGAGTTGTCGTACTTTTTCAACAAACGTTTGCTCACATCGGGTGTGGGCTTTCGCATCTCCAATAAAGCCGATGCACGGGAAGGGCAAACTCGTGTTATGTCCCCTGCAGGCTGCCGATAATAACATTTCGTTTGGTCAGCTTGCACTGCGCTCGCGCTCCCAGCAGCAACACATCATTGCTACATTGGTGCTCATTCACTTCCCCTGTTGTTCCATAGAGCGTGATAGTGTTCAATTGCCTCGAGGGGAAAGTGCGCGAGCGGGTACGAAGTTGACGGTACGTGAAAGAAAAAAAGGCCGGAATTGCATTGACTGTGCAATATCAACAACTGAGGATGGATCCGTTTCGGCATGAACCGGTAACCATTATTTATTTTTTTTGGTTCAGTTCCGGTTCGGATTCAGTTCCGGTTGGATTCAGCGTGCTCAAAAAATAACGGTTCGGGTTCGGGTTCAGTTCCGGACAAAATACCGGTTCAGTTCCGGTTTTCGGTACGGTTCGGCTCCGGTTCGAAACCCTGATACACGCATACATACATACATACATACATACATACATACATACATACATACATACATACATACAAACTTACATACATACATACATACATACATACATACATACATACATTCTTGCATACATTATCATGATCATCATCATCACCACCAGCCTATCTACGCCCACTGCAGGGCAAAGGCCCCTCCCATTACTCTCCAATTACTCCGGTCCTGTGCTAACTGCGACCAATTTATCCCCGCAAACTCCTTATCTGCTTATCTAACTTTCTGCCCCCTCATGCAACGCTTGCCTTCTCTAGGGATCCACTCTGTAACCCTCAATGACCAACGGTTACCTTGCCTTCGCATTACATACTTTGCCCACGTCCATTTCTTCTTATTTCTACTAATATGTCCTTAACATGCGTGTGTTCCCTGACCCACTCCGCTCTCTTCTTGTCTCTTAATGTTACACTCATCACCTTCCGTTCCATTGCACGCTGAGTCGTCCTAAATTTGAGTTGAACCCTCTTAGCCTCCAAGTTCCTGCCCCGTAAGTGAGTACCAGTAAGATGCAGCTGTCATACACTTTCTTTTTATTGGACAATGGTAGGCTGCCAATCATTATCTGAGAATGCTGCCTGCCGAATGCACTCCACGCCATTCTTATCCTTCGAATTATCTCTGCCTCATGGTTGGGATCCGGGGTCACAACTTGGCCTCAGTAGATATATTCGCTTACTACTTCCACGGCCTCGCCACCTATCTCAAACCGCTGTGCTGTCCCGAGGTTATTGATCATTACTTTAGTTTTCTGCATACTAATTTTCAGGCCAACGGTTCTACTCGGTTTGTCCAGTGCGGTAAGCATGCTTTGCAATTCCTCCCCCGAGTTACTTAACAAGGCAACGTCATCAGCAAATATGAGGTTATTCAGGTATTATCCATTAACCCTTACTCCCACCTGATGATGATGATGGTTTGATTTTATTGGCGCAAGGCCGACATGGGCAAAGAGCGCCAAACACAGGTATTTGATGAGGAGAGAACACGAAATAAAATCATTTAAAAGACTATGAGCACGGCTGGTGTAAAGGGCCAGTGTGAAGAACAAGAGTAATTAAAAGATAAATAAGGTGGCTGGTGTTGTTGATTCAAGAGTGCTTGCCATGTTTCGCGAAGGTGTTGTCTCATGTGTGGCTTAAGGTCAGTGTAGGGTACTGTTGCTAAGTCCGGTGTATTTGTATGTGCAGCCGCAGCAGCCATCTGATCAGCGGTCTCATTTCCCGCAATCCCAGAGTGGCCTGGAACCCAACACATGATCACCTCGAGAATTAATGCATACGCTGACATAATGGTTTTATACACTACATTAAGAACATGGTTTTTAGAAGACTTGTTGGATGACAATGCATGTACAACACTCAGTGAATCTGTGAAAATGATAGACTTGGGTATTTCATCTTGCACTATGTGATTTAAAACAAGCAAAACTCCATGGGCTTCCGCCGTAAAAATGCTGGTCTTCGAGTTCAGGGTCTTAGGGACTCTAAAATGGGTTCCGTATGCCGCACACGACACAGTAAGGGCAGTTTTTGATGCGTCACTGTAAAACTCTGCACATTCATACTTAGACTGCAGGTACAAGAATTGCTGCAAAATAGCAGTTTGTGGTACCCTCGTTTTATCAATTCTCACGAAGGACAAGTCACAACACACAGGTTGAAGCTGCCAGGGTGGTAAGACGTCAGTAAAAGAAGATGTGTAAATGTCTAAAAAGGAGATGTCGAAATTTCAAGCTTCCTGTCTCACTCTAAGTGAGAACGGCAAAGGAACAGACGGAGGATTTACAAACACTGGCGATGTGGGTGTATCATTAAAAACTGGTTTAAAAGGATCGTCTTTGGTTTAAAAGGACTCAAAGATGAAATTTAAAAGCGTAGAGAAAGTTCACATACGTTCGTTGGTACTCAAGGCACTACTTATTACATTCAACATGTAGACTCTGGGCCGGGCTAGTGCGGAAGGCACCCGACGCAAGGTGCACACCCAAGTGGAGTACTGGATCAAGACTTTTTAGAGTTGTTTTCGATGCCGACCCATACACGACACTTCCGTAGTCTAATCGAGACCCGACTAACGCGGTAAAGACCCGGAGAAGCAGTTCTTTGTCTGCACCATAAGATTGGTGGGAGAGGACCTTGAGAATGTTTAGTGTTTTGAGGCATTTATGTTTAAGTGCTTTGATGTGTGGGATGAACGTGAGCTTTTCGGGAAATATGACACCTAAAAACGTGTGCTCCCGTTTAACAGGAATAGGTGCAGGGTTAAGCGTAATCTCAGGGTCCGCGTTAATCCCGCGCTTGCGGGAAAACACAACACAAGTACGTTTGGCCGGATTTAGTTTAAACCCGTTAAGGTCCCCCCAACCAGCAAGTTTCTTAACACCGAGCTGTACTTGAAGTTCGCATATTGACAGGTTACAGGATTTAAAAGATATTTGCATATCGTCTACATAGATGGAACAGGAAATGGTCGGCGGCACTGTCTTTCGGAGGGAGTTCGTCTTAACTGTAAACAACGTGCAGCTTTGAACTCCACCTTGCGGCACACCATTTTCCTGCAAATATACATTGGAAAGTGCACTGCCAACTCTTACTCTAAAGGTTCGTTCGGCCAAATAACTACAAAGAGTGTTCATCCTGTTGCCGGAGACATTAAATGACTTAAGGTCCCCGAGGATGCCGTAGCGCCAGGCTGTATCATAAGCTTTTTCAATATCGAAAAATACAGTAAGGCAGAACTAGTTATGGACAAATGCATCTTTTATGTAGGATTCCAGTGCAACAAGTTGATCATTGGTAGATCGCCCCACCCGGAAGCCTGCCTGGCAGCCCTCGAGATGACCGTTGTACTCCAGAAAGTACACGAGCCTAAGGTTTATCATCTTCTCGAGGAGCTTACACAGGCAGCTTGTCAGGGCGATGGGACGATAAAACTTGCGGGAGAGGAAGGGTCCTTACCCTCCTTCAGAACGGCCACAACTATGGCCTCCTTCCAAGACCTTGCAAGGTGCCCCGAAAGCCATATTCTGTTGTAGAGGTGTAGGAGTGTCTCAAGAGTGTTCTCGTGTAGGTGTTGTATCATGGTGTATGTAATGATGTCTGCCCCTGGAGCTTACAAGTGGAAAGAGCAACCTTCAGCTCATGAAGTGTGAATTCAGAGTTGTAAGCAGAATTCGACTTGTTCTTGCCTCGTAAGGGCTTCTTTTCTGCAGATGTTTTGTGTTGCATGAAAGTATTAGTGTAGTGTGCTGAGCTGGACACGTGTTGGAAGTGTTGTGCGAGTGTGTTAGCCTCGTCTTCCAGTGTGTCCCCTGTTGTACTAACCAGGGGCAGGCTGTGTGTCGCTTGTCCTTTTAGTTTTCGTATTCGTGTCCAGACTTTGTGTGTATCAGTGTATGAATTGATGGAAGTGAGGAAGGTGCGCCAACTCTCCCTTTTCGCCTCACGACGCACTCGCTTCCCAAAAGCCTTTGCCTGTTTAAAAAAATGAGGTTATCTGACGTGGAGTACCGGCGAAGACACCCCACGCCTGGTTCTGGGCCTCTCGCGCCCGCCTGCAGTCCTCGTTCCACCAGGGCCTCCTTGGGCTGCGGGACCCACTGGAAGCCTGGGGAATAGACTTTTCGGCGGCGTCGAGGATGTGCGCCGTGACCAGTTGGGCGGCTTCCTCCACGTGTAGGTCTTTTATGGATGTGTGGTGTAGTTGAGATGTTTGTGTGAATGTGCTCCAGTTTGCTTTTGATTCATTCAACTTTTTATGGGAAGATGGACTGCTCGGGCCTATACCTATATACGTTAATGAAGTGGGGAAATGGTCACTACCATATGGGTCTGGGCCCACACCCCACTCAAGACATGAAAAGAGAACTGCGGAACCAATAGCCAAGTCAAGATGCGAGTATGTATTGTGTCCTAAGTTATGGTATGTAGGCTGTTTTTTGTTGAAAAGGCATGCTCCGGAGGATGTAAGAAACTTCTCTATCAGGCGACCTCGGGCATCTGTTCTGGAGGAGCCCCAAAAAGAGTTGTGCGCATTAAGGTCGCCTGTTATTATGTATGGTTCGGGCAGCTGGTCAAGCAGTGCCCCGAAATCAGAGCTCAGAAGTGAAAATCAGGAGAGATGTAAATGGAGCATATCGTTATAAACCTATTAAATATTATCGTACGGATTGCTACAGCCTCAAGGACAGTGTTCAGAGTGACAGGGGGGCAGGCTAAGGATTTCCGGGCGACAATTGCCACACCTCCAACCCTGCAGCCAACCCTGTCCTTTCTGAATACCATGTACATATTTAAGAAATCTGTTTGTTTAGAATTGAGGTGGGTTTTCTGGGGACACATGATACTTGGCTGACTGGCATGCAGAATCTCATACACATCGTCAAGATTTTTAAGCGGGCCTCTGCTGCTCCATTGGATGATATTTTCTGTTCCCATTATTGAAATTTAAGAACAACTGGAGTGTGTGTGTGTGTTTGTTATAGTGTCGTCTTTCGGGGCTGTTATTCTAGGATTTTTAGGCTTTTCTGTCGGCTTGGACATCGGAGGCCGCTCCTTGCGCTGCGTTGCAGGCAGGAACAGCGTGACATCCATCTCCTCGTCGAATGCCAGAAGGGTGCCCGGCAGACCAGGTCCCCCGGACTTGGCCCCCTTTCGAGAGCCCTTCGTTTGAGCCGCCACCGTCGAGGGCGTCCGGGGCACCAGAGGTGGCACGGGAGGTGCGGTGGCGGTGGGAGCCGATGCGGGGCCCCCGGTGTCCATCCGGTCGGCACCCTGCAAAGCAGTGGAGGAAGGGGAGCAAAGGCGGGAGCAGCACCGGTCCCCACAGAAGAGGTTGTCACCACAACCGCTGCTGCCTCAGCAAGCGGCGTGGCAACGAATTGCGATGCCTGAGGCACTTCAGGGGGGGTGCAAGAGGGACCAGGTCAGACTCGCTGAACTGGGTCCCTGTGGACACCACACGCCGCTCCGCCCCCCGGCGAGCCGCGTCGGCGTACCTCCCCAGAGGGAAAGGGGCGAACCTCTTGCGCGCCTCTGGGAAGGTGATGTTCTCTGTTACTTTGACATTGATTATTTTCTTTTCTTGTTGGAATTTCTCACATTTGCGGGAGTACGCCGCGTGCGATCCCCAACAGTTAACACAAGTGAAGGTGGTGGAGTTGCAGTTATCTGTCGGGTGGTCGTGTGCGGCGCATTTGGCACAGGTCGTTTTGCCGCGGCAAGAGTTGGTACCGTGCCCGAACCGCTGGAATTTGAAGCAGCGGCGCGGGTTTGGTATGTACGGTCGGACTGGACATCGTATGAAGCCTGCATTGACCGACCCGGGGAGCGTTGAGCAGTCAAATGTCAAGATCAAGTGTTTTGTACCGATTTCGGTGTCATTTCGACGCATGATTATTCTTCGTACTGCCGTCACACCCTGATTTCAAAGGCCATCAAGCAGATCTGTCTCTGTTTCGTTCATCAGGTCAGGATCGGAGATGACGCCCTGCGGACTGTTCAGCGTGCGGTGGGGTGTGATCTTTATGTCTGTATCTACCATGCGGGTTTGTTTGAGGGGGTTGATAGATTGCTGCCTGTTGTTAATTTCGATCAGGATTTCCCCTGTTCTGAGTTTCTTCCCTTTGTAGGATTTTCCTGCAATGCCCTCAAGGAACTTGGAGATGAGAAAAACAGACTGTGCAGTGACGGGCTTTGACTTGTCAAGAGATTCCATTACTAGAAAGCGGGAAAAATTGTCAGGTTTTGGAAATGTCAACTCTGTCAAGGGAGGAAAGGAGACTTCGGTGCGGCCCCTTTTCGGGGGCCGATCACGTTTTTGGGGGGGTTTTGAACTATCTATATAGCATAGGAAAAAGCAGGGGACGGGGGTACTTTCTTCGCTCGGTTTACCCTGATGCCGACATAGGTCCCGGAGCTCCCTGCCTGGTAAACATACAGGGAGCCCATCCGCCGGAGCTTGACCTGGGCTCCGACGGCCACCGTTCGTGGTTTCTAACCCTCCACCTATAAACACATCGCCACGGTTGGATCCAGCTTATGTTTGGGGGCTCGGGGTCCGCGGTGTCGCCAATACCGTCACCAGGATTGCTCAAGGTGCCCCGTGCGGGGCTTACTCCCACCTGTTCCCAATCCAACGTTCTGAATACTTCTTGTAAACATGCTGTGAATAACACTCGGGAGGTTGTGTCTACTTGTCTGACCCCCTTCCTTATAGGTATCTTACTGCTCTCCTTATGGGGGATGATACAGCTGTGGACCCATTGTAGATATCCTCTAGTATTCTTACCCAATGCTCATATACACCCTGTTTCCATAATGCCTGAATGGCCGCTGAGGTTTCAACCGAATCAAATGCTTTCTCATATTCTATGAAGGCTATATATGGGGGTTCGGTATACTCAGAGCACTTCTCTATCACCTTATTGACCATGTGAATATGGTCCATTGCTGAATAGCCTTTACAGAACCCTGATTGTTCTTTAGGTTGACTGAAATCTATGGTTGCCGAAATTCTGTTAGCGTTTACCTTGGTAAGTACCTTGTAGACGAATGACAGTAAGCTGATCGTCCTGTAATTTTTTAAGTCTGTCATGTCACTTTTCTTATGGATTAGGATGATGTTCGCGTTCTTTCAAGATTCCGGTACACTTGCGGTCATTAGGGATTGCGTAGACAGGTTTGCCAGTTTTTGAAGTACAATTTCTTCGCATTATTTCAAGAAGTTTGCTGTAATCTGATCCTCACCAGGTGCTTTGCTCCCTTTTGTTTCTTTCAAAGCCCTACTTACTTCTTCTGTCGTTATTGGTGGGATGTCTATCTCCTCTGAACTACTTTCTCGTTCGACATCAACCTGGATATCCTGGCTACTGTACAGAATCCTTTAAAACCCCTCGACTAGTGTGAGTATTTTATCTCTGTTTGTGATGACATTGCCTTGCTTGTCTTTAAGTGCATGCATCTGATTTCTCCCCACGCTAAGATGCCTCTTCACTGCTTTCAGGCTACCTGCGTTTCTTATAGCGTATTCGAACCTCTCCAAAATATACTCCCGTATGCCAGCTGTTTCACCGTTATTGAATAACTTGGAAAGCTCCGCTAGTTCTATTCGGTCAGTTGGGGTTCAAGTTGTGATGGTTTGCCGTTTCTAATTAGATCTTTTGTCTCCTGACAAGGTTTCCCAGTATCCTGTCTAGCCATCGTGCCCCCGACTTCTACTGCATACTCTGTGATAAAGCGTGTAAGGCTGTCGCTGGCTTGCTGTGTCGTAAACTCTGCTTCCTTGGTAAGAGCTGAATACCAGTTTTGCAGCGCGATCCTGAATTCTTCTTCTTTACGTCTTACTGTTAGCTCATTATTCGGCTTCTTTCGAACTACATTGTTACGGTCCCGCCTCAAATCTAGCCCAATTCGTGATGTTAACATACTGTGGTCGCTACACATTACCCTCCGAGAACTTCCACATTCTGCACGATGCCAGGGTTATCGCATAATATGAAGTCTTTTTCATTTTTATTCTCCCCATTCGGGCTCCTCCACCTCCACTTCCGGCTCTCCCGTTCATAAAACGTAGGTTATTTTGTTCTGCGAACTGGAGTAGTAGTTCCCCTTGCTATTTCTAGAGCCCAGACCATAGTATCCAACTGCCTTGTCTCCAGCCTGATTCTTGCCTACGTTAGCATTGAAGTCTCCCATAACTACGGTATACTGTGTTTTTACTATAGCCATTGCCGATTCCACATCTTCATTTGCATACATACATAATTTTGAGGCATTCACCGTATACACAGAGCTCTGTAGTCTTAAGTATTAGGTGTGTAGAATGTTCTCGTTTGTTCTTCTCTACTGTACCACTAAAAAGAAAAAGACTGTTAAGGGGGAACCCAGAAAATAATGAATGTGGGATAAATGACTAGGTAAACAATGAAATCGAAACAGTAAACGTCTCCTTTGCCGTTTGATTAAACACTTTACAGCGAAGCACCAGTGCGAAGTCAAGCACCAGAAACGTTGCAACCCTCTATTGTGGCGTCATTAAAAAAATGAAGTTTGATGTAGGGTTAACTTGATACATTGTGCATTCTCTACCATTTAGATTTGTTTTAAAAAGCTCTACCTAGAGTTCCACAACTGCACTTACAAGAATGAGTTGAGAGTGATACCTGCAGGGAAGTTTGGGAAACATGTGCCTGACGTACACGATAGGTTGTCAACGTGTGTTAAGCATAGTTTTGTAAAAAGCAGCTGTTGGAAAACGTTATGCGCACGTTATCAGCTGTTCTACCAGAACTCACTCAGGCACATCGTTCAAATCTCTGACACAAAGGCGATTTAAAAAGCGAAATGGACCATTCTGGTTTCAAACTAACGGGTTATTTTGCCTTCAAAAATAAATGCTAACACCCTGCTTCCCGCTAACTAAAACCGTTGTTGTAAGCGCGCAAAGGTTTTGCTCATTATTCAGTAATACCTAAACGCGTCGGACAATTTACGTTTGCTGATAATGCGGTCATGCCATGAATGATACGGGGAAAAGTTTCGAGTGCTTAAGTTACACTTCCAACACACGAAATTTTCTCAACCATTTAAACATGTTTTCAGTGTTGCGTACTAACTGAATTTTGCAGGCAGTTTAAATTAGGCAGCCATACGGCGCACGTTAAAGGCGCATACTGCCCACGGCAGCATAACGTGATATGTAAACATTGCGGGATTACTAGCGCAAATCGTATTCCGGAGTCAGCAGGCTACGTTTCGTCCACTCAGAGTGCGTGAACGCGAATTTATTTAGCAGAAAAATCAATTCGAAAATGCTGTCCTCATATCTGCGTCCTCGCCCTGTTTTTGTGATGCTTTTGAGCGACGTCAGGAGGCAATAACTTGGCTTGACAGCACAGCTCGCCGACCTCCCGCAGAGACAGTCGGCCCAGCGTTTATGGTACAGCGTTTAGTCCGCTGGGCGCCGACGGGTCTTCGCGATTCGTTCGCTCAGTTTAAACTAAACCACGACACGTTTGTGAGGGGAAGAATGTGCGTTTCGTTGGTTTGTTAGTTTGTGCACTGTATCAAGATCCAAGTCCAGGTAGCTCCACACCAGCGCTGCACAAGCTCACATGCCACGCTCCGCTGACTGGTACGCTAGTAGGAAAATCTAAGGTCACTTGAAAGCGGGAGAAGTCAGCAAAGCCAATATAGGTACTCAAGAAATAAAATCAACTGAAACGTTTACCGTACAGCGTAAAAACAGGAAGCAGGAGTCACTCTTTTTCTGCTGGGTGAACAAGCACAGCCGTCAGCAGCACGACTACGCATATGCGAACGCTTTTTCATCTAAAAAATGCAATTGCTAGATGTGAGACCTTGTAAATTTTGTTGGACGCTTACTGCACGAGCGCTATACAAGAAATAGTCACCTGAGCCGCTTATAACGCTAAAACTAAATAAAAGTGTAAACTGGTTTTCTATACCTATAAAATGAAGTGCCCGACTGAATGACTGACTGAAGGACTGACTCATCAACGCACAGTGAAAACTGCTACATGTAGAGACTTGAAATTTTCGGAGTCGATTTGCAATATCGTGTAGAGGCTGACTAAGGAGGACTTTTGGAAATTTTTCTCCCAAGCGAGGGAAACGGGGAAAAGGTGTTTTTTTTATCAGGGAATAGCTCCTTCACCCTTTTTCATTTTCAAGCTGTTTTAGCTGATATATGTAGCCTTTCGGAATATCTAAAAAAGTAGTTTTTCGATTCCTCCCCAACCTACATTACCGAGGTTATTCCACATTCCAGAAAAGAAGAGGTGTTCCTAAAAATTCTCAAACAACTCTTCCACCGATTCATTTATCACACTGACGTTTGCTAGCATATCTCACTCCTTCAACTGCACCGAACCACTTTTAAGGATTTCGCCCTGCGACGTCGCTAACTGGGCCAAATTGTTTTTTACAAATGACACGGCTGACGCGCCAAAAAGGCCTAACAGGTGATGTCCACGCCTTGCCAAACTGCCAAACGATGTTAGAGGTCAATATTACTAAAAATTTAAAAAATTTCATCATGGCGAGAGTGTAACGAGGTAAAATGGTTTTTCTGAAATTAATGTTTTTATCGCAGGCCAATTGAGATATCAAAACTGTTTTTGTTTTGATAGGCAACTTACGCAGGTATCTAAACACTGTTCTACAGCAGTTTTGAATTACACTCTCCCAATAAAGCCAAGCAAATTATCGAGAAAGCAATGTGGATTTACACATTCGTAAATAGCCACGCAGCCAGTTGATATATCCTATTCGTTTTTGCTGGCAAATGCTGCCCATTCAATTGCCCGAAGATCATTTTCAGGATTTTGTTCTAACCTGTAGATAAAAAGGCTGGCGAGTTTTTTGTAAGTTACACCGCCCTGGATGAGAAAGTCAGTTGAATTTTCCCGAGTTCGCATAGCGCTCGCCATCTGTTGACACTTTCTGCAACCGCAAGCCTTCTGTTACAGCCCTGTCATCTATACCTATAAAATGAAGTGCCCGATGGACTGACTGACTGACTCACTCATCAACGCACAGTGAAAACTGCTACTTTTAGAGACTTGAAATTTTGGGAGTACATTTGCGACATCGTTAGCGGCTGACTATGGGGGGACTTTTGGAAATTGTACTCCCAACTGAGGGAAAGGGTGAAATGTTTTTTTCTAAATTGGTGATTAGTTCCTTCACCCGTTCTCATTTTCAAGCCCTTTTTGCTGTTATATGTAGCCCTTAAGAATATCTAAAAAGTAGTTTTTTTTTATTTCACCCTAACCTACGCTATCGTGGTGATTCCGCATTCCAGAAAACAAAACGGTGTTCCCAAATATTCAGAAAATAACTCTATCACCGATTCATTTATCCCCCTGATTTATGCTAGCATATGTTACTCCTACAAATGCACAGAATCATTTTTGATGATTTCGCCCTGCGATGCCGCTAAAAGGGCTAATTGTTTTTGACAAATGACACGGCTGTCGAGCCAAAAAAGGCCTCATTGGTGATGTCCACATCTAGCCAAACTTCTAGCCAAACTGCTACAGATTTCATGGGCACATTGTGATTACGATGTTGGAGGTCAATATTACTGAAAAGTTTACAAATTTCATCTTCCGGATAGTGAAAAGAGGTAAATTGTTTTTCAGAATTTTTTTTACGTACGCCATTTGATATTTCGAAACAGTTTTTGTTGAGATAGGCAACTTACTCAGGTATCTAAACACTGTTCTACACCATTTTTAAATAAAACTCTCCCAATAGAGGCTAGCAGGATTTCGGAAAAAAACACTGTCTTTTTACACGTTCGTAAATAGCCACACAGCCAGTTGATATATCCCATTCGTTTTTGCTCATTCAATTGTGCCCATTCAATTGCCCAAAAATCAATTTCAGGATTTTGTCCTAGCATGCAGACAAAAAGGCAAACGAGGTTTTTTTTAATTTACACCCCTATGATTGTGAGAGTCAGTTGAATGTTCCTGCGTTCGCATAGCGCTCGCCGTCTGAAGATACTTTCTGCAACCACGCACCTCCCGTAGGAGCCCTGTCATTTATAACATCTCAAAGAGAAGACGGACCGGTAAAATAGCAAATGTTAGTCCTCGCCATCTGTTGCGACTTACTGCAAATTCGCTACTCCCGTAGGGAGCCCAAGTTACTCATCATAAACTGTACCGATGACCATCCTTCATGTCTGCTCAGAGAGCACTTCCCGTGAGAAAGGATAGTCCTCACCCAGTCGGCCTACAACACGTGTTCCCAGCGCAATCTCCTGCCGAATTCAACTTGTGTTCAACCTGGCACTCTTTCTCATATGATATAAGGAGTGCAAGCAAAACAACCTCCCCCTTCTTCCATTCACTCTTCCCATCCACGAGCTGTGGGATAACATGGTTACTAACCGAGATCTGGTTGCCCAGACAATCATTCTTCCAGAGCGAAGTGTGCCCGCTCATCTAATAGCTTTCTGAAATGGAAGCACGCCCACTTCACCGCCTCATGTAAACGTTATCACTCACTAACTCACTCGTTCGAGCGCACCATCTTGGTGCAATTTGTTTAGCGAGAGTTTCAGCAAAACAGGATGGCAGTCGTTTCACATTACCACGACGCGCCTGCGGTTGGAGCCCATCTATTGACAGCAGCCAGGAGCGCCTGAGCCGGTACCACTTCACGATGAACTAGCCAAATATAATAACTAACAAAAAAATGAACACGTGTTATAGCCAGTAGCGTTAATATTATAATGGCCCACCCGGGCACCACCGGGTACTACTGCTAGTACATTATATACCTTATATTGCCGGCGTCTACAGCGCTGGCCCGTGGCCGAAAGGTCTCGAGTGCTAGTTATGATGTTTTGCAAGTCGCTATTTCGAATGCCCGAGGATACTTCTTTTTGCAAGCTCTTTTTCTCCGTTTTAGGCCGATGTTTTCAAAACTGAGTTCACCTTTTTTTTGGGCCGCAACGTTCATTGCTCTACGAACTAGTTTGCAGCCAAAGCTAACTTTTCTGCCTGTACGTGAGCCATGCCAAGGACAAGTGGAACGTGACTGCCCGGTACATGACGGCACGCTCGCTGAAGCGCGGCTCCCCTAGACAGTGGCGCCAGATTTCCTTCTAGTATTTATTAGTACGAAAATCTATGAGTCAAGCTTGGCAAAAAAACTTGAACGTTCGCCCTAATCGCGGAAAGACATGCTTCGACCGAGAAAGACTGCAGCGTGCACCATACCCGTTTAAGATCTGGCGCGGAACGACAAAGACACGTCCGCGTACGCCGCTCCAAGGTTATGTCTAATAATTATCACTTCCAAAAAGAATGATGTAAGCTCACACTATGATTGAGTGAAGGTCGTTGCGGCAACGAAGAAGAAGCAACACGGCTGCAATTGTGAACCTAAACTGTCTCTCTGGTCATGAAGGTTGCGTAGAGCTTCGCTACCTTCACCTCCTACGCGTGAGTGCGAGCTTCCATCATTTTTGTACATTTTTTGACATCACAGTTGTTGCGCTAAAATAAATATAGGTTTGGTTTTTTTATGTGTGTCTCCGTAAGAGATTGCCGCGTAACACCGCCGTAACTATCCTCAAATGGTTCCTACCTCATTTGGCCTAAAGTCTGCAGCAGCTAGAGTTGGCGATTCTTTGTTATTGCAACCCCGAAGTAGCACCTGAATGAAGATCTCCTTAGGCAAAGAAAGAGTATACGTTGTCCAAATTTATTGCGAAGGAGAGTGGCAGCTGGGGTATCAATGAGCCCCGTATGTGAGTTCGCGTGCTTCTTGATCTGAAGCCGACCCTCCCTTCCGGGTGGGTTTCTGTGTAATTTGAGCTTCCTTCATTGTGGATGGGAAAGCTTTCCGACCGATTTTGGTATTCTGTCTGTAATCCTAGATTTGAAATGCTCTAATGAGAGTTTCTAATCATATTTACTCCTCTAAATATTAGTTTTGCTATTTGAATTTGCCAAGACTTCATTTTCTACTTCCATTCCTATGTGTGTGAAGTTCACGGACTATAGGTTCTTGATAGCCCTCAGCGATGACTCTTGCCGTAGTAGTTTCGCACACCTCGGCGTCGGTGGGCGCTGTGTTTGCGTGGTTTCAGTATTTTCCTCGATGAATGATGATCCCGGCTTGTCTCCTGTCCTCCTGTAGGTTTGGATCCAATGGTTTGGTGCGGAAGATATTTAGAGGAAGTCACTTTCAGTAACATGTTAATCGCTGCTTGTAGTAGTTTTTTTTCCGGAAGAGGTGCCTACCTTGCTTACTATGGCCCGTCCTGAATTTTTGCCCACCCGGTCCCACGAAGACAGCACCTCTCCTTATTTTTTTTTAAAGTCGTTTAAAGACCCCTTTTAGGAGCATTTTTTTCTATTGTGAAAAGTGGAATGCTGAGGGCTGCCTTTTATGCTGTCTTGAGGGTGGCGCTTGTTTGGTTTTCTCCAGTGCGATGATTTCTGCGCAACAGGCTGTATGATATTCGGCTTATAACTGCCGCTTACGTGGGTCGTATTGTCAGCATTTTACATTTAGGCCTAATTGTTTTATTATTTTCAGCATTTGGCAATTCTGAGAACGGCTTTGCTACTTTTAAGAAGGGCCGCGGGTTCTTGAGTGAGTGTTCTCTTAAATGACAGCTTTGGGGTGATTTTTCAATACATCTCCGTGACGCCCTGCATCGTTCGACTTGCTCACATCTTGGCGGTGACACAAGCAAACAAAGTTTGGGAACTAATTGCAGAATTACTGTAAACGAACGCTGTATACTTGGTTTCACTAGGTGGCATTTTACTTCGTTTCTACTCATAATCTAGAATCTCCTTAGTTATTAGGACACCGAAACATCTTCCGTACTATTTTTTTTTTCAGTTATGTCATACAGTGTTGGTACATTCCTCCAATAGAATAACTGCTTTAGTGTGATGACGTCATTTGTTGTCAGAGATAACGACTGCGTGCTGAGCATTCCACAGCCAACACAGCGTAGAATGACCTTCACTGCGAAGGCCCCGCGCCTGCCGAATTCTCGTATCTTTCAGTTTGTCTCCGCCATGCTGTCATTGGCCTCCTTCTCACATTGGAGTTGCTGCTGTGCGTATTCCTGGCTTCAGGCGTGGCCGCGTGTCTGCCTGCCTCAGTTGCAGATTCCAGCGGGCAGCGGTGGCGCATTTTTATGGTTGCGGGATAAGCATAGCTGGTAGCAGACGGCTAGCAGCCACGAAAAAATCTTGTGCTAAGCCTAATGACGCAGTCGCGTTAAAACATAGACCCTAGATGTGACGCCGAAAGCGTTGTCACCTCAGAAGATCCTATAATCTCGCAACCTACCATTACACATGGAGAATTGAATACATTAAAATAAGAATCCGTGCCCTTCCAACTTGTGATGGGAGACATACAGCGGAGCAGGCGTTCTGGTGCGATTTTCCTGTGTTGGGGTTCAGTTATAGTACATTAGCTATGGTAAATATTTAGAAGCACAGTGCCACAAAAGCCCACGCACAGCATTTATATTATTTGCCGTACTTTTTAGTTTCGTTTGCAGCGCCTAGTAATATTGCATAGCATTTCAATAACGTTGAAAAGTTACTCGATTCATTGAGCGTTTGACCTCTTTATTCCACCTAGAGGCCCCAGGAAAATTCTCAAATTTAGTGCCTGCAATTCATCAGTCGACCAACCGCGCGAACACCAGACGCAGCATATTCACACCTGATAGCGCTCAAAGTAAATATCAAATAAACTGCCACCGCTTCGCAGCCAGAAAACAGTCCAGACTGGCCGGGAAGCCGGGTGGCGTTACTAGCGTTTAACTGCACGGTTCTTTTGAAAAGGGCGAAGTAAAGAAAATAGCGAGCCCAGTTGCAGTGGGTGATTTGGGCATTGCGTGTTTTTCGTCGCGTTAGCGCGGCTTTAAAATGAGTGTCCATGTTGAGGCAGCGTAGTATTTTTTGGATGTCCTTATGTATTGTTTCTTTGGCAGTGCTGGCATTGTCATTGGTGACCCGCGTCTTTGAAGACCCCAACGTGATGATGATATGATTGTAAGGTTTAACGCGCCGACGCAACGCAGGCGATGAGGCGCGCCGTAGTGGAGGGCTCCGGATTAATTTTGACCACCTGGGGATCTTTATCGTGTGCCGAAATCTCGTACACACCGGCGTTTTTGCTTTTCGCCTCCATCAGAAAAGCGGCCGCCGCGGCCGGGAATCGAACCCGCGACCTCGTGCTCAGCAGCGCAACGCCTTAGCCACTGAGCCACCGCGGCGGGTAAGACCCCAACGTGCTCCCGAGTTCTTGAATTTTTGTATTCTTCATCAGGGGGCCTGGCTTACACCGGAGCAACGCTTCCACTCGCCACTCGCCTCCGGAAATGGATGCACCATGCGGCCCATCGTTGAATACCGTGGGACTTTCATGTCTTAAATATGCATCAAATTATCTGTTTTCATGTTTAGTTAATTCCTCTAGTTTGTCACATTCATTGTAACGTTTCTTTTTTGAACCATTGTGTAACGTTTAAGGCTCGCATTTGTACAACTCTGTTGTTACCTCTCGTCAACGTTCATATTCTCATGCCTACAGAGTTACTCACCTGCGAAAATATCAGCGTCTTTTTGTTATTACTCAGATTCAGTGCTCTGTATCTCTATTTTTGCTCATGTCGGCAAAAGAGGGAAATTATCCGGCCACACCCTCACCGCCGGTGCTCTGTAAACACGATGGGCCAGACATGACTGGCCGTTCCTATTGGCAAACTCCCATAGAAAGTGGTGACCGACGGTGTCGTTGATGATGATGATGATGATTGGACTTTTTTGGCGCAAGACTACCTGGGACAAAGAGCGCAAAACAAAAGTACCTAAAAGAAAATAGTGGCTACTAAAGCCAGAAAAACAATAAAATCAATTAACGGCAATGGTGATGGCATGTGTATAGGGCCAGATTTGATTATGCGTGATAGGAAATGAGGTTTAAAAACTTAGCGTCTGACAAGTACTCAAACATACGTTTCACGGAAAACATGGCATCGTTACCCAGACACAGCGATGGATGTAGGGGAATATGTTGTCTGTAGAGTTCTCTAAAGTTTTTGTGTCGTGTTGTGTGAAGTGCCTTGCATGTGATTAGTATGTGCACTACGAATAGGGCCTCTCAGCACCTGCTGCACTGGGGTCTAGAAGATCTCGTCAGCAGATACGAGTGCGTTGCATGGGTGTGCTCTATCTGCAGCCTACCCAAGGCGACTTCTGTGTGTCTGTTGCGTGTGTCAGTGGTGCATGGTCCCAAGCGTGGTTTTATAACGTGTAACTTCATATCTGTCTGTTCACTCCAGTGTGTTTGCCATGTTCTACGCAAGTGTTGTCTTATGTGTGGCCTGAGGTCTGTATATGGTACGATCGTTATGTCTACAGTGTTCCTGAGTGCAGCAGCAGCGGCCCTTTCGTCTGCCAACTCATTCCCAGAGGTCCCAGCGTGTCCTAGAACCCAGCAGAGGAGCAGCTGATGCTTCTGCGCATACACAGACATGATAGTGTTAAATACAAGATTAACTATCTGGTTTTGGGGGGGTGTATGCGATGACAGTGCGCGAACAACACTCAAGGAATCTGTATAGATGATAGACTTCGGAATTTTATTTTCAAGTATGTGTCGTACAATCAGTAAAATTCCATATGCTTCTGCTGAAAAAATTGTTGTGTGGACGCTCATGGTTCTCGCTGCACTGAAGGTCGGACCATGAGCAGCGCAGGAGAACATAGTGTAGACGCGTCACTGTAAAAGTCTGCAAGTGGGTATTTAAACTGCAGAGACAGAAAGTGCTGCAGTATTGCGGCTCGCGGTACCCAATTTTTGTCAAGTTGCATAAAAGAAAGGTCGGAGGACACAGGACGAACTTTCTAAGGAGGTAAAATGTCTGAAAAGGATGATCTGTACACATCTAAAAACGAAGCGCTCAGATGGGAGGCTCGCTCTCTCACTCTAAGCGAAAAGGGCAGAGGAACGGATGGGCGATTTAGAAAAAGCACGGATGTTGATGTGTCGTTAAAGACTCAGCGATGAAATTTTAAAGGCATAAAGTAAGTCCATGTACGTCCGTTGGTTCTCAAGGCTCCGCTGATTACACTCGGCATACAGACTCGACAGGGCTAGTGCGAAACGCACCCGACGCAAGCCGTAGCCCCAAGTGTAGCACTGGGTCAAGTTTTCGCAACGCTGTTTTAGTCGCCGACCCATATACCACACTGCCATAGTCTAAACGAGACCCAACCAAAGCAGTATAGAGCCGTACTAGGAGTTCTATGTTGGAACCATACGATTGGTGGGAGTGAACCTTAAGTATATTCTTTGTTTTCAGACATTTATGTTTTAGTTCCTTGATATGTGGAATGAATGTGAGTTTCTGGTCAAACAGAAAACCTAAGAACTTGTGCTCCTTGTTCACAGGAAGCGACAAGCCATTAAGAGTAATGTCTGGGTCCGGATTGATCCCGCGCTTCCTGCAGAACACAACGTAGGAGCTTTTTGAAGGATTCATTTTAAACCCATTCTTGTCTGCCCTGCCGGCCAGCTTCTTGACACCAAGCTGGACTTGACGTTCGCATATTGACCTATTACACGATTTAAAAGATATTTGCACGTCGTCTACATACATAGAATAAGAGATTGTTGGTGGCAGTGCCTTTCCAAGAGAGTTCATCTTTACTATGAAGAGAGTGAGACTGAACACGCCACTTTGCGGCACGCCATTTTCTTGGACGTGAACCTTTAAAAGGGCACAACCAACACTTACTCTGAACATTCTCTCTGACAAATACCTTACAAGGGTGTTCAACATATTACCGGAAACACCGAATGTCCTGAGGTCACTAAGGATCCCATAACGCCAAGCGGTGTCGTAGGCCTTCTCGAGGTCGAAAAAGACAGCTAAACAGTACTGCTTATGCACGAAGGCATCCTTCATGTAAGAGTCAAGTGCAACCAGTTGATCGTACGTCGATCGCCCCACCCTAAAGCCTGCCTGGAAGCTCTCGAGAAGACCATTGTACTAGATGAAGTACACGAGCCTGCGATTGATCATCTTCTCGAAGAGCTTGCACAGGCAGCTCGTCAGGGCTATAGGACGGTAACTTGAGGGGGACGACCGGTCCTTTCCCTCCTTCAAGAAAGCCACTACTATGGCCTCCCTCCAAGAGCAAGGGATGTGCCCTGAAAGCCATATGTTATTGTATAGATGTAGAAGTGTTTCAAGGTTGTCGGAGTGTAGGTGTTGTATCATTGTATATGTAATGTTGTCTGGGCCTGGAGCTGAGGGTTTACACGTGCTCAGAGCAGCCCTCAGATCATGTAGTGACAACAGGGAGTTGTAAGAAGTTTGTGATTTGTTGTTGTCGTGTAGGGACTTCTTTTTACTAGAGTTTTTATACTTCAGGAAAGTGTTCGTCTAGTGTGCTGGACTGGACACGTGTTGGAATGGTTGTGCGAGTGTGTCAGCCTGGCCTTCCAGTGTGTCCCCTGTTGTACTGACCAGGGGCAGGCTGTGTGTCTGTGGTCCTTTGAGTTTGCGTACACGTGTCCATACCTTGCGTGTGTCTGTGTATGAGTTTATAGATATTGTGAATGAGCGCCAACTATCTCTGTTTGCCTCACGGCGCACACGTTTTCCGAATGCCTTGGCCCGTTTGAACAAGAGGTTTCCCGACGTGGGGTACCGACGGAAGATATCCCACGCCTTGTTCTGGGCCTCTCGCGTCCGCCTACAGTCCTCATTCCACCACGGCCTCCGCTGGTTGCGCGGGGCACCAGAGGCGTGGGGAATGGACTTTTCGGCGGCGTCGCGGATGTGCGCCGTGAGGAGTTGTGCGGCTTCATCTGCGTGTAGGTGTCTTATAGTTGTGTAGTGTAGTTTAGATGTCTATGTAAATGTGTTCCAATTACCTTGTGCTTAATTGAACCTATTATGGGAAGATGAACTGCTTGGGCCTTTACCTATATACATAAGTGAGGTGGGGAAGTGGTCACTGCCATATGGGTCGGTTCGCACACCCCATTCGAGAAGAGAAAAGAAAACTGCGGAGCCAATATCAAAGTGAAGACACGAGTAGGTGTTGCGTCCTATGTTATGATATGTAGGCTGTTTATTGTTGAAAAGGCATGCTCCAGAGGATGTTAAAAACATCTCTATCAAGAGACCTCGGGCATCCGTGCGAGAAGAGCCCCAAAGAGAATTGTGTGCATTGAAGTCGCCTGTTAGAATGTATGGTTCGGGCAGCTGGTCAACCAGCGCCTCGAAGTCTAGGCTAGAAAGCACAAAATCAGGATAAATGTATATGGAGCCTACCGTTCTCAACCTATTAAAAATTATTGTGTGTATTGCTACAGACTCAAGGATGGTGTTCAGAGTGATAGGGTGGCATGAAAGGGACTTCCTGGCTATGATGGCTACACCGCCCGAAGAGTGTGTGCAGCCAACCCTATCCTTTTTGAATACCATATAGCTATTTAAGAAATTTGATCGATTAGAATTTAAATGTGTTTCTTGGACACACATTAAACTTGGCTGATTAGCAAGCAGAATCTCACACACATCGTCAAGATTATTCAGAAGGCCTCTGCAGTTACATTGAACAATATTTTCTCTTCCCATTATTTTGTGTTCAGAGCTTCTGGAGTGTGATTATTTATGTAGGGTCTTTTGGGGCTGGGACTCTTGAAAGGCGTTTTCTGGCCTTCTCTACTGACGTGGACGTCGCAGCCCGTTCCTTCCGCTGCGATGAAAGCCGGAAGGGCTCGACGTCTATGTCGTCATCTGAAGGCAAGGGGGTGCCCAGTGGACTGGGCCCCCTTGACGTGGTATCCTTTCGGGTATTCTTTGCCTGCGCTGCCAGTGCCGAAGTCGTCGGGAGCACCACAGATGGCACAGGCAGTGAGGTGGTGGAGAGGGGTCGCTGCGACTGCCCCCATCTCCTCCGTGCCTTTGCGTGTGCTTTGGGCCGGTGGAGAGGAAGCAGTGGATGCAGCGGCATCCCCAACAGACGTTGTTGCCACCACAGCCACTGCTGGGTGAGCGAGCGGTGCAGAGGCTGGTTGGACTGCCAGGCTGCCAGAGGCAAGGCCTTGGTCTTTCAGGGCTTAGAGCAGATCGGTCTCTGTCTCGGTTTGGAGATCTGACTCAGATATCACACCCTGGGAGCTGTTGAGGCTGCGGTGGGGGTGACTCTGATATCAAGGTCTGCCGTGCGGGTTTGGCTGATGAGAGTTGTCGCTTGCTGCTGCGTGTTGACCTCAACTAACACCTCACCGGTTCCTAGTTTTTTAGCATTGTACCTCTTGCCAAGGATGGCTTCAAGAAACTTTGATACATTGAATACCGATTTTGAAGAAAGAGGCTTGGATTTGTTAACAGATTCAACTATCAGAAAGCGGGGGTAGTTGTCAGATTTCTGGGAGTTGGTGGCAGGAGAGGTGGGTAAGATGCTTCGGTGCGGACCCTTTTCAGGGTCCGATCATGTTTGGAGGGGGTTTTTCGATTTACCATATGGCATAGGAAAAAGCAGGGGACGGGGGTACTTCCTTCGCTCGGGTTACCCTGATACCAAGAGAGGTCCCGTAGCTGCCTGCCTGGTAAACAGAGAGGAGCCCATCCGCCAGAACTTGACCTGGGCTCCGATGGCCACCATTTGGGGTTTCTACGTTTCACCTTAAAAACACTTCACCACGGTAAATCACAGCTTATGTTGGGGGGCTCGGGGTCTGCGGTATCGCCAGTACCGTCACCAAGATTACTCAAGGTGCCCCATTGGGGGCCGACGGTGTCGTGATCTCCACGTCAAATGCAAAGGAAACGCATTATTGGTAGTAGAGACAATGAAGGTTTTATTATAGGGGGCTACGCAAATCACGTCGCAGGCTCCGGCGCGTCCGTGGCATTTCGCAATATCCGCAATTTTCGCAATACGCCGTGCGTGGCGAGGAGTACACACAACTAGGCAAAGAGGCGGCGGCAGTGCAAAAGAGTAAAGGACTATAGGTGGTGCAGGGGAAGCGCGATTAATTGCGCAACACAATGAAGAAAACCCAACTCCCAGTGACCAAGCTTACATTGCTTTCTCTAAAGTCACCTTCACTTCAACAAAAATGCATTGTTGGGAAAAACTGTTTTAGTAATATAGCAGTTGTGGATGAAAAAAATGGCCACCTTGAGACTTTTCTTTTCATAAATTTTTCAACCGCTGAGAATTGTTGGTCCTGCTAGGTTTGCCATCGGAGACGACCCGCTGGTTCCTAGCCATAGACAGCTTCGGTGTAAAGTGTAATGCTTTTTAATTCCCTCGCGTAGGCTGCGTTAATTTGTAGGAAAGTGAGCCGCGGGCTCGGTGATGCGCTGTGGCTTCCGACATTTCTTCAGGTTTGTAAGGCCCGGCCAAAACTTCGCGAGCAGCGTAGACATGCGACCGTCCCTGGAGCGCCGTCATGTTTCATCTGTTCGCGCGTGCCACTGCTGGCCTGCCAGTCCGGTCCACTGATGGTGATCGTGGTGCATGGCCCTCCTCACCTGGCCAGGCACGGCTGATGGTGATGGTGGCACTCATGACGACGATGGCCATGGTGTCGCTACAAAGTGTTGCTATAGAGTTTCATAAAAACGTTTAAAAAAACAAGCACCTGTCCAAGAAAATTGGCTGCTATCCACGATGTGAAGGTGGCTGACAAGCAAAGCGTTAAACGACGCGCACAACTGCCAATGCGATTTCACTTGAATTCACGTACATGGCTCTACAACGAGTTGAACGAGAGATTCTGCCAGCTGTTACCTGGAATTCACGGGGGCGGCGTCCCGAATGTAGCAGCAGCGTCGGCACGGCCGGGCTAGAGTGGCGGGCGCCGAAGGTATAGCCCGACCGTGAGTCGGGGGACAAAAAAACGGAGGAGCGCCTTTCGATGGGTGAGCCAGCGGAACCTAGCCATCCTGATGTGCTAGCTTAGGGCTACAACACCGCGAGACACAAGCGCATACGCCGAAACAATTCGGCATGTGAGCTTAGTGATTCCCATTTATACCGACTTAAACTAACTAGTTTAGCAAGTTTGAGAATTGCTAGAAAGCTGAGGAACTTTTATAATCGCCATTTATTATAACCAGTTGCTGCCTTCGCCTTTTGTAATAACCCTTAAAACACAACCAAATTGGTTATCACGAAGTTATAAAACGGAGTCCCATTCGCGGCAAGCAGTGCGCGAAATGTAACGTTTCTGTAGCGGCCAGGTGTCTGTTCCTTACAACCACCTTTACAGCGTGAATTGCAGCCATTTTTTTCGCGCCCTGCAAACCAATCCTTAAGGAAATGTTTACCGTACGACCCTTAAGCTCCGTCTGGGGCGGGTTACCGTGGAGGTGCTGTAGAAAAAGGGAATCAATCCGTGCGAAGGCACCACGCAATGGACGCGAAGCTGCACCAAAACAGACCCAAAACAATCGTAGCTAAACCAGACGACAAAGCCGTACCGCCGACGCCGCCATCGTGGAGCAGGCACTTCCGGGAGGGGAACGCCGGGTAAATTCGCCGCACCATCTCAACTGTGTTCCGTGAGTGAAACACTCAGCCCCCTCCCGGCACCGCTCCCTCCCCCTGCCGCGCTCCGACGCGCTGAGAGTTTGTTGTCCCGCACAGCACGAAATAACCGTTGGTTGGTGGAGCTAGCAAGCTTTGCTTTAAAATGCTAGCTCCCACGTAGGGCTCAGTGACGCATCCGCACATTCATTGAGATGTGGCAATTGTGCATATATATTTGAAGTACACGATGTGAAACAGGGAAATATCCCACACTGCTAACTGTCGACAGCGCCGTGTGACACTATTGGAGAGTTGCCTGTATATATAATTAGTATTCTGTTTAGCAGTTGCACTAGCGGTTTCGACGGCATTATGATCTATTTTGATTAGAGCGTGCTTCGGTTTGAAGAGAGAAAACCAGTACTCTCAAAAGACTGAAAGGTTTACCACAGATAATATGAACTGTTGATGGCATTGAAATACGTTGTAATAGCCATCATTCATACCTGTACTCTTTTCGCTCACTGCTAACTTGTCTGTGCCCTATTTTTACGGTCTTTGTGGTTTTTCGTAAATTATTTATAACATTTAAAATAGATAGGCGCAAAACGTTCTATTGATGTGTCGTAAATACGAGCTTTTTAACGTGTTGCTTGCTGCAAAATAACGGTCAACAGCACATCAGCACAATGTTCAACATTGTTTGGGAGGCTTAGGCACCCCGCAACTTTTGGTGAGCCTTTCTGCGTTGGAGTCAAGTGAAGGAACACTTTGTTTGCTTTCAGTGATACTTTCACAGACCCAAGACACCGAATGAAAATCAGCTACTGTGACAAAATTACGTAGAAGGACCTAAACCGATATATGCTTGCTACCACAGTCGGGAGACCGTTTCATTCATCCAGGCGCTCCGACTCGGTATTGTGTTACGGAGGCGAGCTTATCATGTCTGTTAAGCAATTACAGGTGACTAATTGATAACAAAAGAAACACCAACAAGAACAAAACCAGGTATTTTCTTTTTGATTTACTCAAGAACGGTCTTGTAAGTACGCAACATGAAGCTATTTTCCAAAAAACTCTTGGCACCCTCCGGCTTGGTACCATGCTATAGACTGCGGCTATACCTTATTGCGTTCCGTGTATTCGAGAGCTGGTACGCTGAAAGGAAAAGGCTGCTGCATGGTTGCCTGGAACGTCTGCCTCGAAGAATGAAACAAAAATGAAATCCATCGGTTAAATAAAAAGAAAAAGATGCGACGGCTGTTGGGTTTGTATGAAAACACTAACCCAAGGTTTCCTATTTTTATACGTAGCAATTTCAGGACATTCCTTCCACAAATTGTTCCGCTCTACGAAGACCCTCGACCCCCAACCGGCAAATCGAACAAAAAAGACCCGCATCAGGTATTTGAAGTATAAAGCGCGAGGACAAAAATATTCGATTTGAACAGTGTCTTCCAGATACAATGATATTCCCGGAGAATTGGGACAAGTAGGGTGTAATCTTCACAACACATAAAAACAATTCTCTGGGCTTCACACACCCTTATGTTCTCTCTGTGTGCCTCCTCCAAATATCTATTTCTCCTGCGCGATTGGATTTCCATCTTCCAAACACGTCTTGGAGCTTAGAGTACATCAAGGAATCACAACTGCAGCTACGTAAAATAAACTCCTCATGGCTGATTCAATAGGGACCAGTAGAACCTTTCTACTTTTCTTCAAAATGAATTCCTACACATGCTCTCACTTAGGTAGGGATATAAATGGGTTTTACATGTCTTCCGGAGGAATCATTTGCCTACGGTGTAATTCTTGGACACAAAAAATGCACTTTTGCTGGATTGCTAACTTCAAACCGGTTCTTTTTAGTACTACGTTTTTGTCGGTTTCCTAGAATAGCGTGGCAATTCATAGGTAGTACAAAAACCCAAGCATGCAGAATATAATGTTCTGCCGCTGTAACATAAAGGTACACATTTAATCGAGGATATACCGGTTTTATTTCAAGAAGGCTACAGATAAGGTTTCTTTTTCCTTCAGCTTCGCTTCAAGGCACTCAGAAAAACTGCCGCTCAATGAAATCCTGCAGCCCAATGATGTCTTTACTAAAACAGGTTATTTGGTTCTTAATGATCTTTACGCCTGGTAATGAGAAGTACTGTCCAACCGATCACTGTCGTAAAATGGCCGGCTCTATTTTGGTCCAATCGCTTGTATTCTCTTCGCGAAAAGTAACATCGTTCGAGAAAAGTAGTTTTGTTTTTCACGTTGTCTACTTTCTTTAGGTGTTCCACTGTATAAATATTGTGTTTGATGCGAGGCTTCTCGAGGCCCCCGTTTGTTCTTCGCTGCCCACAGATCAAAAATTATAAGGCATAAAAGGTGGGTCGGCTTCTCTGTTTGAAAACGCTCCCCGTCTCTTGAAGATGTAGGGCGCTTGCTTGACTTTTGGCACAGTGTAGCTGCTCTCCATTGAATGGATGCCACAAAGTGGAGCTATTTGGACATTGAATACTGCGACAAAGTAAAGCTTTTTTTAATGGTTTTCGAAAGCGTTTGGAGGATAAACAAGCGCAAATATTCTTATTGTGGTGTATGCTGCGTGGAGATTTTCCACCGGCTCAGGACGCCATTTTCGAAAGGTTCTTCTCCGCTTTTAAACGCCTTTAAAGTCGCCCCAGCTGTCATAGTTCCCATCCCCTTTTAAAGCGCTAAACATTTTCTCTGGAGGCAGGCACCCTCATACAGATTATTGCTTACCCCAAATCGACTGTAACAAAGTGAATAGAGAAAGTAATAACGGATTAAAACATTTGTGAGAGGGCTGGCATGAGCTCTGGTAGCTCCAAGCAAAATGTTTTATTGGAACTAAATAAACACGCACCGGTGACCACTGACGTCGTAAATCAATTTTTTTCCGTCTACAGCGAATTGAGAACTTTTTCTGCCCAGACTACGTGATGGATTGTTAAAACATTGCAGACAATTCAAAGAATCACAAAAAAGTCGGCAGAAATTCAAAGAATTGTCTACTAATACAGGGAATTCTTATGCTTCTTCTATAGGGTAGGTATTTATTTATTTATCAATACTATAAGCCTCGTTCAGGCTCATACAGTACGTGGGCACATAATGCACATTACACACATAGGTAAAAAAAGCAAACTGATGACGATAGAGACCACAACAATCAACCACACCTTCGCCAAAGCACATAAAAAGAAAAAAACGCAAGAACGCTTTCCGCTGGGTTTTTCGTTTGAAAGAATATACTAAGTGAAACTACAGCAAAGACATCGCAGATAAATACGTCTCTACTAACACAAAAAATGCAGTAAAACACCTGCAAACAGATGCGATGCGTGATAGGGTGAAATAAGGCGAAAAAGGGTAAATGTAAACATGCGCAAAGAAGAGTTAACAACTCACTGGCAATGTAATTTTGTTCAGGTTTGGTACGAAATCAAGATGAAGAAAAATTTATTTGCCGAATGCCTTTACTGTTCCAAAGACGAAGTAAACAACAATTCCGCGTTCCTAGAAAAGCTATCAACCAATGTGGCGTTGAAAACATCAGACGGTAATCCATTCCAAGTTTAAATGGCCAACGGAAAAAAGAATACTTGAATATATTTGTACGGCTGCTAAGTGGTATGAAAGGTTTGTCATGATTCGTCCTTTTTGACTGTCGGTGAGAAGGTTTAGGGTAATCACTTTTGTTTATGTTTACCCGTTACAAAAGATGCATGAATTTGCAGCGGCAACACTACGATGTGACGACAAGGTTGGAATGCGCGCTAGTATGCGCAACGATGTTACACAGTTATGTCAAGAATATTTAAAGTAAATAAAATGAAGTGCCTTATTTTGATTTTTTTCTAATTTGCGTACAAGGTATTATTGATGTGCGTTCCAAACTATACTGCCATACTCGAGGATGGCTCTCACAAGAGCCTTGTAAGGCGTTAATTTGACATGAGGTGGGGCTGCCGACAGTTTTCTACGAATGAACCACAATTGCCTGAAGGCCTTGGTGCCGGTGCTTTCAATGTGAACATCCCATTTCAATGTATGCGTGATTTTTATGCCTAAATAATTTATGAAATTTGTTGGGACACTTGGGTATGAAATCTTTACAAACAATAATGGCTATGAGCACCGAAAGAAGTCGGAATGCTGTATTTTTTTTAGGTTGTCTACTGTTTCTTTTCGACGATGACGCAAATTTATACCGTTATAGTAACGAAGTGCCTTTGCTACGCTAATTCTGTTCTTTTTTAAAATATGCAATGCCTACTGCAGACTACATCTATTTGCGCGATTTTGATAGGTATTTTTAGCAACGTTCTTTCCGGACGTTTGTGGCCTATTCTTCTGTTTTGAGGGGGAAATTTATACGATGCATATTTTTGATTTTGTAACAATATTTTTGTGAATATGTTTTTTTTTCTGTTTTTCTTAGTGTGTAGTTTTCAAAGTGTTGTCCCACCAACCATCTCCACTTACACTATTATAAGTCATAAAAGTGTTACTTCCGCCAAATCTGCATTTTTGTGTATATGCAGGGCGTTGCACCGTTCGCCATTTCCACAATTTTTTTTATTTGTCTTACTTCTTTGTCTTTCAAAATCATGTGCGACCAATTATCTTTACGCTACTACAAATATTAAATGTGTAACTTCCGTCAAAACTGCACATTTGTGCAAATACATGGCGTTACACGGTTCGCCATTCTCGTTATTTATTTTATATTTGTCTTATTTGCTGGTATTTTGACATTCGCTACCACCTATTATCTCCACTTACACTATTATAACCATGAAGCGCTTACTTTTGGAAAATCGGTATTTTTGTGGAAATGTATTCTTGCACGGTCCTGGATGCGTGGGTACTCAGTAAAGAACGCCGAGCATAAAAATGTTATTTCTTTGTCGCATTGCGGTTCCAGCCATTTTCTAGCGTGTATTTTTGAGAAAGAGCAATGCGGCACCTCTTCACAGCCTTATTAGTACATACAGAAACATTTTTAACTGCCTGGTGTAGCTCTGTCAGTAAGAGTACGTCATGCAAATCAGTTTCATGACAATTACCGGTGAGCCAGATTGTGCGACATAAGCGATGGTTGTGACGCATCGCTAATATAATAATAAGCTGCGTCGCTTTAATAGCGTTGTTTTTACAGGAATTGTTTTTAATGTAGGACTTGCTGACACAGTGGCCTAAACAACGCGCGGTGGTCTTTTTGCAAACGGGGAAGTGGGGCGCCCGTTATGCAATACGGTGGGCCCTGCGCTGTGCGTACGTTTTAGAAATATCGGGACTGAAACGCAGGCCAGATTCGTTGTTTGCAGCTGGCAGGGGATAGCGTCGTATGACTTCACTTTTAAGTAAGCCTCCCTCAGGTGACAACCTTGAAGCGACGCCAATATGATTTGAAATAGCGCAACGCCACGAGATATAGTTTTCCTACAGGACTCCACGAAAGGGCTGTTTGCTGTGCGTTTCCTACGCGTTTATGTGGGGGCCTCGTCAATGCGTTTTTTCTTAATGAATTCCAAATATAGGTGTACAAGACAACTCACAGCAACACCAGGTGCGTTTTAGGTTTCGGAAGAAAAATAACAAGTCTGAGAACCCTTCACAATACCAAATGTTAAATTTAGGCGGTTGCGTTGTTATTTTGGGAAGTTTCGGTGGATTTTGGGAAGTTTCGATAATTACACTCACCCAGCCTTCCCACCTTTACCCACTTCTCTTCCCCTCCCTGAACTGTGGGAGAACCTGATGACCAGCGCCGGCTTGGATGCAGAGCAACTCCTGGTGTCCAGGGCTGTGACAGCGAGGTCGTCCCATGGCCTCCTCGACTGAGGAGGCACTCCTACATCACCAGGCTCCCAATAAAGTTTTTCCTCCTCCTCCTAATTGCAACACCGTGCCTTCCGGTAAGAATTATGTTGGAAAACGGGCAGATACGTCAACCCGCGCCTCAGAGAGCAAGAATTCTCCCAGAAAGGGGCTATATCGTCCCATCCCGCTGCGCATTGCATTGCGGGTGCAGGGTGGCGCTCTGTAACACAACGATTGAGTTTAAGCTTCCACGCAATTCATGAGGAAAAGAGCTTAGGCATTCCAGATAAGCCAGAGATGTGACAATTGTTTCAGTCACTAATCTGTCCTCATACGTGAAAGAGATTATATAACTCGGTCGCTATGAGTTGCGAACCTTGGGATAGTTGTTTTTGTATTTGGGTTTTTTTCTTCTTTTTTTTTTTGTTGTTCCCACCTGTTTTTGTTGACGCATGCGTGGTCTGGTGGCTGGAACGTTCTTCGTTCTCCATGTTTCCTGGTTAAACTTCACCAGAGAGTCAGTGCTCGTCTTGTGTGATTCTTTCGTTGGTTTCTGGTTTTCAGTGATGCATTTTTAAGGCTTCGAAATGCATGTTTACCAACTAGCCCAACTCGCCATCCTGCTCCAGCTTGGTTCAATTTCACATTTTTATTATTTGCGATTCGGGTTACCAACAGCCAATTGCGTATGAAGAAATCACTGCACAGGTTTCACGCAATCGAACCTAAGTCATTCCGCCACTACTGCAGTCTCTAAGCTAAATAGTGTACCGCGTGCAGCTATTTCATTGCCACAATAAAAACAGCTTACTATGAGCTGTTATGCCCTACGATACCACCGATCATGCCTGACGCCCGCCAGTGATATCGATCCGAGAATGTGGTCACGCAACGCAAACCCATGTATGACAAGTATGCGGATGATAAGGCTCAATAAACTCTCACCAGGGCCGATTGCAACCATCAGAGACAAAACATATCTTGCACCCAGTGTAAGCTGTAAAACATTACACCTCTACCTCACTGCCCCCTTTTGAGCCTATCAAAAGGGCGCATATCGCAGAGCTAGCTTCCCGAATCACTGAGCATTTTCGTCTCTTCGTTTACAATGACATGAGATGCAGATTTTTGAAGTCGCAAAAGCATATTCTGTCATGGCTGAGCAGCACGTGCGGGCAGATGACATCTAATAGCCTAACATAACATTTATCAGTGTTTTTAAAGTTCTAATAACTTCGCCCCGTACTCTGGCTAGTGTCAACCGCCTCAATTTCTTCCCAACTGAGACACGATTTATACACTTTTTGCTGTTACCAAGTTCCTGTCTCTACCATTCGCCCAAGCTTTGTTTGGAGCCCTATATCACCGGTTCTCTCTTTTTGGCGTACGTAACAATTCACCTATCTTTACAGCCGCTGCTACATGTCTGTAGTCCTAAAAACTAAGAAGTACAATACACTGTAAAGTTGGTTTGTGTACATTTGTTTCAAAGCAAAGTGATTCCTGTACTTCCCACAAAAAGCCCAAGATCCTTCCTTCTACGATTGATGGCACGCTGCAGACACCTTTTTTGTAATCCCCCGCCGGCTTCGACATTTATGTCACTGTGTTATACATATCTTTCACTGTTAGGGATGTAGTTGAATATATGCTGCATTTCTGCTCCCTCTTTATGATGCGCGAACGAATAATTTAGCAAGAGAAAACAGAATTTTGTCTGTGATGCTACTAAAAATTCTTCAGGGGAAGAAAGGCGAGCATTCAAGTAAAGAAAACATGAAACAAGGTAGACATCGATCGTCGGCAAGTTTTCAGCAAAGAGACTTGCGTTCGTTAAGACACTTGCACTTGCCTTGACCTCGATCATACCCTTGGTAATAATATGTCGTATGGTGTACTTCAAAAATGTTCCCTCCTGAATCATCGGGCCCCGCAAAGAGCCTGGACCTAAGCGGTATTCAAACCGCTATTTAACATTGTTTTCTGAAACGCTGACAACTTTCCCCTCTTATTGGTTGTGCAATCAGCTAAAAGACACGTCTTTCACTGGTAAATCCGTATTCTTAATATCAAAACGAATTGAAAGTGCTGGAGGAAATTACCGCGAAGCGAAGAAGTTATTATCAGGGGAGATGTGACCTGATTGAGGTTAAAAAAGAATAATCGGCTAACATTCTTAAACTAACAGACTTAGGGAATCTCCAAATCACCCTCACACCTCTCCCAATCCTGAACAGCTGCCAGGGCGTTATATCACAGACCGAACCTGTTTTGAACGAAACTGATTCTGATCTTTTTGAAGGTCTGCGTGAGCAGAGAGTAACTGCTGTAAAGCATATAACTATCAGGCGTGATAACAAAGAAATTCAAACTAAGCATCTCATTCTGAAACTTCACCGCAACATACTTCCTGAGACGGTAAAAGCAGGTTTCATGCGCTGCCGCCCAAAGCCCTATACAAAGCCCGCACCGTTGTTTGAAATGTCAACGGTTCGTTCATGGTCCCAAGTCCATTCGTGAAAAACTGACTTGCGCAAAATGTTCAGACCATGATCATCGGACAGAAAACTGTCAGAGCACATATGTGAGGTGCTGTGATTTAAATGGACTTGAACCAGGTATTCTACGTAGTGCAAAAAATTCAAAGATGAAAAAATTATACAATATAAAAGTTGCTCCAAATATCTCATCCCCCAAGCCCGTAAACGACATGCAGTGCTTCCGTCTGGAAGTTATGTTGATGCAGCTCTCTGAGGGGCGGAGTGGCGTCTTGTGCCAGCGGCAACCGAGTACTGCGAACCGGACTGTGTCCCTCATTAGCCCCCTCCGTCGCCCCACAGACAGCGGACCCCGCACATATTATGGCGACACTCAGCACTGCTGGTAGCGGGGCTGCTAAATCTGGTCATACTAACTCGGCCCCCAGTACTACTTGCAGGTGCAGAGGCCACTGACAAGAATAGCCCAGCATTTTTTTGCCACAATTGCCGCACGCGTCCTACGCCGTTTAGGCACTCTGTTGGGGCGCAAAAATCTCCTCGTGGTGGGCGTTCAAGGGACCGCCATTCCCTGACTTTCAGGGGGTCAAACGAGGACATTGATTTCATTATAAAACAAGGAACATGGCCCGGCTGGCCAATGAAAAATCTTAGTTCCGAAATTACTGGTCCCAAACCTGGTCCTGTTACACAAAATAACGCACCCGATAACTCATAGGCAACAGGGTAGAAATCTATAGCTGTAATGACAGACGAAACATAGTTCAATAAAATTGTATGGGCTTCATGAAGAATCTAGATGATGTAATAAAATTCTCTACAAAAACCAATCAAGCATTGTCTGCGTCCAGGAGACACATGTAAATTGTACACACATCAATTTCCTTAAACAATAAACTATTTCAGAAACGACAGAGAGAGTTTAATCAACTCCTTAGGTGGAGTGTCCATTATCACACAAAAAACTATTCCCAGCCAAAACCTTGAGTTACTCACTTGACTTTAAGTGGTTGCGGTACGGATAATCATTTTAATAGGCTGATCACAGTATGCTCTTTGTACATTCCGCCAGACAACTGCTTATCTAGTTCTAAATTCGAATCTCTAATAGGTGACGTTCCGGTACCATTTCGTTTGGAGGTTCTGAAAGAGTCTCCCAAACAAAATGAAAGCTTTGGGGCTCTGAAAGAGTCGATGTTCGTGATCGTTTAATTGAAAATTTCTTTGTGTCGTCTGGGGCTTGTTTATTAAAGAAGAAGCAGTTAAAATATTGTAATATTACTCACAATACCTATTCCTGCATAGACTTGGCAATCGGATCAGACATTCTCTTACCAATAATTGAGTAGGTGGGTGACACCAATTCTTCAGGAAGTGACCACTTCTACTTAAACCGAATGCGGAAATGCCCCAACGCCTCCTTTAATAAAATGATAAAAGGAACCAGGGCAGACTGGAAGAAAGTTTAGGAGAGGTCCCAACTGAAGAATTAAGGCTTTGCGCAGCGAAAAACACGGACGGTGAAAAGGACGGGACGGGCGCTAACTTCCAACTGGTTTTATTGAAAGGCGGCATGCATATATGCATTTGGCGTATTCACACACGTGGGCCAAAAAAATTTAAAACTGATCTACGCTTAAATATGCTACTAGGCGTTGACGAAGCTTGTGACCTTATCACAGCGCACGTCATCGATGCGCCTTAATACTCCATTTCCTAATGCTCTGGTAACACATGTAACATAAGAAAGCCCTGGTGAAATTATGAGTGCAGACGGGCACGACAGATTCAGGACAAGGGCGATGGGGTCCTTCAAAGCTGACCAACTGCACAAAACCTTATTATTTCAAGCTTGCTAAAGAAGAGGGAAGGTGTGTTCGTCGAAAGGCAAAAAAGGGAAGCTGGCAGTGTTTTGTATAATAATTAAATTCATATACAGATACGCACAATGTCTGGAACAGAATGAGAAAACCAAATGGACAAAAAAATTTCGACGCACCGTTAGCCAGTACCACAGGAGACACCGTTACGGGTCACGTGAGCGCACTATCCTAACACTTTGCACACGGGTCAAGCTTTTCCCACAACACGCACACCTTCCTAAACACTAAAACGCCCTAGAGACATAATTGAATTGGGACAATAAAGAATCCGAAGATTCATACAACTCATCAATCTCCGTACGAGAGCTGGGGTTTGCTTTGGGCATTCTGTGCCGGGGGCAGATAATGTTACTTATGTTATGATATAACACCTGCACTCAGACACCATCGAAACACTTCTTTAACTATATAATAAAATTTGTTTACAGGGATACTTTCCTAAGGTTTGTACGGAAGTGACTGCAATTGCCATAATGAAAGAGGAAAAAGATTTCTCAATGCCATCGAGTTACCACTCAATAGCTCTGACCAGTTGTTTTAGTAGAATCTGAAAAACATATATAGAGAAGGTTGATATATTACTTTCAATTCAATGGCATACTTGACAGTTTTCAGTCGGGATTTGATCGGGCCGGTCAACAACTGACCAGCTGATTGTGTACGAATCCTATGTGAAAGACGCTTTTATACACGGCCAGCAATGCGGGTTTCTGTTTTTTTTTTATTTAGAGAAGGCGTATGGCACATCGTGGCGTTCTAAATTCCTGCTCGACCTAAAAGCTCGTGGCATATTGGTATTCATACTTATTCAAAAAAAACTTACTGATCAGAACGAAGGTTTAAAGTAAGGATTGATGGAGCACTATCAAAAAGGTACATTCAAGAAAATGATGTTGCTCTGGGGGGACTTCTGAGCTGCACGCTGTTTATTATAAAAATGAACAAACTAGGTTAAGGCACTGTCAAATTCAAATTTTTTTATCTGCACACGTAGATACTGTACAATCAGCTTTAAAGGTTTTAAAATCTCTGTTTGTGAACGTCAGATACAGCTAAGTGTGAAAAAATTTTTGAAGTGGGCCGAAGAAAGCGGATTAAAACAGAAGTATGAAAAGAGCACCGGCGTTCTGTTTTCAGTCACCGTGGCATCAAACCGCAGCCTATTGTTCAGCTCAACGGAGTAGACATACCTGTGAAAATTGAACAGAAGTTTCTTGGTGTTCTGCTGGACCAAAAACTCACTTTTATCCCACAATAAACGAACTTACAATGAAATTATAAAAACAATAACTGTGCAAAAAGCAATTTCCTACCACAGTATAGCGGACAAAGCATGCCTTTAGAGGCGTTTTTAATAGACTAATCAGGTATGGTTTTGACTATGGTGGTGTGGTTTACAAGTCGGCAACAAAGTTTTCCTTAGAAACGTTAGACCCAGTGTTACAGTTGGGGCTCCAACTTGCGTTAGGTGCTTTCCAGAGGAGCCATGAGAAGAGTTTGTACGTGGAGTGGGATCAGTTGAGCTTGTAAACATCAGCGCACCTGCACTGATTTATGTTTGCTTTCAACGACACCTTGATTAAAAATAACCCATGTGGTAATACTTTAAATGACATGCCTGATAAAAGCTTCTTCTGAAACCGTCCGTCAATTCATAGCCCCCTCTCAGTTCAAGCCAGCCTTCAGGATGAACACTGAGGTATCTCATTTCACGAAGCTTAGAAAACTGGTATTGGAGATATTTTTGGCCTTTCGGATTTGCCCTCAATTACTTGTGATACGCCCTTTCGAGATTTCACTGAAACGAATGTGACCAGAGAAGTGATTGTAATTTTTTTGTTTTGTTTTTAGAGGACAAGTCCCCATACAATTTTGTGTACACCGATGCTTCAAAGTCTGCTTCCGCTGTGTCATGCGCCGCTCACTGGCCGAACTTAAACCGCACAAAAGTGATGAACATTAACACCAGCGTTTTTACGGCAGAAGCACGAGAAATTTCACTTACAGTAACCCACATTATAAAATCCAAAACACAACAATCAATTGTTTTTATAGGCTCTCTGAGCGCTGTCATAGCGTTGAAGACAGCGAGAACTAGTGCAAAACATGGTTCCAAATTATCTCACTAAATCGATAGTGTTGGCCTATTCTGACAACATCCAAATAATACTTTGCTGGGTGCCTTGACACAGTGATATTCGGGAGAATGAAATTGCTGATAGATTGGCTGGTAAGGCCGCACTCCGAAGAGGCATAGACATGTCGCAGGTCCCACATCAGGATATGAAGCCCCTTCTACGAATAAGACTCCCGCAATAATGGCAACAGTTGGACAAACTGTTGGACAAACAAATCCTTAACAAAACTGGACCTAACAAAACCAGAGTTGGGTCGATGTACTGCAGAAAAACAAAACAGATTTACTGAAATTTTTATGTGCAGACTGAGAATCGGCCACACGCATGATGCTCATTCTTACCTATTAAAAGCACCAAACCACCTGTATGCAACACATGTGGAGGACGGCTCTCAGTTCTCCATATCTTACTGGAATTTTCAGGTTTTGATGACGCTAGGCACCGTTCTTTACCGAGATTTATTTATATGCCGTACACTACACCCCTTGCTATTTTCAGCAAGTGAACCTGTTTCCACGAATCGCGACTCAGCTTACATTCGAGATACCGCAATTTTCTTACCTATTACTTACCCCACGTAATTCCAACTAGTATACTCTAGGATCTTTAGTTTTTTTGGCAACGTTTTAGACTGAGTGCCTTTGACACTCCATAAGAATTATTTCTGTTTTAGCCTCCTCACGTCCTTCCAAATTGTAGTTTACTGACTGAAAAACCACAATATCTGACATGGCGCTCTTTGGCCTCGATGCCCTTCTGCGATAAGCACATACATACAAAAAGAAATATTTTGGCGAGTCCTTCTTCATGCACAGGACACAACCGCGATGATGAAAGTGATGATGATAACAAATATACTTATGGAGTTGCACATCACCATCTTAATTCAGCGGCACCTTCATCATCATGAGGGGTGCGTGGGCTGTCGCGTGAGCTTGGCCAGGCGACAGATAGAAGGCACCTGCGCACCTGAGTGGTCGCTTGTCTTCTGCGCTCCTAGTTCAGGCTGGGCGTACGCATCAATAAATTTAGGGACACACATCCGCTCGTCCGAGTCCACATCTTCTTGAAACACTTCTTTTGATCTCAGCTGCTTCCTAGTTACACCTTTGTCGACACCAACTATTTCAATTTTTCGCCCCAATGGCCGGCACTTCATTTGAATTCTCATTTTTCTGGATACTTTGCGTCTTTTTTACTGTGGAGGCATTTATATCAGCCACCTTAGATTGCTTTGTTCCTAACAGCTGTGATATTCCCTCTTCTTATGATTCTGATTAACTTACGTGCTTTTTTTGGTTGATAAAATACATATCTTTCTAGCGATGTTCGCCCTCTCCTACTGCCATCGTTTTAAGGAGACATTTGCAGTCCGACCACATGTATTTTTCATTTAGCACAGCCTCTTTTGTGGTCGTCGTCGGCGTCGCCGTCGTCGTTGTTTTGTTGTCGTCGTCGTCGTCGTTATTTTTGTTGGTGATGAAGATGATGCATGCTTTTTCAATACTTTTAATCCGTTACTCATTGTGTACAGTACTGGCCACATTAGGAGTAACTAGACAGGGCGTGGCGCAAGACACTGTCGGCGGATTTGCTGACGCAGCAGAAAAGTACTCGCGTTGGTATAAGGGAAATCATAAGTTTGTCACGAGCAAGTTTTAAATGCGAATGCATTTATTAATCGGGGGTTGTCTTGCGTCCATCGAGCGGCGTGCGCCTGCATTCCTCCAGCGCGAGCGCACGTGAGCGCGCGCCTCGTAGTTCTGCCTTCGTCCTCGTCGTCGTCGTAAATGCGAATGCATTTCTTAGTCGGGGGTTGTCGTGCTCCGTCGACGTGCGCCCGCGGGTGTTATCTCTCCGCGCTCAATGCCGAACGCATGCGCTTGAAGCGAGCTGTACTAGTTCGCTCGAAGCGGCAAGGACGGCGAGTACTGCGGTGTTAGTCTCGTGTCTAACGTGTATGGGAACTTGATATCGCACGCCGTTGCCACGTCTCCCGTTCGAGACACGTCTCCGTACAAGGACTTGTACACCCTTGCCTACACCGGAGACGGAGTCTTTGTGGTGACCGTGTACCTCGCGCCCAACCTCGCTCGAGACGCCGTTGCCGCGCAGCTGGACGCGGCTATGGAAAGTGTGCGCGTGCGCTCCAAACCCTCTGGCCCCATAGTCTTGGTTGGCGACTTCAACGTTGACGTGCACAAGAAGAGTTGCGAGTGGCTGGTCGAGTACATGCAGACCAGGCACTCTATGCATTGTCTCTCTGCCGGCTTCGACACGTGCCCCACTACCATTCACGAGAGTTGCATTGATCTGGTCTTTACGCGAAACTGTGGCCCGCGTATGCTTCTCAAAGACCCTTTGACCGTGTACTTTAGAGATCACAAGGCAGTGATTGTAGCCGTCAGGTACAACGATAACACAAACAGGTGCTGGTCTTGGTTGGCGACTTCAACGTTGACGTGCGCAAGAAAAGTGGCGAGTGGCTGGTCGAGTACATTCAGACCAGGCACTCTATGCATTGTCTCTCTGCCTGCTTCGACACGTGCCCCACTACCATTCACGGGAGTTGCATTGATCTGGTCTTTACGCGAAACTTTGACGCGCGTATGCTTCTCAAAGTCCCTTTGACCGTGCACTTTAGCGATCACAAGGCAGTGATTGTGGCCATCAGGTACAACGATAACACAAACAGGTGCTGATGAATAAATGATTACGTTCACATTCTCGTCATTAATTACGCCATTACTCGCAACACACTCATCGGTGCACCCAATGCATTCGCATTTCTGCACGATTCCCTTCGGGGAGGTGCAGGGGAATTTTTTATAAGGGTGTGTGCACGTCGTCTGTCCTGCGTCCTTCATGCTTCTAAAGGGATCCTGCAACACTCTTTGAGCAGTGCAAGTAAACCTGCGCGACGTTTAGATTACACTTCCAGGAATACCTGAGTCTAATATTACACGTGCACGTGAAGAGGTGAGCGCGCAAATCGATGTGAAAGACGCGGATAAACCAACCGCTCTCTCTTCAGTTGTCCTCATTATGCAACCCCTGGCATGGCCTGAGGGACGTCACATAGGCCATGGCTGCCCGATCGGCTGTCACTGGTCAAATTCGCGGCTAGATTCTCCCATTTCCGTCGTCGTCATTGCTGTGTACGAACCTCTTCTATGCCTGAACCTGTAGGCACAGTTTTGCCGTTTCTTTTGTGTTTTGAGTGCGCGCGAAGTTTGAGTGATGAGCTCAATACTTCCCTTTCAACGGGACCACTCGACTGAAACCCCGTTTATTGCTTCAAAATCGCCCTACCAGCCCGAGCGCGCACTTGCGAGCAGGCACCCATGCCTGCTTTTTTGTGGCACCAGACCGGAAATAGGCCCCTCCGCGCTGCGGAGAAAAGGAGAAAACTACCCCGCGACATCGTTTCTATCACCTGTCCATCCCATTTTGTTCAAAGTGTATCCATGTACCTGTCTTGTTAAAAATTGTGGCATTTGTTACATCTCTGTACAACCCACCCCTTATGTAACACCCCCTTGTGGGGTCTTTAAGGTAATAAAGTGAAGTGAAGTGAAGTATGTGATATATCGAAGGCCACCGAAGAGAACGCCGCGAGCCGCCCCCCTCTCCAGGAGAGAGCGCGCAGCTTTCGTCGTGTTGTCCCCAGTCGAAGTGAGAAGGAACGATTATGCGCGATTTCTCATCGCGCGTAGTTTCGTTAATTGTGAACGGATTTTCATAATTCTTGCGGGAGGAGATTTGTGGGGCAATAAACTTTATCGCAAAATACATTACTAGTAGTCGATGGCAAGTGTGGCAGGGTCCCTTTAAGATGCAGTCGGCATTGCCGACAGCCAGATACGTTGCTATGTTAGGGAAGCACCGAGCCAATTTGAGGTTTTCTCTGCGAAGACAAAATGACTTACGCCGCAAAACTAGAGCGAATATCAGTCGTTCCTATCAAGTAAATCACCATTATTCAGCCGTAACATATTCAACCACCAGCCGGAACCGCCAGCTGTTGATGTACTAAAATAATATCGCGTGGTGGCAAAGCGCATGATCTGCTGAAGGCGTGTTTTATGCTGAATTTTTATCGCAGCCGGCTGAAATATAAAACAAACCGCTCCGACTTTACATCACATTTTAAATCACACTGAGTTCCTTGTGTGTTTTGCATGAAGGAATGAGCTACCATTGTCTTCTAGGCATTGAAATAGCCAACTATTCTACAGGGTGTCCCAGCTATCATGCACCAAGATTTAAAAAAAGAGTAAAGGCGTAACTCGAAGAAAACCTAGTGCGTAATGTTTGCAGTACTGTGAAGAAGCGGAGAGTAATTTTTTTCTTAATGAGACCTAATTAATTAATTGTAATTAATTATCTGACCCGAGAAATACTGTCCTAATCACTAAAGTGTCAATGAGGCACTTGTAGGTAACCACGAGGGGCATCAAACTGCGCTATTTTCAGCGACGAAATAATTGCGTACTCATTTATTCTGACTGATAAAGGAAACCCGCGAAATATGAAAAATGCCACGTGACGACGCTTACGCGCGCATTGTAAAGCAGCGTCCCCAAACAAAGCTGATTGAAAGCAACTGCTTCGCGTGTTACCCGCCCGAAGAGACAGCGCATCACCTTGATAATAGAATGCATGGAAGGAGCAGCAGCAGCAAGATTCGCGGGACGCGTGTGCCGATAAGGAACAAACTCGGTCGCGATTTCTTCTTTTTGTCTTTTGTCCATTTCATTCTGGCTAACTCAGAGGCAGCCTGTTTGAGGGCGTTGCTTTACGGTGCGCGCGGAGGCGCCGTCACGTGGTATTTTTCATATTTCGCGGGTTTCCTTTATCAGTCAGAATAAATGTGTACGCAATTAGTTCATCGCTGAAAATACCGCAGTTAGATGCCCCTCGTGGTTACCTACAAGTGCCTCATTGACACTTTTGTGATTAGGACAGTATTTCTCGAGTTAGATAATTAATTACAATTAGTTAATTAAGTCTCATTAACGAAAAAATTACTCTCCGCATCTTCACAGTACTGCAAACATTATGCACTAGGTTTTCTTCGAGTTACGCCTTTAACTTTTTTTAAATCTTGGTGCATGATAGCTGGGACACCCTGTATATATAATGCAGCTATCCCACCAACAAATAAAGCGTATATCATACGAGGGCCACAAGGGTGCCAGAAAATCTTGAGGGGTAAGGACAACAGTGTCCAGCTTTAATTCATAATCGTTAGGTATGCGTAAAATATCAGTGCTTGTTAAAAGTGGCACGGCATTTATTCTCGCTTTTCACGGCCATTGACAATGCCCACTTCTTGTTTTTCGCCGGCAGGACGCCAGCAGCGGCTGACGGCCATTCGCCCTTGTGATACATTGTCCAATCAACGTTACACTCCATGCAAGTATGCCAAGGAATGCGCCCTACATTAGGATGCTCCTTTAAGATGCTATTTTAATATATGTCGCCCAACTGTCTCGTGTTAGGTTTCAGAGCAATCGCCTTACTAACTGCTTACTTGTTTTGAAATCATCTCATCTGGTTTTCTATTATGTTTAAAAACGACAACTGCTCATTCGTAAATTTTTAACCTTGTATTCAGTGCGTTGACAACGCTTTCAGTCAAGACAATTTCAAAACATATCTTTGTTCTTAAGAAATAACTCGCATTCATTTTAGTAATTTAAAATGCATTAGTGCACAACCTCAAATTTTAATTTAACAAAAAGATGTTTCGATGGTCAATCCACTTAACAAAATGTACGTTAAACAACTTGTATATATTTAAGACAATTTTAGAGACAATTTTTGAGAATATGGACAAATATCACAGTACATTTTAGTCGCACTAGTATTAGTACTGATGCAAGTAACCGTACTTCTTAGCATTTATACTGCTCTACACACAACGCGTCTCAGCTGCTTTGGCCTAATAACAAGAAAATTTGAATCCAATTTCGGGAGTTCTGCCGTCTCAATTTGATGATTATAAATCAACAATGTTGTGGAAAAATACGAAAACCTGACTTCACACATTCTATTCTACACGGTAACAATATTTGATCTTCTGCCTTTTTATAGACAATTAGAAAGTGCTCAAGTGCAGAGACAGGAACCGTTCATGAATATACATGTGCAGCTTTCCCGCTCATGGCAGTCCTTTCAACAGTGATTACTCTGCAATTATTTAGCGAAATGAAAACTTCGTTTGCGCAGCTAATATTTGGGGCGAATACTTGCCTTGTGCACAGTTTCAAGTCGCGCGCATTGCGCGACTGGGTTCCTGAGCCATGGGAACTATCCCATTAAAATGCATGGAGAGTTAGATTTGACAGCAAATTACACAAAAACCTAATCAGAAACCTGAAATATTCTTCTAGCCTTTTTAATCTTCACGTTGATGTCTAGCATTACGCCAAATATCATTTTCCTAAAGTGGTTTTTCTAGGTTCCCGAGAGGTTGTAATTTTGAGCGAGAAAGCTTGGTATGATGCACAAGTACGCGTGACTTTTAATTCTTCATCTCGGAAATAAGCAGCAAGGATACGAATTTCCTGTGTTTCACCTGGTTTCACTTCTTCCATACGTTGGGGGCATTTTCTTTACCCAATTATAGTAAAAAACAAGCACCAAGAAGTACGGGGAATCGGCTACTTGAGAGCCTCGAATTTGGAGATAAACCAAACTGCACTTTTGAAGTGAATGAATCAAACATTCCTCACTATACTGCTGCACCTCCCGCTACAGCTTCCTCAAACCCATGAGATGCTAACATCGTATTGCGCGAGAAACTACATTTCGTAAGACAGCATCCAGCAAAAAAAATACAGGCGAAGCACGAGGAAAAACGTCTTAGTGCGCATATTGAAACCTTGAAAGCTGTTTGCTTGTAAACACTGTGGCTACGTTGGTAGAAGTGCGCGAATATGGTCACGCATGTCGTGCGTTTTATTGCTCGAGGCAGCGCGTCCTTTATTTCCCCAGAGGGCCTTGGTGTGTGCTAAATTGAAAGACCAATATACGTTTTGATACTTTTTTGCTGGGTTTGTGCGATATTTATATTTTTGTGTTATACAAGAGTAATAGTTTTTTCAACAACAGCTTTAAATCCCGTCGCAATGCATCTATTTGTTATACTCTATAAAGGAACATGTACCGGGTGGTTGTGATAAACACAAAAATAAGGGCTGCGTTGGAAACACGATCGAGCTGCTGTGCGCGGGTTATGCGGAACTTCCGTAGCTTGCCTTGATAGAAACTCTACTGTGTTACACGTCGACCCATAGGTACACGTTTTAACCTTTAGGCCTACTTAGCGTCAGGTACTCCATTCGCAATGACAGTCTGTGCTCTTGACCTATCTGGAGCACTTGGGACTCCCACGAAAAGTACTACCCTGAAGTTTCTTCGAAGTGAGCTTTTCTCCAACCGGAGTATTTAGCGCCTAATATCCTCCCTACAGTCTCAAGCCAAATTTAATTTACAAGTTTTCAGAGAATACTGCCTTTCATGAAAATATTTCAAGACTTTTTTTCTGCGGTTTGATTAACCTATCCGGATACGTTAACACGGACAGGGAACACTAAAAAAGTATTACGCGCATTGACTGTCAATAGGTTTAAACTTTTTGCGGTAATTACCTGGCAAAGGTAAAGGGTAGACAGTAGAGAAGACACATGGCGCAAATATTCAGTTGATATTTATAGCCCGTGTTAGATAATAGCCTCGAAAGCAGTTAACATTTCAAAGTGTGTTTTGTAAGGAAAGCCACTCAAATAACTTTAATATCGACAAAGTGTATGGACTGCTTTAGATACAATGAGTATGACGCTTACTGGCATGCTTTAAGTATCCGCATTAAGGATACGTATTGCGAATTTGCTAAACATTGGGCTTAACGTCACACATTGATGTCGAAATTTTCAACGGTACTTATAAAAAAAAAGACATCTTGCACTCAACGGACTTCAAACTAAGGGACGGGTGTGGATTGCAAGAACTCAAAACGTAATGAGGGGGTAAAGCTCCGGCCCACATAGAAGGCCTGCTGCTCCTTTTTTTAAGGAAGCCATGCACACGCAAGTGATTCACATACCTTTAGTTGGGTAATAGGCAACGTTTGATGATAACCGATCTGCGATGCTGCAGCTCGCGTTTTTCGAGACATTACCGGGGTTTCCAAAAAGCAGTGACTGAATGAATAAATTACATTGCATGGACTTGGAGAGTCCAACACTAGGAATTTGTGCAAATACTTTAAGTCCTGTACCATACTTTGAATCGTAAAACGCATTACATACAAAGAGAAGCACATGCTGACAAAAGTTATTTGACAAATGGTAGTACGCCGGAATATATACTGCTTCGGAGCGATATTATATTCCTTGCACAGTCGGAGCACATATTTATTGAATATAAAACCTCTCGACGAGCTGGAGTGCAACCGGCTTTTGCGAATAACATAAGTATATTTTTTCTCCTCTCACCATTAAAAATGCATAGAGCTAGTAAGAGACACGTTTAAGTCTACGGGAACAAAGCTTGCAGTGTTAAATTTCGTCATAGTGCCTTAAAGTCCAGTTTAATCTGCCACTGCATTTTAAGATGCAACGGCGACGACACATTTCAAACACAAGCTAGTAAACAGCTCCGGATGCCAAAGGTGTGGCTTGATGGTAAGCAATACGGCAAAATTGGACAGTTTTTTGTTCAAACTTTTGGCCAGCCTTCCTATTCTACTATGCACTTTTGCACTGCATCGAGATATCACAGCGCGCATACTTACAGTCACTAGCCAACGCAAACCTTGCGACGGACGTTTCGCACACAGCTAGCCATGCCATGGATGTCCAAACGGCGCCGTGATGCAGCATGAAATGGCACTCGCACCGGTGGAAGGGCCGTTACGCCGAGTCACTTATGCTTCACATTCGCAAGTGGGTGCTTTGTGTTCAGGACATAGCCAGTAAAAGCAGCGCTGGCCGGTGCTGTGGCTTGTTGCAATTGTTCCTACGAAGCTGTAAAGGGGAAGTCGGTGTAGTAACGTCACGCTCAACAATATGCACAGAATTGGAACAAGGTGCTGTTCGCACTACGCAACCTTGGTATAAGTGCAATTCTGCAACCATTTTATCACATCCCACACTGCAATCATAGCATCTCCTAATTAAGGTACTCTGCAAAAAAGACAATAACATCATCACTTCAAAGTCAACAATTCTTCAATGCCATAGTACCAGCTTGTTATACTTCCTAGCGATTATGAGCTTACACAGCAGCGCAGTATTGCACCAGTACTTCAGTGGAGTAATCACTTGAAAACTTTCTGTTTTTCAAAGTCCCAGACCAAATTACCAAATGGCAGTTAGTGATATGACATTCCCGAATTGTATAGTGCACTAGCGTATTTCCAGTGTCAAGATTCGCAGGCACTCAAGGGAACTGAGAAGATAGTTTTTTTGTTTCTTCCGGCTTCAGGTACCCCTGCATGCTTTTCCAGACCTTTTTAATTCTATAACAAACCAAGCGGACGTTCGAACGTGTCGGCAGGGAGAAAGAACTATAAAGATATGCTTAACTTTTCCAGTCAATAAAACTTAAAATGCTGCAGACATCCACTATTTTTCAGATGTCAGTATGAGGTAAGAATAACCATATGAAAGGGCATTCATCTGCTTCTTTAGGAGATGACGTTCTGAAATAGAAGCCGTACGCTCAGTGAAATAAGGCGACACTCACCGCACCCTTCCATGTTTGCGTTCAGGAATGTGGCGGCAAGCGGACGTGCAGAGCAGTCCGGGAGACCGTGTATTTACTGAAGAAATGTTTAGATGGCAGTGGAGCTCGAGTTGGGTTGACTGACGCTCGTCTTTGTTCAATCGCGTCACGGTCGGGCATCGTATTTTTGCACAGCTGGTGCCTCGCTTGTGGATCGACGTGCACCGGCTGCAAAGGTCACGGGAAACAAGACTGCTCCTGTTACTTTCCGTCTTTCGTGCATCTCGTACAGACGTTTCATTCACTGTAACTCGCCCACGCTGCAAAAAAGGCTGTCTTCGCAGCGCCATGACATCAGGTATTTTTCTTTGCACCGGTGGCACTCTGCAAAGTCTTACTCATTAGAGGATCTAAAAACTATAGAACACATAGAATATCTTGAAGGCATGGTTCCTTCACAAGATAGGCGCTATAGATCCTTGCAATGGTGAAGGTAAATGTCGAGATGAAAGTGCTCGAACTTATTTTTTTAAAGTTAAAAATAACTCTGTGAGCCCGGTAGAGTCATGCATCCAATTTACAGCAATGGGATTGCATAGGTGTTTCTCTGCACGCCATCAGCTCAAATTCGCACCGATGCAAAAAATATAAAGTCTTACAAATATGAAGTCTTATCTTTCTTGCGTGACCGATAGAGCGAAACACGATTTGAAAATCCCTGTACTTTACATTATACCTGGGCGGATACGAAAATTGTGGGTGTTCGCTGTCCATGCAAGCAATCCTCTGGCATCTCAGTGTTCGAAGAATACAGGGCATTAATTCCCAATGAAAATTGAAGATGTGAATGGTTCGCCGTCTTTTTTGTCCTGTCTCCGACGCTATGCTAGCAAATCAGTGCAGTAGTGCTTGGGAACATAATTTCTCATTGAGTATAACCGCCAAACTATCAGTCTACACGTCCAAAACAGATGGTTACAAAATTAAAGCCATCTTACTCGTGAGCACGCTACTCGCTCTCCGCAACTTCAACGCCCCGTCAACCTCAACTGCCAAGGAAGTGGTAAAATTATGTTATGCGTTCATTGTAAGGCACCAACATTTCTTCAAGCTTTGGTCCAAATCTTAACATTAGCGCCACTAAACTGTGTCACACGCTGCGTGATTATTAGCACAACTTCTCGCATCTAGAACCGCGTAGCTTGTAAGGTTCTGTGGCCAGAAATTAGAAGCGCCTGCATATTGTCACCTAAAAGCGACGTCTGAACGGACATGTGGTCTTTGAATTAAAAGAACCTTTAAAATATCATTGTTACATACCATACACCCAGTGTGCAAAAAAATTGTTGCTGCGCAAGAATTATACTCCACGCATTGCGATGCCAGCAGTAAGTATTATTGAAGCTTCTATTCTCATCTCGCTCATACGTAACTGTTGCTGGTAAATCGACTTTTCGACTGTGCTATCACCGCGATCTCAAGGCAGCTCGAAAAAATCTGCGTCAAAAACGTCTCGGTTAAACCAAAATAACTTTGACGCAAAAATTTGAAGCAAGCCATACCTATGACGATGTAAATAGTATTATTAATATTGAGTTTAAATAGCTATGCAAATGAGGACGTTCAGAACATATACCCACTCAAAGTACCCACAACCATCCCTCCGACGACTTTTCATCAAAGTACTCTTGTACATATAAAAGTTATCTCTGGTGCCTACAAACCACGTGATGCAAGTTCACGCCGGGTTATTTTATGCGATTGTTTTAACTGCTGTTGTCAACTCAGGGCGTTGTCCTAGAGATGTGCGGGGACGATCAAAACTACTTAACCCTTATCTCCCCTACCTCCCACCACACCAATTATGCGATGGCCTTCGCCAATGTCCCACCACTGCCCAGACTACACCACTCGCCCTCATGAGCAACCTATCCTTCCGTCAACTTTTCCAAAATCTTAACCTTCACCTCGTTGCTCCGGCCGCCGATTGAACGCTTCTGCTAAGAAGCTTGGTGCAGTGAAGATCTAGGAAATGGTTATTCAAAACTGAGAATTTTCATTTCTCGCCTTCTTCTGGCAAATGCAAAATTACGTCTTTGCTCTTCGCAAAAGCATGGTGGCTCTAAATGAGCTGGCGTACTAATGTTCAGCCGCATAATGCTTTTCTATCAAGCCACAGATGCGGTTATTAAAGATGTTCAATTGATCTAAGAAAACAAAATGCACATTTGTTTGGTGAAAATCTGCTTTATCCCAAAGGCAGACACGCCAACATTATCGCAAACATAAAAAACAGATATAGAAAAAGACATCAAGCAGTCACTAACCCGCCGCCATTTTCCTGCGATTTACCTTTAACGAGGCAAACATTTGTTAGTTCGCTTGATGGACGTCGATCTAAACAACGGCCAAGAAAGATGTCTGAGAATTTGTAGTGACGCTTCTAGTTAGGTTTGAGTGTATCAGTAGAATGCTAAATTGTAGGTAACACACCGATGAAAAATGTTTTAGAACTGGCTCACATTACGTGCCGCCTGTCCACCAAATTTATTTATTTAGAATCTTCCTTCAGCGCAAACGTTGAAAGTGTTGCAAAATTTATCGCATTTTTTGTTAAAAAGATTTCTCGCGTCTGAATTTGAGATGACTGAGTTACCAAAGGCTCACTATTTAAGACTGCACCAGCTATACACGGCAGTCAATGCACCCCGAAATTGAAATGCTTCACCTTGATCTTTTCGAGAACTCACTAGGTTGTTTACAATTGCGGCTTTTTAAAAAAACTTAGCACGGTACGAAGTGAAATATCTGAGGAGTGAAAAGATGCGGGCAAATATTTTGGGGATGTTTTTAATAATTGAATTTTAGATAATCGATAACGCCGCTATGGCTGATCAAAAGCACGTCAATAAAAAGACGTTAGCAAACGACGAATACAAAACTGTTGCTGAGGGGCCGTCTTTTACTACTGGATAGATGGGAGTTTCTTTTTTGATCCCACCCTTAATGTTTGGAGAGCATGGTAGCATATAATCATGACTGACTGTGTAAAAACGTAGCCTCTGACTACTATTGCAGAGGCCGAAAAAGACATGGAGGTCAAGCGACGCGGATAATACGCAAAAAGCTGAAGGGAAGTGTTCACGCGGAGCGATGTCAACATCTGTTCAATGTAGAGGTTGTGGCGAAGTACGTTATCGCAATTTCTCGCGCCTGACCTTTTCCCGATGAAGCAGTAAGTTAATCTGACCGAAAGAGATCACCGTCAAGAAAATGATAAAAATAGGGACCCTTGTATACTTGTATGAGGGCCTGAAAAAAAAATACCGTAATTACCCGATTCTAACGCGCACTTTTTTTCAGAAAAAATAGGTCGAAAAATCACATGCGCGTTAGAATCGCATACGAAACCGAAACTACCGAAACAACGGACATTTCGTCCCGCCCATCGCCATCGCCATCTCTCGATGGCGCTAAAGCTTTTCGCAACAATTTTTCGGATGCAGGAAGCATAGGCGCCTAGGCTTTTCTATCGGCGTTCACACAAACCGTCAAATCGCTCCATTTGCGCGCTCGATAACAGCAGTGGCAGCAGCGGCTCTCACGCGTTCAAAACGAGCGGTCGGCTGAAGCGTGCGCCTCTGGAGAAGCTCTCAGGAGGTACGTGCGAGGCGTGGGCCACGATCCCGTCGACCATGGTTGAACGTCCGTTATGAAGTGTGGCATCGCGAACGCGCTTGATGCCACCAAGGACGAGATGTTGGGGTCAGTGGAGAGCGACGAGGAGTGAGATGAGTGACATTACTTCGAGAAATAAATCGCCCGTTTCTCTAGCAATCGGTTTTCTTGCTCACAAAGCTCCGTGCGCGTTACAATCGGAGGTGCAAGTTTTTTCGGTTTTTTTGCGGGAAAATCGGGTGCGCGTTAGAATCGGGGGCGCGTTAGAATCGGGTAATTACGGTAAGAGAATTACACCAAATACCACCTTATAATTTAAATATTTTTATGCTTTTGTTATACTGTTTCGAAAGGCTTGGTCATGTGGAAGCTGGTACATTGCCAATTTATTTTTCGAATTTGTAAAACATCGAACCGCAATTAAAGCGGAAAACTTCAACATTTTTCTCTTTGGGGAAACTCCCCTCCGTATGCATGCTTTTCAAACGATATGCAAAGCTATGCAACCCGAATAAAAAAACCGCTGTTTGTTTACAGGTACACTATGCTGTGAACACTGCCCCAGCTTGGCTGAAAGTTACCATCTCCGTGGCAACTCTTCAATTTATGATCGTTAAAAAGTGTGTATGCATTCGCAAATTTAGCCTTATTGCAACATATTTAACGCCCCAATCATCAAAAATAAGATATCGTTCCAGTAATCCTTGCTATGTATCGGGTGTCTGAAGTGACTGCGAAATTTTTATTGGCTGTGAACCGTTGCATACCATGGGCCCTCAAGAAATACTAATGCCCGGAACCCGCCCATTTCCGCCTGAATGGTCGTGTGCGACTGCAGGACGTCCCTGGCGCCCAAGCTGTGACGTGTCGTTAAGACCGCAATTTAGAGAAGATAATCCCAGAAATAAATCAAAAACTTGACATCGTGGGTATGAGGCCGTGCGACGTAAGGCCTAACGTTACGCTTATTACCCAAACGCCGTTAATCAGTACCACCTGTTTCACACACAACCAAGTCTATGTTGCTACGTAGGTTGCTATGGGCACCGTTACAGCCAGCATATTGTTTTAATGCAGGTGATTGTCTAAGGTTCTCAGTTCAAGTAAGAGAGTCAAGAAAGAAAATCATTGTCTAAGGTTCTCAGTTCAAGTAAGAGAGGCAAGAAGGGAAAGACGAGAAAAGTTAGACGTCGTGCAAAACAACACGTTAATCAATCATGTTCATATGACGCATGATTTCAGGGCGAGCTGCGCCAAGCTTCTAAATAACCCTCCTTTCTTACCCATCGGCGCCGCAGCGACCATGAAAACCGGCATATCGATTCCGCCATAGCACAAGATATCCATCCTATTCATTCATAACTCATCAGCACTACTCAAGTCCCTTCGTAGATTTCCCGTAATCGTCTTGGGAAATTACATTTCACAGTGACGCAGGCAAACAGTTAACATTGCAAACCGAAGGTGCAATTCAGCATTTTTCGAGTACAAAAGAAACATTTTCGAATTATAATATGGAAAATAGGAGGGTACCTAAGCACTTCTTATAATGAGTCAATGAAAGCGAATACTCATTTTTATAATTGAGTAGCTCAATTTATGATTAAAAAACCGACACAGTTCTGGAAGTATACGAATACCACGTCTGCTTCTTGTCTTGTTTTTGTATAAACGAAAAATCTTGCTGCAATTCTACAACTATTGCGGGAAGCTTCAAAAGATTTTTCATCCCTGTTTTCAATCATGGTAATGACACTGGCGCAAACTGCTTCAAATCTTGTACTTCTTCAGACATCACAATTTTGTGCTCGGGTGTTCTAAATTGATACTAAAACTTTACGTGAATACCAGTTCGGAACATGATAGCCTACCTGATGCTTTTTTGAGGCTGTACTCCGAATAGTTCGCTCCTTACCACAGCGTATGTTTTATTACGTCTCTTGATTCAAAACCGTAACCACACTTTCGAAATAGTTATTGCGGTTCCGTTATTTAAATCTGCAAATAAGGAAATAGGCCACTTACTATTTTTGCCCCTTTTCTATTTTCAACACGATGCAAAATTATGGAACATATCATTTATCAACACATTATCGAGTGCTTGCACGCCAACAGCTTCCTGTGCCGGTGCTAGCATAAATTCAGAGGTACATTTGCAAGAACGCAGCTTCAATGTTCACCGATGATATTGGCACAGCAATTGACAAGCGACCGGCTGACATAATGTTTATATACTATCAAAAATATTGAACAACGGGAGCTATAAAAAAATTTATAAATCGAGTGCCTTTCTAAACGACTCAAAATTGCTTGGTTGAAAATTAAATTATTTGCGGTCATTATCTCAATACGTTGCTTCAACCATGTGCAGTCGTGCAATGTTGAAATTACATCTGGTGTGCCACTAGGCTGTGTTCTTTCGCAGCTCGCATTTATTACGGGTAATATTAATGGAAGAGAAGTTATCTCTAGAACACCTGTAAAAATACCTTGGCATGTTGATGGGTGTGCGTTGCATAACTTTATCACTACTTATTAAGACCAGTCAGCGCTTTAAAAAGTATTCCAACTATTTTTCGAAAGGTTTGACACCTCGCAAACGCTTACCGAGTGCAAGAAAACGTAACTTCCTCGAATAGAAAATAGTCTCTTCATTTTAATTAAAAAAACAATGGGTGCATACTCACTGAAGTCAGCAAATTACAGTGTAGTCCCGTTCTCATTGAGCATAAATGGGGCAAACTTGTAGATCAGAGCAACTGCCAAGGTGTATATAAACTTGATTACTTCATACGTAAATGGATGCCTTTTGGGAAATCGGTGCTCTATAATGCCTCAGTAATTTGGTCTCCTCCTCTAGCGCAAGACAAATTTCGGAATTAGGTTGGAATTTCTTCCAAAAACGCGAAACGTTTGTTACTTAATCGTTACCGTCGAGACTTTTCAAGATCTTCACAAAGTCATTCTTTTTCACTTTGTTCACTTGAACACACATTACATGCGAGAGTGCTAGCTTGTCGAACAAGATTTTTCACACAACTACCGGCATTCAGCCGCTCTTATCTTTCGTTGATGTACCGTGCGCATAATGCACACACACACATGTTGTGAACACTGTAGCCTCGAGATCTAACCTGGATTGCTTAAAGTTGTTTCCAGGCATGGTGGAACTGTACACTTCCTGCAGTGCCAGCACACCGAAGGACTCCCGCAGCGGGGGCTCAATCATTCAGCGCTTCGGCGGGCCAGGCCGTTGCAGCTCTACTCCAGGATGTGTGGCCACTGGCCTTTCCCACAGGGTATACTAGCAATGGTGGAGGTGGGCGGCGAGTTTCATGAGGGTCAGGGCGTATGCGGCCGCGATCCGTGCAGGGTCATCAGTGGGCAGTCAGCCTACCAAGCTCTGCGCCAGGGCCAGGAGGACGGGCATAAGCTTCTCTGGGCCGGTTGCTTCAAGCGGGATGCCGGGGTTGCGGGCGGGGCGGGCTACTGGGCAGTGGGGCGCCTGGCTGCTTCCCGCTGTGCTGCAGACTGGAGCTGCTGTCGTCCCATGGGGCAGGCTGCTGCGTTTGTGGGCCAAGCCTAGACTGCCGCTGGGTGCTTTGACGACTTAACATTTCGGCGTAGCTGCGCTGCGCCGGTCCAACCGACGCCTAGACCTCCGAACGTGGCACTGGCTGCCGCATCAGGGCCATGGTAGTGGCCACACGGCACTCGTGCTGCCAGCGTGGGCAACGGGGGTCCGCCACACTGTGGCAGCCACTACATTCGGAGCAGCGGGCAACAGCTGCGGTGCACTGTTGTCAGTTGTGCCCCGCCCCCCACAACGCGCACACCTCGTGGTACCGTTTGAGCCGGCCGTCACATGATCGAGTCTCGGCCGCACTGGATAGGTCTGGGCCGGCAGGCTCTAATGGGGAGCAGCATCTTGTACACAGCGACGAAGGGGGGTGGGACCGGTCCCGCAAAGTGCACTATCACTGTACCACCACGCTGCCGGGACACTTCACTTACACGCACATTGGAGTAATGTTGGCCAATATTTTGTCCGATATGAGTTGCGGGTCCGCGCCAAAGATCAGGCCACGACTTGTGCGGCGTTTGACGGATCGGTAGGCTCGTATGGGTATAACGCATATTTCCTCTATTGCCAGCAGAGAATAAAGGCAATCAGTAGTTTCGGCATCGGCGGCAACAACGTTTGAGCCAGCGTTATTCTTCACTTGGGAGACACTGCGACAGCGGCAAATTCACGGGCGACTGCCTCGCTCGTTACCGCAAGGAAGGAGGCAGAGTGGTCAGCGGGGCGGAACAGTCCAGCGCTACACCAGGCTGGTGTATCGGTCGCCTGGCAACAAGCTTCATCGCTTTCCGGCAGGTGTGTCTGCGATCTTTTCCGTCAACTGGCCCTCCAGGTCGTCCGAATAAGATCCGGAGTTTAATAGCCCTTCTGTAGCAATCCGCAAATTCTATAGGTGTGACTACGCACGGCGCCTACCACCATCTTTCCTCGGACAAAAGAGAAGACGCGTCCGCCGCTGTGTCAGGCAGCTCAGCGGTGTGCTGCGCAAAGCGCACAAGCTCGTTCGCAAGCGCGGCGCCACTCGGCGAGGTAGCGGGGGCATCATCCGAAGAGGCAGCAGGGAGCTGAGAAAACTTCCCCGTAGCAGCAGCCATCGCGACCTGTCCACTGAACGTACCTAGTGGCACAGGCCGATGCATTAATTATTTTATATTCTTTTTAATCTGCCTCACAATATCCATGTCCAGTGAACGTAGCAAGTGGCCGGAAATGCGCAGGGGAGCTCACGGGGAAGCGTGACATGGCTTTTTATGTTTCGCAGATCTGCGCTGCGTGGGACGCTGTCACCCCTTTCGCAGCTTCGCTGGTCTGGTCCCGGCGCTTGGGGGTAGGGGCGCGCGCATTGCCCGCCGTGTCTGAGTCCACTGTCGAAACGTCACCAGGTCTATCCTTGGCGTACTCTCGCTCGTCTCCCGATCCGCTGGCGGGGTCTCGGCCGCGGTTTTTGGCGGCGCAGAGTTCATGCTGACCACCTGGCCGTCTGCATCGGCGTCGGGAGGACTGTGCTGCTATTCTACGCCTTCACAGTGGTCGCCAGACGTAACCTTGAAGGGCATGACAGTCTACGGCACAGCGACAACAGGAAAAGGCCTGCTGCCCCGAGCTTGAAGCAGCTCAGTGAAGGGAGCATGGCTGGCCACGATATTGCTGCACCTGGCTAAGAGGATTTCTAGGCTGCGTGCGCAGTCGATGCTGCTGGTTCGGCGGTGTCGCGCCACTCGACGGCGTACTGTGGTGTTTGCGAAGGACGTAACAAGCACCAGCAGCACTACCGTACGAAAGACGTATTGTGCACAACACATCAAATATATACATAAAGGACCGACGCGCCTTCTGGGGGTGAAAGACCACAAAGTAAAACCGAAACTGAATATAATATTCTCCCTCCCTTATATTTAGCGCTTTGTTGTTAGTAAGTGTTAGAAACCCCTATGCATGCACTGTACATATTTACACGCTGTATACACATACATATTTACACTTCACATACACACTGTGCTATACACACAGACAACTAGCAGGTTCTTTAGTCTTTGAGCCATGCCGGTGGCCGGCGCTCTCGGGACGGCCGATGGGGACGCTGCACGGCCGGAGATGCTAGTGAGCTCGTAGAGCTCTGTAGCACGCCAGGGGACTGCGGTTGCGGCCCAGGAGAAGGCGGCTACAGCATGGTAGGCTCTGGTACAGGCAGCTGCGGGTCAGGAGCAGGCAACTGCCGTATCGCAGACTGCAGTACGCCAGTAGGCGGCGGCTGCGACCCGGGAGTGGGTGGTGGCTGCAGGGCAGGCCGTGGCACTCGAACCGGAAGCTGCGGCCCAGGTAGCTCCGAACGTTGGTATGGTGGACTCGTGCCCCTCTCGGGAACCCGGGGCAGCTTGGAGGCGTTCCATGTGCGGCCGTCTGCAAGGCGGAAAGATGCAGGTCCCCTCTTCTCCAACACTTCAGTTGGCGAGGAAAAGGAGCGATCCCCCTTGATGCGAACGGACGGCTTCTTGAATAGAACGAAATCACCCACAGCTATATTCGACTCCTTAGCAGCACTCCTCCGGTACGTGTACTCCTTGCTGCTTTGTTGTTGAAGCCGGACCCTTTGGCGCAGTCACGCCAGTCCCTTTGCTGGGTCTTTTGCAAATGCTGGTGCCGAAAACTCACGACATCCAATCTGGTTCGAGGCATTCGCCCATGCAGCAGATCTACTGGGGCAACCCCTGTGGTAGCCTGTGGAGTAAAGTGCTATATAGCGAGGTAGTCCGTGACTGCTTGTCGGATAGGTCGCCTTTCGAGGAGTGAAACTTGCATGAAGTTTTTCAAAGTTCGGTTGAACCTTTCCATTTGCCCATTCGCCTGGGCGTAGTATACAGACGCATGCGACAGCTTGATGGCTCGGCTTTGAAGAAAGGTTATAACTTCATGTGAAGTGAACTACTGCCCATTGCCGCAAACAATCTCCTCCGGGTATTCATCACGGGCAAAAACACTGATTAAGAAGTCTTTGACGGCGCTTGTGGCCAATTCGCTGCAAAAATATACCTCTGACCATTTGGAATGGTAATCGACCAACCTTACAGCAAATCGGCTATTGGGAGGTGCAAGTTCCAATGGGCCAACAATGTCTACGCCCACTTTCTGCCATGGCCTTTAAGGCCAGTCAACAGGCTGCAATGGTGCTGGCGATGTTTTGGCGGACTGATCTGCGTCCAGGCAGATGTGACAGTTTTCACCGCAGATTCAGCTTGCTTTTCCATTCGTGGCCACCAGAACAGCTCGCGAAGTCGCGCCTTTGTGCGCGTGATGCCCGGATGTGTCTAGTGGGCGACGGCGATGAACTGAGCTTCGAGCGAGGACGGAACAACAAGGCGCTCTCCGCGCAGTATAAGATCATCAACAACAGAAAGTTTTTCGCGCACAAAGTAGAAAGGTTTTGCCTCCTCTGGTAGGGACGTTTGTGGTGGCCAAGAACCGAGCACGAACGACTTGACCGTTTGCAGATAGCCATCGTTGAGTATGGCTTGCTTGAATTCGTTCTTTGTTGCGCAAGCCGGCTGGACCAACGACACAATTTCTTATTCCTTGGCCAGCTCTGCGTCCGCCGTAGGAGCTGGCAGCCGAGAAAGAGCATCTGCCACCCTGTTGGTGGACTCCTTGCCGTACTCAACAGTGAAATTGTAACATAGGAGTCGTGCCCTTCAGAGTGCAATTCGGAGTGGCCTTCCTCCACGTCCTTGCGACGACTTCAAAGATACCAACGCCTGATGGTCCGCTCGAATATTGAAACGGCAACCCCAACGGTAAGTGTGTCATCGTTCGCATGCCCAAATGCATGCCAGGGCTTCGCGTTCGCCGACCGAGTACTTTCTTTCCGCTGAAGACAAGGTACGACATGCAAAAGCAACTGTGCGGAGCTCGTGGCCATTATGCTGCTGCAGGACGTCTCCCAGCCCTGAGTCGGAAGCGTCGGTCGACACGATGACTGGAAGTGTGGGATCGAACATGTGTGGAACTGTACTTGAAGAGAGCATATCCTTGACCCTCCGAAAACTGCTGTCTGCTTCGTCTGACCACATGAATGGCTCATTCTTGCGAAGCAGGACACGCATAGGCTCGACCACCTGGGCCAAGCGTGGTGCGAACTTGGAATAGTATTCTACAAGACCCAGGAATGAACGGAGGGGAGCAACATCTGTTGGCAATGGAGTGTTAACTACCGAGTCTACTTTCTCTGGAAGCGGCGAGATACCTTGCGCCGTGACCTTATGACTTAGGAAAGAAAGTTCTGGAACGTCGAAGAGGCAGTTGCTGTTCAATTGCAGGCCTGCATCCTTGTCTTTTTGCAAGACCGTTGTTAGGTTCGCAAAATGTTCTTCTACATATTTGCCGCAGGCTATCACATCATAAATGTAGAACAACACACGAGAGCAGCCATCAAGAATTACGGCCATCATCTTCTGAAAGGCCGCTGGGGCGGAACCTAACCAAAACAAACTCTTTTTAACCGAAAAAGTCCTTCATATGTGATGAAGGCTGTCAGGTCCCTGCTGTCAGGGTGCGAAAGAACCTGATGGTAGGCAGAAGCCAAGTCAAGTTTTGAGAAGTGTGTCGCGCCTACCAAGGCATGAAGAAGTTCCTCTGTATAAGGCAACGGGATGCTGTCTGGTACAATAGCCTTGTTAGGCTCCCGAAAGTCAACACAAATCACGATGCTGCCATCTCTGACAACAATAGGCGAAACCCCTTCAGAAGCATCGATACGTTCGACGATGTGAAGGCTCAACAACCTGTGAAGTTCATCAGACACTGGTTCCCAAAGTGAATATAGAATACGGCGAATCTGCGAAGATACCGGTTTCAAGCCTTGCCGAATCTTGTCACGATGCGTGACCGCTTAGCAAGGGCCAACTAAGGACTGAAAAGTGAACCGAAGTCGGGTGCCAAGGCTGGCGGAAGGTTTGTTGACTGCGTTTGAATGTGACAAAGTGTCGGGTCATTGACACGCGGCGGCGGGGCAACGGACGTGTGCAGGCACTCGAGAGTACTGCCCTGAATTCGAAGATTTGGTGCCTTAGTGCCGTCAATGCCAATCAGACAAGTTCCTTGGCGAACAATGTAGAAAAAAGGTGGTGCAGAGCGCCCTTTAAATTAAACGTCTGCCTGGAAACAGCCTAGCACGAAAATTGGACGCTTAGAATAGTCAAGCAAGGTGACGTGCGGAGCTGGTTGGAGCAAAACGCTTTGACAATATCGGCGAAATTCTTGCTCTGACAGAATTGAAACAGACGACCCCGAGTCAACAAGGAATGCAAACCTGACATCCGCTACGCGCACTTGTATGTAATTGCGCTGCGAGCGGGATGCCGCGCAGTCAAAACATGCTCAGAACTTTCATCTGACAAAGCATCGTCATCGAATCCGACTTCACGAACCCTGCCTTGCATTTGTCGCTTGCGGTTGCATACTTTCTGAAAGAGGCCCTTGATACCGCAAAACAAACACTTCTTTCCCTGCGCTGGGTACTGCGACGCTTATGCGCGGTGATTCCGCAAGCCGCATCGGAAACAATGCGGTGAAACGTACCGGCTATCTCTGTCTCGCCGAGAGGGGCGGGGCCGCGGGGCCCCTGCGGCGCACGTAAACCGCTCGCGCTACTTGAAACGTTCTGCTGGAAATGCTCTTGTGGCTGTGAATTGAACTTCGCCAAGAATGCGAATACTGTGGACGCTGCCGCACAGAAACAGGCTCGACTGAAACAGGGAATTTCTTCAGTTCTTCAGCTGCTTGCTCAAACTGAAGAGCGATTCGCACTGCGGTTTCGAACGAAAGGCAGGAACCATCGAGCAGCAACCGTTCACGTACGCGGTTCGAAGCAACGCCGGCAACAAATCGGTCCCGCAGAGCATCATCTTGCGAAGCGAACGAACAATGCGAAACGAGCTCCCGTAAAGCAGCGACAAAGTCGTGAACGGAATCGCCTGCGTGCTGGCTGCGGCGGTGGAAACGATTACGCTCGACGACGACGTTGCTGGAGTTCAAAAACTGCTGCCGTAAGGCTATGAGTACAGACTCGTACTCATAAGTAGCGGGTGCGGGAGGCTTCTCTTGTACTACCGGTGCTGCGGCGCTTGCTGGTGCTGCGGCGCTTGAAGCTCAAGGTCATTATCATCATCACCAGAATATCTACGCCCACTGCAGGGCAAAGGCCTCTCCCATTATTCTCCAATTACCCCGGTCCTGTGCCAACTGTGACCAATTTGTCCCTGCAAACTTCCTGATCTCATCCGCTCATCTAACTTTCTGCCGCCCCTGCTACGCTTGCCTTCTATAGGTATCCACTCTGTTACCCTTATTGACCAACCGTTATCTTGCCTGCGCATTACATGCCCTACCTTCGTCCATTTCTTCTTAATTTTCACCAGTATGTCCTTAACACGCGTTTGTTCCCTCACCCACTCCGCTCTGTTCCTGTCCCTTAATGCTACACCTATCATTTTCCGCTACACTGCCCTCTGAGTCGTTCTCAAGTTAAGTTGAACCCTCTTAGTGAGCCTCCGCGTTTCTGCCTCGTAGGTAAGAACCGGTAAGACGCAGCTGTTATACACTTTCTTCTTCAGGGACAATGGTAGGCTGCTATTCATTATCTGAGAATGTCTGCCGTATGCACTCCACCCCATTCTGATCCTTCCCAATTATCTCTGCCTCATTGTTGGAATCCGGGGTCACAACTTGCCCTAAGTAGATATATTCTTTTACCACTGCCACTACTTCGCCCCCTAACCCAAACTGTTGTGCTGTCCCGAGGCTATTGATCAACATTTTAGTTTTCTGCATATTAATTTTCAGGCCTACGGTTCTACTCCGTTCGTCTTGTGCGGAAAGCATGCTTTGCAATTCGACCCCCGAGTTCCTTAGCAAGGCAACGTCATCAGCAAATCTGAGGTTACTGAGGTATGCTCCATTAGCCCTTACTCAAACCTGTTTCCAATCCCACGTTCTGAATTCTTCTTGCGAAGATGCTGTGAATAATATTGCAGAGATTGTGTCTCCTTGTCTGACGCCCTTCCTTATAGGTATTTTACTGCTCTCCTTATGGAGGACGATGGTAGCTGTGAACCCATTGAAGATATTCTGTACAATTTTTACATAATGCTCGTCTACTCCCTGGTTCCGTAATGCATGAATAACTGCTAGGGTTTCGACCGAGTCGTATGCTTTCTCGTAATCTATGAAGGCTATATATAGGTGTTCAGAATGCTCAGAGCTCTTCTCTATCAGGTGATTGACCGTGTGAATATGGTCTATTGTTAAATAACCTTCACGGATCCCTGCTTGTTCTTTAGGTTGACTTAAATCTAAGGTTGCAGAAATTCGGTTGGCGATTACCTTGGTAAATACCTTGTAGAGGACTGACAGTAAGCTGATCGGCGTGTAATTTTTCAAATCCTTCATGTCGCCGTTCTTATGGATTAGGATGATGCTCGCGTTCTTCCAAGATTCCGGTACCATTGCGGTCATTAGGCATTGCGTATACAGGTTTGCCCGTTTTTCAAGTACAATTTCTCCTACATCCTTCAAGAGGTCCGCTGTTCTCTGATCTTCCCCAGGTGCTTTGCCCCCTTTCATTTCTTTCAAAGCCTTCCTTACTTCTTCATTCGTTACTGGTGGGATGAATCTCCCCTGAACTACTTTCTCTTTCGGCATTATCCTGTATGTCCCGGCTAAAGTACAGATCCCTATAGAACTCCTCGGCCACTGTGACTATATCCCTCTTTGTCATGACATTGCCTTGCTTGTCTTTAAGTACATACATCTGATTTTTCCCACGCCAAGACGCGTCTCTGCTGCTTTCAGGCTACCTCCGTTCCTGTTCTTGACAGCATATTCAATCCTCTCCATATTATACCTCCGTATGTCAGCTGTCTTACACCTATTGGTTAACTTATGAAGCTCCGTTAGTTCTATTCTGTCAGCTGGGGTGGAGATTGTCATGGTTTGCCGTTTCCTAATAAAATATTTGGCCTTCTGGGAAAGTTTACCAGTATATTGTCTAGCCATCGTGCTCCCGACCTCTACTGCACAATCCGTGATAATGCATGTAAGGTTGTCTCTGGCTTCCTGTGTCGTAAGCTCAGCTTCCTATGTAAGAGCTGTGTATTGGTTCTGCAGCGCGATCCTGAATTCTTCTACTTTATGCCTTACTGTTAGCTCAATTATCAGCTTCTTTCGTACTAGCTTGTTACGGTCCCTCCTCAAATCTACCTTAATTCGAGGTCTTACCATACGATGGTCACTACACCTTACCCTTCTGAGCACTTCCACATCCTTCACAACGCCAGGGTGATTGCATAATATGAAGTCTATTTCATTTTTATGGTCCCATTCGGGCTCCTCCACGTCCACTTCCGGCTCCCCCATTTACAGAAGAAGGTATTCATTATAAGTAGGTTATTCCGTTCTGCAAACTCAACTAGTAGGTCTCCCCTGCTATTTCTACATCGCAACTCCATAGTTCCCCATTGCCTTGTCTGCAGCCTGATGCTTGCCTACTTTAGCATTGAAATCTCCTAGCATTTTGGGTCAGATGCAGCCACATGAAAGTGAGCCCGCCCGCAACCACTAGCCGTCCAGCCTTCAGCGCAGCCTTGCCTAATATTCAGGGTCAGTTGACACCAAAATTCATTTATTAAACAAAAAATATTCGTTCTTTTATTGCTGTGCCTCTTTTAATGTAGAATACAAAAAATATTCAGTTCTTTGTAGAGCTGGAATAGAAGTATTGTCCATGTCCTGATATCTTCTGTGGGGCGGCTTACCTGCAATAAATGGGAAAGGAGGGAGGGAGGCTGTTGAATGTCACAAAAATGAAAGTGCCACTTTTAGCCAATTTCATTTAAGATAATCTTCCTGAGCACTTTCATGCTCTGACTAAATCAGCTATTTTTACAGCAGTTGCTTGACTAGGTTTGTTGCATATAAAACCGGCGCGAATGCTTTTACGAATCGTTTTGGTACTCCAGAAAAAGTGAGGAGCATTCAATATAATCTCCTTCACACAAAACGTATGTCCAGTATTTGCTCATTTTTCTCGCAAAGAAATTTTCTACTCGTTCAACTTTTCTTTCACAGGGCTGATCCTAGGAGAGATCGAACGAGTGCTTTCATTTTTAATCTATTTTTATTTTGTTTTTATGAGTTACGTGCGCAGCACTTTAAAGCCCAAGAGAACTTAAGTTTCCTCTAACAATCGTACTACGGTAAAAAACTTCTAGATACGTTGCGAATGACGCCTTGCTGCAGGTGCCTGCAGTTGTATCCCTCTGTTTTCACGCAAGGAAAGGCGCAAGACTAGAGTTTCATAATTGGTTTAAAACCAATAACATAGCAATACTAGTATTCATACAGAGAACCTTGCATACTGCAACGAATAAAACAATAAATATTTCATTGGTCAAGTTTGAATGCGTAAGGTTCTCAACCCGTCGGAGGCGAACTTCCGGCTCCGCAAATTAAATTTATTTATTTATTTATTTATTTATTTATTTATTTATTTTTTATTTATTTATTTATTTATTTATTTATTTTTTATTTATTTATTTATTTATTTATTTATTTATTTATTTATTTATTTATTTATTTATATATTTATTTATTTATTTATTTATTTATTTACTTGATACCTGCTTGCCTTTGCATACATTACAGCAGAGAGATTCCTAAAACTAAGCATCAAATATGAGACCAAATAACAAAATATTTCCACAGCGCGCGGGGAAAATCGTCCTTATAAACAGTTGGTACAATCATACGTGGAAGATAATTACACTTCCGTATTTATCTAAGACAAAATGAATAGCGCAAGGCGTCACCTTTGAAGGAAAGCTAATAATTTGTTTTAAGCTAGCGGTCCCACTTTGGGATATGTAGAATGGCGCTTGGATATACTTCTCTCTTCCATTCCAGTTTTCGAATGTTAGATATTACGAAAAAATTTCAACCTGAGGTTTCGTCTGTGATCTTTCCCTTCTTACCATTCAAGTTTACTTTTACTTTCCCTCATGCTAGGTTGACAGTAAAATTTCCTACTACGAAACGCACCACCCTATTCTTTATGTTTTCGAGCGGATCAACCAGATCTTTGGTGTAGGGATCCCAGAAAACACATGCTTACTCCATCATTGAGCGCACATGAGTAAAATACGGCTGTTTTTTTGAGGTAGATGGAGGTTCGCTGAAATTTTATCTCAGAAAGCCAAAAACACGTGCAGCCGTAACTTTCGTGTTGTGAACGTCCTTGTGTAAGCTCTTCCCTTGCGTTAATTAAGCTCCTAGTTACTTATATTCTCCGGCCGTTCTGACAAGAGTGTAATTTACGGTGTACGTATTCAATTGGAATACAGGTTTTCTGGTAAAAGTGACGTTAATACACTTTTTACATTCAACGACTTTCCTGAATCAGCACACCGGGATGTTATCAAATTAGAATCATGCTGTAGGTATTCGGAATCACGTTCATTCGCTATAGTTCTGTAAACTACGCAGTCATTCGGGAACATTTTGAACAAAGATTTGAGGTCAATAGTAATAGCATTATATACAACAGAAACAAAAGAGGGCCCGCCACTGACCCTTGGGAAATTCCTGAGGTCACGGGAACATATCCAGACGAACAACCATTGAGAGCGACTGACTGCTGTCTTAGAGAGATATACTCGGCTATCCGTGCAACAACCGATTCATTCAGTTTATAGCCCAAAATGTACTAACAAGAAGCTGATATGGAACACCTCCAAATGCTTTTTTTTGCAGTACAAGAAAATACAGTCAACTACTTTAAGCTTATTCATTGCTAGAGCCAAATCGTGTGTGAACCTAACAAGCTGCGTTGAGCAAGCAAAATCCGGCAAAATCCGTGTTTGCTAGGATGCTGGCGATTATGTTTAAACAAATGAGTCATTTCCGAAGTGTAGAGCTGAGCTCACCATCAACACCGCCACTAAATTAACATGCAGGCTTCGTCATTCACAAGGCTCTGTTGTTATGACAACTTTAAAATAACACGTGTTTTTTAAATGGACAGTCATAAAATCCATAAAGCAGGGCACAAAGTTGAGCCTAAAAATGCGTGATCTTAGCCTCTTCTACGTTTATCACCAACAAAATAGTGCAACATTCTTTTTAGAGGTATTATTGTAAGAAGAATAGCCGCAAACGTGCGCTTCTGCGCGCCCTTGCTTTTGTTTGGTGGGGAGTCCTCGACATGGCGCCGGTTGAGTCCCTGCGTGGCGGCCGCTTGCTCGACGCCCTTTAAGGTCACTTATTTTGGTGAACCACGCCACCTCGGGTCGAACATCTCTGCCGGATCGATGTCTCCAATGGTGTCCATTTCATGAGGGGGCGAACAGCCACGAGCTGATGCGGCGACGAAGCTGGCGGGCGAGGCGTGGTAGCGGCTATGACTGGCGAGGCTTAGCTCACCCGTCATTGTGGCACAGTCTTCTTGTGGCAATAAATGGCATTCCGATGGCCTAAAAGGTTCTCTGGAAATGTCCAGTGAGTACGTGCACCTTGCCCGTTCACCTATAACACTTATTAGTGTTTGACAAACGAAGTTCGTTCCTTTAAAACGTAGAAACACCGAGCAGATAAAAAACGTGTCTGTGTCATTGGGCCCCCTAACTGCTCTTTCGTCATCCAGGGAAAAACTGGACCTACACCGGCGCGTCTCCTTCCAAAGACGTCTGTGCATGAATTCTCGGTGCCCAGACCCGTGCCATTGTTCGGCTGTACACCGCTTACCGAAAGAATGACGTATAACCTGAGACCTTAGGTCGGCTAGTCTCCTCTTCAACACCGGTTGCCGAAAATTCTGCGGCCGTTCAGTTGCTGTAATTCGGCCGAGGACCGCTAACTTAATGAAATATGTACATTTTGGGGCCGTGCATCGGCCGCTCTCCTGTATAACACCGGTTGCCCGAAGAAAACGAATATTCTGCCACCGGACGCGCGCGGTTTACCGTTGAAAGAGCGAGTGGGAGGCAGCCGTGCTCCGGCCGGTCTCCTTTCGAACACCAACTGCCACAGGAATACGGATATTCTGTGGCCAGTCGCTTGCCGTGCTTCGGCTGAACACCACTTCCCGAAGGAAAAAAAGGAAAAACGAATTCCCTAAAGCCGTACTTCGGCCGTTTTCTTTCTCAACATCGGCAGTCGAAAGTGAACTGAATATCTGGCAGCCGGGGAGCTGCCGTTGTGCGTCAGAACACGGGCGGCCGGAGAAATACCGAAGCGCTGGTTGCCGAATGTTGGCCGCTCATCGTATAATCAGTGGCTGCCAAAACCTGGATGCTGGCCGCACATGCCAGAAAGCGGCCATAGACGGGCCGTTCTTCGGACACACTTTCTGTGCCGCCTGGGAATGAGAAACGGTCCATCACAATGGATAAAATGACTACCGAAAGATGGTATTAGATGTTAGGGAAGACACCTTCTTAAAGCGATGAAATATGAATATGTGGACGTGTAGAAAGCACACGGACGATATAAATTCTTGGAAGCTTAACGGAGACGCCTTTTTCCTGCAATATATAAAGGCTACATTATATAATAACAAAGAATAACATGGTGAAGCAGTGCCACCTGTGCTTTCCGTCTCGACTATTTCGTGTGGCCCTTCCTTTTTCCAATTTGTACACAATTCAGTGCTGTTATCATCATACATTCGTAAGACACCCTTTGAACACCTCGTGAGTTCGGTTTATATCGTATATACAGTGCAGTCGCCACTTCAGTTCGCCTAATGTCACCGAACTCGTCTTTTATAATAGTTATTTTTTATTGTCTCCAGTGTTTTAGCGCATTCCAATGAAAGTTTGAAACAACCACAAATTTTGGATATAAAATGAAGCACGAAAATACAAGTTAAGTAAAAACCTGATGTAAGGAGTTTTTCCACGAATTCGTACGTCGTCCGAGACACAGAAGAAATTATTTGGTTAGAGACATTTAAAATGGGGCTGCAAATTGTATCGATAATCCCCCGAATAGTAAAAAAACCAACGTCCGATAGAGTCAATATGACACAAAATGAACCTGCTCGGGATAATACTTTCAAGACGGCACTTCTGAAGACGCAAGTGTTCTTTTGAACTTTAAGATTCGCTTGCGAAAACCAATTACATCGGCAGCACGTCATCTCGGGGCGCCCATCTGAAACCGAAGCAATATTTGTAGGCAGAGAAATTTATATGCCGTTGAGTACCTTTTGTTTCTCAAATTCGAGCCCTGTCTTCTTTTTTATAAGCCCAAGAAAAAAAATTAGTCACAACGTGATGCTGCCATTTTAATTTACTATAATGATTCTTCAGCACCACTATTTGGTGATGTTTATTTTTTGTATGGTGAGGTTTTTTGCCGCATTACGGAACCTTTATAAAAACAGAAATGAAATGCGAAAAAGAACGAACGCGTCCGACTGTCCAGCAGTGACCTGTTTTGTCTTCTGTGGCAGCCTCATTCGCCTCGGAATAAGATCTGGTAGCGAGTGAAGGAACTGTACCATTAAAGAATGTCCCCTTGAGGGTAATTTGTTCATTTTTTTCTGGTGTAATCGTGGCTTTAACAAAAGCGCCTAGGGCTCTGTGCGTCGATGAAGTATAGGCTTTCTGCGAGTCCCTGAATAAAAAATTCAAGATATGAAAAACATTTCTCGGGTACGTAAGTTGTGGGCAGCCTGGCGTTGGACGGCAATTTTCTGTGAACAACATAAATCAGCTCCTCATGGAGCGCAGCCTCTTCCCCTATTCGATACTTATTATTGCTCTTATTCCTATTACGTTCAGATATCTTGTGGAGGAACAGTTACGTAGCAAAAAGGGCTTCAGCTCCATGAAGAAACGTTTTATGGGGATGCCAACAATGATGGTATCTATTAGTAGCCCATGTTATCCGCACACTCTGTCGTCATTTCCTAAGCCTACTTGCATATTCGTTAACACCGCCAGAATAATATCCACCATTTTTGTGTACCGAGTGGGCAATAAATTGTGGATGTCAGCAAAATACTTAGGGCACTGTTTATTTTCGCGCAGTTCTCTCAAGAAAGCGAGCGGTAGGAGAGCAGCAAGAATAAATAGAGTATCGAAAACTCCGTTTGCAACCCTGGCCAGACTTGCTACCCCGTCCAGGCTTGCGCCTTGTGCTCGCAAAAAACGATATCAAGAAAACAGTTCACGTGCGTGCGCACCTCAACAGGGGAGCTCAAGGCTGCTCGCGCTACCGGCGCCCAGTTCGAGAAGCCTGTTGCCACAGGTTCTGGTGCAGGGCTGACGCTATCTACTTTGGGAGAAATGCTAAAGCCTGCTAACAAAACGATCCCGCTCAACCCGCCACGCATGAGGAAGACGACAATATAAATGGATATGACGATGACTACTGCTACCACCGTAAAACTCGACGACAGAACATGTAAATAAACAATTTCAAACCTAAGGCAAACCTAAGGCAATACGTGGCAGTGTGTCTTTCAGTGCCCACGTAGAAAGAAATCCTACACAAGCAAGAACTGGTAAAGAGAGCCTGAACGGCAAGTCGCAGCCTGGGTATCCCGAAATAAGAATGCCTTCACCGGGCGAGTGCCCGGCCAGTATCACTTACGCTCAATAAATGTTTAATCTCTCGCTCTCTCTCAGCTTAGCTATCGTTCAAGCCTTGCGCGACCTATAGAGTGCAAGCATCTGCAATTTTTTGAAGCGCGTATTGAATGCGTCCATTGGCGCCACTTAGAAAATACCGGCAAAAAGCCGCCCCACCGCTGTAATGGCGTATTTCCGGCGCTCGAACATGGGAAGCAGAGAAAAATCTTTTGAGCTAGTTTTTCAGTTACCTGATGGGCATAGTGCAGTAATTTGTGGCTGAAGTGCTTTGCGACCCTCTAATCTAAGCATGGGGTGTGTTTTACGTTTTGGAAGAATTTGAGATTTCGAAAAGAACTGAAAAAAGGGTTGCAGGGTCTCTTTGAATCACTCAAAGGAGAACATTTGCAAAAAGACACCTACAATAAGAATTTTTTTATACCCACGTTACAATGAAATGAAAACACAGCACAAAAAAGTCTAACAAAAAGAAACACGACTGGTTATTTTTTCCGAACCTGTGTGAACACATTTCAGCCAGTTCGAACCGGTTCGAACGGGAAAGGAATGGTGCTCAGGAAGCGAACCCAAAACTGAACCCGAAAGGCTCCAACCCGAACCCAAACGAAACACGAAAATATTCCGGTTTGACACCCTGGTTAGAAGTGAGGGAGTTGAGAGCGGTAAAGAGTGTCTCTAGCAGCAGAGCGCCCCGCAGCGAGCTCCAGAACGTTCCAAATTTTCGTGAAGGATCTGCCACTTGGTCTCCAATTTAAAAGTTATAATCAGTGCTAACTCACATTATACCTGACATTCCTTATTATGCGATTACCACTAATTATTTCTGGCAGTAATATAGCGCTAATATAATGGTACGATACAAATATTTTTCTGCTTACCGTCACCCAATTCGCTGCGTTTGCACCACATATAAAATAATAATAAAACTCCCGCTTCAGAGCTTTGTATGCTAATGAAGGCAGAGTAACCTCACATTCAAGGTTCACGCATATCCTGGAGCCGTATACTATAACATTCTTGTGTTTCAAGAACAAGAGTAGTCTAGGCATTTTTTATAAGACTAGCCTACAAATCTTCACATGTTGATATTTAAGGTAACCACACCAATTGTTCGCGTGACAGGAGCTAATGCACTCAGCACAAAACCGTTGAGCACTATTGCAACTCACGATTTTAGTGAAATGCAAGATTCATCTTGTGCGCAGCAAGAAGCAACAGGTTCCTTATACCACTATAAAAGGCAAGTCAAGGTGGCTGAGCAGGACAGTTTCACCTCTAGGAGGTCACTTCTGGAGGTAATAGTTGATTGCGTGTCCCCATACCGGCTCTACGGCAGTGGCTGACCACCGACAGGAACTGAAAGAGTGCCTTCTGTGTGGTAATGGGACACCTGTTTTTTACAAAGAGATTAATATACTGAAGAAATCGATAAAAGTGCAGAAAGGCTGCTATTGCACTCACAATTGGTATAGATATTTGACGAAAGGTTTTAAAATTGAAAAGCGCATCGATCGCCTGGTCAGTTCAACATATTCTTGAAATATATTCCACTTGAGGAATATATTTTCGTCGTGGCTTTGGATGATTCGCAACCCGTATTTATATAAGTGTGCCCTCTTCGAAATGTCTTGTAGGATTAGCCAATTGACAAATATAAGGTCGCATAAATCTAAACCAAAACTCGCAATAAACGCGAGGTGGCTGCCACTGAGTGGCCACGAGAAAATTTCCCCGATCTCTAATGGCGGCATTTTTAACGCTCACTTTCGCTATGCTTCATTGTGCTACATAATCCCTACAAACACCCCAGATGAAAGCTGTTACGTTCCCAGCCTTCAAGTGGTGACACGTGAGCCGTAAGCAGCCGATTTTCTCCACACGCCCGTTTTCTCTAAAGGGGCCTAGAAGAAATAAAGCATGAATCCCGAAACCACTTTAAGCAAAGGGGCGGATCAGACAGTTTCACACATCGCTTGTTTCCAGAGTAGAACCGGCGTAGCAGTTTGGCGGCAGAAGACTAATGGCAGCATCTTGTTCCCGGCAATTCAACTCTACATCTAGAGCCCCAGTTGAGATTTACAGTGCGCTATATTCCCCTTCTGGTTGGGTGCCATGCACCAATAAAAAAGCAAGATTGGGGTATCGATCGGGGGCGCCTCTCTTTTTGTCCTTGGAGGTAAACGGCATGCAGAGAACGATTGGCTGCCCTAAGTGACCGCTGGTCAGCAGGCAGGAGAAAAAAGGACGGGTGAGCTCCGGAAAACGCGAGGTTTTCCACACAATGCGAGGCAATCTTCTGTTTCTTCTTTTGCGCTAACATGATTTGCCCTCTTTAATTTCTCATAGTCTGCTTATGTAACTAGGCGAACGTTATGAATTTTGTGGGTCATAGATGCATATAACTTAGTTTTTGAGGAAAAAAAGACAAAGTAACTGTTATGAACATTTAGGAGTCCCAGAGAACAGTCGGTTATTTGTTGAAGTGGGCGGCAAGGCGAAAAGCACCAGAAAAGTGCAGCATGACAGGTGAGCTTAAGGTGGTGCTAGAGGTCGTAATATTGGTTGTTGTGATCATGGATTTTAGGTTTCCGAAACAGAGAACACAAATCACGTAAATCCGTTTTTAAAACTCGTCGCGGCTTATCCGACACCCGTCGTTGATTTTAATATGTTCGGTCATTTTGACATTCAACAGCTAACGTTCTCGCACGGGACTAAGTCTCGGAAGCATATTTTTCCTTCGTAAACATTTTGGGAGCAATTCAAACCTCATCAAACTCTAATAGTACCTACGCATACTTTCACTGCGTGTGCTCGTTGCACTTTTTACAAAAAGCGCTGCTAGGTATTTTAAAATTGGCTATGCGCACGCCTCTTTAGCAACCGTACAGCCGGCGTTGGAGAGTTGTAATTTTTTATGCGCTAAAAAAGTAAGCGCTTTAATTTGGGGTTTTTAATTCTTGTGCAGAGGGCCGAAGCCCCTTTAGGTGAGAATGGACGCCAATGGCAGCTAAACGAACTCAATAGACTGCAAAAGAAGCATAGCGCATCTCAGCTGTCTTCAGCTCCTTGTACGGCGAAACAAAAACTTTGTAAAGACGACTGCACGCTATACAATAGTTATTTTTTCAACTTTATTCTTCGCATATTGCTACGGACGCAAGTTCACACCACAAAACCGAGGTGCGGTTAGAACAGAATGGTCCGGTTCGCGACAGCCAAGAGCAGTTTACAATTTTCAGTGGGCGTAACTTTTTGGATAACGTGCCCCGCAATCACAAACATCCGACGTTCCTGCACATGTAATGTATACAGGGTCGCCTGTACCCGGCCCGGCCAGACAAGGAATGTGCGGCGCGTTATTTCCGAGTGAAAATAAATGGGTCGTTAGAGGACGTACCCCTAATGGTCGCTGGTGGAGCACGCCGGGTTTACTTTGGGCGTGCACCTCCTGGGTGTCATTGTTGGTGGAACGCGGGAAGCGTGTAGCTGCACTGGCGCATGGAGCCTCACTGAACCGTTCTATTGATTGTGGCGGTGCTTCAGCCGAAGTTTCGTGTCCGGTATATATTTTGTGTTTCAGACATAGAGCTTTCTTCGTCACTGTATTACAAGGCTATGGGCGTGTTGAGGTAGTCTCGGTATGGTGCTACTTAGTAATAAAAAAAAACAATAAAACACCTGTTCTAATCAGGGTGACTGATTTTGTGTACGCAAAATCATTGGAAAACATGCCCGTTCGATCTGCAAGAAAGTGCAGGAAAAAGTCGTAATTTTGGCCTGGCGTTCCGGAAATATTACATGAGCATTTCGTTCGATAGAACATAGTAGAGCACTATTTGCAACCCAGCAACGCTCAGATAATGTAAGCTTTGCGCTATGTCGTTTCACAGTGAAGATAAATATAAGCTGTTTAACGTCACCTGTCAACGACCACAGCGCCATGCTTTCTTTATTACTGAGTTTTTTCTTACCTAATCAAAATATTCGCTTGTCGCTTGTTGAAGTCCCGGGAAAGGCGGCGGCATTGGTGTACTATTGCTTGAACATTACCGGGCAAATGCAAAACCTACGTGGGTTAGGATTCCACAAAGACTTAACGTTTCACAACTTTTCCAGTTCAGTGACGACATTTTAGAAGCGCGTATTTCAAGCGTGTCTACAGACTGCTTTGTGGATCATGTATTCAATTTTCGCGTGCCTAGAAAGAAAACCGGGGAAACAGCCTTGCGATGAACTATTGAATTTTCTCACCGGTCTTTCATTGGGTCATTCCTGTTGCTGAGACCACCTTGTTCGTTCTAGTAAATAACAGAGGATAGGGTGACTGATTTTTTTGTTCATTTTTATTTACCAATGTACCGCTACGCGTAGAAACCATAGGAAGTCAAAAATTGCATGAACACAACAACTGAGTACAAGTAAAATGCTCCAAAAACTCAGAACGTTAGAAAGAAGCCTCCCGCAATTTCGTAAATGCAAGAAAATGATTAGCTGGCAAACTCCATATAGTTGGTCGCCGACCGCTTAGCAAGATATGGTACGAAATTCCCAGAAAATATTGACTTACATGCTTCTGTAGGTGTTATCTAGCTGCTCTAATCGCGCAAGAATACAGCGACTGTTTGGCGGTGATATTGAAAAACAAAAACAACAACAAAACAAGGGTCGTACTTTAGGCACAAGACTAGGTTTACATTGTAACACTTTCTAGCTGACTCCAAGAGCGTACGAAAGAGGTGGAGACGGCGTTTTACCCCGTTCATCCTTCATTGGCGAGGCAGAACCTACCGGATCGTATAAAGCAAACCTTGGATGCAACGGGAGACGAAACAAAGAGCATCGTGCAATCACCTACCGCTGAAAAAAATCCCGATTACAAAACCTCGCAGGAGCGGTCATCCTTGAAAGCAAGTCTAATTTAGAGCAAGAGACAGGTAAATCCGCCTTGACACATACAGACAACCGCCGAAATGTATAGCCCTCGACGCTCTCGCGTCTGCTCTTCACAGTGGGAAATTTTGTATGTAGCCCATCGGGATAACGACCACGAGAAGACGCTGCAATTTGGCCCAAATTACACTCGGCTAAAGCACCACGTTACTTAAGAAACGCCGGCCCTTCATTTGTATTTTTGATTTCAGTGTTCATTTTGTTTTTGTATTGTAGCTATTGTAAATGGCTACCTTCAAGTGAAGAGATATCGTACGAGTTGTTTCAATGAAGCTGGGCGCTGCAGGGGTGATTGTTTATTTTTTTCTTCCCTGCCGCTGATTGAATAGGACTAATGGTACCAGTCCACTGCAGCCAAACAGCCCGGCTGTGTCATACCTCTCCAAATGTGGGATTGACCCATGATGTATGCGAAACCTACTCTCAAACTGGCAAAAAAAAATCTTCTGGTAATAAAGTACAACAACGTCTTTACCGAAGGTCACCATTTCCAACGTACGCTTACGTGAGCGAGACTTCATGGAGCTACACCGCCGGGGCCATTGTACTGTCATTGTCATGCCTTTTATGGAGGCGCTTTGCGGCGTCATTTGGATGCCATGCAAGGTGAGCGAGATTCCAAACACTCCCGCGTAGCGATGTTTTTGCGATGCCGTCGCGTTTTCTTAGGGTGCTCCTGAACGATAAGTTCGAGCCTGTTGGGACCGTAAAGAATGACTGTGAAAACAAGTACAACTTCTAGGAGGCTACTACGATATGTCCAGCTCACAATTTTGAGCTGTAAGCGTCGAAAACATTTATAGCGAGTTCAACGCCTGTGAAATCAGCTAAAACAGCCGAGCTGATTTCAGCACTAAGCGGCTTCCTCTTGCAGAGGCGGGGGATGCTCACAATGCCACTCGCCGCGGTATGCACGTAATCGAAACTGACCCACGCGGGTGTGGTAGTTTATCGGTCCCTATTTAGGGAGGTAGACCTGCACTACGTTCCGAGTTCGTGTATGGTCGACAGTCGAGGTGGTGGCACCATCTGTCGGTACACCAGCACCTCGCCCGGTTTGACGGGCATCATCGCCGGGCATTCCGAGCCCCTCAACAACTCCGCTGTTAAAAAACTTACATTTCTTGGGACAGCTGTGGGCGTAAATTGTAAAATTATCGATGTTTCCACGATACTGTAAGTTTGTACAAGTATAATTACAAATTTACAACTCGGCCTCCACAATAAAATGTTGCAACCAAACAAATCAGAATCTTCGGGACAGCTAAAATCTGGGACGAGGTCAAATTAACAAGCTCGAAATTTTGCAGCAAGGCATAAAATACATTTTGGATCTCACATCGAGCACCCAATAATTAAGATAAATGTCTACACTCAAAGGATCGCAGTTGCAACGGCGCTGCCACACATTTGTTTTGTTGGGCTAAAATTACTGCTATTGCGACAGACACGCTCCCTCACAGTTTTAAAGCAAAGCTCTCTACCTCTTTCAGGCAAAGGTTCTTTCGCGGCGTGCGGGGCAATAAACTCACAACGCCTCGGAGGCCGGGGGGGGGGGGCAGGGCCCGGAGGGTTTCACTCACTGAGCACACTGTAGATGACGCGGCACGCGCTGGCACGAGCCACCGGGGACTTTTCTAACCCGCAGTGTGGTCTCAGCCCCCGCGTAACCGACACCCAGCGAGGCATTATCGAAGTCGTGGAAGTGGATGGTGAGCCAATCTCACCCGAAGACTACGAAAACGACGCGGGCTGAATTACCAGCCACCAGCAACGAAGCGGCCGAGCCAAGGCTAGGCTGACTGATCGAGACTCCCGAAACCAGGAAGGCGCCCGCCGAGAGCAGGCGCACAAGATCCAAAACCAACTGGTAGTGCGCAGATCGCAGCTGCCGGCTCTTCTAAGAGAAGTTATTAAGATAGTTATCTGACCACGTGACGGCTTGAGCACGTCGCGTGTGAGTTACGCACAGCTCCGTGACTGTGTGTTACGCGCTGCCGCAGTGTCGACGGAGAGGGCGAGTGACGACATCTTTCGCCTTCAACCCGGAAAGAACATCTTGGTCGTGAGTACGCCAACGATGGAAAATGCCAAGAAGTATTGCAGCGTCAAAGAAATTCAAGTCGAGAACCAGACCTATGCTACGACGGCGTATGTGACGCCCGCGGACGACGCATCGAAAGGCGTGATTCGCAATATACCCAACTATGACATGCAAGAAGACATCACAAAAAGTCTGGTAAACTAGAAGAGCCCCGCGATCCTCCAGGCAAGACGAATGGGCAAGAAAAGCTCGGCTATTATCGTCTTCGAAGGTACCAAAGTTCCGCACTACGTATACTACCGCGGTGCGGAATATCGATGCTTCTTGCACAAAAAGAAGATGGAAGTCTGAAACACCTGTGGTCGTCTCAGGCAGCGCACGGACGTCTGCCCCAGACCAAACGAAACATACTGCCAGGGCTGCAGGATTAAAGACCCACCGGCAGATCACAATTGCCATCCAACATGCGCCATTTGCGGCCGAGCGCACGTCACAGGCGACAAAAAATGTCACAACCGTTTCAAGACACCGTACTTGCTCAAGCAACAGCAATGGGAGCACCACCAGCTCTCGAGACAAGAAGACGGTGGGAGTACCAGCTCCGGGATTCTCCGCTTGAAAAATCACCTGAGCAGAGCTACGAGCAAGCGAGACCCCACCAAAGACAATGGACACGACCGAAGAGAGCGCTCCAGCTCCTTTCCCCGACTGTCTCCCACAGAAGGAGCGGAAAAGAAGACCTCCAAGCGTCATCGATCTCGGTCGAAGTCAAAGACCAGGAAGGATTCAAGGCGGGCCCAATCGCGGTCTCGCTCTAGCTCCAGGCCCCAAACTAGGAGGAGTCGCTCGCAGTCCTCGGGAAGGAACAAAGATGACACTGCAAATAAGGTGAGCTGGGTAGGTGCGGTCTCTCATAATGATCCAAGCAGAGACAACAAAAAGTCAGGGCCTTCCCTCTAGAACAGGAACTGATGAGGATCAGGCAAATTTTTGAGCAAGTAACCAAGAAAAACAGAATCTTAAAGCAAGAAAAAGTAAGGCTGAAAGCGGATAAGCAAACTCATGCGCAAACCGCTGCAGTGCCAATCGAAATGGGGCAACCAGAAACGAAAACTGTTCCGGTCGCAGTAGCGATGCAGAGTGATCGGGATTCTTTACCATCTTTCAAAAGAAAGGCGGGTGAACAACCCAAAGAACATAACCACTACGAAAAACCAAAGGAAATAAACCAGACTATCAACTTTAGGTTTGAAGTTATGGACCGAAGGATCGAGGCTGCGATCTCTGATCTAACCAACGCCATTAAAGATCAATTTAACAAGGTGGTAACCCGGCTTACAGCCTTAGAGGCTATCCATAGGAACTCCCGTCCGGCTGGCGTTGGGCCGATCAAATCCTCAAAACTTTACAGTAGGCCCGCTTCGGCAGACATGACCAAATTTAACAAGGAAGATTCGAACTCGAACAATCGCCCGTAGTAACGAGAAATACGTGATTTGGCAATGGAACTGCCGTGGGTTTCGCCGGAAACGAGGGAACCAGCAGCAGTTCATCGACACCAATGTGCAAGAGGCGCTGGACGTATAGAGCTGCAGGAGACAGGGACACAAGCAAAATTATCTGGGTATAAAACTTACAGTAAAGCCTCGGACGATAAGACGTCCGTCACTACTCTAGTAAGACGCAGTTTACTGGTTTAGAAACACGAGACTGGAGTCGCAACCGTGGACCACGTCCTCGTCGAAATAATTCCGGCCAAAAAGGGAAGCGAAGGCAGCGTTTTTATTCTAAAAGTATACAGTAGTCCCAGGAAAAGGCACCGGTTCGGATCTCTATTCCGCAAGGTCTTAGACATAGTCAAAAGACAACCACTCGTCGTAGTAGCCGACTTTAACGCGCCTCACCCAGCCTGGCGGTACGGTAGGGAGGTTGCCAAAGGACGAAACCTTTTGGATGGACGCGCAGCAGCAGGGTTTCACTCTGGTGACCGATCCCGCTCATCCCAATAGGGTGGGTAACAGCGTCTGCCGTGACACCACTCCGGACTTAACCTTCGTCAAGAACGTGCCGGATCCTGATTGGCTAAACACTCAAGAAAATTTGGGAAGTGATCACTTCATTGTAGCCACCACTGTGAAGGCCGGTCCTTCCAAATTAAAGGGTAACAAGATCAAAATAACAAAATGGGATTCTTCTCGGGATATCAGAAGAGCAGAGAATTTGAGTAGCGAAATTGATGACATCGAGTCTTGAACCAAACATATACACAAATGCGTAGAAAAAGCTATTAAAACCATCCTCGAAGAAGCCGCACTGAAAGTGGCTGACAGCAGGCTCCTGCACATGTGGGAAGCCAAGAATTGACTGCAGAGACGGCTCAGTAAGCAGAAACATAACGTAGCCCGCGCAGAAGAATAGCAGTTTTATACATAGAAATTGAAGACTACGCGAATCCGCTCACCCGCCAGAACGGGCACAGTATGTGCGACGGCATGGAACATGAGATTGGGCTCGCTAAAACTTGGCACATTCTCAGGTACTTAATCGACCCCGAAAACAGTAGAACTACCCAGAAACACAACCTGAGTACGATTGTTCACACTTACCAGCGAACGGAGCAGGACTTGCTCAAAGAAATTAGAGATAGGTACATTGAATCTACTCAAAAGAAGGCGCTAAAACCGTACACCGGCAAAGAAAACGCATACCTTGACCGACCCGGTATGATATCCGAGATTCGAAGTAGTGCAATACCATCGATGCCAGATGCGACGTTGTTTTTAAGTATAAGAATAAAAGTTTGCACCTCACTCGCGTTTGTGGGACTTAAAAAGATAGAGTTTGAAAGTTGTGACTTTTCCAGTATAGCGCTACTTTTATCTTCATCGACTTCCGAAATGTAAGCCCCTGCTTTGACGAAATGTCTATTCATTGCGATTGCCATTTCGGCTTATTCTACCCGTCCACCTTTCAAGCAAGCAACATGCGACTGCGTGCTCTTCTTGCGGCCCGTTATCACATTCACTGTTTCCCAAATGTTTTAAGTGCGAATGCACTTTATAAGCGACCCCAAACCTTCCACCGCCGCCGGCGGCGGCGGCGGCGGCGTCCGCAGTCCTCCTCTCTATATATAAAAAAAACAGCATCCGGCGCCAGGTTTCGATCCCAGGACTTTGCGGCCGCAGCGCGACGCTCTACCGACTAAGCCACGGACGCGACGCTGATATCAGTGTTAGTAACGCGCCTTATATCTTTAACGCATTCAAACTACGTCGTCAGCGGCGTGCGTTGGCGACTCAGCGGCGTTATAGCGGCTTGATAACTGCGTGGTGTACACGTGATACTACAAACCCGATGGAAGAGATGGAAGAGAAGGCGGCGAGGCGGTGGGCTGCGGGGGCCGAGCGCAAGCGCCGCAAGCGGGCCGACAACCATGCATTCGCACTTTCACATTCTCCCCCTCGGGGAAATGCGAAGGAATTTTTTTTTAATCGTTACGTATATCCTCGAAGAGGCGTTCAGAGTATCTGACCTTGGCACTTTTCAGGTCGCTCTGCAGTTTGTTTCTATATTTTTTGAATTCTAGAAGCAGGTTAGGGTCACGGGTTCGCACAAAAGAGTGATACATTGAGTTTTTATTTTTAATTCGTTTAATAAGTTGTTGATCATTCCAGGGCTTTCGCATCTTTCGGGATATTCTTTGTTGTGCCATTGGTTGAAATGCTAAGTCGTAGCACGCCAGTATGTACCTCAAAATAAGCCATCAGCATAGTTTGAGTCGTTTTGAGGGAAAACTTCCATCCAGTCGAAACCTCTGACAGGGTCTCTAAACTGCTCCAGTCCTGAACTAGTTATTCTACGCCGAAAATTTCTGTCACAAGTATTGCCGCTTACAGTAACCTTCGTGTTGGCGAAACAAAACACCGGTAAATGATCACTAAGATCAGCAGAAAGCACGCCAGCGTGAATCTCATCGATGCTTATATTAGAAAGACAGATATCTAGCAGGGTAGCACTACTAGAAGATACCCTAGTTGGTAGTTCTACAAGATTTGTGTATGCCTGGCATGCCAGTACTTTTTTTATTTCCGGAGACCATTTATCCGCTGAACTCGTGTCTATATGATATTCCCCATAATAATACAAGAGTTGTTATTACTGCTACCAAACTGAAGGAGTCGTTCAAGAAAAATTGTAAAGCTTTGCCTGTAACCATTTGGTGGTCTATAGACCACAGACATTGTTATCTTTCCCAAACAAATTGTTAAGCACTCAACATCGTTATTACTCCTAGAAAAGTCGCCAATGACCGTATACGGTATGGATTCTTTAAAGTAAATTGCAACTCCACCCCCCCCCCCTCCTGGTCTGTCTGAAAAGGTGTTTAGATTGGTATTCATTAAAGAATGCAAACGCATCATTTTTAGTCAATCAAGTTTCCGAAAAGCACACCAGATCAAGTTCAGGTTTATTTGTTTCGAAGAAGATATTAATGTCATCGAGCTTGTTTCTCATGCTCCTGGCATTTATATGCATCAATGCTAGTTTACGACAACCGGTAAATGCTTTGGAAAAACTGTGAATGTCATAATAAGATTTACCATACCTCTCCATAAGTGCCGTAATGAGAGGGAATTTGTCAAGTTTCCACTAATACTGCAGTCAGTACTTTCCCGACCAGACCCCCAAATGCCACTTTCCCGACATATTTCGCGTTTTGTGCTTCTTTCGCTGTGTCCTTTTTCATCGTTCGAAGTTCGAAGCTATAGTCACTGCAGCAATAGCACGTACATACATGCAAAGAGGGAAGCTCTTCTATGGCCGTTCAAAAATTCCTGACAATGCCATTCCTTACCTGATGGCGCGGAGACAGCCTAACCCACCTTCAACGACACTCCTACAATAGAATTGCAGAGGCTTCAAACAAAAAGCTGCGGTCCTTATTCAATACATCACCACCCTTGATTCTAAACCAGCAGTCATTTTCGTCCGGGAGACGAATTCGCACATCAAGCTCCCTGGGTGTATCCCCTACGGCCCACCAAATAATTGCTCCACCTTCCCACTAATTCGTAACACCATATCTGCAGTTGCACACGTCACCCCACAACGAGGATGTGATCATGTGTTCACCGAGCTCCTATCTCCATCGATCAAACGTAAATCAAGCTTCTACGTTCTGAATATTTATTGCCGCCCTACCCAAAATGCCCCCGATATTTCATCCACAATAATCGATGCCATCGCTATCGCTAAAACAGGGCCCCTACTTATTCTCGGCGATTTCAATGCTGTACATCCTCAATGGGGCTACACGTACAAAACAAAAAGGGGCGTCCTCCTGGCGCAAGCAGTCGATGGTTTTCAACTCCTGCTGCTTAATCAGCCCGGCTTACCAACAAGAACGGGAACCAGCACAGCGAGGGACACTTCTCCAGACCTCTCATTCCTCAAGGGCACCTTGGATGTACTATGGTCATCAACTCACGAGGACCTTGGATCTGACCGAGACATTATCCAACTCACCATTCGCAATCATAATTACAACGTCATGACAGGGGTCATACGCCTCACCAACTGGGATGCTTTTCGCAAGGCCAATTCGTCGCGCCCCATAGACCCGGACCAACCTTTCACCGACTGGATTGATGACATAATTCAAACAGTCCGACTGAACACAAAAACCATAGCCACTTCTTTCGAGACACCTAGCGTGGATGCTAAACTTTTACATCTCTGGGAGGCCCGTCGAAGCTTAACAAAACGATGGAAACGGCAAAGACATAACCGCAAACTCCGCCTCAGAATTGCAGCACTTAACAAAGAAGCCACTGAATACGCCAAACACCTCTCCAAAGAGAATTGGCTTCAGTTATGCGACAGCCTCCAAGGTACCCTCACCACTCGCCGAACATGGCATTTGCTAAGGTATCTTATGGACCCGCTTTCCAGCAAGAATGAAACCCAGTGCTCTATTTCCCGCACCCTACACTCATTCAACGGATCTGCCCACGACCTCATACAAGCGCTCACGGCTAAATACCTCAACACCTCCCGCCACTTCACCCCACCCCCCTATACGGGGTCGACGAACAATGACCTGGATAAGGACTTCCAACTGTACGAACTAGAAGCAGCTCTCTCCGAGTGCAACAAAAATAGCACTCCAGGTCCAGACCAAGCCACTTACCGGCTTCTTGCCAATCAGGATGGCGACTCTCTAGATCATCTGCTCCACCACATCAATTTATGCTGGGGCTCAGGCCAACTCCCTCCCCAGTGGAAGACAGCTGTGATCCGGCTTGTACCCAAGCCTAATAAGTCCTCTCACCTAGATAACCTTCGGCCCATTTCTCTAACCTCATGTGTGGGTAAATTGGTTGAACGATTATTATTGAAGGGCCTTTAAACCTTCATTGAAAACAAGGGTCTCATTCTCAACACCAGTATGGGTTCAGGAAGCACCTGAGTACCCAGGATATTCTCCTTCGAATTAAAGAAGAGGTCCTTGCCCCGGCTACCCGTCACTCCCCGCGAGCCGTTCAAGTCTTAGATTTGAAAGGCGGATTGGACAATGTGCCGCATTCATCCATACTATCCCGTCTAAATCAAACAGGCTGCGGCCACCGCACGCACTCATACATTGCTGACTTCCTAACTCAACACCACGCTATTATCTGGGTAGGAGACGTTCAATCTCAGACTATTGCACTGGGTGATCGGGCACGCCTCAAGGTTCCGTCCTGTCTCCACTACTTTTCAATCTGGCCCTCCTGGACTTACCCCATCAACTCGACGCCATCCTGCACGCTCATCACGCGCTTTACGCCGGTGATATCACAATATGGAGACACTGACTCCATAGGAAATATCGAAGACTCACTTCACCAGGCTGCGGGTGTCGTTAACAAATATGTCTCATCAGTCGGGCTTCCATGCTCGCCACAAAAATGGGAACTTATCGTCGTACCCAAACATTCCTCTGCTTCACACATAGAACCGATTTGTATCCACCTTGACGGCCATACCATACGACCCAGCTACTCACTTCGAATATTAGCCCTTATCATCCAGGGCAACACGCGTAATGATCAGACTTTATTGAAGCTCTCCAAGGCGTTTCAGCTAGTCTCCAAGATGCTTCGACCCGTTTCGAACCGCTGCAGGGGCATGAAGGAGAAAGATCTCATTCGACTGGTTCAAGCTCTCCTGATTTCGCGAGTAACCTATGCAACACTTTACCTTACCCTCACCAAAAGTGACACAGAAAGCATTGATCGATTAATCCGCAAAGCTTTTAAGCAAGTATTAAATCTACCTATGAACACTTCGACGCCCGTCGCCTACAACTTGGCCTCCCATCACCTAAGGCCACCGTTCAAGCCACCGGCTATGTTTAACACAAACACCTGCAGGACTAGCCCTCCTAAACAGCCTTCATATCCCATGCCCGCGATCTACTGTCTGTCAGCCCTTCCCTGACCATGGGAGAAGTCACATCCAGGTTTGCCCTTTACCCAAAAATATGCACCCTGACATCCATCCCGGACGCCGACAAGCCCGAAGCCAAGCACATGAGAATATTTATGGGAAAAGAACAGATGTCGCCTATACGGATGCTAGTACCTACCCTAATGGTCAACACAAAGTAGCCGCAGTCAGCACAAAGGGCGCCCTCATTACCTGTGCATCAATCAAGACATCATCAACCTGGGTTGTCGAGGAGCTAGCTATCGCCTTAGCCCTCATACAGACGAAGTACCCAATCATTATCACGGATTCCCAAGCTTCCTGCCGAAGCTTCTTACCCGGGAGGGTGGGCTCCTTCTACTTTAAAGCTACTTTTACCATATCAACCCCGCGGAAAAGTAATATCATCTGGAGTCTCGGCCATTCCTCCCTGACGGGGCAACAACTTTGCTCATCAGCAAGCCGGCGCCCATTCTATCCAGGCTTCCGTGGAGACCACATCGTCAATCCCGCTCGTAATGTATCAAAACATCACGCAATATTACCGGTCTGACAGACAACACTTCCCTCCCCCTCACCCTACACTATCCAAGGAAGAATCGCTGCTCCGCAGACTACAAACCAATACCTTTCCTCACCCAGTTCACCTGCATTGTATGTTTCCAACTCAATACTCTGCCTGTATGCCAGTTTTGTTCCCAACCCGGAACTCTTGCTCATATTATATTACAGTGTGTATGCAATCCCAAACTTCCATCTCTCCGATACCCTCTTCCCACCTTTGAGCTGTGGGAGAACCTGGTGACCAGCGACCATCTGGACGTCAGCAGACCCTGACATCCAGAGCGAAGCTCTCTGCTCACTTGATGGATTCCCGGACTAGGGAACCACTCCCACTTTAGAGAGCTCGAATAAACGTTTTCTCTCTCTCTCTCTCTCTCTCTCTCTCTCTCTCTCTCTCTCTCTCTCTCTCTCTCTCTCTCTCTCTCTCTCTCTCTCTCTCCTCCTTCTCTTCTCTCTCTCCTCTCTCTCTCTCTCTCTCTCTCTCTTTCCCTACTATGAGCCTACTCACACATTGACAAGAAGATGCGTTCAGTCTCCTCCGCGACGCGCTGGAGGTAAGTCGGGCAGTCGCGGAAGGAGAATGCATGGCGCGTGTCAATGCCCCCGCCGCTGTCGTAGTTGTGCTTAACAGTGAACCAGAATTTGCTCTAGAGCTGCTTTCTTCCTCATCTTGAACTGCGGAAAATTCGGTGACATGGACGAGTGCTCGGTGTCGTCCACTGGTGCGTATGGTTCTCCCATACAAGCGACGCCGCGCTCTTCGTCAAGGCAACCCTTGTAGTAGTGTCTTTTGGCACACCTCACATCCCTGTCGATGGCTTGGCCGAAGGTCAGAGTGTGTCCAAACTGGGCGTATTTCATACACCGTGGCATAAACGTATGGTCAAAGGTAGGGCACCTGGTCCACCCGATGCTCAAATGCTTGTTCCTGCTATGAATTGATGTGCTCGTTTACTGACCTGGATGACAGCTGCATTTCCTGCTTTCCCTTTCCATGTTTTTACGACTTCAATGTCTTCTTCGTGAAGGTTGAGTTTGTTCTGAGTGATGAATTTTCTTGAAATTTTTTCCTGGATGTCGGCTTCTATGCCTACAATCTTAAATTCCAGGAGTTTCTTCTTTGGTTCTTTTGCTGTTGGATCCTCCAGGTCCACGTCCGATTAAATTTTCTTTTGGAGTTTAAGGAGGCCTTCCTTCGAGGTTGATGTTACCACCACGCCTGATTTGTTGAGTCTGATGTTGACTTTTGTCAGGCCGATTTGACTCGGATCGACCTTGGAACATAGGGTCTGTCTTACTTCAACTGGTGTGAGACTCGCTGACGAAATCAGGAGGCTTCTGTGGCTTTTAGTGGCTTTTTTTGATGTTGGCCTCTTCAACGAGCTTTCTTGAAGTACCGCATTGCGGTAATCCTGGCTTTCCTCTGGTGGAACAGTCAATTCTACTCTGAGTCCTTGAACTTTGCCTTCGAGATGGGCATTTCCACGAATAGCTTCGAAGCATATAGCTTTCAACTGTAGAGTCTCTTCGAGTAGTCCCTGGGTGAGAGATCTGAGTTTTGGGTTGCTGCCACATTCCGTACTTAGCTCGATTATCCTATTCATTATGTTCTCTTCAGTCTCTAGAAGTCATGCCGTTAAAGTCTCTGATGCCTTCACCTCTACGTGTCTCCCGGGGAGAGGGAGGCAGTCTTAACTGTGGGCATCTGGATTGTCTTCTTTTCTTCCTTGTTTTTTCCGGCTCTTTGTCTTTGGTCGTCCTTGATGGGATGAGTCTGTTCTTTCGGATCGTTTTTATCGCTCTGATGAATCGTTCGACGAAAACCATCTTCTGTCAAAAAGCTGGAGTCGGTACTTGGTTCGGTAGTCTCTTCCATGATTAGTTGGTTTGTTGGAACCAAAAATCAGTAGCGCGTACCCACTCTGAGGGATTGGCCAAGCCAGATTGGGAAACTGGTCAAGAATTCAAACTAAGGGTAAAATAGAGCTGTAGAGTGTAAGGAAAGTGATGTTTGCAATTTTGACAAACTGAAGTATCTGTCTTCTCGTTCCTCATTGTCACCTTTGTGGTCGTTTTTCTGTTATTTGAGGTTTACTCGTTTTTCAGTTTCTTTCGCTTTTTTCTTCTGTTTCTTCATGTCGTCGTTGTTGCTGTCTTTCTTTCTCTACTTTAAACTCGCTGGAGTGTTTCTACAGCCTTTTGTGGCTGCAATTCTTCATTTCCAGTTATTGAGTTGTATTGGGGCCGTTTTTATAGAAAACCCTCCAAATTCAGCCGAAAAAAGTGTTGCGGTTCCCAACCTCGATTTAGTATTCCTTAAAATGGCCACGGCCACAGGCCAGGCATGCTCCCGGTCACTGTACGAGGTTACGACAACTTTTACACGAATTCCACCAAATTTGGCAGAAATTGCCTTATTGGTCTGGCAACTAAGTTACTATTATTCTACAATAGTGGTTGCTATCTTGTGGGGTGGAAAAAATTTGTGCACGGCAGAAAAAGTATTTCCTTGCACTCCCGCCGAATCTGGTGGGATATGCTTTTATGGTCGGGCAACCATGGCTTATTTAGCTCACAAAAATGGGTGCGCTCTTGTTCAATTACGCTCAAACGTGTTCCGACCGATTTTCGTGTCGTTTCTTTAAACGTCTTGCGTATTTTCGGCCGAACACATAGCGAAAACACTCACTGAAGTGTCTGCCACCACTCAAAGCCTTATTTTACGCCTTAAAAAGGGTTTCCATTGCCCCAAACACTCATTTCTGTTGCGTGGTTGAGCAGGTTTTTTGTTAGTAAGCCCGCTTATACCCTAACTTTTTTTAACTTGAAAACTCGTGCAGTATCTTGAAATATACTGCTCACCTGAGTGTCCCTGTTATTTTCTTAATCTCGTAGCCGTATTTTCTTTCAGGATGATGCTTTTTCCAAGACGATTCCGGCCGATTGCTTCTTGCTGTAGTTTCGCACTCACAGCTGTGTCCCCCGGGGCCAGGTCGATACAATCGTCCGTTGCTCGGCCTTCTGGTTACCGCTTTTTGTAAGGGGGGGGGGCGGTTCCAATACACACCTAATCTTGTGCTAATTCAATCGGTACTCAAGAATTGCGGTACTAAAAGAGGTAACATAATAGTTGTTTGTTAACTCACGACATTTTCTTAAGTATAAGGCTTTATTGTGTCATACTTTTGGGTTGGGAGTAGAAAGGGGTATGTTAACTTAAGAACAGTAAAAGAAGCTAGGAGACAGCATTTTAGTTGCAGTCTGAGGACATACAGTTTTAGCCAAGGGATTATCGGGAGTCGAATTGTTGTACTGAACAACAGGACCTTTTTGCAACAAAAGCCTATATATGGTTCAACTGATTTTCTGAAAAGTTGTAAATTCACTGCGTTTATTATATTAAAATCATACGCTGTGGACACGTCTTAACTTGAAAAAAGGGACAGTGCCAGTTTACTTCCAAATCCACAATACCTACTTTAAAAGTTATTATTTTGGTAGAAATGTAAACTTGCGTATGCGTGCATCTGCGAGATAAGCGCCCAGCATATGTTACGCGTTGCGCACTTCGTAATGTGCCGAGAAGCGTGGGATCGGCGGCTTCTCGCGAAGCGTAAAAAATATGCAGGTGGCCGAAAAACTGCCTCCTTGCTTACCGGAAACAAAATGCGTAATCTCGCAAACCGAGGGTGTAAAAGAATTACTGACGAGGAAAATACGTATTGTGTGCGACGACCAGTCACGGAACATCAATTGCTTGCCTGGCACTGCATCTCATTTTGGGCATTTTTCGGTGGTTTATTACACAAGAAACAAGGCAAACATTACTTTGCCTGACTCATAGAATTTCAATGCTCACATTTTCTGCTTTCGGAGACATAAAAGGACGTGAAAAAAGTGACAGAAGCATCAGCACGATGCATTTAATTTCGGCGGACTCCTGTAGCCACGTAGTGAATCCAAACACGAGAAGCTATATGAGTCTCTCGGTGGTGTGATTCTACTTTTGATCCGGCATTCTCAAAAAAACCCAACTGAAAGCTCTAGGCGACGTGGTTGCAAATTAGAATCTCTGTATTTTTGTGTTGTACACTTCGTGTTATGGAATGTTTACAGTATTGCTCACACACTCGAGTTACACCGGTAGAACATCTCATTCACTTGACGTCTTTAATACTTGCACAAGCTTGCTCTTAATGTAGGAACTGGAAACATAATGAAGTGAAGATTATGTGTGTTGAAAGAACGCGAGAGGGAACGCCCTCACGTTGCGCTAATACATAAATTTAGTGTGGCAAACATTAAAAAAAATTATCGAAATCTATGAAGCTATTTTACGGAAAATTTGCAATGAAGTCACCATACTCGGTGGGTAAATGTGGTTCCCAAATTTATGGGAAGCAGTCGCTTTTTAGGCAAAACACAGTGTGTAAAATACACGAGTACAAGCGATGTTCTTTTCGCGTAAGATATTTTAGTTTTCTTGTTCTTGGCTTTTCTGATATTAGGTGTGCATTTCCTCGACTGTATGGCGCAACGCTCATTAAAGATGAATAACTAAAGTCACGCTTCTAATTCTGAATGTTGATGTCCAAACGAAGAAAACGAAACAGTTTGGTTGAAACGTGTAGCCAAGAAGCACACCTGTGTTGATGCGGTTCTTGTGGTTTTTTCTAAGATATATTTTTTAAGATACAACTTCTTGTAATGGGTTATTTTTTATTCTTTGTTATCGCAGTCTTTGTATGTCATGTGCGGTAAAAAAACGAGATCAAAAGTCAACTGGTTGCGTTTACTGTAAGTGGAGGTATGCCTGATTTGTGAGCTAAGACTGGTAGTCCTCATGGCTTAATATCCGCAGAAACTACCTCAGTGTAGGAAGCAGGAACAGCAGCGGAAAAACAATTTTCAGTGGACTAAAGCGACTCTGTGAGTAAATGCCTGCAAGCGAAATCGCCATCATACTTCTTTCTCTTTTTACTGTTTATAGTCTTAACCCATAACCAGTACAACACCGTTATCTAGGCTTAACGTTTGGTAGCCCTAACGTTTAGCTGAACAGTAAGCTGAACAAAGCCACTCGTTGTGCGTGAATTGGGGGCTATCGCTCGAATACTTAATATTCTAAGCTGTACTGTTAGGACTGACATGCAGAGCCTACCCGCCAGTTGGTGTTTTTTTAGGCATTTTATCTTATATGAGAATTTGGCAACCATCTTGTGATGGTGATATTGAGCTTAACCTTTGGTGTCCTTTACAGTAGGTTTATGGACTGACCAAGCAACGTGAGCTCATTGCGCATTAAGCTGGGGGTACCATCTGACACGTTTAGAGCTCAAACACTGAAACTCCGACCAGCAATATATAGCGGTTATACAACAAATATAATCTGGAATACACTGCGTGGTAATTTTAGAGCCGGAAAACGATGTGTGTAAAGGCAAGTATATGTTGATAAGGCAGCAGTTCCTGCTCCTCATTTAATCGCCAACTCAGTGTACCCGGATGTACGTCGGTCGCTTTTAAATATCGGGGAAGCCTGGAAACATGCAATTTTAGGAGCGGAGCTATTGCAGGTCGAGCCTTTCCATAAGTTTGCTATAAATCGTACGTCCAGCAGGCAGTCACGCATGAATCGGTCACCATACCCATCGATAGAGGGCACATAAGTCTCAAAGTGGCGGGTTCCTCTACCTCCCGCAAGGGCATCAAGAGGGGACGAAACTTCCCTCCGCTGAGGATTAGCTGGCGATTCTTCTTCACGGTCGAGGACCGGTGCACGTCCGAGCCAACCCCTTCAGATAACCACAGCTCCACTGTTTCAACCAATTTAACACTGGGTGGACCCCGCGCGGGGCACCTTGAGAAATCTTGGTGACGGTGAGTGGCGACACCCCGTACCCCGAGACCCCTATACATAAGCTGTCACCTACCGTGGCTAGAAGTTGAAAGGTGAAGGGTTAGAAGCCGGGAACGGTGGCCGTCGGAGCCTTGGTCAAGCTCCGGCCGATGGGCTCCCTGCCTGTCTACCAGGCAGGGAGCTCCGGGACCTCTTTGACTACCAGTGTAAGGTCAAAGGAGAAAGTACCCCCGTCTGCCTGCTTTCCAGTGTATCATATGGCATTTTCCAAACCCCCCCCCCAGACGTGATCGGCCCCCGATAAGGGGCCGCACCGAAGTATCTTTTCCTCCGTTGCAATCAATCTCGCTCCCAAAGCCCGATAATTTCTCGCGCTATCTGATCATGGAATCTCTTGACAAGACAAAACCAATCCCCTCCCAGTCCGTCTTTCTAATCTCCAAGTATCTCGAAAGCCTTCTCGGAAAGTCGTACAAGGCTAAGAAACTGAAAACGGGAGAACTTTTGATTGAGGTAGACAACAAACAGCAGTCCGCAAACCTCCTTTCACAAACGCGCATGGTCAATGTTGACATCAAGATCACGCCTCATCCCAGCCTTAATAGCTGCCAAGGCGTGATCTCTGATCCCGATCTTATAAGTGAAACTGAAGCCAATCTTCTCCAGGGCCTCGATGATCAGGGCGTGACAGCATTGAGGCGAATAACCATACGGCGAAACGATCAAATCATACCTACCAAACACATCATCTTGACGTTTGACCGCTCAACACTTCCGGAGTCGGTCAACGCAGGCTTCGTTAGATGTCCGGTCCGACCCTACGGGCCGCATCCACGCCGCTGCTATAGGTGTCAGCGGTTTGGCAGCGGCACAAACTCTTGTCGTGGGAAACGGACGTGCGCCAAATGTGCAGCACAAGATCATCCAAACGATAACTGTGAATATGAGCACTTCACCTGTCCGAACTGCCAGGGACCGCATGCTGCCTATTCCAGAAGTTGTGAGAAGTTTAAACAAGAGAAACAGATTATTGCCTTGAAAGTAAACGAGAACATCACCTTCCCCGAGGCGCGAAGGAGGTTCGCCTCCTTCCCTCTGGGCAGGTACGCCGACGAAGCTCGCCGGGGGGCGGAGCGGCGTCTGGTTTCGGCGGGGACCCAGTACCGCGAGTCAGACTTGGTCCCGTCCCCGCCCCCCCCCTGGGTTGCCCCAGGCAGCCCAACCAGCTTCTGCACCGCTCGCTCACCAAGCAGCGGCTGTGGTGGCAACGTCTGTTGGGGATGCCACTGCATCCACTGCTTCCTCTCCACCGGCCCAAAGCACACGCAAGGGCACGGAGATGGAGACGGAGGCAGTCGCAGCGACCCCCTCGCCTGCCTCACTGCCTGTGCCATCTGTGGTGCTCCCCACGCCTTATACACTGGCAGCGCAGGCAAAGAACACCCGAAAGGGTACCACGTCAAGGGGGCCTAGTGCGCTGGGCACCCCCTTGCCTTCAGATGACGACATAGACGTCGAGCCCTTCCGGCTTTCATCGCAGCGGAAGGAACGGGCTGCGACGTCCAGGTCAGTAGAGAAGGCCACAGAGCCCCTCCCAAGACGCCAAGCCCCGAAAGACTCTACATAAATAATCACACTCTAGTAGCTCTAACACATCATAATGGGAAGAGAAAACATAGTTCAATGGAACTGCAGAGGCCATCTGAATAATCTTGACGACGAGCATGAGATTCTGCATGCCAACCAGCCAAGTTTAATGTGTGTCCAGGAAACCCATCTGAATTCCAAAAACACAAATATCTTGAATAGGTACCTGGTATACAGAAAAGACAAAGATGGCTGCACACACTCTTCTGGCGGTGTGGCCATAATCGCCCGCAAATCCTCAGCATGCCACCCTGTCACCTTGAACACCGTCCTTGAGGCTGTAGCCGTCCGCACAATAATTTTTAATAGGTTGATAACGGTATGCTCCATTTACATCCCTCCTGATCTTGGACTTCTGAGCTCTGACTTTGAGGCGCTGGTCGACCAGCTTCCTGAACCGTACATCTTAACAGGCGACTTCAATGCACACAGTTCTCTTTGGGGCTCCTCTCGCACGGATGCCCGAGGTCGCCTGATAGAGAAGTTTTTAACGTCCTCTGGAGCATGCCTTTTCAACAAGAAACAGCCTACATACCATAAGATAGGACACAATACATACTCCAATCTTGACTTGGCTATTGGTTCGGCAATTCTCTTTCCATGTCTTGACTGGGGAGTGGGCACTGACCCATATGGCAGTGACCACTTCCCCACTTCACTAACATATATAAGTAAAGGCCCAAGCAGTTCATCTTCCCATAATAGGTTCAATGAAGCACGAGCTAACTGGAACACATTTACAGAGGCATCGAAATTACACCACACATCCATAGGACGCCTACACGTTGAAGAAGCTACCCAACTCCTCCCGGCGCACATCCTCGACGCCGCCGAAAAGTCCATTCCCCACGCCTCTGGTGCCCCGTGCAACCAGAGGAGGCCGTGGTGGAATGAGGACTGCAGGCGGGCGCGAGAGGCCGAGAACAAGGCGTGGGGTATCCTTTGTCAATACCCCACGTAGGGTAACCTTATTTTGTTCCAACGGCCCAAGGCGTTCGGAAAACGTGTGCGCCGTGAGGCAAAACGAGAGAGTTGGCGCACCTTCTTGACATCCATTAATTCATACACGGACCACGGCCGCTCGAGTTTCCATCGAGCGGCCGTGCACGGACACACACAAGGTCTGGACACGTATACGTAAGCTCAAAGTACAACAGACACACAGCCTGCCCCTGGTTAGCACAACAGGGGACACACTTGAAGACCAGGCTAACACACTTGCACAACACTTCGAACACGTGTCCAGTTCAGCACACTACACAAGCACTTTTATGAAACACAAAACATCTGTAGAAAAAAAGCCCTTACAAGACAAAGACAAATCAAATACTTTTTACAACTCTGCATTCACTCTCTATGAGTTGAGAGTTGCCATGAGCACGTGCAAACCTTCAGCCCCAGGCGCAGATAAGATTACATACACCATGCTACAACACCTACCCCCCGACACTCTTGAAACACTCTTACACCTATACAATAAAATATGGCTTTCGGGGCACTTTCCACGCTCTTGGAGGGAGGCCATAGTAGTGGCCGTCCTAAAGGAAGGGAAGGACGCTTCCTCTCCTGCCAGTTATCGCCCCATTGCCCTGACAAGCTGCCTGTGTAAGCTCTTCGATAAAATGATAAACAGGAGACTTGTGTACTTCTTAAAGTACAATGGTCTTCTCGAGAGCTGCCAGGCAGGCTTCAGGGCGGGACGATCTACCAACGATCAACTCGTTGCATTAGTCTTATATCAAAGATGCTTTCCCCCACAAGCAGTACTGTATGACAGTCTTCTTTGATCTTGAAAAGGCATACGATACTGCTTGGCGGTACGGCATCCTTAGCGACTTGAAGTCCTTTGGCATGTCGGGTATCATGATGAACACGCTTGCCAGTTACCTGTCTGAAACAACGTTTCGCGTCCGAGTTTGAACTGCTCTTTCTAGGGTTCATGTGCAGGAAAACGGCGTGCCGCAAGGTGGAGTTTTGAGTTGCACTTTGTTTATTGTAAAAATGAATTCTCTTCGGAAGGCGCTACCACCATCGATTTCCTGCTCCATTTATGTAGACGACGTTCTATTATCCTTTAAGTCTTGTAACCTGTCTGTCTGCGAGCGCCAAGTCCAGCTTGGTGTTAACAAGCTAGCTGGTTGGGCAGACAGCAACGGTTTTAAATTTAATCCAGGGAAGTGCACTTGTGTCTTGTTTTTCAAGAGGCGTGGCATCCGGCCGGATCCAGACATTCATCTCTATGGTGTCTCGATTCCTGTCAAGAAAGAACACAAGTTTTTAGGTATAATCTTTGACGAAAAGCTCCCATTTATCCCACACATAAAACAAATAAAACATAAATGCTTAAAAACACTGACTATACTGAAGGTTCTGTCGCACAATTCTTTTGGTGCTGACAAACAACTTCTTTTACTTGTTTTTACCAGCTTGCTAGGTTCACAACTGGACTATGGTAGCGTTGTTTATGGGTGAGCCACTAAAACATCCCTCAGAATGCTGGACCCTGTGCTTCATATAGGGCTCCGCTTGTCGTGTGGTGCCTTTCGGACTAGTCCAGTCGAAAGTCTGTGTGTAGAGTGCAACAAATGGAGCCTTGAACGTCAGCGAGCCTACACAGACCTGCTTTATGCTTTTAAAATCTCATCAATGCCTCACCATCCTTTTACATCAGTTTTTTATGATACATCCATATCTCAACTTCTTACTAATCGTCCATCAGTCTCTGCTGCCTTCGCTTTCAGAGTAAGAGAAGAAGCGTCGCAACTTGATGTCATGTTCTCAGACACCATCAAAACCTCCGCTACTGAACTTCTAGTACCGTGGCGGCTTCGCCCGATATCATATGATGTATCTTTTATAAGTGTCGCGAAAAACAGAGTGCCTAGAAGCGTGATCGTGCAACATTTCTTGTCCCTGCAGCACAAATATAAGTGTGCTGAATTTTACACGGATGCTTCAAAAACTGCCACAACTGTTTCCTGTGCTGCGCATGGTGGCACCTTTAATGTCTGTAGAACTATGAATAGAAATACAAGTATCTTTACGGCAGAGGCCTATGGCATACTTCTTGTAGTTCAACATATTGTTCTAAGTCGAATTCCGAAATCTGTAATTTATACTGATTCTTTAAGTGTTGTGCGTACATTATCCTCGCAGAAGTCTAAAAACCATGTGGTCAATGCTCTCATTAGTATTATTATGTCTGTGCATGCGTTAAACCTTGAGGTGACCGTGTGCTGGGTGCCAGGGCACTCTGGAATTCCAGGTAATGAGACCGCAGACCGAATGGCGGCCACTGCTGTCCTTACAACTACCGTTGACATAACAACAATACCCTACACCGACCTCAAATCACACATCAGACACCACCTTCGCACAACATGGCAAGCACACTGGAATCAACAGACTGACAACAAACTACACATTATAAAGCCACTCTTGGGAGCATGCACCACTGACACACACAACAGACACAACGAAGATACCCTGGCTGGATTACGGATAGGCCACACACATGCAACACATTCCCACCTGCTCACGGGATCTCCAAGACACCTGTGTAGCAGGTGTGGGGAGGGCCTATCCGTAGTCCACATATTCATACAATGCAAGGCACTTAACACAACACGACACAAACACTTCAGAGAACTCTACAGGCAGCATATTCCTCTACACCCATCGTTTTTTCTGGGTGACGATGCCAAGGTTTCTGTGAAACGCGTGTTTAAGTATTTGTCAGATGTTAAGTTTTTAAACCTCATCTCCTATCATGCATAATCAAATCTGGCCCTATACACCAGCCATCGCCATTATCTTTATTGATCTTACTATGTCCAGTTTACACGTTTTATACCTACCTTTTTGTGGTAATCACTTCTTTTCATTAAATAACTTCTCTGGCGCTCTTTGCCATCGTTGGCCTTGTACCATTAAACACTAACCATCATCATCAACACTGGGTGGAACCGGGGATAATTTTTGAAACTTTTTCAGGGATCAGAAATATCATTATTTCTACGCCGTTTCGATTTGCAAAATTTAAAATGTACTGAAATTCTTTCCGATTTAAAGATACTACGTGTTTGTGAAGCAGGTAACAGCCTATTCTCTAATCTTTTCCTCACAACTATGATCAAACAGATGTGAACGGGATTGCCGCCCTTAACCTCCTACGCCTAACCTTAATTTCAATAATGAAACAGACTCGAAGGCACACCACCATGATTTCCCGTAAACACGACTTAGCGTCTCAGATTGCGGAAGTAATAACTACTAAGCTGTAAACAGCCCTACATCGGTAGAGCAGGTACTTGTTCCGGTGAAACATTCTTTGAGATGGCTGTAGGCACTACTAGGGTTGGCCATCATCGCGAAGCCGGAATTCCATGGAAGCGCACTGATTGGAGTGGGGACTACGCATCTACGGAATAACGTCTTTGTATAAGCGCACCTAGTATTAGTTGCTTTGGCACGTGCCTCGGTCGGGTTGGTGGAATGCAGGATACCATTGGAATGTTCCATCATCCCCACACCTCGCCGTTTCGACTGCGGAGAGTTGAGGTAGAGCGAGTAAATCTATGTTCTTTTCGTACTGCCGTCAATGGCGGTAGGTGAGATATGCTGTGGGCAAATCCAATCTGCGTTATTGCTGAAGAAAGACGCATAAATCAGAAAATCGACGTCGAATACGAAGACAAATTCCCTTGTGAGCTACAAATTTTTCTTATGATGGCTTTACGCAGAGCCCCTCAACTTTGTGCGTTACGTTTTAAGAACGATCAAGGAGTCCATGCTTTATAGCGGAGTGGTTCTAGAAGTAAAACAATAATGTGGTTAGAAAGTTTTAAGATGATTCTGGTTGGCTTATCAACTAATCCGCAATATAGCAATGCATTTTTGCCCTTGATTTTGTAAATACCTGAAGCCGATGTTTTTACGAGCGCAAAACTTTAGGGTGCAGCCCTGCTTAGGAAAAATAAAAAGCGCAAAATATACGTTGCCCAAATCCACACACTAAGAAATACTACCTTTATTGGGCAAGAATCTTGCTATTAAAAAAACTGCGTTTCTTGTTGCTACATACGGGCCACATCAACCCAGGTGTGGTCATTTGAGTAGGAATGAACGTCCTGTTTACTTTCGCGTGCAGTCAGCGAGGTATGGCGAGAGAGAAAGCCGGTGAGAGAAAGTCAGTGAGAGAAAGTCGCGTCTAAGCTACCTTCGAAAGCAAATAAAAAAGCTTTTATCGCCCAAGAAACACTGAATTATTTGCGATTTAGGAGTGCGCACAGAAGTACGCGTCCGTTCTATATACAGAAAGAAACCGCCCAAATGCCCAGAGGGGCCTGCGATGAATGTTCCGAAGGTACATTAACAACATTCCTCTCGGCTGTGATTGAAACCAGTCCCGCAACAAATTGAACATATCAGCTGTATTACTATGCGTTCACGCACAGTTCCTACTTATTCTTTTCCATGGTACCGCGTCTGTGGTTTTATGGTGGATGTCTGCGTACATTCATCGAAAATGAACTTTTTATTGCAAAATGGACACATAAATTCTGTTAAGCTAGACTAATGTGCACAACCCTACTGCACAGTCCCATTGAATACAGTTGAGATGCAACAAGGCAGCATTGTTCTAGATTGCTAGGAGCTGTGTTTTCAGCCTTTTAGGCTGGCGTTCAACAACAGATTTACCTCCTCTTTTTTGCTAAGGTTCTTTATGGCGAAAATAAATTTGGGGTTTTGAATTTTAGTTATGATACATAAGATATCTAAATATACTGGAATCTCGGTAACAAAGAATTAGCGATTATCTTGGGAAACAGTTGCCGTCATGCCTTGGCTTTTAGGATAGACAGCTGTTTTACCGCACTGCCGTCTCCTATATGATGTATAATATCCATGATATTTATAAAGCTGCAGGCACGCTGCTCTTTACGTGGCAGTTTTACCGGATATTAACTCCTAATCTGCAAGTAACACTGCCGGCAGAACAGCAAGGTTTGCTAGCCTCGCCAACTCGGTTATTCTAATTCGTTTTTAGCGGCCGTACACAAACCAGTCTTCTCCGTTTTTAAAAACGTTCTGGCATATTTTCTTGCATTGGCTCTGACACACACCAGGCTAATCTACTTGGGCGCAGGAGTAAAAGGAGTAAGCGGAAGAGTGCTGGATTGAGCAAAGCACAACATCGAATAAGGTGCTCATTCTTTTCTTACGCTGTCAGGCATGGTCTTGGTACGGTGTTAATTCGCTGAACAAAACGCGTCCAAAAACACTGAGCCTGGATGTTCGTTAGGTAGGGGCACCCGTTAAGCAAATGATGGCATCTAATCTATCAAGAGTGCAGTGTTGGGATGAGGAGCCCCAAAAACCAAAGCGAGCAAATCAAAAAATGAGTTTCTGGGTTTCGCCAGCGGAGTACAGCATTATTTATACAGCTCAATTACTAGACAACGTGCAAGGTCGCAAAAATTACTACCTTAGGCCATGTTATGTCTGCCATGTATTCGTTGCAAAATCCACCAGAAAACACGGAAGGCTTTGGAGAATATTGAAGCACAAGTTAGCTTTTTTAACGATTCAACCGGCGTTACTTGATATGACAGCTGCCTATTTTAACCTTCTGAATCACGGCGATCTTTAGAATAAAGATGCGTCTTTGATTTTCGGCTGCCGCAAGTACACGTCTGATAAAAGAAAAAAAGTGTAAGACTTCGTTAGTGGGGGGTGTACACACACATAAAAAATAACTGTTTGTTGGAGCCATTGCGAACACGCACAATTGTACTCGCCTCACTATCTCAAATGAGGTTCCGAACAAAAGCTTGAAATATGAAATTCGGTTCGTTATGTTTCATCCTGGTAATAATATTTATCTTTCTCCTGAACAGCGCGACCAGTGTACGGCAACTAAGTGGCCATTCAGGCTAGTACATGTATTTCAGCGGAAACAATTCGATTACATAATTGTGGGTATTATCTGAAATGATCAAAATTTGTAGCCGTATGTCTCTCTGCTTCATAATGCAGGGTTGCGTTTACGCCTTTCAAAAAATAAACTATATAAAGTGTACCCTGTCATTTTGACAAATCAGAAAGCATGGTCACACTCGATGCCGCTAGTAAAATTCATAGTTCTAAAAAATATCATGTAACACCTTTCGTTTGCAGGCACAATTTCATGTTGGAAAAATTATTCTTCAGGCTGTTTGGGGTGCTCCGATGGTAACCATCAAAAATTATAGATAGGACAGTCCAAATCGTTTTAATGGAACAAAGTATTTGGGACATTGTAGATCTTTTCTGTTATTTTTGTCCTATTACAATGTCCCTCTGGCGTGTTATTAATTATACTAATGTGGCTCTCAGCTTACCTCAGAAGTTTAAGGCTGTTTTCTTTCAAAAACTGCAATCGTTGAAACAACATTTTTTCGAAGCTTTATTGCCAACAGCATACCTCTCCTTATATTTTAACCAAAAAGAGCAAGCTAACTAACCAACGATATCAACCCACAGGTTCTTTTTATTAAGAACCAGGCTGGTCGTCTTGCTCAGAACTGACAAATATCATCGGTATATTCCCAATACTCGGTTTCTTCGGTTTTAATACATAATATGATCGGTTCAAATAACTCCTAATTGTCGTTGCCTTCCGTAGTAGTCGATCTTTATATACTTAACCGAGAATATTCTTCTGCCTTCTAAAAAAGTCTACCTCACCCTCCTGTTGATAGCGTTAGGGAACCGATTCTATAAAAATCTGCCTAGACAAACCTTTTGCTTTCCTACAAATAAAAAACATCAATGAATATTCCTGCCAGTCAACATGAGTAAACCTCTACTGTTACACTTTCTTTAAACGGAACAACGCTATGTTCCTGCGCTTACATCTGTTTTGAAACAAAATAATTTCATCTTGTGGCCGTCAGCAGAGCTGCAAATGATGGTCCGGGCTGTTTTTCACTCCTTTGTTAGATTGCGCTGAATTTTATGCACCAATAGCCGATGTGCACCGCAGTGCTCCAGCATGTCGGCCGTGGCAACCAGTGTGACCAGCTAAGCTTGAGCCTCCTAGGTCTAGGCAGCGCATCGCGACCTCCTGCGTGGAAGGCGTGGCAATTCTGGATATGGATGTTGCGTGCAACGACGTTAAAAACATTGCTGGAGTGGAAGTCGCCGATACCAACCAATGGGCTCGGCTGAAGCCGGTGGCGGCCATCTTGCTGGGGGCAAGAAACCAGGTGCCAAGGGCTTCGCAGTGGTCTTGCGGACTTTCCCTGCGGTTTTAAATTACGTAACCGATTCGCAAGGTCTAATTCAACACTGCGTACTTTGACGCGAACCATGTTCGAGGTGTCAGTATTAATTTCTACCTTAGGAATTTTGTTAAAAGTCAGATTGGCGAGTACAGAGACATTGTTTTTTCAATTTATAGGCCTGGATATGCAGCTGCCACAAAGTTAAAAAATATCTAACTCGCAAACTCATTAACAGTTCTTTATCGCCTTTTTTGTAAACTTTTCAAATGCAGAAATTGATCATTAAAGTTGTCAGAACAAAAAGCAATTCAGAGTTACATCTGTAGAGCGATAAACAGCAGTTATGCAATAAACTAAGGGACCAGAAAATGCTGCATCTTCAGAAAAACAACAGAAAACACCCAGTTTCCAGTATGGTGATAATAAGCGTAATGGAGTGACAAAAGACCGTCACAGAAAACGTTCATGAGTATGACAGCAACCAATGCTATTACATTCATTGCATCGCTGCCCAAACTAGCACACAAATAAACAGAAAAAAAGGACCAACAATCGTTTTGGTAAATTCAACCATGAGGTTACATTGCCAGTGAATTGAACTACCGGAAAAAGATGAGCTAGTTGGTATTTTTGAAAACAAAGTGTTTATTGTTTGAAAGAAGACAGACTCATGATCTAAGGCATCAAATTAATAAAACATACTATCAATTGGCAGAAAAAAGACACTAACAAAAGTCACGGACCCAGCATCTTTCGGAAACCTAGCAGCAAACAAATAAACGTTGAAGACGCAAATACTATGCGACACAATGCAACGAGCATGACCAGTTTGGAATAAACTTGCGCACGTCCAACTTACGAGTGAAATGTGACTCCCGGCGCCGCCTTCACCCTGTTTGTACAACCGTAAGCCACCCACGAACCTAGCATACTTGTTTTGATCGCGTTACTTGGCGCTCACGCAAATCAACTACACTTTTCCTTGCGCGCACGGAACGCCCGCTGCAACAACTGCTCGTCTTCTCCCCTAGCAAGATGGCGTCGCGGCGGCTGCACTTTACGAGTGCGCCCTCCACTCAGTATTTTTTTAACCTCCTTGGTCGCGGGCATCGTCACATAATGTGCTGAAGTCAGCTGATGGTCTGGCAGGCAGTACAGTTTGGTGAAGGGTATCTTCTTTTCTTTTGAGGTTTTGAAGGAGGAGAGAGAGAAAAGGGCCCGAAACTGTCTGGTATCGGTGTGTCGACACCTCATAAGGCCCGAGGGGGATGGGGTAAGGGGTATTGAAGGAGGTACAGAAGAAAATGAAAAGCGAGGAGTGTGGTATATGACTGGATGCATGAGGAGTACTCTGGGGATTAGGATCGAAAGTCGAACATGTGTGGCTACCCGTATTCGATGTCGACCACCGGAGGTCGTCGATGCGAAGGTCGACGGTGTGGTAGTGCTGCGCGAACACACTCGCCCGTGTGTGTCGGGGCCCCTATAACGGAGTTTGGTGGTGGCGTTCATGAGGACTGACCGCTGAGCCGTGGGTCCACTCCTGCCCAGGAAAGAGGTAAGGCCTTGATGTCGCTGGAGGGTCACCCCTTACTTGCTCTTCCCTGGCCTTGTCGAGATCACCTGTCGCTGCTTTATCGTTACATCTTTCGCCTCCATGACACTCTTCAGCTACTCGAATGAATACTCTCATCGTGTCGTCGCGACACTTCAAGATTGAAGTTTATTTCCGTGGTTCGGCAAATAAGTCTTCCATTTGTTTTATGTTGCTTCTTTTACTGAGGGCGTTGCATGAGTTGTTCATTCCGGGGCGTGAAACTGCACCTCAAAAAATTGCTCCTCTTGAGCCCATTTTATTGCGCAATCCCCATTTCGTATTGGATTCAACTCATGACACTGACGTTACTATAGGTTGGCTACATTTGCTCGGTTTCTCAAATAAATATACTTCCTGCAGCTCGTTTCACTGCACGCACCACTGGTTAAACGCAGTGTGCAGTTGGATCAGGGCTGGGAGAAAGGCCTTTTTATACAATTACTGGTACAAAATATACAAGTAGAACTATCATTTCATCCAAGCCGATATTCTGTTCCAAGATAGGTACAAGCCCTGGACTTCCGGTGCGAAGCAGACCATTAATTGAACGTTTTTATCATTCGCGCTCTACCTCTAAACGGACCTAAGAGATACCAAACCTCTTCTAATTACAATAACAATGTGCTGATTGGAGCTGAGAAAATGCTTTACAAAACAAAATCTGCAGAAGTTCAGATAATTGCCTGCTAATGCGTAGCATTGTTATGCCGCTTCTCCAAAGTGCGAGTTATTTACAGTGTAGCGACACCATCATCATCGTCATCATAAGCACCGGATCATCATCAGTGGTGCTTGCCCGGCTTCGTCAGCAGTTCCACGCGACACTGGAGATCGAACACAACTGCGCTCCAGGGGCGGTCGCATGTCTAAAACGTTCTCTATGTTCCGGCCGGGCCTTACACACTTGAATAAATTTAGCAGGCCACAGCGCATAACCAAATCCATGGCTCCCTGTCCTACGACAGAAATATGTAGCTTTCAATAGTGAAGGAGGCCCACCAGGTGGCCTACAGCGAACGGACGTGTTCTGCATGGATTCCAGAATTTGATCAGAAGTGCTGTAACTTCGTTCCTTGTGCCAAAGCGGATATCACGATCATCGACAGCTAGGCTTCGTGCACCGGAGGACATTATTTCACTTCCCCTTGCGTGCGAATTCAGCCCACTTACGGCAGTTTTGAAGTACGGCAAGCTAGGCTTCTTCCCAGCGGGACTAGGCTTAACAACGGGTACGACCAATGCCGGGTACGACCGCCGACGCAGGGGACCGCCTCGCCGTGCTCCCGAGCAAAGACGCAAGTCAGACAGAGGACAACTCAATGCATCAAAACCCAACTGAAGGCGAATATGATGAAACTGCGACAGATTCAAGCTCAAACGCCGATTGGATCGAAGTCTTCACCCGAGCCCACCGGCGACGCGAGCGGACGCCCAACCCAGCGGTAGGCCTAACGGCCGAGCCAACAACCACGACGCCCGCGCTTACACGCAAATTTGCTCCAAGGCCAGCTGCCCTTCCCAGGGACGATTACAAGCTCGTGTTGCGACCACAAGGTGGCCTCAAGATAGCGGAATTAGACCTAGCCGAGGTCTCGCTCGCCTTGCTGAGCGCAATTCAGTCAACCTGGCGCCAAACCAACCTGCGAGTCCGCTATGACATGGTGCAGAACACCGCTACAATCAGCACCCCGTCGGCAGAAGCAGCAAAAGCCTTGAGTCAGGTTAAGCAGATGCGAATCAACAACATGACCTACCCAGTGCAGCTCTACGGACTCGCCCCAGATCACTCCGTCAAGGGCATCATAAGAGGGGCACCCCTCCGTTTCTCGGAGCGGGAATTGTTAGACAATATGTACGTACCCAACCACGAGATCTATGCATGCAGAAGACTAGAAAATTCAAACATCGTCATAGTCACGTTTGCTGGTAACAAGGTCCGCTTTACGTTATCCTCTTCGGCTCGGAGTACCCGTGCTCCTTGTACAAGAAGACTGTGCCTGTGTGTGACGCATGCAAGGAACTCGGACATCGGGCGACGGCATGTCCTCAGCCCAACACACGTGTGTGCCACCAGTGTGGGGTCAAAGACCCGAAACCCGAACATGACTGCAAGGCCCTCTGCTCGCTATGCGGAGGGGCTCACCTTACGGCTACCAAGGGCTGCCCGCAACGCTTCAGGGAGCCTTTCGTCCTTCGTCAACGGCAGTTCGAGCGGAAAAGGACGGAGGAGCGCGCCTCTCGGGTGGACCAACTAGCCCTCTAAGTGGCTCAGCAAGCATCGCTGTAGGGCCATCCAGCCTCACAACCAGACCAGCGGGGGCGGCCCCGTGACCGATCCAGAACCCCATCTGCAAGACGGAGAGGAAATTCAAGCACCAGGTCCAAATCCGGGTCCTGAAACCGTGCAGCGAAGACCGGGAACGACGAGAAACAGGTGAGCTGGGCTTGCTTTGTGTCTCCTACTGCTCGACGCGACCCCACACCCACACCAACAAAAAAGACAGATTCCCACCCATGTCCACAATGTTGAAACTTTAAGGCACAGTTGGCGGAACAACAGATCATAATTGCGTCTTTAGGAAAAAGGCTAGCAGAACTAGAAAGCTCCCGTGACGATTCGCACCCAGACAAATGCAAACGCTCTTCACGCATCGCCGGAACAAATTCGAATGCCATGAACACAGCTCCTTCTGTCCCACCCGCTCAGGGGGAGTGCGCAATTTTCTGTCCACAAGCTGAAGTCAAAGCGATAGGTCAAAACAAGACTTCGTCGGAGCACACCACAGACCCCTTCTCGCAACAAACCCAGTCTCAAGGAGGCACAACCTCCCTCGAAGACCTACTCAAGGCGCTCCAACCCAGATACAGACCCAAACTGACCAAATTACCCGACAACTACGGGCGCTATCCGCTCAGGTAGACGAGAACGGCTTCCAAATCAATCAAGCCGTAGGTCGGGTCGACCAACTCGGAACTTCCATCGACCGGCTAGAAGACAGAATGGCGATGGTTGAAAGCAACAGTATCCGCAGAAGGCAAGCTCCGTATTCCCGCCCTCCAGTATCCGAAAGCAAGGATTTGGTTTCATTCCCCGACGAGTATGCTACCAAGTAGGCAGGACTCCACCACATTGCTATAATGGAATTGCCGCGGAATCAGACAAGTCAGCAGCTCTACAACAGTATCTCGGCACACTCTCTCCCCCAACTGATATCATTGCAGTCCAAGAGACGAATGGTCCAACGAAGCTCCCAGGATACGTTACTTACACGGATCCTTCTGGACGATCTACGGCAACCTTGATCAAGGGCAACATAGCAGCAATGCAGCACCTTACCCCCCAAAGGGATTGTGAGTAAACTCTGGTGGAACTCATTCCTCGGACAGCAAAATGCAAAGAGAGCATCTTTATTCTCAACGTCTACTGCGGACCCTCGAAAAAACGACCAGGTATAGAAGATACTATGTGCGAAGCCCTCCAACTCGCTGGTAGCTCTCCTCTCCTCATTTTGAGGGACCTTAATGCAGCGCACAAACTTTGTGGGGACACATACAACAGTAAGAGGGGGAAAGATCTGCTCAGTGTTATAGAATCGCACAACCTCACGCTCCTAAACGATCCGCACACCCCAACTCGCACAGGGAACAGCGTTTCTCGAGACCGAACTCCAGACTTATCCCCACTCCGAGGCTCACTCGACATCACGTGGACCAACACCATGGAGAATTTATGATCCGATTATGATATCATACAAGTCCACATCAAAGGCTTGAGCTGGAGGTCATACCTTGGTACAGCCAAATTAACTGATTAGGACAAATTCAGAAAAGAAAGGAAAGATCGTGATCATTCGAAGAAACAATCTTACGACCAGTAGGCGGCAAGTGTTATACGAGATGTAAAGGCCAACACAAAAAGAATAGCCACAACATACCAAACACCGCATGTCGATTCCAAACTCCTGCACATCTTGGAAGCCAGACACAGCCTGACCAGACGCTGGAAGAAGCAGAGATACAACCGCCGGCTTAAGAAACGTATAGCACAACTAAGTAAGCAGGCGGCGGAGTACGCGGCCCACCTGTGCAAGGAGAATTGGCTTCCGTTATGCGATAGCCTCCAGAGAACACTATCTACTCGCAAAACGTGGCACCTGCTTCGACACCTTATCAACCCCCTCAAGAACAAGGGAGAGACCAGTAGAAGCCTAGCACGCACTATGCACTTGTACCACGGAACCACGGATGACCTCATTCAAGACTTGAACAACAAATACCTACGTCCGGGAAAAGGAGGTGCTCCTCCCGTTTATGAAGGTCCACCCAATCTCGTGCTAGACAGAGACATTGAAGTCAACGAGGTCCGAGCCGCCATCGCAGCCTGCAAACGCTCCAGCTCACCTGGGCAAGACCAAATCACCAACAAAGCGTTGGCTAACTTGGATGACAGTGCTGTAGAAGACCTCACAGAGCATTTCAACGTCTTCTGGCGCACACGCAAGCTTCCCATTTCCTGGAAGACAGCCGAGGTGAGATTGATCCCGAAACCAAGCAAATCACCACATATAGATAATCTTCGGCCGATTTTGTTAACATCCTGCGTGGGAAAAATCATGGAGAGGGTGATTTTTCTACGACTTCAGCAATACCTCTATGAAACCCAGCAAATCCGCAACCCGATGTTGGGATTCAGAAAGCACCTGAGCACCCAAGACATCCTGATTCAAATCAAGGAGGACATACCGGTTCCGGCCACGAGACACTGCCCCCGGGCCATACTGACCCTTGACCTAAAGGCAGCATTTGATATCGTGGCGCACAACTCAATCCTCAATAACCTGGCAAGAACAGGCTGCGGAGACAGGACGTACAACTACATTGCCGATTTCCTCTCCAACCGCCAAGCTGTCATAAAGATAGGGGATGTGTCCTCTGATCCAATTACTCTTGGGGACAGGGGGACTCCTCACGGGTCTGTTCTATCCCCCATGCATTGCAATGTAGCGCTGATAAAGCTGCCGAAAGAACTAGAGAAGATCCCCGACATAAAGCATGGCCTTTATGCCCACGATATTACTATCCGGATGGGCACAGATTCGATCGGCGGCCTCCAAGGCACACTCCAACAGGCAACTGATACCGTTAATCAGTATGCCAAAGAGTGCGGACTAATATGCGCTCCGCAAAAATCTGAACTTCTGCTCGTACGCAGACGACGCACAAAGAAAGACAAAGACGACATCCAAGTCACACTGGAACGCCATCCCATCAGGCCTACAAAGGCGATACGAATACTTGGACTTGATATCCAGGGGGACACAAGGAAGAACGAACTGATTCAGAAACTAAAGACTACCGCTGATCAGGTCACCCAGATGTTACGCAGGGTGCAGAACAGACAAAGAGGGATGAAAGAGGAGGACACCACCAGATTGGCCCAGGCCTTCATTCTATCGCGCATTATCTACGTGGCCCTGTATGTACCTCTGACCAAAACTAAGGAGGAGCAGCTCAACGTCATTTTACGAAAAGCCTACAAACAAGCACTGAGTATCCCCACGAGCGCTTCGACTGCTCGACTACTAATATTAGGCTATCACAACACCCCATCAGAATTAATCGAAGGACACCTCTCCGGCCAAAAATTAAGACTCGAACTCACACTTGCAGGCAGAAAGCTCTTGACGAAACTTCAATAGACGTCTCAAGGGCAGCTACAATCCCAAACTCTTGTGCCAGATATGAGGCAGCACATACACATTAAACCAATTCCCCGCAATATGCACCCAGAACATGATGCAGGCAGAAGACAGGCTAGGGCCGAAGCTCTAGAGAAAATTTACGTTAAAGACGAAGGGACGGTTTGCACCGACGCAGCACGCAGTAACCATAAGGGAGCAATGGTGGCAGTAGTAACATCGAGAGACAAATGCCTCACCAGCGCAACCATCCCCAAAACTACCCCTCAAGAAGCAGAAGAAGTGGTCATAGCGCTTGCCATAACCCAGACCAAGGCAACGACGATAATTTCTGACTCGCAGCAGGCCTGCAGAAGATTTAATTTTGGATCGGTGACCCCCGCAGCATACCGCCTCCTGAGCACAAACCCCCCGAAACGGCACGTCCCGATAGTCTGGGCTCCGGCACGCTCCTCCCTCGCGGGCAACGAATTCGCCCACACGACGGCCTGCGCACTCGCCCACCAGGCCCTGGAAGGAGAACGTGACCCCACCCCTGTTGTGACTTACCGTAACATTACTCAGCATTACCGGCTAGAACGTAGTCTATCCCCCACCTCACCCACAATTAGGTAAAAAAACAAGGCTCGACACTTCGCTTACTTCAAACAAACACGTACCCTCACCCAGTCCGGCTCCATATGCAATTCCTCAATCAGCATCTACCTCAATGCAAGTTCTGTGGAAAATCAGGCTCTCTATACCACGTAGCCTGGGAATGTAGCCATAACCCGGACTTGCCACCCCTTTTCCCTAGCCCCAATCTCGAGCAGTGGGAGACAGCGCTGTAAAGCGCACACCCCGCCGACCAGGTCATGCTGACGGAGAGGGCGAAACGTGCGAAGGCGACGCTTGGACGTCTAACCTAAGAAGCCATCCCCACGCATGAAACTGCTCAATAAGGTTTTCTTCTCTCTCTCTCTCTCTCTCAATAGTGAAAGACGTTGGAGTATTTCAATAATTTTAGGTGTTCTCTTTTCTTTTGCCAATTACGTAAATTTATAGCCTTTAAGCGATGAATTGCCTTCACTGTGGTTATGATGTTTATTTTTTTTTGTGAGGATGTGCACTCCAGAGTTGGCACTTTTACGATATTTGTTCTTTTTTTTAACGTGCTTTTCCTCACTTTTTTGCTTGTCTTCGGTTGTATAAGGTTGTGTTTGAGGTGCATATTTCGAATTTCTTAAAATAATTTACGAGAAAGTATTATTTTTGCTCTTCCGATTTCCACATTTTTCAAAGTTATGTCCAACCCATTATCTCCATTTACGCTGTTATAACCATCAAAGGTGATACCTCCTCAGATCAGCAGTTTTATAGAAATGCAGGGCGTTACAGAGGCCACGAGTCTTCGCCCTTTTTTATTCGTGTTTCGAGCGTTTTTTGCCCACTTTTTGCGTTTATCTCTCGGTTTTGGGGAATGTGCACATTTTTTCTTCTGAAATCATTTTTGTCAGCATTTTGTTTTTCGAAATTCGGTCGCTTTATACGCTAAATAAAGACTAAGGAATTACTTCCTCGAAATGTGCATTTTTGAATAAATGCAGGGCGCTACATGGTCCTGGCTGGAGAGGGGGGGGAGGGGGCTGGCATGTTACGCAAAGAATTCTGCGGATTAAGAAATCACGGGTCTTGGAATAGAATAGTGGCAATATAAGGCTGGAACCCGGTATATTTGCTCTACCACAATTTGTAACAGTTACGCTGTTGAGCAAATAGATAGACTTTGGTGGCCGCAGTTAAAATACCAAAAAATTGGCCTACCGCTTGTGTGTGCGTGCCTCGCGGCGATCGCGCAGCATCCGCCGGCGCACGTGTTTCAAGGCAGGCATATCGACTTAGGGAAATTGTCCAAGGTTGCGGGAACCGCCCGGCAATAAAAGAACCACGAAAATTCCCAGCTCTTGTGTGTACGTGCCTCGCGGCAACCGCCAAACGTCCCCGGCGCCAGTTTATCCTCTCATGTATATTGGCCAAACGTGGCCAAAAACACTCCATCATTCGCTGTAATCATCGCAACATTTGCTATAAACGAAAAAGACTCCAGCGTTACCTGTTATCGTGGGAACACTTGCTGGGAACCAGAAGACATGGCACAGCGCAGGCCCCTCCAAGGAGACGTGCATTGCGTGCAATGCTTATCACTAACACAAAAATGAAGGAAGCTCCCACCTTTAGCAACAATTATGCAGTAAAGGTCGTTGCGGCAGGGAAGAACATGTAAATCGGCTGCATCGTGGACTTAAACCGTCGGGATGGTCGTGGAGGTTGCGTACAGTTTCCATACCTTCAAGCTTACGCGTTAGTGTGAGCTAAACCGTCGTGATGGTGGTGGAGGTTGAGTACAGCTTCGATACCTTCAAACTTGCGCGTTAGAGTACGCTTCCATCATTTTTTTATTTACATGAAAAACAAACGCAAGTTACGTGCAGCATGCAGTGGCACAAAATATAACTATTCCTAAATCTACTTCCCAATATTAATATATCCAACCCTAAAAATTGGCACTACATAACTTGAATATCCACTGCGGAAAAGTTTGCAAGTCATGGCATCCCGGACTAGAGACGCCTTCCACGAGGCGACGTCTACACATCAGCCTCTGCTGGAGAAATAAAATTTCTCTCTCTCTCTCTCTCTTGCACAAAAAGCGGAAAAGAATGTCTACGTCTCAAAAGATTGCACTAAAGCCCGAAAGGCGGACAGATGCGTCCACGAAGCAAAGCCATCAGGGAGGCTCACCCTGGACAGCCCACCCGCTACTCTGATGCACATTGTTTCCGAAAAAAAGCAATTTCGTTGACCGCAGAGGTTGCAGATGGCGGCCAGTCATTAAGCACTTCTACAAACCGAACATCACCAAAAAAAGGAACAGGTCATATGACCCTAAACTTTTTTTTTCATAGGAAGGAACCGAATAATATAAGGTGGGATGCCTATATCTTTCTTTAGTGTCCGTGGCGCTATGTCCCAGAACACAGTGTCCTTTCACATCACTAAGCAATGGTCCAAAGCCTCAGGGGGACAACACAAGCGTCAATTACATCCAACGGTAAAAAGCACCCTTCGGGATGCAGCCACGTTTTTACAGGAACTGTTGACGTGTGCACCTTAAGAAAAAATGTTTTCGCCGAAGGCTGAATGCACAACCGCCGGAAACGCGATAAAATGCCTTCGCAAAAAACCTGCAGGTATGCATGCAGAAAGGTATGACCAAGCGCTTGGTTGTACGTTATAGCTTCCCAAAAACAGCGCAGACGACGAGGCTAAACAAAAAACACAGCTGTGTTGTGCGTTTGTTACTTAGTGTAGTGTTGTGCACTGGTATCTTGAAGTTACAATGCAGGTATGGTAGACAGTATGTTGGCAGAAGTGCGGACCTCTCATAGAAACAGCATAAAATATTAGAACGTGTTATGTCTCGGCCCAGGGAGCCCCGGAAAGACACAGCCACTTGAGACGGGCACCATGAAAAGATACGTTTATTTCACGCTAGCGCGGTGGTGGAGCGAATATAAGATAGCTTGAAGCGAGAGGGAAAACTTTGCCCGAATGGCTCTGCAGCCGGCAGGCGTGCTTGCTGTTTAATGGAGTTTGGAATGGTCTGGATCTCAATTGCCGCAGCAGTAGGCAACTGGGGTGGCCGTGCTTCACCTGCGTAGGCGTACACAACAGAAACAGCCTTCCAACCGAAGCCGTCAATGGCGCTGGGTCCACCCAGAAAACGCATGGGTCGTACTCAGGAGTGAACAGAATTTCGCTCGTCTTAATTTTATTGAAATTCGCCGCAGCGTACAATTACATTGAATATGTGGACGCATAAGCACCTACACGGACGAACACAGATACACGCGTGTGTGGCAGAGTCATCGATAAATGCGTTATAGTCGTCGTTAGCGGCAGCCGCAGAAAACTTCAGTGCTTCAGCGAACAAACAAATACAATGATTTGAATGGCAGCTCAGACGCTCTTAGGCAATGCTTCTTCTGTCGTTGAAGCATTGAAACATAAAAACTAACAGAGAGAAATGAAAATGTCAGCAAAAGTAATTTGTGAACAGTAACAGTCAAGAGTGAGCAAAAATAATTTTCCGATTTTTAAGGGCATCGTAGATGCATGCAACTTTGGCGGCCTAACCGAAACACTTGTTTGCTAGGCCGTAACCGGAGTGGACCATGACGCCTGTTCTCAGATTTGTTAAAATTGCTTTTCTCGGAACCCGCTTCTTGCGTCCCATTCTCTGGGAGCTACGCTATGCTATGAAATTTTAAGGGGTGAAAGGATGGGTGAAAAGGGCCCGAAACTGTCTGGCGTGGGTCGCCGACACCTTATAAGGCCCGTGGGTGGTGGGAAATGGGACATAAAAGGAGTGGACAGCGGGAAATATCACGAAGAAATTTAAATGAGGTAAGGGATATAGTTTCGAATTGGGGGAGGGTTCACAGAGCCTTCTGCTCGCAGAAAGAACGCCGTGCGAAAGGGATTCCAAAAAAAGCTAAGAAAAGAGCAACAGTGGCTAGGGACAGAAGTCAACGGCTGGGGTAATGCGGAAATGGTGCCCATAAGTACTTCCGTCCCGGCTGTCGTGCCGCGCGCGAACAGCAATACTGCTTAAAATCCTCTTTCTCAGCAATTTCAGCCCAGACCCATGCAGCGGTACTGACGAACGGTAATGTCCACATGTGTCTTCTACTGTAAGATTCATCACAAGGACAAGGTGCGGATTCCGTAGCAGCTGCAAGTTAATGATCGTTTCTTGTACGAGTTTATAGAGAATATCCTTGCTGGGCGTTTTTTTGCTGGCATTTTCACGTACTTATGTACACGACTTGACTCTTTTTTTCCCAACAACTGTATTGATTTGCTGTCAATGACAGAAGCTGCTCTGGATATTTCGGGATCCCTAGAAGGAAGATGGAAAACAGCTTCTAAACAGCACCTTTTTCGAAACCCGCTGCGTGAGCTATACACTTTTGCATTGGCACAGAAGCTCATTTACCGTAATGGGTCAATATGAGCGAAGCAGCAGAGAGATATCGGCAAATATTTCGTTGTGTGAACTATTCCACAACGCCACGCTCTGTTTTGTTTTTACAGGCACGCATGCAAGAGCCACGCAAATAGGTTCGGGCCTCTTAGTCAATAGTCGCTTTTATAAAAGTGCGCCAAGTGTGAGGAATTCCTTCGAGCTGCCACCAACCTACGCACGTTATTCAGCACTAAAAGGAAGGAAGTAAGAAGGGGCGGGGCATTCAGACAAATGAGAACACATTCTCGTATATGCTGCGTCTAAGAAACGGTTTCCAACTGTGCCATAGACGATCCATTTAGTTTTAAACGCAATAAAGAGCTCTGATAAAGTTTTGAAAGACAATGATTCCTGCTCATGATTTGCAGTCTGCTGACATTAGGTGATTCTATAGGTGGTTTCTCTATACGACTTGAACCATTTAAAATTTAGGTGCCGGCGCCGAAACGGTAGGGCCTTCAACTTGTTACGTTTGCTACTATATGGAAAGCGGCAGTATGCCTTTAACAACACGAGTTAGGAGGCTGCCTATTGCATATACCAGCTTCCACAAAAAGCCAGAACTAGAACGGAGAGTCGGAGAACACAAGTGAAATTGGCAGGTAACATCATATGTGAGAACTACAATACGGGCAAGCATTGGCACATTACTCTAGCTAACTAGATGTTTCTCCAAAGGACAAACACAGCATACGCACAACATTCAGTGCCGTACAAAATTCAGTCTGCGTGCTTGCTAACAGTACAACAATTTAGCCTGAATTGCAAAAACACAATCAGACGTCTGCAGCGATCTCCTCCTAGCAGATTGTACGTGTGCGTGGGTGCGTGCGCTTGTGTGTAGTGCTGCAATGGAATACTCGATTCACTGTTCTCTGCAACTAGTACCGATATTTAATTCTTTTGTCGCTTGGCGCTTGTGTAGTGCACCGCCCTACAATGTCTAATGCTATTTTTGTGCACTTATAATAAATAAATAAATAAATAAATAAATAAATAAATAAATAAATAAATAAATAAATAAATAAAAATAATTATTTATTTATTTGTAGTCGTGCGGCAGCAGCCCCTCTTGTCGTGCGGGCTGCTGCTGCCGCTGTTTTGTGGCAGGGCATACTGGTGGGTTTCATGTTGCACCAGATGGCTATGGCCTCCGCGTACCGCACCCGTGGGCTCAGGGCAGCGACTAACGGACAGGCGGGAGGAGGCGTCAAGGGAAGTTATAAGAAATAACATTTGCTTCCGCGCATCCCGACCTCGGGGCAAAGAAGAGCCTGGAGAAACGTAACCCTTAGTTCATGCCTGTATGATGCTCTCTGAACTCGGAGATCCTGACTTTTAAACACCGTGCTAGGCAGCAGAGGCTACTTCAGCGATCCGCGAATGTAAACGTGACGGTCGAGGGGAACCACATTGTTTCAAGGGCTTCCCGTGAGGACTCTGTAACACGGTGATTTCCTGAGCAGACAGGCTTTCACCGCTACTAAGATGTTGGAAATGTAAATGGCAATCACGAAATAGAAATGGGAAGAAAAGAACAAAAGTGCGAAAAGAAACGCAATTGAATGAAGGAATGAAGGAATGGAGGAGCAACTAGCAGGTCTTATAAAACAAATCAGAGAGATAATAAGAAGAAAATGAAAAAATTCCCCTAATTTCCCCGAGGGGAAGAATGTGAAAGTGCGAATGCACGAGTTGAATTTGCGCGGTTCGGTAATGTTCGCGAAAGAGAGATCAGACACACACACACACACACAACTACAAAGAAAGAAAGATGCATTTATTCACAGACACCTATTTGTGTTGTCGTTGTACTTGATTGCTAGAGCGGATCTCAGCTTTGAAATTTCGTGTCAGTACTCCTTTAAGCGGGTGCATTAGCCCTTCTCACGCCCGATTCTTGGCCAATCCCCCACGTGGGTATGTGCCATGTCAGCGGCCAGGCAGCGCGCACCCATCTCCCCCCGTTGCCAAGGAAGACGAGGAGATTCCTGGCCAATCCCCCACGTGGGTATGTGCCATGTCAGCGGCCAGGCAGCGCGCGCCCATCTCCCCCCGTTGCCGAGGAAGACGAGGAGCGCGCGCACCCGCAGCTGTTGCTATGCGGACGGCGGCGGACGCTTCAGGCTCGCTTAAGAAGTGCATTCGCACTTAACAGAAGTCGGAAAAAGGAGAATAAAAAAATAAGTGAGAAAAAAGAATAGAGGAACTGTAATAAAGTAAAGAAGAGAACTAAGGAAAATGATCGAAACCGAGCAGACAAAAACAATGAATTAAGAACAAGACAAAGGTCAGGTAAGAGAAATACGAAACAAAATTACGATACGAAATAAGGCAAATAACGAATGAAGAGTTATGGGAGCGGTTTTACTGAAAGATTGACGACTAACCAGTGGCGTCGTACTGGTTTCGAAATCAAAAATACTAAACAAAATCTATCATGTAAAAGAGAATTCCGTTGATCCTTTTGTTTGAACCCTTGTAATGACGGCCAAGTAACATGAACACAACAAAAGTAGGAAGAAGATCGCTAATCGTATACTGAAAAGAAAATGGCAAGAAATCAAGTAAACTCATGCCCGTTTGACAGGAGGCCAACGACAGAGCTGTTTTTGATATGTCACTTCAGCAACCACGGAAAAAGGAAGAATTAATCCTTCAGTCTGGAAGGTAAATGCTCGGAGGAAATGTTTGCCAAGGGTTCTTAATGGATGCTGAAGAAACGGAAAGGCTATCAGAGAACTCATGAAATAAATCAGTTTGTCTGGCGTCGTAGCTTTCGCCGACAACCAAAACTTGTTTGTCTTGCCATAACTCTTTGTTGCTCCAACATTTTCCTAATCTGCCTTTGCTGGTCATGCAACGTCAGTGGTTTGTCTTTATTTCAGTAGTTTGTTCGGCAACACGCGGCTCAAGACGTGCTCCGATACCACATGTGCCTAGAATTAGCGAGCACTTGGCTCGTGTTCTGCGCCCCTACAGTGTACAGGTAGCGCACGCGAAAACAGAAAAGTTACGGCACTCCCTGGTTAAAGTGAAGAGCAAGCTAATGAAGGAAAAGTGCGCAGGCGTTATCTACAGAATTCCCTGCGCAGACTGTGATCAAAGCTATGTCGCCGAGAGAGGCAATTTTCAGTAAAAGCTCAAGCACCACATGCACGACGTAAGAAAGAAACGTGTCTTCTAATGCTCTCGCCGAACACACACAAGCAACTCACCATGAAGTAGACTTGGCCAATCCGAAAATAATCAGAAAAGCGAAGAATTTTACCTCATGGCTTAATCTTGATGCCCTGATAATCCAAACAACGGACCACACAATCACCATGACGGCAAATTCCCACACGTGTACGCACGTTGCCTACGTCACATATTGAAGCAAACATAAACGGACCACTTTCGCTCCCACTTTTCATACTTAATAAGGCACCCGTCCGGGAGCCGCAACGTCTTTGTTGGATTTTACAAAGGTTCTTGTGTGGTGCCAGTTGTTATTGTTGTCGTCTTTACGTTTTTTAATTAAATTATCTCCAGCACGGGGGCGGGTAGGGTCTGGACCAGGACCAGTACTGCCTTCTGCAGCCGAACGGCCCGCATTACATGCATTACATTGAAGTCCCCGAGAGAATGAGAGAACGTGAATTGCTTAGCAGTACTAAATATTTAAGAGTGATTTTAAAAGTTTTGTGCTTTAAGGAAAAGTCTGTTTATTTTATCAGGAGTTTGAAACAGCTTCCAGTCACACAATATGTTCAATGAAGAAGTTAATTACCATTCTGTCATAGGGCGAGGCGTACCGCTACTAATTGCAAGTTCACGAGCTGAAGGCACAGCCACGGTGACAGATATTTCATACAAGCGAAAAAGAAATATAGAATTTGGCACGCTTTGATGACTCCGCGAAGGTTCATAGGACTTAATTACAGCGTAAAGGTTGCGTGGGCACGTGAAGCAGCAATTTGAACTTTCAGCAACTGCGTGGGTAGACGAAAGCTTTTGCCAGGAATATAAAGAATCTTCTAGTGCTAACCATTTGCAAATTCAAAGCACATCAGGAAGTCGTAATGAGCCGGGTTCTTTTTCCAGGAGTATTTATTCAGTGTCCCTACTCTAAGAATCTTTTTTCGCTTCTTGGTAACGCTTTTCAGCGGACTGAAAGTTACGGGGCCGGCAGAACCATTGGTAGAAATTCTTGTCGGCAGAATGCACACTCAGCCATAAAAATGCGCCTTCATGCACTGACAACCGGGTGTCTTATTGTGTAGGCAGAGAGCTTTGCCGGTAGAAATAACGTTTTTATTTCCAAGGTTCACAGGGAAACGAAAACTAAGTTGCCTTACTGCTTTTCAAATTTCGCAGAAAGGAATGTGCTGATCCATCAGTTCGTCAACTGCTACTTCTTCACGAGTTAACCTTCTGTTTGTTAATTGTTCGGATAGATTTGTGAAAACGTGCATATGTATGATGTTTCACGGTAACAGATTGTACTCTTGAATTTTGTGCGTGCCATTTCATTTTGCACGGTGCAATTTTTTTGGGGGCAATAAAAATTGGTTGGTCGCATAAACTAAGCAGAACCAAGGGGATTTCAAAAAATTGTGGAATCGCAATAACCAGTATCTCTGAGTAAGCAGCTTTGTGCAAGAAGTGCAGGTGCTATATTCTCAACGAGTGCAGGGTTCGGTTTGGAGAAAACTCGCGTTAGAAAACAAGTTGCTCCTGCGCAAGCGGTGCTCTTGCTGATAGGATAGGTTCAGTTTGTAATCTGATAATAAAGGTCGTCCAGAACAAAAGCACTACCAAAAAGCACATGGGTCAGTCCTACAAACCAAATGAATCTTGGGCCCCGCACGGGGCACCTTGAGCAATCTTGGTGACGGTACTGGCGATACCGAGGACCCCGAGCCCCCAAACACACGCTGGATCCAACCGTGGCAATGTGTTTATAGGTGGAGGGTTAGAAACCACGAACGGTGGCCGTCGGAGCCCAGGTCAAGCTCCGGCGGATGGGCTCCCTGTCTGTTCACCAGGCAGGGAGCTCCGGGACCTCCTCAGCTATCAGGGTAAGGTTGTGGAAGAAAGTACCCCCGTCCCCTGCTTTCCAATGTATCATATGGCATTTTCACACCCCCCCTCCAAACGTGATCGGTCCCTGAAAAGGGGCCGCACCGAAGTATCTTTTCCTCCTTTGTCTTCGATCTCCATTCCAAAGCCCGATAATTTCTCGCGCTTCCTGGTAATGGAATCCCTGGATAAATCAAACCCCATCACTTCCCAGTCTGTCTTTATCATCTCCAAGTTCCTTGAAAGCCTTGTAGGCAAATCGTACAAAGCTAAAAAGCTCACAAAGGGAGAAGTCCTAATTGAAGTTCAAAACAAGCAACAATCTTGTAACCTCTTGAAGCAAACGCGCATGGTCGATGTCGACATCAAGATCACACCCCATCGCAGTCTTAATAGCTGCCAGGGCGTGATCTCTGATAGAGATCTAATAAATGAGACTGAAGCAGATCTGCTGGAAGGGCTTAGCGATCAGGGCGTAACAGCTGTGCGGCGAATCACGATACGCCGAAATGACCAAATAATACCTACTAAACACATAATCTTGACATTTGACCGCTCAACACTTCCCGAATCGGTCAGCGCAGATTTCCTGAGATGTTCAGTCCGACCCTACGTGCCGAACCCACGCCGCTGCTACAAATGTCAGCGGTTTGTACATGGCACTAATGCTTGTCGTGGTCGACTAACAGGCGCCAAGTGTGCACAACATGATCACGCATCTGACAACTGCCCATCACAAACCCTCATCTGTGCTAACTGCAAGGGACCCCACGGGGCCTACTCTAGAACATGTGAGAAATTCAAACAGGAGAAGGAGATCATCAAGGTAAAAGTGACTGAGAATCTTACCTTCCCAGAGGCGCGAAAGAGGTTCGCCTCTTTCCCCCTGGGGAGGTATGCCGACGCAGCTCGCCGGGGGGCGGAGCGGCGTCTGGTTTCGGCGGGGACCCAGTACCGCGAGTCGGACTTGGTCCCGCCCCCGCCCCCCCCTGGGTTGCCTCTGGCAGCCCAGCCCGCCTCCACGCAGCTCGCTGAGCCAGCAGCGGTTGTGGTGGCAACCTCTTCCGTCGGGACCGGTGCCGCTCCCGCCCGTGCCTCCCCATCGTCCAGTGCGTTGGAGGGTTCCATGGACACCACGTGCCCCGGACCGGCTCCCACCACCACCGCACCGCCTGTGCCACTTCTGGTGCCCCCGACACCAGCGGCGGTGGCGGGTCAAACGAAGGGCCCCCGAAGGGGGGCCAAGTCCGGGGGGCCCGGTTCGACGGGCACACCCAGGACATCGGACGACGAGATGGACGTCGTGCCGTTCTTGCCTGCAACGCAGCGCAAGGAGCGGCCTCCGTCGTCTAAGCCTACAGATAGGCCGCCCAAAAAGCCCAATCCAAGAGTCACAGCCCTGAAAGACGACACATAAACATACACACTCCAGTAGCTCTCACACTAAATAATGGGAAGAGAAAATATTGTTCAATGGAACTGCAGAGGCCTTATGAATAATCTTGACGACGTGTATGAGATTCTGCATACCAATCAGCCAAGTGTAATGTGTGTCCAGGAAACACATTTGAATTCTAAACACATAAATTTCTTGAATAGTTACCTGGTATACAGGAAAGACAGGGATGGCTCCACACAATCTTCTGGGGGTGTGGCCATAATCGCCCGGAAATCTTTAGCATGCCACCCTGTCACTCTGAACACTATCCTTGAGGCTGTAGCAATGCGCTTGATAATATTTAATAGGTTGATAACGGTATGGTCCATATACATTCCTCCTGATGTTTCACTTTTAAGCTCTGACTTCGAGGCGCTGGTTGACCAGCTGCCCGAACCATACATCCTGACAGGCGACCTTAATGCTCACAACACTCTTTGGGGCTCTTCTCGCACGGATGCCCGAGGTCGCCTTATAGCGAAATTCCTTACATCTTCAGGAGCATGCCTTTTCAACAATAAACAGCCTACATATCATAACATAGGACACAACACATACTCATGTCTTGAATTGGCTATTGGCTCAGCAGTTCTCTTTCCTCTTCTCGAGTGGGGTGTGGGAACTGACCCATGTGGCAGTGACCACTTCCCCACCTCGCTCACATACATAGGCCCAAGCAGTCCATCTTCCCATAATAGGTTCAATGAAGCACGAGCTAACTGGAATACATTTACAGAGACATCCAAACTACACCACACATCCATAACACACCTACACGTTGAAGAAGCTACCCAACTCCTCACGGCGCACATCCTCGACGCCGCCGAAAAGTCCATTCCCCACGCCTCTGGTGCCCCGTGCAACCAGCGGAGGCCGTGGTGGAATGAGGACTGCAGGCGGGCGCGAGAGGCCCAGAACAAGGCGTGGGGTGTCCTTCGTCGGTACCCCACGTCGGGTAACCTCATTTTGCTCAAACGGGCCAAGGTGTTCTGAAAACGTCTGCGCCGTGAGGCAAAACGAGAGAGTTGGCGTTCCTTCATAACATCAATAAACTCATACACAGACACACGGAAAGTATGGACAAGAATACGCAAACTCAAAGGACAACAAACACACAGCCTGCCTCTGGTCAGCACAACAGGGGACACACTCGAAGACCAGGCTGACACCCTCGCACAACACTTCCAACACGTGTCCAGTTCCGCACACTACACAAACACTTTCATGAAACACAAACAAACGGCCGAAAAGAAGCCTATACTAGATAACAATAGGTCAACATCTTCTTATAACTCAGAGTTTTCATTGCATGAGCTGAGGGCTGCTTTGAGCACGTGTAAACCCTCAGCTCCAGGCCCAGACAACATCACATACACAATGATACAACACCTGCACGCAGACACTCTTCTAACACTCTTACACCTATATAACAAGATATGGCTTTCGGGGCACATTCCAAACTCTTGGAAGGAGGCTATAGTTGTAGCTTTCCTGAAGGAGGGAAAGGACCCGTCATCCCCCTCAAGTTACCGTCCTATTGCCCTGACGAGCTGCCTGTGCAAGCTCTTCGAGAAGATGATAAATCGCAGGCTCGTGTACTTCCTTGAGTACAACGGTCTTCTCGAGAGCTGCCAGGCAGGCTTCAGGGTGGGGCGATCGACGAACGATCAACTGTTAGCTCTTGACTCGTACATCAAGGATGCCTTCGCGCACAAGCAGTATTGTTTAACTGTGTTTTTCGACCTTGAGAAGGCATACGACACCGCTTGGCGTTATGGGATCGTTAGGGACCTCAAGTCATTCGGTGTTTCGGGTAACATGTTGAACGCTCTTGTCAGTTATTTGTCGGACAGGACGTTCCGAGTAAGAGTCGGTGGTGCACTCTCAAAGGTTCACGTGCAAGAAAATGGCGTGCCACAGGGTGGCGTGTTGAGCTGCACTCTCTTCATAGTAAAAATGAACTCTCTTGGTAAGGCACTGCCACCTACAATCTCTTATTCCATGTATGTAGATGACGTCCAGATATCCTATAAATCATGCAATATGTCAATCTGCGAACGTCAAGTCCAGCTTGGTGTAAAGAAACTTGCCGGCTGGGCAGACAAGAATGGTTTTAAATTGAATCCGGTAAAAAGCTCCTGCGTTGTGTTCTCCAGGAAGCGCGGTGTCCATCCGGACCCAGACATTCATCTTAATGGCGTGTCGCTTCCTGTGAACAAGGAGCACAAGTTCTTAGGTGTTGTGTTTGATCACAAACTCACATTCATTCCCCACACCAAGGAACTTAAAAATAAATGTCTCAAAACAATGAATATACTTAAGGTTCTCTCCCACAAATCCTACGGTTCCGACAAAGAACTCCTGCTTCGCTTGTATACTGCATTGGTTGGGTCTCGTTTAGACTATGGCAGTGTGGTATATGGGTCGGCGACTAAAACAGCGTTGCGAATGCTTGACCCAGTGCTACACTTGGGGCTTCGTCTCGCCTCGGGTGCTTTTCGCACTAGCCCTGTCGAGAGTCTGTATGTCGAGTGTGGTAAGTGGAGCCTTGAGAACCAACGAACGTACATGGACTTGCTATATGCTTTTAAGATTTCATCACTGAATAATCATCCTTTTTATCCTGTCTTTAACGATACATCAACATCTCTGCTCTTTGCACATTGCCCATCCGTTCCTCTGCCCTTTTCACTTAGAGTGAGAGAGCGAGCCTCGGATCTAAGTGCTTCATTTTTAGATGTGTACAGGTCATCCTTTTCTAACAGTTTACCACCTTGGCAAGTTCGCCCGGTGTCCTGCGACCTTTCTTTTATGACACTTGACAAAAATCGTGTACCACGAGCTGCAATACTGCAGCACTTTTTGTCTTTGCAGTTTAAATACACATGTGCAGAATTTTATAGTGACGCTTCTAAATCCTCCAGTATGGTGTCGTGCGCTGCTCATGGTCCTAATTTCAATGCAGCCAGAACCATGAGCGTGCACACATCAATTTTTTCAGCAGAAGCGTATGGGATTTTACTGATTGTACGACACATTCTTGAAACTCAAATTCCCAATTCCATCATCTATACAGATTCTTTGAGTGTTGTTCGCGCACTGTCATTGCACAAGCCCCCCAAAAACCGCATAGTTAATCTTGTATTCAGCACTATCATGTCCGTGTATGCACAAAAGCATGAGCTGGTCCTCTGCTGGGTCCCAGGACATGCAGGGATCGCTGGGAACGAGTTGGCAGACGAGAGGGCTGGTGCTGCTGCACTCAGGAACACTGTGGACATTACAACGGTACCCTACACAGACATCAAGCCACACATAAGACAACACCTGCGCAGAACATGGCAAGCACACTGGGACGAACAGACAGACAACAAACTACATGTAATAAAGCCACACTTGGGACGGTACACATCTGACTCACACAACAGACACACTGAAGTCGCCTTGGGTAGGCTGCGGATAGGGCACACCCATGCGACGCACTCGTATCTGCTGACGGGATCTTCTAGACCCCAGTGCAGCAGGTGCGGAGAGGCCCTATCCGTAGTGCACATACTAATCACATGCAAGGCACTTCACACAACACGACACAAACACTTCAGAGAACTCTACAGACAACATATTCCCCTACATCCATCTCTGTTCCTGGGTGATGATGCCATTGTTTCCGTGAAACGTGTGTTAGAGTATTTGTCCGACGTCAAGTTTTTAAACCTGATTTCCTATCACGCATCATGAAATCTGGCCCTATATACCAGCCATCACCATTGCCGTTACTTGATTTTATTGTTGTTTTGGCTTTAGTAGCCACTATTTTATTTTAGATACTTTTGTTTGGCGCTCTTTGCGCCAGCTGGCCTTGCGCCAAAAAACTCTAACCATCATCATCATCAAATGAATCTTGGGAAGAAAAGTTGAGAAGAGTATATGCAGCTCATAAATGAGTACGGGAAGTGCTTGGGGACATAATTTCTAGGGAATTGGAACAGAGATTGTAAACGACCCGAACTGGTCGGACACATGAACAAAACAAACCCCCATGATGCAGTTCAACAATAGTACCAACAAACGAGACGATTTATCGAGCGCGAAATTTCGGGGTTTTCATTTTTTTTATATGTACGAACCAAAACTAGCCAACATTAGGTTGTCAGATTGGAGTTTTACCGGTCAGAAACAAAGTGTGACACATTTATTCATCCCGACAGACGGTTGTGATTCTCTTTGAATAATCACACCTATGGACTTGGAAGAGCCTGTTACTTTTCAGACGTTTTTATAGTTGCTTAGCAATCACTAGAGTGGATTAACGGTTGCCAATCGTCATTTGTGGCGACGCACTCCCTAAATCAAAACCTCCCTTTTGAAGTTTTTTCTCCACCTGGAACAAAAAATTCTCGCCAACCCACCCTGTGAATGTGGTTGAAAAGCAAAGCTGTAAACGGCACGCACAACGATTACCCATGCTACGTCACATAAATTCACTCACATCGCTCTGCAAATAGTGAAACCAGAGATAAGTGAAATACACTTAACTACACCCTCTGTTACTTCACAGAGATATTCTTGGTAACGTTAAATTATTGCATTATGCATGAACGATGGTTGGTTGAGTGGCATTGATGTAGCACATGAGTGGCAGCTCTTTTTTTGATAAAATTAAAGCTCAACCCCGCTGTTAGACGACCTCACTTCTCCGTCTCTGCCGTCGCGGACGGAGGCGACGAGATCAGCGGCAGAGACGGAGTAGAAGCAGGAGGAAAAGAGGGCGGCGGAGGAAATACCTCTATACAGATTTCTGAACGGCCCAGAGTGCTGCCCAGGGGAGTGGTTCCTTCTTCACTGTCGACCGTATTCAGTCCCCGCCGTCTTTGCTCTGTCCACTAGCTTAAGCTGGGTAGGCAGAAAGGGTCTGGACAGCAGGATCTCCCGTTGCTCTTGTTGGGTAGTTGACGGAAAGAGGGGAGGGTGCTCAGGGCTAAAGTCGCAAACCCCGATTATGTGGCAGAGTGTTCTTACTTCTGAGCAAAGTTTACATCCAGCGTCGTATACCGATTCGGGTGCATAAGTGAAGACGCGTCGGCTGTGGGAAGGAGCCGGATTGTATGAGCCGTAGGGTAGTTTGTTGTTCTATGGAAAGGTCAGCGTAAGGCGAAGGTAGGGTCCGTCTCAGAAGGCGACATTGGTGGGTTGTCCCTGAACGAGACAAGCGGGTGACTGTCCCCGTGCAGATCAATAGCACGGGGAGTAAGAGTGCAGTATTGGTGGTCGTATTCGTTGCCCTCCATGGAAGCTTGAGCGGGTGTCCAGATGAACTGAATTGAACCATTTGGGAAGTAGTTTTTTAGTACACTCAGTGCAGATCGGGACACGAAACCCGAGTGGTAATTCCGGTAGGCTTGTTGGTAATCGGTGACTTCCTCACGAACCCCTGGTTGAGTGAGAGCCAAGGCGATGCCTGCCTCTTCTGCTGCCGCCATGTCTTCGGACTTGAGAGAGGCACCAGCAAGGAGGTTGGTTCTGGAGGCAGCCACGATGATGGCGTACTGCTGCCCTCGATGTTAGGAGGCATCTGTGTAGATAACTGTATGATCCCAACCGAGGGCGGTGTTGAGCACTTGAGCGCGTGCTTGTCGGTGACCCTCCCCATGGGGGGGGGTCATCATCATCATCATCATCGTCGTCATCATCATCATCATTATCATCGTAGTCGTCCTGTGATAACAGCGACCAATTTATCCCCGCAAACCTCTTGACCTCATCTGCCCACCTAACTTTCTGCCGCCGCCTGCAACGCATGCCTTCTCTAGGGATCTACTCAGTTACCCTTAATGACCAACGGTTATCTTGCCTTGGCATTACATGCCCTGCCCACGTCGATTTCTTCTTCTTAATTTCTACTAATATGTCAATACACGCGTTTGTTCCCTGACCCACTCGGCTCTCTTCTTGTCCCTTACTGTTACAACAATTATTGTCCGCTCCATTGCCCTCTGAGTCGTTCTCAATTTAAGTTGAACCTTCTTAGGGAGCCTCCAAGTATCGGTCCGTAGGAGAGCACCCGTAAGATGCAGCTGTCATACCCTTGCTTCTTCAGAGACAATGGTAGTTTGCCATTCATTATCTGATAATGTCGGTCGTATGCACTCCACCCCATTCTTATCGTTCTAATTATCTCTACCTCATGGTTGGGATCCGGGGTCCCAAGTTGGCGTAAGCAGATATATTCGCTTACCACTTCCACTACCTTGCCACCTATCTCAAGCCGCTGAGCTGTCCCGAGGTTATTGATTATTACTTTAGTTCTCTGCATATTAATTTTCAGTCTACGCCTCTACTCTGTTTGTCCAGTGTGGAAAGCATGCTTTGCAGTTCGTACCCGAGTTACTTAGCAAGGCAACGTCATCCGAAAATCTGAAGTATTCTCCCTTAACCCTTACTCCCAACTGTTCCGAATCCAACGTTCTCAATACTTCTTGTGAACATGCTGTGAATAACATTGCAGAGAATGTGTCTGCTTGTGTGACGCCCTTCCTTATAGGTATTTTACTGCTCTTTTTATGGAGGATGATGGCAGCTAGGTGCCCTCTTTTCCGCTCTTTCGTGTCTGTGACAGCAAGCGCCCGAGACCGGCATGGCTGATCTGCGCTGAGCTCAGGCTGCAATTCTCCCTTGAAATGCCGCAGTATGTATGTAAGACACCTAATCGGATAGGGATATCGCACAATTCCTAGCGTTCACGGTATATTCACGCATCTACAGCTTCATTTGGTAGCAATTAACACACACAGGCTAGGTGCTGCCAGCGCAAATCGTTCACTCGGGGGGGGGGATTGCTGCACCGCCTACTTTGGCGTTCTTCTTAGGCGCTCAAAACAGAGTCAAGTGACGTCACGTTTTGATCACGTGACCAAGGATTTCTTTCCTCCTTCTAGTCGCTCCGGTTTTGCAGCAGACGAACTTTAGGCACACCTTTCCGAACACTACAAGGGCTGAATCACAGAGCAGGGGCATGTGCCATTCTTCAGAGGGCACTACAAAAAAGACTTTTGAGATTGAATAAACATTTTCATAAATTCTTTGCACACTGTGCGCAAATAAATGTGATTCAGAAGCAAATGTTGGTGAAATATGAAGATTGTTTTATTGTTGAATAAAATATGGTTATTTGTTTTTCAGTGTTTGTTCTCTACACACCTACTCGCGCTTCAATCACCACTCCCATAACTCCCCGTGTTCGTGTCGGTGGCAACAGGTTCTGAACCGCTTTTCTCCCGAAGGTTCGCCACCTATTTGGATAGACCTTAACGCATACATTTAACCACAGCTGTAAATTTTACCCCGGTTGAAAGCGGGTAAAGCAAGTTTTGTTAGCGATAGTCCGGTAATTGCGAAGCCGTTTCCAGACAGCCATTTTTCTTGCACTTTCTACTGCCTTTATAATTGCGCCACAGGCCACACCCAGACGCTGCTCGGCACTACCGGTGGGACGCGCTGTTAACTGCGCAGTAAATGCCCAGAGTGCACAGTGAAGCAAAGTTTGGTGAGCAAAAGCACATTCGTAGCGCCGAGGCCGTGCAGTACCGCTAGTCATTCCTTCTATTCCCATGTGCGCTATCCCCATTTGAAACAAAGCCCTTTGATGATATTGTGATAGCAAGCGCCGTTAATCGTTCCTCCATCAGCTCCCCTCCATCAAACGAGCAACTAGATGTTTCCCCATTCTTAAGGGCGAAGGCACTTAGGGGTTGGGCCTGTTCGCGTATCCTGTCGTCGTCGTAGTAATCGTGGTTCGTCCCATGTAGTCACGGTACTAAGAGAGCGGGAAACGCGTTTACGACTCGTGCTAGAACGTGACGCGTACTAAAACAACACTGGGACACTCGTCTACTCCGCGTGCTGGAGCGCTTCGTAGCTTGTACTAAAAAAACACCGGAACGCTCCTTTAGGCCTCGCGCTAGAGAGATTGGTGCTTCAAAGACAAGACACTTTTACAGCAAAGCTGTATACTTGTACCCCCCAACGGTTTAATCTCCGTTACCGAAATTGCCAAGGCGCCAAGAATACACTTATACACTGCATGCTTCGCCCCTCACCAGGTTTCACGTTACTGTTGGTCGACGCGGCAATATACACGCATGGGTGCAGAACATTTGTCTGGAAGGCTATAAACAGCTTCGGTGTAAAAATTCCAGTTGCGCCACTGAGCACAGGGCCTACTGCCAAAACAACATTCAGCGCTGTGTTGCTGATCCCGTGTGCGCCTAAACGCGAATTCGGTTTTCGAAAATCTGTTGAGAATTTGATTTGTTTATGATGCTTCTTTCTGTGTTCCTGAGACACGTGTGTTCGCTTTAGATGGCTAACGCTTACCCTGCAACCCGTGAACCACTACACAGCCTGTCTACAATTTCCAAAGCATTGTGAATGGGTATGGACGGCACCGCCTAAAAGATGAACAACGTGGTGTAGTTTTCTGACTGCTTTGCAGAGCGCAAGGTCAGGGCTGTTATCGTCGGTATAGTAGTACTCTGCGTGACCACAACTTTCGTTTTTGTTCTTCTTAAGGAAGCGGTGACCGGTTAGCGCTGAAGACCAGAGTGCAAGCCAGCGTCGTTCCGTACCTTTGCTTTCAACGCGATGCCGTCCTTTTCGGTAAGGCGCGCTTCAGCCCCGAAGACCGAACCAGCGCCTCAACGCTGACGTCACAGTAATGCACTGCTCAGGCGCAGCTGAGGAAATTTCGCGCATCAGGGCAAAGAGATCTAACACTTTTGGCCTGCTGTTCGTAGTTTGAAAAGACGCTGGCCAAAATACTTCCGAAGCCCGGCCTTCCCTTGGAACTCTCCCTGATGTATGGCGCCCCAAAAAACAATTTCATTCGATAAAAAAATATACCGCTGCATTCATACTTCGTCAGCAGCTTGGGTATGGGTAAAATTTTGCCCAATCGTCTTCCAGCAGACAAAATATATTCCCAATGTAACCGCGATGCAACTTCGCGCGCGGAGGAAGGAGTTGATACTTTGTGATGCGTTTTACATTGGCACTAATAAAGATAAGTCGGTGTCGGTAACATCTGAATCGTCGGAATTTCCAAAGCGCTGAGTCTGAAGATTGTAAATGAGTGAACTAAATTTTTTCTCTCGTTTAAGCGCTGAATACTGTAAGTCTAAAAAAGCGTTGCTTACCGGTTTAAACAATAACGTCTACGACTGTAAGGTTGTGAAATCCGTTTGGCATTAAAAACGTACGCACAACGATATTGAAAAAAAAGCAAGTCGGAGTTTCAATAGCATTTCCACTGGGGAGTTCAAAAGAATACGTCCGGAAAAATGCATGCTTTATAAACTTACCAGTATATTGTAGGGTGTAAATATATGCCATTGTTCTCGGGCCTAGAGATTCCTCTCACAAACTTAGATATCTAGAAACGTTGTTTCCTACAGGTTTAAGAGAATATTATCTGGAACATGCGCGTCTTCAGAGTTTAAAAATTGTCTTCTAGTCATTTAAACGATGAAACTACTACAGGATCCAAAAAACGTTTAAAATATAATAAAACTTTTCAAAGTTACTCTTTACTGTGCTAAAATAATAACATTTAGTAGAAAATGCAAGAAAACCACGTTTCGACTGAAGCTTTGCACAGCAAACGAAGAGCAGTTCTCAAAATTGTCTCTTATTGAATACAGGTGATATTTTTGTAGGAATCAGCGTCATTCCAAGCCGCTGTTCAAAAGAAATGTAATTTACAGCATTGATACATTACTTGCGTATGGTATCTTCAAACAGGACTGGACAACAATCAGCATTGGCGGTATGAAAAAGTGCCCAAACATCTGTTAGGATCCTAATATTTTCAAATAGACATTTCTGCCACCACGTTGTTCTCAATAACGCTTCGAACTGCTTCAATACATACATTACAAAATCGCTACATAGAAGGCATTGATTGTAGACAGCGAATTCACCAACACCGAAAGCTCCCCAATCACGGCGCTGACCGGACAGTTTATGGTAGCCCAAAACTGGTCGGTGTGCAGAGCATGGCCGGGTAACCAATAAGGAAAACAGCGCAGTGCATCAAACTCTAGCATTCATTGTGTTCTCTAATTGTACGTTCATGTTGATTCAGTAGCCATTCGTAAATAATTGACGTAAAAGCGGTCATTGAACGCGAGGTTCTAGGCCAGAGAATAATGGCATATATTTACACCGACAAAGCTGGTAAAACACTTTCCCTACGGAAAACTTATCCCAACATTAAACGTTATTTCCCTCGCCTTTTGCCTTGGCGGGAATTCCTGCCAATCTTCAGGCCAATTCTCTCGAATCTCGCAAGCATTACCAAGTCATAAAACTCTAGCAACCATTGTTTAGAACGCAGTAGAAAATCGAGTAAGCGCATGGACGAAGTATGTTTTGAGCTTAATATAATAAACCAAAAAATGTTGATGTGGCGAAAATCGCCAGTTTCCCGTTTTTATGTGCCTGGAAGGAAACCATAAAACATTCGAGAATAGCAGTAAAATTGACGAATTATAAGAACTTCAGACTATCATTTTCCTTTAAAATTGATGATTTATAATCCCAAAACACAGGTTGGGTTTCGGAGTCGGCGGTGTAGGGTCGTCGCCGATAACCCTAAATTTGCTAGGTTTGAAGACGGTAAAGCGATATGGAACGACGAAATCGCACCGCTCGGTCGTCGTTGGTCATCTTCAAAGTGGCACTCCTGAGGAAGGAAACACGAACAAAGTGAATGAAATTTTGTCTACATTACTCAGTGTAAAAGTTCGGCAAAACAAAATGCGATATCTTTATTCACTAAGATTCTCATTCGAGCCCATTAGTAGAAGAAATTTTTTCTCCCTCACGCAAAACCATTAAACTTACAACACTTTGAAGTATGCCGCCGCAAGGTTCCGAGGTATTACTACGAAATACCGTCTACGCCGTTCTCTTCACAGCTAAAAATAATTCCATTGCCGTAGAGAGAGTACGAGGGGTTGCCACGGGTCAGTTCAGCGAAGTAAATGTTACTCGCAGTAGCTAAGAATTTACCTCGATTAGGGTAGTATTTTTCAGTACGGTTGATTGTATCATAATGCTTTTAAACAGGGCTGATTGAACATTCCTTTCTAATTTTATTCAAAATTAGAATAATGGGATGGGACGTTGCCCGTCCCATTTGCACCATACGACCCCGACCCCTCAGAAGCAAAAGCGGCAGCACGGCACGCGTCCAAACAGTCGTTGCGGAACTTGGTTCCACCAGACCCCGCCCCCCTGCCCGCTGGATTGCCCCGTGGCGCACAAGTACTTCTGCACAAGGCACGGGCTGGTGCCGCGCTAACCGATGATGTGTTGGCGTGTGGCGTGCGTATGTGCCGAAACGTCGCCACTATGCCGTCGAGGTTGCGCAATCTGTGGCCACAGTTGCCTGCACCTCTTGCTCCACAGGAGCCACGCCCACTGTACACCACATGTTGTGGGACTGCCCCGGCCTTCAAACGCTCCGTTTACAGTATCTTTCGCCCGGCGTCCAGCGGCTTGTGGAATGGACAACCCCGCTGCAACCCGCCACTGCAAGGCAGACGCTGCTTTCTCTGTGGGAGTTGGCGCGCTCTTCAGGTGTCGACCGCAGAATGTAACATTTAAACTCTCCCCCCCCCCCCCTTCCTTTCTTCCCCATGCTGACCGACGCGTCCACCTTCTAAAATAAAGTTTTGTTATGTTATGTTATTCAAAATTTCGCACATTGCAACTAAACTCGGTTATTCCAAGGCTTGGTGAAGGTGCAGAGTAATGAAAGTTTGAAATTATGAAAGCTTCCCTACGCCCACCTCCGTCGGTGTATTTTTTTCTGACTGTAGTAACGGCCATAACCTCCCATCCATACGCCATTATGTATGCATATAAATATCTATATATATTTACAGAAAGAAATGCCGGCAGTCTACAACGCCAAAGAAGGCATAGGGGAAGGTTAGACTATTTTTTACCGTTAGTGACGTTACATTATTATTAATTTTTATTAAGTACGTGAGAAAGAAAGAAAGAAAAACACGCGCCCAGAGTGGGGACCGAACCCACGACTCTGGGCGCGTGTTTTTCTTTCTTTCTTTCTCACGTAATTAATAAAAATTAATAATAATGTAACGTCACTAACGGTAAAAAAATAGTCTAACCTTCCCCTATGCCTTCTTTGGCGTTGTAGACTGCCGGCATTTCTTTCTGTATTTCCTAACGAGCCCCTAATTTCCAAACCCTATATATATATAGATATATATATATATATATATATATATATATATATATATATATATATATATATATATACAGAAAGATAGGTCGGCAGTCTACAACATCAAAGGAGGCATGGAGGCTACGACTGTTGTTAGGCTATTTTTTTACTATGGTTAGTGAAGTTAACATTTTCATTATACGTTAGAAAGAAAGAAAGAAAGAAAGAAAGAAAGAAAGAAAGAAAGAAAGAAAGAAAGAAAGAAAGAAAGAAAAACACGCGGCCAGAGTGGGGACCGAACACACGCCTTTCGATTAGATCTCGAATGCCATACCAATTCGGCTATCTGGGCGGCTGTGTTCTGCTTCACTTTCTTGGGTATTTATATTTACTAGAACTGCATCTGACGCTGGAGAGTGGTAGGTGGTAGCGTCAGATACAGTTCTAGTAAATATAAATACCCGAGAAAGTGAAGCAGAACACAGTCGCCCAGATAGCCGAATTGGTAAGGCATTCGAGATCTAATCGAAAGGCGTGGGTTCGGTCCCCCTCTGGCCGCGTGTTTTTCTTTATTTCTTTCTTTCTAACGTATATTTAAAAAATGTTAACCTCACTAACCGTAGTAAAAAAAAGAGCTTAACAACACCCCTATGCCTCCTTTGGCGTTGTAGACTGCCGACCTATCTTTCTGTATTTCCTTAACGAGCCCCTAATTTCCTAACTATAATATTCTGCGAAAGCCCAGCGAGGGTCTCGCTTCTGTCAGCCTTGATGCCTAGATAGCAAAAGAGGGCTTCCCGCCAGTTATCCGCTCATGACGAGCTGTAGACGTTCGAGTAACGCCCCGGGGGATGCAAAGAAGGTTCCCTTCTCCCCGTGTAGTCAGAGTGGCGCTGGCTACCACCCTCAAGCGTCAGATACAGTTCTAGTAAATATAAATACCCCAGAAAGTGAAGCAGAACACAGTCGCCCAGAGGGCCGAATTGGTAAGGCATTTGAGATCTAATCGAAAGGCGTGGGGTCGGTCCCCACTCTGGGCGCGTGTTTTTCTTTCTTTCTTTCTTTCTAACATATATTTAAAAATGTGAACTTCACTAACCGTAGTAAAAAAAAGCCTAACAACACCCCTATGCCTCCTTTGGCATTGTAGACTGCCGACCTATCTTTCTGTATTTCCTTAACGAGCCCCTCATTTCCTATCTATATATATATATATATATATATATATATATATATATATATATATATATATATATATATGTATACATATATATATATGTATATATATATATATATATATATATATATATATATATATATATATATATATATATATATATATATATATAAAGGCTATCCCGCCACTAACGTTTTCACAACAAGGGTGTGACACGCAGCGCCCCAAGCGAAACTGTGCTCCGCGCTGACGATGAATGAAACGCATGGTAATGCAACTCCATGTTCGAAATAGTTTTGCGAGCAGACGATAACCACAGCGCGCACTCCGGCTGCAAATGAATTGACGAGTGGTAAAATCCGCGGAAGCCATGTTCAGACACTCCCTTCACCTCATTTCAGCCTCTCTATAGAGAAAAAGAGAGCGATTTGCCTTATTTTATTCGGATACTTAGCCCACCCAACGAGGCTACACCTTTTGTTCCCAGACCAATACTCTGCCGAATGGAAATTTTCTAATAAACCAGAAGCGCTTTGCTTCCATTTAATTGGGGAGAGCGACTTAAACTAGAAAACACCCCTTCCCTCCCACCCCCAACCCCGTCTTTTAAAGAATGGTGGGAGATTTGGATGTCCAGCTCTTAACTGGCGACTCAACTTCCGCTGGTCAGCCAGGCGCAGGCGGTCATGACGGGCACCACTGAACAAGGAACCACTCCCAACGGGCCACGCGACCCACTTTAGACGCCCAATAAATGTGTTCTCTTTCTCGTGCGAGCCACCTCAATGAAGGCGCGATCAGAGACACAGCTCTGCACTGATCATATTGTTCACTCTAGTCTAGTTCGCTCTTGTATGGAGAAGATAGGAAGGGCCAAGACGACAAGACTTTCCTACAGGAGCCTTCCTCATGCACCATAAAACCCTAGTTGATGACAGGTGACACGACTTCAACGTCTAAAACGCACTTGTGAATTCTTAAACACGCTCTTGACTCACTGAGTTGGGAATATGTCTAACAATACGTTCGCTGTGCGCACACAATTAAAATGTAAACAAAGGCGATATTTGAAAATCGGGAGCGTGACGAATTCTCTTCCTTACAGTGAACTTCATTGCTTACTTATTTTGTGCTTGCACATAGCTTCAATGAGCCGACCGTTAGAGGGACCCGCAACACTTTTTTCAACACTTTTTTTCATATCTTATATGCTTGCAGAACGTAGGCACCAAACACACCCAGTACTGAGATTACGGGTTGCAAAGTACATCAGCCGAAAATTACTGCTATATGCCCATCAAGATAACTTGTAAACTCGCTTAAAAGATTTTTCTCTCTTTTCCGGTCTTGACATTCTTCGACCGCCCGATTTCCGTCACTAAGGCCATGTAGCGGCTGTTGGCTGGTTTTCCTTCAGTTGCAGGAATGAACGCTTTTCGATAGCAACTTAAAAAAAATCCGCAAAAACAGTGCAGAAATGGAAGGCGCATCTGGTGCGGCGAGCAAATTACGCAGTGCCGCTCCGTGCTGGCCATAACTGTAGCTTTCACGTTGGTTCCAGACGTGAAGGAAATAGCGAAAACACTTATCGAGAGTGTTGCAGGGTCCCTTTAGGCCGCATCGCAAACATTATTAACTGGAAGAAAAAAACACCGAGAAAAACGGACCGCCCCGCGGCGGTTGTGGCTTACGGCCAGGCTGCAGGTTTGAACGACGTGGTAAATTTATCTAATTTCTGCTAGGGAGAACATACTGCAGCTGAATTTCCTAAGACGCTGAATGCGGACGAAACCACAAGCCGTGCTTTCTCAAGGTAAGCGGTCCCAATCGGTGGCGCTGAATATGCCAGGCGTGCTTAGCTTGATTGCGTCGGATTCGCCGAAGGTGTATCGGATGCCCTACTATCACTACTTTCTTATCACAAGCCGCTGGAAACGGGGAATAGGCTGATCTTGTGCCTTCCGGTATGGCGCCCCTCATCATACATCGTTATCAAGATTTCTTTAACTCAATTTGCTGATTTCCCACATGGCGCTTAAGACCGACCCCGCATTACATCAACTCGCAGAGCTGTTGCCAAAGCATGGAAGCATACGCGTAATGATTTCCCTCTAAAACGAGGGATCGCTTCAATTGCGGGACGCTGAAAAAGACGTTGTATCGCCGCAACGGGAAGCCGTGCGAAGTGGAACGCGCTATGGTCTGCGTATCCGATAAACGGCACGGCATGGAAGGCGGCTGAAGATTTAATTATACAACTCTCCATGATTGAAATTAAACGAAGCGAGGATAACGCGGAGATCGCGCGCTAAATAAGCTTGCTTAGGCATTTATGAACGATCAGCCTGCCGACGCGTGGGCGTGCCTACCTTTTTATAACTGACGGGTACCTCGAATTCGGTAGTAAAGGCTTGACGGCGATATTCAGGGAAAGTGTACGATATTCCCGCTACAGTACTGGGCATCGCAAGCACTTCGCCTGTAATTAGCGCATGAATGTCGTCGTTAAATCAGTTGTTTTTTATAGCAGGAACGTTTCCGTTCATTTGTGCCCCCGCTTAGTTAATTCTGAAAACAGTGGAAGCCAAGTTAGCATGTACTTAGTAAGAAGTAATCATATAAAGGACATTCCCTAATATTCAATTATGAAAGGTATTCATGTATCTTTCAGTAAGGAAGGAAGAATTTTTTCATTTATTTCTCTGGGCAGTGTTCGTCCCAAATGACGTCAAGAATGGGTTTGATTTCCGCGTATGAAAGCTGCAACCTCCACAGTGTGGCAGATCTTCAGGTTTTTGGGAATCAGCCCTAACAGCACTGATATGAACACAGTAGCATTCATCAAAAGTCGCATTAACATAGCGGCTGGTTAAATCATTTCGATATAACCAGCACCCGCCGCGGTGGCTCAGTGGCTATGGCGTGTTGCTGCTGAGCACAAGGACACGCGTTCGATACCCGGCAGCGGCGGATGCTTTTCGTAAGGATGCGAAAAGCAAACGTGCCCGTGTGTTCGAATATTTTGGCGCACGTTGAAGATCCCCAGGTTGTCAAAATTAATCCGGAGCCCTCCACTGCTGCGCGCCTCATCGCCTGTGTAGCGTCAGCGCGTTAAACAGCGCAATCGATCGAGGCATAACTATCAACAGGTATGCAAATACCACTAACGTTTGCGTACAAGGAAATACAATCTGTTAGATTTGTACAGGACGCAGATTTTGCCTCCTTATTTTGCCTATCCATATAAAAACGATACACTTTAGAATTTAGCGCAACATGTGAAGTACTGAAGAAACCGTTCTCTTCCTAGCAGAGAGCAAATGCTGAAACAAAGCAAATACACTGATCTTGTTAGGACAAAAGCACAAAAAGTAGCGAAAATCTTTGTCTTCTAGCAAAAAATAAATAGCTTTGGGCAGTTCTGGGATGTAATATATATGTGATTAGCTTTAAAATAAGGGTCCACAAAATTCATGCGCTTCGACTGTGACTTTATTTTGTTCAATACCGTCTTTGTATCGTAAGGCGGCAAGTTGCTTAAAAGAGAGAAATCCAAATTCAGTTTCGAAGACTTATTAGACATTGGTAATAGTTGGTGACCGTAGATTTTCACGGCTTGCTTTACCATATGTTTTCGAAATAATGAGGTCTGAAAGCTACTCCGGAGATTATCAATTAGACGCGGGAACTTGTTCTGCAAGGCATGAATTTATTGGAGTGTTTTTTTCTTGCGGTGGTAGTACAAATTAAATGAAACCAAGCCAAGTTGGAAACGTACGGTTAAGAATACCGACGAGCACGGCTGAATTGCGATAAACGTTAACAATTAGTTGAATTAGTTAGCTTTATCCTAACAATCGATACGTGCATCCCAGAATCAGGTTTCCTAAAAGGCGACGACCAGTGTTTCAGTCTGGGTACGAGGAACTTGGGCGATGAATATAAGGATATACAGTAATCCCTCGCTATGACGAAATCGCTTTACTCAAAAATTCGCTTTATTCGAAATTTCTTCCGGTCCACACCCAAACGCATGCATTTTAGGCCGCATTACTGAAAGCGTATAAAGAGCTTGACCCGCTTCCAGCGAGCGGCGAGCGGATGCTTCGCAGATCGTCGCCGAGTCAGGCTGTCAACACGTCGAGTCAACGCAAGACCCTTTCGCCGGCGATTTGCTCGAGCCGGGCATGCTCGATTCGCGCCATAGGACAAACGCAAAATTGCGTGGTACAGTAATTGAATTTTGCTCGTAATGGCGTGGACGCTTCCGTGCGCGAACGCCGACACTTGCATTAGCAGTGCCGGGGACAACGGGGCGCCGAAAAACTCTTCCAAACTTCACGGCTGAACACCTCGAAAAACAAAATTGCCAGATGGCCATCCAAAACCCCTAATGCCAAACCGGCCTGTTTTCATGATTTTGCTGTGTACCCTGCACATTGAGCAGTTAATCGTTTTTTGAGCTCAAAAAACAGCACCTCAGAATCGAGCCACAGCATTTGCGGCGCTTTCCAGCGCGAAAATCTCGCAGCGTTCCGTGACGCTCGAACGCTCCCTCGGGTGGCTGAGGCCTCTGTTAGGCTACGTTCGCCTTTAGTCTCAGCCTCCCCTTGCTTTTTGCCATGAAATAAAAATCAAATCAAATCAAATCAAATAGAAAAATCAAATCAAGAAGTGGCCACTGGCACTGCCAATTTTACGTGCGGCGACCACAGCCTCATTCAATGCTCGGTCATATTGTATCAGGGGTTACTCGCGCCCGGCACGAACTTGAAACAGCCGAAGCTCACTGCCTTTTTTGCACCTGAATAACGTTTTGCATCACCGAATACATTATGTTTTGATTACTCGCAGTTGTAGCGCAATAATGCTGAACGGCTTAGCTTTTGTTGAGTGGTCGCTTATATCTAAATGCCGCTTATAACAAAAGTTTTCGCCTTCCCCCTCACTTCGTTATAACAAGGGATTACTGTGTGTTATTTAGTTTATGTTCATGGTTTCTAACCTATTTTATAAAATCATCTAGAATGTGCAAGAACATAATTGTCTTTTTGATGACTACACATATCCTTCCACTGTTTCCTTTTATTGCAACATAATACAAGGATTTCAAAGGGCGCATTTTACTTTCAGAACAAACACGCTAATGTCCCAACACCATCTCGGCTCTGTTCGACAAGAATAGCATAAGGAGGCCCGAAGGTTTGGTTCTTCCCTAAGAAAATAACGCGCCTTCACGGGGGGTAAGGAAGGCTTTTCTCCTAAAGATGGCTGGAAAAACAAAATATATAGGTGACACAATTATAAATATGGAGTTTCTTAAACTTTTTGTATCTGGCCTTATTCTGCCAATATACATACAAAAAGTTCTGCATATTTCTTGAATCACAAGATTTCTGTTGCCTCCTATGGTATACGGTACCATTTTCTAAAGTTCGCTAATTTTGTTTGAAGATACAGTACAAAAAATTCCAAAAAAATAACCTGCTGAGAAAAATGACTCAGCAAACAGCAAGAAGCTGCGCTTTCTCTGTTAAGACTATGGTATTTAACGCGCCGACGCTTTACAGTCGACGAAGCGCGCCATAGTAGAGGGCTCCAGTTTAATTTCGACCGCCTGGGGTTCTTTAAAGTTCGCCAAAATATCGAACACATGGGCGTTTTTGCTTTTCGCCTCCATCAGAAAAGCAGCCACCGAGGCCGGGAATCCAACCCACGACCTCGTGCTCAGCAGCACAACGCCTTAGCTACCGAGTTACCGCGGCACTTTCACATCAGAACCGCGTTTCACCGCTGGAATGAAACAAAAAGCATCCTGCGTACTTTATTCTGACGACACCCTTGAAGCAAAATAACACTTTCCTGCTGAATATGTGGCAGTTATTCCGAAAGAAGTCAAAGCTTTGAAATTTTATCTTAACGCTTGTGTAATTAAAGGGCAATAATAAAATAAACCCCTGTGTAGAGCAGGCTTGAGAAAAACTGTCGGACAAAAATACAGCACGCACAGGCAGCAGAGCCTTTTTTCTAAAAATGGTGCTTCGCGTAATATAAAAATTACAGCAAAAACGAAAGGAAAGTAAGCATCGCTTCAATTAACACAAAATGTTCAAGGGTAGCCAAGTCATCGCCCTGGCCAGGAATAGAGGCATTTGCTCGAGAGGGAGATTAGAGAGTGCTGACGCATGCACTGCGCAGTAGGAAAATCCCTAGCAGCTTCCGTAATTTCACGCATTCCCTAATCCCCGGGCTTTTGACTCCCTCTCTCTATTTATTATTTAATTGACTTTTTTTCCGATGACGTTTTCTGGAGCCTGTTCTTGTTTTCGTCCGCGTTGTTCATCCTTTCAGGCTATATTGCACGGTTAGGGCGAATACATTCAACTTCCACTACCACTTCCCTTGAAACCTCGCGTGTCGAGCTGTTTAATTGCTTTCTTTTGTCATGCCGGCTTGCCGAAGCAACGTGGTTATAAAATTGCACGAATGAAGCAATGGCACTTTACAGATTTTTTGCGGGGGCTTTTACGTTACCTCAACTTTCAATATTTCATTTGTTTCTGTTTTGTCAATGATGTTACCTTTTTGTTTGTTCACGCAAAGGTTTTACAGGTTAAAGCTAGTAAGTAAGCGGCAAAATTACATCCAAGCCATGCAAGTGTTTCTTTTTTTCTGACAGCCCACCGCTTTCGGGGGCCTTTTTCTCTACATTCCCGATCCCTAGCAGAGAAACATGTAGGTGACTGAAAACGGTGGCCGAAATGACTGCTTTTTCAAAAAAGAGCTTTCTCTTTCCGCTCCATGTTACATGAGAATCTCGGGTTATAGCATAGGTAAGCAAACAGGCGGACATTATGTTGCGAGGGAAAGGACATGTCTCAACGCACATTTCTTGCTTGAAAGGTCAGTAAATTTGCCGTAACAATCTCAATACGTAGTCTTGGCCTAATCAAAATGATTTTATTTATATTATTAGGCAATGTTTTGTAATGACGTGTTGCCAAATTAACACATAAAACAGCTGAGTTACCTAAAAATTTCCGGTAACTGCATCTCCTTCAGTGTTACAATTTTTTTTATGCTTTGATGCGGTCATTATCCGTCTGGCCTAGCTTTCTGTGCCTCTGAAAACACTTTTAAGTGATCGTAAATGGCGGCTTCTACCAGGAAAAGATGCAGCGTTTGTAGGACGAAGAAGGCACGAGAAATTGAGCTTATTAAAATGAGCAACTCGGTACTTTTCAAGTACACTAGTCATGACAGCCGTCGTTAGCCTTGCTGGGTAACATTCAAAGTGATTTGTAAACCTAGCAATAAGGAGGTTAGTTGCAAAACATCTTGCGCGCTGTCTAATATTGATAATCGGCAATAGTACATTTTTACTGAATTGTTTTATTACCGCAGCTTTGTTTGTCATCTGCTTCTGCAGAGCAGAGGAGCTCAGTAATTTTTGCAAAAATATTGTACTCGATTGTACTATCTATGGCAGTCATTGGCAAGGGGCGGAAAACAACTACGAAAACACACGCCGGTGATATTAACAGTTTTGCAGTGAACAAAAGCATCGCAGCCTAAATTATTTACTACACTCTACACTTGGCATAACCTTGCGCTTATTTCACGCACTTAGCAGAAAGCATTTCCGCAGCTGACAGCTTCGGCTCCACTTTGACTAAGAATGCTTAGCTCATTTCGAAGTTCCAGGAGAGACACGCAACCATCCCCGAAGAACCGATACTGATACAGCCATTTTTTTATGACATTGTGCTATTCCGTTTGGCATAAAATTTTAATTTTAATTTTAATTTTAATTTTAATTTTAATTTTAATTTTATTTTAATTTTAATTTTAATTTTAATTTTAATTTTAATTTTAATTTTAATTTTAATTCTAATTCTGATTTCTAATTTCATTTTCTGGCATAAAATTTGCTTGGGTAACACATTGCCAAATATTCTGAGGAGCAAACATTCTAGTTTTCCAGATGGAATCCGGTTGTGGAGCGTCCCGGACTACAAGCATCTCCCCCAACTTCAGTGGACGTTGAGCGTTGTTTTTTGCGACAGAATTATCGACTGAAAGGAGACAACTTCGAGCAGGAAATCACTAAGGTGGGTGTTGTTTGTCATGGGTCTAATTTATCACGGTGCATTTCACGGAAATCGGTTGCAACTGTTCTGTGACCTATTTTTACGAATATAATAAAATCAGTTTCCCTCAGCAGCAGACTTCTCCGCTGTTTTTACTGCACGTCATAAATTTGTTGTGAAATAAGCCGCAGAAGTAAATACAATTTGAGCCTATATGTGCCTAGACGGCCGTATTTGGTGCCTATATTTGCCTAAATGGCTCTTTTCAGTGCCGAATATCGGAGCCTGGAACATTGATTTTTTGTACCTAAAATTCTCGCCTCAAGTCATGGTATTCTACACGGAGACCGGAATTCACCACTTAGGAAAAAAAAAACGAAGAGGGGGAAGAATATTTCGGTTTCGACTAAACGATTCGTAGTTTTTCCAAAGCTGCACATGGTGCAAGCGATTTCCTCCTTGGTGCAGAGGCTGGGATGTATTCATTCTTGAAGGGATGAACGCAAAAAGGCTTGACAATAGCCGGCGTTGAGCGAACACTTCCTTACATTCGTTGATGTGGTGGTGTATCCCCGCATGAGGCACTGCCCCCCACACCCTCCTTTCCACGCGAATGCGCGCATCTAGCGCCGACTGCAAACCAACACCTACTACCATCACCCTGAATTTCATAGAATCTCGCGAACTAGTTATTTCTACCATTGCCGTCACTTGCCCGACACCCTTAACACAACGCCCCACTTCGTATTGCTCTATCCCGCCAACTTCATATCCCCCTTTCCCCCTCCCTGTAGCAGTGGGAGAGCTTGCTTCTCAGCAGATGGCTTGAAGTCTAAGAGTTTCTGATCTCTCGGGCTAGGACGGCTGCGAAGGCACGCGGTCTGCGAGGGCCACCCGCAGCTCGTTCTCTGTTCTCCCTCCTTCACCATCCCCTGTATTTCAAAAAAAGTTTCAATCAACCATAAATCACTGTAGCAATTCGAGTTAACCTTCGAGTTAAATGTCAACTAGCACATTTAAAGGAATGAAGTATGGGCAGACACGTGTTTAGGCCACTATCATTCGAACTGTGCTAGCCCACCCACCGCATCTACGTCAAGAGAGATATTGAACGCAGCATCGCGACATCACTCCATTGACTGCAGTCATCATTGCAGGATGAGAAGGGAGGGCTAGAGAGTTAGGGAAAGGGGAAATAGTAAAATGTTTAACGCGTCCGGTGCAAAGGTGGGTTGTAGTATCGCCGAATTTTCGTCAAAGCTAAAGACTACACGGCGATTGTTTCTCACTTTGCGTCCCTATCACGCAAAATTAAATGGCAGGCTGAGTGTAGAGCCATTAGAGTTTCTCTATTATATTTTTCATACAATTTATGCTTGCTGAAAATTTTGGAACAAGTTGGAGCATTGCCTTTGACTTAGTGCTTTGACAAGGGTATGGCGCTTCAAGCGAGTTTTTGTCGAGGACACCACAGTATACGGAAAAATTCAAAATACGAGCACGGATATTTTTAAACCACGACTATTCTAAATCTACTACCCGCAATCGTTAGTGAGCGGATAGGCATTGGTACGGCCGGACAGTAACTTTCTTTCCTTGATTATGAAGACGGTGGTTCAAAGGAAGCACCTGCAATTCATTGTGGGGTGATTCAAGACAAAACGCTAATATTGTCGCAGAGAACTCATCGTACATTTTGATTGAAGACAAATATCTCTGAAAGCTCTGTCTTTTATACTAGATCTAGACAAAATAAACTGCACACCTATGGAGGAGCTTCTTTATCAAAATGAATAAAATCCACCTGAACACAATTGAAGAAACAGGCGAAACGTTTGGGCCGGGCTAAAACGGAACGCTGTCAAATCTGTTATAAGATACTTCTCGCGGCATCTGGGAGAAGTTAGCTTTGACAGCGTTGCTTTATAGCCGCTAACAAATTGTTTTGCTTGTTTCAGAAATTCGGTTCAGGGGGATTTGACTGATTTTAAAAAGGCTCCTCATTAGCATCATCACAAAAGCAATAAAGCAATGGGGCCTAATTTTCACATGACAACGCGGTGTAATGCCTGTACCCTTGGAAGACGATATGCATTTGTGTGATGTATCAAAAGAATTCCAGGCACACACAAATAACGCCTCCCTTAGATCTCCAGGAAAGCCCAACAAGGAAATATCTCTGTCATTTATCACCCCTTTGGCAGGGCGACTGGTTAAAGCCTCCACGTAGGTGCGTGGCGCGAAGCGTTGATGCATTTTTCAGTTCCCTCGGGTGCTGGTCGATGAGTGAGGCGCGTGCCGCCGTCTCGCTTTCGCCGACACGACGATCGTTTGTCTCTCCAACGGACGCGCACCATTCTTTCGGGCGACGCACCGAGCAAAGCGGATCAGTTATTTGCGATCGTCAAGTCCTGCGCGATATGGCCCATGTGCATAGAAAATGTACGCTCGCTGACTCTATTAAACAAATGTTAAATATTGATGAAAGCACTGCAGGGGGACAAGTACGAAGGCAGTACAAGTTTTAAATTTTTGCAGACTTTTTCTTCGTCACGGGGAACAAACTAATATTTGCTTAAAGGGATCAATAAGGAAGACTTGATAATCTAGTCAAGCGTAAGGAAACCTACATACGGTCTTTTTCATAAAATTGCAGAAAAATAACCGTTGCACATATCTCCGTACTTTGTTAGACAAAATATTGATTGCTAGTTGCGAATAAATTTTAACACTACCGAACGAATTACTGCCTTTTCAGAGACGCGTTACAAACACAATAATTTACTTAGAATGCCCGGGGACACTAGCTGAAGTTGTCGTTCATCAAGATCTTTGTCAAAAACTGAAATGAAACGTTCCGCAAAGCATGAAATAGCATTTATTTCTGCAATCAGGTATGTCCGGGCATGGTACCAATTGACAAAGGGCACATTAAACTCAACCAGCAGAAAATGTATATTTGGGTGTAATCCAATTAGGGGTGCATACAAATTCCGCCTGCGGTAACCTAACCTCCAGTTGATGTTAGTAGGAAACTACCAATGCGCGGCTCCCGTGACATAGATTGTAGCGTCAACGCCCAGCTATTTTAACGCTAGAATCATCGAGCGGCAACTTTGCCGAATAAATACTACCTCTAGAGTCAGTGAAAAGGCATTCGTAATCAAACTTTAGGGTTACATCTACTTTAAGCACAAATGTTACCAGTTCTGAGCAGTAAATATTTGATTGTGGAACAGAAAAGTAGAGCACTGGATATTATTTGTAAGTGGTCAAGCCATCTCGTAAAATCTCAATGTAAAAGTGAAGGGTGCTCAAGATATCATTTAAAAAGGTAAAAATAAACGTATTGGGTTTGCTGCAGAAAAAGGTCCACCTACGCAGAGCATTGCAACTCACTCTAGCGACACACCAAGCACGCATGAAGAAAGTAGCGAAACTTGCGATGGGTTACGCTTACCGTGGTTTGCAGACTAGTGTACCCACGACCACTACGACGAGTATACTGGTGATGCTTACAGTAGCGGGCTTTACTGTGACGCAGAACAAAGTCAAGAGCTTTCGCAACAAAAAAGTAAGAGTACTGACCCTTAGAGAATGCTAAAACGTGCGAAAAATGTGCAGGAATACAAGTGGAAAAGATGAGCAGGGTGAATGGTTTCTAAGGAAATACCACGAGCATAAGGATACATCATAGTAAAAGTTAAAGATCTCAAACTAACGTACATTTCTGAGGTGGGGTATCAAAGTGTTGAAAATTCACCGATTACACTGTCTGTTACGTACGCGCAAGCGTGAGCCCATTAAGGATCTTGCTTTAAACAACATGGCAATTGTTTGCATGAGAAAACAGGTCAAACCGATTATCTGACATTCCTAACACTAAACACCCTCTGCCTCGTCAGAACCATGCACTGGCGCCAATATTTTACCTAAATGGAACTCAACGAGAAATATCTACTGCATTTCAGACGATGTTTAAGCGAGCGATATCTAAATGACGGAATGCAGAAATCCCGTTCATCGTTCGTGGATAGTGTGAGACCTGTCAATCAATGTCAATGAGCGAAAGAACACTTCAAAAACAAGGATAAGGGTTGCTAAGCAACGCCATGGAACTTCGGAATGGTAGGGACAGTGGCATTACAATCAAAGTCATAAAGCCTAAGAATGCCTCGGGAGGAGGGAAGTGCGTTTTTAGGCAATGCTCAGGTCCGCTAGACATGTTTCTGCACATGCTTCTGATGCTCCAGCGAAGAGATGTTTAGCTTCTTAGGAAACACAGAGGGCGACAGTTTGGGGGGAAGGGAAGCCTATAAACAGGCGGGTTCTGACTTCCCTAGGTTTAACTGCTCTTCTGTAAACAATATAACCTGTATCGCGTTTACAGCAATGCGATAGTTTCAGATAATATATGGCTTGAGAGAGAGTGATATATATATATATATGTACCATCATTCAGTGACCCGATAGTTTCTCAGAGGGACGGCGGCGCCTGTGTCCGGGCCGTTCTACAGATGTGGTTGCAGTGGCAGGTGTCGCTAAAGCCCCGACGGGCTGCACGGATCGCCAGACTCATGAGAGCCGCCTGGATGTCATTGTTGAGGCTGAACAGTGCGGCCGCCCTAGTCTGAATTGTCGTCAATAAAATCGTTGGTATGCAAAGTGGTGCACTGCCTCAACATGGGTTGTATGTTTGGCCAGACTCCGCAGGAATAACAGAGCGGGCTGTATAAGGTGAGGTGTATTCTCCTGTACAGAGGGGAAAGAGAGCGTGTTCGTTTGATTAGCCGTTTCGATTTGCCTCACTCACTCCTTGGTTGCTTGCCATGGAGAGAGTGAGGCGTGAGGGTGGAGATAAATGCCTGTAGTGTCCTTGTAGCAAGCATAACTTGAAAACTCAGGATGGCTGCTGAGAGAGGAGGGGTGGCAGGATGATCTGATGCCTCGTTGGTGAGCTCGCTGGCCAGCTCATGAGCCATCTCGTTCCCCTTTCAGTTGAGGCACCGAGACCGATCTGTACAACCGCAAGGACAATGGGTGCTGCTTCTGCGTCCGTGATGCTACTATGGGGCAGGGTGCATGCGATCTCCTGGTTAGTGGGAGATTTAGCGATGCCACCGCAGAGGGCGGGGTGTCCTTTATATGGGAAGGCGTCAGTATACCAGACATGTGGAAGGACCTTGAGGAGATGGCTGTGATACGTCGTTCGTGCCCGGACCTGACCGTCTTGGGAGCGCGCTTGCATGTTCTTGGAGAGAGGAGTTGCTTGAATCACGGTTTGTAAAATGGAAGGCACGCGTTGCGCAGAAGGGTACTCAAGTGGGACTGCACGGCCTAGCCGTTTTATTAGTTTTCCGCCCGTTGGTGGGCATGCGAGGAGGTGAATGTGAGAAGTGCGTTTAGTATCAATGTGTTCATCAGCTGTACTATGGATGCCGGGCTGCAGGAGGCGGTGCGTAGGAGCCATTTCGGAAATGGTTAGAACCTGCGTGTAGGTACGGAGAAGAATTATATTGAGTTTTGTTTCTTTTCAAGGCAAGTCAGCTGCACCGAGGCAGTGTCATAGGTTATCTTCCAGATAATGGAGGCTTGTACGAGACGAAGTAGAGAGTGATCGTATATTCCCTGTCGTCGACTGGCTACCCGCGTGGGCATAGAACCGACCTGGGTGGCCTAAACGTGGAGCAGGGGGATGGTGACGAAGTTGAGACTATTTGTTTGAATGCGCATCCGAATATCCGAATAGTCGGAACCTGAGTTAGAGATGTTCCTCTGCTGAAGTTCTGGAGTGGGGCTGCCGACGTTCTGGAGTGGGGCTGCGTGTGCGTCCAGTAGATTTAGGCGTTTGAGAACGTCCGAGCGAGTACAAGCCCCTCTGGAGTGTAGATTGTCCTTTGGAGCGAGAGTGGTGCTGAGTACTTTGGGATGCGGAGGGGCCCGTGAGACCCGGGAAGAATGTTGAACGATCCCGTGGGTTGCCGAGAATGGCCTGGGGTTGTGTTTTCGGTGTCGTTCTTGTTCCCAGCGGCGTATTCGCTGTAGTTTGGGGTTTTGATACCGCTGCTTGCACGTTTTTTGGCCCGTCTCGTGATCCAGCCGACAGCCGACAGCCACATGGGTGGCGATTGTGTACATGAGTTGGATTGCGAAGAACACAGACCGCGCAGACTTCCAGGGTATAGTTGTCGGGTTTGGAAAGACGTAGATCCTGTGTCTATACTCCCCGCATCGCTCACAAACTTCAAGTTTTTTATCACATAACATTTGTATTCGGTCCCACGATAATACCTGCAGTAGGGGATGGTGCCACCTTCGAAGGCGGGACTCATTGAGTGGCAGGTACCCAGGCGTCGGGTTTGCAGGATTGTGAGGTTAAAGTTATTGACAAGATTGCGGGTGATTACGTCGGCGTCATTAGTATCCGGGATATTGTGTATGATGCTTTCCGCCGTACCTTCGGTGGGGAGGGGGTGGGGTGTAGGCACTCACTGCATAAGTACGGTCCCAGACACGAAGGGAGTCAATGCATTCATAAAGAGGTCCTCTGTTGGAGCTATGTGTGGTGACGACGATGACGTTGCGGAGGTTAATGCGTAAGGTGTCATCTCCTCCGTCTGCCAGTGTTATACTGGCTGCGTAGTGTCGTTGCATGTCGAGATTAATCTTCGGGAGGAGAAATATTTTCAGGTCGGTCCGTGGAAGTTGGGGAGTTCACTGCCCTTTGCGCCGGCCGCGAGACAGTGAGCCAGGACGGTGGTCTTGCCTTCATCCTGGGGCATTGACGAGGTAGCGGGTGTAATGTTGGCCTTTTCACCGCGACGTGTGGGCTACCTGGGCCCGCTCGCGATGGCCCCGGTAGCGGTAGTTTTCTATCCAAAATCCGCAGCGTTATATAATCTTCAGGTGAGATCGCTACCGTCCGCATGACGGCGGCAGCTTCAGATGACGTAGCTCTCCGACCGGTGTCCAGTAGCTGCAGCGGCAAACGCGGGTGCCTCACCCTCGATCGCACTGCTGAGTAGGTTCAACATTGGATTTGGCCCATCGGACGGAAAAAGTCTAGCTTATATCCAAGCAGGCTTCTTACCGTAATAAAGAATCATCTCCGCGGACAGCAGAAAACTTGAGGAATATGATGGTGTGGTCCCCGGTTCAGTCGAGGTCAGTCAGCCGGCTCAGTCAGAACCCTCTAGGTCGCGTACTTCGACCCACGTCAATGCTCTCTATAGCCGTAGTCGCGGAGCTCAATTACAGAGCACATGACACACAGCTCACCATGAGTCCGTTGGCTCGAAATGGTGGTTGACGGAACTGCAAGAGCGGCGTCAACACGGAGACACAAGAAAAATAAAACGATTTAAGAATAAAAAGAATAAGGCTAAAAATAAGAAAGACACAAGAGCTTAAGGAACTCGCGAAACTTCCCCGAAGCCCAGCGAGGCTTGAACAACAGCGAAGCTGCCTGATTTCTTTCTACGTAAGGACTAAACGACACATTGCCACGCTTTTGTAAAAGTTTGATATTGTTTATTTACAACTTCCGTCGTCGCTTTGCACTGTGCTAGTTGTAGTCATAGTTATATGCACCGATTTTTTTGTGTTCATCAGGCCAAGCTTACGTATTTGCGGTTGCTTAGTTGACATAAACAACCAACTGTTGTTTTTCCTGTGACTAGAAAATGTGTATGTTTGATCCTGCTTCACTACTTCTCAAAATTTGTTTTTTTTTTTTACTCAGACCAACAAAAAAAAATTACTAGCTTCGCTTTGCTAAAATAGCATTTTTTGTAGCCACTTCTCAAACGCCGAAATCAAAGTGCCGACTTTTTTGGCCAATTTCGGCAATTTTCCGGTGACTTTTTGTTCTTAGGAGCTGGCAACCCTGTTGGGCACTCGTCGCAAGGCACGCGCTCACGAGTGCTCGCCATTTTCTTGGTATTTTTACCCTGCAACAGCACACTTACTGCTTGTACAAAAGCTCCGCTGTTAAAAACTACATTACGAAGTAGGGCTATGGTGACTGGAACCTAACCCGCAGTGAAGTTACAGTAAAAAGAAACTGCCCCATAAAAGTTTCACCGCCTTTGTACCGAGGAAATTTTCTAGCTGCAGGTGGCACCGTGCCAGAGTACTTCATCTGTTGCGAGACGATGAACAACCTGGGTTCGAGCGGAACGTGCTGTATGAAAATTACATACAAAGGCGGAGCAACCAACAAAAAGCCGACGCGCACGCAAAGGTAGTAACCCACAGTAACATTTCCAAACAGCCACGATCATGCTCCGTGCATTACCTCCGACGTTCTAGCTGCGTCTGCGCGCTAAACGAGACTGTCTCCTGGTACAAGGGCGCCGCTAGGCAACTACGGCATCAAGCCAATTCGCATTAAAGGAGGGCGGAAAGCGCATTTTACGGTGGCGGCCTGTGTCGTAAACGGGCTTTATAGCCAAAGAATAGCGCGAATGAGAAAGGACGCGCCGTACTCTTCCAACTTTAGTGGCTGGCGTGCTGCATTTGAAGTTATCCTGTCTACAGCATTGCGTTCTCTTGTCACGCTTAGTTCTTTCTGTTCTGACTAGTCAGCAGGTTTCGCACGAAAAGCCTGAGAAATTTCTTTTTTTTTGCTCCCCGGTTTTATGCCCACAAAAGCAGAAAAAAGTAATAAAGTCGAAAGGGGATACCTTGTCCTTTTCTGAAACCCGGAATCCGAAACGACACAGGTTTCTCTTGTATGAGTCTTGCTGTCTCGTTTAGTGGGATTACGGCTGGCGCTTCCAAAGAGTCTTGTTCAAAGAGTAACTTGCTCTGTGTGCAGGTCTGGCCGCATCTTGTTGAACATAGATTTATTATCAGCGAAAACGTTCTGCTTATTTTGAATATACTGGTGTTGCCGTTAGGCTGAGGTTCAGTAACACGAAGATTAGACAAAAAAAATAAACAAACGGGATGGCTCAGGCTGGTGCCAACATTTCAACAGGGATGCTTGTTTTCATCAGTGCCACAGCCTTCACTCTTACCGAGCTTTCATGGGACGTAGGGGCCGAAACGGGGATAGGCAGGAGAAGCAAAGTAAGGGGGAGGTGGGGTGTTCGTTTCAAATAGTTGGCATACCGAGTCAGGAACTGCGTGTTTGTTACGGTAAGCTCTCTTCATAAGCGTCAGCCGGAGTAGGCAAACGACGTTAATAAGGAATTCTTCGTAAATCAGAAAGGGTGGATGATTGGAGTGGTTGGGTACTGACGTCAGGTGACAATTCTGTGATTTTCGGTGACGGCAGATGTAAACCAGGTCATTGCAGGATTCCCAAGAGCAATAACCCCGGATTGACAATGTACCGCGAGAAGAAAAAATTACAGTCGTTTAGCTTTGGTTACCCATAATTGATAGCGAAAGCTTCACTGCCGCTATACGAACGACTACAGCTGGATGTTTGTCTTTTTCCATCGCACCCGGCATTGCGCCGGACGTGGCCTTCTGGCCTTCCTTTGTTGCGCGCGCTTATCGCTGCGGCGGCTGCCTCCCTGCCTTCCTCCGTAAGGTGGTGACACGGGTTCCGCGCACGTCTCCGTTCCCTCCTCGCCTGTTTTTCCCCTTCCGCGTGTCTCTCCCCGCCATCGGGCCACTGCTCAGTGGCGGGCGCTTGCAGAAGGGTGCGTGGTTTGACCTCTAGATCTCAAGGTGAAAACTGTTCACCCCGCGAAGACTGCCCAAGGTAGCGTAGTGTAGCTTTCGCTACAAAAACTTATGGTGTATTCGGTTAGCCGCTCCGGTCCTCTGTCTCGGAGTCGCCAGATGCTACGGCGGCTCGCAATCATAGCGCGCGAGGCGGCGTACCAACAGAATGCAGCGGTGATCTCGGAGCAGTGTGCCTGTAGCGCCACCGTGCAGCCATCGCGGAAAGCCGCCGGGTAAACCGCAGCATTTTCTGTCACGTGACCCGTCTTTCCGGCCACATCGCACCACGCTCTCACTTCGAAGTCACAGCGGTTGGGAGTGCTCCGAGTCGGAGGCTGACGCTCCGAAAGAACGAACCCAAGTTAGTTCGAGCGCTCGAATTCTACCAACCGAAGGCGCGGCCGCTTTTTAGAGCACTCCAGAGCACTCGTAAAGGCCCAACCGAATACGCCATAAACCGAGTTCAACCGACAGTGAAATCTGCTGAAACACTGGATGTGTAGTTCTCTTGAGTCGGCTCCAAGTAAATGGGCCCTCGCCCGAGAACGGCAGCACCGTCACTGCACTAATTATACTGTTCCCGCAGAGGAATCGGAAACTAATCGCCGCGAGATCGACCTACAGGTGGGGACGGCGTTGCGCTGCAAGTGTGGATGCTCTGCCGAGCGGTAGCGGGAGCAGGCACGCTGCGGTCGCACGTCGTGTCAATTTAGCGCCGTATGTGCGCATGAAACACGTAGACAAGAGTGGTGGGCTGCAGTTCGCTTACTCCATTTTCAATGTGTTGCAAGGAAGCGGCCATATGCTTTCATTACTACGCTGAAAAACGGCGATCATCCGGTAGTTATAGAATAGCTGACGAAACCTGTATCGCGTTGTTTGTAGCAAGCTCTTTTCCGTGTATACCTTTGTAGATTGAATAAAAACAGAAATAAAGACCAATCAAGAAGCCCCAATCTCGGGAATTCACTTAACGGCATCAGTCGCTTTCCTTGTTGACATGAATAATTGAATGTGAGGGAGCCTCTCAAATGTAGCCGCACGTTTTACTAGCACTTGCAATATTCTTTTTATTATTATTTTTGCATTCAGACGGAAATGTAGGATTTCGTAACTCTAAACAGTGCATAGATATAAATGGAAACGTTCAACCGGGGCTTTTTACATGCACCTTTAGTCGAATAAACGTTTTGCGACATTCAAGGAAGGCTTGATGAATAATTATGTTGTTTTGGTTGCTCAAGTTGGCGTGGGAAGAAAATTGCGAATTTAATTGTGAACGCGCGCTGTGCGATCAACATCTCCCGTTAAGCGAGATTTTTGCAGCCTGAATAGCTGGGTACATTGTTACAAACCAATTTTCTTGGGCGCTTACCCTACGGTGAGCCCAAATTTCCTATTACGGCTGCGCTGATGACCATTTGTGTTGTGTTCCTTCTAAAGTCTAACAGATGCTCAAAAAAAGCGCGATCCGTTGGTAATCTTGAAACATCTGGCTGATGATGACAACCAAAAGGCAATCGAAAACCGTGACCATGTGTTGAGCTGGCAAACGAAGTTTCCCGGGTACAAATGGGGTAACACGTTCCTCCTTAATTTTTCCGTTACACAATACCGCATCGGGTTCCCGATAGCTACGCTGTGTTTTCCACGGAACCTTGAATTTGTATTGGCATTCAATTTTTCAGGTTGGATGCAGTGGGTGGAGCTAGAGTTCCTGTATATAGCTCCCGCAGGGAGCTAAGAGTTGCGCTACCGACCGCCATCTTTGTTATCCGGATTGCTGCGGGAAAGCCGCCCGTCGCGGGTGAAGGAGCCTCGCCGCCACGCTTCCGACGGCGGCCGACGCGCGGTGGGGGCGCTTCGGTCGGCGGCGCCTCACGCTTCTGCTGCTGCTGTTCCTGGGCGGGGCGTGGTTAGCGTGGTTCCGCCCGCGTCGGCGGCTGCGGCGCAGCCGTAGTGGGGGCTTCTCTGCGCGGCATGGATAACCGGAGTGTCGCAATCACGGCGGCGCGTGGAAAAGGGTCGCGCAACTCTTAGCTCCCTGCGGGAGCAATATACAGGAACTCTAGGTGGAGCAGCTGACCAGCTACTGTTTTGCGACCACCGCCAACTGGTGGAACGGGCCCAGACTGCCAGCCATCACCAAGGCATCCTGGAATAATGATGCCTCTCTTTGAGTGGAGGCCCTAAGAACATCCTCCTGCTCACCAGTACAATAAATGTTGGTCTCTGTCTCCCGGTCGGATAGAAAAAGCACGGATAAAATTCATATGTGCTTTTTATAATATTTAAGAATCATGGGAACGTTCCATCATTAAATAAAAAGCAACCCAGCTGATCATTGGCCACACCATGACCTCACGGGTGCATCAGCGTACAGCCGCGAATTTATTAATAATATCGCGGGATTGTCGGCCGACGGGTGGGTAAGCGCATTACTTCGGTAGGAAGCGGTGAAACGAGCGAGAATAGAACGCACAGTTCACACGCGCACAGTGGTCCTACAGTGCAACTGTTTTCTGTCAGGGGGTTACCGCAAGTGTGACGCAAACCCTTTCCACTTGTAACCTTACGGCTATGCTCCCTGGCGTGAGCAAGGCGCAAAATAAAATCGCTGTCACCACCCGGAAACGAAGATAGCCTGTTGATTAACGCAGGAAAGATGTTCTGTCGTGATTGTGGGAACACCCTGGCCGACGACACTTGCACTGACAGGGCCGTTAGGCGGATGGGAATTGTACCATCACTCTTTAAAAAAATGTGGGGGCATTCACAAATGGAATACTAACAAGTTACTTGTCGCAGCATACACTAGGTACTTAGTAACTGGAGGTAGTAAATTTAGCACTTCTCAGAATTCCTAACCGAAGCAGGCAGTAAGTACCACTACCCCCACTAGTGAAGTCCCAGTGATGGCACTCTTCTGAGTTACACGCGTTTACTAACTGGCCATGCACAACCTAGTAATAAGCACGACCTTAATCTAGTACATACTACTTCCTGCACTAAGTTAATTTACTAACCATGCAGTTGATAGTGGCAGAGCCTACGTACAAAACCGCGGGGTAATATGGTTCGTAAGGAGTTAGTAAATACGGCCGTTACTACCATTTTACGAATTTTTTTACTTTTTTATTAAGAGCGATATCTATTCTCCCTCGCTTCAACGGTAATTAGGCGGTGACCCGCCTGCCAGCCGACGCTCCCGGGATATTAATGAAACTTCTGCGGCTGCACATGCTGTAGAAAATCGTCGTGATTCGCCCGGTATAGTCAGGTCCACATTAACGCGCTAGGACCGGAAGATATTAGGCATACGATTATGCTGACAAAACACACTCTGGGGAGAGGGCATTCGTGTAGTGATCTAAAAATATGACATAAGAATAAGCGATGAAATCCGGAAAGACGAAAACTGACAACTTCCTAATTTTTCCCTGATTTAATCGAAAGATCTGCCTGAAATTGTCTGGCACATCCACAAAAACATACTTTAAACTAACGGTAGCACCCGGCGATGCCCGGGTGGGACACCATACTAATGACACTAATGGGCATATGGCCGTTGGACACTGAGTGTTTGGACTAGTTTTCGGACATTAAGGCCGCTTGGCCTTAGGGGCACATGGTCAAACAACTTACGAAGCAGTGACGGGAGATATCTGTTGGACGTCGTTTTAGGCGCGAGAAACTGAGAGTAAAATCTGTTTGAGGGTAGGTTGATAGCAATGGATCAACGTAGGTAGGCAGCTAAGGTTTTTAGGTACCCATTCAGGAAACGTGTGGACGCGCCGTGGCTAAGTAAGACTAGAAGGATAGCGATGAAATACAAGAATAAAATACAGCTAAGGTAACCAAAAAGAAGCAATGCAGATAGAAGCGAATGAATGGAGAGAAAATATGGAATATTAAAAATGGTTAGATATGTATAGGCAGTGAAATTTGACATCAGCAAGGAATATGTCTGCGCAAATTCTAATGGCAGTGCTTTGTTTTTTGACGGTACAGCAGGTTGCTTGCGAACGCATAGCTTTGTGGGTGAGTATACAGAAAATGATGAGGTATCCGTGGTCGGCTGACAGCATACAGAACCTATACCGCACATACGGTTGGAATGCGAGTGCATTCATCCAAATCTACATGAGGGAATTATTCGGCTTACAGAAGCCCGAAGATTTAAAGGTATCAAAGAGCGAGATCATTAAGGCAACTAAAAGAAGATTTCAATGCTAGTGGAGGAAAAGCAGAAAGAGGTATTCAATATTGCCTGGGACAGCTACCGCCTATAAAAGAAAAAAAATGAGCATTTTCTGCCGGCCCTAGTAGCCGCGCTAGTATTAAACGAATAGAATTAACATAGATATATTAGTTTTTGTTTTGTAAGAAGACACGTCATTACTACGTTACAAAGAGGACACCACTAGCAGGCTCTATCATCATCGGGGCAAAACGGTCAGCGGTGGTAGGCTGCTTCCCCCCTCTCTACCCTATCGTGTGGGAGAAAAACCCCGTCATTGAGACCCCTGCGCTCATTGTGGGTGGGTCTGAGAGCCGGTTTCTGCGAGTCCCCGACGAGCCTGGGAACCTGCGCTTGCCCCTCGCACGGAGTAAAAGCAAAACGTAAGTGGAAACGGCGTTTGCTAGGGTGACCAGATAACACAGAAGCGCCTGGACCACGGCCTGGACTATACGTTAAGCTAGCGGCATCTCCCACGAGAGCAGAAAGTGCGTGGCGGCCGCAGACCGCATTTCCCTGCGCAGCCACGGAATGAATTGTGACTGCTAGCCATCAGATGCCGCTGCCGTCTCTGTCGCCAGATAACGCTGCGCTGTCTGGTGTTGTCGTCTTCTTTTCGTCCTGTCCTTTTAGCGCAATTCTATTTCCATCATGTCAGACTAACTAGCCCGTCAGAGTGCTTTGATGCTTCTTCGCCATCGCAGCTACGAAGCTTTGTAGTCACTGTTAGTGTTCGTTGTGACATTACGCCGTCGCTCACCCGCGCTTGCCGCAATAGACCGTTTCGCCATCTGTATATACTGTCGGTTGGTTATCTTGCGTTACGTATGACCTACAGTAAACAGACGGGAACGCTCAACCTGCAACAGCTAAACGTTAAAGGTCGCCTCATGGCTGCTCTATTGGCTCGATATGCGTTCAAAAGACCAGTCTTTTGGCTTACGTTTCCCGTGACTGCCTCTCGCGCATCTTCCTTCCAGCCCACGTCCTTCCCCTTCTCTCTCGCTCCATTCAAGATGAATGCAATGAAAGTTTCATCAAAACGATAAATTCTCGCTCGTTCACACTGCTCATTCGCTATTCCTTTGGAGAGAGCGCATCTTGTTTATATTTTAAGTGCGGAACACTTAACGGTCCAGCTTGTCGTAGCTCATCCGGTGTCACGCTATCCAGCTATCGCAGTCACGTGCCGTCACGCACAAAAACATATGCTTCGAAAAGATCCTTGCTTCCCCTGGTCACACTCGAGCCTGGGTCCTTCGTGTCACGGAGCCTATATCAGTCCCATTGAGTTTCATCCACACAGGCACAGTTTCATCCTATGCAAAGTGTTGAGAGTGACGTTCGCGATGCGCCTTTGCTACGAAGGCTGAATGTGCTAGGCCGTGAATAGGTACAAAGTAACGTAAAATAAGGAAAAAGTCGTGAATTATTGAATATTTACCAAAAATCATGGAAGGTCATTCCAGTGTCTCTTTATAGGCTTTTTCTGGGGAGGAGACAGAGGAGGAATAAACGTGTATCTAAAGTTGTCAGCCCTGGGAAAGAGTCCCCATTCCAGGACCCCTTGAGTCCGTCCGGCTTCTTGGGCTCGCTGCACCAGCCAAAGCTGGTCGTCAGGGTCCGAGCTGGGCAGTTCTCTCTCCCAGTTCTCAGGGGAGGGGAAAGGCCGAGGGGGGGGGGGGCGAAGCTGGGGGTTCTTATCACAGCCCCACATTATGTGGTAGAGGGTGCCCGGATGCTCGCAGAAGCGGCATGTCGAGGAGTACATGGGGGGGCAGAATGTGGGCTCTAGTGGGTAGTCGGGTGGGGAAATGTGCTTGTTTGAATGCCTCGTAGGTGGCGCTCTGGTTCTTTGGTGAGGCTTTTTCCGCAAGAGGATATAGCATTCGTTCCAGACAGTAATGCTGAGTGTTTTCGTGGAACGACAAGAGACGGGAGACGTGCCACTCCTCGCCGAACTCCTGGCTTGCCCGGTGGGTCAACCCTCGGGCACGCTGATGGGCAGCTTCGTTGCCAGACACGGCGGTGTAATCCTTACGGGATGTCGAGGAGGATACTGGAGAAGAATTTTTCGGCTGAGGCGCCGTCTTTACTACTTGCGCTACAACGCACGCTGGTATTGTAACTATCTGTGCCACAACCCATTTGGCGAATGGGTGCTCGGCAGTTGATCGCTTTTCCGTAAAAAGAGCCAAGAAGACAAAAGACAAGTTTGTTCATTCAAAAGATTGCCTCGTTAGAATCACACTGACACAACCTTCAACGCAAACTTCGCTCGAATAAGCGATATAATTAGGAAAAAAGGGAATAGCCATGCGACCCGCTAGCTCATTTCTCGCAACAGAACCTATGATGTCATGCCAGCGAGCTCTACGATTGGCGGAGGCCGGCAAAAGCAAACGCAATTTAGGCAGAGCTTATCAGCTTACCGAACGAGCTATTTGCGCCTAAATGTAGGGCACATTCTTTTTAAAGCAGTAATACTGGTGAGACAAACAGTGGAAGTTACGAAAGCGCACGTAAACATAGAAGTACCGATGCACACTGCTGTTGGTACTGCGCACACTATGCTTGGTTTAGGTGCACAGGACTGCAGGGCTTTGAGGTTGTCTCAGACGACACTTGCCGATTGACGCAAGCAACGGTGTCTTACGTGACCATATTTGTTGAGCGAGGACTATGTTTCACGAACCGATTTTTTTTCCCAGCACAAAAAGGAGCCAGGTTTAAATACGGTCAAAAACAAACTCAAGACAGAAAACGGTTTGCAACGGTATGGTGGCGCCATCTAAGTTCACTAGCGGTAAACAAATCTTCGGAATCGCCTGGAAAGCGGTCGGTTCATCGGATGTCACTGCGGACGACGATAACACACGATTTAGCGGGAAAATCAAACTTTTAACCCAAATTCATTAATTTCTCAGTGAATAAAGCGTGGTTTGTATCTGAAAAAGCGGTGGGGGCACTATAAAACACGAAATGTTTTGAATAATACAAACTTGTATTTTGTCTTCACGGCTCCTGTAAGTTGAACTGCTTCACGTTTCTTGTTTTTTTATTCATCTGAGAACACCACGCGACGACATCTAATGTTTTTTTTCGTGATTTGTTTTATTTTGCTACCATTAGAGAGCGTTTTAAAAGGGTTGTTCTCATCGTGGCCAGCCACACGTTCAGAACAGGAAGAGATTTGACGAAACCAGCACTGCCTAGCAGCTGAACGTTTATTTGAAATACACGTGCCATAAAGAAAAAAATGGTACTGAAAAGCACAGAAAACCACAAACGTCTAAAAAAGCATATTTCCCGCAACCACTTATACACACGACCCCCTCATCAACTGCAAGGAAAATAGACGGTTGGGTCACACACGTGCATCTGCTATTGATAATCTCATCAGATGTCCCTCGTGCGCTGGCTTCTGCTTCGCATCATCACGACTTTCCGATTGAACTGTGGAGCGCAGCCGAAGTCTTAGCAGTGGCGGGACAAGTGCGAGGGTGGTACTCCCTTCAGAGACGCGGCCATTCGTTTAGGGATCGGCTGGTGTGGCCGATATACTTGTCACTGCAGGAATTCAGCGGAATGTACAGGACTCCACAAACGGTGTGAGTGAAACGTTTTTCCTGCTTTATGGGTCACTTCTCACCACCATTAGCTGCTGCTTCTCCTGCAACCTTCGGTCAATACTGGCACACCGTCTCCAGCTTCTTGCCTGCCCGAACGATGACATTAACGTCATACTGGCTGGCAATCGTTTTCATGCGGTGAGAAACAGAATGCAGATGAGGAATAAAATATACTTTTCTTCGCATATCTGAGAGTGTTGCCGCTGCATCCTGGCCAGTGTTTTGTTCTTGTTTCAATCGATTCAACAATCGTTGCGACACGGAAACGGGAGCCAAGCGCGGGAAATCTGCCGCTTCCAATCTTGCAGTTGGGCGCCAAAAAAGTTCGTGCACAACATGAGCACAGGACGTTTTAGCGCTGAGCAGCGACACAAATTGGCCAACCCGTTTTTAACAATCTTGGAATGTGCAGAATGAAAATGTTACCGGCGTTTTAAGAACGGTCACCAACAGCATTTGAGGAGTTGTGTACAACATTCCGCTGCACCCCTGCGGTGGCAAGTGCATCGTCCAGACGGGATGACGCCTGAACGTCCATTTAAGAGAACAGGCCGCGTCTCGAAAGGGCACACCATCCCAGCATTTGTCCCACCACTGGAAAGAGTGCGACTGCGCTCCGCAGTTCAACTGGACCGTAGTGATGATGCGCCGCAAAAGCAAGCGCAGGGGGAAACTTGGCGAAGCTTATGAGATTATCAAAATCAGATTCACATGCGTAATAAAACCGTCAATTTCGCTAACGGATGATGAGGTTGTCTTCATAGACAAGTCTTGTGTACAATTGGCTGCGGGAGATAAGTTGGTGAGCTTTTTGTGATTCTTGCGTGTTTTTAATCCCACTTTTTTGCTGATATAACACGACTTTTTGTAATAAAAGTTGGGTTGCTAGACAGCGCTTGTGTCGTAATTTCTCTTCCTGTCCTGTTTTCGTCCGCCCTGAAAATCATGATGTATCGAACTCGCCCAATTCGCAGGATTATTTCAGGGTTTTCCTAGATCAGCAAAAACAAAAACCTTAGCTAACGTGCTAAGTTAGAAAGTTTCTGCTTTTCATTACGTACATACCTTTTGCCTCAGACATGGATTTTCCGCTGCGCTGCATAATTAGAACATGTATGACCCAAGGCAGCCGTTTTATAAGTTTAGAATGGTCGGGCCAATTTTTGCTTCGTGTTCAAACTTGAAATGTCAGACGCACACACACACACACACACACGCACATACACAAACATACATACATACATACATACATACATACATACATACATACATACATACATACATACATACATACATACATACATACATACATACACCCGCCGCGGTGGCTCAGTGGGTAAGGCGTTGCGCTGCTGAGCACGAGGTCGCGGGTTCGATTCCCGGCCGCGGCGGCCGCTTTTCTGATGGAGGCGAAAAGCAAAAACGCCCGTGTGTACGAGATTTCGGCGCACGATAAAGATCCCCAGGTGGTCGAAATTAATCCGGAGCCCTCCACTACAGCGCGCCTCATCGCCTGCGTTGCGTCGGCGCGTTAAACCCCAGAATCAATCAATCAATCAATCAATCAATCAATACATACATACATACATACATAGGACAGACATGTTTGCCTTTAGCTAGCAAGAAACCCTCCGTCTTTAAAATAGAACCCAAATAGCTGAGCTGAACTGCCTCCAATGAGAGCAGGCATGGCTTACCAGTGAACGGCGGGGTGAAACCCGCAGCCGCCATGAATCTAATACCGATAAGAAGGGGTTACCGGGTTGGCGCAACAAAACATTGGAAGGGTAATCATTCCTACAAGGCCGCAGCACGGGAAACGGCTTGTACAGATAATCCTGCCGAAAGAGTTTGAGGGTGGACTTAGCGGGAACATGCGGGTCGGAATCGTGTCACGGATGAACGACAGAAATGTAACCAGGACGTGGGAAGCCATAGGTTGGACCTAATGTCTGCCCGGTCTGCCTGTCACAGGAATTGACGGGGTACAACGCAGGAGGAAAGCGGAGAAAAAATAGAATAATATCTGTACCACGGACAGGTATGGTCAACATTCGTAACTTAGGAACCTCACAATAAAATCAACTGGTTATTGCTATGCCATCCAGAAGATTGAGATTTTGTATACAAACGCAACAGCTTACAGTGGTCAAACCGCTGTTTTCAAATAAACGCCTCCTGCTTTATAAATAGGCAAACTCAAAGCACAAAACGCGAGACGCAGAGTGGTATTGCTTTCAAGAACCACCGGATTAACACGACTGCTTTCTATATCTAGGCAGTTTGGATAAAAGATGAAACAGGCCTCAGAGGATGGCATAGCTGTACTATTGCTTTCCACAGTGTAGCGGGGTCCGCTGGTAGAAAAAACAGAGAAAAACACCGACAAAAATACAGACAACAGCTCAGTTTTTACTGCAAATTTGTTCTGTTAAAAATATTTCTTGTTGCTGTTATTCTCCTTCACCATTCGTGTATATTTCGACCCTTAACTCGTCAGCCATAAAATATCTCGCGATATCGCACCACCGGCTTAGCGTGAAAGCCAGCGCAGCGGTTGGGTTCCCTGTAGAAGCACAGTATGTGGCGCAAATAGGTCCACTTCCATGTGCTGCATTTGTTACAGGCAACTGCTGTGGCCTGTAAATATGTCGTCTGGAGCATTGTATTGCTACCATACTTTTTTTTCCGACGCCCTGAAGAAGTATGCATGTGCATTTTTTCCATCCTTTGCCATGAGGATCTCTGCATTTATAATAGCTTTCTGAAACCGGAACGCAGGAATTGGCATTTGGCGGTGTTTTTGCTTTACCCGTCTTTTGATGTGGTCTATATATTGATTCCCTTTGTACTCCCCCCTCAGCCCAATGAGCGGCTTTGGAGTGGTGGTGGTTCCAATGGTTCGACACATCTTGACGAACGACTGAGTGAATTCCGTGTCTTTTTGTTCTGGTTGCCAAGGCAGCAACTAGTTTATTTGAAACAATAAAACAGGTTGTGTTTTCATGTTTCCCTGCATCACGTCTGCATAAACTTCTTTTAGTGCGATGACCGATGCACGTCAAAGTCACACCACACCTTCTGCCTCGAAGGCGTTAATGGTGCGACGATAGCAGGAGTATCGCTTCTGAATTCAGCCACGATACTTTGCTCAAATTGGATATTAAAACCAGGCTAGTCATTTAATGTTTAACCAAGAGGGTCCAGTGCCCCTCACCCCCACTGCGGGTGTTTTAGGGGCGGAGCTGTCGAGCTGTCGGGCTCGAGCTGTCAGCGTCTTGTGGCGTCGCCGTGTCATGTAGTCACGGTACCGAAACACCGGAAAACTCGTTTTCTAACGCCTCGAGATAGAATGCAATCCGTACTAAAGCTACGCACCGGGACGCTCTTTCTCCAACACCTCGCGCTAGAATTATTTATCTCCGTGGGAAAAACGCGTACGAAAAGAAGACACCTGGACACTCGTTTTCTAACTGTTTGCGTTAGAAAGGTTTGTGTTTGAATGACAGAAGGCTTTTCTAGCAAAGCTGTATAGCTCTACCCCCCAACGATTTAGTCTCCATGAGCAAAGCGTCAAGGCACGAAGGATACACTTATACACTGCATGCTCCGCCGTTCCGCAGGTTTCCCCGTAAGTGTATATGGCCAGGGATATTTTGTTTTGAATATTTAATTATTATTCATGTTCACAAGCCCTGCAATTCCTCTATTCTGCCCTCACATTTTACATATTTGCATGGAAACCGTATAGAGTTACTGATTTACTACGTACCAGAAACCGTTGCGATGAAATGTAAAAGATAATAGCACAGTACAGTTCGCATACTTCACATTCAAAACATTTGTTTGAACAAAAGACATTTATCTTCACCTGTTAAAGCACAAGCATAGTTTCTGAAATAGCTCCTGAACGCTGCCTCACAGAATTCCACGAAATATATAGAGCCCTGTGTCGGTACGCGCAGAATATATTTTCGAAAAAAGGTGTCGCCAATGACAAGGGTAAATGCGGTGTGAAGGTCGGGGCAAATCCCCCATTTACATTTGCGGCGGCTCATCATTTCACGTCCCACAGTGGCGTACTAGAAAATATTTTCCAGAGCTCTTATGCTACGAGGGCAAAAAAATTTAAAAAGACCGTCTGCTGCTAGACGATATCTTCTTTTCGTTTAACTATGTCATTCTCGTTTGTACTTTTAAATTTAAAGATTAGGTAGATACAAAGAATGGGCGGAGGAAAAAGGCCGATAGGGGAAGGAGGGAGGCACCACTTATAAAATTTCGGGGGGGTATCCTGACACCGAAGACCTTCCCTGGCTACGCTCTTTACCTCGCTCATGGCGACTCCGAGGTATTGACCCGAAACGATTACCATAGCTGTCAGGTCCTATGGCCTGTACACCAATACCGACCGCCAGCTGCATCAACATACTCACCAGAAAATAGATATTTAGGACTAATATATATCTACGACTCAGCAAGCACTGGAGCTAATACACATACGCTTGTTAGTATAAATACTGCCGCATAAATTTTTCAAATTTGGTCCCGTTGCTGGAGGTGAATTACATTTAGGGATCACCAATTCGGTAGTTGTGAACGAGGTATGGCCGTCGTTTCGCCAACAATTGTACTCGAACAAGATGTCAGTATTTCTGGAAAACCTTATGACGAACAATTTAGTCAAATGTTTCACCCGTGGAAAATTTTGCAAACAATATTTCGTAGTAGACCATCGTCTCGAAACTGCTTCCATAACGTGCAGAGAGACTATAGTTAACACTTCCGATCGGCGCTGACGAGAGCCTGCAGCGGTATTACTCACTGCCTTTTCACGATTTAAAATGAATTTTTTTGTCGCTTGGGACGCGTAAAATAATGCAGTAAATGGGATAACAATATCGGTTAATTAAGGATTTGAATCAATGTATTGGTACGGGCTAGTGGTGTAGCATTGCACGGTTTAGGATTGAGCGACAAACTAAACTTAAAGAAAAATATTATAGGAAGAATACGCGCCTCATTCCTGCCTCTCGCCTTTTTGCTCAAGGTAAAAAGGAGTAACGTCGCCTAAACGTTTTCGAGAAAGTTTCTCGGACAACAATCGCTTACTCGAAACGTTCTCATAAGTGAAACAGTAAAGGTTTCAGCTATTCTTCCCCTCTCTTTATGTAAACAGAACTTCCAAATGGACAGTACTAGTAAGGCGGAAAATATACGAGAAAAATCCGTGTAACAGGCTTCCTTGTTGCCCACACACAAAAAAAAAACGGTGGTCAATTATCTCAGATGCATAAAGGACAGTACTGACGTAAAACGCCATGCTTGAGCAACGTCCTTGACATTTCAAAATGGCGAGGCAGACAAAAAATCGTCCTCTCGCACTCCCGCTATGACTTTTTTGGTAAATATACAAAACAAGGAAGGCCAGAATAGTGGAACAAAAAGTGGATGCATGCAAAAAAAAAATCCCGCTGATTGAGCCTAATTCTCCATCAAGTTGGTGTCCTTGTGTCTGGCTTGAACAAAATCGAATAGCGGAAGGGCACAGCGCTAGATAATGGATTCTTTTTGTAAAACAAGACGCAATGTTTTAATCAGGTGAACCTACAAAGAGAATTTGGTGTGCGACGGATTACATAATGCAGAAGGCGCAGGGTAAGACCATTAACCGGGTTGACTGTTCGTTCGGTTGATGAGTTATTCTGTTTGCGGGAGTATGTCGGCCAGGCGTAGGTGTGGGTCATACGAAAAAACTTGCTTTGTACGCTACTTGCTCTTTTGTTATCCGCATAAACTTTTTCTTTCGAAGCCACTCTCTTTCGAGAATGTGTTTAGGATAGTTCTTTTGAGGACACCGAGAGAAAGGAACTGTCTACTATTATATTACATGTTGCGACATCCCGAGTATGGTAAATATAAAGGCTGAAAGGGGTCTAGTCCCAATTGTTACTTATTATAATATTTGTACAGCATTTTTGCATTTAGCGTCATCAACGGGTTTCTTGAAGATTACAATATGACTGCTTTCCCAGTACTGATTTGACCATGAGCATCTTGTAACCGTCATACATATTGCCTCGACAGATAGAGAAAAAGGGGGACAGAGAGACGCTTTCTGGTACAAAGAAATAAGTTTTATTATCTAGCCGTACACACAGAGGGTTAAGCCAAGAACGATAAACTTCCTCTTCTTCTCAACAAGGTGGTTGGGACCATTTGGTGTCCTATTATTCAGCGAAAACACCTCGGGGTAATTACCATGGCTTGGGGGGCAATATTATGAAGAATGCTTGGAACGAATCTCGCGAATGTAATTTGAATAGTGAGAGGCAATGGAGATTTGCTATACAAGCCTAAGTGTAAATTGAGTGATTTAGCTTGTGTTAGGGTTATCTTTCAATGCCTTCGAGTAATAAAAAACTGTGCCTCCTGAAGGTTATTGAAGGAAACATCCCAGGACTCGACTTCCATGCACCAAATATTCATAAGAATAGGCAGCTTTTGTGAACTCCCTTAACTTCACTTTTAAAACCATGGTTGGCACGATGCATCCACCTATCGTGTTAATTTTAGCTCTCAATATAAAACGTCGACGGCATAGTACGTTGAAGACTCGAGCTGAGTACATATCAGCGCAAAGCACCACTTCCAGGCCGTGCCTTCAAGCGTCAGGCCAAAAAACTATAGCAGCGCCTGGCGAGACTTCTTGACAAGCCGGAACGAAAGCGCGCATCGATATTGGTATTGAGAGTGGCGTGAAGAGGTTCTTTAATTAGTTTAGACGGCCGGTACGGGCACTGACGCACACGCCTAATTAATTTCAAGGCGTTACTAAGGCCACTCTTTTAGGCGTGATGTTTTGTTATGTATTGTATAACAGCTTTTCACCGAACGGCAGGCTTTTCTAAAATGCTCTTCCGGTGTAAAAGTCGAGGCAGAACAAGAGCCTGGCTCGCTTCGAATATCTATTATATAGCTTCAACAACCACTTCCCTTGGTGAACTTCACTGCAGCCGGATATCCACTTGTCATCTCAGTGCAGCCGTTGTGGTTCCCCTTTCTGTTAAAGGGGCTACCTTTATAGGTAGCTTCTACCAGCCTATTTCATAAATGACCACTTCTGCGACCGACATCTGCATACTATCCCGGGGAACATATCAAAACTTGATGAGAGACATACCCAGTGATGCGCTTACTACATCTAAATTTGCTAGCAAATAACACGAAACGTGAAAACGTGCCAGGTACAGGAATTAAGCAACTCTATTAGTAATCATGGGCACCGTACGCATATAGGCAGGACTGTCGACACCTACGTGCGTAAAGTTCTGCTTCTATGTTAAGTGTACAGCATCAGTCGCACCTTCCAAGCCGCATCATGCCATATCACAATCTGCCTTTTACTGAACAGCAAGTTCTTCGGCAACAAATGCTAACTTTTCACATGTGTCGCACTAATCCACCTGCCATTGCGCTTACAAAACTCAAAAGAAGTCTTGTCTAAGCGAACCATGTTCTTTAAAATTGGCACCCAACTGCATAAACTGTAAATAAAAGGCTAAGCACCAACCGGCATTGTTAGTCGTGAAAAAGAATGCTTTTTATTATTCAGGATGTCATTTTTCAGATAAAAAGTAACACGTTTGTACTGGAATAATATAGATCAGTCATTTCACTCCAGTGAGCCGTCATCAATATTCTCCCACTTCCCCTGAAGGCCGAAGGACTCTCTTATGTTCCTCCAATCATTCTTGTCCTGCGAGGACCTAGTTAATTTTTGTTTCGAAGTTTTCTGATTTCAAATTTTCTGTTTAGGTAATGCTCTCTCCGGACTTCTACACCCGTCTCCAGGCAACACATGGTGACCCTGGTGTTCCCCCACATGACAAATCTCTAGCTCTAGTAACCTAAGCAGCCCAATTAAAAATTTCGGCTTTCAATTTAGGCTCTCATGTATCGTACACGTTTCTCCGATACCGGATTCTCGTTTTCCATTCGTGAGCGTTACTCGTATCATCATTGATTGCACTGTTAGTTCTGCAGACCTCAGTTTTAGATGCGACGCTGAGAGCATCTCTTGTCAGCGGCTTTGTCCTTCGTGCATGCGTCCGTTGTTGTTGTCCACGTGCGTCCGTTGTTGTTGTCCGCTGCCACTCTCCCCCTCTCCTCTCCGATAGCGAACACTCTCTCGCAAGGGGCATTGGATTGGATTAGATTGGATTGGCTTGGCTTGGCTTGGCTTGACTTGACTTGGATTGGATTGGATTTGGATTTGATTATATTAAAGTGGATTGTGTTGGATTGTGTTGCGTCATAGCCGCGGCACTCTCTCTCTCCGCGGTCTCCTCTCCTTCGGGCGCGCTGCGCATATAACCGGTGGCCCACTCTCCGGCGGCCTTTCGGTCGACGGTTGCTCTCCGCTTGCGCTTGAACCACCATCAGCGTCGCATCACACCAGGGTTCCCGCGAGTGGAGGTGGGCGTAATTTTTTTTGCGAGGTGGTTTGTTAGGCACCAAGTCTCTGCCCACAAGTCATAGATGACAATATGCATTGCTTCCATGCCTCATGTTGCACGAATGGCCCAAATATTCCGCTAATATCTTCATAGTGACAGCAGCTGAACATTTTCACCTAGAATGAGTGAGCAAATGTTAGAAAATACTTATCCCTGAATAGTTTGAAAAACTGTGTTTGTCAAGACAATTATAAAATATTCAGTTTTGTGGTATCTCTTTTAAGGATATAAATGTTCATTCGCTGGTTATGTTGAATAACACGACTGCGAAAGGTGGCTCAATTAGCAATGGGGCGTTTGGAGCTCATCGGTATGTCTTTATAAATAGACACATAAATCTGTACTGCAGGAAAACAAAAATAAAACTTCCCAAGGTGAATAATGTGCGAGAGCTACATAGGCATACATGCAAAAAATATGGCGTGAAAAAGTCGGATACCGTGCTACTTCGTACGTTAAAAGCAACTAAACACACACTGTGGTGTAAATCCATGTCTCTGGCAGGGCAAAAAAAAACATTTCGCGCACAGAGCTGGCTCTATGGTATCGCTACATATTTTGACGCCGTCTTCATCTTAATTTCTGCTGCCCTAAAGTCATCTACGGGAGGAAGGTGGATGGTGCTTTAACATCAACAAATCGAAGAAACGAGAACAGGATATTGGGGCTGATGGTTCATAACGTGGAAATTCTACCCACAAATTTAAGACATTTTCGAGCGGATGCAGTGCACCCACCCTATTCCTTGTCCCCGGACCACCGAAAATACTTCGCTTCCCCGATAGCCTAACAAGGAAATATGAAGATAAGCAAGTGGATGCTTTCTTTGTCGTGTTGAGGTTGTGGGGGTTTGTCAAGTGGGTGAAGAAAGGGCAGCTGATACAATAGCGTGGTCGTGCGATCAGCGTAAGTAGGCCACACTGGAAGATGGTAAATTGTATAGTTGCCGTGGAACCAAACAAGCCCGTATATGCCCTTGAGCTCCACAGTTTTGAGTTTGAAGTCATGCGGAGACTGAAAAGAAAACAAAACATTCATTAATTTCAGTATTACAGGAGCGGAACCTGAATCCAGTCTTAGCTCAAATGCAGTATGCCGTAGAAGCATAAAAAAAATTTGTATCTCACTTGCTACAAAATATGAATTATTTAACAAACATCGTATTGAAAGCCTCCTATGGCGACAGGCGTAATAAAAAGAAGCTATTGATCCCAATATTTTTCCGCCGTGTTTGCCTCTCCAATTTGAAGGCAACGTATAACAAATATCTTGAAAATGAAAACAAGCTTCTCATAAATGAAGAAACCACAAATAGAGTAGCTGTAACAAGTTTCAAGTTATGTATTTTTAAGGAGGTTGTGTTTAAGAAAGGCTGGATCCAGTCATCAGATTGGGGCATAAATGTAGTTAAGATGTTTTTGGAGATGCACTTAGACTGTCGTGAATACTGACTGTAAACCTCGAGAGTGGCAATAAAACAAGTTTTGCAAACAATAGTGTGGCCAACTATAGAATGTGGCCAACAGAACAAGTTTGCTCTAAACAACATAGCAGGGAAAATGGCATGGAAGCAGCAGATTACCTACCTAGCTACGATAATGCAGTCAAATGTCGATACAACAAATTTCAAGGACCACTAAAAATAGTTCGTTATTTTGGATAACCGTTATAGTGTAAAAATAAAAAAAGCGCGGGTAAAAATTCTGAACGTAACAAAAACATCCACCTACCTTTACGGGGAACACGTGCGAAATCGCGTTAGACTCTAACTAGGGTCTTGATGCACGTTTATTTGAAGAAATCGGTAATCTTTGCCGGACGTGTGCACTCAACTGCAGCAAAATTTACGATTCGCAGATGTCCACGTTCTCGTTCACTGCTTCGGTGGCATTGGTGCACCTGCTAAGATAAGTACGCATTTTTGCTACGCACTGAAAAACATCGGCGTTAGACACGTCTTCTTCGCCTTGGCTTGCGGGCCCTGTCTCAGCGTCGTCGTCATCGCTCTCGGCGTCCTCGTCGCTGGTTCCCTCATCGCGACGAACGGTGTTGACGATATCTTCTGTCGTCAGTTCTGCTTGATCGTCGCACTGCACGTAATCTTAAAACGTGACTGCAACGTGCACGGCGAGTTTTTCTGCAACTTCATGACTTGCGACTTCATTCCATCTTGCTGGCTAGCATGGCGGCGAGACTACCCAAGCACGGGCGATGGCGATAGAGCAAACGCGCATTTAGTATGCTGATGATGATAGTTCTACATGCCCACCATTAGTCGTCGTTCACACCAACACGAGTAATTTGGTACACTCGGAATTTGTTTTTTAAGTGTTGTTTTATATGAGGACTATAAAATTTGATACCTTATTCTGAAATATTCGGTATTCTGTAATTCGTAGTAGTGAAATATTTTTACATAGAAATTAATCGGTATTTGGTAGGGGATTTTCAAAATGTTCGTCAATGGGAAAAAATCGTTAATGTGAGGTTCGCTATAGCGAGATTTACTGTATTGCTTCATATTAGATGTACAGTACCGAAAACGTAGAAAGGAGACTTTCAAGGGTTCTTATGAACTTGGTGCTTCGTTGCTATGCGCATAAAGAAGGACTTGCCAAGAAAAAGGGCGGAAAAAATTCCCCCGCATTTCCCCGAGGGGGAGAATGTGAAAGTGCGAATGCACGGTTGTCGGCCCGCTTGCGGCGCTTGCGCTCGGCCCCCGCAGCCCACCGCCTCGCCGCCTTCTCTTCCATCTCTTCCATCGGGTTTGTAGTATCACGTGTACACCACGCAGTTATCAAGCCGCTATAACGCCGCTGAGTCGCCAACGCACGCCGCTGACGACGTAGTTTGAATGCGTTAAAGATATAAGGCGCGTCTAACACTGATATCACCGTCGCGTCCGTGGCTTGGTCGGTAGCGCGTCGCGCTGCGGCCGCAAAGTCCTCGGATCGAAACCTGGTGCCGGATGCTGTTTCTTTTTCAAATATAGAGGAGCACTGCGGACGCCATCGCCGCCGGTGGTGGATGGTTTGGGGTCGCTTATAAAGTGCATTCGCACTTAAAAGATTGCGTTTGTTTGTGTGTGCGGTGGTTGTAAGAACGTGAAAAGTGAAACACAGAGGAGACGGAGCAGAACGTCTTGGTTCTCCACCTTTTTACACCTTACCGAGGGTTTCCGGGTGCTCGCTTCGCACTAACGAGCTTATGATTGAAGTGATTTAGAGAGGTGGCAATAATTAAAAGGAATTATTGTTTTAACGAAGGTTCTCAACTGTAAGTAGTTTAGCGCTGCACACAGCAAATACCTTTGGAGCTAGAGTTCCCTTGGAGCAATACTAGAGATACTACTTGAAGCCTAAAACAAAAACAAAATACAGGTGATTTTATTGTAAGTACCTTCCTCTATATTTTGTAAGACAGGTTGTGAAGAGTGTCTAAGAAGTGCGGGGTGCAGATTCAGGCTAAAAAAGAGTATAACTGAAACACCTGCGGGGCACTCTACTTTGAGCCTGAACGCACGTATTACTACTAATGCGTCTTAACAAGTTCGAACTCATAGAACAGATGACAGAAGAAAACAGAAAAATAGGGGATTACCTACCTTTCGATAATAATGCTCCCCATCAGCCGCGAGGCAACAATAACTTAAATAATAAACTGCTACGCTTCCTTTTGTATACCGGAGTCTACAAAACGCATCAATACTGAACTGTGAAAAATATTGGAGTAACAAACGTTTCGGTTGTTGCGCAAATAATTACCAAAAAAACGAGATACATACTTTTATCTGTTTCAAGTTCTCATAAATGTAAAAAAATGTGTCAAACGTTTAAAATGAAGGAACTTCGTGTCGGGAGAGGAGACATGTCCATTCTACTACAGGAGAGCCAGCCTTTCGAAGGATATGAAGCATTGGTGGAAATTGAATGAGCGCACGTTTTGGTGCAGCACTAGAGCAGGGCGCACTGGCGAATGAATACCTTGGTAGGTAGGGCAAACTCCACAAATTTCTACAACAGACATGAAACCTTAGCTGAAGAAAATAAAGGTGGCGAAATCAATAGTCAGGTGGGGCGAGTAAGGGAATCTTGTAAATAATGTGGTTGGTTCTCTTTAACAAAGCGTACCTAATTATTATCGGGCTTCCTTAGCCCATATAGCCCATGATTTGCTATTGTGTCAACAATTTAAAAGGCCTAAGCCTAGTTACACTCTTCAGTACAGACAACCAGTCAAATGGACAATGCTGTGCTTTGAAAACTTCTATAGTTTGGCGAACGTTTCTGCACAAGTACTCTCTGCAGGGTATTGCGTCGACATCGCTGTAGCGAACTGCCAGTGAGAGACGTCCAAATACCATGCTGGGGCAGCAGCATTATTGCAAGATATGGAACTCCATCTTCGTTTTCTGCAGTTAGAAATTTTATACCGCGATTGTTTAGGAAAACTGTTTCTTCTGTTTGCGCTGAACAACATCTAAAAAAAGGGCCCATCTCCCCGCGAGGGGGACCCGAGTAAATGCGTCGCATAGGGGGTGGGTGTATTGCGTTAACGTTTAGTGTTTGGGGAGTTGGTGGTAGTGAATGCGTTGTACCAGCAGCTTCTTGACGTAGTTTGAATGAGTCAAGGATATAAGGCGCATTCGTAGCCTTTCATTGTGTGTCGGTTTTGTGGCGCAGTGGGAAGAGCACCATGTACCTCGCGTTCCGCCCACAGGTAGTGAATGCGTTGTATCAGCAGCTTCTTGACGTAGTTTGAATGAGTCAAGGATATAAGGCGCGTTCGTAGCCTTCCATTCTGTGTCGGCCTTGTGGCGCAGTGGGTAGAGCACCATGTACCTTGCGTTCCGCCCGCAGGGTCGTGGGATCGAAACCAGGAGCCGGTAAGTATTATTTTTTTATATAGTGTAGGGGGAGGGGTGCGAACCTGTTGTTGAGAACGAGGATGGTAGCGTGAAGCGGGAGAGGAGGAGTGGGGGAGAGGGCTCACCTGGAACGGCTGTTGCGGACGCCGAGGCACGCCGACAACGCCGGGTGACATCGTGAGGTAAATAAATGCTCTGCATTTAAAAGAAAACCTCACCCCAAGAATGTAGAAAGGCATGTTCAACTGTCTGGGGTTTTTCCGCACTAAGCAGTCTTCCCCCGACAGCATGAACGGCGCAAGTAATCGTCCTCATATGAATCGAAGAGGTCGTCGTCTTCTTCGCGGCTAGTGGTGGATGCAAAGTCATCCTCAGCATCGTTGACTTCTACCATCTCTTCGTCACCGACACGAGGCACCGGTGGCGGGATCTAAAAGTTGTCTCTGGAACTATTGACCCGCTCCTTGCCTTGTCTCCAATTACCCATTATGACTTCTTGAAAAAGAGGCCGCCGCAGTGACCTCTCCCAAACAGGCCGTCTTTACGGCTGTAGCATTAGCTCTGGAGTTTTTTGTGCTTACGTGGTGGTGCTGGACGACAGCGCTGGAGATTTTCGTTTTTGCTAAAGCCAGTGTGCTGCTCGGGTCGACTCGGCGGTCGCCGCGAAGCACGCGCTCACAACCGCTCACCGTTTTCTCGCTCCTAGGGGTTTCGGCCTACATTCTTTTTTTTTGGTAAACCCATGGCGCGTACCGAGGGAATTGAGAGGTCACTGCGAGGCAAGTGCTCCTGAGCGCTAGGAATGTTTCTGGCATTTCTTCCTGAACGGGCGAAATTTCCCCATTGTACAACAGCTCCGCTGGTAAAACGACCGCGCATGTCATACATAACAATAAAACCGTTCTCGATCTGCCGCAAATGATTTGCGACAAGAAAAGACCACCTGAGCGCACTCTGTGGAACAGGTTTCTCACACTACTTCGCTCCCACAAGATACACTACAAATAACACTGCAGACGCACGGAGCTATCTTTGCACATTGGTGCACGTACAATGTAAAATCTGCATCACGTACCAAAGCTTAAATATAAAAATGGTTTACATGCAGCCGCACGCGCGAACATCGGTAGTTGTTTCCCGTCCCATTTTTCTGTTTTGTCTGGCGTTTCGTTCTTCCCGATAGTTTTTGAGCGGAGAAACCAAATAGTTCGCCGGCATGTCGTACCAAGAGATTCCGCAAATATTCTCGGTTCACATTCCCAATCGCCATGCCAGAAGACAATAAACTTATCCCAATTACAGAAATGCCGCTAAATTTTCAGATCATTTTAATAAGGCTCACGCCTTCTATTATGCTTTCCCTGCCCTGGCAACATAATGCTATATCATCTGCATGCACCAATAGGCGCACCTGACAGGCTTGCAATGCAATACCATGAATGCCACAGTTTCTAATGATGCTAACGCGAAACATTTAAATAGTGATAAAATAAGATTGATTGACTGATTGATTGTTGGGTTTAACGTGCCGACTTAACACAGGTGATGAGGCGCGCCGTAGTGGAGGGCTCCGGATTAATTTTGTCCACCTTGGGATCTTTAACGTGCGCCGAAATCTCGTACACACGGGCGTTTTTGCTTTTCGTCTCTATCAGACAAGCGGCCGCCGTGGCCGGGAATCAAACCCGCTACCTCGTGCTCAGCAGCGCAACGCCTTAGCCAATGAGCCACCGCGGCGGGTGAGATACATTATGCAAGGACGATATCGGTCAGCCTTGGCTTACAGAAGTTTCCACCTGTATTGGCCAACTTACCTATGATTGATCACCAGGCTGGTCAATATTTACTATACTTATTTTCACACCTTGAGTACTTTTTTGGGCCACATTATTGCGATGAAAGATTAAGTTCAACAATTCAGGGGAAATATGTCACACGCTTTTTCTAGATCACTTTGTAGCATAGTGATGCCATCACAACCGAAGATCCCCAGGTGGTCAAAATAATTCCGGAGCACTCCACTACGGCGCGCCTCATCGCCTGCGTTGCGTCGGCGAATTAAACCCTACAATCAATCAATCACAACCGTCTGGGGTACTTGTCGCAATATATACATTCGTTAACACCGCTCTCCCGTTAATACCGCACGCTTGATGGAGCCTCCTATATTCTGTACCACAGACCGCAAACGTGGTGCGAAGATTTCAGACGCAAAGCATCTGTTGCTCTAGTATCCGTCGTCCGTCGTCCGTCGTCCATCCATCCGCCGGCCCAGGAAGACACCGGCAACACTGCCGCTCCAGCATCTCATCGTCGGGACTATGTCCTCCCCTTGTGGCGCCGTCCACACCCCCACTGCGCATGCTCGGCTCATTTCGGGCCGGCTCAGGAAGACACCGGTAACACTGTCGCTCCAGGAGCCATTAAAGGGTAAGACACCACCGGGCGTTCAGCAAGCCGAGCATGAGCATTGGGGGAGCGGACGGCGCAACAACGACAAGGGAGGGACATAGCCCCGTCGCATCTAATAAAATTACATCATCTTCCTGTAGGAGAACCCTGAGTAGTATGCGAAACAGCCATGAACTTAACGCAATTTCCTATTTCGTAGTTCGGGTAAGTGAATAGTGTGGTAGTTATCATGGAAACCAAACTGTAAATATAACGGTAGGTACGTACCTCAACCTAACGGAAACGACGAACTGAAAACTAATGGGCACTTGAATCGACTCCATGGCTGCTTTGCGTACTACTCAGGGTTCCCCTACGGGAAGATGGCGTAATTTTTTTTAGGTGCCGAGTAACTTAGGACTGCACAATGTCCGTCCGCGTCCATGCGCATAGCATTTTCGACTCTGTGTCTGGTAGACCCGAAAGAGTTAATTTCAGTCGTCTTACCCATTGGGCTACGACCGTGAGGTAGTACCGGAGAGCCAAACGGCTTACTCCCTTGCCTGTAGTGGTGCGGAGTACATTAGGACCTCCCAATGTCTGTCCGCGTCCATCCGTGCGCACACCACCATCAAGCGAAAATCAAGGGAAATTCGATTTGAGGCGTGAGTTGCAGTTTCATTTAGGAAATAATCAAGGTGCAACTCAAGGCTCAAAGCGAATGACGGTCGGGGAGAAAATCGGATGTCAGTCGGGGCGCAACTTGGGTGGCATTTCGAGTCCCCATACTGCGCACCCTTGCCATCATCCGCGGAGTGGAGATGCTACCATTTTAATACTATATTCTAGTTATCAATAAAATACTTATTTAAATATAGGCTCCTATATTCCGGAGTTTTCCTAAGTGTTCAATTTTTCAAATTTTCAATTGAAATGTTTGTGAAAGAGTAAAAGATGATATGGTGGCAATATATCATTTGCATGATTTCAGAGGAGACAAGGCAAAGGAAGGGGCTACGTTTGTTTTTAAGAGTATTTTAAAAAGTGGCACCGAGACCATCTGGTCCTGCTGCCTCCCTGGGGCTTCAGTTGTCGATAGCTTTCGTTACTTCGTTTACAGTTAGAGGTGTTTAAAGGTTGCCTGTATTTCGCAACAGAAACGAGGCACCAAGCAAAACTAATGTCCCCAAATTTATTCACACCTCTACATCCAGCAGATCTTCACGGCGCTTGAAAGGCATGGGCTCCAAAAAGGAGCTAGTGCTCAGTAGGGCTGCGAAAGAAGATGCAAGTTAGGCCGGGTTGAGGCGGAGCCGCAAATCAACCCCCGCCTCCTGCAGAATCTTTGTCAATAAAGTGTGTTCCAATCCAATCCAATCAAATGGGCAGACAACAAGGCTACATAAAATTCTTTAGGCGCACGCCCAGTATCACCTTGCTCCTTCTAAGTGCCCCTATCATTTTCTATCTCGGTTGTTTCTTTTTTTCAGGAATGCCGCTTTTCTAGTCAAAGTTATCGGTTGGTGGGTGCTTCACCCAAGAGAAGGTTTTCGGCTTGCGGTCTTACTAGGGCGCCGTCAAATTTATCTCTATCCATCAGTTCAAACTGGGACCTCACGGTTCTTATCTTGTCTTTATACGTTCCTGGTGACTTCCATTCTTCGCTAGTAACCGATGCAAGGCTGCTACGAAGCAACCTTTTTTCCTCTCTTAATATACTTCAGTGCACGGGCTCCCTTAAAAGCAGCCATTTTTATTTCCTGTTTAAATGTTTCCCACTCGAAGGCGTAGTTGGTTATCTGTAATTGTAATTTCTTATTTTTGCCCGATACTTGAGCTTTAACTCCGTCATCCTGAAGTAATTTGCTATTCGTCTTCAACAAGTCTCAATTAGATTAGGACTTGTGCCCGCAGAGGAGGGCGAATCCTCATCGCTATGAAAAACACCATTGATTAGTAACTTCTATGTCACGACGACTCGCTTGAACTAACATGGGTGTTAATCCTTACGCAGTGAAAACCACTAGGCTAAGATGTTACAGATGAGCTGATAGCCACCAGTCTTTTTGCGAAGTACTCAGCCAATCCCAAACTCGAATTACCGGAACTTTTCCCGGCGCTCCTGTCTTTCTATCTGGCGACTTCTATTTTCCGCATATTAATTTTCCTCTGCGCTCAGTTCTGATCAGATCTCCATACAGTAAAGCAAACAGATTCGTCAATTTCTTACCTCATTTCAACCTGCATAACGTCATACCCTGCCCGACTAGAGGTTGTCACGCGCTCGACTTGCTGTTAACGCACCCCGATGACTTTTAAGCGTGACCTTATTGCCTGGCGTAGCTATAGTATTTTAGATGTTCGCATATCCCTGCCAGTAGGAAAGAAAGTACAAATAAAAAGTTATAACTGATTTCAAAACAGGAAGCTATTAAGCCATCTACGATGAGCTGTACCGCTTTTACGAATCATTTGAACCCACACCGTAAACTCGAACTGGGAGCCGTATAAAAACAAACTTCTTAGATAACAAAACAAACAAATGCCAACGTTAACAGTACCATGTGACTAAAGCAACCAGTGGTTTAAAAGGCACCTACAATGAATTTCTAAACGAAAAAAGCGTCTTTACAGATTAGCAAATTGAAGGAACAAGCTGGCCACACGGGAAAATTATCCCGCATGCGCTAAACAATACATCACACAAACAGTAAAAGCAAAAGACAATTTTTTTCTGCAATTTACAGCGAAATTTTAAAAATAATCCTGGCAAATTTCGGCGAACGCGATCTCCTAAGCCGAGGACAGAGCAACCTGAACTGACAAGCTCAGACGGAGACCCGATTAAAAGCAACCAATGCGCAACAGTTCTTGTCAGCTATTTTGGATGTGCGTTTTCATGTGCTTCCAACACCATCACATTACCGCGCTATTTTTCATCCACCGCGTTTTCTAATGTCAACGTTAGCCCTGAGGAAATATCGATCCTTAACCGTAGCCTTAAGCTATCATCACAACAGGCAGTGACAACAATAAAATTTACATGCTAAAAGACACTTAGTAATATAAAGCCAGATTCTACATCTAATATTCACCCAGTCATTGGAATCAGGTTTCGTTTCAGGCCACCGGAAATTTGCTCAGATAGTGCCAATATTAAAAGGCGGCCTTCGCTCACTAGTAAAACATTACCGCCGATTTCCATAACAATTATACCTTCCAAACTACCCAAACACACTCCTTAAGCATGACTTACTTTGAAGAAATCCATTTTGTTTATCCGCCCCAACATAGCTGTCGTAAACGGTTCTCATGTCAGACCCAGCTTGCCTAATTCATAGATGATATAGTACTACAGATATAGAGAACAAGCATCAAGCAGACGCAGTTTTCTTAGATTTTTCTGAATCATTCAATCGTGTCAGCCCCAACCACGAGCAGCTGTGGTTGTTGTGGCCGATTGTTCGGATCCTCAAGGGACCGCAAGCGAAAAAGCGAATGCGACTTCTAAGAGCTGAATGTCCTGGTGCTGGGAAAAGGATCGAATAATAAAGCATGTCCGATAAATTCGGCGTCTGAAAAATCAGCCGTCAACTGTGCTAGCAAAGCTATCATCACGAAACATCCCTTCTGACCTGATATAACGGGTCGAACATTTCCTAACCAGACGCACTAAATTCACATCAGCTAATTAGCAACAGTCCTTTATATCAGCGTAACTTCCGATGTCACTAGGGGTGCAAGATCATCACCTCTCCTTTTTTAGCGGCCAAGCCCCTTATAAGGGATCGGGCTGTCAGCGTCTCATGTCGTCGTCGTCTCATGTCCTTGTAGTATCAGTAGTATTAGTTATTCACAGTACTAAAACACCAGGACACTCGTTTTCCAGCGTCTCGCGCTAAAACGTTTCATCTGCGTGGAAAAACGCGTACTAAAAGAACACACCGGGACACTCGTTTTCCAGCAACTCGCGCTAGAAAGTCTCGTGCTTCAAAGACACGAGACGTACAGCAAAGCTGTATACCTCTACCCCACAAAAGACGCCAAGGCGCCAAGAATACGAATATACAGTGCGTGCTGTGCCCCTACTCAGGTGTCATGTGAGTGGATATAACCCAGGTTTTTTTTTATATGTATAGATGACTGGCCCATTAACATTACATCAAAACTAAGACTCTTTTAAGATGACGGCGTTTTGTACAGAACCAGCCGCAGCACCGATGATCATTCTAACCTGCCACCTGATTTAGACATCATTAGATTGCGGTGTATGAAATGGCCCATGTCATTGAACCTAACAAAATGCAAACCACTCTCGTTTTTTTAGGGGCGAAGCTCCTAAAGCCATGGGTCTGTCCATCCCTTGTGTCTCGTGGTACGTGACCGCCGCATGCTTTCGGAGATGTCGCAAAGTGGGCCGCGTTGCACGCGCAAGAACCGGCTGCAACAGGCAGCGCAAACTCGGCACCGGGAGCGCGAGCTTGTCTGTGTTCGCCAACGGAGGCGCGAGCGCACGTGCACTGCGAGGGGGAGATCACGCAAGAGATCACGCCACGAACGCAGGCAGTCGTTCTCGGAGATCAAACGAGACGCAAGGACCTTTGCTCGTTTCCTCTCGTCTTGTTCGGGCACAAGTTCGCCCTAAATAAAAGTTCTTTCTTTACCGTTGTGACCCATCCTACGTGACAAATTGTGGTGGAGGGGCGGGGTAGTCCTCGATGGCGCGGGGTCTTTCACCAGGTCTGGGCCTGGGAGCATTGACTCCGAAAATAAAAGTTGATTTGTACAATGTACGCACACAGTCTTACGTCTTTCTTAATGATGTAATGGGCGAACTTTCACGGGAGAGTTACGGTTACCGATGATCTCCCCCTCTCGAGCTTCGCACCACTTATCATCATTCATTCCGTGGATATGGCGTGATTTTTTTGAACATGCCTCATATCTCACTGCACCTATCACGTCAACAATCTGTCGATCAGTGCAGTCACATTATAAAAATACCTCGGGGGGCACTTGACCTCATCGCTATGTTCGGCAAGGTATATTGACACCATTTTCTCGCAGGCCTTACGCAGTATTGAAAATCTTCGTCGTAATGTAAAACTTGATTCTCAGGAAATTAAGACTAGCCTATTTAATATTCCTAATGACGAAACTGGAATATGCACCCGCCATCTGGCATGAATCACAAGCATGCCTTATTGTACAAATTGAAGCCGTTCAAAACCCTGCCGCACGTTTCATCCCCTCGTCGTTTTCAAATCATGTCAGCGTCACCGCCCTTAAATAATCTATCTCCCTTACAACCCCTGAATCACGCCGCGTCATGGCTCGTCTGCACCTCCTTCACAGTTTCTGCTATTGCCCGCAAACAAAACACACGTCCCTAAGGCCGCCTCACACAACATTCATCGTTAATTAGCGTTTGAAACCGAATGAAAGCAGAGAAGGCACAGATGACGGCGCTAACTCTCAACTGTTTTTCTTACACGAAAACACAAATATATACTCAGAATGAACACGTGCCCAGGCCAACTCCCCAATAGTGCTCTATGCCCGCAATGGCCTCTATGCCTATGCATGAGATAACTTGCTCAAAAGATTTTTCTGTCTTGGCCCGGTCTTGGTGTCCTTCGATCGCTTGAATTACGTTATGAAAACAGTGTAGCGGCAATTCGCCGGCTTTCGCTCAGGGGCAGCAACGAACGCATTGGATAGCCAGTTTAAAAAAGAAAGCCACAAAACCAATGGAGAAACGGAAAACGTATTTGCTGCGACGAGCAAATAATGAAGTTCCCCTCCGTACTGGCGATAACTATAGCTTTCACTGTGCATTCATACGTGAAGGAATAAGTGAAAGCGTTAATTGAAAGGGCTGCAGAGTCCGTTTAAACGACACTTGCCCAATTGCTCCGATCGCCGGCAGAACATCAGCATTTATTTAGGCCTTTCTTCATAATGCCGTATTGCTATGGAACGCTTTGCCCGCCGATATCGCCACATGCATCGAAAAGAAACATTTTAGAGATAAGCTTGAAAAGACATTCGCGTAATGTACTAACTAGGCAATACTACTGTTGCGACTTGATGGCGTTATTGATATCTCAACTGCTTTTTGTATTAGAGTTCTGTTCGCTTGACTTCCCTGTTACCTTTCAAAATTTCTGAGTATTTTTAACTGAAGGTATCCTTTGTTTGCATTTTCGGCTTTATTTTTCAGATTGTTGTTTTTTGTTTGTTCAGTTCAATGGTACTCTTAGAAAGTTTGTTGTCTGACACTCTTCCCCCGGGCCAATGATGGTATTTTATATGAAATGGAGCGTGTTCTCGCGCGCGCGGCTTGCTTTTTGCTGTGAGCTTGATTGAGAGGCTTCACACTCAGAAAGAACGACGCTGCGTGCCAATGCTCCTTCGTGGATGGCGCCGACAGGTGCCCCCAAATATTGCCGATGGCATGAAACATAATCTTCAATTTCCGATGGCTGGCGCCCTTAAATGAGTTCGATTGATTGATTGATTGATTGATTGATTGATTGATTGATTGATTGATTGATTGATTGATTGATTGATTGATTGATTGATTGATTGATTGATTGATTGATTGATTGATTGATTGATTGATTGAACTTGTTGAGTGACGGGTTTTAAAGCCTGGCACGGTACACTCATTCGGGTGCAGAATAAGCCCTTCATATATAGAGATGATGCATACACACGCAATGGAAATGCTTAAAGTGGAAGTGTTTCCATGCGCAAAACGTTGGTCAGGTGGAAGAGTTCCCCCGAATAAACAGGTTCGTGTTCAAATTTATTCGATAAACGCAAGCACCATTCAAAGAGATTGCGATGCCAGTTGGCACAATAGGTAGTTTCTCCTCGCCAGACACCAACAGTGGCGTCGGTAAAGGCATTCCTTGCGAAGGTACCAAATACAAAAATATTATTGCAGCATTCTGCCCTCCCTAAATGAGCGCGAATTCTAAACAAAGCTTCCGACGCCCACCTACGTCCAAATGACGTTGAATAGCCTACTAATACCCTGGTAAATAAACTGGTTACAGGTGACTGTTTGCGGAGGCACTGGAAATTCCAAAAAAGAAGGGATCCTTGAATTTCGGAATAACAGAGGTAACATTAAGGCAAGAAGACCCAGTGGAAAAGTGTCTTCCCTGTTGCGTGGGAGGGACACTTCTTGTTATGACGCTAGTTGGGAGCGCAATCCGGATTCGGTATGTGACAAAAGTAGAGACGTACTTGATTTTCTAAATGTTTTCTGCAATATTCACTCTATTCATTCTTTCATAGACCGCGCCTAACAACAGTGAAATTCAAAACAATACGGCAGAATTTTGGTCTCACTTGTGAGCAACACAACGCAGTTTTTCTGTTATCTGCATGAGCAAAGCCTGCCTTCAGCGGGCTACTTCAGTTTATGAAGCCCCTCAACGTATCCTTCAGAGAACTGCTACCGCTAGACTAGTAACCACAGATGCCTTTATTCTCATATCAGCATGTATAAACAAGAAGAGCTAACTAACCCTTAACTTCTTTGAGCGAAATTGGCTTTCCGCGTGGACGGTGCTAAATGATTTCCTTCACAACTAGTGCTAAAAAATAATATTTGGTTGCAAATAATATTCGCCTTTATCGTTGATCTTGGAATTTTCAACCGCGCAAAGTGTAGTCCTCATCATGCCTTAATTTCATATTATTCTGCTTTTAGATTTTAGGCGCCTACTCTTGCGTGTGTTGACTGTAAACGTCCCCTTGTGGGTCTCAGTGCGAGTGAATTATGAGCCGCGCTTCCAAGATATAAGCAGTGTGATCTACCACATATCTCGAAGCTTTATACCATCTCAGCCCTGGATAGTTCTTGGAGTTAGAATTACTGATTGCTGTATAGCTTGCTCTGGGTTCTTGTGTCTTGTACAGAGCTATATTTGAGGCTTTAAAACCCCGGGAATAACGAAAGACAGTTCAAAAAGGGGTAAGAAATCTATTTTTAGTTATTTTACAACCGAGGGAAGAATATTACACATACGATGAAGTTTTATTGTTCGTAAATTGAGGACTAAACAGTTCTTTAGCGACGACAAATTCAGAAAAAAAGGCTTTCTGGATTTTTGTTTGGTAATCAGTTTCTTACCAAGAGAATTCTTGGCAAAACTGTAAAAAAGTAAAACATACTGAGTAGTAGCATGGTTACTAATGATTGCTCGTATATAAAACACGAGATAATTATCTTGTGACATCAAACTGAGCTCTCTGCAATTAATATTTCTCCACACAAAGTTACCTTTTTAGAGGTGCAAATATAACATTTAAATCACGAGTTGTTCACGCTTTTTTAGACGCTACCAAGTAGTAAACAGTTACTACATTTCTTGGAGTGCACATGTCCATGTACTATCGGCGTCAAATGAAACGCGAAGACGAAATTGTGAACCTGAACACACAAATAGCGCGATTTATTTCCATACAAGTTAAAATGACGCGTCCCTTAGTTACAAAAAGAAAGTTGGAAAAAGGGGATTTCCAAACATACCAATAGCAAGCCATTATATAAAGCAAGCCATTATATAAACTCGACGAACAGTGCTTTTCAATTTTGCACGTTCTGGTTCATATTTTCGTGTTCGCGTTTCATTTGACGCCGATAGTGCAATTTTCAGTCCTGCAAGCATCATCCTATGAGCATATTCGTCCGTTAGCCAAAACTAGCACGTTCAATTATTTTATATGCCGCTATTCCGTGCTCACCAATGATTCTTGAGCAGCGCTACCGGAGCAATTCCCAGCGAGTCTTCTTTTGTCTCCATCCTACCTGGCGTAATACAAGCGATGCTGTGTATCAAAAATCTTTCCTTTCTCAGGGCCAACAAGACAGCGTGTCCAGAAAATTAGAACGTGGACCCACACAATTCTCTTCTTATTTGTTTTAATATTGACCTCCGACAATATGTTTGGATCTGTGAAGATTTACAGCGAAGGAGCCTTCCCTGGGCTCTGAGCGAAATTGCCTGCGTCTATTCAGTCGCGTCAACAAATAATTGACCACGCTAGCTCCAGAGCTAACGTAAAATGATGTGAGCTGGAACGTACCCCTGAGATAACTATAATATTACGCTGAATTTTTTTCCTTGTCCTAATAGTTATTTGTGCAGTGAAGCCTTCAACGTTCCAGAATTCCCGTCTGATGTCTACACGTGGCCGTCTAGGAAGATCTTGTTTAAGGTTACAAAAAGCAGTGCTAAATATTCTTTTGTTCGAACTATCCCAAAACAAATTACATTACAACTGGCCACTCAGATGACTGTAATGTTAAACGAAGTTCCGTACACTTGCCATAAAATGTTAGGTTACATTACGTCACAGTCTGTTGATACCTGACCGGCTGCAGAGGGTGTGGTTACCGAAGACCGCTGTAACTCGTCTTTATATGAACTACCCCCCCCCCCAAGAAATTATATAGAATATGTATAGACTATTTATAAAAGAACTCAGCGTATGTGTCTTTATTCGATAAATATAGAACGTCACTATTCGTAAATCACTACGCGTATACATTTATCCAACCGTTTGGCTTCGCTGGTCTTGCGTCTTCACAGTTGCACATGGGCTCTGAATGTTTTGGTATGGTCATTAAAGAGCAATAATAAATAATTATCCTTATCCTCAGCAGCCTAATCATCAACCCAATATTCATTGTCTTCGTCGTCAGCATCACCGTCATTGTCCGCAATCAGCCTGCTTTTATGTCCGACGCAGCAAAAATGCTGGTAGTAATGGCTTTCAGCTATTCCTGACCTGCTGTGTAGGCATCCATTATTTGCACAAATTTCTCTCTCCCTCCACTGACTCCACTGTTTTCTTTCTACGTCTAGTGCCACCTCTCGGCCGCTACACCGCTAAGCTGATCGTCGACGCGTTTCCAATTCTTCGCATTCGGTGTTCAGCCACAGTCCACTTCTTTGAATTCATCTCAGCCATTATATCGCCCGCTCGACTTTTCTTCCTAGTCTATAAAACTCACATCCCATCTCTTAACGTGACGCGTATCAGTCTTATTTACAAGACTCGTTAGTCCTACCTGAGATGCATTTCAAGATTATCAATTTGGCCCCACGTTTCTGCGTCATGAGTCATCACTGGGAGTACGCATTGATGTATAATGCATACTGTCACTGTCACTGATGCATTTCTCTAACAGAGCTAGCATAGCATGGATATTCTTCAGAGTTCTTCCCGAATTCTCTCCAGTACGCAGTAATTTTCCGTCTGATTTTACGTGCATGCGTTTTATACGGACTCACACATTCCTGACACAATCACGGGTAATTTATTGTATTTCAAAGCCTAGAAAAAGGTGGTGTTTCGCAAGTGGTTGTTAATTTCGTCCCCCTGATATTTATCTACCCCCTTAGGAGGCGCTCTTTTATAGAAAAGCTCGTGAAGCATTTTGGCATGCCTTCGCCCGTACTATTGAAGACGGCAGCGTGGTCCAGAAATTGTAAGTGGAATAAATATTTTCCAACGAAGAAATTTATATTGGTCACTCACGATAACATCTTTGTGCACGTTGTGGCGGGAAAATTGCCTCGGCAGGAGACAGCAGACGCCACTTGAAGAAACCGCATTGAATGCACGCACCCTTGCGAGCATCCAGGCGCCAACCGCAGCATTGAATTCCTCTATCGAGCTCCCCTAGGGACAGCGCGTCGAGGGAGTCTATGTCGAGCACTCGCCAACAGCAGCGCCACATTTAGGCAAGCGTTCGCCGGGCAGCTCCGAGCTGTCGTTTTTCGCACTTCCCTGCGCCATCTCCCCTCTAGGGAGACGGCAACAGACTCGGAGGTAAACCAAGTGACCGGTTGAAGGATGAGAAACAAATGTGATCAAAAACAATTTACGACCGAAAAGTGGTTGGAAGTATATAAGAAATGCGCCCACGTAAAGTGAATGACGACATTATCATGTTACGCTGAAGTTGCATAATAAAAAGACACCTTCGGTGACTTCTGGGAACCTTAAAACGTTACGTAAAAACTCTTTAGAGACCATCGGTATCAGTGTTTTTTATCTAATACATTTCATAATGAAATTGCTCATTGTATTACGGTAAAACGCAAATACTATTGGTTGCTACGTTTCTAGGTTGGAATGTGGCTTTCAATCTAGTTACGTTGAATGGAACGACGACTGCATGTGGCTTGTGTTTGGGAGATGCTTGCATAAAAAAAACATTGGCGCAGTCGCATCGGAATATTCGTGCTTGGCATCGCCATTTGCCCACGTTGTATCTGACCTGTCCTCTGGTCCTAGGCTGGATCCAGTGTTAAGTACGTTATATCTAAAAGGCTAACATTTATGTAGGACAACATGGTGATTGTATTAAGCCAAGTTGGTGTAGAAGACCTCCCTGAAGATCCTAACTCCCACCCCTTACCAGCACGATTGAGCCGCCATATTACTTTAGAAAACCGCGTGAGCTTGGGTGGCGTAGTCGTTAGGATCTGCCCACCGAACAAGACGCCAATAAATAGAAAATACTTTGTTACACGTTATAGCAAGCTTTCCGCGGTTGCGATCAACATTTCCGTGCTTTACGGCGAAAATCTGAAGTTGCGAATAAAAATATTTACACGAGAGTATTCGTCGGGGCACTTATGTCTGCTTACGTGCATTACAGGTGAAAACTTAGCCATACATACTGGCACCTTCTGAATTGCTACGCCGTATTTGCGTCTCTTTTAAAGCCGAGCTTTAGTGTCGTCACTGACGCTGTTGCACGCCAATAGGCCGTGTAGGAAAGTCAACTTCCTCTGTCGAGCGGTTGTGAATAATCGTGGGTGAAGCGAAAGAAAAACTTGCCCTGGCCGGAATCCAACCTGGGTCCCTGGAGTTAGGAAGCCGGAGGCTATTTGATTGCTCTATTGAAACATGGCCGAAGCGGTTTGGAAAACTCGGACGACAATCAGAGAGTTCAATACAAGAAGAATTGTGTTGCTGTGCCTGCAGTAGCGCTGTCAGCCCCAAGAAGCTAGGTCTAACTTTCCATTTTTGGATTTAGGACATGAGGCCAAGCGTCCTATCGTGGGGTTTAAATCTTTAAACCGGCCCCACTAAAAAATTGCTCACTCAACGCCAAGCAGCAGGTACCAACTTTGCGCCGTACACCCCAAACCCAAACGTTAGGCCTAAGGAGGGCACAACCGAGAGTTGCTGTTGGTATTCTAGAAAAGCAGTGCGTACCTCAAGAACTCGCAGTGTGGGATTGGCCAACCAAACAATCCATTATAAGTAAGCTTGGCATTCAACCATCATCGTCATTCGACGGTGGGGTGCATGATTTTTTTTACTTCTGTAGCATTTTAGCCCCTCTGCAGGATCGTCTTCGTCAGTAGCAATAAACTGCATTTCCCAGTTTTGATGTCATTGTCGCCAGGTGGAAATTACTTCGAGCGTTTGTTTTTTGGTACACTGTCTTTGCGCCTCTTTTTCGCAGCAGTTGTCTTCCTTTTAAGGTGCTAATTGTGCCAGCAAGCGATCTGCAACATAGCACTGTTTCACTACAACCAGGAATCTGCGCGGCTAGTGTGCACCAATTATACTTACGTAATAAGACTCTCAGGTGACACGGGGCACGCACTATTATACAAAATTTACAGTTCTAATCCACCATATTGGGAATTTTCTGTAGGGGGTACATAAGCCCCTCAAAGCTTCTGATCTCTGGGCAGTCCCTCAATTGGGTATGTGTAACAAAAAAATGTGCGACAAAAGTTTGTCTCACCAAAGAGATAATCTGTCCCTATGCCTTAAAAACTACATTTTCTTAGTGCAAGTTCTACCCGACGCAGAGGTTAGCTTAACTAAGAACTTTTGCAGGCGGGCGTCTCTAGGGGACTCTGTCTCTTCGGGCATCGAAAATTTCTTGATTGCCACTGGCGTTTTCTCGAAGTTTACATAAACTTACTCCGATATTTGAAAACATGACATTCTTGTCAATCTGCTCTAACGTCAGCCCTGACGGTGCAAACTCCTTTAGTTGGCGCTGTGACGTCCTCATTGCTCTGAACGATGTGAGGCTACACCTTCTTGAATGCTTACAACGAAATCTATGTTTGGAATGTGGAAGTGCCCATAGTGACAATAACTGAGCAGTACTTCTGAAGCACGCTATTGTCAAGGCCCATTGTTCACATGGAATAATGAATGAAACATTCGCTTAAAGGAAGAGATAGGAAAATGTGTGGGGAGATAATTGCTAGCAAAACCTGGGGTTTGGGGAGTTAGTTCGACATGAGTGAAAAGAGTTAAAGTCGCGAAAACGAGGGCAATAGCACAATCGAACAAGACAGAGAAGGCAGCACATCAGCTCAACTTTATTATTAAAAAACTGTATTTAAACGTTATTCACATATAACGTCACAGATTTCGCTATTGTCCGCATTCCAGGATTTCAGTTCCACTTACTGAAAGAGAATTATACGGTTTGCTGACGCACTTGTCGTCCTCTTTCTGGATTAGGAACGCTTCGATAATTTCTCTTCAAGCCATATCGCATGGTCTCACCTAAGAATGCACTTGCGTTTTTAACAGCAGAGCTATTTAGGCTCTTCGCCGCACCGCGAATGAAACGTAAAAAAATGCCAAGAAAATGCCGAGCGCGCGTACCAACTTGCGGGATTGGCAAGTAATCGGGAGTAAGGGGGACTGTTGCGCCCGATACACGAAACTGTAAAATAGAAAGTCAAGCATAAGCAATCATGAAAGAGCGTATCACCGCAAGACAGAGTCCGTAAAAAATTTGGTAGTTGAGGTTGATAAAAAAGAACAAGCTTTTTGAGCAGGTACCTATTGCTTATGTTGCTGTACAATTTTAATGATGTAAATATTAGCAATGGGTTTTGATGATCCTTTGCGTTGTACTATTTTTTGTGGTATATTTATTTCGCCGATTTCTTTCTCCTAGTCGTATGTTCTCACTCATACTGCGTAACCATGCTTCCAGACTTTAATTTATTCGGAATTCCTAACGGATTGTTTCCATTGCATGTAAAATTGTAGTTTTAATCTATTTTAGGTACTAATAGTTGGTTCCCCGGCCCGTTTTGCCACCTTGGGACCTTCTTCTTTAATAAATGTTGTTGCAATGTTGTGGCGATGTCAAAATTCAACAGCACAGGCACCTGGTCTCTGATACGTATACAGGCTTGCGGGAAGGCTTGCGCCACGTGAGGGGCTCGCAAAAAGAACAGAAAAAATACCGGGTGCAAGTGTCAGTCAGCGTGTGGGAAAACATCGTCGCCGACAAAACGACTGTATTCGGCTCCTGACCTCACTACCTCCGCTTTGCTAAGGGCGACCACCTGCCCTCATAAAACTGGCAGACGCCTCGACGGCAGCGGCAGAACTATCTCCAACTCTGTGCCACGCACATGGAGAATGGGGTGACCTACGAGGATCCGCACACGCACAGAAGAGGCGGCTCATCAGGAAGCGCGTCGCACTGCCAGGCGAGAATGTAATCGCCCGGATTAACAAGAAGAAGTATTAGTGCAGATCTCCAACTGTGAGGGAGCGCTCCACGAAGAATTTTAGGCGGCAGACGGTGACGTGCACGTAGACTGAAGAGACTGCTGTTCAAACAAAGCATATGTACTCTTTTCTTTGCGTTTGAGTTGGTCTTCTGCTGACGAACACTACAGATATATAATATATATATAGGTATACTCAGGGTAAGTGGTGCTCAGTGGCTTGCATGGCGCTCTTCGAGTTTAGCTTGGTGAGACAAACACAGCGCCGCTGTGACATCACGCTTGCGATGGTCGGACATTCCGCCTCAAGCTTTGTTTTGCAATCCCTCTTGATGGAATTGTGTTTTTAAGCTCTTGGAAAGCGGACTAGAACGCAATGGGCTAGATAATAACGGCAGAAGAAAACTACTTTAGTTGTTTAGTTTGGCAATAAATGGACATCCAGCGCTTGATATGTCTGCGTTGGATACTGCGGCTTTCCGGTTCCCTTCTTTGCACCGTATCTGTTTGGTTGAACCCTGCTTAAACGTCAGGTAGCTTAATTTTTCAGCCTATCAACACCAGCGAACGGAATGATACTTGAGAAAGCTTTACCTGATAAATGTTGGGAACCTTATGAAAAGCCACTAAGGGAGCTTCACGGGTTATATATATATGCACCAGACCGGTATTCTGGAGGTCGTGGGTTCGGATCCCACCTGGCGGGCATTTTTTCTTCACTTTCTTTCTTTCTTTCCAAATTCTTAATCTGTTTCAATGATCTACCACATCCTCCCCTTTGCTTTCCGAGGTTTTCTCGACTGCCAACCCTTATTTCTGTGTTATTTTCAACGAGCCCCTCATTTCCTATATATATATATATATATATATATATATATATATATATTATGCGGGTGCACATGTGGGTGCTGCGTCCGAAATATAGCCTATACTTTGAGGAATAAAACACAAAACCCTACGTCATACCCCGCTACCATTACCTGAACTAAATAAATGGAACAACAAATTTCTCATTCAAACGAAAACGAGAGTGACCTAACGGCACAAAAAACAAGAGAAGTGCGATTGCGAATTGCAAAATTCTTACTGCTTGCGAAAGAAGCATGTTGCCGGCTCTGTTTTCGTGTACGTTTGGCTCGTTTCCTACAAGCAGTTTTCTTATGTGTCAATTGCATCTTTATCAAAACCAAACACATTGCTTAAACGGCGTAAGTTGCAAATCCTAATAAAGAATGCATGCAAAAATGCCTATTATGTGGTGAAATATAGGCCTAACGGAGCTGGCTAATTCTGATTCAAGAAACATTGCCCATAATGTGACGAGCAGTCAATTTGGCAAGGCGTGCACTTCCATGTCGGCAAACGTACAAGCGTTCATCCCGTTTCTTACCTGAGTCATTCATCCAAACACCGAAACAAACACTGCTGTAATAACTAGTTTTGATCTCAACTCAGCGCCATCTTTAGGTTTAAGCGTGACAGATCGACAGGTTATTGCCTTTAAATTCAGCTAAGTACATCGCCGCTCTTTTGAGGGGTGGGCTTTTAGTTACTAAAAATACGATGCTTTGGCAGCAAAATGTCTCAAAAGCATCAATTGTACTTTCCACATATGTGGCCTAGTCGTTGGTGACCGTGTAATTGTAATTGTGGGCAGAGCAGACTGATTTCCGCAGTACCACTGCTCTAACCCCATGGTTACGAGACGTGGTCAAGCTGACGCTCAGTGGCGACAGAACGGTGTTGAACACTCGAAGAAGTGCCCTCTTTTTTCGGCCATTCGTGCAGTTCGTCTCGAATAAACTATTAAAATCTTGTAGAAAGCAAATATGAAACCTCAAATAGTTCATAGTGAATGACACCAATTTCCATGATAAAATAAGTCAGTGCCCGTAATCTCAACTGTTGTGATAAAAGTGCAGTAGTAAGCAGCCAGTGCAAAGAGCGAACTTGCCTAGACCGCGTCTGCCAGACACGCAATTGTTTACCACAAGACCGGGCCGCATTCAATCCATCCTGGAGAAAAATTGCGGCATCTGCTAGAGGCCTTGCGTGCAAGTGAATGCCAAAGTCTTTGCGTATACCCCGTTTGCGACGTTGCCGAAAAGCATCCGGACATAGGGACGCACGTGGCTAAGACTGGCTGCCCGGGGGCACACCGTTTGTCGGCCAGCCGGCACAGAATCAAAACTTAAAAACACAGCCGAGATTTACCGACGGCCTTTACTTCAACTCCACCCAATTTCACCGACGTGACTTCTATCAAATAATCTCCTTTCACCCAGACGTCAAGGTGAGAATGCGAAGCAGAGAAAATAGGAATTTTGACATCATACATGGTTGCGTTAATGACGCTGAATTTCATTTCTTGCGAAAAAATCAACAAAATGCTTGTCAGCCGCAAGAAATGCCCCGAGCATCGATATTCCTTCCTTGTACTCGTTGTAGTTTATTTTGGCCTCCCTGAAGACTCTGCTCTCTTTTCTTTTTTGCAGGCTTTCTCCAAGAACAGTGCGTAGGAGGAGTCACCGGAATCTCGGCTGTCGTTTTGGTGCTTTAAAAATGATGCGAAAAGAATTCTAATTGCAGAGAAATCGCCGTTCATTAAGCATAATACATAATAACTGCAACAAATTCGTATGTTTTACTGTGGTGAAGGTACGTTCGGGAGCAACTAAGTTTCTGTTACCTTCATTTGCATATTTCTCAACTTGCACCAACTGTAACATTTTTATAACCGATACCCGGACGTTTTTGGTTTTCACCCCAGTAAGAAAAGCGGCCGTCGCGGCCCAAAATGGAACGTGTCATAGCCTTGACGTCGCACTTTCGCAGCTTTACCGTTACTAGAGTCTCCGCATGACGATTAATATGGCGCCAACTTGCGAACTGAAACAATGGCCAACGACTGAAGACGTAGGAGGGCTCTTATCTCGGGCTTGTGGTTTGTACGTGTCAGGAGTATTTTCATCCTTGCTTTTTGTTGTACGTCAGACTGCGTATTATTACGCTCGTTCCCATAAGAATGCCCTTTGTGCTGTACAAAACGCCACTGGATCTCCTGGCTTCCATAAATGTGCTGTCCTCGTAGTCTGCGAAGACACATTGAGATATTTTCCGCTGTACACAAAGGCGACGACGCTATTATTTCCGGGGGAATTCCCATCGAGGAGTCGAAAAGCCTAACGGCAGAAATACAAATATGATGAACAGTACCTTCTCTTGTTAAAACTAATAATGCCGGCTAGCATGCCCAGCAAATGCTCAGTATGTGCGTAATGTAGGGCACACTGGCATGTCCTTTACTAATATTGCTTCAGTTTTAGTTTTGTTTCACTTTTTTCTGTGTTACACTGGTCCGCAAGTGGTTCTAGCTCATATATATACGAGCATTTTCAGCAGGTGAACCTACCTTGTTCATATGGCCATAATTGTGATCGCCTATTCCCCGCGTAGATGGCAGTGCCTGGTGTTTGGTCAAAGTGCCGGTAAATATTTAGCAGTTACAATGAGACCCTGCGGGCCATCATTGTACACGTTTCAGCTAGTTCGCTAGTTCACGCCAGTCCTGGTGCTTTACGCCAATGATACAAATCTATTAATGGCGGGCCGTAATGAGAGAGTCTGAATAAAAAGTAAATGAAGAAGTCAAAAACTTGTATTTATGTTGCCCAGCTAATGTCATTTAACTTAACCCTCAACAGACAGTTTACACAGTATTGCACTCAGAGGCTAAATGCGTACGAGAACTATCTCCTGTTACTCTGGTTTTTACTATATCAAGAGATCGACACACAGGACTTCTACAATGGGTTGAACTACGTTTATTATAGGTTGCGTTCTGCGTCGTTGGGCGGGGTTAGATAAGGTTGATTGCAGTTGGGCTGGAATAAGGCAGGTTATGACACGTTAGGTTAGGTTATGCTTGGTTCACTCAGTTTATGTTATGTTAGATTACGTTGGGACGTATTATTATTCAGCAAAGTTTAGGCCAGGCAGCTTTTACAGAAACTGCCTTACGAATTTCCAGGATGTAATTCTCACGGCTGCCGTGAGATTAAACGCAGCCTATTTATAATTCTTCGTTGATAGCGCGCACTAACAACACAAAGCTTTTAGTTATTCTTATAGATGATCACTGAAAATGTACGAATGTTATATGCTTAATCATAAGCAGTGCATGTTATGGATAATGTGCACTTGCTCGATGTTGGAATTCCTTAAAATCAGACATACAAGTCAACTTATTCCATGCATGCGTACACTGCCACATAAATTACTGTATCGTAGCCTCTGGTTGCACATACAAAACACACATTCTTCAGTTTTGAGAACGAGCACTTCGAGTTGTTTTACGTTGTACAAGTAACTAAATAGTGAACATGTTCGAGTTTTTTTTTTTCACGTACTAAATGTCTAGAGTTTAGTGACGTAAAACATTGCTCACTCAGTGGCTAAGGCGTTGCGCTGCTGAGCACGAGGTCACGGGTTCGATTCCCGGCCGCGGCGGCCGCTTTTCTGATGGAGGCGAAAAGCAAAAACGCCCGTGTGTACGAGATTTCGGCGCACGATAAAGATCCCCAGGTGGTGAAAATTAATCCGGAGCCCTCCACTACGGCGCGCCTCATCGCCTGCGTTGCGTCGGCGCGTTAAACCCCACAATCAATCAAAACATTGCTCAACTCTTGGCGTAAAGTCTTCATCCCAAATTAAATATAAACAGAGTTTGCCTGCAACATTCTCATCAAACCACTGATACCATCCCACAACGTCTTCTGTTGCCGAAACTTCGTACCAATTAACAAAAAAATGCACTATAATTCAAAGGCGTAACTTGCTGGAATAGTTGGAATGCCGAAACTCAGAGCCTAGCCTCTTTTGTATTGTTTAAAAAACATGTCAAGCAACATCTGATGTGTGAAATTGCATGTCATCGCGCGATTTTTGTTCTTTACTTTTATCCTTTTTTTGTTGGCGCACTTTCCACTACCAACGTGTTATAAAAGTGTAGTATTAATTAGTTGTGACGCTTTGGCAACATTGTTTGGTCCCTGAGTACACTGTATGTTTGCATGTGTACCGTTTTTAGATTAAACAATTAACTTCAGTCTTCAGACTTGCGGAGTTAAGCCTCAGATGAACAGGTAAAATTTTATCTAAAGAGGTGTTGCGTAGCCGGCGCACACACGGTGCCTGGAAGACAGACGACACCGGCGCTGGGAACGGAACCGGTTATTTGTCAGAGAAGAGAGTATTTAAGCATAGTCAAGGGAGAGGGAGTTGGGAAGGAGGAAAGGGCGGGGAAAGACGCCACGCCCAGTTGATACTTCACACGCCTGGTTCAGGAGGCGGGAGATAACATAGCATGACGATTTACAACAAGGGTTCTGGTACCACTTCTGCTAGAGGTGCAAGCAGCCGTTTTACCGAACGAAGCGAAACCGTTGCGGTTTATGTTGGTACGGCTGCGAGTGCCCAAAAGCTATCAGCAGCACGTTAGGCAGACTGCGAAATTAAATGGACGCATAACATAAAAGGAGTCACAAGACGCCGAAATATATTTAATAAGATTTTTGCGTGGCGCAAACAGGTGTTTATGATCTCCGAATGTATTATTGCTATTATTTTATTTGGTTTCACCTAACCGAGTACGACACCAAAGTTTTATCTTCCTTTTTCTTGCTTTCATCGACACCCAAAGGCCTGGCTTACGCCAAACAGCACATTATATATGTGAGCGCGCGAAAAGTATTACATTTAACAGCCAGAAAATCGTGTTTAAGTTTCCCGTGCTTCCAAACCATACGGCGGTAATGACAGAACCGCGGTATGACGTCGCCGTTTTGTGAGGACGTCAAAACACTCCGGATGCCAGTTGAGGCGTAGTTTCGACCGACCCGCCACCGAAGCTGAGCTGCCGGGCAGCCTGAAGCGTTAGACTTACCTTCTGGAGAAAATTCGATGACCGCTTTTATAATAAGTCCTGATGGCGACTTCTATTGTGATTCTGAGCTATATTATCGGCTTCTTTCCGGCGTGTTGAATTTTATTTTTGGTAAGATTGCCTTTCTGGGCAGTGGTTCTGCCTGTAGCTCTGGCTACGCGCATCAGTTTGCGAACACATCAGCGCCCAGGCACCTCTTTCCTGGCCGCGCGTGTGAGGCGGCGTCACGAGTTTTTGACGAGCGTTGAAGGTGTACTGCTGTGTCACCTCTTTTCCATCCCACGGGGTGATTTCATGCCGATGTTCATCTTCTGCGCGCCGCTCCCGGTGGTGTTCCGTCAGCGCGAAGAATGAGATCAAAATTTAGGACGTTCCAAGCATCGTAGGCCGCTCAAATTTCAGCCAGGGTATTCCGCTGTGTAAATGAAGCGACCTGTGTAATAATATTAAAACAAAAAGTTTGTTGCGACTGCGCTTATAGACATTGACAGCCATGGCCACAAGGTTTATTTGTCTTATGAGGGCGTCTGTGCTACCGTAGCCCGTGGCCTGAGCACTGACGTGGGAGCGCAGCAGGGGATTCGTAGCAGTGCAATAGACGCCGCCACGGTCCATGCAGGCTGAGAAAACACTGGAAAGAACCCCGGATGGTAATTATACAATTTCTCATTAAGAGTATCCCGAAATAAGAAATTAGAAAAAAAACAATTAACTGTTTGTAGTGGTCTGCGGAAATTTCATGAAATGGTACACAGCACATAAAGCGACGCAATGCAAACGAACTCATACTCCCAGCGAACGAATACAATTAGTATACGCTGCACATGATTGAAATAGTGCTTATACACATTGAGAGTAAAGCTGCTTTTGGTGCAAATCCTGTGGACAAGATCGTTGCGTATTAGCAATCAATAGACAGCTTCTTGCGTTCAGAGTTCTTTCGCTCATGGCGCGTGGCTTAACTTCGCAAACGATCTACCGGTGTGTGGTTTGCCTTTTTAACACATTAACGTAAGAACAAATTAATTCATGTGTATTTTTACTAATTTCCATGTTTACTCGATTGTAACGTGGCCACGATTGTAACGCGAGGGGTGACTTTTCATTCCATCCAGAGGAAAAATATAAAAACGACAAATAACTTGAGGGATAACTTTTTGTGGCTTCGAAAATGAGGAACTGCCAAAATACTCATAGAAGGCCAGCAGAAGTATAGAAAACCACATCTATTTTTCAAACACTGTGAACACATGCCCACCTGATAACCATCTGTCACGTGACATCGTTTGTTTTGAGCTGTATCAGGGTAATACCAACCCCTATTCGACTGTTGCACTGTTCCTTGCCGAAAAACAGGCGGTGACTGCTGCCGGCCGTGTCCCGGATGCTGTAGGAGCTGTGCGGCCGGAGGCGTAGCTAGAAGGATCTCCCTCGGTACTTCAGAAGATGAAGTACCAGTGCTTGAGATTGCCAGGGAAGAGGGAGTGGCGGGTTCCCTCGCTGGCGATCACCAAGCGCAAGCTGCCTGGGATAGGGATAAAATAGGTAGGAAAAAATACCGATTAAGTAAGGACAAAATAGTGACTCATATGAATCAATAGTTATAGTATCCGTGGAGTTCAATAGAAATCTGCACAGTAACCATGACATACCGGATAATGCCCATGGAGGAAATAGTTCCGAGGAGGTATACATCCCCCCACTAATTAAAGAAGTAAGAAAGGCTTTGAAAGAAATGTAAGGGGGTAAAGCACCTGTTGAAGATCAGATACCAGCAGACCTTTTGAAGGATGGCCGGATAATTGTACTCGAAAAATTTGCAAACGTGTATGTGCAATGCCTAATGATTGCGAGTGTACCAGAATCTTGCGAGAATGCGAAAATCATGGCAAGACAAAAGAAAGGTGACACGAAGGATTTAAAATATTGCCGGTCAATCAGCTTACTGCCAGTCGTCTACCAGGTGCTTACCAACGTAACCGCTAACAAATTTATGCCACCTTAGATTTCAGTCAACCTAACGGACAAGCAGCGTTTCGTAAAGGCCATTCAACAATAGACACATTCGCATGATGAATCAGGTGAAAGAAAAATGCGTAGATTATACCCAACCGCTATATATAGCTTGCATAGAATATGAGGAAGCATTTGCCTCAGTTGAAACCTCAGCAGTTATTCAGGCAATGACAATCGGGGTGTGGACGAGCATTCCGTAAGAATACTCGAAAACGTCTAGAACTGGTCCACAGCTGGCGTAGTCCTTTATAAGGAGAGCAGTAAAACACCCATAAGGACAACCGCCATATAACGAGACGTAATCTGTCAAATGTTATTTACAGCATGTTAGCAAGAAATATCCTGAATATTAGATAGGGAGCCGTAGGGGGTAAGGGTTAATGAAGAATACCTGAGTAACCCCAGATTTGCTGATGACGTTGCCTTGCTAAATAACTTGGGATACGAATTACACAGCACGATTACCGCACTGCACAAACAGAGATATGCAGAAAACTAAGGTAATGCTAATAACCTCGGTACAGAACATCGGTTTGAGATAGGTTTCGAGGCAGTGGACGTGGTATGCGAATGTATGTACTAAGGCGGAGTAGTGGCCCGGGACCCCAAGTTAAGGAAGAGATATTTAGAAGGATAAAAATAGGGTGGAGTGCATACGCAAAACATTCTCAGATAATGAATGGCAGCCTACCATTGTTCCTGAAGAAGAAAGTGTATGACAGCTGCTTCTTTCCGGTACTCACCTATGGGGCAGAAACTTGGAGTCTTATTGAGAGGGTTCAATTTAAATTGAGAACGACTCAGCGGGCAATGGAAGGGACGATGATCGGTGTAAGGTTAAAGGACAAGAAGAAAGCGGAGTGGGCCAGGGAGCAAACGCGAGTTAAGGATAAATTAGTAGAAATTAGGAATAAGAAATGGGAATGGACAGGGGATGTAATGCAAACAGAAGATAGCCGTTGGTCATTAAGGGTAACAGAGTGAATCCCTGATGAAGGTGAGCGGGGCGGAGAGCGGCAGAAGCTAGGTGGGTACATCAGATGAAGACGTTTGGGGGGTGAAATCGGTCGCATCTAGCACAGGGGATGGATAATTGGAGATTAATGGGAGAGGGCTTTGCCCTGTGGTGGGCGTAGACAGGCTGGTGATGATAGCGATGATGGTGATGACGACAATAAATTCAGCCACGCGCCTCTGGAATTCGTCGTTGCGGCTGTAGCGAGGCGCACATAAACCTTTTGAGCCGGCTTCACACGCTAAAAGGGGCTTCGCAGGAGCCACTATCCACGGATGACCGGCACGTCTTCACTGCAGGCAGATTTTAGAGGCTTTAAAATAACCCAAGGTGATCCGAAAAAGAGCAGAAACCCTAAAGGCCTACAAAAACCACCGAAGGTCCTACACAGTATGATGCAAAAAATTACACCATCTCCCCGGAGGGAACTATGTGGTGATGCAAAGCATCTCGGAGTTCCCAACCCTCCCGTCGCTCGCGGCCGCTTTCGCGGTACGGTCGCGTTGACGAGCGGCATCCGGATCCGCTTGGCGACGCTGGCGTTTCGAAGCGGCTTGGCGTTCGCGAACCGCATCCGGATCCGCTTGGCGACGTTGGCGTGCCGAAGCGGCTTCGCTTTCTCGCAGTGTGGGATCCGCTGCTGGACGCTGGCGTTTCGAAGCGGCTTCACTTTCGCCAGTTCACTGACAGAATTGTTGGCGTCCATTCAGTTCATCGGACAAGCAGCAACTGAGGGAGCGGCGCGCGGAAAGGAGCGGAGGAGGAGCAGCGCGCGCGCTATCGCACAGCTGGCGTGGAGAGAGATTACAGGAGGAGAGCGGCAATAACGCACAGCTGGTGGGGAGAGGGGGAGAGGTGCGGATGGACGCCGACGGACGGACATAGCCCCGAACAAGATATGCTTTGCATCTAAAACAAAAGCAAAGCGATGGGTACGCCGTGACCACCATTACTGTCACCACTGGAAAAAACATACAAAAAAAACAAAAAACAAGGGAGCCGGTCTTAGCTTGTAGTGAATGGAAATGATTTCGCACATGTCAGCATAGATCGCGAAATGGCCAGATCTGTAGGCCTCGAAAATATCTAGGTGAATTATTGCGCTTTTTAGGCAATTGTGACACGAGGGTGGACTTCAGATCACCAAAATTAGAACAAGAATTAGCGGTGCAATCGAGTAAATACGGTAACAAGAACAGCACTGAAAAAAGGGCTCAAATTCTAGGCCCAATTCGTATGAAACAGCACGAATCCGTTTAGTCGTTAAGTAAAATGAGTTTTATCGTACATCGTGAAAAGCTATGGCCTGAGAAACCCGTTTATACACAAATCAACAGTTATAGAGGGAAACATTCTGAGGATCCGGTGACCTGCTAGGTAAGTATTGCGACTGCGCTGAAGATTAATTAAAACTAATTCCCGCTTTACGTCGGGAAATACAGCTCGGAATGGAAAAAAAAGATATGCATTCTTTGATGTTGCGATATAGACGAACTATACATCAAGGTCGTTTGGGGGTGCGTGTAACGGAAGTCCCTTCGTTTCGGCGTAAATCAATATCGGCCCCTTGACCTCACTTGCCTACCTAGTGGGCGTGCTCTTTTATACCTGGCGACCCGTATTGTTTTTAAAAAGTTTTGCTACACATATTCAGCGCCCCACAATATTAGGGGAGAAATGCCTCGAAGTAATGCCTCGGGCCCCATGGCTTAACGGATTTCCGACTATGGCTTAACTGATGGCCCCAAAAAAGCTGTGAAAGCTATGCCTGAGCAGCGTCTGCGAAGTCAACACTTCCTACGCACTACGTACAATAGTAGTGGCTATGGCGTGGAATCTGAATCGCTCTTAAAAGCACTGCATTTGAAAGCCACGCTGGCTCGCCTGTGAACACAAACCATACCCAACGCGAATATCGCCATGGTTCACACCTGCATTACCAGCTCCCTATATTCCGACATTAGTGGCTTCATATTTTTGTCGCTTTTACCACCCACTTGAACCCCCTTTCGTTACGCTAGCTCTCTGGTCGGAAACGGCGTGTTATCATTGATAATGCCGGCTTGAGCAATTGAGCGCTCTCGCATGCGGTATCTGCAGGCTAGCTTTCTTAGGTTCTTACGGAGTGAGATGGCGCAAGCAGAGCCGGGGATTTCGTGCTTAAACAGAGAAATAAGAAAAAGAAACGTGGTTTTGCGGCCACTTAGATGTCGACACCATCCCCCCTGGAAGATTCAGCGAACCATGGTGAAGCAACGCAGGCGGTTCGGCAGATCTCGGCAATGCGCCTTTTTTTCTGTCCGTCGAGGCAGCCATTTGCGGTCTGGGAAGTGTCTAGGTACTAATATTTCAGGAGTGTTACATACTCAGTGTCTTTCGCTAGTGGTCGTAGGTACTTTTTCAGCCTCGAAAGCCTGCCCATAAAGAATTCCAGCGATGTGGTTCAGAGGGGAGCGAACATTTGGAGCAATTGCAATCTACTACGGTCAACCGCAAGAAAACGGCTAGCGGGTGGGTCGTTCTGGCCGTTGAATATTACAATTAATAGCTCATTTTCAAACTGATACCTTGATTGATCGATTGATTATGAGGTTTTATGTGCCGGCGCTAGACAAGCGACGAGACGAGCCGTAGTGGAGGGCTCCGCAATAATTCTGGCCAGCCCGTGTGTACGAGATTTCGGCGCACGTTAAAGATCCCCAGGTGGTCAAAATTAATCCGGAGCCCTCCACTACGGCGCGCCTCATCGCCTGCGTTGCGTCGGCGCGTTAAACCCTACAATCAATCAAATCAATAATTCTGGCCACTTCGGTGTGTTTAACAGTCACCGAAATTTCGAACACACGTGCGTTTTCGCTTTCTGTATCCACCAGAACAGCGGTAGCCGCGACACGGAATGAAACCCTGAGCCACCGCGCCAACGAAACTGATTTGTTGCTTAGACCGAAGCCTATTTGTTGCGGACTATGCCGAAATATAGCAGTAAAGTGCAGGGATGAATTTTTCACCTTTTTAAACTGTAAATAGAATTATTGCAGTATCCACAAGCGTCAACAACACCTCGCATTTTACTGAGTTTTAGTAAGATTCTGCGGGAATTTCGCTGTGTATGTGCGTGCGGTGGCTCTCCCAAATCTTGGAAAATCTTAGTAAAACTTCATAGAAAGCGTGGTACAACAAAGGAAGGAGTTCAATTCTTTGCTACCTGAACCACGCCTGAGCCCCGCCCCAGTCGCCATTTGGTAAATCATAATTATAAAGGCGGCGTTCCCAAGCGGGCAGGAACCATTATTATATACCGCGGAGTGTACGAGCAATGCACACTCGTTTTCAGAAACGAGGGAAACGGCGCGTACATATACACTTAGGTACAGTTAGTTGAAGCATTGACCAAACTTTATACTTTTATTCTCAAATGTAACTATTGCGAATATCTTTAAAGGCCTTGCGATATAAAGGCAACCAAGTATCAAGAAATCTAGGGACTCTGCGAATGTTTACGTATGACTACAAGTGATCAGTGATCAAATAAGATGCTGCAACGCATTAACTAAGGTCACAAGGTGTCATCTGCTGCCGTACATTGGTTGTGCTTCACAGTATGCGTGTAATCGTTATATTCCGGAGGCCCCAGATTCTATTCTCAGTTCAGCAAATTTTTTTTTCGTATTTTGATTCCTGTTGCGTTCTCGGACAGTTGTAGGACAATTTTTAAGAGGACTCGGGTGCGATTCCGGGACGCGCCAGCCGCTTTTCTAATGGAGGCGAAAAGCAAAAATACCCGTGTGTACGAGATTTGGGAGCACATTAGAGATGCCCAGGTAGTCAAGATTAAGGGGGAACCCTCCCCTACGGAAGACCTCAGCGCCTGCGTTGCGTCGGCGCGTTGAACCGAACAATCAATCGATCTGGGACCATTTTCGGTCATGATGACGCGAGAAGCAGATTTTCCGCGTGACGATACACTGAACGGTTCCTCGTTGTTGGGGTTATTTAAATATCTAGAAAACATCCAGCTTTATGTTGATCTAGTCTATTCAGCATCGTTATAGATGAGCAAAGAAGGAACTGTTCATCGGCAATGACCGGCGCTTGATTTCCGAGATTGGGTAACTGCGATTTAGACGGGCCGAATATATTCGTAGGGATGAAATTATAGAATCCCTTCACTATAACAGTGAGAAAAAATTCTACTAAAAACATAAACGAGCGAACTCCCCTCTCCATTCATCGGAAACCCGGCTATTGCACTTCACATGCATTTCCATACTTGCTGCTAAAAGTTCTTCATGACTGGCAGGCGCGAATCGTTTCGTCCCAAGCTTTTCCCATATATCCCAAAATGGACTGTGTTTGCACGCCCTAGAACCTGCGTGAATCGGCTACGCTAACTCGTAGTCTGTACCACGAACTCGTTGTCTGTGCTGCACACTTCACGCGCGAGCGCGCGTCACCTGCCAAGTATAACAGTACACGAGAGATCGCGCCACAAACGTTCGGCCGATTGCTCTTGAAGGTCGAGCTGGCGGACGCCTGGATCTCCTCACGCAGCAGACGAACACGTGCACTCGACATTTTTTTAGTCTTTTGTAAGCTCCTCACGTGGCGCAACCCCACGAGCAAGCCTGGCCGACGCCGGGAGCTCCTCACTAGGCGCCTGCAAACGCGTGCTCCGTCTTTTTAAAGCACATCACATTTTTGAATCTAGAAACGTGTTAAGGTGTATTGAAAATTTTTTTGAAGTGACTTAGATCTTGTACCGTAATATGTTGTATATTTCTCTGTTAGTTTGTGCCACATGTATTTGTTTCTTTTTTTGGTCATGTTCTTGTATTGTACCACCCCCACTCCTGCCTGGGCTATTCTTAGCCTGCAGTATTTTCTAAATAAATAAATAAATAAATAAATAAAGCTTTACTGCTTTTGTCCAGCTCTTTAGCGGAGGATGCGCAAGTTGACCGTTTGACCGGAGACACATTCCAGGCGACACACCCGTTGAAGAGGATAGCGTGATTTGCCGGGCACGCTGTTGGCGCTGCGCGCAAGGCCCCGTTTGAAGTCGTCCTGCTCACGTAGCGGCGGGAGCCACGACGGGAGCAGCCGCTCAGCTGATCGGCATCCGACCAGACCCACAGCTTCTAATGCAAGCGCCGCTGGGTCGTCTCGAGCTATGTGACTCATCTTGCACCGTGTTCGCCATGAAGGAGGAACGCGGTGTTAGCCGAGAATGAAAGCGAGGTCGGGCCTCCTTCCGTGAGCGTTGCACGGACCGCACGGCTTGAGCCGTGGCCGGCAATATTTATTTATTTGTTTATTCATTCAAAGTACCTTACAGGCCCAGGAGGGCATTGGGTAAGGGGGGAATGGCAAACAAATACAAAAGAACAAGATATATACAATAACTAAGTACATATCAGGCTAGTGGGAAAAACATCAGTACAACATATGTGACAAGAGAACTAATAGAAGCAATAACATCAAGTGAAACACCTTGTGATAGCCGTAACGAAAAAAAAAAACAAAAAGAACATCATGGTGCTCACAGAAAGGAACGTAAGCATTCCTGTTTGGTGGTTTTACACGAAAAAATGCTTGTGCAGGTGATGGCGGAATGTTTCTGGGTTGGTCAGCGATGCGATATTATCAGGGAGATCGTTTCACAAGCGGATGACACATGGGAGAGCAGATGCATTGAATAAGTTAGTGGCGCCGTAGATTCTGGTGAAGCTGCGTTGATTGAATAGTCTGCGTGAAGTGGAAAGATGGCTTATAGTGGGTAATGAGGAGGGTCTGGTACGATAAATGTATTTGTGAAAAATGCATAGAAGCGCGAATTGAAGTCGAATATGCAATGGATCAAGTGAAATATCATAATTTATTGTTGTAATGATTGAACCTAAGTTATACGAATTGGATATGAACCGCGCCGCCTGATTTTGTACGGCTTCTAGTTTGTAAAATAAATCATTTTGATAGGGGGACCAAGCTGAGGACGTAAACTCTAGCTGTGGTAATACAAATGTTTTATAGGCCAGTTGACGAATGTTGGAAGGAGAAGCATTCTAAAGATCGTGAGGCCTTAGAACATATGGCGTTAATGTGGGTGGACCAGGAAAGATTTTCCTTTAGGATCACGCCTAGGTATTTATATGTTAGTGTCTTACACATACACATACATCAAAGGACACCAAGCGAAACCAAACTCAACCAGACTAAACCGAGCTTTTGCTTTGAATATCCGCAACTCTCTTTTTTCTTGCTATTTTTTTTCTAGTAACGAAATACGGCGGAACTAAACCCTTAGCCAACTTTGCTGTTAAAGGCGCCCTGAAAGGCATTTTGAGCACACTAAATTAACTAGCGCATTCGTTAGACTGGGTCGTCAGCTGTGTCAAGTATTAGCCTTTTACGTGCAGCGGAAAGTTTACACTTTTGTTGCAAAGTTTGTCGCCCTTTTCTCATCATTGCCTGCGTTGTTTTGGACGCCGCCATATTCACATGTCTACGTCAACAATTCCCAGGTGCGCGTCATGAGGTATACATCCTGCTATTGGATGGTTTTTTCAGGCACTTCCGGCAAAGAGATGTGTCGTCTTCTCAGCGCCGGCTCGCCAGCTGATCTGCAATTGTAGTGCGGGAGTGCTTGGTCATTTTACCACTATTTGTAAACAAACGATTAACCATTTGTATTGAATACAACACTGCCGTAACAAGGCATGAATATTCTCTTACATGAGTACGTTTCATAAAGAAAGCGTTGAAGCCCCTTGGCACTTCTTTCGTGCAATCGCAGAGAACGCACTGAGCCGAAAGCCCGGGTTTGACGCATATATTTTATTCAACTTCAAAACAATCCAGAGATACATTTCGAACAAACACAACGTCACAACATGCGTTGCAAGTCTGAACCGCGATTGACAGACGATCGGTTGCCTCCTCCTGCCCGTCGTAAATTCGGCACTCACTTCGCGCGCGGTTTGCTGGGACGAACCGCAAGTCACTTACCTCTGGCGCGCAAGCCGAGATGGCTTTTAGCCACGCACACTGCACATACCCCATGCGAGGCTGAGACGTACGTCGCTCAAGAAAGACAATCCGGACCATGGCAAGCACTATCCACCCGCAGGAGCACAACGTACCATTTCATCGCGAAACGAACGCGTCCACAACACACAAACCATCGCCTCCTGTATTTTTACAATGCCAAACGCATCGCGCACTTCCCAGTGAGAGTGAGTGGTATGCCTGCAGTGCCCACATGTCGCAAGGTGGGGCCCCGAGCTGAACGTGGATCACGCAACCGTAACTGACTTCGAGAGCGGTTTGCGCATTCCAAGGCAACCGATGTTCGAGATTGTCAAAGAAATGGCGCTCGCTCCAGCGCTAGAAAGCTAATTGAAGCGCTGGGAAGGCTACCCGTTGGGGGAGAGTGGCCTGGGCAGGCGAGGGCTTGGTTGGGCGGTCCGGGCTGATGCGTTTGGCTTTGTAAAAATAGACGAGGCGATGTGCGCGAGCGTGCGCGCGCGCACGCACGCACGCGCACAGACACACACACACACACACACATTCACACACACACAGACACACACATTCACACACACGTGCGCACGCACACACACTCACACACGTACACACACACACACGCGCGCAAAGACACACCCACGTACACACACACGCACACACGCGCACACACACACACGCACACACACACGCTCGCGTACGCATGCACGCACGCACACACGCACACACGCACACACGCACACACGCACACACACTCACACCACACACACACACACGCACACACGCACACACACACACACGGGCACACGGGCACGCGCGCACACACGCACACACGTACACACGCACACACGCACACACGCACACGCACGCACGCACACACATGCCGCCGATAACAAGTCAGGTTCCGCCGGTAGCAACTGCAGCAACGTACATGGCGAAAGGGCAAGGCCAGGCCGCAGACATGCGGCCAGTTTTTTCGTTCGCTTTTCCAGCCATGAGCGGAGTGTGGGATCCATGGTATCAACAGAGAAAAAGCAGAAAGAGCTTGCCCGTAGCAGACAGCAGTCTGAGGAGCGCAATAGCGGAAGTGCGTCACCGGTGAAGAGCGCAGCATCATGGGACGGAAGGCTGGCGCGACGTCAACAGCGAAGGAAAAGTTGAAAGGAGGGGGAAATGCGGCGCGACGATAATGCGCCGTTTTCGATTTACGATTTCTGAGCTAATACTCATCGCTTTTAACAAAATTTGGCAGGAGGATATTGCCAATACTTGCTTTTTTTTGTACATGTACATCCATACATCGGCGGAAGGTATTTCAGGACCCCTAAATAAGTGTTCCCGCAGCTGCGTCGTCATCTATCCGTCTTTTGCTCGCCGCGAGCGTGCAAGTGGGATACGCTGGCCACCCGGTCGGAAATTGGGCCACAGAATCTACCGAGCCATGCGAGGAATTCCAGCTTGCTCAGCTCACAGCAGTTCAAATAATTCGTGCCTCACTTGTTGCATCAAAAACAATTCTTTGCCTGCAATTTTGAGATCACTATAGACTCCGTGCGCTGGTAAGGGTTCGCATGGTAGCCTGAACTACTTGCGCCCCTTTAGGCCACTCGCGGCGTTTTTCGGATGTTGTTGGTGCTTTCTGTGCTGCTTCGACTACGGCGCAACGGCTAGCAGCTCTGCCCAACGCGTTCTGTTTAGCGATTTCAAAGGCATACGAAATGTTCAGACATTTTTCAGAAAAAACAGCGTGAAACGTAGTGGCTAGCTATTCGCCTCACGCTATGTTTAAGGCGTGCTTAAAGGGCTACCGAGTGGTGCCGGACCAGTCGATGCCCTTTGCAAGTGAGTTGTGAACATGAAAGCTTTGCATTACGACCTTCAGTTTGAGGTGAATACAATAAATGGAAATCAGTTATGTTCTAACCCCTCTCACGCATCGCTGCATTTTATTAAGCTTTTAGCGAACCGAGGGGAGCTTGTCGGGGCGAGCTCCAGCATTAAAGCCGGGTGCCGCGGCTGATGTATATATGCTGCTGCGGTTTTCATTTTCGTAGGACTTGATTGCTGACGAGAGGACAGGACGTCCTGTCCTCTCGTCTCTTCGTCCTCATCTTCTGCGCAAACTTATTCTTTTGTACTTCATTTTCGTCACCGAGCCTGACATCCTTTCGTTCACTGAAGGGCCTTGCGAATGAAATAAACCTTCATCGCGACCTGTGCTGGGCACAAAGAAGTCAACTGAGGAGCGTAAGGCTGTTTCACGGCATTCCTACACCTGTATCGTGCCGGCTACTGCGGACCGCAGCGTCTAATTTTTAGTGCAGGCCGGCGACTACTAGCACCGACCCTAGAGGTGGTGGATCCAGCCGCTGTTCTGCAGATGTTCCCGGATGTGAGCTGTTTTCTAGGCCGTGTGCTACAACCTCAAGGGATCTGCTCGGTCAAGGAAAAGGGCAAGATTTTGCCCACAGATGAAAACCGGTTTCTACCGAATGCAATTACAGCTCTAATTTGCGGTGAGCGATGCCTCTGCGTAATAATGCAGGTCACCGAAATGTCCCAACTCGAAGTAAAGCAGCTTCACACGGAGCTCGCATTGACAAAAAAAAAAGAATGCCACGACAACTTCGTAAAAGAACGGCTTGACGAGATCACTGAAATAGCCTTTTAAACAAGGGCCATGCAGACGTGCACACGTTTTCTTCCCTTCATTTCTACTACAATTGTTCACAACTATGAAACCAAAAAAATTAGCAGGTGGCACATGGAAAGTCAGTTCCGGAGAAGCAGTTAGAACTCTGACGGAGTAAAACACGTACAGGCACCTTGGACACACTAGCGTCTCCATGGCATCACGAAAGCAGTTCTGGTCAAAGCCACTTCACATGGTGAATCTTGCACGAAACGTTTCTTTTGTTTTTGACGTGCACGCTATTCGCAGTTTTTTAGCAGCACGCCAGTCTTCAGATGGTTATTAAATATTTCTTGCTGCATGTTCTGCTGCAGGAACGGATACTAAAAAATGTTGCAAAGCTTGCTGGCTAGAGGTGGTACTCGGCACACCATTGCAAAACGTAAATACAGATTAATTCGTCTTTTGAAGTGCATGGGCCACATATAAAGCGGGATACATGCTGATTTATGTGTTTGCTTTGTTATGTTCAGGACGGCACACTGCTTGGTATCATCTTCATTGCCCTTTGCGAGCAAGCATTGTAAAAGCTCGCTTCGCTCTGTTCTGACTTCTTTGGTGGTGGGCTTGATCATCGATGCAGGTCAACCTACAACTTACGCACCATTTGCTTCCAAGAGGGCGCCAGTGTGTTTCAAACAACATTCATTGTGGGTACTGCAGCGCCTCGAGTTTGCGAGAAAACTGAAACTTGCACTTTGGCGACATCTGTACATTACCATTACTCTTGCTCTATACAAAAATATTCTACAAAGAAGTTAAATGCCCCGGGAGAACTTTGGATACATCACTGTTAACGTTACTGGGCGCTGTTAAAACGCAGTAGTTATTTTCAGTGAAAGAGTCATATTATTTTTCCTAGTACAATATTATAGATACGGTGTAAAAAACATGCTCAACTGAAACTGCATAAAATTTCTGACATGAGGTAAAGATTCTCTTACATATGAAATAGGCACCTACTGATTAAAGACAGGAGGTGAAAACTACCGTTTGAGCCCACAACTCTTACTTCGCAGCAAAGTTCAAGTTAGCGGCTGGCATACGCTTGATTTTTGTTTGGCGAAGAGAATTGGGTTTTGGATTTTATAAACTTTGTTTAAAGGCAGACGATGGTCCTGTGTCGTAGTGGGTATTAGACACGCCATGTGCTAAGGCTCAGGAATAATGTTTACATCATGGTGTTGTTGAACTCTCAACGGACCGTGAAGGATAAAATATATTTCAGATAGCAAGTTCTGAGGGTACATGGCTACAATCCGCTTATTTCGGAAATGCGCCAAACAATCGTCTAGCCCATAACCAAAAACAAAACAGGTCCTCTCATTTAGGAGTCAAAATAGCATTGCTTCGTGATGTGCCCTGTACAAAAATGTTAAAGAAGTCATGCACCCAACTTTCATTATAAGGTTGAGTTATTTAGCATCCGCTCTTTAAATTATACGGGAAGAAACATTCCAATAAATGAATATCGGCTACCGTGTTACACACAACTTAAGTACTGTTGAACACATTTTCCCTGTTTGACGTGCTAATGAACTGCGCATTCGTTGTTAACTCGACATTCCCCTCCAAGCTTGGTACTACTCTCGCAGACCGTTCTTCCAGCTAAATAAAGTAGAAAATTTTATCATTCCTTTAACTGAAGGTTGAAATAAAAAAGCCGCTAGGAATTAAAACTATTACAAATTTTCAACCGAAATATAAACAGTAAAAATATTCTGAAGACTTATAAAGTTGCTTATAGGCTGATAGAAACAATGTGATGGTACAGAAGTACTCGACAAAGTATTTCCGCTGTGGCAGCATTTTCCGTTTCCACAAATACTTCGCAGACCCCGACCCCAATCTCCCCCCCTAACCTGAAGGTTTAATGTCGGCCTGCTTTTGTATGTACCAATCTTTTTCAGTGTGTAAACTGTATTTTAGATCAAACGTGCACGAAACTTACTAACACTTTGGTTTAACATAAATTCTGCACAGTCCTGTGAAAATATGAAAGTGGAGCCCAACGTATAATGATTAATGATGTGAACCTAGATGAGCACTGCTTCCAATCACGGCATCATTTATGATACTACTTTCAGCTTGTACAGCACTTCTGGTAATTTCTTTGTTACCCGCCTGGGTAAATTGCCTTCGCTACCAGATTTATCAGAGGCACTTGTTGAGGTTTTGCTCTGCTACCGCCACACAGTTGCCCTGGCGAAGCCACATTGTCTGTGGTAAACAATTTGGTGATAAGCTTCAGTTGATTCGGTAGAGAAGGAATGCCAATGCCAATATATTCCAGTTTCATAATAAAAAAGCCTATTCGGAAAGCCCAACAACAAATTTAAAAACAGCACAGTACGCACTGGAATAAAAGTACAGGACACACAGGACGAGCACAGGACATACGTGTCTGGCACTAGTCCTGTTTTTTTTTAATATTATTTATTATTTAAGGAATACTGCAGATGGTTTTTCACCATCCTAGCAGGAGAGGGTTACATAAGGTTCTTAACACAGAGGTCAAAACTAGAAGAAGTCGGAGCATGCACGCAGTCGGAAGGCAGTGAATTCCAGTCTTCAATAGTTCGTACAAGAAAGGAGTACTTGAACGTGTTATTTTTAGGAGCATATGGTCTAACAGTTTTTGAATGATTTAACCTTGTTGAGCGATGGGGAGGTGGCAGTATATAACATTCTTTATTTAAACCGGATTCGTTGTTGTATAGTTTATAAATGAAGGTTAACCTTGCAATTCTTCGCCTACATTTGAGTGGTTCCAGCCCGCATTTATTTATTATTCAAGTTCAGAAACCGAAGAGAGGCGCCTAAAATCTGAAAGAATAAACCGTGTGCTTAGCCGCTGAATCCTTTCCACTTTATCTATGTCTTTCTTTAACTATGGGTCCCACGCAACGGATGCGTATTCCAGCACTGGTCGAACTAGGGTTTTATAGGCTGCAAGTTTCACTTTCCAATCGCATGATCCCAATAGTTGAGTCTTGACACTGTTGTTATTATTTATTTTTCATGGGTTCATATAGCCAACTTGCCTACATTAATTCAATTTTAGACGATATTATCCGTCTTCTGTGTATACGAACGGACATTTGTAAAGTTCCTACAAAAGGTTTTAGTCCGATTGGATCAGAAATGCCTGCTTTTTTAGAGGAGTTTACTCTTATACGCGTCTTTTCAGGAAGGGCCTGAAAAAATTATTGTAGAAAAATTGCGCTTCCTACCATGCATAAGCTTTGTAATAGAATATGCTACTGTACCAGAATAAATATTTCGTTTATAGTTTCAGAATAATGCCGTCTGTAACCTAATTCAAATGCGAAATCTTTTAATTAAACGGAAAAGGCGGTTGTGCACACTTCATTTTACCTGATAAAGTAGTTAAAAAAAGGCCATTTTGATATAATAGTCTTTTGTACTAATGCCAAAGCACACACCAGTTGCCCAGCTAAACTTTCTATTGAAGATTTTCACTCCGTAATTATGATTACTGTTATGTTGAGTAAACATTTACAAATATGTTATCAACCCACAAAACGTCACTGTGAACGCATTGATTATTGATTTTAGGGGAAATTTAGATGACCTGCGTATTGAAGGTTACGAAGAAAAATTTGGAAAAGTCAAGTTTGGCCCGCTTAGAACTTTCCAGGCTCTATTTAAGAAAGCGTATGAAAGACAGCATTCGTCATGCTTTACAGCACGCATAGGCCGCATGCATTTCGCCTGCGCAATGGCCACGGAAAGACATGAACTGAGCAAAATCCCCGGTCATCATCGGCCAACACATTCCGGGTGCCCTTATTTTCCACACGCTTCCTCCCTCACAGTGGGAAAGTAAAGAAACTGATAGAATATTTTCGTGACGGAGTCTGCAGGACGGGTGGGCGCAGAGAGAGAAAGAGACTCCTCAAGACGTCGTTATGCCGTTGATATGACGGCGCAGCAAAGGAAAGAGAGACTCCATTGCAGTTCTTCCCTTACTGCACCCAATCTGTGGATCTGCGTAGATATGAGTGGACGTGACCACCAAGCCCAATGTGACGTTGATGGGCCGCATCTTGGCGCGCCTATTATCTCGGTGCTTGGCCTCTCCCCGTCGGAATGGCGTTCTTCCTTCTACCTTTCTTTCAAAATTGTTCCCTGGCGAGAGCCGCCGGATTGCGTCTGGTTTCCGCAATCATTCTGGCTGGCCGTACGTGCCTTCGCTTGAAGGCGCAGAGTTAAAGGGGAGAGGAGTTCCAGAGGAGAGGTTGTATAGCCTCTCCAGCTTGGTTTAGGCAACTTTGAATCAGAGCAAAAAATGGGCACTCCAAGAAAGCGTTGGCTGGCCTTTACCATCTTATCGGGGTAAGGACGATAATGCCACGTCAAAAGATAATTTCCCTCTAATACGCATTCCAGCCGCACGATCAAAACGCCCTCTTTTTTTTGTCGAGTTTTACTGATGCTGTTGCGATTTCCTACTGACATTTGGCGCCACGGTTAATTTAAAGGGGCCCTGAAAGGCATTTTGAGCACACTAAATGAACTAGCGCAACCGTTAGATTGGGTCGTCAACGTCCTCTGTGCCAAGTATTACTCTTTTACGCGCAGCGGAAAGCTCGCACTTTTGTTGCAAAGTTTGTCGTTTTTTTCTCACCCTTTCCTTCGTGTTTTTGGACGCCGCCATCTTCACATGTCTACATCATCGATTCCCAGATGTTCGTCATGAGCTAGACATCCTGCTATTGGGCGACTTTTTCACGCACTTCCGGAAAAGAGATGAGTCGTCTGCTCAGCGTCGGCTCGCAGGCTGATCTGCCAGCGTAGCGCCGGAGTGTTTGGACATTTCACGACAAACGAAACAAGGGTAAACAAACGCTTAACCGTTTGTATCGAATGCAACACGGCCATAACACGACATGGATATTCTCTTACCGGAGTACGTTTCATAAAGAAAGCGTTGAAGCCCCGTGGCACTTCTTTCTTGCAATCGCAGAGAACGCCCTGAGCCGAATGCCCGGGTTCGCCGCATACATTTTATTCAACTTCCAAACAATCCAGAGATGCGTTTCGAACGAACACAACATGCGTTGCAAGTCCGAACCGCGATTGACAGACGATGGGTTGCCCACCTCCTGCCCCTCGTAAATTCGGCACTCACCTCGCGCGCGGTTTGCGGGGACGAACAGCAAGTCACTTAACTCTGGCGCACAAGCCGAGATGGCTTTTAGCCACACACACTGCACATACGCCATGCGAGGTTGAGTCGTACGCCGCTTGAGAAAGATAATCCAGACCATGGGAAGCACTATCCACCCGCAGAAGCACAACGTCGCATTTCATCGCGAAACAAAGGCGTCCACAACACACACACCATCGCCTCCTGTAATGCCAAACGCATCTCGCACTTCCAAATGGGAGTGAGTAGTATGCCTGCAGTGCCCATATGCCGCGAGGTGGGGCCCCAAGCTGAACCGGGATCACGGAACCGTAACTGACTTCTGGAGCGGTTTGTGCCTTGTTGCCAAGGCAACCGATGTTTGAGATTGTCAAAGAAATGGCGCTCGCTCCAGCGCTAGAAAGCTCAGAGCCGCGGCGGAGAATGTTTTGCCAACGTTGCCGCTCTCCACCACGCGTCGCCCCAAGCTGAACTGGTCACATGATTGAAGCGTTTTGTGCACGGGTTCTGTATCGGTTCAAAATGTCTTTTTCACATTGCTCCGGCAGGAATTACCACCGCCGCAAAATAAGACCCGGCACCAGCGGGGCCACATCTGATACGGCGCTTTTTGGATAAACAGTGCGCGGTGCATCAAGGGAACGAGCGCACGACCCTCCCCGTGCGGCTGCGAGTTCGCCGCTGATAAAAAGTCATGTGCCGCCAGCAACGTACACCGCGAAAGGGCAAGGCCAGGCCGCCGCATACATGCGGCCAGATTTTTCGTTCACTTTTCCAGCCTTGAGCGGAGTGCGTGCGGGATTCATGGTGTCAACAAAGCTTGCCCGTAGCAGACGACGGTCTGAGCAGCGCAATAGCGGAAGTACGTCACCGCTGCGGAGCGCAGCATCATGGGAGGCAAGGCTCGCGAGCCGTCAACAGCGGAGAGTAAGTCGAAAGGAGGAGGAAACTCGGAGCGACGATAATGCGCGGTTTTTTATTTACGATTTCTCAGCTAATACTCATCGCATTAACAAAATTCTTGCGGGAGGAGATTGCAAATACATTGCTTTATTTGGGTGCATGTACATCCATGCATCGGCGGAAGGTATTTCAGGACCCCTTTAAGTTATTCCTGGTAGCGTTAAAACAAATCCTTGCGAAGTCAATATCAGCTACTTGAACATTCCAAATATATCTGTCCCCGAAAGCATCAAAACTAAATTTTGTAAACCATATGACATAGTGTTCTGCAATGCATGAATTCCCCAGAATGTGCTCATATGGTGAGGTGCGTAAAATAAACCACTGAAAGAAAAAGGAAATATTGCCGTTTGTTTGGTGAATCGGACCACGGGATTTTAAATAAGCTACCTGACATATCTGCTTGTGATGCTGATTTTACGACCAGTATTTATTGTCTCCCCAATGCTCATAGAGCCCTCGCACTTCGACGTCCAAAAAGCGCAAATTACGTGCGCCTCCTAAGACTGCAAAAACCAGAAAGAAAATGGCAACGCGGCTTTCCTTGCAACACTGATTCTGCGTAAAGGTTATCGAGTATATTTGGACAGAAAACCCTCAAAACAAAAAGGCACTTCTGACCACCGCCTAGTATTATGGGGTGAAGATTTTTATTGCAAATTGAGAAAATTACTCACACTCCTACAGGTTAGAATCACTGCAGAGAATGTGTTGTCAAATACTGTGGTAATTGAAAGTTGAACTCTGTGTCTTCTATATTCCTCTAATGCGTCGCTGCACATGTATCGAACATAATACCTTGCAATGCTGCTTGATCTCCATTCTCAGATATACACAAACAACCAGCGGACAAATTTCAATAATATTTCAATAAAACAATTGTGTACTAGCGCGTAGAGCTCGAATTTTTAAAGAACCGCGTTCTTATTTAGTGCATCTTTTAAATAGTAACCGCCAAAACAAGTCCCTTTGCCCTATGTTAAGAACCGCTTTGCAGAAAAACCTTTTCCTGATAATGGTGACAAATCTGTATTATGCGACGAGCTAATATGGTTTATTTTACTAAACGTATCTTACGGCAGGGCGAAACGGGCCCATACCTTGATTAAAATCGACGCAATACCGGACAAGCTTGCTATAAATAACGTAACTCAACGTCATGTACACATCCTCCTCAAGCTGTAAATGGTACTGAAACAGGCACAGTATATAATATCGTAATTTCACAATTGGTTGTTTTTTTGTGTGTGTTTTCAAAAACCTTCTGCATAGGCTGAATGAGTACACCCCCAGGCAGCACAGGACTGTTAGGCCTTACTCAAGCCGGTGTACTTTGGCCGGTGATTTTCTGCCCGGCGTTTCTCCGGCAACCATGTTCGGCCCGTGTCCAAATGTTGGCCTTTTGGCCGTATACGGCCATACTCCCATCACTGTTCAACGGCCAGTGTCCGTCGGCCAGTCGACCGGCTTACGTTCATAGGGCCAGATTCCAGCCGTAGGGCTCCGGCCATCCCAAAGCCACCCGTGTGCGGCCGAAGTACGGCCACCGGAGGACAGCCGAGATACGTTCGTGGGACTCCAGCCCGACTAAAGCTGCCGGAAATTCGGCCGTGCTACGGGCATTGTAGTTCAGCCACAGTACGTTAACTGTACTGAGGCCGGTGGACGACCACTGCATGCAGCGCAAAGAGATGACTCAATCGCGCTGTCCAGCAGCACAAACCCACCATTTTGGGTCCACTGCACCCACATCAAAGTGAGCCCGAGCGCAACCACCACCCGTCCAGCCTTCCGCGCAGCCTGGCTTAATTATCAGAGTCAGTTTACAACAAAATTAATTTATTCAACAGTGCTCACAAATGGTCGTTCCTTTCATTGCTGTGCCTCTTTTACTGTCGAATACAGCAAATATTCATTTCTTTGCAAAGCTGGAATAGATGTATTGTCCAGGTCCTGATATCTTCTGTGGGGCGGCTTACCTACCTGTAATAAACAAGGAAGGATGGGGGATGGGGGGGGGGGGTTGGGGGGCGGAAGGCGCATACTTTAGTGGGTTGAATTTCACAAAGATGAAAGTGCCGCTTTTAGGCAATTTCTTTTAAGACAATACTTTCATGCTCTGACTATATCAACTATTTTTACAACAGCTGCTTGACCAGTTTTATTTTGTATATAAAACTGGTGCGAATGCCTTTATGAAGCGGTTCGGTACTCCACAAAACACTCAGCAGCATTCAAGATATTTTTCTTCACACAAAAAGTATGTCCAGTATTTGCCCATTTTTCTTGCAAAGAAATTTTCTACTCGATCAACTTTTCTAAAGATCTTTCGCAGAGCTGATCCTAGAAGAGATCAAAGAAGTACTTTCAGTTTTAATATATTTTTATGTTGTTTTCATGAGTTACGTGCACACTCCTTAATGGTTTAAAAGAACTTAATTTTCCTCTAAAGTCGTACCACGTTAAGAAAATTCTATATGTGTTGCGAATGACGCCCTTCTTCAGATGGCTGCAGTTGTATCTCTTTGTATTCACGCAAGGAAAGGTGTAGGTCTAGAGTTTCATATTTTCTTTCAAATTAATAACTTAAAAATTGTAGTATTATCACAGTAAACCTTTCATACTGCAACGAATAAAGCAATAAATATTCCATTTGTCAAGTTTGAATGCGTAGGGTTCTCAACCCGTCGGAGGAAAACTTTCGGCTCCGCAAGTTTATTTATTTATTTATTTTTTTATTTAATTTTTTGTTTGTTTGTTTGTTTAGTGATTTGTTCAGTTATTTATTTATTTGTTTGTTTATTTATTTATTTATTTATTTATTTATTTATTTATTTATTTATTTATTTATTTATTTATTTATTTATTTATTTATTTATTTATTTATTTATTTATTTATTTGATACCTGCTTGCCCTTGCATGCACTACAGCAGGGAGATACATAACACTAAGCATCAAATATGAGACCAAATACCAAAATAATTCTACAAAGCGCGGCGAAAATTGTCATTATAAACAGTGGATAAAATCATACGTGGAAGATAATTACACTGTCATCTTGGTCTAAAATGAATTGAATCGTGTAAGCCGTCACCTTAAAGGAAAGTTAATAATTTCCTTCAAGCTAGCGATCCCACTTTGGGATATGTAGAATGGCGCTCGGATATACTTCTCCCCTTCTATTGCAGTTTTCGAATGATAGATATTACGAAACAATTTCAACCTCAGGTTTCGTCTATGATATTTCCCGTCTTACCATTTAAGTTTACTTTTACTTTCCCTCATCCTAAGTTGACAGTGTCAATACCTAATACGAATCGCACTGCCCTATTCTGTATGTTCTCGAGCGTATCAACCAGGTCTTTGCTGTAGGGATCCCAGAAAGCACATGCGTACTCCTACATTGAGCGCACATGAGTGACATACGGTTGTTCTTTTAAGTTAGGTGGAGGTTCGCTGAAATTCTATCTCGGAAAGCCAAAAAAGTGCAGCCATAACTTTTATGTTGTAAACGTGCCTATTTCTCTAACAACTCGTTAAATAAACTCCTCGTTATTTATATTCCCCGTCCGTTCTTAAAGCAGTGTAATTTACTGTATACGCATTCAATTGGAATGAAGGTTTTCTTGTAAAGTTGACGTTAACACACTTTTTAAGATTCAACGACTTTTCTGAATCAGCACACCAGGATGTTATTAATTTGAATCATGCTGCAAGTATTCAGAATCACGTTCATTCGCTATAGTGCTGTAAATTACACAGTCATTCGCCAACAGTTTTAACAAAGATTTGAGGCCACACAAACAAAACAGGGCCCGCAACTGAGCCTTGGGGAATTCTTGAGGTCGCGGGAACATATCCGGACGAACAACCATTGAGAGCGACCAACTGCTGTCTTAGAGAGATTTACTCGGCTATCCATGCAATAACCGATTCATTCAGTTTATTGCCCGCAATATACTAACAAGAAGTGGATATGAAACACCGTCAAATGCTTTTTTGCCGCACAAGAAAATAGTCAGCTATTTTAAGCTTATCTATTGCTAGAGCCAACTCGTGCGTGAACTCAACAAGCTGCGTTGAGCAAGAAAAATCAGACGAAATCCGTGTTTGCTAGGATGCATGCGATTATGTTTAACCAAATGAGTCATATCCCAAGTGTAGCTAATCTCAATTTCGAACACCGCAACTAAATAACATTCAGGCTTCGTCATTCACAAGGCAGTCATAAATAGGCAGTCATAAAATCCCATGAAGTAACAAAGTGCAGGGCACGAAGTTGAGCCTACTAATGCACGAGCTTAGCCTCTCCTACATTTATCACAAACAATATAGTGCACAGTGTTTTTTGCAGTATTATTGTGTGTAGAATAGCCGAAAACTTGCGCTTTTGCGGGCCCTTGCCTTTCTTTGGTGGGGAGTCCTTGACATGGCGCCAATTGAGCTCCTGCGTGGTGGCCGCTTGCTCGACACCCTTTAAGGCCACTTATTTTGGTGAACCACCACCATCTCTGGTCGGACATCGCTGCCGGGTCGATGTCTCCAATGGTCTCCATTTCTTGAGCGGGCGAACAGCCTTGAGCTGATGCGTCGACGAAGCCGACGGGCGAGGCGTTGTAGCGGCTATGACTGGCGAGGCTTAGCTCACCCGTCGGTGTGGCACAGCCTTCTTGTGGCAATAATTGGCATTTCGATGGCCTAAACGTTTCCCTGGTAATGTCCAGTGAGTCCTTGCACCTTGCCCGTTCACCTAGAACACTCATAACTGTTTGACAAACGTAGTTCGTTCATTTAAAACGCAGAAACACCGAGCGGATGAAAAACGTGTCTGCCCCATTCGTCGCCCTAACGGCTCTTTCTTCACCCAGGGAAAAACCGGTCCTACATCGGCGGGTCTTCTTCCAAGCACGTCTGTGCACGAATTGTCGGCGCCTATTCAAACTGATTCAAAATCAGTTTCAGTCATGGGCGTTGCTCGCAAAATAAAATCAAATGCTCAAAATGTATTATTTTTGTACACCGCTGTAGAATAACATATTAGAAGGGGTACTGGACGTCTTTCCGAGACTGTAGCGCCGAACAATGAAAATTAGGGGACCGGAAGCTTTCCAGATAGCCCAGCTCAGAAGTCGTCTTCATTGCGGAGCTCGGTAATCTCATTTGTCTGGTAAGTGGCTGGCAAGATAAATATTTCCTTTGGCCGACACATTGATTATTCGTGAACTCCTGTTGCGAGAAAAATCGATGCTGCTTTATATAAATGAGCTCGTCTATATGCAAGCTTCCTCGTTCATTGTATTCGTGTGCAATGTCGGGTCGGACCTGTGTACACGAAATCTGGGCTGGCTTTTGTGCACAACGTCAGTTCGAGGAATACACTGACTTCAGCTTTAGCAGAAAGAGACTGCTTTTGGGGGTAAAGTAGCTGTTGAAAGCAATCTGAGCTTCATGCGCTCTGAGATTGGCTAAGCACATAAATGCCATTTAAGTATTTGGGCTGTGCTACGAACAACACCTTTTGAAAGCTTTCACGCGCGAAAGCAAAAACTATGCAAACAGTGTTTCGTCAAAGTTTGCCTTTGCTTGACATTTCGCAGCCGGTCATCTAGCTATATCTAGTGAATGATTGGGTTTCTTCTGTTACTTGAGCCTGCACAGACGGCCAACCCGGCTTGCTATCCAGTGCTGCAAAGCAGCAGCCCCCACACCCTCGACTAGTCAAGCTGTTCGCTTGCGCTGAACGTACGCACCGACGGCCAAGGCGGTTCTGAGCAATCAACCGCAGGAACAACCGCCGTTTCACTCTCGCCCATAGTAACGTGGTACAGTAAACCGGAGAATTCGAGCCAGTTAAACGATAATACAGGCGCAGATTGCGCGCCGGCGGTAGACGGTCCCTTACGGCTAGCTCAGAAGCTTGATGTCTTGAATTCTTCCCTGATTCGGTTTGCTGTTGGCATCAGGCTAGCGCTTTGTGCGTGGAATCTCCCCTATACCACCTCACAATAAATATAGCCAACTGCAAAACAGCGCTGCGTTGTGTCCACTTACGGTTATTTCTAGTTTTGTGCATTATTTTGGCGCTAATTAACCTCGAATGTTTCCTAATCAAATAGTACCCTGAAGAAGTAAATGATTGTCAGATTTTTGGACGCCTGCCCTTTTTTCGAGTCAGGGAACACTGGTTACAATTCGTCTGCGTATTCTCTGCAGTGCCCGCTATGTTTATAGCATTATTGCTTCTCTTAGCGACCGATTTAGCCGCCCCCGCTTAGAATTGATGCACGCTACTTTTCAATTTTTAGCTTCTGTGTCTTCGGGTGAAGAATTAGGTGTATTCATTCGTTGAGATTTGTTTGGTTGGGTGATGCGAATAATTTTAAACATTTGTTATTAGGCATGGCTACATAACAAACTGAATATAAATTCTTGGTGTTTCCTGCTACGAAACTACAACCGGGACTGGCGGCGCGCCGTTGTGGAGGCCTCCAGCATAATTCTGACCCACTGGGGTTCGTACCATGCGGAGAATGTTGACATACGGGTGGTTCAGTTTTCATAAGCGAAGGGGATAACTACTTAAGTACTCACGAGGAGCAACTTAAGGTTAAGGGAAAGCGAAACGCAGCTATAATGAAGCATAGAGCTCTATGGGGGAATAACAGATATGAAGTAGAAAGAGGAATATGGAAAGGGGTAATGGTTCCGGACCTCACGTTTGCGAATTGTGTCCTCTGCCTAAAATCAGACGTTCTATCAGGCCTTGAATTAAACCAGAGAACGGTAGGACGTTTGGCCTTAGGCGCGCATAGAAAAACAACTAACGAAGCAGTTCAGGGAGATATGGGGTGGGCGTCGTTTGAAGTTACAGAAGCACAGAGTAAAATACGCTTTGAGATGAGTTTGAGGGCAATGAATCAACGAAGGTGGGCTGCTAAGGTTTTTAGGTACCTATACTTGAAAATCGTGGACACGCAGTGGTTAAGAAAGACCAGAAGGTTAACGATGAAATACGGAAAGAACAGTGGAGAATTCAAAACAGCTAAGCTAACCAAAAAAGAGGCAAGGCAGATTGAAACGAATAAATGGAGGGAAAAAATGGAAGCTAAAACGTCGTTAGAAATGTACAGGGCTGAGAAATTGAACATCAGAAAGGAAAATTTCTACGATAATTCCCAGGCAGTGCTTTGCTTTTTGAGGCTAGAGCAGGTTGCCTGCGAAATAAAAGTTTTGTGGGGAAGTATTCACAAAATGATAGGGTATGCGTGGTCTGCGGAAAAGAAACAGAAACTATGCGGGACATAGTGTTAGAATGGGACGGTATCCATCCAAATCTACATGAAGGGAATATTGGGCTCCCAGAAGCACTAGGATTTAAGGGTATCAGAGAGGAAGTTAACTTCAAGGCTGTCGAGGGGACGAAAAGAAGATTAGAGTGCTGGTGGACGAAAAGCAGAGAGGGGAGTATTACCTAGGATAGTTACCACCTGTAACAGGGGAAAAAAAGTATTTCGGGCGTAATAAGCTTTAGTGCCTGCCCTAAGCAGCGCTAGTATTAATCCAAGAGTGTAAAACACGGTTATATTAGTCCTTTTTGGTAAGATGACATGTCATCACCCCGCTTCAAAGGGGAAACCAATAACAATCATCATCATCATCATCATCATCATCATCTTTGCCGTTCTTAAGTTGTAACCGAGTATAGTCACGCCTCCTTCGAACGCGCGGCTCTGACCGATTACGTCAACCCAGTAATCAGCAAATAGCATGAATTGCCTTTTTCAATCGCTTCAACCCCGCCTCGAAATATTATCATTACGCTACGTGGGCGTGGCTTGAGCTTGTTGTTTCCCGAGTTTCGCTCACTCTCGGGCCTTCTGGAATAGCACCCTTGGTCCGTTAATTTTTTCCCTTGCCGTGAATGACTTGCCTCAAATATTAACCTCAGCCAACTCTATCACGTACGCTGATGACACTGCCATTATAATTGCTGCCAATCATACTACCGAAATCGAAAGCAGCACAAATGCTGAGCTGAAAGAAATCTCGGACTGGTATCGGAGGAACAAATTGACAGTCAACAGAAAAAAAAACTGCCTATCTACTTTTCCACTCACGAAACAGATCTCTCGGTTTGGCTGATATCAGATTAGCTATTTGCCAAGCGCGGCTTGAATCGACCAACCTTTTTACGTACAGCCGTGAGCTGAAGTAAACGGACCACGGGAGCGGTGGCCAAAACTAATCGCTGCGCCGTCTGGTTGCGCGGCGTCTGCTGTCGAGACCGCGCACAGCGCAGGCGCAACCTAGCAGTACAGCACACATGCCGCTATCGCTCGCTCGTTCGCGACTGCTTCTTGCTTCGATAAATCAGCGCCAGGGGAGTCACGCCGCGCAGTTAGAGGAACACTGCCGGGCACCGCCCTATCATTGAAAACGATGCGACTCACCTGATATGCGGAAGTGGTGCTTCGCTGCCACACACAGCGTACTGCGTCTGCGTTGGGCTCATAGCCTTTTTTTATTTTTCGGTATCACAAGGTCGCAGCGGGAAAGCATTGCAGTAAATACATCCGAAAAAAATGGCCAACCAACGTGGGTGCTTTCTCTTAGCTCAAGATGGTGTACCGACTATTTTGCTTGTTTTGATGTATTTGCGGAGTGAGTGATGGCTCTTTTGTAATGCGTGTTCAGCCCGTCTTCTTATAATACTGGCGCCGGCAATCAAAGAAGGTAATCTTGTGCGCGCAGCTTAATTTTAGGCGTGCATTGCATGACTGGGGATTTATACGGAGCACCCGAGGTTTTTTTGTTAAGTAATGAAGTTTCTCAGTTGAGATCTGTTGTCTTGTTGTTTGCTCAGTAGCGTGATATTGATAAACGCCTTCAAATTTCCGCATGAGAGAGACAGAGTTGGGTCCCATGGCTATTTGTGTACACCCTAATTTACTGCCTTTGTGGCCGCTCAGCGGCCTAGTATTGACTAATTGATAGGTCCTCGTCACTCTCTGCTGTGACGTCTCTTTGGGAGGGGGGACTTTTGTAATTAAATTTAAGGGTATGGCGTTGTGAAGGAAGTACGGCTAGCTGCCCGCAGGACTTGGGATTTGTGACCTCTGATTTTTTTATGCTAGTGGTACTCGGCCGGTAGCGCGCCGAAGTCTCCTTCTGGGCTTGTAAAAGTGGTGGGGGACCCCACGATGAAATACGGTGATACGTGTCCTATTGTCGCACAATTAATCCTTGCAGCCAAAGTCGCTCATACACATATCTCCATGCCCGCCTTTTGAGTGTGGCTTTTCTGCATAACTGATACGTTGTTCAGAAAGCCAGCTGTAAAGTTTGTTATGTGCGGAGGCGTTATTCAAACATGTCATGCGGCAAATCCACTTTTTTTAGTTCGCGGCAGGGTTTGGAAAAAAAAAGGAATTTGGGAGTATCGCGGAGGGACCCACAGAGTCCGAAGTGTCTTCGCGTTCCTCTTTTTGTCTGCGGACCCCCATCTGAGAACGACGGCCCTCCCTGTGCAATGCTTTGTAAAATAATACGTGTAAATAAACGTGGCTGTTTTGAAGTGTACTGTCGTTTGTTTGCCGCATACCGTACACCATAAGCTAGTAATCTTTTTATCTTCAATCATCGACGGAACGACCTCCCTTTGGATCAAATCCTTCAATTTCAACTCGTGTCACAGAAGTGCGCAAGAATTGTCAATGATGTTTTCAAGTGCAAATAAGCCTTATAGAAAAATGTAGTTTGCATGCGCTTCGATAGTCGCTGGGCATTCAAGGCGTGGTTCAATAGGTATCTCGTATCGCAATGTAGTTTTTGAACATTAAATGTATGTGTCGGTGCCTCGAACCTGAAAAAAAATGTCAATCTGGATATTCCCGAGCAATTGCGAAATGGCACATATGCCGCGTACGGCAAGGCAAGTTTCATAAAGCAATGCAGTACATACCTAAACACCGCAGTATTTGTCAAAACCTTAGCATCTAAGGTTAGCATCAAAAATTTTTCGAGTTCGCTACATTCTCGGGACGCTATAATTTATCATATATCCTCAAAACCGACAAAGATGGTGTTTCGTTTTATTTTCTTGGACTGGACAGTGATTTTTTTCTGCTTCATTTTCTGCTTCAATATACGACGCGAGGGTGGGGTGGGGTGCAAAAAAACATCTTCAAGCACGAGGTAATCACCAACTCTTCCAGCGGAGCCGCGTTGGCGTCAATTGCGCCAGCGCGCCGTTTCCACTGGTGTGTTGACCAGCAGACAGCAAAAGGGCAGCGCGGTTCCCCTGGCGTCATTTTATCGGAGCGTGAGACAATTGCGAAGAAGCGAGCGATAGCGGCATGCGTACTGTAATGCTAGGCCGCGCCTGCGCTGTACGCGGTCTCGACTGCAGACGCCGCGCAACCAGACGGCGCAGCGATTAGTTTTGGCCACCGCTCCCGTGGTCCGTTTACTTCAGCTCACGGCTGTACATCGGTGTGACCTTAGACAAGCATATACACTGGGAACATCACGTCGACGCGGTTTGCGCGAAGATTGCGTCTGGCTGCTCTGCTCTGAGTTACGTGAATACTTCGACACCGATGTTCGGCGAGTCCTATACTTAACGTTAGTGCACACTCATCTTACTTATTGCATCGAGTCGTGGGGCTGGACATACAATACTTACACAGATCGCCTGAGGCGAGCGCAAAAACGAGCTCTTAGATTAATTACGCGTTCTGGCTACTCTCGACCCAGCAAGGCGCTGTTTACTGAACTACGCGTCTTACCATTTGATCTACTTCGCGAGAAAAAAATTGCTGAACGCATCCACAATATAATAAGGAACACCCTTCTGTTTGACGTGTCTACACTTAATACTCCTGCACGTGCAACACGAGGCCATACCTTTGGAAAATTTAACATAGCCGTAAAAAGAAATGTGTACGGTGCACGTATGTTGGACTTTACTGGTGTAAAGATCTGGAACAGCCTGACGCATGACGTAAAAGTTGCTAACAATTTTTATGTTGGAATAAAAACGCACTATCTTAAAATGAATGACGCGCTTTGCGTTCATGCTTGCAGATATTATTTCTACGTTCTCTCACACTTATACCCCATTATTGAATGACGCGATACTTATTAAACAATGTGATAACATATTGCATTTTAAGTGAGTCTTGTGCTTTAAGGTGATGTATTTACGTTAAATTGAGTGACAAATGCAATTGCCGTGGTTATTGGTGGTAAAAATTCAACGTGCTCTTGTTTATTTCACTGGCCTATAGAATTGTTATAATTCATGAAATCTGTGCTCTAACGAGTGTTTAGAGTGTCTTTTTTTGCTTTTTAAGTTTACTGTCGACGATGTGTACTGACATGTGTTGTCTGCAATTGTTGCCTTTTTTATTGGACCCATTACTAGCCGATGGCTAAGGGTCCAAACAATTTTTTGCGTATGTTTTGTTTTTGTTTTTGTTTTCTACTTGAACGATGTATTTGATGTGCCGATAAACCACAGATAGGTAAAGCAACCGTGCCCGACACCACTACTTTTATATACCGCGCCACGTTGTAGTAGAAATCTTAAATTTCTCGCAAGAATAATTTAGGGCCGGGAGCTGTCGAGGCTAGGAAAAGAAGATTACAATGTTGGTGGATGAAAAGCAGAGAGGGGAATATTGCGTGGCACAGTTACCACCCGTACCAGTAAAAAGGTATTTTTTGCCCAATAAGCTTTTGCGCCTGCCTTAAAAGCAGCGCCGGTATTACACGGAGAGTGTAAAACATAGGCATATTTGCTTTTTTTAGTAAGTCGACGGGTCATCCCCCGCTACAATAGTGAAACCAATAGCGATCATCATTATCAGCAGCAGCAGCAGCAGAGGTGATTATCAAGCGGTAGAGCAAACAAAGTTTTCAAACACACGATGTATTGCCTTGAGTCGCTTTTTATAGAACACACACAAAGTGCGCAAAACCAAGGCAACAACAGTTTGGGTGGCGGTTGCTACTCTCAATGTTGCTCCCCTTCACTGGACAGGGAAAGTCTCTTTGTGGAAAAACTTCGCTGAAAAACATACAAGTCGGGAACATCCTGTAGCCTACGAAGAAAGACACATAATTATCGAAAAGTTAGTTAGTGGCAGACGTCTTCTAGTCACAATAATGAATGGATATATCTCCAATAGTGAGAAAACTTTCACTATAAGCAAGCACTGTACATTTTTGCGGCGACATCATGGCATATCTACGGTTTTCACCAGCTTACCTAGCTGTCAACGAATTAGAAAGGGTCATTCCGTTCCCAAGGGCATCTGATGTAAGACACCGGTAAAACGCGAAGTATTTCACAAAACTGCACATGGACTCAAAACGCCTAACAGTTGTTATCAACGCGCAGCCTAAGTACTTGTCCTGGAGGCTTAGACATCTAGTAATAGATTCCCAGCATAGTATACAGACTCAGTACGGCGGGAATTTAAAAAAGATGGTGCAACAGAGAGTGAAAAGGAGAAAATGTTTTTTTTTTTTCTGCGGGCACTTTGAGATATCAAATTGATTTTTTTTGTGGTAAGGCCGCCCAATCGGATGCCTAAAAACCACTGTAGGGGCAGAGACTGTCAATTGGGCAAGCTGGTATAGGTGTTTGTAATAAAAAAATCACAAAGACGAGGGACCTAAAAAACGTAAGAGACAGTACATGGGCTACAAACAACTGAAATTTCTGCGATCCTCGAAACGGCACGCAAGGTTTACGGAGCGCCGGCTCCGCTTCAATTCTTTGAATACACAGCGCATTCGCTATACTCGAGGCAAAGTGTGGTGTCGTCAGGGGCAGCTCACCTAGCTCAGCCATTCAGTACCAAGAACATAAAACATAACTAAGGTATTCCTCTCTTACTAGAGGAAATTGCGAAGGGACTCAAGCGAGCGTACGCTCACTGGGGCGACAGCGGCACCACACTCTAGCAAGTTAAGCAGAATTTTTTTAGTGTCATATCTTTATCTTTTTTTAAAAGGTCTACAGTTTTGCCGTCCCCACCTAATGCTTCCGAATTCTTACGCCCCTAACCGCCTTTTCTACTTCCTGTCTAGTTACCGGCGGATCATTGCAAGCTAAGAATGAGGCTCACTAGTTTGCCCTAGACCGACGTCGCCGGCGTGTAGCCTGGTGCAGATTTCTCCCGCTATTTTTATAATCTCGTCCATATTTTGCGTGGTGTAAACCTGATCGTGTTTAATTGTGTACATTCTGTCGCTGCCAGTAGCTAGCTTTCTCTTTGTTGCCTTCGAGCTCCCTTCTATTTCGAACGTTTCATCGATGACTACCATGCTGTACGTAGGAATGTCATTTGTTTTACTTCTATTGACCACTTCTGACAGGTCCGCTAATTTAATTTGATCCACCATACTCAACAGTGCTATGTTCCTAAGCTTCGCACTAAATTCCTTGGTTTGCTCAGTTTGCCAGTTTGTTTCTTACCTTCGACTTTAGCCCCATCATATGGTCACTGCAGAGAATCTTGCCTAGAATCTCTACGTCCGGCATAATAACTGTGTTGTCTCTTGAAATAAAGTGAATGTGCTTTTTTGACATCCCGTCGGGACTTTCCGTGTCCATTTCTTACACTTCCGTTTTTGGAAGAATGTGTTTATTAGCCCGAGGTTAGTTCCCTCTGCGAATCCAACTAATCTATCTCCTTGACTGTAGCGAGTACCTAGTGCAAAATTTCGTAGTGATTTTTCTCATACTCTGCTTGCGCCTACGATTGCGTTAAAGTATCCCATTGCTATTGTGAACTATGTTGTTTCATTACACATTGCTGACTCGAAGTCTTCGTAGAAACGATCTACGGCCGTAGCTAGCTCAACATCGCAACATTCAACATCGTAGCTAGCTGTTTGGGCATAGGCTTGTACTATTTGTAACATGTATCGCTTGTCTGGCTGGATCACAGCAATACCGCCCCATTCATGAACAGTGAAGAATTGTACCACGCTTCCTTTTTTGCTCCCCGTGGACTAAACATCCTACCCCGTCCTCTTTCATTTCTTCGGGGCCCGATTGCACAGAATATGCCCGCTACTCAGTTCTATGAAGGCTTCTCCTGTCCTTTGAACTTCGCTTAATCATATAATGTCCCACTTAATGTCAAGTGAGCGCCTCTAGTAGTACAGCTCATCTTCCCTCGCTAGATAGAGATCGTGCATTGAACGTCGCGAAGTTGAAGTTCAAGAGGCAGCCTGTCCGGAACTGGAGATACTCAACACTCTGTGCTGTATCTCTTGCCTGACCCCCGCCGTGGTCAAGTGTACTACAGCTGCTGGACAGTGAGCGCCTAGAGTTGGGTTGATAAATCATGAGAGGTGGGATGAATTGCAACACCAGTGTGGCTAGATTTTTTCTTGGGGAAGGAATGTTGTTTGTGTCCTTAAGACCCTTCCTAGCATGGTTGCACCTATCTAGTTTAGCCTCTCAGGTATCCGGGATGGTGTGCCGGACCAGGCAGCAGTCCATGCTAGGGATAAGTTGACAGCGAAAAAAAAAAACTGCCAAAGGGACACAAATGAAAAAGAGAAAATAAAGCAGAATAAAGCAAAATAAAACTTTCGCCGGTAAATTTTTATATTAAATCTGCTCCTATTCTACCCGCGGAATTCTTAGACGGTGCTTGGCGTCTCTGATACACCGAAAACCATTCACGTTTATTTAAGAAAAAGTACAATAATTTTCTCGCAGTCGTTTTGCAATGTGACGCAATCATCTCGAACACTGATTGCGCACCTCAGTTGTAACTGTCCGCGTTGCGCTACCGTGTCACAATATACATACGCTGTAGCTGCTTTTGTCATTTCACGACATTGCTTGTCGCCTTCATCAAACTTTATAGCAAGTGAAAGGCCCGATTGAGGGGTTAAAGTTGAAATCACATCGATCCTCGTGTAATTTGAACAGGGGTGACATTCAAGAGACTACAACAAACGTTGATACATTGGATCATGCATATACACCATCTGAAGCGAAAGAAAACACGTGTCGCCAAAAATGCTGCATACCTAAAGCGCACAACCAAAGGAAGCGATGCACGTGACGCGCGATTACGTAAATGCCTTGAAGTAACTGATAAGTAATTGTTTTTTTACATAATCATTGGCAGCAGCAAACGAGCTAATGTTAACCTAACACTAAACGTTGATATGTCTAATGAAAGCATCATCGGTGCTTCAAGCACGGCTAACAGTTATCGAGTTTATACAAAGTTCACAAAAATACACACTTACAAAAGGGACAGTGGCTGAACGCGCAAAATGACCACTCCGCTGGAATAAACTGTATACAGCAGGTAACCAATTTGTACATTTTACTACGGTCCCAAGGGGAAGAAAGTCATAAAACGATATAAAGCTACGCTTTCGCGCATCTGAAAATGATGAAATTGGTTTAATTGAATCACAGTTCTCTTAACCGCTCCGTTTGAGTTTTTCATAAAATTCCATCAATCGTGACTGAAAGTGGCCTATTCCCTTTTACTTGCAGAAATGAAGCAAGAGACGGGTTCAAGGGAGGGTGCTTGTTCTCAGGAGCTCTCACCTCTACGTTTCAGCGGAAGGGTTGGAGGGCTGCACAACTTTCACCGGTTTAATTTATTCGGACTATTGAACACGCCTAGGCCTTCTTCAGATGCGAGGGGGTCGCTTATCTTCTTTATTATAGACCTAAAATATATGTTGTTTGTTTTGCCTTATAAGGCGCGCAATTTGGTTGCGGCTTTGCAAGACGTACACCTACCCTACGTGACCCGCAAATCAATTGTGCTAGCAACACAATTATTTATCTCTTTTCTCGTGATTTGGGAATACGTAACATATAAAAAAAAACAAAGTTTTTATTTAGTGGCGGAGACGTGGGGTAAGCCGGAAGGATACTTTTGGATGCCGTATTGTGTGTTTTGTTGTCTGTTGGGACTGGGCAGTTGGGCAGGGTGATCCGCAATTAGTATTGGAGATTCATCTTCTTGCGCAGAGAGCGGCTCCTCAATGAAGGCTGGTTTGAGGCGATCAAGAGAAATAGTGCCCTGTGTGCCATCCAAATCCACGGTGAAGTGATTATCAGCACAATGAATGACGCGGTAGGGTCTGTCGTAAGAGCGCTGAAGTGGCTTCCGCACCGCATAATGGCGGACAAAAGCGTAGGGGGACGTCGCAAGCTCGATGGGCACATGAGCATCCACATGCTGCTGGCAGCGTGGTGCAGGCGCACGAAGTGAGCGAAGCGAACATCGTTGTTTGGTCACATAGTCGGTGGGATCAGGGCACGGTGAGGATTCCGAAGCAGTGAAAAACTCTCCTGGCAGGCGTAGCGGTGCACCAAAGACCATATCTGCAGGCGTGCAGTGCAGATCCTGCTTCAAAGTAGTTCGAAGACTCAGCAGAACCAAAGGAAGGAAGGTGTACCAATGGGTAGCATCCGGCTGTGCCCTGAGTGCGGTCTTAAAGGAGCCATGAAGAGAAAACACAAGTTTGGTTCATTCAAAAGATTGTCTCGTTAGAATCATACTGACACCACTTTTAACGTAAACTTCGCTCAAATAAGCTACATAATTTGGAAAAACGGGAATGGTCATGCGACCCACCAGCTCATTTCCCGCAACAGAACCTATGTCGTCAAATGAGCTAAGCTCTGCGATTGGCGGAGGCTGGCAGAAGCAGACGCAAATTAGGTAGAACTTACAAACTAGACGAACCAGCGATTTGCGCTTAAATTTAGGGCACATCCTTTACAAAGCAATAAGAATGATGGGACAAACAGTGGAAGGTACGAAAGCACATGTAAACATAGAAGAACTGATGCGTTCTGCTGTTCGTACTGCGCACAGCATGCTTGGTTTAGCTGTACACCACTACGGGGCTTGGGGTTGTCTCAGACGACACTGGCCGATTGACGCAAGCAACGGTGTCTTACGTGACCCCATTTGTCGAGCGAGCACTGTTTCAGGGAACGAATATTTTCTCCCAGAACAAAAAGAAGCCAGGTTTAAATGCGGGCAAAAACAAACCAAACGCTTGCCACGGTATGGTGCCGCCATCTAGGTTACGGAACGTAAAGAAACGCGGGAACAAACCAACACCGCTTTACAGGGTGGAGACAACCTTTGAACGGTCCCGTGCCGCCGCAAGTGGGCAAACGGGCTCAACGCGTTATTCTTTTCGTTTCCCACGAGACCTATCAACGCGAAACAGACAATATAATTCAAACTTTTTCAGTAAACCGCGTTGCGGCGATAATTTTAGCGCGGTTTTGGCACAATGACTTGCTTCGGCGGCGAGCGAGGAACCGAAAATGGCGGCGCCAGCGTATACGTGTCTCTACCCTGTACGGCGGATGCGTGAATGAAGGTATTCTAGGGTGCAGAGCGGTCGGTTCCAGTGATGTCACTTGGGACCACGAAAACGCACGATTGAGCGGGAAAATCAAAAGTTTAACCTAAATTGTTTAATTTCTCAGTGAATAAAGCACCGTTTGTATCCGGACAAACGCTGGGGGCACTATAAAACACGAAATCTTTCGAATAAAACCAACTTGCATTTTCTCTTCATGGCTCCTTTAAAGATGCGGTAAAAACGCTCAACAAAAAAAGCCCGTTGGCAAAGGGGTGGTAGGCTGTGGTGCAGATGCGGGAAGTGCCAAGAAGGGTCAGCAGGTTATTGAGGAGTGCCGACTCAAACTGGCGACCTCGGTCGGTGGTGATCGTTGGTGGGACTCCGTAGCAGAAAACACAGCCCGCAACGAATGCATTGGCGATGGTTTCACTACGGATGTTAGGAAGTAGAAACGCCTCGGGCAAACGCGTGAAATGACCGACGCAAGATAGTAGGTATGTGTTCCCTTTTGAAGGATGTCAGGAACCAAAATTGTTTACGTGCACCTTGTCGAAGCGTTCGGTAGGTGCCGTAAACGACTCGAAAGGGGCTTTGGTGTGCCGGTTAACCTTTGAATACTGGCATACGAGACAGCAGCGCGTCCGCTCGCGTACGTTCTTGGTGATGCCCGCCCAAACAAAACGCTGCGTCAGCAGCCGTTGTATAACTCGCAACTAGTATTCCAGGGAGAGATAGTCTATGGAAGGCATCGAAAACAATGCGCCGGAAATTCGCCGGGACGGGTGGACGCGGCATGGGCGTGGAAACATCGCAAAGCACCGGGACAGCACACGATGAAATAGGTACTTCCCGAAGGCGCAGCGCACCGGGATTTTGGCGAAGCGCTATTATGTCGGCGTCATCTTGCTGCGCTGCTACGAGTGCAGTGAAATCAATGTCAGCCGATATGTGAGAACTGGAGTTTGAAGCAGCGACACGCGAGAGCGCATCAGCGGCACTGTTGTCTTGTCCTTGCACGTGCCGTATGTCCGTTGTGAATTCCGCGACGACAGACAGATGCCTGGTTGCACGAGGTGAAAATTTGGTGGAGTTCGACCGAATGGCGAAGGTCAGAGGTTCATGGTCCGTCGGGATATCGAACTCTCGACCCTTCAAGAAGTGCAGGAAGTGACGTACAGCCATGTATATTTGGAGGAGTTCTCTTCCAAAAATGCTGTAGCGTGACTCCGCGGGTGACAACTTGCGGGGAAAGAAAGCAAGGGGTCAGGCACTTCGCACAAACTGTAGCAGGACAGCTCCGACTTCAGCGACAGATGCATCGTTCATTAGGAAGAGCGGAACTCCTGGTCTAGGATGGACGAGAAGGGATGCCTTGGGCAGCTTGGTCTTGACGTTCTCGAAAGTGGTTAGTGCTTCTGGAGAGCAAGTCACTGGAGATGCTCTCGGTTTGTTTCCCTTGAGCATGTCTGTCAGCGGTCGGAGGAGGGCGGCGCAGTTCGGAATGGAACGGCGTTAAAAATTTAGGAGGCTAAGAAGCTCGCGGAACTTGGGTATGAAAAATGGGTGCAGAAAGTCTTGGATGGCCTGTACTTTTGAAGGCAAGGCCGAATGCCATTCTTACCTACGCGGGGACCGATGAAATCCAGCTCGTTGGCACCGAACTCGCACTTTGCTCTATTGACGATAAGGCCGTATTCGGCAAGGCGACTGAACAGTTGGCGAAGATGCTGAATGCGTTGTTCTGCGTCGCTACTGAACACGAGCAAGTCATCGATGTAAGCGAAGCAGAAAGGTTATCCTCGGTTCACGGTGTCAATGAACGATTGGAAAGTTTGCACAGCGTTGCGAAGGCCGAAAGGAATGCGCACGTACTCAAAAAGTCCTAATAGCGTGATGATTGCCCTATTCGGAATATCCACAGGCTCCACAGGAATATTATGGAAGGCCTAACAAGGACAATCTTAGAGAAAACCGCCACCCCATGCAGTGGTGCTGAGAAGTCTGCGGTGTGCCGAAGGGGGTAACTATCGGGAACAGTGGCGTTGTTAAGGTAGCACGAGGCATTGACTACAGAAACACAGATATATTTAGAACCCAAGTCTGCAGCTGACGGGCCAGCGGCAGCTATGCTTGGCTGAACTAGCGTCACTAAATAAAGGCTTTTAGAGTATCGACACTCTTTTCTTTGATTGTTATGCGCCGCCAGGATTTTCAATGGTCGGTCGGCACCACGTGATATTTGTTTACATATGGGCGCAGCCATTTTGTTTCTGGCGTCTCTCCTCTCTTTCTCTCTCTGCTGCGCGGACGCTAGAGCGGCCGGTCACACTCTGCCCGTCACAACCGGCAGAGGTTTCGTTGGGAGAGATGGCAACACGGCCAGCCAGAACCAAAATGGCCCCCAGACGCTTCCGGGTGCACGAAGTGGCGGTACTCTTAAGCGTAGATTATTTAGTGACGCTAGGCTGAACCACCTCAGTTCCTGGGAGCCCTGACCGCTCTCGCCTCGAGGCTCGCGAAGTGAGCCTCAAAGTGGTGCTTCGTCGTCTTCGTCTAAGTCAACGCTGCTACATTTTTTTTTCAGCGACCGAAAACTGGCGGAACAAAGCGCCACCAAGGCAAACTGTTTTTCTTAAAAAGTTGGTCTCCCCTGCGAGGGTATTTCAGCATTTAAAAAAAATAAATGCACACACAAGCGTACAAGCGCTCAGAAATGTTACGCCCATCGCTTTATAAAAAATATTGGAAGCTGTCACTATATAGCAAGCGAAATTTTGAAACAAGTGCGATGTAGTTTTACTTTTGCAATATGAAGGTGATGGCTGAAAAACTCATTGCGACTTCGACGTTAATTGCGATTGGTACACAATTTCCTTGCAAGTTTGTGGAGAGTTGGGGTAAAGAAAATATCAAGGGATTCCGGAATAAAACTGACATTTGAAGGCGGCCACCATCCTTAGACTTTAAAGGCATACAGCAACCGCCGGAACAGGGCAGCAACAACGTTATGGCGTGGTCTGTCAGCCACAGGTATTCTTGCAGGGCACTTATCAGGCTGAGGCGATCTGTCTTTTAATGATGGCAGCTGGAAATTCACCGCTCCAGAGAACGACTCCTTCAATACTTGTCGTCGGTGTTTTTGATTGTTGAACAGCGGTACTTTGGTGGTTGTGAAAGCGTTCTAGATAAAATGGCAAGTTTTTTCTTCTTGCAGAACAATTGATGTCAATTTTAAAAATCGCTTGAGGTGGTGCACGTGTCGTACTCTTGCTCAAGCAGCAGGAGTTCAACTTGGAGCCGTAATCTGTGTTTGTTGTGCAGTCATGTAGGTTAAAGTGGATGTGGTTGCGGAGCTGCTGAAAGGGCGGGGGAGGGGAGGCTGATGTAATTTAAAACTACAAGATTAATGATTTGAAATGGGAGGGAAAGAGAGAAACTCGCCACACACGTCGACAGGCAGAACTAGCATTTATAACTGACATTGGAAATGCACCGTAGTTTGACACATGGGCGAAGATCGCCAAATTAGTGGGCTTCTCCAGCTGATTTTTTAGTACAAGTGCGAAAAACAACGCCTCATGAGCCTAGCGAATTTGTTACATGAAGGTTAACCGTTGCAACACCTTCGTTACATGGAGGTCGCAAACACATGCTTTCGGAAGGTGCTGACAATGGGGAATTGAAAAACTTTGTTAAATCAAGGAATTCGTCACACAGAGGTTCGTTGCATCTAGGATTATCAGCAATGTGTATTATACGAAGAAGACAACAACGTCTCCGTTGTATTGGCTTCCCAATCATTAATGGCTTCTAGAGAATGCGGTGGGCACGGTGACTGTTCCCAAGTAGGGTGTGAGCGCGTGCGCATGAAGACACAAGGACAGAATGAAAGAGGGCCGTGTGCAATGACGTGTCTTTCTCGTTTTGAGCACGTCTTGCCTTTATTACTGCGAACGCTGGAGGGTATTTTGGCTCTTTCTAGAGTTTTCTTTAGTTTTTTTTGTCATTGCGTTAGCCTGGCTCCAGGCGTTCGCCGCTAGGCACGCGCTCACAAGCGCTCCGCAGTTTTTCTCTCGTCAGGGTTTTTACCAGCTTTTTCTGCTAACGCTACTGCGCGGCCCGGGAATCTGAGGTGTCGCCACGAGGCATGCGCTCACGACCGCTCGGTATTTCTTCATATTTCATCCTGCAACGGTGAACTTGCGGCTTGTTAAACAGCACCTTTGTTAGTAGGTTGTTTAAAAGGCAACATTAGACGATACGAATGGTTTAAAAAGTTAGGGGTTTCTGACAATAAAAGCTTGCAGAAATTCAGGGAATGTTCTGATAATGCGTACCATTCCTAAGCCGCTTGTCAAGAGCGAGATGTTTTCTAGCGTAAGCTACACTGACCGAGGTTGAGCAGTTTTGCGTGTGAAGCGAAGGGCCGTTCTGCGCAAGTGCGAGTGACATTGGATTGAATTGGCTTGGCTCGGCATAGCTTGGCTTGGCTTGGGTTGGTTTGGATTGGATTGGCTTGGATTTGGATTGGATTGGAAATAAGTGAATTGTGTTGGATTCTGTTGGATTGTGTTGCGTCGTCGCCGCGGCAGACGCACTGACGCCGGCGCCTGCCAAGGTGTGCGCCTCAATTGCGCAGTAGCCAAGTCTGACGCTGCACCGGAGCCGCTTGATAGCCGTTTCGCGTGGCTCGTGAAGAGCCGTGCTGAGCATGCCCGAGGAGCAGTGACTGGACTGGACTGAACTGGACTGGATTAGACTGAATTGGACTGGACTGGACTGGACTGGACTGGACAAGACTGGATTGGTTTGGATTGCTGAACCTTAGCTCATGCTACGTATATCCTGGCATAGCAGAGCTAAGCCACTACTAATTTTTTACAGCGCGATATGACTCGTGGTAGCGTGATACGTTGGATTATTTAATCCTTTCTAATTCTTCTTTTGCTTCGTTTCACCCATTTTGTAAATTTGCACAATTTTTGCGATGCGGTTTCTTTACTTTGCTAATTTTCTTTCGAAGATGCAAGGCGTTTCGATAGTTGGCCCGTTTACCTTAGTTTGTTTTCTTATTTGGAGCTTCTTTTTTGTACTTTTTTCCTTTATTAGGTTTTCGTGGTAGATGTATAAAATGCATATTCTTGATATTGTCAGATCAGTTTTGTGAATTTCCTTTTCTCTGTCTTCTTTTTATTTTTCGAAATTCTGTCCAATTAGGTACCTTCACTTACGCTATCCTTAACAATAGAGGTGTTACTTCCATCAAGTCTGCATTATTGTGGTAATGCAGATCGGTACACGGTTCACCACTTTCGTTATTTTTTATTCGTTTCTAAACTTTCGTTTGCAGACAGTGCGACCATAGCTTTTCTTGGATGTCAGCACAAAGAAACAAATTGTAACACACCTACTAAGTTGATGTGCCCAGCCAACTGGCCGATGGGAGCTTCTGTCCGACGCTCACGCGGCTTCCCCATTCTTCTGGTTGGGACTTTAGCGTGCACTCTCGCAGTTGAACTGATCGGCGTTCAGGTTGGCCATCAGCCTTTGTTTTTCGGCACCCCTAAAAGAGCTCAGGTGTCCTCGCAGCCCTTTTCTCCTACGTGCCTCAGGAGGCATTACAAAAACCCAATAAAAAAAATTACACCATCTTCCCGTGGGGAACCCTGATCAGGATGCGAAGCATCGTGGCGGCTCCGTGTGGTTCCATTGTTTTGCCGTTATGTTGACTGATCTGGTTTTTACCAGCGCCCAGAGGGAATTCCGCGTCCGGGTCCACACCGGTGGCAAAGGGACGCGAGTGCTGTTGTGTTACGGTGAGTAGCGGTGGTTCTCGAGGCGCCGAAACTCGTCCATCATGTTCTTGTCGATGTTGTCTCTGTGGTAGAATCGGTAGTCTCCGTCAGCATTGGTGAGGTAAAGGTTGTTGACATTGGTGCACCGGCTGAGGGCAATGTACACGCCCTCCTCTTCGCAGCTTTGTCTTCTCGTTCTTGTTCTACTTCGGCGGTTCCCCTACGGGAAGATGACGACGGTGGTTGAACGCGAACCTATCTCGTGATGGATTCTATGGTTGGCCAATCCCTAGGGGCATCCTGCCACAATCAGCATCAGAGGCGCGGCGGACGGGGCTGGTTGAGCTGCAAGGCGCGTGGCGCTTCCCGCCACCGCTTTCCCACGGGAAATTTAGCATCCCACTCTAAAGTTTTCAGTTCGTCGTTTCCGTTCACGTTCAGCTTCGCGTGCCTTCGTTGTATCAGTAGCTTCTTGACGTAGTTTGAATGAGTGAAGGACATAAGGCGCGTTCGTAGCACTTGCTTCTGTCCCGGATTTGTAGCGTAGTGGGAAGAGCACCGCGTACCTCCCGTTGCGCCAGAGAGTCGTGGGATCGAAACCGGGCGCCGCTAACTATTTTTTTTTTATAGTGTAGTATCGCGGAGCTGTGGGTGTAAGGAGGAGAGGTGCGCATGCGCAGTGAGCGTCTGGACGGCACCGCCATCAACGACGGAGGACCAGGCGAGCCTAAGAAATGCTCCGCATTTAAAACAGCCTCAGCGCATTGGAGGGGGAGGAGGCGGGGGGATTCTGGCAAAGTGAGCAACTTCCCATCAAGTCGCTATTTTTGTCTTTGTTTTATATTTGCTGCTGCAGTGTAGAAGGTGTAAAGCTTCGATGCTGGCCTGTTGTATTGGTTTAAAAGATTGTTCGATAGATAAGCCGATGGTCCCGTATTGGTAGCCTTAGGTGCCGGTCACTACATTTCCCTACGCATACAATCATCCGCAGAAGGCGATGATGTCCCCTCAATATGCAGTAGTTAACTAAACATTGTGCACTAGGCACCGAGTGTGTTTAGGTAGTTTAAAGAAAGGAAGTGTGATAGAAAATAATGCCGGCGAGCATGAAACGTCAACCTAACGCCAGAGCACTCGAGCGAGATCGAGCCTGAAACAAATATACAACCAACGCTCTTGTTTTCTAGCCAACATCACGCAAACCTTATTCGCAGCACCACTTTGGTGTACAAGCAAAGACCTGTCCTTGTAAGATTTGTTGGGACACGTGGATTTACTTATCATGCTTCTTGGGGACGCGTTCGTTTTCGTAAAAGCGCACAGCTTTCACTTCAACACGCCAACTTCTGAGCTGGTTGAGTGTGATATGCCTAGCATCGTCTACGAATACTCGATTGATTGCTTGTGGGGTTTAACGCACCCGAGCTGCACCAGGGTTATGAGGCACGACATTTTGGATGGCTTCAGAATAATTGGGATCACTTTGTCTTCTTTGACGTGCGACAAAATCTCGACACACGGGCGTTTTCACTTTCCGCCTGCATTAGAAAAGCACCCACCACGGCCTTGATCAAACCCGTGCCCTTGCGCTCAGCATCACAACGGTTTAGTGACTGATCTAGTGCGGCGGATGTCCGAATACTCAAGATGCTACCTTCGGGCGGTACGATGGGCCGTAGAAGCTGAATTCGCGTATTTTCTGTTTTTATTTTACCCGCGCTATGTCTGTCTGTCTGTCTGTCTGTCGGTCTGTCTGTCTGTCTGTCTGTCTGTCTGTCTGTCTGTCTGTCTGTCTGTCTGTCTGTCTGTCTGTCTGTCTGTCTGTCTGTCTGTCTGTCTGTCCCTCCACTCAGCCGCACGGTCAAAAATTAAGAGACGTTTACATAGGTAGAACACTTTCACTGTAAAAAATGCGGAAATATGCCCCATTTTTCTCAACATTGTTCAGCAAGAGACAAAAATAGGCCTATTTGAAGAAGAACGGACACATGAATGGTGTTCGCAATGGTGTTAGGTGTGGTCGTTAAATGAAAAGTGAATGTGAGCTCGATTTTTGGGAAGGGGAATTAAAAAAACCCGTTGATGTATCGTTTCAACTACGAAATGAAAACAGGGCTTCCGGCCGGGTCTCCCGCTCCTGGCTCGAGGGCTAAGTCCGAACAGCACCAACAGACGGCGCAGCACTTGGAACCCCCAATGTGGAGTCCATTACGTGGAGGCCAGTGAAGGCCATTACGTGGCAGGGCTGGCAGAAGACTATATCATCTTCTTTCGAAGACATTTGTAGCCACCTGAGCCGATGTGCGGCCAATTTTTGTAACATCAGGGCTCCTTAAACCGGCACACATCCGTCCGGCGTACTCAGAAAACACCGAGCGCACGTTAGCGCCTGCCTCGCGGCCAGCGCCCGGCATCATTTAGGCTTCCACATGGGCTTACGTCACATGAGGTGCTCCCGCCTTTGTCTTCGTCATCGGGTAGCGACCGACGTACCCCAGTTCGGCCGCGGCGAAGATGATGACGACGAATCTGTGAAGCCATCTTTTCAAAATCGACACGTGGAGACGGCCACCCGGACCAACTCCCGGAGAAGTGGAGGTCTATCGAGGCGAGGACGCGTGACCGGACAATTTGCCCTACGAGGCAGGGCCGTCGGAAGACGACGATGAAAGGCACGTCGGCGACCGATACTGAATAACGCACTGTACATACTTTATGGTCTTTGCTTTACAGTGCCGTCAAAAAACGGCTTTCACCGTCTGGGGTCCAGCTGCTCTGCCTTTCCTGCGAACCGGAATCAGTGTAGAAAGAACGTAAGTGAACCCCAAGCCTCGCTGTTACTCCAGCCCTGCACCACGAATACGAGCTGCACCATTTTTATGTAGCGGTAATGGTCGCGTGAAGCTCAATTGCTATGACAGATACCTTCTTTTTTTCCCCTTTCAGTTCTTGAAGGAGCAAACAGAGGCAGGAAAAGCGTCCCGGAATTGCACCAGCTGGTACAATATAACATAGATTCCGTTGGATGCGGCAATAGTTATTCTTGTAATTGTTTCCTAGAGAAATGGTAGCTGCAAAAAAGTCCCTTGGGTGTGGCCTCTCCAGAAAATTTGGAATGGTGCTCTCCGCAAGGCGCTTCCGAAGTGAAGCCTTGCGGAGTTCGAATATCTCTACCGTGCAAGCCGGCTCACGGCGTTTTAATATTACGAAGCACCGTCATGCGCGCACCAGTACCGCATACAAATTGGTAAGGATGTTTGTACAGGAATGGTTGAACGGCATCGATCTATACGTCGGCGAAGCAGTACAAGCAATACACCCGTGATTTCTGTTCAACGTTTGAAGCGCTTGGTAAATCTCGCGCCCATGATATCAAGCACGCAGTTCAATTCAGTTTGTTTATTTTTTGCAGCAAGCGTAGGCCTTGGGAAAAAATTAAACCATCTTGCCGTAGGGGAACCTCAGTAGTATGCGAAGCAGCCATGGGGTGGATTGAAGTTCCCATTAGTTTTCAGTTCGTTGTTCCCATTGACGTTCAGCTTCGCGTGCATTCATTGTATCAGTAGGTTCTTGACGTAGTCTGAATGAGTGAAGGACATAATGCGCGTTCGCAGCACATGCTCCCGTCTTGGTTTGTAGCGCGTTGAAGACGGGAGCATGTGCTACATGGTGAAAGGATATTTGCGAGAAGTGGCTCTTTCTGTTGAATTCTTGAAGGTACGGTTTTCTTTCGACTACCTGTGTAGTGTATCCAGGAAGCGCCTGTACAAAGATTTAGTGGATGTTTGTTTACCCGTGCCACTGTATATGTCCTTATACAGTACGGGATCTGGGCTTGATGTTTTAGGGAGGGTGAAAAGTATGCCTGTGAAACCTGCAATGAAGTCTTTTGTTTAAACTACACAGTGAAACCCTTCCCGTAAATACTTGGTTCGCAGAAAGAGTCATTTTTGTGCCGTGGACAACCGAATGCAGTCTGCGCAAAAAGCCGCAAACTATTAATCACGTCTTCATTGACTGGGACGTCCTCCAACGTACGTTAAAGAAAGACTTACCCATTACACTGCGCGGAAGTCGGTTCCTACCCGTGAAAATGAAAGGCGGTGTGCCGTACGATTCGATCATGCTCCTCAGTCTTCGTGGTATATGGAGGATGAGAATGGCGGTGAGGAATGGGGATATAAATGCCCGGCCTGTGAGGGAAACTTTCATTGAAACGGTACAGTATATACGGGAAGTGTTTCGTGCAGAGGCGGATCCCCCTGAGTGGTTGCCTGTGCTTGACTATTTAGTGTGTCTTAGAAAGTTTTAAAGCCGCTGAGTCAGCCGAGTAGGGTTGACGTATCATTACAATATGACATCATGTGTGATGTGCTGTAGAAATGTCGAAGCAGGCAATTAAAAAAATGGACCTCCCGTTACGGCCAGAGAGTCGTGGGATCGAAACAGGGCGCCTCCTAACTCTTTCTTTTTATAGTGGACGGCGCTGACGTCAGCGAAAACGCTGATGGGGCTGAAGGGATGCGCATGCGCGGTAGAGTTCGGACTGCGGACAACGACAACGAGGGAGGCATGGACACAGCCCCCAGCATGAGATGCTTCGCATCTAAAAAGGAACTTGTTCTCACTTAAGCAGACCCGCACATTCCTCTTTCCAGACAGACTACAGGACTACGAACACTAACTTTGGTGCCTCACATACAAAATACAAGTAGACACACACGTAAATAGTACACCAAAAAATAAACCGCGCAATGATGAATATCAACCAATAGCTTTTGTAGCAACTAACAGAGGTAGAATTGGATCCGGATTACACAAACGTACAATTGGATAAAGAGGGAGGAGGGAAAGGACATTCCTCAAAAGAATCATGACTATTACGCGTATTAACGTTTTCAGCACAGCTTACAACAGAGCTTGCCGAATTTCGTCTGTTTTAGTGCGTTCTACGATAATTTTGCTTTCAGGTAGTATTGTTCTCAAGTGCCAATTCCTGTTCTCAAGTACCCCTTCCTGGGCTCGGCGGCTGTGCCTCTGACACGATGCATCGTTTGACGCCCTTCATTTTCCTCACGCAGGTATTAGCCGCTGCAAGCCTATTCGAACCCGGACCGATCCCCGAAGAAGCAACTACCCGTTCCTGGAGTGGATTCCCAGTCGGCACAACACTGTTGACCACCGCGCCACTAGATGGAGCAACCCTCAGCGTCACTCTACCCCTCCCCGACAATCTGAAAGTACCACCCTCATCAACAACGACAGCGCAGCTGGACATAAAACACGAGCACCGCGAGCGGCGCCTTGTGGGCTCGGCGGCTGTGCCTCTGACACGATGCATCGTTTGACGCCCTTCGTCTTCCTCACGCAGGTGCGTACATACGAACCATTCCTAGCAAAAAAAACAGCAATCGTTTTTTGGTGCAGCTGCCGAGCCCTCAGTGCCTTGTTACCCTGTTTTCCCAGTGTACTGATGTTGTTGGCCAACTATTATTACTCTTGGGAGATGTGGGAACGAACCCAGGGCCTAAAACGCGACAAAACGTACACAGCGAATCTGACGACGACGTACACTCCATACTAACCAAGCTCGAAGAAGCTCAAACCACTATTTTAGCTGAACTGAAAATTATAAATGCCAGACTTACCACAACTGAACAAACGATAGCCGACCTAGTCGCTCGAATTTCCAAAACGGAATCTGAGTGTTCTAACTTGCCTTCTCTCCGTGCAGACATTAAAAAGTTACAATCTACCGCAAACGAATCAGCAAAGGCGTTTTCTAAAATCAATGACAGACTAAACGATGCAGAAGATAGATTCCGCCGCAACAATCTAATATTTTTTGGCGTCGAAGAAAGCGACTCTGAAACAGGGAGCGACAGTGAAAAACGTATCACAGATATTTGTACCCATCATCTTGAAACAACTCTTGAGCCTCATGAAATAGAAAGAACGCACCGCATCGGAAAGCCTCAAGATAAAAAAAACGACCAGTAATTGTTAAACTCACGAATTCCAAAACGAAGGAAACGGTGTTAACTAAAGGCGTCAAATTTAAAGATACTCCCTACAGCGTTGGTGAGGACTTTTGCAGTGCTACACGTTAAATACGTAAAGAGCTGCTCCAATTTGCGCGCCAGAACAACGCCCCTTTCAAACTGCGTAAGAAAAAACTACTGATTGGAAAAAAAAACATTCTAGTACGGTATGACCACTAGCCAAGTAAAGGAGACCGTATCGTCTACACAATAGCTACCACCGAATCAGGCGAAAAGAAAACAGTCATCTCAAGCGCAACCCAATCCTAACCTACACCCGCCAGCCCGTGCAAATTCTTGCTCATCCTTATCTATTCTCTACACTAACATTTGAAGCATAATGCCCAAACGCGATGCGATAACTGACCTAATACAGACTTCGGAATGCGACATCGTCATGCTGACTGAGGCTTGGTTATCCCCTGCTATTATCGACTGAAATCTTTCCAACGGTCCCGAACTTTCTGGTCTACCGACATGACCGATTACTGCAATGTGGTGGGGGTGTGTTAATAGGAGTAAATAGATCTGTCCGTCACTCTAAAATTGAAATAAACTGCCCCCTTGAAGCGCTCTGGATATCGTGCGAAAGCCCTCGAGGCACTACGATATTTGGTGTGTGTTATCGCCCCCTAAGCCAGATTACGATTTCCCCACCCATCTTAACGACGCCCTTGACCTCCTACACAAAAAAAAAATTTCCAAAAAGTAGCTTCATTCTCGTAGGTGATTTCAACTATCCAAAAAAATATTGGCGAGATAACTGCACCACCTATCCAAATTCAAAATGTAACAAATTTCTTAACTGCTTGGAAAACTATCAGTTAACTCAAGTGATCACACGGGCTACCAGAGAAATAGCAACCACATCCAACATTCTGCACCTAATACTGTTGTCGGACCCAAGCAGCCTGCAATCGGTCTTATACCTGTAGGAATTACGTGACCACAAAGCTATTCTAGCAACATTTACAACGCACCTTATAGTTGAGAAATCCCGAAACAAACAAATCAAACTCTATGATCGGGGGAATTATGAAGCTATTAACACGGCACTGGATGAGTTCTACCACTCTTTCAAAGAAGGATTCGATGACCGATCTGTACATGAGAACTGGCATCTTTTTTCATCTAAGGCAGCCGAACTGAGTGAAACATTTATACCGAAAATCACAAACAAAGAAAAACCATCAGCCCCTTGGTTCACTAAGACAAAAATAAAGAATGGTGGGCAAAAAAAAAACGCCTGTTTAAAATAGCAAGGAAGAAAAACCAGAAGTCAGCAAGGGAGTCCTACCACAAGGCGGAAAAATAATTAAAAAAAGCCATTAGCACTGCCAAATATCAGTTTTTTCGCGTCAACTTACCTAACATGCTGAAGACTAATCCCAAGCAGTTTTGGCGAACCATAATTCCGTCCACTTCTTCTTCATTAATTTTAACCGGCAACTCAGACGAAACGCTAGGCGATAAAGATTGCGCAAACGTACTTAATGACGTATTCTGTTCCGTGTTTACAAAAGAGCGCATCACTACCTTCCCAGCAGACCACACTGTCATTCTGAAGAATATGCCCGCCATTACAATTGACACCAACGGAATCACCTACCTAATCAAAAGCTTGAAGAATTCTTCAGCTGCGGGGCCCGATAACATCGTATCAAAAGTACCTAAAAACACAATGGATGTGACAAGCGCATTATTGACAATGCTGTTCTCCCAACCACTATCATCTGGCCATATACCTTCGGAATGGAAACTCGGAAAAATTGTCCCAATCTTTAAAAGTGGTAACAAATCATCGCCCCGTAACTATCGTCCAATATCACTAATCAGAATTCCCTCAAAGATTATGGAAGATATAATTTTTACAAATTTGATAAAGCACCTGGAAAACAACTTCATACATCAGTCACAGCACGGCTTCCGGAAAGGACTGTCGTGTGAAACACAGTTCGCTACATTCCTTCATGATTTGCACACAAACCTTGATAATAACATTCAAACCGAAGCAATATTTCTGGACTTCGAAAAGGCATTTGATAAAGTTCCTCATCATCGTTTCATGCAAAAATGAAAACAGCTGAACCTTGATTCATTTGCATTAGCCTGGATATGTAACTTTCTTACTAATAGGAAACAAGATGTAGTCGTAAACAACACTGCTTCCAATACTACCAAAGTGCACTCTGGAGTGCCACAAGGCACTGTACTCGGACTACTTCTGTTCCTAATATATATCAATGACCTGCCTTCCCGAGTAACTAATACAATTCGGCTTTTTGCGGACGATTTTGTGATATATACCAGAATAAATAGCCCCGACGATCAATTAATCTTACAAAGAGACCTTTTAGCTATTGAAAATTGGTGTAGCGAGTAGCAAATGTCGCTAAATGTTCTGAAATGCAAAACCATATCTTTCTATAAACGCGCAAACCCACTTAATTACAATCACTCCCTCCACGGTTCGGTACTCCAACCTACTAACTCGTACAAATACCTAGGTGTAAATCTAACAAATGATCTAACCTGGTCCGTTCATGTTAAATGTGCCGTTTCTGCAGTAACCAGAACTATCGGTATTCTCCAACGCCATTTAACACTGGCCTTTCCAGAACTAAAATTACTAGCCTACAGAACACTAGTATGCCAAAAATTAGAATATGCAGCCGCTATCTGGGATCCCCACCAAAACTACCTTCTTGAGGCATTGGAAGCAGTACAAAATCGTGCAGTCAGGTTCGCATTTTCAGATTATTCATCTTTTACAAGCGTACCCGAGCTAAAACAGCGTGCTTCTATTCCACTTCTAAGTCACCGCCGAAAGCTTGCCCGACTAGCACTCTTTCATAAATATTATTACACACAGTCACCCAACGAATACGTCATACGTGGCGCAAGTTTTTCGAGCGGAAGCCCTATACGTACGAAATTCCGGGGCTATACCTACTTCTGTGGATGAACACGGTTGAACCACATTTGTAGAGCTGTAGCTCTGCGTCCTCACGAGACTGGGCAATGAGCACGCGCACCATTGCATGGCAATACAAAACACAGACGCTGCACTATGTTGTGTTTGGTCTAAGCGCCCACGCAAAGGGCAGTTGCATGCAGACAGCTAGCTGTTTCTTGAGTCATTTTTTACCCCAAGCTCACATTCTCTTCCCTCCTATCAATTTCTCCGCACCCCTTTTCCTCAGAATGAACGAGCGAGTAGACGCGCTCACTGGGCAACTCCACGATGCGTTGGCGTGGCATTGGATGTGCTGGAAGGCGAGATTGACGCTATGTGTACGAGCGGTTCTCAAAAGGGAGAATATTTTCTCGCTACGTTGCCAAATTTAAATCGAAAACAAATGAGCCAGCGCTAATTGTCAACACAATTACGTCGTGCATGGAGAATTAAGTGGGACTTGGTTTTCACAACTGTGGAAACAAAGCGGTATAATATAAATTAGCGTAGGCAGCTTTGCAAGTTTTATTTGTATAAATATTAAACGCACACATAAACGCACACATGACTAACTCCAGCATTTGCATCTGTATCTATATATATATATATATATATATATATATATATATATATATATATATATATATATATATATATATATACAGAAAGATAAGTCGGCAGTCTACAACGCCGAAGGAGGCATAGGGGTGTGGTTAGGCTCTTTTTTTGGTAAGGCATTGGTAAGGCATTCGAGATCTAATCGAAAGGCGTGGGTTCGGTCCCCACTCTCGGCGCGTGTTTTTCTTTCTTTCTTTCTTCCGTATATTTAAAAGAAATATATTAACTTCATTAACCGTACTAAAAAAAGAGCCTAACCACACCCCTATGCCTCCTTTGGCGTTGTAGACTGCCGACTTATCTTTCTGTATTTTCCCAACGAGCCCCTCATTTCCTTACTATATATATATATATATATATATATATATATATATATATATATATATATATATATATATATATATATATATATATATATATATATATATATATATATATATATATATATATATATATATATATATATATATATATATATATATATATATATATATATATATATATATATATATATATATATATATATATATATATATATATATATATATATGTGCTTTGGAAACACTTTTAAAATTGTCGAATCAAGTGCATTTTGTGTGTAGTTACTTTAAATGGCACAAGCGCTTGTTACTACAAATGCTGCTTCAATCGCACATTACACCTCCACGTTGACCAGGAAACTCTCACGTATAATAAATGCCAGGAGCGAAGCTTGATTGCGATGCGAATATCAGGCAAGTTTCGTCCACGTCTAAATTTCGAGCAAAAACCAACATCTCCCCCCCACCCCCTGAATACAAGAAAGCGTATGCGCGGTGTTTGGAGACGGGCACAACAAAATTGCCACAAATGATCCTTCCATAAGCATTGCCTCAGTAAGAAAAGTTTGTGTAGAATCTAAACAAATACTCCAAAGGCATCGAGGAAATCCCACTGTACTGCCAAGGAACCCTGCCATGAATGCAGAAGAAAAAAATGTAACTATGGGGCTGTTTCTTGCAAGAGTAAATGAAAACTGTAAACACGCTCCTTGGCACCTTTTCACTTAACAAGGAAATATTTGCCAGGCCTAATGAAACGCTCACTCTGAGTTATTTTTCACGCTGTAAGCATCGCAAAGAACAGCAAAAGATCAAAATAAACTAGGAGGAGCGTTGTTATTTCCCGGAAGCTGCGAGCTGGTGCTCTTCGCCCGAAGACACCGCTTTGATGATCATAAATGATCCTTCAGCCAATATCTATGGTGCCTTAATACACAGCACCCAAGGTTCTACCTAAGGCCCCATGAGTGCAGTAATGTAAGCTTTATTGACGTCCAAGACGAATTGCCACCTTTTGTTCCTAGGGAATCTTTGGGGTATTTGCTTGAGTTTTTTATACGCGACCTCAATTTACACTTATTCTTCCATTATACCCTCTGTCTTCAGCCTGCGAACGCCATTATTTGCTCTGGCCTACACCTGAGAAAGCGCTATTTTTATCACAGGCGACAAAACGTCAGGGGTTCGCGATCTTCGAATAAATCGATAAACGCGCGATCAATACTGGCAACTCCACTGAGGTTCCTTTCGCAGACAACAAGTCAACTGGATGCGGGAGCGCGAAAGAGGGCGGAAAATGAAAAACAAAATCTCGTCGCATCCGCTCCTAGAAAATCACGGCAACGAAGTATCGAAGTCACTTTCTACAGAATGGACTTATGTCTTGCAACGCTCTGGAAGTAATTGGGACTGATGGCATGCTTTTTTAGAAGACGGAAAGTTGCCTCTCGCTAAGTCTGCAATTTTTACATCAGCAAGCAGACCATCATCGTTTTAAAGCGTTATTTACGTGTTAGCATAAAGAAGGTCATTTCGAGTCTGCGCGTCTTCGTGCGCTGTAGTTTTTCCGTGTTCGTCGAATAAATATCGTTTTTTAAGGAAATAGAACGTGCTGCTGTGACGTACCCTGGAAAACGTGTCTTCATGTTTCCTAACAATTTTTTAGAAGGTAGCAGTATCCCCAAGAAGTCCCCATGACTGATATAGAATGGGAACTTGTTCGGTTGAGTTGTGGAATGTATAATAATTACGGGACTATTTTCTTGCGTTCAGAGTTGAAAATGTAAGGGCAAACGCAGTCTAAACATGACTTTCTTGTGTCACCAAATCAATAAAAACACCTCTACCCGCTTCTAGTTCTGTGATTGTAAAATTGTGCCATGTTTGTACAGCGCGAGGCTGGCATACATACCGGCGCTTTATGGTGCACATAACCCTGTTTGTACAAGTATCAGAAGCACGGAAACCACGGATGATAGCCGCGGCCCAAACAAAAGCATTGGTTGGCAGAGACCTTCTGTGGCGAGCATCTGTCGTGCTACGCAGAGAAATTCTCCAAATTAAGTGCTGCGCAAGATCAAAAATTGGGCGCTTCGGGCGCGTCAGTATAACCCCCTTAAAGTCCGCAAATTCGGCCATCGATAGGGCAGAGGAATAGCGCACTATTTAGAAGTTTGAGCTTCGGAATGCCTTCGTATTCACGACTTCGGGAAATTTAAGACGCTGCTTCCTCGTAAGGATGGAGGACAAGCTTCAGCATGAACAAGCCATTAGGCATTCATTGACGGAGTAACCGACGCTTAGGGGCAAAAACAGAGGCGTACAGAAGAGATGATTCACTACTAAGGGAAGCGATAACTACGGCAACATCCTTTCAACCGAAAAGGGCTCGTGATGCAACAATCCTGAAGCCATCATGCATAAAGCGCAGCGATAATACTAAGGAAAATATGACAACACGTCCCCCTTTTCTGCGTCGCTTCACTTTTCTTGTATTGCTAAGCCACACAACGAGCAAGCCAAATCACTCGCAAAGAACATTATGTGATCTTTAAAACAAAGCGGCACAAGGAAGGAACGACAGAAGCCGCATTTGCCAGGCGAACTTCCAGAAAAAACTTCCTTCTTGCGTGATGTACTTTTTTGATAAAAAATGGCAGCATCTCTACTCCGTGGATGATGGCGAGGGAACTCGAAATAACCTCTTAGTTGCGCCCTGAGTGACATCCGATTTGCGGCGCGACAGTAATTTGATTTGAGCCGTGAGTTGCACCTTGAGTATGCCGTAAATGAAACTGCTACTCACCACTCAAATCGAATTTCGCTTGATTTTTGCTCGATGGTGGTGTGCGCACAGATGGACACCTACAGACATTTGTAGGTCCTAAGGTACTACGCACCGTTACAGGCGAGGGAGTAAGCCGTTTGACTCTCGGGTGCTAACTCACGGTCGTAACCCAATTTAATAAAGAAAAAAAAACGGTCGTAGCCCAAAGGCTAAGTCGACTAACACTAACTCTGTCTAGTCTACCAGACGCAGGCTCGAATGCTGCCGGTGCCACTTTGATTTTTTGCGATTGTAAATGCTATGCGGATGGACGCGGGCGGACGTTGGGCGCTCCTGAGGTACTCCGCACCTAAAATGGGCGTGAACAATCTTTCCAAGCTTTGTTAGCGGCGGCGCCCGCCGTGGTTTTCTGCGCTCAGCTGATCGGCAGCCGACCAACCCCGCCGGCTCCTATGCTTGCGCCACTTGGTCATCTCGGGCTAAGTGACTCATCTTCTCTCTGCAAAGAGGAACACCGCGTTCACCGCGATTGAAAGCGAGGCGGGCCTCCTTCTGTGAGAAGCACGGGAACGAACGGTGTTGAGTTGTTGTTGGCAATGCAGCTAGTATATCAAAGGTTAACCAAGCAAAACGAAGAGTCAAACAGACTAAGCCAAGCTTTTGCTTTGAACACTTTGAAGGTCAGCTGAGCAAAGCCGCAGCCATTTTTTAAGGATGCGTTTTCTGTTTATCTTCTAATTTTTTGAATTCTTGCCGCTATTATAATAGGAGGGCTAGTTTTACGTATTTTAAGGATGTACTAACTGCTCTAAAGTGTCCTGTGTGAAACAATACCCTGCGCGGGCCTCTTTTACTTACCGTGGTTCTGTGCAATTTCTTTGCGATTCCTACTGGCCTTTAACAAGGAGGTCAAAAACTAGAATATTCAGAAACAATAGGTTTTCAGGGGTTTCTGAACGCAAGATATTTGTTTACAAATGGAAATAAACTTTTAAAAAAGAAAATTTTTGCTCAGATGCAGTGACGGCCAGGAAGAGCAAACGAAAAGCATCAAACCAGAAATACAAAATCAAAAAAGTCTGATTCTTCAAAGTGATCTAACTTGACAGGCAGGAATAAAAGTTCTTTGGAGGGGACATTACACACTTTATTGAATCCAAAGACATCAAAATCCACCTCATTTTTCACGAGGATAGGTTTGAAAAAGAGTTCCAAAGTAACATTCCTTGGAAGTAGAGGTATACGTAGGCCGCCAAGAACGAGACAGGCGCTGCGCATACTGGTCGCGGTAGACATCATCGGAGAATTGAAACGGTCGCTCGCTTTTATAGGATTTTGAAGTGTGTTTCGGGGGCTACAGCCAGGGAAAGAAAACTAGAACTCTAGCCTATAAAGCAACCACACAACCTGTTTGAGTTTTTAGAAAAAAGGAGGATTTTTTGGGCTTGCCTCCCAAATGCAGTATTATTTGGTGTCTCTTCTTCTTTGGGACATCTTGCTTTCTGTAAAATTCAGGGCCTCCGTAGCACTGAGCTGTCAAAATATAAGATCCCCTTATAAGGAACGCAGAAGACGCCGATACTCACAGACCTCCAATGTATCGATTACGCATGCTCAATTCCTCAAATCCCTGTGATTTCGCTAGCGTTGGCTACGGAGCTCTATCTTTTAGTAGAGCACAAACTGGTGAAAAGATAATTATATGGATCAAAATTCCCGGGCACATACAGAATAATATAGTAGATGTAAACTAAGTAGAACACACTTGTATTTCTCAAAGCTCGGAAAGAAATTTAAAGTGATCGCTTGTGCCGTGCGGATCAAGCTAGTATACTGGAAGCGACCACACGGCCTTAGAGGCTGCTGGCGATATCTGTTGCTGGCTGCTGGGTTGGAGATTGCTCCTATGTTCCGCATGCGTCGATCTGGAACAGGATTGGGCCACTCGTGGTTTCGCATGGACCTGTCTAATTTGTAGACGCCGCCGCACACGAGGGGCCTTTGGTTCGCAGTGCTAGTCGTAACCACCGTACTTGAACACAAAGCGCTTGAACACGAATTAGCCCGGGAACTTTCTATGGCCTCCGCTTGCCCGGTCCACCATTCCTCGTATTGCAGAGAATAACAACTGGACGGCCTAATTCGATGTGAAGAAGTACGTCCGGCTAGAACTGAAAGCTTGAGGTTGTACGGCCATCCATAAGGCACAGCGTCCAATTACCGAACGGACAGGACCCTTGCGGCACCAGTATACGAGGTATGGGGAAAGGCTGGCAACCCACGCCACCCGCCACAGAGTATTGCCGAGACGATTTCCCGGCGCGCGTGGCTGCGGCGTAGGAACTACGATCGCAGGCTTCTCGCGATTTCCTGACACACGCCAGACCAGCGGCCATTTACTAACGCCGGCGTAAAGTACGGCGTGGTGTCTTTTAATCCATCATTCGAACGCTGGAAAGCCGTGTCCATAATCTTCGCTCGCTAAAGTTTGATAGAGGAAGTGCTTTGGGAAAGAAGGATTAAATTCCATAACCCTTATACGTGCGGTGTTTCGTCTTATAATGTTGGGCCGGAGACGATTTGCTAATTAGAGCTAATCCTGGAAAGAACGGGGCCTATTCAACCAAGAGGACACGCAAAGTAATTAGCATTGCGTTGACTATTCAAACCATGCGAACTCCACCATTTTTGCCGAAAGGTGTAGCATAAGATTAGGGCTTTGACTGCACCAGCAATTCATTTATTTATTGAAGGGTTTTATGTTGCGGCGTTTGTTTCTACTAGGAGTAACCAAAAGTTATGGCGGTGCGAATATTTGGATGTATAACAGTGAATACGTGAAAATATTTTCTTTATACAGAAAACATTGTTTTGAGAACATCCTCCACAAAACGATGAAAGGAACAAACAAAGTAACTTTGCATAGCAAATCTCTCCGCTCGTCCTCTGAAAACATTCATTAGGGTCGATAAAGTGCTTACGCCATCCTGAACTTCTTACGCCATAAGGCGTAAGGAGTTCAGAATGGCATGTTTGAAACCACCCCACTATACTTTGCACACCGCAATCCTCCATGAAAAAAAAAAACAGGGGCGAGTTGTACGTGCTACGTATGCATTCATTTGCGTACTAGGAGTAAGAATTTTCAGTCATTGTAGAATCTCAGCGGCCATGTCTCTTTGCTGCTCCACCTCCTCCATCGCTCCTTCTCTGAGCGTATGAATAAACTGTCGCAATGTGTTATCGATATTTTTTCATGTCTGCCTCCAATTCCGGCCCCCACTATGCATGATATCGACAGCCTGCTCCGCAAGTTTCAGCAAATGAATTGGGATTCTTTCGGTTCTTTGAACTTAGGTAGAAGTTCTCCTAGTGTTTCGAGTTAGCTTTTATATATTGCTGAACGCGTGTCGTGGTTTTGTAAGATCTTATGGCATATGTGTGTCTGGCCACAAAAGCACGTTTTTGCTCTTGTCTATTCGCCATACACGAAGGAAATATAATGAAGTGCCTTTCCGACGGCCGGGCTAATCGGTTAGATGTGGACATATGGCGATCTTGGAATGAAGACGATGTTGCATATCTTTGTTGCATAACAACACGAATTATCTGTATTTAAGGCTTAACATCATCTTAATCATTATCATCATCATTATGTTATTATTATTATTGAATATAAAAAACGCTCTTCCCTCTCCTACAATTTTTGTGATGATCCCGTAGAAACCGCAATTTATTCAATCAGTATTGCACGCGTGCATCAGCGACCACTTCTATGTTAAATCTTGTCAATGGTAGACTAACCAATGCAAAGCCGGCGTCGGCATTTCTTCCTTCCATGTCCTAAATGACCTTGCGGCGCTCATTTTTAGCTTTCAAAAAATACAAGCCCCTGGAAATAGCTGGGATATCTATAGCGTTGCTTCAAAGTACTTCCAGGCCCTTTTCGGGATCTTACTTTGCATGTTGAATGGCTTCTTCAAAATAGCCATAACAACTCGGACTCTAAAGACACACTAGAAAAGCCTCTGTCTAAAAAAGGAAAGAAAGACATGTTCGAAAACTACCCGGCCGATAGCTATACTACCCATTCTTTCGCAAATTCTGGAGAAGTTTCTACTACAGTGCATGATGTCATTTTTATTTTTTTATACAATGTACCTTACAGACCCAACCGGGGATTGGGTAAGGTTTGACTTGCAGAGCAAATACTCACAAAAGAACCACAAATTTTATACCAAAACTAGACCTATAATAAACAAATCAGTACAAAACAAAAAATATCATTACAACAGGCGTGGCAAGAGAAATATTGCTAGCAATTACAACATCAAGTGTAACACCTTGTGTTAGCGGCAACTGCAAAAAACAAAAACAAAAAAGAAACATCATGGTGCTCACAGAAAGGAACGCAAGCGTTCCTGTTTAGTGGTTTTACACGAAAACATGCTTGTGCAGGCGATAGCGGAATGTTTCTGGGTTATTCAGTGATGCGATATTCTAAGGGAGATCGTTCCATAAGCGGAAAGTACCTGGGAGAGTAGACGAATTGAATGAGTTAGTGGCGCCATAGATTCTGGTGAAGTTGCGTTGATGGAATATTCTGCGTGAAGCGGAAAGATGGCTTATAGTGGGTAATGGGAAGGGTCTGGTACGATAAATGTATTTGTGAAACATGCATAGAAGGGCGATTTGCCGTGGGCTATGCAATGGTTCGAGTAAAAGGTCGTGTTTTATTTTTGTTATGCTTGAAGTGAAGTCCTACGATTTGGATATGAACCGCACCGCCCAATTTTGTGCGGCTTATAGTTTGTCAATTAAAAAATTCTGATAGGGCGGCCAAAGTGACGACGTGAACTCTAATACAAATGTTTTGTATGCTAGTTGACAAATGTTAGATGGAGAAGCATGTAAATATCGACGTAAGCATCCTAATTATCGTGACGTTTTAGCACATATGGGCCTTTGTTGGTGGGCCTTTGGTGGGCCTTTGTTGAACGCTAAACTCTAAACAGTTAAGAAGGTCTGCGCAAGGAAGGTCACCATGAACAATTTTGTGAAGAAATGTAAGATCTGCGGGCATACGTCTGCAGTTCACGGAAGGAATGGAAGGAACAATGGGAAAGTCAGAATCACGATGAAAACTGTGATTGTGATGATGGTGCTTAAATACGAATAAAAACGTCTCTGCACACGTTCTATTATTTACTACTAGATTTGGAGATGCCGTTCCAGGCAACAGAAGCATATTCTAACGGATGGATACGCATTGCATTGTGTAGCATTAGAAATGCATCTGGAGAAGAGAATTCCTTTGAAATCTGACACACATTTCCAAGACTTCGGAGCGCTCGCCGGGTGATGAGCCTAATATGAGAAGAAATAGAGAGGCTACTGTCGAAAAGAACCCCGACGTCCCTAATGTCCTCAACCCTTTGGAGAGGAGCTTCCTCTATACTGTAGGAAAACAGTAGATGTTGGGTTTTGCGGCTCTACGTGACAACCTTTGTTTTAGCCGGGTTTAAAATTAGACAGTTTTTGCTGCAACAGGCCGATAATTTCGACACATACCTCTGCAAAGCACAGCAGTACTGAGCACCGCTAATGCGCCTAAATAGTTTGACATCATTAGCATAGAGAAGAAACGAAGATTTTGTTAACTCTGTTTATCACATCATTGATAAAGATATAAAAGAATAGTGGACCCAGCATGGAACCCTGAGGTACACCACTTGTTGCAGTGTAAACACTAGACTTTTGGAATTTTACATCTACGTAAAAGGACCGGTCAAGGAGATAGTTGGACAAGGCAACAAGGCTTGCGTCTACACCAGACGTACTAAGCTTGTTTATTTATAATTGATGGTTCACCACATCAAACGCCTAACTGAGGCCAAAGTAAATAACGTCCAAGTGGCCGTTTTCATGAACTGAAGCCGAAGCCTATGTTATAATGCTTGCAAGATTTGTAACCGTCGATCGACCCGAGAAAAAGCCGTGCTGACTTCGTATCACAACGTTCTTGACGCAGGAAGCAAGAACGTTGTGCAGAGCTGACTCAAAGAGTTTAGAGGCGACACAAAGGAGTGAGATTGGACGGCTGTTAGTAACGGGTGACTTATTACCAGACTTAAATATTAGAAAAATTCGAGCGATCTTTCGTGCACAAGGAAATTTGCCGAAAGAAACAGTTATTATAAATGGAAGTTAAGACAGTCACAAAAATGTTGCCGTAAGCCTTCATGATGGCTGCTGGAATTTCATCTGCATCACAGGAAAATGATGGTTTCATCCGTTTAAGGCTATCATTGGCAAGTTTTTCATCGAACATAAGTGTATTAAAATTAGACATACTATTAAACGATAGGCGTTCATCGTGACCATCTGGCAGTTGAAAGACAGAATAAAAGTACTGAGCAAAGCTGGTGGCAACATCCTCAACCTGTTCCCCATCGCAATTAAGCAGGCTAATGTGTTATTTAAACGCCTTGAATGATCGCGTACATATCTCCAGAAGTCAGCCGGTTTCTGAGACGCAGCAGCCTCTAACGATTCTATATAAAGCTGGTGGTCACGCCGGTAGAGGCTTTTACAAAGTGAGCGATACCGACTAAACTCCGCTTTCCACTTGTCAAGCCCAGAACGCTTGGCCCTTTTGTAGGCGCTGTCCTTTGGTTTAGTCGAACTTCGAAGTTCTTTAGAGAACCAGTGGCGAAATTTGGAATGAACAGGCTTAAAATAAGAGATTTGCTTTTTCATGCCACATCTGATAATTTCCGTAAAACGTAGACCCTGTTCGTCAACATCATTGACATCAAAAACACTAGACCATTCAGCAGATGAATAAAAGTAATACAGCCCAGCATAACTTCCACGCTTGAAGGCATATCGTGGTACTGCACAATTGTCAACACCGCCACAGCGATGCTGGGCAGCGACAGTGACAGGACAATATGAGGGGGGTGAAATTTGTCGGGGTGTACAAGAGATATTTCGGAGGCACACACTTGTACGTTTTTCACGCTCGCGAAGCACACATCTATGACATTACCACAGAAGTTTTTTATGTGGCAGAATTGCTGCAAGGAGGTGAATGATTGAACTTTTAATACTATGCTGCACTTATGCGCTCCATAATGGTTTTTGTACTCAAAGGAAAGACTATTCCAGCAAATACCTGGGGTGTTGAAGTCCCCAAGTATAATAAGCTTATGGTGGGAGTTATCATTTGAGTCATTTTTTATAGATGTGAGTGTTCGATTAAATTCAGACGGTATTACATCCGGGGATATATCCATGCACCGATGAGTACCTTCTCGCCCCTCGTGAGGCCTACTTCAAGCCAAACTGATTCATCTAGGGTCTCGAGGTCAGCACGCCGCATGCACTGACTGAGCGAATAACGGCAATGAGAATACCGCTACCTTTTTGTTTAGGTCCAGTTAACTTAGAAAAGGTGTAATTTTATTTTTCGCATGGAACATTTGAGCGTTCAGGGTAGTTTTCTGATCAAAACGAAACATTTTTACCACCAGCCAGTGAACATAAAGTAGGCAAAATGCATCACAATAAGAAGGGGGGATTGTAAGACAAAACACGATGCAGCTTGCAGTAGTGGTGCAAGCAAGGAGAAACACCAGAGCTGTGGGTTGACCTAGCTTCTCCCCACGCTGACAGCGGATTCCAGAAAGAGGGAGTAGAAAGATCCGGTCTATGCACGTTCTTTGTACGCCGAGCGCCTGCCCAAGACTCACATCCTCGATATTTACAGCTTCGGAGACGCCATCACTGCTGGCCGAGTCAAGCCCGTTTGCGTCGCCTCTCTCCAACCCACCCAGCACTCCGCCGTCTGGGCGCTGGATGGGTTAAAGGAGAGGGGGGGGGGCGGGAGCCCTGCCTCTGGTTTTACGGGGAAGTGGAGGGGGGGAGAGAGAGGAGCCCTGTATAGACCAGATCTGCGATCCACGGGTCCGCTGCGCCGAAGGCAGCAACGACGACGGCGGAAGTTCGTCACGTGGCGGAAACCAACGCGCCAGCCTCGACAACACCAGGTGCTCCTCACAAGGCGCACGCTTACGTGCGCTCAGTATGTTTTTTGTTAAAGTCACTCTGCGAAGTCGTCCCGGGCACCTTGTGCTTGTAAAGTAACTTTCTTCGCATTTCTTTCGGCGAACGCCAACACACCAAGCTCACGCTTGGTCTGTTTTAGATGCGACTGCATCGCATTCACTCGCTTTGTCCATGCAGCGTCGTCGGCGTTGTTGTCGTCCGCCCCTCACCCATTCTCCTCGCCGCGCGAGCTGCGCTCTCCGCCGCTCACCCCCTCTCCTCTCCGATGCCCTTCTCTCGGGAGGGGCATTGGATTGAATTCGAATGGATTGGCTTGGCTTGGCTTGGCTTGGCTTGAATTGGATTGGATTGGATTGGATTGGATTAAGGATTGGATTGGATTAAACTGGATTGTGTTAGATTGTGTTGCGTCATAGCCGCGGCAGACCCGCTGGCGCCGGCGCATGTGCAGTACTCTCTCTTCTGCGGTGACCTCTCCTTCGGGCGCGGTGCGCATATAACCGGTGTGCGGCTCTCCGGCAGCCTTTCGGTCTACGGTTGCTCTCCGCTTCCGTTTGAACCCCCCTCAGCGTCGCACCACACCAGGGTTCCCGCGACGGGAGGTGGGCGAAATTTTTTCTAACAGCGCTGCTTTTATACCTGGACACCTGCAGAAAATACTGGGCATTAAATACCAGGACAAGACAACAACTGTACTCCCTAAAGTGCAACAGTAATTACAAAAAAACGTGACCTACAACGCTGAACATTTTGAAAAAGAACATCGGTTGCTATAAGAGAATCTTTGCAACTCCAAACAGCAAAAATTGCTTTTGAGTATGGTGCTCAACAAACACCAAGACGTGAAAGAAAAACCCATCGGACGCTGGATCTTGCACCGCGAATACGAATCAAAACTTCCAGTGAATAGTCAACAAGACAAGAAAAGATGTTTTTAATACACATTTTATGCTATAAACTAGATACATTCGACAAGCAACAAATACAAACGAAAATTAAGGTAGGCTACTTATATAAGCTTAAAATTTGCTTAGTTAAGCTGCTTGTTAAGCGTAAACGAAAATGTAAAACAGAAAGCAAACTCCTGAATAAGTAGCAGTTGAAGAAACGATGGATCAGCACATACCTTTCTGCGAAATTTGAGAAGCAGTAAGGCATCTTAGTTTTCGTTTCCATGACAACATTGTTAAAGAAAAACGTTCTTTCACTCAAGAAAGCTCTCTGCCTACACAATTAAGACAGCAGATTTTCAGTGCAATTATGAGGGCGCATTTTTAATGGCTGCGTGTGCAGTCGGCCGACAAGCATTTCTACAAATGATTGCTGCCGGCCCCGTAAATTTCAGTCCCCCGAAAAACGGTACCAAGAAGCGAAAAAAAAATTCGTAGTATAGGGACACTGAATATATATTCCCGAAAAAAAAATTCCGGACCATTACGTCTTCCTAATGGGCTCCCAAGTCTTTGCAAATGGTGAGCGCTACGAGTTTCTTCATATTCCTGGTAAACGCTTTCGTCTACCCACGCAGTCGCTGAAAGCACAAATTGCTGTTTTTTCCGCCCACGCAACTTTTACGCTGTTAATTACGCACTAAGGGCGAACTCGACATTAGGCCCTAGGAACCTACGCGGGGTCATCAAAGCGTGGCGAATTCTACATTTCTCTTCCGCCTGCATAAAATGTCTGCCCTGGCTGTGCCTTCCTCTCGCGACCTTGCGATTAGTAGTGGTACGCCTGACCCAATGACAGCACGGTAATTGACTTTATTTAGAATTTTCACTGACTCAAAAACTGTTTCAAACCCCTGAAAATTTTTGTAAATGCAGGAAAACTTGTCACTACTATTATCGAATATATTGAGTACTGCTTAACTACACGCATTATTTGGGGACTTCAGTGTACGGCTGGCAGTTCGGCTGCACAGGGCGGTAGTGGTTCTCATCCAGACCCCAACCGCCCACACGCTGTAAATGATTTCATACCAAAACGTAAAGACGACAGAAATAAATTCTGGTGCCAACCAAGAATGTTTATAAAATCTATTAAAAGACGTTTTGGCTCCGGTACCAGTGCCTTGTTAACAATACAAAGTGGGAGCGATAGTGATCCGGTTGTGTTTGCTTCAAGATGTAAGGAAGGGGACGTGCAGAACGTGTGGGATGTTGCCGTCATTGCGATAAGTCGGACCTCCGCGGTCTGGATAGACAGGGATTCAAGCCGTGAGGTCAAATTCTTTTTTCCGAATATTTTCGCATGCACCCTGTCCATTTCATCGCGAGTTGCTCCTGCATATTCGGCAAGAGCGTTGGAAGACACTTTGTTTTTTTTTACGTTCTACATGTGCTGTTCGAGCCTTTCCTGCAAATTGCCTGCCTCGCCGACATAGCATGCATCGCAGTCTGCGCAGGGAATGCTGTAGATAACGCCTTGGAACTTCTCCTTCGTTAGCTGGGCCTTCACATTCGCCAGGGAGGGCCGTAACTTTTGTGTTGCACGTGCGCTACCTAGGGGCGCAGAACATGCGCCAAGTGCTCGCTAATTCCAGGTACAGTTGCCGAAATCTTTAACTAGCCTGCGCGAGCGACGACTTTTCTGCACGTGAACTTCAAATGACGGCGCCAAGTTGCACAGGGGTCGAGCCTAAGCGCACGCTCAGAATGCCGGCTCAGCTCGTTTTATCATCTGCTAAGCTGTTCCTTAAGAACGCCACCGTATAGGGAGGCGAAGCTAAAGTTTGCCGGGCGAGGGAAGCGCTGCCCTCTCCCCTCCTGGAGAGTACGTGGCGGCGGCCGCCGCTTTGGCACGTGCTTTTTCCGCTGCGCGCGTGCTGCAATTTTCGCGCTAGGAAGAGGGCAGGGCAAATTTTTTTTTAAATGCAGAGCATTTCTTTAACTCGCGATGTCACCCGGCGTTGTCGGCGTTGGCGTGCCTCGGCGTCCGCAACAGCCGTTCCAGGTGCACCCTCTCCCCCAATCCTCCTCTCCCGCATCACGCTACCCTCCTCGCTCTCCATAACAGGTCCGCACCCCTCCCCCTACACTATATAGAAAGATAATACTTACCGGCACCTGGTTTCGATCCCACGACCCTGCGGGCGGAACTCAAGGTACATGGTGCTCTACCCACTGCGCCACAAAGCCGACACAGAATGGAAGGCTACGAACGCGCCTTATATCCTTGACTCATTCAAACTACGTCAATAAGCTGCTGATACAACGCATTCACTACCACAAACTCCCCAAACACTAAACGTTAACGCAATACACCCACCCCCTATGCGACGCATTTACTCGAGTCCCCCTCGCGGGGAGATGGTCCCTTTTTACTTATGAAACCATACGCATCAGCACGTGTCCAACAAGTTCGGTTTAAACGTAGAGTAGATACTGAGTTCATTTTTGTCGACGTTTCTCTTGTCGTCTGCTACAGACGCGCCGCCTGCTTCCCGCTGCTCGACCGGCAGACTGCTCCGACGATTTTAAGGGGGGAAACGCGTTGTTCGGCGGTCGTCGGTTGCTCTTTTCTTCTGCAAGGCGACAGCTGTTCCGCTTGTAACAGCGTACTTTTCTCTTGTTTGTTACTCCCTTCGCGTGCTCGCGCTTCGGACGTCCGGACTTTCTGGACTGCAGAAACACTGAGGCTTGCAAGAAATGTAAGATAAACGTGATTGATTATGGTTAATAGGTTATTTCTTACTCTTGAAACAATCAGCTGCATTTTATAAAAACGCATTAGAATGGCCCACGCTAATTAAGGGGTGCGCTGACAGCGCCGCATTTCCATTTTACTTGTCCTTGAAGAAATTTTTTTTCGCAATGTTTGTCACCCGCTTGGAGTACAAGTATGGGTTAGCATGACAGTTCGCGGAAACAATAGAACAGCTTGTGGAGTATAACTTTTAATTACTATAATACGCAGAATTTGGTGTATAACTCTTTTATTTACCAGTATTTGTAACTGTGGCAAAAAAATGAACAACGCAGCAATCCCGTCAAGAACACAATTCACAATGACAAGACGGACCACAGCTACTACAGCCAGGTAAATCGCTAGAAACTATTTTTTTTTCACCCATGCAAAATGTCAACCTATGGTCGATATCGAACGGCGCCAGCTAAACAACTCCAAATTTCATTTATTTTACCGGAAAACAATCATTGGCAGCATGGATTAAAAAAAGTGTAGAGGCGGGGACTCGTTAGAACACTAGTTCGAATTTTGAAAGCCGGGTAATGTAAACTGAAAGCACACAGATACAAACAAGAATGTGTCAACTTATTTCACCTTTCGAACCGCAGTGATCCATGCTTACCGTCTATCCTTTTGGTGCACTTTCGCGGGGAATATGCAGAAGTTAACGAATGGATCCTCTTCTTTACTGTCGTGGCAGCTGACCATGCAACAATAGGTGGGGTTTGCTTCGCTTTCAGTTTCATCTTTTCGTTTCGGGCTAGTGAGGAGTGTTCCCGCCGCTCTTTGTGCGTGCTGGCTTACGTGGCTCGCGCAGCCGGAGGTCGCTTTGTTCGCATTCGTGAGTAGGAGGCTGGATGACTCAGGGGGTGCGGGAGACAGCGCGAGCTGCGCGTGCACTTGCCAGACGCGGAGGAGCTGGCCGGGCGGCATCTGCTTAGGGCGCTGAAAAGCCGTTCACAAGACGCAGTCGTTTCGCGATGACTGAGATGGTTAGACCAGCCAAGGGTCGCCCACAAAAGCACTCTTTATCACGTGAAACCGCCGGGGTGCTCGGCCGTTCGACTGGCGCGTAGCAGACGACAAGACAAGCACCGGCAAAAATGGACTCAGTAGCTACTCTACGTGTAAACCGAACTTGCTGGACACGTGCTAATGTGTATGCTTTCATAAGTCGAAAAACAATTTACTCAGCCCTCTTCCTAGCGCAAGAAATGCAGCACGCGCAGCGAAAAAAGCACGTGCCGAAGCGGCGGCCTGCCCCGGAGGGGAGAGTGCAGCGCCACCCGGCGATCGTTCCGGAGCCTATACAGGCGCTACAAAAAAAAACACGCAGCATGAGCACGCGAGTTACTGTGCTCGTGTTATATGTTGCAAAGATCAACGGTGCCGCAGCAAATCGAGCGAATGAAGTCTAAAGATACGCCGAGCGCGCCAAATCATGAACTAAGCCCAAGAACATATATAATTCATTTGCTACTTCCTGACGGATCCGCCGCGGTGGCTCAGTGGCTAAGGCGTTGCGCTGCTGAGCACGAAGTCGCGGGTTCAATAGCAAACATGTTGGAGGCCCGGCAGTCGCTGCAGAAGAGATGGAGGGGAAGGAGAAACAATCACCGTCTCCGCAAGCGGATAGCCACGCTGGGACGCGAGATCGAGAAGTACAGCAGAGAACTCTGCACCCAGCGCTGGCACGCGGTGTGTAACGAAGCGGACGGCCAGCTCCACAAGGGCAGAACGTGGCGGTTGCTGCGTCACCTCCTGGACGAGACCGGCACCAAGGGCTACCAGCAGCATCGCCTCGCGCAAGTCGTGCACACGACCACCAAAGCGCTGGGAAGGGAAGAGACATGCAGGCGCATCGACGCGAAGTACCTCCCGAGCACCCCCCGCGAACACCACGGAGTGTACGCGGGCGCAGACAATCCCGTTCTCGACCGCGACATCGAGGAGTGGGAGGTCAGGGCCGTGCTGCAGACCATCAACTGCAAGTCGGTGGCCGGGCCGGACCGGGTGACGAACAAGGCCCTGCGGAACCTCGGCGACGGGGCCATCGCGTCCCTGACGAGGTACTTCAACCGCTGCTGGCGAGCGGGAGCGCTGCCGCGTCAGTGGAAGACAGCGAGAACGGTGCTGATACCGAAGCCGGGCAAGCCGCCCAACATCGAGAATCTGCGCCCGATATCCCTAACGTCGTGCGTGGGGAAGATTCTCGAACACGTGCTGAACAACAGATGGCAACGCTACCTCGAGACGGAAGGGCTCTACCCCGACACCATGTTGGGTTTCCGGGAGAGGCTCAGCACTCAAGACGCCATGATCCAGCTACAACACGACATCCTGGACACGTCCGTCCGCACCCAAGACAACAGGACCGTGCTGGGGCTGGACTTGCAGAGCGCGTTCGACGAAGTCAAGCATTCCACCATCCTGGAACAGGTCGGCAGGCTCGGCCTGGGCAGAAGATCCAACAACTACATCCGAGACTTTCTCTCGCAGCGGACCGTCGAAATACACGCGGGAGACCTCCAGCTGCCGCCGAAGAAGCTTGGGAGCACGGGAACCCCTCAGGGCTCGGTGATATCGCCGCTGCTCTTCAACCTCGTGATGATCGGGGTGGCGCGCAGACTCTCGGGGATCCCACAGGTCCGCCACACCATCTACGCGGACGACATCACGCTGTGGGTCCCCGGGGGTAGCAACGGCCACATCGAAGACGCGCTGCAGACGGCGGTGGACGCCATCGAAGACCACCCCGACGGTAAGGGCCTGCGGTGCTCGCCGCAAAAGTCGGAGCTGCTGATCGTTCCGCCGCCGGGCAAGTACCGCAAGAGCGAGGCCGAGGACTCGGCGAACATCAGAATCAGAACGAGGGACGGCGCCGTCATCCCCAGGGTAGACACACTCAGGGTCCTCGGCATGTACCTCGAGGCCAGCAGAAGTAACAAGACCACGGTCGACCGCCTCGTCACCAAGATTGGCGCGGCGGCCAGACTCGTCCGACGTGTGGAGACGCGGCACAGCGGAATGAAGGAGGCCAGCCTCCTCCGACTGCTCCAATCTTTTGCGATGAGCCACGTCGCCTACGTCGGCGCGTTCCACTACTGGCTACGGCAGGAGCGGGACCGCATCAACGCAGCGATCCGCAAGGCTTACAAGAAGGCCCTGGGCTTGATATGCAGCACCAGCATGGCCAGGCTACTCGAGCTGGAGGTGCACAACACCCTCGAGGAAATCAGCGAGGCCCAAACAACAGCGCAGCTCGAGCGCCTCGCCTCCACAAGAACGGGCAGGCGCATTCTGGAGCGCCTCGGGATGGGACCGAAGACCACGGACTCGCATCGGCACGAGACGACGCAGCTCCAGCCGGAGGTGATGCAGCGGCTCCGGATCCTCCCGCTACCCCGCAACGTCCACCCCGACCGCAACCGCGGCCGCCGAGAAGCGAGGGCGCACGCCCTCGCCGCGACGCACGCAAACGACACGGGCGCCCTGTACGTGGACGCCGCCCGGTACCCCGACAGACCCGGCGCCTACATCGCGGTGGCGGTCCGCGCCACCACGGATGAAGTGTACAGCGCCTGCAGCGTCCGCGCCCCGTCCGCCCGCCAGGCGGAGGAGACGGCGATCGCAGTGGTGCTGACGGTCCCGCGATGCACCACGGTGATCAGTGACTCGCGCTCGGCCATCGCGAACTACGCCGAAGAACAACGTGTGTGAAAGTGCTGTGCGCGTTGTGAGGTGTCGTGCAGTGATCAGTGAAGCGGTGCCGGCCACCCACCTCCGGTGGTTTCCGGCGCAAACGGAGATCAGAGACGTGGGCGGCGGTCTCCCCAACCGCAACGAGACGGCGGACGCCGCCGCGCGAGGACTGACCAACCGCGCGGCGGCGGCGAGTCCGGCCGGCGGCCACGGAGCTGCCGGCGGGGCGTCCCCTCCTCCTCCGAGCTCCGCGGCGAAAGACCACCGAGAAGACGACGATGACGACGACGGGTGGGACCCGGAGCCCCTCCTCACGTACGGGGAGGTGCTGGAGTGGTACCGGCTCGGCCGCCGCACCGCGCCACCGCCCCACCCGGGACTCACGCGTTCGCAGGCAGTGCTGTTACGCCAGTTACAGACACTATCGGTAATCACGCCGGCACTCGCACGCCACGTGTGCCCGGACGTCTATGTCAGTGATGTGTGCAGTGTATGTGAGCGTGAACGCGCAACTTTGGCCCACATCCTGTGGGACTGTGCAGTGCATCCTGTAGAAGCAGCCGAACTCTACGGCCGGTTGCCGGACACCATCGTCAGGGCCACAAACTCACCGGACCTGACATCACAAACCTTCGCCGTCCAGCAGCTCGAGGCTGCTCTCGCCAGGCAAAGGCGGAGAGAGGCGCCGACGGGGGGGGAAAGGGACGAGTTCCACGTAAACGCGTCGGGGGGAGGAAGCGGCTCTGTGTAGCCCGGACCTCCCCTCTGCTGGCATTGAATAAAGTCTTTCTCTCTCTCTCTCTCTTCCCGGCCGCGGCGGTCGCTTTTCTGATGGAGGCGAAAAGCAAAAACGCCCGTGTGTACGAGATTTCGGCGCACGGTAAAAATCCCCAGGTGGTCAAAATTAATCCGGAGCCCTCCACTACGGCGCGCCACATCGCCTGCGTTGCGGCGGCGCGTTAAACCCTACAATCAATCAATCTACTTCCTGACGGGAACGCCTTTTTCACCTGTAGAAAAATCGCCTTTCAACCGTGCGTGCTGCAACGTCGAGCTTCGTACATAAAATAAGAGCACAATAATTTGCTTGCTCACGCTGCCTGTTTGTTCGCAGCGCCCTTGTGTGGGGTGACGTTCTTAAGAAGGAACAGCCTAGTAGGCGACGAGGCCAGCGAGCCAGCATTCTGAGCGTGCGCTAAGGCTCAACCCCTTTGCAACTTGGCCCCGTCATATGGCGCTCACGCACAGAAATGTCGCTCACGCACGCTAGTTAACGATTTGGGCGACTGTACATACAGTATCGGAGCGCGATGCTTTGGGCGTGTGTTGCAGGACAAACCCCTCACGTAACGACAAATCACCGGCGCCTCATGAGAAGCAAGGGCAGATTAGGAAAATGTGGGAACAACAAAAAGTTTAGGCAAGACAAACAACTTTTGGATCTCGGCGGTCGCTACGAGGCCAGTCAAGCTGAGTTTATTTATGATTTCTCGGGTGGCCCCTACGTTATTTTACCAGCCATGAAGAACCCCTGGGAAGGATTTCCTCCGAAGCTTTACCTTCTAGACCCCACGGCTACTTCCTTTTCCCGTTCCTCCTGACGTGACATATTAAAAACAGCTCAGGTCGTGGCCGCATGTCAAAAGGAGCATGAGCATACCTGATTTCTCGCCATTTTCTTTTCAGTATACAATAAACGATGTTCTACGTACAGTCGGGATCAATTTGAAGGTTATCGCGAGAGCGCCGACCGACCGCGACGAAGCGCCTTTGCGTGACACTTCTTAGTATTAGCCACAACGAGATTATGCTAGGTTTGCTTCTCCCGTGGCTGTTCCATGCAGTGCGCGCACTACCGCCAGAAACGATAAATGCCACGTACGCTCGGTTTTTTTTTATTCTTTTCTACCGTCACCGATATAACACACACTGATACCCAGCTTTCTCAGAATAACAATGTCGCCATTCCGCGGCATTCTAGTATAAAAAAAAACTTGGAATTTCCTTCCGCAATTCCGCAATGTCGAAGTATCTTCGTTTTTATCAAATTGGCGAGGAATGAAACGCGGATACCTCACCCAAAAAGGAATGAAGAAAAAAAACTGCGGCAGTCGGCCTTTGCAGAAGGGGGTGAGCGAATTCTATGCAACAGCCAAAGGGTGAGAGAGGGTAGCATAATCTCACCTTCGCGAATGAAAAAAAGTGACACGCAACGGCGCTGTCGTCTCGCTTGGTCGGTGCTCCCGCGATAACCTTCAAATTGATCCTGACTGTACTTCTGGTGTGCTCGTGATTCTGGGCCGTCATTGCAAGTGTTCAAGCAAAAAGAAGGAAGAAAACATTGTTTAAACAATAGCTAATGTTTAGTATTTTTGCTTTGGAAAGGAATACGATGCTATCTGTTGGTCGTCAGTCGTTTAGTGAAACCGCTCTAAGGTCTCTGCATTCGTTATTAGCCCTATCTTCTCTCAGCCTTGTTTTTTCTCTGACGTGTCCTTTTTTTGTGCTTATTTGGTGTTTTTTGCTGCTCAGTTTTGATCACTTTGTTGAATTATAGTCTTTATCTTACCATATTTTCCGTATTCTTCCTGTCCAGTTTTATTTCATTCCTGTTTTTTTACTTTTGTTTCATTGTTTCAGTAACGTTCGCTGCTAGCGGAAGTCACCTGTATTGGCCATCACGGTGTTTAAAAGCCACGATCTGCAACGGCGCAGAACATCATACAGACGTGTGCTGGGGGTTTTTCTCCGCATGGCGCTTCCTAGCCCCAAGGTCACAATGTGCGGACCCTAGTGTCATCTCGCACAACGTCCTTGGAGCCCCCCCTCCCGCTTCCCGCTCCCCCCATCCCCAACCTACCCATTGGTCGCTGCCATGGGACTACGGGTGCGGTACGCGGGAGCCATAGCTCTCTGATGCCAAATGAAACCCAGCAGTATGCCCTGGCAGAAAGCAGAAGCAGCAGCAGCAGCCCCTTGAAAAAACGGGAAGAGAATCCCACCAACCCGACCCGCCCACTTGTGCAGTTAACTAATTTATTTAATAGTATATGCCTACCAGCACTAGGCCATCTGGGGTGGTGCACTATAAAAGCGCAAAACGACAGACAAAACAATGAAATACGAGTACTAGTAGGGGAGTACAGTGAATCGAGAATTGCATTGTAGCACTATACACACATATGTCCCCCCTCACACGCACACACATACACACGCACACACGCACGCACACACACACACACACACACACACACACACACACACACACACACACACACACACACACACACACACACACACACACACACACACACACACACACACACACACACACACACACACACACACACACACACACACACACACACACACACACACACACACACACACACACACACACACACACACACACACACACACACACACACACACACACACACGCAGCACAGAAAGTGTGTCCCAATACCGGCCCGTCTATGACCGCTTTCTGGCATGTCCGGCCAGCATCAAGGTTCTGGAAGCCACAAATCGTATGTTGAACAGCCAATATTCGGCCACCACCACTCTGGTATTTCTCCGCCCGCCCGAGTTCAGACACACAACGGTATGTACACGGCTGCCAGATCTACAGTTCACTTTCGGCGTCCGATGTTCAGAAAAATTACGGCCGACGTACGGCCTTAGGGCATCCGTTTTAAGTGCAATGCACTTCTTAAGCAACCCTGAACCTGCGTCCACCGGCGATGTCCGCGCACGTGGAGATGGGCGCGCGCAGCCTGGCCGTTGCCATGGCACATACCCACGTGGGGGATTGGCCAGGAATCTCCTCGTCTTCCTTGGCAACGGGGGGAGATGGGCGCGCGCTGCCTGGCCGCTGACATGGCACATACCCACGTGGGGGATTGGCCAAGAATCGGGCGTGAGAAGGGCTAATGCACCTGCTTAAAGGAGTACTGACACGAAATTTCAAAGCTGAGATCCGCTCTAGCAATCAAGTACAACAACAACACAAAAGGTGTCTGTGAATAAATGCATCTTTCTTTCTTTGTAGTTGTGTGTGTGTGTGTGATCTCTCTTTCGCGAACATTACCGAACCGCGCAAATTCAACTCGTGCATTCGCACTTTCACATTCTTCCCCTCGGGGAAATGCGGGGAATTTTTTTCCTTCTTGTAGTGGTGCTAAGGCGAAGCACGGCAAGTGACCGGCCACAGAATATTCATATTCTTGTAGCAGTTGGTGTTCGGAAGTACACTGGCCGGAGGCGGCTGCCGTAAATTCGCTCGACCGCTGCGTCCGGTGGGATAATATTTGTTTCTTATAACGCCAGTCAACGTGCGGTCCACGAAATTAGGTTTTTTGTTCGGTTAGCGGTCTTCAGCAGATATGCGGCAAGCGAACGGCAGAAGAATACATGGCAACCAGTGTTCAGAAGGAGACCAGTCGACATCAGGTCTCAGGTTATTCGTCATTCTTTCGCAATCGCTCTACAGCCGAACAACTGCACGCCTGTGGGCGCCGTGATCCCGTGCACAAAGAAGCAGACAGGCTGGTGTAGGTCGGGTTATCGCTTCGGCGAGGAAAAAGCCGTTAGGGATCCGAACAATGCAGACGCGTTTTTCATCTACTCGGTGTTTATACGGTTTTAGATGAACGAAATTCTTTTGTCAAGCAGTATTGAGAGGTATTAGATGAACCGGCAACGTGCAAGGACCACCTTGGCATTACCAGTTAACATTTTAGGCCATCAGAATGCCATTTATTGCCAGAAGAAGACTGCGCCACACTGACGGGCAAGCTATGCCTCGACAGTCTTAGCGCTAGCGCGCCTCGCCCGCCGGCCTCGTCCACGGATAAACTCGAGGGTATTCGCCCCCTCGAGAAATGAAGTGTATTGGAGGCATCGACTCGGCATGGATATCCGACCCCAGATGGCCGTGGTTCACCGAAAATAACTCACCTACAAGGGCGCCGAGCAATCGGCCACTGCGCAGGAGCTTAATTGGCGCCATGTCAGCGACTCCCCACAGAAGAAGGCAAGGGCGCGCAAAAGTGCAAGTTTCTGGCCATTGTTCTCAAAATAGTGCTGCAAATAACGATGTTTTAATATGTTGTTTGTACTAAACATATAAGAGGCTAAGCTCGTGAATTTGTAGGCTCAACTTCGTTCCCTGAACAATTTCTTTATTTTATTTTATGACTACTTATCTAAAGAGAAGTGTTATTTTAAATTTGCGATAACAACAGATCCTTGTCAATAACTAAACGTGGATTTTATTTTAGTCGCGGTGTGTGAAAGCGAGCTAAGCTAAACTTGTATATGACGCATTTGGTTAAACATATTCTCCAGCATCCCAGCCAACACGGATTTCGTCAGTTTTTTCTTGCTCAACGCAGCTTGTTGGGTGCACACGTGTTTTGGCTCTAGCAATAGATAAGCCTAAACTAGTTGACTGTATTTTCTTGGACTGAAAAAAAGAATTCAAGTTTGTTTGCTTTGACCTTCGTGTTAGTACAATGCGGGGCCATAAACCGAATGAATGGGTTATTGCATGGCTAACCCAGTATCTCCCTCTAAAACAGCAGTCGGTCGTTTTCAACGGTTGTTCTTCCGAATATGTTCCCATGACCTCAGGAGTTTCCCAGGACTCCGTTGGGGGCCCTGTTTTGATGCTGTTATACATAGGTTATATGGCTATTGGCTTCAAATCTTCGTTCAAAATGTTTGCGAATGACTGTGTTGTGCACAGGACTATGGAGAATGAACGTGATTACGAACGCCTTCACTATGATTTTAATGTAATAGCATCCTGGTGTGCCGATTCAGATATGTAGTTGAGTGTTAAAATGTGTGTTAACGTCACCTTAACAAGGAAGCCTTCATACCAATTGAATACGTATAGCGTAAATGACGCTTCTTTAGAAACGGCCCGGGCATATAAATACCCATGAGTTTATATACGAGTGGTTTGAGGTCAACTAGGCACGTTCACAACATAAAAGTGATAGCTGCACGTGAGTTGAGTTTTCTGAGACAAAATTTCAGCGAACCTCCAACTAAATTAAAAAAAAAACCGTATTACACTCATGTGCGCTCAATGTTGGAGTACTCATGTATTCCTGGATCCGTACACCAAACAGCTGGTCGATACGCTCGAAAACATACAGAATAGGGCAGTGAGATTCGTTATAGGCAATTGGGACCAACAGCATAGCATGAGGGAAAGTAAAGGTAAACTTAACTGGTAAGACATAAAAGATCGCATACGAAACCTTAGGTTTAACTTTTAGGATCGAAGCCCCTTGGGGGCTGGGGCTGTTGATGTATCCTGTCAACATAGTCGTAATCGTCGTTCGTCTTATGTAGCCACGGGGCTAAACAACCGGGGAACTCGTTTACGCGTCACGCTAGCACGTAATGCGTACACTAAGCAAACACCAGGACACTCGTTTACGCCTCGCGCTCGAGCGGTTCGTACCACGTACTAGAAAAATAGGAGGTATTCGTTTACGCCTCGCGCTAGAGATCTTGGTGCTTCAAAGACACGAGGCTTTTACAGCAAAGCTGTATACCTGTACCCCCAACCGTTTCAACTCCGTTTGCAAAAATGCCAAGGCTCCAAGAATACGCCTATACACTGCATGCTTCATCCCCCACTAGGTTACATATTAGTGAAAATAAATCGGGGTTTTTTTATAATATCTATCACGCGAAAACTGGAATCGACTAGAAGTATGTTTAAGCGCCATTCTACACATTCCAAAGTAGGACCTCAATCTTAGAGTAAATTTTTAAGTTTACCTAAGATTGCGCAATTCATGTTTTCTTAGATCAGCACGAGAGTGGGATTGTCTTCCGCCTATGGGGCATCCATTCTCTATAATCACTATTTTCACCGCACTTCATTGAATGATTTTGGTATTTGCTTTCAAATTTGATGCGTACTTTTATGTATCCCCCTCCTGTAATGCATGCAAAGGCGAAGCGGGTTTCAAGTAAAGAAATAGGTAGATACCCGGTCAAAAGTGCCTATTTCTGGTCATCGTTTAGCAAACACGATCAGCATAGCAGGGCACAAAATTTCTTTTCAACCAGTCTCAATAGCAGTAACAAAAAAGGATTAACACGCCGCCATTGATGTTGCCGAAAGTGCGAAAACCTGACCACTGGAACGGGTAGCGCGCAAGGCACGGCTGGCGCTGTTGTCGAGAGGGGTGCGACAAATGGCATGTTAAACTCTAAAGCTAGGGGAAGATGTGTATAGATAGTGAAAAAGTGTGTTTGTGCGGGCTTGTTGGTACGTAACTGAATATAGAAAAACAGCGATAAAACGGAACAAAAGAACGTGACAAGACTGGGCGCTGACTAACAACAACGAGTTTTATTTCGCCGTGGCGGAATATATACCCTCCAAGAACGCCAAGTGATCGACCGGAAGAAGTTGACAGTGATCCCCTACATTCATGGTGTTTCCCACCGCCTAACAAAGGCTGCAGCACGAGCCCGAGTGACCGTTGTGTTTAGTGCACCGAACAAATTAAGTGGGTTGTGCGCCCGAGGTAACGGGGAAGGAACTGGCACCAAGTTCTGCTTGAAGAACCACGCCCAGCATTTCGTTGAATGCTCGTCTGGTGTAGTCTATGACATTCCGTTGTCCTGTGGTACATCATACACGGGCCAGACAGGGCAGTGTCTGAACGATAGGCTGCGAGAACACGCGAACACAGTGAAAAATAAAAAAAATCTGGCAGTATTTTGGCTCTTCACTGTGCGGAATGTGCGGATCGTAAATGTACCCCTCTTTTCGAGCAGACACGTGTGCTAGGAAAGTATAAATGAAAAAGTGCCAGAGAAATCTCCGAAGCACATGTCATCCACAAGCGGGGTGATTCATCTGTCAGTAAGGCATCCATTAAATTATTAGAAAAAGAACTTAGTTTTCTTGATCAATGAATGTTATTTTCTCACATGCGCCTTGTGAATTCGGTGAATGTTTGTCTCCCTTTTTTTTCCTTTCGTGATTTCCGAGGCTATATATTGCACGCGTGCAATATATATTGCGCGCGTATATTGCCCGAGGCTATATATATATATTGCCCGAGGCTATATATTGCGCGCGTGCAATGCGCATGTGCGCGTGCGCGCACACACACACACGCGCGCGCACGCACGCACACGCACGCACGCACACGCACACACATACACGCACGCACACACACACACACGCACCCGCAACCACGCACGCACACACGCATACACACACACACACGCACGCACACGCACACACGCACATACACACACACGCATACACGCGCGCACGCACGCACGCACACACACACACACGCGCGCACGTACGCACGCACACACACACACACACACACCCGCACGCACACACACACGCGCGCGCGCGTGCACGCACGCACGCACACGCGCACACACACACACACATACACGCACGCACACACACACACACACGCACGCGCACGCACGCACGCACACGCGCGCACGCCCACACGCACACACACACACACGCACGCATGCACGCACGCACACACACGCACGCACGCACGCACGCACACACGCACACACGCACGCACGCACGCACACACACACACGCGCGCACGCACGCACGCACACACCCACACGCGCACGTACGCACGCACACACACACACACACCAACACACACCCGCACGCACGCACGCACGCACGCACACACACACACACACACACACACACACACACACACACACACACACGCGCGCGCGGACGCGCACGCACGCCCACACGCACACGCGCGCACGCGCGCACACACACACACACACACACACACACGCACACGCACGCACACACGCACGCGCACGCACTCACACAATATGCTCAGAGCAGACTGCTGCCGACGTCTCAATATGGTTTCGCAATTCGATCTTCGTTTTTCTGCTGTTAGCACTCCCGCGGAAGAACGGTTTTGTACAGCGGTGAATGTCGTGCGTACGCAGAGTTTGTCCTTTGGAATAATATCTATTAGCTAGAGTAATCTGCAAATGCTTGCGTGTATTGCAGTTCTCTCCTATGCTGCTTCTTCCAATTTCACTTAAAAGGCTACTTGCACAATATTTTGAAGGCGACATAAATTCTGAAATGGATTGGTGTGAACGCACCTGCATTATCTGCAAAGTATTACCGGCAAGTACAGCCTAGAACACAACTAAAGTCAATTTTAAAGTGTGCGACACGCAACCGAGGTCCTCGCTCAATCGACATCCCCTAGATATTTTGTAAATAAAGAACGCCGAAACAAGTCTCAGCTTTGTGTTGGCCGCTTCCGCACTGTTGGCGCTTTTCGGCGGCTCGGCGCTCGATTCGGAGGTCGGAACTTCTGCTCTAGAGCAATGAATGACCCGATCGTTGTCGGCGGAGGCTCCGTGATTTCGTCGGCTCATCAGGCAGCTGGCCGTGACCTAAGTTCTACAGCGATTCCAGATGCTATATTTTTATTTTTATTGGTTTTTATTACACTGAACTTGAAAACGCGCCGGGGACGCGAAAATCACACTGAGCAAGCCGGACAGTCGCTGTGCAGTCGGTGGCCACGGCCGCGAAGTGGCGCACGTAGCTTGAGGGACAGCTTGTTACCGCTGCACGAAATTGGACCCAGGTTCCAAACATGGCAGCTTATATGAGAAATGAGTGAATGATGAGATGGCGGGTTGGATTAAAATCGCCATCTTCACAGCTTACGAGAGCAGCAATCGAATATCCGCTCTAGTGGTAAGCCGAACACATCTGTAGGCGAACCTGCAGGCAGACTGGCCGGCTGCTCCTAGCGTGCGTCTTCCCACCCACTGTATCGAGCGTCGCAAGTCATCCTCTACCCACGGCAGCAATTTTCACCGGCAGCGCCTGCGTCACGTCCATGATCGCTTTTTAATTAGGCGGCTCACGAGATTAGTATGTAGGGGAATTCAAAGAAACTGCCGGGAACGCGGATTCGGCAGTGCTACAGCAGATCTGCTCTGTGATATCCGTCCGACGGTCAAGTGGTCAGGTTTGTTCACACAAAATACGCGTTTCGCGGCACCCGCTGAAAACGAAACTGCGACTGGCACCATTGAATATGCCTCTAATAAACAACCGTCGCACGCTGAAGTAAATGAGGCTTCCACACGTGATGAGCAGGTAACTAGCTACTAATCGCAACAAAAAAAAACAAGATGCCGAATGAGCGCCCCTTTAATGCGTTCTCCAACTCTTCCGTCCTGTTCTCCCTTTTCATGGAAGCTTGTGTATGTATAGCCAGCCTCCTAACTTGTGTAGTTAAAGGCATACTGCCGCTTTTCATATCATAGCGAACATAACGTGTCGAAGTGCCCACCATTTCGGCGGCGGCATTTCAATTTTAACTGCCCAGTTTGTGTAGAAAAATCACCCATAGATTCCCCCATTGCCAGCAGACTATAAAACATCAGCAGGAAATACTGTCCCCCAAAACTGTATCAGCGCTCTTTAAGGGGGTTATGTAGCATAGACGCAGCACCTACGGTAATGTGTTCTCATTTGTTTGAATGCCCTTGCTTCCTTCCATCTTTTCAGCGCTGAATTATTTGTTAAGGTAGGTTGCAGCTTGAACCCATTTCTCACACTTGGCGCAGCTTTATCAAAGTAACCTTTGACTAAGAAGCCAGAACCTATTGGTCTGGCTCTTATATGTGTGCCTGTATAGAAGAAACTGAACGTGACGTTGTGGAGGAGTTTACAAAAAGAAATGATTCCCGATATCTCTGCGTTGCTTAGCTCACATTGGCCCTTCATGGAAAATAAGTTCCTGGGTCAAGGCGAAAGTATAGAGCTCTAGTAGCAGATTTTAAAAAGATGCTATTCAGGAGTTCTTTCTCATCCATCTTGCTGGGATCCCAGATTATAAATTGCAGTTGCTTCTATAAACAGCAAAAAACAAATGAGTACGTACAAATAACAGCAAAACCGTCCAGCAAGGGTGTTTTTTATAAACTCGTACAAGAAACGATCATTAATTTGCAGCTGCTACGAAATCCGCACATTGTACTTGTGATGAATCTTACAGTGGAACACACATTTGGGCATTAGCAGTCGTCAGCACTGCTGCGCGGCGCTAGCCTGAAATTTTTGAGGAGGAGGATTAAATGAATATTGCTTCCAGAGATTGGGACGCAAGAAGCGGCTTCTGATAAAAGAAATTATAACTCACATGAGAACAGGCTTTATGGTCCCATCGGGTTACGGCCTAGCAAAAAAGTGACCCTGTATGGCCGCCAACGTTGCATTCCCCAATTATACCTTACAAATCGGCTAATTACTGTTGTTCACTGCTCACTGTTGCTGTTCACGAATTGCTCTTGCTGACATCTTCATTTATCACTTTTCGTTTTTGTCGTTGCACGCTTCAGCGACAGAAGCATTGCCAAAGAGCGTCTGGTCACATATCCAAGTCATTGTATTTGGTGTTTTGCTAAAACACAAAAGTGCTCTGCTGCTGCGGCTAACGACGACTATAACGCTTTCATCGATGACTCTGGCAGATACGCGTGTATCGCTTCTTTCGAGGGTGCAGGTGCTTTTGCGCCCACAGATGTAATGCCATTGTATGCTGCGGTGAACTGCACTGGAACTAAGACGAGCGAGATTCCGCTCCCTTGTAAGTACACGTATGCTTTTCCTGCGCAGAGCCAGCGCTATGCACGGCTTCGCTTGCAACACTCTCTCTGTTGTGTACGCCTAGACAGGCGACGCACGGCCACTACAGCGGCCTACCGCTACGGAGCTTGCGAGCCAGAGGATTCCAAAATAAAATAAACAGGAAGCGCGCCTGCAGGCTGCAGGACCGTTCAGGTAAAGATTTTGCCCTTCGGTCCAAGCCATCTCATATTCGCTTTAGCCGCGCGCTAGCGTGAAATAAACGAATATTTTCCCTGCGCCCGTCTCAAGCGGTTGTGTCTTTCCGGGGCTCCTTGAGCCCAAGCATAACACTTTCTATGCTTTCATGCGATTTCTAGGAGAGGTCCGCACTTATGCCGATATATCCTTGACAATGCCTCCATCGCAACTTTAAGAACACAGAGCACAACACGAGACTAAGCAACAAACGCACAACACAGCACTTGTGTTTTGTGTTTCTTGTTTAGTCCTGTCTTCTGTGCTGTTTTCGTTAAAACGTACCAACAAGCCCTTCGGTACATCCTTCTGGATACGTGCATATTTTGTAGGATAGCGTTTTGTCACGTCTCAGGCGCATGTGCATTCAGACTGAGGCGAAAACATCTTTTCTGAAATTCACACATGAATACTTACTTTAAAAACGTGGGAGAATTCTATGGGGTTTTGTACTTTGCGCAGGGAATTCTCGCTTGTGTAATCCGATGAAGCTGTGGACCGTTGCTTTGTGATGTGAAGCGATGCTGTGTTCTTTTGAGACATAGTGCGGGGGACACTAAAAAAAGATATCCACATCACATGTTCTCGAATGGCGACTTCTGCAGAACACCGGAGACAAAGATCAATGGTCAGCGCGAACGAACATTGTATGAGGATTTTGTATCAGCATGACTCTCCGTAAGGGCGTTAATTGCCAATGCAACATGGAAAGTGCACATGGTTCGGCTGTTTTTGCACAAGCAGCTGTTCGGTTATCCCTATTGCTTCCATATTCCCCGTGGCACCACACAAGGGGTTCATTTTTTTGCAACGTATAAGCTGATAGGTATTCGAACGTGTTTTTTCCGAAATGTGTACATTCTCCCCATCCTGGAGTCTTTGACCTTAATACTTGTTTCTGCCTCTGAGATTTCCTCTATCCGCCATTTGTCCAATACTTGCATGCAACCCCGTGTTTGTTCCTTTTATATGTCGCCCCTACACTGCAGTAGCCTTAACTGGAATAAAAAATTTAAACTGAAGTGCATCGCCGTATACGGGCATTGCAATTTCGTATACTAAAGATACGGAAAATCGCACGCACTCTGAAATTTCCGAATACCAATGAGTATTTGGCGAAACACTCTCCAAGTGATGTGCAAAGCATCGAATGCGTTAATTACCCGCGTAAATTGAACAGTTAGGAGGATTTACGGGGTGTCATAAAACATCTGGGAATATTGCCACAAATATCTTATATACACATTCAAACGTAGAAAATATTTACAGCAGTGTAGCGTTGGTTGGTGTGACTGGTAATGCAGTTCGGCGTCATAAATTTTTTGATGCCGGCTTCCAGGAGTGACGGCAATAAAAGCAAACAAAATACCTCGCCTTGCTTTTAAAGCGGGAGACGCATGGAACGTTTTTTGTACGCGAAAACCTGCCCCGCGCCCCACCGGCCAGCTGACGCCGCCGCGAATACCACCCGCACGGCACGCGTGGTGCGACAGGCGGCGGACAATGGCGTGGCACCAGCCGCGAAGTGGTGCAAGCAGCTCCAGCGACCGCTTCGAACCGCTCTTTAAAACGTCACTCAAGGCACAAACGAAGTTGCTTGTGCGGGAAAGGAGCTGTAATGTCGGCGAAAATGGCACTTTAAGTAATCGTTCACGCTGCTATGGAAAGCGCACATCAAATATCGGTCGCCGTGGTATGTGTACACAACTGTGGCGGGGCCATCCGGCTGTGCCTACCGCTTAGAAACTGCCGTCAAAAAGGGTGCACCTTCCCATTGGAGCAAGTCATCAGGCTCCTTCCACTTGCGCGTGCATCGCGCTTCATTTTCTACCCAAGGGAGAAGCCACCACTGGCGCAGAATCAAAGACGTGAGCGTTAAAAAAGCGCACGCGCAACAACGACCAGCAGTAATCATGTGCAAAAACGCGCCACGCGGGGCACGGTTTACTGCGGAGCCGTTTAAGCTTCAGCTCGGTCTGATGGCGTTAAAATAAAAACCAAGAAAAGAAACTGCGCCGCCTATAAAGGGTTCCCACCACAGATGGGGTGATAAAAAAGAGAGGCCGACTTTTGTGCCTGCTTGAGTGTGAGCACAATAGGCGTAAGCGTATGCGCGCCCCTTTCAAAACCTTTTAAAGGTGACAGTGTTTCGTGAGCAATTAAACGCGAAAAAATATTGGTACAGTTTGCCCTAGTTGTACAAGAGTGGGTAGGTGGGTGTCGACCCAGCGTCGCTCCCCGTTGGATAAACTGTCAGTGTGGGGGACCGACCGGAGCGCCCTTGTAAAGTCCGGCTAAATTTGGCCTCGCACCTCAATACTTCCACTACCCGAACAACAACATCGCACAGCCTAACAAACCTTAGCACAGCTCGGAAAAATATAGCAAAGAATAGCAAAACCGGAAAACTCTAGGTTTGCCCCCAGCTTCGCTGTTTGCCTACCCTTCAACCACTACTGCTACGCTTCGCCAATTTTTAGGGGTCAAGCACCTCCCTGGCTCGGGCTGCCGGCGTCTCATGTTGTGGTATAGTCATGTAGTTACGGTACTACAACACCGGGACACTCGTTTTCCAATGCGTCGCGCTAGAAAGTTGATCTCCGCGGGAAAAACATTCACTGGGACACCCGGACACCCGTTTTTCAGCTTCTCGTGCTAGAACATTACCGCGAAGCTGTATGTCTATATCCTCCAATTGTTTCACCTCCATGGGCAAAAACGCCAAAGTGCCAGGAATACACTTGTACACTGCATGCTTCGCCCTTCCCAGTTTTCGCTTTAGTGAAGATGTCCCGGGATTTTCATATTGGAACGGCAAGCCACACGGGCGCAGGTCTGACAGAAGACAACATTTGAAAACCTTGATTCGGAGAATTTCTTGCCTTGCGTCTTCTGATTTGTTTGACATCTATGTTAGAGCGCGGCCTGCCCAGGGTTTGTCTTTGCTTCATAGTTGGCGCTGTGTAGTTTGGGTCTTATAGGCACATAGGACAGTGCAAGGTTTCACACCGACGGGTACAAATAAACAATATGGAAATGACCGTCCAGCACTGGATGGTATTGGCTGTTATCTGTTGCATTTTTATAGCTGAGAGCGTGAATACGAAGAAATGTTTCAGTCTCAGTCAAGTCCTGACGAGTTCGTCTTGGACAGAAAAATATACGGCCCTTCTTACAGCGTGCCAGCCTGCTGATACCGCCTCCCTTGAAAGCAGAAAGCTTGCAGTTGTTCTCGGCAATTGGCTGTCGTTACACACGGAAGAACGAATTCACGACGGAACCGTTTAGGGTAACGTAATGGTTTCTGAAGGAATTCCGATCGGAAGATGGCACTTGAAGGCAATTTACAGGCTAACAGATCACTGTAATGGCCAATAAAAGTTATCTTTTGTAAGTACCACGATCATTTGGACCGATATCTAACTGCTGCACGGAAGCTGTTTTCTTATCTCGCACGCCGTGTAAAAGATTCAGTGATATTGTCGGATGCCTCGTGTCGTTGGCTGCTTTTGTCTCTGTTTATTTTTTTATATCGTTAAAATACAGCTGACCCCGGTAGCCGTAAACAAGAACCCTTATACTCCCACGAGTGTCCACTTCAAGTTTGCGCACTAGAAAATACGATTTTAGAGAATGCAGACTAGCCCATATATCAAATCGCTCGTGGTTACATAGGAGCATTAACATTTGCTAGAGTACCTGCTATTGGGCTTGCCGAGATGTCACAGTCCCCTATGACATACGATTCAAAAACATTTTTGATCTTTATATAACTCAAAAGGGTACGAACGTTCTATGATAAACAGAAAACCAATGGTAACTTAACAAAACCTTTATATTATGGTCTCACCAAAACAAGTTGGCCGATAACAGCCAACGGGAGTGGTCGCAATTATAAGATAGATCAAGAGCTGTGCCAGGAGTTCTACCAAAGCAGCCTACGTGCTTGTAGCCCTAATTTCAGCCTCCAATAGTTGCAATTCTGGGACTGATTTCGATCACGCCAGCCCGTAGTACAGGAAATGCAAAAGCTCCCGATGCCAGCCAGGAAGATAGCAAAAATTATAAAACGCTTGAAAATTTTTTTTTTCCTATGAAGTGTGTGATCTGTTGATTTATTATTATTATTTATTTCGGTAAATTCCGAATGCATCCGTTACACGAAAAGTTTGATAAGTGTTCACACAAAGAAATTAATACAATATTAAATTTCTGGCAATTTCTGCTCAGTTGGGCAGGAAAAAGTAGAGGGTACTATACTGATGGCCATAACAGATAAATTATCGAGAATCACCATCATCATTATCAACAGCCTATTTAACCCTACTGCAGGACGAAGGATGCCCCAGTCCACTCTTTGCCTCTGATTGTTTTTATTTCATCTCTCCGTTGAGTTAATAGCCTGGCCTTTCTTTTAGCCCCGTATTACAGCGTCCGTTCTGTTGCCCTAGTGGACGCCCTGCTGTCAGTTTGTCGCTGTATATGACCAGCCTAAGTCCATTTCTTTTTCTTAACTTGAACTGACATCTTCTATTTGAGTTTCCTCCCTAATCCAGGCTGTTCATTTTCTGTCCCTAAGCGTTACCCCTAACATTATTTGCTCCCTGGCACCGTATGTGGGCCTAAATTTGCTTTACAGTTGTTTAGTAAGACAAGAAGATGCCGCCCCGCATGTCGTGGACGCCAGGACGCATTTGTTAATGCCTTTCTTTTTTTGAATAGAGGTAACTGTCATTTAATCTGTTAAGAGTGCCTGCCGACTGCACCCCAACAAATATCTATTCCTAGCGGTATTTCTTTCTTGTGGTCGGGATCATCAATCTGTACAAGGTAGTTACATTCTTCTACTTGTTCCAGTATTGTATCAGCTATGCTGAAAACGACGGATGGCGCTTGTTTATTTATCATTACTTTAGTTTTATCATACGTATTTTTAGCCACAAAGTGAAGCGGTCTGATTGTAGTTCTTCAATCACTTTTCGGAGTAGTTCTGCAGATTCACGGAGCAAGAGACTATGGTCTGAAATCCCCAAATGGCTCAAGTATTCCCCGTTTATCCCTAAGCATGAGCCTCCTGGATACAATCCCAGACATAAGGCGTACATAACTGTGGCGGTGTTACCCGAATAATCTTGTGAATGGGCTTTAACTGAATGTGCTTTTTCATAGTCTTTAAATGCAATGTAAAGTGGCCTATTATACTCTGCGCATTTTCCTCTTACTTCGTTCATCTCATCTGTGTGACCCATTGTAGAGTATAGTTTTTAAACCGAGCCTGTTCCCTGGGTTGATGGAAGTCTAAGATAGAATGTGCAATAAAATTGCCCCAAACACAGTTTTTTTCTTTCGTGTAGACAGACGGGATAGTCTTGTATACCTATGAAAACATTTTTGCTCGGAAAAAAAATTAAGCCAGCTTGCACAACGGTGCAAGCCTGATGTCGTAGCAGAACTGTGTTCTTCTGACTTTGTTAATCTTGACGAGTGTCATATAAGTCACTCAGAACCATTTACACGGTATAAAAGGTGATCGAAGTTAGGCCAACAGGTTTTTTATAAAAATAGGCACTTATATGTACAGCCGTCAGCTGAAGTAAACGGACCACGGGAGCGGTGGCCAAAACTAATCGCTGCGCCGTCTGGTTGCGCGGCGCCTGCTGTCGAGACCGCGCACAGCGCAGGCGCGGCATACCAGTACAGCACACATGCCGCTATCGCTAGCTTCTTGGCGATTGTCTCACGCTCCGATAAATTGACGCGAGGGGAACCGCGCTGCCCTTTTGCTGTCTGTTGGTCAACACTCCTGTGGAAACAGCATGTTCCAGCAATCGGCGGCAACGCGGCTCCACCGGCAGAGTTGGCGCACTGGTGATTATCTCGTGCTTGTAGCTTTTTTTTTTGCACCCCCCCCCCCCCCCACACGTCCTCTATTGAAGGAGAAAATGAAACAAAAAAAAATCACTGCGCAGTCGAAGAAAATAAGACAAAACACTATCTTTGTCGATTTTGAGGATGATGCTAAATTATAGCCTCCCGAGAATATCAGCGTACTCGAAATATTATTGGTGCTAAGCTTATATGCGAAGGTTTTGAAAAATACTGCTGTGTTTAGGTATGTACTGCATTGCTTTATGAAACTTCGTTTGTCGTATGCAGCATATGTGCCATTTCGCAATTGCTCGGGGAAATCCAGTTTCGCAATTTTTTCAAGTTAGAGGCACCGACACATACATTGAATGTTCAAAAACTATATTGTGATATCAGATGCCATTGAACCACGCCTTGAATACCCAGTGACTATCGAAACACATGCAAACTGCATTTCTCAACTAGATTTATTGGCGGAAGCCTGCTTCAGTAGGGCAGAAATTTTCCCTGCATCAGGCACAAACACATCAAAGCAAGCAAAATAGCCCGTACACAACGTTGAGCTAAGAGAAAGCACCCAGGTAGGTTGATCACTTCTTTCGCATGTAGTTACTGAAAACCTTTCCCGCTTCGGCCTTGTGATACCGAATAATAATAAAAAGGCTACGGCCCCAATGCAGCCATGGCCGCTATGTGTGGCAGCGTAGAAGCATTGTCGCATATCAGGATAGTCGCATCGTTTTCAGTCATAGGGCGGTGCCCGGCAGTGTTTTTTTAACTGCGCAGTGTGATTCCCCTGGCGCTGATTTATCTAAGCAAGAAGCAGTCACGAAAAAGTTAGCGATAGCGGCATGTGTGCTGTACTGGTAGGCCACGCCTGAGCTGTGCGCGGTCTCGACAGCAGGCGCCGCGCAACAAGATGGCGCAACGATTAGTTTTGGCCACCGCTCCCGTGGTCCGTTTACTTCAGCTCACGGCTGTACGTGAAGACTACCTCTACGGTGAGGTTATGCGCCGAGGGGGACAAAGAATGAGGTGGTTACTATTGATGTCGGTGGTTGACTAAAATTTAATAAATACCCATTTAGTGGTTGCAGCAAGCCGGCATGCTGTTGTGAAAAGTTTTCCGAAATGGTGTCTCTACGTAGCTTCATTTGGCAAAATTTTTCCAGCGCGTCTATGCTCCGAGATATCGAACTGCAAAGGTTAATTGCCGTTCATATGATTCGTCATGCAAGAAAGTGCGGTCCGTCGCAACGCTCCCCCTTTTTGGGACAAGCCTGCTGTGTACGGTGTTACAAAGGGGTGGATGCATAGGCAAAAGAGATAACTGTATCAGAACCAGGTGCCCAGTTTATCTCTGAAAGACGATGTTTGCGCAGCCCAGAGATCGACAGGACTGATGCTGAAAGTTCTCCGCGACTCGGTAGGGTCGGGTCTTGCGGTGACCCTGTTTGTTCCAACCCACGCTTTCACGTACCTTTCCGGAGTCCCAGGCTCGTCGTCGCCGATTTCATTCTCGCCTGGAAGCGCGGCGTGCTTCCTGACAAGCCGTCTCGTCTTCTAGGGGTGCCCGGTTCATCTCTGGTCGCCCCATACCTCATGTGCCCGGTAGAGCGTCGGAAAAAGCTCTGCCGCCGCGAAATGTCACAGAAAGACGCGTTTCCTTCCTGAATAAGCTTCTTTCAAAGCGAAGCTACATGTAGAAGGACCACAACGACGAAAAGACCCAATCAGCTAAGCAGGCCGAGCCTCTCGCATTATAAACAGAGAAGTTCGCTTGGCGGCGGTACCAACAAAGTAGGTATTTGCATTATTATTGTGGCATGTGACGTCAGGAGCAGAACAGATGGAGCGCGTGTTTCTGTTCATTGACTGTGCAACCAATTATCGCTTGTGAATATATGCGTCCTTTTGATTCAAATGCTTAGGTTCCTTATTTACAGTTTTCTGTGGCCGACGCATTTATGTTACTAGGAGCATCACGAGGCGCACGGTCACGCGCGCTCGGTATTTTTTTTCTACGTATTGACGGTGCAACCAAGAGCTTAAACAAGTCTGGTGTTAGATGTTTTCCCCAATGTCCATGACACACATCAAAGAGTTGAAAGTGGCACTCTTGCTAGGACGCAGTTGCCGCAGCGTTCCTCTGGCCATAGAAACGATTAACAGCAGTCACAGTTCTTGCAGCTCACTGGTTGGCTAGAAACGTCGCGTGAATTTTAACGCGATAACGTTACTGAGCTCTTTTAGGGATGTTTTGGGGACGCTAGCCGTCTGGCGAGGCCGTAATTAGTAGCCGTGCTCATCAAGCGCCCACGAAAGGATGTCATAGCCACCAACCAGAAACGACGACGCGGCATCGAGAAGAGACCGCCCTCTTCAATCTGTACTCGTGGGCAGCGACTACGGGAATGTGAGAACGGTGAGGCGTGCCGCAGGAGAATCACACTACGGCGGACAAGAAATAAAGTGTGCGTGCTTGAAACAAGCGCCAGGCGTAAGCAAGGAAGCTGGTTCTCCCGCAATAATTTTTGTCATTCGACTTTGATGGCGTCTGGTGTGGGCCTGCGCTGCTCAACCTAAAACGGCGCAATCTCCTCCATTCCGGAACGTATTGCAAGGGTGCTTTTGGTATAAACGTTAAAGAGAGAAGGGCAATTTACACCGCAACCAAATGCCATGTCACCGGCCAATATGGTGAATAATGCTTCCAAGAGTCGTTATCGCGCTGCGGGGGGGGGGGGGGGGGGTGATTATGTCGACCCCGTCTATGCTATCCTTAATCACGCCGCTAAGTAACCTAAAGCGATCGAAACAACCAAATTGTGACTCCACCAGCCAGTTCTAAATCTGTCCTGGACGGCGAAGTAAAACTGCGGTGAATGGCACCTTAAACTATAAACGTAGATGTCGTTTCTAACCTCTTTTTGCTCCATGGGATCTCTATAAAACCCGCCTCCCTGTCGCAGCCTTTTGGGGCACATCACTGCGAGGATTACGATGAAAGGATGTCTTTTTTCGACGTTGGGTAATTGCATTCCGTTCGCTAACGGCTTTCGCCCAAGCGACCGATTTGTATTCGTGATTTGATTCCACGGGGACGGTCCCAAACACATATAGGATCCTTGGCGGAAGTCCTGACAATAATTTGTGTGATCGCTTATTGTGACCTTTTACGCTGTTTGACTGCTTTTGATGGGAGGTTACGTTGAGTTTAATGAGGCTTATACCTTAAGGTATTTTACACCCGATACACTGAGACGACTAAACACATCCTAGACACTCATCTTGTATATGCTGGCGGGCATCCAACCAACTTCAATGAATGAAGCAAAATTTTAGTTTGACTACTCTCGCTGCCTTTAGATTCAGTTTATATGCGTATTTCCCCTTAATGTTTAACCCGTGCGCCCAGCTGTTGATGTTACGGTAACCAATTGAAAGTTCTTTCCAAAGGAGACGTGACGCCTCAACGGCTGGCCCTTGGTTTGGTAAGCTACTACTGGCCGAACTAAAAAATTTCCTTACAAAACATGAAGCCAGTTTGAGGCATACGTGGTTACAATAGGTTTCAAAAAACTTGGGCCATCAATACCTCTTTGGGATCTTGAGCTTAGCTTTACGTTAGGCCGCTTACTGTGTGGTTGGAAATTTACGTAGAATTTTTGAACTCATGAGCATCTATGAATTTGTTAGTGAAGAGTGTAAACCAACTTTTTCACACCCAAATAATATTTTGTAGGTCTTCATACGAGTTTCTTTACGCCGATCACCATATATCGTTCAAAATAGTATATCGATGAAGATTTTGTCGAGCTTATTACACTGTGTAGATTGCTCACACTGTCTTCTTACCAGTTACTTATTTCTAGCCGCAAATAGACGTGTTCAGCTTTGACTGTCTCTTGCACTCAAATGCGTGTGTTCTCTCGGAAGTTTCAGGTAATCATGTCATTCACGGATACGGGAATATCTACCAATTAAAAGGTGCTGGGATGTTTCTGCTTTAAATTTATGAAGGCAACGCCGAAAACGTACGTATTAGTGACCTACACCAGCCATTAACACTAAAAGCCAGAAAAGGAGGCAATACACAGTTTGCGGAGAGAAAACACTAAAAATAGCGGCTGCAGCATAGAAAACGTACTCAAGGTAAACAGAAGAGCGTCGTCGACTTGGAAACACAACCATCCCAAAAATTTCCTTTCTGTTAGCTATTCCAACGTATACAATTATTCCAACGAACATGCATATAAATGACCCCGTTGTTCGTACTCTGCGGAAGCCGCTTACGCAGCACCGATCCTCCGCACCTCGCCATCGCCAACGCTTCCAACGTAATACAGGTTTATGCGCCTCGCTGCAACCGATGCCTGTTTCACCAATTGTGCAATCGGCTGGAATCGGCGCTAGGGCCGCTGTCATCAGTATTCCTTTTACCTCACCATGGCACGGATGAGTGCCGTTCTCTCGAAGGGGAAACAGCGCGCACATATGCGCGGATTGGTGCGAATAAAACGGAAAGGCGATGCGCAGAACGTGAAGTCGCCGCAAATTTCGCCTCAAGCTCCATCTTTGTCGAATGGCGGCGAATTCCTCCCGGAGCAAGGAAAATCTGGTCGCTAGGAATGCCGCCTTTTTATAACATTTCTTATTAAGAGGGATAATTTCGTCGGCGTCTTTCACGTCTAAGCACGCACGCATAAACAGTTTCGGCTTTATGCGCCTACCGGTGGGGTTGGAGAGAGGGCGCGTGCAGGCGCAACAGTCCGGTGTTACGTTGACGAGAGACAAGAGATTTTTAACAAACACAATGGCACATTTGGTTAAGGCTGTGTCATGCTAAAAAGAGAGGTCAATGAAGCTTATGCAGCGTTAAGCGAGCCTATCGTGTGGATTCACGCCAAGCATTTTCCTACTGACGCCGTTAAAATCTCGGAAAGACTGAGGAAGGCCTTGATAACGGAGAATAATAAAAAACATAATAAAGAAATATTCAACTTTAGCCTGCTTTTCAGAGGGCACGTTCACAAAAAAAGTGAAGGAAATCACATCACTTAGAAATACACTGAAGGGAACGCTAAGATAATCTAAGGCGCTTTAATACAGCAACCTCTTATTCGTTAATAACAAAATACGCACCGACACTGTATAGCACATTGTATAGAACATAAAAAATTTTATTTTTCCGCCGCACAATCATTGATTGGACCAATAAACCTGAAAATTCTCTAAACGTACTTGATTAATTACAATCAAATGTTTATTTATGCCTGTTTATTTATTCCTATCGTGCACTGTATAATACCTATTTCTTGTTTCTGCTTTTTGCTGTTTACTCTTTGTATATTTGTACGGTTGATATTGTTACCGCCTTATGCCTCTCCTGCATGGGCCTCCGTGGCCTGCAGTATGTTCTTAAAATAAAAAAATAAGAAATAATAAAAAACTGTCTTGGCCCCAAGTAACAAAATCATCTTCAAACTATAGTCATAAATGGCCATTAACTTGGTGGACGACAACTTGCTGACTACTTCACTTCGCACTTTGTCGGCGCAGCCTTCCTTGATGAGTGGTGTGTCCAAGATCTACCCACGCGAAAACATAATTCCATAAATAACTTGTTCCTTCAATCGACCAGTGAAACTGAAGCTTTTGAAATATTCAGCATTTTAAACAACCGCAAAGCATTACACAAGGATGATACCAACTGTCTCAGTAAAGTATGATCTGAAATTTATTGCGTCCTACTTGTATATTTTATCTCTTGAATCGGGCACACATTGTCATCGAAACAAATGTGTCGAAATTTACAGATGCCCTTAATAGAAAAATGCTGACATAACGCGATTTGATTGCCCCATTTGTACATTTGTTTTCCTTTTTATTGCTTGTGGTTTTTTCTGCAGGCTAGAAAACGTGCTGTGACGTTGTATCAGTTTTGATGCGGTGCTCCCAGAACTACTGTTTTTTTTCCCTCTGCGAATGTTCTTTTTGTTACGCGATGCACTGTCTTTTTGTGCTCTTTTTGTTCTCGTGTTTTGTTTTAATGAAATTTTGATTTATCATTTCACCATTGTGTTTTGATGTACAGCCTATGAAATACCCTACGCCGGAAAGTTTTTAGGGTTATTTTGAAATAAATAAAAAAATAAACGTTTCCTAGCGCTCTGACGGAAGCTAGAGTCCGCATAATTCATAAAGGTAGTGGTGAAAACAATAACTACCGGACAATAACTGCGTTATCCTTCTCAAAAAGGGTTAGAAAACCCTAAATCTGGTAGCAGATTTTTCTCATAGGAATGAAATAATTGCTGCTTCGAAGTTTTGTTTTCGCAAGAGACTATCTTTCAAAATAGCCCCATTAGCACTGAATGAGTGTACAGCACAAAGTACAGGCTCTGATTTAGTGATGCTTGTCTTTCCGTAGACTCCAGCAAAGAGTTTTATTACCTTAGCCATTATATCCTAATCAATAACCTCTCCCTTACGGGATATGTCGTAGCCCCATATGTTTGATGACGTCCTCTTTAAAGACCGAAGATAGTGCATATGCATAGTTAAGCAAACTTTGTCGCCTTTCCCTGTACGGATCGTTGTTACACAGGGTAGTTTGCTGGGCCCGTTATTTTGTAACGTTTATAATAATAATCTAGTAAATATTGACGTCACTCCCTATACTACATACTTGCCCACGACAGCACCCTCCTCTTTACGGCCACTGACACTGAATTCCTAATACTACAATGTAATAGCAACACTTTGCATAAATTACACAAATGATCTTAATAGAACCCCTATAATATTAATCCACTAAAAATAGCGCTGCCATATTAGGGCATAAAATAAGGTGTTTACGCTTCAGCGCAAAATATCGCTCTCTGACAGGAATATCGAACCTTTCGATCAACACCATGTTATTGGAACAACACTTTGTTTTAATTAAAATTTGAGAAGTCTTTTTCTGTCTCTGTGAGGACGCTTGTTCGTCGTGGTCACCGCATTATCCTACAATACAGTAATGATTCGGGTAGATGTAAAACTTTAATTCTAGTGTGCGCTATTTGCGTATAAAGATACCCGCCAAAGCCTGGTCGGGAGTTCTACCACGAAAAAGCATCGATAGGGTTTCTGTAATTCAGAAGGCAGCTTTACGCCATATAGCACTAGTTGACCGGACATCAAGCACTGGAGACCTAATTCCAAATTTTAATATCGTGCGATATGAGCATCACGAAAATTACTGGCTTCAAAACTGTTTTTGTCTTCCCTCCATGTGATTTAAAGCATTCCTAGGTAATATTTTGCGCATTGCTGCAGGCACACGAGGAAAACTTAAAACACTATAGATAATGCTCCTTGGTTCGTCTCCCACTTTCGAAACCCAATACAAATTGCTATCTTTAAAACACAATATTCCTGTACTACTTAGTATATAAAGATGAAATGTCGTTTCTCGGAAGCACTTACATGAGCACTTTATTAACTTGTCATATACATCTTAGTGTCCTCTTGTCATGAAAAAGTGCTGTAAATATATAATGTTACAGGTATTGCGTGCTTCGCATGTATATGCACAGTTCATTGCACTGTCTACTGAAAATTACATTCGAATGCGAAATGAGGTTGTAATGAGTGTACATGGTGTGAAAACCTGTGAGGGATTCTAGTGGGAGTTTGCCTTGTTCATTACTTTTACAGTGCTGTTAGCGTAAAGCAACTCATTTTCTCCCTGGTATTTGCTTTTTTAAGCTGTTCTCTTTTTGTCTGCATTTCTGCATTGTCGCCTAACATGTACAACGGCCCCTGGGCCCCTATCAAGGTGCTTAATGCTGCTTTATGCCCTTGGCACCATCCAGAGTTCTACTTCTGTATGTCTAGTAAATTCACTTGACTGGACTTTCTTGGAGAAATCAGGAATTGAAATGGTGGTGGGGATGGTGATGTTTATTATCGGGTGGACCTAGCATTGCCTTCCTTGAAGCAATTGCTCCCCCAAGAAGCCCCTTTTTACCGCTGTGCGCGGGAAATAAGCAGGAGTCCCTAAAGCTCGTGTCCTTAAAATCTGAGGATCAGGCGGAAAATGTCTTTCGTTGTGACACAATGGTCTTTAGGGAAGATGAAATTGTACAAAGCGGCATGCGGAACCACTCTGCTTCGAATTTCTTTAAACAAAGCCAAACGCTCCGTTTCCTGCTCTCGGCAGTCTATAAGATAATTCTCGATGTCACCTGTTACACAACATGTTGCAAATATAGGGGAGGAGATAAAGTTCAGTTTATAAAGCCACGCCGCTGTCCGCGGTGAATTGGCCCGGATGCGGAACAGCAAGGATGTGTCCATCCTCTTCATTCCTTAGGTAATACAAGGTCGGTATTGTGGTCGCCAAAGAGATTGGAAATGTTCGTTTTTGATGCTTTTATGATGTGGCGTTCCTCTGAAGCCAGTTTAAGCAAACGAGTACAAGATGTCGCTTCGCGGGCGACCTTGTCCGGGGCTTGGTTTCATGGCACTCCTACGTGGGTAGGAACGCACTAGAAGTGAACGCTAAGACCGGTTTCATTTAGCTGTGAGTGAGACGTAAGCAGCGTTGGCAAGTGTTATATGCGGAAAATTCAAGATGCAGATATGTATAGCAGACTTGAAATCCGTTAGACTTACCGCACGCCGCTTTAATTGCTAACACACTCCGCCGTTGTTGATGAGGTCAAATGGTCAATGCGAGCCGCAAATGAACGTTAATGCCTGAAATAGCAAAGGCCGCTGCACTAACATTTATTTTCGGTCAACAGATCCGTCTGTAAACACGTGAACACCATCTGTGTATAAGGTGTCCAAGTGCTCAAGTGCTAATAGTCTCGCTCCAGCCACTGGTGTAAATCTTTTCGAGTGAATGCCCAGGATGGCGAGCTTACACTAACCACTCAATTGAAATACTACGGCGGTTCCAAGTGATGTCCAAGTGATGTAGAAAAAACAGGTTTTGTAAAGAACCCTACTCAACAAGAGCGTCTAGTGGATCCGAAGCATAGATAAAAGGGTGACTCCCTCAGTTACTTCCAGCAATTCGTGAAGCACATATAAGCGGTGTACCGAGGACATGACAAGAGACCCCATGGCTTGCCGCGAGAATAACGTATAGTCAATGGTCACACCGAGAAACTCCACTCGATTTGCTTCCCGGATCGGCAAGTCAGCTAAGTCTCACTTGAGGTGCATAGCTTTCTGTGTCCTTCCACCAAACAAAATAAAGTAACATTTTTCGCGGAGACCGTTAGTCGCACCGACGAGAGATTGCCTTGTACGGAACGCATTTCTACTTGAGCGGTCACAGCCAACTGCTTGTGTTGATATCCAGAAATCCAGATACATGTGTCGTCTGCATACATTGATAAGTTCACTGATTTGGGATCTTTCTTGCAAATGCGTAGGGGAGAAAACGTCCCCGTTGCACACCTTGGAATACACTTTAGGTGCAACTTTAAACGGCCCCTAAACGCAGCTGTATCCAGCGAGCCGTGATAACAGCGTGCATGATTTGGAGAACATTATCTGTCACTCCCATTTCTTCCTGCTTTGTAATATTTTCGCTTTCTAAGACACTGTCCTAGGCTTTGCACACGTCAAAAACAGAGCCATTTGCGAGATTTTAAAAGATCACTGGTTGCCCAGATGAATAACAAGGTGGAGGACGTTTTGTGCTCACAAACGTTGTTTGAAGCAAGTCATGCTTGACGGAAGCTTTTTCTTGCTTTCGAGCCACAACACCAGCCTAACATTCACGAGCTTTTCTATGAGCTTAGCCACACACGATGGGAGTGGAACGGCATGGTAGGAGGCGATGTCTGCCTGATCCTTCCCGGGCTTTAGAAGTGGTGCTGCTCATGCGGGGTTCCACAAAGCGGGAATATTTCTACTATCCCAAACAAAGTTAAGATACATTAGAGTGTCTTTTTTTGCCCAGGAATGGCAAAGTGACAAGCATTTGATAGCTTATCCTCTCAGGACCCGCGGTGCATCGTCGCTGCAAACTCTTCAGTGCGGTCAGCAGCTCCCGAAATTCAATGGAGCATCCACTGAAACCTTCAAAGCGCAGAAGTAACGGGAATATACTAGAAGGACACACACAAGCGCTTTCCATGATACATCAAATGGCCCAACTTGCGGTATTACTTCGGAACATCCATGACAGACGAACGCAGAGAAGGTAAACAATTGGACGGGCTCCTTGAGTCCCAAGAAAAGCTCTCAGCAAAATCTTCAGCCACTCCTATTATGTAGGGCTGGAGGGAGGAACGGCTTGCACGACCGGCTGTTTCCGGAAAGCACATTCACAAGTCTCCAAATGCGTGTTGCCGGTGTAAAGACACTTAGAGAAACGCAAAACGCAACCCATCGTGTCTCCATTATTTATTTGTGTAACGCCTTATCGCCGAAGTCAGCCTGTTAAACGACGACTTTGTCTCGTGTTAACTGAAGTTCAGCCCTCCGTTGTGTGGCACACAAGTTGCTAAGCTTGAGATCCAGTGGTTGGAAGTGGGCCGGCAGCTTGAGCATAACAGTTGCTGCTGCCTTTCCGGCGTGCGTGGCCTCGCAGTTATCGCCTTCAGAAGTGCTCACTTCGTCAGCATACCGGACCCAGTTGGTGACCCTTCCGACCCTGCGCTCAGATTGTTCGGAGCCGGCCGCACCAACAAAAATGTGGAAATGATCGGTACCCATTCGAACTGGAGCAGTGTTCCAGGTGATGTGAAAATAATTAGTATGCAGTGATAAACCTATGGCGCTCGTAGAAGAGGTAGGCCGGAAGAAGGTGTGTGACCGATCGTTTGCAATACACAACTCTAGTCGTTGGTTTTGTAAATCGCCCATCCGTTCCTCTGCCCTTTTCACTTAGAGTGAGAGAGCGAGCCTCGGATCTGAGCGCTTCGTTTTTAGATGTGTACAGATCATCCTTTTCAGACATTTTACCTCCTTGGAAAGTTCGTCCTGTGTCCTCCGACCTTTCTTTTATGAAACTTGACAAAACTCGGGTACCGCGAGCTGCAATACTGCAGCACTTTCTGTCTCTGCAGTTTAAATACCCACTTGCAGAATTTTACAGTGACGCGTCTAAAACCTCCACTATGGTCTCCTGCGCTGCTCATGGTCCGAATTTCAGTGCAGCCAGAACCATGAGCGTCCACACGACAATTTTTTCAGCAGAAGCGTATGGGATTTTGCTGATTGTACGTCACATACTTGAAAATCAAATTCCGAAGTCTATCATCTACACAGATTCCTTGAGTGTTGTTCGCGCACTGTCATCGCATACACCCCCCAAAAACCACATAGTTAATCTTGTATTTAACACTATCATGTCTGTGTATGCAAAGAAGCATCAGCTGCTCCTCTGCTGGGTTCCAGGACACGCTGGGATCGCTGGGAATGAGTTGGCAGACGAGAGGGCCGGTGCTGCTGCACTCAGGAACTCTGTGGACATTACAACGGTACCCTACACAGACCTCAAGCCACACTTAAGACAACACCTGCGCAGAACATGGCAAACACACTGGGACGAACAGACAGACAACAAACTACACGTGATAAAACCACACTTGGGACAATACACTACTGACTCACACTACAGGCACATTGAAGTTACCTTAGCTAGGTTACGGATAGGCCATACGCATGTAACGCACTCGCACCTGCTCACGGGATCTCCAAGACCCCTGTGTAGCAGGTGTGGGGAGGGCCTATCCGTAGTCCACATACTCATACAATGCAAGGCACTTGACACAACACGACACAAATACTTCAGAGAACTCTACAGACAACATATTCCCCTACACCCATCGCTGTTTCTAGGTGACGATGCCATGGTTTCTCTGAAATGCGTTTTTAAATATTTGTCAGATGTTAAGTTTTTAAACCTCATCTCCTATCATCCGTAATCACATCTGGCCCTATACACCAGCCATCACCATTATCTTTATTGATCTTACTATGTACAGTTTACACATTTTATACCTACCTTTTGTGGTAATCACTTGTTTTCATTAAATAACTTCTCTGGCGCTCTTTGCCCTCGTCGGCCTTGCGCCATTAAACACCAACCATCATCAACTCTAGTCGTTGGACAGCTTCAACCAGTGATGGGCACATTACCGAAAAAAAAGTAACAGTGTTACAGTTACAGTTACCTAACCCAAAAAGTAACTCTGTCACAGTTACAGTTACGAAGTCTCCAAAAGTAACTAGTGACGGTTACAGTTACTGTAAAAAAATTTACGTCGTTATTTTTCCGTAATGTATGAAAATAATTGTTAGACAACAAAATTGAGCCTATTAAATAGAAACGTATGAACGCATGAGGGCCCAGGCAGCGGTTGCACTTGCTCTGTGTCGACAGAAATGGCTGCCAAACGTTCAGAAAAAGTACAAACACGCAGGCCGAACTTTTACTATACCGAGCTTGAGGACAAAACCAATGAAACAATCAATGTCAACAAAATTTATTTTTCCTACAGTGTTGTCGCTTGACCGTCTTGAATATTAAGGGAGAAGGGGAAAAATGGGATGGGGGTGGTGGATTGCCGGAAGGTCTTTTGGAGGAAAACGAAAACGGATGTGGGAGTACTCCGGTTGTCGAAGTGTTTTTGATAGATACTAACAAAAAGCGCTGCGTTAACATTTTATTCGTACTTTTCGTCGGAGACGGGAACCAATTTGAGCCATTGCCGAAGCGACGTTTATCCGTAGGCCCTCGGAGTCGTTCTCTCGCCCCAAGCCCCAGCCACACCTACCCCCGAAATGAGCCAAGGTTATTTCCAAAGGGAATAGAAACTGAAATAGACGCTTTATTTTTTTTCCTCCGCCCCCTGTCCTCACAAACACGATTTAGGTCGCCTCGACCGGGAAACACTGTTCTCCACATCCCAGCTTTTCACAGCAACCATGTCCCCAATCCCAGAGCCCGCTACCTTCGTTTGCTTTAAGGCGTAGGCCGAGCGAAGCTCGCACAAGTATTCTTTGCGCCCAACATTCAGAAACAAATGTTGCTACAGTATTCGTTTCTGCCTCAGCTCTGGAAACGAAGTCGCGAGGCTTTTGACGAATACTTCTTCATGCAGCGCGGCAGTGTGGGCAGGCGCTTGCCACCCAAGATGCTCGGTGGTGTGTTAGGGTCGTCGTACGTGTGAAGGGGCGTGAAAATAATTATATCCTTGACCTCGTCCGGGCACTATTGACAGCTCGACGAAGCCTCTAGACTAGGGGCTCCAAACACGTTGTCCCAAATACGGCCAGGGGTCTCAAAAACGCACAATGGTCGCAAACAACTGCGACATCTGGACCGAACCCCCCAGTGCGTACGAGCGCAGGGACGCTGAGAAACTCCTCGCGGCGTTTTATGGCCCCACAAACGGGGCTGCAAGTCGCTAATGAGAAGACGACGCATTAACTTGAGTTTTCCAGGCTTCCGCAAAAGTGCAAAGGATTCAGTACGTTGCAGGGTGTTTGTGGATTTTTTTTGCTGTTCGCCTTTGCGTCCTGTTCGCCACTTTTATTGTTCCCGAGGTGTGCCGGGTGCCGACTGTGTTCCTTGCCAGCTGGCCAATCTCTGATGATGATGGTGGCGCCTAAGAAGATGATGATGGTGGCGCTACAGGGCTCCCCCCTAGCGTGAAGCGCGGTAAAGTGAGAAATGTAAATAACAATGCAGGAAAATACACTATGCACTATGTATAGATATGCACAATTTGTCCGTAGTCAGGAAGAGTCCTTGGGCAGTCAGTGGTCAAGTGGCAGTAGGTTGACTAACGGCACGGTCTTGGTCATCGCCGAGGTAGCATCCGGGATGTGGGGAAACCTCTGGTGGACGAGGCTGGGAGTGCGGCCGCGGACGCATTGCGGGATGCGAAGCGGCTGCTGCAATTGATGGTGGCGCGAACGGCAGGCGTAACTGGAAGGTCAACGACAAGGTGAAGCGTGGTGCGACAGAATGACGACCGGAGTGGCTTGACTGTGCTGTGGTGTGAGCTCTGGGGATTTGTCGCTGTCTGGGCAACTTGCGCACGCGCCGTGAGAGACGGAGCAACGGAGGGCGCCAACGACAAGCGTCTCTCGAACCACCGGTGTGTCGGGTTCCTGACGTGCAGTGCACTCGCGCTGGTTTCATCCGGGGTCGGAGAGCAGAGCGCCTGTGACACCGTAAACCGAATACGCTCCTGTAGCAGGAAATCGGTCGAGGTGGGGTGATCATTTCGTGGCGCGTCTGACTGCATAGGAACAAGACATTCTTTCGGCGACGTTTGTTGGCACGTTTGTCCCGCAATTGTTTCTCCGGTGTCTTCATCATAGCCAGGGTGGCAGGACTGTCGGGGGCAGTCTGATCAGCTTCGAGTGTCAGCTGCACATCCGAGGATCTCGAGCTGTTTACTGCTGGAAGCTGTTTCGCCGGTGACGAGGAAGAGGTCTCGCGTGTGCGGGGAGGAAAAGGGTCTGAAAGATCCTTCTCACCTGTGCCGAGCGGCGAAGGCGGTGAAGTTTCCCAGTTGTTAGCGGCAAAGCAGTCAACACCCGGGTGGGTTTGTGCAGCAGACGCAACAACGTGTGGGATTGCGCCATGGTGTTGCGTCGAGTTGGCTAAATGAAACGCCAATTCGGAAGTGCCGCAAGTCGTAGTCGGGGCTCGCGCTTGTTGGTCAGGCGAGGGTGGACCTGCCGATGACGTGTAACCCACGGATGCCGTTGGAAGGCGTGGTGGTGTGGACAAAGGCGTTCCTATACCGTTGTGGTTTAGGACAGCGGCTTTCAAGTCGTCATACGCACCGGGTCCTGGGGTCGGCAGCTGTATCTGCTCAATGAGGTCAGCAGGTAGCTGCTGTAGTGTGACGTGGTACCTGATTTCCGGAGACCAGATGTCATTTACATAAAAATGGCTCTCCAGAATGACGAACCATGCACAGTGGTTTGTGATGGCGCCAAACGGAATCAGCAAGGGAAGGTCTGGGAAGGTGGGGAACGTTCTTCGCGTGCCGTCGTCCGCGTTGTCGCTGGGGAAGCAGCGCTGCGAAACCATGGCGAAGCCGCTTGTCCGGGTCACCAAATTGTAGGCGGCCGATGAGGCGGTGCGGCCGAGCCCACGTTTATTGTGGTTGCGTTGGCTGTGCCACGAACACGACGAGGCGCGTAGAACGCGGGTGCCGTTCCCGAGGTGTGCCGCGTGCCGACTGTGTTCCTTGCCAGCTGGCCAATCTCTGATGATGATGGCGGCGCCTAAGAAGATGATGATGGTGGCGCTACAGTGTGCTTCAGATGTGCCGAAGACGGTGCAGCCGCGCATGGTACTCTGCGTTTTGGTGTCAACATGCGTCCACGTGCGCTTAGGCGCACGTCGCAGGGTTATTTATGGTCTGGGTAAGAGCGGCATACCGCTGCTGAGGGAAATAAGGCAGCTCATACTTAAAAATTTCGAGCCCTTCTCTGACCACGTGGGACACCACGCACAGGTGCCCGCCTAAACATTTCTAGTCCAGCTGCTCTTCGCCCTAGCGAAGGGAGTGAGCTGGCATACATAAAGTAGGCGAAGTCTCTGCAGAAGAAAGTCCGAGAAACTGAAAAGTGCGAACTGTACATCGGCCGTTAATCAGTTGTTGTTGGATAATTTTGCACAGAAATGAAGCACCTGTAACGGTATTTCTTGTTACAGTTACTCAACAAAATGTAACAGTGTTACAGTTACAAACTCCTCTAACTTAAAAGTAACTGGTTACAGTTACAAGTTGCTGAAAAAAGTAACTAGTTACCGGTAACGCGTTACTAGGAACTAGTTACCGCCCAAGATGGGCTTCAACGAGGTACTTCCCACGAATATCTATTTTGTTGGCAGCCCACTGCGGATGGTTCGCATCGAAGTCCCCACAAACGAACCGCGGTGCTGGACATACCACATATTCATTCCTGATCGTGGGGACACGCACACAGATGCGACGCTTAGCTTCCGTGCGCCTAGATGGATTCTCAAAGCGACAACTCCGATGAGTTCAGTGGACAGGTCGCTCACAGACAAAGACACAGGGGGGATACAGCGCCTAACGTACTAAGCAGTTCTGTCTAGAAAAGTTGGAATGCAAACGTTCTCATCACCCACCTAGGCGGATATTGACCTTTTTATGGGTATCCCGGCTTCTGAAAAAACAAATATTGTATAGGGGACTCGTTCAAAAACAATTTTAGCTACTATAGAAGGCTATACATACCGGCACAGCTGCAGTAAGTAAAATCAAAGGCAACTTGCAGAGCGAGTTTTCTTCTCATAAGGTATTTTGCTGCATCGAAGGATGCTCGGAGGCTCTTGACATCACAAAATCTAGGGCGAGTATAGTTCCAAGCACTCGCTTGGCTGCGCTGGGAGGAAACGTTGCAACGTGGGACCACAGGGCAGCTATAAGAACTCCGAAAATCTCCTTGCTGTCATCCTCACTGTCCACTTGGACATCATAGGCCGCCATGGTGAAATGTGCTGTCGACCTTCACGACACCGGCGTAGAGTTCTCGCTCACGCTGTTCTGGTGAAAGCTGCAGCTGTTCAGCAGGTGATTGGCTGCCTTTTAGGACACTACGTTGATCTGTCTTGTGGGGACTCTTGGAAGTTTGGGCCTAGTTTGTCTCGTTAACAGGCTCCGGGTCATTTATTGATAGAAAGCTGTCTCCAGAAGGTGGCCGAACATCGCGGGTTGATGCTGTTTTAGGCCCCGAGATAAATGTCACAAATAGAGGACATTTGAGAGATTGTATGGTTCAGTTTGACACCCTCGTGCTCAGTGAGTCAGGGGAAGGTATGTCAAGAAGGGTTTTTAAAACTCTTACCAGAAATCTCAGACGCAGGGTAAACACGATGTTGAACAATCTGAAAACCTTTATAAATAGGCAGACTTTCCGCGGTGACTCAGTGGCTTTTGGGTTCTGCAGCTGAGCACAAGGACGCTGGTTCGATTCCTAGCCGTGGCGGCAGATTTTCTGATGGAGACAAAAAGAAAAACGCCCGTGCCTTTGACATTTAAGCGCACGTTATAAAGACCCCCAGGCGGTCAAAATTAACCCGGAACCCTCCATTACGGTGCGCCATATCGCCTGTGTAGCGTCGGTGCGTTAAACCCCACTATGAACCGATAAGAGTCAGAAAGAGGTTACGTCAGCTTGAGTAACAACGTAATAAAACATTATATGAGTTGACAACGTTAGATACATTTTTTGGGAAATAAACTTAAAATGCAGTAAAGTCTAATTCCTCTCGCTGGCCAATACGTTCACAGTAGATGTTCGCTGCTAGATTGAATCACAGCGTACCCGCCAGGACGTCCTGGTAATAAAGGTTTTTTACAGAGTTGGCAGAGAACTCAGAAATCTAGTGTTTGGTTGTGCGTTGTGATGAAGTGAAAGTTTGTTTCTGGTGACCTAAACCCCCTCTCTTGATTCTGGGTAGTGAGTGAGCGGTAATATTTAGCCGATTGTGCAACCATCAAGGTGGACTGCTCTTATGAAGTTGTAAAAACAATCTCTCTCAATTTTGCCAGAATGGTCGAATCCGCTACCGCCTAATCACTACCCAGAATCATTGTAGCATGCGTGAGATAAAGTGCAAAAATGTCTCCCTGGGGTTTGTTATTTGCTTTGTTGACGGCCATCATCATCAGTATGATTAAAGGACATTGTAAGAGGCCACGTTTTATGTGTTTGTGAACGCTCCGTTTATTTATTTACTGCACACGTTTGCCGCTGCATTTGATCGCCCTAATACACCACCGAGTTCGCAGTATCAGAGTTCATGTGGCGTTCAGCGACTGCTAACCTCTCCTTAGGCGTGGCAGCATTTTCGGTGTTTTGCCTGGCATGGTCAATTCAGTCGCTATTTTTTCTTAGCTTGTCAACGCATTATTATATACAGGTTTGTTTTCAGCATAGATACCTCTGCGTTTTACTCTTCAGGCATATCGGTATGACACGGTCTTCAGCATTATAGTTTAAAATTAATTTGCTGCAAATGAACAGTGTATCAGCCCAAGTTGTGTCTTTGTAACACCGCCCTCCTTTTAATACATATCAGTTAGGCAGCTTATAAAACAATGCGTAAGGTTGAGGATACAGACAATTATATTGCAAAAAACAGTAAACTAATCCTACGTACACACAGGTCTGCAAAAGTGCATGCGGAAAGGGAACTTTAGTGAGAGATCAAGCCTGTCGTGAACTCTCTCACTCACAGGAATCAATTTTTGTGTGAGATTTCAACTTGATTTGCAGTCCGGAACGAATACGTGTTAGGAAGCGACAACCAATAATAGAAGGCGGTGATTGTATACAGACACTTACAGTGCCGTCCCTCTTTGGCGCATTTGCCAAAAAACGTTTCCACAAAACATTATGGCTGCAACGCAATCAGGATCTCGCCATTTTTATTTATTTACTCAGTGCGCTTGGGAACCAGTACGACCGAGGTAAAAACGTGCCTGCTCAAGATTTGGCGGTTAAAACCAAGAGCTGGCTAATGGAGCCCACTCTAGCGAAAACGGACGTGCCGAGACTTTCGCGTCACAGTCCGTCTTACTCAGGGCGCTGTCATTTTAGCGTCTTACTGCTGCACGCCCTCCTCCTTGGCGATGGCCGACGGGCTAATTTCATTTGCACGGGCTACGTAGCGCCTGCGAATCACACGCTAGCGCGTACGAGCTTGGGGTAAGCTATAGAAGAAGAATAAACACACGTAACAGCATCTCCTGGGGTGGGATTTTCGTAATTCTTGTTGTTTCTTAGTCCAATGCCACAACGAAAAGCACGCCACGAAGTGCCAGTTATGGCGTTTTGAGTTTTTTCGGTGCGTGTGTCTTTTTTACTTGCGCGTGTCTTCTCTTTCGGGGCGCAGGGGCGTGAAGAGTGCTAACAGGGGTGAATCCGGCCGCTGGAATACTGGGGTAATCAGCAACCAGCAGCTGATTCTTTCTCGGTGGTATGATACATAGTAAGGATGACCGTAGATGGTATTGCGAACCGACAAATTAAATGTTGGTATAATTTGGCAAACAATAAATATGCTTTGTTTTTGAATGTATGACGAAAACTTATACAAATTTTAATTGCAGTTCACACCACAATAATAAAACGCGAGGAACTGCGTGAAGCATTTTGATAAAAAGGCACCAATGTGTACAAGCTGCCAACTTGCAGGTTGACTTTGAGAGCCATTTTTTTCTTTATGTTGGCCAAGAACGCGTTTCTTAAAGCTAGGTATGCACTGCGCAAAGTATTTTTTCCTCAGTATCTCCGCAGACGTTAAATTCTACGTTCGCCGCTCCTATAAATGGCTTGGTAAAACCCCTTAAGATCCCCCGAAAGAATTCCCGTAGGAAACAAGAAGTGTTCTCAACGCTGTCTTGATCCACCACTTACAGTGATTCGGCCGGCGGACAACGCAACGTCATACGGCTACAAAGCCAGCAACATTTCCTATGTCCTACCGTTGCGCGATATCTTTGGATGGTGTCGAAAAAATTTGCTTGTATAACGGTTCTCAATGTCGCATTCAATTTTAGAGTTTACTGTAAAATTCTTCCCGTAGACTCTCAGGAGGAGTGTGAACTAAATAATTTGGGATGCAGATTAACATGAGAATAATCCATCCGGTGAACGTTTGGGAAGTACATATAACTTTGCTGGTTAGCATATCGGGAGCTCAACATGACGTTTCGGTGTTTTTCGGCTAATAGAAAAGAAGGGTCGCCCGTGTCCTGCGACGAACCGCTGTTTAGTCACTAAATGGTCCAACAATCAAAACGCTCGTCGAGGATATAGTAGTAGCGTTAGCGTTCATTTTTGGGAAATATATTGCAAGAAATAACATAGCAACACTTCTTTATAACCTCCAGACAAAGAGTGTACGATGCGAGACTATGTCTCTCACGCTTGTTGAGTCGGAAGCCGAGATGCGGTGTTTTGTGATAGACACAATAGAACGATATAAGGGCGTTATGAGCTTACGACCCTGAATGTGTTTATTATTTGTTGGTTTCCTCGGCGACTCAAGCAATTATACACTTCGCCACAATTAACCAATCATATTCGGAGGCCATGTCAGCTCGGAGGCAGACCCGCGCTGCCGTCGACTCTGGGGCATCTTCCGCTCCATCTTGAAGCCCCGGATAAACCGCAACCCTCTGGCCGCCCTGGCCATCCGCAAGCAGGCAAGCTTTGGGGAGCTGGCCGAACTCTTTGCGGATCACTTCCTGCCACAGCACCGGACGGACCCAAGGCCCGCGGCTGCACTGGAGGAGCCCGAGGGACGTCACCCGCTCAACGACGCCCCCATCACGGAGGGCGAACTCCCCAGTGCCCTCCGAAGCTGCAAGCGCAAGTCGGCACCAGGGGCAGACGGCCTCACCTACCAGATGATCCGCAACCTGGACGAGGTGGGCTTTGGCAAGCTCCTGGTGGCCTACAACCGCATCTGGCAGACGGGGCAGCTGCCGCCCGAGTGGCTGCTCGCCATCCTGAGGCCCATCCTCAAGCCGGGGAAGGGCCTTTGGGCGGTCACGACATATCGTCCCGTGGCCCTCACCTCCTGCGGGTGCAAGTTGCTGGAGCGGGTGGCGCTGCGCAGGATGGAGGCCATCGTGGTGGACGAAGAGGTGATCCCAGAACAGCTCACGGGGTTTCGGAAGCACCGAGCGGCAGACGACTCCATCACTGACGTGGTGGCGGCCCTGGAACACGCCCGTGCCACCAGGCAGGTGGCTGCCCTGGTGCTGCTCGATGTGAAGGGCGCTTTCGACAACCTGCAGCGCCCCGCCATCTCCTTGGCCATGGAGGAGGCCGGCATTGCGGGGAAGCTGCGGGGCTTCGTCGAGGCGTTCCTGACGGGCCGGACGGCGCAGGTGCAGGGGGGGAACGTCTTGTCAGCACCTCGGCCAGTGGATATCGGCACCCCACAGGGCTCCGTCATCAGCCCTTTCCTATTCAACCTGGTGATGGCAGCCCTTCCAGGCTGCCTGCCCAGAGGGGGGGGCGCAGGGTACACATGTCGGTGTACACCGACGACATTGCCCTGTGGGTGCTTGGACCGAAAGGAGACGGCAGGGCGGTCGTGCAGCAGCTGCAGGCGGCTATGGATGCGGTGCGGTGCAAGCTTGAAGGTGTCGGGCTGCAGCTGTCGGCTGCAAAGACAGAGGCCATGCTTGTGCACCCGAGCGCAGCCGCCCGCCGTCGGACGAGGAAACTCCACATAGACGGCGAGGAGCTCGAGTGGAAGACCAGGGTGAGCTACATGGGGCTCACCCTGGACCACAGGGTGGACTTCCGCCAGGCCGCAAAAGAGCTACGTGCCAGGGCACAGCTGGCCACCTCGGCTGTGCGGAAGATGGTCGCCCGAGACAAGGGCTGCTCCAAGCAGACAGCCCTGCGGCTGTACAGCGCCTCGGCCGTGGGGCTACTGGTGTACGCGCTGCCGCTGGTCACCCTGCGGAGACCCAACTGGCGGCAGCTGGAGGGCGACCATCGAAAGGGCGTCCGCGCCTGCCTGGGCCTGCCCCGAAACTCGCAATGCGACAGGACGCTGGCTGAGGCAGGGGTGTGGACGCTGGAGATGACGGCCGAGCAGAGGGCCCTGGGCCACATTGACCGGCTGCGCCGAGTCGAAGGGGGCGGCCCCCTGCTGCAGCGGCTGCGCACACACCGGCACTCGCGCATGGGACGCATGCTGGCCCGGTACGAGCGGGTGGTGGGCACCACAGATTTGAGACCTCCAGCCGCCCTCCGGACCTGGCGGCCGAGCTGCACCTGGAGATTCCGGGCCTGCGCAGCAAGCGGCGAACACCCCACTGCGGGTTGCTGCAGCTGGCCCGGGCCGTCGTCTGGAAAGACCTGGAGGGCCACACCCTGGCGTACTCGGATGGCTCTGTGCGGCAGCGGCAGGGCTCCGCTACAGCGGCCGCCGTGCTGGGGGAGGCCACCCGGCAGGCCCGGCTGCACTACGCCGCATCCTCGGCCACGGCAGAGCTTGTGGGCGTCCAGCTGGGCCTGGACCTGCTGCTGGAGCTGGAGCCCACACCCGAGCGCTGCGCCCTGCTGTGCGACTCCCGGGTGGCTCTGCTGCGCATCCGGGAGGGCGACCCGCACTCCCCTCTGGTTCGAGGAGTGCGCGAGAAGGCGGAGCGGCTGGCAGGCAGGGGTGCCCGGCTGTGGCTGCAGCGGGTGCCCGGCCACATCGGGCTCGAGGGCAACGAGCGGGCGGACGAGCTGGCCGCCGAGGCCCACGAGCTGACGCCCGCGGCCACGGATGCCCAGGCAGCGGCGGACGACTCCCGCCTGCTTATACAGCGGCACGTGCGGGCACAGCACCCGGACCCACGGCTGGCTGCTGGAGAGGCTCCACCACCTGTGCGGGCTGCACGGCTGCCCCGACAGCAGCGTTCGGCAATCCTGCGCCTCCGCGTGGGGGCGGTGTGGACGGCGGAACGAAAGCACCGCCTGGGGCTGGCCGACAGCCCTGCCTGCCGGCACTGCCGCGCACCTGTCCAGTCCCTGCTGCACCTGCTCTTCGAGTGCCCCGAGTATGCGGCAGGGAGGCCGGAACTGCTGGCCGCCCTGGGAGAAAGGGCTCGGTCGCTCGACGAGCTACTATGGCCGCCGGGCAACACCAGGGAGAGGGACAGCGTCCACGAGGCACTGGGCGGCTACCTGGATGCCTCAGGGCTCCGCCTGGCACTTGACTCTCTGGCACAGTGACTGTGTAAACTTTTACGAGTTCTTTTTCTCTCTCTTTTTTTTTGTCCCTGCTCCAGACTTTGTGTGGGTGTGTGAGTGTGTTTTAACTTGTAAATATGCCCCTCTCTCCCCTGTGTTTTGTAAATATGTCACCTCTATCATCTGTCTCTCCTCTCTATGAATCTGTCATCCTCTGCCCCAACCCCCCCCCCCCACCAGCAGGCGTTCCGGTGTCCACCCCTAGGTGTGACAATTTACGCCTGCTGGTGGTCTTTCCTTTCCTTTTTCTTGACAATAAATTCATTCATTCATCTAAGTACTTCTTTTGTGAAATACCAAACCATAAATGTAAAATTAAAATATATGAGCAGCCTTGCGTTTGCCGAGTGTCGTAGGTGGGCTGTGTTATCTTGCCGCTTCTAACATTTTTCTTTGCGATTCGCCTTAACACTGTCAAATGGCCTCGATCTGTCTCCTACACGTTGCGCCTCTCGTTGTACCTGCTAACTTGTAACGGAAGAGTTGGGGATGATGGTGAATTTATCTGCTGGTCTATACGCTCCGTCAGCTGCATTTTTCTGCTCTCTTCATTAGCGGTAATTCACGTGGACGATAAACTCCCGCTACTTCCGAGTTTATACTCGTGGTGACGAGCACCTCCGGCTACATAAAGCTCCTGAAGGACCGGTCTCTCTTTAAGGCTGACTTTCAGCTTGCGCTATAAAACACCTAATGGGATGAAATTTTCTGAACGACCTTTGGATGTTACGTACACCAGAGGCCGAATTTTTAACGCCAACGTTTCTATGCCTCATTTCCGCCGTAGACTGTAATACCAAAATGCACAGCAGGAAAGCCTGCGTTACAAATGGGTTTTTCAAAAAGCCACGGGGTGGTGGTGGTGGTGATGAGGATAATAATGATAATGATGGTGGTGGTTAGGAAATGCGAATCGTCGCAAGGAAAATAAAACGCTTCCCGTAGTCGGAATTCTACCTGGCCCCTCGAGTTATGAGGCCGACATCTGTCCGACTGAACCAATCCGACAAGGTCAAAACAGTTGTTCAAAGTGTACGCATTCCCTACCAATCTAAGCTACTGGAACTTCTAAATAAATCAAACTCAAACAAATCAATCACAAAGGAACGTTTCCATAATTTCTCAGAGAGAAAGCTTCGCGTTTCAACCATCTTTCTCATTACTTGAAATGGGATGGGATTTTTTATTATTGAGCCATTTAGAGCTTTTGCTGGAACTCGGTTATGTTAACTGTTCCTGGCGAATATTGCCAGAGCAAGCCTTAGTTTCCTGCACTGTACTCTCTCTCTCTTACGTGCGGGATTTATGTGTACTGTTCTCCCCGTGCCGTATAATTTGTTTTAAGCAGAATGCCATCATCATAAAGCGCTACAACAACCGCCCATTTAGGTTCAGCAGGACGATGGCCTCCCCATTGATCTCCAACCACTTCTGTCTTGCGCGGCTCGAGCTCATTATTTACCATCAAATGTCTAGGTTTCTTTCCTGCATCTTGTTATTGGCCTTTCCATCCTACTAGTCCCGTCAGTCCGTATTCGCTCTGCTTCCCTGGGGGTCCATACTTTGATCAATCCGCCGCGTTCAAACAATGGGAGTGAGACAAAAGAGTAGACAGGGAAAGATACCTATTTATTCTTTTAATGATACGTCTAAATGTTGGAAGCGATACCGGCTGTGATACCGTAGAGAAAACGAAGACTATTTTGTTTTAGATGCGACACATCTCTTGCTCTCGGGTATGTCCCTCCGTTGTCGCGGCGTCCGCACGCTCACTGCATATGTGCAACTCTCCTCCGTTCTTCTCTCCGACAGCTGTGCGCAGCGCTCTCGCTTCGTCTCATTATAACAACAGCTGGTGTGCGCGCGCTTCGCCTACGTTCGCGTCTGCTCCGGCGCGCAAGCGTGCGACTCTCCCCCCGGCTCCTGCACGTATGCATGTGCATGAAAAGTAAAATTACGCCCACCTTCCCGCGTATGAGAACACCCGCATGGGATGGAAATGCATCATACGCGTTCACAACACGTTTCACGCGATTTAGAGAATCAACTCAATGGAAACGCCAATTGAACCCCCCTCCCCCCCCCCCCTGATGCGTCGCATCACATCAGGGTTCCCTCGCGGGAAGATGAGCGTAATTTTTGTTCCACTCTCTAAACAGGCGCTTTAGGAATCAAGTTTCACCATGCATCGGGCGGAGGGGGTGCACTCACAATTTTGGGTACAGGCTTCATGTTTAAAAAAAGAGTGCGCGCAAACTCAGAAAATCATCTGTTCAATAGGATCAGCGTGGATGGGCACATAACGGCACCCGAGGAACGCGTAGTGGCTCGGCATCAGAAGAACATCAGATACATTTACGTAAGCTTGAGTTATCAAGGGACGGTTTCACGAAACGTCGGCAAACGCACCGAGTATTTCCGCAATATTTCAACCGTCTTTAAAACTTTCTTTACCAGGCCTGTTCAAATCAACCATCGGTGGCTGTTCTTTATATCGCCGATTTCTACTTGTCATAATTTCTCTTACACCTAATGCACCCCAGTGGTTAGTCTGGGGACTGCACTTTTAGAACCAGTTCAAATTTTTCTGGTCGGGAGGCATTGAGACTTTGAGCAACGTTTTTTTTTTTGTGATCTGAGGTGCGTGTATTTTTCTGAAAGGGGGTGGCTATTACAATTGACATATAAGCATGCCACTTGTGGTTATGTTGCAATGCCAGCTTTGTTTTTTCATTGAGAGGGCTCCTATCAAGTCAAATACGAAATAATGTTGTACCTTTAAAATCCGGCAGCGCTGAGTGGTGATATGTATCTAGAGAGGACACCAGGTATTCACTAGTGGCTTACGGTGCGAAGAAAGCGTAGCTTTATACTGCCAAAGCTTATTTCTGAAGGTCCCTTCTATGTCTGACAAGTGTACCTTGCATTTTTAGCAAGTTTTCGACAGTTCCGGTTTCAGTTTTGCATTGAGAACTTGGTATTTGGCGCTGCTATGCAGTTACCCAACTGCAAGCCGAACTGACATGGCTCCTCTATCGCCCACTACTGAGCCTCGAAAAAAGCACGCCTCTCCTGATTCAACTTCACCCATGCCTTACTGTGGAGATAACCGCTCGAGCTGAAAGTCGAAAGATAACCAGTCCTCGGATGTCAGTTCAGACGAGGAGAGCGCTTCCAATCGGCCTTGAAAACCGCCAGCTGTTTCTGACAAAGTCTCCTGCAAGTGTGATGTTTTTTTCTGTTTTGTAAATGTTAAGTGGGGCTGCAATGCAGGAGGCTCGTAGTGCTGAACTGTCTTAATAGCGCCACTCCTGCTTGATGAAAGCATGGGGGGTGCACAATTCTAGCGCATAGGACCGTATTCCGGCTAGCATTACTACCGCAGCGAATGATAAAACGATTATAAAGCTGAAATGAATGCTCTGACTATTAAATGTCATGATCAGACCGCCAACAAGCATCCACCAGATTAGGTTTTCAACTCCAAGAGGATTCTCTGCATCGGTTGCTTGCCCGAAGTATTGTGCTCACCTGAGTCACTGGAAATGTATTTTTACATCACATGGATACTCATTCGAGCCTCTAATAATGTCAAACCACTAGATTTCTTCAAGAGAACCATCCAAAATTGCGAGATTTGAAATTAAGGTTTGGGCTTCACCGGACGGCGCGGGCAGCACGCACGCTAACATTTTCTGGTATATCTGACAAATTGTTCGGCGCAGCTGAATTCTAGGACGGTTTTTTTTTAATGCGTAACTACATAATTTTTTTCTTATACGGGTGGTTTGTTGAACACAATTTTCTTTTTCTTCGACATATAGGCAAAAAGTTTGAAATTTAAAATTTTTTTGCAATAATTATTTAGGAAGCGACTATTAAACTTGTTTCGTTGGAAAGCGCTTAGAATCATCCGCGTTTGATGTTGCTGCAATATGGGCCTAACTAATATGTTTAGAAGAAAACAATGTTTCCTTAGACCCTTCAAAAACGGGCAATTTTCCGTGGTAACGGAAGAGTTCAACTCCCCTACATGTGCGGACTGTTCCGAACTGAAGACACTCGAGCGCCTACTCTGCTTCTGCCCCCACCATGCGGGTCCGAGAGCAGAGCTCCACCGAGCGCTCCAGCGCCGAGGCCTTCTCAGCGCCGGCATGGAGGACCTTCTGTTCCCGAAGGGGCCTGCGGCAACCCAATGGGAAGTCTTCGCTTATCTGCTCCATTTCCTGGAGACGACCGGCCTTACGCAGCGGGCGTAGCGCGGAGTGCAGTGCTTGACTTATGTGCCCGGACTGACAGCTTTCTGGGACCGACAGCTCTCGTTAGACCTTTCTCTCTCTCTCTCTTTCTACTTTATCCTATATCTCCCCCTGCACTTCCCTTCCCTGCACTGGGTTGCATGCAGGTGAGCTCCCTGCCCAGCTCAAAATATCCCCAGTGAATTTCCTTTCCTTTTCCCGTCGCAAACCACAACCACCACCACCACCATTTTCGTGTTTTTTTTTTCGAGGAATTTCTATTTAGCGTTGTTTTGCAAACCGCAGTATTTTTGTTACTTCGGGCACATAACCAGACATAATGTCTGTGAAATTATCTCTGTAACCACCTTTCTAAAATCCCCATAAAAGCGATTGCAGTATAAATCAATAAAAAATGAATAAAATTTTTTTGAATATTCTTTGGACTGGCGCATAGCAGGGCACATTGACCATTGTTTCACTGAAGTAAGTGCTAACATTCAAAGGCATGAACAGACCAGTCAGCATAAGGAGCTTTGATGACAGCAATATAATAAAACTAAGCCTATTTGCTTAAACAAACCGTAACTGAAGTGGTTTCCTTTTTTGACTCGCACGACTATTGATTGATTTTTGAATTGGTATAAAACAGGGTTATATGTAGGCTGATTTTTATGGTACCTTTTATTTATTTACTTGTTTATTTATTTATTTGTTTGTTTGTTTGCTTGTTTATTTATTTATTTATTTATTTATTTATTTATTTATTTATTTATTTATTTATTTATTTATTTATTTATTTATTTATTTATTTATTTATTTATTCAAAGTGCTCACGAACCACGCAAGGGCTTTATCGGGTGATGCACTGGGTACGTGAGTATAAGGCTACAAAAGAAAACGTAAGGAACGGGAAATATTTCAAAAAAGGGCAAAAATAAATCTGTAGATGCATATAAACAAAGAGAGTGATCGAAGAAGCGAAACTATTTTATGAACAACAACAGCTCGGAGGACGTGTGGAGAGGATGTCTTAAACAACACAAACAAGCAGAAGCAAGGTGCAGCTTTTGGAGCAGAAACATCTGACGCCATCAACAGGTTGGTGCAGTAAACTCGTAAGACGACAGAAGAATATCGTCGGTTATGTACATAAATATTGACTACAGCGCTTGGCAACGAAAATTCCAAGGTATTTAAACAGATGAGGCTATGTATTAATCAAGAAGAAACCACGTCGTATTAGAAATATACCGATAATATTTGTCAATTCTGAGGAAAACCACCCGAGTGGTTCTTAATCCAAACAAGCCAAACGTTGATTAATCAAGAAGAAACCACGTCGTATTAGAAATATACCGATAATATTTGTCAATTCTGAGGAAAACCACCAGAATGGTTCTTAATCAAAACAAGCCAAACCTTGATGTCATGTTACTTAGCTTGCAGTTTTTGGTTAACATTAAAAGCGAGGTGGGTCGTAAGCAATAAAACACCGAACAGATGGTGATTTTCAAAATAGTAAAAAACACAATGAAGAGTCTAAACGTCGTTAAAGGGGCTGTAAGAAATCTTGTGTCAAGGGTTACAGTTTTTGGAACAAGGCAGCAGTAAGCGTCTGAGATAAGGTGAGAGACACATCAACCTATTTATTTACATGATACAGCCACGTTGCATTACAGAAACATTTCAAACAAGGTCGACATTGGCAGAGTCCTCGAGTCCTTAAATCCGTTTAAACTTTCTTATCTCTAATTTTTATGATTACCATGACAGGGCAGCAAAAATCCCGGAGAATACATGTTCGAAAGCGAAATTGTGCCTCCAAACACAAAGACTGCGACTTTAAAACCTAAAAGTGTGTCATTTTTTCCGAATTCCAAATTTTACCAGCGCAACCCAAGTGTAACAATGCTTTCTGATTTGTCGTAAAGACACGTTAAACTTTAAAATAGTTTATTTTTTTAAAGACATAAAGGCAGCCCTACGTTGCGAACTAAGGGACATACCGTTACACACTTCGATAATTTCGGATTATACCCGCAATTTTGACATTAAGGTGTTCCCATTAAAACACTTGTACTAGCCTGAAGGGGCAAATTAGGTGCTATACAGTGATCGATCTGTTCAGGAAAGAGAAAATTATTATTAACATGGTGTAACATTACCAACCGATTTCATAGTTCAAGCTTTACGTTCCGAACCTATGCTAACATAATCACACGCGTAGAATAATACGTGTTCGCAATTGCTTTAACAACCAGGTATTTTTAATGTGTATGTACACCCCGTTGTATTGGAGTTTCACATTTTTTCCTTCATGAGATGCGTAGGTAGCGTAGCCCGGAATCAAACAAGCGTTTTTATTCTAAGCATCGCGGCGATCCCGAAAGTTAAATGGGCAGCTCTGATATTAAGTAAAGCGAAGCAGAGTTATTCGTTTAAAGCTAATCTCTGCTTCAATGTTCACCAAAGCCTTCGGTGTTTGAGTGCGGATTTTGTAACGGTAATAATGGGGGGACCTAACGTGACCTAACCCGGCTTTACGAAGTAGCCTTTGCGACCTTCGAAGTCGCCGAGTAATTTATCTTTCTAAGTAATGGCGTATTCCGGTCGTATTTGTTTCCTGCAGCACGAAGAAATGGCAAAACCCACAAACCCAATTTCATTCGCTTTTATTCTTCCGGGCTCCTCATCACAACAGCACTCTTGTTGGATGAGATGCCACCCATTGTTTGACGCGTGCCCGTACCTGACGAACGTCTAGGCACAATGTTTTTTAGACGAGTTAGGTACAGCGAAATAACACCAAAGACGACTATGCGTGACAGCATAAAGAAGGATGAGCACCATCTTATTCGAGTTGGTGCTTTGCGCGATGCAGCACTCTTCCGCTTACTCGTTTTACTCAGGCACCAAACCAGATTAGCCTGGCGTGTGTCAGACGCAATGCAAGAAGATATGCCGGAAGCTTTTTAGAAACGGGGAAGGCTGGTTTGTGTACACTCGCTCAAAATGGATTAGAATAACTGAGTTTGCGAGGCCAGCAAACCTTGCCGCACTGCCGGCATCGTTACATGGAGTAGAACGATTTATTATCGAGTAAAACTGCCGAGTTAATACCAACGTCTCTGCAGCTGTATGAATATCACGAGTATTATACATCAAAAAAGAGATTGCAGTGGGGTAAAACAGCTGTCTTTCAACTAGTCTAGAAGCAAAGGCATAACGGCGACTGTTTGTCAAAATATTAAATGGATACGCCCCGTTCATTGGTTGTTACCGAGATTCCATTATACTTAGACACCTTGTCTATTCTAATTAAAGCTCAAAAGCCTAATTTAGGCATCGTTCCTAAAGAACCTTTCTGTTAAAAGGAGGAGAAAAATTTCTGGTTGAACGGCAGCCTGACATGCTGAAAACACATCTCCCAGCAATACATGCTACTACTACTATGTTGCATATGAATTCTGTTGAATGAGACTATGGATTACGTTTGTGCACATTATTCTACTTTAACAGAGTTTATGTGCCAATTTTGAACGGAAAAGGTAATTGTCCGTTAATGTACCCCGACACCCATAATAAAGCCACCGACGGGGTACCGTGGAGAAGGATAAGCAGGAGCTGTGCACAAACAACTAGGAATACAGCTGATATGTTCGATTTGTTGCGTCGCTGTGTTCTGTCACATCCGAGAAGAATTTAGTTAAATATACGTTCCGAACATTCATCGCAGGGACCTCTGGGACTTTCGCCTGTTTCTTTTCTAAAATAGAACGGACCCCTACTTCTGCGCGCACTTCTAAACTACAAATATTTCAGTATGTTATTTGATTTCGAAGGTAATAAGAAGACTGGGACGCGGCTTTTAAAATTTCTTGGAGTCGCCATGACTCACTAACTGCACAAGACACTGAACAAAACGTTTATTCCTAATCAAATGACCACACCTTGGTATTTGTGCCCAGTCTGTAGCAACACGAAACGCCCCTTTTTAATATTGACTTTCTTGGTAAATTAACGGTAGTATTTCGGTAATGGTAGTTCGTTGTATTTTGGCTACGTATGTTTTGCGCTCTTTAGTTTATATTATTCGGGGATTGAGCCTAAAGATTTGCGCTGGTAAAAACATCGTAGTCACATACTTGCAAAATCAAGGACAGAAAAGCATAGCTATATTGCCAAATAGTTGATAAACCACCAGATTTGTCCTAAGACCTTTTACCCCAATTATTGGTTTACTTGTAGAAGCGTTCCACTATAAATTTGCAACCATCGATTCCTTGATCGTATGTAAAATTGAACGCACAAATCAGAGCGGCCCATGCGTAATGCCATCGTAAGAAAAATTAGTAGCTTTCGAAACCATACGTCTTCGCATTCGAAGGAACTTTTTTCATTTATGCATCTTTCTCTACCAATCATGCAGTTTGGATTTGACCACAGCATCTCTCACCTAACGCCATTGGCGGCACTATGGAATAAACATATATTTGTTTGCATTCTTTGGGCTCTGCGCATGCGAGGTGTGGGGATAACGGAACATTCCAACGGTTGCCTGCATCCCGCTAACTAGGTCGAGACACGTGCCACAGCAGTTAATCCTAGGTGCGCTTCCACACAGACGTTATTCCCTACATGCGTAGTCCCCCATCCAATCAATGCGCTTCCACGGGCTGCCGGATTCGCGATGGTGCCCAACCGTAGTAATACCTATAGCCATCCCAGAGGCTGTTTTACCGTAATAGGCACGTTTTCTTTCGCTGTAGGGCTTTGTATAGCTTAGCAGTTTCTCCATCCGCATTCTCAGACGCTACGTTGCGTTTACGGGGAATCCATCGTGTTGTACCCTAAAATCTGTTTCATAAATATAACCTATAATAGGCAGTCAAGGCTGCAATCGTGGTCACATTTGTGTGATAATATTTGGTAAGAAAAGACTAGAGAATAGACTTACGGATATCACTAAGACGTGTCTTTAAATTTGAACAAATTTCAGTATATTTTAAGTTCCCTAAATTGTAACCGCATAGAAATAATGACTTTCCTGATCCCTGAAAAATTTTAAAGAACGTATACCCAGTTCCACCCGGTGGAAAATCTGGTGAAACAGCGCAGCTGTGGTTTTCTTGCGTTGGCTCGTACATGAACGGCCGCTCACCGGTGCAAAGGTGTCACCACTTAAACCTCAGTGGTGTGGTGCGTCCTCCTCTCTAGCTCCCCTTGTGGAAGAGAGCGGAACCCGCCGCTGCGGGACCTCTCTGCCCTCTAGCGGTGAGTCTGGAGACTGATTTATGCGTGACCGCCTGCTGGGTGCACGTCTTATAGCAGACTTACGAAAAGCCCTGATCTGCAATAGCTCCGCTGTTAAAATTGCATGTTTCCAGGCTTCCCCGATATTTAAAAGGCCACCGACGTACCTCCCGTTTTAGATGTTAGGTACCCTACAGTTTCAGATGTTAGGTATTCAAGCTGTACGTGTCGAATCACGCACAACTGGGGGTGCCAGTCAGTTCGTCGTTCAACTAAACGTTAGGGCTACCAAACGTTAAGCCTAGATACTTTTTACACTGGTAATGGGGCCAGACTCCTTAAAAAGTAACAGGGGAAAGAAGTATGATGCCGCCGCGATGGTTTGCCCGTATTCAGCCGCATGGGCACTGTAGTCCTCTGAAATTTGTTTTTCCGATTCTGTTCCTGTGTGCTACACTAAGCTAGTTTCTGCTGATAGTTTAGGCATGACGACTGCAAAATTGAATTCCTTTCACTGATATCGCTCCTAGCGAGCTCCCAAATTAGACATACCTCAACTACAGTAAACTCAACCAGTTGGCTTCTGAGCCCATTTTTTACCGGCCAAGGCATACAAAGGCTGCTAAAAGAATGAATATACAATAACCCATAAGGAGTAGTTTTAGTAGAAAAAATATATTTTGGAAAAAACAGGGTCGATCGGAGCAACACCCGTGCGCTTCTTAGCTGCACATTTGGATCAATGAGTTTCGTATTTTTCGTTTGGACAACAACATTCTGAATTAGAACCATCAGTTCATTTATTCATGTTTTATAAGCGTTGCGCCATACAGTTGAGGAAACGCAACAATAATGTAAAAGAAGCCAAAAACTGGGAAACTGAAATATATAACGCTTAAAAAAGATCGCATGCACCCGTGTATTTATCATGCTGTGATGATGATGATGATGCTTAGTGCCTTCTCCTTTGTAACGGGGTGGCGTTGCACAGCGGCCTTAGTCGCAACGCCACTGTACAATCACCTCACCAAAAAAAACAGAATAAATAAAAAATAATGTCAAAATAAAAAGCAAATACTTTTACGCAATTTTTGTGCTAGTCTGACTTCTTTGTTCGCATGTCTTCCCAGATTGTTATCTGCTCTTTTCCCACCAACATTCTAACGTTCTTTTAGTAACCTCTACTGCTGTCCAGTTCACCTTTCCGCTAACCTTAAAGCCAAGGGCCTCTGGAAGCTGGATGGCTCCATCACGGAGGACTGGACGGATACTTTTGCACTCCGTTACAATATGTCGCATGGTGTCTGGCTCATTTCCGCAGCCTGCGCATAGCTCTTCGTGTACCGGCTCGCGGATAAGCGTTTTTGTCCGCAAGCAACCCGCTCGGGCTTCAAAAAGCTATGCACTCCCTTTGGTATTATCAAATACTTTTTCCCTTGTGATCTCCTGCTTCCCGATCCTGTAGATATCTAAGGACTTCTTCGTATCCATCGTCTTTTTCCACGTCGTTGTTTCTGTTTTTTTCAGTTCATTTTTTATTGCCTTGGTCGTTTCCCCTGCATTTCCAGGTTTCATATACTTTGTCCTGAACCTTCTGGTTCTTTTCCTCCATTGTGTGTCCACGCTTTTCATGTAAAGATACCGTAACTCTTTGGCCGCCCATCTCTGATCATCCATATTTCTAAGTCGTTCTTCAAAACATATTTTGCTCTGTGCTTCTCTCACTTCGAAGGATGCCCATGCCATGTCTCCCTGCACTGCCTCCATTGTTGTTTTACTGTGTGCTCCTAATGCCAATCGACCTACGGCCCGCTGATTTAGTTCTAGCCCTCATTGAATCTCTGATTTGACACACACTACTGCGTTTGAAAAGGTGAGTGCTGGTACCATTACTCCCTTCCAGATCCCTCTCAATACTTCATATCTGCTATATCCCTACAGTGCTCTATGCTTCATGATAGAGGCGTTTCTTCTGCCTTTCATTCTTAAATGCTCTTCATGAGTTTTTAGATACGCCTGACCTTCGTTTAACCATATGCCCAGATATTTGTATTCCGTTACCCACGGTATTGCTGCTTTTTGAACGAATACCGATTCGTTACGGGAGTTGTCATTGAAAACTAGAACTCCCGACTTTGCTGTGCTAAACTCTAAGCCTAGTTCAGTGGCTTCTTCCCCGCAGATATCTGTGAGCTCTTGCAGACACTGTTTGCTGTCTGCTAGTAGTACTATGTCATCTGCATATATCAGTCCCGGGATATGTTTTTCCACTTCCTGTCCTTTGCGGCTGTAACATAGATTGAAACCTATTTTACTGCCTTCAAGCTTTCTTTCTAGTCTAGCCATGTAGAGCATGAACAGCAATGGCGACCGAGGACAACCCTGCTTTATACCTCTATTTGTGACTACCGGTTTCGTGCACTTTTGGTCCTCCCAGGTAATTTGCACCTCGCTCTCATTGTAAATTCCCTGCAACAGCTGTATAAAGTCCTGGCCTAATCCCTCCAGCTCAAGTATGCTCCATAGAAGTTCTCTATCTACGTTGTCGTAGGCTCCCTTTGTATCGAGAAATGCTATCCATAGTGGTCGCCCCTGAGCCATTGACACCTCTATGCATTACGTTAAGACAAATAAATTGTCCTCCAAGCGTCTGTCTTGCCTGAAACCATTTTGTAGTTCTCCCAGTATGCTGTTCCCCTCTATCCACGCCTGTAGTTCCGCTTTTATAGCTCGCATTGCCAGCCTGTATACCACTGAGGTAGCTGTAATAGGCCTGTACGAATTGGCATCAGCCCTGTCTCCTTTACCTTTATATATCATCTTCATCCTGCTCTTACGCCAATTGTCCGGTACTTGCTTAGTTTTTATCACTTTTTCGATTGCTCAAATCATTTGTGCCTTGCTTTTTGGACCCAGTAGGTTGACCAGCCGTATAGGAATTTTATCCGTCCCTGTTGCCGTATTAGCTGGAACATTTTCTTCGGCTTTTTTCCAGTTTAGATTCTCCAACTTTAGCTCTCTATCTGTACGCATTGCGCTTGCCCCACTCCCTGAGTGCTGTAGCCCTCTCTCCGTTCTTATGAACTTCTCTTGTATCATTGAGCGCATGTGAAAAACCGCTTCTTCCCCTTTTAGTACCTGTGTTCTTGCCTTAAAAGCGCCCCCTACCCCTAAGTTCGGGAACTGCATTTAGGTACCATATAGGGGGACTTGAGCTCTATTGTTCCGTAAAAGGCGTTCATAGATTTCGGTAAATTTATGATGTTCTAATATGTCCCACTCTGAATTTTGAGCCGCATGCCTGAACCAGCATTTGTACCTAAGGAACTCCTCTCATCAAAAGAGTCTAGACGCGTGTATAGCGCAACGTGAGGGCGTTCCTTCTCGCGTTCTTTTGCTAAAAATAGATGTTACTTCCTTGCGTTTCCAGTTCGTACATTACGAGCAAGCTTGCGTAAGTAATAAAGACCCCAGTGAATGAGATGTCCTACCAGTGTAACTCGAACGTGTGAGCAATAGGGTAAACCTGGATATAACGAAGTTCATAAAATTCGGAATTTTTTGTTACATGCAGGTCTACAGTTACGGCTCGTGTAAATGAATGCGAAACAAAACCAAAATGCTAGACATCAGTGACAGTGATGGATTTATTCACAGCGAAAAACTGACTGATTTGTGCCGGCGGTTTTCTTACGAGCTTTGTCACAACTGACTACGCGCCACCACAAAGAAGCAAGGGCACTTAATCTCCTCTTCACAAACGTAACTTAAGTATATCTCCTGCCTTTTGACACCTTTCACTGCCTTAAGGAGTTTCAAGAACCGAACTCGTGCTGAAAGGCCTCCTTTTCGCGAACTTGTTGCTCTTCTCCGCACTCAAAATTGTTGAGGCGGTGCTACCTGGGATACTTCACCGAGCGGAGACGTTGTTCTTTCTCGCCCGCGGAGACGGAGTTTGTAATTGTGAGCTTGTCTTTATTAGACAAAACGTTTTTTTCATTCTGGTAGTAGAACGCATCATCGACGAACTGACGCAACAGACAGCACTGAAGACGCGCTTCTACACGCCGACAGGCAGGCTTGACAACTAATCGACACCGACCTCACGCGCGGAAACGCACGGTAGCTTGCAGTGCGGCCAAAATTCGCCAAATTGCTGCATTTCTCCGGGCGGTTTTTTAAAAAGACTGCAAAAAAAAAAACATCCGCCCAGCGAAATCGTTAAATCAAGGTTAACCTCGGCAACATCATCGTTACATGGGGGTCACAAACACATGGGCCTCAACCGGTTGGCATTGGGGAATTGCTAAAACTTGTCAAGTCCAGGAATTCGTTTCATAGAGGTTTGCTACATCCAGGTTAACTGTAATACAAAGATTTCACAGTACAAAGATTACAATACAACAATTCAAAGATTCTAGTTTGCAACCACGTTGATTGGAGCTTATATTGAGTCATTTTTTAGAATATCCCATCAGGTTCAGAAATAGAGCACCAAGAGGCTCATACAGCTTCTCTTTTTTGGCTTCACTGCGTGGCTACTGGAGACCGCCGCACTTAAGAACATTGTGTTGAGGCTTCTGTCCCTTTTTTCACGTTCTTTGACGGCGAGTGTGGCACAAAATGTCAAGCTTAAATTTTGTATGAGTAAGGCAAAGTAATGTTTCTCTTGTTTCTTGTGTAATAAACAACCAAAGAATTACCAAAAATGAGATACATTGCTCAGGCAAGCATATTAGGCTCCGGAACTGGTCATCACGCAGGGTCCGCATTTTTCCTCGTCAATGGGGGCGTATTGTTTTACACCCTGCGTTCGCGAGATCACGTATTTTGTTTGCGGCAAACAAGAAGGCGGTTTTGCGGCCGCCCACAAAACCTTTAAGATCCGCGAGAAGCCGCCGATCTCACCGTTCCCGTCATATCCCGAACCGCGCAACACGTAGCATATGCTGAGTGCTTATCTCCAACACTAACGCATACGCAAGTTTACATTTCAACTAAGAAAATAACTTTTGAAATTCGTATTGGGGATTTGGAATTGGCACTTCCGCTGTTTTCAAGTTTGACCATGTCCACAGCAAATGACTTTAATATAATAGAGCCAATATAATCGAAGCTTTCGAAAATGTCAGTTGAAGGACGTGGAAGTTTGATCCGAGAAGGATCGTTTTGTTCTGTTCGCCTCCGGGAAAGTTTCTCGCAACACTGTATATGCTCGGATTACACTTTAAATACTGTCTCCTAGCTTCTTCTGCTATTCCTAAATAACATACCCAATTCCACTTTATCTAAAAAAACGACACACTAGAGCCTTATAATTTAGCAAATGTCGAAGAGATAGCAAATGACTTGGATTTAACCGCTTTTAATACAGTGATTATTTACTACCGATTCTTTTAGGGCAAGATTACGTGTGCATTTGCACCCTCGCCCCCCCCCCCCCCAAAAAAAAAAGACCCAAAAACAATTTTCATTATAAGCACGCTATCTTGAAACTCTATACAGACAATACATTTAGCTTATACGTCACAAACATAATAGGAATGATGTAACAACTCCATGGAGGAACTTCTGAACCTAGGGCACAACTCGAAGCCGCTGAAAATCCCCCTCTTCAACACGAAATGTTCTTCCAAGAAGCATTTGAACGAGACCACTTACAGATGCCTGCACTTTGCATGGGAAAAAGCATGCGCTCGGAGTCTAGTCCGTAAGCGATTAACTTTAAAGAGAAAGTTCAAGGCCATCTTGTTTCCTCGAACAGGCGAGCTACATAAAATCATTGTAAGGAACGCAGAGTAACCATTAAGTTGTGAGAAGTGCACCATTCAGATGTACACGAGAGCTGAATTTGACGGAAATATCTCAAGGAGCTGAAATATTCTTCTCGCTGTCCTGGCAGCTTTAGCATTCTAGGGTACCTTGAGGCCGTGATACAAGATGCTGGCGGAACAATGTCTACGACGGGCCCAGTGAGCGGTATCCTTTCTAGAGAATCAGCGGCTTCAATTAGAAAGATCCCCGCATGCCCATGAACCCAAAGAAGGTGGATTTCAATCAGATGAGGCGACAGGATTGATTTCAACATGCTTTGGATAGCGGTGTTTATGGGGCAGCCAGGGCTAAGTACACTGACAGCAGATCTGAACATCTTTCTTCGGTTTCGGTTCTTTGTTTTTTGGCTGGAATTACAAGAGCAAGAGTAGGCCACGGCCCAGCTTGCCTCGTACCACGGTACTGTGCGGCTAGTAAGCACCTATGGTATTCATGTGATATAAGGTTAAGGGATCACGCGGAAACCCCTCTTCCGTCACTGTGTTTCTATTCATATTTTGTGAAGCCGGTATATTACCTCCTGGATGTTCCCGATTCCTAGCTAATCACCCAAGTGGCGGTGTCCCACGAAGGAAAGGAATAACAACGACAAATATTGTTCTACGGCTGTCAGCATTAGCAAATAGCGCTGCATCTGCGCCCTGAGCGTGTACTCACAGTACCTTAATTTCATTTTTAGGCAAACTTAAAGGGTCTATGTAAGAATGCCGATTAATGCATTCACTGTTTCTTTCGAGCTTGCAAGCCGTGTCGAAGTATAGTTATAGTCCGCACGATGCGGCACTGCGTGAGTTTCTCGTAGCCGCAGATCCGCCTTCTGTTTCTGCTTTGCTTTGGTGGTGCTTTTTTAATTGCAAATAAAATAGGTGGATTCGTCCAATTGAAAGTAAGCCGTGAAATTGTCGCTACATTGCTATATTGACGAATGTAATTCGAGCGCTGGGAGAACGCCGAGATGGGGAACATTTACTGAAAGCATTCAAGATTTAGAGAGAAAGGTAGCTGAAATATGTGTTGATGGTTTTTTGTGTGTGTTTTTATTTCCTCTATACAGCGGCGGCCATGTTCTGACCGGAAACGACGGTTTTCTTTCCATGGGAAACTAATGGCTTTTGCTTGAATATTCTGCGTCTTGCAAATTTGTTGTCGCTCACCGGTATCTGCGAAACTTCAAAATTTATTCGAAGAACTTTAAAACATGCGGAAGAAATAACGTGACTGGGGTAGCGGAGGCATCTCCGAGGGCAGAAACAGATATAAATACCCACCATTTCCGCATACCTCATTACGATGAACGGAGTGTGCGACAAACGGGGCTGAGCACACCGACAAATGAGTATAGGCTTTCTGTGAACTGGTTCTCGTTTGTTTAGTTTTCTTGACGTCTGCACAGAAAACGAAAGAACCAGGGCCCCAGGGTAGGAACACTAGATTTTGGGAGATGCATAGGCATTTCTACTAAGTGCAATTTTTGGTGGCCTTAAGGGTGCTCTGCGCGTGCTGTCGGACATCTAGTAGCTTTTATTGCATGAGTTATAGATTCGGTGTTTCGCAGAATTTTATAATTGATCCGCGTTGTCCTCTAACACCAAAAACAAATGCAATGAACGAAAATAGGGTGCACCCAGCATATAGAGATAGCTAATTTTGTGAGCGGATAACCCTACATTTCCACACAGACTTCAGGGAAGCGCGTGTCCTATTGACCTTTCCTATTCTCCACACTCGCCGTCATAGCCCAGTGCCTCCGGCTCTGCCAGTGCCCACCCTGCCGCGAAAGTTTTCCGAGAAAAACAGTTTGTACAATAACCTAAATGTACGAACAGCAGAACAATTCACACCGCGGATTAGTGGCTGAACTAGCGATCTTGATTGTTCTTAACGGAGAGCGTGTGAAAATATGAGCAATATTATATAGTTCGCAAGGCTGGAGCTAACGTGCGTTTTCCTGTTTCAACGGCATAGATTGCCGTAAGGACGGTACGATGAGAAATTGTTAAAGATCCGTTGTTTGTTAAGGTATTTTCTGTTTTTATCTTTCGCTCAGTGACGGTATGGCCCCGACGGCCCTATAAGCTTTTTTCGTTCCCTACTGCGGTTTGGCACAAACTAAAATTTTTCTTCCATATAAGAACTTGTTGACTGTTTCTAATCCTTTTTGTTTATTCTACCCGTACCTATGACTGTTAAGAGATGTTGATTCTTCTGTTTAAAATACCAACAGATTTTGTGCGCACAACGAAACAGTCTGACCATTTACTGCAATGCCGAGATTTTTCTTCTCTACACCAACCATAAAAACAGTGAAAAAAGCAAATTGTCATCGTGACGGGTGGTACCTGCGGAGAACTTCGACAGAAAACCTGGACAGAAAATAGACGGTTAAAATCTCTGAGAGGGATATTGGCGCTCCTGATCACATACCGGAAGAATTTCTGAGGCGCCCGACGAGCTGACGCTTATTTGGAAAACATGTAGCCCGTAAAGAGCCGAATCTGGATACTGACGCTTGCATTTCCCCTCCCTCACGTCCCATCTTATATCGACAGCTCAGTCGACGAAAATAATTGGTCGAAAAACATGCTTGTGTTTCTAGAAATATTCTTGATTTCCAGCCACAACAATGAAGCGTTGTTGAGTCAACTTCAACTACATGCAGAGTAATGTTTGCTACCCAAAAGCAGCAAAGTCGTATACTCAGCGATGAACTATCCCCAAGTCGGTAATTTAAATAAAAAACAAAGCTCCTTCAATGCAGCTTCTATTTTGAGGCAGGGTCAACAGCGCTTCTCAAAGAAAGTGGATGAAACTAAAACTTCACGCTCTCGTTGGCGCCGATATCGACTACAGCTTTCGGGGCGCAAACAACGCATCCACACCTGGGCATGGCGACAAGTTTTGAAAGCAACAAAGCACACACCAACAAACTGGATCAATTTTCAACAGGTAAGGAACGCACTTTCGAAACAACACATTATTCCAGAGCCAGCCAATTTCACGCCACCGCACGCACCGGTTTTTGTAATCTCCTGTTCAAAACAGCTTCTGTGGATAGGTGGCATTTAAAAAAGAACAAAATATTTGTAAGGAAGGAGAGCCCATTATTTTTCCTGTCCGAAACTACCGCTGAAAGTCTCTGAGGGGGAACAAACACGAGCACTTCCGGCATAAACCTTGGCCTGATAATTTTGTATTAACAGCGCTATGTGGAAATAGTGAGAATTCTTGCTTCTTTTACGCGCGATATTAAAATACAAAGCAGAACACAGTGTCCTTGAGTTAAAGCACTAGTCTCTCAAACAGCAGCCTTCATTGATGGCATTGAGGCACATAGTAGGCCGATCGCAGGTAACTTTACAGTCTGCACATCGAAAACGAAACAAAAAATTGCTGTGATTTAGCTTTGGTTAACCCTAGTCGATAGCGAAAACTTCACTGCCCTGGCTAGACCCACTGTAGAGCTGTGGTTTTGCAATGATATAAACAGATGTTTGCAATGAATATACTCTTTGTTATTCATCATTTTTCGCCACACGGTGTTGTTGTAGACTTGCCGCTGTATGAGGGACCCCAGCTGCACGCTCCTCTTGCTCCATCACACACGGCTCTACGCCGCACGCGGTCTCATGGCCACATGGTCTCATGTGGCCGCACGCAGCCACATGAGACCGCGGCCTCGCGGTCTCAAGTGGCTGCATTTATCGTGGCGGCGGCCTCCTCGCCTTCCTCCGCAAGGGGGTGACACTAGTCCCGCGCACATGTCCCTTCCCGACTCGCCTATCTTTCAGCAGAAGGGTTGCAAGCTGGGCTAGTTGGAAAGACATGTTTTTGGATAAAACCAGCGTGAACAAAAGACAAAGGAAGTGGAACACAAGTGGTATACCCCTACGTTTGAGATATCATGAATTGTTATTAAAGGTCCCCTCCCCCCAACATCCCATCTTTCTTACCATTCCACTAAGTGCAGAGGATGTAAAACTAATTTTTCTGCTACTGACAATTTATTTAGGCCCTGTCAACCAATGCCCCGCTAAATGGTGTAAGCATTCCACATAGCAGAAAGAAGCGACAAGTGTGTCAGCCAAGCAATCGCCCGTCTTCATCCCGAAAAGATTGCATATCTGCATGGGCCTTGGCCGTAGCTGGTGTCTATCTAGTTACCTTATCACTGTAGCTTTCTTAAACTTGTTTTTTGTCGCTTATTGTTTTGTGTAAACTGTTTATATTCACCCTTCTTGATATTAAACCTTAGGTTTAGACCAGCGGTTATCCTTGTGTTCCACTTCTCTTGTATTTGTTGAATTTTACGCTGGTTTCATCCAAGAATAAGCTTATCTCTCCCATGTGGCCTATCCTCCCCGCCATGGTGCCGCTGCTCGGTGCCGGTGACTTCAAGCTCTCAAGGTAAAAACTGGTCACCCTGCAAAGACTGCTCGAGGTAGCGTAGTGTATCTTTCGTTACACAACATAGCCGGGCCATCAAGACCCCCCATAAGGAATGTGTGGCAAAAATAGGAAGTGCTATTTTTATAATGTAAGAACATAATTCCTGATAATATACATGACAATAGCGTTATAATGTAATTAAACTATTGCCCACTTATAGCGAACCCAGTTTTAACAAAATAATGGCTATAACGAACACACCTTCGTTTCATGTATATGAATATTTTTGGCGGATGTTACTCTATTCCTGAGTTTTTCGGCGCACACTGAAAATTATATGCACTTCATCTGAAAATGAATTGTGGCACAGCGTATTCATCACATAAAATCATCACTTCTGCAAGTCGTACTTGCAGTTGGAAAGAGGGTAAATTTTTTCCAAAGGTAATATCCGTATTTTTAGGCGGCCTGCAGTGGCTTATAGTGATATAGAATTGCCACTAAAGTCAGCCCTGCAGTAAAACCAAGCCGTCTGTTCACAGGTCTCGCTTTGCTTACGCAAAACACTACAGAAGCTGATGTTGCACAGACCTTGGGGTTAGCAATCGGGAAAAAAATCAATCATTGGGCCGAGTAGCACTATATGCGCTTAAAAGCAGGGATGACTATAGATTGACTATCGACTACGAACATGCCCTTTGGCATTATTTAGAAGGCAAGCAGACAGTGGTGGGGTGTCCCCCACAGCCATCCCTGCAGAGCGGGGGTCTCCCTGGATGCAGGCCCGTGATGCGAGGGTGTCGTGGTGTCACTGCAGCCAGTGAAGGGGATGTTCATAAGAGGAGATTCATGTCAGCGTCTACCGCAGGAGCCGTACAGTAGCGGGAGTTGTTGATAAACGGGACATGGTATCGTGGTGGCCACGCCCGCGTTACAGCAGGCGAGCGGGCCACCCATACTGGAAGTCTACGGAGGAAGACGTCCTACCAGCGACTCAGCCCACTGAAAAGGTCTGTTCCGCACGGTGGGATGACAGCGTGTTTGACACGACGGAGATCTTCCTGTGGTTGTACAAATTGTTCATGTAGGTCGGTTGTCAGTGAAGGCAGCGGTCATAGAACGAGCGTAAGGTGGAAAATATGCGCCGCATTGTGAGCGGTGAAAGTAGTACGCCGGATCCCGGACAGTTGGAGAGGGCAGGGGTAGGTGTCCAGCATTTTGTAAATGTCTCTTGAGACGGTCGAATTGGAGGCTGCACGGCGAAAATCCCGCATGAACGCCGTAGAATCCATGTAAAGTTGCACAGTACAGTAGAAGATCTACAATAGTAGAAGGGCCGGCTTTAGCGCCTTTAGTCCGTCCCGAGTGAGTGTAAGCTTGGCCAGCATAGAAGGTAAGGTGCGGAGTGTTTCGTAAACGCAGGGTTGGTTCGCTTCTGAATGAGTAGGACATTGCATCGCTGTAGTCAACATGGCGTATTGGGCTGCAGCGTCCACAAATGTCTGTACCCCTTGGGGCTGGTTGACAGCTGCCAGTACTGGTATGCCCAGGGAATGTTCGTCTGCTTTTCCTCTCGGCGGAATGTGGAGACTAGTCAGCGGGCGGTTCTGGGTCACTTGATGTACAGCCAGGGCGGCCTATGTTACAGGGTGAACTGGTAAGCATAGTAGTGAAGGGTCATGTAGATCACTAACGCCGCTGCCTCAGTACCATACTTATTTGTTCTTACGGGTGGAGGGGCGTTAATGTTCAAGCTCATCAAGGGTACTGAGCTGAGCTTCCGCCTGAAGAAATGATATTTGAGTAAATTGAGAAAGGCAGGTGATTGTCTGCATCTCACCTCTATTATTTCCTTTATGTACGCTACATTCCGCCTTGATCATGTGCTGGAATCGAGCCCGATAAGACGGCTCGGCTCGGAGCTGAAGAATCGACCACACCAGGAGGCGGGGCGTTTTAAAGCAGGGGCCTCCAGACTTGCGCCATGTGTAGGGTAAAATGTAGCATTTGACCTGCTCTTTGACAGGTAGATTGGAGCTACAGGGCCGCTGACAGACGATGAAATTTACACTCCAATCATGCGAAGAAAGGTGGCAGTGCGCAAAGGCCGGCGAGAGAGTTGTAGTTCAATCGGAGACCTCCCCACTCGACTATGGTCCCAAGCACTGGCAACGGACAGAATGCCTGTCTTTTCGACTGAAAGCCGAAAACCATCGGATTCACGTTATTTCTGTGTGTAAGTTAAAGCTTGTTGCTGGAAAGTGGTTTGCCAAGGCAGGTCTGCGTGGACAGTCCATACAGCAATATCATCCGCGTACAAGAGAAAATGCACGTCTTTCATGGAGCCAAGATGTCAGGCAAGCGGCACCATAACTACATTAAAGAGGAAGGGTGAAATCACCGAACTGGGAGGAACTGCACGGAGGGGTTTAAAATCGCCATAACAAGTCCCACCAATACGTACTAAAAATTATATTTTAGTCAAGAAGGTCCGGATAAAAGAACGGACAGGCAGACTTTTTCCGTCAGAGGTAGGCTTTCGAGAATTTTCAAGAACGCTCTGTGGCTGACGTTGTCATATGTCTAGTGAATGTCCATGGCAGGCAACGTGCGGACTCTGTGTGCCCCGCTTGGAAGTAGCACCATTCCAATAAGTGGTCAAGACCGTCCTCTGTCCCTTTACAAGGTCTGAACGCAATCTTTGCCGGGTGATAGCAGCAGAAGGTGTCCATCCACCAATGAAGTCGCGTCTCCAGCATGGGCTGAAACAGCTGAACCACGGTGCACGGTAATGTAATTCGGCGAAAATTGGGGAGGTGGTCCGGTGGTTTGCCTGGCTTCTTTATACGGATATCTGCCCGGAACAATGATTCTGGTATTTTGCCCGAGAGCAGCACCTCGTTGATGGAATCGAGGAGACGGCTGAGGGCCGGATCGTCGACGTTCTTATAAACCTCCTTCGTAACGTCGTCTGGGCAGGGAGACGACCGAAGTTACGCCTGGTCTACTGCAGCCAGGAGCTCTTCCACAGTGAAAGCCGATTTTATTTCATGGACAGCGCCATCAGAAGGAGATGTACTGACGTGGCTCAACAGAGGAAATGGAGACGGATGGCCAGCAGGAAGTGTGTCAAATGCAGCGTACAAGGCCCCGACCACATCGCAGGCAAATTGGTCGAGGTTCGTGCCCTATGCCAGGCGCGCACTGCCTGTAGCATCTGGAGTGCGGCCGCTTGGTCCCATTGCCAGAAATGAGCACCAAACAGATGCTGTGGTGGGAGAAGGGCTTAGTGCTGCAACCCAGATATGCCATCATTACCGTAAAAACGTTTACCGTGTCCTCTAGCCGCCGCGGTCAAGCGCTGCAAACGCATTCGGGCAAGTACACATGAGGGATCGGGTAAGGTAGCCACTTCAGTCGGTTTGCGTTGGGCCTAAAGCCGCAACAGTCGGACGTGAGGCTTTGGCTGAGACCCACGCCATCTGAGACGGGCTTCTGATAGCTTGTTTAATCACAGGGTGGGGTGCGGGCTGGGTTGTGTTGATGTTGCTCCGAAACTGATCCCAGTGTTTTGCTGTGCAGCGCACAACAAATATCTCGTCATAATAATGATAAAATCATTATTATGACGAAAGCAGGATGAAAACATTGATTTGAAATCTTTATTAAGCTTCGAGAATTTCCCTGGGCAGGTTCATACGATGATGAATACGCCGGTTCTCGACAAAGGAGGTAGTACACTGTTCAGCCGCGCCATTTTGGCTATCTTGCATTCGTACGTTTTAGCGCATCTAATTGCACAAGTAGCAAGTTTGAAACAGATCGCTACTTCTCCCGGTGCTTTCTTGGAATGAAAATTAGCGGAAACACTGAAACTAATATCGTTTATAAGATTAAAAACTGGCTTTCAAAGTACGCTAAGTCTTTTAGAATAAATTTGCAGTCACTAACTGTGTACCCTCTTATGATTAGTTTTTTATTGCGTACCCTTCTTCATATCTTGTCGGACCTGACTGGTGTTTATTACAGCAAGAAGTTTTCAGCCTTTACCGGTATGTCCACTTATAATTAGAAGTGCCCTGCTGATGGATATGTTCATCTGAGACCGCTGGACCTAAATGTTTAAAATCGGCTGGGTCCGTTGCTATCATAGCGTAGCGGGTCACTTTGAAGATCACTTTTACAGGGGCTATTTATTGGGAATTAAATACTTTAACAGAGATAACGGTGGCATTGGGGTTGTTTTTAAAGCAAAGCTTTCCACCTCTACCAGCCGATGGTTTATTGGCGGCGTGCGGGACAATAACCTTCCAACGCCGCGGAGGCAGCGGCTGGGGGGGGGGGGGGGGGGGCGAGGTTGGAAAGCGGGAGGTTGAATTCCAAGAGCACACGGTAGATGGCGCGGCGAATTTACCCAGCGTTCCTCGCGCACAGGTGCCTGCTCGCCGGCGGGCGCGACAGCGGTACGGCTTTGTCGTGCTTTGCGACGGTTGTTTTGGGCCTGTTTTGGCAGCGTCGCGTCCGTTGTGCGCTTCCTTCGCATGGCTTGATTAAATTGTTCTACAGCAGCTCGTGGGTAACACGGCCCCGACGCAGTGAATTGGTTTTACGCGAAATATACGTAAAGGATTGCTTTTAATGGTGAGACAACGAAATGTAGAGGTTACATAAAGACACGTGGCCTCTAGAGAAACGCTACCTTCTCCGCATTGCTTTCCATGAATGGGAGCCAATTTTGTAAATTGATGATAACAATTCAGTGATGCTTTAAGAGGTATTACAAACTGCGGAGGGAGCCACTGGTCCTGATAAATAAAGATTACAAAAGCTCCCTCAGCTTTCTCGCAATTCTCAAACTTACTTAAGTAACAAGTTTTAATTGGTATAAATGAGAATCACTAACCTCACATGCGGAATTGTTTTGATGTATACGCTTGTGTCGCGCGGTGGTGTAGCTCCGAACTAGCACATCACGATGGCTGGGTTCTGCTGTCGCACCCTTCGAAAGACGCTCCTCTCCATTTTCTTTCTGCCGACGCACGGCCGGGCTACGGCTGCAGCGTCCACCACTATAGCCCGGCCCTGGCCGACGCTCTTGCTTCGATCGGGAATGCCATGCGCGTAAATTCCAAGTAACGGCTGGCAGAATCTCTCGTTTAACTCTTTGTAGAGCCACGTGTGTGGATTCAAGTAACTTCGCATGAACAATTGTTGTGGGTGTCCTTTAAAACATTGCTTTCCAACCATCTTCACAGCGTTGATTGAAGCCATTTTTTTTGGAATCCATGGTTTTCTCGCACGCACGTTTCTACGCCACGTGCCCCATAAAACTTTCTGCAAATTGTTTTTATGTTTCTTCTTACCAACCCACACAGACCTAACCAAGATTCCGGTCGAACTGCCTGTTTTAAAGATTATTCTTACTAACTGTCAGGTCCGTTGTCATAAAAACATTGGTTTTTTTTAACACATTTTAGTCATATAATGTTGTGAAATCAAGATTAACGGGTTCGCTTAGGGAAAAGCGATGTTGGAGAATTCTGCACCGAACTTGTTAAAACGACCAAATACGAGACATCAACTCCGAAAAACTTCTGGACATTCTCGAAAAGGTTTGGAATTTTGGGAAGGTGTTCTTATTATGTTGAAAACTTTCAATCTGGTTGAACATTTACAAGATTTAAGGCTATTGCAGTGCAGTACGAAAGGCGAAAATGTTTTATTTTTTGCAGGAAATCTTCATTACCTGCCTGGCCCCTTCAGATATCCAACTTGTATTCGATTGATTGTATGGTTTAACGAGCCGACGCAACGCAGGGGATGAGGCACGCCGTAGTGATGGGCTCCGGATTGCTTTTGACCACCTGGGGATATTTAAAGTGCCCCGAAATCTCGAACACGCGGGAGGTTTTGCTTTTCGCCTCCACCAGAAAAGCGTCCCCCGCGGCTGGGAATCCAACCCACGTGCTCGTGATAAGCAGCGCAACGCCTTATGCACGGAGTCACCGCGGCGGGTCCAACTTGTATTTGCAGTTGTAGGTAATTGGTACTTGTGTTTCAAGCTGTTTACAGTGTTTCGCCTAAGGGCCGGACGGGCTAACGTAAGCGTTTGGTAAGCCATTTTTACAAAAATCTATCTAAAAAGGGTAACGGACGAACTGAGGGCAGACACACACAATGCGCTGTGTGGGTCGGTCGTCACTTCGTCCACGGGCCGATTTTTGTAGCATTTTTTTGTCATTCTGCAGCACAATCAAGCCAAGAATGCTACCGTTATCATGTGGTGAATCACATGCTTCAACGGATTTTTAAATATATTAAGCATGCTTAGACAATAACGAGGTTTTTGCTTTCTAATGTCTTCTACAGCTACGTCAAAAAGCCGCTATAAGGATTATGTATTATAATTCGGTAAAAAAACGTACGGGTTTTCCTAAATTACACACCCAGCTGAAAACGAAATAAATGACATATCAATGCTCAGTCAGCCAGGAGACCAGACTTTCTGCACTCAACTCATAATATGCCGTAGTTGCTCAATTTAGGCCTTATTTTTAAAGTAGAGGACGTCGTGGGAGAGTGAAGCCAAAGCAGTCTACGACACAAAAGGCACGCCTTTGTATAACTTGCAATTCAACATTACTTTAAAATCTTACCCTGTAAATATTTGAGGGGACTGCACTCTTGTCCTGGCCAACACACACTGGTTCATCCGTCCCACGGAACCTTCTCACGTGGCTCGAATGGCTTTGGAGCGGCGTCTTCATATTGTTCGTATTGAAATTACAACAGTTGGTGATTTATGACACCTTTGGAAATAAAACGTCGCAAAGTTAGTTAGTAACGAGATGAGTTCAATGTCATGTCTTTTTTATAGTTAGAATGAAACACTTACTACACCCATTTTCTGTAACCACGTTGCTGTCGCAAAAGCCAAGCATTCAAAGCAGGCGAGAATTCCTGATTGTTCCGATCGACCCAACAATTTTTGTCTTTGTGGATATTTGTGGCAGAGCTACACAGCATTCACTAAAAAGGTTCCTTTCCTTTAAAGTGTTTCTCCTCTACTTTTTTACAGATGCTGGCAACGATTTAGCCACTCGGAAAAAGGGGCATCGATCCGCAGGTTTGCCATTAAAATCTAATAATTTTTTTTCGCGAAATTTGTGTTTATTTCTCAGGCCCGTTCATTTATGCAATAGGTTTCTGGTCAGCTATGTAAGATCGTTCAGGGTTTGTTACAAGTAATGCAAAATAGGAGGAATTTCGCTTTGGGAACAAATTACGTTTTCAACGGATCTCTCACTATGTGTTCTGGCCTTGCTAATATTTGCTCACCGGCGCACAGCCAGCCACTAACGCCAGTTTAGGGTACATTACAGATTTTTTATGCTACCTAGCCCATGACGCTCGGAATATCAATCGCAAACATACTACCCGCTTATTTCATTTCCAAAGTGTATACGGCCCTTACTTTTTTTGCTACACAAACCACAGTAGTGGCTCAGTGACTAAACCGAGGTGCTGCTTATCGGGTACAGCATGCGACGGTAAGTTTTCAGGTCAATACGGAAAGCAAAAATGTGCGTTTGTAATTCGGTGCACATTCGCAATCCACGAATAGTCAATCTTACTCCTGACACCTCCGCTACGGCGCTCCTCGTAGGCCAGCCGCCGCTTTGACGCGTAAAATCTAGAATTTTTGTATCGATGTACTAATAATATAATAGTTTGTTTTTAAATAATTTTTGCTATCGAGGAAGCCAACGTGTAAAATGCACGTGATTTGTCAGTTTTCACACGTCGTTTAGGAAGTATCCCCTCCTGAATTCCGCTCGAGGCGCTGTTCTGGCTGTTTTCATCGATCTCAGCGAGCCGCTGTGCCCTCCTTTCGATTGATAACAGTGAGCTGCATTGATTGCTGTGGTAATCGCTTCAGCAGCATCTTTCTTGGCCAAAATGTTCATTTGAACCAATATTTTCTTGGTCAATCACTGCCTGGTATTCTTGATTGGAACAACGAGAAATCTACGAATACAATTGAAGGATGTTCTTCTGAGGTCGCCGTAACCTGCACCAGACAGCTATTCCCCTCGCTCCTCCTTCCGCGCTTTGTTGACAGTTTGAGAGGAAAAGCTCACGGTATGGAATAATGAAGTACTTGATCATGAATTTAGCACCTGTACGGGGGCCAAGAAAGACGCTAATTAGAAGCGCGAGAGTGTTGGAGGTGACAGTGGTGCTTTCCGCATTCTTGTTGATGCCGGGGTTGCTGGGAAGCACTGCACGGGAAATTGGCGCGTAATTAGAAATCTCTTTCATTAAATGGACTTGGTGCCCTCGTCGGTATCGCCGTTGCTAGGTGATGTCTTTGCGTTGTTGCGGATGCCGCAGAAGCTCGGGCACGCTGATTGCTCGTATGTGAGCGTGTTTTTGGGTTTGCTTGAGTCAAATTGGATTGGTGCTCGTCGGGAAGCCAGAACGCTACAGATTGCCGCACTCGCGTCTGATTTTTGTAAGGGGAAGGAAAGGTATTGTAATATCTTCTACTAGGTTAGGGATAGAGTCAAACGATAAAAATGTACACCTTTGTCCCTATTCAATGAAAAATAAAGTCTTAATGGGAGAGCACATAAACAAATGCCGGAAAAAGTTCGCAGGCCGAACAAGCAATGGTTTGCAGGGCTGGTTTAAGCCAAACGTGGTTTCGGCATTGCTGGCGTTGCACAATTTTCGCGTATCCAACAGAATTTCGTAGATGAAACGCTCGTAAACGTTTGGTTCTCGTATTCATAGTTGTGCAGCTTGGTTCTTTCCGGGCGTCTGTTCTTTCTTCTCGCATACTGTTGTTTGCTTCCTGAGTGGAAGTAGACATGCAAGCAGTGGTAGAACCTTTGGCGGGAAACGAATAGGTCCAAATATCTTACACCAACCTTATGGTATGGTACTCACATCGCGTCAGCGTCATTTACGCAATTTTGTAGCGTGAGGTAAGCTGGCCGAGGTTGAGCAATGTCTTCTGGCTCCTGGAGAGCTGTGCTGCGGATGCACGAGGAGCAGTGACTTGACATGGCGCAGAGAACATTGCTCATTGCCCCGCGTCTCCCACGCAACCCACGCGCCCAGGGTCTTCCTTCCGCAAGTGGCGGCCCAGTCCACTTGATGATCATGCGAGGGGTGGCGTGGAACGGATGGCTCGTGCGTCGCAGCAACACCGGCGTTCACCTCTAGAACCAGCTTAGCTTTGGTGTGATTGGTGACGCTGCGCTGGAGCCGCTTGATAAATATACATGTGTCACATAATGCGTATACCCTGTGTGTGTAAGTGAAGCAGCAGTAAGCACGATAATCATGCTAACCCTAGACAACTAGGAAAGCTAGGAATAACCTGCTGAGCTTTAGCTAAGGGTACGTATATCCTGGCATATCCGAGCTAACCCACTGCTAATTTTTTGGCTCAATGGGTGCAAACCGTGGCATCAGCAGATTTTCCGCGGGTATAACTTATGAATTACCGTTTTCGATAGATTCGTATCGACAGAAACCTGTCTGGGGACATTGAATTGAACCCACATCCTTCTAAACTCACCCCACCTTAAGATTCAACGCTATGAAAGAATCAATCCAGGCGCAGGCAGTACTTTATCAGATTTCCCTAATTCAACTTGGCTTTGGAAACCACACACAACAAAACATGTCAGTACTTGGGGTTGATACATGTAACTATCTCGCATAAGCCTTTTTAGGTGACCTCAAAGGCGACAAGCAAATGGGGCACATAATTTTGATAGGCTGGGGGACAATCGGCACGCCCGTTCAAATAAAAGGTATAGAAAGGTATGCAACCAAGCAAAGGTATACAACAAGATTACTACTGGTGTTGCCTTACCGGAAAGAAACTTGCCTTCTTAGACGGCGCCAGTGTGGAAAACTAGGTCTGCCGAATAAGCAATCGAAAGATGGATGATAGGAGCATAGCGTAGACAGTAAATGATTATCCCGGAAGATAGAAAAGCGCAGGAGGTAGGTATCATGGCTCCGACTAACAGGAAGAAGCGAACTTGGGATGGACATTTATGAAGACTGACGAACGATGGGACATCAGGCTAGCAGCGTATCTGCGGAGAGACGCGCCACCGAGAGGAGGTAATTACTTTGATAGGGAGCCTAAATAAAACATTCGGAGGCAAAAGATTGACTTAGCCAACGCAAGAAACGTATGGTTGGAACACACGAAGCAGGCCTTCACCTGCAGTGGGCAGAAACCGACTGGAAATATTAGGTGGTTTCTACTTTAAAAAAGTCATACTTTATGGTGCGATATAAAAACTTTATCACCTCGTGGAACGGCAGTTATGGATATGTATGGCCGGCATTGAAAATGCCGGCCATATGGAAAGTACCGGCCAGACATGGGGGCTCATTTTGAAAGCTTATATAACCGAACTCGCTTGGTACAGCGGTGTAAGATGGAACCTTACCGGCGCTATCGCTTTTGCTAAGTCGGGGAAATGAGAAAGGGAAGCAACGCGTGTTTGCACCAGCTTGACTCCATGCTTTATATTCCCGTTTGTGTCCTGTCATCACCAGCCGGCCTCCGCAACATAAGATGCAGGGAGGTGATGATTGCTGTGTCGTCTAAATAAATGCCACGCATCTGGTTCATGTCGCCGCAAATGTTCTCGTTAGACAATAGCAGTTTTCCGCCCCTACTACGTAACTGCCTATCCTTTCTACACCGCCCTCTTCTCGCGCTCTTCCCTCCTGTCTTCATCCTCTCATGAATAATGCAGCAGAGCCTTGCTAAAGTCAATTTAATTTTGGCCTGTTAGCACTTCTGGTGCGCCATCTGTTTTGACGTTTTGCTATAGTTTCATTCGGCGTTCCAGCCACGAACGACTAGTATTCACCGCGAGCCTTTTTGTATTGTGTTTAGCCTGTAGATTCTAACGCGTTTTTTTTATATTGCAAAAACTGGGCTTACGTTCATTTTATTTAAAAGGAATACTATTCCACTATCGGTTTAAAATGCGCTGCTGCTTCAAATATACATAACTTTTTTATTCTTGCTGATGTAGCTTGACGAGTATCACGTGTGCTACCAGATTTAGTAGTTTGAGAATTTGTTGTCCATTTAAGCGTCTTGTTTAAATGTGTTGGTTAACTTTCGGTAGGGCGGCCGAGTCGAGGTTCAGGCAGACAATAAAACAGACAGACCGACACACAGACATACACACATAAAGAGAGACAGACTAAAAAAATCACGCCATATCCACGGAATGAATGATGATAAGTGGGGCGAAGCTCGAGAGGGGGAGATCATCGGTAACCGTAACTCTCCCGTGAAAGTTCGCCCATTACATCATTAAGAAAGACGTAAGACTGTGTGCGTACATTGTACAAATCAACTTTTATTTTGTTCTTTTATTTTGTTCTTGTTTGTTTGTTGTTTCGTTTCTTCGTTTGTTCTTTTCATTTCGTCGTTGTCATGACTGGATTGCGAGGTCCCTTCATTACGACGGCTTAATGTTGTGTGAAATGAAGCGAGAGAGGTTCTTGTACTGGCTGCAATGGGAAGTTTGCAAACACTAAGTCTATACACGTTCCTCGGATCGTGGTAGGGTTCATATAGATACATCTGAGTGCGTATTTGAAGAAATAACTTTTATTTAGGGCGAACTTGTGCCCGAACAAGACGAGAGGAAACGAGCAAAGGTCCTTGCGTCTCCTTCGATCTCCGAGAACGACTGCCTGCGTTCGTGGCGTGATCTCTTGCGTGATGTCCCCCTCGCAGTGCACGTGCGCTCGCGCCTCCGTTGGCGAACACAGACAAGCTCGCGCTCCCGGTGCCGAGTTTTCGCTGCCGGTTGCAGCCGTTTCTTGCGCGTGCAACGCGGCCCACTTTTTACTATAGTTTTCCTATTCTTCTGTCTGTGGTTTTTTTTCTCGTGTTTTCTCTCTCTCTCTTTCATTACCTAGACCAAATTCTTTCTTCTGCTCCATTTATTTGCCTCGATTGATTGATTGTAATGAAAACTTAACTCTTCTTGGCCAATCCCCCTAAGTGGGTATGCGCCATTTTTCGGGCCACCACCACCTGCCACCACCACCACCACTATCTGCACTTTGCGACATCTCCGAAAGCATGCGGCGGTCACGTACCACGAGACACAAGGGATGGACAGACCCACGGCTTTAGGAGCATCGCCCCTAAAATTTGCATTGCAGTAGCCCAAGAAAGACTATCACCTTTAAAAGACGAATGAAAAGAACCACCGCAGAAGCGCTCTTGTAGTGTTCGCAAGAAACGAAACGAGATCCCTTTTAATTGCAGAGTTATTGCCCACCTCACTGGCAGCCTGTTCTCAGATACGGCCGGATGGGCTACAGGACGTCAGGCAGCCAGACGCTTGGGGATATAAATCGTAAAAAGGGCCCAGTGGTCTTAAGAGAATAAAACGAGACGTGTCGAGCTTTGCCATAAGTGAAGAGCGTCTCTCATGACATAAAGAGGACCGAATAAACACGCAGTCACGGTTTTTTTATCTGCAGGACCAAAGACTACGCAATGTTTTGGCAAGTAACGAATCACGCAGAGATGCATGTTTGTAACAAGCACTGCCACGACATATGCATTGAATGAGAATGAGTGTAATGTATCTGATTATTTTGCAAGGGCTGCTTCACTTTGACCACGCCGGCCGTCTCTTCAATGTCTCCGACCTACACTTAAAAGGCTTAGGCCGACTCCTAAAAGGCCGTCCCTAAAGCAGCCGTTCGGGTCATAGAGTTTCTTAGTGATTATTCTAGATTAGAAACTGCGCCTGGCAATCGATGTCGGCGTGTGGTGGTTATGGGTTTATGCGAAGACCACCGCTTCTAGTTTGGCATGTCTATCGGAATCTTAAGCGTCTTGGTGGTTACGCTTTCTTGAATATGCATTGCCATGGCTGCGACATAGCCGCCCCGACTGAAGTGGTCGAATCTCACTCACTTCCCTTGGAAAGTCAAAATTAGCTGCTTTATTTCATGCTCAGACAGCTGTTCGTAATTGTAAGCAAGTGGGAGGACTAGAGCCGGTGAGCGACAAGCAGTACATGTTTGCACAAGTACGAATCGACAATGTTATCACGTTAGTTTGTGATAAGAAGAGTGCGCTCCCTAATTATTTTTTTTTGCAGTAGCAGTATATATGTTAAACGCACCCGAACATCTTGACTAAGCAGATAATTTTGTACCATATTGTCTCTGAGGAAAACACGAGCAAAATCACCGCGAAGCGATGCATTCATTAGTATCCCATACAACTTTTCCGAACTTTTGAAAGAATTTTCGATATTAGATATTTGCCTAACAAGTGTCTTTAGGGCCTTTGTGAATACATTTTACAGTATTGTGAACTACCTACTTAGTCTGCAGAATATTAGGCATAACTGTTCTGGCAGACTTTTTGTAAAACAACGGGCTTTATTTTTAATTCTTTAGATATAAAACAACATGTTTTAGTTGATAACTATGTAATTGCAGCCTCTTCGTGGCGCATTTCTAGTATTTTATTTAGGTTTACGGACAATAAACGTTTCAATTCATGCGAATAATTAAACTAAACGAGATCACTGTATTATTGCGGCTAATGACGACCCAGATGGCCTCTTGTGAGCCGCATAGACGCTAGCGCCAGAAATTTATGATTTTACCTGATTCTTGAAACACTCCTGACAACCGATAAGAGCCACAAGGGTATGACATTTACAAACGGTCAAAATAGGCAGAGCTGATGTGTCTGGCCGCGACCGACATCTGTGGCCGGATGATGGAGTTAAGAATATCTTGGGCTCAGTTCGCTGTACCACTTTTGTCACTGGCCTACTTGCCCGTGCAGAGAAAACTATTTCGCATACGAGAGTTCTGGGGTGTTACATTTTATTTGTTATTAAGAGGCATGTCGTGTATTTCTTGTATTCTCTATCCGTCAATGTTTGAGAAGCTTCTCATCTGTATAACGGGGCACTGAACGGCTGTCGCCGTACAAATACTCTATGCGTTCTTTGTGAAAGCAAAAGGTTCTAAAAATTGGTTCGTGCGAATACCGCTTACCTAAATTGATTCAGCATCCCATGTCCCATCCCTGCATTGTTTCCAAATTAAAACCCAATAAATAAAAAGCGTGGTAAACCTGCTCCATTTTTTGAAAGATAATTTTCAGTGCTACTCCACACTGAAGAAAGAGGTAATATCAATCTGCAAACAAGCGCGGCTGTGGTGTTTCTGGCAATATCCGTTAGTCACATCATAATTCCAGATTTAAACAATATATTATTATTCAAAAATGCAAATGGGGTATATGACTGACTCAATCACTGTCTGTCTGACTAACTGACTGAGTTACCAACCTAATGACCGACTGACTGACTGACTGCCTGCCTGAATTACTCGCTCATCCACTCACTCACTCACTCACTCACTCACTCACTCACTCACTCACTCACTCACTCACTCACTCACTCACTCACTCACTCACTCACTCACTCACTCACTCACTCACTCACTCACTCACTCACTCACTAACTCACTGACACACTCACTCACTCACCCACTCACTCCCTCATTCACTCAATATACTAATCGATCCAGCTCCCTGATTAAGCCCGTGCGGCCATGCAACAAAATACGTGAATATGGGCGAGAATACTTCATAATTACTTCAGGCCCATTTAAAGACGTATTTATCGTAATCCTGTTCTACCGGTGTGAAAAGGTAATACGTATATTTCACACACCACGCATATTTTCTGACCTAAAATTTACCCAGGCAGATTTCTCATATTGAATTACAATCAACGGGACACTTTATTGAGGCATGGCATAACGGCTATCACCTGGCTTATATATTTGTATTGTTATCAAAGCATTTATGAAACCTGAGAGCCAAATATTCGGTGCATTGCAACAGTTCCTATGTGAGCGTGGTACAATAAATTTAGGAATAAGGGATCTTTAATCTATACAGGATACTTCTTAAACAGATCGCTGAGCATATGTTTATAAACTCGCAATTTTCCTATTGAAGTACGAATAATTTGCTGAAAAAAAATGATTTCACCGTGCCTATATTGCGAGATAAACTCTAAGCGGAAAGAGCAGAAAAATGAGCGCTGGCGTGGGGACCTAATTCACGTCGTTCAGATCTGACCTTGCAGTGCTTCTAGTTCCCCTTCACCTTCTGCGTCAACGAATAAATTCATATACAAGAAAAAAAGAAGAGCGGCGTTAACAAGAATATTACAAGCAATGCTCGCCACTGTAGAGCGCTAGCATTGTCATTACACGTACTCAAATATGTTCTTCATTTCCTTTCAACAAACAGTAGAACACTTGGCAGGAGGGTTTATGTCGAGGAAGTAAACAAAGGGAGGAGGTACAAGAAAGGCAGGAACGTCAACACGGCTAGAGCTTAGTTAGCTATCTTGCGTGCGGGAAAGAGAAAACCGGCTGAAAGGAGTAAGCAGAAAAAGGAAAAAGGTTGGACAAGACAAGTATTATCAGCGCTGAAACCCAGAATGTTCAAGCTCAATGATTGCCGCTGAAGTGTTTCAGTCTATCGTATTGTGTTTAAGTTCGTCGCCAGCAGGAAGTGTATGGGTTTCTTAGTCGCCTTGTGAGCAGATGACCGAGTTCAGTGACATAGAATCTTCTCCACCGAAAGTGGCCTCCGAGTGTGCATGTTGCTGAGTGCTGAGGACAGCATTTTTTGTTCAGGCGAGCTGGGGAAATGAATGTAGCAAGTAGAAGAAGGAGATTGGAGGATCGGCGCAGCAAGAAATTCTTCGGGATAGACAATATTATGAAATAAAGCGGACAAAAGCATATACAGTTGTTGCTTTGTTTATTAGTTGTGCTAAAATAGGTGGTATCGATAAGTATTATTTTTTAAGGCACAAAACGAGGAGCCGAATTTCACAAGTGGGGCGTGTATTTTTTTATAGCTCTACATCTTCGGCACTAAAACAACACGCTTCTGAATCAATCTTCGTATCTTTTGTTTATCACGTGAATATATTGAGCAGTGTGCCTATACAAAGGCGATCCAGTGGGTCAGTTGCCGGCGACAGACTCAGTTAACCAATAAATGAATTCAAGGATAAACGTTAGGCAAATGACGACGTTAGAACATTTAAAGTTCAGCAAATGACAATGTAAAGCTTACTATTTGGCCTCAATTTTGGTCTGCGCAATGACGTTCCGCAATGCAAAACTGAGGTTCTGCATTGCGCACTACGACAGCACCGAACCAATTTTCAGTCGAGTGGTATGTACAGTCATCAAGAAATTAAACCCGAAAACGAAAATATGAACCAGAACAAGGAAATGTTTCAAAAATGTGTTCGTGGATGTCCAATAATGGTGCCTATTTTTATATTTTCTAAGCCCCATTTCTCATCTTTACTATTGTAATCAAGCTTAGCGTCAAGTTGACTTGTATGGGAAGAAATTGCGCTGTTTGTGTGTTCTAGGTCATACTTTCGTGATCTAGTTTCATTTTGTACATGATTGGTAAAGTTGAACAACGGCATTTCCTTAGCGTAGGCGTTTGCGTAGGAATGCCCCAGTGCGACGGTCCCGCAACTCCTCAAAATAGGCATCCCAATAATACAAAGACCATCGGGCTTAGTTGAGAACATGGTAAATACAGATAACACCATTGTAGTGACTCTACGTAAAAGTAACACGGAAAGTGAGCAGTAACGTATTTGGGGATTTGTTATGAGGGACGCACTTATCCTACAATGTCTCATTTGGCCGGTTCGCCTAACTAGGTTAGCCTGCAGCGTGTCAGAGACAATTTAGGGAGATACGGCGAAAGCGCTTTGGAAAAATTGCCAGATGTTTTGTGTACAGTCGCTCAAAACAAATTAGAATAACCAGGCTTTTCTGCGCTCCACATCTAGCTGCACCGCCGCCTTTATACATGCGCTGTTTTGAGTATTCATGAAGTTGTATAACTGAACCGTATGACCTAGACTGGGTACAGCATCCATAAATATTGAGCACCTCGTAAAAACTATTATAATACTAGGTATTAGCTAATTACGGCTCTCTAGCATTTAGACTGCCAATAAAAGCGAGGCTGCCACATCAGCAAAAGATAAAGACAAACTTATGTTCTAATTTGTAGATTGCTGCAGTCATGTGGGGAGCTTGAAGTAACTACTTCGTTAGGCTGTTTTAGCTTGAGTATAGCGGTAGACGTGAAGTGCTTTATTTTGGGTTTCATTATGTTAACAGCACTAGTGTATTACGTAAAGTGTTGGGCATGCATGAGCCATAATTTAGTCCGTACACTCCTTCACTGCCCCAGATGCCTCCTAATTGGTAAACTATAACGGCAGTATTTTGGTTACGCTAGAGTGCGGTCAAAATCACGGGTTTATTTTACAGGCCTTAAAAACGGTAAATTTCAAGACATGCACATGCTGACGTCATGTGTTTGTTGGACACTAGGCTTACGAATATAAAACTTGCGGAAAACTTATACAACAGGGTCAAGCAATTGTAATGACTAAACAAAAAGATTGCAATATTTATAAAATAAACTCCTAATGTGTCGAAACATTGCACACAACGAAACGACGAAGAAAAAACTTCTGTTCACCTCGGTTCCTCCACAGACATAAAATAAGACAGACGCTTTGTAGCTGTGAAGAACACAGTGACAAGATCTTGTCCGCACAGTGAAGAAGACAGTGGACTTCAATTAAAGATAACATAAGATTCATAGTACCTGGACCCTCTACTGGAATGCATCGCGGAATACCGGGTGCCCTAACACCTGCACCAGCTCGACAAATAAAGATTTATTCATCATCATTATTTCGCTGGAATTTGGACACAGGAAGGGGCTGAGCGCCTTATCCCAACTGAACATGGGGTTCAGAACTTGTTCATGAACACAGGCGACAGGCTCCGCGCTCGGACGGATTTTGAAACACAAAACAATCCAGACGCTAGCCACAATATTATTCCCCACTGAAGATATAAATATCAACACTAGACTTTTATTCGGTAGAAACCTGAATTAAAGTCGAAATAATTGTTCGGTCATTTGTAGACTTTTTTGCAAAACCACCACAATTGAGCTATGCGCACGTACATATAACTACCTGCTAGACCGAAATTCTTTAAATGATGATCCTGACAAGTGCCTGTTGCACGCTCCCCTGACGCAATCTATACCCGTAAAGACAACCGACCGACCCACCGGCCACCCGACCGACCGATCTATCAACTCTTGCCAAGATCTACACTTAGAGATTTGAAAGTTCGGCGGTACATTCGTACCATGACATAGAGGCTCACTAAGGCGGAATTTGACGAAATTGTACTCCTAACCAAGCAAAAAGGGGAAATTGGGTTTTTGTAAATTCGTCATTATCTCGATCACCTGTTAACATTTAAAAGTTCTGTTTGGTGGTATGTGTAGCCATTAGGAACATCTAAAATCTAGTTTCATGATTATCACCTAACCAACACTATTTTTTCGATTATGCATTTCGTAACAAATTGGGGTGTCTATCTTACTCTTCGATAACGTTTTCGCTGTTTGATTTATTCAAACAATTTTTGCTAATAACTGTTGCTCATACAAATACACACAGTCGATTTTACGGATTTCGCCCTGTGGCGGAGGTAACACAGCTATTTTGTTTAATATGAAAAGGCCTAAGAAGTGATGACAACGCGTAGCAAAACTGCTAGTTCAAACTGCTTCACACTTTATGAGCACCTTGTTATTATGGTATAGGAGGTAAATATTGCTGGAAGTTTTGACAATTACACCAAGGAGAGAGTGAAGAGCGCTCAAACTGTTTTCTAGATATTCATTTTTTTATCGCCGGGACAGGTACTCAACTGCTATTTTGGTATAGGTAACTCATGTAGGTATATAAACACAGTTCTATAACATTGTTCATAACACCAACCTGGTAGGAACAATCTGTGCTTTGGGAGAACTGTGTGTTCTTACGGATTCCTCAAAAACTATACAGCCCCGTGGTGTATTCACTTAGTGTTTACTTGAGAATACTGGCCATGCAGTTGTACAAAAACTAAATTCAGGGGTTTGTCCTGACCTGCGGATGAATGGGACAACTGGATTTTTTACATATTTATTTATTTGATGTTCTCAACAACAGCGCAAGGACATTCTCGGGTGAAGCACTGGGTACATGAATATAAGGCAAACAAAAGACAACATGTAGAAAGGGAAATAAATAAAAAAAGGTAAATTAAATGTGTAGATATATATAAAGAAGGATAGTGATCAAAGCGGCGAAAAAAATTCCTGGACATAAAGAGCTCGGAGGGCGCGCGAAAAGGTTGCCCTAGTCAACACAAACAAGCACAAGCAAGGTGGTGCTTTAGGCGAGAAACACAAGAACACAGCGAGAAGTGCAAGCGACCTGTCTACAAAATGTGCATTCCAAATGTATGAAGTTTTTCAAGGAGCTTTTCAAAAGAACTGTGTCGTTACAAAAATATCAATGGAAGATAATAATAGACTGTTATAAGGATGTTGACATTGGTTAGCTGGTGCCAGGCTTCGAGATCTGTCAACACGGAAGCAGCCATGCGTCCACAGTCGTCTGCTTGGCGCTCGCAGGTGAACAGAGCTCACAAGGAAAGGGCAGTCACACTTGGAATCAATACCTACATCAGTAATTTTTCTCTTAAAGGCCCCTTTCGGGGTATTACATAAGGGGGGCAAGATTAGTAAGGAAGTTATAAAAATGGTTATAATCCACACGATTCACACACAGAAGCACAAAAGGCACATTTTTTTACATTGTATGCGGTATTGACACATGAGCATACAAAGGCCATATTTCCACTTGTTAAGCGGTAATCGCTATACAAAGAAAGCTTGAAGATAAGCATTGCAGTGAATTAGGTACATAGTGTTGGTTCTATAAGCGATTGCACAAGGATAAAAACGAATAAGTCTGAATAAATGTGGATAAAATCGGTTAATTGCTGCCGAAATTTCTGTGAATCGCGCGCATTTACAATTGCATCTTGCAGGGAAGTCCAAGCCTCAATTGCAGCTGGTAAGAAAGATTTGTTAAAAGAATTACTGGTGCCATGTAAGCGCTGAATGCTGTGGGTGTTAAAAAGGCGCCGCAACGAACGAGTTAATTGTATCAGGAGTGTCGAGTGGAGGTCGGGGGAATTAAAGAAAAGCGAATGAAAGAGACAAAGTCGAGCCATCTTGCGGCGGAGTATCAGTGCGGGGATTTCAACGGATGCTTTGATGTTCCTGATGCTGTGGTGAGGGCTATATTTGGAAGCGATAAATCGAGTGGCGCGGTTCTGTACAGTTTCGAGGGAGTTAATTAAGTACGCTTGGTTAGAATTCCAGATGGATGATTCATATTCTAGTTTGCTCCTGACGAACGTTTCATAGGCGAGTTGCGTGGTAGATGAAGGACATGAGGCAAGAGGTCTTCTGATAAATCCGAGGAATTTAGATGCATCAGCAGCAAGTTTTTGATGTATTCGGACCATCATAAGTTTTTGTGACGAGTATTCCCAGATAACGGTATGATTCTGTTGAAGAGAGGGTGAGAGAGCTTAACGTATATGCAGTGGTTATACTGGAGCGTTTTCATGTTATTTGCGTGAGTTTGCACTTACCAATGTTTAGCTTCATTAAATTTTTTGAGCACCACCTTTCTATTTCATTAAGGTCGTGTTGAAGTAGTTCTGCATCTGTGTTGCATTTTATCCGGCGGTGCAAAACGCAGTCGTCCGCGAAGAGGCGAATGGACGATGAAATTCTGTTAGGCAGGTCGTTTATAAAGATTAGGAAGAGTAGGTGAGCTTGTACCGAGCCTTGAGGAACTCCGGAGATGACTTTGGTTGAGGCTGACTGGTGGGATCCGATTACTGTGAACTGGGAGCGGTTATTAATAAAAGAGCGAATCTATGATAGTACTAAGAAGTCAAGGTTCAGGCTAGAAAGTTTTGCTAGTGGGCACTGATGGGGAACGCGATCGAAAGCTTTAGAATAGTCCAGGTAAATGACGTCAGTTTGAACTGAAGAGTCAAGTTTAAGGTAAAGGTCAGTAGTGAACTCAAAACGTTGGGTTTCACATGAAAGCCCGGGCTGAAATTCGTGTTGTTCGGGAAAGAAGAATTTCTTGCTGTCGAGGTGACGCTCACTTTGGGAATATCTTATGTGTTCTAGTAATTTACACGCGATGCATGTTAGCGAAATAGGGTGGATGTTGCAAGTATTGGAGTGGTTGCCTGATTTGTAAACCGGAACTATTCTGTTAAGTGTCCAGTCGGTCGGAAGTGCACTAGTAGCTATCAATTATGCAAAGATTGTATGCAAAATGTTGCTTGAGGTTATTTTGATGGATTTGATTATCTTGCTAGTTAGGTTATTGCATCCTGGAGCACATTACACCTTTAAACTATCGATTAACTTCATTATGCCTCCGGGAGTAACGGTGACGGGAGGCATTTGAGAGAAATTATAGCCGGAATGGGCGGACCTATCGAGGTCGTGTTCGCGGGTAAAAACGGAAGAACAATACTGGTTCATGACGACCGCGCGCAGCTCAAGTTAAACATGCGAGCCATCTGGGTAGGAGAGGGAGATGTTATGGGTAGATTTGCTTTTTGCTTGTAGAAGTTTCCAGATTTTTTGGGGGTTGGTTTTGAGAATTTTTTGTAGGTCATGGTATAAAATGTCTTCTTGGCTTGGTTTAACTGATTAATGTATTCGCGTTGGCAATCGAGATATGTTTCCCATTTTGAAGGTACTTGCGATTGTTTGGCTGCTCGAAACAGGCGTTTTTTTTTCTGTAACAGCTTCCTGAGGGAGTTGGTAAACCACGGGTTGTTAGCATCCCCACGAATTTTGACAAGGGGTATGTGTGCGTCGACCAACGATAGGAGCTTATTCTTGAAGAGCATCCAGTTTTTGTCTACTGTCCTTAGAGAGGCATCCAGCTTGAAGAGCTGGAGGAAGGATTCGAGCTCGCAGTTGATTGCGGTATAGTCAGCTTTGTTGTAGTCGCGTATGTATTTGTGGGATGGTTAGGCACTTGGAATGGGAATGCAGAGATTAAATGATACTACGTAGTGCTCACTCAGACCTGGCAGGCGTGTTGGGGTCTTGATTAGTTCGGGATTTGAAACAAGGACAAGATCTAGGATATTGTTGCCGCGGGTTGGTGTGTTGACTGTTTGGTTAACGTTAAATGTTAGAATCACGTCGAAAGAATCTTTAGAAAGTCGGGAGTGCGCAGTTAAGTTGTTCCAGTTGATGTCGGGAAAGTTGAAATCGCCGGTTACTATCAGATTGGCCCGTGGGAAGCGAGATGTTAAGTCAAGAAGCAATGACTGTAGTTCGGAAGTAAACAAATTGTCGCTGTCTGGTGCGCGATAGCAGGCGATTATTATGTTCGTGCTGGCAGGGAGTGGAACAACTGCACAGATAATTTACTGATTGCACGTGGAGGGCAACAGATATGACGGAATGTTCTTGTTGATGAGGATGGCCACGCCTCCGGCCCTCCACCCCATCCTGTCGAGCCTGTGAATTGTGTACGCCGAATTGCTTTGGAGCAGCTCTTGGCCTTGTATGTTGCGAGCCAGCCATGACTCGGTGAGTATGGCAATGTCGGTGCCGTTATTCTCTAGGAGAGGCTCGATAGCATCTTTTTGCGGGAGATAGCTGCGAACATTTGCGAACAGAACAGCCATACTGTAGTAAGTTTGTGAACGTCAGTATTGTCGATAGGGCTGAGGAGCAGGAGAGGGTGCGTGTCAGATGGTGCGTGTGAATTGCTATGATTCTTTTTGAAGGCGACCTGTACATACAGAAGAAGGGAGTATGCATAGGCTCCTGTCTAGCTCCGGTCCTTAGTGACCTGCTGCTAGCACACCTGGATTGAAAACTGCTTGAAGCTCTGCAGGACACCGCAGTTGTGAGGGTGTTCCGGTTAATTGATGATTTCTTAATAATCTTCCAGGCACCCCAAAGGCACAATCAACAAGAAGTTGAAAAACTGTTCGACATTTTTTCAACAGTGTACTGCGACTTCGGCCTCACTAAGGAAGAGCCCGAGGGTGAGAAGCTACAATTCCTCGACCTTTGTTTTCAACTGAGCCCTGAACACCTGTGTTGGACATATTCCCCGCGTTCCAAGAAGAACCTGCTGCCGTACTCGTCAGCTCATTGTAAGGTTGTGAAGCGGGGAGTCGCCACGTCCGTTACGAACAATGCACTGGTTCGGTCCTGCGGACACACCGTTCAGACGAGTTGCACCGTGCAAGTCCAGCGTCTTTCGGCCGCCGGATTCCCAGATCACCTTTTAGCAGCATAGCAAGCAAACTTTTGAGCGACGCGAGGAAGATTGCCACACCGGAAACACCGCAAGAAAGCCGCAATAAAAAAGCAGTAATTCCATACATTCATGGTGTCAGCCACAAACTCATAAAGATAGTAGGACGGTCGGGTGTACAGCTGCTGTTTTCTGACCCCAACAAACTGGGCGGGCTCTGCAGGAGAGTGAATGTAGATCAAGCAGCGGAGAAAGGATGCCAGGTAAATCACACCAAGCCCTTTGTCGAATGCCAGGACGCGGTGGTCTACGAGATCTCCTTGGTGCCTTGTGCCAAGTCGTACGTGGGACAAACCGGGCGGTGCATCAACGACAGGTTAAGGGAGCATGCCGACAAACTGAAGACCGGCACGGGCAGCATGCTTGCCCAACACATCAAGGCCTGCCGATGTACACCACAGTTCGACAACTGTAGTATCTTACGAAGATACAAGGGCCAGCGCACGCGCGAAATTTGTGAAGCGTTTGCGATACACAAAAGAGGAACCTCGTGTGTAAGCACCCCTTCAGTAGCTCTCCTGGAAAAAAAAATCATACTTGTCAAGATAGCGTCTTCCATTGATTGTGACTTTCCCCCTGTTAGCAAATAACCTAATTCATTCATTGATCATGCGCGCGGCTACTCTTTGATAACATTTCGCCTATGTATTTCGTTCTTTGCTTTCAAAAACACGGTTGATAGTCAGCGCTTGTGTTGTATTCATCTTCCCTTTGTCCCGTACTTCGCGCTGTTTTGTTAAAAATATATAATCGGTTTCGGCATGGTAGGTGAACGTCTTATCATCGAGAAGCAGTTTATCCAAACGAATTTTGAACGAGGCGTTACATTGTTGGTCATACAAGTAAAGTTTTTTTCCGTGCCATCCCAACTCGAGCTCCGTAGTCCTCGCGAATCGAATTAGGTGACCGTTTCCGTTTAGGTGAGGAAGAAAGGACATTAGATTGATCTTTAAAGTACGTGAACCTCGCAATAATCGGAATAATTTTACCTGGTTCAAAGCGACCGAGGCGATGCGCGTGTTCTATGCCTGAACTTTCTATGTTTACGCCAAGCGTTCGGGAACATAGGCACGTAATATGTGATTCGGATTCAGGCCATGTTTCACCTTTTTTTCTGCAATTCCACAAAAACTAGGTGTGAACGGCGGGGACGGTTTTCCGCGTCATCGCATTTCACAGCGAGCGTTTTGATGTCCGGGGTTTGTTGAGGCAGAAACTGGAGCCTGGAACGGAGAAATCGACATACGACTGATTCGCGTCATCGCTTTTTTCTAACGCGTCGATACGTGAGGAGAGACGGTTCATTATTCTCTCTAGGTGTTAAAAAATGAATGCAGTTAGAAAGAAAAGCCAGGTCACGCCTGGAACGCCTAATATATAGCTAATCAAGATTCAGGAGCATCAGAAAACCACCGCGCCTATAATGGCCCACTGGTGAGCAACGATAAAAAACGGTCCTAGTGAAGCGCTTCTAAATCCTTTCTAGACGAACAGACGACGAAGGGCCTAAACAATTCCGAACAGCACTGGCAAAATCGAGCTTGGGTGAAATTAGGCCGCGGTAAAGGGAGAGCAAGCATGACCGGTCGATGAATTGACTGGTTGCTCTGGAAATCACGCCAAGCGTTCGGAGACAGGAGTTGGTCAGGTGGTTCACGTGTGAGTTGAAAAGTAGTTTTACGTCCATCCTTACACCCAAATCACGCCCTGCCGTAGTGCGTTTAACGAGTACACCGAGCAGAGAGTATGAAAAAATGGGCGGGGCTGTCTTACGAGTATATGTTATCATGATAGTTTTGGAGAGATGCAGCATTAAATAGTTGGTGTTGCACCATGCCGAAATTGTGTTGATGTCATTTCCAAGCAGGACGCGATCCTCCGGAGAAGAAACCACGTGACAGAGCTTCATATTATCGGCATACCCAGAGGGGGTGAACAGTGCCTAATAACGGGGTGAATGTCATAACAAAAATGTCAAAGAGAAGAGGGCCCATGTGTCGAGCCTTGAGGCCCCGTGATATCATCGCAAAAGGCCGGGGTGGCGCATTCGTAGCAAACACAATTAGACCTGCCTGTTAAATAACGGCCGAACCAATGACAGAACTCACTGAATAGACCGCATGCGAACATTTTATGAAGCAGCAGGTCGTGATTAACAGCGTCTAAGGCGTTGCTACAGTAAAAATAACCTGTATCTATCGTTTAGTGAAAGAGCACTGAAGGACCGATGTCGTTTCGAAAACATGCGAGATTTGATTCTACTTACCTTTCGGGCAAAAAGCCGTGTTGATTGGAATGGTTTAGTGGACGCATTGTTATTAGAAGGTAGCGAAGTACGCCTTTCTCAAAAACTTTGGAAAATGAAGAGAACAGGGAGATTGGGCTATATTTTCCGCGGATAGTGCCTCCAACAGGCTTGCGCAAAGGGAAGATAGCGCCTTATTTCCAGTCTGCTGGAAAATGTTGCTCAAAAAGTGACATGCGTATGATGTGACAGAGCAGAGGTGCAAAGACTGCACAACAGCCTATCACGATGAAGCAGGGAATGCTGTCGCAGCCAGTTGACTTTTTTGAGATGAGTTTTCTTACACTCCTCTGAATCTAGAATTCAGACCCCGCTGTCAAGGTAGCATGTTCCAGTAGCCCAGCCTAGATGCGTTCCTGGAATTCATAATGGCCGAGCTGTCCGAAAATTGGGGATCCAGATTTGAGCCCCGGCGGATGCGTAGGCGTGCGCCAGTTCCTCTAGTATGACGGATTGGTTGGAGCAATCAAAAGCCTTGCCTCGGTGAGCTGCTAGGATCAGGATAGAGTGGTTATGATGGGAGCGATTGATCACTCGGAGTAAAAGCCACAGGCTATCGTGAGTTCTGAAGATTGGGCGGACGCGCGTCTGCGCAGTGTGAAAGTATGGTTGGTCGTATTCCAGGTAATAGGTCATCTGGTTATTGATGAACCGTTCTATAAGTTTGCAGAGGGCAGGAATGAGCGGGATGGGGCGGAGGTTGGCAAGGCCAATTTTGCCCGTACCACGCTCCTTTGTTTGCGAAAAGGGAATAGGAGAGTTAAGTAAAGATGTTGCGAAACTTCGGCTGTTTCTCAGTAGCGGTTAACATAGTCAAGGAAAGCGTGGGAAGGCTTTGGAAAATGGCCGAGGTGTTTCAAGGTTAGGCCACCGTGCTCAGAGGCAAATTTGGGTTTAGTTTGATGAATGGCCGTGTTAGGTTGATTGCAGGTATAGAGAAGCTGGCAAACGTTTTGCGGCGAGGAAATGCGTACGTATAGAAGACAAGAAGGGATATATGTTAGGCGTGCTTGAAGAAAGCCATTATAATATCATGTTGAACGGTGGCAGGGCCTTTTGTGAGAGTGGGAGTAGAAAATAGCGGAAGCAGCTGATTTTTCTAAGCTTCAAAACATTCGCGAATTTTCTATAGAGACTGAAGACCCTTTCCATGGCCGAGTGTGGCACGGAGATTTTTCCTGTGGTTATTTGAAAGGTAACATTGATATGACGTGATGAGTTTATACCGGCAGCGGATGCGGACAAGGATTGAATGGCGTTTGCCTGGAGTGTGGTACAATTGCGTTTGGGAGGTGGGCACGAAGATCCGGGGCAATTTTACTGTGTTTTAATAGCGCTCCCCATCTGTTCGGACTTTCTGTTCCGACTTTCTGCATCTGTTCGAACTTTCTTGAGCACTTCGTGAGTATAGTCAAAGAGCTCAATATTACGGAATAAAAAATATACCAAGGAGAGAGTGGAAAGCGCTCAAGGTATTCTTAACGCATGTATTTTTTATCACACACCAGTTCAGTTTTTCAACTCCTTTTATTGGTATAGATAACATGCAGGCACCTGAAAACTGTTCTTCAACGTTTTCCTCTAACGACAGCCTGATAAAGACAATCAATATTTCGGGAAAACGTGCCCATGCAGTTCTCTAAAAACTAATTTTAGGGTTTTTACTAACACAATCAAAGAGGGGCTAGAGGAATTTTTTTATCTTATACCTCTCTGAACGTGGAACTAAGTTCAATTTTGTCGCATTCGCATAGCTCTCACCATGTATTGGGACTTTCGTATCTATCATAAAACTGTGAGTGATTAGAATCATTCACACATACTGAAATAACACTTTCAATGGGTAAGTGGGCGTTTCAGCATACCATATTTTTACACTTTGTTTCCGGAGATTTCCAATTAAACATGATTTCCAGTCTTTTTTCAGTACCACACGCCTCCGCTATGAGCCTATGTATTGACAGCAGGCGGGAGGTCTTAATTGTGTACAACTTATCGGTGAACTACAGGCCTCCAGTATGAGCCCATTTCTAGACACCAGGTGGGAGTTCCTAATTGTGTATAACTTAATGGTGAACTACCTATGACAAGTAAATAATTACTCAAAAACTGTTACTGCCACAAGTGGCATTAGTATATTGGTCCAATCGGTCATCGCCGGGTAGTACCGCTAGTTAAACATACTAGTGCATAAAAATATCACTACAATAAGACGCATACCAAAGCAATGTCGGTATAGTGGAAGCGCCACCATGACCAAGCTAAGCTATAACCACAATAATACAACTGAGAATGTAATGGTCTTGTATGCCATGAATGGAGAGTAACTAATATGATGTACACTTAGGTAAAAAAAAATTATCCAGTTACTTCAGTCCCCCCACGTGCTTTGAGGGCGGATGCCTGGCGTTATTGGTAACAACTTCTTTAGGGCCAAATCTTATTTGCATTTCTTCGCTTCTTTACTTCATTGCGTGACTTACTTCAATCGGTTTCGTTTCTGCTACACCGTGTAGGCATCTCTTTCTTCGCTTCCGTTTCTTCGCCTTAGGTCGTGAACCACGCCACCAAGCAGACTGCCGAGCGCCACAACTTTCCTACAAACAAGGTTCTACGTGGCTGGTGTAAACCTATTATACTCAAGTGCAATCACGTTCAGGTTTCACAAGGCACGCACCCTTCTTGAAGATTTACGAATCCAATTTATAGTGTTGTGAATTCAGTGAAGCAAACATTGCTCCTGAAAGATCCAGATGCATGGCCAACCTCCCATGCGGGTATGTGCCACAAGGAAAGCAACAACAACGACACCAGAGCTCCTTCAGTTTTTATTTCCGTAGTGCAGGTTACCAGAAAACCCAGCCGGGCCGAGCATACGTCGGCACGCTCCGGTGAGGAGCGCGGGGCGTCACCCAAGCTTGCGGGTGGACCTGAGCCACATGCGAAGATCTCAAAGAAGAAAAACTAAGAAAAAATACTGAGCGCACATGAGCGCGCGACTCGTAAGCAGCGCCTGTCGTCGGCCAGCGCCGCCTTCGAGGACACTTTTCCAGCATTTGTGGGATGACGTCTCACACGCTGGTCACCCCGCCAGTTCACGTGTGTTGGCCGCTGAAGGGGGCCGCACAGACGCAGACTTCACGCTAGAGACGCCGAGTTCACGGTGCAGGCTGCCGCAGGTTTCAGCGTGGGCTAACACCTTCCACTTTGGTATAGATGTGAAAGCGTGCGGACAGAACGATCGGGGTCGTGCAGCCATAACCCACTTTTAGCGCAAAGTTCGGTACTTCGATCAAGAGGCAACAGCCGGCTCTTGGACGAAGGTAAAGCGGCGGCCAGCTTTCTAATTTCTCAATCTTTGCACCACTAGTGCGATCTCCTTCTGTGTTCTATTGAATTACTCTAAATAGCGGATGTTCTTTTCATGACCGCACATCAGCAACAACAATAACAAAAGCCCTTTTTCGCAGAATAGGCACGCAAGGATTTCACCTTAAGAAAGATTGTATATTTATTTATACACCACATAAAAATAACTTAGATGTCCACTCAAAAGTTTTGTCTCTATTTTTTATTTCAGCATTTTTGCTTCCCTTCACAGAAGTGCAGGCTATTTGGGTTTTTTTTTCAGGTAAAGCAATGGGCGCATGTTATGGGCGCTCTAGGCCAAATAAAGGCCGGATATTGAGCTCGCCTAAGATAGAGCAGTCCTTTTTATTCTCTCCTGCTTATTGGCTTACCATCAACAAGTTGCCTGAGTTAGCTTCATGAGCACTACCACCTAACCGCCATGAGAACACCTTCAAAACCTGTTTATATTAATAGCGCACAATCCTCTTTCTCCGTGATTGACTTTGTGCCACAGTTCATACCTAACCGCCATTAGTATACCTTTAACCTGTTTATGCTAATAGCGCACAATCCTCTTTCTCCTTGATTGGCTTTGTGCCAAAGTTCCCCGAAAAGGTTTGAGCTTTCTTACGAAATAATTACCGTTTATCGGCGTGCGCAAAACTTCACTACCTCACTAGGAAGGGCTAAAGATACTGAACACTTCTACGTGCGTTAGACTGAACGACGTGTAGCCTTCCTTTCAGGGTTTAGCAGAGACACGTCCCAATAAAGTTTAAGCCAATAGGTTTTTGCTAGTTCTGGTGTACTATCTTTTGCAGAAAAAAATATCTCGTGAGGGCTTCATATATTCGCTCAAAACACACGACACATTTCGCGCACTCAATTAAGGTCGTGATGCTTACACTTCGCGGAAATAAATTATGGGTTCTTAGTCGCAGGATTGGGCCTCTAGCTCTTTTAGTTACTTTTCGCATATACACACGGCATACAGCAATTTCTTTTGTATTCTATTTCGTGACGTAAACTGCTCAAAACTACGAAACCTAATAAAACATATTCGTCGTTCAAACCCAGTTTTGCTGAGTTACTGTCACCACATTGCCGGAGGGGTCGGAAAGTGACGGGGTTTCCTCAATTAAAATGTCGAAGGTTAGGCAGCGCGTAAACAACGTCCGCACTGGTCTCTGACGCACACACGCCTCGCTCCGCGTAACAAGCGAGACGAACCGTTGAATTTGCACCATCAGAATATGGACACTCTAGTGCCCACTCACATGTGATAGTAAAAATTTGGTATAGAAAAATTAGTGCACGCCATACTGCTTTATTCTTGCCGCACGTCACAATATAAGAGCTTTTACGACAACTATGAGAGCGAGACGCATTTTACTTTTATATACCTCTAGCGTAAAAAGCGGGAATCTGATATTCACAGTGGCGTGACCCCTACAAAAATCATCTTTATTGAAGTGCATGAGACATCAAGCTTCGCATAACCATTTTTCGTCTTTATAGACATTTTTGCCGATTACAAAATAATAAATATTTTTTTTGACACGCCGGCGGCCGTTTATTTCGTCAACGAATAATAAAGTGATCGTATTCGCTACTTTCAAGGAAATGGGTTTCGTCCGTTCGTCCGCGATGCATAGGTGGCGTCTAGTTGTTGCTTTAAACGACAGGTGCAAGTCTCCTGAAATGTTCTCTTTGCATCCTGCGATCCTGCGCTCTTTCACAACGTGAAACAAATTCCTAGCGGTTCCAAAAAAACCTGGACGAAGAAAAGCTTCGTGATCAGTAGATCCTCCACAGAGTGGAAATACCTTTTTGGGACCCAAGAACGAACCTTTACCCAGAACAAGGAGAGGAGCTTAGAAAACAACCTATTACGCTGAGATGGTCCGCCTGCATTCGCTCTAAGGTAAACATCTTGGATAGAATGCAACACATTAGTTCGGTGATAGGCCATTTCACGCCACTGTGCTTTGCTGTTGGAGGCAGCTTCAACGAATAGACAAAAACATTTCATTGGATTTGAATCACATCATTTGTCCTTGTCAACAGCACGGAGTGGACAAGGAATTTCCGCTCTGGGGTATTGTCTAAATATCAAAAAATATCCTGGTTATGTTGGTTTATAATTCCTTAAAGTGCTATTGGCACGAGACTGCGCAGTTTCAGAGTCAATAATAAGTAATTATATGCCAAGTTTACCATGTTAGTGCGCAGTAATATCTTGGCGTGTATCCTTTCGAGAAAGAGTAACAGGTAAATGCACAAAAAGGCTTTTGAATGTGTCAGTAAACGCAACGTTTTCAGGCGTGAAAATGCATGCAATTGTTAAATACAAGACGGTTGCAAAGAACTGAGCAGACAATAATTTGCAAACATCTAAACCAGGCCCCTCACAAATAAGCACTTGATGAATAGTTAGCGAGGTGCCATGCACCTCCAAAGTGAACGCCAAGAGGTCAAACGAACACAAGAGGTCAAACGATTTACATTGCTGAAAAATAAATGAATAGTATCCTACAGAATTGGCAGAACGAAGTAAGAATATAGCACAAATGTTTCAATTGTCTGTTCATGTGATACATGCTTTCGAGATGCTCTACTAGGAGTTTTTTATGGAGGTCGTGGGTTCGATTGTCGGCCGCGGCGGCCGCTTTTTTAATGGAGGCGAAAAGCAAAAATGCCCGTGTGTACGAGTTTTCGGCGCACGTTAAAGATCCGCAAGTTATAAAATTAATCCTGAACCCTCCACTACGGCGCGCCTCCTGTGTTGCGTCGGTGCGTTAAAGCCTACAATCAATCAATCAATCAATCAATCAATCAATCAATCAATCAATCAATCAATCAATCAATCAATCAATCAATCAATCAATAAATAAATCAATCAATCAATCAATCAGGAATCTTTAATAGACGCTGCCAGAAATTTTTTAGCTTTTTCTAGATCTCAAACATAGAACGTGGTCAAAAGTGCAAAACCAGTACTTCGAGTAGACGCCAAGAAAATACTCTCGCAAAATATTAATTCTCTACACTGGTCAGATAACTTCACAACTTTCTCAAAAGATTTTCGTTTTCCCAGTGTTAGCGTTACTCGAGCATCCTAATGACGTAATTAGAATGATTTTCAGGGCTATTGGCCTGCTTCCTTTAGGTTTTAGGAATGAACACATTGGAGATCTACCTTAAAGGGAGTCTCGAATGCTTTCAATACAGGCTTTCGCTCTTTCCTTCGTGTCTGAAACACTGTGAAAGCGATTGCTGTTGCCTGCACTGACCAGCACTGCGTGATTTGCTCTTGGGGGCAGATCCACCTTCCTTTTCGGCTATGCTTTTGTGGCATTTAAATGTGAATATGGCTTGAATTCATTGCTGTAACTGAAAGATACCCGGCAAAGGAGCTTCTATACTGCTGCAATGATGTAATTAGAGCGCTCTAGCAAGCTAAGACAGGAAAAGAGAAAATTTTTTCAATAGGTTTTATGGTATCGGATAGGCATAAAACCGTAGTTTTTGGCTGTGGTACTTCATGACCCCCTTTTCTATGTACTGAATGTGTTTGTGGACTACTTTCCCTGAAAAAAAGTGTTGCAGGGTATCATTAAAAAAAGCTAAGAAGTAAAAATAGAAACTACAAGGCTAAGCACACGCCACATACCACGCACGCAAATTTCGGGGTTCAAAACACGCAGTGCTGCTCTCAGCTGGAGATAACCGTCGCGCTCGCAGTGCTTCGGGCCCGATGGAAGGGTGAAACAGTTTTTCAGAAGTGTTTTAGGGTTACTTTGGGGTCACCTTCACTACAGTAAGCACTTACATTCCTGGCAAGACATTATACTAGACGCCATCTGAGCAGTCCAATATTTGCCCGAAGGCTGCATGCCCCTCCACCTCTGCCTATACACCAAGTCCTTTAAAGTTGGCTTTAATGTTGTATTCATACGCGTTGCATTGGCATTCCGCCCGGAGGTTTTCGTCGTTGTTCCCTGATTTACATTGCTGATACAAGATCATCATTAGGCATCATGCAAGGGGTACATCAGTATGCATTGGGATTCATAATTATTTTATTTCTTGGTTCCTCCTCATGGATTCTGAAGTTTCCAATGCCGTCCGTGTGACACATTGAGACGATTCCATACTTTAGATTAGGCAGTTAGGAACGTGTGTATTACTGTCATGTCAGGCCTGTTAACAGTGCAAGACGACACATGACACAGTAATAGGTAGTTATCCACTCGTTAGCGAGAAGAAGATGACATGGCACTGTTCCTTACTGCCACTGCGGGTCATAATCGTTGTTCTTGAGAAGGAGAATCACATGATATCCCTTGAATGAGTAGCTCTGCCGTAGCTCTTCGCAAGAAAACCGCACGACGCGTGTATGTACTATCTCCTCGTTCGCAAGTATCTACTGTGAGGACTGAGATTACAGCAGCTGTCTTATCTTCTTATGCAAGAGGGGAAGCGGTTTCCCGCCACTACCTCTTACGATCACAAGGTTAATCCTTCTGATAGCCGTGGACCACTGCAGAAGTGCACGCAAAGACGCTATTATTATTCTGCAGCGTCATACCTTCAGCTTCGTGGGAAGTTTGTCGTTGCTCGGTTAGTGAGAAGAGCCAAATTATGAGAACAGTGGCATTCCATGGTGACTTGATAAGAGAAGGATTCTGGGCACGTTGGTACACCATAATTACAAGAGCATTGCGCAAAAAAGTGTGTGTCCTCATGGATCCAGTGAAGGGTGTGGGTCCTCTCCTCTGTTCATTAGTGTGCTCGGCGTGTGTCTGTCCTCCATTCGTCTCTGCCCCCCTTTTTGTGCATTTTTGTAACTATTGCGATGTTAGCCCAAATAAATTTAAAAGTTGTACCTGCATGCAACAAAAAAGGCAAGAGATGCCAGGTGCCTTTATGTATCGCCCAAAAGACGTGAAGGTGGAAGCCTTCACATGTGTACATTTCAAGGCCTTTTGAGTCACGTGGTAATATTGCAACGTTTGACGTCCTTATAGTTTTGAAAATGAAAGCCGCGTGAAGTGTGCTCGAGCTAAGAAGTAGCCTACTTCGAGCCGTAGATGGACCGATGCGCCGAAGGAGTGGCGGAAATAAAAACAGGGATCTGGACGTGCCCTAAAATGAAAGCACCAGGAAAACAGTTGTTCCAGCAGTCCTTTAAGGCGACGATACATATATACTCTGGCTTAACGGTCGCTCAAGTAGTTTTCAGGAGGTAGAATATGATATATCTGGTAAATTGCTCTTCGTGAAATTTTCGTGAAGTTCGGGGCGGCGTTTTTTGAGGCCATTTAAGCCTCCTTATGATAGCACACGTAAGGCTTTCATCATACTGTTTTCCAGTTTATGAGAAAATGGTTATAACAAGTGGGAATCTATAAATTCAGTCAATTCATGGTTCAAGTTCGAGAACCCAAAACGAGAATATCATATTACTTTATAATAGCAGTGCAATGCGGAAATATATATGCACCAGGTGCATGAAGCTACCATGTTCGGTGGAGTGGCCTAACAGCCATTGTGTTTCATGAGCGACTTCCATGGAGAAAACAAGGGTAACTAGCTTTAGCACCACTCTCACTGAAAAAAGACTTAAGCAGCTAGGCCTGACCAGCCGTTCGTTTTATCGACTGACATTCGACACATATTTTTGCACCCACCTCACTCCGTTCAAAAAGCTCTGCCTCGTCACCATCAGTAATTTACTTTACGTACCGGAGTCACTGATTATTGCCGCGAACCATGTATGGGTTTGTTTATTTATTGTTTGTTTTTACTGCCGGGCCACGCCCGGCTGTGTTATCTGCGTTCCAAGCAAAGCGCGTCTTACATTCTTTATTTTTATGCCGCATGGGCTATCACATTCAGATAAGCAAACTGTTTCGCCCTAACGTCGCTAGCCCAGAATAATCGTATGTGATCTACAATATTCTGGATGTGAATCGACGGTTCCAGAAATACTCGCGCCGATAGATAAAAGCCTGCAGAGCAGACGCCTCGGCATTCGATTCTGCGACGCTCGCCGACACAAGTCACTTTGTTGACCGCTGCTCCGCCGTCTCCGTATTCTTTTGAATTGTTAGGGGAGCACAAGTTCGCTCCAATAAACTTGTTTCTCCTTAAAGACAACTGCGTCGTCCTTGGCGTCGTGACATCTGGACAGGTGCGTGGTACTCACCCTTTATGCTCTCTACGACATCTGGAAGCCGCCAAGCCAGCCCAATCAGAGAAAGCCGCCGACTGCAAGGATTACTACCCGAGTTCGGTGTCATGCCAGAAGGGCCCAAGAGAAGGAATGCTGCAACCAACACCATGGTGCAAGAAACAACGTCGCCAATCATCCTGCAGCAGCCCCGGGAACCGCCATCGTTCCGGGGAGCCCCCGCTGAAGACCCCGAAGAATGGTTGGAGAAGCTGGAGCGCGTCCGCATCTTCAACAGGTGGGCCGACGAAGAAACTTTCCGGCATGTCTTCTTTTACTTAGAAGATGCTGCTCGAACTTGGTTTGAGAACCATGAGAGTTCTTTGACCGACTGGACTCAATTAAAAAGGGAGTTCCTTAAGACCCTCACTACCGTTGTGAGAAAAGAGCGAGCTGCGCTTTTGCTTGAAACTCGAACGCAGCACCCCAACGAAGGTGTCGTGATCTTCGTTGAGGAGATAAAGCGACGTTTTCGCCGTGCGGACCCCGAAATGACCGAAGAAAAGAAGCTCAGGTTTATAATGCGTGGAGCGAAGCAAGAGCTTTTTGCTTGTCTAGTGCGTAACCCGCCGAAGACGGTGGCTGAATTCGCGTCTGAGGCGGCCGCGATGGAGAAGACGCTAGAAATTCGAACGAGGCAGTACGACCGCCCTCGGAGACCATCGGTGTTGCAACTGGGAGCTCCGAAACATTGCGCGAGACCATTCGAGCAGTGGTCAAGGAGGAGCTTAAGAAGGTTTTTCCAACAACGCCGCAACCTCAAGTGGCTTCTCTGACTGACGTTTTCCGTGAAGAGGTTCAAGAGGCGCTGGGAACTTCTATGCCTTCAGAAGCACCCCGTCAGCCCTAAGCGATGACCTACTCCGCAGCTCTTCGTCAATCCCGCCCTGCTCCAACCCGTCGTAAAGAGGCCCAGCCATACCGCCGTCCAATGCCGCCCGCCCGACGCCCTGTAGACCAATAGCAGACGCCAAGGAAGACCGACGTGTGGCGAACGCCCGATAATCGCCCGCTGTGCTACCACTGCGGAGAGGCCGACCACATCTACCGTCGCTGACCTTATAACAGGCTCGGTCTGCGAGGATTCTCCGTCGACGCACCACGCCCACGACCCGGCCAGCGTCCTACTGAGATCGACGAATACCTGTCAAACACGAACCGAGGACCTGCCCGCTTCAACCGTTCGCCGTCGCCCTACCGGTACCAGTCGCCAAACCGCCATAACACCGCTGACTTCTCACGTGGAAGGGCCCCCCTCCCACGCGGGGGAAACTAAAAGCAGCAACTTCTGGAGGTGAAGTTGAAGAACGGCGAAAAAACAAAAACCCTCCAACGACGCATGGCAGCACCGAACACCGTACCTGCTGCCCAACGACTCGATCTAACCCGGACGTGACTCCCGAATGCGACGACGACACAACGCGACGTGTACCCGAAACGACAGAGCCTACCGCTGAGAAGATGACGAGAATGACGACGCATGGTGCCCGACCGTCAACACGCACAAGCCAAGATACAACACCCCGACGCACCAGAAACTCGAGGAAAGAGGTGTCCGGCGTCCAGTTGTCCATCGACGGGTTTGACGTAGTAGCCCTCATCGACGCGGGAGCCGACTACTCGGTAATGAGCGGTTCATTCGCGTCGAAGCTGAAGAAAGTTACGACAACATGGAACGGTCCGCATATACGCACTGCAGGAGGCCATCTCGTAACGCCAAGTGGAACGTGCACATCACGCGTCACCATAGGCGGCACCACGTACCCTGCTGAGTTCGTTATTTTGCCAAACTGCTCCCGCGACGTAATTCTCGGAATGGAATTTTTGACGGACAACGGCACAATAATTGATCTGCAGACCAAGTCGATAACTTTTTCCTCCGATCACTCCACGACGCCGCAGCCGAACCGCGATCACCGTGCTGCTGTCATGATCGCCGACGATCACATCACCCTGCCACCCCGCGCAAGCTTGATGATCGCCGTGTACTGGGAAGATGCTGCTTCTGACATCGACGCTATGGTAGAGAGTGATCGAATGTTGCTTCTCGACCGCTGGGTCTTCGTTGCAAGAGGCATTGCGCACTTTAGGCAACGTCAATCTCACGTTTTGGTCACTAATTTCACCGAAGAGTACCAGCATTTCAACAAGGGAGCTGCAATTGCGTTCCCCGAAGAAACGCAAGAAGCAAGTGACGTGATCGCGGTCGCCGACATTGAACGCGCACCCGATGACACCTTCAAGCTTCCGCACCCCTTCGACGCGAATTCGGCGCTACCGCAAGAACAACGGAACAAATGATTGCCTTTCCTCCTTCCCTACAGCGAGTGTCTTTCGTCGAGTTCAAAATCACGTCAGACACCCCTAGCAAAGCACCGTATTATAACTGAAGATGGAGCCCGACCTACCCGACAGTCACCATACCGCGTCTCTTCCCACGAACGGGAAGCCATCCGGACTCAAGTCGACGAAATGGTCATACACGACATTATACAGCTATCGAAAAGCCCCTGGGCTGCGCCGGTCGTACTTGTAAAGAAAAAAGACGGCACATTAAGGTTCTGCGTTGACTCCCGGCGACTAAACAAACTCACCAAAAAGGACGTGTATCCCCTGCCACGAATCGACGACGCCCTTGACCACATCTGCTATGCCAAGTACTTCTCATCGATTAATTTGAAGACCGGCTACTGGCAAATTGAAGCGGACGAGAGAGACCGAGAGAAGACTGCGTTTATAACCCCGGACGGATTATACGAGTTCAAGGTGATTCCTTTTGGTCTGTGCACGGCGCCAGCGACGTTTCAATGAGTCATGGACACTGTGCTAGCTGGCCTGAAGTGGCACACTTGCCTCGTATACCTCGACGACGTCGTGGTATTCACCCGGAATTTCGACAAACACCTTGCAAGGTTGGAGTCTGTACTCGAGGCCATTCGTACATCTAGGTTAACGCTGAAGCTTGAAAAGTGTCGTTTCGCGTATGAGGAGCTGATGTTCTTGGGCCACGTCGTCAACGCCGCGGGAGTCCTACCTGACCCGGCAAAAAATTCAGCCATTGCGAACTTCCCAAGGCCGAAAGACGTGCGAAGATGCGAAGATGTCTGGGACTGTGCCCATACTACCGGCGATTCGTCGCAAACTTCGCCCGCATTGCAGAGCCACTCACACGGTTTACGAAAGATAGCCCGCCTTTTAACTGGGAAAACGACCAAGAAAAGGCATTCTGCGAGCTGCAAAAACGCCTGCAAAGCCCTCCTGTGCTCGCTCATTTCGACGAAAACGCCGAAACAGAAATGCACACCAACGCCAGCGATTTGGCTTGGGTGCCGTTCTCGTCCAAAAGCAAAGCGGTAGCGAAAAAGTAATCGCCTTTGCCAGCCGTGGTCTGTCGAAGGAGGAGAAAAATTACTCAGCCTCTGAAAAAGAGTGCTTCGCAATCGTATGGGCCATTTCAAAATTTCGCCCATACGTATATGGTAGACCATTCAAGGTTGTCACTGACCACCATGCGCTGTGTTGGCTCGCCAATTTGAAGGACCCCTCTGACCGTCTTGGGCGGTGGAGCTTGCGCCTGCAAGAGTTCGACGTTGCAATCGTCTACAAATCTGGCAGAAAACACTTCGACGCCGACTGCCTGTCCCGCGCCCCCGTCGACCCGCCACCACTGCACTCCGATGAAGACAGCGCGTTCGTTGCGGAGAGCGGCCTAGCCGCCCAGCAGCGTGCCGATGCCGACTTGCGCGTCATGATCGACTACCTCGAAGGACGAAATTCCTCCGTGCCTAGGGCGTTCAAGCGGAACTTGCCAGCATTCAGCCTCAAAAACTCCCTCCTCGTGAAGAAGAATTTCACCCCGAAACGAGAACGCATTACCTACTTGTCATCCCTGCAGAGCACCGTGACGAAATTTTGGAAGCGTTCTACGACGACCCGTCTTCCGGACATCTCGGCACAGCTCGCACTAATGCAAAAATCAAGGCGAAGTACTTCTGGCCCCGCCTTACATCCGACGTCACCCACTACGTTCGGAGTTGCCGTGACTGCCAGCGACGAAAAACGTCGCCGACAAGACCCGCCGGCTTTCTGCAACAGGTCGCCGTCCCGTCGAGGCCCTTTCAACAGATTGGAATGGACCTTCTAGGCCCGTTCCCTAGGTCACAATCACCGAACAAGTGGATTGTCATGGCGACAGACTACATGACACGCTACGCAGAGACCGCCGCTCATCCGAGGGGAACTGCACAGGAAGTCGCAATGGTCTTCATAAGCCAAGTTGTGCTGCCGCATGGAGCCCCGGAAGTCATATCACGGACAGCGGAACAGCCTTTACTGCAGAGCTGATGCAAGGAATATTACGCTACAGTAACACGGATCACCGAAGAACGACGGCGTACCACCCTCAAACGAACGGACTTACGGAACGTCTGAACAAGACGATCGCGGATATGCTGTCTATGTACGTCGAAGTTGAACATAAGACTTGGGACGAAGTGCTCCCGTATGTCACGTTTGCGTACAACACGGCGACCCAGGAAACAACGCAGATGACACCGTTCGAGCTTGTCTACGGCAGACGGCCGAGTACGATGCTCGATGCCATGCTTCCGCATGAAGAAGACGACGGCCTCAATGCCGAAGTTCTAGTATACCTTCAGCGTGCGGAGGAGGCCCGCCAGCTAGCTCGAGTTCGTACAACAGACCAGCAGCTGGTGGATGCCGGTCGCTATAACCTTCGACGCCGAGAAGCCGAGTACCACACTGGGGATCGTGTGTGGGTTTGGACACCCATCCATCGACACGGACTAAGTGAGAAGCTTCTGCGACGGTATTTCGGACCATACCAGATTCTACGACGTGTCGGCCAACTTACCTATGAGGTGATGATCCCCGATGGTGATTCCGGAACATCACACCGACGCACGCGGTCCGAAGTCGTCCACGTGGTTCGCTTGAAACCTTACTATGCAAGATAACGGACTTTTTTTTTGTTCGTTCGGACTGTGTTTTATTTTAGCATCGGTTCGATGCACTCTTAGAGGGGGGGTAATGCCGCGAACCATGTATGTTTGTTTATTTATTGTTTGTTTTTACTGCCAGGCCACGCCCGGCTGTGTTATCTGCGTTCCAAGCAAAGCGCGTCTTACATTCTTTATTTTTATGCCGCATGGGCTATCACATTCAGATAAGCAAACAGTTTCGCCCTAACGTCGTTACCCCAGAATAATTGGCTGTAATCTACAAAGTTCTGGATGTGAATCGACGGTTCCAGAAACTCTCGCGCCGAAAGATAAAAGCCTGCAGAGCAGACGCCTCGGCATTCGATTCTGCGACGCTCGCCGACGCAAGTCACTTTGTGGACCGCTGCTCCGCCAAGGTAAATATAAATGGTAGCGAAGCTTCGGGCGAAAACCGGTTCAGAACCTATTGCCAGCGACATCAGCATGAGGGCTTATGGGAGTGGCGATTGAAGCGCGACTAGGTGAGGAGGGAACAAACACTAGTAACGAAAAGCCAAATTTTGTTCTACAAAAAAACATTTATATTTTACGAACGATATTTATTTCTGAATCACATTTATTTAGGCCCAGTGTGCAAATAATTTATGAAAATGCTGTTCATTCTCAAAAACCTTTTTTGTAGCGCACTCTGATGAATGGCACATGGCATTGCTCTGTGATGCAGTCCTTGTAGTGTTCGTAAAGGCGCTCCTAAAGGTCGTCTGCTGGGAAACGCCCCTCGTGTGTTTTGGTGGTCCGCATTTTCATTTGTTTTTTTCGTGGTAATTTGGTGTGCTCTTAATTTTTCCTGTGCGTGGACTTGCGAGGTGCGTTGTATCGTCGGTGAACACGTTAAGTACCGTGCCCGGCGGGCACGGTGATCTACGGGACGATGCTGCCAACGGTTGGAGCGGAGCGCTTTCCTCGGTACCTACGGAAACGATGTGCTGCAAAAGGTTGCAACAGCAACTGCCGTACGCCTGGCGTTTTACTGCATCCTTTTCCTCTATTTTCACAGGTAACGCGAAACTATAGTACTGTTAATACGTGCACGGGGGTTGTGTAAGCGGACGTGGTGGTACTTCGAAAAAAAAATGTGTTTAAAGCTTTGTTATGTCACAGTTATCTCTTGATTTCACCTCAATCTGGCTCGGAGCAAGTGGTGTCAATTTTTATAGGACTTCTCAGCGTAGTACCACTCGAATTTAAGCGAGTGGCTTTAATTGTCTATCTCAGTGTCTTCTCTATTCCATTACAACGCTTGTAGTAAGCTTCCCGCACTTCTATGCGCAAGCATTATTTCCATCGCAGTACTGTGTTGTGCTGCTCCGCGCTGCGCTTCTGCCAGATCTTAACTGCTATGTGCTTTTACATACTGCCGTCGCTTTCGTTTGCATTGATCCATTTTTTCTCTTTTTACTTATCTGTTGCGACACTTGCCTAAACAATGCAACCAGGAAATTGCAGGCGCGAATCTTTTGTGAAGTTCTGTAGAAACTCATGTCTAATTGATAGGACACTTGGACCGCTGCGGTGTGCTTGCTGCGCTTTCGTGAATCGGCATTCCTGCGGCCCGTTTTTCTGCGTCAAGATGCAGTGCCTAGTTCTTTTCTCTTGTTTCGAAGTAGTTCTGCTGTTGACGCTTTCATTGCTCATAGTGTATGTGTTACGGGTAGAGTCAATTTTTCGGCGCGTAAGAAAAATGAAAATGCATGTAGTGCCCACGAACATTTTGTACCTATTGTATACGTGCTGATTTTGTGCAGTGTGGTAAATTTGTTTTGTCTATCCTGGAATAAAATTCAAATGTCTTGATTACAGCATGACAATGCGTTATTTCTTCTCTTAGGACAGAAGTACAGAAACTGAGCAAGCATTATATAACCTTCATCTATACTTAAGGCACGCACGCAACCTGCGTATGTGCGACGCAATTAAACCCAGCACTGGCGTTGGTAGAAATTGGTATCGGGGTAAGGAGTGGGCACGTTTTTTATATGAAAGGGGGGCCGGGGAGAGTGGTCAAGTGTCATTGTGTGCTCTGTATCCCAAGGCAGGAAAAAAATTCCGGTCGGGGGGGGGGGGGGGGGGGGCGGGAACGTTTGCCACTCACTGCAATCAAAATAACGAACTGATTGCTTTTATACAGCAATGGAAGGCATGGATACAGAATAAAGGTTCAGAGAAGATGCAAGATGTTTTTATAAACAGCGAGGCGAATCATACGACAGTATGCTAAAGTACGTTTCTCTAGTCACGAGTATAAGCTGGCGTTGACTTGAAGCACACACGCCAAGGGCTCGCCAACTTGCGTCAGATGGCAATGACATGAGCCCTCAGCGATCAGAGGCCTGCTAAGGCTATTTTGAAGTCAAATTTTCCCGCTAATGCCACCAAAATGACGTCACTTTTTGACCGGTTCTTGCGTCACTTCCTGTTTATTTTTTGTTCCGCCGGAAGTGTTCCCTCCTCACACAGATGGCGCTAAGCCCCATGAGCAGCTTAAGAGCCGCCATTTTCTGAACGAATGGGCTTCTATGGAACCTTTGCTACCAGTTATATTTACCTTGGCTCCGCCGCCTCTGTATTTTTTTTAGTTGTTAGGGGAGCACAAGTTCGCTCCAATTAGCTTGTTTCACCTTAAAGACAACTGCGTCGTCCTTGGCTTCGTGACATTATGTTCCACTCCAACCTAGCCTTCGTCTGACATTTTAATACCATTACTCACCTATCACAGCCACCAGCCCTTTCATCTACAAGCGCGATCCGTGTTTTATGTTGTCTCTATGTTCCCTTATAAAGCGAAAGCTTTCTGAGGAAGGCCGATGGTTTTGCCGATGGAAAATTCAATAGGAAACTAATGCATTTTCCTATTGACCGTTTTGTTCGACCGAAAAGCTGTTGTCAGATCTCTGGACACATGGCGCGTGCGTGAAACAGGGCCACCATTATGGCCAAATGATTTCTTGGATGGTTTCTTGAAATCGTGAAAAAGGAAAAGTAAAAAACAAAACAATTCACACATCGATCATGAAGGCTGAGTACGATAGTATGCCTTTGTCTAAGAAGCAACGTATTGCAATACGTTTATACTTTTAGATTTGGGGAGGCGTTTACTTAGGGCACAAAAAATACTTGCATGGGTTCTTTCTTCGATCGCAATCGAGTATTTCAATGTTTGACAATTGATTAGACGCACTTTCAGCGAAGTTTAAAAAAACCTATGGCTTTGCCGCTTTTCTCAACTTTCTTCTGAAAGGACGTAATTTCTGTTTGGATTGATTGATTGATTGTAGGGTTTAACGCATCGACGCAACGCAAGCGATGAGGCGCGCCGTTGTGGAGGGTTGCGGATTATTTTTACCACATGGGAATATCTAACTTGCGCCGAAATCTCGTACATGCGGGTGTTTTTGCTTTTCGCCCTTATGAGAAAAGCGGCCGTTTCGACCTGGAATCAAACCTGCGTCATCGTGGTCCGCAGCCCAACTCGTTAGCTACTGAGCCACGGCTGCGTATTAGTTCTTTTTTAAATGCGGAGCATTTCTTAGGCTCGCGATGTTGTCGGCGCCGTCCACACGCTCACTGCGCGTGCGCGTCGCGTCGAGCCGCAGGTGCGCCTCTCTCCCGCATAACCTCCTCACTCTCAAAAACAGGTGCGGCAGTGCGGGAGGAGCGCGTGTACCCCGCGCGCTGCGTCGCTCTCAACAACAGCTGCAGCCATAGAGAAAGAAATACTGGTAAGAGTGGACACTCCCATAGAGCCCTGCGGCCGAATGACTGTACTGTAGTGCAGCGCACCGAGCGGACGGAGAGCCAAACTACTAACCATACTTTCGTATGTTCACTTTCGGTTTCGGTTTCGCGGACACCGATTTTGGCGGGTAGTTTGAAGGACTGGAAAGCGCTGCTCACAGCGACGGGCATCGGTACGGTATTCGGACGCTGTCATGCAATAATTAGTGTTTATTTGAATATATCATTCTCAGGCTTAGTGCCCGTGTGCTTTTACAAAAAAAAACCTTTTTCTGAAAACGTGAAATTGCAATTTACAGTACCACTCACACTTGGTTAAGGATTCTGTCGCGTGTTCACATGTTGCCGAGCCACATAAAAGAGACATACCATAAATGAAGAAATATTTATTGCATGGCACTAAACGGAACAAGTTCAAATTGTCATCATTCTTTGCAACACACATAATAAACAGTGAGTAATACACAACAGAGACAATACACAGTAGTGAGAGGAAAATACGTTTCCAGGAATGAAAAAAAAAAATTCACAAGTAAAGGTATCACAACCACACAAAGGATTTTTTCTCCACGGTAATTGAAAATGCAGAAAACCCAGAAACTCAGCCATCCACAGATTTACTTGTATCTACGACACCCTCAGACGCTGTGCGCTGTTGCAGTCATACTAAAATATCAACCATAACATAATCTAGACACTGGGATACTTGCAACTGTTTACAACTACTATCTCCGCAGATAATTTTCTTAGTCTGGCAATTTCTCCAGTTAGGATGTGAAAGAAGGGAAAAACTTTGGCTTTGATGGCCTCGCTTATTTGATGAAGGCTAATGAGATCTATTGCCTCGGGGCAACTTCAAATCAGTAGCAGTAATTGAACAGAAATCTCATTTATGTGGAGATGCACACGCAAAAGGTTAAGAGGAAAAAAATACAATCCTATTCGTTCCTTGCAAGGGTGCATTTTCCCAAGAAGCCGGGTTACCTTCCGAAAGCGTTGCCTTCCCAGTAAAGGCAAAGGGCCAGGCAGGGATATTTTAGGTGCGTGCACGTAGTCAACCGACAGGTTCCAGGCTCGATTAAGGCACACAAATTCATGCCTTCCGCTGTCAATACGAACAGTCTAATATAAGAAACAGGGAAGCAGTATATGCTTCTCGTGTATGAGACAATGGTGGCACATTACAGAATCCCATAAGCATTTGACAACGTAGGTCCCAACATGGTTCTCTTCATCTAGGCCAGTCCGACAACAGGCAGCACGTATGGTGACAAACGACATTTAGCATGACCTCTTACCCTGGCAGTCTTCATAATGTAAAAGGGTTTTTGTGAATGTACTGTTTTCACAATATTACAACTAGCAGCAACAATAACTTGCGAGTGGAGTTTGGAGACTATACGCTGTTGTTAGTGGTTTTAATGATATGAGGCATGTCAGTGATAAAAAACCGTTTGTTCCTTGAGTCAACGATAGTCTTTTCAGTGGTCACGCCTTATTGAGTGCCGAGACTTGCGTTAGATTTTAGTTGCTAATGGCAAGGTTCAAGAGATGGAATACAGTTGCGGTATCCATCAGAAGCATCAATAAGGTAGCAAGAAGCATTGCAGGCAGTCATCAATACAACTGAATAACTCTGGGAGAACAGTTGGCACGGCCACTTTTGTGAGTCCTGTGAGGGCACGATTCATGAAGTGCTTGCACCATGTTTGGTATGACGAATGCAGCTGGCTGGTTGGCTCTGTCTTGAGGGCACCTGTAGACCTGCACAGGTGATAGGTGATATAGTACACAAACTGCTTGCAATGACAGATGATATGCGAATAGTCTGTAAATTTCACTGCAACTAGTATTCAAGTATTGCCTCCAGTGCATGCCACCTATTTAAAACACAAGTTCTCTTATTCCATTCAGCAATCATGCGGTCAAGCTATTAGCAACACTTAAAATATGGGTCTTTGTAATTTCGCAACACTGGTTAGGCACATTCTTAATGCAATTCACCTATTGTTTGGGTTAACAAGAATGATAACGCTGCTCACATAGCCTGAATCCCTTTCTCTTTTTTTTGTAAAATCAGGACGAATAGCGAGAGCGAGCTGAACGTTAAACAAACCTGTTGCCCCACGGGCTCGCGAAAGAAACGCATCCCGAGAACGGGCACCTGGCGAAAGTATATTTGGGCGCTGTGTGGGCACCATGGCAAGCAGCAGTGAGCGTCGTACTGAGTACTACTGACCGCCAAAGGCCATGCCTTAAAAAGATATGACAAGAAACACACAGTACCGACTGAATAGGTGCAATCTGCGCAATACGTGTTTAATGAAATGCCCGTGTGTACGAGATTTCGGCGCACGTTAAAGATCTCCAGGTGGTCAAAATTATTCCGGAGCCCTCCACTACGGCGCGCCTCATCGCCTGCGTTGCGTCGGCGCGTTAAACCCTACAATCAATCAAATCAACATGTTTAATGAATCTAGCCAAAATATGACCAGAGAAAAGAGAGCAAACGCTGGAAAAAACGGCAAGTGTGGAACAGTTGTATGCAATGCCTGCGATACCGGAATTGATCTACGATGTAGAACGAAGACCAAATTTGAAGGTTTCAATGCACTGCGCACTCACCCCGCATCGAGCAAAGCTGTTATCTGCCGACGAAAGACGCGTTTTTACCGTACCTGGCGCGCCAAAGAAGCGACGAGCGCGCGTTATCTGCGTCGGCGAGCGGGTTCGCTTTGTACGCAGGCAGCTTGGTATGCACCCATGTGTAAAACTTACGATAAGTGTAGGGCTGCTGGTTATGCCCAGATAAGTCAAATTAATGCAGATACGGCTACTTCGCCGTGTACGTTAGCCCGGACGGCTTTGCAGCGCATCACGGCCATAATAGCAGTAACAGTTGGCCAAGCTAGCAATGGCTAGCTAGTATAATACAACGCAGCCTGCGGCTCACGTAATTCAGTGCAGCGACAGCGCACAACGCCTGCTTCGCCTACGGACCGCCGGCCGGCCGGCCACTTCCGCAACTCACAGCCGTCGTTTGCGGCACGTAAACGCTACGTGCGACGACGGGCGCGTACCGCTGGCATCCCTCAGCGCTAGATAAAACGGCACAACCAGCCTAAAATACCATTACGTCCAGCTAAAAAATGGTGTCTTACGCCTTTCCGGGGCGTTTCCAAAGCGCTTATCTTAAAGACGCAGCACTAGCTATGCCTGATTCCCTGAGGTTACGCAGTGCTCGCAGCGTTTGCAGTACAAGGAAACGTAAATATGATACGCCACACCAGCACTTTAAAAAAGAAAGTCTCACCTTTCGTTCAGGATGCAAAACCGATGTCGCAAATAAAGCGCTAGGCGTTTCCTTCTCAACAACAGAGGTTAGCACGAGGCTGCAGAAACGCACGTGCAAACGCTGCCGAAAGAGCCAAATGGCGGCTTGCGCTTGCGGCTTGGCGGCTTGGCCAGGCTTGGCGCAAAGAAGCCACAAAAATTTACATTGACAGCCATTCCACTTATTACACAAATAAAAATGTGTAGTCTAATGTGTAACAAAATTTTAAAAGTATAATATTGTGTGTTAGCTTAATTTTAAATATATAGTTTTTTACCACTTGCGCCGACTGCCGGACGGCGCGCGAGTCACGCCACTCGGCCGCGATAAGCCCGTGTGTCCACTCTTCTAATTTTTTTATTTCTCTATGCTGCAGCGGTGTGGGGGGGAGCGCGTCTGTGCGCGCATGCGTCGTAGCTCCCCGTGCGCTGCGTCGCGCTCAACAGTAACGGCGGCAGGGCGTGTACACGTGATAACGGCGTGGTGGGTGCGTGGAAAGTTCGCGCGCTTGTGTACGGAAGTGTGCGCATGCGCGTCTCTCCCCCGTACTCCTCTCCCTCGAACGCGGGCGGTGTGTATATAAGCGGCGGAGCGCGTGTTCGGAATTCAGTCAAGGGCGTCTTAGCTTAGCTTTCGCTGGACTTGACGCTCTGTTTGACGGCACCAAGCAATAAAGACAGACTTTAACTTTACACTCCTTGCCTTCGCTTCTCCTTCATTCAATAAATAAGAATAATAAAGATGAAATAACAATTAAGCATTCCCAAACCATACCCAATTACGCAACATTCACGCGATACCCCCACCACTATGCGACGCATTTACTCGAGTTCCCCCCGTGGGAAGATGCGGGCGGGTTTTTTTTTTGTTATATGTAAGGCCACAAGCAGTTCAGTGTCCTGCAGACGACTGCTATTAGCGCCAGCTCAAAGCAGCAAAAGCAACCGCCAAAAGCATAAGAAACATTGTTGCTTTTGGAAATGCTTTGTCTTATGAAATTTTTCCATAAAAATACAAACAATGGGGTTGACTGTCGGCGCTTTCTCACAACTTCCATATGAAAAGTTAGCAACCTCGATTTAAATCGAAATGTTTCCTGCTCATTGATTTTATCGCGCAGCTATTATCCGCAACTGGGGCATGTTGGCGTTGTCGGCTTTGCGTCCCAGCGAACGAAGAAAACACGGAAGAAAGGAAAACGGAGGAGGAAAGTGTGTAAAAAGTGTGAGGGGGGGAGGGAGCGGTATGCGGCAGCGGCTGCAAACGCTCCCGGCGGCGACGCTCAACGAGGTAAGACAGATAACGGAGAGGCCAACGAATATGAGCCCTCGGAAAATGGGAGGATGGAAGTATGGCGAAAGTGTGAGTGAGAGGGCACTATGCTGAGGCCGCGCCACATAAGCCCATGAGCGCTGGGTGATGCGCGTATCTCAGTCCTTCCGCGTCCTCCTTGTTGTGTTGTTCATCCGAACCACGTGACATTTGAGTGCGAGCCGCAAACACGATTTATAACAACATGCTTGTCGTCGGCAACGTGATGTGTTATAACGGGAAAGTAGCGCGCACCGCCTTGCGTTCACTGATTACACCATCAATTCATGACACGCAGCACCTACGCGCAGAGACAGAGAAGGCTGCGCCTTCGCGTTTAGAACTAATTTTTCATTAAGGGTGTGGTAACAGTCAGCCATTTTTTTCAACGTACATACACATCAGCGATGCTTCGTGGGTACGGAAACACTGAAATATCTATATCCTAAATTAGTGCCTACTAGTCAGAAAAATATATGCTTTGTTTAAAACCTAAGGAGCAGGCGTTCGCTACTTTAAAAGCAACGAATGTAACTCTGGACTTACAGCGAAGGTACAAACATATTTCAACCATGCTGTGCGAATTGTAACAATCGTTTTTTACTAGGAGTACGTTAAAAACACATCTGAATATGGGACATCTCGAAGGTAGCGCATTTAAACATGGACATTAGTGAAAGAAACGACAAACCACAGCGCTGACTTACAACTGATTTTTATTAGAACAGACACGCACTTTAATACTACAACACAAACCCATGTGACCAGACATCATACATACGTCACAATCCAGCGTATCATTTCTAAAACATGACAGGCAATAAACAGCCTGTGTGGATGAAGGCGCGTGATATATTTTACGTTGCAGAGCGATTTAAAAATCCAAACTCACTCTCATGTAAATGAATCGACGGCACACTAAGGCACCACACCCCTTTTTTTCTTATATTAAATGCAGAGCATTTCTTTAACTGACGATGTCACCCGGCTTTGTCAGCGTTGGCGTGCCTCGGCGTCCGCAACAGCCGTTCCAGGTGCGCCCTCTCCCCCACTCCCCCTCTCCAGCATCACGCTACCCTCCTCGCTCTCAACAACAGGTCCGCACCCCTCCCACTACACTATATAAAAAATAATACGTACCGGCGCCTGGTTTCGATCCCACGACCCTGCGGGCGGAATGCAAGGTACATGGTGCTCTACCCACTGCGCCACAAAGCCAACACAGAGTGGAAGGCTACGAACGCGCCTTATATCCTTGACTCATTCAAACTACGTCAAGAAGCTGCTGATACAACGCATTCACTACCACCAACTCTCCAAACACTAAGCGTTAACACAATACACCCACCCCCTATACGACGCGTTTACTCGAGTCCCCCTCGCGGGGAGATGGGCCATTTTATATGCCTCAATAATCTCGTGTGTTAACTTATCCCGGTGCGCAGATAATACAACCGTTTCATCGAACGCAGGCTCGCACTTGCACTTAGATACGTGTTGAGCTACGTGCGAGGAGGTGTCTCCTCCTAAAGACCTTTTGTGTTCCAGCAACCTGATATTGATACATCACTAGTGTCCGTGTTTAAGTGCGCTACCTCCATGATGTTCCATAAGCATTACCAACTAGCCCAGTTGTCACTTCCTCTACACATATGAATGGCGTTCATTTGGCCAGTTGACTGTCCTTCCAGCAACGCAGTAGGAGACAGGGTACCTGCATGAAACTTCAATTAGGGTAACGTTTCTGAAATGAAATTCAGATTCTGTAAGGGCGATAAATTTTTGCTCCAGAAATTACAAAATTTGTTGCACCAGCTAGTGCCATGTCCTCTCGTTAGTTATCTTGGCACCTAGAATGATCTTTCAAAAGGAAAGATACTAATACCGCTCAGAACCGAAGGGGTGTTTGCGATACGAAGCCACACCACATTATGCATATTTCCGTTTAGTACAGTGAGCGAAGCAGGTTGCAAGTTTCATAGTTCACATCTGCGTTTTTTCTGAATATTGAGTTGCGCTATAACGTCAGAGGGCGTAACCAGTGCAATGCATAAGGCAGCACAGCTGCATATATCAGGTGGAGAATTATAGTTGTGGAAAATAAAGCGGGAACGAACAACAACTACTACAAGACGCGAAATAAAATTGGTGTTGTTTGCTTGCTTTTGCTATCACCGAGTATTCTGCCATCAAAGTACAACACGCTAGATCCAGCGTGTATGTGAAGCCCCAAGAGACAAAGAAGTATTATACGAAGAAACGGAAAGCGACTAGGAAGCGAAGGACAGGGTTTCCTCGATTCAGCCGTCCACTCCAAGCCATGTCTCCCCAGTGACGGCGACATTTGAAGGGAACGTGAATGAAAGTAACACGAAGACAAAGAAATCCATCCGGGGCAGAATAGGGTGGGGAAGATAAAGGAAGGCTGGTCAGAGAGTTGGATCCTGAACAGAATTTTGAAGAGATTTAGAGCATCGGACCAAGCCGCACAGTGACCCTTCAGTGAATCTAACGATTTTCGATGTTAGCTGAGTCGCAGTTGGTCAATAGTACTTCTGAGTCTCTCCTGTGATAGTATTCAGTCCGGAAGTTGGCACCGAAAGAAAAAAAGAAGCGAACGGTAAGTTGAAATAGCCGCAAGCGGAGCGGAGCAGAGTAGCTTGACATTGCAGTGCTTCGGAAGTGAAACAAATCCGCTGCTACTAAACACGCACCATTTATCAAGCACGCGGGATGTGTAGTCCCCATGTGGCAAGACATTTGCATAACCGCAAGCCATAAACATAAACTAGGGCCCTTCCGCTACCCACCCTGACACTTCATTTAGCATGAAAATCGCAAACCATGTTACCTATCGCCCCATCTGCGTGCTGTTGCGATAGGGCGTTTTTTAAGATAGTCGAATTTGCAAGCTATCACCACGCTATTTGGAAGCGTAAAGAGATCCGGTGCGAGAAAAACAAGAAATTGATACGGTTTTGCGCACAGTTAAGCTTCAGCAGTGAAAGTCGCCAGTGGAGATTACTTGTTTAAGGCAAGTTAGTATGTTCCGAACAAAATATTCATTAAAAGGTGTTTGGACAGAAGCGTCCTTTTGAACATTTGTTCTTGACATTAGTTTAGTCTTCATTTTTTATATTTTAAAAAAAGTTTGATTTTATTTATGAGACTCGCAGCTTTTGATATTTTTAACTGAGAGAGTTGTAACCGCAAATGCACCGGGAAGGCCTTCCCGTATTATCCTCGTACGGATGTCACCGACTCACCGCTGCACCAACGTGAAAATTGCCATGAACCCAATGTTAGTTCTTTCGTGGGAATCCTGCCGCCACCTGATGATGGGAGCCTTGATGTACCTTCTGTCTCGAATTCGCCACCACGCACTCATGGATTGAACCACGTGTGGTGTCAACCTTTTATTACTCGCTTAGCAGAGAAACAAATGTTCTGTTCAGATTCAAATTCAAATTCAAGGGTTTCTGTCCGCCATATGGGCGTGTTCTCCCTTTCCGCACCCCGACTGCAGCCGCGCCATGAGTCCACAAACGGAAGGCACGACCACCGGCTGGACCAGTGACTCCTCCGTGAGCAGGTGTGATTTTCTGATAGTATCTTCCATGTATTATATCGTCGAGTTCCGCATTATTTCTCGAGTAGCCGCCTTTGCAGGGAAACCATTCGTCACTGATATGGAAGAGAAAAAACATCTCTTGAAGACAGTATTGATGGCTGAGTTTACGCTATGGGGATGCATGCCGTGTTGGCTTCCTAGTCGGTGAAGGATGTGTGAATTGATATGTTGTTTGAGAAAGAGAGGCTGCCATTGCAGTCGCTGCGGGTTCTATGACACAGAATCGAAATCGAGTGCGCACCATTCGGAGCATGCAGTGCACATAAAAGCAACATACTCACGCTTCTTTGAACGATAGGCACGTGAAACCAACAAGCAACGTGCTTTGAGAAGTAGTTAAGTTCGTGTCATTGACGGTTAGTCAGCGCAAATGATTCGGAGATGCGCAGTGTACGCGGCATGCTTTATTGTCTTCAAGTATGCCCTCTGTACCATTGTATGCCGTCCTCATATCTGTTCGAGTGTGAGCACCTGCAGTGAACTAATAAATGTTTGGTAGCAGATATAAAGTACATAAGCAAGGCAGCCTTGCTTTGAGCACATATTGCTCTACAGCGGCTAGAGAAACGGGAGAAAGGTGTGTAAAAACCTTATATTTTTATTGGGGCCTAATTTCCTCACCCATTCATTTGTTCATGTGCTTTCGCAAGCGCGTCAGACTCTTAAAGTCTCTTGTTTTTTTACCAGGATTTTTATTTCCACTCAGAGTGCCGGGAGCAGTGGCAGGCGTCTTACTTAGATGTTGCGGGTTTTAGCAAGAGGTCTTCCGGCCACTAACATTATTCAAACTGACCCTTCTGTAGCTGACTTTGAATGTCGGGGCTTTCAGAGATGTGAAGAGCATCATTTATACAAGGTATATCATCTACTGTTTGACGCTTCGAGATATAGCATTCTACGAACACGCTCATTAGGCAACTCTGACAACGATTACAGGTTGTACAAACGTGTCGATCGCACTCTGTCCAGATTAAAACCTGTGCAGGCCATGGCCTTGTAGTCGTAGGGAGTGTCAAAGGCTACATAGTCCCCTCTTACCGTCTGTTCTCGATTATTACCCTGCGCGTGAAATTACTTGTCACAGTATTCCTGGTCTTCAGGCTATAACCCAAGGAAAAGAAATTGTATGCACGTATTTGTAATATTTGTTTGTATGTCGGCGATAGGTGAAACGATTGACGTAGAGCTGGCTACTCTCCTCAAACGTGCAATCCTTAAGAAAAGTTTCAAGTGCCAGGTTGATAAATGACATATTACAAGTCCAGAGTGGGCTTGTCTGGTAATCTTCAATACAGACAAAATGAGGATCACTACATGCCTTTATCATCAGTAAAAACGAAACCTCCAAACACCAGCGAAAGAAAGGTGATCTCTCTTATAGCGATAATGTACCCGTCCTTCTGCGGCTGAGAGGTATATTGGGGCTTCGTGCTGATGTATCGCGGATTCCTAGTCCATGGCATCGTCTTATGCCTTAATTCTACTGACTGCTTAACAGCTTTTTTGTACTGTCTCCCAGCCCTGCGCGCAATTAAAACTCCCAATAAATAAAAGCTTCCGCTAAGTTTACTAAAGTCTCAGGCCAGCTCATTACCGCTTCAGTCGTGAGCTCTGGCATGCACGTTTTGAGACATGCCGACAAGAAAATAGAGCCCTTAACGGACAATAGACGTTTTATTCCGTTTCTAGGAAGCCACCGCCAGTCTGTGTTAATGTACAAACATGAAGGGGCTGAAGATGAAGTGCACGAGACGGGTGCAACCTCGAAGCAGGCAGCGAAGGCCCAGCGCCACCATTTATCAGCAAAGGAGCTCGCAACATAGTCATGGGACCTCCTGCTTTATGAAGCAAGAATAGTTCTGACTAAAAATACTGATTCCGATTCCGATTCTGAAAAATAAACTTAGACACCTTATACGTTTTTAATGAACAATGAAGCAGAGTCTAACGAAACAAGAAGCAAGTCCAACCACTGTTGATAGCATTAAAATATCAGAGAAGATCGCTAAACGGCGACGTTGACACAACGAATTGTGTTTCTCTCCTCTTGTCTGGTACGGCTTATTACGGCCCCTCCTAATGCTTGAGAACGTGCTATGCGTTCACTTCTTGGGTTGCCTAGAGTTGTTGCTGACTCTGTGCTTTACCTCGAGGCGCCACTGCTTCAAGTTGCGAAGACATTGCAAGAGTTGTTAGTAAAAACGTCCCTCAAGATTTTGGACTCCGCAACTGGTAGAGCACATGTACACCCTATTTTTACAGCAACCCCTCACATTCTTGACGGCGTATGGCCCACGTTGGACGTCCTCAGCTGTTGTTTCCAAATTCAATCCTCTTCCAACTCGTTTCTCATTTCATTTACAGACGACCACAGAAGCGGCGCAGGTCAGCTGCAAGGTATGCACGTGTTCATTAACGTAGAATTAAACAGTTTCACACAAGCATCCAACATTTTACTTGATACTAAGTAACATTGATAAGCTTACGGTTTGACAAAACCTTGTCTGGGGTAGGTCACAATATTTGTACTTAAAACGGGGGTGGGGGGAAGGGGGTCTTGACGACCAAAGGTTAATTGACAGTTTTGCTTCCACATCTTACAACTGAAAGAAGTACGGAACTAGACGCATGTCCTTTCATAGCTTTTACTGTACCTTACTTTTACGCGAGCTGTGGATGGGGCATATTGGCAAACATTCTCGCTGCCGACTAGGAAACAAGAAAGAGCCGACACGTCTTTCTAATAAATAAACCTTCGGTAGTGATCCCCCTACTTTGAGCAATGTGACGGCCTCCATTTTAAAATTTTCAATCATTGATCACTGGTGCATTTCAGTTGAACCTATGCCTTGGCTTTTTTTTTTGCATTGACTTATTCTGATATCCTAACAGTACTGCTTTTTTACCCGTCTGAAACACTGCTGGAGTAGGCACAGATTACGGTCATTTTCCTCTGTAAACAATGAGTGTTTCTTGGCAAATTACTTTTGCAGCAATGGAGACGAGCAAGAAAGCCTCGCTCAAGCTGCCGTGGAGCACCTTGGTGCTTTGAGGTCTCTCAGGGCAGCGCAAAACAAAGACGAGATTTATTACTTTTGCATGCGCCTCGACGCACGGCTGCGAACCCTGCCCCGAGATGTGGCCGAAGACCTCATCAACAGTATCGAAAACGCAGTACACGATACTTCAAAGCAGTGCAAGGCAGCCATGCGTGACAGTCACCAGTAGAAGGATGGCAAGTTGAGACAGGAGCAAAAAGGAGGGGTGATGGTATAGGTTATGTACAGGGTATAGCACTGTGCCGTCATCCCTCCTCTTTGCCGTCGCCTCACTGTTTTTTTTTTGCAATAATCAGTGAGTAGCAGTCATTTGCTCATAAGTTCCAAATATTTTTTGTGGTTGTGACTGACCAAAGAGGATTTTTGTAAGAATGTTTTCTTATCTTTTTTTTGCAATAATCTGTGAGTAGCATAGCAGTCATTAGCTCATAAGTTCCAAACATTTTTTGTGGTTGTGACTGACCAAAGACGATTTTTGTAAGAATGTTTTCTCTTCTTTTTTTTTGCAATAATGAGTGAGTAGCAGTCATTTGCTCATAAGTTCCAAACACTTTTTGTGGTTGTGACTGACCAAAGAGGATTTTTGTAAGAATGTTTTCTTTTCTTTTTTTTGCAATACTTAATGAGTAGCAGTCATTTGCTCATAAGTTCCAAACATTTTTTGTGGTTGTGACTGACCAAAGGGCATTTTTGTAAGAATGTTTACATATGCTGTTGCTGTGTTACGTACTACAATTTATTTCATGCTGTGTCCTAGGCATGTTTTCAAGGTTGTGCATATACAGCAAGGCACTTGTTTTTTGCAAAGATCTTGTTTCACTTCGCTAGTCACCTAGCTATTCGTGCAATGCTTGAATGCAATAACTAAAAATGAACTTGCTCTATTGATCTCAGTCCACCATACACAAGCAACGCATTTATGTAAGCTTTCCCATATCAGTGTCTCATATCGGTCCCCTTTTCAACACTCCACTCTGCAACACGGGTTCATAGTGTTTTGCGATAAATTTGTGACTAAGACCGAACAATACTTCCTGTGATAGTTTTGTTGAATTCTCCACATATTCTCTTGATGTGTTATTCAGCAGTCTTTTTCATGTCATACATTGGACTTAGACATGTTTTCATATATAGCAGGACAGTGACTGTATTTTCTCCCTTTTCCAACGATTGTATGTCTGTATTATTAACCTTCGATACAGATTTGTGGCGACTTTGCTGCCACTAACTTTTTTGTTACATGCCATGACTGTGTACAATACAATAATAAGAATAATAAGTATGCATGCCCAACCCACATAAATTGCTGCATTGTTTACACATATGCAACTATAGTAGTCTTTTGTCACTCCAGCGAAACAAAGAAATATTACAAAAAAAATGACCTTGTCTTATTCTTGGGTGCATGCGATCATGCGATCTTGCCAAGGGAGTTGCCCAGCTGATACAAAGTGATGTGCCAGCTTGCTCCGTACGGCTTGAGAATAGCTAGGTGAAAGCATTCTGTGAGATTAGTGCCTTTAGCATCACAAATTTAGATGAAATTTTTTTAAGGTTGCAGTGTGTATAAAAACACGACGAGGCCTTTTGTCAATTATACCTGTTTTAAAACAAAATGCAACTACGGCTCTTCTGAAATGTGGCTAGGCCAATGACCAGCAAAAAAAAAACACTCAGCACCAGCATTTGTCGTACGAGTTCACTGTCAGTTCAACACTAGTTTTCATAAGCAACCTGTGTTGAAAGCAGTGCTGGAGCTACAGAGATGTACTTACCGTGTAGAGTTGCAGCCAGTCATTGGTGGTGCAACAAGCACAGCACTTGTGCGAGGGTCAGCACTCCAGTGACCCGGGGTCACCCGTCCTTCCCAGTCCTCGCTGTCGACCATGCCAGCTGAACAATACGAGCGTGACGCCACTTCACTCGTCTTCATCATGAAGTTGTGCAGGACAAGGCAGGCGCCGATGATGCGACAACTGTTTTCGTCCTTGGCCTTAAAAGGCCTCCGCAAAATCCTCCACTTTTGGGCGAGGATTCCGAACGCATTTTCTACTACCCGCCTTGCCCTGCTCAACCTGTAGTTAAACAGGCGGCGCTCAGTGTACTCCTGGCTGGTGCCTTGGTGCAAGACTACGAGAAATAAAATGAGGAAGGTGTGTACACTTTCAGTATGGCATTTCTTTTTGTGGAATATTACCTCTCTTCGGATACGGCCGCATCATAAATCCCTTCAGAGGGAACGCCTCATCCCCCACAAAAAAGTAGGGAAGTTGCCCCTCGTCCCCCACGTTGCTGGGGCATGGCAAGGGGAACGTTCCGTCCTCCAGTTGCTCCAGGAGCCGAGACCGCTGAAAGATTCCTCCATCGCAGTCACTGCCATGGTGGCCGAATTCAACGTACAGAAACCTGCACACAAAAAACAGCGGTACCTTCAGTTCCAACTCCAACAGCTCCCCAATAGTGTAAGCAACCGCATAATGCCATTTACTCATTAGTAGCAGCACACCTTACCTGTACTGCGCGTCACTGATAGCAAGCAGAGACTTGCTGAAGGCACTTTTGTAGTTGCGGTCCAAGCTCGCAGAATTTGGAGGACATTCCACGTTAACGTGCTTCCCATCGATAGCACCCATGCAGTGGGGAAAATTCCAGCGCTGCTCGAAATCAGCTGCAATCTGAACGTGAAAATAAAAGAACAGCAACTTATCAAATTGGCAGTGCATGACTAGTTGTGACCAACATCAACTGAAGGCTAATCGTATGAACACAAAATGGAATTAGCTGCTAATATTACCAACATCAACTGAAGTCTACTCGTATGAACACAAAAGCTGTTCAAGAAAATGTATGAACACGGAAGCATAGGCTGTTGAACCAATTTCTTGCCTTGATCTACTCGTCAGCTGTTTGTGGTGAGACGAGGTACAGAGGCTTCAGGATGTCCCAGAGGGCCGCGCAGACGTCCGCGACCACATCGCACGTGGTTGAGCGGCCCACCCGGAAGTCGAAAGAAATGCTGCGAAGTGTACTGCCGGCAGCTAGAAACCTGCGACGACGAGAGGGAGAGAAAGCGCAATGAACAGAGCTCAGTCCCATTAACAGCTTCGTGATCAGCCGTACACATCGACGCGATTCGCTGTGGCATATTTCTCACCTCAACGTTATGGCCAAGCGATCGTGAGCGGAGATCGCGTCTCTGAAGTTGGTATCTTGCTTTGAGATTCGGCTCCGTACCAGCTCAAGCAGCTGGTCGAAAGCCTGAGGCGGCATTCTGATGAAGCTGTAGGAGAGGGGAACATATACAAGATCCTGCTTGCAGCGGTTTTAAGGATTACAGAGGCAGAAATAAAGAAAAAAACTTACTCTCTGAAGTACTCCAGGTCGTGCGCGCGAAGCTCTGGGAGGAGACGGCTCGCGTGTCCGGCAGCTTCTCGGGAGCGCAAATACGGCCGCACCCAAAACCGCCGTTTTTTCGGCAGGGTAACAGCCGCCTTTGCAGACAGCGCCGCCGAAACGAGCAGTATAGTGGCGATCTCTTCCTCTTCGCTCAGCTCGTCGGGATTCATGGCGCAGGAAGAAGGGCTCAGCAGACCAACGTAGAAGCGTTGTTGCAGACAGCACCCGAGAGGTAAAAAGCGCGCGCAACTCCGGGATATCTCGTCCGCGGCGAGAACTCTCGAGAAGGGATGGGGGCGGTCACTACGATCGCGTCGCAAGTGAGAGCGCTGCTCTTTGGCTCCTACGCTCGTCGCGCATCGTCGCGCGACGAGGCGCATCGCCAGTGGGAATGTGCCTTTAGGTGGCGCTGCTCTACCTGTACGAAAAATTTGACAACCATAACTGCGGCACGTATTCCGAGACATCTCTCACTCAAGGGGGGATCCAACGTTACCAAGGATGAACCAGAGTAGGCCGACTTAACATTGAGACGACATTTATTGCTTTGTGTGTCCCGCCAATGTGAAGTGGCCCTAACAGCGATGAAGAGCCGCTTTCCAAAATTGAATTTATATCTGGAGATGTCAGAATTGACAGCATCAGACGCATGACTGCTTCTAATCCACCCGAATGCTTCGATAACCCCCGTTTTTCTGAGTACATCATGGCCACCCGAACACTCATATGCTGGTTCGTAAAATTATTTGGCTTCCACCATCCCTACAGGGCGTATGTGTCGTCTTTTAATTGATTTTTAACACATTTTAACTGATGAGACGAATCTCAAGACCTGAGAAATCTCCCTCGGGGGTAAGTCTATTACCCCTAAGAAGAATATTCCGCGTCCGGCTTTTAGCATTGTTTTCCCACGCTTTCTTAATGCGCCAAACAGCCCACTTGCTCTTCATTTTACCTTCTGGAAAGTGTAAAATAGCGATGCATGAATGGGCCGCCCTCAACAGAACAACAAGTAAGCATTGGAAGAACATACTTGGTGGAACTATTAATGAAGACGGGTTTTGTTTTGGCAAATTTAATGCAGATATTTTGGCCTCTCTGTAAGAATGTCTCTCTGCCCCTCGATTCTGACGCCCGGCTAAAAGTTAAACAAGACATTTAGGCAGGCAAAATATTTCCAAACTACTAATTCTGATGGAAATTTCATACTTATCAGTACTGTTCGGCAAAAAAACATTAAGCCCACTTTAGGAAAGGCATCACTAGAACAGCAATGTTTGCATTGTTTTTCTAATTAAAAATACATATCTTGGGAAGTTCTTGGATAGCAAATACAGAAATACCCTTTGAAAAAATTCCAGTCACCTTAAAATATAAAAAGTGCTCGCGGCGCTCTCTTGTGGGACTGTCAGAAGTAAAATCATTGCAAAACCTTCCATTAGATTGCGCAAGCATATTAACGCGGCAAAGGTGAATTCACTCGAGCACACCTGTACCGTCTTTATTTTGGGAGTAGCCACCCAGGACGGGAAGTGTGCGAGATGTTTCCAGAAAGAGAATAGAGGCATTTGCGCGGCAAGAGGTCATCCTCCTTTGACGGCATTTGCAGCAAAGTGAGGAAATGCGGGGACAGTTGTTTATTACGCACACACTTTTTGGAGCGTATTTTTTGCCCAGCATTGCTGGAAATAAGTGTCAAGAGCATATAATATATTCCTAAACAAACAAAACTTTGTTTATTTGGGTAAAGTGCCCTACATTGTGGCCAAAATAAGTTTTATATGCCTTTGTGACGTTGTGTCTGCTCTCAAATCTTAAATGCATTTGTTTTCAGCAACAATCTGAAAGTTGCTGTACGCTGGGCAATTTTTTTTTATTTTTGACTTTTCACCACACACTCCAACATTCTATCCTCAAATAACTATTACCGTCATTCGCGATATTCGTCTAACCACAATTCACTAAAAAGCCACAGCAAACAGCTTTCAGTTAGAAAGAGCTTCTGCAGAGAAAAAAACACATTCCTTTATGCGTCAAACCGCATATTTACAGCCCACAAACTGTGCCCTCCCGCGATTTGAAGAAGGTACATATCAGCGGTATTTTTTTCGAATTTAGAAACAATTTCACCTTTTCAACTCAGAGACGTCCTATGCTATGCCTGTTTCAAAAGCTTGTCTTGTGTAATACAACCTGGTATAATGGGTCGTTACAAGACGGGATGTAATAACATTAGGTTCCAAACGTTGGACGCCACAAAAGGTAGGTACTAAGCTGCTGTGCGCGTGTTATTACTGATCTCAAATAATCCGGTTGTATAAAGGAACACTTGCGGTAAGCTGCCATATAACAGCAGTCTGAAATTGTGTTTACCTTCATGCGTTTCGCTCATCTGAACTTTACCCCAACCGAACTTCGGTTTTATCGTAAGAATAGCCTTACGATGCACTTAAAGCAATAAAGAGATTAAAACGTGAGCACGATAGTCTAATACCGGATCATTCCAGTAAGAAGCTTACATTTTCATGGAATGAAAGCAAACGCTAGAAATAACGCCGAAACAAAAACATACTGCTATATAAGAAAAAAAATCCCCATCACCAGGCAGGGTAAGTGCACCTAGATAAATACGCGATAGAGATGAGTGCGTACTTCAAAACAGGATTTGGTACGGTACTTGTTTAATACGAGGAACGTTTTTCTGGTCCCTGCATGAAATTACTTTATTTTTTCAAAATTGTGGTTCCACCGAAAGAAATCAACCCACTCTTTCCCCTACATTACACCACTCTCTACGTGCTGGGTGGGATAACTGCTATGTTTCGCTGTACTGCACGGCCACCGCCCCTTCTGTCAGAGGCGCATCGTATTGAAGAGGGTGCTTTGACACCGTCAGATGCCCGGAGGGTTTTGAATTTTAAACAAGATCTCTCGCAAGCAGCATGATCTGCATAATTGGATAGCCGGAACTTTCATTAGCTACAGGAGAGCACTGTCTTAGTTGTGTGTATATAACTTTGTAAAATGCTTGCGTGATAAATTAAGAAGCGTCACTTCAAGAATAACAGAAAATATATAACAGCTGCTGTGGCACTGTCTGTTTTGTCGTTACAAAAGGGCAGTGAATGTTAGCAACGCTACGTGCGGGACAACACTTCGAGTGAAGGGGTGCTCTCTCCTCTCTGCTGAGTACAACCCAATACGTAGGTGGTTTCGCAGGTGTGCTTAGCAGCGGTTGTCAATAGCAGATGAATGCGCGGTGTACTGTATATGTATATAATCGTGTGGAGTGCTTGCTTGATAAATTCCTGAAAGTCACTTTAAAAAAAAGAAGTATTCAAACAGCATGTGCAGTATGTATAAATACTGGGTATTTCATCTACCGAGTGGCAGGGTATTTCAGCCATGGTGAGCCACCGTGTGTACAAGCATGCACTTCGACCAAACACGGTCGCCTGTGACCTCTCATTCGAGTGCATCGTGTGTGCGGTTTATTGGTGGTTTTTCACCGTATGACGTTTTCGCAAAATGTGGTGTCGTTTAGGCGTGCTCCTCAATGAGCAAGTAAATGAAACGCTTGGAGTATCCTGAGCAACTTATCGCTTTATAACCCTGTAACGTCAAGATAAATAGCAGCACTGTTTACCATCATGCCAATCGATAACTTGAGCTATCTTAAGCTCCAAATCTGGCCTCCTTCTAAGCTTTGATGAATGGCTTTCTGACGCGATAGTACTTTCAAATAGAGATTAGCTGAAATCCTGTTCACCTGACACTCCATACGCCTGTTTGTGCTACGTGATGGCAGTCTCTACCGTTGGGATGTCGGTTCTGAAGGGACAAACCTTCTATTATTTCGATAACTGCGCTGAGTTGCGCTTAAGCATCTTCAATATATTAAAATGGCGGGCAGTTTGGCGTAACCTGTACTTATGACTGCTTGCGCCGCAAATTCTACTGGGCTGGCTTCTACCATCCCGGTGGGATCTACGTCTCTTTTTGCGTCAGGAGCCAGCGCCGAAAGACGCGGACCAGGCTTTCAACCCGAAACGTATATTACAGGATATCCCTGCAGAACCTTTTTACCGGCTGTCTTAGATCTTATCGCCCATTTTCATGGGTCCACGTCTGGAAATAAGTGACCCGCAATCGCAACAGGTTACGACACGCACTATGAAATCAGGCTTGTACTTCCGACAAGCTACATAACGGATCTGAGCTGATTTTCTGCTTCGCTACCTTAGTCTAAAAGCACAGCTGAAGACTAAGGCCATAGCAGCGTTGCTCAAGCTCTTTTGCTCAAACTGTACATAGGAGTAATGACTCTAGAAATCAGCCTGCATATAGACGAACACAAGAAATAGAGGAAATACAGACAACGGTATGAGAGACAGCAGTGCGTCGTGCACTTTCTGTCCTGTGTTCGTCTAAATGCAAGCTTATTCACATCGGATATGCGTACATAGCCTTTATATCTCTTAATAAACCTCTTAACCATCCCCCATGGTTCGTATCATCTTTGTGTGGACCCGATGCAGCAGTTCATACATACATACATACATACATACATACATACATACATACATACATACATACATACATACATACATACATACATACATACATACATACATACATACATACATACATACATACATACATACATACATACATACATACATACATACATACGGACAGACCGACATACTGAATCTTGAAGCATGCGCCGTATCTACGGTGCTCCGCACTCCTAAGAATTAACGGTGTTCAGAGTGTTCTGTTCGTTTTTTTTAATAATGTAATACCCAAAAGAATAGATCGTTAAGGGGAACCTGTAAATAAACTCTAGATGTACCATAGGCAAACGGTGAAATGCCAAAAGTAAACGTCAGCTTCGCGGTTAAGTGCGACGTGAAGGCCTGAAAACGTTGCAACCTTGTTTCCCGGTGTCATTCAAGAAATAATTGGTACACAATGTAAAGTGATGTAAATAGATGCAAATGGAGGCGTACAAAAGTTTGTTGATTTCTCATTCTCTGCCTAACGGTTTCTGCCAATTTTAAAGGCGTTATTGGAACCGCGCCTAGCATTTGTTCGTTGTTGTGTAAGAACTAATTGCTTATAATGATGACACGTCATGACTGATACGTGGGAAAACATTCAAGCACTGAAGTGGCATGTTTTCAACAACTGGAAACTTTATGAACCATTTATTCTTATTTTCCGCGTTTGCGTACTAACTGAATATGGAAGGCACTTTAAATGAGGCATATATATAGTGAGGCAGATATATGGTGAGACAGATATATAGTGAGGCAGGATGGGTTGCAGACATTTAGTGAAGCAATTTTTCTTTGTCTCTTCAGGAAGGCTTTGGTACGACCTCCTACTGGCATCGCGCTTTGCTGGATTTTACACTAAACTAGGTAAAGCTGCTTATCCCCACCTTATGGCCCCCGGTGCCCACAAAATAAGCCGCGGAGGAGAAGAGGTTGGGGCCCGGCGAAGGTAAACCATTATACACTCGCTTATTCTGACCCGGCCCGAAGACTCGGCTGTGCAGAGAGTTGCAGGGAAGCGGGGGTGCCTTGTGACGCTCAGTTTCGTTTCTGTGTATATCACGGTCAATTGCTTAGAGCTAGTGCTGGCATTTTTGCCACGAAAAAGAAAAATCTAACGCTTCCTCAGTACTTCTCGTATTTCTGGACGCTCTCACCATAGCTCACTGTTCTGAATAATCAACAACTATGCCAAACACAACGCCCAAGAAATGTCAAACCAGTTCATTTGACCCCAGTTATGTTACAATAAAAGCTTCGCCAAAGGTGGATAAGCACCTCTAATTGGTGAAGTGATCCGCCATTGTTTTGGACTTCACAGCCATAATAACGATTCCTTGTCTTGTGAGGATCGCAGGCCCATCACCACCTAGCTTAGCGCGTGAGACATCATTACTACTATGTGCTTGTTAAAAGTCCTTTTTTCTACCGGCAGCCTAGTTAGAACTGCTAGAAGAGGTACTAAGCGGTTGTGAAGATCAACATCCTTTTCTGGTTATGTAAAAATGGAGAATAGTTTTCTCCATTAAAATATCTGCAGTTAGAAGTCCCATCTATGTGGTCAATATCACGTCGCTGCCATCCACAAAACCATGCGCAGGGTGACGAAAATGGGCATAGTCACACGAGCTGGAGTAGGACTTCCTATATTTCCGAGGTTCCCCTTTAATGTGAAGAAAATACCTCACTGAGCAGATTCACCGATTTGGACTCACCCTTTCAATGCCGTTCTCACTTTAGTTTTGTGCCATTTCGCTTGGGTTTACTCGCAAGAATTTGGTTACAGCCATCCACGCCTATGTCTTAGAGACAATGCGCGTACCCTGTTAGCCGCTCTTCTCGAGCTTGTTTGAGCTGTACGCACACGAAAGAAGCGCCTTTTCTTCCAACCCAACGCATAGTACGCACTTTTCTTCTACAAATTCTTATGTTTCTTTTGGCGTTAATCTCTTTTTTTTTCTCGAAATCATAGTTTCCTGAATTGGACAGAGTCGCCCCGAAAAAGCTCGCGAACCGGGTCAATCCCCCAAGTGGGCATGCGCCACAAATAAAGGAACAACAATGACCACGACGACGACAACGATTTTGTGGACTGCAGAGGATTGAGCGACTGAGCAGGCAAGGGTGGGATCTCGGGTGTAGGACTCCGAGTAAAGAAGCACATTTCGAGGGCCACGGTGCTGCTCGTGGGAACTGAAGCTGGGCGCGGGGGTCCAGGTAACACACATAAATAAAGGCCCGGTTCTTTTATAAGTGTAGGGTTCTCACGCAAAAAACTTCTATGATTGGAAATAGGCGCTAAGTAAACAAGCACGACAGACGGACGAACGAGGGCAAAGTGCTGAACTCACAACTAAAAGTTGATTACGTGAGTTTGTTGATGTACAACTGAAGATCGCATGTGATAACATGTGTATTCACTTTTGCTATATTCGGAAACCTTCTTGTTCAGGTTGTTATGTATAATGTTTTGCTCCTTAATAAACTTTTACTTCTGAGTTAACGCTATGCTGTCACTTATGCCCCTATTGTGCTTGTTTACTTGGCGCTGATTTGACATCATGAACTTAATCCACCTTGCTCAACTTGCCGTCCTTCTACATAACATTTATACCTGCATAACCGAGGAGTCTCTTAAAATTCAATGAACAATTGTAACATTGCGCAGCCTTCATCCCTAGGTAAACAATACCAGGAGAAACCATAACCATGTACGTGTATAACAAAAAACACAAGTGAGCAAGCAGAGTGCTGTTAACAAACTAAGTGCCTAGACTCGCCGAAGGAAAAAGATGTACCATACGTAGACATTTGCAGCACTTGAAACTTTGAATACCGAGTTGTTCATCCACTAAGTCGGCTTCGCTAGAAGCTGCTCACACAGTTCATTATACAAAACAGCAACGTTAAAACCATCACAAGATGTAACTGGCTTCTTCTTTGCATGCTGATAGCGGCGTAATTTATCTGATACGTGTACCTCGATAAATGCACCAATGCACTTCGTAAACATGATAAAGTTGGACGTTGTTTACGCAACCATTTCGCCCACCCACCCATGCGCTGTTTACTATCGATGCGGAAGTGTAGCTACGTGCACTAAAAATCGAGCAAATGTCTCGCCACTTATCTTTGCGGCGCAGTTGCGGCGGAGTTTTCTGTGTACACGCGACAGACGGATTTTTTTTTCGCTTTCAGTTGTGTAAAACTTTGATTTAAAAGGATTATTCTAGTGTATTCTAAGCATTCGCGGTGAACAAAGGAAAATTCTTTTTGTTTAGAGCTGGCGGAATGCTTTACCGCTAAATAAAAGCTGCGCTTTCGTTCCCTTTTTTTTTTCATCTTGTTTCAGACCCTGCTTTGCCTTCTTTTATTTTATTTTTCTTCATTGCCAATTATTCTTGTGAATCCCGTAAGGCGGCTATTTCTAGCACATTGATTTAGATTGGTGGTGGAGTCTAACGTATTGAAGCATTCCACTTGATGATCCTAAAGATTGTTTCCCGGTGAGATAACTAGGCCTCCTTTGTGCGCTTTTCCCCGAAGATGTAGGGCGTCCTCGTACTTACGACAGCACTCTGAAAGCACCAAGCTCCATCCAAGGCTGGTTATCTTGCAGTCGTACGGTGGCGCCGCATTATTCTCCACATCTTTTCTATCTTTTGTTTGCCAGAGGTATCCGTTCGCCATGCGGGAATCGAAAAAATAGTGAAAGGCCATCTCAAGGAGGGACAACTCTTTTGAGCCAATCTCGTTTATCTCTCAAGGATTGTGCGGGTGCCTTCAAGATGCCATTCGGCAACTACTTCAATGTTTCTAGGGCTGATTTGTTTAAGACCGCGCATGCCGCGTGGCCGCCTGCAACTTTGCTAACGACTGGCGTGGGCGACGCGACGAGCATATGTGCGCTGCCTTGAGGATCACGGAGGCTTTGGTTCATATCCGGGTATTAAGGCTTGAGCATCAAAAACGTCCTGTCAACATCACTCGCATTTACGCATTTCCCATTACGCAACTGTGCTGCTGCGCGTGTCTAACAAATACTAGTTAGTAAAGGTAAACATATGCTTCCGGTTTTAGCCGCTTATATACTTGGAGCTTCTGGAAAATGTATTTTTTGGCACTGGTGTCGCGTAATGCGCCAAATTGGGCATAGGTGAATAGTATGCATGGCTTCAGAATTAGCATTGTGAAAAATTTAGGTGAAACACTTCTTCTCTACAGAGATACATCTGCGCCTGTAATGTCAGTGGAATATTGAGGTCACAAGACGTAATAAAACTCGTCATTTAATAAACAGGAGTGTTTACAGCAAACAAAATGTTCGAGGCATGTACCCTGAATCATGAAAAACTATAACAATGGCAAGCGGTAATTCCGTCTTCTGGTGAATACGCAAAACCTGTGGGAATTTCTGCACTTCAAACAACAATTATAAGCAACCGAAAAATCTCCCCCAAATTGCTTCAGGTTCACCATGGCCGGTGAACTAATACAAGAGTCCTCGTGATTTAACTAGTAACGGTACCACAAAGTTGAAAAATAAACTTTAAGAACACATCTTCTCGATGTAGTCACCATCTGTGTTCACAGACTGTCCTCGTATTGCAACCATCTTACTTACTTTTGCGTCACTATTTTCTTTGTTCCTGCTTTTTGAGGTGGGCACCTACCCCGGGTTTGCATCGTCAAGCATACAGGCGTTTACCCCTAATATGCCTTCCACCTTACCTAAGTGCTTAAAGGAGCCATGAAGAGAAAACACAAGTTTGGTTCATTCGAAAGATTGCCTCGTTAGAACCATAACGACTCCACTTATAACGCAAACTTCGCTCAAATAAGCTACATAATTAGGAAAAAAGGAAATGACCATGCGACCCACCAGCTCATTTTCCGCAACAGAACCTGTGATGTCACGTGGGAATGCTCTGCGATTGGCGGAGGCCGGCAAAAGCAAACGCATGTTAGGCAGGGCTTACAGTTTGCATAGCGAGCTAAAGGGCCGTGAAACATACTGCACATTCTTTTTATGACAAAGAACGGTGGAGTAAATGGTTGAAGTTCCGAACGAACTCGCAAGCGTGTGCGCCAACCCGCCGCGGTGGCTCAGTGGCTAAGGCGTTGCGCTGCTGAGCACGAGGTCGCGGGTTCGATTCCCGGCCGCGGCGGCCGCTTTTCTGATGGAGGCGAAAAGCAAAAACGCCCGTGTGTACGAGATTTCGGCGCACGATAAAGATCCCCAGGTGGTCAAAATTAATCCGGAGCCCTCCACTACGGCGCGCCTCATCGCCTGCGTTGCGTCGGCGCGTTAACCCCCCCAACCAACCAACCAAGCGTGTGCGCCAATGCGTACGCAACTAGCGCCGGCCGAGCTTGACATCTCGCCGTCGCGCAGACGAATTTTCGGGTTCGAGGCTCTTCGGGGCCAACGAACCGTTCCAGCACGCACAGCCGCGACCTTGCTTCGTATCGTAATCCCTTCACAGGAGGTTGGCCGTCATATCGCCAACCAGCAAAGGTAAAAATAGAAACGAGGAGAGTAAGGAACAGCAAGAAGCGACGAGATAGTGCCAGTCGTCGCGTACAGTCGCCGGCAAAAGTTTGCGGGATGTGCAGCGCGTGGCTGAGCGGCGCAAAACTGCATTGCTGCGCCATCTGCAGCCAGTGGGCGCCGGGTCGAGGCTCAAGGAACTGGCGTGATAGGCGCGCTTTGCGCATGCCTGTCCTTTATTAGTTACGGGGCATCTCTGATCCCTCCCGTGCCCCCGACATGCTTTCGATGTTCGCGATAGCCGCTGTGGCGCCGCGTGACCATCGCCGTCCTTCCGCTATCACTGGCGCAACAAAACACGTCGCCCGCGGCCGCCGTTTGCGCGGCGCGCAACGTTGAATAAATCTTATCTTCCCAGAGGCAGTGCTGGTTGAGCACGAATTATGTTCTAATTTTTACCCTAAGCACCGATAAACTGTAAGCTGGCCCAGAATCGCTATTCGCCGCTAATGCCTGTAGCTACCGCAATTGATGTTGGTGCGTGCTCTGACCATGCCGCCCCGCGCTCCGGAATACCAAAGAAGGCATATCGCACGCCTTAGGGCAGCTCTAAGTCGGCAGTGACGGAAGTGCAAGTGGCAAGTTGCGAGTGCAAGTGGCAAATGGCAAGTGGTGAGAGCAAGTGGCAATATATTACAGACCCGGATGAGTGCGAAGAACTTTTACGGGCCTCCGCTATAACAGAAAACAAACTCAGAACTGCTGAGTGCAGAGCAAACACTCCAGTTTGTAGGCAAAGTTTTTCCTATGAGGACTAGGGGATGCACCAGTTGTAACAGGCGGAACGCACACCTAAGTTTAAGCGAAGAGAAATGGGAAAAAATTTAGAGCTCGTTTAGTCTGTGATTCCTACTTCCTAGTTATTCAGGTGAATGGAAGCAATACGGACTAATGTTTTATTCTATAAGACAAACACGGGGCTGAAACTTGCTCGCAAAACGTTGCAGTCGTCTGCGCGACTAATTATCATACAATTTCGATCTGGTGTAGTTCTGACCAAACGAGGGTTACAGCCGTTTTCTATAACCATACCTCCTCCTTTGAATGTCATGTATTGACAGCAGACGGGAATTCCATATCGTTTACAGCTTGCCTATAAACTAACTGTGGCAAGTAAATGTTATTCGGCGTAATGATAACGCCATCCTCGCGGCCAATTCCGGTATGATGTTTTTACATGATACCTACAATCGACAGGAAAGTTTGCTTTGCCGCAATATTCACCATAAAGTTTACTTTGCCGCAATATTAAATTCGACGACGCGACGTTTTTCTATGCACCCCGTCACCAGACGCAGTTTCCGACAGGTAGCCTAAATAACTCCTGTAAAATAAATTTATTCGTCGACCAATGCATCACTTGGAAGATAAGATTTATTTAACGTTGCCCGCCGCGCAAACGGCGGCCGCGGGCGACGTGTTTTGTTGCACCAGTGATAGCGGAAGGACGGCGATGGTCACGCGGCGCCGCAACGGCTACCGCGAACATCGAAAGCATGTCGGGGGCACGGGAGGGATCAGAGATGCCCCGTAAGTAATAAAGGACAGGCATGCGCAAAGCGCGCCTAGCACGCCAGTTCCTTGAGCCTCGACCCGGCGCCCGCTGGCTGCAGATGGCGCAGCAATGCAGTTTTGCGCCGCTCGGCCACGCGCTGCACATCCCGCAAACTTTTGCTGGCGACTGTACGTTTCGAATGGTGTTGGCTTGCTACTGTCGTTACGAGCTCGTTTCCAGTTTACAACCACTGAAAACTTCAGTTTGTACGAGTACTTTACAATGAAATTTCGTTGCTGCGTTTTGAAATGCCCATGTAGTACGGGCAAATTGTCGAGGGAGTGCGACATCCCCGCCGGTGAGGAGATCTCCTTTCATGTGCTGCCCAACGACGAACCTCGGCGAAGCAAGTGGCTACGTTTTGTGAACTTTGCAAACGGAGGAGAAAGAGAGCTAAAGGAAGTACGAGTGTGCTCGCTTCATTTCCGAGGAAGTGATTACGGCAGGGACCCTTACGTTAGCTCACTCCTGGGACATGCTGGCGCTCGTCGCCGACTTCGTCAAATCGCTCTGACCTTGGGTAAAAAAATGCCGTAAACACCGCGCATTGACGCTCGTATCTTTCTGGTCGAAGCAGAGAGCTCGCGCGAACGGCTTTCCATACACGACACCGGCCAACTGGCATAAGTGATACTGCTACTGAAATTGAACTATTATTAACCGTAATCAAAATACGGCACATACGTACGAGTCTATATTCGTCCGTGGCGACGGGGCTGACGAGGCAGCGGTGCCGACGGCTGGGCGTTCGTCTGTTGTGTCTCTGAGGTGTGAGGTTGTTAAATGTAAGCCCGAGCTCCTCGGCGAGAGTTTTGTTCTCCGGATCAGGCGATTCCATGACTAGGGCTGCGGGTGCACTAGGTTTTACTAGTATTTTTAAAATGGCCGCCGTCTCGATCGACTCCCGCGTGTGGGTGCTATATGGAGTCGACATACTAAGTATCTGTTTCATGGACCGGCTCTATAACGCCATTGTACACGTCACGGAATGTTCAATTTTAGCGGGAGATTTAAAATTTTGGCTTAAATTGCCTTATCTCTCAGTGAATAAAGCATCATTTGCTTCCGGGAAAGCGCTTGGGGTACTATGAAACACCTAATCTTTCGAATAAAACAAACTTTTGTTTTCTCTTCATGGCTCCTCTAACTAGCATGCTCGAATCAATCCTGTAGCGTCATTTCAACCCTCAGGCATACAATTCCTAACAATGCAACGCATTTATTATAGCTAACCTTAGTCTGTTTGAATCATCGAACTCTGGCGTTCTTGGGAGGAGTCCCCGTGTAACATGTCGGGGGCACTTAGTGTGATTCCCATCCAGACAAAAAACGCATACGACTTTCTCTTGGAGACAATTATCTGATTATATTATACCATTACGCGTTTTCCACATAACCAGTGAAATGATGCTTTCGCCCCGACGCAGGTACTGTCTTGCACATTCTTTTTTCTCATTGTTTCCTTCGGTGCGTGAACGCCATCATGAGAACAATTGATTGTTGGATTCGCAAAAAAAATAATTTGAATAATCTCAGTAAAGGAAAAAGAAAGACAGCTCCAACAGCATTGATGCTTTGCAGTTAAATGCTTCAGAACCGTTAATGTTTGAGGCGCTCATGTTCTTTTAACAAGTAATGAAAACAGGCAACTAGAATAACGACTACTCTTTCACAGTAGTGACACCGCACAATCAAACCGTAACTTGCCCAGACCCTAAATAAATTATACTATGATGTATATCGTTACTAAAGCGAAACAACACCAGCGATAGGAAATACTAGTCGGTTTCATTAAGCAATCAAAAGTAGTCAAAATAAAAGAAATTGATCAGTACATTTAAGGCGGGAAAGCTTTTTAACGACGGGAACACTCACTGATTTATTTATTACAATCATTTACCCCTCCTTTGTACGCTCTGGTGCTACGTGCTGCCATCTTAGTGTCCAAATGGACATTTATCTCTTATGTAATAAACCTGTCCGTAATCCAAAACAAGGTAATATATACGCAATTCAAACTGTTACACAAGAAAGCCTCGAGAATGTTCGCGCAAAACTTTGCTCAGCGTGCTGGAATAACGTGTAGACTGAATCAGACGCAAACAAATGTTATGAAATCTTTAGGTCAATTTTTATCCATATCTACAGCCGGTGTTTCATGAATGAGAACACAAAAATTCGAACAGTAAGGAAACCTTGGATTTCACGTGATTTTCATAACCGCATGAGCAAAAAAACGGGCTATATCCATGCTTATTTAAATAGAGAGACGGCAATATCCGAAGAGAATTCAGAAAACAAAGGAACAAATAAACGAATGACATACGCAATGGCAGAAATAGTTTTTATGAAAAACAATTTCAATCACTCAATCGCCCTAATTAACTCTAAATGAAGATTCGTTCGTTAGATGCGAAATCCCCTCTTAAAATACCTGCTTCTAAAATTATATGTCACGGGTTGGAATACACTTGCTGTAAGTTCGCTGATGCTTTCAACATGCTCTTCACCCTGAATCTACCCCTGTCACAAAACAGAATAATTGTTTTTTCCAAAGGTGCTTTCAGACTATATTTATAAATGCTGTTGGCCAAACCGAAATCACACGAAATCACACGAATGCGAAAAATTTCAGCGATGGTTATTACTTGCTGTTGCGACGTCCATAAAATTCTTGTTTGGCCTGTTAAGCATATTATCGACCCAATTGTGATTCACATTACCTAAAAATTCAATGTATGTTTAGAAACCGTCACCGTTCCTTCCAGTGTGCACTGGCAACAGTACCTGTTCTTTATAAATTAGGAGACAAAAATGACTTTGGGAATTATAGACCCATTAGCATCCTACCACTATTTTCAAACGTTTTTTAGAAGACGATACCGAAGAGATTGGAGGCATTTATGAACTCCCACAGTGTGATTACAGAGTGTAATTACAGGCTTAGAAAGCCATGGAGCATGCTTCTCACTGTCGCCAATCAAAAGGAATAAATAATAAATATTTTTGAAGAGAGAAATATTGTAATCGGAACTTTTATAGATTTCAATAAAGCGTTTGATCGTGTAAACTACAGAAGTTTGTTGTATAAGTTAAAAGAGTATGGTATAAGGGCCAAGCTTTAATTTTGAGTACATTCAGCTCAACTTAAGCTCCACTATAATACCTACCGTTTGCGCTGTTCCTAAGGGAAGTATTGTACTCCCACTGTTGTTTACCTGCATATTATGAAATAGTAAACCTTGAACCCAACGCTCGTTTTGTAGTATACGCGGACGATACTAGCAATTTTCTGGCTGTTGAATCCACAAATTTATTTTCGCCTGTCTGTCAAATTCAGAAATTTATTTTCCCTTGCGAACGCATTATTGGAAAAACTAGCATCTTTGTGGCACGCTAACTTGCTGGAAGTAACTCTCTCGAAGGCAAAACCTATAATATTGCGACTGAAAAATAAACAAATTCATTCACACATTCTCCTCTGCTAGAAATAGCAATCCATAGAAATAGTTACATCTGTCGAAACATTGGGTGTTGTTTTCTCTGAAAATATGCGGAGGGATGATAACGCACACCATATAACGGTAGAAGCCTCGGGGTCTATAGGATTTCTGTTTCGCTACAGGAACATCGTGCCAGACAAAGTCAATCTATCACTCCTGCTCGTACTTCAACTATTGCACTCTTGTATGGGCAACAGCAACAACAGCAAACCTAGACAAACCAGCCATTCTTGAAAAACGGGTGCTTCGCCTTTTTTATTTGCCATTACGCATACAACACAACATTTGTTTAGGCACAGGGCATAGTACGCATATCCAACCTCTAGAAGTACCTCGTAATCCCGAACTACAAACATAAAAAAACAGGAGGCCTAAACTAACTTTTTAGTCTTGCAAGCCTAATTTGCACGAGATGCCATATCCACAGCGTAAAAAACAACATTGGGCATTTCCCCCATTAGTACAAGTAATGGCCGTCAAATACCACAATATAAACTAGCCACAACACTAAAGACTCTCACTGCTGAAGGTACCGATATTGTTAAGTGTGCGTTGTCCTTTTTACGCATTTATCTTGCTCACAACTAAGTTATGTATAAGGATGTAAGGTTTATTGTTCATATTGTGATCATTGCTGATATATCTTTGTCTCTATGAAAAAACTGATTTGTTTTGCGAATTTGTTCAGGGATAGTCTTGAATTGCTTGTGTGTATGTTTTGATGTTTAGTTGAGTGCTGCTTTTTTTACAACTCCGAGCATAGTAGAATCCTATTTTTAAAATATTTTTCTCCCTACACAGAGCGTAGTAGAATGTCAAAATCTGCCCACCATTCCGGCTGGCGGGCGTTGCCAGCTTTAAGGGTGGTGGGAGCACCGTCAAGAATTTTGGCTTTTACTCCCACCTCCCCATGGCTTGTATTGATGGAAATGAAGAATACTAATATTATTATATACTCATATACCAGATGGCAGGATAAATAATCCCCTTGGTAAAAGGTGGTGCCCAGCGAGTCGAGAACCAGATAGTCGCGGAGTGTTGCACCGGTCGCCATTGATGAAGCTGTGCATAGGCTGGGTTGGGGAATAATTTCGAAGTCTCACGCTATGTCTCCGATATATTGTAGCAACACAAGGATATGGCTAAAATATACCTAAGTTCTAATTTCTCTACCAACAAAAACGCTTTAGAAACACAATGACCCGTTCGAATCACAGCCAAAGCTCGGCGTTGTTATCGCCGCTGAAGTCTAACGCTTGTTTATGGAGATGGAACAAGCATTAAATTTAGGTAAAAGGTTTAGTGTAATCACTCGTCACTGCAGGAATGCAACCACAACTCCTGCTTACCTAATTCCAACGTAACAAAGTCGTACGCGCAGTGCATAACGGCGTAGTCAACGGCGGTCTCGTTATTGAGTCGGCAGCGAGGCGAACTAATTACGCAAAAACGACCCAAAGAACACTACTTCGGGGATTTTTGCGATGCTTATTCCTACCAAGATAACTGCCGGAAAGTGGACGACCTTGTTCGCCGTCCTGGAGACCACAAAAGTCGGCTTCGTCTAAATGCTTCCCGCTATGTTACTCGCCCTCATTGTCAGCGGCATTTCCCCTAACTAAGCAGGACACAAAACACCCGCCCTTAGAAATGATATGTCATCAACGTAATGGCGACTACACTTCGGTCGGCAACTGGCTCGTGTACGCGGTGTTAAACACTGGAAGTCCGCAAGGCAGTGTCATGAATGTAAATCCAACGTATTGTTGCACAGAAGGTCTTCAACCGCAATGGCTGGCATGGATGACGTTTTGTGACTTGTAAAAGCACCGAACAGATGTGGTGCGTGGACGGAGTTGTACGTTTATCTAAAAAAGGAGCTGCTAAAAAATGCCATTTGCGGAATGGTCCCACCCAGAGGATAAAAAATCAGCGATCCATGAAAGTAGCATGTACAATTTGTATATGTGTGCATTTCTCCTCTTACTCCCCTTTCTTTCTTTCCTTTTGTTTTTCTGTCTATTTTTCGCTGTCACCTCACTTTATTCACCCCATCTGGAGTAGCAAGCCCTACCGTTAGTGGGGCTGACCTCTTCAACTTTCATTAAAGGCTTTCTCTCTCTCTCTCTCTCTCTCTCTCTCTCTCTCCTGGAAGCTCCGGAAGCATGGAATGTGTTTTACAATGACCAAATACAACATGAGCTTGCCTGTTTATATTTTTAATATAAACGACACAGCGCTTAACAGAGGGAAGCGAATGGGCGTATATGTGGCAGTGGTGTCTACCTTCATGGCCCTCTGTTTAGCGCTCTATCCCTCTACTGTGTTACAGAGAGTGCGCTGGTGTAAACTATTTTGTACCCTCTCTAGTAGCTTCACCAGCTGGAACAGGGAGATCTCCTGTGTGTCCGACATTTAGACGCTCGTTAAAGATACTCAATTGGTCAAAACTGATTCGGAGCCCTCCGCAACAGCGCCCCCATCGCCTGCGTAGCATCGACGCCTTAAACCCTATCATCAATCAATAAATTCAAGCTGTTAATGAAAAATTAAAGAGAGCGGTCTATTACAAAAAAATCCTTCTTCTTAAGGTCTTTTCCTTTGCGGGAAAAAATCGGAAACAATATCTCCCTACAATTTGCCTTGGAAAGAAGCACCGTACCCGTTACTGGGGAATAATCACGTTACTAACTTCACATAACTTTTCGCTACGATTTGTTCCGGGAAGGCCCTGGAAGTGACAACTGCGGAAAGCAACTGCGGCTGAAGGCAGGCCGCTTAAAGCGACACAAAAGGGGGGGGGGGGGGGGGGGGGCTCCAAAGCTATTATAGTGCAGACAAATAGCCGTTGGAGCCTACTTAGGACAGGTTTGGTGTTGCACCCCTATTGAAAGGTTTAATTTGGAATTGTGCACGCATACAATTTCAAATATTGCGCTAAAAAGATTTGATTTTCGTGTCTGTTTTTTGGTAGCAGACTGCAGCCTCACAAGTCCGTAACCACCACCCAAAACGGTTACCACCTAATTCGACCCAGGGTGCGCCAGAGCTAGACCGTTCAGCAGCCAAGATGTTGAATGCTGTTTTTCGGTGAATCACGTAGTCTAAAAATTCACCGAGTTAGGTCGAAGAATAGACTAAGCTCGGTAGGCATGCCGGCAAATTCAGAAGCTCAAACCTCTGACGTGAGAGGTGCGTCAAGATAGCTTGCGTATGTGATAAAAGGTAGCTTTGTTCACGCTACGTTAGGGCCCCGAGCACATATTTCTTTCGTTCAGCGACTCATTTATATTGAAAAATTTCAAATAAATTAAACAATAAGTGCAGAGAAGGTAAAAACAGGCTCCAAGCGCACACGCGAAGCAGGGGGAGCCCTTGCGCGGCTTAGAGGCTTCGATTCCATTCTAAACTTACATCCTATAACCATGCGTTTCCAATGTGCTACTTTTGCAAAACTCTGATTGTCATGTAGTTAAAGCATGTATGCCTCATGAACAATAAATAATATATTTTGAGTCTATGAAGGCTCATGATAAACCAAAAATAATTAATGCTAATATGGCCTGTGTTTCCGGGGCACGCACAGATTAGTTTATTAAACATTTCAACCTTTTTCACTGGCTTTGACAAAGTTAGGAGTGCAGTTATTCGTATCTGTGCTCTTAAACGCGTATTAACTCTCTATTTGGCTATCATAACATTTTTGAATCATTGAATGTGGGCTACGAAATATAATTATATGGGCAACTTCCAGCATAATATATCTTCCTCATTTTTTACTGTCTCTTTCTCGGCGTTACCACAGTATAGCCACGTATTGTTTGTTCGACAGTAACCGACGCAGCTCCTTCCGTCATCGCAGTTACTGATGATATTGGGGTAAAGTTATGAACCCTAATGTATTGTCAAGCATTCCGCAACGGCACACTTGTTATTCATTCGTAAAACAGGAGGGTTTGAACTACAATAATATATTTTACAATTAAAAACCTGAAAAAGCACTGCAATCTTCAGGCCACGGTGTAAGATATACTATTAGGTGAGGATACAGCTCGCAAAAAAACGTGTACTCGCCGTTTTTATAAAGTCAGCAAACTCACAGCCAAACTGGTGCCACTGAGACCGTTGACGGCAGCGCCCTCTAGAGGCAAAGAAAAGAAGCTGCCCGAGCGCCGGATACTCGGAGGTGTTCGGATCTTTTCCGCTCCTTCTCGGGCCTTCTCGACAGCTTCCGTAAGAGGTGGTCTGCTCGATGTCTGCTCGCCGTGGCTTGGCTGACTCCACTGGTCTGTGGTTCAGACGATAATTTAAAGAACGCCGGACGAAAGCCCTTGCGCTCTCCCCAGTGTTTCAACGTGTTCTAGGCATGGGTTTTGAGTTTGTAACAATCAAAACAATCAAAAGATGGTATAAAATACTAAACCGAAGGGAAACTCTGCCGTGGTAGTAATTGAGCCCTCACACAACTGAGATTTTTTCTTGCGCAAGGAAAAACTGGGGTGCAAATGCTTTTTGAGTACGTACTGCAACGGTGGAAAGGAAACGTGATATTATTTATAACGTTCCCTGCGACCCTAGATGAATTAATGCGTGTTCTACAGCAATCCCCAGCAGAAATTGATACGCTGCTTGCAATCAGCATTTCTCTGAGTGTGTTGCGCGAAAGGGTACTTTTCCTTTCGGAGCTTCGAGGGAAGCACTACTGAATGTCGAAGAGGGGCGCGCTCGCAAACGATGTAGTGCTACCGATTTTCCCGTCGGCTGCAGCCCCAGCTACTCTGTACAAGCAGAGGCAAAAAGAAAGCATGCGCTGCCGGAGCAACGCACGACCTACAAAGAAAGTAGCCCAGTTTCTCAAATGGATGTCACTAGTGGCGAGTACACTGATGTTTCTTACTTGTAAATGACGTGCCGGTGTACAACGTTCAGAGGAGCTTAGCGCGCGTCAAAATTAACTCAGGATGCCCAAACTCTCGCAGCTGTTTAAAAAAAAATCGACTAAATTACGCGTTACGATCGGGTTGTGTGAGCTGACACGGTGAGCTCACACAAACAGCGTCGCTTTACACGCATGCCGCTGGCGCCTGCGAATTTAATTGCTTCAGAGAATCGTTGGTCAAACCACTTAAAGCCTAGGACGCTACGAAGATTAGTTAGGAGTTCTGTCACCAAGTGTTCATTCAATCAAAAGTCTACGCGCGGCGCCACGGTGCAACCGACTCTATTTGGCACATTATAGGCGGCTTTCCCACACCTAAAATTGTATCTTGCAACGTGCCTCAGGCTAAATTATTTTTATGTAATTATCTTCTACACAGGCACTCCTTGTGAGACCTTTAAAGTTAGTGCCGTGAGCATTACCCGGTAGACAACATAATAAACAGACTTCTTGGCATTTCGGCGTAATATCATGGCCACCATGGCAATATTGTTTTGTTTGACTATTTCGCGATTGTTTGAACAGCCTTAATTGGCTATTTGAATGTTTAATTTTCTGCAAAACACGTCTTTTTATTTTTTTGCAGCCGCTCAGTTGCCATTAAAAATTTGAACGTTTCTGCGTAGTTTTTGACGCAGGTATAGGAAAGCAAGGTATGTCTGCTTGAACAAATAGTTATAATTCTATACAAGAATGGCAACATCAGGCGTCATATAGGGCGTCTAGTCCGCTTGCATCAGTGCATTCAGAAAAGCTTTGAGGGATGCACTGGTTTATATTGATGTTCTTATGATTTCTTCAATACTTCAATAGGCCTGCTTTCGTATTTATTTTTAATGTATTTATTTATTTATTTATTTATTTATTTATTTATTTATTTATTTATTTATTACAAGTACCTACATTGCCCATTGGCCATTGTTGTAGGGGGGTGACAGTAGAAAATAGAATACAAGCAGCAAATTATAACTAAACTAAAATCATACATAACAGTTACAAAAAAGCTCTAAACACATACAGTGCAGCATCGTAACAAAAGTAAGAAACCACAGGAGCACAACGAAACCAGTAAAGATAGATATCCAGAATAAACAACCAGATGAAGTCCGAAGCAAATGTTATATATACAGAGTATTTCATCATCTCAAAACGCTGTTTTAATGGCTCATAGGAAAGTAGAATCGGAGAATGTGGGTATTTTTAGCGCGTTCCAGTCAATAATAGAGTTTTGAAAGAAAGAGTAATTGAATTGACGGGTATATTCTCTAATTTTATATACGTGATCTCTCCATTCGGACATATTACAAGGCGACCTTAAATACCGTTCTTTATTTATTCCAGTCTTATTATGGCATATAATATAAAAAAATTATGTGGAACTTTCCGTAGTCCAGAAAGGGGTTTTCATTCCAAGACCTGAAGAATTTCAGAACTCCTTATTCTAAAATCATCATTACCTGTTACAAACCTGGCAGCCCTTTTTTCCACTCTCTGAAACTTTTCTTTGTGTACATTCGTTAAAGGGTACCAAGAAACACAACCATACTCTAGAATTTGGCGCACATTTGTAGTATACAAGTTTCTTTGAGTGTTTCCGGCGTGTCGTTGGAATTTCTTTGGAAAAAGTGAATTAAGAGCGAAGCCTTGGCTGTGATTTATCTACGTGACTGGTCCAATCTAGTGTTGCCGTGACTGTAACCCCAATATAGTTAATTGCATAACAAAACCAAGGTATGGCCGCTGATAAGGCACAACTATCCTATCTTTATTAAAAAAACAGTATTGAACAAATACATTCTCATCGGAATAAACAAATTTTGTTCATTTTTTTACTTTTTTTTAGAAAATCTACCGAAGCCAAGACAGTCGTACGTTTTGTATTATAAGTGTTACGGCTACAGCCAGTCTAGAAGTGTATTTCAGTAATTAGCATGTAATTTATATTAACATTAAAAAAAAACAAATCTCCACGAAAGCGTTTTAGAAACACGGGGGCAACCCCTCTCGGAACAATATCTCAGAATCAGAAGTGAGGGAACACACAAATGCTGCAAAGTGAATGTAGGGGCAGACGCTCAGTGCAGTTATATCCACGCCAAGCCGGTAATACCGCAAAGTCACGACACAAAAATGACACCGCGGATGTGATAACACAGAAGTTGTCATCGCAGATCCCATAATCAGACAACCTACTGTCACACATAGAGCACTGTATACCTATGAAGACCGAGGTACGGATCAACTGCTGTTCGGGTTGGATTTGCTATGTTGGGGTGCAGCTATAGGATGTTTGCGATGTTGAAATATTTATGAGGACAGTGTCGCGACCTCTCCATCACAAACTAAGTAAACACACAAATGGTAGGTAGAGACCATTAGGTTTTATTATACCGCGGCTACGCCATTCACGCCATAGGCTCTAGTGCGCCGCACAGAGGGCAACTCATGAGTGCGCGACGCTTTACACGACTCGAGAAGAGACGGCGGGAGTCCTGAGTAGTGTAAAGGGGGGCTGTAACCAAAATCACTCCGTAGATGATCATGCTCTTGCGCAACACACAATGTGGAAAAGCCAACTTATGAAGACCAAGCTCGAATAAAAATGCATTGTTCGGAAGCAATTTTGGGGCCAATGTAGGCCGTCATTATCAAAACACGGAGGCCGTGGAACTTTTTGTTATATAATTTTTTTCATGGCTGAGAATTGTTCCACTCTGACCGCTGTGTTTCCGGAAATGATCTGCTAAATCTTAGCCATGGACATCTTCGCAGTAAAGTGCACTTGTTTCGCAGTCTTTATGTAGGCTGTGTTACGTGCCAATTTGAATTTACTAAAAACCAATTAAACAGCAACCGCTCGTACACAAAAGTACACTCCGATTTACGGTTCAGTTGCGCAACTGCACATTCATTGAGATGTGGCGATCGGGAATAGGTATTTTAAGCACACGTTGTGTCGCAAGGAAGCACCTGACTCTAATAAATGTTGACAGTGCTGTGAGGTATTATGCGATGTCTGATTAAGAAGTGCCTCGCTCAGGAAAAAGACAGCCAGTGCTGTCAAAAGGGCAAAATGTTTATCACAAATTACTGAAAGTTTATACATTGGAATCAAAAGTTTTGTAATAACTACCACTGACATCTCTACTGTTTTTCTGATTGCTGACCTGTATGTTCCTTAATCCATCCATTTTTTCGTTTTTCTTTTTTGTAAATTCGTTATTTTTAACATTTAAAAGACAGATAGGATCCAGGACCTATATTGTCGCGCTGTATGTGCGAGTCGTTGGACGTGTAGCTTGTTCTGAAGGTACCTTGTTCTACGCCCTCCTACCCCCATCATTACCATGTCGTCGATCAGCACAAAATGGTTACCATGTCGTCTATCAGCACAAAAATTGTTACCATGTCGTCTATCAGCACAAAACCTTTAATCTTCAACTTACCCAAAAAACAGGGAAACTAAGTGTTGTAAATCGGCTTGCTTTGTTATCTCCCGCCGCCTGAGCCAGGCGTGTGACGTATCAACAACTCAGCGTCATGTCTTTCCTCGCCCTTTCTTCCTTCCCAACTCCCTCTCCCTTGCTATGCTTTAAATGCTGTGTTCACGGACGAATAAATGGTTCAGTCCCCAGCGCTGTCTCGTCTCTCGTCCACGCACCGTGTGTGCGCCGGCTATGTAACAGTGGCGACGAGCAAGAAAGGAACCCATGAAGTAGCACGGCGAGCAAAACCACGGTACCGTCCTTCAAGAACCTGCAGCAACGACAACGGCAGCCATGGCTCACCACCATCTTCCCGAGTATGACGGCGAGAGGGACAATTGGAAAGCGTACGTCATCAAGGCAGAAGCTTATTTCGAGGCAACGGGGGTTACCGACACAGCGAAAAAAAGGGCGTTGCTCGTAGCAGCGTTAAACACGAGGACTGTGCAGATTCTGGCTGGACGAGTCGCTCCGAAGAAACCGAACAGCCTAACCTACGAAGAAGTCGTTGCAGCGCTGGATGAATATTTTGACCCGAAAGGCCACGAGATAACGGAAAACTTCCGGTTCTTCAATCGATGTCAGCATGAAGGTGAGCCTTTGCAACATTTCCTTGTCGACATCCGACGCATTGCAGACAACTGCAATTTCGGCAGCATGCTGGAACGAATGCTCCGCGACCGTATAGTCTGTGGTGTCAGATCAAAGGCTTTGCAAAAACAGCTTTTGGCAAAAGCTAACTTGACTTTGGAAGAGGCCGAAGCGATAGCATTATCAGCCGAAACGGCAGAAGATGACGCAAATAAGATATCGCGCGATACAACTACCGTACTGAAGGTTGACGCGCAGGGCGTGTTGACGAAAGAGCCTACTCTAAAATGCGGACGCTGCGGAAGTAAGAAGCATAACAGCCACGAGTGCGGCTGGGCCAAGAGTAGGTGCTATCGCTGTGGTAGGCCGGGTCATCTTGCGAAAATGTGTTCGAGCGACGCTCCGAGGAAACGCGAAACCGTGCAGACGCAAGGCATGCGGGGACGAGCACTGGCGGTGGCGGAAGACTCTGCGGAGGGGAACGTAGACGAAGCTATGCACCTCTGGACTTTGACTTCATCTCGGAAGTGGCAATTAGAGCCCCCAATTCACAGGACATTCACTTGGTGCGGCGTTGACATGCCAATGCTGATAGACACGGGGTCGCCCGTCTGCGTTGTGCCACGCGAAATTTATGAAAAGAACCGGGAGAGATGGCCGGCATTGCAACCTTCATCTATCAAGCTTTCCTGTTATCTTGGCAAGCTCCCCATCCTAGGACAATTTGACGTGAAGGTAGCCTACAAGGGTGCCGTAGTAGACTGCTCCTTGGTAGTATTAAATTGCCCCGGTCCTAGTCTATGCGGGCGGGACCTAATTTTTCAGCTGAGCAATGCAGGGTCACCTGTCCTTAACTTCACTGCGGAAGCCGGATCGCCAACGAGTCTGCCGGCCGTGGACGACATCGTCAGCGAGTTTCAAGACGTTTTCAGCGCGGACCTCGGCTGCATCAGCGGTCCCCCTGTGCACCTTCAACTCAAGGAAGGAGCTACACCCAAGTTCTGTAAGGCACGATCCATTCCTTTCGCTCTCCGGGATAAGGTTTCTCAAGAACTTGACAGACTGGTAACAATTGGGGTGTTATCACCGGTAGCGCATGCGGAGTGGGCTACGCCCATTGTGCCCGTCTTAAAGAAAGATGGAACCGTTCGGATTTGCGTCGATTTCAAGATCACGTTAAATCCTGTATGCGAACTGGAGCAGTACCCATTGCCGGTGATTGACGACGTGTTTGCGTGCCTAAACGGGGGAGAGTACTTCAGCACTCTCGCCCTGCGTGACGCGTATAATCAAGTACCGCTTGACGAAGAATCCCAGAAGCTATGCGTAATTAACACGCATAGAGGGCTAGTTTGCTTCAAGAGACTGCCTTTTGGCATAGCGTCTGCTCCAGCCATCTTCCAACGAAAAATCGAAACAGTCCTGCAGGGGCTACCAGGCGTGCAAGCTTACCTCGATGATGTGTTGGTTGCGGAGCGACAGGGAAGCAGCGAGACCCTGCGAGCGGTACTGCAGCGTTTCCGTGAGCATGGTGTAAAACTCCGTCTAGACAAATGCAAATTTAGTCAGCCTTCAGTCACGTACTTAGGGCACCAAATCGACAAAAACGGCCTACACCCCACTGAGAAACACGTGGAAGCAATCGCCCAGGCTCCTAGCCCGACAAATGTGCAGGAACTACGCTCATTTCTGGGCATGCTGTCGTATTATTCCAAGTTCCTTCCGAATATGTCATCTTTGCTTGCACCTTTGTACCAGTTGCTTGGCAAAAATGCGCGTTGGGTCTGGGGAGAAGCTCAAGACACCGCCTTTGCCAACGCAAAGCAGTGCCTACTGGCGGCAGGGGTGCTCGTTCACTACGACCCCGCAAAGCCATTAAAACTGGAGTGCGACGCTTCTCCGCATGGCATTGGTGCCGTGCTGTTTCATACAGATGGAAAAGTGAACCGTCCCATAGGCTTCCGTTCGCGAACGCTGACCACTGCTGAGCGGAATTACTCTCAGCTAGAACGTGAGGCCTTGGCCCTTGTTTTTGGGGTGTCGAAATTTCGTGACTATCTCCTCAACAGAGATTTTACCTTGGTCACAGACCACCAGCCGCTTCTGGGCCTGCTGAAAGCGGAGAAGCCGACGCCAGCGTTGGCCGCAGCTCGAATACAGCGCTGGGCTCTCTACCTCGGCGGATTTCGCTACAAGCTTCAGTATTCGCCCGGTAAGCTGCTACTAAACGCCGACACCCTCAGCCGGCTACCGCTGCAGACTCCAGCACCACCAGCGAGAAGCGAACCCCCAGAGTATGTTTACGCTCTAGCAAGTTTCGATGATGGTACTGTGTCTGTCGAAGAACTCAAAGAGCTAACTGCGCGGGACCTTTTACTAGCGGAGGTCGTTGAGTACACCAAGAATGGCTGGCCGAAACATGTAAAGGACACAGAGCTGATGCCATTCTCGGACCGCCGGTTAGAACTATCCGTGGCTCATGGGTTGTTATACTGGGGTCATCGAGTTGTTGTTCCCACACAAGCACGAGAACGGGTGCTACATATGCTGCATGAGACACATCAAGGGTCATCGGCAATGAAGGCTGTCGCCAGATCGGCATTCTGGTGGCCGGGACTAGACCGAGAGATAGAACACCTCTTAGCGTCGTGCCACAACTGCGTGCAAAACCTGCCTATGCCAGCCTCCGCTCAACCAATGAGTTGGCCAGCCGTTAAGGAAAAATGGTCGAGGCTGCACGCCGATTTCGCCGGGCCGGTCGCAGGCAGCATGATATTGGTGGTCGTGGATGCGGCCACTAAGTGGATTGAAGCCGTGCCCATGAGGCATGCAAGCACGCAGTCCACAATTGCCAGCTTACGCAGCATTTTTGCCAGATTCGGTGTTCCACGCACAATAGTTACGGACAATGGCACGCAGTTCACTAGTGAAGAATTCGCCACTTTTGCGAAGAACAATAACATCGCACACCTCCGTACGGCTGTGTATCACCCACAATCTAACGGGCTCGCTGAACGAGCTGTTCGGACGATTAAGGAAGCTTTAAAGAAGATAAGCGAAGGCACATTGGAAGAGAAATTAGTGAAAGTTCTTTTCAACTACAGGAGAACGCCGTGCCACGAGCGAAAATCCCCTTCCGAACTTCTATTCGGCTACCTGATCCGCTCTCGTTTGGACTCGTGTTTCCCACCTTTCCCAGGGTCAACCCGGGAGACGGAAGAGTGGACACTGCCGCCCGACACAGCCGTGTACGCCCGTAACTACGGCCAGGGGGAGAAATGGACACCAGGGAAAGTTCAGTCCACAACAGGGTCTCGCATGGTCATCATACAAACGCCCGCTGGGGTGGTTCGACGTCAGATAGACCAAGTGCGTTCCAGGCCGAGCCCGGCATCCGCTCGGAGCGGCGTTCACCGAGACCAAGACGAGGGGAGCCCTTCGGCTACAGCTGCGCCCACACCAACCGACAACGAAGGCGATTTGAACGAGCAGCCTGCAGACCTGGTGGCACCTGCAAAACCGTCACCGCCTATCCAGAAGGCGCAGGAACCACCGCAAGTTTTGCGACGCTCTACTCGGGAAAGAAAGCCTGTACAGCGTTTTCAATACTAAGGGAGGAGAAATGTTGTAAATCGGCTTGCTTTGTTATCTCCCGCCGCCTGAGCCAGGCGTGTGACGTATGAACAACTCAGCGTCATGTCTTTCCTCGCCCTTTCTTCCTTCCCAACTCCCTCTCCCTTGCTATGCTTTAAATGCTGTGTTCACGGACGAATAAATGGTTCAGTCCCCAGCGCTGTCTCGTCTCTCGTCCACGCACCGTGTGTGCGCCGGCTATGTAACACTAAGGCACAAGACCGAATGCAAAAATAAAACACGAGAAACAAAAAGACATGAAACAGGAGCGTTGTAAGCGAAGTCGGACCCTGGACAGGAAAGGGAAAACAGCAGCGCCAAAGGCAAGTTCTGATATAGGGTGACGGACCATATAACGTCTGTGCGCGTTTAGTATACTTCGCTGCGTAGGATAAAAATTTTATTACCTAACGGTTCGGACGACGACGGGGGAGAGCCTAATCACGGGCGGAGAAGTCTGAGGAATACCGCCACAGCGGAAGAGGATGAATCAGCTTGATATGCCGCTCGTCCTCACCGCCTGCATCAGAAAGCGGGTGTGCATAAAGTTCCGGGAGCGGCCCCAAAAGAGCAATATGAATGTTAACAAAATATTGACCAGCACATCAACACAAGATCCAACCAGCCTCCCGCGTTCACAATGTTCGAAGACCTTAGCATCCCCGCAACCTTTTGAGAGCCGTCGTGCTATGCACGGAGCCTAGTAAATGACCACGTTGTTCACTTTGAGTCACAGTTTCAGAATTCGAACGCACCGAGTGCACGTCAGGAACTGTGGCAATATGAAGTATAGTAAAAGTTACATTTTTAACCGCAAAGCAAGATGCGCCTGGGGACAAAGTCGAGATATTGTGTTTTATTCATCCTAGCGTTTCTACACGGTAACATGGTACAAAGGCGAGCTTATAACGTCTGTGAACAAACTACTGGAGACTAAGTAATAACAAGAGATGCACCACCAACAACAAATACTAAAAAAATTGCTTAGATGAATGCCTGCATTAGGGGTAGATAAAATGTGTCTTTCCTGCTAGAATTGTTTTCTTTCAGGCTTGGTAATTTGCTACGTAGTGGCGCCATTTATGACGGGGTTTCGTCACTTTGACAGCTGGTGCAATGTGAGGACAGCGCTACTGTGTAGTTTCCAATAGCTTCTGCTTTGAAACAGGAAACAGAAATGTGAGCCACGTGGTAAATTAAAAGTAAAGATGCGACTGTTGTTAGGGTACTGTCAACTCCCTAACACAATGTTTTTCATACTTCTGCGTAGCAATTTTAGGACATTGCTTGTACAAACTGGTAACGTATAGGTAGACGAGCGAGGGCGAAACAACAAATCGAACAAGAAAGGTACGCCCCAGTTGTTCGAAACAGAAAATGCAAAGAAGATAATATTACATTTCAACACGGTCTTCCACGTGCAGCCTTGTTACCGGCGACTCGGGACAAAGAGACAATCATCCGCGCAACAGATAAAAACAATTCTGAGGACTTTAGCATATCTTATATTCGGTCTTCGTGTTTTCTGCAAATATAAGTTTCTCTCGCGCAATTGTATTTGGAGCTTCCAACTGCACTTCGGGGAAATTGCAGTGCGTCATTGAATCACAACTGCTTCTCATACAAAAACTCCTGATTGTAGATTAAAGAAGGGAAGGTAGAAGCTTTCTACTTTCTTCAAAGCATATAATTACACACGTCCTGTGTTAGGTAGGAATAAGTAGAGGGTTTACATATAACCCGGAGGAACGATAACAAGTCCTTTGAGCGAACCTACAGATTAGTAAAAAACACAAAAAAAAAACATTCCACCTTCGCACGAGCGTTTCTTTAAACCGTTTTTTTTTGTCCTACTTTTTTCACTGTTTCCAGAAACAGCCTGAAAATTTGTGGGTTGTATAACAACCGAAAAATGCACTTTTGTGTCCACTATAACCCCATTGTTTTACAATTTATCGAGGAACTACCGGTTTGATTGCAAGAATGCCACACAGGGGGTGTGTGGTCCTCTTTCCTTCATATTCGTGTATAAAATATTCCGTCTTGCGCCATAAACATTCAAACATCATCAATGAAATATTCCGAAGAAGTACTGCTCGATAAAATTCTGCATAAATCTGACCTCTACAGTAAAACAGGTTCTTGTGGTTCTTGTGTTCCAAGTGCCTCGTTAATGATGGGTATTGCTCGCGAAGCGATCTATCTCAGCAAAACCCTGCTCGGTTTTGGTTCAATCGCTCTTATTCTGTCCGCGGCAAGAGACGTCGTTGGAGAAAAACATTTTCTTGCCTGTTGGTGTGTCTACTTTGAACAGATTTTCAGCTGTATAAATATCTTGTTTTGGTCGGAGGCTACTCGCGGCGGCCGTTTGTTCTTTGATGCCCACAGATAGGAGAATATAAGGTATATAAGGTAGGTGAGCTCCTCTCTCCGATAGCACTCCTTGTCGCTGGAAGATGTAAGGCGCTTGGTAGACGTTGGGAAAAATGTACCTGTTCTCTGTTAAATGAAGGACACTGACGGGAGCTATTTGGACATCGATTACGGTGACAAAGTGAACTTTTTTTTTTGAACCGCATCTTGAAGGCTAAACCAAAACAAGCATGAACATTGTGGTATAAACGGCATCCGGCTTTTCTACCAGCTCACAAACGCCATTTCTCAGATGTTCTTCTGCGCGTAAAAACAGCGGCGAAGTTTCTCAAGCTGTCACTGTTCCCATCTCGTTAACACTGTAAACATTTTCTCTTGAAGTAGGTACCCTCGTGCAGAGTATTGTATGCGCCAAATCATCCACGACTCAGTAAATACCGAGTGTAAACACGCGAGAAAACATTTCATCAGATGGCTTGCTTGCATGCCCGCCTCGTAAACGTTATATAAAATCACAGTAACAAATTGTAAATAGTAGAATTTTATACAAGCAAAGTTTCCCGTCGAAATGAGCAGGTGTTGAAAAGGCAACTCGTGCCTACTGTTATAGCAGAAGCATATCACTTTTTGTAGCTCAAATAATGATGCTTTATTGGCGCTAGAACAAAACACCTCTGACTGCTGCCGGGGCAAATACATTTTCTTTTGTTCCACGTGAATTGCAAACCTTTGCTGCCTAGGGTATTTGTGCGCTTGTTAAAAAAAAAACGCCGGTAATCCAAGTGGCCACAAACCTGTTTGATTTTCATTGTGGCGCCCTCAATTTATAAACAGTGTATATTGAGGAACAGCAATGCTGTGCCGTTTTATTTACCCGAGCTTTAAAAAAAGGTTTAACAACCTGGTGCAGCTGGGTCAGTATGATACGCCGTGCAAACCACTTCTACGACAATTGCCGCAGGACCAGATTGTGCCACACCAGCGATGGTCGTGAAACAACTCTAATATGAATTGAAAATTTGCCCGAAAGCACTCGAAAAATATTTCCTTGTAGAATAGAAACCTTTCGCGATAAATATACCATACCGAGCTGAGCTCACCTTGGCTTTCGAAAAACTTCTCTACAGAATTAGCCAACCAAAAACACAACAATTCATTCTACAATCCTTTGGAGATGAACAGATTGGTAAAAGAATTTATATTGACTACAGAAAGGCACCTGATCACCTAAATCACAAGTTATTTGTGAAGAAATTAGAATGGAAAGGTTTCCGAGGTACTGTATTAAAATTACTCAAGTATTTTTAGGAATCCGACGTCCATATGTTAGTCTAAATGGCCAATAATCCGAAGATACACATTCATTATCTGGCGCTCCACCTACTTTTGCCGCTACTCTTCAAATTACACTATATGGCATCATTACGTGGATAAAATCACGAAATTCATTATATATTCCGACGACACCCCATTACTGTTTTTCAATGCATTATGTTTAGCTCCACTGCAAGGGCAAATATCGCCATCGCCCAACTAAGTAAAAAGAGCAAGTCGAATGCCATTACAGCGAGCAGACATAACACTAAAGCTATTCAATTTCACTCAAGAAAGAAAAATATATGTACTTTCCACACCATCTCGTACAACAATTCAGTGATAAAGACCATCACTGCGTATAAAAATCTTAGTTTTATCTTCACAGATAAAAGCACTTGCTTCGAAAATGTCAACCATATAAAATTAGAATATCGAGAATAGTTGGGATACTTTCATTTTCAAATGCCTGTACCTACAAGCGTTAAAATAATTATTTCTAACTTGTTATTTGACTCACCTTATAACTATTGCCGTCTTGTGTGGAGAAATAGTCCGCTAAAAATTTACATGCAATCCATGCCTTGCAAAAAAGATTTAAAAATATATATATCCAGCGTTTCTTTTGATCACCCATCTGCTGAGGTTGTTCCTTAACATAAATTATGAAATATTCTCAACTTTTATGCACATCCATTAGCAATAAGTTAGAAAAAAGAACCTAAACAACAGCAACCTTTTTTCTGCCAACTCCTCTCCGTAAACGCAAAAGTAAACCCTCATCACACCAGAAGTAATGAAATTAAGGAAAAAAACGTTCGCACAACAATTAACGGAACAGAAATGCCGAAAAAGAAACTCCCGTAATCGCAAAGTATTTGTCCCACAAACAAGGCTAACATCGGACTAACAGCAAACAAGTAATAAAGCACATTTTTTCCCCTACTTTGCCCCGGTGACATTGAAATCAATTTTATTGCAAACATACGCTAATGTTAATATTAAAGAAAAAAAGTGAACCAGTGGTAACTCCATTGTCCATTTCCGGTGACTCTCCTACGACGTCCCAAAATATCGTTTGTTCGGTAAGCGGCCGGTGATCTAACCAATCGCTAATACACATTACTGGACACTAGTACTAGGGCGTCTAGTTCCGTTTGACTGCATGTCTTGAATGGCGACGTGCACACGGAAAATGAAGCTTTACACACGGAATTACACACGGAAAATGAAGCTTTTAGTACTGGGCCATATGACGTCACTCCTGCCGAAAACACGCTACTGTAGCGCTAACTGTAGAAGTTATTCAATTTATCCAGGATTTTTCTGTTAAAAAAACGTTTTTCGACGCTTGAATTGAGGTAAGTGAGGTACTGAACCCTATTTCTGTAAAGTTAAAAAAGCTTTCATTCGGTTTTCATGGCCCCCTTGAAGCAATCCTTAGAATCAAGAGATCGCTCCTTCCAGTTCGTTTCCCCTGCCTTCGCGTGGCAACCGCCATATGTTGTTTCCCAACCTAAGTGCTTTTTTTTGTCTTTTTGTTTTTTTGAAATCATGAAAATATGCGTGTAATCTTGACTGCTTCGTGCTTTCTGCTGTTCGAATGACTGCATGAGAGCAACAAATTGTGTGAAACAGACTGTTCTGCGCTCCGTGGTATTGCACAAACTGCTGATTGTTTGTTTTCCTCTTATTGTGATGTGTTTACTCGGCCAGTCCGCTTATCAAAGCGTCAACATATTATATTGTACTTCACTTTTATAGAGGGTGGGGATCTTGGAGCGGGTCACGCTGTTAGTACAGCTTTTTCTCATTGCCTCTGTCAATTCGAGGGAGAGAAAATAACGGTATTATAATTATGACGATATATTGCGTGGTTCTAAAAGCTTTCGTTTTCACGTGAACAGATTTGGTGTTTGCTCAACCTCCATTTCTGGCAATACTGTGGGGAGGGTACGCTTTGCTGACACAGTTTTCCAAATGGCACACGGTATTTCGTTTTCCAAAGTGGAACTCGAGCCCTAAAATGCAATGCGGTGAGCCGAGCGATCTGCGTATGTTCTAGAGATATCAGGGTTAAAAAGCACTTCAGATTTCTTGCTTTGAGCCGTGAGGAGAGCGTAGTGTGACAATACCTAAGAGTTAGCCTCCTCTAAGTGAAAACGTCGAAACGACGGCATGCTGACTTGTAGGAGCAAAAAGACACGTGATATTTAAACACGAAACTATAAATAAAATCAATTTAAAACTTACAAAAAAACTTCGCTCTGCAGTCGATGTGCTTTTTAAGTCATGTAATCGCTTCACCTTTCGTTTTTCTTAACACGGATTCGTTCATTGGCGCTCCTTCGCGCAGATATCTTTGCGCCGCTGACACGAACGTTTTGTATGATGACGCATCAAACTGTGGTGAAAGTAGGAGTCTAATCTCTTTTTTGTTGCATCGCTTGAAAAAAATAAGCATCGGTCATCATAAAGATGGTCGTGCCAATCCTCCATCGCCCCCTGAGAAAACCAATAATTTCGGGAAACAGGGCGACCCCTGCTAAACTATTTTTCCATAAGGTAGAGTCCATCGCGCTTTGTGTGTATTTGTCCTTGAAGTAAAAAATGCTCGCGCCTGCTATGGGATGCCGCAAGAGCTCAACATTTAAGCCTGAACGCGCGTGTGCCCTGAGCCCTTATTGCAGGGAAAAAGGCTGCGCGGCCCAGTGTTCCTTTTCCTCCACTTCGTTTCAACGCGAGAAGGAAGGCAGGTTTGGAATGCCAATGAAAATGTAGGCTATCCCGAATGAGAGCTTGTCATACGAAGTCTTGAGGATGAATTTTCTTCCGAGCGGAACTTTGAGAAGAGAAAGCTGCTTGGGAACAGTTCAGTCAAATATTCCAGATCTCTTAAAAGTAGGCGCATTTGGTAGGGGAAGAGAGGCATTGGCAATTGGGGAAAACGTACAACCGTAATATCATAACCCACTCAACAACTTGGCCGAGAGCAAGACTATGCGACTCTCTATGCCCAAAATTTAATGGGTAGCATTCTTTGCTGAGTACCTCCGCAGCCAGGACCGTGTATAACGCCCTGCATTTCCACAGAAAGGCAGATTCGGCGAAAAAACAGCTTCAATTGTTACAATAGCGCAAATGGGGATGATGGGGATGGAGAAAAAAAACTAAAGACAAAAAAAAATAAAGAATGAAATTTTTACAAACATTATCTCACAAAATCAAAAATATCCATCTTATACATTTCCTTCCACAACCGAAGAATAAACTAAAAAACCCGCAAAAGAACGTCCATATCTGCAGTACGCCTTGCATATTCGGAAAAAAAGTATTATCAGCCAACTAAAGGCGCTTCATAACTATAATTCTAAAACTTGCATAATTCGAAGAAAAAAAACTTAAAAAGAATAAAATAAACCATCGACTATCGCTACTCATACTCATATTTGGCTGCAAAGAACTCACACTCAACACAAGTGGAACAAGAACGCTGGGCATTAGTAGACAATTCTGGGAATTTCTGCAGATTTTTTTTTGCTGTCATTAATCAACACACGCAATAAATCCATCGGTGTTCAGCACAGAACATCTTCTTTTATTCGCGTTTATGGGTCTCGAAAGAAAAAGTGGCCACACGCCGGGGTTCAAACCCACGGACAACGAGTGGTAGGCGGTGACTTTATCCACTACACTATTTACCCTCTAGTAATCGACGGCCGCGCCCCTTGCGGAGTTCCGGTTTTTTGGCCTCACTGTCTCTCATTGAAAATGCCCTTGCTTTTGGCACTATTGCAATATTCTAGGTCACTGTAGTATAAGTATGAGATAACCCGTGCGGCATAAAAATAAATAATGCAATACGCGCTTCGCTTGAAACGCAGATAACACAGCGGGGCGCGCCCGGGCGGTAAGAACAAAACGTAAACAAACAAACCTAATGTATGGTGCACGGCATTAACCCCTCTAAAAGTGAATCGACCAGAAGCCTAAATAAAATAAACGGCATCCGAACAAACAACACCAAAAAAGTCCGCAATCTTGACAAGTAAGGTTAGAGTCGAAGCACGTGGACGATTTGGGTTCGCGTGCGTTATCGTGGTGGGCCGGATCACCATCGGGGTTCACTTCGTAGTGCAGAAGCTTCTCACTGACTCCACCGCAGATGCTTCTCACTGAGTCCGCGTTGTCGGATTGGAGTCGAAACTCATACACGATCCCCTGGGCGGTACTCGGCGTCTCGGCGTCGAAGGTTGTAGCGTCCCGCATCCACCTGCTGCTGGTTCGTTGTATGAACTCGATCAAGCTGGCGGGCCTCCTCCGCATGCGGAAGGAATGCAAAAATGGTGAACTCAGTATAAAAACATCACCCGAAAACGAGAAAAATCAACTGACAATAAAAGACTGTACCCTCGGGTATTCGAACTTGCGACTTGCAAAATAGCCTACCTACCGCTCCAGACGACTCCGCCACGGGCGAGCATCTGCTGTCGTTGGAAATGTAAGGTATATAATGTATAAACAGTTTACACTTTAACTTAGTCTTAGCATTTGATGCAACGTCGGTGACTATTTGTTGTATAGCGCTCGTGCAGTAAGCGTCGCCCAAATTTCCACAATATCTCACGCCTAGCAATTGCATTTCTTACATGAAAAAACATTCGCAGATGTGTGGTCGTGCTGACGACTGCTGTGCTTATTCACCCAGCGCAAAGAAGTTCTTCCTTCTCCCAAGATTTACGCTGTACGGTAAAACTTAGTTGATGTTATCTGCGTAGTACCTATATTTACTTCGCTCACTCTTCTATCGCCATAAAGTGGCCTTAGATTGTCCTACTAGCGTACCAGTCAGCGAAGAGTCGCATGTGCGCTTGTGCTTGTGTGTGTGGAGAGACCTGGACTTAGAGCTTGATACAGTGTACAAAATAACAAAAAAAAGAAAGGCACATTCTTCCTTTACAAACGCTTCGTGGCTTAGTTGAAACTGAGCGAACGAATTACGACGACCCGTAGGCGGCCGGCGACTAAACGCTGGGCCGACTGACTCCGTAGAAGGGTAGGCGAGCCGTGCAGTAGCGCAGTCAAGCCAAATCATTTCCTCCCGATGTCACACGAAAACGTCGCAGAAAATGCGCGAAGATGCAGAGAGGAGGACAGCATTTTCGAATTATTTTTCTACAAATTAAATTCTCGTAAACACACTCAGAGTGGTCGAAACATCGCCTATGGACTCCTGACTACAATTTGCGCTAGTAATCCCGCAATGTTTACCAATCACTTCAGTGTCCCTTTACGTGCTGAAGTGTCCCTGTAATAAAAACCTAGTGAGCTCACCAATTCATCAGAATATATAGACGGACTCACAAACAGCGTGTCGAGCTTGTGCTTTGTGTATATTTACCAGTACCGTCAGGAAAACCATTTGCCGAAAAGTTCTGGAGCTCGGATTCAAGTTTCGACTTCACATTTCACTGGGTGCAAGCATACTGCGTCATCCTCGGGAATAAGAAGGCGCACCGATTAGTACGAGCTCATTTACTCTCCGTGCTACCTCTGAACCCCTCCCAACCGTGACGACAGAGTGCGTGCTCGTGCTGATAGAAGACGCTTACCCTACAACTGAACGACTAATGAATCAAAGCCATCGGAATCCGGCAACGCAAAACCCACACCACATCCCAGCAGTCCCTTCCTCGTAGTTCTCGCGGCGGGAAACTGTAAAAAACGCGACGAATTCACGTGGGTATGCTCCATACACTTTTTACTCGATCACTTTCATCGCCGTGGGGCACCTCCCAGTGTCCTGAGTACCTGATTACTTGCCATACTAGGACAGACCTACAACATGTTTTGTGGGACTGCCCCGCTACGGCACTTTTCGGTACCGTAATCTCGGAAACGTACAGTCAGGACCATGGACGACGACCTTCGTGTCCTGCTCCGGCCCGCCACCAAAAGTGACTACTCAGTACGTAATAAAGTTCTAGCGTGTTCTGATAGTATTCCTTTTGTGCCCCGCAGCACCAATCGTCGGTGACCGGCCTTGTGGCGATGCACAGGAGATGATAACGACTGCGACTCCCAGAGACCCAGGCGTTGCCTTCTGGCCCCCGCACAGTAACTGGAGGAAAATTACTCTTCGTATTTTCCTTCCCCTTTCACTAAGACGTCCCCTACCAACCATACGTTCACCCATAGCAGCACCGTAGCGGACACTCACTCCGTACACCGTAAGGCCGGTCGCTTCACGCACCGTCTCCTCGGGCGCGGTGTTGGGAGGCCTGCGCTAACTGTTGTAACTTGCTCGGGCATACCACCCCTCCCCTTTTCCCGCGAGTGGCTCCCCCAGCCCCACGGGTGCTACACGTGGAGGCCAGGGGTGTCTCGCGTTAGGTGAAACCCAGCGGCACAGACGTCAAGACTATTACGAGCAGCCGCACATTCCTGAAAACCGGGCTAATACCTAAAGAAAGCTTCGCTTTAAAACCCTAAAGAACAGTAGTATGCGCGAAATAAGTATTTTTTTGGTCAAACACCCTGTCCTCATGCCGATATAATGTTGTACTTTTAAGCAAACAGAACACCACGCAGTGACCTTATTTACTTCAAATCAAATCGAAGCAATTTTCATTTCCGCATAAAAATTGATTTATTTATAACGCAAAAGTCTCAACTGAGAAGATCGAGAAAGGATGGGTGACCTACACGAATTATTTTTGTTATCCGCCTGCATTATCCGAATCTATAATTCAATTTATATTATCCGCTACAATGGTAGATGTTGAATCCCCGCTGGGGTATGCGCCAACGCCACCACCATTGTCATCATCATTAGCACATGATCCCTGCCTTAAAAGTGATTCATCACGTAGCGGTCAGCCATGACCCCGAACCCTGCTGCCTGTCTCCTCCTTCCGTAACATTTTGGTGCCGACAAACTCGGGAAGAAGACCAGGGACCGAACTGGAGAGCCGCATGATGCCAGTGGCTGCAGGCAAGTGGGACCCACAACCGTTTGCCGCCGTCTCACCCTGAGCCAACTGGTCCGATGGCTGACCCTGAGCGCAGCACTCCAATGACCGTTACCCTCGAGGGCACCGACGCCAACAGCGGCGTACGTACTTTCTGCCTCGAGGGTAGAGTAGCTGCCCAAACTGAGCTGACATGGTGCGTCGCAATCCCTGGTGCGACCACCACGACTACCGACCGCAACGCTCACGCCTACGCAGAGACGCGACGTTCCGTCCAGACCACTACACTTGGCTACAACCTTGCGGCTACCGAAGACCGAGGTGGTGAGCTGGACTCTCTGCGCTTGTTGCGGAACCATGCCCGCTCAAACTTTAAAGCTATTCTTGCCCATGTTCAGCGAAATTGCACTCCGTTGCCTGCAGTCTGTAAACTTAACACCTGCCTAGAAAATCTGAAACTTAAGCAAGCATGCCTAAAAAAACTGAGCTTCCTGTAGCTGAGCCTGAAAAACTGAGCCTGAGATACCTGTAACCATGGCTGACAGCGACCGCATTTGACCACCGACTCCCTCGAAGGCACCGACGCCAACACTGGCGTTATTACCGCCGGCCTCGAGGGACCTGTGACCAACCAGACCGGACCGACACCGGGCGCAGCCATCCCCGGTGCACCGACGAAAACCGACCGCAACTCGCCTACCGACGCAGACACGCCCCGTCCCGTCCAGTTCACCATGCTTGGCACCAAGAGCTCCGCTACCGATGAGCAAGCTGGTGAGCTGGACGCTCTGCGTTCGTTGCGGAACCATATCCGTACCGACTTTAAGGGAATTTTGACCAGTAGCGACCGGCTGTTGATTTCAGAATCTTGCGACGTGACGAAGCTGAAGGCTAACTTGGAGAACCTGCGACAAATCAGAAGTGATATAATCGAATTGGATTCTGATATATTTAACTTAGTTGAAGAGGAAATTGAGCAGGAGGTAGAGGAGGCGGATAGATACACCCTCTGCTTCTTCAGAGCAAACGCTTACCTCCAACATTGGTTACAGTGCCTAAAAAACAAGCAGCATTTAGACATCAAATCTACATCGTTTTCCGAAATGACCGTTTTCCTCAACACCCCGAGAGAGTTCTTATACTCGTTCGTCGAAAACATGCCCAGTCGCCACAACCGGGACGGCGACAACCTACCGTCAACCATGAAGCTTGGTGAAGCAGAAACAGTTCCTGTCGAATTGGACGTAGCTCAAGCACCTGATGAAACACGCATTGAGCCGTTACCAGGTCAGTTTGAGTACATGTTTGTCCCAGACTTCATGTGCAGTGAAGGCTTCCCTGAACTTGAAGCCGTACCGACGAGTGCGTGCCTGCCACCAAACAATGCGTGCCGAGGAAGTCTCCTTGTCGGAGCAGGTCCAGAAACTGCGGCATGTATAGACCCTGCTCATGAATACACTGCTACCTCCGGGAAGGGCTCGTGTCAGAGAAAGTGCCGTCGGCCTAGAGCCTTCCGTGAATCAACCTCCAACACCGTTGCCTCACTGAAGATTACTCACAAGAGCAAAATGAAGACCAGGAAACCCGTAAATGTCCGATGTAGGCGTCGGCTACCTCTGAAGACCAGTAACTGCACAAGAAAGTTCAAGATTGACAGGAAGTCGCGGGAGGCCATATTGCCATCTCCTAAGGATATGCACCATCGGCATCAAACCCGTGAAAGCGTGCAGTCTCACCACCTGGATGCAAGTACCGACCCTCTGCCCTCCATCCCGTTATTACGACGCTCGGCCCTTATCAAGCTGCAACGAAGATTGAGGCACCGATGGAAGAGAAAAGGTACCAGTCCAGCGATGTCACGTGACGGGTACCGACTTGGACAAGTACAACAAAAGGTTATGACCGCGTAATATTGCCCTTCCAGTTGTTATCTCGCGGTCGGAAGTCAACGGAGTAAAAGAACTGAGAAGCCGTTCGAGCAGACAGGATTGAGCAATCTTTGGCGACAGCGAGTCTTCATCGGAGCGACCTGTGCCTAATCACCCCGCAAGCCTTCCAGTTCCTGAGCCACCGCACTCACGAACTTTTCACTACTCTGCTAACCTTCCGGGCGGGGTGCGAAGTGCCCTGTGACTCGAGGAGCGAAAAGGCGCGGAAACACACTTTTGCACCGCACACTGGCAGTGCTCAGGAGCTCGAGCTTTCGTTGAAGTCTTCGGACAACCTTCGGCATTCGTTTGACTAGCACTGCTGCGAGAAAGACTTGCTATATAGAGTACGGGCACAGCAGCCTCCAACGCTTGAACATTAGCGGGACGTAGCTCGAGCAGAAAAGCTCCGGAATGGGAGCTAGATTGCCCACGGTGCGCGGTTTATGCCTGAACCTGTTTGTGGCAGACGCATATTGCGGCGGTGGGAGTATGTTGAATTCCCTCCGTGGGGTATGTCCTGTCAGCATCCCTATCGTCATCATCGCCTAAATAATCCTGTCATTAAAGGTCAGAACCCCGTTTCGGTCAGCCATGACAACGAACCCTGCTGCCTGTCTTCTCTTGCCTTAACAGTAGAAAAGCCTAAGTGCACCGTTTTTGCGAATATGTTATGGTACGAATGTCCCATTAGTTACTGGCCTTATAATTTCATGTCATTCATCAAACGCTTAATGCACAAGCTATGATTCTGTAACTTTAGCCAATGTTGGGAGTTCTTACAAACTAGTTGCATTCAAGGTGTTCAACTGCTCAGCAAGCCGCATGATATTTGTCCGCTGAAATGCTCTCCGGATTCCAGGCCCACAACCTGAGTTCTTAACAAATCTGTAAAACGACTTTGTTTTGCCGAAGCTAGAAAAAAGACTGAGTTAAAAACAAAACAAAAGAGGCGTGAGCAACTAGCTTAGTGTTCTCGAGAACGGGCTCCCATTCCTGTGGTCTTAAACGGGCAGAGCTGCAGACAACACTATCAGCCAACAGAGGCCTACGGGAAAACTTTCCAGAAGACTAAGATTAGGACATACGATTTTAATAGAGACCGACACGAATAGAAAAAAAAATGAATAACCCTTCCAAACAAGGGTAGTTCATAATCAGACTTGGAAGTAAAAGAACCCCAACTATTTCTTCCACTAGAATATCGTCAATTCTGAGTAATCACACCTGCTTAATTATTAACGTTTTGTGCAAGTTTGTGCATAATTTAAATAATGTCTCATAATTAGAGACAGTCAGCGGGAAGGCATTCGGCCGGAAATTTTTAATGTGCGTGATTCCTAATGTTTCACGCCGGTGTTCGCGCCCGCCAATATTTCTTTTGATTTTTAAGCCATGATTGCGTAATATCAACATGCGGCTGGTAAATTCCTGATATATTTTCAACCTATAATTGCGTTGTATACCAAAATTAGTATTTTAGGTGCTACCTTTCGCTTAGTTTATTTTTTTTTTCAACAGCAACACATTCAAAATGTGTTGCCTTGAATGTATTGAATTTCAATTGTTATTTTATTTGGTAATTTCCTTCGTTTTTATGGTTGGGACACGCATAACTATCAGTCGCCTGGACTGTTTTATTCTTAACGGCTCTGATATTCATTCTCTGTATGACTTCGATTTGTTTCCGTTCCGTCTTCAGTCTTTCAAAATATATGATATCTGCCTCCCGTTATTTTCACTCTCGTAATACTATCGTTTGAATAAATCCTTTTGAGCTAAGTCCACCGGTGTACTTTACTTGGAACAACGTTCCTACACAACATTTGGGGTTCTTGGAAGACTTGAATGTAAAAAAAACTTGCGCAAATGACAGCATATGGGCCATAATTAATTTATGTAAACCTGATTGGAGCGTTAACTGCGCTGATCAAGCTTTTCGTAAAAGTGAATACAGTGCCTTATTGGTATTGGGTCAGTTTGTTATCTTAGTAAAAACCAAATTCTATAAATATGCTATACGGCACGTTTGTAAATAACAAAAATTAAAATCGTTAGAAGAGGTACATGCGAGCATCCAAACGAGTTGGTGAAGTGACAGTAGGCTGATCTCATGCGGCTGAATCTCTGTGGTGTGTGAGAAATAAATATTTAGGGGAAACCTTTGAACTCTATTATTTATAAAAACAGTTGCGAGGTACACAAAATCTTGGTCATACACAAAAAGAATTCACGCGCTTACACGAAGTGAATGACGAGTGGATAAAGCACTGGGGATCGTTCTTAGCGTAAATCACACGTGAGATGGCCTACTGGTGAACGATTTAGCCTACAGCTAAAACGATTTCCAATCAAATCCTATACAATTCACTTTATTTCTATCCAATTCATGTCAATCCAATCCAATCCAATGCAAATCCATATCAATCCAATCCAATCCCATCCGATGCTCCTCACGCTTGCGCAGCACGGCTCTCCAGGAGCTCTCGGTCTCTCTCCTTCCCTCTCTCTCTGCCTAACCTTTCGTGAACCTTTTATTTTGTTCTTGTTATCCTTTTGCGAACATTGTGTTCACAGATGTTTCAATTTAAAAGGTGCTGTGCCATGAACACGGATGCAGGACGCCTGACCAGCCTCGGCCTTAAAGGAGCCATGAAGAGAAAATACAACTTCGTTTAATTTGAAAGAACTAGGATTCAGTATCTCACTCCGCTCCATTAGAGCCACAAAAGATGTTTTTTTAAGAAAAAAAAAGCACGAAGTATTTAAAAACTTTCAAATTTTGCGCCACAGTGACGTGTTATGAGAAAGAATGACGTCATACGGGCCAACAATAAAACATAATTTTCAGTGCGTTAACTGCAAGTCAGCATTCAAGTGATGCGGTCAAATGGAACTAGAGGCCCCATTACAGACGTCCAGTCATGTGTCGTCGCGACAGGTCAGTTAGGCGGCCGCCAATCGCCCAAACAAGGTTCCGTGACGTCATAGAAAAGTTGCGGGAAATTGGCTAGGGTGTCGCCACGGCTGCACACGTTTTCTTTAATATCTCCGTTATTTGTTCGAAGATTGCGATGATATTGGTATCATTGTTATCGGGACTAAGCAGCCTTTCTAATAAACCCAACTTGTATTTTGTCTTCATGGCTCCTTTAAGGTGCCTCGCCCCTAAAAGGAGCGCGGCCGGTGAGCCTGAACAGAGAAAGAGAAAGAGGTTCTCCACAGCAGGACGGGAGAAGGGTTCTTTGAGAAGGCGAGACATTTCTCGCCGGGAAATAAAAACATCTATGCCGGAGGTGCATAAGGCGCCGTGCACGTACACAACTAGCCCGCATAGAGAGGTAAAGATACCTACTGGCTTCAACCCGCAGCTCGTGGTTATGGCTGATCGCTGTTGGTGGCTGAACAAACGAGCTTAGAAGGTCGAAGGGTCGGCCCGAGTAGCTATCTTCTCCTCTCAATGCGGGCTAGTTGTGCACGTTCGGTGGGTGCCGGAACTCCTCGGGAACTGCTGTTTTCGTTTTCCGATGAGATGTCTGTCGCCCTCTCTAACAGCTCCTAGGGGCGCTCACAAGTGGTGCTGGGCGCGGCCACAAAGTTAACAAAAGTTCAGCAGCAGTTCCCCAGAAGCCACAAGCGGGGCATCTTCAAATTCTAACAATGTTCTAGCCATTCCGCGTAATTTTTAACTTTAAATGGCGATTGCACGTCATGTATCAATGAAGTGCCTCGAACGAGTTCTAGCATCCATCATTATCAATATTTGTTGCATCAAACTTACTGCAACCGACAACCGAGGAGCCGCCAGGACAACCTCTTAGGAGAGCAGCTGTTTACACCATTTTTCTCGTTTTCACGATCCAGACATTATCGTTAGAAAAAAAACACAAGCGGGAAAGGCCAACGGTTAGTGTGCATTCTCTTGTGTACTCCTGTTCAGCACGTCTTGACTTCGCACTTCGTGTTTGGCTCTTTTAATGACTATCCACCAACATGGCCCGCAACAACGTTATCATTACAACTTTTACTGCTTCCACACAGGTCTGCTTCTTACGTGTTCCTCCTTTTATCAAATTCCTGTGCTCATCTCCAATATTGTCACGTCGACCTGACGGGCACGACGGTTATGCTTCTACATTCGCAAGATCCTGATTCTTCCTGACGTCATTTCATTGTGTGCTCTCGTAAAACCTTCCACCGAACAATAACGGCACCCCCTTCATTCTCACCTTTTGTGGTTACTGGAGCTCGGTGTTACTTTTCGGTCTTTCCAGCCATCTGGACAGCTTCTTTCTTGAAACATAGGAGTGGTGCTTGTACAGAGCACAAGCATTCTGAACATGCCAGTTGCGTAAAGATAAGGAACGGGCAAAACGGCAAAAGAAGCTATACAAGCCATATGTGCGAGCGTCATTGCTAATGCCTCCGACAGTTTGCTTCCTGGCTTTGTGCGATGCGTTCGTCTCAGCTGAAGAGGGAGTACAGCTTTGCGAATTATCAGAAAGTGGACGAAGTCAGGTTTTGTATGGCAGTATGTCCGGGTCGCAAGAATAAACTTTGCATTTTAATGAATACAAAGCAGTGCTTGCAGCAACTGTGCAACTCTTGAAAGAAACCCTGCTTTATGTGCGACTTCCGCGACCCCAAAAGTGTATGGTATGTCAACAGCTGTGCAAATATTCGATTTGGAAAAACGCATTTCCAACACAGTGCAGAAAGGACTATTAAATCTTTCCGTGAGTATATGTTGATTCAGTTGATTGGCCTTGGGAAACACGGCAGTCGCCAAGAACATACAAGTTAACACATTTTAAATGCAGATCATTTCAGTAACTCACGATGTCACCCGCGTTGGCGTCCGTAGTCCGCACGCTCACTGCGCATGCGCGTCGAGTCGAGGCGAAAGCGAACACTCTCTCGCGAGGGGCATTGAATTGGATTCGAACACTCTCTCGCGAGGGCATTAGATTGGATTCGATCGGATTGGCTTGGATTGGATTGGCTTGGCTTGGGTTGGATTTGGATTGGATTGGATTGGATTAAAGTGGATTTTGTTGGATTGTGTTGCGTCATAGCCGCGGCACGTTGCATCATAGCCGCGGCAGACGCACTGAGGCCGGCGCATGTGCAGTACTCTCTCTTCCGCAGTTTCCTCTCCTTCGGGCGCGCTGCGCATATAACCGGTGTGCCGTTCTCCGGCGAAGCAACATCCGCGCTTGGCTTAAACACCTAGGGTCCACGCCGCTTTACAAGTACGCCAACGTCGTCGACTGGGACCGGCTTACGCAGTCCCTTCAACGTATATAAGCGGCGCAGCGCGCGTTCAGAATTCAGTCAAGGGCGTCTTTGCTTGGCTTTCGCTTGACGTGATGCTTTGCTTGCCTCGAGTAGATGCGACGCATTTACTCGAGTTCCCCCCGTGGGAAGATGCGGGCGGTTTTTTAAACTTCATGTCAACTATTTTTAGAGAATTCTTTGCGATATAAATGAGAGTGTTTGTCCAATGCACATCACAAAACAGTTGTTTTCTTTGTAAAACTGTACCTTTATGCCCCTCGCTTTTCAAAGGAGCAATTTTTATTATTCTTTGAAGAGCGTGAATTTTGGGACATGACGTGGTTCAAAAAAGGGGCACTTGATAATCAGAGAGCAACCTTGTCAAACATTGATATAAACCAAAATTGACGAAGTTTCACAGTTCATTATATTAGCGCAAATGGACAGGCAGAGAGGCCAAGCCTGAATACCTGTAATTTGTTGTCATTTTGGTGCCCATTTACTGTTCGTTTTTGGCTGCAGCCTCTATTTCTCGAAATTCTCGCCTTTATTTATCGCCATATCTCGCCTAGCCACAATTTAGGGCGACTTATTTCAGCAGGTTCTTGATGATTCAGAGGAGAATCAATATACAGTTAGAGGTATTACCTTACCTATTTTTATTCCTTACCCTATCACTGGACATGATACATACAATGTTATGACTTGTATATTTTTAATTGACGTGCAAAAATTTATGATCACTGAACAACCTTCGCTACCATAAAAGGAAAGAGCTCCTCTGCATATCATGTTTTTATTTTGAATTTAAAAGCAACGTTTTTGATAATGTTTTCCTATTCCTGCTTGTTCCAACCGAGGTGCAAACGATATTCTTTACCCTGGACAGTTTGTATGACTGGGAGGAACAAATAAAGCATAACAGCTATACACTAGAATTAAAAGTGCTTAAGAGAATGCATTTTCTGTTTCAGTGCCTTAAGGGAAAGCTACACCACTTGTTTGAGGACTAGTTAAGGCGCATTTGCAATGCAAATGTGTGTACAGTGTGTTGTGCAATTCTGAGCATGACACCTTCATAGAAGGAACGGCTTCGCTCTTTCAATAACTTCAAGATGATTCTCAGTTGCACATCGGGAACAAAACATTGTAGTTTGCAAATATACCATTTCCTATCTTAATACTTTTTTATAAACAGCTCAAAAGCATATAGAAACACAACTTAGATCGGCCGAACCGGCCATGGGGGAAATAATCAGGGAAGAAACTCGAGTAGATGATGTCATTGTTCAAATTAACAAAATATATGTACTTCTGCTGGCAGCGTAGTGCGCTAAACTGACAACAGTTGGACCACGAGGGTAGCTGTGAGGACGTTGGGGTTAAGCAGACGGGTGTGAAGGAACGGCTTCGCTCTTTCAATAACTTCTTCAAGATGATTCTCAGTTGCACATCGGGAACAAAACATTGTAGTTTGCAAATATACCATTTCCTATCTTAATACTTTTTTATAAACACCTCAAAAGCATATAGAAACACAACTTAGATCGGCCGAACCGGCCATGGGGGAAATAATCAGGGAAGAAACTCGAGTAGATGATGTCATTGTTCAAATTAACAAAATATATGTACTTCTGCTGGCAGCGTAGTGCGCTAAACTGACAACAGTTGGACCACGAGGGTAGCTGTGAGGACGTTGGGGTTAAGCAGACGGGTGTGTGACTCGCGGAGGAAGATCACAAGAAAGTTGACGCCATGGTCTTGAACGGATAACTCAACACTGAATATATTGGAGACGGAACACGCACACAAGCGAAATAAAAAAAATACAAACAGGTCCGACCCACTAGAGTTCGGGAGAGAAGCGGGGGAAAAAAACACAATGCCACGCTCACGGCTCTGTGCCACAGTGATTGCGCTCAGTCGCCACGGCGTTGACGCCCTCGCCGCAGGGTTTCGGAAGACGGCGGACCAGTCGCGGTTCTGCTGAGTCACGCGCCGCTGACTCCGCTCGCTAAGCCTTGCCTCGGAACTGCGGCTCCCAGGGCCGTCGCGGCGATCTGACAGCTTCCCGAACGGCGACGTCGGTCTTCCGCGTCACAGGCCCGTGGACATCACCCCGCTGGAGCGACCACGAACCTCGAACCTTGAAAGCCACGAAAGCCTCGACCCGCCTGCCGGTCGTTTTGGTCCAGCTACCCTCCGGAACCTCCGCCGCTCGCTCCGCTTCCTAGGCCAGCCCCCCATGATGATGCTACTCCCCTCCTGGCACACACCATCTAAGGGAAATTGACCCGGTCACCATCTTCTTCTTCTCGAGGCACCTGCTCTGCGCCCTCATCCGGGTTTTTCCCCACTCGTGGGACGCCAGTCATCACATTCACCCCCCTTCTCGAGAGGTTTGTTTGGGGAAACAAAACTCGGCACACAAAAATGTTCGCTCATGGCGACACAGGGCACCGAAGGAACGTGCCGGAGTGAAGGTCCTTCGCAGTCAGTCCGAAACAGTACAAAACAGTCTCTAACCCAATGGAAGGGAAAGCAACAAAAGAAACAGCATTTGCCACTCTTAAATCCACCCTATAGAATAAACTGCCTACTTAAAAAAATCGGACAGAGGTGCCCGCTTCTGTGCCTACTCTGTCAATGGCTGGGAAAGGTTAACCGGCACAAGCAGTCGGTAATAGAGCAGGAGTTAGAGGGAATGGCACGCCCGCATATTCGTCGTTGGGTGCGTGTGGCATCTTGAACCCTGTGGAGGGGTTTCTCTTCTAGGCGCTGGGCGAGAGGTGGACGACCAGATCGATGGCAACACGCCGAAATGCCTCAATCTCCGCCATGATCTCCCGTGGCTACTCGGTGCTTAGGCGCAGCCCTCTGACACATGCGACAAAACTTTACGAAGCGTGCGGTGTCCGCTTGCATCCCAGGCCAGTAGAAGTCCTTGCAGATGCGCTCCATGGTTCGCCTGATACCCCTGTGATTGCCGAGGGTTCCTTGGTGGGCCTTGTCCAAGACGATGCCTCGTAGCTCCTTGGGGACGACGAGTTCCCTTCTTTCTTTTCCGGAGGGCAACTGATGCTGTCGATAAAGAATACCGTCTTCCTTCACGAACTCGATCACCGCTGCGTTGAATTTCACCTTTGTGCCGACCTCGCCGAACAACTTTCGGACAGAAGGGTCTTGCTCCTGTAGCGCACATAAGTCAGCAGGGGTGATGGTGCAGGGGCTGTCAGCAACGGCAGGTACCTGCGGCATTGTTCTCGGAGCCTCGCTTTTTGCTGCGTTGGTGCGGATGTGGGTCTTCAACCCTGCTGCAGCTCGCGAAGACGATGCCAGGTTTCGACCGCGCAGGTCTTCTGGGACGCGGACGCTGCCTTGTCCAAGCACCGTGCTTGCAATGACTGGTTCCTTTTCGTGAGGCTCCTCTCGTCTGATGTTCCGATTGTCTTTCGTATTGGCATCACCAGTCCCCTCAATATTCCCTATAATGACATCGCACGAGGGGTTGTCCATGCAGGACGCTAGTACGCGGCCTGAGAAGAACGGGGAATCGATTTCCACGTCTGCCTCCGACAGGGACAGCAACGTTCGATTTAATAGTTGGATGGTGCTCATGCCTCCTGTAAGCTTGGTGTCAGCAACGAGAGAGCGGTTCACGATGACTGTATTACAGCCAGTGTCTCGCAGGACGACCACGGGTTGGCCTTCCAGAAGTCCTCCCGACGTTGGCATTCTCTCCAGCTCGGTTGTCGGCGCGCTGCTTGCTGGAGACACTCGCACAGCTTGGCGTCGTCGAGACTTGCTGCATGCCTCTACAGGAGTTTTTGGATCCGGTCATTGCGGAGGGAACCTGTCTCACGTTCTCTGGCAGGTTGCAGCAAGCTTCAGCCTGGTATCGGTGTCCGTGCTTGCGGCCCCTCAGGCAGAAGGCGTTCTTCTTGTTGGGCTGGCTGGAAACCTGTGACTTCGCCCAACAGTCTGACGCGCGGTGCCCTAGCTTATTGCATAAGAAGCAATGTGGCTTGGTCTTCTTGTGATTATGATAAGCAGGAGCGCGAGGGAGTCCAGGGGGCTTGCCACTGTCTTTATTTTCTTCCCTTCCTCTGCCCAGGTTGACTAAGCCTTGAGCTTCGAGGTATTGATCAGCCGTCTCAGCAAGCTGGTCCAGGTTCTTGCAGCCCCTTTCTTTGAGGAAAATGGCGAGCTTCTCATCGCACTGGCTCAGGAATTGCTCGGACACCATTTTGTCCCGGAGCGCGGAGTACGACTGCTCCGTTTTCGCCATTTCCTGCCAGTTGTCGAAGTAACCGAGACGACGACCAACAAACTGACGACCTGTCTCTGAGTTCAGCGGCCTGGATTCTCTAAACTTGCACCGGTACCCTTCTTCGGTGTACCTGAACCTCTGTAAAATGGTCTTCTTCAGTTTCGTGTAGTCCAGTGCATCGTCGGACGACATGCGGCCAATGGCACTGAGCGCCTCACCTGTAAGGCACAAGTGTAATGAGAGCGCCCACTTGTCCGAAGGCCAACCTTGGCTTGTTGCCACTCTCTCGAACCGCTGTATATAAGCGTCGAGCTCGTTTCGTTCCTCATTAAAAGCGGGAATCAACTTGTGAGGGCTGTGGAAGCTTTGTGCCGCATTAGTCGCGTTGTCACTTCCCACGGCGTCCGAATTCGCGTTGGAACCCTGCGACCGCTCCTGAAGTTGTAGCCTCAGTTCTAACATGGCACGTTCAGCCTCAATTCGAGCTCGGGTCTCGGTCTCTGTCTGCTGTGCTAGCCTTGCGGCTTCTTTAACCGCCTTGCGTTCGGTCGCACGCTTCTCTCTTTCTTTCGCGCGTTCAGCGTCGATCCATTCTCTGAGATCTGGACCTGACAGCCCTATTTCTTTGCCGATGAGCATCAACTTCTTGAGATCCATCCTCGTTCGTCACACCCACTTGCCTGCTTAAGCTCTTCAGATGGAAGTAGAGCAATGTCCTGTCGCGGACGCCAAAAATTGAGGACGTTGGGGTTAAGCAGACGGGTGTGTGACTCGCGGAGGAAGATCACAAGAAAGTTGACGCCATGGTCTTGAACGGATAACTCAACACTGAATATATTGGAGACGGAACGCGCACACAAGCGAAATAAAAAAAAATACAAACAGGTCCGACCCACTAGAGTTCGGGAGAGAAGCGGGGAAAAAAAACACAATGCCACGCTCACGGCTCTGTCCCACAGTGATTGCGCTCAGTCGCCATGGCGTTGACGCCCTCGCCGTAGGGTTTCGGAAGACGGCGGACCAGTCGCGGTTCCGCTGAGTCACGCGCCGCTGGCTCCGCTCGCTATGCCTTGCCTCGGAACTGCGGCTCCCAGGGTCGTCGCGGCGATCTGACAGCTTCCCGAACGGCGACGTTGGTCTTCCGCGTCACAGGCCCGTGGACATCACCCCGCTGGAGCGACCACGAACCTCGAACCGTGAAAGCCACGAAAGCCTCGACCCGCCTGCCGGTCGTTTTGGTCCAGCTGCCCCCTGGAACCTCCGCCGCTCGCTCCGCTTCCTAGGCCAGCCCCCCATGATGATGCTACTCCCCTCCTGGCACACACCCTCTAAGGGAAATTGACCCGGTCACCATCTTCTTCTTCTTCTCGAGGCACCTGCTCTGCGCCCTCATCCGGGTTTTTCCCCACTCGTGGGACGCCAGTCATCACAGTAGCAAATACATATCAAAAGAGGGACTTTATTCAGGGGAATGTCATTATTTCGATGAATAGCAGAAATAGAAAAGTTTGGGGGCAAAAAATGGGCTCTGGCAGCACAGGGCAGGAGCGGGTGAAAGTCAGTGGGAATGACCTTCGTCCTTCAGTAACCCTTGATGGGTTATTGAGCATGATTTTGACGTTTATGTTTTTCTGAATGCTTTCTTCATTTACTCATAGTCTAGAGTACTAATCAAATTTAGGAGGAGCACAATAGCGCCGGGTGCAAAACACTACCAGAAACTTGCTGAAGACGCTACGCGGACACAGTGTGCTTTCGCGCTGCTTGTAAGGGGAGACTAAAAGCGCGCCTCCAGCATGTTTTAACCAGGGTATCCGCACGTCGGTTGCCTTGCGGGCTCGAGGCCTCAAAGAACCATTCGATATTGTCGGCACACATAAACGCATATATATAAACGCTGCGCTAAGCATATTTGGCGTTTTTTCTGCTGTGGACGCAATGTTTGACGCAGGAAAGCAAAACGAATTTCAATTCTTTCGAGAGCATGCCTAGCCATTATGCCCCCTCAGCATATTGAACCACTAGCCGCCACCGCCAGCTGTTGATATATTAAAAAATATCGCGCAGCCACAAACCAACCATCTGCTATAGGCGTGCCTGCGGATAAACTTGTATCTGTTTAGGAAGAAATATGCGACAAAGCTTCCCGATTTTACATGACATGTTGAACCGCTCTCACTTTCATGTGCGTTTTGAATGTGTCAATAAGCTGTCATTGTATTCCTGGAATTCAAATGGGCAAAATATTTCTATAAATTTTGCCACTATCGCTCTACTGGCCTAATGCCTGTATCATACCAGAGAGGCAGGGGTGCCAGAATATATGAGGCGTGAGGGCAGCAGCCTGCAGCTTTGCTCCAGCAATCGTTAGGTCTACGTAAAAAAAACCGTTGGATATCATCAGAGCCGCAGCATTTGTTCTCGCAGGTCATGGCCACTGAGAACGCCCACTGCTTGTTTTGCGCCCACCGCCCGCTAGCGGCTGCCGACGGCTGGACGCCACGGCGATTTGATGTGTCCGATCGGCGTCTTTGATTTAGGATGCTCCTTTAAGATGCTCCTATACTAGTTCTCGCCACGCAGTGCCGTGTTTTTTTAAAAGAGACCGTCATGTTCAACTATTTACTTGTTTTGAAAATATCTCATTTGCAATTAATGTATGTTTAAAACTGACAACGTGGTCAATCTGAAGCTTTTAATAATAATGTCAATGCACTTACAATGCTTCCAGAGTGAATATTTTTCAATGATAATTTTTGTACTTGAAGTAGACTTTATAATACATACAATTTAAATTAAAATACATGTAAAGCATGCCAACAATTCTAATTTCGTAAAATTGTATCCGGGTAATAAGTAAAAAAAAAGTATTCGCGCCTCTCGGGAATATTTTTTGTATAGTATTACCGATAAAGTTACTCGTATTAGTAAGTATTCTTATCTGTATATGTACTAGTATTTTTGGAGAGTTTATACACATTACTCTTTACAAACAACACGGCTAGGATTCTTTTACCTATTAACAACTGAACAATGAATCGAGCATTCCGGGAGTCATGCTGTAACAGCGTCGACTAACTGTACATCAGGGATATAGGTCAAGAACTGATAACATTGTATTTATTTAACTCTATTTTTTAGAGCAACAATACATACTAAGCTGGCTTTTCATATATATTTACAAATTGCCCAGTTAAGCGGCAGGATCATTGTATGCATGTGGGTGCAATTACGCAAGGTTATTGAAAACCCTTCAATGATATACCAACGATATGACTTTCTGTAGAATCAATGGGGGTCGCTTTGTACGTGCTATGGCAGTATTTTTGCACCATATTAAAAAAAACCACGAAACGTATGTGGACTTGACTATTTGAGAGCCTCCAATTTCAAGATACACCACACTGCACTTTTGAGGGGGTTGAACCAAACACGCCTTGCGACATAGCTGCGTTTATGTTGATGCAGCGGAGTATCATGACATGGAAGATTTTGCATTCGTAGTAATTCAATCACCTGATTCTACCCCACTCACGACCCTCACCATCCGAACCCGTCACCCTAAAGTGGCGGAAGACGCGGCGAAGCACTTGCCCTCACACATAAGCCTACCCCCCCCCCCCCCCAATTCATATTCCCTGATTCTGAAACGGCCGTTCTATACTCTTCCATGGGCCAGATCTCGCATCAGGCTCACTAAATTTCTAATCAAGAACCACCTACAGATCTTGTAAAACTGATCTGGTTCTTAACCCACACGGGTATTGGAGGAAATGAGTGCAGCCCGAGCTCTCGTCTCCCGGGCCTGTGATGCCGGCACTGCCTCCCATTGAGCCAGATCAACCCGTGATAGTCTACTCACATACAGAGACATCATGGAACATCACCGGCTCTCCCGCCAATCCCCCCTTTCCTGTTCAGCCGTACTTCATCACATTCACCTCACACTGTATCCCACAACACACTGTTAGCACTGCGGAGAACTGCCCACATTAGATCATCATATGTGGGCCTGCAAATCTGACCCCTTCCCTCTCATGTCATCCCTCTATCCGTGGGAAGGAAGGTAGGAAGGAAGGAATACATTTTTTTGTCCATCGGGATCAGGTATTAGTGCTGAAGGAGGCCCACAGGGCCGCCGCGACCACCCGGGCCCGGGAGGTGGTCAGGAATTGGCCTGACTCTCCCGGGTCACACAACATCTGTTCACAGAAGTGAGGGAAGGGAACGGTGGGTGCGGGTTTGCGGGGTATTCGCAGAGGGAATGCCAGTGAGTGTCAGTGCTGGGTTGCTCAAACCTGCATCTCCAGAAGTCACTCACGGGTCGGGCTGCCACAGTCGCCGACACACTACGTTCTTCAGCCACCAAGCTGCAACAACCCTTGCCTAAATAAAGTTTTTTCTCTCTTTCTCACTCCCGCTACAGATGCCGTAACATTGTAATATTTCTAGTTTCGTACTGCGCAGGCACGCCAGATTTCCCATTAAACCGGTACAAAGAAGGCAAGAACTGGAATGTAAGCGAGAGGAAGGATTTCTTAACGCGTATGTTGAACCATTATTACCTCTACTCTTGTAAACACTGTGTAGAGCTTTCGATAGTTTTCCTCTAGAACAAAAAAAACATTTTATTTGCCCTTCCAAATTCCTTATAGTCAATATAGGACCAAGTATTGCTGAGTTGGTGTGGTGTACTGAGTGGTTCTGAAAAACCGAACAATAAGGGCAATATTTAAAACTCGCTCGAGTATTGTACTAGACGCATGCTCAACTTGAGCAGCTTGGCTCAATAAAAACTCTGGTGCGCTCTACCTGCTGTCCTCGACACACGTCTCACCTTTTAGTCACAGTTAGCGGCGGGTAACTTATTCGCAACGACAGTCTGTGCTCTCTGCCGGTGTAAATGCTAATTTGGTGCTTAGAATAGATTGTTTCTGAAAGTTATCTTCTGAATGATTTAGTTTTATTCTTGTGCAATAATTGTAAAGAGTGACCAGATGTTTCCATCAGTATAAAGATACTCAACATACCACATTAAGCGTTTGAATGGCAGCGCACTGACTCACTGACTTACTGACTTAGGTTCACTGACTCTTTATCTTTATCTTTCACTAGTACTCTCCGTAGACTGGCCACCAACGACAAGGCTTAGTGCACGAGAGTTTTTAAAACTTGTTTAAAAATAGCTCGATGACCATTCACCTCCGAGATATTTCCCTAAATCTGCCCGATTTCCGACTTCGTGGGATGAATCCGGGCATTACAACTCAGCCGTGTGGTTCTCCGAAAACCTTTTATACCAACTGCAATTTTGAACAAGTACTTCTCTAAATACATATTACCGAGGGAATATTGCATTCTTACCAAACATACCGCTGATTAGTGCCAATAAAGGGTTTTACAAAGTCATAGCCAAAACAATTTAGAGGCAATTGTCATTTAAACCTACTTCAAGCGCATATTTATTTTACTGCAAAAGTTTTTCGGACTTGATAAGGCCCTGTGTAAACTTCCACTTCGAGGCCAAGGCTGATTCAAGGCTGATCCGCCCCTCACATTTCATGGGATTATGTTGCACCCCTAACTTTCTGAAGCACCTGGGACTCCCACAAAACGTGCTGCCCTCATATTTCTCTGCAGTGAACGGAGCCGCCGACCGCACTAGTTTAAGGCTTAATCTCGTCCTTATATTTCACCGGGAAAGTTCCTTCAAAAACATTTACAGAATCCATTTTTAGGAAAAGGTCTTAGAGTTTTTTGCCTGCTCTTTGATTAAATTCTCCGGTAACGCTAACACAAATACAGAACAGTCACCAGATTTTTCGTTAAAGCCGTGTCATTAATTATACTCAATTTTTTTTGTTGTAAATATTTGGCAAGGGTAATGGGGGAAAAGGTCTTATCTCTTTCAAGCAACATGATGTACACGCATTGATTGATTGATTGTGGGGTTTAACGCGCCGACGCAACGCAGGCGATGAGGCGCGCCGTAGTGGAGGGCTCCGGATTAATTTTGACCACCTGGGGATATTTAACGTGCGCCAAAATCTCGTATACACGGGCGTTTTAGCTTTTCGCCTCCATCAGAAAAGCGGCCGCCGCGGCCGGGAATCGAACCCGCGACCTCGTGCTCAGCAGCGCAACGCCTTACCCACTGAGCCACCGCGGCGGGTATGATGTACACGCAGGTGTTCCGCGTAACTGCAGTTGGTACTGCATAACGTTTCATAATATTATTGTTAGATGTTGCATCCCGGGTTGCTTGAGACGCTGCGGGGGAATCCGCGAAGCCGCCAATAACTCAATAAATTACCTCCCGAACACTCGGCTGTCCGGCAACTAAAAATCTGTGCCAGTACTCTGAATCCTGTATTCGTTCTATGAATTCCAGAACAGTGTTGCACACAGACAAGCCTATACTGAGAAAAGGTTTTAGCAAAAGGTTTTTACCCAGGAATATATGCGGCATTCCCCGATATTTTATGGTTTTCAGAGTCAGATCATTTATCCATAGATTCTGAAAACAATCGACGTATTGGAGCGCAACATGCTTCCGCGTTTAATGAAGTCAATATTGTATTAGATGCAAAGGAGCTGATGGTTGCGCCTGTTCCTTCCTCCGTTGTGTGGGCGCCGTTGTGTGGCGTCCACACCCCCACTGCGCACGTCTGGCACGCACCCCTAATGATGATTGTGGCAGGATGCCCCTTGGCATTTGCCAATCAAAGAATCCTGTCACGAGATAGCTTCGCATTGAACCACCGTCGTCATCTTCCCGTAGGGGGACCACCTCCCGTAACGCCGCGATGAGTGCCAAGGGCAACGCCGCCGGTAACGCTACCTGCAACGCCAGCGTCAACGCCAGTGTCAGCGCCGCGGACAGCGCCGCGGAGGAGAGGGCACAACAAGAACAAGAAGAAAGAGCAGCACCTCCTCCTGCCGTGATCGTCCACCCGGAACACGAAGGCGCCGACCTCATCCCGAGCCAAGACTTGGTGCGCCTGATCAAACACGCGAGTCCGTGCGTGGCCGTGCGCAAGCGCCAGGACATCATGGACAGGGACGAATACTACAACTTGATGAGGATGACAAACGCGAAACAACATGAGCTACTGCGCGAGATCATCCACCGGCAGACGACGTCGTCAGCACCTTCGATACGGGTCTTCTTCACCGGACTGGCCGGTTGCGGCAAGACGTTCGTCCTCCGGCTTGCCATGGAACTGTACAACCGGCACAGCAACACCGGCAACAACAACCCCTACAACGCGTTCATCATCTGCGCGAGCACCGGAAAGGCGGCTGTGGAAGGGGAAGGAACAACGGTGCATGAGGCTTTTGAAGCTCTCTCGGAAGACCACAGGCGCCAACAAGGATGGAGGCCTCAGCTCCAGCGAGTTGAACACCTTCCGCGTGGCCTTCCGCAACTTGAAATGCGTGATCATAGATGAGGTGAGCATGATGTCTGCCGACAACCTAAACGCAGTTGACTTGAGTCGACACCATGGCGGCTTCGCATACTACTCAGGGTTCTCCTACGGGATGATGGTGATATTTTGTTTTCCTGTCACACTCGAATGTTTATATTAAAATAAATTAAGGTCAGAAAGCATTCGTTCAGCCAACGTGAAATGCTTTCAGGTCTTCGCGAAGAAAACTTGCACTGTTAAAATTCGTCACTGCGCTGTCAAGCGCAAATTCAACTGCAGCAACATGTTAGGTTGCACAGCGATGGCACATTTACGAAATATGTAATAAACAGAAACTGCGTGTTACAGAATCCCAGTCTGTGGGTTTATTGCAACAGGGAAGACGAAATTTCTGCTATGTGTTTGATATTTGCACTTGCTGCCCGCTCCCGCTTTTCTATCATGCACTGGTGTATTACACCAGCATATCGTATTACACCTACTCACAGCTCTGGACCTGGGAATGAATTCCTTCCCGCGTTTGCCGCATAGTCGGCAATGCCATGTTTTACAGAACAGTACAATGATGCAGCTAGATATAACCTTCACACCTGTGACTATATCACTACACTGAGTCATTTTTGCGTCACATCCGCATGAGAACGCGGTATACCTTGCCACAGGCAGAATAAACTTCGCTAGATGCATTGGCGGTTTCCTACACAATTAACCTTTTTACAACGTTTTTGGCAGGAAAGGGTGTAAAATCGTGTCCCATGGCGCATACCTTTAGAAATTGTTTTGGCTGAAAAAGGATGTAAAAGGGAAAACAGGGTGTTCTTGTGAACAACCTCATCGGTTGTAAGGCTGCCTAACGCGCTAATGAAGGGTGTGGGCAGCGCAGCTACAAGTGACAATGTGGATAGGCTTAGACACTTCCAAAATGCAAGTCACACTTGGACCGCATATTAATTGCGCAAGAAAACCGAGGGGATGCCGGAGGAGAGTGAGTACATACTTACTTAAAAATGTATCTGCTCATCTAGCTTTGATAGCCTGCAGAGGAAAGTCCTCAGATAAAGTTGGTGGGCTTGACGGAGCAATCAGATATTTTACCACTAATAATAGAAAGATGAATTTTAATGTGAGTATATACAGACCAGCATGCGGATTTCGAAAAACTTTTAATTGTGAGGCAGTTAGTAGGCTCACACCTATTCCACACAATTTCAACGCCCACCAAGAAGGGTGTTCAATATTTTAACAGCCATTTCTCCCAAGCGTGTAAAGCTGAAATTAGAGCATTGGAAACTCAGAAAAACGTTTTAAACGACCTCCAACTAAAAAAGTGGTTTAAAAAGCCTCCAATTTTAAAGCTATTTTACACGCGCTTGCACAAAACATTTTATACAAGCGGAGGAATGTTTAGTAGCTCATCATATTCAAAACAATATGAATTGGCATAATTTATTACCAGCGTGCTGTTTAGGCTATGTTCGTTGTGGCGTTAGCAAAAAAACGAATAAAAAAAACTGCGCCGCCTGTTAAGGTTGCACTACCGTAAATAGCGTATTATAGCAGCAAAGCCGGCTTTTGAGCCTGTTCGAGTGGAGCACAAGGAGCGCGTGCGTATCCGCACCTCTTACTATAGCATTTTAAAGGTACTTGTCTTTTTCGGATGCTCAAGCGCAAAAAACTTGCAGCATCGTGCACTAGCGGTGCAAAAGCGCAGCTGGGGGTCTACCTCGCTTGTTTCCCCCTTGGATCCGGTGTCAGTGTGCGGGACACACTACAAAAGCCCTGAATAACCCGGCTTAACTTGGCCTCACCCCTCAGCACGTAGCCTATCATAGCAAGAACATCGCAAATCTTAAACAAATCCTAGCTTAACTTAGCTGCAATGGAAGAAGCTAAGTCGATCACCAGCTCCGCTGTTTTTTTTTAACAACCAAACCACCTGGTTAACACGCTTGCAACACCCTACCGAAAACCAATGGTGTTACAGTTGGCCAACACCCTTTTCGCCACACAAATATACCCTCTTTAAGTTTAAAAGTTCAATTTGACGTTTAACGAGGGAGAGCTAAACTTGGGCGATGCGGCACACATTTTATGAAATCAGGCGATCATTGTAGGCGAACTATATTTTTTTGCTTTTGAACATTTCTTACGAGGCGGGGGCGAGGGTATAAGGGGATGTCTTGTACTTCGCAGTGCAATTATAAATGCATGCGTGTCATTTACGAATCAACAGCTGAGCACCTTTTCCACACCCTTTCAACAGCCTACCAAGAATCAAGGGTGTTGAAGTTGGTCAACACCTTTTTTTCCACACAAAAGGGTGTAGAGCTACGAAAAGGGTGTTGAGATTTAACTAAAAGGGTGAAGTGACCTCCTAGCGCCCTTTTTTTGCTGAGTCTACACCCTTGTTGGCAAGAAATGGCGTGAAAAGTTTAGTGGGTATAATTGCTCCTCCCAAGCAATAAGTATACAAGAAGTCAATATATGAACGTCACGCTCGCATAGATTTTCAGAATAAGAATAAGGTGGTAATGCACAAAATACCTTACCATAAGTGTATAGATTCCACAATATCTACATATCATCGCATTGTAATCACACCAACTTTGGTATCACATTCGCTCCGCAAGTACAATATCATCCCTTCCTCATAGTAGACGACTCATGGAATGCATAAGTATTTGACTGTCGGTAAACATCGCAAAGTTGCTAGCATTTCTAATTAATTTGATTATATTGATTGCTGGTCAATTTTCGTGTGGTTTCGTTATCAATACGAATTCCTGAGGGCAAGGCAGCAACGTGACATTCACGCATATTGTGTGGCGGACCAGCGTAATTTCAGATTTAAGAAAAACATGCAGACGGCGGATTAATGCTAAGATGCTTCCTTTTCTTTTTGTCTGGCCATATTAAAAACCTGATACTACCAGAAGACTTCTATTTTAATTTGATAAGGTTCAAAGTGGAGTGCACAACGTCTGCGAAGAAAGACAGAACTGCCATGATTTTGTTTCCCTCTTTCTGTAAATAGATCCCAAAGCACAGTAGCCATTTAATATCGTGAGACGTCATTGGAATGCAAGAATAAGCAGACGAAAGGGCGTTTGCATATTTTTTAAGGAACGCAAACACTCACAGCACTCACTGGCGCACTCATAGATATATAGCGATGGTCCCAGAACATCCCACGTTTGGGTTCAGGAATCTGGCGGTAAGCAGACGTGCAAGAGCACTTTGCCAAACAGAGTATGTACTGACGCAATGTTTTGATGGCAGTGGACCTTGAGTTCCGTTGACTCGCGCTGATCTTTGCCCGCAATACGAATCGCGTCACGTTCCAGCATCGGATATTTGCCCAGCTTGTGCCTCCCTTGTGGATCGACGTGCACCGACTGCAAATGTCACGGAAAACAACGCTGGTTCTTATGCTTTCTCCCTTTCGTGCATCGCACACACATTTTTCACGCACAGGAACTCGCCAACGCTGCAAAGAGTGCTGCATTTGCGGCGACATGACAGCACCTATTTATCTTTGCATGGTGCGAGACTGCAAGGCGTCAGACCACATAGAGAGGCTAGAGGATATATAGAACTCTCTAATCTGTTGAACTAATGGAGTATACAGAAGACAGACCCTATACAACACGGCCGTGTGGGAGGTAAATATAAGGTTAAATATGCTGAGATCGAATTGTAGAAAATCTATAAACTGAACGTCTGATCGTGAGAGAGTCACGTGAACTTAATTAAAGCAATAAAATTTCATCGCAAGGTGTTTCCCTACACGTCCAAATCTCCAAGTTACACAGATGTAACTAATACGAAATCTTGTTCAAAAAGGTGTTTCGGTGAGCAGTCGAGGTAAACAAACGATTTGAAGCCTTCCATACCCAGCTTTCTCGCTCATAATTCCGACCACTCAGGAACCTAGAAAAACCACTTCAGGAGAGGGATATTCGGCATAAAGTAAGAAGTCAAGGTGAACATGAAAACACGAAAAGAAGTTTCCAGGATTCTGAATACTTTCTTGTGCAATTCGCTGTAAAATCTTGCTTTTCATGCATTTCTGCGGGATTGTTTCCATGACTCAGGAACTTAGTCACGCAACCTGCGAGACTTGAAACGGTGCACAAAGCAAGTTTGCACCCCCAATATCAGCTGTGCGAAAACTGTACATTTCTGTAAATACCTACAAAGTAACCACTGTTGAAAGGACTGTCATGAGCAGGAAAGGTGAACATGTGTTTTCCGTCATAATCACCGATGAATACTCTTTCATTGGCCGCAGGCTGTCCGGTGCAAGCGGCGCTACACACTTCGTAGTACTCGTATTGATTCAATTAATTCGTATTTATTCTTATTAAAGGAGTGAATGTTTCACAATTCTGTTGTCCTTCGCAGCCGAATTGAAACCACCCCAGCTGGGAGCATGCCTATCATTCTCTGCTGCATCGACGCCCCACAAACCCTATTGCCTAAGTAGCACGGTTATAATTACGTTGGGCGTCAGTGGTAGGTCAACAACTTCTATTCCAGTGGTTGTTGAAGTCCCAAAGCGGGCGCCAAATAAATGTACCCAACGCCTTGGGATTAGCAAAACTTGTTACATCTAAATCTGTGTACTTTGGAACTCCCTGTTGGTGTGTACGCCAGGCACCGGCATTTTGTGGCCTCAACATCGCGTTGGAAAGCAACGTGTCGCTATAATTTACTGGTAATATTTTGGCAACAATGTTGTGCTCCGAATAGGCCACAAATCGTCTATGTGCTAATAACGATCAGCCCTCATTAAACTAAGCTGTTAAGGAAGCTGGTGCATTATGATTGAAAAAATACAGCTCGACCTAGACAACTACACGACGGGACAAGCGCTCACTTGCAACTAACATTTATTGAAGCATTGAATTGAAACTAACATTTATTGAAACATTTATTGAAATGTTAGTTGCAAGTGAGCGCTTGTCCCGTCGTCCTTTTTTACTGTCGTTGTCTAAGTCGCGCTCTTTTCTTTTTCAACAATCAGCACGTATTACCATTGCCAGAGATGCCAGCAGTGAGTATTTTTGAAGCTTCTATACGCCTCTTGTTCATAGGCAACTCTTTCTATTGACTATTGGAGCCTATTTTCCTGTCTCCAAGATATGAAATGAGGTTCAAAGGCTACGATATAAAACCTTTCGTATAAACCGAAACATCTTTCTCGCAAGACGTCAGCGAGACTTGATACCTTCGGGCATAAATATGTCTATATTATTGGTCACAATTATAGTGCAAAAAGTGCGCAATAGTAGATGTTATCCGCATGTGACCACTGCCAGTAGCCACCACTATATGTCCAGGAACTCTTCATCCAAAGATGAAGAGGAATAAGAGAGAAGTGCTGCCAAAAAGAGATATTGCGGGCGCCTACTTACTAAGTGGTGAAGCCTCACGCGTGGGTTATTTCGGCGATCGCTTTAACTGCTTTTAACGACGAACATGTCCTATACTGTGACAGATTTGTGGTGACGATCTGAATTACTACAATCGCTTCTTCCCTTCCTTCAAACCTCACCAGTCCCTGGATACTCCTCCGGACTCTCCCACCTCTCCTCAGAGCACGCCATCCACCTTCATGAACCATGTTCCCTTTGGACAACTTTGTCAGTCTTTGTGTTCCTGGCTCAAGCGAGATGCTAGAGCTCTTGGTGATGTAAAGACAACTCAACGTGTGAGGATAAGGTCAAGAATGCTCATCGCCAAGTTGCAGCTAAAACTTGCTAAGTTGCTAAAACATGCTTAAGCGACCGCCTTTTCCTACGTTCTACAGCGATGTTCCTTTGGAAAATTTTGAATTCCTGGTAATTGACATCTCGCAGGACTGGCACCACAAGTTCCCAGCTTCCTTTCTTTTTTATGATAAAATGGCAAATCGTAGATCCTCGGCCGGAAGTCGTCTCGTAGAGACTATTGCCAGCACCATCAGAATGATAGTCAACCAGGCCCGTTTGTCAAGTTTAACTGCACCTGAAAGAACGTTTTGTGGCATTTCAATACGTTCAAGGTGCAGGAAAAGCGGTTTTTGTCCTGCAAAATATAGCCTTTCGTAGAGCAGTTAGGATACATTATGGTATGCAAATACACACTCGATCTGTCGTTAAAGGTCACAGCTTTCATTTATGATTTCAAATTATGTTCTGAGCTAAGTTCGAACATTAGTTACGTTTCGTCGTCAGTCTTGTATCATCCGAAGAAAAACGTAACAGTGAGCCACTCGCCTACAAGAAGCATGCGTGAAGCATTGCCGGCATCAGTACTCTCGAACCCTGGACATTACTTGCTGCCAACAAAATTCCAATTTCAGCGTTGTACGACACCAATTCGTAGACGCATGTTAGAGCGAAATGAGTTAATGCACCGCATCTTTTTTAAAACAATTATACCCGGCTCACTAAGTTCGCAATAAAATTGAAAGTTAAATGTCAAACAGGAAATCTACCTGCTGAATAAACACTGTTGCAAAGATGGTTGGATCATTGAAGAGCTAGGAATTCGTTATTGGAAATCAATATAGCTTTTCAAGTTCAATGTCAAGTAGGAATTCAGTCCGCCGAATAAATCCCTCTGATAAGATGCTTGGCGTAGTAAAGACTTAACGATTGTCAATTGCAAACTGAGAATTTTTATTCCTTACCTTATTGTTGCAAATGAGAAATGGCAACGTCGCTCTTCGCAAAATCCGCCATGGCTATAACCGAGGTGGATTACATGCGCTCAACCACAGAATACTTTTGTTTGTAAGCACGGTGTCCAACCGGAAACGAACCGAACCGAAAACCGGAACTGAACCGATATATTTGCCGAAACTGAACCCGAACCCGAACCGTTATTTTTGAGCACGCTGAACCGGAACCGGAACTGAACTGGGATAAGAAATAACGGTTACCGGTTCATGCCGAAACGGTTCGACCCTACGTTGTTGATATTGCACAGTCAATGCAATTCACGCCTTTTTTCTTTCACGTACCATCAACTCAATACCCGCTCGCGCACTTTACCCTCCAGACAATTGAACACTGTACCGCTCAATGTAACAACACGGGAAATGAATGAGCACCAATCTAGCAATGGTCTGTTGCTGCTGGAACCGCGAGCATAGTGCAAGCTGGCCAAACGAATTGTCATTCTTGGCAGCTTGCAGGGGATATAAAACGACTTTTCCCTTCCCTACCTGCGACTTTATGGAGCAGTCAGGCTGAAGGAGTGCTCCATTGCGCAACAGCGAAAGCCTACACCCGATGTGTGCAAACTTTTAGATGCGAAGCATCTCATGGTCGGGGCCATGTCCCTCCCTCCGTCATACGGCGGCCACACCCTCACTGCGCATGCTCGGGTTGCTGAACGCCCGGTGGTGTCTTACCCTTTAAGGGCTTCTGGAACGACAGTGTTTCCGGTGTCTTTCTGAGCCGGCACAAGAGGCGCACTCTTCCCCTTTAAGGGCTCCTTGAGCGACAGTGTTGCCGGTGTTTTCCTGCGCCGGCTGTTGTTATTGTTCATGGAGAGTTCGCTCATACCCACGTGGGGTATTGGCCAGAAATCAGGCGTGAGAAGGCGTAATGCGCCCGCTGAAAACACCGGGAAATTATACACCTCGCTATTTATACCCAGAATGAGAGAAAATGTAATTGGTTGAAAGTTGTGAGTAAAGTCTTGAATACTACAACTTAGCTTTTGGGACCCAAAAAGTAAGAATCACAGCTAACAGGGCAGGCACCTGGTCCCGGAAACGTATGCATGAATGGCTGCAGCCAACCCTCGGTGACAATATCCCAGTGATGTGGCCCCAAAAGATAGTAGTACGGGCATGGAAATAGGCAGACCAATTCGTCGCAATGGCGCGGCAAGATGACATTGCCTCCACGAGACGAGCACGCTTCACGCGCCTTTGTCGTTTCATCGTCATCGGCGACGGTATGCGTCAGCGAGTCTGGGCGCCCCGTGATTACAAGCAGCCCACAACCATCCGGGGAACGTGCATCGACCTCATCTTCATTACTTTAGGGTTCATCCACTACAACAGCACTTGACTTTATATTTCACAGACCATAAGGCGGTCATTATAAAAGCGGAACGCCAACCACAGCTCGACGTCACCTAAGTTAAACTTGATGATGATAATGCCTAAATAAAGACATTCATACCACGTACAACGTCTCTCTCTCTCCTTAATCCCTCTCCACTCTAACACCCCCCCCCCTTCAATACCATGCACTATCTTCACGTAGTTTCACCCTGAGTAGTACGCAACGCAGCCATGCGGTCAACGCAATTTCCCATTTTGTAGTTTCGGTAAGTGAAAAGTTTGGTAGTTACCATGAAAACCAAACGGTAAATATAACGGTAGCTACGTGCCTCAGCCAAACCGACACGACGAACTGAAAACTAATAAGCTCTTGAATCGACCCCATGGCTGCTTCTCACACTACTGAGCGTTCCCCTACGTGAAGATGGTGCAATTTTTTGTATTTCATAATTTGTTTAATACGTCTGACATCTGCAAACTGTTAATACTTGACAAGTGTGACCGCAGGAGCTGCTCAGTGGTTAAGCCGTTTGCTGCTGACCACAAGTGGCCTCGATCTACCTTCCCCACGACTGTTTTTCTGAAGTAGAAAAATCGAGAACGTCCATGTGTCGAGATTTTGATCCACGTTTATATCACCAGCTGGTTAAAATTGGTCTGCCGGCCTGCAACATGAGCTGCGCCTCGGAGCAGAAATATAGCACGGGGCATCAAACGCGCCAGGTTTTTTTAAATGCGTTTACACGGAAAAAAGCAAAAAAGGAAAGGCGAATCACGGTGTTTTAAAATATTAGACAAAAAGTAAGTCAAACTGAATACGTAAAAAAAGCACCAAAACATGGACATTGCTCTATACTTTTCTTTGTCCTGCCTTTCACAACGAAACGTGTCATCAATGCGAAGATAGTGAGTTCCGTGGTCCGTTTTTGAGGAGAGTACAATGGACAAGTTCTGTGTTTTACAGATACAAATAACTGATATGTCAGGTAAAAATGTTAAGGTGCCCACTTAATCCCTTGGTAAGGAACTCCTGTCCTCGACCATGTCTTCTAAGCAGAAACAGTAATAAAGCAGATGACACGTGCAGAAAGGTAGGCCGGTACGTCACACTGCCTTATTCGCCCAGCTATCATCTTTTCTGCTTGTTCTGCAGTTTTGTCTCTGTCAGATCTACTTTTTTTCGAAGGTGCACTTGTACTGACTGCCCAACTCGTAACATTACTCCTACTGCTGCTCTCTCCGGAGGGGAGTACAGCTGTGGACGAATTAAAGAGCGTCTACCCAAAAGAGTCCCATCTCATGCTCCGCGCATCAAATTCTCCTTTCATTTTGTAACAGCATACTGTGTTATAAGATTCCGCAATGTAGCACACGGAAAGATGGCCGGGGGCCAGGCGGTACGATGACATACTGATTGTTATGCACACATCCCGTATAGATATCGCAAAAGGAATTGCAGTGGTCAGACCAATAATGCACTGACTGAGCGTTAACTAAAGCTTACTTTTATCAAAAGTGTGGCTAAGACATTTGATAAGGTGACAGCTAACAAATTATTCAGGGTGATCAAATAATCCAATTCATTGATAGTATTTATGTGCCCGTTGTAAGATTTTTCTGTTTTGTTACAAATATAAAAAAATGTGCGCCATTGGTATTAGGCGCTGGTTTTGGAACGCGCCAGTACGCAGGCCTAAATTTTAAGGCTTCAAGGTTAGCATGATGGGCGATTCCATAGCGACGATTGCGATTTAAACAATGAAGGAAAGGAGAGAAAATATGTCCCACCGTATATTTCTTGGTGGTGGTTTTATGAATTGTCGCTAGGACAATATAGTGTTTGGGCGAGAAAGTAGTTGGTAAATCATTGACACTTCATCTGTTTTCTAATATCTCGTAATTGTTTAAAGTTTACTTTGCAACTGTGATTGTGCACTTGGGGAAGAGGAGCATTTCGAAATTTTGTTTTATTTTATTTGACTGTCGTAGTGATATTTCAACTCATCGAACCGGTTCGCGATCAAGTTCCAGCTCCAGAACCGGTTCGCGAACCAGTTCGGTACGTGATTTTGTCGAAGCGGAAACGAACCGGAACGAAATGATTCACCTGAACCAGAACACTAACCGAACCGTTATTTTTTTCGATTCGACACACTGGTTGTCAGTCAAAGCAGAGGTTATTGGAGACTTTTAATGCAGTCATTAAGACGAAATGCAAGTTTTGTTGATCAAAACAGGGCTTTGCGCAGACAACAGAAATACCAACCTTGTGGACAACTTCAAAAGAATAACGGAGATATTGAAAAAAACACATGTGGCAGTGGTGACCCCTCAGCCATTTTTCTGCAATTTCGCTTTAATAACACAGGATGTTGTTTGTGCCATTGATGGCAATCGACTTAAGCCACCACAAAAAAAAATATCACTAGAAAGTTTGAGTAGGGCCTCAAGCTACGTTAATTGTATCGTTTGAACTTTAAGTTGCATCTAAAACACTAATGAAAAAATGTATCCTAGTGCTGGCCCAAATTACGACACGTCTGCCTATAATGCACCACGGTATCTCAAAATATGCCCGTGTTACAAACGTTTTGGTCAAAAGACATCTTCCGTGCCTGGAATGAAGCGTACTGGGTAACCAGAGGCTAATCATTTCAACTTACACAAAATTGTTTTCGTTGAATTAAAGGCAGCACGACTTTCCAATTCGTTTACAATTGCAGCTTTTATTATAGAAACATAGAACTGTGATAAGATGATTATCTGAACGGACAACAGATAAAAGTAATTATTTAGAGTATATTCATGTTCTTCGAATTTTGGGCGAATGGACAACGCCTCTACGACAAAACGAAAGCACGGTAATATAAAATAACAAAGAGGTCAGACGACGAGGTACTGAAGAACCGTTTTTACGATCTGCTCGACAGAAGTTTTTTTTTTTTTTCGACACCGCCCTTAAGCTTCCGATAGAGCGAGAATGTCGCGGCAACCGGACTAAAGTTGGAATGTCTCTGCAACAGGAATCTCCCGGCAACCAGACCAAAGTATTGGTAAACAGAAAATAAAATAAACAAATAAATTACAGCGAAACTGCCGAATCCATCGTGTACTTATTATCATCACTTTTCTACCTCTGCGCCTTTTGCTTCTCGTCGTCGCTGTGACTGCTGGCTCTACTATTGACCTCGGGAATTTTCAGGGAATGCGTGACTTAGCCACAAGCCTTGTCTGACCAGCTTTTAGTCCGGTCACGTGCCTCCGATTGACAAAGCGGCTATGTGTTCGTTCGTCAATTTCACGTTTCAGTTATATTTACTGATACGAACTTTTAAATTTACTTTTTATCGCCAGTGAAGGTGCATAATTCTTTACCGGCATTACAAAACTCGGCATAATGAACGCATCAGAATAACCCAGGAATGTTCTTGCGATTCTACAAAAATTTGGCTTCTAGGGCAATCCGTCTTCTTACTGAGAAGGCTCGACGTATTGAAAACAGCTGGCGGGAACATGAACATCGCCCATTAGTAACTTTAGTCTATTGAAGTCCCGTCATTTAACGTCAGCGTCTGCAAATGGCGGCTACCATCACTGTCAAACAATGCAAAAAATTTCTCGCATCTTCGGCGAAGGTAAAACCCCGTGAATTGGCAACAGGCACGGTTTTGCTGGAGGTATGCTTGAAAACTGTTTGCTAGTGACAAAACAGGGATTTTTATGTTTTCTATATAGCGATAACAGAGCATAGAAATAACTCCCCATGTATTTTGTTACCCACCAGAACTACATTTCGTAGTTATAATAAATAAAGCTTTCTGCTTTATTCATTACCGTGCTGATCGCGTTTTACCTTGAGGACTGAGTAAATCAGCGGCATCAATGTGCTCAGCCAATACCAAGCGTAGCGTTTCGTTGTGTCACCGCAGCAAACGACCCATAGTCCCGGCCGTCGTTTTCTATAATCACGCCATCAACTTGCACAATAGTAGCAGACGATACCGTGGCGGCGGAAAGGGTGCGGAATGTTATAACCTAACAATGGTATTGCAATGTAATGCTGAAGCTAAGAACTGTACAAGGTCGACTATTATAATAAACAATTGTTTAACCAGTGAACTTCAGCTCCTGTTTATTTATACATTACGTAGAAAGTATTTGTATATCTTGTATGCGGAATATATGGTAGCCTCGTAGTGATGATTGTACGCAATGCTTCAAATTACACTGTATCTTTCGAGAGCTATAGGCACACACGTTACTGATCGTTTACCTTCCCCTTCGCAAAAACAAAACAGAACATGGCAAATTCCGCGAGAATTCACGAAGTCGTGAATAAGGCCATGTGACTCATGGGTAATCACTTTTGTTATACTAATCCGAATATCACGTAGCCGAAACACTGAGACTAACGACATAGCAAGTTATGTCAAACTTGCACTTGACGACGCTGAGATGAAAAGAAAATTCTTCGGCCGATGCCCAACGGCCACGTAACCCGTGCTCGCGATTCGCCGTGTACGTTGCACGGTAAAAGGCTTGAGTGGATGCCGCATGAAGGGGAGGTAACATCAGGCAGGCCCACACTCGTGTTCCCCCCTCCGCGCCCGCCCCGCGAGCATGACATTTAGCAAGAACGTAATTTGCCGCTCGCATAACCGGTGCTTTTGTAATGAAGGAGCAAAATAAGTAATGGTGGCGTTCACAAATGTTCTTTATACACGTGCGAAACTTTCGGTCACGCCGTATTTACAAGGTTCTCATTTAGTTAGCTCTAACCATAGTGTGGCAGTGGTGATCGAAACACGCAAACAAAACAATACAGAAAAAAAGCCGCACTCGCGTTAGGGAGGCGCGTCCATGTCGCAATCTGACGGCTGTAGATTACCGGTTATTTCGTTCACCTAAAATGCTGTACTTTTATTTCTATAAACTTGCAACTATTCTCGTTCCGATCTCGCGCTTACGCCTTATTTTCGACCAATCGAATGAACAAACCCTATCGCATGGTATTTCAATATGTACACAAGCTTGGTGTACTTAGAATTCTTCATTCTCTGTCTGAATTGAAACAAAATATTATGGTATATCCCAATTGGTGTGCACACCCCCAAGCATATTGGGATAGCAACAAAGTCAAGCTTCATACTAAAACAGGATTAAACCAACACTCCCAGTGGGTAAGCTTCAGCCACTCGACGCTCGGTGAAACCCTTTTAAAGCAAAGCTTTCAAACTCTACCAGTCAACGGTTCTTTGGTGGCGTGGGGGACAACAAACTCTCAACGCGGCAGAGGCGCGGCAGGGGGAGGTAGGGAGGGTGGAAGGTTTCACTCACGGAGCACCGTAGAGATGGCACGGCGACTTTACCCAGCGTTCCCCGCGCGGTAGTGCCTGCCTGCCGGCGCCGGTGTCGGCGGTACGGCTTTTTCATCTGCTTTAGCGACGGTTGTATTGGGTCTGTTTTGGCGCACCTTCGCGTCCATTGCTCGCTGCCTTCGCCTTTTCACGGCTTGATTAACGTGTTTGGCAGCCCTACAGGGTAACCCGCCCCCGACGGGGTTAAGGGGTCATACTACAAACATACGTTAAGGATTGGTTTGCAGGACGGGAAAACAAAATGTACAAACCACATACAGACACCTGGACGCTGGAAAAACGCTACCTTTTGCGCTCTGCTTGCCGCGAATGAGACTCCGTTTTCCACGAATGGGACTCCCGTTTTCCAAAATTGGTGAATACCAATTTGGTTGTGTTTTAAGAGGTATCAGAAAAGGCGAAAGTAGCAACTGGTTCTTACAAATGCGATTGTAAAAGTTCACTCAGCTTTCTCAAACTTACTAAACTAACTAGTAGTTTAAATCGGTATAAATGGGAACCACTAAGATCCCATCTCGAATTTTCTCGGTGTCTGCGCTTGTGTCGCGCCGTAGTGTAGCCCCAAGCTAACACATCAGGATGGATAGATTCCGCTGTATCACCCTTCGAAAAACGCTCCTCTTCGCTTTTTTTCTCCCGACTGACGTCCGGACTACAGCGCCGGGGTCCGCCGCCCTAGCCCGGCATTGGCCGACGCTGCTGCTCCTTTCGTGACGCCGCCCCCGCGAACTCCAAGTAATGGGTGGCAGAATCTCTGGTTTAACTCTTTGCAGAGCCACGTATGTGAATTTAAGTGACGTCACGTGGGCAGTTGTTGTGGGTGCAGTTTAAAGCGTTGCTTCCCAACCATCTTCACAGCGTGGACTGGCCCAAATTTTTTCGCTCCACTTTGGCCTTAATGCAGTTTCACCTTTCTTTGAGTCCCGGGCGGGACCTCGTGAATCGCCATGGCCAACGACTCAACTCGTAATCCCAACCGATACTTCCTTCAAAGTCGCATTTCCCTCAAATAGAAAATAAACTCAAGTGTTAAAGTGATCAGAACAATTTCACGCTTTATTGGTGTACTGTTTTTTTTTCCGCTTCGTTTTCCCTTTTTACTAGCAGGTAACGTTGCGAATGTGGGTTTTTGTTCTGCGATTCCTACGTTACCGCGTAAAATTGCATTCACAGATATCTCCTGTGTACGGTTTTGTATATAACGTATTCTACACATGTAAAAAAAAGAATTTGTTTGGTGCATGCTTCTCTCACAATATGGAATCCGTTGGTTCGAATCACAGAAAGGCAAAAATGGTCCCCTTTTTCTTTTTTGTTGTTTACTTTTTCAGTGGTTGGACATATTTGTGTGGCAAGTATAGGACACATCTTGCGCTTTCTGTGTGGCAGAGATGTGGTGTTTTCGTTCTAACGTGTTAACTCATGATTTCACTTTCTAATATCTGGGTTATTACTACCCATAACTGTGATCACACTCTGATTACACAAATCACTCTGGCTTTGGAGCAGCGAAGCTCCCGTAATTATTAGCAGCACCGGAAGTATCTGATTTTTCAAGCTGGTACGTAAAATGTTTCGACATCATTTTTCTTAAGTCCAGTTCTTGGACATCCACTGGATGCCTTTCCGCAATGGGTTATTTCTTTTTGCCTTGACGAAAGCGAGAATTTCTTATGGATACATACGCTTTGGATTAAAATATGAGCAATAAAAATACTTTCCGAGCATAAAAAGGGTCTTTCCTTGGCCAAATGAGTAGAGTCGCGCCGGGGGGGCGCGGCGGGTGCACCAGGAAAGAGGAACACCCCACCAATTATTATCGTGACACGAAAGGATTCGAGGCATCAGACATTTTTCATGCCCAACCCCTTTTGAAGCAAAAAAGAACGCAAAGCGTTGACACTGAGGCCGGAGGAGAGTGAGCTGTGAAGCACAAAGCCGTTCGCCGATCCTGTTTTTTTTTTTTTTTTCGAGCCACCGCCTTCGTTGTTCGGAGTGAAGTACGCGCGGTGTCAGACCCGATCGATAGCGTTATTGGCGTGGACCGCTTGACGAGGATGGTGAAGGGATGGGCGTTGATTCTCGGGGAGTAAGGCTGTAAGGCTATTATAGCCGGTCGTACGTGCCGCGGAGGATCCCCGGTTGTGCTGCCACCAAAAATGATGATGCCAGGGCCCCGTCCCGGCCGATGGAGTTGACTCAGACGGCAGAGCGCCACAAGGGCTGGAAGGCGTTGAGGGTGGCGCACTGTCGTTACCATGCGGAAGAAAAAGCTCCATAGGCGTCCCTCGGAAAGGAAAGGCTGACTAAAGATTGGGGGCTCTCTAACGGGGGTGACATGACTGACGGTAAAAGAAAAGGACAAGGACAAAAACAACTCTGGTGCCAAGTACAAGAGCACAAGAATTTGCTTGATAAATGTAGGATTTATATTTCGCTTATCCCAACGAGATGTTAGAAAAAACGTTGATGCAGACTCGTTGGGGAGCTTTTACCGATTGTGTGCAAGAGCTGCAAAATATCAGAAATGCGATTCGCCTTCCGTTTTTCTGAGAATGAAGTTGCGGGTAAGGCATTTGCTTAGTTTACGAGAGTCTAAGCGCCCACATTTTTCCACCATGGTGATGCCGAAAGTGAGGGGGTGCTTAGATTCGAAAAATCTCAATACCACCCCCCCTCTCCCGCCACTTTGTTCGCTTGAATATCACTACGAGACAGGAGCAAACAATAATGACGAACATTCAAAGCAAAAATTGGTATATACAGTGAACTCCCCACATATGTACGATACGCAGTCACCCTCAGAACCTTTCGAGTCCGTTTTGCAACTTAGACCGCTACTTCAAGCGTCTCCCTTCACGTCTTCTTCTGTTCCGGTAAGCGGTTTTTAATTGAAAACTTCATAAACAATTGAAATGGCCGCAACGTCAAATGGGACCTGTTCTCACACGTATTAAATCAACCTTGCGATGATTGCTTAGAAAAGGGGATGCTGAGATTCGCTTGCGGACTTCTTTCCAAATTTCCTTCCCAGAAGTAGGGGAGGGTGTTTAGCCGTCAAAGACGGCACATCTTCCATGGTAGAACTATTTCTATCACGTTGACTTCTATTTTTCCCCCTCCCTTTTTTTATCATTTTCTCTTGAACATTCGGACTAAAAGATTTCGTCTCAACTCACCTTTTGTCGCACCTAATAGGTTTCCATGAAGGTAACATTCTGTTTGGCAAACCTCCTACTCTTCATGAGCTGTTCGGGGGACCACCACCACCTCTACCATCACCACCATCCCCACGGTGCTGCAGAAAACAACGAGTTGAAGTAACTCGCATGAAAAGACAAAGGAAGAAGGGTAAAAAAAGGACCAAAATACGCAGTAGGAGTGAAGACATTGTTAGTACGTACCGCCCGGTGGTCGCCTTCAAAGCGCGTAAGCACATTTAAGGGCATCGATGAAGCGCAAACCCAGTAGGAGAAAGAAAAACAGCGGTAGTTTACAATGGTAGTAATGCATAATGCAGTATCCCGTCTTTTTTAAAAGAAGAAGCCTTCTTTTCGTAAATTTTATAAATGAAATAGCTGAAAACCAGGCTCCAAGCGTGTAAAAAGAACATACTTAATCACAGCGTGAAGGAAGGGACAGACAGACAAATAACCACAGGACGGGCGCTGTCTGTCCTGTCCTGTGGTTATTCTTCTGTCTGTCCCGTCCTTCACGCTGTGATTAAGTATGAACACGTACCAACTCGCCCACCTTGCAACTGTCCTACTGTAAAATAAACTCTTGACGTTTCGATCATCCGTTCCATCTCTTACTAACACCGCCACCTGAAATGTTTTAATGGTCACCGTTTTCGGTACTATATATGTTAATTTATTGCTATCGCACATGCGTATTCATTCATCAAGGCCTTCATTAGTAATAAAACTACTATAATAAACTATGTTTTACATACCGAGTATACAGGTTGTTATTCAGTCCTGCTACATTGCACTCGAAAGAACAGTCTATTAAGCAAAAAAGTTACGGTGAATGAAGACTCCAAGCGTACACTACTCTGCGACAACAAGCTATCCCAGCCTACCCTCCGGTCAGAGATGTCATTTTGTTTTAGCGATCACTGCATTTAAGCAAATATCTCTGAACTAACAATTACTAACGCTGGCCTCTAGAAGCGATGATGACCCATTAGAAAAAAACAAGAGCAGCGTTCCGTGTTGGGCCTCCGGAGCAATGGAGGACAACGTGTAATGAAAGCTAGGGAGATAAATGCTGAAATATCGGGCGTAATCTCCACGTATTAGTGACTATCCACTAAAGGATATTAATGGTAGTTACCTAATGCGTCAGCATTTCGTCTCCCTCCCTCTAGAATCTACTTCCCGGCCCAAGGAGCACTACGTGTTGCTCCAGCTCCCGGTTCTGCTGCTCTGCTCTGGCTGGACACTTTATTGTACAGCGGGCGCAAACACAGGCTACAGTTAAAGAACGCGTCGGAATGGCATAGAGCCATGCGGCTCGCCGCACACGTTGGCACCGTTAGCAACGTATCGAAGGCTGCACTATTCGAGCACTCTACAATTTGTCCAGCTCTGCTTTTTAGGAGCTTGCTCCGTTGAGAGCTTGACGTGGCTCTGCGCAGTGACGCAAAAACCTTGCCCACAGCCCCATGTATTTCTGATGCCGTAAAAACCGCGTGTTGAAGGTCTGCTGTTTGTTGGGCTCCAGGTGAACGTTTTGATTGCAAGCCGCTGGTTGAGCTGTATACGGGAGGTTATTGGTTTGTAACGTGAAGTATTTCTTTACACACGCCTTTCATGTGCTCACCATATAATAAAAAGGGCGCCTTGGTCATGGATACAGAACAAAATACTGTTTCTACAGATCTCCTAAGCCGCAAACAGTCATGTGCAATTGGAAAATTTTTGGAATATCTGAACAGTGGTAACGTGAAGAATATTGTATTTATTTCAAGCGTTACTACAATAAACCACTGAATAACTCAAATATACGCAGTCGATTGGTAAGTAGTCTATACACAACCCACTCACAGCATTAAGCTTTACCAGAGACAACACATTAACATACTAGGTGAATGTCCATAAATCAGTAAGGGCGGCACGCTGAAGGCTTGTTCAGCTTTTCATCCCTGTGTAAAAAACTGAAACTATGTATGGCCGTTGTCGATGTCGGCCCTGAGTTTGTGGGGTTCATAGCTGCTTCATAAGACGAATACATTGTGTTCTTCTCCTAGTCGGCAACCCGGTGCCTCTGCTTATTCCGTAGCAGAAGTGTCCCTGCTGACAAACTTCCTCTAAAGGCTTGCACTATTTAATCACAGGATTACACTGACGACCGCCGTTTTCAGGTCGCTGAAAAGCACGAGTTAGCCTCGGTATGCGCTTCCAAAATCTGGTTAACAATGCTTCTGACAAGATTAAGGAGCTCACCTTTCTTATAACAGTAAAAGAGGCTAAAAACGGCGTTCGTTTGCTTCTTATAAACGAATACGTGTTTCCTAACTGTGCTGAGGATGCCCGCATACAAATCAAATAAAGAACGGATTTTCTGCAAACAGCCGGGGTTGTAGAGAGAAAGACTGAACGAAGCAGATTTTGCGCAGTACGAGGCAAAGAAAGTCCGCTGGAGATTGTAAACTTGCATCAAAATTTCTCGAGTGAGTTGAAAAACGTAAGCGGATATCCCGTCGAGAAACGAGATTCGCGCGTTTGAAGGCTCAAATCCTAAGCACATGCTTTGTTTTTATGTCGTTGTGACTTAAGCCTGAGAGTGCCTTGAGAGATACGCCTTCCATAATTCTGAAGTGTATTGGCGCATAAGAAGGGCTTACGTTTTCTCCAGAGATTCTAGAAACTATATGCGTATTCAAACGAGAACAGTCTGCGATATCTGACAGGAAATATGCATACTAGTTGGAAACACCGGCAGGAGCGGAACAATAGCAACACGCGGAGGTGCCGGGCGTTTTAAAGTAATTCTGAACAACGTTAGAGGAATCTTTTGTTCCGCTCCCAGGACATCTAATGCCCGTGTTTGCTGTTTCCGTCCTAAATGTAGCTGACAAAATGGTGTTGTTGTTGTTGCGCCTTTAGGAATGCGACTTCCCCAATCAGAGGATCTGCCAATCAACAGAAGACAGTGGAAGTAAATAGAATTCTTATTTAATTACGAGGTGTTTAGAAAAGGTAATTTATACCGGTTGGAAAGAGTTTTCGTTCCATAAAGGACAAAAAAACTGAAAAATCAGGGCGAGAGCAACAAATCGCAATCATAAAGTAAAATTGTACTGATCGACTGTATTCTTTCTTTTGCGTGCATCTGTGTGCTAACGATGTCCCAGGCACAGCGTATCGGCACATATCAGACATAGCAACAATCCTCAGTGTAGCGTGCAGAAAACTACTATAGATCGGCAAACTGGAATATTTCACGATGTTTATCATCGCTGTTAATTTGATTTTGCAGTACAATGTTCATTTAAGGCACAGGCAATGAGTTAAAATATTTAGCTTTCATTCAACGACATTTAAAATAGGCTGCAGTTATTTTGCCGCTTTTTGTCCCAGCCTTATATATATAACTAAACTGTTATCTTGTCGTCGGGCGGGATTTGCCACGGCGTCCACGTGCCTTAACCGGGTGACGCTAAAATACCGAACGCGCCACAGCCGTTATGGCGCTCCTTAGGGAAACCGAGCAAAAGAAAAAATCAAGGCTCGTCCGCCCTGCGAAGGTTAATTCACTGCGGATTTGCAGGGTCGTTGTCATTTAGTCATTGTCGCAGCCGTGGCTTCACTTTTGCTATGTTATGCACTGATCGATGTACTTGCAACTACACCCACATTCTTACATAACGTCTAATTAATACACGCATGCTGCTGGGTGAACATTTGTGTCCACTTGATGCGCCATTTGAAATTAAATGCCCTAATCAAAAAACGCGTAAAAAACATGAACCACTTCGTTTTTGCTTCAAACACATCCACTTGGAAATCCCCGCCTGCAAGCACAAGGGTACTCTCACCGCAGCAAACCCACGGTCCGGGGAAATTCCGACGACACCCAAGAATTTCTTAGCTATTCGGAATGCACAACAGGCAATATTTACTTGAGGGCCTGGGACTCTGTGGTTCCGGCTCATTCTTGAAGGTGCACATTGGTGTAGCTTTATGAGATTGATCTGTGATCTGCATCCGCCTTGCGCTTTTCCGTGGCTTCTATCTTTAGTCCTACCCTCTGCACCACTTCTCGTTTCTTCGACATCGCATTGGTTGTGCTCACGACGATATATTTTGCTGCATGTTTCCTTCCCTTGGTTGTTTTATCTAGTGTCTTTGTATCATACACGGTGTAATAGCATAGATGGCTGCCTTTAGTTCCTGGCGAGATGCAGTGTGTGCTATTGCATGGCCTACGCTAGGGAACGCTTCGGGCTTTAAATAAACTCGAACATACTACAGTGCTTTCAACGTGTGCTAATCTAAAGTAAAAATAGGTAAAAGAAAATCCAGCGCTAATCATCCGTTTATAAAATACCGAGATGAAAAGAGGACGCCTCCTATTTTCAGGCAAGCAGAATGCCCAGGGAACAACAGAAGTTGGAACTGAACACAGAAGCTGCAATACCAGGCCACGACCACGTGGTCAGCGAGACTCCCATCAAGTGGACCGGCAACACAGAAACGTGTGTTCCACGAAAATGCTCCGCAAGAAAGAGGACTTAGGATCAGCAGCTCCCTACCTTATACTCATTTGGTTGCGACGCCCGTCATCTGCAACGCGGGTATTCTTCGGGGATATTTGTAACATACTTCGAAACGTTACTTGTACGGTCTTTATTACCATTTGTTAATACGCAAACAGGTTATAGATACCGCATACTGTTACTATCAGTAGCTTCCCTGGAACTCCTCTTCGGTAGGACAGGGTTGCCAGAAAATGATATGGTTATTATAGTTTTTTCGGGTAACACAGCTCCTTTTTTACCGTCTTAGAGTGTTGAGGGGGTCAGTTTTTTTCCCTGAGAGAGATATGACGTGGCGGATAGAAAAGATCTGAAAAGAAAACCTTTGCACCGGATTCCTATATATAGGTCGGGAAGAAACGTGGAAGAGAAAGGGTGATTGTCTGTATGATAAGAATCGCCGTGCAAAAATCACGGTTAAGAGGTACAAGCCTTCCCTGCCGCCTCATTGTTAGTGTAGAGCAGTAGCATCGTCAAAGCCATTCGAGAAAATTACAACAAAATCAATACATGGCCACACCACGTGCAACTTATATAAACATACCGCCGTTGAGATTTCTGTCAGAAAGACCATTTGTACACCAAGGGGTTGGTGCACCCGACGAAGGAGGCAGACATGCTGGAAGAGATGACCGAAAGTCTTCCCTCCCGAAGCTTGTCTGCGGAATTGTCACGCGATTACCTGCAGGAAAGGCGATAGGGATGTTAATGGAAAATCAGTCGCTCTCAAATGTAGATTTAAGGGCTATGACCGAGTCAAAATAACTTATTCATCCATATACACAGGAATTTCGAATTTAAAAAGTTGGTTTCTGGAATTACACCTTCAAAATAAGCGGCTAACTTGTATTTTGAATGTAACACTACTTCTAGTAGCCTATCATTTGTTGGTTGTACACACGTTCGATTCATAGTACGAATGTGTAGCACGTTATACATCATCTCTTGAAGAAGCGCTACTGGACAGTAAAAAAAATCAAAACAGAGACGCCTTGAAATTCGACGTAGGTGATATACCGCGTACTTCCCCGACGTGAGCGAAGGCCATTCGTGATGATTGTGATCGTCGGCGTAGTACATTCTTGGAACCGAATTGGCGGAAAAGGTGATGAATCACTCAGGGTAAAATTGAAAGAACAGAAAATGTTATCTTCCATGCAGGGTGTTTTCTGTTACTGGAATGATCTAAAGGTTTTTTCTTCTAAATTACTTCCTTCTTCCCCGCGAGATACCGGTCGGTTTCATTTCCGGTGTTTCTTATTCTTTTTGTCAGAATTAAGTGTGCAGGTTCCAAAATTGACTGCTTTCACAAAAATAGGATCAGGAAGCAACATCGGCCAAAAACGAAATGCAGAGAACACGTGCGATGGGTCCACATGCCGTGACAAGATGACATCGCTGATATCGTTGGCGGCAACTCCGTCGTAGTGGGGCACTTGAGGGGTGGCAAACGTTACATGCAGCTACTCCTTATGCTGTACGTTTGCTTGTATGTTCATTTTTTCACTTTTTACAAACGTCAGCGTCAAAACAAGTGACGATAAGTCCCAAAGAATGTGTATTTTGAGGACAAAAAATAATCACGACTTCGAATATTTTTTGCAATATTCGGCAGCACAATTCGCTACAGCAGACGGTGGGTACTGCAGCCCTAGCAGCGGCTATTTTAAAGTTTTTGTGGTTCATGGCATGCTGCCGTCTAATTCCCATGACTTTGCCACCTTTTATATTTTATGCGCACACAATGTTTAAGTGGTGCGACTCATATGTTTCCGGCCGTTTCTCCTGTCGGCTTGTGTTTTTGCTCGAAGTACTTCGCGAACCTCAGGATGTTTTCTTCCAAGTTTCCGCGAGCAGTTCGCAATGTTTCTGTGCAATATTTAGAATGCCACAGCTAAGCTTCTTTCTGGACTGTGCTTCCCGGATGCGCTCTTTATCTTGCTCATTCTATGGGTGGTTTTCTTCTATCCTATCTCAGCACTTAAAATGTGACAAATATAATATTTTGATTAGTGACCTCAGGCAAACATGGGAAAATATTTATCAAACCTCGAGGCAACAACAGCACTATAAACGCCAGAAAACATACTGTGTGGCCTGCAAAATACAAGGCAACAAAACGTGCTATACAAAAAAATTTCTAGGGTGCCTTCCTGCAGATAATGCGCTGTATTAGAGGTTAACAAGGGTAATTATGTCTGTAAATAATTTCAGAGAACAAGGTGAGAAAACAAATATCTATCCCCTATTGTTGAACATCAAGGGCATTATGGAAGCCTGTAAACAGCAAGAAGATGTATTCAGGTACGTAATGAAGACAGGAATATACTGAAGCACTTACTAATGAAAGCAGAATATTGGATTTCGAAGCTGAAGGTAGATTTTCTTGTCATAAAGCTGGATGTATAAGGGCTGTATTCAGACAAAATAATCAAGCTAAGCATTTTTGTAGGTTTTAGGCGAATTGTGCCCTGGCAGTAGCAAACATGTAGAGAACATCCGGTAGCGGACATGGCGAACATGCATATGGAAGTTTCTAAAAAATTTTTTTTTTGCATTGTTTCTTATTTCTATCTCCAAGGCAAAGCCCAAATTCACTATCAAGTTCTGAACCATGTCTTTAAAGTTTGTAACGAGCTATTTATGAAATTCTGCTTACGATTGATACGAATTCCCCTAGATATATTAATCGCATCCTGCCCAGTTCTGGCACTCAAAAAGTAAAATGCCGAAATATTAATACCATAATCACGTTGAAGACAATTTATATTCAGAATATTACAACACAGTTTTCAGCAGTTACGTCTCGTCAATACGTTGATCTCAAAGCTGCCAGGTGAAGCTTTCGCGGAAAGAGTATAAATATTCGCCATATATATTACATGCGTTATTCGCATAAGCATGCAGAAGCAGGGCCCTGGCATGTGCCATGTGAAATGTCGTAATTTAGTCATTACCGTAAGCAAAAGCTTGCTAAAATATATTTTAAATGTTTAGGAAGGTTACGTTCACAATGTAGTTGGTCTCACTGAGCGTAAGAAAATTACTAATATTAATTAGATCATAGGTTAATATTTAAAAGATTTTTAAAAACGAACTTCTAAATCTTGAAATTTCCAGACAACAATGTTTTGCACAACGCACTCTGAACCTAGTTAGATATGTGAGCTTTGTCTCTGAGTAAAACATTTAGGGTCATCTTTTACGATGCTAATCTTGTTAAAGTCAAGACATAGCTTCAGAAACCATGGCAGAATTTCTTCATCCATTTATTGGGCAGCATTGCCTCACGTCATATTGTGCTTCCGGCTGGATGCAAATCATCGCAAAAAGCACTTCTGGTATATGTGTAGGCGTCCGTAAAAATTCTTCTTTCTTCCTGGAAAACAGCTGCTTACAGTATATCTGTAGGAGTCCTTCAATGATCATGTGAATGGTTCTACCTGCCTTTAACTTAAGCTTTCTTTTGAGTTAAAAAAAAGCGGGAGTCAGCTTTACACAAGTCACGTGAGTAACCTTCACACTGCGTTGATGTAAGCTGATAGTTCTCGAATTTCGGAATGTTACTGCTCGGAGTGAATTTTAATAGTTCAATGGCATCCTTGTCCTTCTCGTAAGCCTTATGTGGCTCTCGCCCTATAGAGCTGCTTACTGAAGTGCGTTTTATTGTTATTGTGCTGTAGCTAGCCCATAAAAGCGCACTGTCCGCCTTGTAGTAGTGTGATTTTAGTTTACACACAGCCGTATTCGCAAGTTCCCTCCGCAAGAGAAAGCAAGCACGTCCGTGTTTTTGAGCGGCAATTCAAATCTGTAAATAAGTGACCTCTCAGCAAGCACAACAATACACTTTTGTACGATTAGTATGTCGTACCTTCACAAGTGCGCTCGGTGCAGTATGATATGACTATATTTGACAAGTTTTTTTTTCATCACCTATGGTATCTGAAGGCCTCGGGGTCATCAACGCTGCGACCATATTTGTCGTATTCGGCGGCATTCTCCAAGCACAACAGCTGCCATCATCCGCCCCTGAGTACAATTTGTTTCTCGCCCTCCTACCTCAGAAAACACTAGCAGGATGAAAATAATTAATATTGCGTATACCTCACTCCGATCTAACAGCATTGAAACTCTCTACAGTGCATCAACCTTCATATACCTAGGGCTAACGTATAAAAACAAGCTCCTCTAATCAACACGAAGTGTTCATAGTACAGGCTCAGCTTTTGAGTGCTACTTGTTCAAGTAGACAACACAGATAAAATTAGGCATCGCATTCGGGCTACATTACATTTGCGGAGCCCACTTTTTCAGAAAGCATTTGGCCGCTCTCATTTGTTATTTTGCTACATATTTAAAGTGAACCAACAATAAAAGTAATGGCCCTCAAGCACAATGCAAACTTGAGTTAGTTGGTACATCACGACAAGAAACTCTGCCCGGAAGACGAGCACAAATGAAGGCGACTGGAAACAGGGCGCACACACAGGCACACAGACTGTGCAACTACGCGGCAGACCAAGCATACATGGCCTGTGTGTCTGGTCGCCTTCGTTTGTGTCATCAGGGCAGCTTTTCTTGCTATGGCATGGCACTCAGTCCACATTAGTTTTAGAGCACTTGCCGTCGTGGCCAAATTCGGGATAACTCCGCTGGTGCTACAAATGTTTGGGTATGGGCAGGATTTCTCTTAAGTGAACTTTGCAAGGTTCAATTAGCGGCATTTTTCTATTCCTGGAAGTGTAATTGCTGAGACATAAAGGAAATAATTGAGGTTAAAAAACAAGTCAGAATGCGAAGGGGTTTCTTAGCAGTCATATTTTTTAAAAGTGAAGGTGTTTAGGAAAGTGCAATTGCCGAGCGCACGCACGTGAGCGCGGGCTTCGCGGCGACCACCCGCCAGTGAACAAAACCAACAAAATCCCTAGCGCTCGTTTGTACGTTCGTCACGACGACCGCCAGGCGTCCCCTGCGCACATTTGTCAAGCCACGCACACCCACTTCTGGAGATTAACCAAGTTGTTCCGTCCATCCGGGAGGGTTAAAAAAGCAAGAAAATACCGAGGGCTCCTGTGTGCGTGCTTCTCGACTACCGCCCAGCGTCCCTTTAGCCGCTTGTCAGGGAAAGCAAAGACACATGGGGAGATTGGCCAAGATTGGCCAAGAAAACCCCAGTGTTCACAGCAATCGTGGCAACACTTGCTCGGAACGAGAAAGACACGTGATATCATACGCGCCTCAAAGGTGATGTCATATGATTAGCACTTCCAAAAAAATGAAGCAATGCCACACTTATCGCAACAAAGACGGAGTAAAGGTCGTTGCGGCAGCGAAAAAGTGGCGAATCGGCTGCAGTCGTGGACTTAAACATTGTTATGATCATGAAGGTTGCGTACAGCTTGTCTACATTCAAGTCATACCCGTTGGTGTCAGCTTCCTTTATTTATTTTTAGAAGGCACGAGGAATGCAAGGCATTTGGGATAGGTTTTCTGAAGAACTAAAGGCTAAAAGGGAAGGTAAAATATTCCCATAGATTTTCCTGAAGGGTCGCAGCCGTCCAAAACAAACTAAAGAGGAAATTCGAGGGAAATACACTAACAGGCTCGAGTAACAATAATAAGGCTGTGGCAATTTTTGACTATTCAGTCGAATGGGTATATAAAAATATATTGGCCCAGGACTAGTACAAAAATAGGAGCATAGCAATTAGAAGAACGTCTCGGAAGAAATTTTATACTAAATAAGGAAAATAAACATCTTGGTACAGTGGTGGTGGAATTTTCATGCCGAATTGTCGCCATGGTAACGATACATTCTTAAAAAAAAAACAAGCAAGATAAACGGACACACGAACACCTAATATGTATCTAAAATCAAAGCAGAACTGTTGGGGTTAAAGAGTTAAGATCATTGATCACACATACCTGAGGAGCAGAATAAGGCTATATATAAGAAAGAAACACAATGGACTATCCAAAATGAGAAAACACAACTTGTAGTCAAGAAAAAACTGGATGTCAATGTTTAAAACGTTTCTTGAGTACACATTCTCCATCGTAAACGGGTAGAATGAAGCAGGCATAGATATTGTTACGTGGCGGCAGGACACAGGAAATGAAGAATGGAAGATGCGAGTGATGTATTTACACTATTTACACGATGTCAGCCATGAGGGGACCCGCCCAGCTGGGTCTTCTTCTTCTTCAGTGGTTGGGCCGATAGCTCTCGTCATCTTCTTCCCGTGACACGTCCCCCTCGTCGAAAGCGACCGTCCCGGTCGAGGCCTTAGTAAATGTGCAGATGCGGTGACGATGCGCGATGAGAGGAAAAAGGGAGTCCTCGCCGCCACGGATGAGGTTTATTCGTCGTGGTGAGCACTGGCCCCAAAAGAGCAATGTCCGCCGACGTAGTAGACCGACGTCCAAAGGCCCCGGAGGCGCGCCGGAGTTCAGGGCAGGGGAACGGTGTCGTCTTCTGTTCAGGTCGCGGCTGGTCACGTCGTTTGGTCTCGGCAAATCACAGGCTGGGGACACGGGGCTGGGGAATGGTGCGTCCGTGGCTCACCGGGGCTGGGGCGGGCCGACGCGATCCAAGAGCCTTTGAGCGATGTTCAGCAGCGGAGGCGAAGTGCAGCTGGGACCAGGATAGGGATGACATCCGCAACCTCCACCAAAACATGTTACGTGGCGGCAGGACACAGGAAATGAAGAATGGAAGATGCGAGTGATGTATTTACACTATTCACACGATGTCAGCCATGAGGGGACCCGCCCAGCTGGGTCTTCTTCTTCTTCAGTGGTTGGGCCGATAGCTCTCGTCATCTTCTTCCCGTGACAATATATTGAATAACAGACTAATGGCGAAATTACAAAACAACAGCTCTACCTTAAGATCACCTAAAAAATATTCGGGTAAAGTATTTCGCAAAACGATGGAATATTTTCTAAAACGCAGAAAAAAAGGTGAGAAGAACGAAGCAGCGAATCAAGCTCGCGGAGCTGTACCAATCGACTAACCTTAGTAACCACCATGTTGTCTACGGGATCCAAACTTTGGAAAAAGATCACAAAAAACGGAAACCTAAGGGTGATTAAGAACAAATTCGGTAGAAGAACAAAAAGCTGAGCCTGAGCCGGAGTTGTTGCTGTAGCGAAAAAAGAATATGCACGCCTAGAGACAAAAGACAAAGCACTACGCGGAACACGAGTGAGATAATCAAATTAGCGGTAACGTTCTATGTTTGGTTGTACCCCGTAGACATCAGTACAGGCGAGAGTGCTGAAAGCTCAAGTTTGCCTTGCGAGGTCTCAACAGTAACTAAACACATGACGGAAAAGACGCGGAAGACGACGAAGCGAGCAACAGTTGCAGTTTTCCGAGAAATAATCCTTCATCACGTAAAGGCTGACGAATACATTGCACTAGCAAATTTGCCAAAGTAATTTTGAAATGACCAAGATGTAAAGGATGAATGAAATATTGTTTTAATCAAATTATCATACGTTAAGTAGCTCTATCGCCCTTTTTCGGCGAGCATCGATGCGTGTTTTGACAAAAAATAAGTACCTAAAGCTAGCATCTGTCTCTCCCATTTCCCTATCATTTTTTGTGACGTCACCGTCGCTTCACAAATTGGAAGAGCTAGGCACAGCCGCGGTCTAAATCGTAAAAATGGCGCTAGGCGCACTCTCACGCTGGCAACGGTATTCAACAATCCATGGCCGACGCCGACAATGTTTCTCTGGCCGAGAAGGCTGGCTTGGACTTTTACGATTTGTCCCAGACAGAACAAGAAATGCTTTTTGAGATATCGTTGATGCCCACGCTGCCCATGTCCAAGTGCTGCCCGTGTCCACCGACCTCGGAGGTAATACGTGAAACAGTTACCCCTCGCGCGCGTCCTCCCACGCCATTTTAGCGAGTTTCGGCTGGCGTCGTATTGGGGCAGTAAACAGTGAAAGTCAAACAGGCGGCAGTGAAAGGCGACCTGTGGCGACCGCATTCTCTGCTTCGAGCAGCCGATATCGATACGCTGGGAGTTAAGATGTATTTTCTCCCATCCTTCAAAAAACCGCTGGCCATATATAACGGCCTGACAACATTACAATTGAGTAGTCCTGAGCGCCTTCCCCCGGCCCGACGGTAAAGCTATGCGATGCTTACCGATTGCTTATCAGCAGCTGCTTGCTCCGAACGGCAGAGCTCTTTTACCTTTCACGGCCGATAGGGTTCAAACCGGGAGCGGGAACGCTTTACGAATAGCAGCGAGTGACCCGCCACGATGGCTCAGTGGCTAAGGCGTTGCGCTGCTGAGCTCGAGGTGGCGGGTTCGGTTCCCGGCCGCGTCGGCCGCTTTTTTGATGGAGGCGAAAAGCTAAAACGCCCGTGTGTACGAGATTTCGGAGCACATTAAAGATCTTCAGCTGTTCAAAATTATTACGAAGCCCTATACTACGGCACGCCTCATCGCTTGCGTTGCTTCGGCGCGTTACACACAACAGTCAAATCAATAGCAACGACTGCGCTCGCTAGACGGAAGATTAGATGCTCAGGCGAGTAGCTGAAACATCTTCTTCCTTTTGCCGCTTCCTGTCGGAGTTGTTGCTTGTAGAAGCTAACGCGTTCACTGTCGTAGATTGTTGACTGCGCTAATTGTGCAGCAATGTATAGCACGTGATTTTAACAACAAAGCACACACAATACACAAATCTCACGGCCGACTCTGAAGCGTGAGAGAAGCCGGCTGTCTCTCAATGTATGAAGCAGTAATCTGTGTTTTTTAGTGAGAAAAGTTTCACGTGAATCTCTGATTTACAATTTACTTCTTGTGCACAACAGCCTAAGACCTGTATATGTGAGGAAAGCATGTATAGATGCTGCTCAAATAAGCTATCGCCGTTCGCAGGTTTTGTGACATCACAAACCATAGTACACAAAAGCGTACGGGGTGAGGACTCCCTGTTTTCACATTTATGGCATTTTCGGTCATATCACACAGCTGCTAGTTGTGAGAATTGTGTATCTAGATTCAAGGCACCGTTATTTATCGATAGAGAATAATTTCGTTTTACCATTTCGTGTCCTTTTAAGCGTACGCCTAGCCGAGAAAAATACAAGCATATTTCAGATTTAGAAGCAGGATGATCTGAAGAGCATAAGAACCACAATAATAGGCCTTATTTATTTTGTATAAAATTTGTGCACAAAAACAAACGATACCGCAATACTGGCACCATGCACGTCGAACAACAGAAATGACACGCCAAATTTAATGAAGGTCAGAAAAATTAATCGCTTTATGTTACTTATATAAACAGGAGAAATGTGCGGCGTATAGTACTGCTGTTTGCGTGACATTTGTTTATACTAAGAAAATGTGTTTGATTCTGGAGATACATACCGCAAGCTTTGAGGAATAGGGAAATTCAGAAAACTTACATAAGGATGTTGGGGACATCTACATGGAATTCACCAGCAGAATTATTGTTCACACACAAAAAAAATCTGAACAGAGAGCCTCAAAGCGATGTGGAAAATGTTGGTGGCTGCATGCCTAAGGGGTTATGCTGACATTCTGAGCAAAATAGAGGCAGTTGCGAGTGAACTCAAAATACTTCCGGCACTTTTTATGCGGAGAACATTTCCGTTTTCAACACGCCTACAGTACATGCCTAAAACTCTGAAGCATTCTCTTAGCTTTCGTAGCGCAGACCGTTGCAGGCCTGCACTTGAATCGTGGGAATAATAACTAATATAAGAAATCAAAACTAGCGTTCCACCGAAATGCAGAAACCGTCACTTTTAGCGTAAGTAATGAAGCGGTTGAAAAGGAGACATGTCACTGCTCAACCAGACCGAAGAAAGAAATCAAGTGGGCTATAATTGGTATACGTGGGGACTGGACAGCATTCGGAAAGAATACTAAATAAGAAAATCCAGCGCTAATCATCCGTTTATAAAATACCGAGATGAAAAGAGGACGCCTCCTATTTTCAGGCAAGCAGAATGCCCAGGGAACAACAGAAGTTGGAACTGAACACAGAAGCTGCAATACCAGGCCACGACCACGTGGTCAGCGAGACTCCCATCAAGTGGACCGGCAACACAGAAACGTGTGTTCCACGAAAATGCTCCGCAAGAAAGAGGACTTAGGATCAGCAGCTCCATACCTTATACTCATTTGGTTGCGACGCCCGTCATCTGCAACGCGGGTATTCTTCGGGGATATTTGTAACATACTTCGAAACGTTACTTGTACGGTCTTTATTACCATTTGTTAATACGCAAACAGGTTATAGATACCGCATACTGTTACTATCAGTAGCTTCCCTGGAACTCCTCTTCGGTAGGACAGGGTTGCCAGAAAATGATATGGTTATTATAGTTTTTTCGGGTAACACAGCTCCTTTTTTACCGTCTTAGAGTGTTGAGGGGGTCAGTTTTTTTCCCTGAGAGAGATATGACGTGGCGGATAGAAAAGATCTGAAAAGAAAACCTTTGCACCGGATTCCTATATATAGGTCGGGAAGAAACGTGGAAGAGAAAGGGTGATTGTCTGTATGATAAGAATCGCCGTGCAAAAATCACGGTTAAGAGGTACAAGCCTTCCCTGCCGCCTCATTGTTAGTGTAGAGCAGTAGCATCGTCAAAGCCATTCGAGAAAATTACAACAAAATCAATACATGGCCACACCACGTGCAACTTATATAAACATACCGCCGTTGAGATTTCTGTCAGAAAGACCATGTGTACACCAAGGGGTTGGTGCACCCGACGAAGGAGGCAGACATGCTGGAAGAGATGACCGAAAGTCTTCCCTCCCGAAGCTTGTCTGCGGAATTGTCACGCGATTACCTGCAGGAAAGGCGATAGGGATGTTAATGGAAAATCAGTCGCTCTCAAATGTAGATTTAAGGGCTATGACCGAGTCAAAATAACTTATTCATCCATATACACAGGAATTTCGAATTTAAAAAGTTGGTTTCTGGAATTACACCTTCAAAATAAGCGGCTAACTTGTATTTTGAATGTAACACTACTTCTAGTAGCCTATCATTTGTTGGTTGTACACACGTTCGATTCATAGTACGAATGTGTAGCACGTTATACATCATCTCTTGAAGAAGCGCTACTGGACAGTAAAAAAAATCAAAACAGAGACGCCTTGAAATTCGACGTAGGTGATATACCGCGTACTTCCCCGACGTGAGCGAAGGCCATTCGTGATGATTGTGATCGTCGGCGTAGTACATTCTTGGAACCGAATTGGCGGAAAAGGTGATGAATCACTCAGGGTAAAATTGAAAGAACAGAAAATGTTATCTTCCATGCAGGGTGTTTTCTGTTACTGGAATGATCTAAAGGTTTTTTCTTCTAAATTACTTCCTTCTTCCCCGCGAGATACCGGTCGGTTTCATTTCCGGTGTTTCTTATTCTTTTTGTCAGAATTAAGTGTGCAGGTTCCAAAATTGACTGCTTTCACAAAAATAGGATCAGGAAGCAACATCGGCCAAAAACGAAATGCAGAGAACACGTGCGATGGGTCCACATGCCGTGACAAGATGACATCGCTGATATCGTTGACGGCAACTCCGTCGTAGTGGGGCACTTGAGGGGTGGCAAACGTTACATGCAGCTACTCCTTATGCTGTACGTTTGCTTGTATGTTCATTTTTTCACTTTTTACAAACGTCAGCGTCAAAACAAGTGACGATAAGTCCCAAAGAATGTGTATTTTGAGGACAAAAAATAATCACGACTTCGAATATTTTTTGCAATATTCGGCAGCACAATTCGCTACAGCAGACGGTGGGTACTGCAGCCCTAGCAGCGGCTATTTTAAAGTTTTTGTGGTTCATGGCATGCTGCCGTCTAATTCCCATGACTTTGCCACCTTTTATATTTTATGCGCACACAATGTTTAAGTGGTGCGACTCATATGTTTCCGGCCGTTTCTCCTGTCGGCTTGTGTTTTTGCTCGAAGTACTTCGCGAACCTCAGGATGTTTTCTTCCAAGTTTCCGCGAGCAGTTCGCAATGTTTCTGTGCAATATTTAGAATGCCACAGCTAAGCTTCTTTCTGGACTGTGCTTCCCGGATGCGCTCTTTATCTTGCTCATTCTATGGGTGGTTTTCTTCTATCCTATCTCAGCACTTAAAATGTGACAAATATAATATTTTGATTAGTGACCTCAGGCAAACATGGGAAAATATTTATCAAACCTCGAGGCAACAACAGCACTATAAACGCCAGAAAACATACTGTGTGGCCTGCAAAATACAAGGCAACAAAACGTGCTATACAAAAAATTTTCTAGAGTGCCTTCCTGCAGATACTGCGCTGTATTAGAGGTTAACAAGGGTAATTATGTCTGTAAATAATTTCAGAGAACATGGTGAGAAAACAAATATCTATCCCCTATTGTTGAACATCAAGGGCATTATGGAAGCCTGTAAACAGCAAGAAGATGTATTCAGGTACGTAATGAAGACAGGAATATACTGAAGCACTTACTAATGAAAGCAGAATATTGGATTTCGAAGCTGAAGGTAGATTTTCTTGTCATAAAGCTGGATGTATAAGGGCTGTATTCAGACAAAATAATCAAGCTAAGCATTTTTGTAGGTTTTAGGCAAATTGTGCCCTGGCAGTAGCGAACATGTAGAAAACATCCGGTAGCGGACATGGCAAACATGCATATGGAAGTTTCTAAAAAAAATTTTTTTTGCATTGTTTCTTATTTCTATCTCCAAGGCAAAGCCCAAATTCACTATCAAGTTCTGAACCATGTCCTTAAAGTTTGTAACGAGCTATTTATGAAATTCTGCTTACGATTGATACAAATTCCCCTAGATATATTAATCGCATCCTGCCCAGTTCTGGCACTCAAAAAGTAAAATGCCGAAATATTAATACCATGATCACGTTGAAGACAATTTATATTCAGAATATTACGTCAACACATTTTTCAGCAGTTACGTCTCGTCAATACGTTGATCTCAAAGCTGCCAGGTGAAGCTTTCGCGGAAAGAGTATAAATATTCGCCATATATATTACATGCGTTATTCGCATAAGCATGCAGAAGCAGGGCCCTGGCATGTGCCATGTGAAATGTCGTAATTTAGTCATTACCGGAAGCAAAAGCTTGCTAAAATATATTTTAAAAGTTTAGGAAGGTTACGTTCACAATGTAGTTGGTCTCACTGAGCGTAAGAAAATTACTAATAATAATTAGATCATAGGTTAATATTTAAAAGATTTTTAAAAACGAACTTCTAAATCTTGAAATTTCCAGACAACAATTTTTTGCACAACGCACTCTGAACCTAGTTACATATGTGAGCTTTGTCTCTGAGTAAAACATTTAGGGTCATCTTTTACGATGCTAACCTTGTTAAAGTCAAGACATAGCTTCAGAAACCATGGCAGAATTTCTTCATCAATTTATTGGGCAGCATTGCCTCACGTCATATTGTGCTTCCGGATGGATGCAAATCATCGCAAAAAGCACTTCTGGTATATGTGTAGGCGTCCGTAAAAATGCTTCTTTCTTCCTGGAAAACAGCTGCTTACAGTATATCCGTAGGAGTCCTTCAATGATCATGTGAATGGTTCTACCTGCCTTTAACTTAAGCTTTCTTTTGAGTTAAAAAAAAAGCGGGAGTCAGCTTTACACAAGTCACGTGAGTAACCTTCACACTGCGTTGATGTAAGCTGATAGTTCTCGAATTTCGGAATGTTACTGCTCGGAGTGAATTTTAATAGTTCAATGGCATCCTTGTCCTTCTCGTAAGCCTTATGTGGCTCTCGCCCTATAGAGCTGCTTACTGAAGTGCGTTTTATTGTTATTGTGCTGTAGCTAGCCCATAAAAGCGCACTGTCCGCCTTGTAGTAGTGTGATTTTAGTTTACACACAGCCGTATTCGCAAGTTCCCTCCGCAAGAGAAAGCAAGCACGTCCGTGTTTTTGAGCGGCAATTCAAATCTGTAAATAAGTGACCTCTCAGCAAGCACAACAATACACTTTTGTACGATTAGTATGTCGTACCTTCACAAGTGCGCTCGGTGCAGTATGATATGACTATATTTGACAAGTTTTTTTTTCATCACCTATGGTATCTGAAGGCCTCGGGGTCATCAACGCTGCGACCATATTTGTCGTATTCGGCGGCATTCTCCAAGCACAACAGCTGCCATCATCCGCCCCTGAGTACAATTTGTTTCTCGCCCTCCTACCTCAGAAAACACTAGCAGGATGAAAATAATTAATATTGCGTATACCTCACTCCGATCTAACAGCATTGAAACTCTCTACAGTGCATCAACCTTCATATACCTAGGGCTAACGTATAAAAACAAGCTCCTCTAATCAACACGAAGTGTTCATAGTACAGGCTCAGCTTTTGAGTGCTACTTGTTCAAGTAGACAACACAGATAAAATTAGGCATCGCATTCGGGCTACATTACATTTGCGGAGCCCACTTTTTCAGAAAGCATTTGGCCGCTCTCATTTGTTATTTTGCTACATATTTAAAGTGAACCAACAATAAAAGTAATGGCCCTCAAGCACAATGCAAACTTGAGTTAGTTGGTACATCACGACAAGAAACTCTGCCCGGAAGACGAGCACAAATGAAGGCGACTGGAAACAGGGCGCACACACAGGCACACAGACTGTGCAACTACGCGGCAGACCAAGCATACATGGCCTGTGTGTCTGGTCGCCTTCGTTTGTGTCATCAGGGCAGCTTTTCTTGCTATGGCATGGCACTCAGTCCACATTAGTTTTAGAGCACTTGCCGTCGTGGCCAAATTCGGGATAACTCCGCTGGTGCTACAAATGTTTGGGTATGGGCAGGATTTCTCTTAAGTGAACTTTGCAAGGTTCAATTAGCGGCATTTTTCTATTCCTGGAAGTGTAATTGCTGAGACATAAAGGAAATAATTGAGGTTAAAAAACAAGTCAGAATGCGAAGGGGTTTCTTAGCAGTCATATTTTTTAAAAGTGAAGGTGTTTAGGAAAGTGCAATTGCCGAGCGCACGCACGTGAGCGCGGGCTTCGCGGCGACCACCCGCCAGTGAACAAAACCAACAAAATCCCTAGCGCTCGTTTGTACGTTCGTCACGACGACCGCCAGGCGTCCCCTGCGCACATTTGTCAAGCCACGCACACCCACTTCTGGAGATTAACCAAGTTGTTCCGTCCATCCGGGAGGGTTAAAAAAGCAAGAAAATACCGAGGGCTCCTGTGTGCGTGCTTCTCGACTACCGCCCAGCGTCCCTTTAGCCGCTTGTCAGGGAAAGCAAAGACACATGGGGAGATTGGCCAAGATTGGCCAAGAAAACCCCAGTGTTCACAGCAATCGTGGCAACACTTGCTCGGAACGAGAAAGACACGTGATATCATACGCGCCTCAAAGGTGATGTCATATGATTAGCACTTCCAAAAAAATGAAGCAATGCCACACTTATCGCAACAAAGACGGAGTAAAGGTCGTTGCGGCAGCGAAAAAGTGGCGAATCGGCTGCAGTCGTGGACTTAAACATTGTTATGATCATGAAGGTTGCGTACAGCTTGTCTACATTCAAGTCATACCCGTTGGTGTCAGCTTCCTTTATTTATTTTTAGAAGGCACGAGGAATGCAAGGCATTTGGGATAGGTTTTCTGAAGAACTAAAGGCTAAAAGGGAAGGTAAAATATTCCCATAGATTTTCCTGAAGGGTCGCAGCCGTCCAAAACAAACTAAAGAGGAAATTCGAGGGAAATACACTAACAGGCTCGAGTAACAATAATAAGGCTGTGGCAATTTTTGACTATTCAGTCGAATGGGTATATAAAAATATATTGGCCCAGGACTAGTACAAAAATAGGAGCATAGCAATTAGAAGAACGTCTCGGAAGAAATTTTATACTAAATAAGGAAAATAAACATCTTGGTACAGTGGTGGTGGAATTTTCATGCCGAATTGTCGCCATGGTAACGATACATTCTTAAAAAAAACAAGCAAGATAAACGGACACACGAACACCTAATATGTATCTAAAATCAAAGCAGAAATGTTGGGGTTAAAGAGTTAAGATCATTGATCACACATACCTGAGGAGCAGAATAAGGCTATATATAAGAAAGAAACACAATGGACTATCCAAAATGAGAAAACACAACTTGTAGTCAAGAAAAAACTGGATGTCAATGTTTAAAACGTTTCTTGAGTACACATTCTCCATCGTAAACGGGTAGAATGAAGCAGGCATAGATATTGTTACGTGGCGGCAGGACACAGGAAATGAAGAATGGAAGATGCGAGTGATGTATTTACACTATTTACACGATGTCAGCCATGAGGGGACCCGCCCAGCTGGGTCTTCTTCTTCTTCAGTGGTTGGGCCGATAGCTCTCGTCATCTTCTTCCCGTGACACGTCCCCCTCGTCGAAAGCGACCGTCCCGGTCGAGGCCTTAGTAAATGTGCAGATGCGGTGACGATGCGCGATGAGAGGAAAAAGGGAGTCCTCGCCGCCACGGATGAGGTTTATTCGTCGTGGTGAGCACTGGCCCCAAAAGAGCAATGTCCGCCGACGTAGTAGACCGACGTCCAAAGGCCCCGGAGGCGCGCCGGAGTTCAGGGCAGGGGAACGGTGTCGTCTTCTGTTCAGGTCGCGGCTGGTCACGTCGTTTGGTCTCGGCAAATCACAGGCTGGGGACACGGGGCTGGGGAATGGTGCGTCCGTGGCTCACCGGGGCTGGGGCGGGCCGACGCGATCCAAGAGCCTTTGAGCGATGTTCAGCAGCGGAGGCGAAGTGCAGCTGGGACCAGGATAGGGATGACATCCGCAACCTCCACCAAAACATGTTACGTGGCGGCAGGACACAGGAAATGAAGAATGGAAGATGCGAGTGATGTATTTACACTATTCACACGATGTCAGCCATGAGGGGACCCGCCCAGCTGGGTCTTCTTCTTCTTCAGTGGTTGGGCCGATAGCTCTCGTCATCTTCTTCCCGTGACAATATATTGAATAACAGACTAATGGCGAAATTACAAAACAACAGCTCTACCTTAAGATCACCTAAAAAATATTCGGGTAAAGTATTTCGCAAAACGATGGAATATTTTCTAAAACGCAGAAAAAAAGGTGAGAAGAACGAAGCAGCGAATCAAGCTCGCGGAGCTGTACCAATCGACTAACCTTAGTAACCACCATGTTGTCTACGGGATCCAAACTTTGGAAAAAGATCACAAAAAACGGAAACCTAAGGGTGATTAAGAACAAATTCGGTAGAAGAACAAAAAGCTGAGCCTGAGCCGGAGTTGTTGCTGTAGCGAAAAAAGAATATGCACGCCTAGAGACAAAAGACAAAGCACTACGCGGAACACGAGTGAGATAATCAAATTAGCGGTAACGTTCTATGTTTGGTTGTACCCCGTAGACATCAGTACAGGCGAGAGTGCTGAAAGCTCAAGTTTGCCTTGCGAGGTCTCAACAGTAACTAAACACATGACGGAAAAGACGCGGAAGACGACGAAGCGAGCAACAGTTGCAGTTTTCCGAGAAATAATCCTTCATCACGTAAAGGCTGACGAATACATTGCACTAGCAAATTTGCCAAAGTAATTTTGAAATGACCAAGATGTAAAGGATGAATGAAATATTGTTTTAATCAAATTATCATACGTTAAGTAGCTCTATCGCCCTTTTTCGGCGAGCATCGATGCGTGTTTTGACAAAAAATAAGTACCTAAAGCTAGCATCTGTCTCTCCCATTTCCCTATCATTTTTTGTGACGTCACCGTCGCTTCACAAATTGGAAGAGCTAGGCACAGCCGCGGTCTAAATCGTAAAAATGGCGCTAGGCGCGCTCTCACGCTGGCAACGGTATTCAACAATCCATGGCCGACGCCGACAATGTTTCTCTGGCCGAGAAGGCTGGCTTGGACTTTTACGATTTGTCCCAGACAGAACAAGAAATGCTTTTTGAGATATCGTTGATGCCCACGCTGCCCATGTCCAAGTGCTGCCCGTGTCCACCGACCTCGGAGGTAATACGTGAAACAGTTACCCCTCGCGCGCGTCCTCCCACGCCATTGTAGCGAGTTTCGGCTGGCGTCGTATTGGGGCAGTAAACAGTGAAAGTCAAACAGGCGGCAGTGAAAGGCGACCTGTGGCGACCGCATTCTCTGCTTCGAGCAGCCGATATCGATACGCTGGGAGTTAAGATGTATTTTCTCCCATCCTTCAAAAAACCGCTGGCCATATATAACGGCCTGACAACATTACAATTGAGTAGTCCTGAGCGCCTTCCCCCGGCCCGACGGTAAAGCTATGCGATGCTTACCGATTGCTTATCAGCAGCTGCTTGCTCCGAACGGCAGAGCTCTTTTACCTTTCACGGCCGATAGGGTTCAAACCGGGAGCGGGAACGCTTTACGAATAGCAGCGAGTGACCCGCCACGATGGCTCAGTGGCTAAGGCGTTGCGCTGCTGAGCTCGAGGTGGCGGGTTCGGTTCCCGGCCGCGTCGGCCGCTTTTTTGATGGAGGCGAAAAGCTAAAACGCCCGTGTGTACGAGATTTCGGAGCACATTAAAGATCTTCAGCTGTTCAAAATTATTACGAAGCCCTATACTACGGCACGCCTCATCGCTTGCGTTGCTTCGGCGCGTTACACACAACAGTCAAATCAATAGCAACGACTGCGCTCGCTAGACGGAAGATTAGATGCTCAGGCGAGTAGCTGAAACATCTTCTTCCTTTTGCCGCTTCCTGTCGGAGTTGTTGCTTGTAGAAGCTAACGCGTTCACTGTCGTAGATTGTTGACTGCGCTAATTGTGCAGCAATGTATAGCACGTGATTTTAACAACAAAGCACACACAATACACAAATCTCACGGCCGACTCTGAAGCGTGAGAGAAGCCGGCTGTCTCTCAATGTATGAAGCAGTAATCTGTGTTTTTTAGTGAGAAAAGTTTCACGTGAATCTCTGATTTACAATTTACTTCTTGTGCACAACAGCCTAAGACCTGTATATGTGAGGAAAGCATGTATAGATGCTGCTCAAATAAGCTATCGCCGTTCGCAGGTTTTGTGACATCACAAACCATAGTACACAAAAGCGTACGGGGTGAGGACTCCCTGTTTTCACATTTATGGCATTTTCGGTCATATCACACAGCTGCTAGTTGTGAGAATTGTGTATCTAGATTCAAGGCACCGTTATTTATCGATAGAGAATAATTTCGTTTTACCATTTCGTGTCCTTTTAAGCGTACGCCTAGCCGAGAAAAATACAAGCATATTTCAGATTTAGAAGCAGGATGATCTGAAGAGCATAAGAACCACAATAATAGGCCTTATTTATTTTGTATAAAATTTGTGCACAAAAACAAACGATACCGCAATACTGGCACCATGCACGTCGAACAACAGAAATGACACGCCAAATTTAATGAAGGTCAGAAAAATTAATCGCTTTATGTTACTTATATAAACAGGAGAAATGTGCGGCGTATAGTACTGCTGTTTGCGTGACATTTGTTTATACTAAGAAAATGTGTTTGATTCTGGAGATACATACCGCAAGCTTTGAGGAATAGGGAAATTCAGAAAACTTACATAAGGATGTTGGGGACATCTACATGGAATTCACCAGCAGAATTATTGTTCACACACAAAAAAAATCTGAACAGAGAGCCTCAAAGCGATGTGGAAAATGTTGGTGGCTGCATGCCTAAGGGGTTATACTGACATTCTGAGCAAAATAGAGGCAGTTGCGAGTGAACTCAAAATACTTCCGGCACTTTTTATGCGGAGAACATTTCCGTTTTCAACACGCCTACAGTACATGCCTAAAACTCTGAAGCATTCTCTTAGCTTTCGTAGCGCAGACCGTTGCAGGCCTGCACTTGAATCGTGGGAATAATAACTAATATAAGAAATCAAAACTAGCGTTCCACCGAAATGCAGAAACCGTCACTTTTAGCGTAAGTAATGAAGCGGTTGAAAAGGAGACATGTCACTGCTCAACCAGACCGAAGAAAGAAATCAAGTGGGCTATAATTGGTATACGTGGGGACTGGACAGCATTCGGAAAGAATACTAAAAAAACGTCTCGTAAATCTTCCTCTGAAATAAATAGTATACATACAATGCTAGTACCTGCAATGGCGAAGCCTGTGTGGACCTAAACGCCATAACACCTCCTGAAAAAACATAGGTCTCATATGAAATCATGAAAAAAAGGCAATGTTTAAGGACACGAAATGGCCGTGTTATATTCTCAAATAAACTTGCGAGAGAAGCCATCCACGCTTCATTCAAGAGAAAGTTCTTTCGGGTTGGGGATTATTTTATTAAAAGTGAGAAACGGTAGGCCACCATGGCAAAAAAATGACTGCCAACAACAAGTACTAGGGAACAAAAATTCATTGGAAGATGCACTAGAAAACTGTGGAGACTTAGAAAAAACATTGGCATCGCAAGACAGAAATTGCTGGAAGCTTTGGAGACAACCCTTCGTCCTACAACGTACACATTTCGGCTGGATTAGATAATAACAAAGAGCGTTACAGTGAAGCTCTCTCATGTGTGCATTACCACTAGACCGCTTGGTGTGACACTTTTTTCTTGCACTTTGTACCTAATTTGCGCTGCAAACACTGATATATTCATACCCTTTAGCCACCTTGTGACCTCTGTTTATATTCTAAATGCCCTGCAATCGCCACTTTGAATTCGCGAATGGGCCCGAGCTTTCGTTTCGGTAGTACTAAGTTCCTATTGTCTGCAGTATTTAAAGCGAAAGCTTTCTTAGTGGGACCAATGGAGTCCTGTCCGAAAACCAATGAATTTACTAATAGACCTGTTGGTCAACCGAAGAGCTCTGATAAGATCTCTGGACACACGGCGCGTTGTGAAAGCGGGCTTCCATCCTGTCAAAACGTTTCATTGAAAGTCGCGAGAAAGGGACGTTCTAGATAAGTCAATACAAATAAACCTGGATGTAACGAACCTCTATGTAACGAATTCCTGCATTTAACGAAGTTTTTCAATTCCCCATTTCCACCTTCATAGAAGCCAATGTGTTTGCAACATCTATGTAACGAAAGAGTTGCGACGGTTAACCTGGATGTAACGAATTCGCTAAGCTGATAAGTCAAGGTTTCTTCGCTTTTTTTCTGAAAAATCAGTGGCAAAATGCACTAATTTGGCGAATTTCGCTTGCACCACGATCACTACGGCGTTTCCACGTGTGAGTGCGGTGTCCATTAGGTGATAGGCCTGCCTGTCGGCGTGTATTTGCGTGTGTCCCCTGATTTCTGTGATATAGGTTCGTGGATGATTTCTGCTGCTTGAATACAAAAAGATTTGTCTTTTCAAGACAAGATAAAAATTTTAAATGCCGTTTTCGCCAGCGAGAAAGAAGAACGTCACCGCCCGGTACAGTGTCCCAGCTAGCATCCCTTCAACAATTTTGGCTGCAGAAAAGGGCATGAAGTTCGAGAAAGTGCGTTCTATCAGCATAAGTTTGGTTCTCGAAACGAGTTTAGGCACCGAAAGGTATCAAATAGCAAAAGTGATACTTAGGTGCTTTTGTGAATTCGGGAGGCGTGTAGTAGCAGCAAGTGCAAATAACCCAGATTTTTTGTGGGAAATATATCCTTTAACAAGGATGAGTTCAGCCTCACTTATGCCTAGCATATTAGCTTCGTTTCTGCTTTATTCATGCGTACATTAAGTAAAAACATGCATGTAACAAAAACGGGGATGTAACAAAAAAATGTGAATTTTTGTCAACTTTGTTGTGTCCAGGTTTAACTGTGCATGGATCGGTAACGAAAAAAGAGCACAATTCCATACATTTACCGCATAAACCGTGCATCGGCTTAGGTTAAATCGTTCGTGGATGCGTTTATTTAGGCTTCGAAAAATCATCCCATGGATTCGTTCTTTTTTTTCAATTTTGCTCTTTGAAGATTTATTGATTGATTCCACGCTCTTTCATCGATGCTTGAACGCAATTTTGGCGAAGATTTAGGCAAATTTTTCGCGAACGTTTGATTTTAGTAACCTTTGGGTCGTCTCTCGACTTTCTAGGGTAGGATGGTGAATTTTTCGGGATCACTAATGGAAGGGTGCCACCATTGCAAATACTGGCCAGTGCATGCAGCAATGAAATGACGCGCTCTTGTTGTTCAGTGACAAATTCAAAAATTCCTGAGTTGAGAAAAATAGAACCATATGGCGACTACATCAAAAAGGTATACTTCAAGATATACATACAATAGTAGGTTTTTCCACGAATACGTGTGAAACCCGAGGAGCAAAAGCAAATATGTTGGTAGGAAGAAATAAAATAGGACGGCATAGTGTATTGAGAACCCTACCAATGGTGAAAACCAAAGTCCTAATGAGGCAATACGACACAAAATGAAGCTGTTCGGAAAATATTTCGAAGATGGCAATTCTGAATAGGCCAACCTTTTTAACTTTGAGATTCCCTTGCGAAAACCCATTGGATCGCTGCAGCACGTCAGCCAGGAGTTGCTGGTTTGAAACGGGAGCAATTATTCTTAGGCCGGGGAAGGCGTATGTTGTCGCTCTGCTTATTTCGTCATACTGAAGCCCTGTGGTTTTCATTATGAGTCGAAAAAATGTTCAGGTAATACATGGTGCTAACTTTTTAAATTTACAATAATGATATATGGGCACCACAATTTGTACATGTGTATTCTTCGGAGGTTTACTTTTCGTGACATATTACATAAGCTTGATGGAAAATAGAAATATTAGCGCGAAAGGATGAACGCGCCTGACTGTCTACTACTTAGAACACGGGAGTGAACATTTTCTCTTTTTTGGTAGTTTCATTTACCTCAAATGATATCAGGCAGCGAGTGGGGGAAATGTGGTATGAACAGGTGTTCCTGTGAGTTGAATTCATTAATTTTTGCGTGTAGTAATCATGGATTAAATAATAACGCCTAGTAGGGCTCTGTGCAGCAATGAGTTACTGAACAAATAAGTCAGCATATGAAAGCCATTCATCTGATACGTAGGAGCGATGGAGCCTGGAGTTGGGGAGGGACTTGTTTGTAAACAATATAAACCAGCTGCTCGTGGAGCAGAGCCTTTCTATCTATCCGATACCTAATATTACTGTTATTCCTATGGCGTTCGCGATTTTATTCAGGAACAGTTACGTAGCAAATGGCGCTTCAGCTCCGTAAAGAAATTTGGCATGCGGATTCCCACAATTCTACCGTATAAACCGGATTATAGGTCGACCCGGTATATAGGTCGACCCCCTACCTTGAGGTGGGAAAAGTTGATAAAAAAAAACAATTTTGCACAGAAGCGCATTCACAATGTCTATATTTATTTTCGACGCCCGTCTGTCACTGCCACTCACTATGCCTGCCGAAGTCACTCGTCCAAGCTCTCAGAGTCGTCCGAGGATGACTGCTTCGCACTGTCATCTTCCATGCCATCAGGCGCGTTGCTGATGGAGCACTTCCTGAACGCTCGTGTACCCATGTCGTCGGGCAGCGACTGCCCAGAGAAGGACACCCAGCTTGACACGGTCGCAACCGGCCCGTATAGGTCTTTTTGTTGTCGCCGGCTATCCACTCATTGTACAGTTCGCGGAGCCGGTCCGCGCATGGCCTCCGGAACGATCGTGAGCGAAGTTCCCGGACGAAGTCCGCCACTTTGTTCTCCAACTCGGGGTGCACCACTTGACGTCCACCGAACGATCGGTTTCGGGGGTTGCACGCGCACAGCTTAGCTTTCTGGCTCCGCCAGTACCGCACACTTTTCTCTGAAACGCCTAACTGGCGTTACGCCGCCATATTCCCATTCTGCTCGGTGACGCAATCGCCATAAGCTTAAACGCCGCGGTGAACTGGCGTCGACTGCCGCCACGCATCTCGGAACAGAGACGTACAGAAATGTACGCACGCACGCGTAATAGACGAGTAAAAGACGAAAAACTAGAGAAAAGCGAAATCAAACAAAGGCCTGATAGGGCCAGAGAGCAGTCCGACACGAATGGCGGTTGGCGACGGACTACGCTTGCACATTGTGGCCAGACAACGATTTACATTCTCCCAATGACCGCTATATAAGACGAGGGGTGACTTTTGTGCGGATTTTTTTGGAAAAAAACTCGACCTATATTCCGGTTTATACAGTAATATCTAATAACCGCCAACCTTACATATTCTCCCTTTGGTAATTTCCTATCCCTGCTTTCATATTCATTGACAGCACCAGCATCATATCCACCTATTCTATTTTAACGAGGGGGCAATAGAATGGGGATATCGCAAGTTTTTAAGGCAATCTGTTTATTCTCCCGCCATCGTGCCAACTGAGGGAGACATAGCGGATCTGGGAGAAGGAGAGAGTGGACGTATTGCCTGGAGAGAGCTGCCTTTGATAGTACGAACCTTTATCATCAACGCTGGTCACCTCGTTGACATGGCGACCAGCGAGAAGGGCGGCGCTTACCCGTGTGGGCCATGACGTGTCTCATTACTCCCGCGGCCGCCTGAACGCGCTGTTGAATCGTTCCTGCAGCCACAGTGGGCGCTACGGCTACCAAACGCCAACGCAAGTGGGACACAAAGACATCGCCAGGCCGCAAATGCCACTGCTAGGACGGGCAAACGCGACCACTTAGCCGGTAAGAGCGCTGACCACAGTTGGCAATTGGATTGTAAAAAACTTTTTTTTTTTAACTTTTATTTGAAAAAAAAAGTTTTATTTGGAAAAACCTTTTATTAGAGTTGGCAAGGTATACGACGGAAACGCCTTGGTGCGGCTTTGCAAGGCCGGAAGAAGGCCTGCGAATCGTGCCGAGCCCGAGTTTCGCCTGGGTTAGATACACTTCCATGACGGCCTAAGATTCCTCATAGATCTTGAGTTGTTTTTAAAGCAAAGCTTTGTTACTTTCGTCCGGCGGCTCCGCCGAGGATCCGCAAGTTAACCTTTTGACCAGAGGCACACTCCCGGCGACACGCTCTTCGAAGCGCATCACGTGATTCGCTTGGCCCGCATTCGGCGCTGCTCACAAGGTCCCATTTTAAGTCGTTCTGCTCACATTGCGGCCTCTCTCGTCGCGGCGGCGATGGAGCGGCCGCTCAGCTGATCGAGAGCCGGCCAAACCCGCAGCCTCCCACGAATGCGCCGCAGGGGCGCCTCGGGAGATGTGACTCATCTTGCGCCGCATTCTCCGTGAAAGATAAACACCGCACACGCCGAGATTAGAAACGAGGCCGGGCCTTGTTCTGTGAGCGTTGCACCGGCCCGAACGGCTTTGGGCCGTGGTCGTCAATACAACTACATTAAAGGTTAATCAAGCGAAACCAAGACTCCACCAGCCTACGCCGAGCTTTCGCTTTGCATGTCCAAGGTTAGCTGAACTAAGCCGCTTTCATTTTTATTGTTAAAAGGAAGCTTTGGTGTTCTCACTGATGGGGGCCGTAACGCGAAAATGCCCGGCAGAAAAGCCACCTTTTTTGTGACTATGATGACGAATTGTAGTGCGTGAAGTAAAAAAAAACTGTTCGCGATCGCGCCCTGCGGAAGTAGATGTCATGTTGTAAGCAACTGGAGGATGACGTGAAATGTTTCGCCTTGTTTCGGCCGAATTTTTCGGTTGCGTTCGCCTTCTCTGGTGGCAAATCCTTTGTCTTGCGTAGCCTGACGCGTCAGCTCGGAATCGTGTGCAAGGACTGCTCTATTTCGGGACACTTGCCCTGCCTATATCCTTCAAAGATGTCAGGAAACAGTCTTTACCAGCAACACAGGCGCCTAATCATTCATCATGCAGTTTTGAGGCTTGTTTTGTGGTTTCCTTAAAAGAATTCTGAGCTCTATGCTGTATGCCTGATTAACCCGACACTTCCGCTCGGAGCCTTACGCTTTGGCGCATTGGCGCTTTTGACCACGGGGCTTGTTTTTACCCAAGGCGATGAAACCGTTGGGGTGTAGAGGTATACAGCTACGTTATTAAAAAACGCTTCACGTGGCCGGAATCGAACCTGGGTCGCTCACGTTAGGAAGCTGGCATCTACCCCATTGCGCCATTTGAACATCGATGCAGTGGCTTGGAATACTCTGACAATAACCGAATAATCCATCACGATGTAGCTTCGCGTTCAACCATCGTCGTCGTTAAACGTAGTGGTGCATAATTTTGTTTGACGTAGCGTTTCTCATGCGCGCGGCCCATGGGAAATAAAATACGTGGGGAAGGGTTGCGAGTTACAATCCCCCGCCTCTGCCTGCCACCATAGGAATCTTTCACCCATGGGTGCCATTTCTTGTGGTCGCCTAACAAGCTGCAGCTAATTTTACTTTCGGCACCCGTTTGCAATCGTGTTCTTATAATCATTCCACCATGTAGGGCTGCAAGGTCTAGTTTAAGCTACTGCTAATACATTCATTAGTTTGCGTGGGCGATTTGATGTTAGCAAAAACCACAATGACGGGACTACAATGCGATGTTTAAGAAATACGATGACCTCCAGCACCATTTTTCGCTACGTCCGTCTTTCAGACACGTGAAAGCCAAAAAAACCGGTACATTTGTGAAAACGCAACTGCAGAATAACACGCCATATTGGGATCAAAAGTGACTTTTAAAAGGCGCCAGGCTAATCGCGTCCTGAACAGTTGTAACTGCACTGAAGAAATGAAAAGTACAGAAATGTGCCATAATCTAGACGCACGTCGAAAATGCTTAGATAGTTGAGTGCTGAAAAGTATTCCTAATTATAGTGTTTTATGTGGGCGCTGTTCCATAAAGTTTGTAAGTGTAATTTCAGCAATTTTTAAACCCAACTCACGCGACATGTTAAACATTTATGAACGTTTGGCTAGGTGGAGTTGAATAACCAGCGACACTGTAAAGCTCACAATACAGAGGTGAGACTGAATATTGAAGGAAGGTACTTCATTGGCGGTGATTGTAACGAAACGTACAGACATACTATTATTGCCTTGATCTGTGATCATTGCCTGTCTTGATCGCCGGATTATTATTTTGTGGTGGCGATGGTGGTGACAATGACCTTGTGGTAGCTATGGTACACACTGATCAGCTCGTGTGCAACTTCAGACACGCCCTCAACCAGACGCATATCGATGCGTGAACATTGGTCAGAGGTTAGCTCTGCAACATTTTGTGACACGTGAAGTCAAAACGCTCAAACCAAAATTGCCGAAACCATTCTATGTCCTGTTTATTGAAATGCGCAGAACGGCCTAAATGGCTGAAGTAGCGATTCAACTAAACAAGTAAACGCACACAGACGAATGCCTTCTCGTGCTTTGGAACCCATCGCGCTTCACTGAGACGTAGAGCGTGGCGATTGTCTTTTCGGGGGACACTACTTGGGCATGTTAGGTTGTATCGCGAGAAAGGCAGGGAGGGCTGTGGTTTTGTTGATGCAGCAGAAAAATGTGTGGAGCCATAGTCACCTACAGCTTCGCTGTAAAGTATGCGATGCGTTTAAAACAGACAAGTATTCACCCCTGATTCACCTACTCGCAATTTGTTTTTCGTGTAAGTTGGTGCAGGCAAGTTAACACCGGTTTCAGGGTGACAGGAAGTCCCAAGTGCTGTGATCAAATACTTTTTATGGCTCACGAAGCAGTTATCGTAACAAATGGTCTCCAATATTGTTGGAGGTGTAAACATTGCGTTTAGAAAAGGAGGGGCGATTTCGAGCAGTCGGAACAATGGTTGAGACGCTTTGCGAATGTTCATTCAATCGTAAACCTATAATTAAAATATTGACGTCCTTCTACTATTGTAAAGCACCAGGCCAGCGAGCTGTATTCGTGTAACTATGTAGGCTTATGTATGAAGAATCACTACATTGATTAAATAAAGACCGACAGTAAACCCAGAGAAACATAATTTACTTCTTCAGTGGCAAGGTCTGATAGTGATCTGGTCTAACTGGGTACAAACTTGTCATGAGTGTGCAGCATAGAGCAAAACTCGTATAGTGGAGAAAGCTGTCTTCCCTACATAATTGTGGTAATTTTTTTGCGGAGGGGTAACGTAAACAGTTCCAATTTTGCTATTCCAGTACCTACTCTACCAAGCGTCGTTTCTACATTAGCCAGATGCCTTTCGAAGTGTACAATGCCGTCGTACACAAATGATGCCTAATAGCTCAAAGCAGGACTTGCCTAAACAACTTTGCATTGAAAACATTTAGATATTTTGATTTCATTTTTAAAATACCCAACCTAAACTGGCACTATGCGCCCCCGCTTGGTGCAGGAATATATTCTTAGAACTATGGGATATCATGAGCACCAAAATTTCTTAAAATGTAGTGGTGCTACAGTGCCCTAGCGTAAGAAAGACTACATTAGGACGATAACAAAATTGCTTTCAACCGTCTGGCCTCACGTCTACCTGGCACTGTGTGCATTGCACTCATTATCTCAAAAAGTAAACGAAAATGTAAATAATCTCGGTTAAAGGGTTTGTGGTCCTTTCGGTTGTTTTACGCATTCACAGCGGAGATTTTGGACTGCGGCAGGGGAATATTGTTTTGTTGGTGCACGTGACAAATGATGATATCAACGCATAAGCAAAATGTGGTTTCAATAGCTGGAAGATATGGGCTGACGGATATAAAAAGTCCTCCCCCCAAAATGAAGGTTGCCTTTTTCTCCGTTCTGTGCAGAACGAAATGATATTTTTTTTCGCAACGCTCTTTCCCTGCAAACAAAGGGGTGAATGGAATCTGACAGCAGCATGATTTTCCTCTCAAGCTGTCGAACAAAATGTACGTTATCTTTTTTGTCTCCAAAGCTACCCGAATTTAATAAGAAAAACTGAGGAGCAGCCGTAGTACAGGGAACCGCTTTAGCGTCGGCGTCGTTCATCACGCTTATCGCAGTTCATCGTGCAGCGAATAAATGGCATCCAGCGCGAGACGTTGCTGTCTGCCGTCTCCGTGGGGCGATCAAGTGAGAGCGCCCGGACTCGCATCTAAGCGTACGCATTGGAAACGACTGGGCGTGTTTGCCTTAGAATAAGCGCTGAGATGCCAGCGGAGTAGCGAGAGTTCTGCCGCCGAGCGTGGCTCAATCGATCATGCGCCTTTTTTTCTTCCATGCCATGACGTGTCAGATATTTCTTTATGTATGGTAATGCCACGGGGGCACTTTTAGCGAAAGAAAACTCAAAAACATTGCATTAGAAAGCAAATAAATTGAACTTCGCCTTCGAAAGTTGAAGCATTGCATTTTACTTTCGGTGTGAATTGAAAGCGGTATCGAACTACAGGCCTTTGGACATCTCTTAGCAAAGTGGCAGATCAGCCCGCATCGCCATCTTTATAGACGTCCACGAGAAATAAACGAAACTGAACCTTCGGCAAGATCGCACTCTTTAAATGAATAGACGTTTTAGGTTGCAATGGAAAACAAAAATTAACACATTGCCCCAGAAATGTGTTTTTTCCGCTTTAGTCGTAATTCTAGTGAACCTTTGGGTGCGGTAAAGACCACCACAGTTTGTGGCTATTGTATACAGCGGCAATACGTATTGCACCAAGCATTTTTTTCTGCTCTGGAATTTTGTTTATTCTACTCCGAACGTTAAGTGACGTCACGAACTCTCCGTTCCATTATACGTTCACTTGGCACAAAACACAATCGAGTTGTTGGCTAAGCCTGTTTTGTACTGAATATTCCAAAGAAGAATTAATGTTATTTGCGAAGAACACGTGCAAAGCAGAAATGGTAGTACGAGGTGTGGAGCTTTATTCCTGAATTTATTCCGTATTTCTCATGTGAACAAAATTGTGAAACGAAACACGCTCCAGCCAAGCTTAGCCGGGTTATAAGCCAATAAAAAATAAATAAAAAGGCGGAAAAACCTAGAGGTGTCTTTTCATAAAAACATTTTGTAGATGCCGTAACGCTTAATGTCCCTACCCACACTGTCGCATTCTGAATGCGACCTAAGTGAAGTGTAAAAAGCCACAAAGCAAACATTTTACAGCCCCGTAAGAAGTGTGAGCAAATATTCCTAACATTGGACGCCTATAAAAAATTCATTTTCTGTTTCCCTTTCAGTATCATTCAATTAGCTTTTTTGGGAGCACACGTTATAACTTCTCTTCTTCTTTAGTAGGTGAAATAAATTATTGTAAATGCTAATTAGATGAAAAAATGCATAATAAATGACAGGTATGCGCAAATTTTAGTCTTGCTGGTGAATCCGTATTTGTAGGCATTTTCGACCGTTTGTTTCAGCCTACGAGGGCCTGCCGTTGACTACTTGTGAGGTCGGCGTAAATTTAGATATTTGAACCTTAAAACCTCGGTATTCATTGCAATATAGCTCCGCTTATTACCTAAAGAATTGACAATATGACGACACAAATTAGTTACATCTCTTATAGCAGTTTTTTAGAACAAAAGCAAACTTTCCATTGCTCAGCACTTCAAATCAGGCTAAAGTTCACTACCAGAGATGACAGCCCCAACGAATAAGATGGCGGAATATCTTTGCGCTGGGGGGTTTGTAGGTAAATTTCGCAGCAGGGGCATGTGGTAGAACATGATGAATTGGAATAAAAGTTTTCTTTTTTATCCTGAAGACAATTGTAAACCCCAGGGCTTGCTCTTAGGTGCTACAGTCAAATACTGAAATTTACAGCAAATAAACCTTTCAATTATTTTCGGTTTTATGGTGAGCAAAAAATGAAATTATTGCAATAATAGGTTGGGGGAATTTTTTCAAGGTATTTTGAATAGCCTTTACATGAAGCAGGTGTTCTTTCAAAAATACAAGCTAGGTGAACAGCTAACCCAAGTTGTTAAAGTTATGCCCTTGCTTGGGATTCAAAATACAAAAGAATTCACACAATCTGATATTCTTTACGGAAGGGTGAAACATAGATGTATTCAATCATGTTACACTACTCTAAAAGATTACGAGCTTTTCTCGCTTGATAAAAGAAGTGTGTATGATACTAGCAGCTTGCGTTTGTTTCTGAAAGGCTTGGACATGTATAATAAGTCTGGAACTCCGCGCTAATGGGGCTCTTTGTTTCTACGAGCTCTCATATGGGTCCTTCCTTGCATTCTGCCAATGAGCGATAAGAACGAACGTCAAAAAAGAAAAAGAGCCCACCAGCTTTGCTCGACGGAAGCTTTTCAAGCACATCTTTAACAGGACAGAGACAAGGATAGCCCAACTGGTCACTTTGCAACAGACCACGTAGTTGTGGCATGCAGTTGCTCCATCTCTCTCAACCGCGTCTCCTGCCAACCCTTTTTCCCCGTAAAAGGCTCGCCGCTGCGCGTTTCGCAACGCGACCACTTCAGCCTGTTTATGTGGCTCCTCCGCAATTTGTGCTAGAGCAGTGTTTTAAATGCAGAGCATTTCTTTAACTCACGATGTCACCCGGCGTTGTCGGCGTTGGCGTACCTCGGCGTCCGCAACAGCCGTTCCAGGTGCGCCCTCTCCCCCACTCCTCCTCGCCTGCTCTGCGCTACTCCTCGCGTGTTCTCTGCGTGCTCGGGCGCGCATGCGTCGTAGTTTGGCGCGGGAGCAACAACAGTTGTGGCGTGATCGTGACGTAGTCGTGACGTGGTCGTGGCGCGGTCGTGCCGTGATGGGGCGGTTCTCGGCGCTCGCTCTCGCTGTCAATTTCTTTCGAACCAGATAAAATCGGGTATGTGCGGGCTCCAATCCAGTCATCGCCTGCGCTCTCTTCAGATGCTGTCGTCGGAGTAGCGTCGTGCGCCCCCGAAAATGCTCTTCATTTGACCGTGCCCCTCGCGAGGGGGATGTTTTCTAAATGTGTCCCTTGATTTCCCTCGTCGAGGCTTTTAAAGACGATAATCTTTCTTGGGCTACTTAAACGCAGAAATTTTACTTTTAGAAACTGCAAAATTTTGGCGGGTCGGCAATGCAGTTCGTAGCAAAACACACCACCAAGAACCGTGACAGCGACTTCCGTAAGATAGTCTGTCCAGCGCTCATATATAACTCATTGTATTCCTCGCGAAAAGCTAATATATTCATCAACCTGTGAAGCGCTTGTTGGTGGTTTTATCTTAAGCCCAAGTATTCGTTGTTCGCTCTATGATTCTAGGTGGATACGTTTTGTTGTGAGTTCCTCGTCTTCACCCCTTCCAGCAGACGACGCTGATCATCATCATTTTCATCATGTTCTCCACGAGCTGCCGCATGCTCTTGTGGCTGCGTCGGCTCGCTCTTCTTCTTCTTGTTTTCCATTAAAGCCTCATCGTATCACGACGTGTCGCTCCCCTTCCTGAGAATCGCGCCGCAGCTGGAGGACCCAGAGGTCCAACACATGGTGCCGAAACCCGGGACCCTAAAAGTGCTGAGGCCTCGGTGCAACAAGCAGCTGGACACCTCTTCGTTCAAGAAACGGGATATCGGTCACGTCATCGTGGAGCACCAATGCACCATCGAGGCGTCAAAGCCTACTGTAAATCTGCGTGAACGAGTTTCTCCAACCTCATCCCAGTGGAGAAAACCTGCAGAAAAAAAGGCGAAAGCTCAAGACAGAAGATTTTATACCAAGCCCAAAGTGAAACGTCGGGTACAAATTTACGGGTGGCAGAAAATGAACACCGGAGAAGAAACCAAAATGCTAAGAAGTTTAGTGAGGAAAAGAAAAGAATACAAAAACTTCCCTCCACCGAAGGATGGACACTTGCAACAAAGTTTTCCCTGGTCAGCAGCTTCCAATGCCTCAAAAACCGTTATCACTCCTACCGTCCCCGAGCGAGTGATCTCAAGGATCGAGTGGTTAGGCAGTGGAAACACCGATGGCGAAGAAAACGTTGTTTGGACGTTACTGAACTGTTGCCAGCTGCTGCACATCCAACCAATCTGAGGGAACAAGACAACACAGTGCTATTCGTTCGAAGGCAGCACCCGACATAGCTCTGTCGTTGAGCAGAAACTCATCGTCGGACGGAACGGACATCGTTAGGGTGTACTCAACTTTTGCCCAGCGACACCACAGTGAAGAGATCCGTACAGCTACTCCACCCTTTGGAAGCCACTTAGCGTCATCTGTCGGCGGGGGAGACTGTTGTGACTTCCTCGTCTTCACCCCTTCCAGCAGACGACGCTGATCATCATCATTTTCATCATGCTCTCCACGAGCTGCCGCATGCTCTCGTGGCTGCGTCGGCTCGCTCTTCTTCTTCTTGTTTTCCATTAAAGCCTCATCGTATCACGACGTGTCGCTCCCCTTCCTGAGAATCGCGCCGCAGCTGGAGGACCCAGAGGTCCAACACGTTTTTTACTTATCTCGTGCGTTTCTAGTGCCACCTCTTCCCTATTCCTGTAGCAACCGCTGCTAGCCGCGTTTCAAATGAAAAAAATCCGTGGAAGCCTGGCTTATGTGAACATGCTTTGGTTTGGAAGTGCCCAAGATTTCATTTTGAAACGCGATGTTGGCTACTTGGAAAAGTGCCACCATGGCCAATGGTGTTTTCCAGTTATGCACATCGCCTTTAAAGTCACTGTTACAGCAAAAATATTTTCGCAGCTTTATTTAGAACTGGCCCTTAAATAACGGCACGAACACATCAATGCCAACAAATAGTCCGGGTTCACCACGGTAATGTCAGCACACAAGTGTCTTCTATTTATTTTGGTTTATTTTAATAACCTAAAGGACTGTACAACAGGCAATACATGTGGGCTGACGTCAGAAAAAAAACAGTGACAGAAACAACGGAAGATATGAATAAAAACGGTGGAAACATTTTATTTTAAAATGTTGGGTGAGGGCGAGTAGTTTGAAAATAAGTTTGACACCAGAGCAGCGTGAAAACACTTTATAGACATGGGAATGCAAGAGCGACCGGGGTAAAAGCGTTGATCCAAGTATGCAAGCAAAGAAAGTTAGGTTATTCCGATTGTATTTTGCTCACACCCACACACATCCGCATTCGCGTCACCAAGCAAAGATGACATACAAACGGAACATACTTGGCTACTCGCCAAATATAATCGTGTAATTATCACGTTCGTGCGATGTCCCATCACGCCACCGGCCGCGTCCTGTCCGCACCCTCCAGCAGCCATGCAGCGGCTCATGTCAACGCCCGCAAAAATGCTGTTTAGGCCAGACCGGTTCCTCCGGCCCCCTGCACGAATGAAGGGGCGACCCCCGGAGATGTGCATGAGTCCGGTTAAAATAACACGGCTCAAAAATCTCCTTAAAAAGAAGGCAACAAATAGCCTTTGAACAGTGAAAACGTCGCACATGGCGTTTTGCCCGCGTCGCAATTGCCCGCCCTTGAAGACCAAATCAACGCAAAGTTTCAAAATTGCCCGCCGTAGTTTTGGTGCAGCATCGGCCATATTTTAAAAGCGAAATTTTGCATGGCTAAGCAAAAGAAAGTTTCGTCGGCTGTGTGTACGCACAAGACACCTCCGGCGCAACCCCATGCTCATGAACAAAAAAACTAGCTTGGAAAGGAGCCAGTTTATTTCCACTTTCTAGGTTCTAAAGTGGTGCTAACTCACATTATATGTGCCCTTCCTCATTCTGTGATTCTCACCAAGTATTTATAGACGCATTATAACGGTGTTATAACGGTACTAAGCAAGTTATTTTTCTCCAAAAATTAACAAAAATTATTTTTGTCATCGCTGTCATCCTACGAGACAGAAACGATTCGCTGACTTTGCGCCTCAAATTCAATTATATGAGAATATTCACTGCGCAGCTTTGTATGGCATCAAAAACCAAATAAATCATTTGTCAATGTTCGCGCGCTCTCGAGAAAGTGATACTTGGGCCCACACAAAACATTATTCGTAGTTGAAGGACGACAATAGCCTTTAACGGTTTGTTGCAAAATCTAGCTCACAAATATTCAATATGTTCACATTTCCAATATGTCTATCGCAACCAAAAGAATTGTTCATGCCACAGGCCCTTATTATTCACCATAAATCATTTAGCATGATTGCACGTCACGCTGTCAGTGAAATGCAATAATCATAGAATTATCTTATACGCACGAAGAAGCCCGAGGTGCATTATACCCTAGCAAAGGCAAGACAAGGCGGCTGCACAAGACTGCTTGATCTCCAGCAGGTCTTTTTTGTATGTGGAAGTCGCTTACGTGGCCCCATCTTGGCTCTACGGCTGTGGCAGATTGCCGAGCCGAACTGACCCAGCGCGTGCTGTGTAGATATGGGAGACTAGGGTCTCAAGAGACCAGACGTTAAAAATCTGAATGAAAGTACAAGAGGCAGCTATTCTGCTAGCAATTTGTACAGATATTTTAAACAAATTTTAAAATACCGAAAGCCCGCAGTTTAACCAGCCAGTTGAACAGCACTCTCGCAATACTTTTCACTGGGGAATATAATGTCGTCGCTTTGGGCTATTCATGGCCATTATTTTGATAAGCGCTCCTTGAACGAGTCTACTGTAATTACCGAGTGACCAATGGAGAGTTGCATAAAGCTAAACAAAATCTAGGAGTAAAAGAGATGCGGCTGCCAGTGAGCGGCTGCTTAAAGATTCGGCTGATCTCTAAGGGCGGATTTTTTGCTGCTGACTTTGGCTATGCTTTTCTGTGATACATAATCCCTACAAACATACCAGATGAAAGCGATTACAATCCCCGTTCTAAAGAGACAAAACGCGAGCCCTAAGCGGCCAAATTTCCCCGCACGCTCGTTTTCTCTAAGGAGGCCCTGAAGACAAAAAGCCCCGGATCCGAAACCCTTTTAGCAAAGGGGCGGATCAGACAGTTTCACACAACGCTTATTTCCACAGTAGAACCGGGGTAGCAGTTTGGCGGCAGGAGACTAATGGAAGCTTCTTCCCGGCAATTTAACTCTACAGCTAGAAGCCCCCGGTTGACATTTATGGCGCGCTATTTTTCCCCTTCTGGTTGGGTACCACGCGCTAAGGATAAAACAAGCTGTGGGTATCGATCGTTGGCGCCTCTCTTATTTCGCTGAAATCGAACGACATACAAGGAACGGATGGCGGCTCTAAATTCCAGCTAGCCGCCAGGCAGAAGCGAAAAGGACGAGTGAGCTTCCAGACAACATGAGGTCCTTGCACAATTGGAGGAATGCTGTTTTTTCTTTGATGTAAGGCGTTTTCCATCTTTAATTTCGAATAATGCCGGTTATGTTACGAAACTAAATGTATATAAAAAATAAAATTTATTTTTCCAGGCAGGAAAGAATAAGGGCTAGTTAAGACCATTTAAAAGTCACAGAGAAGACTTGGTAAGTTGTTAAAGTAGGCACGGAGGTCACGATTACTATGAAAGTGGAGTATAAGTGAGGAATACAATATGGCGCTCATGGTGGTCGTACTTGTTGCTCTGATAAGGAACATGGGTATAGGTCGGCGAGAGTAAAAATTACGTAAAACCATTTGTAGAACTTATACTGGCTTATCTGACGCTACACATCGGTTATAGTGTGCGCGTGGTCATTACAACATACAAGAGCTCACGCGGTCGCAGGGGAGTTACGCCCGAAACCTCTTTGCGGCTTGAGAAAACACCTACGGAACACGCGAGCGATTTAAAAGTCGCAACACTCTTTAAGACACCCTGTACCTGAAGCCACTCAGCAAAAAAATTATCAATTCTGAGATCTGGCGAAGCACTGTGCATCCGTAATACGAACAAGAGAAAATTCCTGGCTCGCCAAACTCTACCAACATCATACAGGATCTTTGCATGGCATGCCATGTATGCAGTGCGTTCGATTGATCCTATCGACACGCAATCCTAATCACAAAGCGATCCCACATTAGCGCAAGAGAACATGTTTCCGGCTTTGCCCTACTCGCCCTTTTCTCCCCATGGGACGAATAAATAGCTGCATGACCCCACCCGCGCCGCAATACCTGCGAAAATTGTTAATTAGAAGCTTTTACGTGCAACAAACGTGTAAACAATAAAGAGCGGCTTTGGTTTCTCCAACACAAAATTTCGGCGCAGAAAGTGACACGAAGCACTGCACTTTGTTCAAATTTATTTGTGCTGTTCAATCATACAACGCCATGCCTGAGTGCAGTGAACAATTTTGGCTTAGCATTGGTGTGCAAAATAGGTATTGTCAGCTTTGAAGATATTTTCAGTGCTGCACGTCGTATCCAACCATATTTGTTAGTATCATGTCTTGTTGATCAAAGTCTAGACAAGGTTTTACACTTGCCTGTACTTCTGAGTTTTCAGGGTATGACTGGACTGTGTTCATGCTTGCTATTTCTAAATTTTAAATAGTCATTCTATGCGCGCAGGTGCTTTGAAGAAACTATTGACTGGCACATAAAGAATTAGCCTCAGGAAACTTGGGACATCTCATCGGCTTTTGTTTTATAAAGTTGCGCTAGAACGCATGTGGAGGTAGGAAAACAAACTACTGACAAAGGGCGATTTGTCTGCCCTATTGAAGAAACATGAGCTGTTGTACTTTGTTTTCTTTCTGTCTACGTTCCCAATGACAGGTTGGTTGCTGAAGGAATGCCTATTGAGCTGTTAAATCTCTACAATAAAAAACTGTGTTTAGTTGCTTTGTGTCTTTATTTTGCGCGGCCTGATTTTTTTCGCAGCCGTTTTCATGCTTTGGAGATTTGTCATCGCTAACAATTTGCCAATAAACGAGGGGCGAAGATTCATCATTATCGTTAGTTGGTGTAACTAGTAGGATATGTCCGTGTAATACTCAATCTTGCATTAAAAGTTTAATGGTTGTGTCCCAAGAGCGTTGGTAGAACGGTACATTTTACTGCATAGTTGAAGAAAAGAGGGAGGCGGTGTTCACATATATTTTTTTTTGCTGTCCCTCCAGGAGGCACAGGTAAAGATAGGCCACCGTTGTCCTATAGCCAAAGCAAAAGCCACCTTGAACATATTATGTTCAAGGGCTGAGATTCAGCACTAGTGCGTTCTTTAAGAGGTTTGTCTGGAACGCCAAATAGCCGTGGCCGCTACAGGTTTATTCCAGCAGTTTTAGACATGTCGTAACGTTGTGCCATGCGTACATTTGTTTGTCAAGCTAACCAAGCAATTGACAGTACGTGCTTGATCGTTTTTTTCTTTATACGTTTAGAAAGCGTGAAAATCACGCAGTATTATATAATGATTTCGTAAAAAGGTACTGCATGTCCGGAAAAACTTACTTAGTGAGGTAAAAAGGGACGTCTCATTGAGTTACCTGTTTGAAATGCCATAAACCTTGAAAAAAAACAGGCTTTATCCCTTCGGAAACGAAAAAAATGTGCTTACTAGCCGAAGATCGTGGTGATAATGGTCGAAACTTCTCACAAGAAAACAAGACCTGATCGAAAATCGGCTTTCGATCGGGTAATCCAAACAAATGATTTCGGTGCTGGTATTGTATTTAGTCGCGGCCAATTGTTTGGCTTGGAAGAATCTGTGGCAGAATAACTGATGCAAGCAGTGAAACATAATATTTTCTAAACCACTTTCAAATATTTCTATAGGTTCAAATTAAGGAAATTTTTTTTTGTAAGGAAGCATAACTCGGAAGCATTGAAATAGGACAATCGTACGTCCAAGTTGCTTAAAAGTACGCAGAATTGCCACTGCCACATGAGTCTAGTGGCTTGCATGAAATTCGCATGCATTTTATTTCTATGCTTCTACGTTCTTCGATTTATTTGTAATTACCAAGAATTAAATTCAAATTCTCTGTTTTTTTTAAATGAGTCATGATTTTTAAAGAAACCTAAACATCAACATAGTTACTGGAAAGTTCTTGGAAATTTGTTCTTACGAATGCCTAAAATGTGCCTTCAATATGAAACTTACTCCTATTTAGTTGGGCAGTTTCGTCAACGTAATAAAAAATACTCGCTAATACCCATCGGCTTGAATATTTCTCGACGAATTACTCGAATGGGCAGCTTCACATAAAATAACTTGAAGCTTCTTTACAATATGCAAAGAAACACTGTATTTCTTCGGCATAAACATATTCTACCAATATTTGGCTAATATGGTTACGTTTATCATTGCACAGAGCTTGCTCGGTGCAACCAGCGGCAGCCTGCAAACGCCGGCTCAAACTGCCTAGCGTGTAGATCGTACTTTTCAGCCATCGTGGAGGGCTTCACCCACGCCGCGTGTATTGTCCGTAGCTTAAGAAAGCCCTCCAGCGCCGAAGAAGACCCACCCCCAGCCCATCTGTTTCGGCACACTACAATGAACTCCTGTGCGCGTCTTAGCTGCTTCCCAGTCGGTAGGAAACGTTCTGTGCATGCATACCGTAACTTGGCTGCAAGTGGGGCGTTTTGAAGCGAAAACTTTCTTCGTTTGACCAGTGGCGCCCTGTCAAAAAACTAATGCATTTCGCCATAGACTGGTTGGTGGACAAAAAGCAGTGACAATATATCTAAACACACGAGGCATGCCTCAAACCGAGCTCCTATTGGGCAAATAGGTTAATTTAAAATCGCAAAGAGGAACGGTTCCGGTTCGAATAATACACGAATTGATCACGAGAAATGAGTGCAACACTACACCTTTATCTCATAAACCACGCATGGGTATACATTTAGATCGTTAGTAAATACGTTTACTTAGTGCCCGATGAATATACGCATGTATTTGTTCTTCGTTTACGATTCCGCTCTTTTAAAGTTTTACTATCAATTGACCACAGCTTCAGCGAAGGTTGGGCGCACTTTTAGCTTTCACGCTTTTCCTAACTTTCTTTGGGCAGGGATGGCCATTCTCTCCCTCAGCCACTTGCCAAGTTTTTCTGCTTCCGCCCTTGTGTATTTGCGACTTTTGCCATACTATCAACATAAAGTGCCGCAAATCCTGCTAGAAAAAGTGGTCGACATAAAAAAATGGCCTTCCATGCTTAATGCACAAACTGCTTTCACTTTGGAAAAACTGGAGTGGCGTCACTGACACTGCAAAGTTGGGTAAAAAAGCTGGTAGGCAAAACTGACATGGATGCCGTGCATATCGTGAAGACATCCAGGTATCAAGGAAAGATAAATCTGGACCTACTTAGGCCTCAATCGCCAAACCACGTCAAATATCTCTTATTATCGCTTAGTGCCACTGTGTTGTTGCATTATATGTTACTGCCACTGAAAGGGACCATCAGATATATTGATTTAAAACCCATAGACGTGATGCGTTATGAACTCCTGCACTCGCGTTTCATAAATCACTGCATAGCTTTGTATCTTATACTAATGTTGAATTTCAATGGCAGTTCCCGTGCTTTTTCGGAGCAAACTTTTTGCTCTATGTTGAGTATACACGTTCCAAATTCAGATCGGGAGCAACCAGGTGCCGTTCCAATGACATATCGAGAGTGCCATTGCTGCCGACATCGCTCCGTGGAGCAAGAAAAGTTGGTGCCCCAAAATCGACGGAGACCGCCCGAAATCCCGGGAGCCTTGTCTTCTCACGTGACGTCATCGCCGGCTGCGTCCGCCCAACTCAATTTTGCGAATCGCCATGGCGCCCACTCCGATAGATGCGCGCAACGGCCGAAGTCACAACGGGGATATAAAGGCTACACACCGTGTTTCGTTTATGTTTGCTACTTAAGGATGAGATTGCGACAACTGAAACGCAGAATCAACTAAAACGACTGAGTGGACATGGTGTATAGCCGCGCATTCGGTGTTTCCCTCTTTTCTTTTTTTTGGCTGAATGCGAAAAGGCCCATAAAAAATTAGTCATGGTCGCCGCTGAACGCCCTCGAGGCTAATAAATTTCCTTCATCTACAAAAAAGCCGAAGGAGGAGTGAAGTTAACACCCTCAAAAAGAAAACGCTTGTCGAAGGCGGACGTAAAGGCTGCCGGGAAATTGCTGTTCCCGTCATGCTTCGGCATTTGCTCCGGCGGGATGGAAGAAACTAAGGAAGACATGATTTCGTCCTTTGGTATAGAGTATTGGTGGTGGAAGACACCCAGAGAGATACCGCAACCTCCAGGGCTCGGGAGGTGGTCAGGACCACGGTGTAAGATATATTATTTGGTGAGGACACAGCTTACAAAACGACGTGTGCTCTTCGTTTTGATAAAGTCGCCAAACTGGCGCCGCTGAGACCGCTGATAGCAGCGCCTTCCAGCGGCAGAGAAAAGAAGCTGCCCGAGCGCCCACCACTCGGAGGTGTTCGGTCGCTTCGGCTCTTTGTCGGGCCTTCTCGGCAGCTTCCGTAACCGCTCCTCTGCTCGATTTCTGCTCGCCGCAGCTTGGCCACGGGGCGGCCTCTCTCGCATCCACCATGGTCCCACGTAATTCGCGTCAGCAGCGCCAAATCCTCCCCTAGTAGTACGTGGCCTCTGAGAAACGTTGCATTAACGCCATGGCAACGAGTGGCGAGGGGGAAAGGGCGTTTGCTGACGTCGCGGGGGTTGCTGACGTTGTAAAGAATGTTGGGCCGGGCCGCATAGAAAGTCACGAGACTTGACTACTGCGTTCTCGCACACGCACACACAACATTATATTAGCTGGACAATAGAGAAAGCCGAAACAGACGCTGCAGCACACCAGCGAACTAGATGCGGGAAGATTCAAGTGCGGGAGACAGTACACAAAGTCATGAAGAAAGTCACGCGCTCAGAGACGCCGATCGCGCGACGAGACGATCGCTGATGCGACGACGTGGAGACGTACTTCTCTGGATGGCGACGGGGCAGACTAGTGAAATCGATTAGGAGTTTCCCTCTCGCTGGCAGGGACGTGACGGTGGCCGATGGCTAGCGGCGGGACGGAAGTGCTTAGGCCTGCGCCATGCCGAGGCCTCGCTGCCCGCGCTCCATGCCACCGGAACACCGCTCACGCTGACTGGCGCAACACCTTCTTGTGGTCTCGTCGGCCGTTGTCTCGTTGACAGCCCGGGCGGTGGCTCAGACGGGAGAGCCGGCGACGGTCCTCGGGCCTACACCACGAGGGTGGCCGTCTTGCTGCCTCCGAAACGAACAGCTTCCGACGTCCTTCTTCCTCTTCCCTGCTTCCTCGATGCTGCTTTCCCTAGCGCGCACGTTACGCCACCGGTACCGGCGGATTGGCCCCCACTCTGCACGACCCCTTCACTACACTACCCCCCTCTTCAGAAAGTTCTTAGGAGAACTATTCTGGAGACGCTAATGAGGGTGGAGGCCAGTCCTTATCGAAGAGGTGGTAAAAAAAACTAATCCATCTAGCAAAGACATATAGCACAGTCACCGTGTCCGTGTTCGTAGAAAAGAAACAGTTCACACACCAAATTCAAGCACGTCACCAGAAACAGAAAAGTCTACGGCGTCGTCTCCTTAAGTGCCCCACAAGAACTAGAAGACGGGCACAAAGCTATGTACAGCCGGAAACTGTCATTGAGAGTCATTTCCAGATCCATGCATGCGTCTACACCAGAAGAGCCTACGGTTGCCTATACCACTCGGCGCCTCTTCCGCGTCGGGCAGCACGACCCTCTGCTATGGAACACACCGTGATTCCCATTCCTGCGCCTCTTAGTAGAGTGTTTGTGTATAGTTAATCCGGTAGGAACAGGGCTGTATTGCCATGTGGTGAGCATGTCACGTTTCTTGCGGAATCGTGGCTTTTTCCTCCGCTTGCGTCTGATCTTAATTCGTTTGCGCGGATGCTTGAGTGAAGTTGTTCTACCCTGCGTACGGCTTCGCGGAGGTATCCCGAAAGCAGCGGTTGATCGTGTGTAAAGGTTGCACATCCTTACACTCCTACGAAATAATGAGCCGATTGAAAATCTCTTAGCGTGGCGCATGACATGGCATTTGCTTTTGCGACTCAGCTTAGGCAAACGTCGAGTCTTGGAATGCTTAAAACGCCCTTGACAATCTTGCTTTTGGGATACGCGGCTATGCGCAGTACAGACGGATGTTTTAGATTCTTTCGTGGCTGAGTTCATCGCAGTCTTCTTGCGGCTCTTTCGTTTCCGCGGTAGCCTTTGTGAGCTCGAAAACATCTGGCTGTCACCTTGGCGTTCTTTTAGAATGATGTCTTCCGGGCCGTTATTTGAACATGCTTCCGGACGAAGTGAACCCTGTGGCTCATCTGTCTCAGGACCTTCTGCGTTAACGTCATTGGTGTCAGGTGCTTGTAAGTCAAGTTCTGTTTGAACTGGCACTGAGCTACAAGCTGGGGGGCTATGTTCGGAGTCTGGCACATGCACGGGGGGAAGAGATAGGTCGTTAGGACGAACGAGGCATGCTCGCGATTCCAGAGCGGCGATCTGCTTCTTGAGGGCGGCTATCCTTCGTTCATCCTCTTCCTTCCTCTTCTCATACTCCCTCAGTGCATCCCTTTCCTCTTCATCCTCCTTTTGCTCATATTGCCTCGCGACCTCTTCTTTGGGCAAACCACTTTGTCTTATTACAGCAACATCGACGCCAAGTCGCCTGGCCTCTCTGTTCAGAGCTAACTCCACTTTAAGTTTCTCGCGCTCGCTGCCGAAGTAGTTCCGAAGCTCTTCGCCGGTCAGGCCTAGCCCCTGTCCGGCTTTCATTATTTTTTCCAGTCCGGCTACGTACATTTTGGTGTTTGGCGAAAGCGAAGAACAGTAGTAAGTCTCCTCTCTAAACTGCGGATCCTGGCAGGCTCGCCACTTTTGTAAAGAATGTTGGGCCGGGCCGCATAGAAAGTCACGAGACTTGACTACTGCGTTCTCGCACACGCACACACAACATTATATTAGCTGGACAATGGAGAAAGCCGAAACAGACGCTGCAGCACACCAGCGAACTAGATGCGGGAAGATTCAAGTGCGGGAGACAGTACACAAAGTCATGAAGAAAGTCACGCGCTCAGAGACGCCGATCGCGCGACGAGACGATCGCTGATGCGACGACGTGGAGACGTACTTCTCTGGATGGCGACGGGGCAGACTAGTGAAATCGATGAGGAGTTTCCCTCTCGCTGGCAGGGACGTGACGGTGGCCGATGGATAGCGGCGGGACGGAAGTGCTTAGGCCTGCGCCATGCCGAGGCCTCGCTGCCCGCGCTCCATGCCACCGGAACACCGCTCACGCTGACTGGTGCAACACCTTCTTGTGGTCTCGTCGGCCGTTGTCTCGTTGACAGCCCGGGCGGTGGCTCAGACGGGAGAGCCGGCGACGGTCCTCGGGCCTACACCACGAGGGTGGCCGTCTTGCTGCCTCCGAAACGAACAGCTTCCGACGTCCTTCTTCCTCTTCCCTGCTTCCTCGATGCTGCTTTCCCTAGCGCGCACGTTACGCCACCGGTACCGGCGGATTGGCCCCCACTCTGCACGACCCCTTCACTACAGACGTCATTTTCCCCGTGGGAGTCAGGCCAGGCCACCGCGCCCCGGCCCCTGAAACCGACGCTCGCCCAACTTTCGCGACTGCTGCCGGTCGCTGCCTCATGGCCGGCGCGGCAATGGCACCAGGCGCGAAAGATGGACGAGCGGCGGCGATGACTCGAAATGGCCGTCGCCCGTCGTTTGTTATGTGTGCACAGAGGAAAACATGTAGGTAATAGTATGTTTTCTGGTGTCGAATTGTTGTCTTTGTGGCGATAGTAATTGGACTGTTACACAAACATTCTTTTCGCTTTGCGTTTATTCAAAATTCATATGAGGACGTCTTTGATTCGAAGTCATGAAAACACATGTACTACACTCATATATTGCACATACATTTTATGTACACAGTATTGGACTAAGCAAAAACTATGACATGCAAATTTAGGCACCATATTGTACAATAGGAAAAAAACCGTGCTACATACACATTTACAATAACACGGTTAGGCTGGCTAGTTGGTATTCTGAATTCATGGCTGTAACTTTTGCGCAACTTTAGACGAAGACAGATATAGGTCTTCGTGTCCCTTTTTGTATCTTTCTCCGTCTAAAGTTGCGCTAAAGTTACAGCCATGAATACACATTTAGCTACACAATACTTGATTACGAAAGAACTTCGAAAGTTGCAGTCCTTACACAGATTTGTTTTTTTTCGCGCACATCTCGGCGGGAGAAGAAAAGAACTTGAAAGTTCCACTCAATGTATACTTATTTCTTGGGCTCACCCTCGAGACAGGAATGTTCTTTAGACATTAAAAAAATTCGTTCCAGTTCAGAGACACAATAATTGGGAACCTATATGTTAAATGAAAGCACGCACACTTATGCTTCAAGCCCTGCCTTTCGGGCGAGTTAACGCAAACTCCGAAAGAAAGCGTTGACCCGCCCACCAACCTGCATACACTTCCGAGAAATCATGTCCACACCAACAAAATGCAGCCATCAAAAACTGGAGCGACAGAATGACCGCACTGTAGACACTCATTGCTGGATTATATCTACGTACAAAAACAATGCGCAACCACGTGCACCGCGTAGAACACAGGACAGAAATCGAATACACCCGTCTTTTCTTCTAATGACGCGTGAATTAACAGACTCCTTACCGGGGGTGGGAGGGAAGGCGGGGGGGGGGGGGAGGGGGGAAAAGAAGACACACAGAAAAAAATCTTTCCGGTGTTGTAAGCCGCAGATATCGGCCAGGATGTTACAAGCTACCAACTAGCTCATGTCTGGGCAGCGCCTCTTATCTCATCCTGTCCGATACAACATGACCATTCTAACTTCAGAACTATGGAACACCAAACCCACTCGCGATAAGATGACAAGACGCGGGCGCGCAGTTTTGATTGAACAGCAAAGCCGGCAATGCTACTTGGTTTTATTTATTTATTTATTTTTAATGAGCGAAACGCATGCAATGGCGGCTGCAGACAACGCATGTATTTCGGTATGGCCTTCCACTGCTTCATGTGAAAATCGACTTGCATTGAACACCGCGGTGTCACGTCAGATTTTTCGGAGCACTGAAGCAACGCTTGGCAGTAGTTTCGCCGCAAATATACGTTATGGAACAAGACGGCGGAGGAAAAAATGCTTAGGGCGCAGCACCTCTACGCCTCCAATCGCTGTGGTAGTAGGTACGCCGTGAAAGGCAAGAAGTGCGTACAGTTGAGCTTGGCTTCTTTGTGAGCAGGTACGTCGTGATGACATTGGATGGATTGAGGAAAGTCACCGGAGGAAGCGTCCAATGAAGTCGCAAACCGTCCTCGACTTGGGGCCCAAACCTAGACTCATACCTGCTGCACGAAACAACAAAAAATACCTTGATAAGTATACTGAATCGACGTTCCAGCAGTTACTAAGGCAATCAAAAAACGGCAATGCCACCACAAATTGATCTTGCCCGCAAGAGTGTGCGTGCCAAAGATGCGTTTACTTCTACTAAAACTTTGCGTACCTGCACAGCTGGGATATATTTGCACATTACTTTCCACTCACGAGTGACATGTCTTATTAACGTCACGTTACATGCGCGAAATATTTTGAAAACAGAAGAGTGCCATCGGTCGGCTTTTAAGGAATTCACTATAACTTGTACAAAGCTAATTTGCTTACCTGTCGTCTTTGGAGAAGGCGAGAAACTTGGCCGAACTGTACCGCCATGTGTTGCTGCACCACAGAGCTGCGCAGGAATGGTAACGCTCCTTCCTACGCTGCCCCATATTTAGAATAGATTCGAACGTATTTTATAATGCAGCGAAACTTTCAGCCCGTGGAGGCGTTTAGGCAACTAGCGCAACCCGACGCACGCCTGCTCGCTCACGTTACGTACCGGCTTGCCGTGCGTGCCGAGAGAAAGAAAAAAAAATATTGGCGCCAGTGAGCTGTTGCGCATGCGTGAGGAGGCGCGGAAGCGTTGACGGTGTGGAAAGAAAGAAACGCTGAGGGAAAGGGAAGGGCCACGCCGCAGCACCGTGCCGCTAGGATCGCCACAATTTCGGAAACCGAAACTAGCCAAAGTCGCCGACTAGTGGCTTGGCTGGTTCCGCCGGCCTGGGGTGCAGACGATAGTTTGAAGAAAGCCGTGCGAAAGCCTTAGCGCTCGCCCCAGTGTTTCAACGTGTTCTAAGCATGTGTTTTTGATTCGATAACAATCAAAAGAAGGTATAAAACACTAAACCGAAGGGAATGTGTGCCGCGGCAGCCGTTGAGCGCTCACACAAATGAGATTTTATGCTGCGCTTTTTATGCTTGCGCAAAGAAAAAATCGGGTGCAAATGTTTTATGGAGTACGTACTGCAACGAAGGCAAGAAAACGTAACCGTAATTAACGTTACCTGCGATCCTAAACGAATGAATGCGTGCTCTGCAGCCATCCCCAGCAGAAAATGATGCTACTTGCGGTCAGCATTTTTCTGAGAGTGCGGTTGCGCGAAAGGGTTCTTTTTGGTGCTTTGAGGGGATGTACTACTGAATATCGAAGAGGTGCGCGCTCGCAAACGATGCAGTGCCGTCGACTTTACCGTTAGCTACAGCCCCCCTCCCCCCCACCCCCCAAGCTATTCCGTACAAGCAGCGGCAAAAAATTGCGCCCACCTCCCCGCGAGGGGAACCCTGTGTAGATGCGACGCATCGTGGGGTTCGCTTGGTGTTTCCGTTAGATTGATTCTGAAATCGCGTGAAACGTGTCCGGAACGCGTATGATTATTATGTTTTATTTTTATTATTATGTTTTATTGGCCAATCTTGGTAAATCTCTCTAAGTGGTATGCTTAGGGCTTCGCTGTCGCAACGACCTTTCCTCCATCATTGTTGCTGTAAGTGGGAGCTTCTTTTCTTTTATTTCAAGTGTTAATCATTGCCCCATCACGCGTTGTATCAGTAGCTTCTTGACGTAGTTTGAATGAGTCAAGGATATAAGGCGCGTTCGTAACATTTGATTCTGTCTCGGTTTTGTGGCGCAGCGGGAAGAGCACCATGTACCTCGCGTTCCGCCAACAGGGTAGTGGGATAGAAACCGGGAGCCGTTAACTATTATTTTTTTTATAGTGTAGAGGGAGGGGTGTGGACGAGGGAGGGGCATCGGAGAGGAGAGGGGGTGAGCGGCGGAGAGCGCAGCTCGCGCGGCGAGGAGAATGGGGGAGGGGCGGATGACACCAACGCCGACGCTGCATGGACAAGGCGAGTGAATGAGATGCAGTTGCATCTAAAAGAAAGCTTCCGCTGCCGGAACAACGCCCCGACATACAAGGAAAGTAGGCAGTTTGTGAAATGGATTAAAATGGCGGCAAGTACGCTGATTTTTCTTCTTAGTAAATGACGTTGCACAACTGGGGTAAGTCCATGCACGAAGCAGCGGAGACGAATCGATGTTGTCAAACTCACTGCCGGTGTCCGATGTTCTGAGGAGCTGCGTGCGCGTCTTAATGAAGTTAGGACGCCCGGAATCTTGCAGCTGTTTAAACAATACAAAAAATTACGCGTTAAGATCGTGTTGTGTGAGCTCACACGGTCAGCAGGCACGCATTCCGCTGGTGCCTGCAAACCACCTGGCTTCGGACAGTCGTTGTTCAAGTCACTTGAAGCCTCGGTCGCTTCGAAGCTTAGTTAAGAGTTCTGCCACCAGATGTACTTTCAATAAAAGGTTCACTCGTGGCGCCATGGCACCACCAACTCTATTTGACAGACTTTTGGGCTGCTGTGTCCACACCTAAAAGTATATTTTACACCGTGGTCAGGACTTAGCCCGACTCCCTCGGATCGCGAAACATCGGCCCCCAGAGGTGACGGGAGGGAGCGGGCGGTATGGGTCTGCAAAGCATTCGGAGAGGGTACAGTACTGAGTGTCGAGTTTCCCGCAAGCTGAACAGGTAGGGGCAGCGAAGAGGTATGAATGACGGAAGCGCATGCGTTCCAAGGCCAGTTTTGGAACACCGGCTATGCAAGGGAGGAGCGTACTCTGCAGCGGAGCTCGGCGGCCCCTCCTCAACTGCCATTGGAATTCAACATATTTTTGTATCGTCAGCTAGTCTGGCCGAGGTTGGGCTGTTTCACGTGGAACCTGAATGGCAGTGTTGCGCAAGCGCGAGGACCATTGGATTAAATTGGATTGGATTGAGATTGGATTAAACTAGATTGCATTGCATTGGATTGTAAATCCAATCGTATACAACGTGGAACGTTATAATGGTTATTTGCAATCATCTACCGAACCTGACAACACAATTGTTTTGTGAAGCATGACAATAGGCCAGGAATGCAGTAGTACACCATTTTCGTATCAGAAACTGGCAGAAGCCTTGTCAGAAAATATGGAAGCTCGTCTTTAACCCGCATCAACAGTTTTGCCAGCTTTATTTGTCTTGGCTCCAAATAACCATGGTGTTTCACAAATACAAAATTTTTCTGAATTTTTCTGGGTTTAGTGTCTCAAGGTAACAACATGTTTCCGATGGTACACTTGGATATCTGTTGTACTACCCAGCACGCTGGTTCAGCAGTTAATGTGTGGTTTCGCCGTGCTTAAAAACGAGTGAAACGAGTCTTCGTTCTCGAGTGCGGCGGCCGCTCTTCAGATGGAAGCAAAAACGAGCAAAAACACCAGTGTGCGCAATTTACGGCGCACCTTAAAGATCTTCAGCCGGTCAAATTTATTGTGGAGCCCTTCACTACTGCACGCCTTGGATCGGCGCGTTAAATACCCTAAGTTTGAACTCGGCTATTATAAGTATTTGTAGCCGATGAAAACACTTTCTTGGTTTTTTAAACACCCTCACCAGCTATTAGATACAGGGACTGGAATGGAATATAGCATCCATGCCCATTTGTTCCCCGTTTTACTGTGAGCAATATATGTCTAATCCCCCATGTTTTCGTTTAGGTGAAGCCAATTATTAGCGCTGCTCCCAAGCACCTCCTCGCGACCGCTGACTCCTCCTTCAAAACTGCTATTCCCCTCGCCACCGCGGATGCCTCTTTCAGAAGTTCCGCATTTGGTGGACAACGGCGGCACCGCCATTATCACATGTTTGCGGAGAATCAGCCGAAGCGTGGGTATAAACGACCGAAAGCTGCCGGTGCAGAGCATGTAGGCGCCGCCGTTGCTCCTCAAATTCTATATCGCTGACCAACTAGAATCTCGCCCGGTTGAAGAACAACTTTTCCTGTTTTAACGCCGGTGTGAGCCCGTAATGTTTCTTCAGCTTGGAAGACGTTCCGAGAGACGTTATCCCCGTTTTATTTTACGCCTCAGTATGCGCCCGACCCCGCTTCCAGGCTGATGCGTCCACGTGTGGGGGCGGAAAAGGGCGGTGTGCACGCACATCTGGCTTCATGCCGCTACCGGTAACATGACCGTTGTGCTGATGGGAGATTTAAAAGTGAAAGACTCATGGATCAATGCGCCCTATTCGCTGGCGTCCGTAATCGAGCATTTTGGCTCTAAGCTGGCACGTACACAGACCGTAACATGCTTATAACGAGAGAGGAAAACGGAGAGCCACATTTTTGTCAGCTAGGATAAAGTTCGATGCCTTCCAGATTTTAACACCCTATGGGCCGAACGCATGTGGTTTGCTTGGAGGAGGAATAGCGGAAATTGGAGAACCGTCGGCCTGAACAGAAGCGCGAAATCACGCGTAACGGAAGCGCGAAATATAATAGTACTTCAGTTGCTCTGCGCAAGCTCTTTTAACTTCGCAGATGCCTTCGGTTGGCCTCTCACTCAACCAAGCTTTTAGCCTATACTACTTACGTAAGACCAGTATTAGAATATGCTAACACAGTATGGTCTCCTTATACAGTCACTAACATTCAAAAGCTAGAAAATGTACAGAGGAAGGCAGCAAGATTCACCTGCAACAAATATAACTGCACTGATTCTGCCACAAATATGTTAGCAAGCTTTGGCCTCCAAACACTTGGGATTAGAGCAAAACAAGCGCGCCTTAAATTTATTTTCAGCTACTTCACAACCATTATAAAATTGACCCATCATTGTACATCCGTCCAACTGAGTCCCGCGTTACCAGGCACAAACAATAACACACACTGAAAGAGTACTGCTACCGCAATAACACGTTCAAGCACTCATTTTTTCCACTTGTCATAAGGGAATGGAACTGTTTAGATTCCTCATCTACTAATGCGAAATCGTTATCTGACTTTGCACCAAAATTAGAAAATATGTTTTGTTAAGCTGTAGCACTCGCATCCCCAGACGAATTGCGCCACCAGTGAAAGAGTATTAGGGGAGTATATAAATGTTAACTGGAGTGTTCGCAAGTTTGCTATTATTTGCCTGTGTACCAATGCGTTTCATGCACAATTTCTCTTCTTTTTGCTGTTGGTATCTTTGTCTTGTCAGAAGTTAAAAAGCGTGACTTGACTATGCTTTTTGTTTGTTATAAGTGCGTACATGTTGTAAGTTTTCCAGTGTGTTCTTGAAGAATTTCAGCTCCGTATTCTTCCTATCTATAAGTAACAGTAAACTAATTTGTATATTTTTCGTTCTTATACTTTGTGATGACTGCAATTTCACTGCATTCCTGTTTCTGTTTTCTGCACTGATATTTATTGATCTACCACATCCATGCACAATCTGTCTGCCCACCTGCTATGGTCTCGGAATGAGACTGGCAGTATTGAAAATAAATACATAAATAAATAAAATTAGGCAAAGCCGGAGCCTACTCCATTGCCGCGTCATGTTCCAGCTCGTCGAGTTACTGCGCATCCCTCCCGAATGAAGAGCAACTAGCCCTCTTGGAACACCGACACAAGCCAAAATTACTTAATCAGCGTAAAGAGCGTTCACAGCGACATTATTCACGCTGTGTTTCAGTTCTAAGCACGTGCATAAAACCTTTTGCCGGTTTATGCGTCGAAGGGTTGGGAGTAAAGGGAGGGGTGGGGGTGTGAACGCGCAGGTATAGGTTTCATGCCCTTTCTCATGGAATGTCCGTTGTCCTCGCGGGAATTTAAGCGTGGCTGTTAGACGGCCCTATTTTTACCTATCCGGTGTGGTCGAGCGCATTGTGTTGGTGTGTCACACAAACGATGCGGGAGGAAAAAAGACAGCTCTATGTTTGCTATAATCAAGCTCAGTCATCCCAAGTTTCATTCAGTCACTAGGCTAGAAAGTATGCTCCATTTCAAAGTACAAACGTCTTTTGTTTCGTGCACACCATGGACTGCGTCCAGATTCTCAGGTCATCTTTCTCCACAGAGTGGAAAAGCACTAATTTTTTGCTGAACATCTAGGCCAACCATTTTTAACTCGGCATAGAGAGAGAGAAGGGAAGCTTCGTAGTGGTTGTGCACAAAATATGGAAAATATATATTTAGTAGAACATTTATCTCATCCGGGTAAGTAGGGCTAAATTTTCGTTAACTGGTAACGTTATCATTCTATCTGATAGAATCTATCTGATACTTACACACCCGCTTCAAAGAACAAAAGCGCGTTGTAAAGGAAATAATGAAACTGCTTCACTTAAAGTGATTCATTTCCCTACCATGCGCATTCAGGGACATGTATAATCACACCCTTTTTCCAGCAAAACAGGTGGAATGCGAGCAACTTGACCTCTTAACTAAATGAGGTGTCAATGCGGTCTTTGGTGACTGATTGGTAGAACCAGAAATCGAAACAGATCATGTTGTCTAGCGTTGACATTTGAAAATAACCAGTAGTGCCAGTAGCGAACTGAGAATTGCCGCTAAAACTGCACAGTATGCAGACATCTTCTCTTTTCCAGTTTCTTGTCGACTACAATCTAAAATTATTCCCCTAAACATTATTGACATGGCTAAATGTTCCCTACTGGTGGTTGATTGTTATTTAACCTATTTTATATAGCTTTGCCATTATTGCCCTTACCTGCACTTTGTGTCTCATTTCTTTTCTACAAAGTGCTGCCCTGTGGACCTCACATGGGGAAAAAAGCAAGGCAAAACATTCATGGGTTTTATCTGGTATCCATTCGTATTTTAAGTAGGATGCGCTTTGGTAACATTGCAACAGTTCACTATAATACATTTTTAGATATGGCTATACTGTGCTGCCGATCCGGTTCACATGGTCGATAAGGTGATACCACCATGGTACACCGTTTATGAAATTAAGCACTTTACCCAAAACACACCGTCACATGTCAAAACATTTTAGCGGAATAAGCAGCAACCCTTGCACCGATGTCTGAAAACTGTTTCTATCCTCCCGATTCCACCGTCATAAACTTGATATGTTTTTTTTGAAGCGCCGTTATTTCTTTAAACTGTTGGAACGCGATTCTCGCCATAGTAGCGCCAGTAAACAAAGCGCGCCCCATACAACAACAGAACGTTTCCTATCGGCCGTTTTCTCAAAGATAATTTTCTATTACGCGTGCATGCGCTCTTGGCCACGCACATTAAAGTGCCGCTTCACGTCGTGAGTGCACGAACAACGGCTGCACTGGGACATATGGCAGTTCATAAGTTCCTGCGCACCGGCGGTCTACTAAACCATCCACTTCGCGTGAACGTTTTAGGACTTGTGGCTGTACAATGTCGTCTGCTGGGGTTTTTTGTGGAGGTAGAACTAGTCTTGGAACAGGGAATTCGCTGTCGGTGTCAATGTGTGCTGTTTTTAGGCTACGCAGTTGAACCACGTCACCACGGTCACCCGTGCCGATCGCAATGTGCTTGCCGCCACGTTTTAACACCTTAAAGGGCCGGTCATGCGGAGGCCGGAGTGGGCGCTGTAGTACTTCGTGCCTGACGAACACGTGAGAGCAAGAGAGATCACGGCTCAGGTGGATGGACCGTGCTCCTGGCGGGCGCCGAGGCTCAGCTCAAAGCTTGCTCTGAATGTGCCGTAGTTGCAGGGCGTTGTCCGTGTTTGCATGAATGCACGCGTCTTTATTGTCAATGAAAAACTCCCCTGGCGGGTGAAGCGTTGTTTTGTACACCATTTGAACCCAGTAGCATCCAATATCTGCTTTCGCGGCAGTCCCAATCCCAAGCAGAACATAAGGCAGTGCCCTCACCCAACTTTGTCTCGCAGTTACCGTCAGGGTAATCTTCAGCTGCCGATGGAACTTGTTCACCATACCGTTGAAAATGAATTGTTAGGCCGTTGTTCTGATGCAGGAAGTACTCATGAGCCACGTGACGCTTCCGAATAGTGCAGCCTCGAATTGCCTTCTGCGATCCGGGCTACCCAGTGGTAAATAAAATAGCGGACAACGGGGTCAGCAATCATGTCTGGAATATTCCGGACATCTCGTGGAGTGATCGATGCATGTTGGCGAATAGCTTTGCCTTTGACAAGAGGGTAATGCCCCACATTACCCACATTCACTTAGGCAAATTTAGATTCTTGAAGGGGAAGGATCCTAACGGCGTCACAGTGTGGTGCTGGCATGCGAAATACTCCCACGTCCAGCATCAGACGTCCTGGTTTATTGCTGGCCACACAAACCTTGTTGCGCGCAACAGTTGAGTGGTTCAATTCCCGGATGCGACTGTTTGTGCAGCGAGTCAAAATGTTGCGGCGGAGGTTCGAGGGCACGAATGGCTGGCCTTCCCTTTGGACATGTCACAGCATAAGGAAGCTGTGGGTTCAGTCAAACATTGCAGCTTCAATGCGCTGGTTGAAGGCTATTCAACTCAGTGTCACTGTGCTTAGCCGTCGTTAGTGTGGTGAAGTCAACGTCCTTCTCAGACTGTAGGAAGCAGACTCGGTAGGGTGCGGTGGCCTCCTACATTTTATTGAAGAGAGCTTAGGTCCGGCCAGGAGTGGGAGCGGGGCAGACATGCGGCCGCCCAGGCACTCGTTGGTGTTCCATCTCCTTCGCATGGCTGCTGACGCAACCGGGCAAGCACCGCTGATGATGATGGTGGGATGATGCAGATGATAATGGCGCTGCTAGAAGATGAGGTACACGCCACTACATTGCTCCCCACCTAGCGCAAAGCGCGGTATGAAAATTGCATGTGTACAGTTATGTACAAAAGACTATGTACATGGATAAACAACCCAGGCAGTTATGCAGGTTTGTCCGCGTGCCAGTCCTTAGGCTGTCGTTTTCGGTCACAAAAGATCCTCCGGTGATGAGTGGACCTCCGGTAGCCTTGGCTGAGAGTGGAGAGTAGGACATGCTGCCGGAGGGTGAAACAGTGTCGAAGTAAAAGTAACGTGAGCTGCGGCTGCTGCGCGGACGACAAGCCGAAGTTTGCAGAACCGGCGCTCTACGCGCCGCCCTTTGTGACGAATGTCCGCTTGTGCTCGGCTGCTAGTACGAGCAGGTTTATAGCCTTGACGGCAACGTTTTGAGCACTGGTTCGGGTACAGCCTCGTGGCGTGTGTTCGAGGTGCCCAAGACCCGGAATGGCGATGATGGGCCCAAAACAGCTCTCGCCGTTGACAGCGCGTGTATGAACGGTGCTGGGCAGGAAGGCGCTGATGGCTCGTTGGAGCGCGCCTCAGGAGTGCTCGTGATGCAGCTTGTTTTGGCGACAGGTGCTTAGGGCGATGTCGATGCCGCCTGGCGGAAGCACGCTGAACTGGTGGCGACATCGAGCCGTTACGCACCTGGGAGCGTGCTGCGGGAGCATTGGGCTTTGTGAGCGCTTAATGGTCGTGGACGCGAGAAAGCTCTTGCAACGCATGCAGCGGCGCTGTAGTCGTATATGCCTTGTCAACGGGCTCTTCAGCAAGGATTTGGGTGTGTTGTTTTAAAGGTTGGGAAGCCGGAACATTGTCGGCATGGTTAGAGGCTTCACTCCCTTTAGATTTGGGTTTAGGCGTTGACGGCGGCACTATGAGAGACGTCCGTTCGTCTGGGTTGGCTTTGGATGTGACGACGTACGTCTCGCGTGAGTCATGCTGTGACTGCAGTGGAGCAGGGAAGTCTGTCAACTTAGCGGGGCATTTGACGAGCGATGGTGGCGTAGCGGGCGATGAGGTTGGAACAGAATTCGTGGTAACACCGGAAAATAGCTCCCCAGAGCCCTCGCATGAGGCGGTAGAAGGGGCTGAGGCGGGCTGTGACTGGTGGGTTTCCGTGACGTCGTCTGCTACAAGTGTCATCGGTGGCGTCGGTGTAGGGGTGGCTGCCGCGCTGGAGGTTGCGTCTGGGTGGCCCATAATAGTGGCCGCGGACGAAGGCGATGGCGAAGAGGGTACAATGGGCGGCGGCGGTGTGTGCGGAGAGCGTGCGTGTACCTCCTCTGGTGCGGGCCAAAACAGGTCGTTCGTGAGGCCGTAGTGCGCGAGCACGGCAGCGCGAAGGTCATCGTAGGGGGTGGCGCTGGGCGGTGGGAGGACGAGGTCACAGCGGAGCTCTACCGGAAGCGTCTCCCAGAGGATGGAGGGCTTCAGAGGCTGTACACTGACGTGGTTGAGCCAGATGGTAGCCTCCAACTTGAAGAACCATCCTCTGACGTGGCGTGCGTCGAACACCGGTATCGGCGGGTCCCCGCACGTCGCCATGTCAGTGTGCCGCTGGCAGGGTATTTGGTGCGGAACCTCCGGGTCACCACTTGTAGGGAACGTCCGGGTCACCACTTGTAAGGAACGTCCGGGTCACCACATGTAGGAAGCAGACTCGGTAGGGTGCGGTGGCCTCCTACATTTTATTGGGGAGAGCCTAGGCCCGGCCAGTAGTGGGAGCGGTGCACACATGCGGCCGCCCAGGCACTCGTTCGTGTTTCATCTCCGTCGCGGGGCTGCTGACGCAACCGGGCAAGCACCGCTGATGATGATGGTAGGATGATGCAGATGACAATGGCGCTGCTAGAAGATGAGGTGCGCGCCACTTCAAGACTATGGCATTGACAGGGCTGTGCGAAACGGAGTGTGCAGCAGCATTTTCGGTCCCGCTGACCGGGCGTATATCAGTCGTAAATTCTGCGATATATTAAATCTGGCGGAGCTCCCGTGACACCTGTGCACAAGCTTCCGAGTTCGTGGGAAGCAATGCGTTGGTCGGCGCTCATGATGTGTGATTACAAAAACTTCTTGCCCTTCTGCATACGGGCGTAAATGTTGGATAGCAGCGTAAATTCCCAGGCGTTCTCTACCAAGGGTGCTATATATTCGTCCAGGCATACTCAATCTTCTGGATAAGAAAGGAAATTTGACGTCACAGTCCACTCACCTTCTGCTGCAACACTTCTACACTAGCTGCAGCGGAGGCGCCCACCATTACACCTTGAGTAACTAGCACCTGCTTGCGGGTATGCGAGCACTGTCGCTTTTGCAATAGCCCCCTTAATCCACTGGTAGATTCGCACGACTTGGTAGGTCCACTGAATGACACTAGCATTTCCTCCTGATTCCCCGGGAAGGGTGCAAGGATGGTGAAGGATATTGGCGAATTTTGGATGATTGTATTTTATAAGTGCACAAGTCCCAGGAACTCCCGAAGCTAGAGGATGTTTCTCGGCTGGGGAAACCACCGTACTGTTTCAACCTTGTCTTGCTGCGATTGTAAGCCTGCGCTTGAAATGCTGTGGCCCAAAAATAATAGCTTCGGTACCGCAGGAATTCCTTATGCCGCATTGATAACAATGCTGTGCTGTGTCAGTGGCTGAATTAAGCAGCGCAAATGCCTATCGTGCTTGTCGGGAGTGCTGCTAGCAATCAGCAGATCATCGTGGGAAACCTTCCAAAAATTGTGGCCCCGGACAATTCTATTCATGAACTGTTGAAATGTTTGACCTGCGTTGCGAAGCCGCAAGGCATACCTTGAAAGGCATATGTGGAAACCGAAAGACATACGTAACATTTCGAACATAGCGAACGGCGTTATCATTTCAGTCTTGGGAATACCCTCTGATGCTAAGGGTATCCGGTGATATGCTAGTACGATAGATATTTTCAAGTAAATGCAGGAAGGAGGACAAGTCGTGAACGTGCTGTACTGGGCACACATTCTGGTACTGTTACCCCATTCAGTGGTCGATAGTTCCTGCAAGGGCGCCAACCGCCGTGTAAAGAGGAGACGTGTATGGTCTGTACGAAGGGCGTGCTATTCCGATTTCCATCATGTGGGCATATACCTGTACGGGTCAGCAGCACCTTCTCTGGTGAAAGGGACCGAGGACGTGCGTAAAGCAATTGGCGAGTGGTTTTGATGTGCTACTGGATGCCATGCTTCATTTCGGGGAACTCTTGTGGCTATCGCATGAGCTCGGATAATTAGTGTAATGTAGTAGGGAAGTAAACCTCTCCACACGCAATGAGCAAGGTCGGACTTAGAAGAAGGTGCCAACATGGCTTGCTTTGTACCGCTCCACGAAAAACAGGATCTTGAAGCCGCTTCGGGCGAACTTCCATCGACAGATGGAAGTATTTCCGACATCATCATCATCATCATCATCAGCCTATCTACGCCCACTGCAGGGCAAAGGCCTCTCCCATTATTCTCCAATTGCCTCGGTCCTGTGCCAACTGTGACCAATTTATCCCCGCAAACTTCTTCATCTCATCTGCCCATCGAACTTTCTGCCGCCCCCTGCAGCGCTTGCCTTCTCTAGGGATCCACTCCGTTACCCTTAATGACCACCGGTTATCTTGCCTTCGCATTACATGTCCTGCCCACGTCCATTTCTTCTTCTTAATTTCTACTAATATGTCTTTAACACCATTTTTCTCCCTGACCCACTCTGCTCTCTTCCTGTCCCTTAATGTTACACCTATCATTTTCCGCTCCATTGCCCGCTGAGTCGTTCTCAATTTAAGTTGAACCCTCTTAGTGAGCCTCCAAGTTTCTGCGTCGTAGGTGAGTACCGGTAAGATGCCGCTGTCATACACTTTCTTCTTCAGCGACAATGGTAGGCTGCTATTCATTATCTGAGAATGTCTGCCATATGCACCCCACCCCATTCTGATCCTTCTAATTATCTCTGCCTCATGGTTTGGATCTGGGGTCACAACTTGGCCTAAGTAGATATATTCGCTTACCACTTCCACTGCCTCGCCACCTATGTCAAACTGCTGTGCTGTCCCGAGGTTATTGATCATTACTTTAGTTTTCTGCATATTAATTTTCAGGCCCACGGTTCTACTCTGTTCGCCCAGTGCGGAAAGCATGCTTTGCAATTCGTCCCCCGAGTTACTTAACAAGGCAACGTCATCAGCAAATCTGAGGTTACTGAGGTATTCTCCATTAACCCTTACTCCCACCTGTTCCCAATCCAACGTTCTGAATACTTCTGGTAAACATGCTGTGAATAGCATTGGAGAGATTGTGTCTCCTTGTCTGACACCCTTTCCTATAGGTGTTTTACTGCTCTCCCTATGGAGGATGATCGTAGCTGTAGACCCATTGTAGATAACCTCTAGTATTCTTACATAATGCTCATCTACCCCCTGGTTCCGTAATGCCTGAATGACTGCTGGGGTTTCGACCGAGTCAAATGCTTTCTCATAATCTATGAAGGCTATATATAGGGGTTCAGTATACTCAGCACACTTCTCTATCACCTGATTGATCGTGTGAATATGGTCCATTGTTGAATAACCTTTACGGAACCCTGCTTGTTCTTTAGGTTGACTGAAATCTAAGGTTGCAGATATTCGGTTAGCGATTACCTTGGTAAATACCTTGTAGACGACTGACAGTAACCTGATCGGCCTGTAATTTTTCAAGTCCTTCATGTCGCCTTTCTTATGAATTAGGATGATGTTCGCGTTCTTCCAAGATTCCGGTACCATTGCGGTCATTAGGCATTGCGTATACAGGTTTGCCAGTTTTTCAAGGACAATTTCTCCGCCATCCTTCAAGAGGTCTGCTGTTATCTGATCCTCACCAGGTGCTTTGCCCCCTTTCATTTCTTTCAAAGCCTTCCTTACTTCTTCGGTCGTTACTGGTGGGATGTCTATCTCCTGTGAACTACTGTCTCGTTCGGCATTATCGTGTATGTCCTGGCTACTGTACATATTCCTATAGAACTCCTCGGCCACTGTGACTATTTTATCCCTATTTGTGATGACATTGCCTTGCTTATCCTTAAGTGCATACATCTGATTTTTCCCCACGCCGAGACGTCTCTTCACTGCTTTCAGGCTACCTCCGTTCTTTACAGCGTATTCGATCCTCTCCATATTATACTTCCGTATGTCAGCTGTCTTACGCTTATTGATTAGCTTGGAGAGCTCCGCTAGTTCTATTCTGTCAGCTGCGGTGGAGATTCTCATAGTTTACCGTTTCCTGATTAGATCTTTCGTCTCCTGTGAAAGTTTACCAGTATCCTGTCTAGCCATAGTGCCCCCGACTTCTACTGCACACTCCGTAATAATGCGTGTAAGGTTGTCGCTGGCTTCCTGCGTCGTAAACTCGGCTTCCTCGTTAAGAGCGGAATATCGGTTCTGCAGCGCAATCCTGAATTCTTCTACTTTACGTCTTACTGTTAGCTCATTTATCGGCTTCTTTCGTACTAGCTTGTTGCGGTCCCTCCTCAAATCTAGCCTAATTCGGGATCTTACCATACGGTGGTCACTACACGTTACCCTTCCGAGCACTACCACATCCTGCACGACGCCAGGGTTATCGCATAATATGAAGTCTATTTCATTTTTGTGCTCCCCATTCGGGCTCCTCCAGGTCCACTTCCGACTCTCCCGTTTACAGAAGAAGGTATTCCTTATGCGTAGGTTATTCCGTTCTGCAAACTCAACTAGTAGGTCCCCCCTGCTATTTCTACAGCCCAGACCATAGTTCCCAACTGCCTTGTCTCCAGCCTGATTCTTGCCTACTTTGGCATTGAAGTCCCCCATAACTACGGTATACTGTGTTTTTACTTTAGCCATTGCCGATTCCATATCTTCATAGAAGCGTTCCACTACTTGGTCGTCGTGGCTGGATGTGGGCGCGTAGCCCTGCACCACCTTGAGCTTGTACCTCTTATTTAGCCTAATTACAAGACCTGCTGCCCTTTCGTTAATGCTATAGTATTCGTCTATGTTGCCAGCTATGCTTTTATTGATTAGAAATCCCACTCCCAGTTCTCTTCTGTCCTCTAGACCACGGTAAAATAGGACGTGTCCATTTTTCAGCACCGTAAGGGCTTCGCCAGCCCTCCTAACCTCGCTAAGCCCTATTACATCCCATTTAATGCTCTCTAATTCCTCGAACAACACCTCGAGACTTGCTTCGCTAGATAAGGTTCGCGCGTTAAACGTTGCCAGGTTCAGATTCCATTGGCGGCCTGTCCGGATCCAGGGATTCTTAGCACCCTCTGCTGCGTCACAGGTCTGACCGCCGCCGTGGTCAGTTGCTTCGCAGCCGCTGGGGACTGAGGGCCGAGGGTTAGTTGGCGTATTCATGGGAGGTTGTGGCCATTACTACACCACGGTGGCCAATCCTGCTCTGGTGAGGGAGTGTATTACCGGCAATGGTCGCCGGGGTCAGGCCTCACCCCAAGCCCCTTTGTGCAATTCCATCAATACGCGGATTTTTTTTTTTAGTCTGGTGGGAATTGTCCGGCACCGGGATTCGAACCACGGTCCTTCTGCACGCGAGACGGGTGTTCTACCTCTACGCCATCGCTGCATATTACAGTTTGCGCCTAATAAGGCGAATTTGACATGAGCAGCTATGACTACCCAGTTAAGCATTCTGCCGAAACCGAAGTTCAGCGTGAGGGAAGGATGACCATAGGTGGTTTTGACAGGGTTATTGAGGTCTTGGAGTGTTGACGACCTAGGTTTCCTTCTTTCGGTTTGTGACGCCGGTCTCACGCCCACCTCGGCGCATGTGTCGACTAAGAAACGAACTCTATTGCTACAGTCGGAAATAAAGAATACTGAGGTGCGGCCTGAAGGCAACGTAGAAGCACTGGTCGCCCTCGGTCGTTGCCGCGGCAGTTTCCCGATGCACATGAGGTGGAAGGCTTTTACGCGCAGCATTTCCGAAGCGCCCATGATATAAACATATACTCTGGCGCAGAGGTTCTGATAGCCGCGTGTTTGGCTCAGGTAATGTTTGCATACTACAGGTTGTGCTCAAAGCAGATACTGTCCGGATGAGTCGAGAAATGGCGTCACGGATTTCTTCAAGTTCGTCTCGAGTCTTTTTGTTTTGACGGCAGCCGCGGGTGTGGGTGGGGTTAATGCTAGGAGAGGGTCGGCAAGCTCGGTGACCACTTGTAGCTCTTACTGCTCGAACGCAGCGACGACCATGCGAAAGTTTGGAGATAGGTTTTACAAAAAAATGCTATCTGAAGAACACTTCGTCTAGAGCGCTTATTGTCTCGCCGAGCAACTGCTGTATGTGACGAAAAAGCTGACTAGGAGTGCTGTCCCCAAGTTCCGTGCCACGCAGCAAGGGTTGCAGTCGCTGTGCTCCGAGTTGCGTTAAGTCGCTGCACGAGGGTTTCTTTCAGCGTGCATATGCATTTGTGGCAGGCGGCGTGAGCGGAAGGTCTCTTATTTCACCGGCTACAGCGGGCGGAGGACTGCTGGCTCCGCAGTGTTATTTAATTGAGTGATCGGACGAGAGGTATTTCATAGGGTGTTCTGTGATGCGTAGAGCTGCGAACTGTGATTCCACTTGTATGGATCAAAGTGTGGGGTTCGCAGTCACAAAAGGGGGTAACTTACCGCCGACAGACGAGACGGTCGGAGGGGAGTCTCTCATGGAGCGTGAAGTCATAGTACTGTTTGTGGAACACCCCGGTGGCAGAAGCAGAATTCTGGGTCACCAATCTAAGATTGCGCTTGTGGACAAACTAGCACAAGTGAACAAGGCTCGTCCTAAATAAAAACTGAACGTTTATTATCGGCCGTTCTCTCGAAGATAACTTTCTATTTCGGGGGCATGCCATCATGGCCACACACACGAAAGCACCACTTTTAGTAGCTACATGAGGTTGCCGGGTCGCTGCCGTAAATTCAGGAGGAAAAAGAAAATTCCGGACAGTTATCGGCGCTTAAAAAGAACCAAAATTGGGCTGCAGCTGCACAAGCATTATTGCCTGGTGACATTGTTAATTGTGTAATCGCTTTATTTTCCCTCTTTGTTTCGTAAACATTTTGGGAAGAATTTATATCACAGTAGACTCTAAAAATTTCTCCGAGTACGTGCACATTTTATGCTCGTGGTGCCGATTACTAGACGCGCTTCAAAGGCGTCTAGAAATTTGTTGTGTGCAGGTACCCTTAGTAAAGGTAGTGCCGACTTTGTAGAGCAGTGCTTTGCTTGTACGATGAAAAAGAATCCCTGCATTACAAGGAGCTCTTATGCTTCTGCAGAACGTAGCAGCCGCACATCATGACAAACGCACGGCAATGGGCTTCTAATTTAATTTCACAAACTCCAAAGGAAGCACAGCGCATTTTACCCATCATTGGCTGCTGCGGTGCCAAAAGAAGAACGTTGCAAAGACGGCTGACCGCTAAACAATGGTACTAACATTTTCTCACTTCAGTCTTCTCAGGTTGCTAGGAACGCCAGTATAGAACGCATGGTGAGATATGTTTAAAACAGACTGGCCTGGTACACGACCGTCAAGCGAGTTGAGATTTTTCGCTGAGTGTAACTTTTCTGCAAACGTGCGCCTCAATCACAAACATCCGCCTTTCTGCTACTTGTAATGTATACTGGGTCCCCTGTATACCGCTAGGTCAGCCAGGAAATGCCGCACGGGTCATCGCGCTGCGAAAATAAATGGATCGTTGGAGGACGCACCCCTAATGGTCGCTGGCGGAGCACGCGCGGTTTACTTTGGGCGTGCACATCTTGTGTGACACTGTTTGCGGAACGCGAGAAACGTGCAGCTGCATTGGCGTAGTGAGGCTCACTGAACCGTTCTATTGGTTGTTGCGGCGCTTCAGCCGATACGTGCTGTATTTTTACAGAAAGCTTTCTTGGATATGTATTAGGAGAGGATAGGGTTGCCGAGGTTATCTTGGTATGATGCTCGTCAGTAAATAAACACGGAAAATATAGGAACACCCTTTCTACGTATGGTACACATTTTAGCCAATTCGCGAATCACTAGAACACTTGCGCGTTTGGCCTGCAAGGAAATGGAGCGAGTGGCTGTAAATTCGGCTGGGCGATCCCAAAGTATAAGATCGTTATCCCGTTGAATCCCACGTCACCGAAACACTATTTCTAACCTACAAGACTCATAAAACGTTAGTTTAGCGCTATTTCGTTCCACGGTGTAAATATACAGGGTGTTTCAGCGAACACTTTCAAAAATTCTTAAAAATAGACTTTTCGAGAAAAAAAGAAACCCTCTTCAGAAGGAGGCTGCTAGCTGCGGCGGACGCCAGGTAATATAAAGAGCGTAAACATTTGATACGTGGGTAATTAAACTCTACTAATTAACTTCGTAATTAGCGGAGTTTGGTTGCTATTGTAAATGGTGATTTTGTAGCCCCGGAGAAGGCGATTTCACATCATAATTTAAAACAACGAAAAAGTCGGTGTTTAAAGCCCTGCAGCGCGAGGAAACCTGCCGTTGTTCTTCGCTGAAAAACGAAACTCGGCGCTCGAGGAGATCTGGGATTCTTGAGCGAACGCAACGTCCACTGGTGACGTGTTTCATTGAAAGTGGCGGCCAATTAGAAATTTAGAAAGTGCAATTTTCCCAAGCTAGGAAGCCTCAGCATGCGACCACAGCCGTGAAAGCCTTCCTCACCCAGCAAACAAACCTTTCCTTTGTCTCATGCGCTGTCTAACACGCAGCGATTATAAATGAACACCAGATAAACCTGACGAAGAAAAAAATGAATTGATGGTGACGTTTCACGTTTTGCACGTCTGGTAGCCACTTCAGATGTGGACAAGACAATAAAAAAAAGAAAAGCAAAACTGTGGTCAACGCCCACTAGGGCTCCTGAAACGGGCGACCGCGCAGTCGGCGATGGCTAGCCTTTTTCTTGCGCCTACCAACGAAAGAAAAGATAACGCTAGCCGTGGTATAAGGCGATCGATGATCATTGAAAAAATACAGGAGGCGATGGCGTGGATATCAGCTGATTCCCTAGCGTGGGGAATCACCTGAGCCTTCTTGAACTGGGCGACACAGTCACTGCAACACGTCAGCAGCGGATGTTGCGTTCTCACTAGACTTCTGGCGCACCTCGTGCGCTGAGTTTCGGTTTCATGCGGGAAAAATTCTTGATTTTTGCGGGCTGCAGGGCTCTACAGAGTGTCTTTTTCGTTGCTTTAAAAAGTCAACGGTTATCGTCGTCTCCGTAGCTACAAACTCGCCATTGGCAATAACCACCAAAGTCCGCTAATTAAAAAGTTCATTAGACAATTTTAGTTAATTAACTATGTAATTCGCACGTTTCTCATAACTGCTCACGTCCACCGAACCTGACAGCTTTTTTCTTAAGAGAACTCCTATTTTTCTTGAAAAGCCTACCTTCAGGAATTTTTGAAAGTGTTCACTGAAACACCCTTTATATATATATCAGCTGCGTGTCGTTACCAGTTAACTCCTAATTACAAGTTAATTATTTTTGTATTTTTTACACTAATTAGAACTCTCTATTGTCCCGTCTGAAGTGTCAGAGTAGGAAGCGTGATTGTATGGCTAAAGATGTATGTCCCGTGCATATGCCTAAAGATTACAGGGCCAGTGCAAAACTTACGTGTGTTAAGATTGCAGGAGGAATGAGGATTATACGATTCCGTGAACACGTTTTAGACAGGTGAAGTTGAAGCTTGGCTGTAAACCGCATTGTGGGTAATTTTTCTTATTTTGCGTGCCTACAAATGAAATAGCAAAAACATAGTCGCGATCAACACTTGCAAATTTCCACCGGTCTCTAATTTAGTCCCTTTTGTTTCTGCAACGACCTTCATCCTTCTAGTTGAAAGCACCGGCAAAGGGGACTGGTTCGTTTTCATTTAGCAATGTACGGCTACACGAGAAAAGCATAGAAAGTCAAGAATGGTATGAACAAGCCACAGAACCCTGGTCATTTATACGAAAACTCTGAACGCCACAACGAAGAGCCTCGCGTAATGATGGAACTTCAATAAAACAGTTCTCGGGCAAACTCTATGAAATCAGCCGCCCACCGCGTATCAGAAAAGGGTGCAAAATCGCCAGAAAATTTTGACATATATGCCTCCGAAAGTGAAACCTGTTCTATAGCGCGCAAGGTTACAGCATTGGTTCGGCTCTGATAACGACAAAACAAAGAGCGAACTTCGTGTGGAAGCATTAGTTGGGCCACCCCCTTCGCCACCCTAAGAGCGTGCGAGAGACGAGGGTACGCCCCGTGTCCTACACTTGACACAGCGTGAGCTGTCCCGTTCATCTTTGACGAGACAAACAAATATTACCGGATCGTAGAAGACAAAGGTTGCAAGACAACCGGAGACAAAACAAAGAGCTCTGCGCGGACGCTGACCACTGCGAAACATCCGATTAGAAAACCAACTTTTGTGGAACGGCAAACCTCGAAAGCGAGGCCAATTTGAAGGAAAACGCTTCTACATGCGTCGTGACGCCTTCAGACAACACCCCAAAATCTTCTCACGCGGAGCTTTTACGACTGTGTACACATCCGGTCTGCTCTTCACAGTGAGGGAGTTTCTAAGTTAACTATATCAGACACCGGTGCAACATGGCCCGAAATACCACTGACGAGTTAAGGGAGTAAGCTGTTTCAGGAACGTCCGAGACTTTATTTCTGTTGTCGCTCGAATTGCTATTTTATTTCTCGGTTGTAGCTTTCCAATCGGAGAGAGTTCTTTTAAATACCTACACTAAGGTGCACAGATCGCGTACAACTTGTGTCTCTAAAGCTCGGCGCTTCGCTGGTGACTGTTTATCCTTTCTTGTTTCCCTTAACAGTGGTATGCCGCCGAGGCGATTCTGTTGCCATTGCCATGCATTTCATGGCAGCGCGTGGCGGCCTCAAGTACATGCCGTGCAGGCCTTGCGGGTTTTCAAACGCTCTGGCGTCAAGATTTTTTTCGAGGTCGTCACGTGTATTTGCGTTGGTTCTGCAAAATTCGTTCGAGCCCGTTTTGAGCGCAAAGAATCCCTCTGAAAATAGTTGCAACCTCTGATACGCTACGTCACTGTAAACAAACATACAATTGTGAATGGTATGCGTCTAAAAAAAGTAACATTCCTTGGGACAGCTGTTATCTTAAATTGTGCATTTGATACTTCGCCAATACCGCCTACGTTTGTGTGCGAATAGTTACAACGTTGAAACTCGGCGTCGACAATTTTTAGGCAATATTGCAAACAAACAAATCACAACCCTCGTGACAGCCAAAAGGCGAGGTTAAATATTAATTAACAAGAACTGAATTTTGCTGCAAGGCCGAAAATAAAATTTTGGCCTCTTTTCATTGCGAATTGTATGGGTAAGACATTTTTGCACGCTCAACAAAGGAACATTCATCGACGCTACCAAAAATGTTTTCTTCAGATACTGCAGCAAATAGGTTCCTTTGATGTCCTTCATCCTGTAAGCACAAAACTGGCACATTCATTTTTGTACGGTTGTTCAGACATCCAAGACAAGATAAATTCTAAGACACCAGCTACCACTGGCCACGGAACGACACGTTACCGTAACCGGCGTAAGATTACTGGCCTAAGAACTACGCCACCGGCGTCGATGCGCCTGCTGGATACATGTAGGAACAGTGACACGACGGCTTACAGCATCAAGTACCGATAAAAAAACACAGCTTCATGAGAAAGACAAGGAGAAGTAAGCTTCATCGCAACCGAAACGTTACTAGAACCGTCTACTCGCTGGCGCAAGTCCCGTGTGAAATATTCCTTGTTGGGGGCCTCTCCTGTCGCCCGGCTAGGAAGGCCCAGTCGACCAGCACAAGCTGGTCTATTGGCTTTATTGTGCATATGAGTCTATTGACTCGCATGCCGGCCCAGTGCATAGCAGCAGGGGAGAGAAGGGAATTGAGTGTAAGGTTTATTTACGTGCACGTGGCGTGGCCGTACCAAGGATGGATGCCGTGGAGAAGAGTTTCATACCGGAAGATATTAGTTTGGAGGTGCCTATATTTAGTAGTCGTCTTTAGAGCGGTGAACATAAGGAGCTAACAGCGGATGCATCAGCCATCCTCTAAGTGTACCAAAAAAATTCGCCTCGTATCTGCTCACTTCATTGCAAATGCTGTCTTATGAAAATACTGGTCTGGCGCCCCTGGCAAGTAAATGCCTCTCTTCTGTTTCCCGGTCACGTCTAATGCTGTTTCTCTCTTGTCTTGCTCCTACCAAGATAAACACTCTAGAGGTTTGCTTAAGTCAATTTAAAGTTACCGCTCCAGTGCTCAACGCTGGGAGCTCGTATGCCAGCGCCATAGTGCGGCAGAGATGTGCGTGCATGGCTATAGAGCCGGAGAAAAAAAAGGCGAAAGAGAGAGAGAGAGAGAGAGAGAGAGAGAGAGAGAGAGAGAGAGAGAGAGAGAGAGAGAGAGAGAGAGAGAGAGAGAGAGAGAGAGAGAGAGAGAGAGAGAGATAATTTATTTATTTTTTCTATGATCGCGGTTAGAGCGGGGGGTGGCACCTATCAGCGGCCTCTGTCTAGGCAGCTGCTGGTACCACTCCGGATAAAGTTCACCAGGCACGTTAATAATGGTGATTGCAAGAGGTATCCAGCCACTACTTAGCGAGAGATATGTTCTTACTTCTAAAGTGTGTGTGGATTCCCACATTATAGGTGCTTGGTTAAGTGGGGCGTTGCGCGGCTCTACTGTGAGGGGGGCTCGTGGTCCCATGTCTTAGGTGGTGTAACCATGCCGGTGTTTGTAGTGCGTGAGTGCTTTTTGAGTAGTGTTTGATCTTATCTCTCCAACAAAGAATGGGGGATGGGGGCGGGGTACCCCGTCCTGGCCGTGAAGGTGCTGTCGCAATTTGATAATACCTGGCGCGTAAGGTTTCAGGGTACGTACATAAGGGAACGAACAGTGGGAGCCCGGATGAGTGCTTCACGGGCAAGTTGATTTCCTCGTTCGTTCCCTGCTAACACCCCGTGCCCAGATACCAAAGAAAGTCTTGCCTGTCATTTCAGTGTGGCAAGAAGTTGCAGTGTAGATGGAATGTGAATCAGCTTGCAAGCAGGTGGCATGCCTTCTTGGAGTCCTTTTAGATATTTGTAAGCGTGGTGGGAGTCGTTGTTCCGCCTATTGCGAACGCTATGGCTAGCATTTCAGCTTCTTCCTGAATGGTACAGCTCATGGCTATTGATCATTCGTCCTCTTTGAGGTTCGTATACGCTATGACACAGATAAGTGTTTCTTGGCTTCATCCGTGAATATGTGCTTTTGGTTGGGATCTGCTACAACTTTCTTTGACTAAAATGTCGATGGAATTTGTCGTCCAGATAAACGCTTTTCTTTGTTCATGTGCCGTGGGATGGGGTCACCAGTATATGCTTGAGGATATCTTACTTGAAGGGGGTTGTGTTGCCCTGGTGGATCTTGGTTGGTTTCCGAGTTCTGTGACTATGGCTTGTCCCGAGTGATTGCCGTTTAGCCGTAATTGCTGGTTGTGGCAGCGTATGGTTATGATTTCTTTGGTGATATGCAGAGTTTCTGTGTTGAAAAGCTGCGTTGTGCTGTCGCTGAAGGAGATTCCTAGGGCAAGTTTCGATGCTCCTCTATTACTGTATCCAGGCGATTTTCCAATTTTTGCTGAAGCTTATGTAGCGGCTTGACATCTGATGCGCGTGGTAAAAAGCGTCCCTAAGGAGGAGCAATTCTGCTTCCTTGAGCCCTTTAAACGGGTCAACACTCTTCTAATGATGTGTAAGGTTTGCTCACACTTCGGCATGATTTGGTTCAGAGCTCTGAGTCCTCTGCCGTTAAGTTGCATTAGAAGGGACAAAATTTTTATTGAAGGCTTGGCGTACATGTCATGGTTTTCATGCCTTAGGTGTATTGTGGCGGGCTTCCGTCGGCGATTATGCACTACTAAGTGTTCCGCTTTTAATGCGGAGCATTCTAATCCTATGTTGGGTGGTGCCCATCTACTTCTTTCAGTGCCAATAGCACAGTTTCTTGGATGTGACCTGGACTTCTCTTAGTGATATAAAGTATTATATTATCCGCGTAGAGGGAGAATTTTGTCAGAAATCTTGAGTTATTGCTGTGGACAATAAGCATGGGTAGAATAAAAACTGAGGGTGAAAACACAGACCCTTGGGGTATGCCTCTTTGTGGGTGAGAGAAAGGAGCACTGAGATGGTCGCGAATGCCCAGGGTGACTTGCCTGTCCTGGAGGAAGTTTCTTACGTAGCCGTACATCCTGCATTCACAGTTGGTGCTTCCAAGCGATTCGAGCATAGCGTCGTAGTCAATGTGGTGAAACTGACTCTTCAGTTGTATGGCAAGGATAGCTTTCAGTTGCACGACACGCGATTCCTTGTGTATTTCTTCGTGGATTCGAAGTAAAGCTTCTTGGGTGGACAGGTATTTCCTCAAGCCTAACATTTTAGAAGGTAGCATATCTTTATCTTGAAGGGGCTGTTGAGTCTTCTAAGGTGTTCCTTTCCGTTGCCTTCCCCACATTGGCGGTGAGATTGATGGGTCTTAGGTTGATCAGTTTAAGAAGCTTGTCTGGTTTGGAAATAAATATCATCATTATCATCTTCATCATTCTCACCATTTATTACATCCTTATAGGTCCCCTGGCGGGGTATTACATAAAGGGAGGGTAACTACAATGGCTGCATCATCATCATCGTCACCATTTATTGCCCCCTTATAGGTCTCCTTCGGGGTATTGCATAAGAGGAGGGTAACCACAAGGGCTGATGGTAGATGGTGCAGGTATACGCATGAGGCAGGTTTATAGTGAAATGCCAGCAACATTTACAAATACATATGTACATGAGGGAACCGTAACTACAACAGAAAAGAAAAAAAATGAAACTAACAACTTTAACAATCTGAAAATAACAATTTCAATAGTAAGGGGTGACGTTTGTTTGCTATGGTTTCGGGTAGGTTATTCCAACATTCCATGGCTGTGGGTAAAAAAGATTTGTTAAAAGGGTTATTTGACCTATGTAGGCGCTGTATACTTAACGAGTTAGAAAGGCGACGCGATGAACTGTCAGGAGGTAGGAGGACTGTATTCCGCTGTGAAGGGGATTTATAGAAAATTTATGTAAAAGGCAAAGTCGAGAAACATTATGCGGATTTCGAGGGCAGGAGGTTCACAGATAATTTAATACTGGTAATACTTGAGCGCGGGTTCTACTGTAAAGAAATAAATCTAGCGGCTAGATTCTGAATTTATTCAAGTGGATTAATCAAGTAATTTTCGGGGGGCTCCGAATAGCCGATGCATATTCTAGTTTAGTACGCCTTAAAGAACATAAGCCAGTTTTTAAATTTCGGGGAATTGGGGGCGGCAGGAGGTTAGGGATCGTTTGATATAGCCGCGTGATTTAGCCCTAACTTCCGTTTCGTGTTAAGTGGCTTTTCTACATTTATGGTTGATTTCTGTGAGCAGGACTTCCATGTCACTTTCAACGATGTTTCTTAAATATGCTGGAGTTATCACGGCTAGACACAGCGCTCTGTGTGGTGTGCATTTCTTCATCGGTATTTTTAGATTGGCCGTGATAAAAGTCCTTATCAAAAATATTCGTTGTTGTTACCAGTGTAGTTCCGGTAGACACCCTACTCCACGATTAAAGCCTAACTACAACGAAAGTTTCCGCCCTTTAAAGGCACTACTGTCCGGTAGTAACATTTTAACAGGTGCTACGTGAAAAATTCGGAGGCCCAAATATGCGTCTCTGTACCGTAAACGAAGATCAAAAACGCCATTTTCAAACCGAAACTGGAAAAGAGGGAGGCCACTGCGGCCGGCCGAAAGTGACGTAGCATTCAGGAATCGAGTGAGCGCAGCCGGCGTATTTTCCCACGGCTGCCTGCGAGAAGCTGGTGCGCATTCGATGTGTTTTGGGTTGTCCGTTTCTTCAAAAACTTAAATAATGCGCGAAAAGGGCTTGGGAAGTACGTGCAGCCATTATTGCTTGGTTTTGAGCTGGTGAGATGCGCCTATAGTGCTGCGGTCAAAGGTAAACACAGGCAGCGCGAGGAGTCGTGGCGAAGGTGGTAACTAGGATCTAGGCATACAGCGTGGTGGGATGATAATTGGAACACTAAACATTTACCTGAGCGAACCGCCGCTCTGCTCCCGCTCAAACTTCGCACGAAAGTACGGATTGTGTAGTCTGTTTTGTTTGAGACCGGGAACAACGATGGTACTTACCTATTCATTCTGAAAATAGATTAAAACAACTATCCCCTGTGGAAAAATGGCGGCCGATTTCGACGTGCGAGCGATGGCAAGCTGATCTTGGAACGACGGTGCCACCTGGGGTATACAGAGAGAAACGCACGTTTGGGATTCACGGTAGGAAGAAATCAAATAGTGTAGCAGACGATCAGAAAATCTCTTTGGTCTCTAGCTTACGATGACCACAAATACTTGCCTAACCGCTGATACGAATCGTAATAAATATTCCCACTGTTAATTGTTGCCAATAAACATCGGATTTTTTTCCTCACCTGTTCTCACATCGCATGTAAAAAGTGCAGATCAGTGTGTCAGTTACAATTTCTGATGTTTCTTTCAATTTTGCTACACAAGGAATCAGAGAGAGGACAGCGTGAAGCGAACAAGTTCTTATGCTTTCGCTACACTGCATTTGTTGGCCCTTACAAGGACCTTTGTTGCGGGAATTCACCCCGTAGTCCGAGTAAAAATACGGAATGCTTTAATTTCAGTGGTTTACGCAGTCGTCAAAGTAAACAAGACGGAAAAAACGAAGTTCTCGAGTCCTCATTTTTCAAAGTGAACGCCGTCAGCACCGATGCACTTCTGCAGCCTATCAATACAGGCGTCACGACTGCTTCCTTCATCTTGTCGTCGAAGGCGGTGAGGGCGGCCTGGATACGTTTTGCGAGTCTCGCCAGATTTGCCACTGGGCCGCTGCGGTACACCAGGGTTTTCACGTACCCCCCACACAAAAAATGTCGCACGTTGTGATGTTGGCAGAACGCGGAGGCCAAGGCGTCGGGTCCGAACCTCGCCCCATCCTGCGGTTACGAAATTTGGCGTCAAGCAACGGCGGACTTCAGTGCCGAATTGGGCGGGTGCTCCATTCCGCTGCAAAACTCGAACCTCTTTCCGCATATTGCATTGCACTAGTTCGGGCAAAAAGTCTTCTTCGAGGATGTTCAAATACGATTCGGTTTTGACAGTGCCGTCAAAAAAAAACGGCCCTACCATCCCTTCTCGCAATATTCCAGATCAGATGATGGCGCCGGGGGAATTTACTGCTCTTGTGGTCACAAAATTGGTATTTTTTTAGACCAAAAACGCCTACATCGGCGGTTCACACGCCCGCCCAATAAAAGTCTGCTTCATCGCTTAATACGAGAAACGACAGGTTCACAGGATCTGCCGCAATTCTCTTGAGCTCGAAGCGAAAAAAGATGCCCCTTGTCATCGCCTGTCGATCTCTGGTGTACGTGCAATTTAAATATAAGGCCTGAAGCCTGTTGCCTTCATGGACGACTGACGGTTGACGCCGACATCTCGAACATCAGCTCCACAGGCATGCATGATAATCGCGGGTTGGCTTCGTAAGACCTTACTACGGCCTCAGCAAGAACCGAACTCTGGCGCCCTTTTTCTTTCCTCCCTTTTCGTTCGCAGTATACCTACGCTTCAAATGCGTCCCTCCTCCTAAGCACAGAAGGGTAGCCCGGGAATTGCTTTGTCAATCTTCTTTGAAGGGGGTGTGTACTCGATGGTAGGATTTACCAGCCAACACACCGAGGCTACCTTATCTTCCGCAGAAAAAGCTCTCATCTCAACGTTGCGCGATGACAGACAGACAGGAAGGCACACACAAACAAGCACACACACAAAACGCCACAAATAAATCGAGAACGAACAAGCAAGGACCACGCAAGACTCCTGAGGCTCATTTCGCAGAGGCGGATAACCTGGTAAAGCTAGCAGATGACCAGAAAATGGGAAAGCAGGTGAGGAAAAAAATCCTACGTTTATTGCCAACGATGACCCGGGGCAATATTTTGTAATGATTGGCATCATCTGTTATGCACGTATTTGTGATCATGGTAACCTAGGGACGAAAGATATTTGCTGATGGACTGCTACACCATTTGGCTCCTGCCTACCGTGAATACGAAACGTGCGTTTCTCTCTGTATACCCTAGGTGGCCCCGTCGTTCCACGAACAGCTTGCGCTGGCTCGCACATCGAAATCTGCCGCCATTTTCCCGTAGGCGAAAACCGTTTTTGTGGATTTTCAGACTAAACAGGTACGTACCGTCGTTGTGCCCGGTGTCCAACAAAATGGACCACAAAATGCGACCTCCGGGTAAAGTTTGAGTGCGAACCGAGCGAAGGTTCGCTCAGGAAAAATTATAAAAGGTTCCAATTATCGTCGCACCATCCTATACAAAAGGCAGCGTTAAGCGCTAGATGGGCACCGGCAGAGCTAATATGCCCTGTGCCAATCGAACCATCCTGCGCTTGTAGGAGAAGAAAAGAAAAAAATTAGTGCCCCTCCACTCTGTGAATAAGGATTACCTGTGAAGCTGAAGGCAGTCCACCCAGTGAACTAAACGAAAAATGCTGGTTCGTTATCTGCGATTGGGCATACTTACTAGCCAATTATCTAAATTAAACTGGAAGGGCGTGAGGTTGAGTCTCACAGACAAACTTGGAGCTGTCTTTTTTACTCCCGCTTCGTAGGCATGTTACTCTTTGTGTAAGGCACCAACCCAATCCACTCCGACTACTTCGACGTCACCGGACCAGTCGCATTTGGCCGTTTGATGTCCACTTGTAAACCTCCCGGCACTACAATGGGCATGCCATCAGTACGTGCATAAAACCTATAGCTTTGCATGCACGTGCCTTCCTCCCCAATCTCTGTACGCCGGCGACCGGTTTTGTGCGCGGGCTTAGAAGGGAAAAAAAGCCGCCGAAAATGTATCTGTAAAAGCCGTTTAAGGTGAACAAGTACTATTGTCCAAAGTCGGCGTTCCAAGCAGGCAAGTTGCCGTTCAGCAGGGAGAGATTCGCAGCTACTCGACGAGCTAGAACTAGAAAACGCCGTGGCGGCGGAATCGGCTTATTATTGTTTTCGCACCTATTCGCACATCTCTTCGCCACGACGCTTTTTGAATTCGCGCTCTTCCTGCAAGCGAACGACATGCGTCCGTCTCATAACGACTTGAACGGAAGGTCTCGAGATATTTTGTAGCTGACGAATATGTGGCTGTCCGTTTCCCTACACCGTCGTAAGTATCTTACTGTCTGTGTAACACACCAATCCAGACGGAAAGAGCTCAATTACTGAGGACGGCTGCCAACACGCGTTGAGACATGGCACTTCCACGTTTAAAGCTCGAGCCAGCACAACGGGCATTATCGATAACGCGCCATGGAGCCCAGCTGTGCGTGCACGCCCCACTTCTCCCCCCTCCGCCCCCCGGCCGCAACACGTGCGCGTATAAAGCGCCAACCGGTGATAGGCGCATAATTAGGTGTGAAATACAGAGGCGAAAATGTCGCTCCGAAAGCCTTTCCAGTTGACGAACAATTATCGGCTCACGCCGGTGTTCCAACCGGGCAAGTGGCTCTCCAAGTGACTTCTTCTCGACGACGTGCAGTTGGTGGCGGCCACGGCAGGGAGGCTTTCGTTCATATTTACGCCCATTCGCGTTTCTGTGTGTTCTCCGCAATCAACTGATACCGGCGCCACCGCCGTTGTCTGCCGAAAGCGCAACTTGTGAAAGAGGCATCGGAGGTGTGTGAGGGGAATAGCAGTTGTGATGGAGTGGTCGGCAGTGGCGAAGAAAAGCGCCGGAGCGGCGCGAAGTAAATAGGCATAGCTGAAATAAAAACTTGAGTGGGGGGAGAAGTGGGGAGGGGGGGGCGGCGGGGAGACGTATACAGCTTCGCAGTAAAAAAAGTTACCGTGGCGTTGTGCTGCTGACAGCAAGGAAGCGGTTTTGATTCTGGGCCGCAGCGGGCGCTTTTCAGATGGAGGCGAAAAGCGAAAACACCTGTGTGTTTGAGATTTCAGAGCGCGTTAAAAATCCCCAGGTGGTCTAAATTAATCCGGAGCCCTCCACTATGGCGCGGCTCATAGCCTGTGCCGCGCCTGCGGGTTGAACCTTATAATCAGTCTAATATGGCTGAGAAAGTTATTATGTGAAAATGTCCTACATTTGGTAAAAGTGTTTGTATCAGTGCTTCCCAAGCAGATATGAAGTGACGGGTCGTGCAGTAATAAAACATTTTTACGACGTAGACGGCTCCATAGAATATACTGCGATACCCCAAGACGACTTTTAAGTGTGCACCAGTGGGTATTACGTTATCGTTTCGGTGTGGAAGGTTAAAACATGCCATGACAACCGCTGCAGCACGTGCTAAGTATCTAATAAAAGTAATCTCTGCGAATCATACATGCTTCTATTGCCAATACCATTGCAAATACATGCTTCCATTGCAAATACCGTGGTGCCCGCGTGTACGGGCACCACCGCAGTTACTCATAGCACTGTAGCACTGGGGACTGTAGCACTGGCGTCCAAGTTATACGTCAACGTGCTATATTTTGATGTGAACTACCATAATTCCTCTTTTTTGTATGGGGCTGGCACCGATGCTTAGGAATATTATCGCAACTTTTTGTGAACGAGAACACTGAGCTGCTAAGGCATGAAACACAATAATGACGACTCCAAAAAAAGAGAAACTACCATGCAAATTTAAACGCTTACCCGAATATTTACAGTTTTTTTTCGTTTGTTTTATGCTACCTTAGATACAAAAGACATGAATAAAAAACACCCACCATGCAAGGCAATTAAATGTATATTGGGCAGCACAGTGACTTGGGCCCGCATGGAAAGCATGGGTAACGCCCAATGTCGGGTGCTCCCGAGTTTAATGACTAAAGGGGTTTTTACACCTTGTTATGCAGTTGACATGATTGGGACATAAAACGTTTTGTTGCCAGGGGAGAGCGAACACTGTCTTTTACGATTCGCCTCTCAGTCATAAAAGGCTCCGAACTGCAGCACTTGGGTTCATTGTTCCTACACGGTGTGATAGTGTGCGTAAACCGTTGTGATGGCGCAGGGCCTCTTCTTTGCGTAGGCTTTGTTCTTTGTAGATGTGCGCCTGTGTTATTTTTCGGGCTTTTCAGGACTCTGACCCGAGAAGTTCTGTGGATATTTTTGGTACCTGCAAAATTGAAGAGCAAGCTTCTTTTTCTCCTTCCATAGTGTGTCCGTGCTCCTCGAAAGGTGCTATGAACCTTGTATGACGTACTAAACAGGAGTGCATTCAAATACACAATGCATTTATTCAAAAATATTTAGGCAACCTTCTGCAGTATGTCAGTCCAGTTACTGTAGGTACACATACTGAATATTGGGCAGAATCATGCGGAGAGTATTGGGCATTACTCCATATTTCGGGGAAAAGATAAATTTGTCATTATACTAAAGTTTCGTCCGTGTTCAACACTTACGTGACCGCGCCTATTTCCCTCGATTGTAAGCTATATATAAGTAAAAATTAAAATTTTGGCGCTCTTCGATTGCTTCTGTAGCGCTAACGCCATCCAAATGGTAAAGGAGAAAGTATTTTATCAGTTTCGGGTTTCGTTTTCCTGCCGCGGGGAGTGGGGGGATTTTTTATTGTCTTTCGCCGGCAGGGAGACGAGCTCACGTGGTTTCAGTTATGGCGACGCCGCCACTCGCCGATGCTTCGTGCGAAAGGCGAATTTCTACAGATTCCGGTGTATCTGAGCTTGAATCTGTACATGGCGGTAGTAGCGCAGGCACAGAAGACGACTTAGATTCATCAGACTGAAGCACTGAGGGCGGAAAAGCGTCGTCGCCCTGAATGTGCGCCGGGTGTGCGCCGGTGAGTTTCGCTTTCTTCTCGTGGGCAGGCGTTGTTGTGAACATATCCGGCGCTGTTATAAAGGCCACAGCTCTTATCTGCAGGATAGTGCACTGCACAGGCGCGGGCTGACCCGAATTACCGGGCCGGCGCGGCCCGGCCCCGCACGAAGCCGTTTATTGGCGGGCCGGGACCCGGCCTGGGATAATGCCGGGGGCTCGGGCCGGGCTCGGGCTTGAGTTCATGGGCCTCGCCTTTATTATTTCCAACGTGAACAGTAGACTAGACATCAAAAGGAAAGTTGTGAGTTTACTTACAAGCGCCTCTTGACATCAGTTCTATTTATTGTTTTGTAAACGTGTTTTGCTAGTTCTGATAGTAACTCTGCCGTAATTTTAATATTTCATGTACGACGATTACAAGGAATGCCGTTGCCGGGAAGAGACTAATTTCGGATAACCTCGAGCTTTGCACCCATGTATATGAACAAGTGCATTTTACATGTCGCACCTATCGGAATCTGGCTGCAGTGGCCGTGAATCTCCCTCGCTAGCTAGGGAAACATAACCGCTGAGCAACCAGAGCACATAGAACATTACAATACACGTACAGTCATGTACAAATTAAAGGCGATCACGAAAATGTGAACCAGAAGATCCAAATAGCGCAATTTCTATCCATGGAGGTCAAATTGAGGCATGGCTGAATTACAGTAGCAAAGTTGCGAAATGTGGATTTCCAAATATACCATAAATGCGCCAATCTCGACTTAAACGAACAGCCATCATCATCAGCAGCAGCGTCATCTTTCTCCTCATCAGCCTATCTACACCCACCGCAGGACATAGATCTGCAATTATCCCAGTCCTGTGCTAACTCCGACCGCTTTACCCAAGAAAACTTCTTGATCTGGTCTGCCCATCTAAGTTTCTGTCGCCCCTGGCCACGCTTGCCTTCTCTAGGAATCCACTCTGGCACCCTGAATGGCCAATGGTCATCTTGCCTTCGAATTACATGCCCTGCCCACATCCATTTCTTCTTAATTTCTGCTAATATGTCCTCAGCACGCGTTTGTTCCCTGACCCACTCTGCTCTTTTCTTGTTCCCGTAATGTTGCAACTATCGCCTTGCGATCCATTATTGGCTGAGTCTTCCTCAATTTAAGTTGAATCCTCTTAAGGGAACCTGCAAGTTTTTGCCCCGTAAGTGAGTACCGGTAAGGTGCAGCTGTCATACCCAGCGTACGGAGTACTAAATCTCGTTATTGTTGCGCCAATGGGACGGGAACTGAAGACGGTGGAAGATAAAGTACGTGCACTACCTAATCCTAAATTTTCGCACTTACTCCATGACGTGCTGTACAGACAAGAGGCTTCGTCTGATTGGCCACTACGAAGCCAATCAACCAAACATAATTACCTTCAGTGTCTAAACCCGCCCGTGTTCCCACACACGGGGGCCCTCCTTATTTTTAAAAATAAATGACCGGGCCCCGGCCGGGCCTGGGCTTGAGACGACGGTCCTGGGCAGAGTTCGGGCCCGGCTCACTTATTGACGCCCGGGCCAGAGCCGGCCACGAGCAAAGGGTCACGGGCCCGGGTCGGGCTCGGGCTTCATTAAGCGGGCTCGGACCGGGCCCGGGCCTTGAAGCAGGCCCGTGCAGGCTCTACTGCAGGGTATTGACGTCGTTCAGGCGAGTCCGTTTGCCGCCGGCTGCACAGAGAGTCTCGTTTTCTCCACCAAGCGCAGCCCGGAGTTTTAGCTGGGCGTAGCGCTCCGCAGCAGGGCGCAGCTGTTCGTGTTTATATTTTTATATTTTTGTACGTAAGTAACTTTGTACTCCAACCGCTCATATCTACAGTATTATTTTATAAGCTTTTTACGTTCAGAGTGCATATTTCAAATTGTTTTTATGTGTAACGTGTGCACAGTAGCATTGAATTTACGGTCAATTTTTTTTTGTTTTGCTGCCTGTTTTGTTTTACAATTTAAAAAAAAATTCCTCATGGATGTCTTGTTTGAAATTATTAATGTTAAATATCCCCAATCTTCCTCTATCATTTCGTAACTTACACATTTGCACCCATCATTTTCTGTGCAAGAAGAAATGTACTTATAAACCGGATTATAGGTCGAGTGGGAATATAGGTCGACCCCCTACCCTGAGGTGGGAAAAGTTCACAAAAAAAAATAATTCGTCCAAGAGTCGTCCAAGGATGACTGCTTCGCAGTCATCTTCCATGCCATCAGGCGCGTTGCTGATGAAGCACTTCCTGAACGCTCGTGTAACCATGTCGTCGGGCAGCTTGACACGGTCGCAACCGGCCCGTATAGGTCTTTTTGTTGTCGCCGGCTATCCACTCATTGTACAGTTCGCGGAGCCGGTCCGCGCATGGCCTCCGGAGCGATCGTGAGCGAAGTTCCCGGACGAAGTCCGCCACTTTGTTCTCCAACTCGGGGTGGACCGCTTGTCGTCCACGGAACGATCAGTTTCGGGGGTTGCACGCGCACAGCTTAGCTTTCTGGCTCCGCCATTACCGCACACATTTCTCCGAAACGCCTAACTGGCGTTGCGCCGCCATATTCCCATTCTGCTCGGTGACTCAATCGCCGTCAGCTTAAACGCCGCGGTGAACTGGCATCAACTGCCGCCACTCATCTCAGAACAGAGACGTACAGAAATGTACGCACGCAGGCACAATAAACGAGTAAAAGACGAAAAACTAGCGAAAAGCGAAATCAAATAAAAGCCTGATAGTGCGAGAGAGCTGTCCGACACGAATGGCAATGGCGACGGACTGCGCTTGCACATTGTTGCCAGACAACCATTTACACATTTTACATTCTGCCAATGACCGCTATATAAGACGAGGGGTGGATTTTGTACGGATTTTTTGGAAAATAACTCGACCTATATTCCGGTTTATACGGTATTTCCTGGACTACCCTGAAACAACCGGCGTAGCGCTCCGCAGCAGCGCGCGGCTGTTCATGTTTATCTTTTTATATTTTTGTATGTAAGTAACTTTGTACTTACACCGCTGATATCTACAGTATTATTTTATAAGCTTTTTACGTTAACAGTGCATATTTCAAATTGTTTTTGTGTCTAACGTGTGCACAGTAGCATTAAATTTACGATCATTTTTTTTTTATTTTTGCTACTTGTTTTGTTTTACAATTAAAAAAAATTCCTCATTGACGTGTTGTTTGAAATTATTAATGGTAAAAATCCCCAATCTTCCTCTTTCATTTCGTAACTTACACATTTGCACCCATCATTTTCTGTGGCAAGAAGAAATGTATTTCCTGGACTACACAAAAACAACCGGTAGGCCCTAGTTTATGATATTGTATGCATGTAAATACATTTTTTTACTTATAGAGCTCATTTTTGCCGTGTTATCTTATCAGGAATTTATGTTCCAATCGTATCTTTTAATTTTTTTTACCATGCGCAAACTGGCGTTGATCTGTTTGTCAATTTTTGTCACTTTTTTTTAATTGCATATTTGTTTATTATAATTTGTAATAAATCTGGTGTTTGAGATTATTATTGTTAAAAATCCCCATTCTTTTTCTGTCAGTCCGAGTCTTACACTTAAACATCAGTCATTTTTGGTCGCAAGAAAAAAATATTTCCTGAACACCCAAAAACAACCCATTTTTTCGCGGTCACAAAAGCGTTAACAGGTGGGAAGCGGTTTATTACAAGATAAGCTAACTCTGCTTCAGAATGTGCCAAGCGAATAGAAATGCCGCGATTACAGCGCGCTAAACAGTAATTACAGTATGTATGCAAACGGAAAATGCAAGCGGAATGTATGCAAGTGGATAGGCATAATTGTCCCTACACACCCCTACTTTTTCCCATCCGGGCGCTGCGCCAAACATGGTCACAAAGTTAAGTGGGTGCCGCGGCTGGCCCATGGTTCATCACTGAGCGTTTTGTTCGGCGCGAAACTACGTTGCTTCATCATGAGTTACTCCTGGTACGGACCCAAGGCACTATGCGTCTTCCTTGCAAATGAGAGGCCTAAGCTTTCTTCAGAATACGCAAGTTACCAGTGGGCAATAATTTCTCACTGCCGCATTCATCGGTCTTGCAGAGCAGGGATTGTTATCGGTCACACATGCAGTTCGTCTTGAATAGCACGTTGCCTGTCTTGTCACAGATACACAGTGTGCGAACTTGAAATTCATAAAAATCAGGATAAAAGATATGTGTTTTATCTTGTGAAATGTAAAGTAGCGCTGATGTTTTAGAAAGGAAACCTTTTCCGTGCTGTAATAAATGCCGTTTTATGTTAGCTGCTCCATGTAGGCGAAGGCGTACGGTTAGCAAGGAGGAAATGTGTAACAAGAGGTTTCTTGCATAGCCCACGTACGTACGGTCAAATGTTCGCTAGTACGAGGCAAGCTTGAGAGCCTGTGTTTATATATTAACCTTCCTAATAAAAATAACTGACATTTGTTATTGTTTTCAATTTTTCAATATTTGTCAGTATTTTTATGCAATATTCCTTTTGATTCCTATTTAGTTTATTGCTTTTCGTAACCTGATATTGTTCGTTTTCTGAACCTCCGCTTAATCTCTAGACCAGAGATTTCTACTTTCTTCTTACACTGCTCCCTCTTAGGACACATAGGGGAGCTGGCAGATTTAAACAGATGATCAGTCACTTAGGTCACAGCTTTAACACAACAGATGATGTTTCTCGGTTCTATAAAGTCTCAACTGCGCAAGTTTCGCGAAGTATTTACGTGAACCCTATTACTTTTTTGTCACTTCTAAGGCCAGTAACACATGGGAAAAAGCAGGATTTGTTATTACAATCTGAGGTTCCCATCCTCCTTTCAGTAATGGCACAGTCCCAGGACTGCCAATCACATACACTTCTCAGATGGTGATCCATTACTGCTGCTCCAGCCATTTCTACTCCGTTAATAACATGCTCATGTAGGTAGTAGTACGCCTCTTATACACATTATCAACCTGAAGGACTAGGTCCAGTGTATACGCAAAATACGGTTGGCCAGCTTCCGTTGCGTTGAGCATGCATGCTCCTCTTGCAATAATTCGGACCCGGCTTCCATTCTAACCCACACCTTAACTACCCAGATTCACGTCAACGACTTTTCATTTTTCACATGACATTTCCTGAGAAGTTGTCTTTCAATCGAGTATTTCCTCACATGTTTTGGTACTTCATGCAATAAGCTTTATTAGGTGACATCTGCAAATTTTTTTGTGTTATCCGCGGGCATTTGATGGGAGATGCGTCAGCCATCTTGAGGGCGGTCTCGTTGAAACCCCGACGCTAGATTTTCAGCTTGCCTACTTCACTGACGTTTTCGCACAAAAAAGTCTCGATGTTAACGGATAGGTGTAAAGCTGAATATTTGGCTCGAAGGGGTGTGCACTTAGAACACATATATTCTTAATTTGTTTTTCAAAATTCTAGAGAAGTGCCATATCTGACAAGGTTCATTATGACGAGAATTTTAGAATAGGGATGCCAAGTATACGTCATAGCCGTACTTTTTGCGGGTGCTTGTGGTCATTAGCTTACGTACCAAGTTACCTGGACCATTACACTAAATTGTTTTAATTTTTATGCATTTATCGACGTCCAGAATTGAACTTTGCCTGTGCAAAGGCACGAGCGTACCGTCACAGGCCAGCCTGTCAATAGAACCTAAATGGCATATCGGTCATATTTCTATATTTTAACAGTGGTGCCGTTGATATTTGAACTTTTTCGCAAGTCTGGTGAAGCTAATTGGTCACATGGGAGCAGAAGCAGGTTCCCACATTCACTTGCGGCCTCGCAGACATGCCTTCTGGGGCCCACCAGTAGAGGGCGCAGTGGTCTCGCAAGATGTGATTCTTCTCCCTCTCGCTAAGGGAGGGAGCCTGCCGATGATGGCGTTTAGCTGCCGATTCGCTTGAGCCAACCGTACAATTTGCGCATCAACAGCGCTGCTGTGCTCAAGCGAGCGCCCGTTGAGTTCTAGCCGATACAAGAGAAACACAGCCCCGTCGTTTCAACTGATTTTACACGACCTCGTATCGGGCTTAGTTTGTACTTTAAAACAATGGGTATTTAAATATGCGTTTATACGCATACAGTGGCATTAACTTTTTGTCATTGTGTTGATAGCGTACAACGTTCGGATGGGAGTCGGCAAAAACCACTGTACCTTGCTGCCAAGTTTTTTAAAGGTATTCTATGGACCGTGCCTTATCGCACACCTCTCTTGAAATGTGGTGTCTTAAATTTTGAAGAAACTATAATTAGATGAATTGATTATTTATTTATTGCGAGGTTTAACGCGGTGACGCTAGACAGGCGATTACAATCGATTAAATTCTACTACCTCGGGATCGTTAATGTGCGGCGAAATTTCGTACACACGGGTGTTTTCGCCTATTGCCTCGCCGGGAAAAGCGCCCGCCATGGCCGGGAAACAAACCCGCGTCCCCGGGATTGGCAGCGCAACGCCTTAGGCACTGCGTCACCGCAGCGGGTAAATTAGATGAATTGATACGCTGTTCTAAGAAATACCTAGGAAATAAAAGCAGTTCCCAGTTTTATGAGAAGTAGTAGGCATAGTATTGCATTCCGCGAGCGAAAACAGGGCGCAAAGAGGTGCACGGCGTCTTGATATGATGGCTTCAGAATCTAAATGCAGGCGGGGAAATTGCGGCTCACGGTAGATACGTGGTCTCTGGTTCCAGGAGCTTTTCTTTGTCATCCGCATGGAAATCAGCGCCTTCCTTCTGGAAGCGCAGGGGAGGGCAGGGAGCGAGGACTCTATTGTTCGGAATACGAATGGTGTTACGTTCCTCAGTGCGTCATAGACCCGAACTGTGCGTTGCCGTTGCAAGAAGTTTCGTTGGCTGCCAACATTCATGAAAACGATTGTGCTCTCGCTATTGTTGTCCCCTCCTTGAATAGATACCGTACGCGGAACTGAATATGAAATGGCGATTTTTTTTCTGTACGCGAATTATTTGATTTCTACAAGTTCAAAAGCACTTTTAATATGTAGAACGCGATCAGTGAACTTAATAACATGCGGCCATAATAGTTACAACGTAGGAAGTACCGCCGGTTGGTTACAGCCTTTGTGCCCTCTGTTGTATACCTTCAGAACACAACTTCCTGATCCGAACCCACAAACCTTGAAGCGCTTTGAAGAACTTCTCCACATTTAACTTTGTCCTCCATCTATCCCAAAAATTTACGAATCTATTGCATATCCTCTAAGCTCAATCAACAATAGATACGACTGGATGTGAACATACTTGCAAAGTGTGTAGACAACAATGTTTCATGCTTAGTGAGGAAAAGAGAACGTTTGTCTTTCTGCCCTGCGCTGAACTCCTCTAGAACGCAACGTCACACGCAACAGCGCAGTTGCGAGGGGATACCGTGCCGCATGTTTTCAGGCCTTTCGTAGCATGAAAATATCCATATTATTCACGCAAAAAAAAACAGCTTACGAAAAAATGTATAAAAAAACTTCACATACCTGAATTTTTTGCTACCGTGAGAAACGTGACTTAATAAAAGTTCTCGCTACCATTCCATCAGAGCGTATAAGACCGGCCTGCGCGAATTTGTAATTGCAACTACCTTGAGCCACCTCATGTGGGACTGCCTCCAGTATCCTAGTCAAAGAAACTACACCACACGGTGCCTGGCTGCTGCAATGGGCTTCTCGTATGTCCGTCGGTCTGTCCGTTCATACATTGATTTAGCCCCCCATTCATTCATTCATCCACCCACCGACCCACCAACCCATACATCCATCCATCCACTCATCCATCAATCCATCCGTCTATCCGTCCGTCCGGCTACAACGTGGAGGTCCAGGATGCACTGGGGAAGTGCAACCTTCGTGTAAGAGTTTAAATTAGACTTAATGCTACACGTAAGGCTTTGCCTTCGTCTCAAACGTTTCTGCTGAGCTGTATCCAATACTGCTATGTGCAAGTCGAATGTAGTGCCAAAACACCCTCGCACATATACCGATTTATTATACGCAGCGAAGACACAACCGATTCCCCAGTTTATGCTTCGCAGCATCAAATAGACATTTTCCCTAACAAACAAAAAATCGGCCAGAACCGTTCTGTTCTGTGCGGGTTAATAACCAGTCAAGACGTAGCACTTCTCGCGAGGTTAGATTTAAGCTCGTACATAAACTTGACTGCCGCTTCTTCCCCTTCCGCCACCCTTTCAAAACAGGCGGCCTCCTTTTCCCTCTCCCGCCGAATTCCGAAAAGCGGCTCTCTTGAGTTGCCGTTTTCCATGCTTTTACGCGTTCACGGAGAGCACTCAGGTGCGGTTTATATGCACTCATACGTCATTTCCATGTCTACGCCAGCTTTCCAGCTGCAAAATAGGTATGATAGCTACGCGTGTATCGTTTCACCATGACGCCACGTTTTTAGCACAAAGCGGCAGCAATAGCGGATTCGCCGGCAGAATATTGTGGCGCCACTTCCTCTCGCTGCTGCATCTCTAATAAGACGGTGAAAAGAATAACGCCTTTCCATTGCGTTCATTCTGCGGTGGGCGACATCACTACGGAGAAGCCGTTCACTCGGCTTGCGAAAGCAAAATAAGAGCGCAGCTCCGTCAGATGCCTGTAGCAGCAGGCCGAAATAGCGCCACCGCTGAATCAGTTGCGGATAGGAGGAATAGATGACAAGCCGGCACTTCCGCTATCATAATTAGAACGGAAGAAGACGGGGAGGGCAAACATCACCGGCCTTATCTGCGGAGGAGAGCTGTATGGTGAGGCCTTTGGCTACAAAAAGGTCTTCGATCTCCTTCAATTGATAATGCTAGGAACGATAGTTTTATAATTTATTTGGGGTATACTGGGTAGTTCTGTCACAACTTTCGACATACGTTTGCTCAATTTCACCATATTGACAGCCTTTCTTGCATAGCTCAGTGACTTTGATTGGTGTTGCACTTGAAAGTAACGGCTTCCTGCAAAAACTGAGGAAAACATGTTTGGTCTAGTTCTGAAACGCCCAAAATAGTGTCCAACAATGATCACAGGAGTGCTGCCATGAAGACTAAGGCGCGCAAAGTGCGTTTTTATGATCTTCTGATATACCACTTTGGTGTGCCTACGGGTATATATCCAGTGGAGTTCACAACAACGTTATTTTTTTTTCGCTTTTGACAGACGTCCCCGCAGAGATCGTCATCGTCCACTTCAGGGTTCAAGAATTTTGTAACATTTAGAACAGACATTCCCACTGTTTGTATGACTGTCATCTTGAGAGACACGGGTCTTTTTATAGGAAGCAAAGTTTGCACATGGCCTAGGGTCAAAAATATTATTGCATTGCAGTCCAAACTCTCCGAATCAACCTTGTATGCGCCATGTAATTTCTATTTCAAAGACATCGAGAATGCGACATTTGAGAGGTTCTGCAGAATTTACCTTTACTACATAACCTCCGTACAATATTAGGTAGATTTAAATTATTATACTCAAGTTGAAACTTTCCCTACATAAACTTCATAAACCACAGCTTGTCAAGCTTGCTTCCATACACATTGACGACAGGCGCGGATGGCTATTCACGAAATGTAGTCAACCTGCTGCTTCAATTTATACTTGCTTTCACACAGCAACCAGTCAACCATCTTGTCTTTACTGTCTATCTGCCGCTCTTCATAGGCACACATCTCTTGACGTTCGTGGTGTTCCCTCATCATCGCACGAATACAACTTGGATGCCCAGCCTTGCGCACGTGCGGGTTTGTGTTCCAGAATAAATAATTCTCTCCTCGCCATACGCGCATATGTATAAAATGCGCATTGCATGCTGCACGTCCAAGACTAGACTAGACAAGACTAGACTATTTTGAACGTCCTAGACTAGATGCAAAATATCAAGTAACCTGTCATTGTGAAATGGGAAAACATAAAGTACCAAGGCCAACGTAATGCAATAAAAAAGGCAATACCCCGAGTTCAGTAAATAAGGAATGGATTACCTCAATCGGACACAGTCATAATAGTTAAATATTGCCTGGATACCTTTTGAAGAAGTCCAATAAGAACACTGCATTTGTTACTCTATAGTTGAGAGGAATAAATTGGTCCTCATGGCATAAGTATTGGTTTAGTAGAATAGTCACACAAGCGCTCTAGATTCTGCGCTCAGGAGTATTCAACGTGTCAGAATGATTACAGTGAAAAGTCCTATCATAATTTTTATAAAGAACTCCAACGCCGATGCATGAGTAAGCTGCGTTATTATGGGTACCTCATAACCTCTAACCAAGTGTCGAAATAGCTGGTTATATGCTACTCGTCACGATATTTATTATAGACAAACACTCTTTTAACGAACCTTGTATTTCTATTAATCTCGAATATAGATTAGGACCTTCAAATGGTTATTATGTGCATTTCAAAACGACGACAGCTTCATCAAGCACATCATGCACGGCAAGCAGTACCCCCATTATTGTGGAAGCTGCCTACAGTTTGCCGTTTGTTTCTAAAGATAGTAAATTCATCAAAACTCTTTGAAACTTCTGTTTGTTGCAGCGCAAAAACCTGTGTTCAAAGTTCATAGAGGAGTGGTCGACCTCTCAATTTCGCCCTGGTAGCAGCTCTATCTACTACTACGAGATCCTGCAGTTCAATGTCCATCTTTCAATCGTTCTTGAGGTAGTCTTTTTTTCTCGTTTTCCACCGTTCTGTTGCTACATGAAACATATGTGCACAGAACGGAGAGCTACTCAGACTTCCAAATTCGACTTGTTCAGAAATGAAATAGGTGAGCCTTGGGCAAAATAAAACACGCACTATTGCAATTTCGACACGCGAAAACCCCACCTCCGCCAGAACAAAACGCACTTACAATATTCTTTTGCAACGTGCAAGGTATTTCGCATTGTTTCTTCTTGAGCTTGAAGTCTATCACACAGACAGTTGGTAGTGGCGCACGCGTTCTTCAGAAGCAGCGGGGACGCTTCTGAATTTCAATTTCCCAGAGGCGTAGATTGTCCCTGTCTTTTGTCATTGAAGTGGTTCCCGGACTCAAACTCTGTGTTTTACTCTTTGAAAAAATGGCAGGGCTTGGTTGTTTGATACTTATTCGTATGCTGGCTTTCATTTCCACCAGTCAGCGTGCCCTGTGCACTGGTTGCAGCTGTTTGGAAAACACGTCCGCGTGAAACTTTCTTCGCCCAGCGGGTAAGTGGAAAGGGATGCCGTTGGCAGAAAAGCTATGGTGAGCTTCCTATAGGAACGCTGTCTCGACAACGGAATTTAAATATCAAGATATGCATGTGAACGCATATTATATGAGGCTGTGGTTCTGAAGGGGCGTAGAGATTGATATATATATATATATATATATATATATATATATATATATATATATATATATATATATATATATATATAGTAAGGAAATGAGGGCCTCGTTGAGGAAATACAGAAAGATATGGCAGCAGTATACAACGCCAAAGGAGGCATAGGGGTGTGGTTAGGCTCTTTTCTTTTTAACTACGGTTTAATGAAGTAAACATTTTTTTGTTTTTTAATATACAGAAGAAAGAAAGAAAGAAAAACACGTGCCCAGAGTGGGGACCGAACCCACGCCTTTCGACTACATGTCGAATGCCTTACCAATTCGGCAATCTGGGCGACTGTGTTCTCCTTCACTTTCTGGGCTATTTATATTTACTAGAAGTGTATCTGACGCTTGAGGGTGGTAGCCAGCGCCACTCTGACTACACGGGGAGATGGGGACCTTTTTTTCAACCCCCGGGGCGTGACTCGAGCGTATACAGCCTGTCATGAGCGGGTAACTGGCGGGAAGCCCTCTTATGCTACCTAGGCATCAAGGCTGCCAGAACCGAGACCCTCGCTAGGCTTTCGCAGAATAATATAGTAAGGAAATGAGGGGCTCGTTGAGGAAATACAGAAAGATAGGGCAGCAGTCTACAACGCCAAAGGAGGCATAGGGGTGTGGTTAGGCTCTTTTCTTTTTAACTACGGTTAATGAAGTAAACATTTTTTTTTTGTTTTATATATACAGAAGAAAGAAAGAAAGAAAAACACGCGCCCAGAGTGGGGACCGAACCCACGCCTTTCAATTACATGTCGAATGCCTTACCAATTCGGTAAGACTTCGGTAATTCGGTAATTCGAGACTAGATCGACCCCTCGGTAACCATTTATGCCGAATTGGTAAGGCATTCGACATGTAATCGAAAGGCGTGGGTTCGGTCCCCACTCTAGGCGCGTGTTTTTCTTTCTTTCTTTCTTCTGTATATTAAAAAACAAAAAAATGTTTACTTCATCATTAATCGTAGTTAAAAAGAAAAGAGCCTAACCACACACCACACCCCTATGCCTCCTTTGGCGTTGTAGACTGCTGCCCTATCTTTCTGTATATATATATATATATATATATATATATATATATATATATGGGAAATGAGGGGCTCGCTGAAATAAGATAGGCAATAAAGGTTGGCAGTCAAGAAAACCACGAAAAGCAAAGGGGTGGTTGTGGTGGGTCATAGAAACAGATGAAGAATTTTTATGAGTCAGAAAGAAAGTGGTGAAAGGTGGTTTCTGTCTGAATGAAAAAATTCTTCATGTGTTTTTATGACCCACCACAACCACCCCTTAACTTTCCATATATATATATATGTATATATATATATATATATATATATATATATATATATATATATATTCTGATTCGCTACATGCTTAGCGAGGGCCTCTGTTCTGGCAGTCTTGGTGCCAAAAGTAGCTTAAGAGGGTTCAACGCTGGTCGACCACTCTCGACATGTCGTAGACACTCGAGTCACGGCCCGGGGGTTAAAAAGAAGGTCCCCTTCACCCCGAGTAGTCCTAGTGGCGCTGGCCACCACCCCCAAGTACAGGAAACAAGAAATACCTAACATAACTGCCCAAGAAAGTGGTGGGGGAACAGCCACGCCGGTAGCGTAGTGGTTATCGCACCAGAACGGTATTCTGCAGGTCGTGGGTTCGGATCCCAGCCGGCGGGCATTTTTTCACCACTTTCTTTCTTACTAAAAAAAATCTTCATCTGTTTCTATGACCCACCGCAACCTCCCCTTTCCTTTCCGAGGTTTTCTGGACTGCCAACCCTTATATTCTGTCTTAATTCACCAAGCCCCTCATTTCCCTATATATATATATATATATATATATATATATATATATATATATATATATATATATATATATATATATATATATATATATATATATATATACAGAAAGATAGGGCAGCAGTCTACAACGCCAACACTATATATATATATATATATATATATATATATATATATATATATATAGTAGCCTCGGTAAAGCCGAACGAAACGAAAATCCTCCACCGAACTGGTATCTTTATTTTTGCAGGAACTGCAGCCGAACCCTTCGATACGGTAGTATTTAGGCCCGCTGAAGGCGAACTGGAAGTGAAATTATAAAGGGAGAAATATCTGTCACTGGTTGACGACTAAACGGTTCCTCTACCCGTTGTTGTTCTACGAGTGATTCTATTCTTAACTCTACACGTGATATCAAATTCGTCGGCTCTCACCGACCGTTTCTCTTTACAGCAACCACAAAAATCGCTACTCTATGCATTGTCACAACGGTTTGAAAGGTATGTCAGCCAGTGCTGCAGTGAAAGAGACTAGATCGACCCCCATCTCGGCGGTTTCTTCAGCCTCACCCAACTATTAGCTCCGCCAATTTTTTTCAGAAGCACTAACAAATAAGGGAAATTTTACTGACGTCAAATGAAGCCAAGCAACATCACATAACTCTTTGGCGGACCCATGTTTTGCGGAAGTCTGAACGATGTGCTCGGCATGTAGTCACGAGGCGCTGTGTGTCGCCGCCACGGCGACACAAAAGTCCACGCCCTCCCTTAGCGAAAAGTAATACGTTTGAAATACGTACGAGTACGCTTGAAGTGCACTTCAAATATGCTTTGTATTTGTAAATGTATTTTAAGTGCATTAAAAATTGCATTTTCTCAATTTTTAGTAAATATTGAAAATACATTATTAAAAAGACGGGAAAAATACAGTGCTTTTAAGTACCCTCCAAATAGATTAAAAATGCACTGAACCTCACGAATGTGCGCTTAAGGCATTCAGAATATATTGAAAATGTATTTCTTCCCGCCAAACGATCATGGTGTAAATGCACTGTAAATATTATAAAAATACACTTACCTAACTACATTTAGAGCAGCACTCTGAGTATGCTTTAAAAGTGTGCTGAAGCATGGAAATATACTCCGAATATATTCGAAATACATTTCAAATGCCTTTTACGTTTGTCGAACGAACATGGTAGAAATACACTCTCAATGCATGAAAAATACTTATAGAAAATACATTTTAAATGTATTCATAAAGCTTTGCCGAAATACATTTCGAGTACACTACAGGCGCTGCTTCAGTTGCTGAATTGTAAGATTCACGTAAAGCATATCTTAAGTGCCGGATAAAATACATCTCAAATGAAAAAACGTACTGAGAATTTCTCCTCGATGTTTACTTATAATAAAAGAAACTGAGGGAGATACTCTCAGTTACTGCGCTGTCTAAAGCAGACATAACTCTGCGTATTAGAGAGAAACTCGGCGTACAAATATGTAAGCGGCGGTGTTCCAACGCAATCGGCAAAGAAAGAACATCGAATTCAACGTGTATATATATGTACGAAAACACTTGCACTTTGCCAGCGTTGTTACGACGGTATCGCTGTGGAGGCTTGGAAAATTTTCTTTTTCTGAAAAATATTCGCCTTAGATGGACAACCCTGGCCATGCTTGGGAGGGCGAGCAGCTCGGCGCCTTTCACTGCCGCTCACTACCTCCTCCTCTGTGCCCGGCACCTGCGGCGCGAGCTGAGCGGCGCACCCCGCCTTCACGTTTTGTCTGCCTTCGCTGCGTTTCTTTTGCCTGTCCTCTTTCGGACTCCTCAACGCGCGGTCGTCGGGTGGACGTCTGCTTGGACGGCGCGTTGCAGCGGCGTTGGCCGTCTAGCCAAGGTAAGCACGATATACCGGCTATTTGCGCGTACGGTGTCACACTACAATTAATTGACGTATGTTTGCCTTGCAATCGAAGAGTGCTAATGCCCTTTATAAAATCCGCACGTGGTTGTTAAGCTTACCTCCACCTGCGAGCAAGATTTCCTACCGTAACTACGCCGTGCAAGGGAATGTACTCACAAATCAACGACAGCAAGAAGACGTAAAAAAATGGATTTTAGTGCTTTCCTTTTTGCGCCTAATTTTTAGCTCCGGCCCTGCTGAGTGGACGGGGGACTGTTGCTACGAGTTTCCTTGTAGATCGAGTACTCATTGAGGACTAACACTTGCATTAAACACATAACCGCCAGGAACGTTTTTAGCACAGCCTGTTCACAGAAAGTCCGCCGTCCATGTTTACGCGCTTAAGAAATTTGCGAAGTGTATCCAGGGACACAGCTTTCTTTTGTTTTCTGTTCGCAGCAGCCGCTCACAGCTGCGCATGTTCACAGCAGCCGCCGTACGGGGAAGGAAGCCAGTTTGTGGCATACATTCATCCGACTAATGCGCGTGGCCGGGCCATACGGCGGGAATCCGAGCAGCCTTCGCGATTTTTGTCGGTCGCATGTCGCCGTTCTGTCAACTAAAGCCATGAAAGAGTTTATGCCGTCTGTTTCGAAGTGACCAAAAGTGTTAAAAGCGACCCACGTAATTTTTGGTGCATGTGGCAGTAGCGAAGGTGCTTCATGCCCAGGGACTACAAATTATTTTTCCATCTAAGACAAACTGTATGAGAGTAGCCGCTAAGTTACAATCAGTTTCTGTTCCTATCGCCACCCAGAACCAAGAACCAGCAAAGGAAGGAAGGAGAAGGAATGCGGGTGGGGAGGGGGACTTCGAGGCAGGCAACCAGTTCCCTGCGCGAGACCCCTCGGTTCCCGGAACGGGTCCCCCGGGCGGGTTCGTCTCTTTTTGTTCCTTGGATTGCTCCCCCCAAAACTTCGCGAAACTTCAGGACGTTGGCCCCTTCCTCTTTTGTGTTTCCTTGCAACTTTTTCCCTCCTTGCTGTATTCATTTCGTAGCGCATTCACGAACACGTGTACGCGTTCCGAGAGGCCCTTCGGCCGCTCGTGAGTAACAGACACGCGGAACCCGACGCGCTAACGCTGGACCACGCCACCGGAGAATTTCAGAAATGTGCCCAAAGGCACCGAAAACAGCATGGGCAGCTTGGCGGTTGTGTGTGTTTAGAAGCCTCAATTTCCCATTTGCGTCTAAAGGGTGTACTTAAACGAGTTTCTTTTAGGTGTCACGAGTATTTATGAAGCAACTATTTTTACTTGATGGTCCCTGAAGCTAACAGGTGTTTATATTTTTTTGTATGTTAAAGACGCGAGCATTTACAATTATTTTCTGCGTTGCTCCCGAATTAAATGATGACGTTGTCTGTGTACAGCAAAAAGTATAAAATTACCTGCTGGTGATGTGCGGCGGAGAGCAAAAAAATTACATGTGTGTGCAAGCACAAATACACGTGTTCTGGCGTTGCTTGTTTTAATTGCTTCGGTTAGGTGCCTACGATATAAGAGCTTGTTATTTTAAGGACAGCGTGAAATTTTTCTTGTTTTTTGAAATAACCTTACTTTGCCGTTCCTTTGAAAGCATTGTTGAGTGCACACGCCAATTTAATGACATTTATGTAAGCTTTCTACTGCAATCCTGCCCATGCATTTTTAAATTGTTTCGCTGCGCACTATTTTTTTAGAACGTAATCTCCGAAGAAGGTGACGCCGAAATATGGAACACATAACAATAATTGTAGTTAATAAGATTACTGCCTATCTTATTTTATTAGCGTCCTGGGAGGTCACAGACCAGTTTTGTCCTAGTTAATTGGAAAACTAGAATTCCCACCGTTTCAAGTTAACTCAAGCGCCTAAGAAAGAGAAGTAGTAGCATAACTCTAAGAACTCTGTTGCATGTTTGGTAACGTTGTTATCTTAGCTCTGTCTTTTTTTTTTTTTCTAATTTTCGCTAATTTTTATCCCTAGACAATTTCCAAACATAAGCCTCCCCTCCCCCCCCCCCTTCCCGGCCACCATTCTTTCTTAAAAATGGTATTGAAGATCCGATGCCGCATGACAATATAAACTATGCTTACCATTACATAAATTGCCTTACGTCCTTCAAAGGGGCATTGTTTTCACGGCGGGTTTTTTTTTTTTTTTTTTCTCAAGGAGAAACTAAAAAATCCTTGCTCGTGAGGGACGTTGGCATGGCTAGAGAAAAGGCCTGATTGATTTGACATTTATTTGCCTCTAAAAAAAAGTGTTTCACTAATATTTTCCCATTTTCTTTTCACTGCAGCTGCTGGTGAAATTTCCAGCGTGGAGAATCCGAAGTACGAAGACTCTGACGCACAACGCTTCATCTGCGCTGGCTACCGAGGTGGCTGAAAGGCATTCATTCCTGCTACTTAGTAATGGCGAAATTGGCCACTCGACTGAGGTGTACAATAAACAACTTTCAAACTGCCAATTTGTGCGCATACATGCTGTTCTTTTCAGTCATTTGCTGGCCCGCATTCCGAGCATGGCCGGTTTACATTTTCACAATGGAGCATATTTTTAGCCTAGTGCCTATTAAACTTTTTGAAACCACACTAATGTAGTTTCTAGTTGAACGTTAACAATTCCACCTAAGACACATTGCCATGGTATCTCTCAATGTATTTAGGTTTTATTTAGTATACACTAGTAACGCATTTTGAGTATATTTGAAGCAGTATTTTCTGTGCATTTAAAATGCATTACTAATACATTTTGCACGTATTTAAAATTACATTTTATGAGCATTTTTAATGCATTTAAAATGCATTAAATATATATTTTTCATGCACTGCTTACGTATTTTTGAGGTACATTTTAAATACATTGTAAATGTATTCGAAATGCATTTGGAATGCGGACAAAATAATGCAGAATAAATACAAAGTTAATATATGTATTAAATGCATTCAAAATACATTCAAAATACGGCATCTTTTCGCTAAGGGCTGACGTCATAGCTAAGCAATGGTTGGCTACTAATAAAGAAATCTATTGTCTCTCTCTCTCCGGACCCCTATTTTTGCCGTTACTTAACCCGAACAGGAGCCGTTATGTTTTCAACCCGCAGATCCTGAACCAGAACCGGACCAAAAAAATAAATGAGGTTACAGGTTCCCGACGAGACGGTCCTCACACACTTTGTTATGGGGAAAGCTCTCTTAGTAGGACCAATGGCATACTTTCACAAAAAAATAAGGCCTCCCATAGACCGCTTCCTCGACCGAAAAGTTCTGATTAGATGCCCGGCACACGGCTCCTTGATAAGAACTGTGGACACACTGCGTGTGCGTGGCACCGGGCTTCCATTGCGTGAAAACGGTTGTAGAGAATCGCCAAAAAGAAATGGTTGTATATAAGCCAGTACACGAATCGACCGTTATTGCGAACCTCAGATTAACAATTTTTTCAGATTAACGAACATTCTGGAAATCCCCTACCAAATGTTCATTAATTTCTATGTAAAAATATTTCACTTCTACCAATTTCATAACGCAGATTCTTTCAGAATAACGTATCGAATATTATCATCATCGTATAAAACAGCACTTCAAAATAACGTATTCCGAGTGTACGAACTTACTCGTGTTGGTGTGAACGACGACTAATGGTGGATATGTAATACTATCATCATCAGCATACTAAATGCGCGTTAACTCTATCGCTATCGCCTACGCTTGGGAGGTTTCGCCTCCATGCTAGCCAGTGGAGATGACAAGATGAGTGAAGGATATAATGCATGGAATGAAGTCGCCGAAACGCTCGGCGTGGACGCGGCAGTCACCTGCAGTGCGACGATGAAGCATGCACGTCTGCTGAACTGACGACTGAAGACATCGTCAATACCGTTCATCGCGATGACGCAACCAGCGACAAGACGACGACGACGCTGAGAGAGGGCCCGCAAGCCAGGCGAAGAAGCCGCGTCTAACGCCGATGTTTTGCAGTGCGTAGCAAAAATGCGCACTTTTCTGAGCAGGTCCACCAATGCCACCGAGGCAGTGCACAAGAACGTGGACAGCTTCGAATCGTTCGTCTTGCAGTAGTTGAGTGGCACACGTCAGGCAAAGATCCATGATTTCTTCAAGTAAACGTGCATCCAGCCCCGCGTTAGAGGTTCACGCGATTGTGCACGTGTTCCCAGTAAAGGTAGGTGGATGCTTTTGATTTAGATATCTGGTAGATGGTTTTACATAGTGCGCGAAAATTGTGGCATGGGTTCGTTATTTGTTTGCAATTTGGATCTACTATCGATTGGACGCATTTCTAGTGAAGGCTGGAAGCACTTTTAGCTTTCGCTTTTCTTTCAACTTTCTTAAGGAAGGGATGGTAAATTTCTGATAATGCGCGGTCACTATCATTCGGCGCATTGCTCCCTTCACGCGCGGTCAACTTCGTGATCTTTTTCTCCCAAGCCCTCTTCCGGCCTCCGCGCCCCTGTTGTGCTAATAAAAAACTCTCTCGATCACTCTCACACGCATCTCAACTCCAGAGCAATCACATCACTATCAGCGCTTCCTACGTGGTCGCAACATGGGAAGAGAAGAAGGGAAGAACTGATATGTTGTTGCCGGTCGCGCATGCGGACTGCAAGGTTGAGCAAGACACACTTCCTTCATCCTGCAGAAAATACAAAACTCCCAGTTTGCATTTCTCTCCCTGCGAAGATTGCCGCCCTAAGCAACGGCGAAGATCGACACCCCAAACGTGCTTCCTTTTTTGCGTTTACTAAAGTGCTCAGAAATGTCTCTCGCACACCTCCAACGTGTAAATACTTAACGAGTGTTATCCGCGGGACAGGTTCTATGGCTAAGCCACTGGCACTCATGCATGTTCGATCATCGCCTGCGGCGGCCGTTTTCTGTCCACGACGAAAAACGAGAACTTCTATGTGTCGATATTCCCAGGGGGTCGAAAAGTTTCTTCCACCATGCATGATACAATGCGAGGCACAGGCATTGCCTCACAGCATCAAACGCGCTTGTATGTTTTACAGGTGTGTTTACTCGGTAAAAGCAAAAGAAATGCCTATAACTTGGTTATGAATTATTCGCACAGAGTTTATACACGAATAGTTTCTCATATTTTTTCCTGCCCTCAGCAATCAACTCAGCGCAAAACGAAGACGTAGTTTTCTCTAGACGTTTCTTCATAGCCTACTTTTGACATAACCATGCTTGTCATCTCTGCGAAATTGGCAAGAAGGCTGCTGCCTAAGATAATCGTTAGTTTCTTAGGATGTGTAGGGCAGACAAGTTTGTACGGGCGTTTTTCGTCTTACGTCAAAGTAGATCCAGCTAACAAGATAATATTTTGGGCCCTGTAGCCACTAATTTACACGATTAATGGAGCATGTATTTGAAGTCTGCGATAAAGAACCATCTCGGGCTTGATTTCTGAAGATTTGGAAAAAATTTCAGAAAGGACTTTCTTATACTGGTTTTGAATGCAGCAGTAAGCACCCCCCCCCCTCCCTCCTTCCCCCTTACCTGCAATTCTACGCATTTTAAGAATTCAACCATACTTTTTTCTATATGGACTATAAAGGGCACAAAATATAGGTTGAGGGATAAATATTACTAAAAAATGTAAACTTCCGTAAGTGTTTCAAAAAAAAGAACAGGTTTGTGCATTTCGGCAATTTTGGAAAGTGTCACGCTTGTAATATTTATTAGAAAAAATTCTCTCACAAGCTAAAAAAGCATTACTAATTTACAAGTATTAAAAGACCCAGCAAAAAAATTTATGCTGATAGCTGTAATATTTTGTCTTCTGTAGTAGAAGAAACTTCAAATTTCATGCGATTTGTCCAATGCGGATGGGGCTGGATTCGGCTGTGCTTTCTCTAGAAAGAGAAATCTTTTCCCTGCAGAAAAATTTTACATGTAACTGCGTGCGGAAAATGAGCTATATGTGAAATTTTTCACCAAAGTAAAGGTGACCAGACACACCTGCCCCATCTCCCGTTTAAGTTCACAAACCTGTCCACCAGCTGGGCGAGAGAGCTGGGCGAGAAATTGGCTGGTGAAGCACCATTCCTTCCTGTGCTTCCCGTGCTACTTGCCTCAATTGCTGAAAATTGGCGCTCAAATAGCGCCACTGGTATGGTGCCAAAGCAGCATTTTAACTTTTTGTTAGTATGTAGTTATGTAGTTTTTGTTGTCCCTCTAAATTACTCAACATTTTCTATACTACGGTAATAATTCATCGAACTGGTTCGCGGACCGGTATTTTTTCAGCTCGATATATGTGTATTGCAAACGAGAAGACGAACGGGTAAGGAACGTCAAGTTTGCTTTGCGTTTCGGCCTGCGGCAAGCCTTCGTCAGGAGGCCTGCCTTCTAGATATCACAATCTTTGCTCAGTAAAACCGCTGTTACATGGTGGTAAGCGAACTGTCAGGGACAATTTAAACGCGATCACAAAACTATTAACCAGAATACAGATATAGCGCGGTTTCTTTAGCTTCAAGTCAAGTTGACGCGCGCCTTAATTGCAGTAACAAATTTGGTAAATGGTTTTCCAAGTATAACATCAGCGTACCCTTATCAGACCTCTGCGAATAGCATTTTTCAATTTGGTGTGTTGTGGTTCACATTTTTTGTTCCCATTTCATTGGTGCATCACCGTAATAGTACCGAACTCCAAGATGACATGGTAGCGTGGTAGGCTAGCGGCTTTCAGGGAAGGTGCCTCCGTTTTGACAACGTGGAGGCACTAGCCAAACATAATTTATTTATTACACGGTTAGTAGAGAAAATAGATGATACACGGAGCACCCCACTGGTGTTCTTACGACATTTCTATTCGAACAGGGCATAGAAATGTTCTCCAAGGCGGGCCAGTACTCACTCCCCTCTCCCCGATGCTTGCTTTGACCATTGACTTTATAGTCCTAAATGCAACGCTCAGAAGAGGCGACGACACGTAAGAGTCAAACACGCACTAGCAAAAGCATCCTCGAATAACCGTAGAGGCGATGGCCCCGACGCCAACCACCCTTAGAGGCCGCTGCGGTAAGTACCTGCATGCTCAATAGTGTTCGGGCCGTACCGCAGCCTTGGTGTCGCAGAAGCGTGCACTGACTTCCTCGGTTCAGCGCTAGGTGCCCTTGACCTCGCATGACTAGTGTTCTGCATATAAGCGCTATTGCACGTCCGTTGTGCCCTGTTTTACCTTGCACGCCGCGTCAACACACACATACCAGGGTTGATACGTAGCACCACATAAGTTTCTTAACTCGAGATAAAAGCCCCATGTATTGTTTGGTAACCCGCATCGGAAGTAAATACTTACCATGGAAGGCAAAATTTTTATGTGTACCAGATTCGGGCTAAGCTGATGACTTACATCTTAGGGCTTGTTGCCGATAGGACTGTCCATGCAAACTCACAGCGCTGTCCTGACTCGTCTTTTATGCGTCTGGGTTTACGGCGCCGTTTTGTTTTTGTTGTGGGTTTTTTTCCATTATGGGCCAAACTTTATAGTTCCCCCGCATTCCTTTTAACTTTTCAGAAATCGATTATGCGAGCGTATCCTCTCTCAATGTTTCAAAATACTTTATGCAGAAATTTTGCCATCCTAGGGACTTGAACAATTTAGTTTCTCACTTTCGAAGGCACGCGTTCAATACTGGTGTGTTCTTGCAGACCTTGTCTGCCTCTGAAACCACTCCGCTCAAAAACGAAGAGCAATTGAACTTCTAAATACAACAAATCGAATTTGTTGAACAAAAAATATCGACACAACGGAGAAAGCCGAAACGCCTTTTCGGTGTTCGAGATCACGTCGCTGAATCATTCTTTGAATTTTTTAAAAAATTGATCGAATCCTCAGCGTCCAGGGCAGAATAAGATATTGTTGGCGTACACGGCCACAGTCTCATTTTTAGTAAAATAAATCTCCAAAATAACAAATAGGCGGTGCCACGACCTAAGGAAGTCCACGTAGGTTTTTTTATCGACCTGTTTTATTCGTTATAACTTTTAGGTTTATTTCCAGAGTTTCCCTTACAATAGTTAATATTTTAAAATCCTAACTTCTCATTACTTCCTTTGGGCGACTAGTGCTTGTTTCATCCAGCTAAAATTTAATGTCCAGGCATCTCTTGTTTTGGCCTTCAAAACAACAGTCGAACACAGAAAGACCAGTGTTAGGGAAGTGCTATGGCTTCTGCGCTGCGTCGACGTTGTCACTGGTTTGTCCGCGCAGCTCAAGCGTGGTCACAACGTTGCTCAGTGCACTCTTATTAAAGCGAAGCTTGCTTGGTCCTACAGATGGCGGTGTCGTTAGCTAAAACGAACTGCAGGAAAACCAACAGAGAGTACATGATGATGATGATAACGTCGAATATGTTACAAGAGACTAAAGGTTCCCGTGGATGTAATCTAGCGTGTGTCCTTTGTGTTATGAAGCCGACGTCTATCCGATTGCGCCATTTCAGCACAGTCGAAGGAGTTTGGAATTTAAAGCGGATTTGAACGCTCCACTTTCAACTGCGACAATGGGGGGCGCGGGAACTCAGCGCTCACGTTAGGGATTCATTTTCTCGCGTCAGAGTCTGGACTTTTACATCCAGGCCATGTGTACTTTGATCGTTGACGATTCACCATTTGGTTCTGGCCCGCAAGAAAGCTGTGCGTTCCAACCGTTGTCTTCGTTAGACAGAGGTGATTTGAATTTTTGACAGTAGCGCACATGCCAGCTGATTGCGCACAAACCCATACAGGAAGTTGGGCCCCTTTATTATGCTACGATTTTCAAGTTGCTCCCAACCGATCTGAGTGGGAAAAAATTGCGAACGTTTCCTTCTCCCCCTTTCCGGTCCCTTCATGACGCACCATTTGTAAGCAGTGTGTTCGATGTTGATTCACTATCAGCTGATGATGGATATTGAGAGGTTGTAGACTGCACACTTGCCCGTGATATCTGTGTAGAAAACTGTCTATTCCTTTAAATAGGAGCGCTATTTATCAAATTTGCCACTCTTTGTTAAACTCTCTGGTGGTTTTATTCTGATCTTCCCTTTCACAAAAAACACCGAAAAGATTATCTCCCGAGGCAGCAAAACAGTACACGAGCTTTCTCATGACTCCACCTCGGTAGCCGAAGGGCTACAAACATGTGCTGCAAAACGACCAGGCATGAGCTGAGTCCCAAACACGTGGATATTTTTCCTATGCAAGCAAAAAAAAAAAGTTTGAAAGGAATATGCGGATGTTTTTTGTTCACAGCATCGAGTTATAATTCATGCATATGGCCTAGGGCTACGTCTTCAGTTATTCACAAAAATAGTTAGAAACAACCCCAAAACATCGTCCCTGAAATTCTTATCTGACGAACAAAAACGCTCACTCCAATGTATTTGTCGCTTGTTTCGTCGTTTTCGGCTTCAAAGTAGGCAGAAAAATAAGATCTAACTAGCTTGAACCTCTACGTTGTTGAGTAAAGTTAGACGAAATATTTTAATTTCGTGTTTCCGGCCGCGGCGAGAAATGTCCAATTTTCATGAATGATGTTCGGTGCTAATGCCTCCTATTGAGCGCCAGTTTAGATGGCGATGACGAGCACAAAAAGAAGCCCCGTACCTGTCCGTCTGAACTCAGTAGCCCGGTGTGCATCATTGTCATTCTTTACTGTGAAACAGTACACCTCTACGCGCCAAGAAAATTTTTGTATCCGCTCAGTGGAAAACTAACAGAATAAAAGAGAAATTACTCCACCGCCAAGAATCTAAGCACGAGAAAAATAGAGAAACGGAGCGAGAGCCCATCGTCTTGCCGACTAAGCTATGCCTACACGAGGAGTCTGGGAGACATATAGTGTACTCAACGAGCATAGCGGCGGGTCTACAAACTGCGGTCATTCAAAGCCTTCGTCTGAAGTGCAAACCACATAATGTATGGTAACGGACTTCGCGTGCTTTGGATTAGCGGTTACCGGACCAGCGTCTGGAGGAAGTGTCAGGGCCTTGGCGGCCATCTATGGAACAAAAGTTAGGGGGAGGATGTGAGAGAGCCATGCCGCGCATGGAGCGCCCTTTATAACCCTTCACCAGGCAGTCTTCTGCGTCTTCTTTCTCCGTCGCTGCTGCGTACGGACGCCGCCCCCAAGAAAGCCAGAAACAGCTGCCAGAGTCTCTGCTTTCACTCTTTGTAGAGCTACGTGTAGGAATTCAAGTGAAGTAACACAGGTAATTGTTGTGGGTGTCGTTTACAGCTCCGCAGTCCAACAGCCATTTTTTTTTTGTTCTTCTGCGGAGATCGCCCAAGAAAGAATAAGTGCGCTACTTTCATTCGACGGAAGTTCATGCATGAAGTAAAGGAGTAAACATAATTTGATAAGGAGTTTATATTGGTAGATTTAGAAAAGGCGCACAAAAGTTGGCAAGAAAGTGTTGGGCCCCTAACTGACGCAGGTGGAGAATATATATTTTCGTAGAATACATGTTTTAAATTAGACACCACATTTATTCTTGACCGATAAAGATCGGACTATGAAGTAATGATCGCCAGGCCAATTATAGACGGGATTGGCGTATAACAATAGTGCAAGTTCGAGCAGTCGACAGTCCGCATTCATACCCGCAGTAAATTAATGAACACCTTGAAAAAAAAATTTCGAATGTGCTAATTCTCAACACCCAGCACGCGATTTGTCAAATGTGCCTTTTTTTAAACAGCTGATATGCATTGGGTGCACCCCCCTCGGTGGCTCAGTGGCTAAGGGGTCCTGCTGCTGGGGATAAGCACGCCAGTTTGAAACCCGCCATGGTGGCCGGTTTTCTGATGGAGGCACAAAGAGAGAAACGCCGGTGCGTCGCAATTTCGGGGAATGTTAAACATCACCAGGTGGTCGAAATTAATCGGCAGCCCTCCACTACGCCACGCCTCATAGCGCAGTCGTGACTTCGGCGTGTTAAATACCACAATCAATAAATGCCTTGGGTGCAATGACATCGGGACAGTGACATTTGACTCTGCTAGTTCGATTTGATGGAAAACATCTGTGAAGATTTACGGCTGGTTTAGGTCGAGTTGTCTACTCGCATTTGACTACCTTTCTGCTCCTAATAAACTTGATAACCAAAGCTTTTACCATGCTCTCTTAGCGAACGCATTGCGCGTGTGTGACCGATGAACTTGTCTGATAGAATTTTGCTGACCGCCAATGCACCTATAGAAATAGCCATCAAACCGTCAATAGAAATTCAGTTATTTTGTTTTTCTATTGGTTTCTTAGTCAAAGTTTTTGTACATCTTGTTATTGCCTCAAATCAATCTCCACGTGGAATCTAACGCTGTCCAAAACACATTTTGTTGCTCAATATATTAGCAAAGAACACAAATAAGCGTGACTCCACCTTTCATATATTTTAGGCTGGCGAGCACGTGTTCTATTCGTTTAATGTATCTGGTCAGAGCGGGAGAAGCAATTACTCCGCCATCATTCCTTCAACCCTTTTAATCAGACATAAATTGGAGAAGGCCCCTTTTTTGTCAACTTCCGCACAGTGTCGGCACGCCACGGTCGCCAAGCCTTCGTGCTTTTCCCGGGAGAATTATTGTTGAACAAAATATGGGAGGCGTTACATGGACACCTTATCACTTGTTTCTTACATTCTGAGTTTTTTTGCTGCATGCGAGACAAGAAGTAACGCACTGAGCTTGCACAACAAAGTATTAAAATGAAGAGAGCTCACCTGTTCCCTTTCAAAGCAATCTGGGTCGCATATCAGTGTGTTTGAACTTTACCCTAATACCATTCCAAGTGCCTTTCAAACCGTGGATACGGCATGATACATTCACTCAAAAAATCATTTTATGACGCTGAACGAAATGAGCACGCTTGAAGATTTTACCTTATGTTTTTATTTATGCTGTACTGCATCTGCCCTCCCTCGGAACAGTGGTTTTCGTATATTTTGAGAATCTACTGCTGCTCCGGATACCAAATTCCAGGGTTCCTTGTGCAAGGAAAAGTTAATTTTACGATTTTTTTCAGAGTTGTGCGATGCATTGGTATATCTGTATTTAATCCGCACTATGAGCCGGCAGGCACGCTCCGATCGGCTGAGATTAAAGGAACGCAAAGCAAAGCTACGCCAATCAAGGCTGTATATTTAAAACATTTTTATAAAACAAGAGCCTTATATTTCCTCAGTGAAAGTGAATGGGGTTAGCGAAGCAATCTTTTTTATCTTTCTTTAGCAATGGAAACCCTGAGATGCGCTTTTGCGACTTCTGCTAATGGCATATTGCAGTAGAAAACGGCACATCAAAGACTTCCTCGAGGAATCAACGAGGGCCCTGCCGCAGTGGTGCGCCCTCTATTAGATAGTTGGGTTTTTAGCCGCTCCTCCAAGTACTTCGTAATGCTTTTCGCATGCTTTCTTCCGTAATTGTTGAGGAAAACATTATTATTATTGGCCTTGAGCTCAACTTTGGGAACCTGTTGTTCACATTGAGTTCTTTGCTACAACCAACTGTAAATTACGTTTTTTTTTTCCTTTCCAGAATAGGTGCCCCTTTCCTATGGCGTGAGCAGTACAATTTCTTCCCGAGACGGAAACATCAGACAGAACACGCCGCTGTTCGCCACCGACAGTGTTCTGAGTTATACGACAAATGGGCGCTTGTGAAATAAGCTCGCCTCGATGTAACAGTCTTATGCTACCGAGAAGCCCTCGGGTTATCAAATACAGCCTTTGGGGTTCTGACAGTCACTACAGCAAAAAAGAGTTTACTTGAAGCATGCAGACGTAACCAAAAAATTCTACTGTGCTTGAACATTCTCGCCTGCAAAGAGAGAAATGGTAGCCTAGATTACAGTTCTAACAAGCAACAATGAAACAACACCCTTCGCAACATTTCCCCAGAGTGGCAAAAGGTGTCAGGACAAATACCATGCACGCCTCCACGTCCATAGCCGACTAGGCGGCGACAGGTACAGTGCAGCTAGTCGGATCACCGAGAAAAGCGCGGAAAACACGTTAAGGTAGCTAATGTTGCCGGCAGAAGACCCAGTGCACGGTTAACACCGAGTACATGGAGGAGAAATAAAGGCCAGAAGCTACACCTCTTTACACTGTCCTTTGGCACCTACTTTGTGGTGCGGGACAAACAAAAAACGCCTTTCCAAGCACCTGCGATTCAATGGTAGCCGCGACCATTACGTCGTCGTGATCAATGGTGAATAGTCGAGCAAGCACGAAGACACGAAGATACAAAAAAAACGTAACGCGGAAGGCTGTTCTGTTCGTTAATGTTGTCCCCTAACGGCAGGAAGTGAACGAAATGGGGCAACGACAAATTTTAGTGCACTCAGGAGCCTTTCCAGATGAAACTAAGAGTGCGCATAGCAAAATTTCTTGTTTATGCATATGGCCAGCCATAGCAATATGAATAGAGCGTCAGAAACAAATACTCCCTCATAATATGTTAATGGCGGGGCAGTGCGTTATATTTTTCTTCTTGTTTTAACGAAATGTCGTTCATTCTCCCACAACTAGAAGTAGTTAATCACTATGCACATGTCTCGCAAAATATTAGGTAAGCCTGCGTTTTCATTGTAAGAATAAAGGAGTATGGCAGCTCTCCCAGAAGGGCTGCTGAAGTCGGGTTTTCGCGGCAATTTTTAAATTACGGTAACTTGGCACTTCTTGACAACAGAAATGTTTTCGCCGCGGAAGAATAGGTGTAAACTAGTCCCTTCGAAGTCAAGAATGCATAGAAGCGTGTATAAACACTTAAAATTACTTAATACTGCCCTGCAAAATCCAGAGTCCCTCTGACGAATTTTAAAAGCATGCGGCGACTGTTTTCTTTTCGTCCCTAAACTTGCGTGTTTGCAAAATTATTCTCTCTTCCCTAGACCAATACGTAACAAAATTTCCATTCCATTTCTCTGACTCATCGCCAGGAAAGCCCCCCATGTAAACAGACGACATAGATGCATGATAAGAGAGGCAAACATTTCTTTCTCTGAAATTGAACATGTTGCAACCTAACAATAATATTTACTTACACAGTCAGCGTGTCTTGGTGTATCGAGTGCCACGCCAGTTGTTGTTTCTTGTGTTTGTTTGCGCCATTTGTATAACTTTTGTGGCGATTTATTCAATCAATTAGCCGAAAGTACCATCTTTCTTGTTTCTTGTATTGCCCGATGTCTTTCTTTCTTGGGCCACGCACTTTAGTATAATATGAATCACCAACATTCCCAGGCATCCATTCGTCCTTCTAATCTGTTACATCTTTGCAAAGCAAAACTCTAGTTTGTATGTATCAGCTTCCAAGCAGCGAACGGAGGCTACGAAATTTATATTGTGGAAAGCCAAGACTTGCCTTTTTTTTTCACTTATCAGCTTGCACACTGCAACTCCTCTTTCTGAAGGATGTTGCATCGCTCTTGGGAAAGCAAAGAAAATTTGGCCAAAAAAGAATTACTCTTCTGCCTTAAACCCAGCTGTCTTCGGCGGGAGCGACTTGCTTTTCGTTGCGGCGTACTCGCGCTGCCGTAATGACATATTACTCCTATCCTGCCACTCTCTCGGCGGCTATATTTGCCTCCATTTTTATAAGTTCAGCACGGCTTCGCCGCTCATCTCAGTGAGAGGCACACATGCTATCTTGTATTATAAAACGCCGAACTATTTTATTAAAATGGCTGAAACGTTACGAAAGGCCTTTCCCGACCCTTGTTGTTTATAACACTTTGTCAACATTTCGTCGGCTGCGTGCATTTTAGTAAAATCGTTGCTTTGTTTGCTGAAACACAATGAGCCTCGTCTATGCGTATAGGTGATTTAGTCCATTGCAATTTTAGGCAAAAAGGACTAAACGTTCATCCTTTGGGGGGGACTAGCCGTTTTTGCCACAATGATTAGTCCTTTGGGGACTAAATGTAAGTGGACTAACGATTAGTCCGCCAGCCGGTTGGTCCGTTCCGATACTCCTCAAGGACGATCTGCTGACAGTCGCAGAAAAAATAGGTACTTAGTAGCAGGGATCGAACCACCGACGCCCGCAATTAAACACAAGGAGCCGGTTGCGCTACCACTACACTACGCCGTTTTCCCCTTTGTTTCCAGACAAACACCGCTGTCACAAACGTAATACATAACAACAAAACAAAACCATTGCACTATCAAAGTGTAGTATATGTTCTTATCAGCTTTCACTACACCACGCCGCCGGACGGATGCTCTGGTATACAATATTTAAGTGCATAGCGTGTAGTGCTGTGCGAGGTGATGGATTCATTGGAACTGGTGCCGGAGTTTCTATCTGTTGAAGCGACCGTGACCGCGATTTGAGCTTTGCGCTTAGCACTTTTTAAACTTTAGGAACTATTGCTTAGTTCGATTTGAAGTACAGCCCAACAATCATAGTTTTTTTTCTCGTAAACAGCAATCAACACGTCGCCTAGTTGAGATAGATGGCTGGGTAATTGGACGACCCACTTGTTTCCGCCAAAACTAGCGCAAACTAAGTGAATTCTTATTGTTCGGAACAAATGTTAAGTGCTCTAGGTATCGTGTGCGAAAGCGTTCGTCTGTGTGAGTTTCAGAATAGGGAAAACAGACCATATTTTTCTGCATCGGCGAAACCAAATTCGGTGTTTCTTAGCCTGAATTCTTCAAGTTGGCGTTGCTAGACCATCGGGACTCTGAAATGCAACCGGGGTTTACACCCGTTGCAGCATTGGCATAGCTTTGGTGCACGAGGCAGTTATGTACCGAGTGTAGAAGATAAATTCAAGACGCTTACCTGCAGCGAGCATTTTTGTTTCGCAGTTGTTGTCAACAGCAACTAGTGTGTTTTTTTTCTCGTCTGTTAAACATATACACATTCATTACGCTTGGGGATCAATGTTTGCTATTGCCACTAATATTTGTGTTATTGTTGACGATCTTGAAATCCTTCATTGGCCGCTATTACCTCGCCCAAATCGTATGCAACATAGCGCCTCAACATAACGTCTTCGAGAAGCGTCTGTCGATCGCGCTTCGCCGCTCCTTGCCATTACCCGCCGCTCAATTAATGCTGGGCGCTTTTATTTTAATTAACATCGATATTTTCTCCCGTGGCACCATGTAAAGGACCCCCTGACTCCAATGAATTGTGTTTTGGAAATCTGAAGCGGTCCACAGACATATGCGCTAGACGGCACCGATGACGCCATTACAGGGGATTAACTACGCAGCAAAGAGACTAAATGCATGCGTTTCGTCTTCCCGTTACTTCTTGTAGATCAATTCGGCGACGAACAATTATTCCACATTTGTGCACAGGGCACGCACTCGGCTACACCTACTCCCCTGTTGCCCGATGAACTGTTACCCGCGAAGACTAACACCTGTATTTTAGTCCCTATTTTAGTCCTGTTTGCCTAAGAGTGTGTGCTACGTCACTTGCCCTTGCCTCGATTAAGTCTAGAGTATATTATTCTCTGACGAAAAATTCCATTACCGATATGATGGTTGGACTGCTAGCGAGATCTCTATCACGTGTTGAATTACACGCTTGGGCAGCGCAACATATAAAAACATCGTAGTAAACGTTTCGGAGCAAAGTTTATTTTGTGTGAATAAAATCTTACTTTTTAGAAGGAGTCTTTTTGACTTTGAGATGTGTTTTGCTTTGCAACGTTGATACACATTTGCGACTCTATATATTTTTATATATTTTTTTTGTGGTGCCGCTTCAGAAGGATAGAACTGGGAGCAACAGTCCTGAAACTATTTGTTGGCTCTTACCTCCAGCACTAGATCAAACGTCAGTGATAAACGATAGCGCGTGCTTCTGCTTTTTCTGCCCATGTTTCGCGCTGTAAGATTTCTGACAATTTTAAAGGTACACTTCTGAAGTCCTCTACACAGCATGAGGACTTAAGGAACGGAAAACAATTGCAAGCGAGCTATCAAATCAATTTTCCTAACGAGATGCCCTTCCAAAACTTTTTGATGACAATCGCTGTCACCCTATCAGGTTGTTCTTTTAACAGAAAAGCTTACTTCAAAACCGAATTGCTATCCTAAAACACCGGTAACTCTTTTGTATAGAGACAATATCGGCTTGTTTAAAAAACGTGAATTTTACGAACAGTCGTAGCAACACCATTTGATTCAATGGCGAAAAAGACTCTTAAAATAAGGACATTAAATGTTTCGAAGAGTTGCTCCGTCAACAAATATTACGAATAATGGTGGTTTTCTGTAGTACAACATGACCATGGTTGTATAAAATATGTTTCTTCAGTTCCGAGAGAGGTGAGATCATTCGCACTTTTCGCACAAAAAATGTACCTTCGAGAGGCCTATGATAAGTTTCGGTAGAGCTGTTGCCACAACTAGGAATTGGGCGACAAGTCAAGAACACCAACATAAAATTAAAAAAACCTCACAGAACAGTTTTATAATGTTCGATACAATGTATTTTCCGAGAATATTACGTATATAAGGCGTGAAAATGACCCGAAGAGATGAAAAGGCCGCATATAGTAGTAGTGTACAAAATGGCCATGCTGCAATATCCCACTTTGCACGACCCGTAAAACAATGACTATTTCAAAAGGCCGTAATGTTCTGACACTTTTGACACACTGCCTTTTTTTTATAAAACTAAGTGGCGCAATGACATGACTTTGTCGTTTTCCTACAACAATCCAGTGTATTATTTGCCTTCAAGTCAACTAGTCAGTAAAACAAACCACTTCTGTTTAATCAATCGAAACTATGCGAGAGATACATTGTATCGGCCCATCCAATTTCACCGCATGCCGTTCTTTCTTGAAGTTTTACCGAAAGAGTGTCCGTTTTTTAGTTCGTTGAGCATGAGTCACCCTTCAATCCGTCCTGTTTCGCAGAAACAGCAACCAGGAGCGATAAGAAAATCTCAGTGTGTGTTTCTTCGTAATCTCGTATATACAAACAACATTTAGCAGCCTTTAATTATTGAGATACGACAGACCACTTTAAAATTAGCGCATCACTCCGGCCCTGCGAAAGTGTCTGGCAGTACAGCTTTTTTACACACGACCACCGGGAAAGAATCAGGCGGGAGGGGAAACGGCGCTTCCTAGTTCGGCCAGACAACGTCACAAGTTTTTCGCGTATAGGTTAACTTGCGGCATCTGGGTTCTCACTAATTGTCAACCACTGGAGAAACTGTCGTGGCAGCAGCACCAAGCCCGCTACTCACCAGAGACAAATCTGATCAAAGATGAATGTGCAGAGGCTTCTTTCATAGGCAAGGCGTTGAATCAACCCACTACCATTTACCCCACAAAAAAGCAGAAGTACAGCCACATTCGCGGAAATCAAATTATGAAGGTAACGGTTGCCTCGCCATTGGCAGCCTAACTGGGGTTATTTCGGGCTGGCCTTGCAAGTGGTCTTACTGACGCCTAGGCAGCATTCCGAGAGGGTGCCCCTTTGAGACGGGTGGCATTCTTTACAGCGCCATGACTCATCCTTCTCCGCAGCCCACGCGAGAACGGTAATGGTGGCAAGGGTCGTTTGTCCATCTCGCTTGAGCGCGCAAACTTCCGGAGTGCCTAAACGACCAGCAGTGTAGCCGAATTCAGTCCTCCCGGGTGCTTGCGAGAACTGGCTGTACCAGCCGCTGCGCCGTTTCTTTCTTTCTCCTCAGGGCTGCACTCTTGCGAAGGTCAAACGGGTTGTACATCACACTAATTTTGTCAACCTCCACTCTCCCTGGTGCACACCACCAGAAAAGGTCAGTTGAATGAAGTTTGAAAGTTTCTACCATGAAAGTCGTTGGCGAATTTTAGTTCTCTTCAGCCAGCACTGAAATTTCTCCTAACCACAGTTTTGGCATATGAAGAGCAACAGATGAATGTCGACAATAAGAATGGTTGCAGAGCTTTTAAAGAAACATCAATGTGGATAGTAAACTTGAATCACATAACGAATGATCAACCGCCGAAACTTCAAGCAGCCCTCCGTCTTAGGTTAAGAAAAATTAGTGGATGTTAAGGTGCGCGCTTATCGTTGAAAGAAAAAAACTGCTGATCCCCACAATGAGCAGAAGTCTACAGCAAGATCGAAATTCCTTGAAATTCAGAAGCGCGAACCGCTGATGAACATGTTTCTCTTGTTATTCAAACAAGTGTGTGAAACCGACTCGCGCATGTGCTATTTTCGTAAAGAGGTCCTAAAGGGCGTTTCGAGCACACTAAATGAACTCGCGCAATGGTTAGTTTTGCTGGTCAAAGTCACGTGTGCCAAGTATAACTTTTTCACGCGTGGCGGGCAGCTCGCAATATCGGTGCGAAGTTCGCTACCACGTTCCCACGTTTTCGTGCGTGTTCTTGGGAACCGCCATCTTCCCGCACGTACGTCATCGATTCTCGCATGCACATCACGCAGCAGAAAGGTTGCCATTGGAAGGCATCTTCTCGCACTTCCGGCCAATAGAAGCGTCGTCTGCTCCGCATCGAAGGGTGGCGACGGCGCCTTTGGTTAATTGGCGCTTCCTTCAGCACGCTTAATGCTATCGTGTTCATCCATGTTTATCTTTTTTACTCTATTACCACGCATCTCGTAAAGTGGCATTGGCTAGTCCGACACGACGACGACACAACGGTGAAGGCGGCTTCCGACTTGCAGAGCGCCTTATTGTCACCGATGCAGCGATGGCGTAGAGGTAGAACACCCGCCTCGCGTGCAGAAGGACCGTGGCTGGAATCCCGGTGCCGGACAATTCCCACCGGATTTTAAAAAAAACGCGTCGTATTGATGGAATTGCACAAAGGGGCTTGGGGTGCGGCCTGACCCCGGCGACCATTGCCGGTAATGCACTCCTTTACCAGGACAGGATTGGCCATCCTTGTGTAGTAACGGCCACAACCTCTCATGAATACGCCAATTAACCCACGGCCCTCAGTCCCCAGCGGCTGCGAAGCAACTGACCATGGCGGCGGTCAGACCTGTGACGCAGCAGAGGGTGCTAAGAATCCCTGGATCCGAACAGGCCACCAATGGAATGGGAACCTGGCAACGTTTAACGCGCGAACCTTATCTAGCGAAGCAAGTCTCGAGGTGTTGCTCGAGGAATTAGAGGGCATTAAATTGGGTGTAATTGGGCTTAGCGAGTTTAGGAGAGCAGGCGAAGCGTTTACGGTGCTGAAAAATGGACACGTCCTACGTTACCGTGGTTTAGAGGACAGAAGAGAACTGGGAGTGGGATTTCTAGTCAATAAAAGCTTAGCTGGCAACATAGAAGAACACTATAGCATTAACGAAAGGGCAGCAGGTGTTGTAATTAGGCTCAATAAGAGGTACAACCTCAAGGTGGTGCAGGGCTACGCACCCACATCCAGCCATGACGACAAAGTAGTGGAACGCTCCTGGCAATGGCTAAAGTAAAAACACAGTATACCGTAGTTATGGGAGACCTCAATGCTAAAGTAGACAATAATCAGGCTGGACACAAGGCAGTTGGGAACTATGGTCTGGGCTGTAGAAATAGCAGGGGGTGTGGAGGATCCATCTTCTACGTGCTGTGTGAGGTTTCGGCACCAGCGTGTGGAGGATCCAAGAGAGAAGCACGACCCAGCACCCGTTCTCGTAAGGCGATGGAACAAACTGTGAGCGAGGCAGTGGGCGCAGCTTCGTCTTCTTCCTCACACCCGCTATCGCCCTCTGCTTGTGCACATCTCATTTATTTGAAACACACTCCCCCCTGGCCAGAAAGCCAAGGACTGGCCTTCAAGCTGACCCTTCGTACGGGGCGCCTGAATATTGTCCCAGGGATCAGGATGATGTCGGACTGTTGGTGCGGGCGGTGCTTGAAGCGATTATTCTCATCTGATGCTGCGTCCCCCAGTTGCTGTGGTTCCCTGTGCAACAGGATCACGCACTCCGCACAACAGTTCTTGGGGTAGCCGCCGGGATCGTAAGGGAATCCGATAAGTTTGGGTATCTTTACGTGATTCTTGATAACGAGCCCGTTCCAGAAGGTACCCTGCTTGGTTGGCGGGCAAACGAATGTAGCATGGGCAAACAGAAGAAGCCTGACATAATTCATGGTGTTCGTATGACTGTCACCTCCGGTTCTCAAGCTGTCTAGTTGAAGTGACGGTGATTCCGCGCTGTGCCGTATTCGACACGGTCGGCGGAGGCGCCAGATTCGGAAGCGGGATGCTGGCCGGAGCTTCAAAACTTGCGAAGGAGACGATTTGGGCAGGCATCTGTAGACTCGGTGAAATGTCTGGTGTCTAGCTGGTACGTCGTCGCAGCTATCCACAGTACGACACAAGGCGTTGGTACTCATCTTCCTTCGGGATGGTCGGCGTCGATTCACCTCCTCCCGTCGCGATTTCAAATGGGCCATTTCCTGACCTTTAGGAGCATCGTCTAAGTGCATTCTGAGGGTGGCGTCGCCAGGTGACAACAACTTGAGCACGCAAAGAAGCCCGCTGTGCTTGCTCTCCCCAGGATCACTGAGTTCCTTGACCTGTTTCGTACGCGGATATGCCTCACGAGAAGGGGTGACGGCATGGTCATCGGTTGTAGAAGTAGACGGCAGGAACGCGTCTGCCTTATCGTGACCCTGCGTATCATTCTTGTAGCTCGACAACAGCATGATCTCACAGTCGGGGAAGACGGTGAGTCTGGTATTTGGAGGGCAGATCGGAACAGTTATTTGACGCTGCGTGAGGTCCTCTGCTTCCATTATATTCGGTTGCGTTTCAGGAGACTCACCGTGAGTGGCGTTGACAGCAGAGTCACCAGGTGCCATCGAAATGGACGAGCAGCTGTTGGCTGCGTGTTCGTCGTGCATGGTGTGCTCGGGCTGTTGTTGGCGCGTCTCTGGCTGAATCATCGGAAGAGCGACAAAGTAGGTGTTCTGCGGTACGTTGGGAACACCCGTGCGCTCTCGATTGTCACTCCTCCAGGTGGTTCGGACGTAGCCATCGGCGGCTGAATTCACAGCGGCTTTGCTAACCAGGTGGAGCATCACGCGCATTTGACACGAGGGCATTTTGTAGTCAAAATGCTGGGATACGGCAACGTCTTCCTTTAGCTTGTCTCCGGTCAGGTTTCCTTGAATTGCAGCGTCGAGGGCCCGTATCTCGCTTGGCGTGTCGTGGAAGTGGTAAATGTTGGCGGTATGGTCTGTCACCTGCAGAGCCGGGTCCTGGAGAAGGACGTCGATTGCCGTAATGAGCCCTGTGATTTTCTCTCACAGGAGACTGCGGCGCAGCTTCAGGCGTTCCAATGGAAGGGGTGGCGTAGAAAAACGAGGGTCGGCTTGGGCACGAGCCATCATTGGCAGCGGTCGAGGGCAAGGCCTCCTGGATCAAATAGTGCGAAGGTTCCAGGCCCCGCGAGCCTCGCAGCCGCTGCGCCGTCAAAGTCAGGTCCGCTCGTGCCTCGAATCCCGGGTTTCGGCACCAGCGTGTGGAGGATCCAAGAGAGAAGCACGACCCAGCACCCGTTCTCGTAAGGCGATGGAACAAACTGTGAGCGAGGCAGTGGGCGCAGCTTCGTCTTCTTCCTCACACCCGCTATCGCCCTCTGCCTGCGCACATCCCATTTATTTACAACAGGGGGGACCTACTAGTTGAGTTTGCAGAACGGAATAACCTATGCATAATGAATACCTTCTTCTGTAAACGGGAGAGTCGGAAGTGGACCAGGAGGAGCCCGAATGGGGAGCACAAAAATGAAATAGACTTCGTATTATGCGATACCCCTGGCGTCGTGCAGGATGTGGAAGTGCTCGGTAGGGTAAGGTGCAGTGACCACCTTATGGAAGATCTCGAATTAGGCTAGATTTGAGGAGAGACCGCAACAAGCTAGTACGAAAGAAGCCGATAAATGAGCTGACAGTAAGACGTAAAGTAGAAGAATTCAGGATCGCGCGCAGAACCGATATTACGCTCTTAACGAGGAAGCCGAGCTTACGACACAGGAAGCCAGCGACAACCTTACACGCATTACAGTCAAACCTCGTTATATCGAACAGTGCGCGAACCGTGAAATAGTTCGATATAACCGAAATTCGATATATAAAATTTGATCAAAAACGCGTCAAAATGCAGCGCAATTCAATCACTAAAAAGGCAACGACTAGAATGACTACTCACATGAAGTGTTAAAGTGAACTATTTATTCCCAGGGGAAAAAAACTGCAGCAGCGTTCTACGCCGCACGCGGCTGACACAGCGCCTTGCAAACACAGTCACGAAACTGCGCGAACAGTGTCCGCTAGTTTAAACCACGCACAACGCTGAAGAGTTCGCTAAGGCGTTGAGGCTTGAGCTTATCGACTGAAACAAGGCAAGACGATGACTGAAGCTGATGAACAACGACTGATCCAAATGGTGAACCGGCTGAGCCTGAGTCAGCCAACTGCGTATGCCACCTAGTCTGAATGGCGCTACCAGCGCCTCAGGTATGCGTTTGAGTCGCAAACGCCTGCTGCGCCAAAGCTATTCTCCCCTGCATTGCCGGAAAGCCTGCCGCCTGTCTCCGGAGCGCGCGCTTCCGGCCGGCGCTGAGTTCGATATATCCATTTCTTAACCGACCGAGTTCGATACAGAAAATTAAAAATGCATGTAATTCTTTTAATAAACTGACAATGGTTCGATATAAGCAATAATTCGATATACCCGTGTTCGATATAACGAGGTTCGACTGTATCACGGAGTGTGCAGTAGAAGTCGGGGGCACTATGGCTAGATAGGATACTGGTAAACTTTCTCAGGAAACGGCAAACCATGGCAATCTCTACCGCAGCTGACAGAATAGAACTAGCGGAGCTCTCGAAGTTAATCAATAAGCGTAAGACAGCTGACATTTGGAAGTATAATATGCAGATGATCGAATACGCTGTAAAGAATGGAGGTATCCTGAAAGCAGTGAAGAGACGTCTTGGCGTGGGGAAAAATCAGATGTATGCACTTAAGGATAAGCAAGGCAAAGTCATCACAAATAGGGATAAAATAGTCACAGTGGCCGAGGAGTTCTATAGGAATCAGTACAGTAGCCGGGACATCCAGGATAATACCGAACGAGACAGTAGTTCAGAGGAGATAGACATCCCACCAGTAACGACCGAAGAAGTAAGGAAGGCTTTGAAGGAAATGAAAGGGGGCAAAGCACCTGGTGAGGATCAGATAACACCAGACCTCTTGAAGGATGGTGTAGAAATTGTACTTGAAAAACTGGAAAACCTGTATACGCAATGCCTAATGACCGCAATGGTACCGGAATCTTGAAAGAACGTGAACATCATCCTAATCCATAAGAAAGGCGACATGAAGCACTTGAAAAATTACAGGCCGATCAGCTTACTGTCAGTCGTCTACAAGGTACTTACCAAGGTAATCGCTAACCGAATTTCTGCAACCTTAGATTTCAGTCAACCAAAAGAACAACAGGGTTCCGTAAAGGTTATTCAACAGTGGACCATATTCACACGATCAATCAGGTGATAGAGAACTGCGCTGAGTATACTGAACCCCTATATATAGCCTTCATAGATTATGAGAAAGCATTTGACTGGGTCGAAACTCTAGCAGTTATTCAGGCATTACGGAACCAGGGGGCAGATAAGCATTATGTAAGAATACTAGAGGATATCTACAATGGGTCTACAGCTACCATCATCCTAAAGAGGGAGAGCAGTAAAATACCTATAAGGAAGGGTGTCAGACAAGGAGACACAATCTCTCCAATGCTATTCACAGCATGTTTACAAGAAGTATTCAGAACGTTGGATTGGGAACAGGTGGGAGTAAGGGTTAATGGAGAATACCTCAGTAACCTCAGATTTGCTGATGACGTTGCCTTGTTAAGTAACTCGGGGGACGAATTGCAAAGCATGCTTTCCGCACTGGGCGAACAGAGTAGAACCGTGGGCCTGAAAATTAATATGCAGAAAACTAAAGCAATGATCAATAACCTCGGGACAGCACAGCGGTTTGAGATAGGTGTTGAGGCAGTGGAAGTGATAAGCGAATATATCTACTTAGGCTAAGTTGTGACCCCAGATCCCAACCATGAGGCAGAGATAATTAGAAGGATCAGAATGGGGTGGGGTGCATATGGCAGACATTCTCAGATAATGAATAGCAGCCTACCATTGTCGCGGAAGAAGAAATTGTATGACAGCTGCATCTCACCGGTACTCACCTACGGGGCAGAAACTTGGAGGCTCACTAAGAGGGTTCAACTTAAATTGAGAACGACTCAGCGGGAAATGGAGCGGAAAATGATAGGTGTAACATTAAGGGACAAGAAGAGAGCGGAGTGGGTCAGGGAGCAAACTGGTGTTAAAGACATATTTGTAGAAATTAAGAAGAAGAAATGGACGTGGGCAGGGCATGTAATGCGAAGGCAAGAAAAACGCTGGTCATTAAGGGTAACCGAGTGGATCCCTAGAGAAGGCAAGCGTTGCAGGGGGCGGCACAAAATTAGATGGGCAGATGAGATCAAGAAGTTTGCGGGGATAAATTGGTCACAGTTGGCACAGGACCGAGGTAATTGGAGAATAATGGGAGAGGCCTTTGCCATGCAGTGGGCGTAGATAGGCTGGTGATGATTGTCCCACGACCAAAACACGACGGCCAATCGAAAGCCCGCGTGGTGTGACTGGCTCGCTGACCGAAGACATCGACAACACCGACCGGCCGAACGGTCGTCAGGCCGTCATGATTTAAGTTTAGTTTTGGAAAAGCATTGTTGCGCAATTCGCGAAGTTAGTAACCTGCTACGGTGAACACCCTAGACTTTTCAAGCTAGGTTTTTCATAGATTCACGGCGTTGGACTTACACTACATTCCTTGAACCTTTACGAAAATTACATAAGCGCTCAATAAGAATAATAACTCACTCAAGCCATGATCATCAAAGCGAACCCCTGTTTAGCAAACTACAAATCCTACCAATGAACAGTTCACGTGAACAGAAAAGAACCATTGCCATCAATAACATCATAAAGTATAACCGCCCAGTTCATTCGTCCATTCGGTGCTCATTATCTCTCCCTACCAGGAATTCCGTTCCTGGTAACGTCAACCTACCTTCCACAAATAACGTATATAGAGAACGACTACAGTTCATCGGTACCAAAATCTCGAATAGGTTGCCCCAGGTTATAAAGTTTACCGATAACTTTCCCCCAAAATTAAGAAACATTTCTTTTCCCTCCTTAATGAGTCTCCGTGACCAGCGGCCACTTCCCAAATAGTAACAAAATCGTTTAACTCTTGACAAGAGACATCACTTCATCCAGCGAAAGTTTACCGCGTAGTTCGTATTATTCATTGCCTTACTTTTGTTAGCGTATAAAATTGCATGTTTTTCTTATCCTACCCACGATTGAATGTGTGAATATGTATGTTTGCACGATTCACCAGTCTTCCTTTCAGTATTCGTAATGTTCTCGTATCTTTTATTCTGTTACAATTCCTTGTGTCTGACCATTGGACCCGATACTAGCCTTTGGCTATGGGTCCACGCAGATTTTCTGAACCATCATGTTGGAATTGAAAAAAAAACTGAAATGAAATAAATAGCCCCGACAGGAAATGGCAGAAGGTAAAAGATGCACTGCAAGTGGTTAACCGACCCGCCTGAGCTCTTAATCCGTTGTTTGCGCGGGGATGTTGCTATTGATAAATTGTGCCTGCGCTTGATTCGAACCTCATCGCCCGTGAAAGGTTAAGCTACTTACTGCAGGTGGTTATCCGACCAATACCAAACTTGGCTGCTCTGGACCTCGGCCCCGACGGCTCAACACGGGTGCCGGAAAAAGAGTGTATATTCACCCTATGTTGGGGTGAGAGACGAGAATATGAGCTCGACTATATCGCCAGGCGGTAGGAAATGAAGGAACCCAGCGTTTGTACGTCGGCCTAGCCAGGCAGTCGCTTTTGCTCGATATTTGAAACGGCGCTTCTCGCTTGTGATGGAGGCTTCGCAAGTGACCGGTTTCATGGGGTGTGGCTTTCTTGTGTCAGCCGGCCCACCGAGTGCTCGGGCGCTCAAAAAAGTTTGTTGTTCCGCCTGTCCTTGTCCAAAAACCCTCCACGACCGGAGCACGGCGATTGCCGGAGAAACGTTTGGGAAATATTTACAACCGATCGTAATAACGTAATGGAATACTTCACCTTCCTGTGTACGCGCGTCATGGCGTCACCGGAACACGACCAAGCTCGACATTGGGTCGAACGGCCGGTCAAATGAGTAATCAATCAACCAACGTCGATTTGTAACGCATGCACCCGTAGCTTTCCCAGGCGAGATCGGAGTGCATGATTCATAAACAAAAGGATAAAAACGCGGTCCAAACGAAACGCAGAAAGTCAAACCGCCTTGTTTAAACGCGATGACGAAATATATCACAGAAGCAGACAACGCGCGCCAGGTGATGTTGTTGCAGACGTTGCTTGGAAGCGAGGCATCAAGGGCAGTCACGCTCGCGCTGTGCGAGGAGGGGAACGAAACGAGGGAGAATCGCCGCGTGGGCGAAAATGCGATGTTTGGATTTGCAAAAACCTGACTAATAATCCTCGCTTTAACAAAATTCTTGAAGGAGGTGATTACTAGGACGTTTATTTATCTGGAAGTGTGAACACAACTGTATAGGTGAAACCTCTTTTAGTGCCCGTTTAACCAAAATCTGGTGTCCAGAAAGTACATTCAACTGCCGATAGGGTACGGGAAAGCCGAGAGGTGTGCTGGAAAGGCGGGAGGTCTGTGGAGAGATGCGCGCAATAAGATAGAAAGCAAGCTCTATGAACTAGCAAACAAGGTTATCTAGAAGATACCCGAGATGAAATAAGGGAAGATGTGCCATGATTTGCATGATTTGCTAAGACTGACAAGGTGTGAGCCTTCGAATTAGCGTTATTGGCCCTCAGAAACAGGTTAATTGGTACGGCAACACAAAAAATGGCAGGACGATAACATAAAGTTACTAGGCTACACAATGTCTGTCCAGAGAAGGAAGATTGTTGTATTCGACCAATTTCCTTTTCTACATTTCTGTCTCACAATAATAAAGATTGGTAGATGTAGCGAAGCTCCATCTCGACAAACGTAAGCTGGGAAATTTTTCCACGTCCATGAAAAAACTCGTTGATGTCAGTGGGCCATGTGCTATGTTTCCTCTCATCTGACAACGTCGTAGTTTTCGACTATTCACAAGCCACTCATCCCTAAACGGGCTGCTCGCTTTAACAGCACGGCCGCGCACACCTTATAAGCCACATCCTCACCCTCTTTCGAGGTGTATTGCTGGAACGTGGTATGAGCTTTCCCATATCTCTATCACGTGTTGTGAAAAAATGAACACGTTTCCGACGGCCGTGGTTTTCTCATACATGTTATGTTTTTTTTTCTCACCGCTTGGTCTACTTAGGCTCAAAGGAAGAATGTGCTATTTATCGGTTTTGTGACAACCTAGTCATTCACAGAACCTTGTATGCTGATTTGTAGACTTCCTATGATGTCGCAGTAAAACCACAATAATACTTAATAATGTCTGATCAACACCCTGATACATGCCCGCCATTCTGCTCTATCCCTGACCCGCCGCGGTGGCTCAGTGGCTAAGGCGTTGCGCTGCTGAGCACGAGGTCGCGGGTTCGATTCCCGGCCGCGGCGGCCGCTTTTCTGATGGAGGCGAAAAGCAAAAACGCTCGTGTGTACAAGATTTCGGCGCACGTTACAGATCCCCAGGTGGTCAAAATTAATCCGGAGCCCTTCACTACGGCGCGCCTCATCGCCTGCGTTGCGTCGGCGCGTTAAACCTCACAATCAATCAATCAATGCTCTATCCCTGAGTATACGCAAAGATATTAAGTGTTTGCACTTTATCGCGTGGCGAAATTAAGACGCCTAAGCCAAGCGCCTGATTTCTAACTTAATTTTGATCTCTCTATTTATTTTAAAAGCAAAAAATTTTCAGCAGGTGGGAAACCTGTTTTGCGGAGATAAGGCATGAACATCATTTAGCACATGCTATAGAATCCTGCCATTACGCCTCCTTTAGGCGATGCTTTTAACGAATGTACCCGAACAGAATAAGTTGCGAGCTCGCTTTTGCGCACTACAGCGGATGCTTCTTACCGTCTATCACTGCAAATGTAGTAAGCTAAAACAATTATTCGCAATATAGCTGCAAAGCACAGCAACTTCCTGCAGGTATACTGGTTGAAGATTACAAAAACTAGCAAAACATTTCAAGGTGACCTTTGTGACAGTAAGGGAGAAATGTTTGGTTTCATACGCAATTATTTATTACATTCACCTTGTGGACCGGGACAGCTAAATTACACGAAATAGACTCTTTCTGGCAACATGGTCGAGAAGGCATCAGAAGGAACCTGACCTGCAACCGGAGTTCGTATCTTCAGCGGAACTTGTATTCCACAAAATCAACGTAATTTTTAGTGCGGGTACGGTAGTATTGCGCATAATTAGGCTTCATTTGATTGTTGACACTGCTCTCCGGAACTGAGAGTTCAATTTTTTCTAGAGCCGTTTTAAAAGACTTTCAGAAGAGTTTTATACCTTGTGTCCCTTTGCACGCCTACCTAAAGCTTGTGTTCAGTATGCAAAAAATCTAAACCTCCTTAGCACAAGAAAAACAATTGTGCTGTTCTAACAAGCCCACCATTAACGTTTGCTGGCGCAATTCGCGATCCCTGAAGCCGCCATCTAAGTGTAAGCTTTGATCATGCCTATCCGAACAGAAATATTCATTTGGGTAATGGTAGCAGACAGGCGCTTTCGGCAGCCCGCCTCGGGACCATCCTGCCCTATCAAGAGCGATGAGCGAAAGAAGCAAGCCTTACTAAACGAGGCTGCAGGCATGCTTAAAGAGCCGCCATTACAACCGCGAGTTTAGCCTGTGAAGCGGAAGAAAATCATACAGCCACGGGGCGACAAACGCACATTATCCGCTAAATTAGAAAGAGAATTTGTGAGAACAGCTCAAAAAGTCACGGCCTGCCAGCCGTCAAGTTAAGATAGATATAATTGCATAGTGCGCAATCCCTAATGCCGCACCGAAGTAAAAATAACAGGGAGGTTCACGTCATCTGACAGCGATATTGGCAAGGTCGTGGGATTTACGGTGCCGTAAACGCCCCCAATTTACAGGTCAGCTCGTGGAAATGAATTCCTTCTTTTTAGTCCATCGGGTTCTGTTAGTTTCCGACGACTAGGAGTACTATTTATTTTTCTCTACCCGTAACATTCACAGCAAACGTAATGTATCAATCGCTCTGTAGAAGACGGGCTGATGCGTCCGTAATGTATGAGCGCCAATTCAGCAGTTCCGAGTACGTGTGGGTAATTATTGTCTTTTACCAACCAGAAAAGGTAAAATCGCAGTTCATTTCTGGCAGTGCTCTTGCTATGTGTTAAGAACCAGCATAATTTGTTCTCACCTTTTTAACTCTTGCTTTCTATCGCGTAAGTATATGTTCCAAAAACGTGCAACACTTTAAACTTTTTAACTTCTCTCGAATTTCTTTTAAATGTCTTCTTGATTGTTTGTTGGGTTTCACGTGCCGACACAACGCAAGCGATTAGGCACGCTGCAGTGGATGGCTCCGGATTAATTTTGACCACCTGGGGATGTTTAACGAGCGCCGAAATCTCGTTAACACGCGCATTTTTGCTTTCCGCCTCCATCAGGAAAGCAGCCGCCGGGGCCGGGAATCAAACCCGTGCCCTCGTGCTCTGCAGCACAACGCCTTAGCCACCGAGCCACCACGGCGGGTCTCTAAAATGTCTTCTTAACCATTATAGTTGTCACTTTATTGGCTATCATGTTTACAAGACAAAGCATTAGAGACGAAAGTTAACTCATAATGCTCGCCCTCCCAACGTAGATGAACATTGAAGGGCGCGCGACGTTACGGTGGTGCAGATTTTTCGTTAAAAGAACGAGAAACTATAATCTCTGGAACTTTGACAATGGTCATACGTAATAAATACACACCTGCGCGGACGCATTCTGGGCACAGATATTGACAATTGTGTATATTTTGATATCTAATACACGCTAAATGTATACCCAAGTAATGAAACGTATAAGGTCAAGGTCAAAACTACGTTGTGAAAGAGCGCGCGATTTCGGGCGTGACTGTGTTTTAATAGCACACTGAACGTGACCTTTGTCTCCCAACAAAGAACGCTTGGTCACCTTGTCAAGCATGCACTACGTCAAGTACCATGCAAAGCATTCACAAAGATACATAGCTCCAACTCCGGCAGTAATACTCGTTTGAGGCTTTTTGTTCTCTGAGTCTCCTGTATTTGGGCAGACATTCCGATCAACGTTAGCGGTGATATGGTTTTGCTTTGGTGGTAAGTTGGGCCATTTTAGGCTGTGCTGCCCAGAATCGTTTTCCGCTCCCGTGCGGATGCCAGAATATCCCGGATCAAAGTCACACAAGGTTCGCCTGAAAACAGGCTGGAACTTGGCACAGTTTAAATATATGAATTAGGAGACAAAAGAAGCAGCTTAACAAGGAGCATGATTGAGGTAATAGGGCTGTGAAAACCTTCAATGGTTATTTACACTCGAGCAACACTGGACGAGGAAACTGCAGTGAACCGGATCTCTTCAGTATGCACGCTTCAAGAGTAGTAAACAATGAGGTGCAAAAAGCCTTGAGAAGAATAAAAAAGAGGAAAAAGCAAGTGACGAGACAATACGTGCGGATTTAACAATATGCGCTGGTATTATACTAGTAAACATAGAACTTCTCAGAATTCCCCCGTGCACCGACGAACGCACTGAACTAGAACAATGAACTCGGTAATAAACATAAGATGGATAACCCCAAAAAGCATAAGAAATACCGACTGTAAGGTCTACTTATGAGATTAGCGGCCAGGCGCCCGAGCTGCGCGTGAGAACCCGCCGCTCTGTCTAGCGACGTAGCACTGCCAACACTGCGCTGCGGCCGCAGCTAATTCGTCACGGCGCGCACGAGAGACGGATCGTCTGGCCCACCGCATACCTCAAGGATAATCCCCCATTGAGAAAGCAAACAGCGCCGCCGGATTCCAGGACCGTCTGCTCGACGCGCGGAGGTGGTAGGGTTACCGGCGTGTCTGCATTGTCGTCACGCCCTGGTCAGCATGACGCGCTGTCGCCGTCTTTCGCTTTCACACCGCGGAGACGCACGAACCTGCTCGTTTTCGGGCGTGCCGGTGACCCGAAGGTGGCGGCGCCTCAATGAATATTCCGTGGCGTGCTGAGTTACAGCTGTCTACGTGAATTCGGGCACTCCCATACGCGTGTACGAACGCTACAGGGGCGTTCCCGAGAGAGGGTGATCTCGAGGTTTTATAAGGCCGAACTTGGCCGTTGAAATCGTTCTAGTCTGAGCGCTCAGCTGGCAGTTCCCGGCGGGACAAGGAGTCTCGACCGTTAAAGCTAGGTTGGGATTTGTGAGCCCCCTAGTCGAGGTTAAGATCGCGTCGGAGCTTTAGGGTGCAGCGCCTTACCGTGCAACTAGACGGATCTTGCGGCGAGACAGAGTCTCGGCCGTCGTTTCTCGAGCGGTTTGTGTACGCTCCGAGAATAGGAGAGTTAGACGAAATTGAAGAGCTCGAGTGATTTGTGCGCACTCGGAGCTAGCGTCTAGCTGAAGTTTGCAGTTTTTTCTTTATTATTCATTTACCCAGTTTTCCCACTGTAAATAGCTGCATATAAACCCTTCGTTTCATGTAATCAACCCCAACTCTTTGAGTTCGTCAGTTCGACCACCATCTCCAAGAACTTCAACACCATCGCCCTGCGAGCCTCCTGGCAAATCAACCGGAGCCCGGGCGATTGGGTTCCTTATCGACACCGCACTTCGGGGAAACGATCTTTACCTAAATTACCTAAATTACCTAAAGTGCTATAAGGGCTTTCTCTAAAAGCTTTCATCGCAAATGTCTCTTGAACGGTGCCCCTTAAATGTTGCTTGGGAACTTGCCCCTTCCTTTTTCCCCACCATCTTTGTATTGTATTGGTTTTCATTTCCCTATATGACTTCCGATTAATCTGCAGGTTGTTTAGGCTGACCTTCAATATTTCCTTCCTATTTCTTCTAAGGGGTGTCTTCCGGCAGTTTGTTTTCTATTCAGTGCGCGGTGTCGTTATCCTATTGCACCACACTGTTAGCTGTCATAGCATAGCTCTTTGCGCTTTGTGTTTTTTATATTCGAAACTGGCGTGCTTTTTAAAGTAACGTTAAAGGTAGATGTATTACATATATGGAACAAGCCTTAAAGATCCATCGATTTCAGATCTTGAATTTATGTTACATTGTTTCTGTCGCTGCGCGTTTTCTGCTGTATGTCGAGCTTTTCTAAAAGAGCGAGAGCATTCTTTGCCCCAGCGCGGATGGGGTTTTTGTGTGCCGTTAATAAATATGCTGCGCCGTTAACTTGGGCAGAAAAGTGAATCAAGTTTCACATGTCTGGGCGCCTAAAATATCCTGGAGGCTTTTTTCTCCGCAGGCCTACAGAGTTTAGCCCCGTCTATCAACGAACCACACCTCTCCCCGGGAAGCGTTTTTACCATTTCATGATAACTTTGATATCATACAAGGTCCATTAGAAATTGCGGCATTTGTTTCCTCCATCGTGCAGGTCAGGTTGCTCACGGCTCGTCGACAACATGGTATCACCAATGAAGTGTTCGGGAACACTGATGAACCCGCTCTTAAGTGGCAGCTTCAGTCACTCAATATCTCCTGGGCCTGTGGGGACGGCGTTTTGTCGTTGGAACATAAGCAGGTATTTCATGTATCACAACCAGGCATTTTTCTACCCACTCCACTCTTCAATCCATACAGCTGCCCAAAAAAATGTGCGGAGCACGGGTGGGAGATTTTGAAGGGTCTTCTCCGCCATTTGCCCAGCCAGCAAAATCTGAGTGACTTTTCAAGAAAGTCATTCTAATATACAATCAGACCGCACATACTCTAGTTGCGCTGGCAGTCGCATAAAAGAGGAATTATTGTAATTTCACCAGTAAATGTTCCGTTTACTTTTTTTGCCACCTGTACAAGCTTGAGGGTATGTGTATTGAAGATATAAATAAATAATGAAAATGAACTAAGGAAGGAAATGATGATAACGCTTGCACGACCACATCTCAAGCGACACAAGGGTGGTTCTCCTCTACAGCTTGAGCACGTTCACTGATAGTGGCACTTTCTCGAAAGAGTGTCGTACAACGCTTCTATAGCGGCTAATAAACTCAATCACGTTTAAAGCACCGGATTTATTGCCTCATAAAGGTATCTGGCCACACCAGTATCGTCGGCAGGAAAGCCACTTTTCTTAAGCAATGATAACGATCATGAGTGAAGTGAAGAACGATTAAAACGCGAAGCTCTCCCTGCTCAAAAGCCAATGTCCTCGAAGTCCTTAGTCCAAATCGTTGCGCTGGAAACCAACTGCAGTAAAGTGACATTACGCAATCGACTTCAATTACAGCACACCCATCGCCTCAAGAAAGAAAAATAAAGCTTCTCGCGATAGGAGTAAAACCTGGCTCCCTTTCGTTTTGACGCCTACTTCTATGCGGTTGCGCCATGGCGCCATGGTCAAAGCAGTTTTGGAATGAGCCAGCATTGCATGAAAGAATACGGGCTGAGTGGCGCTTCGAAACCATAAGTCAATTTTTCCTATTATTTCTGATGTTTGTTGGGCTGTGGGACACGAAATGCTTCCAAACACAACATAAGTTTGCATATCACCGAACCTGAAAAAACTCGCCTTTAAAACTGTTCCCCTTAACAAACATGCTGTCAAACAGGAAGAAAATATTGTTTCAGGGGCTAGCTACCAAGGGTAGCATTTCTAACTATAGATAGCAAAAATATTCCACCGCCTTTGGATAGGACCCCGCAGCGTAGAATGCCACATTTGGCTCTGTTTGACATTACAGCTGCAATTTCTAACTCCAAGTGGCACATTACCGAAACGGATGTGCAAAGGACGCATTTTGTATGTGTTGGGGAACGCTAAAAGTAAAAAAAAAATAGCTGCGATGGCCGCCCCAGGACATGTACGAGGAATGTAAACAGTGGGGCGAGAATTTGAAATCATATTGCAGCAATTTTTGGGAGAATAGGTCTTCCCCTGCGAAGCCGTAGTTGATGTATCCAGTGCGCCGAGGAACACTTGCCACAGCATGAGTTTATACAACCGCTACTGAACATGAAGTATCTTTTTCATTTTCCCAAAGAAAGCAGCCGGAGGCAGGCAATTCATCTCAAAGTTTTTAAATGTTTATGATTGCTTCATTCATTTAAAAAAATATGTACGACGACTGCGTGTGCAGAAGAAAAATTAGATTAGCCTGACCTAGGTTTCAATATTTTGTATCAAAAACCCCGCACCAAGCGGTGATGTCATCTTATGGAGAAGAAGCTCGGTGTCGCCGTAAAAGGATACGAAATACTTGTAATAAACGAAAGAGCTAGGTATTCCTTTCTGCTTTCCAGCAATTACCAACTTCCGCAAAACGATGCTTAAATATACCAATTGGGAACAGCTGTGTTCTTAAAGCGCCATTAATTGTGGATATAAAAAGCTCTCAGAGGAGAGACGTAATACACAGACGAAAAGCACAAAACCCAGAACATGTATAGTCATTTGAAAATTAAAAGCTGGCAGGTTGTGTACACACTGGAAGGGATACGAAATCAATGCTACTAAAAACCATATTTTACCATGCGGTGCCAGTCAATTGGCTGATTGGTGCTACGAGAATGGCTCATACCAACTCAGGGGCACTAGCCAGGAAATGGGTGCTAGCTGAGATAAAAGAAAACTGGGTGCGGGAATTAAAGAAATATAATAAATGCATTTAGGGTACTCGTTTTGGACAAAAAGTGTGCTTATACACGGTAATAAAAAAGATAATAAGTAGACTGCCAGAAAATGAGGTGCGGCCGCATACAGGAAACACCAACTGCAAAATCAACACTAATGAATAAGGAAAGGATAGAAAGAATGACAGGCATGAAAGCTAAGTAAAGAAATAAAGCAAGAACATACGGCTGTGAAGGAGAGGCAGTGAGCGGGAAGGCAGGGTGTACGGGGCGTTGACATGTTTTATAGAGCAGCCCGCCAGCTTGTATTTTTGTTTGTATTTTCGTCTTCTTTTCTACATAAAAAACGGATAGGTTTACGCCATATATGAGCTCCGGTTACTCTTTCTAGGGTAAGGTAAATGTTCTCATGAAAATATTGCACCGTTCCTATAGTCATTTCAGGTTCTGTAAAGGTGAACGCTTCTTATAAAGTCTCCAAAATGTATTGAATTATACAACGAAGAAACAGCTACAGCAAAGTGCGCACAAGATGCTGAATACCGAAATGTGTCCCTTGAAGTTGGTGAGTGGATATAAGTTCGAATGATAAGAAGGAGAATGGGGTCAGAGTGAGTTGGTATAAAATCAACACATCACAAAGGGATTCAAAGTACAAAGTACTCCCTACATAAAATACGATATGCATGACAGATTCAGGAGGCAAAGAGACTGCGCAGTGAAAAACAATTAAACTTCTGCAAAAATTCAAAGAATTGTGTACTAATGCGTAGCATTCTTAGGCCGCTTGTCTTAAGTGTGTTTTTTTACAGCCAAAATTTTTGGGTTTTAGAAATCATGCCCGATCAAATATCTGCATTTACATTATTATAACGATTACATTTCGAACTTTGGCGAAATCTTCAATATTGTCCAAGTGCACGGCCTTACGCGGTTCGCCATTTTCCCGTAGTTTTTTATATTTTCTTTTTTTTAGTTTTTCAAAATCTCGTTCCACCAATCATATCCATTTGCGCTATTATAACGATTGCAGCTGGAGCTTTTGTGAAACAGGCATTCTTGTGGAATAGCCATTCCTTATACGTGTTGCCATATTTCGTAATTTGTTAACCTTTTTCTTGTTTTTCATTTTTTCAAAATTTCGCACGATCAATTACCTTCATTTACGTTATTAAAACGATAACAATTAAACTTTCCCGAAATCTTTAGTGTTGCGGAAATGCAGGGCGTTGCGCGGTTCGCCATTTTCCGTATTTATTTGATATTTTTCCTCTTTTTTTTAATTTTTGAAGATTTCGTTCGAACAATCTTCTCCATTGACGCTATTATAGCGATTACAGGTTGAACTTTCACGACATCTGTATTATCGCGGAAATGGCATGCGTTATACGTTTATCTATTTTGTGTAATTATAATAATATTATTCTTATTTTTTTAGTTTTTCAAAATTTTGTCTGGGCACTTATCTCTACGTTATTATGACGATTACAGGTAGAACTTCCGCGAAATCTGCATTAGTGTGAACAGGCAGGATGTTACACTTTCAGCCATTTGGCGTATTTTTTTCTATTTTTCTTATTTTCTCGTTCTTTTAAATTTTGTGCGACCAGTTATCTTCCTTTACGGTACTATAGACATTACAAGTGCAACTTCCGGATATCTGCATTTTTGTGGAAATGCAGGGTGTTAGACGGTCCAGGCAAGGGTGGAAGGGTACTCAGAGAAGATTTCTACGCATAAAACATAAAGATAATAGTTGTCCTTGTAGAGGCGGCATTAACGGAAATGCTAGAGTTTACTTCCAAAACTAGCAAGGTCATGCTATGTGACCATACTGTAGGAACTAGATTGTAGGGTCTGCAACGAGCACCATTGTTGACCCTGTGTTGACCACGGTCAGAGGACTTGGCAAGGTTAAAAGGCCTATCGTCTAAATACATGAGGACACTTTTAAAACGCTGTCTGGCAGGCAGCATTCATGACGTGGACATTCTACAATGTTTGGGAAGTTCACCCGGCTTGCACTGGAAATCGCCCCTATAGAATGGGGTGGCTGAAAAAATTCAGGAACATTTGAACAGCAGCGATGGTTCAAAGGTACAGCACTCGCCTCTAATACGGGTGCTGCTGGTTTCTAGTCCGGATACCAACGGGCACTAACCTTTTTCTTTCATGAATATACAGGCGTCTCTTGTCGAGTACTTACCCCTCAAAGGAGAACTCTCGCCAGGAACGCTGCCTTACCCTTGTGATGGGCCCTTGACCCTTGTCCTCCTGGCGGGGCCTACGTCTATCATGCCGCGTTGCCGCATTGCCAGGGGTGAAAGAGTCTGGCGGCATGTCCTGCCACAGGTGGTTACCTAGCTGGGCGTCCACCGTGGCAGTGGGAGTCACCATGTGCATTCGTATTCCTTGGTGGCGCCGGGCACCTACCGGTAAAATATGTACCCCGGCCTGGCTCTCGGCCCTTGTGTGGGACTACAACGCTTGCGATGTTCATCCTGTATGTACGGGAAATCCCTCCTGTAAAATGGAGCGGCTGTTTAAATGCAGGAGCTTTTTTTAATTTTCTTTTTTGTGGATCTTTTCATATACATATTTGCACATATATATCGGACCTTTTTTCGACACGGAGAAGACAGCTTTCAATAACTTGATGAATTGAATTGATGAGTGTACACTTGAATTGATGATGATGAATTGATGAGTGTACACGTTTTTTGCTATGTGTGCCGGTGATGGGTTCTTGTACTGATCTGCGCAGTGTGGTAGGGTATAAAAGTCTGTGTTTTTTCTAATAAACCACTCAGTTGATAGACGGCGCTAGTCCGTGTGTTCCTTTCTTTGTCCCCGTTTCTGTGCGCTATTACCTTCAAAATGATTCAATAACTCTATGAAGCATATACCCTGAAAGCCATTCTCTATAGTCTTGCTGGGTGTCTGAGCATTCATGCTCCCTTCTATGCGTGTGTATGAGCTCTCGCGCAGGCGTTCCCGGATGAGCGTGAAGTCACGCGTACTTGTACTACTCTTTGTAAGTCTCGCCATGTGAACCACTTTGCCCATGCGAAATTGTTTTATAAATGGCTCCGAGAAGGGTAACGTTACATTTGTTTCGATGCACGTTCTGCGTTCAGTTTTTTTTTTGTAGTCACATTCCGCATTTTTTTATTAGGAGACTTAGCGGTAACTGTAGGTCGCAGAAACCTGCGTACGTCCCGGCAGACGTATTATCGGCTTTACTTTTAGGCCTCCTGTTCGCACAACCAAGTCAGAAGGCGTGCGTTGTTGGAAGCCCGCAAATCCTGTTTATCGCGCCTGGATACAATGGTGAAAATAAAAAAACACTACAGGTCAATCGTTTCGCCGGTCAACTTGCGTTAATCGGCGCGCTGGCAGGTGATTCCGTGTGGCGGCTTTATGCGTTGGCCACGCAGAGCGAGTTTTCTGCATGCGAATGTAAAAGGCGACTAATAACCAATAATAACGCCTCATTGCGTAATCCATTTGCTACCACTGTCAGTGTCACTAGGTAAAGAATGGGCATTGCGACTGACGCACGCAGGACAGCAACAGCGGTGATTTTTTTATGCTGATCAGTGTGGCGTGATGGCCGCTTCAACGGTCTTGCCGCTAACTTTCGCCGGATCGCTTGTTTACAACGCTGCTGGCGATGAAGCCAAATGGCATCTTTGAACACAATTTTGCCGCCTAAATGCTACTGTACGCGTTATCTTTCACTCGCGTTCAGAACGAAGTCACTCGCACGTAGCCACAGAGCAGGCAGGGGAAGCTAGGTCTATCACAGTTTACTGACTCAAAACAAATAAACAACAAAATGGCGACGCACAGGACTCGTTGCAGTGTAAACAAATATCACGTGCCGGGAACTGACCAATTCTGATGGCGGCGACACGGAACAATACGTAAAAAGATTTGCGATACTCTGTAAACTTATGTAGAAACACTAACCACACGTTTTCAATGGTCACGTTCTGTGCTTCGAAGAACACCATCACTCATTAATGCATTTTTTCCCCTTTTTATCTGTAACCGACATCGAGAGTTCCGAATCTTTCAAACTAGATGGCAGGCGGAATCGAAAAAAAGACGTGTCTTTTCCTATGATGACATTGACTGGCGAAGTTTTCGGAATCTGTAACTCCGAATGAGGGGAGTCGAAAAATTCCGAATGTGAAAATCAGTGCAGTCGTACAGTGTGAAGAATCATGCCCAGCGAAGCTGTGTGCAGTGCAAGGAGTGCACCAGACAAAGACGTTTGTCTGCTTATGTGACGAGAGAGAGAAAGTGTATTAAAGAAAAACTTTATTTATATATTTTCCCGTTAGGTTGGGCGGGTGGCCAATAGCCGAAGCTCCTATGCGACGGTGGCTGCGCTGTCCATCAGGGTTTGTTCCGTCGTCAGATGAGAGAAGCCCAGCGCCATCTCCCATGGCTCCCGGGAGGTGATTGGAGTATGCGGTCCTTAGTGCAGGCCCACATACGGTGTTATACGGTGGCCTTGATACCGCATGTCTTGTAGTTGGGAGAGGAAGATAGGAAGGGGTGAATGCGGTGAAGATGAGTTCTTTTAGCCAGGGATTCTGTTTTTAAGGTCTCCAGAGCCATTCTTTTGTTTAGGTGAGGAAAGGTTGGGTGAGCATTGTCGGATGCGAAATAGGTGGCAATACGTATTCATCTTGGTCCGTGCTCGCAGCGTTGTTCCAGTGTTACCTTACTGGTGTTGGTACTTATTTTCATTATTTCTGTTTATATGGTTCTGTTTTTTACCCTAAGTGGGGACAGAGCGTCGGCTGTTCAGTGCCAACTGGACGTTCCGTTACAGTTCTACGGGTACCCCTCAAGTGCACTGGCGTGATCAGCATCGGCGCACAAGTCCTCAGGACCCTTCAGCCGGACAGCCTCAGCATCTTGCAGGGGTCAGGAACATATGGGAGCTGGCGTTAAATTATGAAGAGTGCCTAACTCAGCAGGCTGTCTTCTCGACTTTTTGGTTAACATCAAAGAAAATGTAGCTTATTTTTCAAAAGTACGGGTCTTTCGCAAAGACTTTTTGCGTGAGCCAAACGGGCTCAGCGGGGCCTTTTGAACTGGGGTATGGCCCGGAGGTGGTATGAGCCGCCTCATTGCCTCCACGCCCGGTGTGGGCCGAAGTACAGATAAGTTCTACCTCGGTGTTGGGTGGATTTTGCATAAGCAGGTTTAGGGCCTGAGGTGAGAAGGCACAGGAAGCAAAATTCCGAATGGCGTTCTTGAGTCGTATAAGTTGAATGCTCTGGTTGGCATAGGGAAAGGGCTAACGCGATTGCCGCCTGATCAACCGTTTCAGGTTCCGAGGGATGGAGCGCGACGGAATCGATTGGGGCCCAGATGTTGGGTGGGGGTGGAGGAGGGCGCATGTAATTAACGGTAATCGCCAGCATCTACGTACACCATTGCAGGCTCTATGGGCTAGCGTTCTGCTAGAGCTTTGGCACGCAGCTCTCTGCGTTGATGCTGAGTATGAGCCGAGTCTTTCTATGCTTTTCTGATCATAAAACTCTCGGCAAAGTTCCGTTTGGGGACAAAGGCTACCGCGAGGGGCGCTACCGCAGATCGGAGGGCATCGGGCGGCACCGCTTCCGGCCGCTGCCCCGTGCGTGCAGCCGCGCGGAAGAACCTCTACCTGCATTTGGCGGAACTTTGTCCATAGAAACACGTTGTTTGTAATTATAATTGTTGCTACGAAACGAAGCCGGCAGGAGAGTCTTATAATTTCAGCCCTTACTGAAAATTCGTATCAGGCAGAACGCACGCTCAATACTGTCGACTGATGTATGGGGTTGATTCCAAGAAATTCCTCAGAAGTCCAAACGCGTCGGAGAATTTGGGTTCCGATATGGTGTAAAGTCTTTCCTAACCTTTAGCGCGTTCCTCATAGCCTTGCCCTGCTGCAGCGCTCAATTATGAAAATCGATTTCACAGCATGACCATTCACGCGCGACAAAAGCCTAACTTGCTTGGCCGGGTTGCTCCGTGCTTCCATGCTGGAGGCGCCGAGGTTCCAGACATTTTCTTTGAACATGCAGTGAGGTGGATACCGGGAGTGACACGCGGAACTAATTTCTGACACCAGATATGAATAAATGTCGTGCAAAAAGCAGGGGAGACATTCCAACGCAGTGCTAAAGGGGAATTTTGCCCTGGTAAACCATTTCTTTCCGGCTCCGTTCGGAACCCCCTTCTTGGAAAGAAGTTGGTTGCAGAATTCAACTTTTAAATAGGAACACCAGTTGGAGTATTTCAAAATATTTGTGGGCTTGGTGCACTGATCGTTACGCGTTGGCTCACAGAAACGCATTCATGGTGATCTTTCATATGTTCCCATTTTTACATATTCATTTCACATATGGTATTAATATAGTTGACAGAATCACAGGCATATGGTGACGAGGCCTTTTATATAGCGCTGTTATTTTTGGCCTATAAATTCTGAGAAACAAAGGTAAACGAAAAATGTCTGCAAAACAAAAAGGCTGTGCTTTTAACAGCTTTTTTTACAGCCCGGTAATGTTCTCGATTACAAAGCAACCAATACCTCCTGCCGCTCTTCCAAAGCAAACGAAAACAAAGTGGGGAAAATTACGAAAAAATAATCTCCACAGCAGCTCACACTGGGTCGGCTTCACCTTTACTCGATGGGAAATACCAGTGTGTAAGTTCTTTAAAGCCCAATATGACCAGTGGAAGAGTGTGAGTTCCTTGCAGCCAAATATAAGTGCATTTTGAATACAGACGTATATTTACGCTCTGTTGCTGACATCCTTCGTTAATTCTTCGGTTTTAGGGGAGATGTATAGGACGCAATATTATTGATTTCGGCGGGTCAGTCTCGTGAATTTTTTTTGTTTTTTTATGCTTTCAAAGTTCTGTGCGAAAAAGTATTCCCATTTACACGATTATAACGATTAGAGGTGTAACTACCACCAAATCTCAATTTTTTTAAGGAAATTGAAGACGTTACACTGTCCTGGCTTTATGGGTACTCGTTAAAGAACGCTACGCATTAATAGCGATGTTTCTTCGTCGTATCCTCTGTAACCAGACCGGCAGGCAGGAACGCAGTAACAGCATGTCCATTCACAGGTAATGTTTCATGACTCACAAAATGTCAAGTCCATTTCAGAAGCCCACGACACGTAAAGCGAAAGCGCTCTGCCGATAATGAGGCGTGCGCCCGTTTCCTGCCGAACGCCCTCTGACCACTTCCCCGGCTGCCCTCCAATCAACACTAGCGCCGCGGAACGGCCATTCAGAGCAGCTCATGAAGCTTTCTCATGGCGTGACGGTGGAGTTTTATGACCACAAAATCATTAGAGAACCGTGGTACGATGGTGTATAATGACAGTCAGGGGACGCTCTTTGAAACGGACGTCGAATAAAATAGGTTTGGGGAGCTTGGAGTCAGTTCGCATTTAGCTGTAGGTGTTAGAGAAGGTCTGTCCCGAGATGCGCTTGGGTAAACGGCTCAGTTGACTGATGCGGCACTCCTCTATCAGCGCTTAGGCGGCGTTGTAAACCCAAATTCCACCTAGATTGGCAGTGGAGCTGCCGGTTGATGGTTGCAGAGCAGCTTTGTATATTGTGCCGAGGAGGCAATTGGTTTTACCCCGTCTATGGCTCACCATGCTTTACGTGCAAGGAGTGGGAGCTGCGTATGTAGAAGCACTCACTGCGAATGCGTCCCATCCGCTTGTCGCTTATAGCGAAATGGAGACGGCCTAGCGAGCGGGTCATACCTCGCTTTTGTGACCAATCCTGGAACACGCAGCCTTTTCGATTGCGAAATCATTTTCACAGTAGCTTCATTGATTCAAATGATGTGAGATAAAATTTTCAAAATGGTGTTAGCGTAGCCATGCAGCCAGCACAATTGCTCGCGGAGCGGAGGGAAGGAAAGGCGCGTGTAGTTATTGGAGTAAACCTAGGTCTCTCCCGTTCAACGTCGTATTGACGGTACCCGCACCAGGATGCACAATGTCCTAGGAGCTGCTAACCGAGTCGTTGGGCGTTGGTTGTGGCTACCAAACATAAAGACTAAACATACGCCTAACTATGGGGAAGTGCCAATACTTTAAATGAATGGAAAGAAAGGAAATACATAAAGAGAGAAAAGTGATAGCAATCTGTTTAGTCAATATAAAAGAAACTTTCACAGCCCTCCGTAAGAAAAATCGAGAGAAGCGCGAAAGCTTTTAAAGGCGATAGTCTTTCTTGGGCTACTTAAACCCAGAAATTTTGGTCTGTCTGTATGTCTGTCCATCTGTCTGTCTGTGACACGATTCAGCCACCCGGCCAAAGCAAAACAATGCCTGCGCAATAGTCTTATATAGTCACAGCTAAATCTACTCGTCTATGTCCGGTGTAATGTTCATTCTTGTAAACATTGTTGAAGAAGAACAAGACATTACGCAAATATGAGACAACAAATCAATACAGAAGCGATATTTGCAGCGTTCCTTTATAAAAAATCATACATGTTTGATTTTGTCGAGATTAAATACTTCATCAACTGAATAAAAAATATTACTCCTCCGTCGCCTGCTGTCGCCCGCGCCATACAGCTTCTGGCGGCATTTGAAGAAATCAAGTGGCAAGAGTTACGAAAGGTTCCACTAGATAGGTTCTACGTTCTGCTTGGAATGCAGGTGGACTAGGAAAACGTGGTTCTATAAACGTTGCAGTAGGGCGCCTCATTTCACACGCGTCGTCGCCGTACGGCAGCGTTGGCATCGAGACACCCGGTTTTGAGCAGTGGAACGCGGGAAATTTAAAATGATTTAAGCAAACCTTTGGCGTCTTTACCTTGGGAGGAGCGCGACGCAACAGGAACAACATGAGAGGTGAGCGGGAAAGCGAAGGGAGGCATTTACTTGGCAAAAGCCGATAAAGACTATCGTCTTTGTACGACATTGGCAATGAAAGGGGCAGATACGCGGCCAATTTTTAGACATCAAATCTGCGTGAAAAGTTCTTTAAAACCTTCACTAAAAGTACGCGCAACCTTCGCCGAACTTGTGCTAATTGAATGTAAAACCTTGATAGACCTCAACCGCAAACTAAGAGCGAACCCATTCAACAATTTTTTGTGCACTAAGTAAACGCACTGACGAACGATGTAAATATATACCGATAAATGGCTTCTGAGATGAAGGCAGGCTCTTTCATTCCTTCTTTATTGTCGACGAGTGAATATTCTTATCTTGAGCCGCTCCATTTTCGCAATTTTCCAGGAACCTATTTGACACAGTGGAAGCCCGATTTCACACAAGCACAGTGTGTCCAGAGATCTGATAAGGCTTTTCAGTCGACCGACTGGTGTATAAAGTAACGCGTTATTTTTGTGACAGGACGCCAGTGGTTTCACTAAGAAAGCTTCCGCTTTAATAAAACGCAAACGAAACCGCAAAGTAAATGCTTGTTGCAGAATTTGTAAAGCTGACCGGAACGCCGCGCCTCCGCAGTGGGGAACGCTATCCCGTAGGAAAGCCAGGCGTCGTTTGAACGCAATGCGACAAGTTTTACATTCCGGACGATGGCATTTCTCACCGTACATGTATTCAATTACATCCGTGGCCCTATTCTCGACTGCACAAAATGCCGGCAATTCTGGCAATATGCCGGAAGTCTTTTCTGATTGGCTTTCAATTTTCGTCACGTGCTTCCGGTTGACAAAGCGGTTGTGTGTGCTGTCGTCATTTTGACGTTTCATGTCGTTTACGGACACCAGTTCTAAAGTTTGCATTATTTCTCGTTACTAAAGGCGCATAACTCTTGGCCGGCAATGAAAAACCAGACAAAGTGCAGCGGACATGACAACGTAAGCCTGTCTTTGCTATTCAACAACAATACTGCTTGTAATACACACCCCTTCTGTGATTGGCTGAGAAAGCGTGACCTAATTTAAGCACTTGGCGGGTACGATTATGTCATGCATTGGGAACTTCAGCGTGCGTAAAAGTGACGTAATGCTACGTAACAGCTTGAAAATGGCGGCTGTTTTTGTCGCAAAATACAAGCAAAATAGGGCAAAGAATTGCCCCTGGGACCCTATTCTCGACTGCGCAAATTGCTGGCTATTCAGGCAATTTGCCGGAAGTCTTTTCTGATTGGCTTTCAATTTTCGTCACGTGCTTCCGGTTGACAAAGCGACTGTTTGTGCTGTCGTCATTTTGACGTTTCATGTCGTTTACGGACACCAGTTCTAAAGTTTGCCTTATTTCTCGTTACTAAAGGCGCATAATTCTTGGCCGGCAATGAAAAACTAGACTAAATGCAGCGGACATGACAAAGTTAGCCTGTCTTTCCTATTCAACAACAATAATGCTTGTAATACACACCCACTCTGTGATTGGCTGAGAAGGCGTGACGTAATTTAAACAGTTGGCGTGAACGATTACGTCATGCATTGGCAACTTCAACCTGCGTAAAAGTGACGTAATGCTACGTAACAGCTTGAAAATGGCGGCTGTTTTTGTCGCAAAATACAAGCAAAATAGGGCAAAAAATTGCCCCGGCTTACACCGCCGCGAAATGTGCGGCAATGTGCAGCAGGCGCAGTTTCGCATGCGCTCTATTTAAAGCATGTTTCCTACCGAAACAAATTATAGTTTCAACTGCTTCCAAGTCAGCAATCATGGAGTATACAAATAACGTGCAGTATTTTGCTTTTATGTTTGGCAATAAAATAAAAATTATTTGTTTATCGTAACGCAACTTAAGAGGGCAGTACAAGCCTCTCCATGACAAAGAGAGCCCAATGCATGGCATTTCTCCATACTCGTCCTAGTAATCTGGTGGGTCACATGATCGAACTTAACAGAAAAATAACAGACAAAAGGGACTATTTCATTCATTACAGCCCTGATTGAAGTCAAGCTTGACAAATGAGTGAATCGGCGACATCGGTGCGCTCCGCGGTTATCAGGCGTAGCGCTTCGCTGCTCTTATGTGTCATAGAAGCGATGGTCGCGGCCGTCTTTTTCTGTGATCACGCCATAAACTTGTAACATAGCAGCAGACGATGGCGCGGAGGCGGTGGGGGCAGGGAAGGTGAAACGCTACAAAGCTTGCATTGAAGCAGAGAATCCAGCTATGTTACTAAAAGCGATTGAAAGAAATAGATACGGTTAAAAACTTGTGTGATGTTCTTTAGCTCGACATCCGCCTTTCGCTCGTTTTTTGGATCAACGTTACTTGATCGCCTTGTGGTGCTGACGCCAAATTTGGCCTCCAAAAATGTGTTTTTCTTGTCAGCCTCACCTACCGTTTTAATTTTTATTTACATGCCAGGTGTTTTTATATCTTTCTTGCACAATATTTGATCCCTTGGTAGCGATCTTTATGAGTGGCTCGTCAAATTACACTGCATGTCGTCATAGCTATAGGTGCAGCACGTCACGGATTGCTTACGTCGTGCCTACGCAAAAAAACATTGGCGAATTGCCGGAAATTTGTGCAGTCGAGAATAGGCCTCCCGGTGAATGAATTGCGTTAACACACAGTGAATAAGATACGGCCACATACAGCTTTGATGCTCGTCAAACATGAGTCCAAATCATTTTACAGCGAGTACCTTATTTACTCGATTGTAACGCGAGTATTTTTCTACGTTTTATCACCACTAGCTGAAGTCGACCCTCGTTTAATCAGAGAATATTAATATTCAAGTTCCCTAAACAGTGACCCAATTCTCATCGACAACTACACCTTTGGCCATTTGCCGATATATGTTGGCAACATGTTCCAGAGAAATTTCAATCCACTATAAGCCAAGACCGACTGTCTTCATTTTCTTGTTTCTGTTCCTGTGGTGGTAGTAAAAGGGCTGAGAGCGTTGACGGCATGGGCTACCTTTTTTTTGCATCGTACTCTATGGGTGCTTGAGTGGTTTTTGTTTCCCTCAAGTGTATCGACACTCATCGGCTGCTCTGGCGATATCGAGGTGTCGCGCTCACTACGACGCCCGTTTGAAGAGAGGCGCTATAATAATGGCTGAAGAAATCGGCAATTTAGTTGCTGTGCGAAGACTCGACGTATAGACAAACCACGTATGGCGGCTCCCGCGGGAGCGCCTTTTCACGTGCGAACATGGCGGAAAAGGTTTCCGTGGGCCTCGCTGCGGTCGATACGTCGAATTGGAGAAGCATGTTCTTGATTTCGTCATGGAGCAGCGTGACGTCCTCATGGCGGTCACTGAAGTTCTTCGAAGTACAGCTTCGGCCTCACCGCAGACTCCTCGAAAAGCAGTACAGCATTCGATTATCCCCTGCATCCCTATGACTTCGAGGCATCTCTTGACTACCCGCGCACTATCCGCATTAAGTCTAAGACTGTGAATCTCAGTGCCCCTGTGTTGAACTGACGAGCTGGGCAAACGAACTGACGAACTGACGAACTGTTGAGCTGGGCAGATGGGCTCGACAGATGGGCATCCCGCGAACGAAGTTCAAAGCGGCACAGATGAGCGTCTAGTCGCAGTGTTTGTAACTTAAAAGTGCTTGTCCGTGCTTCCGGTGGCCTCGCGTGAGAGCTTTGGCGGTTCTTTGTTTTGACGCGCTAAGGAGTTACCCCGCGCGTTGCTTTCGCGGTTTAATTTGTTCGTTGTGGATTCAATTAAAAGTCACCCCTCGCCATACAATCGCGGTCACCGTAGAGTCGAGTAAATAAGGTTTTATTGATTTCGCAATTGTATGCGTAAGAAGTATCAGTGCCCCCACCCGTTCTTTTTCAGAAAAACGACGACTCTTTAATAGGTATACTGTTACGACAGCTATAATAGGTATACTGTTACAGCGGCCAAATGAGCGCTCGTGGTTTTAGGTATAACTGAAAGTGCGGCAACAAAAATATACAATTTTAAACGACACCTTTGACTAAAAGTTTACCTAGGTGATATTTTTTTTACATTGTAATGTTAATATTGGCAATGCCTTCTTCAGGCTGACCAATTGGATATTGAAGGGTCCCCTTTCATAACGCCGTATTTTACTATCGCAAAGTAAGGTAATGTTAGCCCAAACTTTTATAGCGACTTTTTTATAATTGCTTAGTAACTTGATTGAAGTAACGTCTTTGTAATATCTTACTTCCTTCCGACGATCTATTGTTATAGGATTCCTGTTCGCCAAAAAGAAACGTTTTATTAAAATGAAAAGCTTTTCCAGAACAAAAAAATCATAGGAAGTGCCTAGCTTCGGTAGACTTTTTATAAAACATTGCAGGGTGCTAAAACTTCCCCGAACTGAGTTGCTCACGATTCCATAAAGTTTGATTGGGTATGCTTGGAAACCGAGTAAGCTTATCTTTCAGGGCTGCGGAAATTGTTTCGTCCACAATCTGCAAATGTGTTGTAGAAGACGACGTCCACTACTATTTTCCTGGATTCTCTCAAGAGGGAGCGGAGCACGTACCCGCAATTTAGTCTGCGGGCAGAGTTTATACTTCACGCCTGAGTCTCCTCTGTGTTTTACCGCCGAACGGCGAGGTTGGAACACGCTACCATGGTGATTCTATTCGTGTGACCAGTGTAATTGGGCCGCCGCTACGCGATTTGGTGCTTGAAACGCCAAACCCTTCCTAAAAGAGGCAGCTCCTACATGGATAAGGGAGGAAGGAAACACCTGAAACATCTGAAGATGATACCCCTCTTTGTACTTTCCTCGGAGGTTATCGTGGGGTTGTTTCTTGCTACGACCTCCTTTCTTTTACTGTCGACATCTGCGGTGATAACGTTTGTTAGCCTTCTTGCGATGAGTACCGCAACAAGAAGCGGCGGAGCTAAAAATATGGGCTTAAGGAATGCAAAAAGAGCCCAGGATGCAACGAAAAGAAGACTGGTGCTTGGGTGATCTCTTGTACGAACGCCGAAAGCGAGCTGAGTGCCACTTTTGCCTTAGAGGCTGCTATATACCAGGGGAAACAAGTATATAACAGCCTTGTTATGAGCTTCTTGATGTAGTTTTCTAAGTAAAAAAACGGATACATTCTTTTAGCATTTTTGTTCGGCTTGGTACCAGGCAACTTGTCTTTTATGCTGAACTTCTTGTAAAACCAATTAACCCAGGATCTGTCTAATTGTGGTCTTGTCTAAAACTGGTCTTGCCTAAAACTGGTCTTCAAAGTTCTCATTTCGCTTTCTACACGGCTTAAGGTACTTTGTGGATGGCCGACAAGCTTTTATTATGCTCTAAACGCGCCCCCGACCACACACAAGGCGTTTTTCTTAAGCCGGTGCTTATTTTTTTTAGTCAGAAGGGAGCAGCTCTACAAGGTTTAGCAACATTACATTCTTTCTACTTGAAATGTAAATGGCAGGGCCCCTGTAATTCTGAAAGAATGTCCTCAATTTCAGCTAGCTGAGGGGGAAGTAACAGGCAGAAAAATTTATTTATTCTGTCGTATTGGCTCTGGCGCCCCGAGACACAATTTAGGCGTCCTCTGGGGTGCTTCTGTTAGTTGTCATTCAGAGATTTGCGAAGAATAATAAAGTAAGATATTACTCATTGAATACCAGCATCAGCCCATTAGGACCAATAAGCGGCATATATTAAAACATATGGAGCCCCAAAAGCTTCCGGAAACATTGCCCTAAACAAGCAGAGGAGTTTGTGTGCGAGCATCAACATTTACTAGCAATATTCATATTTGTAGAAAATGTCTTTTTACAATAAAACCTTTTCTAGAGGGAGTTACGCGAAAAAAAAAACCTTCTGAAGCTGTGAAGTGCTACGAGTTTTTAGCGCTAATGTTTTGACAACTGAGCTGTTTCCGTGGAGACATTTTTCTCGTCCGTGCCAAAAATCCCGGAAGCATTCCGAAAAAAAGGGCTAAGGGAGGTCCGGGATTAAACTTGAGGCCTTTCTGCCCGTAAAACGGGAAACCAAAACCACTGGGCCATCCTACACACCCGAGGGGTACGAGGTCAGCAGCGGCAGAGAACATGTTATCAAATTTGAGAAGCCACCACTGAACACGGCTCCGTTGCCTCCGTCAATGTAGTGGTAGCGTGGTGGACGAGCGCCAAGAAAGAGTTGCATCCTGGGGTTAACAGGACGCAGCCGAAGGCAAACCTAACTGGTTTGCTGAATGGTGAGAGATGATCAGCGACAGTACAGAAGCAACACACTTCCGGGCGAGCTTACCGTAGGACGTGAACAGAGCGACAGCGGTATCAGTAGCTGTGAAAATAATTCTGTTCGGCATTCAGTGGAACTGCGTATTTATCCCGCCAGCGTTAATGCGCACACAGGTTAACTAGAGCTTTAAACACTGCACAAAAATAGTACAGAGGCACACTAGCTTTCCTTGCACAGTTCGTGAGGGCCGGCATTTGCGACGCACTTTGAGCCTAAGAAAGAGGGAGAGGACAATGCGGCTAGCGGCGTCCGCTTCGCAGGTTCATGTCTCTGCATGAATAGTTTGTTTTTGTAATTTGTAGCTGCAACCGCTTAAGTGACCGACAGCGGGAACATCACAGCAGGCGCGTGTACTAATATGTTCGAGGAAGGCAGACATGGCCGTAAAGAAAAGGAGCATTAGACAAATGTCGTTGCGCGCGCGAACAGGGTAACGGCGCGCTGAATCGTAACAGGTTCTACCCCAGGGGGTCGGAAAAACCGTTGGACAAAGGTCAGCAAGCTCTGCCCGGAGGGATGGTGTGGAAGAGATGTGCTCGACAGATGACAAACTCCGTGTCCTGTGCCCTATGACACTGTGTGCTGGAGCTTCACAGAGTCGGTCACTGGACGAAGCGTTGATCCCCAGCAACGTGCCGGGCTTGGTCAGGCAAGGGAGAGAACAACACCAAAAGCACAACCACATCGCCAGCAAGTGCAAGGAAAGACAATCAACTCTGAAGTTCTACGAGACATATAGTTCAGACTAAATTACGCGATTAACTAACAACTCCAGTTACCTTTAATCCCAGCAGTATTTTCGACAAGCGCTGAAATCTGAAAGGGTTGACATTTCGCGCAAGTGGAAATGCCCCACACAAGAATTGCAATGGTAAACGGCGAAGCCTAGATTCAGGAAAAACAGGGCAATCTAGAAAGTCTGGCTCATGCAGGCGACTTCTTTCGTTGAAAGCGGTGCCTTGAGCTCTCGGCATTGCCCTGGTCATAGGTCGGCAGGCTAACTCGCGAGTGCACTCACACACCTCCCACTGGCCACTCATGAGTAAATGGTGAGTGAGCCTCGCCATCTTTTTGGACTGGCGAACGTGAGTGCGTTTGAGTGCGAGGCCCACTCGCCGTGAGCCCCGCTCACCACTCGCGAGTGCACTCTCGCTACTCGCGCCATTTGCAGGGCTTACCGCAGTAAGCGCTACTGCTGCGCTTGTACTCGCTTTTGGCTATTCGTCGCTTGAGCCTCTCACTGTGATGATTGTTAATGGCGGGATTGCTTTTAGCTTCGGAAATATGTCGTCACTCTGCTCCTGCTATGGGGCACCCTAGAATTAATTCTCTGGTGGCGGATTGATTTATAAATATGATTTGGGTGGCCTTCTGACGCCGTAATGCACTAATACTGTTTGGTTTCATCACTCATGAAAGGTGTCCTGCCCACACTCGCGTGCGAGGGAGGAGGCGAGTGTTGAATGAAAGTGAGTGCGAGTAGGGATGGCGAGTGGTGAGCGTTAGCACGAGTGAGTGCGAGTGGTGACGGCGAGCGGGGAGCGTGAGCGCAAGTGAGTGCGAAAGGTCACGGCGAGAGGTGAGCGTGAGCAGGAGTGGGTGCGAGTCATAGAGGGTGTGTTATACGTGAGTGAGAGTGAGGGCGTGATGTGAGGGTGACTGGTGAGCGGGAGTGAGGGGCGCCCAATTTCGCTGAGGTATGGCTCTGAGCATTCCCGTTTTTAAATTGCACCTTAGGTGCACCCGTTCTCTGAAGGCTACTGAAAACACTGGTAATTCTCTGCGACAAGTGCCAAACGCGCAGACGAGTGGGAAAATTTTCCAGCGGTCACACGAGAGGCGCGCACTCCTTCTTGCAAGCGGCGTTGCCTTGGCGCTATGCGAGCTCAAGGCTTCCCCCCTCGGCGTGCCCGCTCCGGAATTCGCGCCGCCGGTACGCCCGGAAGTTTTAAAGATGATAATCTTTCTTGGGATACTTCAACGCTGAAATTTTTGTCTGCATGTATGTCCGTGTTTCTGTCTTTCGGACTGTGACTCGATTTAGCCACCCGGCAAAAGTAAAACTGAATCGGCGCAATGGTTAATACCCAAATAAAAAAAAAAAGCGCCTAAGTCCGGTGACAATCTCCATACTTGTCAACATTATTGAACCAGAACAAGAATTACGCTAATGTGAGGCCGACAATCAATTCATAAGTGATATTTGTAGTGTTCCTTTATTTAAATAATAATGGATGCCTGTTCTTGCGACATCAAATAAAATAGTACATTACCTGCAGAAAATCGTCGCCTGCTGTTGCCGCGCCACTAGAGTTCCTGGGGGGATTTTAAGAAATCAAACTGCAAAAGTAACGAAATGTTCCTCTAGATAGGTTCCACGTTCCGCTTGGAATGCATGGGGAGCAGGACAACGTGGTTCTATAAACATTCTGGTAGAGTGCCTCGAATAACGCGCGTCTCCGCCGTACGGCAGCGCTGGCCTCGAGGCACCCGGCCGGGAGCAGTAGAACGCAGTAAATTTAGGTTGACTTGAGCAAACGTCTAGCGTGTTATCTTGGAAGGTAGTAGACACGAGAGGAACGGCATGAGAGGTGAGCTGAAAATAGAAAGGAGGCCCTTACATTGCAGGGGCGCCAGTCGACAATCGTCTTTCGTCGGCATTTGCAACGGAAAGAGTAGATACGCGGCCCATTCTTTCATCTTTCCTCGTCGCTCGCTTTTTCAGAAATAAAGTCAATCAGCAAACACCGAAAGGGTTTATCATTTTCCTTTCCGACACTCACGGTTACACCATATTCGTGCTTCCCGGTCTCAAAAGTCGGCTAGCCACAAGCGAAACTGGAATCTCTAGGAGCTCCATTGGCCCCTGCTCGGCGTCGAGTACCTGAGCTCGTGTTCTGACGCAATCGACTCGCTCAGCCGCAACACCGTCGTTACTCCCAGCTGCACTGCGAAAACCGTTCGGGGTTTCGATGGCCGGCTTTGCCACAATGTCGTTGACTCTTAACTCGCATCCGGAGGAACACCTTCTGTTTCGGCAGGCTTGTGCTGCCTCCTTTCGCTAGTGTCTATAACCTGATCGTTTTTGCGCTCCTGCGAAACGTCTTCTTTTCGCGAACTGTGCGCGATCGTGAGGCTAGCCGTTTCGAAGGCCTCCCGGGAATTCTGCCACTCTGAACCGAACACCGACACATCCTCATGTTCAGTTGGCTTGTGGCGCCCTCTGTCGTGAGCCTCCGTTGATGCGTTATCTTTCCGACCTCTCCCAGTCACTTCATTCCTTTCAGAGGGGTGACACTATCCTTAAAAGCGCCTTTTGAAACGAGCTCAGCGCTGTGCTTTATCGCAGTGATTCGAAAATGGGGCCTTCTCCCGCAACAGCTGATCGAACATCTTGCGCAATAGATATCTGTATTTGGGTACAAGTTGTGGGGATACCGCCTACGCGACCTGTTCATCAAACGGACCTTTGATGAAGACTTTAGCAATCGGGAGTTGCACGTACCACGCTGCTACGACCTGTTGCACACAAACACTGTGTCGCGTCAGCTGATCCGCTTCGAAGTACGAAGTGCGGATCGTGTCTGCCGTCGCCCCGGAGTCGCGAAGAACATGCCACGGTTTTCCGTTGACAGCGAGTTTACGCACGGAGTGCCCCAAAAACTGTCTGCTGTCCTCATTCTGCTCTCTGCTTTAGTTCGTGAAAGGCGAACTTGCCTTTTTTGCAACTCGCAGCGAAATTTCATGTCTCGCCACAGTTACAACGCGCGGACTGTTTGCGCGTTTCGAAAGCTTTGCTTGGGTGCGGAACCTCGGCGTCGGCGCCATTCTCCTTTTCGGGGCCAATTTCTCTACCCGATCTAACAATTCTTTTAGCTCGACCGTCTTCCTTGGAAGCTCTGCCTTTCGGATCTGATTTTTAAGACCTCTGCCTGAACTCTTTTCAACCTTTTTTCGTCCCCTGCGCACTGCGAAATACAAAAAATAAACTTGCTCGATTCCACGCTGTGAAGGTTGTTGAAAAGCAAAGACGTAAATGACACCCACAACAATTGCCCATGCCACGTCACTTGATATCACACATGTAACTCTACAAAGAGTGAAACCAGACCTGTTCTGCCAGCCGTTACCTGGAATTCGCGGGGGTGGGGTCCCAAACGCAGCACAGCGTCGTCCACGGCCGGGTTACAGTGGCGGACGTCGCCGCTGTAGCCCGGCCGTGAGTGGGGAGAAAAAACAACGGAGATGAGCGTCTTTCGAAGGGTGAGACTGCGAAATTTAGCCATCGTGCTGTGCTAGCTTGGGGATACAACACCGCGCGACACAAGCGCAGACACCGAAACAATTAGGCATGTGAGCTCAGTGATTCCTATTTACACCAATTTAACTTAGTTTTAGTAAGTTTGACAAATGCGAGAAAGCTGAGAGGACTTTTATAATTGCTATTTGTCACAACCAGTTGCTACTTTCGCTTTTGTAATAACTCTTAAAGCGCAACCGAATTGGTATTTACTAATATAGAAAACGGAGTCCCATTCGTGGCAAGCACAACGCAAAAGGTAGCGTTTCTCTATCGGTCAGATGTCTGTATGTGGTTTGTACGTATACCTTTCCCGCCCTGTAAACCAATCCTTCACGTATGTTTGCCGTACGACCACTTGATTTCGCCGGGTGCGGGTTACCCTGGAGGTGCTGTCGAACAAGTTAATTAAGCCGTGTGAAGGCACCGCACAATAGACGCGAAGCTTCGCCAAAACAGGACCAAAACCACCTTCGCTAAAGCAGACGAGAAAGCCGTACCGCCGACGGCGTCGCCGGCGAGCAGGCACTCCCGCGCGGGGAACCCTCGGTAAATTCTCCGCGCCATGTACAATGGGCGCCGCAGTAGACGGCGGAGCACCCCCCTGTTGTCCCGCACGCCACAAAAAAACCGTTGGCTGATAGAGTTAGAAAGCTTTGCTTTAAAACTCAACGGCGGGCTGAGCCTCTCTGTTCACAGTGCTTGTCACGGGACGGTCCTGCACCCAGTACCTGTCGTTTTCACGTAGTAGACGGTAAAAGTGTTCTGTACCAAAGCACTCGATCATCTTGTCGTGCTATCTGAAAGCCTTCGCTTCTTTGAGCCACTCTACTATATTAGCCCTCAGCCTATAGGCGATCTGCGAGTACGAGTCGCTACGCGCTCCCTCGACCTGACGGAACTTCTGGCGAAATGCCTCCGCAGAGAGCCTTTACTTATGCCGCAGGCTCGACTTGACTTTCTTGTAGTCCTCCACGTCCTCTTTTGCAAGCTGGCGATCACGTCGAATTCATCACCCGGCGAAAGCCTAAGCAGGTGTTGCGGCAATGTGTCTCGATAAAAAGGGGCCTTCTCGCACGTACGCCAGAAATTGACCAATAAATGACCGATGTCTTCTAAATCCCTGCAGGGCAACATTAGGTCCCTTATCCGAGACGTAGGTCGCTCAGTCATCGCAAACTGCACGCTGCTGTCGCTCTCACGCCTGGTTCGAGACGTCTCGACCTCGAGACGCCTCATCTGCCGCTCATGCTTTCGCTCTTTTTCCTCCTCCTACTCTTGTTTCTCTCTATCTCTCGAGCTCCTTCTCTCGCTTTAGTTCTTCCAGCGGAAGCTTTTCTCACTCCTGTTGGATTTCCCTATCTCGCTTTCGTCGTTCGAGGTCACGTTCCCTCTATTGCTTCTCTCCTCCCATTTGGCCTCTAAGGCCTGACGTCGGGCGGTCTCCCGTTCATTGATCAGCTCAATGCATTCGGTCAGCTCGTCATCGTGAGCCCCAATAGCGATTATATCCTGTATCAGCTCTGACTTTCTGAGTGCTTCCGAAACATCCAAGCGCAACTATTTTGCAAGCTCTAACAACTACAATTTTTTCAACACTTCCAAATTTATGGCTCGCCAAAGCACCACTCTTCCCAGTGCACCAAAATCGTTTTGGGTGAATACTCCACCAGACAAAAACACATGCCGTACTAGCTATCCTCTGAAGCCTGGTAAAACTCCGCGAAGAAAGGTTCCGCACTCCCCATTGACTGCCATAAATTGTACTAAGTGAGCGCCACCTTGACGTCCGTGATGTTGGATCCGCACCGCTGCCACCAGTTTTTACATTCGGGAAGAGTCCCAGAACAGGCCTACGTTGCTTCCGTCTACCTAGTGGAAGCGTGGTAGACGAGCGCCCAGCAAACGTTGCAGCCTTGGTGTTCATGACAAAAAGCCGAAGACAAACTTAATCGGTTTACTGGATGGCGAAAGATTATTAGCGACAATTCAGAAACACCCTTCCGAGTGACCTTACAGCAGAACTCGAACAGGCCGACACCGGGATCTGATGCTGTCAAAGGAATCCAGTTTGGCACTCGCAGCGACCGCGTATTTATCCCCGAAGCGCTAATGGTATAAAATCTTTTGTATTGCTTCGCACGCGACACGACAATGATGCAGACACACACAAACACTCGTTCCCGAGTTCGTGAGGGCCGGCAGTTGCGGGGCGTTGAGCGTGGGAGAAGGAGAGAGATCTCGGCCAGGGGCGTCCGATTCGCAGGTGCATGCCCCTGCATGTTTAGTTTGCGTTGGAATTTGCAGCTCCCACGGCTTGAGTCCCCGCCAGCGGACTCCGCGCCGTAGGCGCATGTAGTTACTTGTCCGAGGAACGCAGGCTTTGTCGCAAAGCACAGTAGCACTACACAGAGCTTGCAGTACGCGCGAACAGGGTACCTGTGCCATGGATCCCAATCATACGCAGCCAACTTGGAAAGAAAAAAAAAACGATCTCCGTTGTCGGAATCGAAACTGGCGTCCTCGCTTTATGTAACCGGCGTGCAGACTATTGAGCGATCCTTGCATCTGGACGGACAGCGTTACGTATGGGTTCGTCGCGCAGGCGGTGGCTTTGGACTTGGCCGCGGGTACTAGCGCACGCTAACGCGGTCCACTTTGGGAGAGATGTGAAAGCCCGTAAACGAAACTATCCAGCCGGCCAGTATTTGAGAACTTTCAGCGGCAACTTCGGAAATAAATGTGGCGTGTAACACGCCGAGTCTGCCATCGCTGGTATTTCTCCAGCCTTCCGCCACTAGTACAAGCTGCGCCACTTTTTTCCCTACGACTACCTTTGGGGTTCACGAAGTGCAACTGGTGTATTAGGCGAATAGGGGCAGCAAGCCTCTAATGGTGTAGCAAAAACTAGGATACATGGTGGTGGGCTAATTTCGCTTGCGATACGCAGGCGCGAGAGCCCAAAACACCGCTCCAGCACGTGGAAACAAGGCAATAGTTTTTGCGGAAGGAATAAAAGTACAAGATGGGATTAAAGGAGGAAAGTCTGCATGGGCCTGCACGCATGGTGGGTTTATTATTTGTGTCTTTCGTTGTTGTGAGTGCAACTATCCCTTCGATGAAATAATCCTGTTGAGGCAACACGGCATACAGCACACATCTGCTGAGGTAATGATTTTTATGACGCGGCTCCGCCCAGTACACGGACTGCACATTTATCCGAAAACATTTTATTCCTGTTTACGATGTTTCTGGCGACCAAATCCTAGCGAGGAATATGCAAATTACCTGATTTCAAGGTAAGAATGCGAGCTTGTACCTAATAAGAAAGCCGACAGGAGTAGCGCGTGTTGAGTAAACACATCGTTTGCTACGTACATAAGGTTCGCAGGGAACCTGTGTCGGGATGATTTTCGCCAACGCCTACCGCAGCGCCTCATTACGTACAGAGAAGTTTATATGAGCTCTGTTAGTCATTTGTACAATCAATTTTTCAGGAAGCGCTTCAGTGCCATATGGGTTTATTTTACACAACGCCGGCGCCTTTCTCATGTGTACTTGTATTAGTACCGACGATTCCTTTTACAATGTAAACATTTTTTGCGAAAATTGCTAGAAAAAAGTAGGCGTTATTTTGAGGGCACTTTAATGGTTTGCTTTTTTTTCTTTTCCACGCAAACTTTTTGCGTCATCGCAATGGTGCATTGTGCTCTAGGTCAGCCGAAACGATTGCCTGCCCGCATTGACTGTGAGGATACAACTTTCTTCTCAACCTACATGTATGCCAAGCCTGTGTGGGAAAAATTTGGTAATAATAAATTTGCCTGTGCTCATTGCTTTCTGTACAGAAAGACCATAGCTTTTCTTAGGCTCCTTCAGCAGAGGCATTTTGGTCTGTCTGTCTGTCTGTCTGTCTGTCTGTCTGTCTGTCTGTCTGTCTGTCTGTCTGTCTGTCTGTCTGTCTGTCTGTCTGTCTGTCTGTCTGTCTGTCCCTGGGTTAATCCGCCCGGCCAAAAATTCAAAGATTTCTTGAACGACATGTTTATGTAGGCGAAACATTTCCAAACAAAATTTTGTCGTGATGCTCATAGTCGTTAACAATGGGGCGCAAAAACTTACTTATTTGTGGCAATCGATAAATACGTAAGCGATATTTTTCAATGCTCTTTAATAATTATGAATGGCTGGGTGAGGTTTGCGCTAGCAAATATAAAATGTGCCGTGAAAAAAGTGTTTCGACGAAGAAACACAAAATGTGCTTGAACGCCACGCTAGCCCTACTGGACGCGTCTAAGAAGTCCAACAGTAAAGAAAAGTTACAGGAAATGGCTCGCGAGCAGTGGAACGCGCTAAAATTAATTTACTGGAGCAAACCACAATTGTTTATAGTGGGAGGAAGGCGACAGGAGGGTAAAAGCGTCCCAGGTGGGGAGTTGAGGAAGGGAAAGATAAGAGGTATCTACTTGACACCGGCGGCACAAGACTACCATCTTTCCCCGTTATTTGTAGCGAGAAAGCAGATCCGCGGATTGTTTAGGGGATTTTAGGGAGCTTTTCAAAAAAAAATTTGGTTTACAGAGAAATGCTCCCTCTTTTCAATAACGACAAGCCAATAACCAATTCTGCTGAACAGTGCAATTTGAGGATTGACGGGTAATTTCCAAGCCGTCAACAAGCATCACGTGACAATAAAAATACCTTGCCATTGTGGCAGCGGCAATGGGATCGAGGGTATCAATACAGGGGCTATGTGTTACAAGATTTGGCACTGATAAAACACCCCTGGCACTTTACTAAGTACGCTCTCGAATTGAAAGCCATACAGTAGGTAAATAATCCCAGTGCAACATAATATAGCGTTGTCAGCTTCCCAGAAAATATTAAATTTGCTGGACTGCTTCTGATTAATTGATTGTAGGGTATAACCCACTGACGCAACGCAGGCGATGAGGCGTGCCGTAGGAGAGGGCTGCGGGTTAATTTTGACCACCTGGGAATCTTTAAGGTGCGTAGAAATCTGGTACACAGGGGCGTTTTTGTTTTTCGCCTGCATCAGCAAAGCGGACGTCGCGGCCAGGAATCGAACCCACGTCCTCGTGCTCAGCATCGCAACGGTGTAGCCACTGAGCTGCCGCAGCGGCTGCTGGACTGTTTCTAACTTTTTTTTGGTGGCAGGGCGCTCTTACATGCAAGGATTTGTGATTCCTTCATACGCATTCAGATGGGTGCATGCGATGCTCTTAGTTTAAAATATATATAATATTACGTTGACGGAGTTCGTACTGGTTGATGCATACATCTCAAGAAACGCACGTCAGCCATAGGTCGACCAAAAGGTCGGTGCAAGGTACCATGCAGCAAGGCAAAATAATTGCCAAAACCATACTTCCTTTAAATATGGACAGGAAGGTTTCAATTAGTAGCCGAGGAAGGGGTCACAACATTACGTAATCCGGTCCGTCTCTCGTTGTATACAAATGTTTTTCTTTCAAATAGAGAAGGTTAAAAATGGTCATTTTGCTTATTTCATGCCGCAATGGGAGCGGAAAAGCCAGCTTTGGGAGGAACCTAATACGCGAGCAAACACGGCTAAAAATCTCCAGACACGCTGGTATCTGATTTTACAACTCGTATAAAAACGGAAGCTGCAAAAATGGAGCATTTTTTTTTAAACAAACACGTGAAGGCTTTTGCATGTATTTGTAAGTACACGTATTAGTTTTTATCCAAAAAACCTATGACTGGAAAATTTTGTAACAAAGGCGTTATTAAAATCAAAATAAAACCAAGAATTCTACTTGTTACTTGGAAGAGAATACTTTTCCCGTCAAACTACAATTTTGTAAAAATTATTTTCTGAAGAATGTGTACAATTAGAATCAGTATTTTTGCTATACCAAATGTAGAGGTCATGCTTTGTGGCCTCCACATTACAATAGTTAGCTTTTGCTTGCCTGTACATGTTGAAGTTGGGCCCACGTGTGAGCCAGTTAGTTTTCAGAGGTAACCGTCCGTGTTCAGAGACTTTCTTTCGGTTTTTACCTTATAAATATTATTGCCATAAATGTAGCATCTTGATGGCCTCTTCCGCCTGCTATAAGAAACTGGTATGCTACGGAACTAGGCTTTCTTTTTCCTGTACAATAACATCCATATAACGATAGCGTGGTGTTAATTTCACTGCTGCCTTTTTAATTGAGACTTACAGTAGCGGCTTTCTTGCCACTGCGGAGCAAGACCTGCCCTAAAGACAGGCTTACAACAACTGTATTTTCGAGACTCATCTGAATACACTTTTCACATTGCCTCGCAGCAGATAAGACAAGGTTTCGGAGGGAGTGAAGCGCTTCATTAAAACGAGAGGCTATAGCTACCTTGTATAGAGTAAGGACGAGGGTGAAAGGTAAAGGCCACAGTTCACACAATGACCACTATTTCTGTTTTCGGGTTCTATTCACAAAAGGCCCACAGTTATGTGAGTCGGTGGCACCAAAATGCACAGTTGACACTGCAGGCTTTGCGGTTCACACTGCAGACAATATTAGCGGTCTACAGTGGAAAGGGCTCTTTAAACGGTCTACAGTGGAAGCGGTCCTTAAAACAGCTATACGTAAAGACTTTCACATTGACAACAGGCACACAGTTAAGTTGCTCAGCAGTGCTAAAATGCAGAGTTCGCAAGGCAGACTTTTTGGTTCGCACTGTAGACCGTTGACACTGTTGACGGTACGGGAAAGTCTTTACGTATAGCCGTTTTCAATGGCGCACTTGGTAATTGCTTTGGGCACGAGAGATTGTGAGGTTTTCCAACGATGATTGACGCGGCATATTCTGCGGTTATTCTAAAGGCGGATACTCAGTACTGAATTCTGCATTTGGCACTAAAGCCGTGGAACTGAAGTCCGCAAGGTGCGGCACATGTGCATTCTCTGCGAGGCATCGATTTTATAATCATCTTACAGGTCATCGCTTCCCCCAGATTGCAACGTGCACCCCTTGCGCCGCCTACTCGTTAGGGAACAACTGCTAATGCGGAGAATCCTCTAGCGCAGTGGTAATTGCACTGTCTTAGCGGATGCTCAATTTCTTCCATTTTACCTTCCTACCTAATTGCATCCACGTAGACCAAAATAACCCATTCCAGCACATCCACTGTGACAATTTCTTTAGTGCTGAAACGTCTGATACACAGAAGGTAATGAGTCTTGAAGCGATCAGCTCCCGGCGTGCGCAAGTGAGTTACAGGCGTGGGGCATGTGCATCAGCGATATTTAAACAATCGCCGACTGCCTAAATATTTTGATCCCAGCGTCTTTCGCCTAAAAATATTAGCTGAACGCACCGAGGGAACGCAGTAGCACCGAATTCCTTCTCATTAGGTCCTTGCGGATTACCAGTACATAAAAAGAGACGCGGTGCACTTCACCTTTCATAACGAAGATCTGTTTGCGATTCAAAAGTTCGTAGTCTTGCAATATATTTGTTTTGTGTGAGCTCTATGCATTTCACAACATTAAAACCGCAGGAAAGAGATGCAAAAAATAAAACCTCTACAGTATTTTTATCATGAAATCAGGTACACCGCGGCGGCCTCTCACGAACGAAATCAATGTAGCAGTGTCTAATGCGCATGATATGCAATTTTCACTCTCAACGTGAGGTGGCAATGTTTGCATCTTGGAAATATACGTAGTGTGAAGTATTCTAGAAATACTGCTATAAGAATCGATGTGAATGCTCTTGATGCAAGAAATTGGGTATTGCGAGAAATAGAGAAGCTACAAGCATCGATATGTTATGAAGCCGATCTACCATCTGCGCCAAACTATCGCCGACCACTACTGTATGACCAAAGCTAAATCTTTCGGCAGAGCTATGCATTCCGCCGGTGCTCTAAGACGGTACGACGGAAATAACCTCTGTGTGCCCCTGTAGTGACAAAGCAAATGTTTTAGAAGAGAGTAATTACAGTTGGGTAATGTCTTGAATCAGGCAGGAAATTCGAGAAAATATATCGAACGCGAGAAAGAAAGAAACGAATATTTCGAACCTGATATGCCGTCTTTTAACAAGTTCTTGCACCCCATTTTGGGACAGGGGAAGAAAGCGAGAGCCCAAATACCAGAGATAATTTTGAAAAAAAAAAAACGGAATGCGCGGACTAGGAAAAAATAGAAATACTTAAGGAAGTGTGTGCGCTGTACTTACGTGGTATGATTAGGTGCAAAGAGAAGGGAGAGATCAAACAGGGTAAGGTGCCGTATGGGAACTAAGCTTCCTACTAATGTGGAAAGCAATTACCATAACTTGGACACCAGACAACTAGGATGAGTGCTAGCGTTCCAGCTGAACTTTCGACACACACCAACGCCAACAATTACATTACGCTGGTAGAACAGAGGGGACAAAATAATGAGCAGTGATTGTGAAAAATAGAAGGTAGCAGAAAATAAACTTAGAATATCACGGCATTCCGGCCTATTTGTTGTAACAGTTTCGTTGCATCATTCTGCTTTAAATTTGTTATCACAGCTCGATTTACCAATAAAAGCAACAAAACTTTCTGAAGTCAAACCTTCCTTATCAGCAAAGCCTACAGGCATTGTGGAAATGAAAGAAAACTGGTTGCAATGACGCCTGCTTACATATTATATTTAGTTCTCTACTTACCAGGCCCGAAACACCTGACGGAGTGCGCCCTAGCTGGTGAGCAATAGGTTTGGACCACGGGCTAGGAAAGTAGAGCATGTATGCTAAGTCTGGCTAATCTGTGTCAATTCTGACCGGGGGACATTTTGAATAATATGCCCCTGATTACAATTGCCGCCAGGGGAATCACCTTCCCAATCAAAACCTTCAAGAATTCTTTAGCTGTGGGGCCCGATAACATCGCATCTAGGATACTTCAAAACACAACGGATGTGACAAGCGCAATATTGACAATGCTGTTCTCCCAACCACTGTGTTTTGCTCATATACCCCCAGAACGGAAACTCGGAAAAATCGTCCCAATCGTTAAAAGTGGTAACAAATTATCGCCATGAAACTATCGTCCAATATCACTAACCAGCATTCGCTCAAAGATTATGGCACATAACGTTTTCACAAAGGCGATAAATCAGCTGGCAAACAGCAACTTCATGGATCTGTCACAGCAAGGCTTCTAGAAAGGGTTGTCGTGTGAAATACAGCTCGTTATTTTGCTTCACGATCTGCGCACAAACCTTTATAATAACGTTCAAACCGGCGCAATATTTCTTGATTTCAAGCAGGCATTTTATAAAGTCCCTCAGCGTCGTTTAACACATACATTGAAACACCTGACCCTTCATTCCTTCGTATTAGCCTGGATATGTAACTTCCTTACCAGTAGAAAACAATATGTAGTCGTAAACAACAATGCATCCAATACTACCCAAGTGCACTCTGCTGTACCGCAAGGCACTGCACTCGGACCGCTTCTGTATGTACCTGATATATATCAACGACCTGCCTTGCCGAGTAACTTATACAATCCCGCTTTTTGCGGACGATCGTGTCATATATACTAACATAAATAGCCGCAACTGTCAATAAACCTCGCAAGCAGGCCTTTGAGCTATTGAAAGTTGGTGTAGCGAGTGGCAAATGCCACTAAATGTACTCAAATGCAAACCCATATCCTCCCATAAACGTTCAAACCTCCTTAATTACAGTTATTCCCTCCATGGTTCGGCACTCTAACCTACTAACTCGTACAAATGCCTAGGTGTACATCTAACAGACGATGTGACTTGGTCCATTCATGTTAACTTGATTCTGTCTCCAACACAATTTAAAGCTTGCCCCTCCAGATCTAAAATTACTGGTACGCCCAAACACTGGCACGCCCGATATTAGAAAATGCAGCCGCTATCTGGGATCCCCATCAAAAGTACCTTGTTCTGGAATTAGAAGCTGTACAAAATCGAGCTGCATTTTCAGATTATTCATATTTTACAAGCGTAACCGAGCTAAGAGTGTAGCATCGTCATGCATCGTAGTAGGCATCGTCGTAGGCATCGATTTCTAGTCGTCACGCTGGGCAACGCTTGTTTGAAACAGCAGCGTGCGCCCCTGGGCCATTTCCACGTAAGAGAAGAATTGCTATCAGGAAGAAACCATATAAACATTCGTAATTAGGTGCACTTAGGAGATGCCAGTTTCTTCCGTTCCATTTGCCCTACTCAACGGCTTCCTTATAGACAAAAATAGTACAGGCCCGCAGTTCTCGGGTGACAGTTTCTGGAAGAGAAAGCGTCCTGAATCGCCGAAACTAATGAGTAGACGCCCGTCCCCTACAGCGCTTTTGCAAACCGCGGATTTAGAGAGCCTCGCCGTTAGACGCTACCGTGAAAGAATAAAAACTTTTTATTTGCTTTATTACCAGAAATTTTGAATCACAGCAGTGCATGCATCACCCTATTCATTCATCGGCAGACACACTCGTACCACCCGAGAAAAGTCAACCATTACGCTTGTAGGAGTAACTCTTACAAAATGCTTTTTCCCCGACCCACATGTGAACGGAACCTCGTGCCTTTGCATGTTGTACAATGCGCAGATGTTTAATCAATTATGCGTGAGCTCGCAAACCCAGCAAAAATGTACTTGATTTGGGATTTAATGATGTGTTTTTTTTTTCATTTTCTCGTGCTGTTTCCTTTCGTAGTATCGCCCACTCCTGCTTATAGCCTTGCCCAAAAGCTAGCAGTACCCCTTTAAATATACAAATAAAAATATATTAGCTCCGATGTAAGGAACGTAGCTCACAGGCAAGCAGTGATCAGACCCGAGGAATTTAAAAAAAAGGGCGGGGTATGAACTGTTTTGTCCCCGTTTTTTCGATAAAAAAATTAGGCTCAAACAAAACTCCCAGCAGCCAGTCGGAATGTTAAGGACAGTTTCCTGCTGATATATTTCTCAGACAGAAACGGCACCAAAAAACAATCACCTACTATGACTACGGCCCTTGTCACCAACCATTAGTTACGATTCAAGACATTTATCAGTCAGTGCTCAACTTTTTTTCAACCGTGGACACATCAACAAAATGAAGAAAATTAGTATATGAAACAAAACCGGTGACAGACCGGTGACATTAGATAGATTCCTTTACTTAGAGTAAAAAGTCGATGTCTAGTGTCAACAAAAAAGTTGGCCAGTTACGTCAATATTTCTTAACTAGCCGTGATACATTTGTTTTAGAAAACGTAAACGAAGACTGAAAATTGGTTGTTCGTTAAAATTCTTAAAGTGCATTTTTTATTTCCTATAATAATTGATATATTCACAGAAGCAAAAAGATCTTCGTGAGTGAGTTTTGCTTTGTCAATTTGTGAGAAGGCCTTCTCTGTGTCAAATCTCGAAAGTGCACAGCACGGGCGTGTCCTACAGACGCTGCACGTAAGTGCCGTGCAATGCTGTTGTTCTGTTCCCACTTAGGCAACATCAGCCCTAAATTATTCGAACAGCGATGCTGTTTAAGCTGCTGGTTGATCTGGCGTTCGTGCACTGGAAAACATTGCCGAGTAATGACGTCATCTACTGCGGTCCACCGCTTCAAGGTAGATTTGCCTCGCAGTGTTCGCGCGGGAATCGTGCCGCCACCTGTCGGAGGCGCGATGCAACTGGTACAAACACAGCTTTGGTAACGGAGGCTCAATCCAACTGTTAAAACCATGGCTTTGGAAACGCGTCGCGGTGTGGCTTGTTGTATCGCTTGTGACGATGAGTGGTGCAGTTTTGACTTTGAAAAGCGAAGAAATAATGCCAAAATGACGGAACTCAAAGAGCCGAGAAGCGATTTTATTCAGCTTCTTAATTAGCTTCTCAAACGCCAGACTACACAAGCCAAACGGTGGCCCCTCGTTGAGCTTCCGTTAGTTGTGGAGCATCACCGCAAAGCCGGTGAGCACGCGTAAATTGTACGTAGTTAATGACCGAGTGTTCATTGCTACTTGAGGAGCTAACGACAACACCCGGCCGAAAGCTTGACCAATTCTTGAAGAGTAACCACGAAGAAAACTTGGCCGATTCTCCACACGTAACCCCACATAACCTTAGTGGAACCAAAGATAGGCTAGGTGGGGTAAGCAGCTTTGCTGTTACCCCAGTCTTCTCGCCAGCAGTGCGAGGCTGCCCTCAATTTTGTGGGTGTGGGTTAAAATTTGACACATGCATTCGCTTAAAATTAACCTAAGATAATCATGTCAATCTTTTCTTCCTTGCTTGCAAAATGACATATTTTTCCGATGCTGGCGCGCCTGTATGGGCGCGTGCATGGTGTATGCAAGCTGGACTTTGGAAATACACCGCATGGTTACTTTTTGAGGGTACCTTTTATTGCATATTGTAGATAGGGGAAAAAGGCGCCGCACCACTTCCTTTGGAGGCAATCGTGACAGAGACAGAAAGAAAGAGAAAGTTGTTCTTGTCATATGCGTAATATATTGTTTACGCCTTTCTTAACGCTTTACTTTTTCTGTGGCTTTTCATTTTCTTACAGCACAGACATTACACTGGAACAAAGGGCCGCAAACATTTCCAGGCACTCAGCGGGCTTGCGGGTTCTCAAACATTTGCGAAATTTTTCGGGAGATTTATTTCCGTTTTTTCTCGGTGTTATCACACCTCGTTGTCCCAGAAGATGGGGGGTATTTCAAAGCAAGGCAGGCTTTTCTTGCTTGCTTGAAAGCTGGCATATTTTTGCGATGCTGGCGGGCCTGCTTAGGCGCGTATTTATTTACTTATTTATTAGCATTAACCACAGCGCCCATAAGGCATTACAGCTGGGGAGTATACGCAAATACATGAATACAATTCATGATATTGGGAAAAAAGAGACACGAGGGTGAGTGACATAAATCAGCACATTAGTGCGTCAAATGCACAAGTAATGTCGCCGTTGAAGAGAAAGAAAAAGAAAAGAAAATAATACAAGTTTACAAGAACGCGTGGAACAGAGCATCAGATGTACAATTAACAATATTACTCGGTAGTTTATTCGGTTCACCAATAGAATGGGGAATAAAAGAGCCCTTGACGTAGTTTGAATGAGTCAAGGATATAAGGCGCGTTCGTAGCCTTTCATTCTGTGTCGGTTTTGTGGCGCAGTGGGAAGAGCACCATGTACCTCGCGTTTCGCCCACAGGTAGTGAATGCGTTGTATCAGCAGCTTCTTGACGTAGTTTGAATGAGTCAAGGATATAAGGCGTGTTCGTAGCATTTGATTCTGTGTCGGCTTTGTGGCGCAGTGGGAAGAGCACCATGTACCTTGCGTTCCGCCCGCAGGGTCGTGGGATCGAAACCAGGCGCCGATAAGTATTATTTTTTTATATAGTGTAGGGGGAGGGGTGCGGACCTGTTGTTGAGAGCGAGGAGGGTAGCGTGATGCGGGAGAGGAGGAGTGGGGAAGAGGGCGCGCCTGCGCGCTAAGCTGTTGCGGACGCACGGTGGACGCTACATATGAGTTAAAGAAATGCTCTGCATTTAGAAGCGAACAATGAAAGAAGACAAAGGAAGAGAGTGTCGTGAAATTGGGAGGGGAGGGCGGTTCACCAAGGCGGCGCGAGCCAGCGCTTTCTCGAAAGTATGCGGTGGGTGAGGGTACGGGGAGTATGCGTTGCCCGCACGAGGCGCTCCACGCGACGCTGCTGCGGAGACGTGAGTGGGACGTGCGCGGGACTATTATGTGCGCTCGCTTAAGACGCAGTTCGCGGCCCCATCTTGAGACGCAGTTCGCGCCGCCGCCACAGAGGGTCACCCTAGTTGCCGTCGAGAGAACCCACGCCTGAGTGCTGCCTCAGCGCACTGCTGCTGCTGCGTGCAAATATCACATTAGGAAGTATTGTAATAGCCAGTTGCTTTTTTCCTTATTGTTGGAAAGTTTCCTTCGAGGGTTTACGTTGCTTGTTAAACTAATCCGACAAATTTTACCCGAAGGAGTGCCAATCACAACTGCGAGAGAAGACGATAACTCCACTTGAAGCTTAAAGCGCTAGGTGCCTAACCTGATCAATTGTTTTGCGTTTCGTAGGTGTCTTGGGCCTGCCAGTCAAAGTTTGTCCGAGATCTCAGTAATAGCGCGTACCCACTGAGGGGGATTAACCAATACAGCCTCCTAATGCCCCAGCGCCTTTTCCGAAGAATGACAGCTACAGGTCAGGGGGACTGGCCAAGGCTCAATTTTATCCGTGTATAACGTCCCCATATTGTAAAATTGTCCTGCCGCTCTGTCGGAGCGCAAAACTGGTCAATCCAGGTAACCAAGAAAAAAAATGCCGCCAGAGTGATAGATGCAAGTGTATGGAATCAATCACCAAAACCTAGTAATGTGCTATACGCCGCAACTCCTGTATATAGCTGGATTCGAATTGCGCTGACTTTCTCGTGTTTCTGCAGAGTACCGTCTTGTCTCGCAAGAGTTTCCTACAGTGAAAGATCCAAGTCGCTAGACCTATATCATTTCTTAGCGTCAGATACGCCGCACGGTAACGCATTGCAAGCTCTCGGAAGGAATATAACATAGAAACCAAAATTATTGGAATATCACCAAGAAAAAAAGACGCTGAGAAATTTCACGATGTTCAGAACATTCCTAGGCCGCTTCTCTTCGAGTGGAATTTTCTCTCTCTTCCAGGCCTAAATGTGTTTACGTCGCGAATTTATTGTTGTACACATACACAGCGTGACAGGTTTGTGAATTTTCACGATATTTATTCGAGTTTCGGTTGGAGCTCGCGAGGCTCGTGTGTCTTGGTCAGTCGTGTGAGGTTGGTGTGTCCGATAAACAACTTTTATGTCAAGATTTTATAAATATTAATTGGATTTTGGTTTAAAATAATTGGTTTTATTTTCTTGAGCCAATAATTTTCTTTAGCGGTAATGCAATAATTAAACGTGCTTGACATGTCAAACACGTTGAATCAGTGAAACACGGTTGTGTGTCAAACAACGGGGTAATGACGTCATCTTACCATAAACAAAACAGGTAGTGCCTATTATCGCGGCAACCGTGAGAATTACCGTCATACATTTTTCAGGGAAGTCGTCTCTCATTGGCGAATTCCGCTACCCGGAGATTGTATGGGATTAATATTGTGGTATTGCGCTGGGGTATAGCACTGGCTTTTAAACATGAAGGCTCAGGTTTGAGTGCCACATCGCCAGGTCCTTTCTTTTAGGTTTCCGACTTTTTTCGTCATCTTAATTTTGTTAACGCCTCTATTCACTCTGGTTTCACTATATCAACAGATAGCTGCACATGACTTCTAGAAAGAGTTGCATTACGTTTAATATAGATTGTATTCTGTGTCGTTGGGCTGGGTTAGATTAGCTTTGTTGCAGTTGTGCTGCATTTCGGTGGGTTATGATGCGATCGATTAGGTTACGTTAGGCACGATGATGTTATGTCATGTTGGGCTAAGTTGGGACGTGATATTATTCAGTGAATTTTAGGCCAGCCAGCTGCTATGGAAACTGCCGTGAGAATATCCCAGAGGTAATGCTCACGGCTGCCGTGAGATTAGACGCAACCAAAGACAAATATATCTATGTTTTATACTTTTCGTGTAATACTAGAGCTGCTCGTAAGGAAGGCATAAAAAGCTTTTTTGCTCTCTTAGGGGTAGTACCTGTTCTAGGCAATATTCCCCACTCTGCTTTTCGCATTGTAACGCTATGTGCCGCACAGTTTCTGTTTCTTTTCAACAGACCATGCATACCTCATCATTTACTGTATACGTCCTCACAAATCTCTTAGCCCTTAAGTACCCTCCTTGATAACTAAGTGTAAACTTTGCCGTTTGTGCATTCTTATGGCGACGTAGTGCGCTGTATGGTTGATTAGTTTTCATTATTATTTTTCGATTAGGTTCGTTTTTCTGTGTGCTTAATATGTTCGCTGTGTGAGGGTAGTATATCGGATGCACGTTTATTTGGCTAGTTTGTATTTATTATTCTGGTTATTTTTTGCCTTGATTTATTGTCTCTATTTACGCTATAACGCCTACTGGAGGGATTAATTTCGCCCAGTCTGCAGTCTCGAGCAGATGCAGAGGGTTGCGTGGATGGCGCTGAGAGGTACTCGTCAATAGCTGATCATGTATAAAAAGCATAAAATGAAAACACAATAATCAGTAATTTCCAAGGGGTATTCAACTCTCTCAAGCAACAGCATTCGCTTCCACCTAAGTGAAAGCCAATGATCATTAGGGTCTTGTTTTGTATATTGCAGGATTTCTGGTGTCGGAGGAAAGCAGCACGAATTTGGGTTTCGGTTCTGTGCAGCAATTTAGGGCAGGTTCTATTCGAGAAGCTTTCAAATTAACGTCTGCTCCATTGTCCCCGGGTATTTTTACGTTTGTCACTTTTTAGAGGACTTGCCGCTCATTTTGCACGTTAAGGATGGGGAACTTTATATCTCAGCGCCTTAAACCTTTCCTTTTTTTACCGGTACGCAATACCTTACAATCCCAAAGCACCACTTGAAAGCACAAACAAAATGTCGCCGTCATGCCGCAAAAGAGAGCTTTCCTCGAAAAGATCTACTGGCCGGATTCGAAACACTTCCATATTGCTTCCCTCTGCTTTTTTACTGCTGTAGTATTTGTAAATCCTGCTGACGGTTCTTGCGACTAAAATGCGCCCATTTAGAATTTTTAGTCACGAATCACTTCAGAATTCAAGCGGTGGAGTGTTGAGAAACAATGCGGTCCAACAGCGACACCAAATTCAAGAACCGCGGGCAACAAGAAATCCGTTAGGGCGAGTCACAACTGTTTTATTTCGGGATTTCCCCCGAGCGCCAACCAGAAAGTACTCCAATGAAGACAGAAAATAATGTCGCCGGGAAATAACCGCAGTCGTAAAATCGCATCGCTGATTCTAAGCATTTTTTTTCGCCGGCGTTGCTTTCATGTTTCTGCTGAGGCGGTCGTAGTAGGTTCATCGCCCTTTCCGAACACTTCGCCCTACATTCCTGCGGCAGATCAATTCAAGCTTAGCCTCGTCCTCCGTGCGGTTTTTGGTTTCTGGCCTCTCTAGGTTATAGCACTCGGCGCAGCGCTCAAGTGGGTGTGTGTGTTTGTTTATGTCGTTAAGTTCGCAGCAGGGTATCTGGTTCTTGGCCGTAATGAGAAAATTATTCCATCACGCGGCCTAGTTCAAGTAATGATGCTCTGTTCAATAACTCGGTAACACCCATGAGGGAGCTTCTGTTTTCTTCTTCATTTCCGGCGAAGCGTAGTCGCTAGACACGAGTCTTCCGTGTTTCATTTTTCTGCCCCTCTGCCTGCTGATACCCGTGTACCAAATTAGGCGGCAAATGTATGCAAGCGGTGCCATGACGTTCCGAAAGAAATGAGGATGACTTGCTTGCAGTATTTTTACGCCTAACTCGTTTAAGCGCGTGTGACGTTCGTTTTTATTTTGTTATCACCGCCGGAATGAAATTAGGCGATGCGAGGAACAGTTTTTTTGGAATTTTGTTGCCCGTTACCACAAAGCGGGATAGGAACATGGGAACGCCCAATCTGGGTAGTTGTTTGTTGACGAGGGTATTTGATAAGCAGGAAAATGTAACCTAATTAGGCAACAAAGGGAACAGGATGACAGGCGTTTTTCGTCGGTGACGCTATTCCAGAAGGCCCAAGTTCTGCCTACTCCCGAGTTGCCAGCTGCTTAGGTTATGAAAGTTGTGACAGTGGAACATTCAATACATCCCGAGCAAAACCACCGGAATCGCGCGCAGCAGGGCTGGCATATTCAGCGCGCCGTACTGGGGCGCTTACGTAAAAACAGTACGGCTTGTGCTATCTGCAAGCAGCGCTATCTTTAATAGAGCTGCGATATTTACTACCTATAATACACTAGATAACCCACTACTACTTTAAAATCTACAGCCTGGCTGATAACCACGCCCAGCGTGGGGCGGTCTGTTTTTCCCGGTTCTTCCTGTTTTTATGTTTGCTATGTAGCTTGAGGGTAGACCCAGTGCAGCTCTGCGCTAGCACAAGTCAACTAAGCAAATGTGTTCACAGTAGCAAACAGAACGCGCGCTGCTCGCTACCGTCAATTCTCGCTTTTGATTAAGGCTTGGTTCAGTGTGCAGTGTGGGCGCTTCTTATAATCCAACCAATTCATGGTGTCAAAAGCGTGTTGGAGCGTTTTCGAGTGTGTTTTAGCCCAGTCATTTCGGTCATTTGTCTCCAAACGTGTTTTAGGGTTAAGAAAACGGATCCCTTGTGAGTTAGGAAGGTAAAGGGTTTATTTATATTTTCTTAGTGCTTGGGCGGCACTTCAACGGGAGCTCATGGCACGTGCGACAGTTCCTGACGGGTTCAGAAGAGTTGGTACCCTTGGTCCAGGGCTCCAACGGCATCTGCTTCGTGCCCGCTGAATCAGACCGATCTGGTCTTCACAGCAGGCGCTGGGCAGCGGTGCCTCCCATTGCATCGCATTAAGGTTTCCTATTTGGGGGACAGGCGCTGTTCTTTGACATTCCTGTGTGGTGTGGCATCATGTGGGTTTTTCTTGATGGCACAATGTGCCTGCGTCTGCATGTCGAGTCGGATAAATTTTACTCAGCACGTTTAGATATGGGAAAGTGCCTGTCTGCGTCTGTCTGCAGTCGGAAAATTATGTCGTCTTGGCCGCTTCTATCGGTTCGAACAGGAGTGAACACTTTTCGGCGCGAGCAGCCAGGCGACGCGGCGCTGCGAGCACGCCCAGCGGGCAAACTCTTGGCTCATTGGCTCCGTGAATATTCGACAGGAACCAAGGACCACTCGGCCGGACCCCATTATTACTGTTTCCTCCGGACTTAGAAAGTTATCCGGACCATGAAGACATCTTGTTTGTGTCAGAGGTGGGCCAATCTGACATCAAATTCGAGGGACGGTTCCACTCCGCCCTATGGCGCCAACTCATTGCCTCACGGCTAGGCCAACGCCTTCTATACAGGGAAACCACCGCTCCTCTCAGAGCGCCTGCCTCTCCCTCTCAAGTCGGCATATGTTCATTCGCCGGGAGCTTGCGCACACGAAAACTACAGCAAAAGATTGGCTAGGTAGCTACAATGGAAGCGAAGCTTTAAAAACAAGAAATCGTCGTCACCCCGCCCTGCGAAAGTGCATCTCTAGCAAAGTTGTAAACCACTACAAATGGTGATGGAGGAGGGTAGTAAATGCTTCTCGTCGTCTCGGCGGGCTTGTCGCTTGCGCTAGGCTAGAGTCACTAGATAAGAATACAGAGTATCGGCACTCTTTTATCCCATTGTTCCGTGCCGCAGCCATGATCATTGATAAGTTTTTATTACGTGACATTGGTGTACAGGGCGACCGTTTATGGGCGTCGCCATTTTATCATTTATGCTTTTTAGTGGGTAAAATATCGTAGCCTTAACTTGTCCTGCCTGGTCTGTGGCTGTGCGCGACCGAACGTCGTTCCCAATGCGAATCAATGATAACGCGTGTAACAGCATTTCAGCAGCCGAAGTATGCCCAAAGACATTGTTTTGCTGTATCATCGCTACTGTTGACTCTTAACGCATGTAACAGCATTTCAGCAACACAATAGTCCTCAAAGATGCAAAAAATGCTGGGTAATGCCTAGCCTGACGTACGAGCTCGGTGCCCTGGGCAAGAACTGCTCTATTTAGTGGCACTAATTATGCCTAGCCTTGAACAAGTATCTGCAAACATCATCTCTGGCATGAACATATGGTTGGTCTTATCACCCATGATGCGACTACTATGCTTGTTTTGTGGTTTCCGTAAACGAATTCTCTGCTCAACGCTGCATGCCTGATAACACTGATGCATGCGCTAGCCGTCGTAGTCCTTGGCACCTTGGCCTTCTTACCTACGGATCTGGGTTTTACCCACTGCGATGGTATGAATGCATTGGTATGTAAAGGTATACAGCGCTGCTGTAAAAATGATATTCACTGGCACGCAGGGTCGCCGATGTGTCACTGCCACACTGCCCCCCTTTTTCTTGATAAAAAATCTTGTAAAAGCTCCCGTCCATTGTGTTATCACGTTAACCTAGACTTGCAGTCCTCCCCCCCAAAAAAGGCATGCATTTGGATTGCAGCAGGCTGAAGCGCTGGTAAATGCGCCCCGTATTCTTGTCTAACGACGAATTGTGCCCGCGTGTTCTATCATTAACACATCTGCCCGTCTGGCCGATATGGGCCTCACCGCTTCAAGTGATATACCACTCCTACGCCACAGGGCGCAGAACGCTTTGCATGCTTCTTTTCCCCCTTTTTCTTTTCATTTGCCAGGAAGCCGTACATACAGGCAATGACATTTTTGTGGAGCGGAGAATACCAAGGGCAATTTGTGCCACTCTGCCACCTCTTTCAGGTTGTGCGTAACGCTATGTATACAGTGTAGTACAACTGGATATGCCTTAGTCTGCATGGGCCACTTCTGAAAAGCTTAGCGCTTGGCTTTTCTCAGCAAAGCCCCAGAAAGGCACACCAGGACACAAGTCGGGTAGCCGACAGACAGAAGTATTTTAAGCTGAGCGTCAATGCTCTCCGAGACCGCATGTCAGCACGACCTTTTCAAAGCGTACTGGAGAGCCAAAAACGCCGTTGCCCTTTTTATTGTCTTTGAATGGGCATATGCGTGCGGTAGAAGCTGTATGCGGGCTAGTGGGCAATACATCGAAAAAACATGGTTCGATGAAAACGTAAAATGTATGTCTAAAAAGTCCAGGTGTTATGGCAAGGCAATTCGTGCGCAAATGCGACATTTCCCGAGGCGACCAAGACTGTCCAAACTGGCATTTGCAATTTGAGTGTATTAAACCGGAAAGTTGTTTCTTTAAGATGAGTAAAAAATCATCATATCTAAAAACCCGCAGAAAATCCACCTTGTCATAGTTTGTCATAACAAGTGAGCGCTTGTCCCGTCGTCCTCGTTTACCGTCGTTGTCCAAGTCGCGCTTTATTTTTTTAAATCAAAACCAGCCCCGAGCGACACTAAAAATATTGCACAAGATTGGCGTGACGCAGGACCTGCTACAGATACCTTGTTTTCGGATATACACGCGCCCTTCACAAGAAGCATATGTCCCGTCCACGTAAAACTCAAATAAACCCGTAAAGCTATCCACGGACGTACCACATAAATTATGCTACTTTACCGCACCGTTAGCATCAATGCTCTACCAGACAGAGGCGAAAAGCGCTGAATAAAACAAATCCTCAATATCAACCGGCAAGACACACGCTACCAAGCTGCCATATTTAATGAAATCAATTAGCTCAAGTGAACTCTTAGTAAGGAACGTCTCATCGATAATAGGGCTACCAAGATGCTTCTGTAAAAATATGCTTATATGCGAGTATCAGAATCCCCGCTCACTCTCAATAAACCGAAAAGGCGTCGAATCTTTATGCGTCTTCGCAGTGAAAAATACATTTAAGCAATTACTCTTGCTAGTGGACACGGCTTTTGATAACTTCGGCAGCTCAAGTTCTTTACTTAAATCTTCCGCTCTTGAATTCGATACTTGGGCACTTGCCTTCACAGGTTTGAACTTCTTTTTTACCGCTTACATCGCCTTCTCATTGTATACTACACAAGGCATCGCGACAAGACCAGCCTCATTATCGCTATGAAGAAGGTGAAGCCCGTTGCCGTTGAAGTACCGAACCACATGCTTTGTGTTCAACGGTGAGCGGTTAGAGAAAGTCCTAGAAAGCTGTCAACACCATCTACAAGACACCGTTCCCGGTCATGAACCCCTGCTTTTTCTGCAACGTGTTATTGAAGAAGAGCAACATGTGGGCGGGAATCTTTGTGTCGACTAAACTTCGGTCCCCTTCTAGGACAGACTTGATATCTTCTGGAACCTCGACTTGCTCAGTTTTTATTGGTGCTGCCTGGGACAATCGCGGCATTTTCTGGTTGCTTCTCAGTCCCATCAGAGTGGGTTTCCGCAAAACTTCGGTGGCTTGAGGAGCTTGCCTACGGAGGGATTGCAAAACTCTCGGAGCTGTACAGTCCTGATGCTCACTGTAGGTGATCACACGAAACTGGTAATTAAAAATACGGGCTTGATACCGGAGCTCTTGCCGTAGGATGCTGTGGAGGCACTTTACGTGACCATGGCAAGTCTTGACTCAGCCAAACAAGGCACATATATTGGGGGGCACAAGCCCTTGCGAATGCAGAATGAAGGGAACGGGAACGACAGGCCTAATATGCAATGACACTAACTAGCGCTGAAGCTTTTGGGGAGGCGATGCAGAACACAAAACAGGGCCCATTGTAGAAGAAGTTTACTGCAGTGGAACGTACTGGTGGGAAAGTTAGTGCACATTTAGGGACAACTTAAAGCGCGTCTAGGACAACGACAACCAGGGAGACGACACGTCAAGCGCTTTTTCACGACTGGTTTTATTCGAGGCAGCGTCTCATATAGATATACAAGTCTCTTCACCTGGAGCATGTGGAAAAGAAACCCACAGAAAAACATTGGCAAGATAGCTACCATCAAAGGGCGGCTTCCTGTTTTCGTTGTCCTTGTCGTACTCTAATTTCTCACTAAATACGCACAAACTTGTCCAACAGTGTGTTCTGCCTTAGGCAGCATTGCGTGCTTGCAGGCAATCTGATGTAGTACATCTTCCTGCTTTGATTTGTAGAAAATATATTTTAGTTGTTCTAGGGTATACGAAGGAGTAATGTCCATGGAAATACATTTCTGTACCCATTGCAATTCTCTTACAAACTTTTGGAACGCAAGCGTTCCAAATCTTTGTGTTTACCCCAACAGCAAGAGCACCACAAACCAATATTAATTTTTATTTTAATGCATTTCGAGGATTGCTCCTCCGTTTTACCGTGGCTACTGCGTATGACCTCCTTTTGACCTTGGCTACTGCGTATTTTATTACATGGTCTGAAATTAGGGCTGTAGTGAAGAGTCCTCGCCCAACCGGCGGCGTTGCGATCGCGCAAGAGAAAGTCTCACCGAGGGCGAGGCGAAAAAAAAAACAGTTCGTACAGGGCGGTAGCAAGACGGTACTCATAGTGGCGTAGGCCCGAGGATGGTCGCCAACGCTGCCGTCACAGTGACCACCCGGCTGTCAACGAGAGGGCGACCACTAGGGTTACAAAACGTCCGGGATTTGGCGGGACTGCCTCAATTTTTAATATAGCGTCCCGAGTCCTGCGCCGTCTCTTTCAGGAGAGGTATATGAGCCAGACTTACTCCTCGTCGTCTGGTTACAAATTTTTGTGATCTAAGGCACGCTCAGCACGGCGCGTCACGCTACGGAACACAAAGTTAGCCCGAACTTGTCCACGCAGAGCACCACGTAAAGCTGAAATACCGCGTGAAATTTTAGGAGTACATTCTCCAGCAAGAGGAACTGTGGCGAGTAGCACGTAGCCAGCTTGAAGTACCCCTTCAAGAGGCCGCAACAATAAAGAAACAGTGAATTTGTATGGAAGATACCAAAATAAAGAAAACTTTCGCTGGCTCCCATGCTCGTTTACGCTCAACCCTACACCCTGCTTCCCCCAGTTCCGACTTCCTACATAGAAAAGTTGATAACACTAGACTGGCCAATCGTCGCGGTGTATGGACGACGATACGTCCTTTGCGCTGCTGGCAGAATGGCGTCCGCCCAACAAGTGAGCTGTTTGTTGGTGGCACAGAGCGCGGGCGGCGAGCTCTGGTTTTGACGTAGGCTGAAGCTGACTCTTCCCGCGGCTAGCCACCGGACGCCACCACGTTCTTCGCCGTGAGGCCATCGCGCCTGTCTAAGCGCCTCGGATTACAGAGCTCAGCAGCTCCGCGCAAAGTGTGGCCGTCCACCGGATCGCCGAAGCCACCAGCCCGTCTTTGCTTGACTGTGCTACACCGCGCCAGCCCGACCGGACTCAAGTAGGCATGTGCCGTTTTGGTCCTATCGGTTATGTAAGTAGTCTTTTCCCACTATTCGTTCCTGACCGTTGGGTAATCTCTTGAATACAATGCGTGTGTAAGTCGATAAGTCGAAGCGCGCCTCATGATTCTCCGCGCGATCCTTCCCTTTCTTTTATAAGAAGGGCCCTTTGTAGTAGAGCGGCTAAGTTCTCTTATAAAACGGTGAAAGCTTTCTTCGCCTAAGCAACAGCGAAAAGTGACCGTCATCGTTGTGGGCGTCCACCTTAATGGCACCAAAATAACGGTGGCTGTAAACAGAAAACAACAAAAAGCATTAGAATTCGCATGGGATTTGAAGTCCAGCAGCCGATGGTGTTACATTTTTTTTTTTCATCATGGGCGAAAACTGTTCTAATTTTCGTGTCCTTGTTTAGATAAATACTTTCAGTGTTGATCTGCATTAGGTTCCATGCATTAAAAAACGCTATTTCTAAACAGTCTTAGAAGCAGAACACGAGACCAATTCATGACTATGTGTTGAGACAGATTTATGGCAAATTAAGACACGACAATTAGAAAGTACAAGTTATTTATATTTTCCAATGACTGTATCAACTTCGAAGCAACAGTTAGGTGGACTAAGATGGATTATTATGAATTAAGATGACTTATTTATTAGTGAATGATAGCAATTGTTTGCTAGTGTTAGAGAAAGGTATATTTTGTTGAATTAAGGTGGCTTAAGATGAATTGAAATTATTTAGATGGATTAAAACCAATTAGGCGCATTAGGCTAGGTTAGAAATATATTATTATAGATTAGGGTAGACTAGAGATGAAATAATATGAAATAATTTATTTAGATGTATCAGGAGTATTTAGGGGGGAATAATTAGGCAACGCTTTTTTGGAGTGTAGTTGGTACTCATTCGTTTCGACTACGATTTGTGCTATATAAGGCGACGAGCACAAAAACATTCGCAGGGCGAGCGTAGTTTGCGCTCCTTATGCGAATGTATTTGTGTTCCTCTCTATCTGCAACAATCAGCGGGTACGAAATGATTAAGGAGGATTAAGATAGAATATCTTGAATTCGGATCGATTAGACGGCATTAAAACGAATCGAGATGAATTAACGATGGTAAAATAGCGTGGCTTCTGTATCGAGGATAACTGTGTATGTGAAAGGTACCCGCAACAATAAAATGCCAGGCTTTTTTTTCAATGCACATAAGTAGACACATGAGCCCCCGAGACATTTTTGCTAGACATGATAGGCAGTTGTATACCCGTCATTACGAGTAAATGCCCCTCTTTTGTTTGCATAGAATGTGTGGCTCACTGCACTGCATCCTACGCTTAGTCATTATTGCGACAGACCTGTGAAAAATATTTTATTACTGACAAACGTATATTCTCAATTGCGTAACATTAGGATACTCAGCAACGTCTGAGTACTTCAACGAGCCAAACAAGGTTTTTTATTCGAGAGCTAAAGCAGAACTGTATTTTTTCTTCCCGAAGACACTAGACGTGGTTTTACAAGTAGGACATAGTTGTACAAGCGTGGTAATTCCTGTACCAAATTTTGAAAAACTTATTCCGTTCAATTTTGATTCAAGAAATGATGAATGAAAAATACTTGGGTGCAACCCCTGAAAGGGCTAGTTATTTGGTGCCTTGATATCTAACGCGCAAATTGTTTTTGCTTGCTGCCCGCTGGCAGCCATAGTAAAAATATATGCTTCGAGAAAGCATTTTAACTCGGACCATAAGCGGCACAATTTCAGTGGGAACTTTTTAGATGCAACCGCCTCCGTTGCGAAGATACGTTAGAGAGCCTCGTTACCCGCGCCAGCGAGCGGGGCAGCCATGACCATTTGTCAAAACGTCACTTCCCGAGTAGCGCACAGGCATTGTCACGGACAACCAGACTAGCGGGCATCTTGCCTTCTCGGCGCAAGAAACACGACCACTTTCACTCCGTTCTTCCATTACCGCTCCCAGAACCCACCAGAGAGGAATGAGAGAAATGCTCCAATCGATAAAGTTCTATCTAATACAGCTTCCATTAAGGCCTCTCATCTGGTGACCGCTTTGCCATACAAGCCATTCGTAACCACGGGGTATTCATTCACCGTGGCTGAGCAGAAGCTCACCAGTCATTAACACAATACTTCGTGCTTTTGGTGTCCAGGACGAACTTGGGCGTGCTAGATAGTGCTCAAACAAACGTTCTTCGCATTCGCCTGACTCTTTCAAGCTGCACATCTACGAACGGATCGCTTCGCGAAGCAATGTGGTGATCCGCAGCAACTTCCATCACGTAACCCGGTGTGCCGACCATCCTCTACACCAGCTGTCTGCCCATTATGTGCGGAGCCTCCTTTGTACGCCCAAACAAACCTGCCTCTCCGCCATAGAGGTTTTTTCTGTGGGATATATGCGTCACCATACCAGGAGCTGGCAAAAAATTATCTTTGCATGCGCCGGCCTTGCATTACTTCACTCTTGAACACATCACACGGCGATATGTTGGCCACGTTCAGGCATATAAAGACGGCTCGGTGAAATCTGGTTCATCAGCTTTTGGAATGTGGATTTCGCCGGTGGGAATAACTATAAAAGAGAAACTAAGCCACAAGACGTCGTCCGCCGTCCCTTAGGTAACTGCGATTACGGCGAGACTCCTTTGTATCACCAATCGTCCCACTCGGCAATGGGTAATCTTTGTCGACTCGCGGCCGGCCTTGCAGGCGCTGATGAAGCCATCCGACAGCCGGAGCCAACTTATCTGTGAGTGTAGGCGTTTCGCACCAAATATCGCTTTAGCGGCTGCCAGGTTATTCTGGCATCCAGGGGAACGTCATCTCCGACACAGCAGCAACAGAGGCGACCGATCTGCCTGTGTCTTTTGGGATCCTGTATTGGAAACAAGACGGAAGTACGGAGGTACCGTACCGTAAAGGGAACTGCAAATGTCAGAATGGCGGGACCCTCCGTCGGCGCGCGATTGACACCCAGTCCAATTTCCAGTTTCTGCGCGGCTTACCAAAACAAGCTGACGACGCCCTCAACTGGTTACGCTCGAACGTTACCCTCACTCGCACTTTCTGTTTAGGATACGTTGGGTGGACTATATGAAACAGGACATGCGCAATATCTTGTCCTCCTGCCCGCAGCATGCAACTTAACGCGAAACAACGAAAATACCCTTTGTCCGACTGATACCAGGATCTTATTTAGAACTGAATCACTTTTTTGGATCGGGGCAGAATTGAGCAGATGTGGCGCTAAGCACATAGGCTGTTTTGGACCTTTTTATCTGACTCCGGATTAGTATAGGTTTTATGACATTGAGATTATCAGAGCAATTTTCCTTATGCTGTAACTTTTTTTCTGCGTTTCTTATTTATTTCATTTTCTTCACTCTCTTATTCATTGTTGTTACACACGTTTACCCCACCTCGCCTCTTTTTTCACCTCACTCGGTCCCCCCCAGATGAAGTTGCAAGCCCCGCCGTTTCTGGTGTTAATCTTTCAAGAATCCAGTAAAGTTTTCTCTCTATCTCTCTCTCTCTCGTGCTTTTAGAATAGGCCAGTGGGAAATGAATGGAAAAACACAGGAGAAAGCGATAAAAGGATCGCCAGGCAAGGCAGCAAAAAACAGTGGAGCTTAAGGCCGTTAAAAACACAAAATACATCAAAAACAAGCTATTGACAGAAGGGCTGCCGGACACTATTTCGCACATCTTTCAACTGCCGGTGTCCCATTCTCTGCCATCGAACTGCACGAGCGGCCTAATTACACCTCTTAGTGGCAATTCCGATGACAAGAGCAATACACTGTATGTCTTATGCCAAGGGCGACCCTCTGAGAGGGCATGCTCCAAACCCCCTGAAACAAGAACAAAGACCGTTACTTTTATGTTCGGGCCAAAAACGGACCAATTCACGAGTGCCGCGACGGAACGCAATCGCATCACGACCAAATATGATAGTGAAATGACGAGCCAATCCGAGAAAGCCGCGATAAGCCAAGCTGCATTGTGACTAAATACGGAAATGAAAGGGGAGACAGCCAATTAGAGTATGCCGCGATGGAGCACAGAGAGTATAAAACCGAGCAGCACAAGCAGAAGGTGGGAGAATGGCAAGGAACCAGGAGGCGGCCGGAGTACGCGATTTTTGAGGAAGAACCAGGGGTAGCGGCCAAGGCATCGACTATGCCTAACAAGCCTGGGCTAAGCGGGCAGACCACGCATCGGTGGCGGCGTCGTAGGCGCACTCCAACCTGCGTATTTATGGCCCCAGCTGCGATGGTCGGGAATTTGTTGGCCAGAGTGCACGCCCAGTCGACCTTCGACGGCGCCTCAATTCTACGTTTGGGATCCACCTGGATACCTCTGGCGGCAGCACGTACCACGAGAGTAGCCCACTGAGGAAGCACGTAGAGACGAGCGGTGGCAACGCGGTTGAAACAATACCCACGCGCAGCGACGCCGGCCCAACACGACACGACTACGGCTGCCCCGGCGTCGCGCCCACGCAACGGGTGTGACACTTCAGCGCCGACGACTGGAGTAGGCCAGTCCAATCGGGACACGTGTTGTAGAGCACAACTGGGGACTAGCTGGGGTAGAGTCAGTACTGATAGCACTGACATGATGAATAATTAGTAACGGGTGGATAGAGGTCCTTTGTGCAGCTTTGTGCAGGAACATTATTGTAGTGGCTTTTGTTTTTGGTTTGTATTGTTATTTGTGATATGTTTTTCGGGGCTTATTATTGATGGTGTTCGGGCTGGTTATTTGATTTGTGGTATATTTCAGGGTTCCCCGTGTGCAGATTAAATGTGTGTTGCGTTAAACCCTCCAACAGCTTTCCCGCGTCCAATTGTGTAAGCTGGTCGAGATGCCAACCTCCATCCCGTCACAGTGTAAGATTACTCGATCGTCCCTGGTTTAAGCCTTTTTCGAATAAAAGGCATAAAGGACCGCTGAAATAGTCTCTCATGCCATTAATTCATAAACCTGCGGGGTTACAGCGTGGAAAGTCTCTGGGCCAGCTGACGGTCGTTTCAACCCGCCACGTGAAACGCCTCTGCTTCTTCAAGGTTACTAATATAGTGCGCATTTAAGACAGGCATTGCTTAACGGGTCAGCAAAGGGTGATTTACTTTTTTGTGTAACTGAAAGAATACACTCTGCAAAATATTGCGACTTTTAGTCGCCAGAGGATATGCTTTGTTTCAATATTATGAACATAATGTTTCTTTTTTTGTGTGTATTTTTCATTGCCGTGAAGAGGAATACTGCGTCTTAGAGCGTGAAGACATGCTACCTGTGAAGTCATTTATTAAAAGCAGAAAATAAAGGTGATTTCCTTTAGGGTCGGTTAACGGACAGGGTGTGTAGTCTCTTGTGCATTTCTGCTGTTTGGTGTATTTGAACTGGGCAGCGGCACCATCAAGTGGCACTAGCGCTCGTGTTCCCCGCACTGAACATGTGAAGGCACTAAGACGAAAATGTGAACATTTTAACACAGGCGAAACCGCGACAAATCTTGCTAAGACTCTCAGTAACAGAACCTGAATATTACCATCTAAGAGCTGAACTAATGATTTTTTTTTGAAAAAGCTGTGCTCAGCGAAGCACCCGCGCTCATTTATTTTACACTTGCATGTACAGTCAAACGTTTTATCACAGTAAATGCGCCAGAGCGTGCCACCGAGGACATGCAGTGCACGGTTGCTCGTGCGGTAGTTTCGGCATGGCATCTGAAGATATGACGACGTGAGGGAAACCACTTTTTATCACTCAATCGAGCAGCGAAGAGCACACGTTTCAGTATAGTAGCTGTGTTTCGCCGCTGGGCGAAACTCCCCGCCTCTGCGCGTGTCTTTGTAACTGTTTGCAGATATCTGACGCAGACAACAGCGCCAATAAACCTTTGACAGGTCACAGAGTTGCCAAAAGTAAGAGTTATAAACGTGCGTTATTCCATCGCTAGAGCGCTCTGCATGTACGGAGCGGCACTAGCTCCGGTGTTTACTGTAACATAGCTTTTGACTGTAACTTCGGTGGTGTTTGTTTCAGAAAAATTCCTTGACAACTCTAGCAATCTCCTTTCATTTTTCGAAAATTGTGATGTCGAAACTCTTGATGCTGCAAAATGCACAAAGATAGAACACCCATGTACAGTGTTGGTATCTTTGACGCTCAGAAAGAATTCGGAATGCCGTGAGAGGTATATCTTGATCCATGGCAATGAAATATGTGCCCATAAAAAGAACTGAAAGTCGAGTGGCCGACCGATCAAATGCACAACCAACCGACAACCCACCGACCGACTGACTGCCTAGCTAACTCGTTATAGCCACTACGAAATGGGTGGACCTAAGGACTTGGAATTTTGGAGGTACATACTGGCCTTGGCAGAGTCGTGCCGTAGTGCTGGATTATCAAAATTCATACCCAAACGGAGGAAAAGGGGATAATTGTGTTATCATAAATTTCTTTTTATCTCGCTCGCCAGTTTAAGATATCTGTGTCTGCTTTTATATGTAACCCGTACGAACCTCTAGGAAGTGGTTAAACGGTTTCGCCGTAACCAAGAAACATCACGGGGCGAACAGGGATATAAAGTAAATTGGGAATTTATCCATTCCTTCCTGTTATATACAAATTTTATTTTGCTTAACATTTTCAATTATAACATGAGTAAAAAAAAACTTCAGAATTTTGCCGTGAGACGCCGGCGAACGCGCTGTAAGAATGATCTGAAATTACACTTATACACGAGTCGAAAGACACAACAGGTTATATCGACAGTGAAAAGGACTAAACAGCCGTGACAGTGAAAAGGAATTAACGATTTTACCATGAATTTCTAATATGATGAACACCTGTTACAAATTTCATATAGGTAACCCATACCAATGCGTAAAATGTTTCCTGGAGGGTTTATAACCCGTCACTATATGGAATAATTTCAATTGGGGCGCAATACTTGTTCTTCCCAATATGTCGATTAGCTTTTAGCCACAATCGATAAATCCAAACCGTTTTGGCTAGCAATCGTTACCTACACGAAGGACGAAAATGCATTTCAGGATATTGTCTAAACAAACATGTACAGCCGTGAGCGGGATTTTTGAAATGTCATCCTACACGAAGTGAAGATGGCAAACATATCATGTCAACGCCCAGCTCGAAAGGCTTGGCCAACGAACTTGTAATTTCAGGTTTACTTTGCTATTGTGACGAAGAAGCTCAATTAATCTCTTTTTTTCTACTACCCTAAGGGAGTTAAAATATTTGGCAGTGGAACAGTTGCTTTGTTGAAAATATTGACGAAACATATTTTTTCAGCTGTCCCTGCCCCATAACTACAGCTCTTGTTACGCCTTCTCACCATTCATATTTTTTTTCCCTCACAACTACTGATATACATAAAAGTAATGTTTCTCCTTTTCCCAGTGCTGCCGTGCCATCTGTTGGGACACCGCGCCACTTTCTCACGCCGCTTTTTAACCCTATGTCTCTTTTTTGTTTTCTTTTGAAAAAACTGTTTAAATTCGTATTTGTAAGCAAAATATCTTTTACTCATCTGTGCAAGGTTGCCCGACAAACACTTTCCTTTTCAAAATTTTCGCCAAGCTATGATGTCTACATAATTGCACTTTCAGGCACTGAGTACATCACACAAAACACGTCACAAGAACGTGCTGATTGACCGCCTCGCAGCCGAAATAAAGCGAAGCTTTCTTCAATTCAAATGATTCTCCCATTTTCTCGCAACGTACGCGCCATCTGCTGGATAAGCGAGTGGCGTAATCTGTAATCACACGCCTCCTGTAGCATGTCTTGTTATATGTTATAAAACATGAATATAAAACCCTTACCCAACACAGTGCTATATAACTGCGACCCATCAGGCCTGCTATGATGTCACTTCCGGTGCACATTTAGTCGTTCGAGACCACGGATGATGTACACTTTGTTTGGGGAAACGTCCAATTAAACACGAGTTGCAGCCGTTTTCTACAACCACACAACTCCAATATGAGGCGATTTATTGCCAGCAGGCGGGTACACTTAATTGTGTACAAAGTAATATTTCAATACGTATATCACGCATAGGCATATATTCAACTGCTAATCTACCGATAGGAGCCAACTTTTCTCTCAATATTTTGCTCCTATGATGAACGAACGTGAATTACGCTTATGTGGTGCAAAATTTTTATTACGTGCTATATGTTTTTTATACTCCATGAATACCCTATCACTTCCTACACGGACCTAATTCTATTAGAAAAATGTTACATGCTCCAGGACCGCACATGCGATAGAATGGGCTAACCTTTCCAACAGCGTTAAACAGAATACAAGCCTCTACCACTGGCGTAGAGAACGATATATGTCTCCGAAAGTTTATTTGAGCAAGCTCGGACAGTTCGCAAAATATTTCTTGTTTCTAGGATTTGAAAAACCTATCGTTCACAGCTTTATATTTTGTTGAAGGAAGTTGTCCTCTTAAGTTCTGGGCCGCTTATTCTTAAAAATCTTTAACAAAATCCCGCGAAAATTGCGATGTACTAAGCAAGCGTAGTTTTAAATTTTAATTAACTTGGTCGTTAGTTTAAATATTGTAATTGTGGTTTTACGAGAGGAAATAGTTTAACCCCATGATCTTCCGTACTGGAGAGCCATAAAATAATTGCGACAAGTTTTTGGTCTTTATATTACAAAAACTCTCCTGCAAACTAGTGCTTTCGTTTGTAGCCTGAATCTCGGAAACAACAGGCAGCGCACATGCAGGCCAGGTGCTGCTGGTCAAGAACAGAGCTAATTTTTGCTTAAATCGTAGGTGTGGCCCCATCATTTGCCAAATTCGCCAATTTGATCACGCAAATAGTATTTCGGAAGAGGTGTGATGCAGCCCAACTGCGGCGATTCCTCACAGTGTGCAAACCATGACTGCCGCAGAGGCGTCTGCTAAGTCTGGACGGCGGTTCTAGTGAGTTTTGAAAAGAATACAATACACTCCGGGTGAAGCTCTTTGGAGATGACAAGTTAATTGTCCAAAGTATCTGCATGGCCTTCTGTATACGATTTTCGTCATAGTTAGGCTTCCAGAAGATGAGCCAACTATCTGACAACGTCTAAGTATTGTACCCGAAAACTAATTATGGTAAAGAAGTGCTCTACAAAATGGCGCACAATGCTGCCTGAATTGCGCTGAGTGTTCTTTGTTTGGTCATGTACTGTGGTTCTTTAGATCCCGAAGGCTGCATTTTCATCAGTAGCTGCTTGCCCGGTCCAAAAAGCACATAAAACCGTCCAGTAGCCAATCTTTTGCGTGGCTGCTAGCCGTCGGCTATCAGGTGCGGTCAATCAGCGTCCGCGGAAGTACCTCATCGATGCAAACAGAAAGTTACAACTGCAGGAATCCAGGTACAATGGCTTCCAGAACAGGGAGTGCAGAGCAGCGGTAACCAGATAGGGGAAAGAAGAACAGTGATGCTGCGGCCTAGATAGAAGAAAAGATACGCGAGATAAGCAGCACCACACCTGCACAGTGAAGATCTTGGCAGGGGCCACGGCTAGTCGCTTATTAGGCAGATAAGGTCGCCAGCCATGCTTGCAACTTCGTGCGGGTTCAGGCTGTTGCAGCAACTGTCGTAACAACTGTAAATAATGACGTCATTTCTCGTCTCAGCGAAACTAAGTGTGTATTAAGCCGTTTTTTTACGTCAATAAATCACGATACGGCTTTTGCGTCAGTGGTCTGAACATAGGATTATGCCAGCGCTAAAGCCCTTTACAAACGATAAGAATACAAGCTCTAGCTACACTGGGTCACCTAGGGAGCAAAGTAATTACGACAGGCTCTCTGAAACACGGAAACATCCAGAGTAAAACACGAGATGACAGACATAGGATTTGTGCTAAGAAAACATAAAACCAGTGATCTCCTAATTACAAGTATTGTAATGTGATTTTTCAAATTTTTGGCGGCCATATCACCGCCACAAGCTGTGCCCCGAAAACGGTTAATGGTGTCATGCTAGCAATTTACAAAAACCTAAAGTAGGTCAGCAGATTTCATGAAACAGTGAAGTAAGAATCACCGGCAGGCGTATAAATCGAAACGGCGAAGCCAATTAAACAATTGTCAAAACACAGAAAACTTTGAAGCATTACACCCACATTGCACAATGTCCACATAGAGTAAGAGCACGAATAAAAGAAGAAAAGACAAAACTGATTTAGGCATGGATCACGACCCGGATTACGGTCAGCCTGCCCACACAAGCTTCCCCGTACTGAAATCAGCACCGTTATTTCAGCAGCATACAGTCACGTCCTACAGCATACATGCAATACAGGCAATTCCCACGATCACCGGGCAGGTCCTAAATTGTGCCTTAAATAACTTTGAATATATCATAAAAGCCATTATGCTAGTTCAAAAAGAGCGTATGGTGAAAAAGGGACCGGCAATACTATAGAATAAATATAGCACATCCAGAGAGCCAACGGATGTAAATGGAAGCTATAATAGATATGTAACCGATCTAGTCGCTCTCCACGAGAGTCCTCTTATTGCCAAAAATATGCCTCCAAAACCTACTCAAAGAAGTAGCGTCATATTCTATCGAAAAACGCTCCAAAACTGCGAAAATACAGCCCACACCGATGCCGGCCCATTCGAATGAACGAAGGCAAGAATTGTCGTAGAGGACTACACGACAATCGCTCTGACTGCATTACCATCCTACACAGAGGAACGGGAAAGTGAAAATCCTTTTGGCGATATTCGCCTGGCGGAAATATAAAGTGGGGGGTTAAACAACGTCACATAGGCTCCGAAGATAATTAATGTCTTGGCTGCTGTCAAAGAACCTAACGGTTGATGACGGTTTTTAGATTCACAATGATGGAAGTTCGAGTCACATCAACCCTCGGACAAAAGGGTCTGGAAGACAACGCGGCAGCAGACGAAGATCCAGCCAAACAACCATACCATGCTCCCTTTTCACGACGACTCCCCCACTTCCCTCTTCAAAAAATATTGAGAACGCCAGGTCATTCTGCGCCTACGAACTTCATTACTCTACGTACCACACGGGAATATCAACACCGAAGAATCGGAAAGCTTGCGCAGGATACAAACTCACACATGTATCCACAATTCTATATGAGCTAAGATGTTAAGTCAGAAACTTGCGAAATTAATCTGAAACTGTGCTAAATGCGGCGAAACATCCACTCTCTTAACGCAGCCTGGTCATATTGACAGGCATGCTCAGCGGTCAACAATTCAAACTTCGCATCGGCACCACTTACATCGACACATACCAGGCTGTCCTTGAAGGCTTGCCACCTCAAGATGCCTACGCTGGGGCCCTGGACTTCGAGTTCAACCTTTGTAGTCTACCTTTTCTTTATCCCCGCTCTAAAACTTTAATTAAATGTTACTCAATAAAGGTATCTCCCTCCTCTCTCTCTCTCCCTCCTTCTATCCGTCCCCGCTGCCTCCTTCCCTCCCTTCTAACCGTCCCTCTTTCTCTCTCTACGCGCGTGTGTTTTATAAGAAAACGGTTATTCAGGCCACGACGCTAGCGAATAAAGACTTTGCAGCACTGACACTATCACCTTTTTACTCAAACTGACCAAAACACCGCAGCCACAACCATTCACGCCAGCATCTTAACACAAAAGCGTAAATGGACTCTGCCTTCCCTGCGCTGCAGTAATTGAATATCGTTGCAGTTACTCTAGCTCTCGTCGCTGAACTGCAGTTCTCTAAAAGCGTAAATTGTAAATGCAAAGACTTCAATCCTATATTTTTTTTTAATTTTTATTTCCAAATTCAATTTCCAAACGCAATTCCAAAGCATTACAGTGGGCAGGAGAAAGTAGAACACTGTATATAACAGGAGGAAACTATAAAATCATTCAACGCATTATTGACGAGCCAAAAATCAGACATTTACAACAAAAGTGCATGAAAAAAACACGAAAATACATCGTTAGCCATGATTGAGGCAACATATACTGCAACTTATTCCATTCGCTTATGGTTTTAGAGTTAACAGCTTCCGTTAAAACAATTCCGTTCTACAATGTATTTCTTTTATTTTGCAGGAGTGACCTGTCCTGATTTAAACATAGTCTGGACTCGTTAAAAAACAAATTCTGTATACCCTAGTTTTATTATGAAATATATTGGGAAAGAATGTTAGCCTGTGCGCTTGCCTACGATAATGTTCCTTGAAAAGTTCTTAACAACAAAGCGAGTAGCTACATTTTGCCGCCTTTGTAGTTTCTTGACATCAGATTTTATACATAGATCAGATAACGTACAAGCAAACTCGGGTATGGGACAAACATTGGTCTTCAACAGCAACTCGTTAGTCTTCAGAGGAAAACGCTTCCCATTACATCGTAGGAAGCCGAGAACAGCACAAGTTTCGCATATGTTGCTCATGGTGTTAATATTCTCGAAGGTGTTGCCAATACCCATTTTTTTCGGAGTGTAAACGAATATCAAGTTACCACTTGCTTTTGTACTTACCAACTGAAAATTCAAAACAACACCTTATTTCTCCGTTGTGATGTGGTGCTGTGACAGAAAAATATTGTATTCTCAATCTATGGAGATGGATGTTAAGCAGAGCTGGGCGTAGTCCAAGAAGTATGTGAAACAAAGACGATGTTAGTAATTTTGGATTTAGCATACTTCAAGAGTTAATTACCTGAGCTTGAAATGGGGCTAGTTGGTTTTTTAGTCAGAACATTGCTGGCGCTAGGCGGGACAAGGACGAAGATTTAAACACACGCAAGTGAAGCGCACACTACCAACTGATTTATTAATCACTACAAACACAACTTATAACGAACAAATTCAGATGACGTGACAGGAAGGGTTAATCTATCTCGATGAAAATATATACAATATTTGTCATGCGCACGCGTTTACCTACGAACTGTCAAGTAGTTCCATCTGTCTTGTCGACAATGAAATCGGTGGCGAACTGATAGTTTTTTTTCGAATTGCATAGAATTCCCATATCGTGCGGGTGACCGTGTCTGTAGATTTAAAGCGAACCGTGGTGCGCTCAAATTGCGCAAAGCACTCATTTCTGGCCAATTGGGCAGCGCAGTGCCCTGGTGCTAAAACTTGCTTGCATATATTTTTATGTTCTCTGAGTCGTTCTTTAACGCAGCGTCCAGATTGGTATATATAAGCCTTACCGCATGGCACAGGTATCCTATAGGCAATCTCGGAGCAGCATGCGACCAACTTAATCGTGTGCTTAACGCCAAATCCTGATGGTTTAGCATCTCGCCTTTTGTTAGTCATCTTGTACAGCATTTTTAGATTTTTGGAACAGAAAAAATAACCGGAACATTATGACCCGTGCCAACCTTAGTTAACTTGTGGGAAACTTTGTGGATGTTCTCTAGAACGATCGGCCGCTTCTTTGGTTTTTTTTGCTGTCTTTCTCTTGGATAATCGCCTTTACCACTATTCTTAACACTTTTTCAGCAACACAGACAAGTACTTCATTTGTCAACCCGCTCTTTGTTAGACGATCAATTTGAAAAGACAGACTTTCAGTGACTCTGTGTTCACAGGATGTCTTGATGGCTTACGACATGCAAGAAGTGGCTCTGGCTCTGGTAATCAACTCTTAGTGTGCAGTCTCGTATGACAGCAGCGCCTTATCTCCTGTCTTGCGATAGCACCAACACGTCTGTGACAGTCCCGTCTTCAGGTTAATGTCAAAGATTTCGATGGCATAATTAACCGGTTTTTTATATTTGAAATCTGAATGCGACTTGGACGGACTACAATTGTTTTGTAGCAGACAAATATGGGGCCGCCCGTTTAGCTCCCGTAGATGCCTGTTAATGTAAGCAGACGGTAGTATCATAGTATATACAATTTCCCTTTGTAGTGCGTATTAGTGAAAAGCAGACGAAACCTGACCGATTGCTAGAGTTGTCTTAACGTCGAATTATCATATCATTTATGCCGGGATAGCCTTGAAAATATAATGGCTACAGGCGTTTTCTGCAGCCGTACTACGTCCGTGGACAGCCATGTGTTGACAGCAGACAGGAATTCTGTAACGTTGAGAACTTCACTTCTAACTACCTGGTTATGACAAGCAAACAAAACTTGGCGTAACGATAGAGTCGCCCTAGGGACCAATTCCAGTGTCAGTCTTTAAAGTACCTACCAACGCTAAAATGAGCGCTGCGAAGCATTTACCAGAAGGCTTGTTTCTTTCAAGGATTCAATTTTGTCGATGTGACTTTTCTGTACACATTTTGTCGACGCACACAGTTTTTCTCAAAACCTTGCCCATAACAGCTTCGCTGAAACAGAACACAGCATAAAACTCACGCATGTGTGAACAGACCTTACAAGTATAAGCACACCCGGAGTCCAACCGTTCCTTTTTAAATAACGCATAAGCCTTGAGCAGTGTTGGCAAACGGGTGATGGCGGAGATACAGGAGAGGTACAGCCCGGAAGTTTCAAGAAAAATGTTTAAAACGTCGGCAACGGGGCCACTAGTAGCTTCTTTATTGGCTGGCGCAGAAGCGATTCGCTTCCCCGTTTAGAAGTCCAGTGCGTACTTGTGTATTCTCATGCAAGCATTGCATATTTGCCCAGCTGTTACAGAGCTTCCGTCAGCGCCTGCATATGGTCTGGTGCCCACGTGACATCATTATTGCTTTTCTGAGGCACGTTTCTGGCATCGAGCTTTGAGGCTGTCAGCAACTTTATACGTTGCAGCCACTGTCAGAACTCCTCGAGAAAAACAAATATTGAGTCTACAAAGCCGCATTTGACAGCCGGTTGGAAGAACGCTTCAGTCGAGTTTGGCTCGCTGCCCGTATTCCTCAGTTTAATACCTACCTCACCACAAGTGTTTGACGTTTCTAACCGCTTCGGTGGTGTAGCAAAGAAAGAAGAGTAAGGACCAAAGGCTCACAATTTTGTACTCAACTCAGGACGCTGAATGGAGCGGAGAAGGGTGGGGCTTAGAGTGATTGGACGAATGATATGAAGGAAGAAAGAGAGGAGGAATCGAGACCGCAAGGAAGTGTCACTGGTTATCCATGAAGCACATTCCCATGAAGCACAAAAAATCCATGAAGCACATTCCCACAGGAATTTGGCTCTTAAAAGTCCCACGGGAAAAGCTTATTACACAACCACACTCAAGAGCGCGCGAACGCCAATCCACCAAAGCTGTTCGATGGAACCATGCTGCTATGTCGCTTTAGACGTTGCGAGCCACATAAGAGCAAAGCCGAACACCAAGCGTCAATAGAGATCCACGCAGTTGAGCAGTTGGCAAGCCACACCATGGGGGCCATGCGGCGACGTGCCGCAATGCAGTACCGGACCTTTGCTTAGAAATGCACATCTGTGGTGGCTTGTTGAGGATTTCGCATTTTGCGGGTGGAATGCTTTTCTTCTTCCCAAACGTGGTCCACACGCATGATTCAGTGTCTCTCAAGCACAAACCCAAGTACACTGTCCACTCCACTTTGTGCTGCTTTACCTCACTATTTACGAATGGAGAAAACAAAGCACCGAAGTGTGCCGCCTTTCGGAAGCTTATTAGTACTTCTTGCGTACAAGAGCGCACAAAATTTTTTGTACGCTCTTGCAGCATATACAGACATTCCAGTTGAATACCGCCACGAAGGGCAACATTTCCTGCCATTAAATGCGCGTATATCTAGATACGGCATTTTGTGTATAGTCACACGTCTCCCGCCGGAGCCGGTGTTGCATGTTACCGAACTGTAACTAACACATACACATGACTCCTACTGAGATTAAACTTCCAATATGTATGTAATGAATTCATTTGTGGCAAAGCCGAGGTTAGCCAAGCCATTGCTCGTAGCTTGGTGGGCCATTTTGAGCACAACAGGGTTTTAAAATGTTTTTTTTCCGGAGTAGTTTAAATAAAACAAGTGTTGGCAGTTTCATAAAAGTACACGCCTTGGGTAGTAGTCAATGTATACAGTAGATGAAAGTCTACAAATCTGTATGACTCTACGGGGAATGAATGATTAGCAAATACCTTGACATGTGTTATACTCATTGGTATGTTGGTTCACTGCACTGCACCGTTCACTGCAGGATGAAGGCCTCACCCAATGTTATCCAGCCACGTCTGTTGAGTGCTAGCTGACTTCTAGACCGGCTGTACCATAAAGCTTCAAAATAACATTCAGGATGCATTGTTGAGCCAAACTTTATCCTAATTTAAATAACTATGGCCTCCGAAAAATAAAATTCAAAATGACATGCTCGATATTTGTTATTGGTGGTCAGGGGTTTTACGATGTTTCAATGGCGTTCCGGGCTCCTACCATAAGCCAATGTTGTATGGCCGTAGCATACAGCTAGTCCTTGACCCAGCCTGGCTGCAATTTGCAACTCGAAACCTGCATGTAACGAACACCTGGATTTAACAAAAAAAATGCCAATTTCTTGTCAACTTCGTTATATCCTGGTTTACCTGTACGATAACGATTACATTTCCAAGTTTCCAGAAATCCGCACTAAAGTGGATATACAGGGCATCACACGGTACCCCAGTTTCTGTATTGAATTTATATTTTTTCTTTTTCTCGAATTTTTCAAGAAACGTTTGGCCAATTGTCTCTTTTTACACTATAATAAGATTGGCAGCGATGGCGTAGAGGTAGAACACCCGCCTCGCGTGCGGAAAGACCGTGGTTCGAATCCCGGTGCCGGACAATTCCCACCGGATTTAAAAAAAAAATCCGTGTATTGATGGAATTGCACAAAGGGGCTTGGGGTGCGGCCTGACCCCGGCGACCATTGCCGGTAATGCACTCCCTCACCAGAGCAGGATTGGCCACCCTGGTGTAGTAACGGCCACAACCTCCCATGAATACGCCAATTAACCCTCGGCCCTCAGTCCCCAGCGGCTGCGAAGCAACTAACCACGCCGGCGGTTGACCTGTGACGCAGCAGAGGGTGCTAAGAATCCCTGGATCCGGACAGGCTGCCAATGGAATCTGAAATTGGCAACGTTTAACGCGCGAACCTTATCTAGCGAAGCAAGTCTCGAGGTGTTGTTCGAGGAATTAGAGGGCATTGAATGGGTTGCAATAGGGCTTAGCGAGGTTAGGAGGGCAGGCGAAGCCTTTACGGTGCTGAAAAATGGACACGTCCTATGTTACCGTGGTCTAGAGGGCAGAAGAGAACTGGGAGTGGGATTTCTAGTCAATAAAAGCATAGCTGGCAACATAGAAGAACACTATAGCATTAACGAAAGGGCAGCAGGTCTTGTAATTAGGCTCGATAAGAGGTACAAGCTCAAGGTGGTGCAGGGCTACGCGCCCACATCCAGCCACGACGACCAAGTAGTGGAACGCTTTTATGAAGATGTGGAATCGGCAATGGCTAAAGTAAAAACACAGTATACCGTAGTTATGGGGGACTTCAATGCTAAAGTAGGCAAGAATCAGGCTGGCGACAAGGCAGTTGGGAACTATGGTCTGGGCTGTAGGAATAGCCGGGGGGACCTACTATTTGAGTTTGCAGAACGGAATAACCTACGCATAATGAATACCTTCTTTTGTAAACGGGAGAGCAGGAAGTGGACCTGGAGGAGCCCGAATGGGGAGCACAAAAATGAAATAGACTTCATATTATGCGATAACCCTGGCGTCGTGCAGGATGTGGAAGTGCTCGGAAGGGTAAGGTGTAGTGACCACCGTATGGTAAGACCTCGAATTAGGCTAGATTTGAGGAGGGACCGCAACAAGCTAGTACGAAAGAAGCCGATAAATGAGCTAACCGTAAGACGTAAAGTAGCAGAATTCAGGATCGCTCTGCAGAACCGATATTCCGCCCTTAACGAGGAAGCCGAGCTTACGACACAGGAAACCAGCGACAACCTTACACGCATTATCACGGAGTGTGCAGTAGAAGTCGGGGGCACTATGGCTAGACAGGATACTGGTAAACCTTCACAGGAGACGAAAGATCTAATCAGGAAACGGCAAACCATGAGACTCTCTACCGCAGCTGACAGAATAGAACTAGCCGAGCTCTCGAAGTTAATCAATAAGCGTAAGACAGCTGACATACGGAAGCATAATATGGAGAGGATCGACTACGCTGTAAAGAACGGAGGTAGCCTGAAAGCAGCGAAGAGACGTCTTGGCGTGGAGAAAAAAATTCCCCGCATTTCCCCGAGGGGAAGAATGTGAAAGTGCGAATGCACGAGTTGAATTTGCGCGGTTTGGTAATGTTCGCGAAAGAGAGATCACACACACACACACAACTACAAAGAAAGAAAGATGCATTTATTCACAGACACCTATTTGTGTTGTCGTTGTACTTGATTGCTAGAGCGGATCTCAGCTTTGAAATTTCGTGTCAGTACTCCTTTAAGCGGGTGCATTAGCCCTTCTCACGCCCGATTCCTGGCCAATCCCCCACGTGGGTATGTGCCATGTCAGCGGCCAGGCAGCGCGCGCCCATCTCCCCCCGTTGCTAAGGAAGACGAGGAGCGCGCGCACCCGCAGCTGTTGCTATGCGGACTACGGCGGCGGACGATTCAGGCTCGCTTAAGAAGTGCATTCGCACTTAAAATCATATGTATGCACCTAAGGATAAGCAAGGCAATGTCGTCACAAATAGGGATAAAATAGTCACAGTGGCCGAGGAGTTCTATAGGGATTTGTACAGTAGCCGGGACATAGAGGATAATGCCGAACGAGACAGTAGTTCAGAGGAGATAGACATCCCACCAGTAACGACCGAAGAAGTAAGGAAGGCTTTGAAAGAAATGAAAGGGGGCAAAGCACCTGTTGAGGATCAGATAACAGCAGACCTCTTGAAGGATGGCGGCGAAATTGTACTTGACAAACTGGCAAACCTGTTTACGCAATGCCTAATGACCTGAATGGTACCGGAATCTTGGCAGAACGCGAACATCATCCCAATCCATAAGAAATGCGACATGAAGGACTTGAAAAATTACAGGCCGATCAGCTTACTGTCAGTCGTCTACAAGGTATTTACCCAGGTAATCGCTAACCGAATGTCTGCAACCTTAGATTTCAGGCAACCTGAAGAACAAGCAGGGTTTCCGTAAAGGTTATTCAACAATGGACCATATTCACACGATCAATCAGGTGATAGAGAAGTGCGCTGAGTATACTGAACCCCTATATATAGCCTTCATAGATTATGAGAAAGCATTTGACTCAGTCGAAACCCTAGCAGTCATTCAGGCATTACGGGAACCAGTGGGTAGATGAGCATTATGTAAGAATACTAGAGGATATCTACAATGGGTCTACAGCTACCATCATCCTCCATAGGGAGGGCACTGAAATACCTATAAGGAAGGGTGTCAGACAAGGAGACACAATCTCTCCAATGTTATTCACAGCATGCTTACAAGAAGTATTCAGAACGTTGGATTGGGAACAGGTGGGAGTAAGGGTTAATGGAGAATACCTCAGTAACCTCAGATTTGCTGATGACGTTGCCTTGTTAAGTAACTCGGGGGACGAATTGCAAAGCATGCTTTCCGCACTGGGCGAAACCGTCGGCCTGAAAATTAATATGCAGAACACTAAAGTAATGATCAATAACCTCGGGACAGCACAGCAGTTTGAGATAGGCGGCGAGGCAGTGGAAGTGGTAAGCGAATATATCTACTTAGGCCAAGTTGTGACCCCAGATCCCAACCATGCGGTAGAGATTAGAAGGATCAGAATGGGATGGGGTGCACATGGGAGACATTCTCAGATAATGAATAGCAGCCTACCACTGTCGCTGAAGAAGAAAGTGTATGACAGCTGCATCTTACCGGTACTCACCTACGGGGCAGAAACTTGGTGGCTCACTAAGAGGGTTCAACTTAAATTGAGAACGACTCAGCGGGCAATGGAGAGGAAAATGATAGGTGTAACATTAAGGGACAATAAGAGAGCGGAGTGGGTCAGGGAGCAAACTGGTGTTAAAGACATATTAGTAGAAATTAAGAAGAAGAAATGGACGTGGGCAGGGCATGTAATGCGAACGCAAGATAACCGCTGGTCATTAAGGGTAACAGAGTGGATCCCTAGAGAAGGCAAGCGTTGTAGGGGGCGCCAGAAAGTTAGATGGCCAGATGAGATCAAGAGGTTTGCGGGGATAAATTGGTCACAGTTGGCACAGGACCGAGGTAATTGGAGAATAATGGGGGAGGCTTCGCCCTGCAGTGGGCGTAGATAGGCTGGTGATGATGACACTATATTAATGATTTCATGTTAAACTTTCGCGAAATATGCAGCATTGTGGAAGTGCAGAGCATTACACCTTTCGCCATTTCCAGAATTTTTTGAATTTTAGATTCAAGGAATCTCTTACACTCCGCCTGTCTCGCGTTGACCGGCGTAGTCCGCACTCCTCATTACGCATGCGCAAACTCTCATCCGTTCTTCTCTCCGACAGCTCTGCGTTATGCGCTCTCTCCGGCTCATTATCATAACAACAGCTGGCGCGCTTTGCCTACGTTCGCATGTGCTCCGGCGCGCTTGTGCGTGCATGTGTGCGCATGCGCAACTTTCCTCCGCTGTCTCCTCTCCTTCAAGCGCGCATATAAAGCGGTGAACGCTCGGCGCCCTTTCAGTTAAGCCTGCTCTTTCGCTTGACTTTGCTCGTGCTTCGCTTGACGACGACGACTCCGTTGAATCTTCCGATGAAGACGATCTTTACGAACTTGGAACTCTACGTGTGAGTGAGCATCATTTAAGGTTCACTACACTTCAACCACATTTGGGTAACCAACATAACAGAAACGCGAATTGAACCCCGTGAGATGCCTTGCATCACCCCAAGGTTCCCCTCGCGGGAAGGTGGCAGAATTCTTTTTCCTATTTTTTAATTTTTCCTAAACTTCGTAGAACCAGTTATCTCCATTTACGGTGTTATAAAGATTACAGGGGAAACTTCCGCGATATCTGCATTTTTGCAGAAATGCAGGGCGTTACATGGTTTTTTCTGGGAGGGGGGGTAATCGGCAAAGAATGAAAAAAGCCTAGGACACGCTGCATACAGCACGCTCACCAGTTTTCCTGGTCCTCTGCACCGCGTAGCTCATCCAAACAACATGGCATTGCATCTCCAAATTCAACACGATTTGCCACGACATGCTCGGCGGCGGCGGCCGCACCACACGCTGTGAGATAACGCCAGACTTTCGAACACGATTGTGCGTTCGCTTTTTTGCGCGATCACTTCCTCAGATAAATCAGCGATGCGCTGTGTCCGCGAAGGCTGCGTTCGGGCTGCGCTCAAATTCGCATTTGGGAGTATCGTCATTGTCAATTTTTTATATTTAGCCGCGCACTGCTGCGCCTGCTCATCGGCTCCTTGCCTCCTCGCCACGTTACCTCACACTTCTTGGTGACGCATTTAACGGCCAACTGCACACAAATTTCACCTCGACCAAATTTGTTTCTAATGTGTAGTAAGTACCACCAAATGAGCTGAGACACGAGTAGTAGCCCCGTGAAATGCCATATTATTCAGTCAGGAGTATTTAAAAACCTCCGCCGCAAACCACTCTGCACCTGCCGGCGGATCGCGTTAGCAGCCGTGATGCGCCAGTGGCGCTCCACCCGACGGGGGCTTCTTCCTCTGGCCAGCCATGCAGCTGGCGAACCGGTCGCGCCCCGCTTCGAACGCTTCTCCACTTGAGCGTCGTGCACGCGTAGAACTTGCGCGCAGGCTTGTTCATGCGCTTCTGACCGTCCGGCTGCTCACTGGCAGCTAAAACGTCACTTCAATGGTCGCGCTCTTCGAGATTTTGGTTTCAAAATCACCGATTTTTGCTGACCACTTGCGGAGTTCACTTGCGTATTTTAGCTGTAGTATTTTGCATGTTGCTTTATTTTTATAGAAACAGGGTTTGAAAGAGGTCGAAATGTTGAGTGAAGTTGGCCCTTAAACCCTGTACATTTCGCCGAACGGAAAGAAAAACAACACTGTCACCGTCCGCGAACGACAACCTTTTGCGTCCCGATGCTAGGCCGTAGCGGCTACGCCATTTTTGCAGACATGAACACCACTCCAGGCTAGCCTTAAAACTACGATTCCTGTCTGAAAACACTCCCCCCATGGTGCGCTTTGAGCCGTCAGAAAAATTATCATGGCAATGCCAAGAATGCAGACCGACAGCACTCGCTAGGCTGGGATCATTTGTTTCCTGCGTCGTCAGCATACTAAACCGAAATAGTAACATACCTCCTGACTGAAATCGGCTTGTGTCGACGTCAGCTTCCGTTAGAGGTTCACGGGGCTTCACCAACGGCCATTTGTTGCGACATCCAACATATTTACGCAAAATAGCCGTCAGTGGTGCACAGGTGGGCAGCACTGTTTTCGCATTCAGTGCACCTTTGCAAATGGCGTCGATCCACTCCGACGCCCCGTTACCACGGCCTAGTCTGTAATGTCACGCTCGCCTACTGCAGCTGGGTTGTATACAGGGGCTGTCCTCGCTTGGACGGCCGAATTTCCGACGAACAGATCTGAGCGATTGGGCTTCTAATACTTGCTAATATAATAACATGGAGGGAAATGTTTCTCTGGCAAAAAAATGGTTGAGAAGGTTATATTCGCCATAACCCCTTAGTTTTTGCCCAATTCGTAATTGATGCGCTTCTTCATTTTTTTTGGCTCCAAGTTAATCTTGTCTTCAAATTAATTTGGGCACTCTTTGCACAACGTGCACAGTTCGCGGCAAGCACACCTCCCGAGTGTATTTTTTTTATTCTTGCCTACCGTCTTCGGAATTCAACCTAGAAAGCAACAATTATATAGCAGGTCGCCAGATTAGAAATAAAAACAGTGTTGCATGAAGGTACTTTTTTATTCGATGATTTCGAATCAGCGGAAACTCTCTGTGCATGATTTCACTCGAGACGCCGTAGTGCCTTAAAATACCCATGCCTGCAATACTGCATTCCAGGTAAAATTCGCAATAGATTATGGCAAGTATACCCTTAGAAAACCAGGCAGGTCAGGAATGTGCTCTTAAATGCAAACACCTTTTTGTTGATGTATATTTCGGAAATGTATTCTAAACGGCTTTCTTATTACTGGCAAAAAAGTTGATAGATCATGTATTAACTAGAGGGCAGTTAATAAAGGAGGAACGGCCCTTCTCCTTTCTTGAGGAACAAGATCTGCACCTCGTGAACAAGCTTTTGCAATTGTGGGTAGGGATGATTTAAAATATGACGTTGAATAAAGTAGTAATAGCTTGCTATCTATAGATCCAGCCATCCTGCTAGATTGGTCTGTCTGACCCACAGGAGATTTACACGAAACAAAACGGGACGAAAAATTCCCCACTCTACTAAAAAGTCATTGCGGTACGGCACTTAAAACATAATATTAGCACAAGGTATTTTTTGCTACCGCACACTAAAAAGCAGAAGTGGAAAAACAGTCAACACTTCGGATCTTTTTCTCTGGCCAGCAGTAAGGTAGACTCAAGTTTCCGTGATTGCCAATTTTAATAAATTTGTTGTGTTCTGGCGGGACTCTGTCTCGCTATTATCCACATCTACTGAGCCTATGTGGTGCTTGAACCTGTTATTACTTGAACTTATATTGGCAGCTGGCGCCTTCTAAACGAGTTTCGAATGAAGAGTACACTCGGAGCTTTTTCTGTTCGCACATATAAACAAGCATATAATAATTCTAGAAGACTGCAATTACCTGGTCGTAACTAAAGGCCTCGTTCTGAAGCAGCAGCAAGAGGATTGAAGCTAATACTTTGGCCTCCTATTTACGGCGCTTTCTTCTTTTTAACTTGTCAATAAAATTGTGACCTCTACAACTTTTTTCGTCCTTAAAAACGACTGGAATTCCTTCGTCCCATTCTTACTGAGGTTTTTAATCAACTTCAGCAGTTTTGCCCAGAATAATCCTACATGTTGCTGAGCAAGCTCCTTTGGTACCTTCAAACGAACATCAGAGAATAATATATTTACCACTCTAGTAGAGTGGTGAATATACTGTGTAGAGCTCTAACACACTTCCCGGAGCATTCTTAAAGCTCGGGGCGAAAATAATCTATTGATGTTCTTTATTTGATTAATTATTAGGCAAAGGTGAATGAGCGTTGCGTGTAGTATCCTTTCACAGGTATTGGGTAAGAATGCACAATTCTGGCGCTTTAAATGCTTCAACCCCTGACTGTAAGTTAAACAAACTGATTCTACTGCAAAATTGAACAAATTCTGAGGTTACACAAGCTGCGAATGTAGCGTCAAACTTTGTGAAACTTTATTTCTTTGGCAGGCGAGTATCGCGTTTTTTTCGAAGACCTAAATTATCCCGTGAATGATCAGTGCTTTTTGCACCGTGCGGCTGTGACACTTTAGAGTAAGCGCATAACAAGCTGCTCGAGTCAGCCCTAAAATTGGAGTTTGTTCTACGCACTGCTAGGGGCGCAAAGTTTAAAAAAACGTGATCTTTGTTACTTTTGATTTCACAAAAGTACTCCCCGAACGGCATCAGCTCGTCTTTATATAATGCCCAAGGAAACTTTCTTAGATCTGTGCCGCATTAGCAATCTCCAAGGAGGAGGGGGCGTAGAAAGACGTTTCGCCACAATAATAAATATCCTGGTTCGCAAGGGTTTAGGGTTTTGAAAGAAATATTACTGCAGTGCTGGGCATGAAAAAAGAGAGTGAGGGCCAGTCTCATATACCACTAAAGATTTTATTGGTAAGCATCATTTGTCAGAAAGTTTTGACAGCCACGTCCACCATGCATCGGCTGCCGCCAAGATCTCGAAAGTTTGTCAAGCGGGAAGTATCTCCGGGGCATTAGGCAGTTTTATAATCATATCATGCATAATTTTGTTGCATCAGGCCCCAGAAGGTCTTGTGTCACACAAAACGTTTTTTGTCAAGGCAGTTTTAGGCTCTGAGCGCCGTTCATTTCCCTGTAAGACCTAACCATTCGCACAAAAAAGCTACGCCGTGAAACTCTTAAGGCTGCAGATAAAAGAAACCTCCGCTTTCATAATGTACATTTAGAGTGTGTGCAATGTGGGACTTGCGAAAGTATTTTTCTTACGCAAGTGTCAAAGCGAAAAGTTCAGAGTGCATGCTGTAAAAGTGCAGATATTGCTATTGCAAAAGTTCATCTAGCCTGTTAGGTAGGAATATGCACTAAACTGTAAATGCGTAGCCTTTTTTTGGATATGATGTCGAGTAATTTTGAAGGGTAATATTTGTTGCGCACTGCATTAAATTTTACAAATTGCAAACAATGGCGCGCTCGTCAATTTAACTCATTCTAGTGCATATTATCGAATGGCTTTTAAAGCGGAAAGACTTCATGGCCAACGCTAGCAATAAAAATTTTATTAATACAGACAGACAGACAGACAGACAGACAGACAGACAGACAGACAGACAGAAAGGCCAATTTTTTTGTTGAAGTAGGAAAGATGCCGAGCGCTGAAACTAGGACAATTTTGTCCAAACAACAAACGGATGCCTGAGGAAAGCAGAAAAACAATATTTACAGGAAACTGCACGACAGTCCAGAATTACCAAATAAAGCGTTAGGTTTGCAACCACTGAAAACAAGGAGACCGATTGTCCCTGCCAGATGCATGCCAATGCCGTAATTTCTCTGTGAGGAATATTTGTTTCTCATTGTTGTTTTAATGATCAGTGTCCCTTCTGCGCGACCATACCAAAGCGATGTTCGCTTTTCGCTTGTGTACGAGTACTGTCTTGGAAACGTTCTACCATGACTGGAGGGAATGAAGCAGACACGCAGGTAACGGGCACTGAACGCTAGCGCCACTTATTTCGACGCCAGAAGTATAACCACTCCGACATGCTTCCCTCATAAAAGACTTTCGGTTGTAGACACGAAATTTTTTCAGCTAATTAGCAAGATTGAACTTATTTCTATGGTGATGTGCTATATTGCATTATGATTCGAACAAGCAGCCGCAACTCTCTACGGACAAACATACAGATACTTAGTACATATGTATGAAATACTATCTGCTTGCAAGACTAACAAACTCGCCGTAAGCAGCATCTATATCCCACAACTATTAACGCTATATATTGGGAAGCAATATATTTCTCAATTAACCGCTATGCCGCTGTGTACGGTCATCTGATGTCATGAAAACAACTTCCCGGCTTCTCCGCATGTCGCCAGACGGCACGTACCCACACGAGGGGTTGCTGAGAATAGAAAAACAGCTACCGCAGTGAGCGAGTGTGCCGGCTTAGTGAATTGTAGGTTTGATCATTGCTTCTCTTTCGCGCTCGTTAGCCAGCCGGTTAATTTTTCGAGGTAAGTACTTATATGGTGTTCATGGTAACGTCGAATGCAAGTTATGTCGACGTATCATACATACGACTACCAAACGATTCCTACTCACTACACAAATGCAAATAAAATATCACATAAAACATTTCTCAAGCGTACTTATTACCAACTGAAAAAATGCCGCGTATCCACTCCTTTAGTTTCAAATGTCGACGAAAGGCGACAGCCGTCTGGAGCCCCTGCCAAGGAAATATATTTCGTTCTCTTTCCCGCTCTCTTCTCATGCTGCTCATCACCCGTCTCGCTCCTCCCAAAATGAACACGCTAGAAGTTTGCTCTTTAAATTTACCGCAGTCACTGCTCCACGACGAGTGCATCGATGATAGCGCTGCCGTACGGCGGAGACGCGCGTGAATCGAGGCACCCTACTACAACGTTTATATATCCCCGCTTCCCTACTCCACGTGCGTTCCAAGCGGAACGTGGAACCTCTCTATTGGAACCTATCGTTACGCTTACCGTTTGATTTCTTAAAATTCCGCCAAGAGCTCAAGCGGCGCGGGAAAGAGCATGCGTTTTTTATGCCGGTAATGAATTTTTTTTTCTAACGCAAAATTCAAGCATCATAAACTTTTTAAATAAAGGAATACTAAGATTATCACTACTATAGTGATTTTCTGCTTCAAATTCGAGTAAAGTTTTGTTCGTGTTGAACAATGTTCACAAGTACGAACATTACCACCGGACCTAGAATTTTACATTTCGCTGTGGGTATATAAACCTATTGTGCAAGTTGTCTCGCTTTGACCGTGTGTCTGAATCGAGTTACAGACAGACAAACCAAAATTTCTGTTCCAATAGCCAAAGAAAGACTATCGCCTTTAAAAGCGAAGTATGCCATTCAACTCTGCTTTCAGTCGCATTGTAATAAATATATAGTCGCATTTTTTTAAATTTCCCATCGTTGTATACTTTATGCTTTAAAAATTTCAATAGAAATATTATTACTCGGCATCATTTAAAGAAAATGCTGCTGTTGTGAACAAGAATAACGATTATTTCTAACATTTTTGGGTGCCATAGAGCGTGCGGCCTACCTTGTATGTTCATAGGCTGGTATTTCACCCCCTTTTCGAGGTTTCAGTGTATAGGCGCTAAGTGAGCAAAGGTTATTTAAATTAAAGGTTATTTCTCAGAATGAGCTTCGATGCTTCATAACAATCGTTTCTTGCTCACGTCTTTTCTAGGCCAGGGGCATTTTTTGCACGAGCATATTTGTTTCAGTTGTAAGCCTTTCGTTTATAACCCGACGCAGTAATAAAACAATGAACCTCAGACCAAACCCGCAGTGAAAAGGGCCCCAAACAAACCTAAATGATGCCTTATGAGATGCATAAAACAAGCCAGCAGGCTGAAAGGAGGCACATAATTACTAAATATATAAACCATGGGAAATTACAATTGTTTGTTTTACTGTTTGTGTTGATTACCATGATGAGATGAATTTCAATTTGACGGGCGCAGATATTGGGAACAAGTTCCGATTTTCTTTATTTTTTCATACACTTCATGCATGAAGGAACCCTATCTTACGAAAAATACACTTCCCACGAGGGGAACAATGGGGTAGATACTACGCATCGGGGGTTTTCGTTGCGTTTCCGTTATGTTAGCGTGTCCATTGTTGTTGTGTGTCCATATTTTACGCAGCATGTTCACCCCAGATGCGTCGAATCTACCCCATGGTTCCCCTCACGGGAAGATGGTGTAAATTTTTATCGGGATGGCCGGTGCTTGTTACGGTTGCGCTGACCATCGCGATAGCAGGCCTGTTAGTCTCCATTCAAATCATCGGTGGTGATCGGAGGATGTCATCGGGGGAGCGGCGCCGGAACGACTGAGCTGAGCGGCGCAGTTACCGCGTTTATATGCAGCGGAATGAGAGGGAGCAGCGCATAGCAGCGCATGCGCATGTGTTAACCGAGCGCAAGCTGCGCGCTAACCCGCACCCACGCACAGCCGGCACGGCGACGGAGCGAGCGCCGGCGAGCGCTAACACTCAGATGGCGCTGCGGTGAGAGCGGCACTAGCGCGCAGCTGGCGCGGCGAGGAGAATGGAGGAGGGATGCGGACTACGCCGGACGACGCCGGAGGGACAAGGCGAGTGAAAGAGACGCGTCGCATCTAAAACTGAAAATTCTTTCCGGCTTTATGAGGCTTTCAAAAGACATAAAAACTATAAAAAAAATAAGGAACTGAAAACACTACTTCATTCCATCGGGCGTTAAGGTGTTGATGCCAGCGCACGCAAGAATGTAACCGAAACTCGTGAGAAGGCGACGCTCATGAACCTTGTCTTCAGGGCAAAGTATTAGTGGCATGACAGCTATGGAGACGCGCTCGAAAGTGTTCGGGTGCCTACAAGGACATGGGTGCCATGGTTGTTTCGTTTTATTTTTATTTTTTAAAGAGAATTGAAATATATTTAATGGATTCCAGCAATCGCAACTTGAAAAATTGGGTAACTCCTTCCTTTGTTGACTGTAGTCAAACACCAAGCACTTATGTTTCTATAATATTTTTCAACGTCACAGATTGTAGGCGGGCCAGTTGGTACATAACTAAGTCACCAACTGCGCAGGAACAGGATCATAGAAGGATCACACAAACAGGGCGCTGATCTGTGCGATCCTTCTATTGTCCTGTTATTTCGCTGTTTGTGACTTAGTCACTAGATGCCTCGCTTTTTGAAATTTGATTTTGTTTTTTGAAGGTTGGAACATTCCCCGCAATTTTTAATTGCGGGGTGAATGGTTCTTTTCGAAGCACCTCTTGTTTTTACGTTCAGCAAAAACAGTAAAGCTAAGGTCAAGCGTTGAAGTGAATTGTGTACTCCACAAAGATACTCAAAGATTTATAGGACATAGTTTACTGGCCTCCGTTTTACTTGACATTACATGGCTCAAGCTTTAGAAATTCAGCGTTTAAGAGACCGCCCTTGCTCATACTATCACGTAAATGAACATTGCGCGTCTAAAGCGGATCGCAGGACACTTCTGATTTCTATTTTACAATCTTTTATCTTTCCAATGTTTTGATTATACGCCAAAAAATATATTCTTAGAAAGTGCTGCTTTCTATACCAAGATGTAGAATGTTCCTGTTATCCCCTTCGGAGACCCGGGATGCATTTGGCTGCACAATGCTTTTTTTATTGAACTTTCAGAATAAGTAAGTAGGATTATGAAACTGAAAAGTATTGTTTTTTTCAATAGCCGTCATAGTTATAGCACAGCGAGATACAATGTTTTGGACACTGGGATGCTACCAGGTTATTTTCCCCGAAGCGCATGAAATGACGTACATCAGATATCGGACGGAAACTCATGTGCAAAACTGTTTTATTAACTCGAAAGGTAAAGTACTGAATAAAGATCATGAAAAGAGCATTATTCTGCTCAACAAAAATTTCGCACTTGCGTTTACTTCCTGTAGGCAATTTTTAAACACCTTCTGTCCCTTGTAATGAAGGACAAAAAGATTACATTTATTACTAAACATCTTTGTTTTCATGTCGCAAGCCTTCAGTTTGTGACAGGTATAGTTGGCAGTATCTGTAGGCCGTGGGAAGTGGCTATTGCTCTTTTATATAGGCTTTCCTCGAAATGCTCGAGCAATTCTTTGATGGCGGTTACTACTCGGCATCATCCTTATTTTCTGTTCCGTCCTGCTTCCTCCCTGGTACGACGAGGGTATCACGAACAGACTGTTGAAACTTCGCCAAAATCCTTCAGGCGTGTTATCTAGCACGCGAGGCCGGTCTGCTAATAAAAAAAGACACGCGATTTCGCACACAGGCCGCTAAATGCCAACAGCACTCGTTTGCATTTCATGACAGGACAATCGCAAATGCTCGGTCGAAATCTCCGTGTTAAGTATTGGCGTCCTACGTATTGGAGACGCTAAATTAAAAGACACGTAGAAGAAAGCAATCGTACGAATAGTTTATATTTTTGATTCCGCGCGTTCGCCGTTGCATTACGTTTATTTTAGAATCAAAAACATGTCCTGAAAGCACAAAGAAATACGAGAAACAGCATTTACTTCTTCAGCCAGTGCTGTAGATGGGAATGTGAGGGAATGTGAACGATGTATTTCCCCAATGCTGCCTAGATGGCGCCGGCAGGTGTATAATTTAATGTACAGCGGGGATTTATGGGGATGAATGCCTTCTCATAGGAGTATTACCTCATTACCTAATGTCAAAAATATTGGACAAATCCTCATAGCCGGGTCTCAGGAGAATCAATGTTGGTTTTGTGCATCTAGGTTTCATACTGGCGCCCCGAATTTCCAAAATGAGATATCTTACGGTTAAATACTGAACTACGTTTGCTTCTTTTATAGTACTGTTCACCGATTTACCGCTTCATACTCACAGCAAAGTTACAGAAGCCTTAAATAACTTTTTTCGATCCACAGAAAAAAATCTCCAAGCGCAGCTGAGCATTTATCACTTAAGAGTGTGGAGGCGTTATAGCAAGAACAAACGTTGTTATGTGCTCCTTTGAGCCTTGCGCTGCAAGTAGTGTTTTACAGCAGAATCGTGGGATTTTTTTCTCGACACTCGGGTGAACGGCTACGTTTCGTTTCTCCCAAGGTTGAGATAGACCATCGAACGTGTAGATGCTTCCTTTTCGAAAGCGGGGCTGTATGTAGTGCCGCGCCGAGGGCCTGGCTCGCTGCTTTCTCTCCTTGGTCATGGCCTGCTTTGCGGCCATATGACGTTGTGTGAGTATTGAAAGCCATGGGAAACCAAAAATATTCGTAGTAAGCATTGGCGATTATACTGCAGAGTTTGTCTGCTATCGCCCACGTTTTCGTGAACGCTATGCGTAAAGAAAAAGAAAAGACAAAAAACTGGTGCTTTGCCTCAAATAGCAGAAAATTAAAATAAGAACAGAAAGTTGGGGAGTGGTTTAGCTTTCAATTGTTTCTCAAGATATCTCAAGTTTATGTGGTAGGATTGATCTTGTTACCGCATCTGAGACGCAAATGTCGAAAGTCTTAATGGCGCACTTGGGACGCAGCTGTTAGACAAAAAAATAGAAACAAAAAAGGCGTTAGTGCTTTTTAGTTCAAAGAGGTTTTGGTGATGTTATTAGTTATGCGTATTTTCCAGCTCAAACGTAAGTCTTGTTTTGCAGGAGCAGAGTAAGGACTGGACAGGTTCTAGGAGGTTGCCGTTCGCATTTTTTTAATATGGTTAACTTACACCTCTGTAAGCTATCTCGTGCGCAATTTCCAGTTTCATTTCTCTAGGTACAATAAAAGTGCAGTTAAAACAAAAAAAAAATTAGGCGGCCAATCAAATCTAATATTTCCAACTACGTTTTCAGGGTAAAAAGGAGTAAAGCAAATGTTTCAGACTTGTTAGCCTTTTTTGTGAGACGAAAGTGGTAATATAGAAATATGTCGCTCATACTATAACTGCCGTTATTGCGGTCCGACGCGCCATGCGAATGCAGCAGTTGGTGGCTGTTGGATGTATAAAAATAACTTAACGATTCGAGCGCACTCAAAACGCTCTTTTATTAGCTTGAAACATTCACGCGAAACTTCCTAATGAGTAATGCAATGATGATTATGGAACCGTGAGCATCAACTCGTAGACCGTTACAACCTCTCTGAAAAAGTTCGGCCCCTAGCGGGTGGTTTTTACTAAACCAAATGAAGACTAGAGGTATAGGGGATCCACCAGAAAATGTCGGTAGAAAACCTTCGAGCCGTATGTTCAAAGGGTAATCGAAAAAACAGATCTTTGTTTTCAAAGTTTCATAGGATGGAATGACAGCCAAAGTGAGTGTTTTTGTTCGAGAGTTGATATGATAAGGCAATATTTAGTTGCGTCACATGGGGAATCTTTCTAGATTTTTGGGCTTTCATTGGATGCAACGCTTCGTTGAATAAATATTAACGGGTGGGGTGCGCATTGATTCATTAAAATCCTACCTACACAGTGTCTTGGAATAGCGCTTGCAATTGTCGACAACTTTTAAGTGAATACTCGTTGAGTCAAATTTTTCATTGTGTTAGTATCAACGGCCAGTTTTTAGTTCGTATTTGAAGCAGAGGCGGAAGTCGTCCTCAGGTTTGAAAACGATGTTTAAGAAAATAATTTGCAGCAGCCATCTGTAGAAAGCCTCACCTTCTGTCCTATGCTTTAGCGCCGAGGAACGAAAAACAGTTAGAGAACATTTACAGGTGCCATATGGAGAAATTTATTTTTAAAGCAAAGCTTTCAACCTCTCAGTGATGTCATCTGTAGTGCACCCAAAACCCACTCCAGGCAGCCAACTTTCTCTGAGGGTGATTGTGATCGTGGGTTACATAAATAAAACTAAACCGCTTCCCGTGTTCGGAATGGAAACTGGGTTACTCGCGAGATGAAACAAACGTTTGTTCGATTGCGCTATTGCGGCATGGTCGAAGCAGTTTGGATTTGAAGAGGGGCACAGGGACATGCAAAATTTGTCAGAAAGTGCCCCCCTCTGTCTACCGACGACGATGGTTGAACGCTATGCAATGGCACGGAATGCCCGTACCAGCGAATAGCGGACCACATAACCACCTTACCATACACATAATGGAGGCATCGCGTCACCACCATACAAATAATCATAAATATATAGGGTCGTCTCGATTTCGAGTTGATGAGCTTAGTGCTGGGTTTGATTGAAGACACGACAACGTTTCCCAAACTGTTTGTGTCTTCAAAGAGGTAGTTGATATTTGATTTTGGTGGTGGCGTAACGGCAAATAAGCAAACCTTGTTATCTGAATAGCTTTCTCCTGAAAACACACGTCGCTCCGTAGGTTTGACCGAATATATACGTGTTGAAAAGCTTGCGCGTTTGATCATTTGGCGCTCAGCGTAAACAACTCCCCATAATATAAGCAAACTCTCTTGTCTATCGACGCCGCGATGGAAAAAAATACTTCCTCAAGCCATTTATTGTGCACCGACGGCAACCTCTTTACGAAGGCGAAACATCTAAGCGACCTTTTTATTGGCAGCAAGTTCAATAAACGCTCTTTCTCGACTTTTACTGCATAACAATATCCTTTATGTGTAATAAGTACAATGTATCTCGCGCAAATAGTTTAAGTCGAAGGCAACCAATCCTTTCAAAAGGTATGTGTAAGGCTTTAAGGGCCGGACTATAATAAATGAATTGAGTTTGCAGGGTGTCAAGCGAGAGATCCAGAAAACAGGTTCTTTCAAAATTATGCTTAAAAAGAAGAATGCTTTCTTGTCTGTAAAAACACGCAATAATATCCTGAGGCGGCGTGCTGAGCTCAGTTTGCTTAGCATGAGTGGTGCTCTGTCACCGCAAGTTTTCTTATGAGGTGCCAGGCGTCTGACGCCGCCATTATCCCTACCAAAGTTATAGCCGCGCCAGTCATTTCAGCTTCTCAGCATTTTGAGGTTTTCTTTCTGCTTAATAAAGTCACGTCTTAGGAGAGAGTGACGTTTAATAACGGCTCCTTCCTGGCTCTTAGCATTTAGAGTATGAGAAGATGTCATACAAAGTGGCCTTGAAGTGCAAGGTGCAAGATTGGTGTATTTTCAGTCTAATATTTTAAATTCTTACCCTTCTCACTATTTTTTTTCTTTTAGTGGCACAAGTTCCCCCTGGAAACTAGGATGGGGTCAAGGTTTAGTGATGAAGAAATACGGTAGGATGGCTGCCGGCACGCAGCAGTTGGGTTTCATCTTAGGGGTTGAGTGTATGCCTCTCGCAGTGTGCTTTTCGGGGCAGATAAACACATGCTCCAGTGTTTATATTGTCTTTCGTGCCCGATTTTGTAACTGGTACGCTGATAAAAATTAACTCTGTATTCTCTGCTGCCATCTCAGCAGGAAAACGGACGTAATTACGAAGTTAGGTGCTCCAGAAACTTGTTTTATATGCAGCCAAGAAACGTGTGGCGAGAGCAGCGACAGTTCGTCGTCCCTTTATCTCGTTGAGGTTTAACAGCGTAGCTGTTATAGCTGCCGTAATGTCGGCAGCGGCATCAGAAAATCACAGGACATAGTTTCTCCACCGTTTACTGCGCACATGAGCACGCGCCTCACAAGCAGCGCCCGCCGTAGTCCAGGCGTGGGTTTGGCGGTCGGAAAACATATCTAGAAAACAGTTCACGTGAGCCCACGCCTGAAGGGGGGAGCACAAGACAGCTCACGCTACAGACAGCAAGTTGGCGAAGCTGGTTGCCGCCGTTTGTAGCGTGTGCTGACGCGTTCCATTTTGGAAGAAACGTGAAAGCCTGTGGACGAAACGATTTGGGCCCGCCAGTCATGCATGCCCAAGACGAAGATATAGATAGATATGACGATGACTGCTACTACAGTGACCAGCGATGATAGAACATATAAATAAGCCATTTCAAACGTAATGCAATTCGTGGGGGTTTGTCCACTGTTGCACACAAAGAATTCTTCGAGCTTCAGTATGGTTCAAGCCCGGCGAACCTATGTGCAAGCTTCGCCAATTTTTTAATAGCTTTCGTAAAATTTTTGAAGTCCCATTATTAAGCGTGATCTGGAAAAATACGAAGTGCGGCCTATGATGTAGCGTGCATATCGACTTTTCTTTCAGGTATAAGGGAGAGTTGATGACTTTACCTTATATGCTCTTCCTCGCACAATACATTTGCAGACTTCTCTTCGGAGAAACATACAACTCTTGAAATATACCACAACCATAGTTCAGCTTGCACCTTCATTTGCCGCCCTGTATGTCTATACTAAATCTGTCGCTTCATTTTGCCTCCATATTTGGAGACATAAATCCTGTGTCATTTTTATTACCACCACAAGTGGTTCACTGTAATCGCCATCTGTGGAAGCTTCCATTATATTCAATGTCTTCAAAGTGCGGCTAAGCTAAGGTTGTCTGTGTATTTATTCACTTTAGAGACTGAAAATCAAGTCGGTGGCTTCTCTGCAGCAGTGTCTTCGTTTCCGTGATGTGTTCCTGAAGCTTCTCCTTATGGCGGTTTTAAATGGCATTCGCGCTGCCCATTTTCCCAGTTCACAAGCCCAGTCCTTACGAGGCGTCGTCATTGAGAGCGTGCTTACCAGAACCCCAGTCCAAATTTGTTTGTAAACAGGGTTTGCTTGTCGTAGTCTCTGATGTTGCACAGTTCAATGGGACATTAGAAAAAGCTTTGTGGCAGGAGTGAACACATCAACTTTCTAAAATGCGTTATTTCCATGCTGATAAGAAATTCGGCCATCTGCCAGCAGCAATAAGATTATGTTTGTGTAAATATGTATGTTGACTTTGACCTTTTCGCCGTCATTAGGAAGCACAGTTACAAGTTGGAAGGCAGTAGGTTGCACGAAAACCATCGTTACAAACACTACTCATTGCGATGTTTGCGTACCATAGCCCCATAGCCCTAGGTACTGCTTAGCTGACGCAATTCTTTTTTGCAAGTTGTGGATATCCTTACTTTTTATTTTAAAGTACCCTCAGGCCCTCACAGGGTATTGAGTAAGGGGGATTATATTTGAGAAAAGTAGAGCATTAACAAAATTCGTTATTGGAACGCAAAAAAGAACACTCTCCACGAAGCACTGGGGCAAGAAATTGGCCGTGAATGTATTTCTAGCGAAACGTAGAGCAAAAACACAACAAGTGCCACATCTAGCACAAAGGAAGAACAGAATGCCTGGGATTCAATAAATATAGCAGATAATAGCCAATAGACACTTCAAACGAAAAAAATGCGAATAGAGTGAAATTTTCATAAAACATGAAAACAGTGTAGTACAATCTTACTAAAAAAAGTGATCATGAAAAAGGTCATGGAATGCCTCCTGCTGGGATTCGGCGGCAATGCCACCAGGAAGGTTATTCTGAAACCTGATGGCCAGGGGACATGCAGATAAGTTAAATACATCTCTCTTGCCAAGCTGACGCTACAAATTATGGTGATTACTTAACCTACTTGACATGCTAGTTGGAATTTAGATTTAGTGTGGAGGGTGCCCCCTTGTAAACATATTTTTTAAAAATGAATGAAAGAGCAATGTTGCGTCGAAGACGTAACGGGTGAAGCGGTAGATTGGTTAATCTCGGTTACACTTAAAAGGTCTTTGTAATTGCTTGAAACACTGATTGTTTCTAGGGTTTAGCGTGCTGACGCAACGCAGGCGATGAGACAGGCCGTGGTGGATTGCTCCAGATTTATTTTGACCACCTGGGGATCATTAACGTACGCCGAAATCATAAACACACGGGCATTTTTGCTTTTCGCCTAAATAAGAGAAGCGTCCGCCGGGGCCGAGAATCGAACCCGTGTCCTCGTGCTAAGCAGCACAACGCCGTAGCCACTGAGCCACCACGGCGGGTGAATTGCTTGAAATAAAGCTTGAATCTCTACTCCTAATTGATTAAATCTTGTTAATCATATACTTATGTTACGGGGATCAGAACAATGAAGCAAACTGGAGTTGCAGTGAAACGTAGGTTGTGTAAGCTAGGTTACGAGTGTTAGAAGGAGCATGACACACATGAGCTGGGAGCATCGGCGTAGGTGATGTATGTATGGTTACTCCAGGAAATGCCTTCTGTCAGTGTAATACCTAAGTATTTGTGGGATGAAGCGCGATTCCGTTGGTTGCTATTTATTTGGTTGTCGAAGAGTGATTTGTTAAACTTACGGGTTAAGGATACCACATTGCAGTTCGACATGTTTAGTGACACTAACCACGTGTTCCGATTAGAAAGTATATAGAGGTAATTTTGAAGTGAATGGTCGTCTTTGATACTGGAGATTGATAGGTAGATAATGCAATCATCAGCAGAAATTTCCATGCCAGATGATATATTATCAGACAGGTAATTGTTGTATATAAAATGAGTAAGATCCAAGAACTCTTGGGACAAATTACACGGAAAGACACCCTTTAGATAGGCGAACAGTGATGAACATGTTTTAACATAAAAAGCAAAAGCTCATAGAAAATATTCCGACACTTGAGCACTTTTTAGAAGTTAGTGTGCTGAAACAAATATTTTCAGAACTTGTCGCAGGCTATGTCTTGGGCTTTTTTTTTTGCGAGAGTTTGCCTTACGGCATAAGTCATATATACAACATTACATTAGTTTGACGCAAAAACGTCAACAGAGACCGGTACTGAGGGCCCCATATCCACCGCTGTAGATCAGGGGGTCTCCCAGGATGGAGCCCTGTGCCCCGGAGGTGTTGCAGGCGAGAGGTTTGAAGGGCAGGGCAGGTCCATTGAAGGTGGCTCGTGTCGGCTTCAGACGCAGGGACCGTACAAAAGGGACAGGTGTCCGCAAACGGTGCGTGATAGCGGGCAGGCCAAGCGTGGGTCACTGCTGGGGATAATGCCACCCCAACTCGAAGCCTCCGCAGCAGGACCTCCTCCCAGCGAGCGAGCCCACTGGGGAGGTCGGTTCCAGGCGGTGGAAGTAAAGCACGCGTTGCGCGGCGGAGGTTCTCCTTTTCCACCAGCAGTTCATCTAGGGTGGACACCGGAAGAAGTGGCAGCGGCCTTTGTAGGTCTATATGGCGACAGGCGCGATCCGCCGCTATGTGGCCAGGAAGCATGTCCCGGCGAACCCACAATACACGCACAGGGCATGGGTATGTGTCCAGGATTGCGTGAATACGTGCCGACATGCTGGTGCTACGCGCAACGCGACGTAGATCACGTATCGCCGTCGTTGAGTCCGTGTAAATTTCCAGTTTCACACCGGTAGTTACTGTCGATGAGAGCGCTTGGAGATCATCCCGAATTGCAGTAAGTTCTGCCAACAGGCTTGGGAGAGGTCGGAGGGTCTCGTAGGCGCAGCACTGGTTTAAGGTTGGGTGAGAGGGACAAGCCGAGGCTGTGGTTACGAGGCAGTCGTGTGCCCCGGCGTCCACGAAAGCCTGTATGACTCGTGTTCGCGTCGCAGGCGCCCAGTGACGGACATGAAGGAGGGATGCATCCGGAGGTTGATGAAGGCCAGAGGTTCGGACATGTAGCCTTGCCAGAGGATTGTTGTCCGTCACCTGATGGTAGAGCCAGGGCAATCTAGCCGCAGAAAAGGCTGGCATCGTATCAGGAACGTGGCCCATATACGCAGCGAGAGCCGCTGCCTCCGGTACATATCCACGCTTTAGGAGGCGAGCGGAACGACGCTGATGGATGATCTCATCTAGGGTGTTTAGCTGGGCTTCGGCTTGTAGCGGCGGGATTGGTGTTATGCGAGGGAGGCCAGTAATGGTGCGCATGGCGGCCCTGTTGATGGCCTCAAGCCGAGCCCAGTCCGCTTGCGTCATGTGCTGGAACTGGGCCTGATACACAAGCCGTGGCTGTAGTACGGCGCGCACTAGGAGACGGGCAACAGTCCAGCAGGCCCCTCCAGACTTCTGAGCGATGCGGCGAACGAGGTGGAGCATCTGTCCGGCTTTCTGTCGAGCAGATCGGAGCCACTGAGCTGCTGACCTTGATGCCGATATTTCTAGTCCTAGGACCCGAAGACGGTCAACCACGGGTATGTCGTTCCCATTCAGTTGCAGTGAAACGGGAGACACTGCAAGGAGGCGGCGGCCCCAAGCGTTGGCCACGGGAAGTAAAGCAGTTTTCTCTTGCGAGAGAGAGAGGCCCGCATACTCGCACCATCTCTGGCAGTCTGTTAGTGCTTGCTGGAGGCACTCAGCTTGTCGTGACAGGTCTGGATGCACTGACCACACCGTAATGTCATCCGCGTACATGAGGAAATATAGATCTCGGATTGAAGCAAGGTGCCAAGCTAGCGGCAACATGACGACGTTGAAAAGAAGCGGAGACAAAACAGACCCTTGTGGTACGCCTCGGACTGGTGTAAAGTGACCGAAACTTGCTCCGTTGATGCGGATGGAAAAAGAACGGTGTTGAAGGAAGTATCGGACGAAATCGCAGACTTTGCCTGGAAGGTGGAGGCCATGTAGAACTTGTAGGATGGCAGCGTGACTAACGTTGTCATACGCCTTGCATATGTCCATGGAGAGCACATATCTCACACGCCGGGATCGGCCTCCATCTAAAACCATAGATGAGAGGTATTCCAACCCATCCTCAGTACCGAGATAGGGCCTGAATCCAATTTGCGCCGGGTGATACCATTGAAAGGTATCAAGCCACCACTGAAGCCGAGTTGCAAGTATTCGCTCTAACAACTTGCACAGCGTCGATGTCAGGGCGATGGGGCGCAAGTTCCGAAGTACATGTGGTGGTTTCCCGCGCTTTGGAATGGGAACAATATCCGCCCGAAGCCAAGAGTTAGGTAGTTGACCGGAGAGCCACACCTGATTAACCGAGTCCAAAAGCGGCACGAGGGCTGGGTCGTCGATGTTCTTGTACACCTCGTAAGTTATGCCGTCGGGACCCGGAGCAGTCCGCTGTTTAGCGTGATCGATCGCTGCCAGGAATTCAGCCACTGTGAACGGTGCCTGGATTCCCAAATGGCTTCATGAGTAGGCCGTAATCCAACACCGTTAGGCAGGGGGAACGGAGACGGCATGGCGACTGGCACAACGTCAAATGCAGGAAACAAGGCCCGAGCAACGTCGGCGGCTGTACGAATAAGTTGGTAGGCGTTATTTTATTAATTCTTTATTTCAGTACGTTCGCTGAATACGGAGCCACTGCTACGATGCTGGAGAGAATTATATTGTCCTGGAGAGCGGCATGGTTCAGTTTTATTCCTCAAGTAAGAAACCAGGTTTACAGGCAAAATACTAACAGCGGGATTACGCATAAAAACAATGTTTGCGCTGTGGCGTACTTTGCTACCTGCGTTTACAGCATTATTTGCAGGGTCCTGACGTAGCCTACAGCGCAGTTATTGCCAAGCAGGGTATCGACCAAGTCCGCTGTGGTGTGTGGGCATGTCGGTCACAGCTATTGTGCTGAAGCCGACATGTAGCAGTGCCAAGATGTCATAAACAGTGTCCATCTCACCATTCAACAAATATTATCTTTAATATATTATGTTAGATAAGGCCAGCGGCCGTACAGTTTGTCACCCTGGGCAGGATGGTATTCAACTTTATTTTGCTAATGTTTCTTTGTTCAGCTCCAACCAGCGCCATAGCAATTTTCCTTCAAAAAGAAATCAGCCGAATGGTTTTATTTCTATGCGAATGCATGTACACATCATGAATAATGTTGTTTCTCCTTCACATACAATGACCCAGTAAAGGTACAACAATGCTTAAAAGGTGTCACTCAATGTTTCTGATTTTTGCATATATATGTGTCACCCGGTTACTTTTGAAAGATCATGCTTCGAGCGACAGCTGCAAGCCCAACTACAAAAGATAACGGGACTGTATGCTTATATTTCTTCACGACACCGACGAAATGTGTAGCATGCTATCGGCCTCTCTCAATAATGATTCCTTTTTAAATGCCTCAATGATCTCGAGTTAATTGTGCTATTTATTTTGACTTCTATTGTTGAACTGGAATGATAAAAACGTTTTTCGGGCCATTTGGTTCAGTATGCGTGAATAAAGTCGAAACCCTTATGATAACGTTGAAACACGTCTCTACGTCTGCACCACGTTTGCGTCTTTTTATTCGTTTTCGTTTCTTTGTTTGTTTTTTGTCTCGAATTACCCTATAAGACATGCTGCCGAATCTTGACGCCGCAGAATCCACAAAATGAGAGTTCATCGTGGCAGGGTGCACCTGTTTGACTTGCGTGCCTTCACGCTCAAATGCCACGCAAGTTACGCGAACGCAGCACGCACAAAAATGTCTTCGAGCTTGGGCAACGTCCTAAGTAGCCTGGCGGTAACGTGGTCGGCGTTGCTTTGAAGAAGCGGGTTGAACTTGATCATGAACTCCAACATGCTTTTTACTCCTCGAAGCAGCGCCCAGCTTCTCTACCAGACAGCGTGAACATCAGTTTTTGGCACTACGGGGCACCGAAGGCTTTCACGCTAAGATATATTTACGCACTTGAAGAGAAATTAGATGAAACTAAACACGAGATTGCAGGATCTCTCTAATAAACCACCGTTTCGTATTACGGAATAAAAAAACAGTGCTTGGCCTCCTCGCAAGTTTTGCGGCTGGCTATGAAATAAGGTTGTAGAGCGCCTGTAGCTTTTTCTATCGTAGGTTTGGCGTTATCTGCCCCACTGCAACATCTTGGTTATAGAGGACAGTTTTAGAGCAAGCCTGCTTCATTACTGGCGCCGAATTACCCTCTCACCGTAACTCTTGTTTGCCATGTTTAAACATCCGCTCCGCCAACCAATAAACCCGAGCAGCTGAGCACTGGAAGGCCTTGGCCATTCATCTTTAGAAGCGAGTTTGTTGGCAACACCGACGTGAAACAATTCCAAAGCGTGTACAATTGGATGTGGCAAACTTGCGGTTTTATTTGATAAATATTAACTTTGACGCGTTTTGTTTATCGTTGCATGTATTTCAGTTTATCCAGAACTGGCACGTTATTGAATGTCAGATAAGGACACAGGTTTTTTTTTTGTTTTGTTGCGGAGGTTTTTTTTTATAAATTAATACACAGTGAGATGGGCCATGAGTGAACTCAAGCTACCAGTGCAAACCGGAAGAGAAGATGACAAGTTGTCCGCAGGTGGCAAAGCCGCTGGGCAAAAATTAATGAAAAAGTGAACGAAGCCGGAAGGGCTACGAGTGGAACGTGCGAAGGGGCTTGTGCCACGAAGTCACGGGTTGGGCGCAGCTGCAGAGGAAGAGCTCCTGCCGTCGTTCCTGCTCCGGGCCTTCGGCCAGGGCGTGCCTGCCTTATCCTGTTCTGGTGGCCTGTCCCAGGACGAACTAGATCACATGTATGAAGAGCGACATGGTGATTTATAACTGAGCTTTCACATATTGGTTTAAAAAATACCGCTCATTGCCTCCCCTCCCTTGGCTTGGTTTCGCGTGATAGATCTGTATTCTTTCTCCTGTCTTTCTTTTTTTTCCTGTCTCTTAAAAACGCTTTTCGACTTCGGTCCAGTTCGTTTATTTTAATTGGCGTCCCCCGTGATACGTATGTGGTACGGGTTGGGATTTTATTTTACGTTATAGCCCTTTTGTTTTTCTGTCTGTTCCAGGACCAAGGGGCGGCCTGTCGAGCGGCTCCTGCCAGGGTGCAGTTGCCGAGTGCGGCGCCTTGGCTGACGCTACCAGGGTGCTCATCTCCGGTGTCGTTCGTGGGACACGGTCCGCGCGAGTTGAGCTGCGAGCAGACATCGGCACGCTGTCCCGTGGCAGGTGCCGCACGAGGTTGGGCCGGCGTGTGTCGGCGGCGATCCAGTCGCAGCAGTCATGCCACCCACGCGCCCGCTCGCTTCGACGGCCACATCAACTGACGACGAGAAACCTGAGAAGGCGTCGGGACCTGTGCGTGAGACGACGACTTTAATATTCCCGAACCCTACTCGCGAGGAACATTGGGATGGGCAGCGTAGCCAGCAGCTCGATAATTCGCGAACTGTCTTTCGTGGTCACATTCCTTAGGAGATTCACGTTAAATGCCGATGTATTTTGTTTACTCCCTCATGACTAGTGGCACAGATAAACATGTTATTTTTCTTTTTCCTTCTTCGCAGTGTCTCTGTCGCGTCCTTTCTCCTCCGACAGCACACGAAAGCGTGACGAACATCCATTCACCACCACATTGAAATAACACCCAGTAACAAGAGTAGTACAAAAGGTTTTCTTGCTAAATTTATTCCAATCGCAATACAATTTATACTATGTAGCCGCGAATTTATTCCAAGCGCCATTTAGTTTAATCCAGACGCCATGTAATGTAATCCAGGTGCCAGCGAATTTAATCCAAGTGACAACCAATTTAATCCCTTCGCCAAACAAAAATAATTCAAGAAGAATGTTCAGGAGTGTTTTGTGCAAAATTAGGTGCAGCTTTGCCGACTTTGTTACGTGTGGTGGGGCGAAAACGTAGTTCTTGTTGATTTATTATGTGAAATTTATAATTTGCGGGAATATTTTCTAAACAATTAGTAACACTAGCAGACCGGGAGAGCGGTGTCGTGTAATCCGTGGGTGCCATGTGCTGATCGTATGCGAGATCATCAGAAGTATTGTCTGCTCGCGTATTGTTACGCTAGCAGGTTGGCCAGCGTATTGCTACGTGAGCAGACGACACTTCTGTCACGAGAAGGCGATATTTCAGACGATCCCGCAGGCGGTATTAAAATTATTAAATAATGGTTAACGCTGGAGAAAAGCATTCATTATTGAAAATCAGTACTCTAAAGGCATTTCTTAACGTGTTTATATGAAAGGAGCTTCTGAAGGCAGTGTTGCTCGAAGAGCAGACGGTACTTGTGACGTGTGTTATCGACGGCGCTCTCGCAGACTATCAGCTCGCAGCAAGCGGCACCAACGGTCTGCGCGTGTTAGTTAATGTACATTACGCTGTCAGCATAAGATGTTTTGCACGTAATGAATCAGGAAACACCAAGTTTTCACCACACCACGCGCAACAATGTCCGCAAAGCTATGCCTAATTACGGACAAACCACTCCTGAACATTCTCCTGGTAGCTTTAAAAGAGGGTTTCGATAACGTCGCTCATGACGCGATATTTCAAAGCCTTCAAGAAATGCGGCCTGGCATACGCCTTTTTAATTATATCAAAGACCTGCTATCGAGTCACACTTTTCGCAGAATTGAACACGACAACCAACCCTCAGCCCCCTTCTCCATACGCTGTGGTATGTCTCAAAGCTCCATTCTATCTCTCATTCTGTTTATTCTAATCATAAAAAGCCTGCCGTCTAAATTATTTTAGACGGCAGGCCGCCGCGGCCGCCGCGGCCGGGAATCGAACACGCCTCCTTGTGCTGAGGAGCACAACGCCATAGCCACTGACCCACCGCGGCGGTAGGTCACTCTGGCTGCAAAAAAAAAAAAAAATAGGACAAAATGACATCTCTGCTTTTTACTCACGCTTTTTGGCAGAAGCCCTCTGGCCCTGACATCTGCAAGCGCCACCGCCCGCTTTCAATACGGCACTACGCCGAATCAGTTGCAATCTGGGGCGTCTCCTTATCAGAAAAGTCGCGACCCCATGCATCACAGGCGATAGCAGATTCTATCCCAACACTACCAGTGATGTCTTCTTTTCGAAGGGGTCCTCTTTCCTCGCCAAACAGCGCGCTCAGTTCTACTGTTGAAGGTAGTTATTTCTACCATTGTGGAGAAATCTCGGCTGCTACGGGTTTCGCAGAAGGATCACTTGAAAGAACGTGTGCTCAAATCAGAGCAAGCGCATCTGTGTCGATGGTTTTTTCTTGTTGAGTCCTACTTTTTAGCGCTCTTTATATAATTTGCAGTGCGGGAACAATTGCGACAGTAGAATTAAATGAAGCGATGCTGTAGGTTTTAGACCATAAAAACACGTGGGATGGGTTGAGTGTTGCCATAAAATCAAGTATCCTATTTTATTTGCGGGAAATCATTTTTGTGCGTACTTACACAGTAAGCGAGTGGCGTGTCGATTGACTTATCGAAGATTTCGAGAACAATTTGTTCCCGGGAAGATGACCCCCGGAATTACTTTTTGGTAGTTCCCGGAAAAGGTTGAAACAAAACGATTGTTTTGTGAACCTACGTTATAATGTTTGATTTCTTGCTCAAACATTTCTGTACCAGTGAGGTGAAACACTTGGAGTACAAAACAAATGTGGTCGATCTCAAAGTTTTGCGGCGTATGATGTGTCCTAAAGCTGTAAATGCAAGTTCTGACGTCTTACTGCACGATACATATGTAGAGTTCATGCCAACTTTTAGATGCGGCGGCATCTCATTCACTCACCTTGTCCCTCCATACGGCGTTATCGTTGTCCGTCCACACCCCTCCCCCAATTTCCTCGTCGCGCGAGCTGCGCTCTCCGCCGCTCACCCCCTCTCCTCTCCGATAGCGAACACTCTCGCGAGGGGCATTGGATTGGATTCGATCGGATTGGCTTGGCTTGGCTTGGATTGGATTGGATTGGATTTGGATTGAATTGGATTGGATTGGATTTAGATTGGATTGGATTAAAGTGGATTGTGTTGCGTAATAGCCGCGCCACGTTGCGTCATAGCCGCGGCAGGGGGTTCACGGCACGTTTCACGCGATGGGAGAATCAACCTAACGGAAACAACAACGGAACCCCCTATGCGTCGCATCTACACAGGGGTTCCCGCGAGGGGAGGTGGGAGTAATTTTTTTGTTACGGCACGTTTTTGGAGAACGGGTTCCAAAACCCCTAAAGGGTGTGCTACAAAGCAAGCAGAACTATGAAAGACGGTGACGGTGAAGCTGGAAGAAGGCAAAAATCGCATAAAATAGCTCCAACGGCAGTGTAAAAACAGCAAGCACACTCAGATCATTTGCACTACAAGGGGAGAACATCCCAAATACTGACAACATGTATTGCTGAGCCATTTGCGATCGTAAAGCACAAAGTAAAAAGAAAGCAACAATAATAAACTCAGCCAAAGGAGCACTTACGCTTCTAGAAGCAGAATGCTGGTATTGCTCCAACAGAAAGCCCTTCTGATGATCGTAAATCGCTTCCCGCCAAGGGCATTCCCGTGAAAAAAAAAGAACAGCCCACTTGGGAGCGGGCGCAAAGTTCAAAGGGCTGAATGAAATGAGGGGCGCTCGCTTCAAAGGTGCGAATTCGCGTCTTTCCTTGTGCCTTGGGGAAATCGGATGCATCCGTTGGAAGTTTGTAATTGCGTTGGTATTGGCGCTTTTTGCTCGAATATATCTCTTGGTCTAGCCCTGAGAACGCCAGTTCATGTCGCAATGTTGATTTGAACGGTGTTTTTTAGAGAAAGATGCCTTTCGAGTAGAATTTACATTTGCACGCCATGGGAACAGCCCCGCTGTACTCCAGCATAAAAGCATTAAAACTATTTTCGTTTCTTTTCAATACATTAATTTTATTGGAATCGGTGAACACACAATTCTTCCACCTACGTGTTTGTTTTTCTCTTACCACCCCCGCGGTAGCTTCGTGGCTGAGGCAGTCTAGTGATGAGCCCAAGAACGCGGGTTTGATCCCCGCCGTCGTGGCTGCATTTCAAATGGAGGCAATAAGCCAAAGGCCATGTTTCTATATTTCGGCACATGTAAACTAGCTCTGCGTGGCCAAAATGAATTCAATTCCCGAAAGTTTAAATTTGGCTTTGTGGTATGCTATTAGAAATGCCACTACCAGCGGCTTATTTCTCGATATCGCCTAGCGGAAACACTCGCAAATAGTGAGTTTGGCAATGTGGTCGAATGTGTGCCCTACGAACGAAATGGGTTGCTGGGTGGGCCCCCGTAATTGAAAGGCTAAAAAATGTACAATAGGTTTATTTAAACCAATGGTATGGCAGACATGAAAACAACTCTCAACTTGGAGCTCCACAGACCACCACCTGATGATACAGCAAGGAAAGGCTGGAAACTTACGGGGTACATTAGAGAAACGATATTTCAAAATTATATACAACAGTCATTATCATCAGCCTGTCTACGCCCACTGCGGGGAAACGGCCTCACCCACAGGTCTCCAATTATCCCGGTCGTGTGCTAACTGCGACCAATGTATAGCCGAAAACTTATTGATCTCATCTGCCACGCTTCCTATCAACCGCTCCGTGCCTGAGTTGTCCTATCTAGGAATCCCTTAAAGACCAACGGTTATCTTGCCTTCACATTACGTGTCTTGCGCAAACCCATTTCTTTTTGTTCATCCTTATATTATGTCCTTAACATGCGTTTGCTTCCTAAACCATTCCGCTGGCTTCTTCTCCCTTAATGTTCCATTTATCCTGTTCGGTTGTTTTGCTTGCAGAGTCGTCTTCAATTTAAGTTGAACCCTTTTAGGGAGCTTCCAAGTTTCTGCCCCGTAGGGGAGAACCGGTAAGATGCAGGTGTTATTCATTTTGCTTTTCACGGACAATGGTATGCTGCAATCGATGATCTGAGAATTCCTGGCGAATATACTCCACCCCATTCTTATCCTTCTAATTATCTCTGCCTCATGGTTGCGATCCGGGCTCACTACTTGCCACTTCCACTGCATCGCTACCTATTTCCACCTTCTGTGCTCTACCGGGGGGACAGAGCAATATTTTATTTTCATAATAATAAATTTCAGGCCCGCAATCTTACTATGCTCGTGAAGTGCAGTGGTCGTGCTATGCAATTCGTCCCCTGAGTTCCTTAGCAAGGCATCGTCATCAGAAAATCTGAGGTTACTGAGGTATTCTCCATTAGCTATTACTGCTACCTCTTCCAAATCCAATGCTCTGAGTACGTCTTGTAAACATGCTGTGGACAACACTGGATAGATTGTGTCTTCTTGTGTGGCGAGCTTCTTTGTAGGTATTTTCCCGCTCTCCTTATGGAGGACTATTGTAGCTGTGGAGCTATAGTAGACATTCTCTAATATTCTTACGTAATGCTAGTCTGCACCCTGATTCCGCAATGCCTGCATCACTGCTGAGGTCTCGACCGACTCAAATGCTTGCTCAGAATCAAAGAAGGCTGGATATAGGGGTTAAGTATACTTGGCCCATTTTACTATCACCTAATTGATCGTGTGAATATGGTCCACTGTTGAATAGCCTTTACGGAACGCTGCTTGTTCTTTAGGTTGACTGAATTCTAAGGTTTCAGAAATTCTGTTAGCGATTACCTTGGTAAGTGCCTTGTAGACGACTGACAGTAAGCTGATCACCTTGTAGTTTTTCAAGTCCCTCATGCCACCTTTCTTATGGATTAGGATGATGTTCGCGTTCTTCCAAGATTCCGGTACACTTGCGATCATTAGACTTGGCGTGTACAGGTTTGTCAGTTTCTCAAGTACAATTTGCACGTCATCCTTCAAGAGGTCGGCCGTTTTTATGTGCACACACCTGATTTTCCCCCATGAATGGAGGCCTCCTTACTGCTTTCAGGTTGCCTCTTTTGTTTACAGCATGCTCGATCCTGTCCATGTTATACTTCTTTAATAAAAATAGCGCCCGTCCTTCCCAGCCTTTTTCGTCCTCTACCTTGTGCTTGTTTATTAATGGATCCTTATCGACTCGCCCAGCTTCACACACTTTTTTCATTATACTTTCGTATGTCAGCTATTTTACGCTTATTGAATAGCTTACGAAGCTACGCTAGTTCTATCCTGACAGCTGGGGTGGAGACTGTCTTGTTTTACCGTTTCTTAATTAGCCCTTTCGCCCACTAGGAACTTTGACCGGTATCCTGTGTGGTGATGTTATCTAAAACTTATATTGCACAATCCGTGATAATGCGTGTAAGATTATCGCTTCTTTTGTGAGCGTAAACTCTGCTTCCTCGGTTAGACTTGAATATCTGTTCTGCAGCGCGATTCTTCCTTCTTTTACTGTTGGCTCAATGATTTCGTACTAGCTTGCTACGGCTCCTCCTCTATTGTACCCGAATTCTAGATCTTACCATCCTGTGGTACCTGCACCTCACCCTTCCGAGCGCTTCGACATCCTCCACGAGGCCAGGATTCTGGCGTAGCATGAAGTCTGTTAGTATTTTCCCGCCGATACCATGTTCGATCGTCCTGCAAGTTGTGAGTGCAAGCCTGGTTTGGGCAAGCAACGTGCCTGGGAGCACCCGGACCCCGGTGCACCTCGCTGTCGTCGCAATTCCATCGACGACTGCAGACGTGGCGTGTAGCGAATTCTCTCGTCGAGCAGTCACCACAGCCCAGATCTGCTCTCTCTCCTCTATCAGACTCAGCGTACGCCGCTACTACCGACCCTTCGCGAACTGTGGAAAGAGTGTTGTGTGCGTCAGTACCATGTTCGCACCGTGTGAAAAAGGAGGAGGAGAGTTTGTGACTGTGAGCACTTAAGCATAAATACGGGGCCACGAGCGCAGTTCATTCGTTTTGGGGCAGCGAATCAATGGCGCCACTCTGCTCGAGTCCGGTACTGTAAACGCACCCGGAATAGTGTTGTTCCTGTATTTCTTCGGCTCCTCTCTCGCCGCGCAGTAAACCATTCCCGTTTGCCTTCGACTTCTTGTCGTCGTCACCAAGGCAGCAACCTATGCTGTCTGCTCGACCACCATTCAGCAACCTATGCTGTCCGCTCGACCACCATTCTTCTTCGCATGAGGCGACGGACCCCGAATCAGGGACTCCTTCCCGAATGTAACAACTGGTGGCAGCGGTGCGATGGCAACGACGTTAACAAGTCTATGTAAATTTTATGCTCCCTTTCAGGTTGCTCCATGTCCACTTCCGGGTCTCCTGTATGGGAAGAAGGTATTCATGATGTGCAGATTATATCGTTCTGCGAAGTCTACTAAGGGCCAAGAGCTATTCGTAAAATCCAAACGCTATTTCCCTACTTCGTTGCCTCCAGCCTGTTTCTTGCCTAGTTTAGAATTGAAGTCTCCCATAGCAACGTTACATTGTGTTTTTGCTTTATCCATTTCCAATTCCACATAAATTATAGCAGCGTTAAACTATCCGGTCGTCATGGCTGGATGTAGGCGCGTAGCCCAGTACCACGTTGAGTTGAGTCTGTACCTCCTATTAAGCCTGATTACAAGATGGGATGCCCTTTCGTCAATGTATAGTATTCGTTTATGTTGACAGCTACGGTTTTATTGACTAGAAATCCCACTCTCAGTTGTCTTCGGTCCACATGACCACAGTAACAAAAGAAGGGTTCATTTTTCAATGCTCTAAAGGATTCACCTGTCCTCCTAACCTACCTAAGCCCCATTACATCCAATTTTATGCCCTCCAATTCTTTTAACGAAACCACCACATTCGTCTCGCTAGATAGAGTTCTGGCGTTGAACGTTTCCAGTTTCAGATTGCAATGACGGCCTGTCTGTATCAAGTGATTCTTAGAACCCTGCGCTGCGAAAACAGCCACCGGCGACTTAGGGCCTAGGGTTAATTGGCGTGGTCATGGGAGGTTGTAGCCATTACTACACCAGGGTGGCCACTCCTGCTTTGGTGAGAGAAAGCGTTACCAGCAGGGGTGCCGGAATAAGGCGACACCCCAAGCCGCCTTCTGCATTTCCATCAACAGGCGGAGTTTTCTTATCCTGTGGGGATTGCGCGGCACCGGGATTCGAGCCAAGGTGCTTCTGCATGCGAGGAGGATGCTCTGCCTCTATTCCACCACTGCACACCTAAAATGTAAAAAAACAGAAAACGTATTTTCTATAACAAACTAAACATTAGATAGAACAGGTACATCTGTAAAAAGTACAAGTACCACACTACATAGATCTTTTTTTTTTGGAAAACGGCGCAGTAAATACAACACTTAAACATGTTGAATTTTCAGAAATCATTTACAAACGTAATGGTTCCTGTCTGTTGAAGTAATTGAGTGTATTTGGAAGTAAACGCTCTACTAGCAGCTTTTCATGCTTCGTCCGTAATGATTGGAGGCTTATTTAGGTGTGCGTACACATTTAGGGTATCCAGTAAGTGTCCTAGACCTAGAGAAATATCTACTTTGCTCTATGTAGCGGTCTGGATACTACGAATCAGGTAATATAGATATATGTTCTCTGCCTTTACTATTCGGGATTTTAAAAATAGTTATTTAGCGTGTGCTAGCATAGGAACAAGTTTTATTGATATAATGACCTAATTTGGTGTACTCTTTAAGTACAGTTGGCGATGTGGCGCTTTCCCAGGCTTATTCACAGTAGTAACCAATGAGTACTAACCGATCAATTCATCATTACAAATAACCGAGTCGCTAATGGGGCACGTAATTCATTAAGAGAAATTAGAGGGATTATGAAAACTGGAGTACAGTTTGACGGAAAGGGCAGAGAGATATGAGAAGCCAAAAAGAGGTTAGGGCCGGTGAATAAATGAGAAGGAAGACCTGGGTTGGAGGTTTCAGACGAAGCAACGTCTTTTTCAAAAGAAAACTTGGTCGGGAGCTCTCAGGATGGATGCGACGTCTATCTTTGCACATTCACCCATCCCTAAATGTAATTTCGCCCAGGGTGGGCGAGAGTTCACTTGCACGAAGAGGGCACGTGTAAAGCACAGAAGTCAGGCCTAAAAAATGACGCTATAAACTGCAGGCCGGTCTCGCTCCTCTGTTCTGCCTCTAAAAGTTTCGAGTTGTCTCTTCATACGGTCTTGTGTTTCTCATTTATACGCGTCCTCATTTTTAATCAACACGGATTTATGCCTGGTCGTTCAACTTCCATGAACCTTGTGTGCTTTATGGAGCAGACTATGCCAGCAATAGTTAGTAGAAGCCAGCTTGATGTGATCTACTGTGACATGAACAAGGCCTTTGATTTGGTCAACCACTCGTTATTGCTTGCCAAGCAAATTCTATTAGAAGTACACGGCTTCTTTGGTGGGTATTATACGTTGCTATTTTCAGGAGCAATGTTGCTATGTAAGTGTTAAAGGTAAAGCATCATTTAGGTACCAAGCAACCAGTAGTTTTACCCCAAGGCTCTGTCCTGGGTCACCTTTTTATGCCATTTTCATTAACAACGTTGCTTCTCCCATTAACATTTATTCTTTTTTGTTGTAGGCTGGTGACAAAAAAAATCTTTAGAGAAGTGCGTAGTCTGCAGGACTGTAATTCTATTCATGCTAATATCGTGCCATTCCGTCGTTATTGAACGAGAAACGATATAATTTTGAACCCCTTAAAAACGAAAATTGTCTCGTATATTAGAAAACTTTTACAGTTGCAATTCTCTTAAAAAATTTCAAGCACTGCAGTGCCGTGGGTGACCGATATTTGGGACCTTGGAGTACTATTTGATTCCTCTCTGACTTTCTCCTCTCACGTTACAGAAATTACCCTACACTCTCTTTGATGTCTGGGAGCTATTTGCAGCTGTTCTAGAGAGTTTCAAGTCCTGCTCCTTTCTTAAAGTTGTATTCGGCTGTCTGCTTAACTCTTCTCGAATACGATTCCGTTGTTTGGAATAGCCTTTGCAAGTCCTACAGTGACCATTTCGAAAGCGTTTAAATTGAGTTCCTATCAATGTTTGAGCACCATTCCTCTCACGTGCAAGGAGACGCAAACAGCAGCACCTCTTCTCTGAAAACTATTCCTTCCCTTTTGTGTCGACGAACGGGAGGTGGTATTATCTTTCTTTATAAACTTCTTCAGTTGTAATATTTTGTGTGACGATTTGGTTACACTTATCAATGTCAACTTGCCCAATAAACTTTTCAGAATATTTCCCGCTTTCAGACCAGTTGCTCTAAATAGCCGACGCTCGTCCACCTGCAGAATACAATGTGCATATAATGAATATTGCGATAGACTTGATATATTACAGAGCTCTTTTACTTTGTTCTCTAATGAGTTGAAAACTGTTGAATTTAAGTCCCTCTATGTCATTCTGAATTTATGTGCCGTATTTATTATATGCAAACCGTGTTCTTGCTTGCTTGTTTTCACTTTTTCTTGTTTTGTGTTGCTTGAATATCTGTAGGTTTTAGTGCCAGTGCTGCTAATGAAACGTGTGACTCCACGGATGAAACGTGTGACTCCAAGCATGCGCTTAGAACCTACTGGCCAGATTGATTATGTGCGCCTTCTGTTAGGAATGCCTTCCTTTCCGCCACACGCCACTGACGCAAAATTGTTGTAGAGCTTGTGATCACAATAATTCAGCTACGAAGTTATAATGTCGCCGCACAATGGCTAGGGTACAAAGAAAAAAAACCCTTTACACGATTGTCAGAGTAGAAATACCGAAGCTTGAATATACATCGCTCTCACAAGTACCCGCAAGTTGCAGACGGTATTATACGGGAATTTTTCTAAACTTTACATCTTTAATGAGCGAGGTAGTTTGTAGGGAAATGTTCGCAGCATGTGAATACCAGTCAATTTCGCTGAAATGTCTTTGAAAATAAGCAAAATTACTCCTTCCAATCATGCCCAGCGCGCATATATAAAGAAAGCATTATCGGCTCGTTTTGCCCTAGCCAACCTAATGTGCCTGTAGTTTATTTGCCTAAATCACTCTAAAATGGCTGCTAATAACGACACATAAAAGTTTATTGCATGCATATGGGTCCTTGGGCGAGTCCTACAAGACGCTGCGCGTTAAAGAAGCGGTCTTTGCGAAGCTCGTAGAGCGGTGGAGAACATAATGTAGGTTTAGCACAGCTCAGTACCTGGAATCATTCCGTCTGCTCTTTACCGCGAACGTACCACCAGCGCGGATAGTCTAGTCATTATCCTTTTAATGAGCGGTATGCATAAATACCAGCTAGGTTACCTGAGTACATGCGGATGAAAACAACGTGCACACAAAATATAAAAGCTGTCAGTAAGCCACCGTTAGTAGGCAACATAAGCAAAAAGACGCGTCGCAAGAGATATCTAGAAATTTGTTCCCCGTACTGAGGAGCTTCGGAAAAACTGAAATGACGAAATTTCGTCTTCATTAAGAAGAACACAGCGAATAGAAGAACGACCGTTTTCTCAATGGTGCAGTCACCGAGCCACCGCTGCAATTGCCACTAAAGGCGCTAAAACAATAGGGCGACTACCAAAAAATTGGCGCAGCTTGCCCTAGTATTGCATGGCTGGAGAAACACTAGAACTGGCGGCCCCGCTTAGCTTATTTTTGGTTAGGTTAATTTTTTGCGTCGTGATGTTCGGAGACTCGACCACATTTTCTGCGTGCTTATGCTTCAAGACTGGGTTGAGATTTCTGCGTGGTGTCGCCGTTAGCCTCCCGAAGCGCAATGAACACGCAGCCAATAAAGTAAGAATAATGCACGCGAGGTCGTAACTCCGGATTGTCTGCAACTCTAAGACGTTTCGCCGCCTCTTAACCGGCGCGGTATTGTAATTGTAACGAAGTCATCGAATTCGCTCTTGAGTAGCGGCGCGGCGGCTTTCACGCCGAGCATCCTCTTCTTCGGGAGCAACGCCCTTCTTCTGTCGCCCCATCTGTCCCTGTTTCTGAGACCCGGCTGTTGCACTTCACGTGAATTTCCGAATCTGCCTAGAAAGTTGTCCATGACTTGCACGCCCGGATCGCTTGGTCCGCTACCTTTCACATCTCTCCCAAAGTGGACGCCTTTAGTTAGCGCTGCAACCGGCGCAAGCGGAACGAACATGATAGGTGTAACATTAGGGGACAAGAAAAGAGCGAAGTGGGTCAGAGTACAAACGCGTGTTAAAGACATATTAGTGGAAATTAAGGAGAAGAAATGGACGTGGACAGGGCAGAGTGGATTGCTAGAGAAGGCAAGCGTGGCAGAGGGCGGCAGAAAGTTAGATGGGCAGATGAGATCAAGAAGTTTGCGAGGACACATTGGTCAAAGTTAGCCCAGGACCGGGATAATTGGAGGTTATTGGGAGAGGCATTTGCCCTGCAGTGGGCGTAGATGCGCCAGTGATGATGATGATGATAACAACCAATGGCAAACGGCTTCGCGAACTCTACGTCTGTAGTGTGAGCTATTCCGTGCTTTCCACTTCAGAGAGAGAGAGAGAGAGAGAGAGAGAGAGAGAGATAGAGAGAGCTCTTTATTAGATAAAAGCAGAGAGGTTTGCCGGCATGTTCCCGCCTGCATGCTACTCCGCGGGGATGGGGAGAAGGGAGTAAAGGCCCTAAAAGAAGTAGGGCAGAAGAAAGAGGGGAAAAGGAGAAAATAAAAGAAAAAGTGAGCACGAAGATTTGCGTGGTGACTTAAAAGTCCACACGATCTCACACATACAGTTCTAAATTGTCTCTGCGAGGCCGATTCCGTGTAAATAGTCAAATAAAGCAACCAACACTTTTCTCTGAGACGATGGAGAGGGCCAGGGTCGAAGCAGACCTTTCAAAGATATAGATCCGTTGTTGAGGCAATCAATCTTTTCTGCGAGGTGAGTTCTTTCTTGGATGTATGCCGGACACTCTAGAAGGACGTGGTCTACTGTTTCGGGGAATCCACAATTATCGCAATAGGGGTTTGCAGTTAGACCGAGGTGATGGCGGTAAGAGTTCGTGAGCGCTGCGTTGAGACGCAACCGGTGGTAAAGGGTTTCAAGCTTACGTGGAATCCGCTCTGGTAGCCTCATTCTGAGTCCAGGGTCTATATGGTGCAGGAAAGGGTTCCGAGTTTCAGGACAAGACCGGAGGCGGTTTCGCTCCTCTAAAGCAAGCTCCTTCGCTAGCGCCACGGCCTCGTGTTTTGTGAAAAAAATCTTACATTTCGCATCTGTAGGCCTCTGCGAGCTGCCTCATCCGCTTTCTCGTTGCCGAGAATGCCGCAATGTGCAGGCATCCATTGTAGGGTCACTCGGTGACCGGTGACGTAGGCGAGATGGTGCAGCTACGTGACGTCACTGGATACGTGCTCCTGAAGGCTGAAGGAGCTGGCATGCCGCAAGGTTTGCAACACCGCCTTCGAGTCCGTGAATATAGCCGAAGAATGTAGCGCACGGCTTGTTTAAGTGCATGGAGCTCGGCAGACGTGGATGAGGTTGTCCGTTCCAGGCGGTAGGACAAGGCTTTGCCTGTCGACGAAATGAAGACGCCGGAAGAACTACCGTGAGGCGTAGTTCAGCCGTCAGTAAAAATGTGGGCCATATGTGAATATCGGGCATTGATGTGGGCAAGCGCGAGTTGTAGGAGGCAAAATTGTGGCAGAGTTTTCTTGGAGTTGATATCAGTTATGCTAATTTTTATGCAAAGGCGTGAGCGAGTCCAGGGAGGGAAATCAGAAGGCATGGTTTGTCGTGCTTGAGGGGGTACAGAAATGTTTATTGAGTTTCTAGCTTCTGCGAAGCTGGAATTTTTGTTGCGCTGTACATTACGGGCCAAGACATTGGTTTGTTAGTGCAACTGAAGCCTCAGGTATATTCGAACTGTTTCCTGCAGCCGGAGAACATCCAAGGGCAAGCAACCAGCCTCCGCAACTGTACCAGTGCACGAAGTGCCCTTAGGCAGACCAAGACAGGCGCGCAGACAATTATTTCTTGCTCCGTCAAGCTGCTTTTTGCTTGACGTCGACAGCCGCTGTAAAACTGGTAGGCTGTAACGTAGCAAGCCATCGACATAAGCCTTGCAGAGCAGCACCATCGATCGACAGTCACTGCCCCAGCGACTGCCGGCAAGGTATGCAATAACTTGCGACACTGCAGAAACTCGAGTACGTAGTCTGTGGACCTCAGGGCCCCACGAGAGGTTCCTGTCCAGAGTTATCCCGAGGTATCTTTGGGTGCGCACATAATGCAGTCGATGACCTCCAAGGGTTAACGGGAATTGAGTCATCCGCTTGCGGGTGAATGCCGGCTACGCTTTTTTCAGGCGACAGACGGAGACCGTTGGGCGCAAGGTAGTGACATATATTTTTTAGAGCTTTCTGGAGCCTCTTTTGTGTATGGCAACGAGACCTTGCTGCACTCCAAATGCAAATGTCATCACCGTAAATTGTTAATTTCATGCCAGGAGGCAGGGCACGCTTTAAGTTGATTAGCACAATGTTGAACAGCAGAGGGCTCAAAACTGCTCCTTGCGGTACTCCTTTCTCGATAATGTGACACGAAGTAGGGCCTTCCGGTGTACTCATAAAAAGTTGTCGTTCCAGGTAGCTTGATACCCATGCATACAGTCTCCAACCAAAACCAATACCAGCAAGGGACTCAAGAATGGCTGTATGAAAAACCGAATCAAATGCCGGCTTTATGTCTAAAAAGACCACAGTTGGTATGTGCCCGCGGTGTAATTCTTGTTCTAGTGACGCCACAAAAGCAAGGATTCTATCGATGGCAGACCGGTTTTGACGGAAGCTATTCATCTTAGGCGGATAAAGCTTCCTGCTTTCTATTACCAGTTCATTCTTTTAAAGATCATTTTTTTCATAAGCTTTCCTATACAGCTTAGTAGGGCTCTGGGACGAAAACATTCGCACCAAGTTGGTTGTTTTCCGGGTTTTAGATCGCTGTAATTTTGGCTGTTTTTCATTCTGCAGGTACAGTACCACGCAGACAGGTTGCGTTGTAATACTCCAGAAAGCGTAAGCGCTAGAGATGAGAGAGGTGGGCAACTGCTTCATACGTTATGCAGTCGTAACCTAGAGAAGACTGTTTCTTCACGTTTGAGATGGCCGCGTTCAACTCGCCTATCGAAAATGGAAGGTCCAGGGCGGGCAGAGAGGTTGGTGGCACTGCGTCAGGAACACGCTGCGGAGACACTTGAGGCGTAGAAATCGTAGACAGTAGCCTACAATACCCTTCAGCCGCTTCTTTCTGGGAAATTCCTTCGTGTAATGACAGCGCCCTGAATGAATGTAGCTGCTGGCTGTCTTTCCGCATGCCCTTTAGGACCCGCCATATCCGGGAGAGAGGCTGGTGCACATCTAATTTAGTGAAAAACTCGCGCCACCGTTGTTGACTTAACTTTTCCAAGTAGCGTCTGACAAGTCTTTGAGCTTTGCGAGCCTGCCTCAGATCCTCTAATTCTTTTGTACGGCGAGCCTTCCGCTCAGCGCGCCTACGGATAGCACGCAGCCGTTCGTATTCTTCGTCTTTTTTGACATCTAAGCGCCTCCTCACGACGCTCGAGGACTCTTTCAGACAACTAGCCATAGTTGGTATTATGTCTTTGTCGGAAGTTGCGGCGGGGATCTTCTCTTTGACGCGGTTTTCGAAAACTTCCCAGTCTGTGCGCGTGAATTTTATTTCACGTCTAGATACAGCTACGTCTTGGTAAGATATTAAAATCGGGAAGTGATCGTTGCCTCTTGTCTCCAGGTCAGTACACCAAGTAAACTTTGGGATGAAGCTGTTGGAGGCAAACGAAAGGTCAATGCAGCTGCTGAGTGTGGGAGTTTTTAGATAAGTAATACTGCCGTCATTTAGTGGTTCAATACTCCTTTTTATAAGTAGTTCCGCAAGCCTTGCTCCACGAGAATTTGTTCGTGCACTTCCCCATATTTCATTGTGGGCGTTGAAGTCTCCACTGATTATATGGGGTGGGGATGTACTAGCGATAACCTTTTCAAGCCTGCGAACACCAAAGGCTGCACCTGGTTCCAGGTAGGTGGCAATAAACGTAAACCGTTGAGTACCAATAACGGTATTGGCACACACATATTCCTCACTCTCATGAGGTGGCACGGGAACCGCTGCAGCCTGTATATCTTTGCGAAAACCTATCAGCAGGCGGCTGACGCCAGTCAAGCGGTGCGAATGCAGAAAATAGTAATTTTTGAGACGAAATTGATGGCCAACGCGGGACTCTGAGATTACAATAAACGGGAATTTATATGTATGTACGAGTTGACGAAAATTGGTACGTTTGGAGAGCAATCCGCGGGCATTCCATTAAAATATTGTGCAGTTCTTGAGGTTGGCATTGAAAGACACTGTCGGAGAGGTGGTCGCCACTTTTGAGTTCATTGCTGTACCTCAAAACCACGCTGCGGCGTTTCAAAAGAGGACGAGATAAGGGGCTCCAGAGCCAAGACCGCTTCGACTTTAGGAAAACTTTTAGAGGAGGGGTTAGCTCGAAGCAGGGCTTTGATAGCCGCAAATAGCATAGGAATGACAAAACTCACAACATCATCTTGGGTAGACTGGTGTGCCGTCTTGTCATGTTCTTTATGGGGACGTCGCTTCAGTGACGGGGTTGACCTTTTAGAAGCGTCTGACGTGTTCTGAGAAGCTTTGGGTTGTGTCCTTTCTTGGGCTGCTTTTGCATAGGACTTGTTCGGAGGTAGTGAACTTTGAGGCGGTGGGTCATTCGATGAGGTCGTCACCGACGTAAACAGAACCTCAAGGTTTGGCGGAGGTTCACGTCGGTTGAGAGCTTTTCCCTGGATTTGCTCGACACTGCCAGCAAAAGTGGCAGCCTTTTTCTTAGGGCAAGCTCCATACGACGCGGGGTGAGGTCCTCCGCAGTTCGCGCAGTGAGGTTGCGTCCTGGAGGTACAGTCCTTATGCGGGTGAGCCCCAGCGCATATTTTACATCGCACTGGTCCTCTGCAGTTCTTGGCGATGTGACCATGCCGCTGGCATTTGAAACATGGAGTTGCTGATCCCATGTATTCCGTCACCGGAAAACTGCAGAAGCCGAGAAACACTCGTTCTGGCAGTGCTGAGCCAGATTTAAACTCCAGGATCACAGATCGTCGGCGTGATTCACTTACAACGCTGTCGTCATTAGGCCGGTAGGAAACTTGCCTGCGGGCAGATATTACACCTTGACTGCGTAGGTAGTTTCCAAGATTCTCGTCCGTGTACTCGAGGGGCACACCTTGGATTCTTCCGTAAGTCGCCATGTAGGAGTGAGGTACACGAGTTTCGATGGTTATACAAGCGAGGCTGGAGATCTGTCGAAGACGGTTCACAGCAGCAAGAGACGATACGGTGACCATAACGCTGCCGTATTTGTTCAAACGATGAGTCAGGACTTTTTCCTGGACGGCTATCACGACCTCCGCTGTCAAAATGTTAGGGTTGACTCTCCAGAATGAGCATCCTACGGCTGTCGGTTGAAACACAATGGGAATTCCAGCGTTTCGTTTTTTCTTGTACGTGACGGGAGTGAACGCTACCTGTTCCATTTCAACCACGTTGTCAGGAGAATTGGCAGAGTCCTCTGAAGCTGGGTCAACTGCACGCTTTTTGGAGGCTGGCGGACATTGAGGGTCCACAGGGATGTTACATGACATAGCAGATGAAGACTGGTGTGGCACGCTCCCGTCGACGTTTTCCATTATGGCGGCATGGAGGAGAGATGATGGCGGTACACCGTTGTGCCACAGAGTACGCTCACTGCTCCGGGCGAGCCGCTTGACGCGGTGTGCCCGCCTCCTGGGAATCGCTGCAACGTTGGGAGGGGACAGTGCAGTAGAAGACGGCACTGAAAGCGTTACACATAAAGAAAACGCGAAGAATTCGCAGAGCGGTTATGGCAAACAGCCTGCCCAACCAATTTTCTTTCCACTTCAGGCTTGAACGTGTGTAACTGCTTAGCACAAGAGAATGCGTGAGACCACGCCATGAACGCTGGGAAGAGTCACGGCCGGACTCGACTCTTCTTCCGCGCCTCTTTACGGCGTTCGCAATCCCAGCTGGTGGTGGGGGTTTGCGAGAGAGGAAAATGAAAGGAAACGCACTGCGGATATTTTGAGCTTGGCTGGAAGCTGACGTGCACACAACCCAGTGCAGGGGAATGGAAGTAGAGGGGGACTGGCAGGATAAAGTAGAAAGGGAGACAGAGAGAGAAAGGTATGAGAGAGCTGTCAGTCCTAGAAGGCTGTCAGTCCGGGCACATCAGTCAGTCACTGCACTCCGAGCTACAGTCACTGCGTGAGGCCGGTCGTTTCCAAATAATGGAGAAGATGGGCGAAGACTTCCCATTGGGTTGCCGCAGGCCTCTTCAGGAACAGAATGTCCTCTATGCCGACGCTGTGAAGGCCTCGACGCTGGAGCGTTAACTGGAGCTCTGCTCTCGGCCCCGCGTGATGGGGGCAGAAGCAGAGTACGTGCTCTAGCGTCCCTGCTTCCGGGCAGTCCACACAAGTAGGGGAGTCCTTGCGCCCGTGTCGGTGATGGCGCTCCGCCACATTGCACCAGTCGAGCCGCATGCGGAGAAGCAGGGAGCGGCCGTCCTTGCTGATGCGTGCAGCAAACGTCGCGGCGCCAGGCCATTCACAAATCGAGGGTCGGGGTGCATCGTCTGCAGCATGCGGGCTACGGCGGTGTGGGCCTCGTCGAAAGCGGTGACGGCTTGGTAGACTGGGGTGCCCTCCTGGTGGGCTTCCCTGGCTCGCGTCGGTGTCCTCGTTGCCCCAGACGCCACTGTGGCCCGGCAGGCAGTCTAGCCGCAGGTCGCAGCCACGAGAGGCCACAGTGTACAGCTTGGCTGCAAAGGAATTGTTCGGGTAGCCGCGGCTGTTGGTGGGCTCTTCGGTGCGTGCAGCCGCAGCAGGGCAGTCCTGGGGTCCGTCAGGATGACCTCCCGGGGTGGTTCTGGGCCCCCCTCTCGGGGGCTAGTTGCAGTGGTGCCAGCTCGTATTGAAGAAGTGGGGAGGGGTAAGCGGCAGCTCCGCCTGGCTCCCAGCTCAGGCACCACGGACGCAGATTCGGCGCATGGAATTTTTTCTGACGCGTAGGATCGGGAAGTGCCTAATGTACACGTGTAAAACGTCAAAAATACACCAACGACGAAGGCTGATGAACGGGACAAGCGCTACTTCCAACTAGCCAACTAGCATTTATTCGTAGCCCAGAGATGCGGGTTCGATTCCCGGCCCCGGCGGCCGTTTTTCTGGTGGAGACAACAAGCGCAAACGCCCTTGTGTTCTAGATTTTGGGTGCACGTTAAACAGACCGAGGTTGTCAAAATGAATCCCCAGCCTTCCTCTACGGCGTGCTGTATTGCCTGTGTAGAGTCAGCGCGTTAATCGTATTATCAATCAATAAATCAGCATGTATTATTTAAAAACTCATATATTACACAAAAAATGCGTAAATCACCAAAACATTACACTCCTCAGCGTATATACCCATCTTTCATCCGACCGCATGACAATATTTTTTGACACACCTCGTGCTTTACAGATATCAACTAGGCAACAACCGGCAACCAGCAAGGGGAGCGCGGAAAGAGTGTCGAGTCCGGTCGTGACATGGTGTTCTCGAAGGTCGGGCGGTGCAGGAGCACGCGATCAAGTCATAGCTAAGCTAGGCTTTGCTCCGCCTTCGTGTCTGAGCAAAGGTCGTGCCGGGCGCCTACCGCCAGAGGACTTCTTTTCTTTGCTTTTTTTGCCAACGCCAACGGGTCAACTGCAGACGTGCATACCAACTGCTCCTTCCCTATCGATGCGGGGCTGAAGTCTAGTAGCCACCGCGGAAATCCCCCAGATGGGCAACATTCTATGCCGTTCGGGGCCGAAATCAATACAGGGCGCGCTCGAGATACGAATGCAAGCACTCATAAACGTGGCGAATCGACGATTCGCTGCAGTGATTGCACTTTCGGTAGACAAGAAACATGTTTTGAAAGTAACTTTACTTCGGGGGCCACTAAGATTACGCCACTGCACCTTTTGCCTACTGCCTTATAAGACGGGGCGCACGCATATGTGCTCTTGTAAAAAAGAAACTATGACTTCTTAAAAACGAAGCTGTTTAGCAAATCGTTATTGTTCGACAAAATTTACGATGCGCACCAGCTCTTGTCCGCAAACATGAGTATCTAACCTTTATTCGTCCACAGGTACAATTCCCCTCAGCAATCTGGCCCCCTCACCAAAATTACGTATTCTTCCTGCTGGAATCTATTCAAAATAGAGCCGGAAGCTTTATCACACGCAAGTATGACCGTTATCTCAGCGTTACCCTAATTAAACAATAGTTATCGCTTCAGCCGCTAGATACCCGCCTCACCATCGCGCTATAATGCCATTTGCATAAATACATTGTTAGCATCAGACCAAACCCGCTGCCTTTTAACGCTCCAGTACGTACGTGACGACGCCTTCATAATAGTCGTAGTTTCACGCACATTTTTGGCAAAACGCTTGCTTTCAATTATTCGGCATTGCCTAGAGCAATCATGCACTGGAATGATCTTCCTGACCGAATTGCATCCATACTTTGACGATAGCCTTACCGAAAGTCTGCACCGACATTTTTCTTTGTAACTGTGTAATGATGAATTGCGAGAATAATATTGGTACTGTTTATGGATGTTTTTTTTCTTGTATTTGAGTGTTTTTTGTTGCTTTAGACTCCACAAAAACCGTGTGCGCTTGTAATAATTGTTTGTGAGAAACGTGTATGACGTGTTTCATTTACGTGTGTAAGATGATTACCCAAACTTTGTATTGTGTCGTTGTATTTTCTTCTTTTTCACCACTATTTTTTAATGCACTTACACAAATGTAACCCCCTTACACAATGCTCTTCCATGGTCCTGTAAGGTACAATAAATAGATAAATAACTAAATAAATAAAAACGTGTCCGCAGTTGACAATACCTAGAAATGGCCGAAAGCACTCGCGTGAGCGTGGGCCTAACGGCTACCGCTCGTCAGTTAACAAAACCAAGAAAACGCCGAGCGTTCGTGTCTGCGTCCCTCGCGAGGACCGCGCAGCGTCCCTGACGCCCGTTTGCCAAGTAAGTATGCCCAGTTACGCAGGCTGGCCAAGATTGCGGCGCCCACCCGGCAGCTAAAAACACCAAGAAAATGCAGAGCACTCGCGTGTGCGTGCCTCGCGGCGACCGCCCAGCGTACCCGGTGCATGTTTGCAAGCCAGGCATGCCCGCTTAGGGATATTGGCCATGATTGCCGCCGCACCTCCCCCCGCACCCCGCAAAAAAAATCAGCGTTCGCCGTAATCGTGGCAACACTTGCTCGGAACGAGAAAGACAAGTCATAAACACACCCGACCAAGGTGATGTCCACTGATTATCACTTCCAAACAAATTTAGGAAGCTCACACTGCTAGCCAAGAATGATGGATGGAGCAAAGCTCTTTACGGTGGCGAAGAAGGAGCAAATCGGCTGAAATAGTGGACTTAAACCTTCGTGGTGGTCCTGAACATTGCGTAAATCTTCGCTACATTCAATTCCATCGCGTTAGTGTGCGCTTGCTTCATTGTTTTCAGCTTTGTAGCTTCAAGCAAGTTTTTTATATATACACTACGAGAAATATGGTGCTACTCCCCTGCGGAAACGTAACTGGCGAATTCGTAGCACAAAAATAACGTGGTCCGACAGCTTTGGGCCGCAGTAATTAATAGTGGTTTTTCTTTCGCTTCAGTCAAGTGCGAGTATAGATGCATTGAAAAAACTCCAAGGATACCTAGGGACTTCTTGTGACCTCTGAATGGGAAAGCGACATTATCCAATCGAGTGGCACACAGTACTTCATGAAGTCTGGTGCCGCGGTAATGGTACACTCTTAGGCAAAAAGGACTAAAAGTTCGTCCTTTCGGGGAATAAAGGTCTGCCACAATCATTAGTCCCTTTGGGGACTAACTGCGAGGTGACGAACGGTTAGTCCCCCACCCGGATGATCCGTTCCGATACTCCCCAAGGACGAACTGCGTAGAGTGCAGAAAAAAGAAAAAAACTCCGGCACTGGCAGGGATCGAACCTCTGACACCCGGAGATATACAGAAGGAACCCGACGCGCTACCCGCTGGACCACGCCGCCGGGGGGTAGCTGCGGTAGATAATATTTAAGTGTACAGCGTGTAGTTCTGTGCATAACGCAACAGATCCATTGCAACTGGTGCCGGAATTTCTATCTGTGCAAGCGAACGTTACCGCGTTTTGCGCCTTGCGCTTAGCGCTTTGCTGGGTTTAGGGACTATTGCTCAGTTCGATTCGAAGTAGAGCCTCACAACCACAGTTTTTCTCGTAAATAACCATCAACTCGTCGTCGCCTAGTTGAGATAGGTAGCTGGGCGATCGGACGACTCATGTGTTTCCGCACAAATTAGCGCAAGCTAAGTGCTTTCTTAGTGTTCGATACATATGTTAAGTGCTCTGTGTAACGTATGTGAAAGGTGTCGTCTGTGTGAGTGTCAGAATAAGGAAACATGCCATATTTTCCTGCATCGGCGAAAGCGAATTCGGTGTTGCTTAGCCTGAATTCTTCAAATTCGCGTCGCTAGACGATTGCGACTGGGAAATGCAAGCGGGTTTTACAGCAGTTTCAGCATTGTCACAGCTTTGGTGCCCAAGGCAATTATGTACCGAGTGTAAAAGATAACTTCGAGACGCTTACCTGTAGCGAGCATTTTTGTTTTGCAGTTGTCATCAGCAACATGCGTTTTTTCTCGTCTGTTAAACATATACATATTCATTACGCTCAGGAATCCACTTTTGCTATTGTCACTAATTTTTGCGTCACTGTTAAGGCGCTTGAAAGCTTTCATTGGCCGTTATTACCTCGCACAAATCGTATGCAACACAGGGTATCAACATACCTTTGCCGAGAAGCGTATGGCAATCGCGCTTCGCCGCTCCTTGCCATTATCCGCCGCTCTACTAACCCTAGGCGATTTTCTTATAACTAACATCAATATTTTCTCCCGTGGCATCATCTAAAGCACCCAGTGACTTCAATGGCTTGTGTTTTGGAAATATAAAACTGTTCGCAGACATATGCGCGAAAGGGCAACGACGACGCCATTAGGGGATTAACGACGCAGCAAAGAGACTAACTGCATGCGTTTCGTCTTCCCGTTACTCCTTATAGATCGGCGGGGACGAACAGTTAGTCCGCATTCATGCACACGGCACGTACTCTGCCACAGATACTCCCCTTGAAGATGAACGGTCGCCCGCGAAGACTAACGGCTGTATTTTAGTCCCTATTTTAGTAGTTTTTGCCTAAGAGTGTAGCTGTCACGCTGCTGTATGAGGTCCGGGGAGTGGCTGCAAGATATGACAAGCCGCTTCCGCTCACTGCACTCTCATCCGCAGTTCTGCTCTCCCTTATGCTAGTGGTTCCGCGCACTTGCAAACGTTGCACAGCAGCGCGGTCCTTGTTGGTTTGCAATGCTGAAAATTTTGGTTGTCAGGAGCGCACCATAGTCGCGTGGGTCCCATTTCCAGGAGTTCAACGCTGACGTCTACTTTAACGCTAACGCCGATACCTGCTTCATCGCTGAAGTGACCATCCATGCTTTCGCGTTAAAATTGCCGCATATCAAATTAGGTTGACCGCACTAAACACATTGGAAATGCTCGCAAAACGTATACTTCGGCGTGTCGTCATCGGTAGTCTCCAACGATTGGCTGAGGGGTACCCACGTTCTCCCCGCGGGAGAGAAATAAAGAGCGGACATATTTTCCCATATTTTAAACTCAGCTTTGCTTTTATGCTGCACAGCATTATTAACGCAATAGATCTAAATGCGCAGCCGACGGAAATTTTGGGAGCGGCTCCAACAGCAACTAAAACCGCAAAGGGCTCCAAGACAATGAAAGCAAGGAAAAAAAAATCCTCGAATTCTCGAATGGGATTTTGACCAAGTGACTTTTAAATTCAAACAAAAGATGCCTTGTTAAAGAGCCTTAGTTCTAGCTGGCAACAGAAAGCCTTGGTGAATGCGTTGTGAACAAAACGTCTTTTTTCGGCAGGTACACCTAGGCGAACTGGAGCAATGTGAGGCCTATGAGTAACATATTACATAAATTTTATAACTACAAATTTAGCCAAAAATGTCTACCCCATTCTTTACATTTAATAAAAGGGTCTGAGTATGCTCACATCTGTACCCTCTAATCCATTTTTGTGCATATCACGAGGTACAAAAGGGAAGTGTACTGGGGCACTTCTTGTTTAGTTCATCCATAAATGATATTGTTCGTATTGACTCTCCAGATAAACATGCCATTTCTGCCCAAAGCACCGCGTCACTTTTTCTTGTCTAAGACATTGTTATTATAACTATAAAATGTAAGGTTCTGCGTCTAAACATTTTATGGGGGCAAACATGAATCAGCTGGAAATCATTCCTACAAAAATAACGATCTTATCTTTAGTTCAAGATATACAAATCCACCTCTGTTGCAGAGAAGTAGATCGCAGTAGGAAACAGAGCTCAAAATTTTTGCCGTGAATATCTCTTTGGACTTAAGTTTCGCGCTCGTATAAATAGCAGTACCGTTGTAGTTTGTAACCAGAAATATTGCTAGCAGGATTCAAGATTGCATTCAACAATGGTACTACCAGAACCTGAAAGTGTGGAAGCTTTGCATGTTTGTAAATATAGGCTAATAAGCTTCACAAACGCTGCACAAACAAGAAGTTTATTTCATTGAAGAGCGTATAAAATTAAATACACAAATTGTAAGGATTCTCTGGAATTTCGTCTGGCGATGTCACCTGACATGCACGGTTTCATGTTTCTGCATCGATGTGTACGTTTTTTCAACAAACATTTAGTTGTAAGTGCACTGCTGTTTCCTCCCCCTTCTCGTCTTTGTACTTGTGCACTGAGTTCTTCCAATAGAATATATCACCAACAAGACCGACTTCCGATTCTGAAACTGTGTTGCAGTTTTTCGGTGTCACTCAGCCTGTTTATTTCGCTTGTCAGTACTGGAGACGTTCCAGACAGCATTTTACAATAAATAACTCGAGAATTTAATTGATTAAATTTCAGCAGGTCAACTTCATCAGCAAAAAGGCATATTTACGCAAATAATGGGTATTTATATATGTATCTTAAATACTGTGAATGTGGTGCAAGATTACAGCAGGTGAGGATTGGACACATTTCCGAGAAGGGACCGAAGTCGCACTAACACTGTCCATAATACAAAGCAAAAAGCAACCTCGCAATACAAGAGCGCCACCTTTTAACAGCGTAGTGGTTTAGGCAGATCAATAATCATCCATAACACAAACAAAAAACACCCAAAGTGTGAGGGGAAGGGGCGAGGAGGCTAAAAACTCCAAAAGAGTGGGCTTCTTTAGAAAAAAAAATTCCCGCGCCTTCCCGCGAGGGGAACACGAGTAAACGCAGAGCATTGGGGGTCGTTAACGCCGCGTAAAGTCGCGTTAGGCTGGGTAGTTGGGTCGCAGTTGCGTTGATGTTGGTTTGGGGTAGAGAGAGGATAGTAAAGTGCGCGTTAGGGTGGAGCGAGCGTCAACCAAGGAAGGAAGGAGCAACGCAGTGACTGAAGCACGAGCGACCGCTAGCCGCTTTATATTTGCGGCGCGCGCAGTAGAGGGAGAGCAGTACGGGGGGGAGAGCGCGCATGCGCAAGCAGATTGCGCCCTTCCACGCCCCACCGCGCTGCTATCACGCACCTGTTACGCTGAGACAGCGACGGAGCGAACGGGCTGACTACGACGCATGCGTGCGCCAGCTGCTGTTGAGAGAGAGGAATGAAGGAGGAGAGGCGCACCTGCTGCGAACGCGGAGCTGTGTACGCCGTCCGGCGCAGAAAGAGGCGAGGCTAAGAAATGCTCTGCATTTAAAAAATGTGGTTTTGGAGGTCCCAATATTCCTCCCCGGGACCATTACGCCACGTATCTGGCAACGTAGCCATTGGGCCATCCCAAACGGCCGAGCGGTATGGGTTTAGGAGCGGCCGGGAACAATGACGTGTGCGGCCGATCCTAAAGCAAAAAAAATCCCGGCCCATCTCCACTAACGCGAAACATGGGGAAAGGCGGAGCATGCAGTGTATAAATGCATTCAAATATTGTAAGTCTCTCTCTTGCCGAACGGCGCGCACTGATTTGACGCCGGGGAATCGCCGGTGGTTAGAGCAATCGCGCGCTTGCTGAGGCAATGGCGCACTCTCTTTTGTTGAACCGAATTTAAGATATTAACCGAGAGACAGACTGGCCGTAAGTTTTCTTCGTGTCGCACGACGCAGCAAGCAAAGAAGCATGCTTTAAAGAAGAAAACCTGGCGTTTGACGCAAATTTCGAGAGGGAATTAAAAAAAGGATTTTAATAATGCAATTAATCCTGATCGTTAGTGTATTTAAATTAGATCAAATCATCTGTTCTATTTCGAACGGGTTTTGTCAATGATGCACTTGCTTTTGACGATAATTTGATATCTTGATTTACCGTGGAGACACGAGACGATGACAGAAGACGCCGACAGCCCGAGCGCTTAACCTGCTTCGCCCCTTAAACGCTTCCCATGGTAGAAATCAAAATTGGGTTCCTCCCGTTATGAAACCGGTGTCAATACGATTCAGCTATCATCGCATTCCGGGTGCGCAGCTTTTTTTGTGTGGGGGGAATTTGGGAATTACAGCCCAGGCGTTGGCTTGGGACTTGTCCGCGGGTTCTAGCGCGTCCTGACGAGCTCCACATTGGGAAATATGCGAAAGCCTGTGGACGAAACGACCCTGTCCGGCTAGCCACGGAGAACATTGAACGACAAGTTCAGAAATAAATATAAGGTGCAACAGATGGGTCTCCGACGAGGGGGATGTGGCTACCAACTCTGCTGTTTCTTCAGTCTTAGACCAGAATAGCAAGTTTCAGCAATTTTTTAGCAGCAGAGCTGTTTCGGCCGACATAAATTCGCCTGGCGTAGACAGAAAACCCCGAGCGGAAGCGAGCGCGTTCCTGACGATGAACGCCCGTCCACCCCGGAGCGAGGTGACTGGCAGGACCTTCGCGCAGTTGCTTCAGCAAAAAGAAAAATCCCGGGCCATCTACACTAACGTGAAAACTGGGGAGGGGCGAAGCATCCAGTGTATAAGTGTATTCTTGGCACCTTGGCGTTTTAGGCCACGGAGATGACAGTTGGGGAGTAGTGGTGCACAGCTTTGCTTTAAGTCTCGTGTCTTTGAAGAACGAGGCGTTCCAGCGCGAGGCGTTGGAAAACTAGTATCCCAGTTTTTAATTTTAGTGCGGGTTTTCGCCCATGGAGGTGAGATGTTGTGCGCGAGGCGTTTGAAAACGAGTGCCCTGGTGTATTCGTTTAGTAAGCGAAACGTTCTAGCGCGAGGCTTTCGAAAACGAGTGCCCCAGTGTTTTCGAACAGGAATACATGAAACGACGACGACGGCAGGAGACACCTGCAACCGATCTCTTAGGGGCGTCACCCCGAGGAAAATACCGAGCCCACGTAAGCACATGCCCCGTGGTGTCCGCCTGGCGTCGTGCAGGCTTGCGCGTGGGCTTTCACAACACGAGGAGCTCCCACCGTCGTTGTCGTCGTTGTGTTCCGACCAATGCGCCACGGGTCCACCGCGCCGATGACGATTGCGATCAACCTGTCAAGCTATTGCTTTTGTAGACTGTGCTTAATTCGTAGTGTTCCTGATTCTGTTTACGAAGACATCACCAGTACTCATGAAAGTGCCATTCGCCAGCTTATAGTTTTCGCTGCGGCGTGCCAACTTTAAATTTTTTCTTGCACGGGTATACTCTTGCCCCCTCTCCTCTTTGTGCATTCTGCAACGAATCAGAAACGATCGACCATTTTTTTTCTCTCCTTCCAACCGTTCTGTTCTATTCGACAAAGGTACATCTAAGGCACATGTAACCGGCTAAACCTCTGTATATCTGCTACACTGGTTGTATCATTCTGGGAAAAAGTACTGGGATTCTGCACGGCGATCATTGCTGTGCGTTACACGCACTCATTGTAGAATCTGGTCGTCTGCCGTTCTAACTGTCATTTTCCCTGCTGGATTCCCTTCTCAAACCTACGAGCGTACTTCCCTCTGCTTCGTCCGCACCATATTCTGTCTTCATTATAATTACTTCCCAATTTTCTTGCAATTGCGATTTTTACTTCTTTTTACGTTTGTTGATACTCTCTTAATTTTTAATTTTATAGGCGTCTACTGCGAATGCTTTGTAATATTTAAATATTTCTCGTTTCCCCAAAAACCTACAATATTTCTTTTGGTAAAGCACCCATTTCTTGGCCAATCACCCCTAGTGCCTAGAGCCATCTCACTCCTACCTCCACTAACTTCACAACCAAGACGTGCAGATAGTCGCCAGACCAGCTGACGAAGAAGTATAGGCCTACAAAGATGAAAACACAATACAGGAAGATTTGCGCTACGTGGCTGTGCTGTCGGAAGCCGACGACGAAAGGGACGACAACGATTGCTTGTGAATAAAACAGTGTACAAACCTTAAAGTCTTTGCTTTACAATGCTTCCCAAAACGGCTTTGCACTGCTGGGGTCCGGCTGCTCCCTCTCTCCTGGGATCCGCTGTCAGTGTGAGGGCAATCTAGGTCGAGCCCCGTTTTGCTGTTTCTCCGGTCTTGCACCACTAATGCAAGCTGCGCCAGTTTTTTTTTTTTCAGATGTGCTTCACGTTACAGGATTCTGTGCGCACAAGAACATTTTTTGGCTTGCATTTTTTGCGACGAATATAGACAATCAGGTACGCATTTGGGCTGGTTGGTTCATGATTACGAATGAAAAAACAGCGCTAAAAGGACAGGACAAGAAAGGACAGCGCCGTGGTCCTGTGTCCTTTCTTGTCCTGTCCTTTTAGCGCTGTTTTTTCATTCGTAATTATAGACAATCCTTTTAAAAGCGTTTTCATCAGTAACCCTTGTCGACTTGAAAATTTAACATAAAATGAAACAAGCAAAAATCTTTTCGGGTGAGGCATTCTCGTATTTTACTCTAAAGGGATACGAAGATAATTTTATGTACATAGTTAAGAAAGAAATTATTTATGTGCTCAGTGGCAACAGGTATGAACTGCGGCAAAACGCGCTTAAGCTTCGCGCTACAACCGGTGGTGCATGCGCACCACTACACACACTTCTGTTGCCGGTCCTCCACGCAGCAATGAGTCTATGGAGTGTATACAGCAGCCCAGATGTGAAAGTTGTTACCCACGGAAATACATTAGGAAATGGTCAGAGAGAACACAAATTTCGCACGGTGAGCGAAGACGCAGGGGATGACTGCAGCTAAATCCGACACCAGCTAACTGAAGCGCATCCGTTATGATGGTTCTTACGTCGTCAGGGCAGAGTGAACCTAATGTTTAGTAATTATTTGAAGAGCGTCAGAAGTTTATTGTTCATACAACCTCTCCAGTCATTTTTCTCTGGACTCTTATTTGCTGTGTTAGTTATAATGCCCGTGCACAAGCTGTAGTTATAAACTCATCAGAACCATAATAAACTGACGTTCAGGTGATCTTCAAGACCCCTGTGGAGCAGGTGACGAGGGGCCCTATACTACTTCACATCTTAATTGCATGGATGGCGCTCGACACCGCAAGACGCAAAAATTTTCCAGAACTGTACAGACAACACATCCCGCTACACCCATCGTACTTCCTGGTCGACACGCCAATGTTTTCTGTTAAACGTGTTTTTCAGTTTATAGCCGAAGTCAAATTTTTACTGCTCCTTACATATCATGTTTAATCATCCTGGCCCTGTACATCCGCCATCTTCATTCCCTTCGATTTCGTTTCGCTTTTGTTTTTACTGACATAAATTATTTTTTACATTTACATCTGCCTTTGGCGTTGCCTTTGGCGCTCTTAGCCCTTGCACCGTTAAACACAAGCCATCAGCATCACCATAATTGCGTCAGAACACTATCAGTGATAATCCTAACATAAAATAAGAGTTCAGCTGCGACTATTAAGGAAATATTTGGCATCACAAATTCTGTTCACCTTTATTTCACTTAGTCCCTCGAAACTGCATAAATGAAGTAAAATAGAATCATATTGCAAGTTCCTGAATACTGAATGTTTCGCCTGTGTAACGCTCGCCCACCAAACCTCACAATCAATCAATCAATCAATCAATCAATCAATCAATCAATCAATCAATCAATCAATCAATCAATCAATCAATCAATCAATCAATCAATCAATCAATCAATCAATCAATCAATCAATGTGAATGCTAGTTTTATGGCGCATAAAACTATGGAGGTTGGCGCGTTGGACTCTCCCAGAGACTATAATTTTGACAACATGAAGTCACATGTACAGTCGCGGCCACTGATACACGGAACACGGCGCGTGTGACCGCGCTTCTCGGACCACCAAGCGGGCGCCGCACGAAGTATTGCGGCGCAGGCGCAATCAGGGCTAGAGGCGGAGCCCGGCTGCGCGTCGTCTGCTACGCCTCCTCCCACTTCGCGGCACGCGCTCTGGTACAAAGAAATTTAGCCAAGTCATCTAGGTTTCGCGGCTAGCGGTGAAGTGCGAAGAGCCGTTGCAGACGACGCTGGCCCTGATTGCCGCTGGCCCTGATTGCACGTTTTCCCGCAATACTTCCTGTGGCGCCCGTCATGGCACTGCCCGGAGCGCGGCCAGCCGCTCTGTGTCCCCTGTATTAGTGTCCGCGACTGTACATCTGTAAGACACTGCTAATATAAAATGCCCAATCTCCAGCATTTTATAGCTCCTTTTTGTCTCAGAATTATCTCTCATAAGTGTCAGAATATAGGTCTCAGAATTATCTCTAAAAAATAAATAATAGAGATAAAAAACAAATACCTAAACAAAAATAAAATCTGTCAAATGAAGACGAGCCAGCTTACAGCTTATTAGGGTATGCGTATGCCTTCCTTTCTCGTGTTGCTGTTATTCTGTCTTTTTTGGCTTGATATAGCACAGAAACGATGAACGAAGGAAGTGAACCCTGACCCAGTGACATAGCTTAAAAGAAGAAACGATTTCTTTGCGAGGCATTTTAAGGGTGTTTAGCGCCCGAAAACTAAGTTGTCGCCACTTTCAAACAACAAAGACACGGCTGAAACAAGTGTTCCTGAAACTCGTCAAACCCTCGGAAAACTTTTTCAATGGTCCCCAAGGCTTCATTTTCTTTTGTTGGCATACGCATGCAGAATATCAACGACACACGTCTAACAAAAACAATGGCTTGTCCTATACGTGAGCGTCGTCTAGCGTGCTTAAACAGGGGTATTTTGTTTCGCCTCGTTACCAAAATGTGACAGCACCTCTCTCTAATTGAGTTAGCCTTACGACGCGGGCATGGAAAAATATTGAAAACATGCCTACGGAAAACAAGCTTCTCATAAACACGTCTGATGCGAGTGCTCGCAACGCGCCCTTTGAAGCCACAGCTCGCCTAAAAGCTAATTAAGGGGTCCCCACGCGGAAGTAATTTATTTTGTCCAGCAAGCGGAAAGTGCCGACCCGTTGCGTCGCGTGCTTATCTCGCAAGGTTAAACTACCTGCTTTAATATGCGAGCGGCGGAAGTACTAAGGAAAAAGGCACGTTCGGGACCACGTGGGAGCATAATGCGAAGGAAACATATACATGACGCCCGTATGATGCAGCACCACGCTTGCGGTGGGCGAAAGCGGAATCGAGTGATACTTTTTTGCCGCATTCTGTTGTTTTCTGCAACAATACCCCCTCGTAAGGTTGCTTAACAGGAAACGGAATTTCGTGAATACAAGGGCAAACCTGTTTTTCAACAGGCGGGCTGTTTATGCCGACACAACTACGCCGGCGGAGACTGAAAACCATAAGTACACGTGACTGCGTGTCTCACGGCGACCGGGTGGTGAGGAAAAAATATTAGCGCACGTCAGCGCCTGCCTGGCTGCTAGTAAAAAAAAAAAATGCCGAGCGCACGTGAGCGTGAACCTCGCGGCGACTGCCCGCTGTCGTCCAGTCATGCCAGATGAGGAGCTCCCGCCTTTGTCGCCGTCGTCATGAAGACACATGCTTGCCACCGGTCCACCACACCAAGAACAACAGAGAGAATGAACTTAATTTCGAGGAATATCAGTGAAGATGCATCCTGAAAGCGATGGCTGTCGCGACAATGGCGGTCAGCGTGAACTTATCAGCGACCTCGGCAGCCCTGGCTTCCAAGGGGGTTTGTGCGTCCTGGTCCGAGCTGCGCAGCGCGGCCTCCAATCGTTCCTCGGATGGTATTTCAGAAAAGGGGGGGTTGTTTGGGCAAGATGAAAGAATGTGGTATAGTAAAGCATGACCGCCACATAAGCAGCAGGCCGGAGTAGGGTACAGAGTTGAGTAGATGTTGGTCAGGACGGCAGGACTTGGAAAGATGCCTGTCTGAAGAAGTCGCCGTGCGTGGGCCTTATTATTTTCTGAAGTTTTGTTCGCCAGCGGATAGATCGAATCTGTCAAGGCATTCCTTTTCCATCCGCCCATGAAGACAGGCACCGGAACAGCTGAGGAAGTGGAGATCAACCCAGGCGAGGACGCACTACAAAAGGATATGACCTACACGTGTGTGCCGTCGGAAGACGGTGACGAAAGGGGTGCAGTCTAGTGCTACGGAATAAAACACTCTACATACGTAATGGTCTTTGCTTTACAGGGCCGTGCAAAATGGCTTTGCACTGGTGGGGTTCGGCTCCTCCCTCTGTCTTGGTATCTCCTCGATGCAATTGTGGACAGAAGATAGGTCGACCCCCCGCTCTGCTGTTTCTCCATCCTTGCATGACTGATCCAAGCTGCGGCATTTTTTTCGTTGTGTACCGTATTTTCTTCTAGCTTCAACGTTTTATGCGTAGCATTCTTTGCCGAGTACCCCCACAGACAGGACCGTGTAATGCCCTGTATTTCCACAACAATGCACACATCGCTACCGTTGTACTTGCAATCATGATAATAGCGTAAATAGACAAGATTGGTCGAACGAAATTTTCAAAAACTAAAAAAATAAGAAAAATATGAGCGTTACGAAAAATGACGAACGTGTAACGCCCAGCATTTCCAAAATAATGAAGATTTCTGGAAAGTCCCAAATTTAATTGTTATGAAAGCGTAATTGTAGGTAATTGCAGAATTGCAGTGTAATTGCATAATTGAAGCATAATTGCAGAAGAATCTCGGACGAAATGTTGAAAAAATAAATATTAAGACAAACGTAAAACAATTCCGGAAAAAGGCGAACCATGCAGCGCCCCGCATTTTCGCAATATTGCACATTCGAGAAACTTCCACCTGTAGTTGTTATAATAGCGTCCCTGGAGATAATTGGCCAAAGGAAATTTTGAAAAAATAATAAATAACAAAAATATAAAAATCAGGAAAATAGCAAACCCCATAACAGCCTGCATTTCAGCAGTAATGCAGGTTTTGCAGAAGTTCCACCTATAGAAGAAGAAGAAGAACAAGAAGAAGAAATTTATTTGCCGTAAACATATTTACATAACAAAATATACAGAAGGAGGTCGCAGAGCACGAGGCTAGAGGGGGACCTCCTATTACAGATAGAAAATAAAAAGTTCAATTCTGCAGCAAAGTCAGCAGTGAAAACAAGATATAATGCGTTAGTGCGAAATACAACTCAAAGAGCTTTTTCTGGATGTTATATGTGCACTGTGCGAAATTTAACAATTATCGTTGAAAACAATGTCGCAAAAATAGTAAAGTAATAAACAGGTCAGGAGTGCAATGAAAATATAGCGTAAAAACATAGGTTCCAACCAGTTAAGCAAATTATTCATTGAGGTTGAGTAAATATGCACGGAGATTTTTCTTAAAGCTTGTTTAAGATAGCGATTGTTTTGTTTCTGTCGGGAGAGAATTCCAGTTATTTACAGCCACAAAAGTAGTATTCAGCTTGCCATAATTGGTGCGTATTTTAGGTAGGAGTAGGTTGCCAGTCGAAGCGAACCTAGTGGAATTCAAATTTTTTAGTGAATGAGCACAGGTCATGTACAGATTTGAACAGGCAAACAAGGAGGCTACATTTCACGAGATTTGAGACCGTGAGTATACGGTATTCTGTAAGTAACAATGAAGCGTTGGTTCGGTATGGACTGAAAGTGATGATCCGAATAGCTTGGTTCTGCATGTGTTGTAAAGGAATTAAGTGGGTCGGGTATGTATTGCCCCAAGATGAGGCGCAGTACAAGAAATGACTGTGAACAAAAGCAAAGTAAAGTGAGATTAGTGCGGGCGTTTTAAAGAATGGGCGGGCCTTTAATAGGATGCGAATACCGAAGGCTGCTTTCCGTTTTACATGGGCAATATGGTCAGTGTACTTCAAATTAGTATCGAGCACAACACCCAGGAATAAACATTGGTTAACCATAGGTATTGAATAATTGTTCGACAAGATAACTGGATTATATTTATATATTTATATTGACGTAAATTAGATAATTGGTACAAAGAACTTTTTATACACTAACAAATAAGAAAAAGATAAAGAAATTACGGAAAATTGTAACGGTGCAAAGTGCAGCAGTTTAATAATATTTCTGATTTCCGAAGAGTTCCAAATGTAGTCGATATAAGAGCGTAGATAGAGATAAATGGTGGAACGAAATTTTAAAAAGTAAAAAATGAGAAAGATAATAAGCAGCTACGGAAAATGGCAATACGTATCCCGCCCTGTATTTCCTCAGTTGTGCAAATTTCGCAAATGTTCCACTTAGAAACGTTATAGTAGCGTAAATGGAGATAATTGGTCGAAGTAGATTTAGAAAACCAAAAAACTTTGACTGTAAAAACTTACACTGAAGACAAGCGGCATAACAATGCTTCGCATTACTTGATAATTATGTGAATTTCAGCAGAATGTTTATTTTCAACCGGAGGTTTAACTTTCAAGGAACTTGTCTCCCATTCACGCGTGAAACAGCTGTTGTTTACATGTTTCTTCCTCTTTCTCTTCTTGTTACTGATAGTTTCTGTGGAGCTTGTTTTCTTTGCACAATATTTCCCACGTACCACGTGCCCCACTTATGGCACTTGTAAATTCATCGCTCGGATTGACACGAAGTCCATACCGGACGCCTGTCACACCTGTCGTCCAAACCTGCCTTCCCTCGCACAGATGCCACTACTCGAGAAGTACGTCCTTGTTTCTCTCTTGCTGTTTTGTTTCTTGCAAACAAAACCTGCCAGCATATTGTGTTGTCCTTACTCCCACCCTATTACATTCTTTGCTCACTTTCTCACACCCGGGACCTACACCTCTAATAGGCGAACCAAAGAGAACCGTGGTTGCTTTGACTAAGCCAAGTATTCTTCTCAAACATTAGCAATGGACTGAGGCCTCCACCTTGTCTAAGGTGTTTCTTTGTTGTCGCCCACAATTTTTAAGCTTTATCGTTCTTCTTTCTCTTTCTCCCTCCCTCCCTCCCCCCCTCTCTCCCTCTCTCTCTCTCTCTCTCTCTCTCTCTCTCTCTCTATATATATATATATATATATATATATATATATATATATATATATATATTGAGAGAGAGAAACCAACGAGAAATCTGTATATATATAATATAGGTCATCACAACCATGTCTTTTTTTTAATGTGACAGCTATAACACCAGAGCGAACATCGGGAACACGAGGTAATATATGCGAAGGAAGACCGATATCATTATACTGTATTGCTGGAAGGCCCCTACAGAGAAGAATCAACGCCAATATGTTCAGCTGCTAAGTGGAATAGTAGTGGCCACAGAGGACGAAAAACATTTGGGTGAAGAAAAAGGGGTCCTAAAAAGGATTTTTACAAACCCAAGCGGAAGGATGGGGAAGCGTTCTGAAACTTAATGCTTTATGATATGCAATATTGAACCAAGAACTCATCTCGTTCTGGGCCTTTCGAGATGTCTTTCAGTTTCTGTCCTAGGTTCCTTTGCTGAGTTCAAACTGAGACGCTCCCTGGCGGATACATTTTCTTTGAACAAGGAATATAAGTTTCCAGGGGGACACAAAAGCCGCAAGTAGTTTCAGTACGCGTCAGTGCATTTAAATGAGCTTGGGATAATAAATAGCAAAACACTCACGGTTTGGGACAGCTTTCTGGCGAAGAAATTTTGGTTTCAAGGTCACATTTGCTTAATTAACACAGGTGTTCTTTTTGTCACGAGTGTTTCCGTGCCTTGTGAACAAATTGAGCCTAAATATAAAAAGCACCGTCCAACCACACAACCAAAAAAATTGGCCGCGTTTCGGCTCCTGTAGTTGCAATTGTCATCGAAAGACGATAGTCGACTGGCGCGCTAGCAAGTAAATGGCTCTCTTCTCTTTTCCGCTAACACTCATGCTGTTCCTCTCCCGTCTCGTTACTCCCAAGGTAATACGCTCGAGGTTTGCTCGGGTGAATTGAAATTGACAGCGTTTCACTGCTCCCAGTCAGGTGCCCCGATCGAGGCACCCGACTACAATGTTTCCCTACTCCACGAGCGCTCGAAGAGGAACGTGGAACCTATCTAATCGAACCTTTTATGGCTGTTGCCGTTTTAATTTTTTAAATGCCGCCAGGTAGCGCGGGCAACAGCAGGTGATGGCGTTCAGCAGTTGATGTAGTATTTTATTTGCCACAACAAAAACCAAGCATCCGTAGATTTTTAAATAAAGGTACACAGCAAATACCACTGATGTATTAATTCTCTGCCTAATATTTGCGGAAGTTCTTGTTCTTTTTCAATAATGTTGACAAGTATCAAGATTGACGCCTCATTAAACGTTTAGATTTGGCTGTGGGTATATAAGAGTATTGCGCAGATTCTGTTTCAGTTTGGCCTGGGCAAAAATCGAGTCACAGACAGACAGACAGACACCAAAAAAGACTATCGTCTTTAAAAAGCCGCTCCATTCAGCGTGAAAGCTGTCGAGTGCAGATCAATGATCCATCAGAGGTTCTGTGGCGCCTTTTCTTGACTAGTTGCCGTATCAGCCTAGTGTTGATACCGAAAATATTCAAGGGAGGGCGTCGAGTACGTGAAAAAGCCACAGAGAGACTCTGGCTTGCGTTTTATATATTTAGCGGTAACTATTGCGTTAATTGATAATTTTTTCTCTTTTGATCTTACGGTGCACTCATTTATGGCCTAGCAATGGCAGTCCCCGAGGAAACAACGCAGCACAGAGATTACCGCCGAAAACTTGACACATACAGAACACGTGCCACTGTGGCACAATGGGATTGACATCGGCTACGTAACGAGAGGGACCCAAGTTCAGTGCCGATCTTCAAAAGCGGTGATCTTTTATCATCCTTTGTTCGAGTGCGTGTCGCCGGGTGATTACGGTGGCTAGATGCCCTTAACCCGAACGGGATACGGCGACAGCCTGGGCCCCTAAACTTGTCTTACGTATTACAAATCACCACGTAAATGCTCTATTCGTTGCAAATGTCGACAAACGACGATAGTCGTCGGGTACCCTTGCGAAGTAAATGCCTCCCTTCTCTGTCCCGCTCACCAATCATGCCATAACTCTCCCGACTCGTTCCTACCAACGCGAACGCGCTAGAGGTTTGCTCAAGTCAATTTAACTTTATCGCGTTCCACTACTCCACTAATCCACGCTGCGGTACGGCGGAGACACGTGTGTATCAGTCATGAACACTGCAAATGTCACTTATATACTAATTTTCCCGTCATATTTAGAAAGATCTTGTTCTTATTTAACAATGCTGACACGTATGAGCATTTCCAACGGACTTAGACGCTTATATTTGGCTGTGGGTACATAGACCTATTGCGCAGCTTGTAATTCACTTTGGCCGGGCGGCTGAATCGAGTTACACACAGCCCTGTTGTGGCGCGTCCGTAAAAGGCCTTAGAGAACCTGGAGCATGCAGCATGATATGGTGACGCTGAGGGAAAAATGTTTCCTCCTGCGCTGGTCGACTCGCGTCATCTAGGTCGCTACTAACATCGTGCAATGGTGTATAGTGCCTTATTAAGAAGGTGTAAATCTTGCGTGTTGTCTAGCGAAGGGGCTCGTGTGTTCAGAGGCCAAGGCGCAGTTTAGGCAACCTGGCTGAGCATGCCTCTATCTATTGACATAGGCATGAGTAGAGTAGAACGGGTGTGTGTGTGTGTGAACTGTTGTAATTTTTGTGTTGAGTCCCACGTGTGAACTCTGGTGTCAGGACCTTGCGCCGTGGACATTAATGTAAAGAGGCTTCGGTACGGTGGACCTTGTTTTTTTATATTTTGTGATGTTCAGTTTTTTTCCTGTGTAGAAAAATGCGTATATCGTGTGCCTGGTCCACCCCTTGTTCTAGCTATCTATAAGATGGTTCTAGCTGTAACTAGTTTGAATAAATTCTTTTTTGGACAGTCAGACAGAGAAACACCCATACAGACAGGCGAAACTCTATGAGTTCAAGTAGCCCCAGAAAAACTATCCCCATTAAAACTCTGCAAACAACGTTCCTAGCAAGGTCCGATACACAGGAGTTGTAATATCGCTATGGAAGAAGCGGGTTTAGGAAAGCCCTTCAAAAAAACCCGACAACAAAGAGAGTTCGCAACTACCAATTTTTTTACGTCCAGTCTCACTCATGCTCGCCAAAAATCTGCAAGCCAAGTCTGTATATGGACATTGGAGAAGAGCACAATACAGTATCTCACATTGCCATTAAAAACAACGAAAAAGTTTTTGTTATGCGCGTGTTATCTTTCTCCTGAAACCTTCATTGTTCACGCTTTTGCACGAGTTGGCCTCCGCTGCGATCGATAACCTTACAGTTACCACTGGGCGTAGCGCAGACGGGAGGGTGGTGGGGTGGGCATCGATTCTCTAGACACGGTCGTGCGTGCGGTGGTGGATCCCTGGTCCTGTGAACATCGAGAATGACTAGGACGCTGCCACATCCTGGCCGCCCAGCTCCAAGATACATTGCGCCTCGCAGGGTTTGCAGCGAGGTTGCGGACTCCGCTGTGTGTTTGCCGCAGGGAACCGAAGTCTCTGTTGAGACTGCCAGGAGACTATGTGTTATCCGAAGGAACAAGCTACGAAGGGAGGGTCGGTGGAATACGGAGTTTTATGCTTATAACGATAACTTTTCACTTTCGCTTTTATCTACGACAATTTGGCATGTTTAACCGCAGAATATCGCACATAAAACAGCATAGATTCCTGCTTCTGAAGCTTTGTGCCGTGCCCCACAGAGCGTTTAGGTTTATCTAGCGCTGTGGGACCCATTGAGTGCCTGCATGGAACTGTCCTGTGATTTAGATGAATGGCAAAAACTTATTTTGGTCGACCATTTCAGTTCTTGCGCTCAAAGTAATTGATTCACCGAGTTATCTAATTTTTTAGTACTTGCCCCAGCACACACCAAATATATAAATTGTTGACCCATACACCGCCTTGAGTTATGCAGCTGTATAGGTATGTACCCCTTGGCTAAACAAAGTGGAGTAACTGCACAGTATGCGCCGCCTTAAGCCAAGTCATTTTTATTCAGGTCTTATAACTGCAACTATTAGGCGCTGCTGTGTGCAATGAAAATTTGTCTGGTGATGCCGATTGTGGACGTTAAAACTCAAGGAAAACGTTATGCGTAAACACCGACCATCGAACCTTCGCGTCACCATTTTCATCTGGTGAACATCTAACTTAATAAAGTGCTTCAAACCACTCCTCAAATGGAACAATTTTGGCCATATGACTTGGTTGGAGAGAGAGAGAGATAAAGGAACCTTTATTGTGTGCCCGGAATGGAGTCAACGGTAATACAAAAGGTTGGAGATACGATTTGGTCTTCTTCCCCGCTTTAGACGGCAGCAAGGAGTCATCGAACCCCGAAGGCATGTTCAGCAATGCGAACGAGTTTTTTCTGTCACCCGGAGTGGAAGAAATAGGGTGAACAGTGGGCACCTCTAGAGACGGCCGCCACATTTTTTTCAGCTTTGGTGGTTTCGTCCAATGTGACACAACCATGATGCTTGTAGGAAGAAGCCCATACAAGACGTTGGTTAAGTCCAACTCAAGTAACGGCCCTCGAATGAACATTTTTCACAAATTGTGTGGTCGTCGTATTGAATTCTTTGAAAGAAAACATCGACGCGTTCGAGCTGCACACAATTTCGGCGTACAATTTGAAACACAACAAAAAACACTCAATTCTTGTCCGCCGAATTAGAAGCCGGTGTCTAGTTATTCCGAGCCGGAGGCACAAACGATCGATATACGACGAGAAGATGTCTAGCTGAAGTGAGCAGCTCCTCCTAATTGGTGCTATATATGATGTAGCATTAAGTCAAAACGTGTAAGATTACACTCGAAATCTACAACACATAACCGCAAAAGTTACAATATATCAACTGTGGTTATTCAGAAAATGGGAATAAATGAGCCTAACACCTCCTAAGCGCTTTTAAGTTTCGTACAAGCGCCTGCTCAGCCGAAAGCTGATAGCCGATAGCTAAAAGGAATGACGAGCCAACGACCTTTTCTTCGTCTCTAACACTGAAGGCTCTGTCGCTGCCAGCATGCAAAACCCCTTTGTTATTTTTGCCCTTGTCACCTTCTTCTTGGACAGAATTCACTTGCGGGCCCCATCCAGATTCTCATTTGGCCCCGGGATAAATACTCGAGCAGATGCTTTTCCTGTGATGCTGCTGCACTCAGCTGAGTCTTTACACGCTTTGTTTCTGATTCCACAAATCAGTCAGAGAACCTATACAAGAGAAAAGAGGCAGTGCCAGTAGCGTGCGCATCCACTACAATTGCAGACTGATTCAATACTTCGGCTTGCTTATCTAAAATTTAACGAGGAGTTGCTTCCCTAGGAGGTATATTATGGCCTTCAATTTAGTACCCTGGCGACAGCAGCCCTGAACACCACAGAATACTGCTACCTACCGATAAGTACTACCTTATGAGTACTGATGATGATGAATATGAGTTTTAACGCGCCGTCGCTACACAGGCGACAAGAGGCTCCGTAACGGAGGAGTATGAATTAATTTTTACCACATGGGTAGCTTTAAAGTGCGCCAAAATCTCGAACACACAGGAGTTTTTGTTTTGAGCTTCCGTCAGAAAATCAGCCGCTGAGGCAGGGAATGAAATCCGCTTCCCTGGGATCAGCAGCACAACGCCTTAGCCACTTAGCCACCATGATGCGTGCCTTATAATTACTACCTATAAGAATCCGCGGAACGTAAACTTTTCTTATGGCTTTTGAATGTAAAGGCATTGATGTTGATTCACACCTGAGACGTTTGCCGCCGCATGAAGTTGTCACATGACTTCATCTGATTGCTGCTGGAGATGCTCTGCTTCGCTTTCCCATTCGGCCTTAAAGCATGCAAAAGGTTTCGCACTGCCTATTAATGTTGACGACGACAGTCAATTGCATCGCCTGGTAATTTTCCTGTCTGTATGTTTGGTCGATTAGCTTCGTTCTTTTCCCCTCGTACTATATCTGTAATGTACTGGCTTGAATGGGCCACTTTTGGCATTGCCGAATTTAACCTCGCGCCGTCTAGTAAGTGGCTTAGCCTATGCTTTTGAGACACGTTTGTAAGATTGTTAAGGTACCACGACAGGATTGGTGATTGTAAGATTGGTGATTGGTACCACGACAAGAAAAAAAAAGAGAATTTTCAACTCCAGAAATAACGCTATGCACGCATGGCACAGTTTTTTTTGTTTAATTCATTGGGTTCAGAATGTCAAGAATAACGTAATACAAAAAGTGCTTTTCTTTACAAAAACGTTCGGGCAAATCTAATTCTTTTTCTCCACCTTTAACAAAGCAGTGCCATAGGCTACAATGTGTCGCTCCTTTGGAAATTCTCTTTATGCAAGTTTTATCGCTCATGCTATTGCGTTCCTCGGAGAAAGTTATTATACTATTATTCCTATGTGCTCTTATTCTGTCAAAGCCTAATCTGGGCGGAGAGTGCAGCGAATGATATGGCCTACATGCACGAATGATCGAGAGGTGATCAGCACACACACTGCGGGTGGGAAGGAGGGCGGTTGCAATCCCCTTCACATTATCCACAATACTAATGGCGGATGCTGGCGTAATGCTTGAAGTCACATTGGATTTGGCGCTGCTGAAAAAGAAAAAAAAACGTGGTTCGCAAGAACAAAAGAAAGAGAAAACTGAGGCTTTCAGAATGTATTATAATTTGCGGAGCATGTCATGCACATTTTTTCCACGTTCCCTTAATTTGATTGCATTCCTTGGGTGTTCGGGCCGAAGTGCAAGGCTAAGTGGACGAGGCCTAAGTGCGCGCCTAATAAATTAGGAGAAAGAAATTATGCATTTGTCATAAGCCCCCACCAGTCGTATGCATGGAGACGGTCGTGTAAGCTGCCGCGAACGTCCGAGTAAAAAAGTGACAAAACACATCCGTGAAATTGAAGTTAATAGCAGCTTCCAACAGGCAGCTTCCAACAGGCAGCTTCCAACAGGAAGCTTCCCAGTTGAAGTTGTTCCTTCAGCAGCCATCAAAAAAGTGTTAGTTCTCTCTGGTCAGATGTTTCAAGCTCCAGTGCGACTTCCATCGAATGCAGTCCACTAAAAAAAAAGAAGCATATTTCCAAGAAACATAACGGGCTATGGAAGAGACGCAGATTGCGCCACAGAATTCGAAAAAAACATTTCTGATAATGACGTGACATTGTACGGGTAGTCTGCGAGAACTCGTGCAAGTTCCAGAAAATTTTGCCGGCGTTGATTTAAATTGTTGTAGACCCACGCAGAAACCTATTTAAAGAGGATCGGTGGATAAGAGCCCACGGCGGCGTCTGTCAAGCCTGCAATGGTCCCTTGCATAACCTGGATTACTCTTAAAACACCCTAGTTTGCAAGAAACGGGTTGTACCACTAATTCGATAAGAGGGATATCTGGGCCAGTTGCTCGCAAATCATTTCAAACAGCCGAAAATGACGGGACGAGTTAGAAGAAACACTTGATAGCCATCCTCCTTTGTGTTCTTAACATGGTCTCGTGTTTCCGGGATGTTCGGAATGATTTTCGACGTTTCTGTTAGGAAGCGTTGCCAAGTCGAATGTCAACACAGGGCGTATGTTTGTGGACAAACCTGGGCAATACATTCGATTTAAAAAGATAATTTCGCAATTGATCACATCCCTGGCACCAACCATGCGAATGAGATTTACGCAAAGACAAGGAGGATGAGATCTTGACGTCTATGCTCGATCAAAAATCGATCGATTCCCTTAAAACTCACCTGTCAATGCACCATTGCAGGTCCAGGCAATTAAACGACGCGCGTAAGGCATTAAATTACCATATAGAGAAAACTTGTACGGAAATACGGAAATTATTTTCAACAGAAGAATCAGGCATTTACTCAGCCGCTAAGCTGAGAGCCAGGCGTAATGACAAAGTTTGCACATTTTATTTGGAACCTACCTACAGGGAGTTCATCATATTTTATATTAGAAGTTAGCATATTAGAAACGGGCACGGCAATACCCTAGAGGCAACGCCCCTCATCCCCAGTTTCTCTTTCTAGAACAGGTTTTCCTCGTCTGCGCTACCTTCAGAGAAGCATATCGAGCACAATCATCGCTGTACAAGCCGCTTGCGCTGCTTTTATATGCCATAGATGCAGCTTAGACGATACTCGCGTGTACATGTACCACGATTTATTCGTTGTACATATACTCTTGTGACCTCTGCTAGCTGGGTTGAGTGGGCACGGTAGCACTGCAGAAGCCATGCCACCTACTTTCCGCCTCATATCGGTCTAATAGGCTAGTTACTACTCATACTACTGTACAAAAACTCACAATTTATTTCTTCTTTCGCAGCCGTTGCCGTGCGTGCCGTTCTTCGGATATGTTTCCTTGTGCCTTGTTGCTCGGAGATGTGGAGCTCAACGCAGGCCACAAAACGGTAGTCCTCGTAGAGGAAATTTCTCAATGTAAGAAGGCTTATGAAGCTGATTTGAGCGCCGTCAAAAAAGCTGTTTATACTGGAGGACGACCCTCAATCAAAGATCAGGCTAACAAAAGGTGCTAGCTAACAAAAACCGTCATGAACATAGACCTGACACTACCAAGACGAGAACGATGCACAAGTAGCTTAGATGTGAGGAATCAAAGAAATAATGTGTTCGCCTATAGAAGGGAACGAACCACATCAATTGCCGAACAAGCTATCGCAGAGGAACTATTCGGGGAAAAAAAACATCGTGTCGAATTGAAATCGCTCGAACCGGCTCCACAGAATAGGAAAAAAAGCCACTTTGCCGCCAGCAGTGACAGCGAAGTTTTACGGCCCTTGAGAGAAATAAAAAAGCCAGAAACCTGAAAGGCAGCCCTATATCGGTTTGGGAAACATTTGCAAAGAAACACTAGGCGAGCCTGAGCTACTACGAGATTCGGAAAAAATAGGAAAGAGGCGGCGCCAGCGCTCGCACTCAAGCGATGATGAGTGTGTCGTTAACGCATATGTCTATTCCTAGGACTACGGTAAAAATCGGTGTGACACTGAAATAAACACGCCCCGATGCCAACTATTACGGAAGCTGTTTACAGTTCGATACTTACAGACTTACTAATTTTACCTAAGTACTCAGTACCCTCTAAACAGAATCCGTGATTGAGAATATATTTCAGCAGTGCATAACCCACGCATAAAGTAACAGAGGCGTGGAAAATAAAGGATAGCAAAAGTTTGCAGCATGGCTAGAAAGTTTTAGGAAAGACTAAGATTTTATAGGCTGTAGCGTGGCCATCATACTATCGAATATTTTGAAACGATGTTTGTGCAAGTAATCCGTCACCATAAAAGCACATGCTTTCAATTTAAAGTATCCAAACATTCCACATCATTGGAGTCATTTACGGCCCTCCAAACACCCCTAATTTATATGTGGATAATTGGCAGCCTTACCCTAAATTTATCACTATCTGGAATCGCAAACCAATAATTGAGGGCAATTTTAATCTACCCAGAATCAATTTTACCACACTATCAGCCCAATAAAAGAGCCAGTAGACGGCGACCAGCCCTTGAACATATCATTCAGCCACAACCTAAAGGGGTAGTCAATGACAGCGCACTGGGAGCAGGATACCAGCATTCCATAGATGATTCGGGGATTTATCAACAGTTACAGCATGTTAGTTGAACCTTAGTGATCGTATCAAAAATGTTTTTCTAAAAACAAACGTTCGGGGTGGCTGGTCCTGCGATAATGTGAGCTGCACATACGCGTGCATTTCAATAAGGCCGATGATAGAAACATATTTTATAACTTGTCATTTCCGCTGAGGCGTCCTCTGATGAAAATGAGGTCTAGACGATGTACATAATATCTAAAGAAATTGTTTTCGGCACCGGTAAGAAGGTTGCCTTGACAGCAACAGACTGGGCGAAATTTGTTCATCTGTGGATAGAAAGCTCAATGGCGTGTCGTGTGGCACCGGAAACAGTTGTGAGGTGAAGTTTCCTCAAGTTTTGAGGTTTCCTTTTGTACCGGGCAAAGCGTGTGTTGTCTACCTTATACCATTTTCATGTGGTCAAGTGTATGTACGACAGACAAGTGGGTGTCTATGTAAGGTTGTTTGAACATAAACTTTCTTTAGGAGGAAACAGCTACTCGCACGTGGCTCAGCACTGTTCAGAGTGCAAATGCAAGCCTGCGTTCAGGGAAACAGTGGTACTGTCTATGCACAGGGACGAGTTGACACACAAATTTATCGAGGCATATCACATAATAAAAGGGAGTGCGGTGCATTCGTGTTCCTTAGATTCATTTACATGAACGTAAGTTCGAATTTTTGAATCACTCCCTTTTTTAGCAAGGGTAAAACGCGCTTTTATCCACAGAGTTTGTTTGCGCCTGTCACCTTCGGAAATAAGACCATGGAATACGATTACGGATTGCCATGGATTGTGTTGTCACATGGGTTCCAGGTGAAGTATTTAAATGTGTGTTTGTTCTAATAGAAAATCAGCTTCTAGCTGCTGTTATTTGTCATGTCCTTTCCTAGTGTCCGTGTATGTGCCCTACCATTAAGAAGTTCCAAATGCAATAGCCACTAGTCCAGTTGTCCCTTCTTCTAAGTGCTGCAACATACGCTGGGTTCAGCCTAAGAGGGCACTGTTTTTTTTTAGCTTGTGTTCGGTGATATGTCACTCACTTTAGGAAAGTACAGATCAGCGTCTCAAAAAATACTAGGAAGAAAACTTCCCATTTTTGTTTGGGCCATTTTTATTTACTCCCCACCTTTCCTGCATAAAATATTTTGCCCCAAACAGAGCCACCTTCAAAAGGCATACTTTTAGAGCAGCCTATTACGACTACCACAAAAAAGCAAACCACTGAATGGCCCATATTGCGTGCTCTTGTTGCTGCTGGTGTGGAAAGCCCTTCGTTATTCTTGAACAGGCGTCTGGCGTGCAGACGGGAAACCACCATTATTGCTTTTTGTTTGTAGTTTACGTGTCTTCCTGGAGATGGAGTTTCTGTCACAGTTTCTGATGGAGTTTCTGTCAACCGTTTGGCTGTGCCGGCTTTAGAAGTGAAGCATAAAACAAAAAAAATGGAAGAGAAAAAAATAAAATATGGAAGTTGGGTTTAAAATAAAAGGAAGTTGGGGATAGAAGCCTGCTCAAACTCGGCGCACCGTGACGGTGGGACGGACGTTCCACTCTCAGGCCCCCTATCTGTCTACTACACCACCTCTAATATTTCACACTGAGCATGTGCGTGCCCTTTCCTTGCATTTTTAATTCAGTATGGCAGTATGCCCTGTTATTAAAAAATGGTGGCATGGCTTTCACTCCTCAATAGTGTACTTCACCTCGTTCGTATTTCGCGGTGGGGGATATTTTTTGTTTTCTACCTTAAAGCTGTATGCACGCAGCTGAAACATGAGCATTTTTCGTGTGATTTGATGCTTCCGTCGATGCTTTTGAAGGGCCTGTTTACCGGAAAAAATGCGGATATTGTGTTTTCATGTGAATAGGCAAAATTTATAAGAACAACATTTTCTAGAAGACACCCCAATGGCTCTTTCACTGTTGCTATAGTGGCATTTCACTTTAAATGGGATATTTGCATTGAAACTTCTACGAGCGGACTGTTGGTTGTCTTTAGTGCCTTTATTTTGTTTTTCCTTTCGTACATACTGTAATCCTATAAGGACAAAGAGAGAGGACAGAAGGGAAAGGCACATCACTGACATGGTAGCGATAAATACATATCAATTACCATGTTTTGCTCACACACAAAAATATATGTACCCAAATACCGGCGAAAGCAGTGTTTAAAAAACAGGCACACAATGAAAAACCAATGTTACTCTGAAAGTTACGAAATACCACACAAAAGTTTCACATACAGAGAACCAACAATAGAAATAACGTGGATCAAGCAAATACCAAAAAGTACAAACAGAAAAAAATCCTGAATCGCTCAAAAACTACAGGGAAAATAGAAGAACACAAACAAAAAGTGGGCAAACCCTGACACAAACATGCTTATAATTAAAAGGCTGCAAACCCCTTTGCTGAGAAATGGGCTTCAGTTCGAGTGGGACATAGTGAACTGGGTAATACATTCCACTCCGCAATTGTCCGTTGAAAGAGCATTTCAATTGGTTTGAGTGGGCTGTGTAAGAAAGAAAATGGTGTGAATGCCGATGTTTGGACGCTCGAGGCAAGAACGGCTTAACATAAGCATTTGCGTTGAGCTTTAGGTGCGCTTGAAAGAAAAATAAAAAATTTAAGTGAGCTACTTGTCGACGTTCCGCTAATGTTGAAAATTTATATTGCGCCATTCCTTGACAAGGGGACTCAGTAAACTTGTACTTACACAAAATGAAACGCACTTCTTGTGTTTGCCCCGTCGCTAGCTTTTGCTCGTAATTCTTAAAAAAGGGGTCCCAAACAATGTTAGCGTATTCAAAGTTGGGTAATGCCTAAGTTTTATACTCGTAAATGTGTTTGTTCTCTCGGGGCAACTCAAGTTTGTCCGTCATGAACCCAAGCTTGAGCGTGGCAGCTGCGGATACGTCTTCAATGTACTTAGACCATGATATTTTATTTGTAATTATCACCCCTAAACGTTTGTATTCAGGTTACTCTTTAATAGGTACCCGTGATGCGATATGAAAATATGAATGGCCTTTTTTGTGTCTGATTATAAGCACGATAATTTTGTCCCAGTCTGATATCATAAACCGCAACGCGCACCAGTGGGCAATACGCTTCAGGCTGTAATTTAAAGTTATTTGATATTCAGGGCATGTAAAATTTCTGACAGCGATGCATTCTGCACATAATGGTACATGCACGTCAAATGAGACAGCTGAAGTTATATCATTTACGTATATTAAAAACAGAGCGGGGTCCTAGATTCTCCTCTGCGCATCAGCTGATCACATTGTTAGTGCAGCAGATGAGTAGCCGGAAATTTACAAATATAGAGCCTTGTTCAAAAGGTAAGATTTACTCCTACTAACACGACAATCTGAAATGCTAAGCTTGATTAGTTTGATTAAATTGTACCAGAAAGACGCCATTGAAGGCGTTATCGAAGTCGAGAAACTGGGGGTCGATCTGACTGGCCGAATTCAGGGCAGAGGCAATTTCATGAACAAGAGCTATCAGCTGCGTATGCGTCGATAGCCTTCTCCAAAAACTGTGATGTATTTCTGAAAGTGAGGTATTCCATTCGAGAAAACCCACTCTAAAATGAGCAACAATGGGTTCCAATATTTCACAGCCTGTGGACGTTAATGAGATTGGGTGGTAGTTTTGCTGTAGTAAGTGGTCTCCTTTCTTATGTGCTGCCAATATTCAAGCCACTAGCCAATCCTAAGGCAAAAGTGAAGGCGCCAATGCCAAATAAAAAATTCCAGTAAAGATTTGAATTATTAGTGAGTTTTGGCTGACCGTTTTTCATGGTCCGCTCCGTTCTGATAGCAAGCGGGAGCGGCATTGCGCTTGCGTGGCGCACTTGGCCGGAAATTGCATAGGCTCTAGTTGCACTGAGCGGGATGCCGGTACCGGAGCGGACCTTCAAAAATGGTCAGTTACAACTATCTATTGATTCAGCGCAATGGAACAAGAACGCGTTAGGTAGCCATGTGGACCAGTAAATGACTTTTCTCTTACATAAGGGGGCAATGATAACATGCCGTTACGGCAATGAAATCTACACGGCGCACGATGCAAGAAATAATGGATAACTATCGTCGCGTGGTGCGGGAAATACAGAATGGAAGTAGTTGTTTGCTTTACTGGGCACTGTACGGGTGTCAGTGATAAGAGCCCCATTTTCTTGCTTTTGTTCAAGCTCATAGTTCTTGGAGACAAGTTAGCGGCAAAACTTTTCCGGCCTTTCTTTCATGAAGCTCGGCATCGTTATTGTAATGTATTTGTTTGTATGAGTTGCTAGTGCAGCCGAGAACTCACCCTCCAGCTTCTGAATGAGCTGTACACTTGCGACCTGTTTCTTTCTTGGACATTTTAGTTTTCTTTTTAAGTGTATGATGTTTTGATTAAAACTAAGGAATTTGCGATGCGAGTTGACGCGCCGTAATGAAACGTGCTTGTGAGTACAGTCCTTTACAGTTTTCTTGGGTATTTTCTAAAGTTTTTGAGTAAATCACAAGCGCAGGCTTATTAGGCATAGATGTGTATGAAAGAAGATCGTATGAAAGAAGTATGCTATTAGTAGGCAGATACTGCCGGCACCAGACACATTTCATATTATGGCAATGTGCTGCTTAAGAAAACCATGTTTGAAATTGAACCACGGTCACCATATTTATGCGTGATATTGCGTACTATTTACTTCAACTCACACCCTATCATTATATCGAGCAGTGGCCAATCAAGCAAATCCACAAACGTTTTGCGTGACCACACCATTTCTGGTAGAATAAAGTGAGCCGCCATGATTTTTTAATGAACCAGCGAAGAGATGCATCTGTAGAAAGAAGGCTGCTACTGGTGAGTAGATGAAGGTGGTCAATACGCTGCGCGCACTGTAAGAATATTGCGCCAGCAGTTCACTTACAGGAATAACCTTTCGTGGTCCGTTAGTTGGAGCAAAATTGCATTAAAAAAAAACGCGCTCTTGAATAATATCGCCACTTCACCCCCGTGGGCCCCACGATCACATGCGAAATATCCGGTGTCATGTACTGGTTAGTCTATCATTAGTAATCCCCTCGTGTATTCATGTTTCAGTAATGATTGCCACACGCGCGTCGTATCTAAAAATGCAGATCTTCCAGATTATAAATTTTATTCACAACACCGCGAAAATTTACGTTCAGGGCACGCAGCTGCCTCAGGGCGCTGTGTTGCACCGGTCAATTTGTTGTTCGTCACGTGGGAACATCGAAGATTACCCGACACAGCCATTCTTGGAATCAACCCGGATATAGAGGGTACCGTCAAATTTCAGCTTATCAATAAGGTACGCTTCCTCGCCGTTACATTTCTCCTCCCTCGCCATTTCGCACAGTGAACTTGCGCAGAGTAGCTTCAATAAAAACTTTGTACAAATATGCCTTGCTCCCCGCAAATCTTTTGCACTACAGAAAATTCTCCCCTTCTCGAGAAAATCTCGAAAGTAAACCATAACTGGTCTTTTAGGGGCACCAGTTATTCTAATATAATTATTCTAGCAACCCAATGGCATTTAAGTTTAAGCTTCTTTTCAAATATGCCATCTACAACCTTTTAAAGCAAAGCTTTAGTGCTCTCACCGATGGCGTCTGTAATGCGGAACGCCATGCAGAAAAACCAACTTCCTCTGACAATATAGATTGATCATAGTCGGTTAGGTAAAAAAAAAACCTCCAGTGCCTGGAATTGAACCTGGCTCCTTCGTGTTATGACACCGGCGTCTATCAGATAGCTCCAATCCGACGTGGTAGAAAGCCAGTCGTAACACAGACGACAACAAAGGAAACCGTCACGAGAAAGGTTCGCATTCAACCATCGTAGTCGATAGACGGAGGGGCGCGGACTTTTTTGTTGAGCTTTCATCATTTTCGCCCTCGTATTCTTCGAGCCCAAGAACGACATCGATGGAACGGTGGTTTCAGTCTTCGAGGCCGACAAAATTCCCAGACCGTTGCAAAATTATCCGTTTCATGTTTGATACCTTAGTCGGCAATGTCTCAATTGGTCAATATTTATCCTGAATCTTCAGGAGAATTGTGTCAAGGTCATTCCATCGAGTACCTAGATTTGCAACAGTGGTGTGAGTCGTTGCTAGTCTTTCTGGGTTATCAGAAAGCACGTTCAATATGTGTCCCTGGCCGTCCTGAATTTTCTCGATTATTTTCTCAATGGTAAAACCGGGCTTCTTTTCCACGTGACCACACAGCAGAAGAAAACACATGCGTAAAAACGTCTCAGCATACAAAACGAAAGATCGTGGGCAGGGCCAAAGGAATAGCATTGGATCATCGCTGCGAAGTGTCTACACGTTTTCACTAACATCCATAGTGAACTAGCATTTCTGTATAAGCGACAGTGTTCGTGCTGCCTCGCAAAGGCCACAGGGGAATTGCAGCCGCCGGCGTACATTTATATGTTACGTCATAGAACGTCACAGTTGGAGGATGATCCGAATGCAGAACAGTCAAGGTGCTGAGCTGTGGCTCCAGAGATAGCAGCAATGGTGGATAGCAGATGTCTTCGATGTGGCAATCCGATTTACACGTTGAACCTGCACCCTCATCTCGTTGAATTACGCCGGTGTATTGGTCCCCTCCATGTGATGGTTCGTCGCCGATACTTGCAGCGAAACGGCAGACGTGTGTGGTGAACGAATATGAGGTGCAGAGCACTTTAGGGGCTCGCCATGTCTTTCTAGCTCGCTCACCGAACCCAAGTAAAGCCACACGGCGTCCCGTCGTAGCGGCTGTCGTCCCGGCGTAACTCACAGACTTCGAAAGCCAAGCGGTTTATATAATCTTAAGCGTTCGGAACTTGGGAACCGCTGGTGATTCTCATACATCTCCCCGTTGTTTAGAGCAAAGACTACTGTAGGCATGTTTGAGGCAAGCTATACGTAATTAACCGGCAGAGACCGCATTCATTTAGTTAGCAACCTCGTTGGGTTGGCTTTTTTGACAGTAAGCGAAATAAAGTGGCAGTGCAACGCAGGTAGGTGCCGAAGGTGCGCGAGAACTGCGAAGGCTGCAACTTTGAATTGCATTAGGTGCTCGCAGTGGTCAGATAACGGCGCTACAGCCTATTATGATGAATCCCTGCTCTGCACTTTCGCATTGAGTGGAACGGCTTTAATTTTTTTTTCTGCATGAGCGATATCGTTCCTCCTGCCTCGCCGTACCCACTAAAGGCATGTCATTTCGCAGCGTTTCCATCTCAAAACCAACCTTCCTTTTACTGCGAAACAGTATGTGTATGAACCTCCCATTTTTCATTTCGCTGAAGCCTATTTACTCGGCGCCGCTGCGGCGGTCCTGCTCGATACCGTGGACACCACTTTCTCAGCTGTTATTCCCCTCGCCACTAGCGATGCCTCTTTCCCAAAATGAACAATCGGCTAATTACGGTCGTGGCGCCATTTTCCGGCGTTACCAGAGCAACTTCCCCGCTTTGAACGCCGACATGAGCCAATAATTTTTTTCTGTGTAAAAAGCTCTCAATGCAACATTTTCGCCCGTGTATTTAATGCCTAAGGATGCCCCCATCCCCGGCTGCCGGTTTATGCGTGCACTGGTTGGGGTTAGAAGCCGGGGGCATGCATGCACAGCAGTCTTCATGCCGCTACCGATGACATGAGCCTTGTGCTGGCGAGAAATTTAAATTTGGAAGTCTCGCAGCTCAATGCGTCCTGTCAGCTTTCCTCAATTTTTGAGCAGTTTGGGTTGATGTGTTACACAGACAGTGAGGTGCCTACGATGCGGGACGGAAATGGACATGCTTGTCCACAAGAATAAATCTTGAGTTTTCCAGGTTTAAACTCCCTAGGCATTGACGGGTGTCGTCCACTCGGGGGAAGAACAGCGGGAATACAAGGAGCATGGCGGAACACAACCTCGAATGGATGCAAAAACAGCAAAAAGCCGCTACAGCTGGCGTTTGCACCAGAAGTTCTAGCCCGCAGAGTAGCTGGGAATTTCTCCCAGATAAACAGCAACATCGACGTAAGGCAATATTTCTTGTTTAGCGTGAGGGGCTTTCACAGCAGTGCCTTTCACTTCTAAGCACCCGCACAAAACTGGTTACCGGTTTACCAGGTACGAGTTGGGAAGGGAGCGATAGGGTTGGGGTCAGGAGGGGCGCCCTTACGCGGATATATGTTCCATGCCCTCACTGATTACATGTCAAGTGGGCTGGCGGGAGCTTTAAACGTTATGTCCAGCGCCCCAATGCCAACATTTAGGTGTCCTCAGTGATCGAGTGATTGGGTTGGTGTGTTGCGCATAAAATAAGATGCCTACGACGCGGCAGGGAAACACACAGCTCCATTTTTGACCACTCGAATAAATCTGGAGTCTTTCAAAGTTTTATTCAGCTAAGCGCTAATTACTAGATCGCAAATAACAAAGAAACGTGCTTTGTGTGGCGCATTGTGTGTACTGCACCCAGCTTCGCAGGTCATCCTTCTGTACAGAGTGTAAGAGCAAAAATGTTTTTAACTTTCAAATTGTTGGAAATTCTGCGCTGTCTCGTAATGCATGGCGTTTGGCGTGTTTGTGCGAATAGGTTTAGGTTTAGTCGCTATTAGTGGAACCACAAAAATTCTCGTTTTCATTCTTTTTGCGTTTGTAGGCTTAGTGGCGTCAGCACTACTTCCGGCTGGAAAAAAAAGTACGCCCATCTATCCGCGAGGGAGCCCCGATATGATACGACGCATCGGGGGGTTCAATTGGCGTTTCCATTGAGTTGATTCTCTAAATCGGGTGAAACGTGTTGTGAACGCGTATGATGCATTCCATCACATGCGGGTGTTCTCATACGCGATAATGAGAGCGAGCGCTGACTGAACCGCCGCAGCGCGCTACCCGCTTTATATTCACAGCGCCTGAAGGAGAGGAGACAGCGGAGAAGACTCGCGCATGCGCGCATTTGCGCGCCGGAGCAGACGCGAGCGGAGCGAAGCGCGCGCGCGCAGCTGTTGTTGCTTATGATAATGAGATGGAGGGGGAGTGTTGCGCCAGCTGTCGGAGAGAAGAACGGGGGAGAGTTGCACATGCGCAGGTGGTGTGCGGACGCCGACGACGCAGGAGGGACATACCCCAGAGCAAGAGATGCGTCGCATCTAAAAAAAAGTCTGTGCGCGAGGCGCAAGCGACCCATGTTGTCTTTAATTACAAGGATCCATGTAATGCTTTATGAAATATTTAGAATAACCACGCAGGTCAGCATTTAGAAACTTCTAGTACACATGTTCACTTTGCTCGGAATGACAATGAGAAATCTTAGAAACGTGGTATACGGCAAAAAAAAAAAAACTTGGCCGGTTCGCCACTATTGCATGTAGAAACATATGAGCACAAAGACCATTACTGCGTTCTCTGTCGGTGTATTTGCAGGTTTATAGTAGTTCAAGGAAAGCTTTGGCTGATGTACAATAACAAGGGTCATACGTCTTCACCCTGAGGATGCGTTGCTACTCACCGAAGGTATTCCCGGTGTGATCACCGAAAGGAGAACTGCATCTTATCCTAAACGCAAAGGGCCTCCGGACTATGGCAGCGTAATATTGGCTGGTGGTGTCATTTCGAGGAATGCATAAACAGAGGCAACAATAAGTTATAGTAAAATAAAGTGGCGGTTTTGTTTCGGTACTGTACGCCATGCACCGCGTGTGGGAAAAGTTCATGAAGTAGGAAAATGGACAAAAGGTAGTTTTCCTGCGTCGCAGAAACACAACGCTGTGCTCGTATTTCCCTCCCCTTGCTCTAAATAAAACATTAAATAGTCGTTTGCAATATTTCTCGTGAATTTCTTATTTATTCATGCGTGTAAATACGACACAAAACAAATAATCGTCATTGGTTAGGATATCGAACCTCAGTTCACATGACGTCACACTGTTCATAACATTATTTTACTATTTTAAGTAAGTAAGACTTAACATCTTCCATGTTAGTATTTCTCGCATGAAAGGGATGATCAAAAACAGTGAGAATAAATATAATGAACAAAGTACAACCTTTAGCGGATATTTTCCGCTTTAGCAATTTCAAAGCGCACTACGGCTTGTATGGTTTAAAGGTCCGGTACCACAGTTTAACCGATACAAGCGAGGTTACATCTGTATTTGCTGCCCCATTCGCCGCACTGAGGGGCATGTGCCGTACTTCTGAAGCAAAACTGGAAGCAGCTTTAGAACCACAGTGCGACATGCGTTACCGTACCAAACATCAAATCTTGTGGTTGATAATTTTAAAATAACGTATTTTTAGTGAATATTGCAGTGGAATTTGAACTTCTTGCATTTTGTAAAAAAAACAGCAGTGGAAAGGTAGGAAAAGTGTTATTTCAAACATTATATCATAAAAAACTCCGTGCAAAAACTCTGAAATTACAATTTCTACACGCAGAATGCTTAGCGTTTCCTATAGTGACCGTAAATATGGTCTTTAAAAAAAGAAGACATGGGAATGGGCAGGGCATGTAATGCGTAGGTAACATAACTGTTGGCATTAGGGTAACATAGCGGGTCCCTAGAGGAGGCAAGCTTGGCAGGGGTGGTAGAAAGTTATATGGGCAGATGAGATCAAGATGTTTGCGGGGATTAATTGGTCGCAGTTACCTTAGGACCGGGATAATTGGAGATCTATGGGGAGGTCTTTGCCCTACAGTGTGCGTAGATAGGCTAATTATGACGATAATTCAAATATTCCCTGTTCATTGCCGATGCATTAGTATACGTTTTTGCTGTCAGAAGTCATCTAACGAAATTCTTGGAACCAATCGGCCTGTTTACGTGCCTTGAGAGTGAAAGAATTTTGGGAGAAGTCAATTGCTAATCTGCCCAAAGCTTCTGACAGCAGCTGTCATCATCAATCGCAAAAACCCCTCGGTGAATGTGTGAAAATTGTGGCTAAATAGGATGACGTCGCAGTGAAATAAAGATAGGTAACTCCGTTGTGAGCTTCTTCTGACAGCTCACATTCATATTTAACAAACGGCCCTGAATGAATGTATGACAACGGTGTCATGCCTAAATTCAACCTTAAGGCTAGGTAACCATAACGGTTAACCTGACGACAGTCAAAGCAGCTTGAAAATATGTGTACAGCAAACTACGGGTACCAGTTTGCGATCTTCGCAATCAAAACATAGATATAGGCCTAACAATAGCCGCATACCGAATAGGTAAATCAAGTTGCCGATTTGTTTTGTGGCACATTCTGTGGGCACCTTTCTCCGCTTTCCTTCTTTCTACATCAGTCTTTACTGGTCTTACGGCAACTTGGAACTTCGTGGTAATAAGCTACGATTCGGTTTTATGGTAGCTTCATACAAGTAGTACGACACAGACGCCATGCACTAGTAAATATCGCCAGAGGAAGCCGCGACACTTTCCCATTCAAAGCTAGTCAGCCGACCTAACTATACGTCGAAGCCGTGAAGCGTAGGTGTAACGTGCGGTTTCAAACGATAGGCTGTGACTGCGCATGCCAGGTATCGACTTCCGTTTCCAATATGTTTAGTTTTATTTCAGTGAAGCAGAAGTGCGATTTGCGGGAAGTTTCTGCTCACAATTCGTTTTTTCGTATTCTGGAAAAAATTATGCTTTCTCATTCAGCTGTGATGGCCTGATTAAAAATCCTCGTGCGAAGTGTTGCGTAAGGGGTTGTGCAATTTCTAGTGCTGTAATACGGCTCCACCCATACTCTAGTGAATGTGAGGAGCGCATTTCCCCTCAATAAAAGGGCGTGCCTTTGAAAATCTGCCTCCGGCAAGGTTTAAGGTAACGTATACCCGATTAGGCCTAATTTGCGAAGGGAGAATTTTATATCCGAATGAAATTAGACTTGTGACATACGCGTTACAAATATTGGATTACTTTTGATCACGAACACTTTACTGTAACAGTGTTATGTTTCATTTAGTTCCTTCAATGCGTAACGGTAGTTTATATTATATCAATTAAGTTTAGGCAGTAAGTGAATACCAAATTACCATTACAATAGTTCTCGCTTTTTTTTCGGCGGTTAAGTGAGCAAAAGGTACATAGCTCCGGCAAAAAAAGTCAATGTCTTTTGTTTCTTTCTTGAATCCAGCGAGCGTGGTACAGCGATGATCAGTACGCGACTTTAGTCACCTGTGACGAACGTTTGAGCTGCATGCGTGCAGGTACCGATTTTCATGACTTAGTTTACCGGCGGACTCGCTATTTTCTTCATGATACTTACATCGCTACTGTAGTAAAACGGTTGTAGGATAAGTAACCCGGGATGTAATCTAATAATTTATAGTTATTGTTAAAGTAATCGGTAACTTTTTTTAGTAACGTGGATTAGTCTGCCGTAAATGCAGCAGTACGGCTACAAACGAAAGCAGTGCACCTTTCTCAGGAACTTCGTCGTTGAAGAAATAGTACCTAGCTCAGGAATGTACTCTTCCCCAGGGGGTTTCCCGAAACTGGTCATTTACACTGGTCCTCTAAAATTGGTTTCCCACTTTAGGGCTAAAACAAAGTTTTTCCGCTATGTTTGTCACCACTGTATATATACATACAACGAATTATCTCCGGGTGGCACAAAATAAGGCCGATATAGCAGCGCAAACAATCAAGGAGAGATAATTTCATTTCGGCCTCATTGTGTTTCTACGACCGCACACCTGTGCAGCCTACATGACGAGACCGGCCCAGTGATGCGCTTGGGCTCTTCGATGAAGAGTGCCAGGCACGCAGCTGACTATCAAGGGCGCTATGCTCTATCGACTATAGGCTTATATTTAGACTGTAAGGAGCTTCCTCGCACAACCCAGAAACTATTCGTGCGGTGCCTTAGTCTCATTTTCAAAGATCCTAATTGTGTTGATCTCAAGTGCATGCTCCGAACGTAGACTGGCGTTTCCAGTCGTAAATCGTGCTTGCTGAAGCCAGGATGTGGCACAAATAACTCCTGATACAACTGCCCGTCCCCGCCCATCCGAATAGAATACTCGGAATTAAGAATGTTGCGAATGAAGGCAACGCCGTTAAAATATTAGTGAAAGCCGTGCCTTGCTAAGTAACTCGGGGGACGAATTGCAAAGCATGCTTTCCGCACTGGGCGAACAGAGAAAAACCGTGGGCCTGAAAATTAATATGCAGAAAACTAAAGTAATGATCAATAACCTCGGGACAGCACAGCAGTTTGAGATAGGTGGCGAGGCAGTGGAAGTGGTAAGCGAATATATCTACTTAGGCCAAGTTGTGACCCCAGATCCCAACCATGAGGCAGAGATAATTAGAAGGATCAGAATAGGGTGGGGTGCATATGGCAGACATTCTCAGATAATGAATAGCAGCCTACCATTGTTGCTGAAGAAGAAAGTGTATGACAGCTGCATCTTACCGGTACTCACCTACGGGGCAGAAACTTGGAGGCTCACTAAGGGGGTTCAACTTAAATTGTGAACGACTCAGCGGGCAATGGAGCGGAAAATGGTAGGTGTAACATTAAGGGACAAGAAGAGAGCGGAGTGGGTCAGAGAGCAAACAGGTGTTAAAGACATAATAGCAGAAATTAAGAAGAAGAAATGGACGTGGGCAGGGCATGTAATGCGAAGGCAAGATAACCGCTGGTCATTAAGGGTAACAGAGTGGATCCCTAGAGAAGGCAAGCGTTGCAGGGGGCGGCAGAAAGTTAGATGGGCAGATGAGATCAAGAAGTTTGCGGGGATAAATTGGTCACAGTTGGCACAGGACCGTGGTAATTGGAGAATAGTGGGAGAGGCCTTTGTCCTGCAGTGGGCGTAGATAGGCTGGTGATGATGATGATGATGAAAGCCGTGCTATGAATTTTGATTCGTCGAGCCGCTGAAACAGCTGTAGAGCATCACAGGCAATGGTAAGGCTAAACCACTCAAGCCGTACGAGCATGCATACTGTGAACACTTTGACACCTTAACCCAGAGAACAGTTCTTGTGTTGTTTATCTTCATTGCTTACATAAATCACCTAACGAATAATACAGTACCAAATATCCGCCTGCTGACCAGCGCAACTTTTACTGCCTCATTTACGTTGCTGTCTATTACATCGTATCTTTCACAGTTACATTGTAAAATTTCGGGAATTTTTTGCCGAACTTTGTTGGTGGTTTGAGTTTCGCTGATACCGAATAAACTCTGTTCTCTTTTGTACTTCTTGGGAGTAGCCGACGGCGAGCGTGGATGACAAAGAAAACAAGATTAAAAACTGCATTTACCGGTTGTAGGACAGAAAGTATGTCAAAGTCATAATAATTAACCGGTTTGGAGTTGCGGCTGAAGTCGAGAGTTCGTACGTGCTTTTCCACGAAGGCAGACTTGCCGGATCTAAATCAACAGCGCAATCTTGCCGATGGACGTGTCTCTTGCAAATTCTTTAAATTGTAACACGTTTGGCCAACCGTTTATCGCGAAATTTAGGTTGCATGCTGAACCTGTAGTTTGAGGAAACTCCGCAAACTACAGGTATCCACTGTATCCACTGCATCCACTGCCCTGCGCTAAAGTGGCAACAGAGAGAAATGTACCTCGCTTCAGAAGCTTAACTTGTAGGGTCGCACCTGCAGCAGAGTTCACGGCAGTACCTCTGCGGCAGCAACGCGTTGCTTTTTGCAGGCGTGAGACGGACGTCCGCTGACCTGAGGGAAGTTGACCTGTCAACAGCACCTTTACTGTTGAACAGGCATTGCCGTAGGGCCCGATACGTGCCCAGCATTTCCAACTAAGTTGTGTTGCTGTCAGAGACCTCGCGAAGACGGCAACCAAAAAGGGGGAATGCAAGAAGCGCGGGCTTACTATTGGGCTTGCCTTGCTGCAGAAAATGCTTGCTTGCTCATTCATTCCTGTTGCCCCGATGGCAACGCGCCTATGAAGAAAAGGGAGCTGGGACCGCCGCTCATGTCGGCAAGAAAAAGGGCGCAGCATCCAGCTGTCACATCTCGTAAAACCTCATAACGTCTACAAAAGGCAACTTTGTCCTATAAAAGAACGGATTGGTGTCACTCGCATAACTTCTCAACTGACCGCATCTTTTTCTGTTTTGTTTTATCGTGTTTTGTTTGTTTACTTCAAGGGAATTCACTCTTTTTATTTTTTTGGAGTGTCTTATATTGCTGCACTGTTTCTGCCAATGTTTTAGTTCTTCTTCTTCTTCTTCTTCTTCTTCTTCTTCTTCTTCTTCTTCTTCTTCTTCTTCTTCTTCTTCTTCTTCTTCGTCTTCGTCTTCTACTTCTTCTTTTTCTTCTTTCCCTTCTTCTTCTTGTTCTTCTTGTTCTTCTTCTTCTTCTTCTTCTTCTTTTCCTTCTTCTTATTCTTGTTCTTCTTGTTCTTCTTCTCCTTCTTATTCTTGTTCTTCTTCTTCTTCTTCTTCTTCTTCTTCCTCTTCTTCTTCTTCTTCTTCTTCTTCTTCTTATTCTTCCTCTTCTTCTTCTTCCTCTTCTTCTTCTTTTTCTTCTTCTTCTTCTTCTTCTTCTTCTTCTTCTTCTTCTACCTCTCCCCCTGCTCTGAGTATTTGGGTGCACAAATGCTATATGATTTAGACTTCCTAGGAACAGAATTTCCACACAGTCAAACCTAAGTCTTAAGACTCACCTACCCATAGGAAATTTGAATCACGCTGCTGAAACTGGGACTATTGGTATGAGCAATACTTATTCCTCATAAAGGATAACGCGCGTGCAACCTGAAACCGATTCCAACCATCGCGCCGCACTTATAGTTTATTGCCGTATTTACTACAGCGCAGGTACGCCGCAAATCAAGTCTAATGCCAATTTGCCTGCCTTTCAGGCAAACCATACGGTTGCGAGGCTTGGCCCGTTTTTTATATCAAACATTTGCAACAGTTCCACCTTTATCCCCGCTTATCTCTCCTCACGTTGCATTAAACACTTCAAGAGGTTTACCTAGAACGTGTATGCGCAAACATTCACCTGCACTAATTGTTTTGGGAACCTATCTTCGAGTGCATTATGCTACCTGCCAATGCGATTTGTCGAAAAAACACTGAAAAGTTTGAAGAAGCCATCGAATGATTGTTATTTCGCTTCAGCGGTTTAGTCTCATTTTGAGAATTCAAATGTTTTTGCATATATGGAAATTATTTATTAAAGAAAACCAATAATAAAATAAATAATAGTAAGCACTACTCAATTTCCAGAACCTTCTAGTTTGTCCTACAATATGAAGTGAGAAGCTGTAGGTATTCGAGATCCCAGTTTTTTTAAACTATTGTTACAAAAAAATTAAAATAGGCCGAGGGGTGCCTTTACCTTTACCTTTACATAGTTTACTTTTATCTGCATTCTTTCTGGCTACTGCCCCTTTGACGGGAAGAAAAGCGGCAGAAATCCTTGCCCTGGAACATTTTTGAAAGCATTACTTCTAGTGTGGCTGATGGACGCCAGCGTTAAATTCGCATTCCCAAGCTGCCTTTCCTGTCTACGTAGACGCTGCATCAGAGCAGCTCAAAACACGGGCGCCTCCCTATGTGTGTGGGTGTTTCGGTCTCGACTGCAGCAGGCGGGCTCTGTGAGGACTAGAGGCGAGCAAATTGCTTAGCGGAGTGCCAAATTCCCAAACCCAAGTGAGAACCGTGCGATGCGTGAAAGGGCAAATGCGAATTCTAACCCCCATCGGCCGGAATACCTAAGTTGAAGAGGCGTGAAATTAGGCACTTCGATCCGAGAACAAGGCATGCCAAAAACACTCTATGTTGTTGACGAGATGTCTTCTCCGCTCAAGAAGTCGATAAGGCGAAAGAAAAATAAGGTATTGCAAAGTAAAGTACAGTTTACGCCCGCATAAATTTTAAAGTAAAAACATGTGCATGCTCAAAAAGCATGAAGACAATCGGGAATCTATTTGCGCAGCCATGAAGGCCCAAAACATAGTTTAGTTTGGGGCGTGTTATGCAGTAAGAAGCGAAAAAAAAACGCACCAGCTACGGTGGCTCAATTTAGGAAGAAATTGGGCATTCAACGTACGGCTTTGTTAATGTTGGCACAGTTTGTAGTTTGTGTGTCTTTGTGTTTCCGGTTAACTGGGCCGGATGTGCGGCTCTTTGTTCATAATAGCCTAAGACGCCTGCACGGCTCGCTAATTATAGGTCTCGAAACGTCTCCTACAGCTCAGAGTCTCGCAAAATCACGGATTCTCCGAAAAGGCGCACCCTGCACAAGCGCAAAGTGAATGGCGAAGGACTTCACTAAAGAGCATGCATCTACAGGGTGTTATTTTTAATGTTTGTTATAACTGGAGATGCTAGTCTTGCAGTTGCTATTAGCAGACGTTCTGTAATCATAACTTCCCAGCTATTCTAGAGCCTATGGGCACGGAATCATCCTTCTATGAGCACACGCTACGGCCTAAATCAATAATAAACAAAGATCGTTTTGCTCGCCGTCGAAGCAGTGCCAACAAAAAGGAGCTCGAATCAATGTGGAAGTTTAAGGTCAGGGTAAGGTGGTTGGCGACGAGTTGTAAAGTTTTCACGAACATATGTAACAAGCCGCTCTATGAAACTACAAATGCTTAGAATTCTCGCAAAACGTTCGAAGTTTATTTGTTGAAGACTACTGCCTAAAAATGACTCGTGGCCTTTTTGACTACACAAAACCACAAGCACCACCGGCATGGAAACAGCAGTTAAGGGCATTTGGAATGTACTCGTAGTTATAAGCGAGGTCGAACCGTGAATAAAAATGGGGTTTAAGACGTGAGGTGTACTGAAACGAAGTTGACGCAATTTGGTCATTCGGTGCTCGTATTTTGTCAATTCTTACGCCCCACTTCTCCAATAAGGTAAGGCCTAATGAATATTGGATACAGAAAAGCAGGTCCCGATAACTGCAGAAGGTGTCATCTTTTCAAGTTTAACTAGAATATGCCTAATTGCAGCGCACTTAGATTACTAAAATAAGTACAGGGGAATTCTGGTTGTCAAAGGTCGATGATAATGGAGCTGCAACCACCCGAAGCTTGGTGGCCGAAACTTAAACCACTTCCGTTCCATCCCCACACACCCACCTATCAATCACCAACGGTGAGTTGCACATAGGTAGTGTAACCCCAACAACCTCCCGCAAGCTCTCTCAGTAAACATAAAACTTTCGACATCGCCGTTTCTTGGTTGCTGAGCAGCGTTGTCTGCATGGCAAAATCCTATTAGTGCCCAATTTAAGGGAAAATAATTAAACAAATGAGCAGCTTGTACATTATTTCCTTCTGCAGAATACTAACCTTAAACATTCACTGCATTAAATACAATGCCCTCAACATCACATGAAATGTAAAACATGCGACCCAGTTAGTGGTAGGAGGGTTTTTGGTTACTAGAGATCTCTAGCAGCTTGCGAGGTTATATTAAGCGCAGAACGCGCGTACATGGATTCGTCGCCCCCCCCCCCCCTCTATTTTTTTAGACATTCAGCCTCCTTCATCCTAGGAGGAATGTTGTTTCGCAATACCAAGGAAAACTTCTTCTGATGTTTTTGTGACTGATGCAAAGGCTACGCGACTGGTGGCCTGAAAACACAAAGGTCCCAACCGAGGGATGGGGATACATAGGCTACAGGCTTGCACTGTTACCACTCTGTAATTCGAATGACTCCGGATTCATCCACCTTTTCGAGGCCCCAAATAAAATATAAATTAAACGGGGACAAGACTTCGGAGAATTGAATGAGAATAAAATTAGGCGCGGTTTGCGTGAAATTGAATGGGAAGTGACTTTTGGACGATCCGTGTGTAACTTTAGCTGAGATCTGCAGCCACATTACGTCTTGAACTAGGATTACTACAACAAAACCGACTAATCGTTTCCTTTTATTTTATCGTCGGCTGATGTGAACGAGGGAAATAAAGCTGTGGCTCAAGTCAATACCCCAAAATACAAGCTTTAAACGGGTAAGATTCTCGTGCAACATTAAGGGAGCCCCGGCGGCTTCTGAGTATGACTACCGTCGTACTCCGTATCCGCTAAATCACCAGAACCTATTGCACTAGGCGCGGCCACTCTTTCCTTCTGTGCAGATCCCAAATTCCTCAGATTTCATCAGGAAGTGAATTGAAGGTGGGGGGAATATACTAATTTCTAACTAAGCGTCAAAATCGGGTGAAGCGTCTTGATACATGGAAGGTCATATGGTGCCGTAATGGTCTTGCCGGTACATGAGGAGCGAGAAAATCACTGCTCCAAAAGTGGGCACAAATCACTGTTGGTAAAAATAACGTGTCAAAGGAAGGCAATTGTTATGCCGAAAAGAGATGTCTATCATTTGGTATATTGATACACTGGCGACACTACGGAGTATGTTGTAGCCAATTGTTATGCCGAAAAGAGATGGCTATCATTTGGTATATTCAGTGCGAATGCACTTCTTAAGCGACCCTGAATCACGCGTCCACCGCCGTCCGTCCATCCGCACCACATACCCACTTAGGGCGATTGGCCAAGAAGAGTTCCTAATTTCTTTAGCACATACCCACTTAGGGCAATTGGCCAAGAAGAATTCTTTCGCATCACCCGTGCATTCCCACTTCCCCATCGACGACTGCTGCTTCGCCAGGAGCGGAAGTCGGGGCGAGTACTGCGGCGTCTACCTCGTCGGTCACTTCTACGCGAACCTCGTGTCGCACGCCGTGTCCACCTCGCCGGTCAGGGACGAGTCGCCGTACAGTGCCGTCTACACCGACGCGTACTCGGGCGACGGAATCGTGGTCGTCACCCTCTACCTCGCGCCAAACATCTCGCGCGACGACGTCGTCGAATACGTGGACACGGCGATGGAGAGTGTGGCCAGGAGCGTAAAGCCCTCGGACCCGGTCGTGGTTGTTGGGGGCTTTAACGTGGACGTGCGAAAGGGCGGCGAGTGGTTGATAGAATACATGCTCGCCAACAACTCCATGACGTGCCTACCGCTAGAGGCTCCCACCACCATCAACGGCAGCTACATCGACCTGGCCTTTGCGAGGAACTGTCTGATACGCGCGGTCTTGCAACAACTCTTGACCGTACATTTCAGTGACCACAAGGCGGTCATAATGACCGTCAACTACAACGACAACACCAACAAGTGCTGAATAAAGAATACTGTCGTTTCACTTTACTTGCGTGTGTGTGTGATCTCCTCGAACATACACTTTAATTCACCAAGATTTCCAGAGAACGACTAACGGGGTGTGTGAATCCCCACTTGATCACGCGGGGGTGGTAAATGCAACTAACGGGCGAATGCCAACACAGTTCAACATAACTCCCCCTCATAGCATCACCCGTGCATTCGCACTTCCCCATGCTCCCCTTCGGGGAAATGCGGGTGAATTTTTGATACACTGGCGACACTAGGGAGTATGTTGTTTTTCAAAATGGAGTTGATCTTTAAAGCGTCTTGAAGACAAAATACAAGATTGTTTTATTCGAAAGATTTTGTGTTCTATAGTGTCCGTAAGCAAACGATGCTTAATTCATAGCGAAGTTAATCAATGTATGTTGAAAGTTTGATTTTTGCGCCAGAATGTGCGTTTTAGCGACGTTTGCAAGACATAATAAGAACAGGTCTTTTAGCTAAACTTGGTTTGCAGCGGATACTTGTTTAATGTTAGTCCACCTAGATGGCGCCACCACACCGCGGCAAGTCATTTTATGCCTTTGGTTTGTTTTGTGTATGACCATGTTTATTCGTGGCCTATTTTTATTGTGGAGAAAATAATCGTTTCGTGAAACATAGTGCCCGCTCCACAAATATCGTCCCGTAAGCCACCTGCGCTTGTGTCAATCGGCTAGTGTCGTCGGATGAATCCCTAAAGCCACGCAGTGCTATTTATGTAAACCAAGCATAGTGTGCGCAGTACCAACAGCAGTACGCATCGTTACTCATATGTTTACGTCTGCTTTCATAACTTCCTCTGTTTGCCCCACCATTCCTACTAATATTAAAAAAAATGTGCCCTAAATATAAGCGCAAATAGATCGTTCAGAGCCTATAGGCTTTGCCTAATTTGGTTTTGCTTTTTCCGGCCTCGGCCAATTGCAGAGCTGCTTGGTATGACATCATAGGTTCTGCTGTTAGAAATGAGCTAGTGGGTCGCATGACCATTACCTTTTTTCCTAATTTTATAGCTTATTTGAGCGAAGTTTGCGTTAAAAGGGGTGTCAGCATGAGTCTAACGAGGCAATCTTTTGAACGAACTAAGTTTGCATTTTGTCTTCATGGCCCCTTTGAACGCCGCGTAATTGAACAATGATAGCAAACCGTAAGGGAATTTGTTAAATAAGTGTGAACAACTGCACGTAGAATGGTTTTGCGAGTATGGAAAAGCAAAAGATGATGGTAGTGATACGAAATACACGACAATCTCGCGAGACTACTACAGATTTTAGCATATTCGTATTCCATGTCGTATCCTTGTGAAGATACCTGATATTTTACACTGGCGGAATACAGGATCGGGGCGCTGTTGCAGGAAATATAAGTGGAATCATATAAAAAGGTGGGTTCATTGAGTGACCTTTTTGCGCGGATTGGGAATACATGAGTTTTGTTTCTTGTGTGTGACCGTTCAGACATTAAATCAAACCCTTTTATGACAGAATGCACGTCTTCGTGACATGCACTAATTTCTTCACAGAAAGCGGGGCGTGTAGACAAAAGAAGAGTATCGTCAGCGTATTGAAATATACGCCAATATGTCTCCACAAATGCCATATTGTTTGTACAAAAAATTAGGAAAAGGGGTGATAAAGCAGGACATAGAGGCAGGCCAAATTTTAACAATAATTGTGAAGTAAACTAGCTCACACAAGCACAATATTGGTCATGTCGTTGAAGAAGCAACTTAACCATGCATAAAAAGACCCCTGAAACCAGACGTTTTAGTTTCAGCAAGCGATTTTGGTTTGTGGAGTTAAATGCTTCCCTTTCGTCAAGAAAGAGGGCACATGAAACCACGTTATTTTTAAAGGCAGAATGTAGCAAATCGAAAAAGACTTATGAGAGACGAGTTGTGCACATGTCGGCGTCTCTTCATATTGCGAGCAGCTCCGCAGATGGTGTCGTTTAAATAAGACATTTGTTTAGTTCTTAAACAGCAAAATATTCTTTGTGCTTCGGCTTTTATCCTCGAAACCAAGCACTTGATTATCTAAATTGAAGCGCTGAAGTTACAATTGAATCAGAAACGGCGAGTCCAGGAATATTTGTCTGTCGTTTTCGTTCGTGCTTCTAATTTAGCCACGAACCAGAAGACTAGCCCGACAAAATATTATAATTCAGTCTATTCGTTGAATGTTCACTCCACTAGTAATGTAGACTGCGCAAAATAAAATACTTTAGCGGAAAATTGGGAAGCTCCGACATCAAGAGTGCTCGAAGCGAAAAACATTATGACACTGGCTTTCCAGCTTACTCACCTTACTCACACGGATCACGTACCTCAGGATTCGTAGTGGTTCCAGTTTAGTAGTTCCACGGAAAGTTTGAAAGCTTTCATGGTGCGCCTAAATTGATTTGTAGGCATGCGTTTTCCACGGCAAGCGAATAGCGGAAGTTTGTACGGCCCCAGACGAACATGAGAGAGCAATGTTCAGCGCGGGCAGATTTTATCCGCCCGGTTCTGCGCAAAGTCAACGAAGAGCGTAAGCGACGCTCCTCTGCGGACCAAACGAGACGCAAACTGCAGAGTCTAAATGAAGAGTTAGGGAACAAATCTGGCAGCCTTCTTCACCTCATAACTAAGGCGTTGTTACTGTGCCACAAAAACAAGAAGTTTTACAAGTGCGCAGGGGTAACGGCGAGAAGAGTTCCCATATTTTTCAGTGCGGAACTGGTTAGTAACGGTTGTTAGCTTGAAAATGATGAAGAAGTATTTGGGGATTCCTCGCCTTCTGAGATTTCCGGCTCTAAATTGAGAAGGAGACCACGTTGATCACTGACTTACACAGGAAAGGGGGAGGTCATCAAGTGTGCGCAGCCCCCTTTTGCCGCTTCCTCCCAAATTGAAATACGTGCGGGTTGGAGGAGGGAGAACCCGACGATGCCACACAGTGTTCCTGTCACCGAAAAACGAATACCGATTATTTGTTCTTATCGGGGGCGCCGCACCAGCCACCTGCTGATTTGATATAAGCTTTCACACTGACAATCAGACATTTGGAATTGACGAGAACAATAAAAACATTATGAAGAGTGTGGCATCATCCCAGCGTTTTTTTTTTTAAATATGTTAGTTGCTTTCTTTGCCTTTATCATCTTTTCTTCTTTTTGTCTTTATATTATTCATGCTATCTGTTTTGTTTCCCTTGCTGTTATCTTATGTACAGTTCTTTACCGGCTGCATGACATATTTACTGAGAAGTTTTCAGAAAAGGAACAAACAAAGCCCTACATGTACAGTCTAAACACGCGTGACCGTAATTGTTTACTTCCGGAAACCGATGTCGGTTGCCTAAAAACAAATTATACCCTTAAACCATACATACTTTTAATGAAGCCCATTTCCACAGGAGCTCCTTATTTTGTCACTTCAGCTTCGGTGGCTCAGCATTGGCTGTTCAATGATGGAATAATAAACTTAAATATCTTATAAGCGTTGCACAATAATTTGAAATGGTTTAGAGCAGAAATACAGGAACAGCAATAGGAACGCAGCAGACTGTGTTTATGAATAAGCAACGGTATCTTCTTTGAAAAATGTAATTTAAGCTACAGTGACTGAAGGGACCAACGCTGAAAACGCATGATATGTAAACGGGCCACGAAATATTGTGTCAGTAGGAAGCTTACGGGATTTCGATAAGCTTTCATATATACAAAGAACGTTTGGGGCAGCACCAATGTACACCTAGTGAATTAGGCAAAGAATTATGCTCTATATAGTGAGGAACTGTTTATGGTTGACTGCTGATTTATGTCAAAAACAATCGAGGCATGATTTAGCTGTTATCAACCGCTTTGCAACACATGTAGCTGAGTGGGGTATGCTGTTGTTTTGTTGCACAAATAGCAACAAACCCTTTGCATGTACGGCTTAAAATCCATGTCCTTCGTTTTTTTGCCTTTAGTTTTGTTCCTGAAGTTCGGCGGAAAGTGGGTGCACATTTTTTATCTTGCTGTCACAATGCAGGCTTCATGCCAGAAACTTTATTAACAGATACGGCTGTGACGATACACGTGACATAGCAGGAGGGGGCACATCATGCAACAAAAATACATCAAACATAAAACAAACATACAATTCATTTGAAACATATTACAAAATCTAGTTGGGCAGTTCTTTCGCAAGAGTTCATTTGTCCTTTCCCTCAGAGGACCGTCTAGGTTGTTCCAACTATCAACTACAATGGGAAAAAAAGGAATACTGAAAGCAATGTACGAATGGTTGGAAGGGAACATTATTAAGTGGGAGAGATCGGTGAGTGGCCCGTCGAATTGAATGACCGAAACAAATCGGCGCATCAGTGCAATTGCGGCCGTGTAGACTTTTATGCAGCAGAGTGATACGACCAAACGTGCGTCGATGAGACAGGGGCTCTAGCGATGAGGCGCATGCGTCAAATGAAGCAGAAAATTGCCGTCATATCAGCTGAAAATGAATCGCATTGCTTTTTTCGGTACGTTACGGATAATATGTATGCCAGTTTCAGTGTAGATGGACAATACCACTGAGGCGTACTAGTAATGGTCGGACGAAGGGTTTATGGCCGGTTAATTTGCAATACTTGGCAGAGCGCTCGAGAGTTCACTTTAAATATCCCAGTTTTCTAAGTGCCCTGGCACATATTGTTCTAATTGAAGGTGCCATTTTAGGTTTTGAGTGCTGGTAACTCTAAGATATTTAAAAGTACTTACAGAGTTTGGATAGTACCTATCTGTTTCTATAACTGATACTTAGCGACTCGTTTTTCCTAGTGAACATCATCTGAGCGTTTCTTGGTAATTAATACTCATTTGCCACGTGGGGCCCCGACAACAAAAGGACGAAAATGCATTGTTAAGACCATCCTTGTCACGTCTGTTATTTTCACTGTATAAATCATGCAGTCGTCAGCGTACACTTGCAGTTTCAATGGTGTGTGTGTGACATCATAAATGTAATTAATGAACAACCGGGGACTAACCACCAAGCCCTTCGGTACCGCGGAAGTGGCTGTGTCTGAGGATGACTGTGAGTGATGAAAATCAGCAAATTGTGAGCTCAGGCCTGGCCAATCCGCTATCCTGCCGAGTATTTAGTCATCGGTAAATCGGTAATAATCTTTGTGAGCATAATATGTTTTATTTGGCACCACACATCAAATGATTTGCTATAATTATGAAGATGGCGTTAACCTAACCTCATTTATTCCAAGCCGAAGCAATGTCATGAATGAATTCAATGAGCTAATTAGTTGTAGATTAGTTCAATTGTAGACTAATTTTAGAGTGTTGTAGTTGTAGAATAGAAATTATGGTCATCGCGCGACAATATCTTATTATCGCTGAGGTTTTGAAGGGAATGTTTATGAATTATATGCTCTAATAGTGTGCAAAAGGTCACGTTAATGAAACAGGCCCGGCGTAAGGGAAATAGTTGCTTATTACCCGCTTTAAACGCGACAATTACATTGGCGATTTTCCAAATGGTGGGCATAGTACATGAGTTGCATGAGTTCAAGGAGTTAGTTTTATAATCATCGCTATGCTTTCCTGCCAACTTCCACCTTTTATAACACTCTTCGAGCCAATGCGCTCTTTTAACACCGCATGTTTCATGGCTTCAAAAAGCTGTGTCACTGACCAAACGCGCCTAAGCACACGTGTAGGATGCAAAGAAAAACCCTGAGAAGATTTTGGGCCATTTCCAGCCTGCCATTTAAGGAACTCTGTCGGAGTGATTTCGAATCACGAGCTTCTAGTTCGGCCCTGTTTACACAACAAATGGCCAATCTCGGATATTCCACAAGCGTAAAACGGCCGCCTACATTTGAATGAGTTAAACCTGTCTTGATGCTCCTGAAAAACTCCAACTGGCGCACATTGTGTTGCAAATGACCGTGGTGAATTTTGTATGAGACCGAGCAAGCATTATCAAAAACTAGGTTAAGAATGCAAAAAACTAAGTGCGAAAAAACGTTTCTGTCGCGAACAGTATGACGTTTCTTTGATAAGGCGCTTCGGTGCAGTCGAGCTTGAAAATACCATTCGCATCGCGCCGCGAATCTAGGCGAAATGCCTCTATTTGATTACGGGCACTTCAGAACTTTTCTCGCTATTTATTGCAAGAAGTCAACCAGCTTTATGTAAAATTCTTGCAAAGAGGGAGACTGGGGAATAAAATATTACGCTGCGTAACTCAGGCAGAGGGCGGCGGACTCACTCGTGAGTATACTCACTCAGCTTTCTCTGGGCTGAAACTGACGCGTCAGTGAGAGTCTGAGTGAACGTGAGGGTAGTGTGGCATCATGAATTAGAGTGTGAGTGAGTTTAAGCCTGAGTGCCCCTGAGTGAGTATGAACACGAGCGAAGTTTAGCCAAGGTACTCGCGTGGGATTTTGTCCAAGATTTTGTTTGAGCCCGAGTAAGTTTGAGAATAAGCGACCCCAAGTTAGCTGGAGGCAGAGTGAGACTGAGCGCAAGTGATACTGCATATGGGACCGCTTAAAGCTCCGTGACGCTAAATCAGTGTGAGACAGGGTGAGCTGTTCCGGCAGTCGTGTAGGTATAGGCCTAAGTCAATTTACTCCGGCGTAAATATAAGCCATAGTTGTAAGAAAGGTTTTATTATTAAAGCCGGAGTAAATGCATCAGTTCAGTAGTGTCAATCAGATTGTCACATAGCCGATTGCTAGTTATCTATTCCGAGTGAATGATGTGACTATTGGCCTCAAATGATTTCGTGTCCCGGAATACCGTAACGAATGTGGGCGAAGAAACGCCTTTCTTTGATACCATGTACGGTCGTCAACAAGCTTTGCTGGAACATCATATTCCATTTTAGCATAGAATATCTCAAACATTTTGCTGAAAAACTGTTCAAACGAATATGAATAATGTAACTGTGCCCTTAAACTCCAGAGAAATGCAGAAATTGTATCTAAGGTATTTTACGCCAGGGCAGGAGGACACGATAAGGGGGTTAAACGCTGTTCCAGCTAAGACGGTGGACGACTGTACAAGTCTAGCAGTGTAATATGATTGAGTAGTTCTGCTTTGGCTCATGATAGTAGTTTTATACAGTTACTCATTAGTATATTGCGTTAGGGGGATGCGCTTCTTTCCGGCCGGCGATCCAGCTAGATGCAATTGTGCTAGGGCTCCAGTAGCAAAGATAAGAAATGTGCGTTCGTTTGCCCTTATTCCCTGGGTCACGGTTACTAGAGTACCTTTTGTTCTAAAACTAGGCGGTGCTGCAGAAACTCCAGTTGGACCGTGTGCCTCGTGGCACTGCCGTGGCATCGAGCTTCGCTTCTCCCCTACCCGACCGTGTCGACGAACAGGGACGAAATGAATGGGGAACTTTGTCGTGTTATGTGATTATTTAGTGGCGCCTTTTTTCATCAACCAGTATTTGGAGAACTGCATGTTCCCGGGCTGATCTGACCGCCCGGGCCCTGCTCGGCCCGAGGTCTGTACCAAGCGGTCCGGAGTGGCCGGGACCGTGCACAATGCCATAGGCCGGGCCAGGATTGGGCTAGAAGCCATGGTCCTGGGCCATTCATATTCCCGAAGTGAAGTGTAGAAAGAGCAATAAAAAGAATGTTTGGAGTTTACCACCCCGCGCTACTTGAACTCAGTTGGACGCTTCGTTTTAAAAACGTTTTTTGTTTCGGGTGACAGTCACTGTATTCTTAATTAAGTGGAATATCATGCACTGCATCAAGATTTTATATTTTGGGGTATAATATTGCCGCGAGCAATGCATTGGGTTTATTTATTTGTATTTTGCTTTTACCGCCCGGCTGCGCCAGTCTGTGTTATCTCTGTGCCAAGGGAAGCGCGTGCTCCATTCTTTCTTTCTGTGCCGCATGTGTTATCTGTTCTGATAGGGAGAGCATTCCGATCTAACGCGAACAGCCCGGAATAATCTTCTTGTATCTACAATGTTCTCGATGCGAATCGACGGTTCGAGAACCACGCGCCCCGAAAGATAAAAAGCCTGCAGAGATTGACGCCGGGGTATTCGATTCTGCGACGTTCGCCGACGCACGTCACTTTGTTTACCGCTGCTTCGCCGCCTCTGTATTCTTTTGAGTTGTTATGGGAGCAAAAGGTCGCTCCAATAAACTTGTTTCTTTTCTAAAACAACTGCGTCGCCCCTGGCTTCGGGACATCTGGTGGATGTGCTGGGTACGCACCCTTCATGCCCACTACAACCTCTGAAAGCCGCCAAGCCAGTCCAACAAGACCCAGCCTCCGGCTGCAAGGCCTCCCGCCCGAGTTTGGTCTCCTGCCAGACGGACCCAAAAGTACGACCGCTGCAACCCCCACCATGGTGCAAGAAGTAACATCACCAATCGTCTTTCAGCAGCCACCAGAACCGCCATCCTTCCGAGGAGCCCCCGCAGAAGATCCAGAAGAATGGTTGGAGAAACTGGAGCGCGTCCGGATCTTCAACAGGTGATACGACGCACAAACGTTCCGGCATGTTTTACGTGTCGCACCCAGCGAAGTGCGGCTGCTGTGGACGTACATGAAACTCGTGCTAGAGAAACAGCACCATTCAGTAACCACTGGCAAAAGATTTCAACGCAGCTACAGTACCCGTGGATTGAAACGCGGTGTCAAAAATTTTACCCCACCAATTGTTCCTGAGAAAACCACATGATGTCGCCAAAGAGTCTGGTCAACAATGGCGTAGCCATTCTGATCTAAGAACACGAGCTATTATTACGCCGATGTGATGTTGAAATCAGAAGTATGTGCACCATAATTTTTTTGCATTTCAGTCCATGACCGCTCTTCATGAATATTGCATGCTCCGCCTTACTGCGCGTTGCGAATGACACTTAATAAAATTTAATAAACGAATTTTCTCTAGCGTCTAAGCCCCCTCCCTGGTAACGCACACGGGGCCCTCTGTGGGCTTAAAATGACCATGTCCAGACCGGGCCCGGGTTATGCTTATCGAGTGGCACCCGGGTCGGGGCTAATGGTTGCAGGCCCTGGTAGCGTCCAGGCTTGGAGTCTCAGCTATGTGCAGGCAGCGTTTACTTTATTTTGTCGAAAAAAAAAACACTTCTTCATTCACAATAGTTGGGCTATTATCTTTGTGAATCATAAATGTGCTCTCGCATGGTACTTGAAAACTGTCCGAAAGATTTTCACCACATGCCATGGGATTGATACGGGGCGTATGGGAAAGGGAAGAGCTGATTTTACTTCCTCGTGACCGTAGGCGGCTTTAATTTCTAATACATGCATACACGCGCACAATTTTGTTTCGACTATTGATTTTGAATATAGTGGCTACTAAGTAGTCAGGTGAAATCATGCTTTGAAGGGTGTGTGACTTTGGCGGAGACTGCGCGATTACATCAGACACGCTGGTGATTTCATTTATATGGAATCCTAGATATAAAAGTTCTGTTTAAAAAACACCGGAAGAAGAATTCGTGCTGCGACATATCAGAGGGGCATTAGCCCCCAATGGTAACAGTGGCAGCAGAATAACTACCGCAGGGTACACATCTGCTTCTATGGCACGGGAACGGCATATCAGCCTTCAAAACATAAGAATGCATTGACTAGAGCCTAATAAACGCTTTGCCATGTGCTTCATGCACTTTCACAAATTCGATGCTTGCATCGTCAAATTTTATTTAAGCACTGGCGTGTGTTTTTATTGTCGATTACTGCAACAGCGGCGGATAACCAGTAAAATACGCGAGGAAAGGTGCCTACCCCTATCTGTGAAAATCGGTTTCTTCTGATATCACAACTTCTTCAGTTGCGAACGCCAGTATACCCGTGAGACTATTTGAGGAACGACCGCGATCAACCCGCCTCCACAGAATTTAGGCTGCGGCGGGCAGCGGCGTGGCGACTGCTGCGGAACTGGAGATAGCGGCGCTGCCGTCTGGCGGCATGCAAAAGAATAGAGGTACCAGCAGTACGGCTCTGGGTGGACCGTTTGACAACTCAAGCTGCTATCTAGTAAAGGTGGCCTGTGTTGCGTACGTTGAGTGATTGTTCAGCATGCGTTTCCATAGGATTCAGCTGTGGAAGTAGGCTGTTCAGCTTTATGCTTCCCTTTGGGCTCAGTATTTAGATTACGTGTGGGTGAGGCAGCATTTGTTAAGCGCATTATATCGTGGGGTAGTGTCTGATATTCAGAAATGTCTTGTAGAATATTTATAACCATCGGCACTTTCTGTGTTCCCCTTTATAACGACTGGATGTGGTGGTTGTCTCATAATGAGGCCATAAAATTGCTTATTTTGCACCTTCCCCTTGAAGGAGCCTCTGGGAAAATGAGAAAGGGCGGTGGACAGCAACGCGGCTTCGCGCTCTCGTTGGCTCTTTGCCTGCTCCAGCTCGCGGCGAATGATTTCTTAGCGGTATAAAAGGAAAACGTGAGCGTGAGGGCAGAAGGGATCGCCGTGCGAGAGTTCCGTGTGCTTGTTTCCGTATGCCAAGTGCGGTGCGCGCCGCCTTCTCGTCAGAGCTGTTTGTACCGCTACCATAAGACGCGCCTGGAGAGTCATCTCTGCTGCCCCTTGTGTTCGTCGAAGCCCCTTGTTTTGTCCACTAAATAAATAAAGCACGCAAGCAAGCAAGATAGCACGAACGAATGAACGAACGAACGAATAAAGGGAGGAGCGGATTTATTCGAGAGCGAACGAAGGGAGGAACAAAGAAAAAACGACTATTCAAGAGACGAACGAATGAACGAATGAACGAACGAATGAATGGAGGGACGAACAGCCAAACGAAGATATGAACAAACGAACCAAAGCATGAAGAGATGAGAGAAAGAAATTATAAAATAATGAACGTACAAAGGAAAGGGCAAACAAAATACCGACCAATATATCGACCGCTCAACCGATCGACCGACCAACCGAGCTAACGAATGTGACTGTGGGTGCCTTTTTCTGAGCTGAATGGTCCAATAATTAAGCATCTACACCACCGCGAGAACGTTGGGAAATAGACTTAAACAGGTTCACTGTAAAGTGTTTTCATATTTCCCCGAAATTTCACCGAAGGACAGCGAAGCAACGGCCCCGAACAAAGAGTTCACGACAAGTTGACGAGGATCCCCAGTACTCTTTCTGCAGCCTGAATTCTAGACTTCGCTCCCAATATCGTCGAAAGCCGGTAGTCTTCAGCCGCTTCTGCTACGTAACTGTTTCTACTGTCCCAGCCAACTTCTCATGCTTTTCCCCTGCTCTTTCGTTCCTCCCACAATCAACGCGCAAGAGGTTTGCTGAAGCTAATTCAAATTTTTGCGTTGCACTACACGCGCCATCTACCCGACACTTTTTTTACTGATGAACTTGAAACACTCATACAGCGTCCACGCTAGTGCAAGCTTCTTTACCTGGGCAAAAATTTGTATTTTTGTGCATAAATATTGCTTCCAAATGCTATTTGGTATGTGCGGCAGCAAATATCAAACAAACAAATATTTTTATGAAACAACACTGGAAATATTGTTTGTGCACTTATGTTGTGCCTCAAATTTGCCTAATATTTTCGTTTTGATAAACAATGTTGGAATCCGTGACGTTGGTTCTCAGATTTATGGGTTCGAAAAGGTTTCGGCTATAGAAACTCCTCGTTGACGAATTCTTTTAATTTTTTCCGGACGGTTGAACCGAGAGACAGAAAGACGGAGAGGCAGGCATACATACGCATTGACAGACACCAAAATGTTTGGGTTAAGTTGCTTGAAAGGCTCTATAGTCTAATAAAACTCATAATCGAGGAATTTCCCAAACACGTCCTGTAACTCAGGCAAGAGGTAATGTTGCGTTCAAACAACACAGCTGGAACAAAGCTGAGGTTACAAAAAATGTAAACGCCCGGGGTGCAGTTAATTCAATTTAGTAAATTGTGTGTAATGAAGGGGCAGTTCAGGCACATATACACTCGTATTCGAGCATGGGAGGACGGTATCCGTAAGTACAGGTTGTACATGTTTCGTATACTTCGATATTTTTGACGTCTTCAGTGCCCTGAACGAATAATCCAACGAAAGAACGAACGAACAAACGAACTGGCGAGCGCACGATCGAGCGAATCAACAAGCCAATGAATGGACAAACGAAGAACAAGTGAGTGAACGAGCGAGCGAATGAACGAGCAACTGAACGAAGGAACGAGTGAGCGTGCGAACGAATGAACGAATGCACGAGCGTACGAACGAAAGTGCGAGCTGGCGTGCGAACGAATGACTGAGGGAGCGAGCGAACGAACGAGCGAGCGAACGAACGCTCACGTGATGTCCAACGCAACGCTACGAATAACCCCCCCAAAAAAGGCAGTGCGCCAGTATCGGATAAACGCCGGTTTCAAAACACGAGAGACCAAGGTTCAATTAGCACCAAGGGACGCGTTTTGCTTTCGAACAGGAGTTTTCGTTTCGCGTTGGACAACTTACGGACGGGTTAAACAGTTCCGCTGTTAAACGTCACTAGGTGACAGGTTGGTTAAAGACCCTTGTCTTAATAGGATGCGTTCGTTTGGATGTTTAGTGGGGCAGTTATTCAACTCTTGGATTCTAGAAAGGATTCCACATTCAACTCCTTACCGCACAGATTATACGACTGGGTTTTTTCTTTCGATTTCGAATTGCATTAGGGTCATAAACAGATAATAATAGTCGTTAAAAATTGCAGTATTTTTAACCTTGTTTAGGGGACACCGGCAGCGTGTAATAAATATAATACGTATATCTCATACGTGCCCTTAAGTCTTACCGTGAGCTCTCTGAGTATACTTCTAATAGTTTTTTAGAAAGCCAACTATGGTGTCCGCAAATAACACAATATCATCCAGCAATTTGAAGAGCAAGAAGCATTTTTTGTTCAATGATATTTCTTCTAACCAAGATTCCTCAAGCCCTCCCCCACTTCGTAGAACTGCAAATAATTTCGGTGATATGGCGTTTTTAATGACGCCCTTATTTATAATAGGAACTTCTCACTGTCGTCACGAAGCATAATGACACGTCTTTTACCAGCCCGACGCAAGTTTTCGTTCCTCCCAGGTATCTCAATGGTTTCGGAAATATTGTAGTGTGTACTATAGGAAAAAAGTTTTGAATATCTAAATCTTTAAAAAAGGGTATATTGTTCTTTATGAACTGCAACTACTCTAGTAGTACTACTGGAAGAAGGTTTTCAATCTCTAATTCCTTATTTTGTCCGGAGCAAACAGATTTCGTGTAGTGGTCAAAACCTACGAACAGAAGCAGAATGATTCATATGCAGGCACCGAAGGTAAACACCAATAACGCCTAGACGAGGACGGCACTCCGTTGCTAAGTGCGAACATTACGCAACTTGCGTTTGTTTTTAGAATTTGATGGATATCTCAATTGCAGTTTTCGTGACCATTCCCAGAAAGTGTACACTCCTGCTTTTTTGCGCACGCTCATTTTTGTCCTTGTATAACTTACAAGAACTTGTTTAGGCTCTTTGTGCAACAGGACCCGCCGCGGCGGCTGAGAGCCTAAGGCCTTGTGCTTCCGAGCCCAAGGAGGCGGGCTCAACCTCGGCCGTGCTGGCTGCTTTTCGGACGTAGTCAAAAAGACATAACTCCCGTTAGTGGAGAATTCGGAGCGCATTAAAGATCCCCAGGTGGTCAAAATAATTCCTGAGCTCTTCACCGTGCGGCGCGCCTCAGAGGCTCGGTTTAGGTTCGATCCGTTGAGCCGCACAATCAATCGTTCTAGAACACCTACTGCACACTTTGTAGATACCGTAGAACATTATTCAGTACGATTTTGCTTCTTCGATTCCCTCACAGTAAGAGGAAGTTTTCTGGCGGCAGCGTTATTCTAATCTTCCCAGATTCCTTCTACATGTGTAAATTTGGTCGTCATTTGTTCTACTAGTTTCCACACATACCTTCTCATTTCTCATAGAACTGTGCTGCTCCCTTGCTCTGATCAGTACTTTTCACCTTTCCTACTGATACCGTGCTTCAAAATTATTTGTCAATAACTTGATCGACAATTAAAGGAAGACATTTTTTCCTCGACCATTGTTGTTCAGGCTGTTCACACTATTTTCGAAAATTCCGAATTGCACGGTTCACCTCCCTGCTTGATACTTTTTTTTGCGTTAAAGCTTCTCATACTACGGCGAACTGATTGCCAAGCTTAATCATTATCTTTGTAAAAACGGTCAAAAACTGCATACTGGTAGGTTATGTTAGTGTTTATGGTTACACTTCCAGTAGCTTGCACATGCTCGTTAGCTTTATTCAACAGGCGTATGGCAGTGAAAGGCAGTGTGGCGTACTCACATTTCCAGCCTTCTGTGAATCATTATTCCAAACTAATTTTCTCGTCCTCTATGCAAACCATAGTACGTAACCGTCCTGGGATACCACAACTTAAGTCCTTACCATGTATTTATTTATTTATTTATTTATTTTTTATTACTGCCAACCTTTGAAACAATGTCCTTGGCAGGAGTGAGCGATACAATAAACAAATTATATCGTGCCGAGAAACACGTACATAACAGCAGTTGACTGGGCTACTAAGAGCAGACGATACAGCACTTGCTACATAACTCAAGCCCACGAGGAGCAAAGGTTTACAACAGGGCCACATAACACAAAAGAGAAAGAAAAAAAATTGCGGCGTTGCCATCAACGAGAAAATAACACTCTGACTACATTATTCGCTATTGAAACAGCAATTTCAAAACCGGCGTACAACAAGCAGAACACGTAGCGACTCCGTGCGCGCAAATCGTGAACGGGAAGGAATATTACAGACAATGGGCTTGTAGATGTGATAGTTATTTTTAAAGCTCATAGAAAAGATTGAAAGATTGAAGGGACACAGATTCTACAATATCTGCTCGCAGCCTATCCCATTCCCGAAGTGTCTTTGGAAAAAAAAGGATTTATAAAGGCGTCCTATCTGCAAGAGAAATTTGGGTGTTGTGAGCGTTATGAGCGTGTAGAACGGGCAAGAACTTTTTCCATGTACGTAAGTTTATTTAGGCCCATTTTGCGATGGAAAATTAGTTACAAAAGATTTTACCTGTCAATATACGCTCTGGCTGTAAGGTATCTAACTGCGCGTTTTCTAAAAATCGCTGGGTGATCTACACCAAATATAGCGGTAATTGACAAATCGGGTGGCCTTTCGTTGTATGATTTCGAGAACACTTTCTTCTAACCGTCTTTTGACTTGTGATATTTTATTTATGCGTGCGATATCCTTATCACACCTCAGCCGCCCTCAGTGGACACATCTCAATGGTAACACATTGCAATGCCAAAATTGACGAAGCTAGTTATCTGAACTCCCTAACCATTATTATTAGTAGTGGATCTATGATCTGACTTCTGCCTTGTTCAAACACTGTGCGGCTGCGAGGCGAGAGGGAAATAAGTTCAGCCTTGTTTCTAGTGAGCGCCTTCGTGCTATCTGTTCATGCAACAGCTTCTTCATCTGACAGATCGTCTCTCTATAACTAGAATTACAGAAATTTGAGGAAGAAAATGTTGCAAGAATAATTGATGATCCCCTCGTGGTTCTTTAGCAACGAATTAGCCTTGCACCCATTGCAGCCCCGACTGCGTCGCGAATCGCCGGATATGCTAGAAGCGCAGGGGGTACCCTCCATTCAGCAGAATGCAGCTCGGCGTTTGCCGCACGTCATTTGCGAGCCGAATTTACGCACTGTGCTAAGCGCGCTTTGCATTCGCTCCCATAATTTTTGTCACCTGTGGGCGGTCAGCGGTGGCAATACACCATTTTCACTTCTTCTTTTGTTGCACAGTTTCGGCACGCTTCGACGTCTATAGATTTCCGTATACATTTCCGGCCTACTTAGAATTTCGCACTTCACATCAACGTTAAAAAATGGCTCTGGGACGCGCAAAAATATGCAAAAGGGTACCTAGTGCCACCTCGACATGACGTTACTCTGGGCAACTAAGCCAACAGAGGCGTGAACAAGAGCCACTGCTGGCAACCCGATAAGACTAATCTAACATCACAGAGAAACCTGCATACGTAAGTCAATATTGTTATCCCTGCATCTTGGGGAACAGCGCGAATTAACAGGGACACAATAGAAAGAAGTGGACAGTACTAGCGCTGTCCACTTGTTGTTGTTGTCCACAGCTGTATAATATTGTTATCCACTTGTACAGCTTAGCTGGTCTTCCTTCTTCACAGCTGTGGAAAGCCCCTATTTTTAGGTCCTGAGCAGTAGCGTGAAAACAAGTTTGCTCATTCAGCCTCTTCTACCAGCCAGTTTTTCTGTCATGGTGGGTGCGCCTATATTTTATTGCCATTTTGGTAGGACCATCGCACATTATTAGAGCTAGAAGGCTCGGGTTGTTCACATATGGGGCGAGGGAGTTTTTCGCAGGTGCTCTTGTGTTTTTGGTACATATTTACTTAGGTGAGGAGGTTCTGTCCCACAAGTCAGTAAATAACGGGGCGAACTGTAATATCAAAATTTCGCACGTGTTGATACCCAAAAAAACAGTTGTTAGCCAGCGCCCGTGTTTGTCGTCTCTGCACTTAGTCCCGTCCCTGCGCTGTTGAACTTCATGCAATAAATCAAGTAGCCCAGTTACAAACCCTCCTAGAGATCAATATTGCTGGGGTAAATTGGTCGCAGTGAGCACAAGATCGGGATATTTGGGGATCCATGGGAGAGGCCTTGGCCCTGGAGTTGCGTAGATAGCCTGATGATCATTGTTAAGCAGGAAGTCTTTACGCAGTCCCTACAATTGTACATTTTTCACGTGTCTGCCGCCCACCAAGAATTCCAGCGATATTTGCATTACGAGAGTTGCTACCTGGCGATGGCTGAACGTGCCACTATACAAATGACACTAACAGGTAGAAGGCGTGTTGATTTGTTTCTCAGTTGCTACAATTGGTTAGTTCACTATGGAGTTCTACAAAATTAGAGACTCCCAACACCCTTCCAAACATGTTCAATACCAACTTCAAAGAAATTGAAGTAGGGTAGTGTGCTTGAACGACTGCTTACCCATGCCGCTGTGGTGAAAGTTCCACAGTCCAACACCAAATTCCGGCTTGTGCAGAATACTCATTCCCACACAATAATTCCCATTACCAGCAGATTAACACGTTCGTCCACCAAAAATCGAGTTCCAGAAGGAGCTCGTTTTTGAAGCGACTGAAATCGTCATGCTCATTTAGTGGCGTCCACCACGGCCTAATACTTCATGCCAATAAAAGCTATTACTGTTTCACTTCACATAAGAAGTGTTATCTGAGTAGCTGCCGATCGGTAACCATTTTTTTTTCAAAGATTTATATCAAATAACATGGGCTTCCACCGGAGCCTCATGATTCGCGTAAGTCCCAAGAGATTGTGCTCGCTATGCAAGCTGGCGAAATTTCAACTGAGTTGTCAATCCTGAGAGGCTTAATTTAAAAAATCGCGCCCTTTTTTGTGTTGTTTAAAAGCAATCTTTGAAATTGGTTTTTCGAGATTTGTATGGGCGCTATTTGGAAGCACGGAGACACTTATATATATCAAAGGCCTAATCGTTCATCAGAAATGCCGTTAAAACACGTAATTTTGCCAAACGCTTGATTCTCTCTATCAGGGTGCTCTTATGAAAACTCTCGTAAAACTGTGTTTACACATTTGTCTGAGTCCGCTGTATAAAAAAAATGTTTTTGGTTCACGTGCCTTCGTTAAAAACGAGAATCTGTTTAAATATTGGAGCGCTTTTATCTCTGTAAGTGGTTAAATGTTGATACAAAATCGGCCAAATTGAGCCCCTACACCACTATAGTAATATACAGCTAAAATTTGAATCCACAAGAACGCGCCCCTTGTCTGACTTTGAAAGCACATGCGACGCCTTCTTGACCTAGGAGAGGTGCTATTAAAAATAATTTCGCCCATTGAACGGTGTCGGAGGGCGAATATCTTAATGAATGCAATTTGACGGGGTTGTTTAACCGACATGAAGGAAATAAAATTGCGCTAGAAGGACAGGACAAACTGAAACTAGACATATGACACAGTGCACTTACTAACACAGTGATTTTTTTTCCACGCTCATATACAAAACTATCATGTAGGCACGTGGTAACAAGAAAAGACTAAAAGAGAAAACCAAAAAGTACGAAAAGCAAGAACAATTCAGACACATCCCCCAAGACAAACCCCAACAAAAAGCATGATTTCTTTTCCCAACAACTATAGTGAAGCAACACTAATCAATACATTACCCGCGCACACAATTTCACGCGCCGCAATTGATTCCCGCGTGAGCGAGTCAAGGCTCCTAGCAAGCACCTTAGATTTTCGATGTTTAAGGACAAAGAAATCGCGTTTATTCATCGGGTTTGTTCTGTTGTTGACGGCCAGTGTGTTATATTGAATGTGTCTGCATGTTTCTCGCTTTTTTTGCAGTTTTTGGTTTTGTATTTAATTATTTTCATGTTTACACGTGTCTGCATGATAGTTTTGTTTATGAGTGTGGAAATAAAGTCAGTGTATTGATTGGTGCCCTATGTGGTGTGTCTTCTTTCTGGTAGCCTTGTCAGTTTACCGCAATTTTATGTCCATCGCAATCATTATAATTGGTTTTCTGCATTCCATTCACTTGCACCTATCAGGTAAATGAAATCCAAGTATCAATCAGTCAAACATGTGTTGCGGAATATTAAAAAATGCCAAAATTGCTTCTAAAAGTAGACTCGCACCTTTAGTGTTTGTTGGCGAAAACTCGCAAAATAAGTATTGAGATATATGCGCCCAAAGCACTTCCATTATTGAATGGGTGACTGTTGAACACGAACTTGCAAAAAAGCAATTTCCAGCATTTTCTCTGAAAGAAGCACAATTTTGGAAGAACCCGTCAATCTGAGAAATGATATTAATATACTCCCGAAGTGTCCGGTCTCTACTTCTAGCAGGTTCGGCTGGGCGTTGATGAATCAGTGCGTCAGTCCGTCAGCCAGGGCACTGTATGCTGCTCGCGGTTACGCAGCACACTCGGCCTCACCATTATGAGGATACAAGATATTCGAAATTCAAAATCAAATAGGGCTGTATGTCTTTTTGGTTATAATTTATACACACGCTTGACATATACTACCCCGAGAGAACGGAGGCAATCTAGGTACGCACAAACTTAGAACAACCGCAAAGAGAGGAGTGACCGGTGCTTTTTGGGAACCCTGGACATAAGCAGCTTGGCTGTGAAAGAGGGAGCTAAAGCAAACACAAATCGCAGCCACAGAGAGCGCAAAACTATTGATCATAAGACGCCATTACTATACTCTGTAGAGAACTAGTGAAAGATTTCATATATCCTTTCTTTTGTCCTGAACAAATAAACTGACGCTGTGTACTCTCAGTCACAGGGCATAAATGTTACAACAGTCCAATTCTACACTCAAGCCACCTCGTCTGACACAATTGCGTAGCTTTCCTCCACGCAAAATTCTCCTTGAAATAGAAGCTAAAAATCGTTTTTGGTGCGCAAATATAAGGCTACGAAAACACCTTCTCTTAGCCACTGCAGCTAGTTCCCCCCCAAAAAACTCGGTGAATACCAAATACTGCGTTTATTTCGCAGGTTGTTTTAACTAAATACCTTTTCTTTGGGTAGTTAACCAAGGTATCGCCGCTAGAATGAACGTTACACTACCCCAATACAAGCAGTTTCGTAATACCCACCTGCGTTCATGTACACGTTAAAGATTAACGTTCTGTGCTATCACAAAGAAAAATGTGTACCCACTTCCACGCATTAAAGACACCACCGACTGCTTGCACTCCGCTTCCTACTTTTCGTCAATCGACTTGCGGTCGGGTTATTGTCAAATCCCCGTTCATCCAGCCGACAAGGAAAAGACCGCCTTCGAAACGCCAGACGGCTCTACGAATTCAACGTAATGCCTTTCGGGCTTCGTAACGCGCTGGCCACTTTCGAGCGATTTATGGACACCCTTTTGCGTGGAACGTTTGCTCGGGCTACTGGGTGACGTCATAATTTTTGGTTGGACGTTGAACGGGCATAACGAGCACCTGGCGATGGTACTTTACTGCACGGAGAAGGCGGGATTAGTGCTCAACTCTAAAAAGCGCCACTTCGGAGAGCAAGAAACCCTTGTACTCGTTCTGCTGGTGGACAGCAATGCTATTCCACCTGACCCCAAAAAGAGTGAAGCCGTTACCTCTTTGAAGCCTCGAAAGTCTCTCAAAGAACTACGCAGCTTTCTGGGACTATGTTCTTATTTTCGGTGTTTCATCCCTCGTTTCAAGAACGAGCATCATCCCTCGTTTCAACAACGAGCATCAAAAGGAACCGCCACCTAGTCTTTTAAATGAATATTTTATTCAAAAAGTGATATTCACGTTCTTGAAACCTTTCGGCCGCTAAATCTAACTAGGGAGAGCCTGGCTGAGCGGAAGCGGAAGCGTCTCTCCGGAAGCGGAAGCTCGGAACTGGGCCGATAAAAGAGGGTGTCGGCACTGCAAGTCGCTTGGCTGCTTGGGAAAGCGTTATCCACGCACTTTATTCTGCGCCGCAGGGAGGTTCCGCAGGAACTGTTTTGCCGCAGGTCATGCAGCGCCCCTTAGAAAGAGCTCCTTTAACTTTTCTTTTGTAATCCCGCTTGTTTTAGCAGATCAAAGGTACACCGAGCGGGGTGGCGCAGCTTCTTCCCTGCCTCCACACATCCGGCATGAAGGAAAGAGACAAGAAGGTGACGGCGACTATAGTGGCTGCCTTCAACTTTGGACATCCTTTCGCGCCACCTTTGCGAAACGTGCGCTGGGGCCTGGCATTGCCGCCTTTCAGAAAAAGACAAAAAACAGGAACAATTTTCGTCATCGCATTTAATGTTTCACATGCTACGGAAAACAATCTCACATCTTCGATAATTGAACCAAAAGTGCAAGAATTTTTGCTTCAGCTATTTCATACTGAAAATACAATCTTGAAATCAAATGGTTTAACTATCATATAATTTAGAGAAGTTTGTTTAACCGGTTCCTATGAAAGAGGGAAGAAACACATTTGTTGTATTAGTATCTTTGTTTTTGCCTATTTTATTTTAGGCTTCGTTTCTTTCAGAGCTCTGCACAAATGCAGATTTTTGAATAAGAAAACTCATTTTTATAGGATTCATTTTTTTCTTCGCGATTTTTCAAACACGGTTCGTAAAATTATAGTTATTTATGCTGTTGTAACCACTAATTATCTTACTTCATCAATTCTGCAGTTTTGTGCAAATACAGGGTGTTCGAAAAAAGAATGAATGATATTTTTTCCCCCACAGGGGCATGATGCGGGGGGCCTGCGGAAAAATCCGAGGAAAATCACCTTAACGTAGCCGAAGGGTGTTGCATGGTTGGTCCGCTTTCGTGATTTTAAATTCGTGTTTCCAGGGTTGATTTCCAGGTATCACTTTTTGTGTTTTTTTTATTTGGGCGGTTCAGAAGATGTCTATTGCTTTGATAAAGCTCAATCTGATAAAATGTTTCTTGTTTTGATTTTCTTGTTTTTTCTTTTTGGAAATTCTGTTTGATTAATTACCTTCATTTACGCTGTCAATAACATTATTTGTGATATTTCCGCCCACCCTGTATCTTTGTGACAGGGAAAGCCCTTGCATGGTTGTTTATTGCTGTTTTTTACTCGAAGTTCCGCTGGTTTCCGTGGCTTTTTCATTTTCGTCTTTGGTTGTTTAGAGGGGTGAGGGAACGGGGGTGCAGGGTTGCACGTCTTCGATTTGGTAAGTTCTTTTTTCACATTTTTTAAATTTTATATTTTGTATTTCACAGCCTTCTAAAATTACATTCGGCCTATTATCTTTACTAGCTCTGTTATACCGATTAAAGGAAATATTTCCGCCAATTACGCATATCTGTGCAAATGCGGGGCGTTACACCGTTGGGGTTGGGAAGGGGTGGGGTTCTCGGCAATGTGTGCTCCTCATTAAAATTCTTTTTTGTGCCAGTAAAAATGGAAAGGCACCACTTTTTTCCCCGGTGGTTGAACGGCTGACAAAATAAGAAGATAAGAAGTGTTGTCAAAGCGGGAGGTACGCAAAACAAGCGTGTCCACACAGGCTAATAATTTTGCATGTAGTACTCTGGGACGTCAGGCGGAATTCTGCGCTGAACATTGAAGCCTCGGTCATTGTTTTTTTACAACAGCCTTCCCTACTAACGAAGGCTACACAGCGAAACGGTCTTATCTGCTTTTTTCAAGAATCGCCCCTGGATCACCGCTCCCCATTGTTTCTTTCGCCTGGTACCGAGGGTCCCGTCCTTGTAACAGGCACGGCCTCCCGAACTAGGCCGATCGATGAATCACTTCCACGAACGTGCGCCTGCAGCCAGTTGGACTGGCCGCTGGCCAGACAGAACTGTTCCAGCTTACTAAAAAAACAATATTTTAGATTCAGCTGCTGTACTTTCTACAAATATAAACTGAAGACGTCCCGAATATAAAATGTCGACTAGCAAAGTTCTTTGCAATATAATATATGCTTTTAAAGAAACCCACAAATGTAGAACACAAAAGCCGTATTTCTTGTTTTTAAACATTCCGTATAGATTGTTGCCATTTGAAGTTCAAGAGTGGGGAGAAACGTTATTCTCAACTGTTATCTGGAGAGTACACGACCCGTATTTCTGTTTTTTTAACATTCCTCATATATCATTGACATTTTAAGCCCGCTTCAGGGAAGAAACGTAACTATCCACAGTTATCCGGCCGCCCCTTTCATGATGCCGAAGAATCACCAGGAAACAGGGTAACTCGATTGGTCTATCTTCTCAGCCTCCACACAGGTTCGTGGTGTTAGCTTTACCCAAGGTAGGCAAGTCGCAAACATCATATTTTTCGTCCGCAATGAGTCCTGCACCAGCGTAGAATTCGCCAACCCACTAAGGATGCAAGTGCGCACAATTATTCAACCAAATTTAAGGTTACATCGACTTTAGCCGTCGGCAATGAGAACCTTTCGCGTGAGTGCTGTCAACCAAAACAGTACTTTGGAGAACACGGTGTGCTGTCGGCACTCCTCACCCGCAAGGAAACCAGTGTAGTTAGGGATGCGTATACACACCTCTTTACTGAAGATTATCAGGGTGTAATTATGGGCTCTGCTTTTAGAATGTAAAAGGTAATAGGCACGCACATCTGTGTGGCGTCTTCAGGCATGCAGTGCTTCCAAATTTCTTAGACAGAATGATGCGAAAGACAGATGCCTGTGGTGCTGTATTTTGTGATTGATCAACCATTTCTATCTTTCGTCTATGGTAACGCTGCGCCGGATTTGAGGCATTTTGTTAACAGCTGCACAGCGGATCACAGTATTCGCTAACTCGTAGATGATGCGCAAAAAAAATATTTGAACTCCATGACGACGCGTATTCAGGGGCAAACCACACACAAGAAGGCAGCATAAATAACTGGTTTCTGCGCTGTATGTTACGACATAAACCTAGTTGAGTTATCAATACACGTGGGTAGAACAGGACCAATGCAATTTTAAAGGTAAGCTGTCTACCTCTACCAGCCAATGGTTCTTTCCTGGCGTGCGGCACAATAAACTCTCAATGTGGCGGAGGCGGCGGCGGGGAGGGGAAGAGAGGGTTTCACTTACGGCGCACACTGTAGTTGGCATGGCGAATTTACCAAGCGTTCCCCGCGCACCGGAGTTGCTACCCTCGGCGGTCGTATCGGGAGGACTATTCCATCGGTTTTGTCGTGTGCTTTTGTGACGGTTGTTGTTTTGGGACTGTTTTGGCACAACGTTTCTTCCATTGCGTGTTTTCTTCGCACCACTTGATTTACATGTTCCACAGCACCTTCTGGGTTACCCGGACTCGACAGAATTCTATTGTCGTACGAGAATAATACGTTAAGGATTGGTCTCCACTGCGGGAATAGAAAATATAGAGACCTCATAGAGACATCTGGCTGCTGGACAAACGGTAGCGAAACGCACTGCTTACCACGAATAGCACTCCTTTTCACTCCTTTCCAAGGACTCCTTTTTCTAATTTGGTGACTGCGAATTCGGTTGTATTTTAACAGGTATTACGAAAGGCAAAAGGAGCAACTTGTTCTGGTAAATAGCGATTATGAAAGTTATTTCAGCTTTCTGGCAATTCTCAAACTTACTAGTGTAACTAGTTTAAATACGTATAAATTGGAAAAACTAAGGTCATCTGCTAAATTGTTTACGTGTCTGTGCTTGTGTCGCACGGTAGTGTACCCCAGAGTTAGCACAACAGGATGGCTAGGTTCCACTGTCTCACCCTTCTAAAGACGCTCCTCTCTGTTTTCTTTCTCCCGACTCAAGGCCGGGCTACAGCGTCGGCGTCCTCCGCTGTAGCCCAGCCGTGGCCGAAGCTGCTGCTGCGTTCGAGACGCCGTCCCCGCGATATCCAGGTAACGGCTGGCAGAATGTCTGGTTTCACTCTTTGTAGAGTAGCGTGGGTGAATACAAGACGTCGCATGGGCAATTGTTGTGGGTGTTGCTTAAAGCTTTCTTTTCCAACCACCTTCACAGTGTCGATTGGAGACAATTTTTAATCACACGGATGATGGAGTTGGCATCAAGACGCCCCATTTATCCCTGAACACCTATAAAGCTGTGAACGTGTAAAATCTCATTCGAACCATTTCATCATTTTACGAGAGTTTGTATGCGCAGACGTTCCGACAAAGCATTCACGTATGGCAAAAGTGTGAGGTTCTTCCACGTCATATTTCTCGATATATCACCGGAATCCATCGAATGCAATTCCAATTTGCCGTTCAGCAGCGCGAACACTTCGCATGAGCAGACCACGTATGAACGGTAAATGTTTCCATTTTGAAGAGCAAATCTGTTCTTGGTCGAGGCTTTCATGGGATAAAAAATTCGGTAACGCGGCCGCAGGGATGTGGAGAGGGCATAGAGAGGGAGGTGAAGAGCAAACGACAAGCACACATGAAGCAAGCTGAAGGATTACTTGAACGTGACGCTCATAGAAGTAATGCTTTTTAATCTACTAAATCTGGACGGCACGTTTATACTTGTCCACACTGTTGAACAAAGAAAACATTAAACTTATTTCAGGCAAGACATCAATACATATGTAATATTTGTATTGTTCTTTTGATAAAAAATACACAGATGCTCACTATTTTGCGATTGGGAATCAAAAATACGCAATAAAAACAAAGAGAGCGGCAGCGTTACAAGTTAAAGAGTAACAAAAGGTTCTAATACATAAAGGGAGAAGTAGAACACGGCAAGAATGTAATGATGCGAACAGGAATCGATTTGCTGACTTTGAGAAGTTCTCTGAAGTTTAACATTGAGATAAAGGAACGCCAGGCAGCTTGCTGACATTAGGTCAGTGAAGCTGGGACAAGTTTTCGAGTGCACTAAACATGTGCCTCGTTTTCCAGAATGAAGCGCTCCTGATGAGCCCACGATTTTTACTAGGAATGATCCTTTTTTTACTTAACCGAGATTGCGATATGCAAATCCGCCCTACAAATCATCGTTCTCTCAATCGAAGTCATTTGTTTCGCGGGGGAAGGGTACAAACAAAACTTTTACTTCTATCTGCAGAATTCAGACTGAACCTCTTCGGAAATAAGCTTCTGACTACCATCCTTGTTTCATAGGAACATTTTCAAAGTATATTTTATAATACCTGAAAATTTCAGCGTCCGTCAGGAATTTGCGCCTAGTAGTAAAAAAACTGTCACACCATCCCACAGCAGTAGGTGATTATCACTCGTTAGCATAAGCTAGGGTCCCGTTTCAAGAAATTATGGGTGAATATAACACATAAGTTATTTCCACTACCAATTACCGAAGACAAAGAAAGCATAAGACAACGTGGTGACGACACCTATTCTCAACCTGAGGCGCCAAGACCACGCACTGAGGCAGAGAGTTGAGCCTACACAGGCTCCGAATGTTCCCTTTGTCCACGGTGGGACTATACTTCAACGGGAGAGTTCTTGCTCATCTTGCTGCCAAAGGGTATAGGGACCGAGTGACCGTTGTATGGCACCACTGTCGCTTCAGCGAACAGCGCCGCCCGTGGCGAACCACTGGTCAGTGGAATTCCGGTGGTGGTCCGTGCAGCGTTGTTGTGCATGGCTTTCTGTCATTCTGCTGCGATGCTGCTGGCAAAGCGTAAATAACCACAAGTACTTTTTTTCAGATCGGTAAATCTTGAGCGTGGATGTGACCTCTACAAGGCATGCCATATGTGTGATTTACGCACATACTCAGTAATTACAAATAGCAGACGACGCTGAGTGTGCCAGTGTGGAAGTCAAGCTGGGAGGGCAAGTCTGTTTCATCGCGCAAAGGTTTTATGCTCGCATGCAGTTTGGCATATGGGGGAATACATTGAAGCTAAATGCTCCTAGAAAGCCGGTGTGTGCAGCCAATCCAGAAATGCTGCGGCGCTAGCCTTGGGCAGTTGATGTCGAAACGGCGTAGTGCACAAGCGAAAATCAAAGTTGGGAGTGCCTTCTAACATTTTCCTCAAAACAGAAATTGTGATGGACGACGCTTCCCTAACTTGATTAACTACGGTAGAAACGTGTTTAATTTTTCAGAAATACGCCTATTACAGCCATCGGAAATTTTTTACAGAATAAATACCGCATCCCAGTAGAACGTTATTGCTTGTCGTGGAAAAGCATTGCTTTACAAGAACTACAATGGTTGCTGGCTAGTTGGTAATGGGTTTTCAAAAAAACAATTCCCGCGTTGCTGAAAGACAAGAGACAGTAGGCTGCAGAAAACTTGCACTCAGTTTCCCAACTGAATGCTGCGGTCGTTTTAAAAGCTACCTTGAAATATCGTGCACTTGAAAAATAGTGCACTCAACCTACGCTTGAAACATCATGCAGTCCCCGTGAAATGATAATGATGGTTTACCGCAAAGCTTTGTCGTTCGGGTTTTCTTGGTTGCCTCCTGGATTCGATGCGTCTGTGCTGGAGGACTCGGGCTGATGCACCCCTATTTAAGGCAACTAGTCGCGCGTTTTTCGTTTGTTCACACAGGATTACACGATTTCTTTACGTACTCGGTGAAGAGTACTTCAGCATTGAAAACACAGGCTCACGTTAACACCGCTACTTTTTTTAACTATCCCTAGCTGCCTTTATTTCACGCAGGTGGCAAAATGAGAAGAGGCCAGGTGATGGTTTGTAGCTTGTGCTGCTGCGTGGCTGAATGAGTTTGGCTCTTGACAAAATGACCTCTACAAACGTGGGAGTTCCGCTTCGGCTCTCAGGCTCCCATGCAGTCACTCAAGGCCGTAGGTGGCATTTTTATTAGGTCGGCGGTTTGAGTTACGGGAAGGGCTAAGTTTTTCCGAAAGAAACAGTAAGTCCCGCTTACGCGCAGCTTAGAAAAAATTCGGAGAAGGTTTCAACCCCCAAGCCACCCTCTGGCTACGTCCCTGCTGTCGCTAACGAAAACCGAAGGCACAAAGCTAACGGCTACCGAAAGAAGGAGTAAACTGCCATGGCGTTTGCACGGCCATCTCGTAATTAAGTCCCTTTCTCTTCATGGCACACGTATTGAGGTATCCCGGAGTTAAGGCTCGCGTGAACAGCGTAGGCACTGAAGCCAGTGAAGATAATTTAAGAAGGTGCAAATTACTACTAAAATTAAAAGCTTTTATTCCTACTCAGATCATTCAGACCCAGGCGCACAGTGCTGCAAAAAGCGCTCATGTCAATGTAGCTAATTCGGGTGGAACCAACCGGGTTCCACCAGAATGGGTGGAACCAACCGTAGATTTCGGGTGGAACCAAATGGGTGGAACCAACCGTAGATCGCTGCAGAAAGCGCGCATAGCATTGTAGCCCAACTTCAGAAGAGTACGACAAGTTTACGTAGCCGGTGTTGCATCTAAGAACCCAACATATGTGTCTAGATTTCGTTTCACCGCCGATATCCGCGCACAACACCACAAAAACGTCCAAAGCCCCGAAGTGAACACGGCAAAACAACGGAAAGCTGCGTACTCCAATGCACCGGCTCATTCAACTTACGAGTGCAGCGCCGAGTTCTGGCGCCATCCGTCCAGCTGCCCGGTCCCTATGACACCACTGAACTCATAACGGCAGGACCATATAGGAGGGTATGTCAGATAAAGGGCAACGGCCCGACTTTTTGTCGTGCCCAGAAGCAGGGGTATTACGGATTGGCATATTATGGCCGGAGACACGGGACGAAAAAATCTTCCAACAGCGGAAAAAAAGACGCAGACATGATGTAAACGGGACGTAGCCCTCATTCACTGCTGGCGTTTATTTCAGAGCGTTTCTTTATGTAAGCATTCTTCCGTGCTATCAACACCGCTTGTTAGCAGGCTCTTCGTCCTGCTTAGATCATATGTGCGTTTTTTTGTCTTTTTTTTGCTCAGTACCGTGAAATATTTACTGACGTTGCCAAGCTTACACCCCGAAAGAAAAGGTTGCGTTTAATAAAATAACAATTTAGGCGGCGTTGTGGACACCAAAATATTTTCAGATAAACTCAGCATCTAAGGAGGTATAGGGTACTTCAAATTGTGCAATTTGAACGGATTTGATAATGGAATATACATACGGTGAAAAAAAGAAGGCTACTAGCGATGGGTTGCACGCGGAAGAAGCTTCTGAGTGGACTATCTACGGGTCTGGTCAAGTTGTGACAAACGTACCCGAGACAGAATTTATATCTACATAAAGTCCAACAGAAAATCCATCTTTACTATGGGAAAATGACGCAGGTGGTCTTCATCACGGCGCTCAAAATAGCCCAATCAGTGTGACCAGTAGTTGGAATCAGGCGAATGACAGGGCCGAGGATAGAACTTTAACCCTTTAAACGCCGGACTATGAAGCAACATTAAAAAACTTGAAATTGGCGTGGATAATTTGCATTTGGCTTGCAAATTCCCTGCAACAAAAAATGCATCCACATTAACAGTGATCACGCACGGTTTTAGAAACGTCCCACTTTTGGAACTTTGGCGTTTCCAATACACGAAACGCAAAAGCTCTCTGGTATAAATTTTATGGTCTTCAATGTGCAATTGCGTGCTCTTAGTAACCGAAGACGAGTCTTCATCTTCCTGAAATGACTCCAAAAAGTATAAAAAGTTAAACAATTATCTAGAAATATCATCCTCGCTATTGGTCAGTCAACATTTCACACGCCTCGCTAGGATTACAAGCACTTGCTGTGCAGCCGCTTTTGGCACTCTTGGCACTGGTTAGTTTTTTTTTGTACACTGCGCACACATCCCTGCGTTGCTGGAACGAGGTACCTGGTTCCCTGCCCCATTTTGGGGTGCGTACATTGCAGTCATGTCAGCCAGTAAACCAAGGTATTCCGGAGAAATTAGTTTGCTGAACAACTCTAATGGGCTTATGTCCGCAAGCTCAGGAAATGTCTCTAGCAACAGCTGAGGGTTCTGGCTGCCCAGTGGTTTATCGAACGTGACATGGCAGCCCCAGTCTGCTCCAAGGGACGGCTGGGTGGGCGGGTTTGTTTTTCCGGTCATGGCTGAAGACTTGAGGCCTTTTTCTGCGGTCAGTAACCTTCGCGCAGGCTTTGTCCATCGTGGCTCAGGACTCAAACATTGAGTAGGCGATACGTCTTCATCGTTCATCGCTGCACTGCATAACTTCTGCGAAGCCGAAAATATCCTCGGGAACTACTTCAGAAAAGTCGTTTTCCTGCACGTGCTACTTGTCATTAATGTTTCCATCTTCATCAGGCGGCAAATGGCATATGAATGCACCTTCTCGCTCCTCGTCGGAAAGGCTGAACAAAAGGTTAATGGCAGCTTCCAAATTTTGTTATATTGAACGGTGGTAGCAGAAAAGAGCACTATAAAGTCACTCCCCCCTACACTTAGGAGGACTGAGGCGGCTATTCGCTGCCGTTGATTGGCCCTCCTAGAAAATCTCAGAGAATCTCACAATAACGCCAAGGAAAGGCCGGAAAGGTAGCATTCCAGCTTCTGCCAGAGGGTGCAACCAACACGTGAAAGCAAAAAGAAAAAGAGACGCGAAATGCGGTGGTCGGTCTCCGTGTTTCTGGCTCTATGAAACGCCAATGTCCCAAAAAGGAACATTCGCACAAAACTCTCGAAACAGAAAGGTAGAGTGCATGTCTTTAAAATTTTTCAAATTACTCGCAGAGTAACCGCTAACAATACGCATTGTCATTGCCATACATCATCAGCCCAACAAATCCAAAATCAATCAATTCGCATTCAAAGTTTCAAAGTTTCAAGTTTATTTCCAGCATTACAGTGTTCGTGGTCCACCAGGCGAAAAAGCGGTTAGTGAGCACTTGAAGGGCCCCCTGGCAGCCCGTAAACACAGTAGCTGTCTGGCAACGGTAAAAACCATACACATGCTAATATATACGTGAAATTAACAGATATATACCGATGTAAAAACACACCTATATACGAACAACAATCCATAAGTGTACGCACTCTTAGATAATATTAATCATGACATACATTAGGTAACAATAGAAAAAAATGCATAGACACAATAAACACAATTCTTAACTATAACAGAACCAGCTATACCTTATCCAAGGCATGTGACACTTCACTGTGTGAAACAAAGAGAGACCAGAACAAACAATAAAAGCCAGAAAAAACAGAACAAACAATAAAAGCATTACCACCAGGAGCCATCCTCCGTCCAATTCCCAGGATGTATTGAGCCACTATAATGTGTTACCAATCAACAAGTTGTTTCAGTATAATTTAAGCATAATATTTTTTAAGTCTTTATGTTCCCAACTGCATTTCAATTTCATCGACCCAAAATTCTTAGTAGACCAGAACACCACAGATTTGCCTTAAAAAAACATGTTCTGCTACCAGGTGTTTTAACTAATTACGGCAAAATAACTAACTTCCACAGCCATATCAATTTGGAATGGTCTACCAGCTGCTGTTAAATCCACTAAATGCGTGTCTTCATTTAAATCATCCTTGAAAAACCATCTGTTGTCTGATTAATTGTGTTTCTATCGCTTATTCTTTTTCTTGTTAGTCTTTCCTATTGTGTAATTGATATGACGGCCTTGTACAACTACCTCGTACTTGTTCTGCTTCTATGGTTTACTCAAAATGTTGTAGTTCTTTTTCTGTTGTAATTGCCATACATTTCCAATTGAATTTTTTTCTACTATTGATTTTTGTTTTGGATATTAATTGCTTGTCGCTGTTTATTCTTTGCTGCCTGAAGTTTACTCAGTGATTAGCCCTGTTGTTAACTTACCCAGGGTCCCGGTACAGTCTTTGACTTAGGAACCCTGGTCTGAAAAACATTGTACTGTTGTATCACTTGCCTACTGAATTTCAATAAACTTTCTTCTTCTTCAAAAAAAGATATTTTGGTTCCGCTTTGCCCATTGCAACACTGCATTTTCAGGAGAAATGTCGCAACAATTATCTGGTGGTGAAGAAACACAAAATGTGCCTTTTTGTAAACATTCCTTTCATGCCTCTAAATGGGCTGTAAACAAAAACGAAAATTGTGATGTTTTCCACAAACACGAGTGAGTGTGCGAAAACAAAAAAAAAACATGGGAATTTGGTATATCGGGAAGGAAATACAAAATCAGGTTTTGTGTGTTCCAATTTTGGAACATTGGCAGGTAAAATCTTAATAAAAATGTAATCTACACTGCGCGCGAATGGCGGGGCCGAGGATAGAGCTTCACTAAAATTTTATTTTCTACGCAGGCGCACAATCTCGTTTTCATTCTAATCGCTTGCTAAATTTGCGCATCTGGTAATGCTCATTGGTCATTTTGGGGCGTCGTGTAAAGCGCACCTGCAGCAGTTTCTTAGACTGTGTACTCTGGCTTTCACATTCTGAGAAGGTTCAATGGATGCCCCTTAATGTTTATTGCAGCAAAGGGCATTGACACTCTATCTTGAATTGCCCCTCCGCAGAGCAGCACCAGCACGGAACATTTCAGATTATGTCAGCGGACTATTTGGCTGGAGGATTGAGTATAGTTGAACAGAACAGAATTCCTGACGTCAGATTCACACGGGCGATGAAATCACTAATTCGTACCAGTGTTGTACGGAACAGCGTTCCAAGGAACGGCGTTCCTGGAACTATTTACTTTTTTGGAGGAACGGAGGAACGCCACCGTTCCATTAGCGGTCGGTGAAACTGTAATGGTAACTCGTTAGGTTTACGAAGGAACGGCAGGAACGGCGTTCCTCCTGCAAACGTTACATTGCGAGGATTTGGCCGTTTTTGATGCCAAGGCTGAGTACGAAAATCCACAAGTCGCTACTGTGTTTTTTGCCCGCGCCCTTCAGCGGAACGTGCTTCCTTGGAAGTCAAAGGCAGAAGCATAACCACGCAGCCGGCCGCAGCTTGTGCTTGCTTTCATGCCGGTTGAGCTTACGCGGAGTTCGACGGGTGATTAGCGCAGCCGCGAGAATATTTTGTAGCTTTCATATTTTGCCTGAAGAGGCCTGGAAAGGCTGTCTAAGTTGGAGCGGCACTGCAGGTCCCTTGTTAAACCACCGTATCTGTATATTGTCAGCGGTAACAACCGCATTAGTGCACGCGAGGCGCGGGTGCGGTGCTGTCAGGGGAGTTGCGCTCGCTGTGAGGTCATTCGAAAGATCACCGACTGTCAATAGGGCTGGGCGCGCCACAGTGTCTCGGGATGCCGTACTGCTCGAAGTGATAGTACGCGCGTAGTTCTGTCGCCGATCCTACGGGGATGGGTCGACGGGAGTGTCAGGTCCTTTTGTATTGCACGCGTCCCGTTGACAAAGGACAGGAATTTCGTCATTGCTGGGCATAGTTTCGTCGCTTGCCGTATGAACAATACCTGAGATAGGCCGCCCGAACGTGGATGGCCTTCGTTTAGAGTTGCTTTAGTTGGTCGGTTTCAACCTGTGCTTTGACTTTTTTTTAGTGTAAATGTTTTTTTTACGCATGTGCGTAGACTCCGCGTTATTTCCTGTGTTTTTCCCTTATGCGTATTTCTACCACCCTGATTGTGATTAGTATACTTTGTTATTCATGAACGTAGATTTAATGTGTGACTACGCTGTTGGCTTTTTCTATTTTTTTTGTTATCGTCTTCCGATTTTAACTTGCATTGGGAACCACCTAGCCATTACTTCTTCTGCTGTGTTTTGTTACTCGCAAATTTGTGCTGTATAATCCACAAAGCTTCACTTTTGTAAAAAATTACTCAATTTTCTGCAAAGGGCTTGTAAGGTATTTTCTTGTAAGTTACTTTATATACACTGAAATATTGAATAACTATTCATTAAACGCCTATGTATTGCAGTGTTTCTTACGCAAGAAATTTAGTTATGTTCCTGCATGTGGGTAACTTTCTCTTTGCACATCTGAAGCGCAATAACCTTACTGCGCTTATCTAAGGCCGAAGCGGAAAGTGCCATATGTATTTCACCCATAATAAACGAGCACCAAAACCGCAATAGACATGTCTGGAGCTTGGTCGGCGCTCCCTGAAAAAAAAATTCGGCTAGAAGCGTTTCTGTGGATTCTTTTTATCCCCAGATAATATGCTGCCGGCAGTGTTCCTATTCGTATAATATACGTAGGTCGGTGTGAGGTTTTCTTTTCTCACTTTATTTCACCTCACAATTATCCGATACCATATTTAAATTTAAAAAAATGAAACGTAACGGTAATGTAACGACGACGCGTTCCAATGTTCGAAGTGGAACTGGAACATGTTCCTTTCGCAATAAAGGAACTTGTAACGGGAACTCATTTAAACTTTGAGAAGGAACGTGGAACGAGATTTTGTTCCTGTTTTAGAGGAACGTGTACAAGACTTATTCGCACCGCGGAATCCGTTCCATGTGCTATGGCGTCGCCGATTCTTGACCCTAGCGAACGGGCCGCGGACGGCGCGGGCTGTCACAGCGAGGCTTCTTTTCTGTCAGCGATTCTGGCGGTGGAATGCAGCAAAATACTGCGCTTTGGCGTGCACCCGGCTGGATAGTCTAGCAACAATGCCTCCCAGCTCGGAGCAGTGGGGGGCGTGTCGACGTCGCCACTTACTCGATCGAGATCGCGTGCTTCTTTCAGAGAGGTTGCACTGCGGTAGAGGGCTCTCGCGCCAGGGGCTTTTGACTTCTCAGCCACAAGAACGAGTGGGTGACACACTGATCGCAGCTTTCGTCAAGTGCTCGCAACAACGTCCTCATGTACGTCAGAGAGCCGAGAAAGTTAGACCGGATGAAGCAACGGCAATGGAAGCAGGAGTTCAAAAAACGCATAACCAGAAAACGCGGGCGCCACGTCTTTCCTGCTTATATACGCTCCTGCTTATATACGCACATACGTGATGTTAGGCGGCCAACGATACGGCCATCGTTCCGTAACCGCACTTCCGGTCAGCGTCCATCTTTAAAACTACCCTCAACCCACTCGAACCTGGTTGGCCTTTCGCCGCACGCAGCCGGTCCACGCGTCGATAGTGTGATCGGTCCGTCCATCACCTCCTGGTCTTTCCGCGCTGTCGTCTGGTCGCTTTATGCTTCGTGTGAATGCTTCCTTCCGCCGGACCGTCTGCTGACGTCATGCAACGTCACAAGTCCGGCTGCCGACATGTCCGTCGTGTGAATGCCGTTTAACCGTATTGTTTCAATCGATTAAAAAAAACGTTACCCCGTCCTCCAAAAGGCTGCTTGACTGTGGGGTATCCCTTACACGTCGCACATCTTAACACATAAACGTGGATATCTCTCCAACACTTTTAATTTTAATCAAGTAAAATAATCTATAATTACACCTGTTTCCCTACTCAAACTAAGCACCAGAAACCATTTTTTACTTCAGTAGTAAACATCCTTGCAGGAATTGTTCCGATGAAGTTTACACGTCTATGCAAAGTTGACTCAGGATCTTAAATAAATGTATATTTTTTTGTTTAAAAAACAACTCATTTTCTCTGTAGAACAAGAAAATTTCAGATTTGAAGCGCTGTGTTTTTTTGGGGTCTACCTCTATGTGCCCGCCGAGGTCTACGCGGAAAGATCAGATGCCCTGATTTCGAGCGTCGTGTAAGCAACCTCCGCAGACAACATCACTACTATTGGAGGGGGGAGGAGGGCGAGGGATTCCAACGGAAATAGGTCTGCCACTATCTAGCCTCAAAGTAGCCTAAAAGTAAAGTGAAGTTGCCGCGATTATTGCAGAGCAGAAAAACAAACGAATCTAGGAGAATGTACATCCTACCCATTTACCTATACAGCAAGAAAATATTAAACCACATCGGGGGGTGAGGCGAGAAATCGTCCAACTTATAGCGTAAAAGTGATACTTCCAAAGATTAGTCAAATAATTTGGGTACAGCATCACCATTTTGACCAGCCGTGCTGAATCAGCCACCATAATCACATGTTCCAGCGCAAATAATTGCACGCTCAGGCGAAGCCATGAGTGTTTTTATATAAATAATGAAGAAAAAGTGTAGCTGTATTTTTGTATTCCCCAGCGACGACAAGAATTTTCGCTGGCTTTTGTTGGTTCGGCTCATTCATATTGCCGTAGGGAATACCAGCACATTCATGTAGATATAAGAAAGTGATATCGCTAGTGTAGAAGGAAATTGTCCTATAGGACGACCAATTTGCGCCTGCTGGGTACCTCGCTCAGATAAAAATTCCCATTCCGTCACAAAGAACAGGTAAGTGCAATGACGTCGTTACGTTGCTCCCCCATCATATTTACATAATCTACATCGATGTCAAGGTTCCAACTTCGCTCAATCGGAGTTAAATGATGCGTTTGTCCGCATAGGAAATGTTCCAAATCCTAGAAGATGACATCGCAGATTTTGTGCTCATTGTGTTTGCGGCATTGGCATGCGGGGTGTGACAGCGCGATTACGGTTCTCATTTGACATTAGAGAATTACAACAGTTGGCTCTAGGCTATTGCCATTTTTCCCCCGGCGATAAAACCGTACGTTCGTTCACTGAGAGGGCTCGATTGGAGCGGTGAGCCAGAGATTATGACTAAAACCCGGGCCGGGGAGGGTCAATATCTTTTCCCCTGTAGAGAAAACGAAATGGTCGTTTTGCAAATATTTTTGCATACGCGATATGATTCAGGTTCTCTGATGTAGATTGTCACAATTAATTCAGGATCTTGGGATTGTCCATAAGTTGCTTTACTGCTGTACCAGAGAATTTGCGTTTTGTTGTGTGAAAAATTAACGATATTTGTTAATATCGCAACTGGGAGACTTTGGGAGACCGCTCTTTTCTTTCATAGCTTTGCCGAAAGTACCAGAGGGGCAGCAATCATAACAAATTGTTCCATTATTCTGCTGATATTAGGCGAACATATTAACTGTCCTTGCCGTCAACATTGCCCCCACTTCCACGAAAACACTTGCGTTGATAAGTGGTCACTGAATTTGAGCATAAACCTTGATTCCGCCATCGTCTTCGTCACCGAAGTAAAGAGATTAGAAACGCTAATGCTGACCACCATCAAGATTTAAACGCTATTAAATGTCTCTAACAAAATTATGCCAATGTTAGGTAAATTTCGCGCATGTTCTAGCACCAACCATAGCAGCGGCGAACACTAACTACATGCTTGAATAAATACCTGTTTGCAAGATTGTTAAATGAAGGAAATGGATAGGCAGGATTTTGATTTGAAGCACAAGGATGGTGTTGGTAGGTTCATGCGGAGTTAGAACGTAATTGTAATCTCTTAACAATCGGTGAAAGGGGGTCAGCAGATTCTCCATTGCATTTTGGCGTTTAAATTTTCTAAGGTGGATATATCACCCTTATCAGGTAATGGTCACAGTTTTGGACACGCTCAGAAGGAGGCCAGTGACCTGTGGCGAACGTAGATGACGTGGTGGCCGCGGTAGCGTCAAAATTTTGAAGAGGGAAAGGGAGCGGACAAAGACACTAACCTGGTATAGTAATAAAGACCACAGATAGTGTTCTTTGCGTTTTCAGTAATTCCCATGCAATCTTAATGCGAAAATGTCTGTCTGTCTGTCTGTCTGTCTGTCTGTCTGTCTGTCTGTCTGTCTGTCTGTCTGTCTGTCTGTCTGTCTGTCTGTCTGTCTGTCTGTCTGTCTGTCTGTCTGTCTGTCTGTCTGTCTGCCTGTCTGTCTGTCTGTCTGTCTGTCATTTGATTTATCCCATTCCGTGAGCTTTGACAATTTGTCCTCACCTTTTTTTTTTCGATGAATGTTTCTACCCCAATTTTATCGCCCAACTTCTTCGAAATTCTGCAGACCTAACACAAACCTCTTTCTTTTGATCCCTAGAAAGCATTCGCGGCCTCCTTTGTACGTCTGATTGGTAGTCTTCAAATTTGCAGAAGACATCTAACCTTCAGTGGTTAACGCTCTGAAACGGGTTGTTTCTATTTCGTATGATTACATTAAACCCCGTGTAATTCTTAACAAATTGCCAACTTAACCATTAAAATCTGGCTTTGATGGGCGTCGCCCTAAATTGTTCAGTAAGAAAAATCCTAATGATCATCGCTCAGCCTAAAAGACAACTTTCCACTTATACTCCTATTGGTGTCACGTATGCAGTTGATTTCCTCTATCATTTTGTTTTATTAGAGCCATTTACAGTTAGCCAATCATCGTACTACAGCGTGAACGTCCTTCCATCCTGAAACCCAGCTACCAGAACTTGGTGGCGTTCAACAACGCCAAAAATATTGCATGGGCAACCTCTCACAACCTTCAATCAGACCGCGGTCATTTATTTTTGAAACAGATTCGTGGGGGATGCTAAAACTTTAATAATACGGATGAACACGACAAAAACTAAGGTTAGGCATAATCTTGTGTAGTTGGATACATAGTTTATGTTACGGAAAAAAAACACGACAACAGGATTTCTCTGGTGGTGTATAGTGCAAAGACGATGTACTAAAGTCGGTACGCAAATTTGATTGAAAATAACAGCGTTTAATATTTATCCAGATCCACGAACTGATAATGCGGCAGCAATTCGGAAAAGGTTGAAGCTAGCACACACTTGAAGTGCTGAGGGTGGGAAAGTTCTAACTACGAATGTGAAAGGCGCTGCACAACCGCCTCCGTGGCTCAGTGGCTAAGGCGCTGTGCTGCTAAGGAGGGCACGGGTTCGATTCCCGGCCGCGGCGGCTTCTTCTCTGATGGAGGCGAAAAGCAAACACACCCGTCTGTACGGGATTTCGGCGCACGTTAAAGATGCCGAGATGGTCAATATTAACCCAGAGCATTCAACTACGGCACGCCTCATTGCCTGCGTTGCGTCGGCACCTTCAACCCTACAATCGATCATTCCGCAGCGGCGGGCGAACAGAGAAAAAAAAATATCAGGGAACGTTGTGGAAATAAACTTAACAGATACACGTAAATGTACGACTGAACGGCCGTTCGACAGAACGCGCTCAACTATGTCGTAGCTAGCAATATAATTAGTTCCGAGGCAATTTCACCGGACTCAGAACGTAAGCGTAAGGGCTCTCAGCAAGGGCGTGAACTCGAGGGTGTTTGATAAAGCGCAAAGGAAGAAATAAATTATGTCTTCAAATCCACCGAATAATACCTTTTATTGGTTGAACTGGAAGCCATGAACCTACAATTTGTTGTAGGGAAGAAATGGTAAAATGTAATGAATCTCGCAAGTAATGGGTCTTAGTTTTTATCTTTTGCACAGCAGCGGGCTTTTCGTTGCTTACTACAGTTCTCAAGGGCTATTTATTATCCATAAATATAATATTGTGGAAAGAGTTCACGAATGAGACGTACTAGGTTCATTCATACGCGTTTCTGCGCTGTAACTATCTTCTAATCAATAATGTCCCGTCATGCGTAGGTCGCAAAGGCTATCCCTACGCTCTGCTCGTATTCCTAAAGGGACCCTGGAACACTTCCAATTAACGCTTTTACTCTTTCCTTCTCGTATAGAAGCACTGTGAAAACTGTAGGTATCACAAGCACCGAGCGGAAGAGCATGATTTGCTCGTTGCAGCAAATACGTAACTATCTTCTAATCAATAATGTCCCGTCATGCGTAGGTCGCAAAGGCTATCCCTACGCTCTGCTCGTATTCCTAAAGGGACCCTGGAACACTTCCAATTAACGCTTTTACTCTTTCCTTCTCGTATAGAAGCACTGTGAAAACTGTAGGTATCACAAGCACCGAGCGGAAGAGCATGATTTGCTCGTTGCAGCAAATACGCCTTCCGTTTCTGGTTTGCTTTTGTGGCTTCTTTTAAAGCGGCTATCGAATGCGTCCACTCCTGCGACAGAGAAGAGCCGGCCAATAGCCGCTACCCCGCTATAATGACGTAATTCCAGCGATCGAGGAACGCCAAAACTTGGAAAGAGAGAAAAATATTTTGAGCAAGTTTCCGTAAGCTATCAGGTGGGTGTAATGTAGTGGTTTTTGACTGCGGTATTTTGCGACCCCCTAATCTAAGTACATGATGTGATGGTTGACTAAGCTCTGCAAGCATCAGGTATCTAGATTACTTAGAAAAAGCGTTACAGGGTCCCTTCAAGGGACCCCGCAAAATTTCCTATCAACGCTTTTACTCTTTTCGTTACGTATGGAAGCATTGCAAAACGTATAGTTAGCGCCAGCCCTGAGCAGCACTGGTTGATTTACTGGTCGCAGGATACCCGCCTTCCGTTTCTGTTTTGCTTTTGTGGCTTTCCTTTCTAAAGTGGCTATCAAGTGTCAATATTGCTGCAACTGAAACAAAGGAGGTAAATAGCTCCTGCATCGGTAACGACGTAATTTGAGCACTTGAAGAAAGCGGTAAGCGGAAAAGAAAAAAGCGTTTTTTTCAGCAAGTTTCCAAGTTATGCGATGGACATACAGTATAATTTTTGAATGAGGTACTGTGTGACCCACTATTCTAAGTACTTGACGCGTTTGTTCACCACGTCCTGCAACCACTCAGGATTTAGAAAAAAGTTGAGAAAGGTGTTGCAGGGTACCTTTTTTGGGAGTTGCTTTACGGTATCTACATGTTAAATAAAAAGAAATATTAAAAATCATCAAATGATTTTACCCCTTCGGCGTAAGGTGAATCTAATGCGGTCCACTGTGTAGATATAATTTGCTTTGTATTTGTATTTTGTCTCCCTGGTTCTCATGGCTGCGAAAAGCATTTCCGGGGTCTCCAAATGCTTACTTTACCGTTTTCTTGGCATGACGAAGTTTTATAAAAAGCTAATTATGTATTTTTTGACTGATGCTGCGATTTCTTGCGGCATATTCTTCAAAAACGGCAGTTTCTCTGAAGTAAAAGAATTGGCAACAGTACTGAAAATTTCGTTTAAATGTTTCTCTTTTTTTCCTTCCTGATACAGTTTCCTCAATATCTTGTCAAGGTATGCGGAACAAACACTGTTAATGGTTCTTTTCGTGAAAACGTATATCTTCTTCGCGCGAAGTATCGCTGAAAAGGAAATCCTACTAACATGATGCACGAGGAACCGACAGTTTTCGAGCGGAAACCGGATATCCGTCAAAGCGACTGAACTGTCAGGGTGGGCGGAAGCCACTGCGATAGAATATCCCGCTTTTCTTCTCGAATATGCCACTTTTTCTTTTCTTCATTCTATCTTCCCGCTTTCTTTTTGCCAATCCTCACACAGTCATTACAAGGCTACACGGTGCCGTAGCAGCAAACGTTCGCATCGGCCTCCGCACATTTTTTTTTATTATCTTGGTTCGCGAAACAAACGGGTGTTGAAATGATTTAGTGTACAGAATATAGAAAGTTGAATCTCTAGTCACTCGCTCCCAAGACGGGCTGCAGTGTCAAGGAGCTGGTGTTTTCCCCTCGTTTCTTAAATTTTGGCGCAAAGCACAATGTTATATGACGTTTGGACGCAAATAGACCAGGGTATAGTGCACAGTGCGTTTTTTCAAGATGTTTCTTTTGTCTCTTCACCTGCACATCGCTAAAAGTCAATAATGAATGTAGTATAGCTACGCACGACCAAATGCCTTTAATCTACTAGTTTATAGCGGCTAACCAACAAAGTTTTAAAGGTAGGATGCAGTTAGGGAGTCGGGTTTTTAGACATATAGGACTGTGGAAATGTTAATAACGCTAAATTATTATAGAACTCAAGATATTGTAACTCAGGCGTTATGGCCATGGAATGACTCACAAAACGGCGGAAAGCTACCAGTCAAAATGGCCCACCGGTCAAAGACTATTCAACTGCTTGAAAAAAAAGTTCGTAGTGCCACCAAGCATTTCACAAAACTTCTTATACCCGAATTAAAAAACAGAGTTGTACATAACATTCACTAAAGTTGGGCCAATTAGCCGAATTCAGTTTTGGGTTACCTCCACACAAGCGGAGTTCCACGAATCTATATGTCCCATGTGGCCAACAATATTTCCTTGTAACCGTTCTACAAAAAGGTATGTTTAAACATTAGTAATAAAATTCGGGTAACTACTAAAGTTCTGATAAGTGAAATAGCACATAAGGTATCGATAAGTATGGTTGATTGGGGGGCGAACGTGAGTTTCCGTTTCAGTTGATTGTTTACAACAAATTATACAATGCGTCGAAGGCCATATAGAGAAATGAGTCCAAAAATATAGCACTGTGATGGCACCGCTTGTAAAGAAGAAGAAAAATTGTCAGTAGTAGCTAACGTTAACCGTGGGTTATTGAAGAAATGCAATGAAGTTATACAAAATAGTAACACAAAAAGAACAATCAGCGAAACATTCTGTACAATAGTTAGCTCTAAAGCAGCGATGTTTAGACACCTGAAACATATTCAAATAACATTAAAACGGCAGAACACAGCGAAGAAGGTTTGAAAACATTTTGATACATAGCATAATACATACACTGTTGTTAATGATTATCTAGAATCTAACACATAAAAATGTAAAGCGAGGAAGCTAAATCGCATGTGACTGTTTCGATATGCATGACCCCAGTAGTGTTGTGAAACGTAAAATTAATGGCGCGGAATGATAGCGAATAGGGTAAAATTGAAAAGAAACGTTCGGAAATAACACTCACACTTTCGCAATCAACATATCATGAAACGTGCACATGCCTTTGTATTCTTGAAGATTTAAACGAACTGAATTCCGAGGACTCTAAATTATGAGTGATCTTTACAAAGGAAGCATGAATTAGCATGGTACTTATATTACGCATTGTTATCTTTTTGCTTGCTCTTGGTTGAAGCTTTTATTGGGTCGCTTCTAGCCGAAGAAATGTTACATTGCACTTTTACTGACAATCGTGCAACTTTTTGTTCCAATGAATAGGAAAGTTTGGTAATTGCCACATAAAGGAATACCTTAAACTTTGTAACCTGGAGCAAGACGTAGGCAAACTAGGGTTAGGTGCGCCATTTTCAATTACAGTTTATAACCGAGCGTCTTTTGTGAGAAATGACGCGGCCGCTTTTTCGATATTTATTAGGCTTTCATGCAGAAAATACTGAGGCGGAATCATAATTTTCGGTAGGGAGGCCCTAAAGTAGCGTGTAGGCCTTTAATTCCACGTTGCCAAGTGCTTTTGGTATACAGGCTTTACAATATACGAAGCAATAAATTGTTCTTGCGTTTATTGCTCATCTATAACAACAGCTCCTGACACTGAAGTTGAAGAAACACACCAAGTGCTGACCAGGAAGTCAATTAGTTGGAAATGCAGCTAAGGATAAAACAACTCATTTCGACACAACCGAATTCTGTAGTCATTGCACGTCTCCAAGAATTCGCTTGAAATTGCCTGCTAGGCACAATGTTTTCCCAAATTATATATCACTAAGATGAGAAAATCCAGCATACTGCACTGGTTCCACAGCCAGATTAGGAAACAAACTTGTGGCCGCGATATTAATATAGAGACTTCCGAACCAAAAACTGAAATTAATTTCAAATGATATCTGAACTAAAACATTGGCAGCATGTTTCTCCTTGCGAAAATTTCATTTTCTTTTCCTCTCTTTCCAGTATGCGTGCTACATGAAAATAACTTCGTAGCTGTCTTTAGAGTTTTCAATTCCGTTAAAACATTTACAAAGAGAAGTGACAGGGCTTGGGGAACCGGTTTCCTTGTGTTAGCTGCCACGCACGCCTGCCCTACTTCCTTGTTTGTTTTGAACACACGTTGGGGTATTACGGGTAAATGGAGAAGTTAAAATTTCCTTGACTGCCCGGTAAAGCCATTTAATAACGAAGCAAGCCTGCCGTCGCTGTGTAAACACGAATATCCGGTATGAAAGCCAGTTTGAACCAAGCTTGCTTTCATGCGCTATAAACACAAAACGATTCGCAATGATTTCGATACAAATCGCAAAAACGTTGCAACGAGAAACTGAAGTTGTATACCATAGGTAGTGTGTTTAGGACAGTTGGTGATACAAGGTGAACGTTGACTAAACAGAACGGGCAGGGACCAGCAGTTTAGGCAAAATATTACATTGCGAACTTCCAACTAACAGTATTGACAAAGATCCGTCACTTAAAGTACGACCGCTTGCTTGGCTGACTGACGATCAGCAGTAACTAAACCCTGAAACTCCGAGTAACAAAGCTACATGCAATGTTTTTTATCTCAATTTGTTCAGTTCGCTAGTTCAATCGTTCGATTCCAGGTAGAGGCGGCCGCTTTTCTGAAGGAGGCGAAAAGTGAAAATTCCGGTGAGTACGACATTTCGGCGCACGGTAAAGATTCTCAGGGGGTCAAAATTAATCCAGAGCCCTCCACTACGTCACGTCTCGTCGCCTGTGTTGTGTCAGCGCGTTAAACTCTACAATCAATCAATCAATCAATCAATCAATCAATCAATCAATCAATCAATCAATCAATCAATCAATCAATCAATCAATCAATCAATCAATCAATCAATCAATCAATCAATCAATCATCACTTTAATCAACGCGTGCCATGCTTTCAGTTTGCTATATGGATGAAGCGCGGACTGCGTGTTAAGTGGATGTCTTCGGGACGCGCGATTCCATTAGATTGAATGTTTAGCGTGTTTCGATATTTGTTTTGCAAGATGCTGTCACTTAGTTCGGATCACATTTTTCAGGCACATCCTTAACAGAGCACGCCCAAAAGAGCCGGACTCGTACTTTTGTGTAATGTTAAAAGATTCACGGAGCCCGGTGGCACCTTTTCGCGAAGCCAAAAAAAGTTCGTTTTCTCAAGACATTGTTCGAGGAGATGTCAATCTGGGTATTCCGGAATGCGTACGGAAAGCCTGTTCAAAAAAATTGGGCCCATCTCCCCGCGAGGGGGACTCGAGTAAATGAGTCGCATAGGGGGTGGTTTATTGCGTTAACGTTTAGTGTTTGGGGAGTTGCTGGTAGTGAATGCGTTTTATCAGCAGCTTCTTGACGTAGTTTGAATGAGTCAAGGATATAAGGCGCGTTCGTAGTCTCCCATTCTATGTCGGCTTTGTGGCGCAGTGGGTAGAGCACCATGTACATTGCGTTCCGCCCGCAGGGTCGCAGGATCGAAACCAGGCGCCGGATAGTATTTTTTTATATAGTGTTGGGGGAGGGGTCCGGACTACGACTACGGACGTCAACGCGGGTGACATCGTGAGTTACTGAAATGGTCTGCCTTTAAAATTGAGCGCAAAGATGCCGTGAAAAAAAGTTGCCGCTGCCAGGACTGTTCACCATTGTCAGGGATGTGCTATGAGGGCTCCGAAGTGAAAAAGTGGCCGTTGTATCTCAGTATTCATGCGAGGTTCTATGTACTTTGACTCAGTCGAAAACGCAGCAATCATTCAGGCATTACAGAATCAGGGGGTAGGTGAGCATTATGTAAGAGGGTATTTACTAGAGGAAAATACAGGAAAAGAGGAAAATACTAGAGGATATTTACAGTGTGTACAAAGCTACCATCATTCTCGATAGGGAGAGCAGTAAAATACCTATAAGGATGGGCGTCAGAAAAGAGGACACCATCTCCCCGATGTTATTCACAGTATGTTTACAAGAAGTATTCAGAACGTTGGATTGGGAACAGGTGGGAGTAAGGGTTAATGGAGAATACCTGAGTAACCTCAGATTTGCTGATGACATTGCCTTGCTAAGTACCTCGGTGGACGAATTGCAAAGCATGGTTTCCGCACTGGACGAACAGAGTAGAACCGTGGGCCTGAAAATTAATATGCAGAAAATAAAGTAATCATCAATATCCTCGGGACAGCACAGCGGTTTGAGATAGGTGGCGAGGCAGTGGAAGCGGTAAGGAATATATCCACTGAGCCAAGTTATGATCCCGGATCCCAACCATGAGGCAGAGATAATTCGAAGGGTAAGATTGGGGGGGAGAGCATTCGGCAGGCATTCTAAGATAATGAATGGCAGCCAACCATTGTCCTCGAAGAAGAAAGTGCATAACAGCTACTTCGCACCGGTACTTACCTACGGAGCAGAAATTTAGAGGCTCACTATGAGGGTTCAACTTAAATTGAGGACTACTCCACGAGCAAAGGGACGGAAGATGATAGGTGAAATATTAAGGGACAGAAAGACAGCAGTGTGGGTCAAGGAACAAACGCTTGTTGAGAACATATTCGTCGAAATTAGGAATAAAAATGGACTTGGGCAGGGCATGTAATCCGAAGGAACGATAATGGTTGTTCATTAATGGTAACAGAGTGCATACATAGAGAAGCCAAGCGTGGCAGGAGGCGGCAGAATGTTAGATGGGCAGATGAGATCAAGACGTTTTCGGTGACAAATTTGTCACAGTTAGCCCAGGAACGGGGTAATGGGAGATTAATTGGAGATGCCTTTGCCCTGCAGCGGGCGTAAATAGGCTGGTGATGATGATAATTATATTTATTAAAATAATAATTATAATAATAATAATATAGATATTATTATATAAAAATCTTTAGAGAAGTGCGTAGTGTTCAGGACTGTAATTCTCTTCAGGCTGATATTGTGTCCTTCCATCGTTGGTGCACCAACAACGGCCTTATTTTGAACCCTTCAAAAACTTAAGTGGTTTCCTATAGTAGAAAAACTCAACAGCTGCAATACTCTTATAGAATTGCAGGCACTGCATTGCCGAGGGTGACCGAAATTCCGGACTTGGGAGTACTGTTTGATTCTTCTCTGACTTTCTCTTCCCACATTACACAAATTACCCGGCGCTCTCTTCGGTGTCTGGGTGCTGTTTGCAGGTATTCTAGAGAGTTTAAAGGTCCGCTTCCTTTCCTAAAGTTGTATTCGGCTCTCTGCTTACCTCTTCTCGAATACGGGTCTGTTGTTTGGAATGGAACTTGCAAGTCCAATAGTGACCGTATCGAAAGGGTTCAAAATAAGTTCCTTTCTATCTTTAAGCACCGCTTCCGTCATGTGCAAGAAGACGCAAACGGCATCATGTCTTTTTTGAAAAGCTTTCCTTCCCTTTGGTGTCGACGAATGCGAGCTGATATTATCTTTCTCTAGAAACTTCTTCATGGTAGTATTTTGTGTGACGATTTGGTTACACTTATCAATGTCAATTTACCAAATAAACTTTTCAGGAAATTTCCAGCTTTCAGACCAGCTGCTTTTAATAGCCGACGCTCGTCCATCAGCCGAATACAATGTTCATATAATGAATATTCCGTTCGTCTTGATATATTCCAGAGCTCTTTGACTATGTTCTCTAATGAGTTGAAAACTGTTGTAACTTAAGTCCTTTATGTCATTCCAAATTTATGTACCGTATTTGTTATATGCAAACTGTATTCTTGCTTGTTTTTCAGTTTTCCTCGTTTTGTGTTGCTTGAATATCTGTACGTTTTAGTGTCAGTATTGGTAACGCTGAAGCTTTTTCTCTCTCTTATTTTTTTTGTGGAACTTCCTAACATATTTGTTAAAAAACCTTGGATTTAGACGTATACTCTATGTCATGTTCATCCAATATTTGCTTGTATAGTTCCTATTTTTCAACTCTATTGCACGTTTCGCTGGCCGAGTGTCATGGCCTGCAACGCCAAGCCTGTCTTTTCCTTTTTGACTTCCTGTTCTTTTTTTCTTCTCTCTTTTTCCTTTTTTTTGCTTTCTAAGATTTCTGTAACTATCTTTACTTTATTGTTTATGTCATACAGGTTGTTTTTGTGTGTTGTCTCGACCTAATTTTAGTGTTTTTTTTTTTTTTTGTATGGTGCACCAGCACCAAGACCATAGGGTTGTTCCTGGGCACCGAAAATAAAGGTTGATTGATTGATTGATTGATTGATTGATTGATTGATTGATTGATTGATTGATTGATTGATTGATTATTTAGCGTGCCGAAATCATTGATTTTGTTAAATGACCTTTATTCTTCATTCTAGTTTTTTCTTCGCCTGTATTTTGTTGTTCTTCTCACGCGTGGATGTATTGGTGTCGTCGTCTGTCTTTTTCTTAAGTGCGCCAGAACAAAGGCTACGGCTGTACCTGGGCACTATAATAAAGAGATTGATTGATTGATTGATTGATTGATTGATTGATTATTATGTGTACTAATGTGGATTCTGATATCTTTTCTGCTATGATTTTCTTATGTTCTGCTTACGCTCTGTTTAGTTTATTGACTTCGTAAATATTGTATTGGCACTTCGTAGTACCACGTACTCTATTTCCTTCTTTTTTTTAGCTTCGCCAGCTCGCCAGGCCTAGTCACACAAGCCTAGATTGGCTTCGATAGGCCTGCTATTTTACTTTGTAAATAGAAGGGCAATACACACTGTATTATTATTAATATTATTAATATTATTATTATTAATTTTAATATTCTTATTCTAATTATTATTGTGTATCTGAGTAGGATAAGATGTGTGAGAATACTATTTGACAGACCTGAGCAGTGTGCCCACCGAACCTTTAAATCTGCCTGGATAAAAACCCCATCCATCGGTAACGGCTCGCTCCTACAAAGAGATGTTTTTTGATTATTCCGGCTAATAATTTGTAAATAATACCGTGCGCGGTGTGAAATAAGTGTTTGCTGTACAGAAAAGAGCTAAAACTGTTTAACGTGAATGTGGCACCCACGGAGATGTGCAGAAAACCGAACATTAAAAGCGTCGGTGAATCCCTACCTATGAGCAATAGTAGAAGCTTGTATCTGTTGTTTTTGACGTGACCCCAAAAGTGACCTAAACCAATCGCGCTAGATTTTCAGAGCAGGGAACCTCACAGAAGTCAATGCCTTGCCTGGTTTAATACTACCGGGAAATGCTTCTTCCCTATTCAGGACTGCACGCGGTGTAGTTGCGTTTTTAAAAGCGATGTCGACCATTTGTTAGATAATTGATATTGCGAGCTTGTTCGCGAATCGCGTTATGCGTGTGGCTTTAGCGTTGACAAATTCGGCGCGGTTAGGTTTCAGAACTTCGCTCGTTCCACTGCGACGGTGTTGTAGCCGAAAGAGTCCACCACCACATCCAGAATAAAACGTTTTGTTTCATAATTACTTCTCATTGATACGAAATTTGTAAACGATCAGCTATTGCTTGCAGTGTCGCCAGAAGATTTTCCCGGTATGCTGTGGTATTTGTTCTTAAAGTGTGAAAACGAGAGTTGAGCTTCTGACGTTGTCAAAGAATGGCAGTTGGTACAGTTTGCACATATACATGGAGACATATTATGTACAACTTGGTGATTGGTGCACGGGCTCAGCAACAAAACCCTTGTAGTGAAGGGAATGAAAAGGTATAATATGCAAGCCTAACTAGCAATAAAATGGTTGTATGCCACACTAGGCATAAACCAGCGTAATGGGTAGCATATGAAGTTTGGGCAGTTGGATATTCGCACGTCTATTGATAGAGTTGTTGAAATGAATAGGGCAATTTCCTGCCAGGTTTTGTGATATTTTTTTAGCATACACGCGCTAAGCCTCCGGTCATTGGTATTGAGAATCAGGTAATAAAACTTATAATAGAATACCTCCGCGCCGGTAAAACATCGGTTGGAAGTAGGCTGCCACCAGCGAAATCGTTTGTTCATATTTACCTTCACGTAAAAGATGCTGCGCGCCTGTCAGTATAGAACTACACGGGCCGAACTCTAAAACTAGGGCAGCCATTTTAGGAAGACATTGTAGGGAAGTGCAAATGCGTGTATTTCTCGGTTCGGGAATCACTTAGGCGGGCACGGTGGTATGAAAATCGCACAGCGCGCTTTTATGACTCTTGTCTGGAGTTGGGCCAGTTACCACGCGAAGGTGTTTGTAATATTTGTGGCAATTTTTATTCTTGTCATTCAAAGCGAAACAGCTAGTGCAAAACCACAGTTTTTATAATGGAGCAAAATACGCGTGCTGTAACTTATTTGCGTCGAGCATGTGATCAGGGCTCCTTCAAGTTCTTTGCATATACTTTGTCTACTGTACCGTGTTCATGTTAAGTCGCAACCAATCCTTTTACATCTCATTAATGTCGAAGCATTTTCTGTGCTCATAGGGACAACCTAGGAGCTTTAGGAAATTGCGAAACTGGTAATCAGGGTGGAGGACTTCGCCAACTTAAAGAATAAGTTTATTTCTATGAATATTTACAAAACAACATATTGAGCATACAGGGGCCGTGTGACTTCATCAACCACAATCAAGAGAAGCAAGGCGACTGCGGCAACGTGAGCACCAAGCTATAATCTGCATTTTGCTTTTCGCTTGCACAAACGGTCACCCATATCTCATGGCTGGCAAGCATGTACAGAACAGAATTAACGCTCGGACCGGCCGAGGTTTGTGCACAGGCCTTGTCACCACAGCGCCCAATAAATTATCCGTCATCGCGGCACAGCCGTCTTCCGCCGCAATATTGTTGATGAGAGAACTGGGGCACAAAAATGAACAAGGGCAGCGGCAATGCACACTATTTGGTGTCATTAGCAGCTTCCGTCCAGTCGAAGAGAGCCAGACGTGAACGCCCAACATGAACACAGGGCGTTCATCTGTGAAAGTGTATGTTTTGGTTCTTCTGAACTTCTTTATAAATTCGTTTCCCGTCCTTCGCGCTGCAAACACCAGAAAATAAAAACATCCGGTATTCGTCAGTTTAATTAGCAGCCGAATAGTGCGAGGCACATGAAAGCAATAATTCAAAGGAGGTCCCCCACCGAGTGCACAAACTAGAAACTTAACAGAAAACAAACCAAACGTACTTATCGCATCTCAGCAGTCCGAAAAGCAAGATTCGACATTCAGCATATTTCTAACCACAAAGAAGGGGTCATTGAGTTAATATCACGGCCCAATGGAGTCTACAATGTCCTATGCGCAGTCGTGTAAAACATCATTTCAGAATAGTTTTCATTTCGCAAATTCTGTATAGCGTAGACGCGACCGCCTTTATCACCCAAATGGTGTCACCAGTTGACTGTGTGCGCTGTTGCAAATGTTCTAAGGGTATATCATTAAATGTTTGTTTCTGTACGCCCTAGCAAAATGGTTGCCATAGAAAAATTACGGTTTAATTGTAGAAAAAAAGTGGAATACATTTTATTTCTCAATTTCCTTGTAACAGCGTTTATGCCCACTAATCATAGCCGCTAGTTTCCTCCCAACAGCATTCATTCAGATATAAAAGGGCAGAAATTCCGAGACTTCTCAATCAACACGTAAGGATTCGTAGGCAATGGTACACAGCGTGCGAATACTTTCTCGGTCTTTTTGCGATATTTATACAGGGCATTATGCGTAGAGAGAACAGTGCTGTTACACATGACGATAGTTGATGCCAAGGGTGAAGGAACCGGGCCAACCATCTCGGTCATTGTCATAAAGTTGTTTAGTCACGTTGTATGTAGTTCAAACGCGCTACGCGATATTTAACATTGCTTAGGCCGATCCTAGCGTACAAACTGTGTAAACTCTTCAAGTGCATAAATGTGTACCTTATTTCGTTTCCTTTGTTTTACAGGGGCACCACTTCATGATCTCAGTTAAATAAACGTCACCAACATATGACGTTGTACTTGGGAAGAGTGCTTCTTCAAAAATCCGAATGCCGGAAAGAAAATGCTTGCTGCAGAAACATGTAACTTTGGCGAACAAAATTAACACCGGAACAGCTAAACTGGTGTGAATAAATGCCACAGAAGACAAAAAGTATTCCCGTACAGTAACCGCCGAACAGCGCAGGACAGGCGCGAAAAATATTCCGCTAAGAAACGATGACAAACCGCTAATTAGATAAGGCTGCCTTAATTTATGAAGCTCGTTTAGTTTCATTTACGCTCTTTTCCTAGTGCTGTTCACTGTAGATACGTTTCTGCGGGGGAGAGATAGATGACTATAGTAAAAACAACATGTACCAGATTTCTCGTGCATATAAAGAACTTTCAAGTTTATACGACATGAATGGTACTTTGTTATCTAGAAGACAGCTCAGAAGTGCCACACACACCTTATATCTTTTTGGCGCTATCTAGATCACGTACAAAGTGCTGAAGCACGCTATTAGATTTGCGGTTTCTTGAAAAGAAGCACTAACATTACAACTCACCTGATTTACTTAAAATAAAGTTTTCAACTAAAGAGCAGGTGCTGCTGAGCCTACCTGAAAAAGTTCCAGGCGAGCAAAGAAGATAACGATATGAAAAGCGACTCTCTTTTTTGCGAGCCAGTTAGGCAAAGAGGGCTGAGAAAGTGAGTACAAATGCAAAAAAAAAATCGGACCTGCAAGACACAATTTTTTAACGTTAGTCCTTTAGGCTCTTCAGTTTTTTGTATTACACAAGGGCTCTTCTTTAAACTAGGTGGTTCTTTTTTTGACATCGAAGCATAATGCAAGGACGGTTTGTATTACAGAAACACTACAAAATCAATACAAAAATTAATCTTTAGCGCAGTTTTATTATCAGCTATTAGGCACCTCATCCTCCAAGGTAAACCTGCCACGAGTACTACATATCTAAGGCGACGAGCCTCGTCTTGGACGGCCTGCTTTCCCACCTTCCGTGAACAGAATGGACCAGTCATTCTTTTCGTCAAGACTTCCCGCCGTATCTCGCGTGTTTCATGGTTCTAATCACGTTTACTTTCTCCTATTATTTCAGCGTCGCCATCTTAATATACCCTGGGCAAAATAAATACTTGAAAATTGCTCTCCCTTCGTTTAAGAATATATTTTTGCACTAAAGGTCGCACTAAACAAGGTAGTTGGAAGTTCAATGCTTCGTTCGAAGTGGCCCGTATTGTCTCGCACTACGACATCTCGCCGCAGTCTTCATGGTTTTCAGCATTGTGTCGTGAAATCACGATGAAGGTCGTTTGTACAAATGTCCAACCAATCCTCAGCTGCCAAAAGTGAACATTTCCTTTCAGATTGAGCTCTGAAACGCCTCTTTTTCACGGAGCTCTCCGCAATGTTGTAGCTTTCTTCCCCCGTAGCTACTTTGTTTCAAACATTTTCCCCCTGCGGTGTGTTCTTGAATCCACGTGGCCGTTCTATTTCACATTTGACCCTTGATTTAAGCCAAAACACCTTTCGTCTCATATAAATTCCCATTCTTACTTTTAGCTATTCTTCTATTATCTGGGACGGATTCATTGTACCGTTTTCGCCTTTTGCTTTTAGTTGTTCGAAGTGCCCTGATAAAGCCCCTGAAGAACCCTGTTTAAGCCTTTCCGTGGACACCAGGAATATAAATTCCTGATATGTGATTTCCAATTGTGGCCCACGTTTATATTACTTCAGGAAACTTACTTAATGTACTCACGACCCTACTCCCAATACATATTTACCGTTTTCTTCTTAATGATGAGCGCCGAAAACTTGCGCACGTTGCTTTCCTTAGTCACCATATCCGAGCCCTGAAGTACTTAGGGAGAAGTGTCGTCTCATTAAATAAATCTGTTGGGCAAGTGAGTGCATTATGATTCACTTGTCTCCCTGCTTGCGATTCACCCAGACCTCCCGTTTCTGCATAGCTGTGTTAGGTTAGTGACTACCCTTACCAAATTGGTTTTGTACGCGGCTCTTTCCGCGTGCGTGATGCAAGTACAAAACACATTTCTCGCAATGTCAATTCGTTCAAAATATTTCTATTTATCATACCGCAACCTACCTAAAGTTAATTCCTCAAATAAACCATCAAAAGTTTCTGTGCGCATATGGAGTTTTCAAGTATTTTCATTTGAAGTATTTGTGTTTTCAAGTATTTTGAAAAACACAGGGTAACTCATAACGTCCCATCATATCATATTAAAATCTTCAGTCACTCACGCCGTAAACTTTGCGCGGAATAGACACCTTTTACCCTAAAACTGTTTGTTTTTATTGTAGATGTCAAGCATTTTGTAGCATTGCTTTGCTTGTTGACTATAATGCGGTTAGAATTTTTGTCCACAAGCTCATATATATGAGGCATCCCTAGCTCACTTTGCGACCGTTCCTGCGGGCGTAAATATTTTTAGGTAAGGATAGCTAGGTCTTTTCCTACATATGTTATTCTAGGTAAAGATTTAGATGTATTTCTCTGCATGTGTTACTCCGTCACTTGCGGGGACATGTTAAAGCAAATCTTTCTACCTCCACCAGCCAACGGTTCCTTCGAGTCGTGCGGGAGAAGAAACTCCCAAGGCGGCTAAGGAGGAGGAGGGCGGTTTTCACTTTCGGAAAATAGTGTAGATGGCGCGGCGAATGGTTACCTAGCGTTCCCCGCGCGCAGGTGTTGCTGACACTGGTAGGAGCCTCGGCGGGACGGCGTTGTCGTCTGCTTCAGCGAAGGTTGTTTTGGGCCTATTTTGGCGCAGCTTCGGGTCTATTCCGCGCTTCCCTCCTACAGCTTGTTTAATTTGTTCTCTAGCACCTCCTGGGTAACCCTGACCCAAAGGAAAGATGTGGTCATACGGCAAAGATACGTTAAGGATTTATATGCAAGGCGGCAAAACAGAATGCAGAGACCACATGTAAGACACATGCCGCAAGAAAAACGCTACCTTTTGCGCACTGCTTGCCGCGAATGGGACTGCGATTTGCAAATTGGTGAATAATGATTCGGTTGTGTCTTAGCAGGTATTACAACAGGAGACGAGAGCAACTGGTTCTGAAAAAGAACGATTATAAAACTTTTCTCAGCTTTGTCGCAATTCTCAAACTTACTAAACTAGTTTAAATCGGTATAAATGCGAATCCCTAAGTTCACATGCCGAATTGTTTCGGTGTCTCCGCTTGTATCGCAGAGGGCTGTAGCCCCGAGCTAGCACATGAGGATGGCTAGGTTCCGGTATCTCACCCTTCGAAAGACGGTCCTCTCCGTCTTCTTTCTGCCGACGCACGGCCGGGCTACAGCGGCGGCGCTGCTGTGTTTGGAACGCCAACCCCGCGAGTCCTAGGTAACGGCTGGCAGAATCTATGGTTTCTCTCTTTGTAGAGCCACGTGTGTGAATTCAAGTCACGTCTCATAAGCAATTGCTGTGGGTGTCGTTTAAAGATTTGCTTTCCAATCACCTTCGCCGCGTGGATTGGAGCCAATTTTAGATGCGAAGCATCCAATGTTCGGGGCTGTGTCCCTCCCTCCCTCGTTGTCGTTGTCCGCCCTCCTCACTCTACTGCGCATGCGCGTCTGTTCAGCCCCGTCAGCGTTTGGGCTGGCATCACCGCTGTCTACAATAAAAAGAAATAGTTAGGTGGCGCCCGCTTTCGATCCCACGCCTCTCTGGCCACAACGGGAAGTACGTGGCGCTCTTCCCACTGTGCTACAAACCGAGACGGGAGCATGTGCTACGAACGGGCCTAATGTCCTTTACTCATTCAGACTACGTCAAGAAGCCAGTGAAGCTGAACATCAAGAGAAACGACGAACTGAAAACTAATGGGAACTTCAGTCTACCCCATGGCTGCTTCGCATACTACTCAGGGTTCCCCTACGGCAAGGTTGTGTCATTTTTTTATTCACTCGGCTCACGGCGGCCTGTTTGCTACCCAAGTGGAACTTATAAGAAGCACACATCTGGTGTATTGCAGCTACAAAACAACCCCTCAAGAGGCCTACGTGCTTTAAAAATTATAAATCAAAACTTTTCAATTTAATTTGGGAGGTAGGCTTGACACAACCACCACTTCAACTCACTTCTTTGCGCTTCACACTTACTATTCAGAAGTTTCCTGACACTTTTTTGAGGTGTATAAAAAATGGTAAACGCATCCTTTGCAGGTTAGTTCGCTCCTGTAATAGTAAGTACAGGCGTATGCTGGACCTCTGGTTCCTGCACCTGCGGCGTGATGCTCAGGAAGCGGGGCGGCACGTTTTAATAGGATGGAGCTGGAGGACCCAGAGGTCCAACACATGGTGCCGAGAACCCGGGACTTCAAGACGATGTCAAGCTCATCGACGCACGGAGCAGTGAAAGCCAAGGAAAATACGCGCCGCCTACAATCTTGCCGAGTTCTCAGCTGCGTCCGACCGAATGGAACGACAGCTAGGATGAATCCGGAGCCTACGGGCGAAACTGGACAGCCATCTAGTGGAAGCAGAACACATAAGGGAAAATCGACAGGCGAGGGAAGGCGTAGTGAGTGTACTGCAAGTGCGAATCGGCGCATTTTATGGCCAGAGAGAGCAGTTGGACGAGGCGATCTTTGATGCGACTCCATATGACCTAGAGACGATAGACGCTGGACAATACCGTGACAAGCTTGTCAGCACGACCACGCATCTTCGTCTTAAGCTGCAAGAATGCCGGTCTTTAACGCCGCGCCCGACGACCGTCCACCCATCACCAACTGGTAAATTCAAGCTTCGCCAGCTTGAAACCGCAGATCGTGGCAGCGATTCTGGACGCACTTTTCGGCAGCCCTCCACAAAAACAATAGGCGCAGAACAGCTTACAAGTTGAACTAATTGAGCAGCCTCGTGACTGGAACAGCTGCATCAGCCATAGCCAGACGGCCAGCTACCGATGAATGATACAAGAACGCCATCGAAATACTGAAAACGCGCTTCGGAGACGACCGCATTGTGATGCAAGACCATCTGCGAGGCCTCCTGGGCTTGAAGCCGGTGTCATCGTCATCCGACGTCCGACAACTGAGGCACCTTTATGATCGTGTCCAAGTATATATCCGAAGCCTCAAGGCACTAGGCACGAGCTCCACGACCTACTGCACCATGCCGCGGGAAATTCTGTTAAGAGTACCTCCAACAGACATGATTCTGCGGATTCATGAGGGGCAAAAGGCGTAATTTTTCTCAGATAGCGCTTCATAGAACAAGCACGACGACTCCTCAGGTCGAACGGCCTCTCCCGACCAGGAGCTTGCAGTGCTTCTGGAATTCTTGGACCACCAGCTTATGTGTCGAGAGGCTATTGCTTAACGCGCGGAACAGAAACTTCACCGCACCCCAGAGAAAGAAGCAAAAAACCCAAACCACCCCTGTGAAGTTCTCATGGCAGCTGCTCTACAAAGTTCGGTGAACCGGCCGTAGCAGTGCTTCTTTTGCCACTCTGGACCACACTCTTCTGAAGCCTGTGATGCTGAAGAACTCAGCCTTTTGCGCAAAAAGGAGAGGCTCTCCAAAGCTGGACGATGCTTCTGTTGCCTCAAACCGGGCCACTTGGCGAAAGATGCCAGTAGTCAGCTAAAACATTGCAGGCGCAGCAGAAGGCAAGCGACATTCGTTTGTCCAACATACACCACAAGGAACGACATGGAGAAGTGACGTCTGCACCAGTCAACCTGGTTGCAAAGCAGGCAGGCTCCGTTGTGCTTCTGCAAACTCTCTCAGCCACAATAGCGTAGTAATCGCTGTGAGGTTGCAGTTTTACATATTTTGATCTCGGCCTTCTGTAACTGGTATTATCGTGCTGTTCGTCCATCTCTCACCACTAACTGTAATCTTTCTAACATCTCAATTGTATACGCAATACGTAATAGAATGCAACATATCAGAGCTGCTCATTTTATTGCTTGTCCACCGAGGCTTCTCTAGGGCTCCTTCCTATGCCTACACGTTTACAGAAATACGGTCATTATCTTGTAGCAGTGTTTTACAATCCAGTGAACCTTTCGGCACACTCCTTCGCCTTTCTTTTTTGTACACAACATACGCGCTGAAGTCGCGCGTGTGTTGGGCTTAAGACGCCCGTATGAAGTCGCGCGGATGAAGACGCCTATGTCGCAGTGAAATTGTCAATGTTGACTTTCTAAATTGGCAATTTGCAGCATTATTATCTATAACTTTTTCAGTGCTTCAGGTTGGTGCATTCATGCAGTGCATAAACTAATGCTCCTTATTTTGCTTGCTAGAACAGAGAAAATTGACTTTACAACCCCAAAAATGCTCTCTTACGTACGCGCGGAGTACTGGCATTCAGTTTACTGAAAGGAAGATCTTAAATGAATTGACTAAACATCCAGTGCGTGCAGCAGTTTTTACTCAATAATTGTTCCGCTACACTTACGAGTCTGCATGGTTTTCAGAACACACACACACACACACGCTCGCACACACGCACACACAAGCACACGCACACGCACACACACCACCCACAGACACGCACACACACACTCACGCACGCACGCACGCACACACACACACACACACAGACACACACACACACACACACACACACACACACACACACACACACACACACACACACACACACACACACACACACACACACACACACACACATGTGCTTGCGTCTGTGTGGTGGCGGTATAGAACCCCAATGGGGTAGGATTACTTTGGAAAGCCACCATAACGGAACCGCGCGTTCCGGTCTCTTTCGTTGGGGAGCGGTCTGCTGCTACCACATGAAGATGCTGGATACCCGGCTCTAGTGACGTCCGGTGACCCGGATGGGATGCTGATATTTCATAAAACGTTTTCTTTCTCCATCGTTCACTGGAAGTAAACGCCATTCCTGTGAACGTGGCTATATAAATACAAGCTATTAAGCGCCATGTGCCATATTTACTGGTACCGTGCGCTTGGGGACTTGGAAAGAGTAATGGTAACCATACAAACATTGTGTAGGCAAAACGTGGGTGGCTAGTGCAGTTTGGAAAACAAGCTGTGTGATTAACTAGTGCCGAAGCAGCGTAAGCATGGCGAGGGTTTAAGAAAAGTCGTCAGTCGTAACGAGCCTTCCAAGTTAGCAAGATTTATGCGCGGGCTAGGGTGCTTTAAAACGTGCGGTGCAGAGCGAGGGACATATGAGATGCGTAAGTAAGATTTAAAAGAAACTGCAGGTTTCCGTCCCAAACAGACCAAAAACTTTTGACTGCAACGGAGTTGAGGAGTAATAGGTGTTGAGGAGTAATAGGTCCCAGCTATCGTTAGCTGTGGCGACGGTTGTAGAAAATGTACCCAGAAGAGTGCTCTGAACTGCCTAGTGCTGCTAGTGGTTTGCAGTGGCAGTAGCGAAGCAAAGAAGAAATGCACTTCTGTGCAATTCTCCATGGTACCAAGAAAAAACTGCCTATCTCCACAACCAAGGATCTTGGGTCATATTTCGTGCTCGTGGTTCGTAGCGCTTATCAATACTCGTACGCTACTATGGTCAAGTTCGGTGGTTCTCGAATGATCATTAGTCATTCGCGCCATTTATTACTTGCGTTTACGCCCCAACTATGAAGAAATGCTCCCATCAGAGTTAGTGGCAGCGACATCACAGCGTCGTATAAAAAAAGCTTAAAAAATAGAAGGCTATAAAATATTGCGGGGTCTCGATTGTAAGGAGAAACAAAATAAACGCGTCCGAATAAACAATTTACTGAGTAAACAAAGTTTATTTACACAAGTGTGCAAATTACTGATCGGAATTTTCCCACTTTAGTCACCGTAGCAAGCTTAGGCGACCAACTGTACATCATTGCTGAATAGTTTTATGACGTTCAAAATGCCCCTACCGGAATCAAAGAACTTTGGTTGGCCTGAGAAAAGTTAAACTGATGCCAGTCGTAGAGCTGTGGGTTAAAGCGAAAAAAAAAACGGAGGGTTACAAGACAAGTATGAGCCATAAAATATGGGTAGCCACGCCCGTGAGCGGCATCAGTGTAAAGAAAGGGCACAGGTTTTAACTGGCAAGACGGAAACCGAAAGTAGAAGAACACCTAACTTTGCCTTCACTTGTGGAAAATCCTGCTTGAGTAACAGTTTTCAATGAGAAAGGTGTACAGGCAATACACGATATCGTTTCTTTGACACCTTGTGCATAATGTCATGGCTGCAATATTATTTAGGCGAATCAGGCAGTCACTCTCTCGACTAGTCTGAAAAAACCTTTTTGAAGCATTTCGCAGCTGAGGAGAAGGGTCCAAGCATCATCCCCGACTGTCTAAGGTTGCAGCTACAAGCTGGATATCCATGTAGTACCAGGGGGTATAACTTTTCATTGCAGAGCATCTGGAAACTCCAAAGCTAGCCTGCGGGGATTACTGATGATTGTGTGGGCAGTGTAATGGCTGTAGTGTGCTCGAACTGGCTCGCTTGTGGTGTTACAATTAATTCGCCGCTGAGCGTCTTGTGTTGATATTTAAATGAGGGAGTACATCTGCTCAATATTTGAATACATGCGCGTGTTTATTCACCCCGTAAATGTTAGGCACATATTCTCCGGCTGATGGACATACACTAGCATGACATTGGCTACACGTCCAAAAAAAATCTCGGTGTGAGAACCCTCAAGAGTGAAGGTATGATGCTGATGGTTCTGTAACGTTATAAATTGCACGTGCGAATAATAAACCTTGCAAGTTTCAGATACCGGCAAAATTGATGGTCTGATAAAAACTGCTTTTCGAGGCGCTGCATCATTCCTTTTACCGTCCGCACTGCAGATCATATTTAAATCCACACTTTAGAATTCTCACTAATGGCGTCTCTAACGCGAACCTGCAAGGAAGGCAACCTTCTTTGACGATGGTGGTGAATGATCGCGAATGATGCGAGAGAAAAACGCCGGTTTGGCCGGAATCGAAACCGAGTCCCTCGCGTTATGAAGCTGTCGTCTGTTCGATTTCTACATTTCAACATGAACAGAGACAGCAACCGAAGAGTCCATCACAAAAAAGCTTCGCGTTCAAACATCGTCGTTTTAGGCGAACGGGTACATAATTTTATTAGCTAAAGCGTGGGAATCTCGTGCTTACCGGTGTAGGCATCTGCAGCCACAGGTGACTCCAAGGACATTGTACAAATCAGTATGCCGCCTTTAACGGGCAAATGAGAGGTTTCAGTGTTACCTGAAGCGCGTGGGGTGGTAAAAACGTTGAGCATGCCTCTTTCGTTGCGACAGTGATAGTTTAACAAAAAAAATTTGTTTATTGAATATCAACATGCCTCGCAGGTTCAATCTTGTAAGACGCACATTTGGCAAAACAGAAGTGGCTTTTCCTGGATTTTTGATATTTCAAGGCCTGTTCTTTGCAGCAACTTTTCTACCGCTTAGGGATAAACAGGAGTCAGGTCTATCAAACGTCGCGTTCAGGGCATGTGCTCGTCGCGTGTTCACGGCACGGGTTCAGGGCCTGTGTTTATAGCGGTATGAGCCAGTGATTGCAACGTTGGTTGGCAATGCCATCTCTGCGAGCGGTATGCCAAACGGCGCAGGTGACAATTGTGTTTCTTTTGTTGTAATCCAAAACCTGTTTAAAAAGCAGGGCGTTCGCTTGCACAATCAAGGGCTTTATCGAGGGTGTGCGGACTGCACTGGTGTTCTTCTGCAACATTGAAATTTTCTGTGAGCAGGAGCGGTTAACCAGGAAATTGGCTAAAAGACCCATCACACCAATCGACGACGTTGCATTTACAGCAAAAAAATCACGCCATATCCACGGAATGAATGATGATAAGTGGGGCGAAGCTCGAGAGGGGGAGATCATCGGTAACCGTAGCTCTCCCGTGAAAGTTCGCCCATTACATCATTAAGAAAGACGTAAGACTGTGTGCGTAAATTGTACAAATCAACTTTTATTTTCGGAGTCAATGCTCCCAGGGCCAGACCTGGTGAGAGACCCCGCGCCATCGAGGACTACCCCGCACCTCCTCCACAATTTGTCACGTAGGATGGGACACAACGGTAAAGAAAGAACTTTTATTTAGGGCGAACTTGTGCCCGAACAAGACGAGAGGAAATGAGCAAAGGTCCTTGCGTCTCGTTCGATCTCCGAGAACGAGTGCCTGCGTTCGTGGCGTGATCTCTTGCGTGATCTCCCCCTCGCAGTGCACGTGCGCTCGCGCCTCCGTTGGCGAACACAGACAAGGTCGCGCTCCCGGTGCCGAGTTTGCGCTGCCGGTTGCAGCCGGTTCTTGCGCGTGCAACGCGGCCCACTTTGCGACATCTCCGAAAGCATGCGGCGGTCACGTACCACAAGACACAAGGGATGGACAGACCCATGACTTAAGGAGCTTCGCCCCTAAAACATTGTCTTTTCTGTGTCCTTCGCATGGCTGCCGGAGAACAAATTGATCGGGCCTTGCCCGCAGGAAGTATTTTGGGGGGTTAAAAAGCCTGTTCAAAACTCTCTACAGAGTTTTAGTAGCGGTAACATAGTCTGGAAGGCGTTTTCGCATGGCATTCTGTGCCATGTGGGCAAAAACAACAGAAGGAGGCGACTGTGAAATCAACGTTAAGCTGTTTTACGAGCACCCATCTTTTTGTGAGGCTTTATAAAGTGCGAAATGATCCCTTGCGTATGACAGCGGCAAGTCTGGCCTTTCGCAGCTGAATTTCCTGGTCCCGAATACGTCAAGCGAAATGTGCATATTCCCTTCAGGCCGGGAAGGGCACTCGAACATTGCGTTCAGCTTGAGTATGATCTTTTTGTCGAAGATGCAACTGAATATCTGGCGGTATCGCTGTTGTGCGACGATCAATGTGCAGGCGCCATCAGACGACTGGATGAATCTAGAAAAAAACCGTGGCGGCCCCGTTGAAGAACTAGGTGACTACAGCTGCGGCGAAATTATCATGGGCGCAGCGTGTCTCCAATACGTTGTACCTCGACAGCCTCGGCAGCCTGGGTCTTTTTTTTCTAGGTTCAAGAGCAACTACTAGCGAAGTTAGTATAAAATACAGTCAAACCAGAAATAGATACTTTAAAGCGACTGGCCGCCGATGGCCGGCAAGTGTTAAATGGTTTTACGTGGGACCCTGAACGGCGGCAGGTATTTTAACAAGAATCTCCTCATGCGGCACTACTCGTGCTGGAAAAAGTACAGTGGTCCATATTGCAACCCTTGCATTAGGTCATGACGGTTTAAACACAAATTCTGGAGAGGAGATGCTCACGACCTATGAGCTAATATCCTCTTTGTTACATGTAGAAGTTACACTGGTAAATAACCTTGTTAAAATGCAGGAATGACAAATTCTCAGGTAGCAGACACTGAGGTCCTTCACCAGAAATGATATGTCCCATTTGATGAAAGCCATTTTGAACCGTTGCATTTTTATTGTGTGTGTTGGGGGGTGAATGCGGTTATAAAACAGTCTTCTACAGAAGAGATTGTGCACTGTCTCCGTACACTAGAGAAAGCAGAAGGTATCCACCAGCAAGGAACGTTTGCTGCGGGATTGATATCTGAGACACAGACGTACGCCAGAATTCATTGCTCTCCATAGCTGTTAAGCTGTGAAAAGATATGTTTCAAGTCAAACAAAGTGCGTGATTTGATTTGTAAAACTCTAGTATGCCGCCATATTATTTCAGTGCAAACATTTCATAGCTAAAACACATTGGTGACACTATCTTGTTGTATGACAGAGTGGTAAAATGAAATGTTGGTAATGCTACTGATCACCAATCAAACGAGTCGTTAGTGTGCTCAAAAAAATTTTAAAGGCTGACCCGGGAAAGAGTGTCCTCCTGTAGGGGGGTCCGTAAAAGGTCTCTGTCACATCGAGATCGCATTCCGAAAAGCATGACTCAACGAGATTATATCGTTAAAGCTGCAGCTAAATAGTGGTGTCACTTGCGCAAGGATGCTTGCAAAGATGCGCGCAAAGAGACGATGGGGTGCAGAAAAACCAGAAACCCCCCAACTGTCGCAAAACAAACTGTGCTTTCGGCAATTTCATGTGTGTGGAGTGGGTGCAAATTAACGTTCGACCTTGAGGAGATTTGAGGCACTCTAAAAGGAGAGGAATCGTATAACGAGTGTGAGCAGATGAGCACGTTCGATCTTGCAGATATCTCAAACGAACGCATGAGGGAAAACATTGAACGCTCACGCATATCCTACGTTAGTAAAACGAAATTTAGCGTTTTAAATGTTAGTAGTATCTCCAGTAAAGTAGCTAAAGACACTGCATTAAATAGGTACCATCCAGTTTAGAGTTACACCTTTCTCCCGCTAGAATTGATGAAACGTAGGTTCAGTGGATAACTTACTGCTTGGCTCAGCGTGACTAGGTACAAGTGAAACTGACCGCATAGGCGTGGAGATCCACGAGGGGAGGTTGCGTGACCTAAAACACACGGGATCGCTTTAGAGTGATGCACAAATTAGTGAAAGGAAAAGAGGGAATTAGTACAGGACGTGTTGGTCTTTACGCAGAACCACTTCAAGCAGATGGAGGGTATTTGCTTTGCTGGTCCTGAACCACTGTAAACGTAGCACCTACGCGCGCCCAGCCGATAATTTTGGTGGGACAAAGGAAAAAGCCCTAAACAAAATTAACATCAACAAACAATAAAAAGAGAGCACTCTAACGAGTCAATAAAAATAAAGAACCGCCTTTGAACGTGAATGCTGTCGGAATTGCAGAGCAGTGATTCGCCATAGTGGGCTGTGGCGCCGTTATTTGTTGACTGCTACCACCTATCACGCTGTTCGCCGCCCTGTCGCACTCGTCTCTGATTGAATACAACGTAGGTTTTTCCAATGCAATTCAAATTTCCCGCCTTCGCGGTGCTTCCGCTACCCCTGCCTAGAACAGTGCGAGTGATAGTTCTGTTCCGCTTGTGCTTGCTTTCATCCCGCACGTGGCGGCGCCTTATTGCGCAGTGTAGAACGCGTAGTTTTTGGCGGCCAATGGTTTGGTTTTTACGACGGTAATCGAAAAAGCTTCATCATCATCATCACCAGCCTGTCTACGCCCACTGCAGGGCAAAGGCCTCTCCCATTATTCTCCAATTACCTCGGTCCTGTGCCAACTGTGACCAATTTATCCCCGCAAACTTCTTCATCTCATCTGCCCATCTAACTTTCTGCCGCCCCCTGCAGTGCTTGCCTTCTCTAGGGATCCACTCTGTTACCCTTAATGACCAGCGGTTATCTTGCCTTCGCATCACATGCCCTGCCCAAGTCCATTTCTTTTTCTTAATTTCTACTAATATGTCTTTAACACCAGTTTGCTCCCTGACCCACTCCGCTCTCTTCTTGTCCCTTAATGTTACACCTATCATTTTCCGCTCCATTGCCCGCTGAGTCGTTCTCAATTTAAGTTGAACCCTCTTAGTGAGCCTCCAAGTTTCTGCCCCGTAGGTGAGTACCGGTAAGATGCAGCTGTCATACACTTTCTTCTTCAACGACAATGGTAGGTTGCTATTCATTAACTGATAATGTCTGCCATATGCACCCCACCCCATTCTGATCCTTCTAATTATCTCTGCCTCATGGTTGGGATCTGGGGTCACAAGTTGGCCTAAGTATATATATTCGCTTACCACTTCCACTGCCTCGCCATCTATCTCAAACTGCTGTGCTGTCCCGAGGTTATTCATCATTACTTTAGTTTTCTGCATATTAATTTTCAGGCCCACGGTTCTACTCTGTTCGCCCAGTGCGGAAAGCATGCTTTCAATTCGTCCCCCGAGTTACTTAGCAAGGCAACGTCATCAGCAAATCTGAGGTTACTGAGGTATTCTCCATTAACCCTTACTCCCACCTGTTCCCAATCCAACGTTCTGAATACTTCTTGTAAGCATGCTGTGAATAACATTGGAGAGATTGTGTCTCCTTGTCTGACACCCTTCCTTATAGGTATTTTACTGCTCTCCTTATGGAGGATGATGGTAGCTGTAGACCCATTATAGATATCCTCTAGTATTCTTACATAATGCTCATCTACCCCCTGGTTCCGTAATGCCTGAATGACTGCTAGGGTTTCGACCGAGTCAAATGCTTTCTCATAATCTATGAAGGCTATATATAGGGGTTGAGTATACTCAGCGCACTTCTCTATCACCTGATTGATCGTGTGAATATGGTCCATTGTTGAATAACCTTTACGGAACCCTGCTTGTTCTTTAGGTTGACTGAAATCTAAGGTTGCAGAGATTCGGTTAGCGATTACCTTGGTAAATACCTTGTAGACGACTGACAGTAAGCTGATCGGCCTGTAGTTTTTCAAGTCCTTCATGTCGCCTTTCTTATGGATTAGGATGATGTTCGCGTTCTTCCAAGATTCCGGTACCATTGCGGTCATTAGGCATTGCGTATACAGTTTTGCCAGTTTTTCAAGTACAATTTCTCCGCCATCCTTCAAGAGGTCTGCTGTTATCTGATCGTCACCAGGTGCTTTGCCCCCTTTCATTTCTTTCAAAGCCTTCCTTGCTTCTTCGGTCGTTACTGGTGGGATGTCTATCTCCTCTGAACTACTGTCTCGTTCGGCATTATCCTGTATGTCCCGGCTACTGTACAGATCCCTATAGAACTCCTCGGCCACTGTGACTATTTTATCCCTATTTGTGATTACTTTGCCTTGCTTTTCCTTAAGTGCATACATCTGATTTTTTCCCACGCCAAGACGTCTCTTTACTGGTTTCAGGCTACCTCCGTTCTTTACAGCGTATTCGATCCTCTCCATATTATACTTCCGTATGTCAGCTGTCTTGCGCTTATTGATTAACTTCGAGAGCTCTGCTAGTTCTATTCTGTCAGCTGCGGTAGGGATTCTCATGGTTTGCCGTTTCCTGATTAGATCTTTTGTCTCCTGTGAAAGTTTACCAGTATCCTGTCTAGCCATAGTGCCCCCGACTTCTACTGCACACTCCGTGAGAATGCGGGTAAGGTTGTCGCTGGCTTCCTGTGTCGTAAGCTCGGCTTCCTCGTTAAGGGCGGAATATCGGTTCTGCAGCGCGATCCTGAATTCTTCTACTTTACGTCTTACTGTTTGCTCATTTATCGGCTTCTTTCGTACTAGCTTGTTGCGGTCCCTCCTCAACTCTAGCCTAATTCGAGATCTTACCATACGGTGGTCACTACACCTTACCCTTCCGAGCACTTCCACATCCTGCACGACGCCAGGATTATCGCATAATATGAAGTCTATTTCATTTTTGTGCTCCCCATTCGGGCTCCTCCAGGTCCACTTCCGACTCTCCCGTTTACAGAAAAAGGTATTCATTATGCGTAGGTTATTCCGTTCTGCAAACTCAATTAGTAGGTCGAAAAAGCTTACCATCGTCAAAAACAACAAAACGCGCCTTCTTAGCTAAATGGACGCAGGACTGACTGTTTTATACACAGATTTTGCCTCAAATATGCCTACAGTTTTCTTTGCGCTACACAACGACGAGATGTATGAAAAGCGTCATTGATTCAGGTGTTTCGAATGGTTATGACGGTAGAAACCGGTTGGTTTTTGAAGCCTCTGTGGGACGCCGTTACAGTACGCCGTCGGGCTCTACTTGGGCCCATTATCTCGCTGTACAGCCTGATTCCGGCAGTCGGTTGACATTGAAGCGTTGCAACTAGCGAGCTACGACAAGCCGAGCCGTTAAAGTGCTCTGCACTTAAAAGTCCCTAAATGGCTACGGGAACCGGACGCGCAGCAAACGCCTCGGTGCTTCCGTTTTTGCGGGTCATAGCTACAAGCGCGACAATGTCATCGTGAAATATTAAAGAGCCTTACAAACTTCGGTATGCTGTCCTCATCGGGAGTGTTTCATGTACATGGGCCTAATGTTTCGCGAAATGTCCTCACAACAAGTGGCCGTGTTACTATTTCCTATGGTATTCATACTATACTATAAAACGCATTATAAGAAGCCCTCCCCAGAACAAACATTGAAGTGCATTGCTCTCACAAGAAGAGATGCAGGTTCACCCTGCCCATTATTTACGGACCGTGTGTACAGAGTGGTATAAAACGTATGCTTGATAGCTTCCCACACAACAGTGTAGGAGATATAATGGAAGCAGGGTACGAAAGGCATTCAAATAAAAGGGCCGGAGAATGGTGTCCCACCAATAAAATCTGCCATGATCTTGCAAGCCTGCTTGAGATGTGTATACGCAACGAAGGTCTCCGGACAGAATTCTCAGCAACAATAAATCTAGCGACGGTAACTGCTGAGGCTGCGGGGAGTGTTAGCTGTAGCGGTAATCTTAGTTTGTAATCCTCTTAGTATAGCAAGGTTGTTTGCAGGGCTTAACTGGAGCCGGAGCAACCAACCGTAAGCCGTCATCATAGGCCATGTCGCAAGGGGGAAAGACCTGTTAGTCCCCTGAGAGGCTATGTTTTTGAGGACCTCTATCGCTGTAAGGGCGATAAATATCGACCTCGGCCATTTTATCGTTCAGTGGCGCCTTGACAAATACCAGGTTGGTGGTAGACCTATAAAAAAGGCGAGCTAATGTTTATACAGACACCCCTAGTTAACACACGGAAGGCTTTTGTCATGCAGCAAAAACAAAAAAAGTACCAGAAAAAAAGACTGAATAGTTTACGGGGGTCACAGGATTATTTTTAGCTTGGTAATAACGAAATAAAAAACCTAATTTCCGCCTACTTCCTTTAAGTGGTGCTATGCAGACTTGTGGTAAGTTGTAGGGATAACATTTCTTTTACCAATACCCGTAAAACTCATCGCGTATTCCTCGACTGTTAAAAGAACTTTGATATTACGAGTCACACTCGCCTAGTTTTTAGATCATCTGCCATTCGTGTTGTCGTCTTGCTCACTCACGGAAAGAGGCACACTAAAGCTTCAAATTACAGCAACGCTCAGCGTACGTGCCTTTGTGACCGGCTGCTGAGAAGCGCAGGTGAGTGGCACAACAGGAATACGCAATTCATTGTTCTCTAACTCACACAAAAACAGCCAGCGCATGACTTTTTCGGACAGGATGCTTCAGATTGGGTCCGTGACTGTGAATTCTTTTTTTTCTATTCTGCAGCCTAAGTTTTGTGTAGGTGATGTAGCATATGTGTGAATGGTTTTGGTCCGTCGTGATGAATGTATACCATAGAGAAGTCAACTGTTTGTTTTCTTTTAGTGAGCACTTAGAGTTGCATTGTTTTTGCGTATTGTTTTGTGGATGCAGGAGACTTGTAGTTATTAACTTTGCAAGGTATTGCGTTGGCGAATTTGTTTTTCATAAATTTTGTGACATTGATTTAGGCTCTATAACTTGGCCTTTTTTCATCTCCGGAAATTCCTGTAGGGTAACATTTGAAAAGAAAAATGCAACGTTGTCCAACCTATTGTCTGGGAGTATACTGGCGAATGGTCGATCTTGCGTGCGTGCTTTGGAAGAAAAGATTATTTTCAATTATTCCTCTTAGATTGTGTTTTCATTTAGGCACAAATTGAGGCCTTCAGCATATCTTTGAAATATTCCCTTCGAACGAAGCACATTCACGAGGCTAAGAAAACAATTCAATGTTCTTCGCTTGAACAAAATTGCTGAATGACTAGTACCAGTTGGAAGTATAGTACCTGCCTACATTTTTTAACTTCAAAGAAACCCCTGGCAAACAAGGTGGGACGCTATAGCAGAGGTTACAAGTAAACGCATAGCGGTTAGCTTAGAGTATATGACAAACAGATATACCAATGGTTCTTTTTTAGCAAAACGGATGTCTATTTGACAAAACCACGCCGTTCGGTAGTAGTATATTCTAAGACAACGGCATATTTAATAATACCTCATCAACAGTCAGTACACCAGTGGAAAAGTGCGGAAAGTTTCGGAGGCTGAGACTGCAATTCGTTCAGCCTGTTTTCTTAAAGGCGATCACATGGTTTGCCATCTTAAATATAACGTAAGAAACTCCTCGCAAGTACTAAGGTTGACATGCTTCAAACAGCAAAGAACCGACTACCTTTTTCTTGCGAGCACATCCTGGTAACAAGCTCCGCAGAGCAACAGTACTCATAAAAAAAGCGAAACTACCTTTGATGACCCAAAAATAAAGAACAACGTAATAGAAAACAAATCAGAAAACACCTCCTAATGCATCCTTAACTCTAGCTGAAATATTGTGTTTGTTTCGCACTCGCTGAGAAATCTGACATGTCTTCGAAGTTTCTTTCACGTTCTATTAGAACTAAACACTACAGAATACCCATGTGTTAAGCATGACATCTCGCATTTTTAAACAGTGTTGGTGTAGCGTGTATTACCGCTACCTTATGATAGAGCGAGGTAAGAAATGGTTTTTGGGCTCTTCTAACCCCTGGAGTTCACCTCACAAAAGGGCAGTTTGCTTCCGTGCGTGTAATGTTTATTTACGGCAAACAGTTGCTCTTGTGTTTTAGGTGGTCACACTCCTCTTTTTAGAGTCTTTTTTTTGTAGAATATGATTGGGTAAGATGCAAAAAGTGTGAGAATGATTGTGTTCTTCAGGTCTCATGAAATGCTCCCAGAAAAAAACCAAAAGAAGTTTAATTTTTTGGCTGCCACATACGCAGTATATTTCCGCACGTAAAACGTTAAACGTTGACTGCAACTCACATACTTGGCCCTTAGGAATAGTGTTAGAGTGTAACGAATGAAAACTACCTAAAATACCATACACATCTGTGCGTCGAATGTTTCCGACATGTGCTTAAATAACTTTTATAGGGAGGATTTTGGAGTGCATGCAACGGCAAGTGGGGAACCGAACGGCTTAAACGAAATACATTTACATTAGCTGAATAACACGCTGAATACTCTGGTATCCTAGTCTGCATGTAAACGTCGTAGGCATCTTCTTACCCACCAAACACATGTCGCTAGAGGCATTCTGACAGCACAGCTCTTCAACGCAGAGCCCAGCTAGAACTTGCGTTGGCGCTTTGGGCGACTGACCTACATAGCGTGGACCTACTGCCAATGGCGTTGATAATCTCTTTTCCTTCGTACACCGCTGTCTCAGTCACGCATTTGTAAATTTGGGCGAAGAGGTTACGGATTGTGTTACGGTTCAAATGTAGGTGTGATTTCTCGAAATAACAAGATAACGAAAATGTTCATTGTGTTTCCGAGAACCCAAAGACCGCGAAATGCTCGGGCACATAGTATATATTGTTCTTGTTGTACATCTCCTTGGATTAATAATGCTATGAGTATCAGTGGTACTGCTTACGTGTTAACTTTCGGTAAAATTACGTTTGAACAACATCTACATAAACAGAAAACGTGTAAAGGCCTGCCAATGATTAGCAAGAGCAAGAGGGCATTTGGCGGCTGCGAAGCGTGACCGCAGTGTATAACGTTTTCACTCAATATATAAACCTCCGCAAATAGTTACACGCGGCATGCGCAGATCGCGGCAATTTTTCGCACGGCGGCACGTGCTCACATCAATCTCGAACCCGAGCCATTCTTTGTATATGAACGTCAAGCAAAAGCATAGTTTCACTCGAACCTCATGCTCCCCTACATCAGCAGGACGTCACATCCGCAAAGATGTCATCTTGACCAGTCCAATGTCGCAACGTAATTGCTGCACCCGCTTCAACAGCCGCATATAGACGTGCTCCGAGGTACGCAGCCCCGTGGCTTCTGGCGCTCTAATTATTGTGGAATCTCCAAACCCTTTTCAGGCAACGCCCCTCAATTAGCTCCCAGCCAAGCAGAAGAGCTCTCAGTGAAATGCTTTGATGTAAACACCCAAGGTGCTTCGTCTCTGAAGAATATTTTTTTCAAGCTGCCATGTAATGAATAACCAGGGATTTAATTATTCGCCATGCATCGTTGCAAACACTTCGCACAGATCCATTTGCTGCTCATAAGGTAGATGAGAGTTCTCCCGCCATCACGATCAGAATGCGGAAGAGAAATTCAGATAAAATGTAATGGCTGCTTTTTAACGATTTCCTCAGCCGGATTCAATGACGTCTATGGGTAAGCAGGATGGAAGTTTCAGCGTGGGGTTAATATTTGCAACAGAAGAAGGCTGAAGTTCTGGTTGTTTTTTGTACTAATGGGGTTGTAGGATACACGCCACATTATTCAACACCAGTATCCGGGGCGGAGATTTGTTTTACCAATGACGGGATTAAACATCTATTGGTTCCGACCTGACTTATTTCTGTAGATAATTTGACATCAGGTACTGCGATGGTGTTATATATAGCTCCTATTCGCAGTTTTATACTTTTGCCCTGCAAAGCCGTGTGATTGTTCGCCAGGCCTTTGCAGTTTTCTTACACACTGAGTGGTATATACTTTTGCTGTTACATGTAATTTAAAATGAGTCAGTGATAAATCTAAAAAACTAAAAAGCGTGGGAACACGTTGCTGTCGCAGCGATGATTCCAATTATTGCCTGATGCGGTGCAGCACTTGACAAACAGATAAAGCCAATATCTGCATTAGAAGAAGCAATCCTGAGAGTTTAGAAGTAAAACAAAAAAACAAACAAACACGCATGCACACAAGAGCATAATAGGTACCGCACAGAGTTTCAATGCGACACTGTATATGGTTCTGCAAAGTACCTTAAAAACCGTTTTGTAAAATACCTTGAAAAGAACAACAAAATTTGTCTTTTACACAAGTTGAAAATCAAGGTGGAATTCACTCCGGGGTAAGCATTCTTGAACAAACTTCGCCAAAGGCATTGTCTTGTTAGTAAGTCAAAAGATGGTTCATCTCCAGGGCTTAAGACATTCAATCATCAGCCCACTCTTTGTTGAGTTAAATATTTTGAACATCAAATTCCAATATGCACCAAGTAAAGCTTGAGCGAAATGCCTAAAATGTCAACAGGAATATAAGTAACAGGAGGGTGACGAGCCAAAGCATAAGAATTAGTCTCATTTATGAACTCTGGGTTTTATGCAAGCTATTTGATTTGCAATAGTTACCCCTCGAAGAACCTCCGGAAACTTCACGAACAGGCCCACCCGTTCAAAACAGAAGGGTATTTACGTTATCACTGAAGTAATTGACCAACGTCAAGAGTTTTTAACCATCTGGTGTGGTATTTAAAAATGTTGCGAAGGCTTTTGGTTTTCAGTGAATACCAGCAAAATACTTCAGGGTCAGAGAACAGAAAACGCCCCCACAAGATTCTTTCCACACATGTACACTATACGCACGGGTAGGATATTTCTTTGTAATCGAAAGAAAAGCTTTCTGTCGTGAAATGATTAGCACAAGAGCGAGCTTCTCCCCAGCATTATTTCAAGCCTGGCTATAAAGCGTATTACGGCGCTCTATTACGAGAAGTAGTCCGAGACAAGACTAAATTTAAACATTTAATTACGTTGATGTTTTCAGAAGGTATGAAGTGGTTCGGGTAGCCATGAAAACAACCGCAAAGATCGTAATCAGAAATATTGCGCAGACGTTCAGGATACGTTTAACAAGGTTAACCTTAAATTGACGGGAAACATCATGTTAGAGTGAAGTTAAAGTGATGGTAACACACCAGCAGACTGCCCGACCTCTGACTAAATGTACTAGGAGTGTATGAATAGAAATGTGGCTTACCAGTTCTCAGTGCTGGACTTCAACTACGGCAAAGAAATCCAACGTAGGTGAGCTCGGGCTGGAGTGTATTCACTCAGCAGTTTCAAAGACGTGAGGGACTTGTGTCTTTAAAAGCACGTTGCGCAACCATTGCGTATTCGCGATCATGAATTTTGTGGCGGTATCATTGCGCAAAACTAAGGCCCCTGTACGAAGAATAAGCTGAGCCTAAGTACCATAGAAAGGTAGATAACAGAAGGAACTGCTCACATATAGGAAATGCGGGTCTTGCGTTGGGAAAGATACAAGGATGAGGACGTCAGACTTCCCAATATCAGTAGTGGGTGTACTTAAGCCAGGAATGGGATGCGGGTAACCGACAGTGAGTGGGTAATTGTAGCAACAGACTAGATACCTAGAAAATGCACTTGAAGTAGTTGAGGGGCATTACTCAATCAGCAGGATAAATAGGCAAATTGAAGGACGAAGGTCTGAGAACAGCCGCAAAGAAGTGCCAGTGATATAATGTCTGTGAGGGATTTATTAGCGAAATTTCCCGTAAATAAAGTTCCTTATGATTATAATAAAAGCGGCGGTAGCATCCTACAATGTTTTATGTTTTCTACACGATAACCAAATTCACAAAGCCCAAGCTACCCACGAGTATTAACTAATTCTAACAGACACAGATACAATACCAGCAATACTTACATTTCTGTGGTGTTGATACGCCTTTGATGCGGTGTTTATTCGGCGAATATAGTTCAAATACTAAACGTTCAGCGTTATCTTCAAAAAATGGTTACACAACAGCCCCGAAGATCCCGGCAACACTGATCAATATGGCATTGGACGAGAAACGCCGTTACCATTCTTGTTGGCTACCAGTAGAGCCTCCAATCGTGCGCTTCATTAGGTCGTCCCTAAGCAGCCTCGACCTGTCCGACACTACAGTATAACTTTGTGGCTCTCGGGACAATCTTTTTGGAGGCGAATGCAGTCCCATGTCGTACTCTCACGTTGTTCTCCGCGTTGCGGCAGCGGGTGATTGTGGAGGTCATAGGTGTTCGCTTGCGATGCGGTTCTTTTAAACCGGAGTGTGCGTTCATTCTCATAACCAATCTGTGGCCACAAAGAGGACCCTACAGAAGGAAGACGAGTACCGGAGGTCAGAGTGCTCACCGTTGAGAAAGACGTCGAGGAATCAGCGAAAGCCAATGAGACGTGTATACCATTGAAAAATGGCGTCACCTTTCGGGTATCGCGGTGCGCACTTGTGAAACGTTTCTATCTAAAGAACATCATCAGGCGTGCTTGTAAACGAGTGGCGTTACTCTGGTTCAATAAAAGTAATGGTAGTAATTTTTTCCGTGGTCAATTCAAAACTTTTTACCGCTTGTAATTCAACACAAATGCAAAATTGAAACTAATATCGGTCACAAAATCGCCCCCCGCGCCCATGGCTCCCTCGCCATTATTTTAAATGACGGCTTGCTAACTCCAAATGCGATTTTTACCCACGTGGTGTGACACAATGGCTTGAGCAATGGAAACGGAAAGAATCACGAGCTCTGAGAGGTCACACCTGGAAGTGATTTAGGAAGTGAGATTATTTCGTGTAGACACCTATTAGTCTGCTAAAGGCTCAGGAACAGCGACTTTACTACGTGCACAATCAGAGCACGTATACTGAACAAATTTTCTATCTGTGATAAGGAAAGCGTGATTTCCTCGATATTTCTAGAGGAAGGCACAATTTATTCATTATGAATGTCAAAAGAAAACTTTCAGCCTTTATATCAAAATGCTGTTTCAAGGGTCTCAGCCTCAGCCTCTCAGCCAAGTGACCCTGTGTCTCAGCCAAATGACCCGGAAGTTCTGTGAAAAAATCTCACAGGAACATTTGGTCGTCTTTGGTAAGTATAAATTATGCGACGAATTCCCATCTTAGGAGGTTATAAACAGCGTTTCCAAAAGACGGCACCTCACCAGTGTACGCAAACAGACCAACTTTTTCCAGTGTGCTCACATGTCGAAAGTATCGAGACAAAGCAATGACTAATTAAAAGTTTCCCTTGACCTGCAATCAGTTCCTGACTACAATTACCGATTTTCGAGGGCCATTCTATCGCCTGAAGGGCAATGTCCTCACAAACAGAAAGAGTAATTCCAAAGAACGAGACATGATTGCTATTTTCTGTCTGCCAGAAATGTTTGACGGATCGGGATCGATACTCAACGTTGGAAATTGCTTGGCTACTGTGGGGAAGAGACGTAGGTGAGTTCCTTTCAGTGGTTTTAAGGCACCTAGTTGCAACCATTTTTCCTTACTTTGACTGATCCCTGGAGCGCCAGATACGTAATCAGAAGTAATTTTGTTCCTATACTTCTTCAGCCAGCGGTTGTATTAAACATCATGTTTAGTGGTTCTTGGTCTATTCCATACATCATCAACTTTTTCAGGTGGAACGTCGCTTTAGTGGCGGTAACTGCCAGGAACTTGAATACAAGATAGAGAGAAAACTTGGTATGAATTTAGATTCTGTCAGGTGTGCCGTTTAGCGCGCGAGATGTAACACTGTCATAGCATTCTTCGTTGTCGGAGGTGGACCCGTTATCTGACCACGTGATGATGAAGTTCGATTTCGCTTGTCTAAGGCCGAACATCAGACCCCTTTTTCTTGAAATGAAGTTAACAAATGCTTGTTTAGGGTCCAGTTAGTATAGTCTTGAATTCGATATTAACGTGCGCTGCATATTTGGAAGAGGGACAGGGACAGTGAAAACGACAAACTCATACGATGGTGCCCACGATCGTATGTGTTTGTCTTTTTCACTGTCCCTGTCCCTCGTCAACAACGCGAAATATCCGGCCTTACAAGTAGGGTCTGAACTTTGCAATCGCGCATATTACCCCCAAGCACTCCTTTTCTGTCGAGTAGTTTCTCTCCGCCCGTGACACAATGCGACTTGCGTAGGCAATCACTCGCTCAACTCCCTCTTGCCACTGCACTAAAACGGCGCCGAGAACAATGTTGCTTGCACCTGTGTGCAGCTCAGTGTTGGAGTCTTCGTCAAAATGCCCAAGTATTGGGGTCATTTGCAAGCGCCTCTTAAACTCCTCGAAAGCTATGCACTGCTCTTCTCACCAAACGAAAGGTACTTCGTCCCGTGTCAAGCGAGTTAGGGGCTCCGCCGTTTTTTAAATGTCGGCCACAAATTGTCGATAATAAGCACATAGATCCAGAATCGGCGAATGGCACGTTTGTCAGTAGGGGTTGGGAACGAGCTTACCACAGACGTCTTCTCGGGGTCTGGGCTCACGCCCTCAAAGCTCACCACATGTCCAAGAAACCTAAGTGTTTCGAAGGCGAAGTGGCACTTTTCTGGCTTGAGGGAGAGACCGGCTGCACGGATCGCATAAAATACTGCGCGGAGGCGTTCTAGATGTTCATCAAACGAGGCCGAAAAGATGACTACATCATCCAAGTAATCGAGCCAAGAGTGCCATTTGAGGTCCGAAAGAACGCTGTCCATCATTCGCTGGAATGTGGCAGGTGCCGAGGAAAGTCCCAATGGCAGCACTTTAAACTCGAACAATCCATCAGGGTTAATGAAGGCAGTCTTTTCACATTCTCGTACATCAACTTCAATCTGCCAGTGTCCGCTACGCAGGTCGATGAAAGAAAAATATCTGGCACGGCGGGGTCGATCGAGGGATTCGGTAGTCGACGCAGAAGCGGAGGGTACAGTCTATCTTAGCAACGAGAATGACAAGTGATGCCCACGGACTTTTAGGCGGCTGTATCACGTCATCCGGCCACATCGGCTTGACCTGGCGTACAATGGCCTCTCGTTCTTTTGCCGAAACCCTGTATGGTTGTTGCCGAACAGGTCTCTCTCCGTCTCCGGTTAGAATGCGGTGTTTAACTAGGCCAGTGTGCTTTACCTTGGTCGAGGAAGCAAAGCAGTCACTGAGCGAGCTGATGAGAGCCTGGAGTAGGTGTTTTTGCTCTTGGGTTAGACTGGGGCTAATTTCAACAAGACTGGTAGGCTCAGCAGTCGCTGTGACTGTACAAATGTTCACGGCTTCTTGTCGATCTTGAGCCAATGTACTCTGCACGGCAGCTATTTCATCGATGCCTGCTATTTCTGCGAGATAGGCCACAGCTGTGTCCTGGTTAAGATCCTAGGGTGCGGCACTGAAATTCGTTAGGCGAATGTCCGTGCGATACTTCCGGATTTCAACCACTCACCATGCCACACTGATCTGTCGTTTCAACAGAAGGGGAACGTTAGCTTCGGCTATTCCGCACGTAAAGTAACTGTCGCACTTGACGGAAATAAACACACTTGCTCGAGGAGGGCAGCGTCAAGTGACCATTGGAAATACGTAATGCCATACAAAGCTGCTCGGGTTCGGTTTTGACAGCTCGGCTGGTAGAGAACGTGACCAGTAGCTCCCGCTGGTCGATGATGGCCCCATACGCATAAAGTTTAAAGCGAGGATGAGTGGCTTTGAGCGCTCTTGCAGTAGAAGGAAGCAGGCCGGGAAATACGCGTCTTGTATCTTAATTCTGGACGTGCAAACTTCAAGCGGTGTAAGGAGGTGGCCGCCAGCCGAGCGAACCAAGGGGCCGCTCCATGGTGTTACCACCTTTCTTAACCGGCCAGCTAGCTGGCTGCTCATAACAGTAAAGCCCGGTTCTGTGTCCACTAGAGCCGTCAAAGGGTAGTCGTCGGCTGAAATCGGAATTTTGGCGGATACTACGCCAGCGTTCCCATGGTGCGTTTCTGGCTAGGCGTCAAGTCGTATGTTCGAGTCACTGCAAAAGCGGGTTCGGGGTCGGGTCGCCGCGTTGGTGAGGCCGGGGTGTCGGTTTTGCTTCGTGTTGTCGAGCTGGTGGGGGATGTTGCGAAGTGTGAGCGGAGGCAGCCCTACACCCGGAGGACGCCGTCCTCAGTTTCCCCGGCGGGGGCTACGGGGCCTTCCACCAGCCCTGGGTGTTCGTCGTAGACGAGATTGGGCGTCGAAGGGACATGAAGCGTTGCGGCGAAGGCGATCTGGACTGGCGTTGCTGCTGCGGCGGAGGCAGCAAATGGGAGGCCAGGTATTCCTAAATTTCAGGAGGTCGTTTGCCGCAACGGGGTCGAGAGGCATCCGGCGAAAACCCTCGCATGCCCTACCTGCGGTAGGGGCAGTAGCGCTGAACGTGGCCTGCTTCCGCGCAATGATAACAGATGGGTCTGTGGTCCCGCGTGCGCCATATCACGCCTTTTCTAGCAGCCTGGTCTGGATCAATCCCCGGAGTGCTGCTGGTGAACCGCTGCTGCCTAGGCACAGTTGGAGGCTGATAATGTTGAGACCCATAGAGAGAAGGTGTGTGCAGAGCGTCTGCGTACGCCATGACATGGGGTGCAGGCACGTCGTAAGTTTTAGCAAAGGTGCTCTGCGGCGGCTGTGTGGGCTGTAATGCCTGCCGTATCTCCTCGCGTACTATGTCGGAAAGGGTGGCCACGCTTGCTTGACGACCAACGAGGTTGGCTTTCAAGTTCCTCGCGAACAATGCTCAAGTTCCTCGCGAACAATGGCTCTTATAAGCTGTCGCAGAGAAACGTCATCCGTGTACCCCGGTGCTAGAGCTGACAGCTTGATGTCTGGGAATGAGATTGACGGTCGTACTGCATCCCACGTTGCTGCAGCGTGCGTTTCATTGCTGCTGCTTCTTTAAGGAAGTCAGCAAAGCTACCCGGTGGATTCTGAACAAGCCCTGTGAAGAGCTGCTCCTTTACTCCTCTCATTAAATGCGCACCTTTTTCTCCTGGGGCATGTCGGGGTGGGCCCGTCTAAACAGTCGGCACATGTCTTCTACAAACACGGCCAAAGTCTCGTTTGGACCCTGGACACGTGACTGAAGGTCAATCTCAGCCCGCTCCTTTCGTTCGCCGCGGCGGTATGTGGCCAGGAGCTGTCGCCGAAATTCTTGCCAAGTGTCCATGGTGGGTTCATGGTTTTAAGTGCAATGCACTTCTTAAGCGACCCTGAACCTGCTTCCACCGGCTATGTCCGCGCACGTGGAGATGGGGGCGCGCAGCCTGGCCGCTGACATGGCACATACCCACGTGGGGGATTGGCCAGGAATCTACTCGTCTTCCTTGGCAACGGGGGAAGATGGGCGCGCGCTGCCTGGCCGCTGACATTGCGCATACCCACGTGGGGGATTGGCCAAGAATCGGGCGTGAGAATGGCTAATGCACCTGTTTAAGGAGTACTGACACGAAATGTCAAAGCTGAGATCCGCTCTAGCAATCAAGTACAACGACAACACAAACAGGTGTCTGTGAATAAATGCATCGTTCTTTCTTTGTAGTTGTGTGTGTGTGTGTGGTCTCTCTTTCGCGAACATTACCGAACCGCGCAAATTCAACTCGTGCATTCGCACTTTCACATTCTTCCCCTCGGGGAAATGCGGGGAATGTTTTCGAACCAAGTCTGAGCGGAATTCTCCAGAGAGGAATAAACCATCCTGAGTTTTCGACGGTCATCCCATTCATAACTGAGGCCACCCGTTCAAAGCTCTCAAGCGAATCTTCGACGTCCTCAAAGCTATCCCCGTGCAATGGTTTCGGGGTGTGAGGTGTATGCAGGACAAGCGGTTGAGCCATTCCTGCCATCTGGCTAGTTTGACTCGCGGTAGAAGTCATGGCTGACATCATAGCTGACCTGACAGGTGTGGCGAGACGCCCAAACTCCGGTTCCAAGCCTTGCATGCGTCGGCTCGCCTTGTGAACTGGTGTTGTGTCTACTGCGCAGGGGCTTGAAGTAGCCGGTTCTTCGGCACCGAAGTACATGGGTTGGATACCCAGCACACTCAAGGACAGATGGTTGCCAAACGGAAGACTAGTTTTAAGTGCGAATGCACTTTATAGGCGACCCTGAATTCCGGTGACCGCCGTCCGTCCACATAGCAACAGCTGCGGGTGCGCGCGCTCCTCGTCTTCCTGGGCAACGGGGGGAGATGGGCGCGCGCTGCCTGGCCGCTGATATGGCACATACCCACGTGGGAGATTGGCCAGGAATCTCCTCGTCTTCCTTGGCAACGGGGGGAGATGGGCGCGCGCTGCCTGGCCGCTGACATGTCCACATACCCTCGTGGGGGATTGGCCAAGAATCGGGCGTGAGAAGGGCTAAGGCACCCGCTTTAAGGAGTACTGACACGAAATTTCAAAGCTGAGATCTGCTCTAGCAATCAAGTACAACGACAACACAAATAGGTGTCTGTGCATGGCACATACCCACGTGGGGGATTGGCCAGGAATCGGGCGTGAGAAGGGCTAATGCACCCGCTTAAAGGAGTACTGACACGACATTTCAAAGCTGAGATCCGCTCTAGCAATCAAGTACAACGACAACACAAATAGGTGTTTGTGAATAAATGCATCTTTCTTTCTTTGTAGTTGTGTGTGTGTGTGATCTCTCTTTCGCGAACATTACCGAAGCGCGCAAATTCAACTCCTGCATTCGCACTTTCACATTCTTCCCCTCGGGGAAATGCGGGGAATTTTTCTTTTAATTAGAATCGAGCCTACACAAGGTAGCGAGCAAGCAGGCAAAGCGTCTTCTTCCTCTTGCCAAGTCACTGGCTCCGCGTAGTGGTCATAGCGGTTTCCGAGTAGTGGGCGCATACCCTTGCGGGAATAATTACCGTTCATAGTGTCTTTGGCAATATCAATCGGTGACCATACGCGAATGATGTGTTAGGGAATGTCACCGCCGTAGATGTTCGGGCTACAGTACTCCAGCACGTATGTGTAGTTTCGAATTGGCGTATGCCTACCGCGATCCCTTACACACATTGTTGCAAATACAATTACCTGTTGTTCCCAGCTGATACTGGCGCCCCTAGCCCATTGTGCCAGCTTGGGCAGCCATAAATTCTCCAAGCTCAGAAAAATTCACACAATATGGTTATCAAGGAATTTCCATGAGTGAACCTTAAGCGCAAAAATTTTTTACAGGGAGCTCGTCTCTCCATTTTGCTTCAGTTTATCAATGAATATCTTCAGTCTGAACACCCCACAGTTTGGGTTGGCCAATATGGTGCCAATAAACGCCAACTTCCCTTGGACAACCACCTTTTTCAGAAGAACGTGGCTTCGGACGGACACCTAAGAAGGCTAGTGGTAGTTAGACTGTAGAAGCTTGGATCATTGTGAATATGTAAAAAGAGCTGGCTCTGTTTACTCTCCATTTTTATATAAATGAGCCTGTACCAGCCAAAAATTATTTTGAATGCATTGAAAGCAGGTTTACAATGTTTAAACTGTTTTGGTTGCTCTGTGAAGGCAGCAATATTTTCTGACGTTTTAAGGAGCCAAATACCGCCCTCACAGCGATCGAAACACAATGTCGGCGTAGCGAACAAACATAGCAGAATATAGAAACGGGGTGTTGGAGCTACGAAAGGGAGTGATCCAAATTAGGATATTTAGTTTACATGTTCCTGAAGATGACGAGCCCAGGCAAAGGGCACCACCGCAGCTTCACCAAACCGACGGAGAGCCACAGATTGGTACAGAAGAGTGTATGGCACGGGGGGAGGGGATCTCGTTGGAAGGTCTCCCCTCCTCTTACCTGTTGGGCAAATTAGCAGCCATGCGAAAGCTTCGTCTTTGCAATTGCATGCAGTAGTGTAGAATTTATACAAGGAGACGTATATCGCTATCTGCAAAGGCGGGCTAGCGCTGCAATACCTATGCATGATTGCAACACAGGAGCTCTCCTGTCAAAGATTTTTGAACTTGATCGGCCTAACATCAGTTACCACCATCAAGATACTGCGTGCCCGCATGGGCAACGCTAATCCCGTTTCAGAGTTCAGACAACTGCCAACTGCACCGAACAGTAGCGCTAAATCCCGAAACGCTTCTAGGCAGCGGTGCTTACCCGAGTGCTCACGTCGCCGGGACTCCGGTACGGAAAATACGTTTAAAAGCCTAATGGTTGAGCAGCTTTGGAATGTATCTCCGGAAGCCTGTTTGTGTTTTCCCTAGTTTGTGGCCCATGATTTGGAAAACAGCAGTTATGCGAATGGGCACGCTTATTTAGATTGCGCCGATGGGCCATGCACAGAAGGAGGCTTTTGTCTGTTTGCACCTTCTCTACAAACGAAACTTCCCATCAAGGAGTTCCGGGAGTGCATACGTTTAGTTCCAAACATTTTAGTGGAGTTCACATTCCCACGAGTGGCACATGAAATGTGGCAAGCAACAGGAAATAAGGGGTGCAGTTAAAACGAGTGTCAGAGAGCTAATAAAAGCCAGCGACAGCCGCCCGAGTGTTTCAGAGTCTGGGAGGAAAGATTAACTCGAACTCGGACAAATTGAGTTGTAAACCTTAAAAATGCCTGCAGGTTACCCTTGCCACTCGTTTCCTCAACAGTGTTGTATGTGTGTAATATTGTGCCAAATGACGTCTTCGGTGACGCTCAGGATGAGCTGGCTAGAATACGCCTTTCCTTGTTTCCTTCTCTCTGTCCGTGACCGCCGATAAATATTGGCGCTGAAACAATTGAAGCCACGCTACATTACTAAAAACTCCTTGTTGCTGGTGCAGCTGCTGGCTCTGCTTTGAAAATGACAAGGTGACCCTGCGGAAATGTAACTATGTGTTGCCTCTAACCTGAAACAAAGAAAAAGTGCGCAACGGCTTAACGTGAATGGGAAGTGTAACGGTAACTGATACCGTACGAACAAAAAAAAACACATGATTCTTTATCGCAACCTTTACTCTTTCTGCAAATAGAACGCGCAAGCCCTTTATTTGCTGTTGAAATGAACTGAAGTACCATAAAAAGAGAAACAGTAGAGCGCGCAGAAACAGACGTTTGAGGCAGAGCAGTCCTTCCTCAAACGCAACAGCGTGAGAATAAGAAGCTTTGTTTGCTCAGACATTATTAGAAGCGAAAAGTCGTGGACAAAGGTACAATGCGTATTTGGCTTGAAAAGATCGCCGAAAGAAACTTTGCTTTGTTTGCGTGTTTACCTCTGTACGTTTATGCGTTGATGAACATTTGGGCTTCTCCGGTGCCAGGCGAGCATGTAGGTTTGTTGCTTTTAGCTCTTAGCGTTACTGAAGTGTACTGGCTGAAGTGTGCGTTGCTTGTGTTTGCGCAATTGTTCCTAGCAACGCACCCACCCATTGTTCCTAGCAATGGGTGGGTGCGTTGCTAGGAACAATTGCTAGGAACGTGCGTTGGTTTGTGTGTGTATGGGCGCGGTTACTTTGATAGGTGCCTGATTGTACCGGCGTGGTTGGCAGTTCGTTCATTTTTGTTCTTGCTTGATAGAGAGAGAGAAATCCTGAATTTTAAAGAGGGGTAGGACACATGTGCGTAAGGCTCTCAGTACTTTATGGTCACACAAAAAAATGTTCAATTCACGTATGCATCTGTGCGAAATTTCATGTGGATGTGGCCTCAAAATTCCTCCTCCCCGATCACCAAGGAGCAGTGGGAGGAGGCACCCGGCAGCTCACACCGCGCCGCCCAAGAGGCGGGTACTTAAATGACATGCTTCAGTCACCACCAAGCGCTCCCCCGTGGCCACCCCGTCAAATTAACCCATTTCCCCTAATAAAGTTTCTTCTATCTCCGTTTCAACATAGAGGCTTTGTAGAGTAAGCAAAAGTATCATGTAGCCGGGGACCAGCCTTTACAGAGAATCTGAAGCACCGCCATTGCAGTCGCGGCTATGACTAAGGGGCGTTTGCAACTTCCCAACGTAATTTCATCGAGACAACAAGATTGACAGTGACGCTGTAAATAAAGCCTGTATCAGCCAGATATTGTAGTGGTTTGCTGACCTTTGCCGGAATGACGAGCCCTAGGGACAAGTGCCTAAAAAACATGGGTTCTTCGGGAACGCCAGAAAAACGAAGTATTAGAGTTCGCAACCTGGCATAGTGCCCACCGCAACCTTATAAACATAAGCTCAAAGTAGTAGGAAAGCCATTTTTCAGAATCTCGTGAAGGCTAGTCCATGCGCGTGTTGCATGTGCCGTTTCGTGCAGTTATCGCTCCGAGAAGCGGCCATGTAAGGGACTTGTGTAAGGCCACGAGAAAGCTTTTACAAGGTCACTGGCTTAAAACTGTCTTCTTTAAGGTTACAATTTTCGTTCCGATTTCTACTTGTATTACCTACGTGGTGCTATCGATTTAAAGAAATCAGACAGCATCCCTGGTGCTACTGGCTCATAACTGTTTGTAAATGTTGCATGGCGAAATATTTAAACCATGGAAGCAATAAAAATGTTCAAAGAAACGGTAGTCAAGAATGTTCTCTGTCGCAATACCCTGGCGTATATTACACGGCCCGGTCCACGTTTTGGTTATACCATCCCCTAATATATTTTTTTAATGCCAAACATATCATTTCCGAGCGGCCAACAAACCCATTTCCTCTTACTTCAGCCACTTTCTCCTAATTTCTAGCCTTCGCAGCGCTTTGGTCACGTGACAGGTTAATCTCGGGCGCCGCGTTGTAGAAAGCGGCCACGTCCTAAAAACGTGCTCCACCGTGGCGCCTAGTTTTTCATCGCTGGCCAGAGCGCCACTACTTTGGAAATTTCAAAAAAGTGTTTCCTAGGCAAACCGGTACAGGCCGCTCTCCAATTCAGTTACGCTCAGGTGATCGCGGTTAGGCTCGTGGCCACACGTAATAACATGTGGCAGACACAGGCGTTCCACGCGCTCCCATTGCGAAGGTGGTGGTGCGTGTGGCATTCCAAAAATGCAGGAAGCGATTATTGCGCACATACACTTGTGCTTAGGGTGACGTCGGCGAAATACCTAAAATGTGAGGTCGAATTAAGTTTAGCGCTCCAGCTGAGCAAGGTCACTATCCAGCCCTGCTTGAATTGGCGATACGCTCGTAAATCCACCGGAACACTACTGAATCTGTCCAGAGGTCTTCCGGTGTATTTACAAGCGTATCGCTCCATACGCCTATCGAGCGTCGCGCTCGTTAAAGCGTATCGAGGGTAATTGGTGTCCCGTCCAAAATGTACCTGACTAGTGACCAGATGTCGAAGGGTAATGGTATTTCATGTTGCAATATTGCTTCCAGATCAGGGGCTACCATACCCTGGAAGTTATGGATTGCCTGAAGCAAATATGTGAAAAAAAAAAGATTTTACCGCTGCAGACAGGCTCAAAACAGCACTGAGTAGCCGTTTAGGGCACACTTAGGGTTCCTACATTAAAAGAAGATTCTATTTGCCTATAACTAATTTATACTACCTGGTTCCAAAATGTTTTGCTTTCGTTAGGCGCTATTTGTGTTCATTCAACATTTGACTGTTACATTGTTTTAGAATAGATACTATTCACGGCCGTCATAGCTAGATACCCCAGATTTTATTCAGCGGCAGTAACCACTGATTTTTTATTCTGACAGCTAAGGAATGGAACGCCCTGCCAGATACCTGTGTTACCATTCAGGATATGGAAATTTTTAAATACAGAGCATTTCTTTAACGCACGATGTCACCCGGCGTTGTGGGCGTGCCTCGGCGTCCGCAACAGCCGTTCCAGGTGCGCCCTCTCCCCCACTCCTCCTCTCCCGCATCACGCTACCCTCATATCTCTTAACAACAGGTCCGCACCCCTCCCCCTACACTATATAAAAAAATAATACTTACCGGCGCCTGGTTTCGATCCCACGACCCTGCGGGCGGAACGCAAGGTACATGGTGCTCTACCCACTGCGCCACAAAGCCCACAAAGAATGGAAGGCTACGAACGCGCCTTATATCCTTGACTCATTCAAACTACGTCAAGAAGCTGCTGATTCAACGCATTCACTACCTGTGGGCGGGACGCGAGGTACATTGTGCTCTTCCCACTGCGCCACAAAACCGACACAGAATAAAAGGTTATGAACGCGCCTTATAACCTTGACTCATTCAAACTACGTCAAGAAGCTGCTGATACAACGCACTACCACCAACTCCCCAAACACTAAACGTTAACGCAATACACCCACCCCCTATGCGACGCATTTACTCGAGTCCCCCTCGCGGGGAGATGGGCCCTTTTTGAAAATCACTGACCATACTGAACCGTAATAAATTGCCTGGTAACTTTTGAACGTTTTTTTATTTTTTTCTTCTCACTGGCAGTGCTATTTCTTGTTTAATGGTTTCTTATGTTATCTTCGTCGTACGACGTGTATATTTTCAATTATTTGTACTTGACAATGTTTTGAACTATTGAAATGATATTTTTTACAACCACAAAAGGATTTCATCCACCGTCCTCCAACAACTGTACCTGTCCCCCTCCCCTCTTTTGCTTTTTCCGCTTCAGCTATATCATACAATTTTTATTGTTTTATTGTGTTGCACATCCAATTTTGCCTTTGCCAAAGTTCTGCATACCCACCCTTAAAGTAATGTCCCTTCTCTTAGGACCCTTGAGGAACATAAAATAGTAAATAAATGGGGAAATAATATGGCACGCTGACCACAGAACTCCGAAGCTATCTTTGATAATAAACTTCACGTATCCGTAACCTGCTACTATATTTTACACTATGATGAGGCTGTCTCCGGCAGTTAGTATAATGCTAAATTCATCTTTTTGCACGTCCGAGAACATAAAAACATATTCGGTTAGCTACTTTCTTAATTTATAGGCCTAAAATGTACATTTAATGCGGCTTCGGAATTTTGCTAGTGGCTTGGAATGTCACACAAGTAATCTGGGGCTCACGCAGCCTTTATTTATGGGATTGATACAGGTGGTACGCAAAGCAACATCCACTAGTCACAGCAGTATCCAGTTTTGCTCCTGCTGCACAACGCCGCCATCCGCTAATCGCATTCTTGTTTAATATTTTCCGCACAAGCCTCCAACTCCAAAGCTGCAGAGAAAGCACCAATAATCCCTTACCAGCCAAGATTTCCCCTTTATGCCAAACGGTCCAGATGAAAGGAAAGTTATCTGGTACTTTTATCCATAACTGTTTTCGATTGTGCAACCAATCATAACATTGCCACTTTGTCCTTTGCCCCTAATACTAAATAACTCATGGCGTACACACAATAATCTCAAAATTTAACAAAAAGTGAAACACAAAATTGCATTGTTTGCTGTAATCCCAACCATATATCTTTTTTCTATGATGTCCTTTCACACGTAGACGAGTAGCACTGCTGTACTCTAGAGATGAGTGATTTATTGATCATTCTAGTGCTCCTACAACTAACGTAGGACACCCAATAGTTTAGCGCAATTATTTTTCTTAGACCTTATCACTGCGGTGTCAATTAGTAGCCTAACTCCGCAGCCATCGTGCTACGTGAGTCACTCCTATTCAAGCGAAAAGTAGAGCAGGCGAAGAAAATATAGATTGGTCGACATGCGACCTCCCAGCGTCTCAACCCAACATGCCACAACGTTTTCATTACCAGGCAGAATCACGGCGGAGTTCGGGGCAGCGTTGCCCATAGCCGTTTCAGATAACAGCGTCAGCTGGACGTTTAAGGAAGAATGATTGATTGATTGTGGTGTTTACACACCGACGCAACGCAGTCGATGAGGCGCGCCGTACTGGAGGGTTCCGGATTATTTTTGACAACCTGGGAATCTTTAACGTGCACCGAAATGTCTTACACACGGGCATTTACGCTTGTCGCCTCCACAGAAAAGAGGCCGCCGAGGCCGGTAATAACGAAGAATGGTGGATAGATGTAACTCCTCGAAGATGATAAAACATTTTCAGGTCAAAGAACACCTAGGCGAAAATTCGATTTTCCGCAACTTTACACACACATTCGGCATATGTGCTCATTACCCCACGACGCTGCGTAAAGCGTGATAGCGGAAAACGATCGTGCCGCAGACACAGGCTGTGCAACAAGGAAGTAATAATTGGATGACCCGGAATCGCATTTTCTTTAGTTATGGCTGCTTTAACCCAGTGTCAAAAACCAATCCCACATAGATTTCTATCCAGAAAAACTTTTTTGCACGGTAGTTTAAATTCAGGATCGAATAATTATCCTGGTTCAAGAAAACAGCCCCCTAGGAACGGATGTTTCCGGGAACCTATTAGGGTGCAATTTAATAAAATGCCGGATTTGCATGAGGGCCTTTCTGATATTGCTGTCGTTATAAAGATTCCAGAATGATTGGTCCCAAAGACTACACTCCACTAAAGAGGGCTTTGATGTGAACAGGAATAACTATATCGTTTCTGTTCAAGCAGAGTCGTCAAGTGCTCGTCCACTGACAAATACCGGCTCAAGTTAGCAGAAAACCTGCAAGAAGTTCTGCGACTATTAAAATTAGATGCCCGCCGGTACTTTTAATTTAAATAGGGGCAGAAAACTGTATGCGAACGTTTCTTAATCTACGGCTAATGCTGTGTTCAGACTACCGACGTTACAGCCGTACCGTGCGCTATGGACGTAAAAAACGGCGATTCACGCAGTTCGCTTTGCTGAAACGTGAAATGACGTTATTATTTAAAGATAATACGACAGTTCCAACAACAGTCTGAACCCGGCCTTATTCCCTAGCTAAGCAAGTGATGTAGTTCAGTAAATATTCGAAAACGAATTTCGCAACTTTTCTTCCTGTCATACTTCCTCATTAAATGCGTATGAAAGCTCCAATATCTCATTATCGACAAAGACGTGAGAAGATGAGAATTTCTTCCGCGTAATAATTAAGGGGTAAAATTTGTTTCAATAATTTCCTGCATTTTCGTTTCACCGTACTCTTAAACCTGGTTCTGTCGGTCACTGCGGGGTCGATACTGTGGGGCGGGAGGGGGCTGCGAAAGGAAACGTGACATCATCAAGGTAGCAGTAGGCGTAGGGTGCTTCTGAACAGCATTGCAAAAAACCAGTGCATTGATTTCGTGGTTAGCTGAAATATAGAATGAGAAAATTTGAGGTAGAATATCAGCGAAATATTCTACTTGAGGAATGCGAGAAAATGAAATCGACGCTAAAATTTCGGGCATTAAGTGCCAGAAAAAACGGTGCTGTCAAAAGGAATCTAACAGAATAATTCGTCATTAGGTTTTAGAACGCTGATGATATGGGTCACGTAAACTCTCGAAGCTGAGTAACGTGGGAACACTGCACCGCAGCATTGTAATTACAAAAAAGGCTATGGTCTTCCGGTACCTGTAAATAAACAACCACACAGGTTTCTAGAAAGAATAAGGTCACCTTTTCAAATAAGAGTTCAGAATTTTATCAGTAATAAAACAGAAGCTTTTCTTGGAAATTAAAAGAATATATTCTTTACGTTGAGCCAGTAAGAACACCAATGCACGTACAAAAGGGTAAACGGAATTGCATGGGCATGTCTTCATCTAAAATTATGAATTTACCGGTAGATGCGTACGGTTTAAGCCCTCGGTCACTTTCAGTGGCTGTGCGTACGCGTGTGCTGAAGAATTAAAAAAAACAATTTCAACATGAGAGGAGCAATTAAACCACAAAAGTAGAGACCAGCGCGCTATTTGCGGCAGCGTCTACGCAAGAAAGCCACGCTCCAGACCAGCGGGCAGCCGCTGGTACTATGAATATTCAATACAAAGATTGATTACGATTGCTACAATTTTCTTGCTACGAGATCAAACATCTCAGTGCAAAACATTCGCGAGAATCAAGCCAATGTCCTTTTGATTCAAAAGGCTGTATTCTAAAGAGTCATTTTATACAATCGTTAAAAGACACACAAAAATTAACGTCTCTTCCACTCTGTGAGGAAGGTTAACCAGCGAAGGTGTGGTAGCAAGCGTCAACGTGAGGAACAATATGCTTTCACTGGGGCGCACTCCAAGGACAACACGAAGCAAAACACCTGTTTGTAGTTTGCGATTGAGCATTCTTCATTTTTATTTACCTGAATGACACGCGCACAGACTAGAGTTTAATTTCAATCAACAAACATGGGACAGCCTGTTTCTCTCCAGTTGAAGCCTATTCATTGAGAGCAGATGGTACTTTCACATTATTTACAACATTGCTGTGAACGAATTATGACAAGTAAATACAAATTAGCGTAATAGTACAGCGTTTTTATTGGCTAATTGTCATGAAACTGCTGTCAGGATAGCTTCAATAAAACAAGAGTTTGAGCCGTTTTCTGTAATCATACTCCCTCCGTAGGTGGACATGCTCCATGGCGCAAAGCTCAAGTGCTAAAGCTTTCTTTCCCAGGCCACGCTTACAAAAGTGCCCTTAAAATTGGTTTTACCACTAAAGAAAAATTGCTTTGATTGGAAGACACCTTTTCGGGGGAAATATAGGCGGTTTTTTGTCGAAAGATGAGGAGAAGGCGGAGCAAACTTTATTGACAGTGAAGTCGAGCGGGATCGTGGTCGGTGTCCTCAGTTCAGTACTCCGTTGGTGCGGGCTGCCGTCTTCGCCCTTTCAGCGAGCCAAAGCTGCTTAGTCAGGTCGGAGCTGGCAAGCTCACTCTCCGACGGCTCGTGAGTTGCATTAGGGATTGGATGAAGGTCTGGGTTTAACTGGCAGGCCCAAACCATATGGTAATGCGTAGCTTGGCTGCCGCAGTATTTGCACAGGGGGTAGTATAACGTGGGGTGGATGGTGTGTAGCCGCGTGGGGTGTGGAAATGTGTTAGTTTGAAGCCGTCGAAGGGTAACTAGTTGTTCTTTTGTTAGCTGGTCGGCCGGCAGCGGGAAGGTGCGTCGTGTGAGCATGTAGTGTTGGGTGATGTCGTGTTATGCGATGAGTGAGAGACGGGCCCTCTCATCATCCTCTTGCGGTGCCCGGCGAGCAAGCTCTCGGGCGTAAGCGTGCGCCGCTTGATTACCGCAAAGAGATGAGTGAGCAGGTGTCCACATAATCTTGACTGTTCTCTTGGGGGGGTTCTGGGTTATAATTCGTGCGGCTACCTTAGAAATTCTTCCAGCCGTGTACGTTCGACACACCGCTTGAGAGTCCGTAATCATGATCGTGGCTTGGGAATGCGTTATGGCTAGTGCAAGTGCCACTTCTTCGGCTTCGAAGATGGTGGACTTACGAAGGGTGACACTTGTAATGAGAGAAGTGGGGGTGGCGATGGCCGCTGTTTTGGTGTTTGCCCTGCGTAGTCCGCTGGGTCGGTGTAGACTGTCGTACACGAGTCGCCGTATTGTCTTTGGAGGGCCAGCGCCCTGGCGGTTCTTCTGCCTTCGTGATGCTGGGGGCTCATGTTTCTTGGCAGTGGGGGAACGTTTAGCTTGGATTTTATATCCCAGGGTATGTCGACAGGATTATCTGCTTCCGTTGGCGACATGAACCCCACGTTCGAGAGTACTTGGCGTCCTGTGGGCGTAGTACTTAGTCACGCTTTTTGGGCATTCAGGTGCGCTTCCGTAACTTCGTCTAGGGTGTTATGTACTCCCAGAGCCATCAGCCGAGCGGTAGAAGTGCTGGTAGGAAGTGCGAGGGCTTGTTTGTAGGCCTTCCGTATGATGGTGTCAATCTTCCGGCGTTCTGTTGAGAGGAGGGTAGCGTAGGTAGCGAAGTACGTTATTCTCGAAATTATGAAGGCTTGGACCAGACGCACCATGTCCTGTTCCTGCATGCCATGATTTTGGTTGGCAATGCGGCGAAGCATCCTGACAATTTGGGTGGTGTACGAGTGCAGTTTTTTTATTAGTTTGTTGTTTTTGAATTCTGCCTGATATATCATGTTGAGTATTTTGATGGTTGGGGTGGGATGGATTTTGGTCCCATCCATTGTTATATAGATGTCTTTGCTTGTATCTCGGCGGCGTTTTTCCACCATGACAAGCTCCGATTTCTCAGGCGCGCAGGTGAGAACACGCCATTTGGCCTAGGCGTTCACCACGTCTGCAGCCTGTTAGAGGCGAAGGCCCTCGGGTGTTTCTTGGATAATTTCAGAAGGTTTGGCATGCGCTGAAACTGTGGCCCAGGCTTCTGCGATACCGGCAATTTGCGTGGGCATTACGCTCGCGTGCGATTCTTCTCCACATCAGTCTATAGCCGGAAAGGATCTGCTGGATGGTACCCATAGACAGCTAGGATAAAAGAGAAGAAATGAATATAAAATATCATATTCTCGTAAAGTAGCGGTGACACAATTGAAGCACTGCATGTGCTTCAGTACATCGCTTGTCGAATGAGAAACACCAACTCAAAGGGGTGGCATGTAGAGATATAGGCAAAAATAGATTTCTTTATTGAAGGATAAGGCAAGGTCAACTTAATTTGGACCCCATCCTCCCCCCCTTTTCCTGCCCCCCCCTCTGGGCTTGCAGGCAACGAGTTTGTGCACGAAACCGCTCGAGGCTTTACCGACCGAGCGGACGGCACGTCCGATGCAGAACTCGTCCGCGTGTCAGGCCGGGACAGGCTACGGTCGTACAGTGACATCACCGGTCAATATCGTTTAGGCCGCGCCCACTTCCCACCCGCGCACCCATCCCTCAGTAAGGGATATTCGGTGGTCTGGCGATCCAAAAGCCCCACTCGTATCCAAACCTACTTGTGTATAGCTATTATTACCGAGGGCGCTACTCTCCTGAGTGTCATAGATGTCAGGAACGAGCGTGCCTGGAGCACATATTATGGCAATGTCCACCGGCGATCACAAATGGCCACACAATCACTAACAGTGAGCAGTGGAAGACCGTGCTGCTCAGCTCCAGCCCGGAAGATCAACTCTGGGCCGTCCAGCTCACTGAGGATGCTGCCAGAGCCCAAGAGCTCACGGCCGACGACTAAGCAACACAGCTGGCAAACTCAGTTTACTCTCTCTCTCATTTTATGAAATTGTCTCGTGACTGGGTGGCAGCAAAAGTATATTTCTATTAGGTGGACAGGCACAGTCCTAGAGGGATGAGAGTGTCCGCCGGACATTTGATCCCACGGTGGAAAGGGAATGTTTTCCATTTCGTCTCATCACCGCTGCCTCGAGCGTCAATGTACGACGTACTTTCCCTTTTTGCGGTGGGTCTCCAAATCTCCTTTTTTCTAGTAGATGGGGTCTTGTGGCATGACACCAAATACAGGCAATCACCGTACGCGTCCACGGGAGGGAGCCATGTTGACCATATTTCAGGTGGTAGTCATAGAAGTGATTTGTACGGCTCGATACAGCTAACATAAATGTAGTCAGTGGGGGGCTGGAGCGAAGGTGGCGAAGTGAAGTGATGTAGAATTCAAGTATTTTTTTGGAATTACTCGGCGAACGATGCGCTAGTAACCACCACAGCAATGCAGCAGCTTTTGAGTCATCTCAACACTATCACAAGGAAAAGTGACGGGGTCTAAACAACCCGCTGAAAATTTGGCTTTGGCCGTAGTGGTGCTTCTAGGACGGTTGTGATGTCAGGACCCTTGCATGAGCAAGGTGGCACCTCGCCACGTCTGCTGGGGCTAGTGGTTTACGACCTTAATTGAAAATTGCCGTACCGGTGTCAAGTAATGCCGTGCAACGGAAAGAATGGCTGTATAAAATTCACAAAGGGCAGGCACTACCGCTGTAAAGAATTTGGTCGACAGTAACAATCCTGCCCTAATGAATGGCGGAAAGGTGCATCAAAAACTTGTTAGCAAGCGCTCACTTAACGCGTTTAGTACAGCCTTCAGTTTGTGGAAAGTTGACTGTCAGTAGTCGGTGTTCAGTGCAGCCGGAGCGAATAAATTGTCCTACAAACTAACACAAGTAGTTGCCGAGGTCTGATGTGAGATTGTGGAGCACGATAATGTAGCTTTGAAGTCCTTGAATAAGTCATGAACCTTTATGGGACAATTGGTAGGGAGGTGATGTGCTTATCTACTTACTAGAGGATATGCACGAAGAAAAAGCACACCACAGATCGAACCAAACGCGGGAAAACAGAAATGAAGGATCTTTTATGCCTTGTATGGCAATGCTGGGAGCTGGGCAGGAACTTTTCTAGGTTGGCGCTTGTGGCGCGAATCAAATTAGCATCTCGCTGATCAGAGAGAGAAAGAAAAGGTAAAGAAAAGGCAGAAATGTTAACTAGGCTACGGCCTAGTATGCTATCCTGCACGGGGGAAAGGGGAACAATGAGGAAAAAGAGGAAAACAGAAAAAGAAGGGGAAGGTATGAACAGAGCTTAAAGTGGTGTGACCAGCGGTGGGACACCATAGACAAAAACGTTCAGTGAGTTCATAGAGGGTAGTCTTGTGCTACAGCCTCCTCTGCAATTCCGTCATTTTTAGAAAACACAGGAGTGGTTTTGTCGCCTCGTCCGTAGATCACGGAGAAGGCCAGTGGCCCAAAATGTACTCCTCAGAGAACGGGCGCCGAGAGTCTACCTTGCGTAGAGTTGATGGGAGTTGGCTTCGTTCCGATGAAAAATTTGGACCCTCGCATAGGACCTGTCGTAGGGTCTTTGGTGGGTCACAGACTTCGAACGCCTCACTGGCTGCCATTCCAACCAAATAGGAGTGAGCATTTATGAATGTGACTCCAAGCCAGAGACGGCAAAGAAAGGTTGCGTCAAATAGTGGGAGGGCTAATGGAAAGAGACGCTGATGATGTGGGTCCAGGGGTATATGTCGAGCACTCTTGAGCTTTTGAGTAGTCGATGTGGATAGCGTGGTCTCTGGGACAAGTTTGCGGATAGTCCTAGCTGCATCCGTCATGGATAACAAAATGAATATGGTCTCCGTATTTCGGAGTGCCAAGCGGGCGGTAGCGTTCGCACTTTCGTTTCCGACAATGCCGCAATAGCTGATAATCCCCAGGAAGGCGCTGCCGTGACCTGCTTTGGCGGCGTGGTCGTACAATTGTTTTATCTCGGCAGCAGCTGTACATGAGGTCTACTGCACAGGGTCGACAGGAGCGATTGAAGAGCAGGTTTTGAATCGCAGAAGATCGCCTATCTTCGGCATGAAGTTTGTTTAATGGTGTGAAGGGCACAACAGATGGCGGTAAGTTTTTAGCTGTGGAAGTGGTAAGATGGGATATTTTGAATTCTGCGAACATGGACATTCGTGGTATAACAACGGCGCCGGAAGAACCAGATGTAGTCACAGAGCCATAGGTGTAAATTAGGGGGCGGTATTGTACTCCTCGTGTAAATAAATGAGAGTGAGCTGCTGCAGTGCTAGCGGTGAAAATTCTTGCTTCTTTGTTAAGCCTGGGATATTAGGGCATGCTCGAGGCTGAATCGCACACCACAGCGGGAGTGGCGTCCTTATCGCAGGCGTATAGTTAGACGGCATGCTGGTTATGTGGGAAGCTACAAACTTTGCGGAAGACGCATGGGGGCGTTTATATGGCATACTAGCAAAGTGATGATCAGGCAGTTTTGTTAAGTGCCTAATGTGCCCCATGAGTGTTTCAATTGTCACGTAAGTGGGCAAGGTGTAATAACGAGCCACAGTGATGGTTGCAGCTGCTGACGTGCACCTTGGTAGGCCAAGGCAAGTTCGGAGGGCCTGCGCTTGTACGTCTTGCAGTTGCTGAATATTTGTACAGCAAGTACTTGAAAGTACAGGCAGTCTGTACCGTAGGGAGCCCAAGAATAGTGCGTTGTACAGTTGCAACATTGACTTCAAGGGCCCCCACGTCTCGCTGTCAAGGAATTAGACAATATAGGCCACTGGAGGCAGTATCTTATTTAAACAATGAACGTAAGGCCTTCAAGAAAAGTTTCTGTTGACAACCACGCCGAGTAACTTGTGATATTTTACATTAGAGACCCTTTCGCCAGCAAGTGCTAAAGGATATTCATACATAGGCTGCTGTGAGAACGCAAGCACTGCGTATTCTGGAATACACTTCCAACCCTTGCTTATGCATATAGATGTTGGTCAAGTGTGCAGCCTTTCGCAGGCGCGTGCGCACCTCCGTCGAGTCACTCTATCCGCCCAGATCAAAATATTGCCGCGAACCATACATTGGGTTTGTTTATTTGTGTTTTGCTTTTACCGCCCGGCTGCGCCGGTCTGTGTTATCTCTGCGCCAAGGGAAGCGCGTGTTCCATTCTTTCTTTCTGTGCCGCATGTGTTATCTGTTGTGATAGGGAGAGCATTCCGATCTAACGTGAACAGCCCAGAATAATCTTCTTGGATCTACTATGTTCTCGATGCGAATCGACGTTTCGAGAACCACGCGCGCCAAAAGATAAAAAGCCTGCAGTGCGGACGCCGGGGCATTCGATTCGACGACACTCGCCTGTGCAAGTCACTTTGTTGACCGCTGCTTCGCCGCCTCTGTATTCTTTTGAGTTGTTAGGGGAGCACAAGTTCGCTCCAATAAACGTGTTTCTCATTCAACACCACTGCATCGTCCTTGTCTTCGTGACATCTGGTGGAGGTGCTGGGTACGCACCCTTCATGCCCACTACAACCTCGAAAAGCCGCCAAGCCAGTCCAACAAGAGCCAGCCCCCGCCTGCAAGATTTACCGCCCGAGTTCGGTCTTCTGACAGAAGGGCCCAAGAGAAGGAACGCTGCAACCAACACCATGGTGCAAGAAACAACGTCGCCAATCATCCTGCAGCAGCCCCGAGAACCGCCATCGTTCCGGGGAGCCCCCGCTGAAGACCCCGAAGAATGGTTGGAGAAGTTGGAGCGCGTCCGCATCTTCAACAGGTGGGACGATGAAGAAACGTTCCGGCATGTCTTTTACTTAGAAGATGCTGCTCGAACTTGGTTCGAGAACCATGAGAGCTCTTTGACCGACTGGACTCAATTCAAGAGGGAGTTCCTTAAGACCTTCACTACCGTGGTGAGAAAAGAGCGAGCTGCGCTTTTGCTTGAAACTCGAACGCAGCACCCCAACGAAGGAGTCGTGATTTTCGTTGAGGAGATGAAGCGACTTTTTCGTCGTGCGGACCCTGAAATGACCGAGGAAAAGAAGCTCAGGTTTCTAATGCGAGGAGTGAAGCAAGAGCTTTTTGCTTGTCTAGTCCGTAACCCTCCGAAGACAGTGGCCGAATTCGCGTCTGAGGCGGCCGCGATGGAGAAGACGCTAGAAATTCAAACCAGGCAGTACGACCGCCCTGTCAACGCGCTGTTCTCGGAGACCATCGGTGCTGCAAATGGAAGCTCCGATACATTGCGAGAGACCATCCGAGCAGTGGTCAGGGAGGAGCTTCGGAAGCTTTTTCCAACGACGCCGCAACCTCAAGTGGCTTCCCTGACCGACGTAATCCGAGAAGAAGTCCAAAACGCACTGGGAACTTCTACGCCGTCGGAAGCACCCCGCGAACCACAAGCCATGACCTACTCCTCGGCTGTTCGTCAACCCCGCCCTGCTCCAACCCGTCGTCAAGAGGCTGAGCCATACCGCCGTCCAACGCCGCCCGCCCGACGCCCTGTAGACCAATACCAGACGCCAAGGAAGACCGACGTGTGGCGAACGCCCGATAATCGCCCGCTGTGCTACCACTGCGGAGAGGCCGACCACATCTACCGTCGCTGTCCCTACAAGAGGCTCGGTTTGCGAGGGTTCTCCGTCGACGCCCCACGCCCCCGATACGGCCAGCGCCCTGCTGAGATCGAAGAATACCTCTCGAACACCAACCGAGGACCAGCCCGCTTCAACCGTTCACCGTCGCCCTACCCGTCTCAGTCACCAAACCGCCGCAGCACTGCTGACTTCTCACGTGAAAGGTCCCCCAGCCCACGCGGGGGAAACTAAAAGCAGCAACTTCGGGAGGTAAAGTTGCACAACGGCGGAAAAATGAAAACCCTCCAACGACGCAGCGACTCGCTGAAGACCAGCATTCACGACATGCCCTCATCCCGACGACCCGACCTAGCCCTAACGAGACTCCTGAACACGACGACAGCTACACGGCGCGACGCGTACCCGACCTGACCAAGACGTCCGTTGAGAAGACGACGACAACGACGATGCACAGTGCCCGACCATCAACACGTACAAGCAGAGATACGACGCCCCGACGAACCCGCAACTCGAGGACGACTGCATCTGACGTCAAGGTGTCCATCGACGGCTTTGACGTAGTCGCCCTCGTAGACACGGGAGCTGACTATTCGGTAATGAGCGGACCATTTGCGTCTAAACTGAAGAAAGTTATGACCCGATGGGACGGTCCGCACATACGCACAGCAGGAGGCCACCTCGTGACGCCAAGTGGAACGTGCACATCGCGCGTCACCATAGACGGCACAACGTACCCTGCGGCGTTCGTCGTTCTGCCTAACTGCTCCCGCGACGTGATTCTTGGAATGGACTTTTTGACAGACAACGGCGCAATAATTGATTTGCAGACCAAGTCGATAACATTTTCCTCCAATCACTCCACGACGCCGCAGCCGAACCCCGATCACCGTGCTGCTGTCAGGATCGCCGACGATCACATCACCCTGCCACCCCGCGCAAGCTTGATGATCGCCGTCTACTGTGAGGATGCTGCTTCTGACATCGACGCTATCGTAGAGAGTGATCGAAGGTTGCTTCTCGACCGCGGTGTCTCCGTCGCAAGAGGCATTGCGCACTTTAAGCAACGCCAATCTCACGTTTTGGTCACTAATTTCACCGAAGAGTACCAGCATTTAAACAAGGGAGCTGCAATTGCGTTCCTCGAAGAAACGCAAGAAGCAAGTGATGTGATCGCAGTCGCCGACTTTGAACGCACACCCGTAGAAACATTCAAGCTCCCGCAGCCATTCGACGTGAATCCGGCGCTACCGCAAGAACAACGGAAAAAATTATTGGCTTTGCTGCGTCGCTATAGCGAATGTTTTTCGTCGAGCGCAAAACTACGTCAGACCCCTCTAGCGAAGCACCGAATAATAACTGAAGATGGAGCCCGACCTAACCGACAGTCACCGTACCGCGTCTCTTCACACGAACGGGAAGCCATCCGGACTCAAGTCGACGACATGCTGAGCGATGACATTATACAGCCATCGAAAAGCCCCTGGGCTGCGCCCGTCGTACTCGTAAAGAAAAAAGACGGCACATTAAGGTTTTGCGTTGACTACCGGCGACTGAACAAAATCACGAAAAAGGACGTATACCCCCTCCCCCGAATCGACGACGCCCTCGACCACCTCTGCCACGCGAAGTACTTCTCATCGATGACCCTGAAGACCGGCTACTGGCAAATTGAAGTGGACGAGAGAGACCGAGAGAAGACTGCATTTATAACCCCAGACGGCCTATACGAGTTCAAGGTGATGCCGTTTGGGCTGTGCACAGCACCAGCGACGTTTCAAAGAGTCATGGACACTGTGCTAGCTGGCCTTAAGTGGCACACCTGCCTCGTATACCTCGACGACGTAGTGGTATTCGCCCGGACTTTCGACGAACACCTTGCAAGGTTGGAGTCTGTACTCGAGGCCATTCGTACGTCGGGGTTGACGCTGAAGCCTGAAAAGTGCCGTTTCGCATACGGGGAACTCAAGTTCTTGGGCCACGTCGTCAACGCCGCGGGAGTCCTACCTGACCCGGCAAAAACTTCAGCCATTGCGAACTTCCCAAGGCCAAAAGACAAGAAGGGCGTGCGGAGATTTCTCGGGCTGTGCGCATACTACCGGCGCTTCGTCGCAAACTTCGCACGCATTGCAGAGCCACTCACGCGCTTGACGAAAGATAGCACCCCTTTCATCTGGGAAAACGACCAAGAAAAAGCATTCGGCGAGCTGCAAAAACGCCTGCAAAGCCCGCCCGTGCTCGCTCATTTCGACGGAAATGCCGAAACGGAAATGCATACGGACGCCAGTGATATAGGCTTGGGTGCCGTCCTTGTCCAAAAGCAAAGCGGCTGCGAAAGGGTAATCGCCTATGCTAGCCGTGGTCTGTCGAAGGAGGAGAAAAACTATTCTGCCTCTGAGAAAGAGTGTCTGGCTATTATATGGGCGATTTCAAAATTTCGCCCATACGTGTATGGAAGGCCATTCAAGGTTGTAACAGACCACCATGCGCTGTGTTGGCTCGCCAATTTGAAGGACCCCTCTGGCCGTCTTGGGCGGTGGAGCTTGCGCCTGCAGGAGTTCGACGTTACAGTCGTTTATAAATCCGGCAGGAAACACTCCGACGCCGACTGCCTGTCCCGCGCCCCCGTCGACCCACCACCACAAGACTCTGATGAAGACAGCGCGTTCTTCGGGATCGTGACGGAGAGCGACCTAGCCGCCCAGCAGCGTGCCGACCCCGACTTACGCGTCATAATCGAGTACCTCGAGGGATGCAACGTTGCCGTTCCTAGGACCTTCAAACGCAGTTTACCAGCATTCAGCCTGAGAAACTCCGTCCTTGTGAAGAAGAATTTCAGCCCCGGAACAAGAGCGAATTACCTTCTCGTCATCCCCGCGGACCTTCGTGACGAAATTTTGGAAGCGTGCCACGACGACCCGTCTTCCGGACATCTGGGCACAGCCCGCACTATCGGAAAAATCAAGGCGAGGTACTACTGGCCCGGCCTTACCTCTGACGTCACCCACTACGTCCGGAGCTGCCGTGACTGCCAGCGACGAAAAACGCCGCCGACAAGACCCGCCGGACTTCTGCAACCGATCGCCGTCCCATCGAGACCATTTCAACAGATTGGAATGGACCTTTTAGGCCCGTTCCCTACGTCACGATCACAGAACAAGTGGATTGTCGTAGCGACAGACTACATGACGCGCTACGCAGAGACCGCCGCTCTTCCGAGGGGGACTGCACAAGAAGTGGCGAAGTTCTTTATAAGCCAGGTTGTGCTGCGACATGGAGCCCCGGAAGTCCTAATCACAGACCGCGGAACGGCATTTACTGCGGAGCTGATGCAAGGAGTATTACGCTACAGCAACACGGATCACCGAAGAACGACGGCGTACCACCCCCAAACGAACGGACTAACAGAACGTCTGAACAAGACAATCGCAGATATGCTGTCAATGTACGTTGACGTTGAACATAAGACTTGGGACGAAGTGCTCCCGTATGTCACGTTTGCGTACAACACGGCTATCCAGGAGACGACACAGCTGACGCCGTTCGAGCTTGTCTACGGTAGAAGGCCGACTACGATGCTCGACGCCATGCTTCCGCACGTAGAAGACGACGACCTCAACGCCGACGTCCACGGATATCTTCAACGTGCGGAGGAGGCCCGCCAGCTCGCTCGAGTTCGTATAACGGACCAGCAGCTGGTGGATGCGGGCCGCTACAACCTCCGACGCCGAGACGCCGAGTACCAACCAGGGGATCGTGTGTGGGTTTGGACTCCCATCCGACGACGCGGACTCAGTGAGAAGCTCCTGCGAAGGTATTTCGGACCCTACCAGATTCTACGACGTGTTGGCCAACTTACCTACGAAGTGATCCCCGATGGTGACTCCGGCACATCACGACGACGCACGCGGCCTGAAGTCGTCCACGTGGTTCGCTTAAAACCTTTCTACGGACGATGACGAACTTTTATTTTCATTTGTTCGGACTGTCGCTTATGTTAGCATCGGGTCGATGCACTCTTAGAGGGGGGGGGGTAATGCCGCGAACCATACATTGGGTTTGTTTATTTGTGTTTTGCTTTTACCGCCCGGCTGCGCCGGTCTGTGTTATCTCTGCGCCAAGGGAAGCGCGTGTTCCATTCTTTCTTTCTGTGCCGCATGTGTTATCTGTTGTGATAGGGAGAGCATTCCGATCTAACGTGAACAGCCCAGAATAATCTTCTTGGATCTACTATGTTCTCGATGCGAATCGACGTTTCGAGAACCACGCGCGCCAAAAGATAAAAAGCCTGCAGTGCGGACGCCGGGGCATTCGATTCGACGACACTCGCCTGTGCAAGTCACTTTGTTGACCGCTGCTTCGCCGCCTCTGTATTCTTTTGAGTTGTTAGGGGAGCACAAGTTCGCTCCAATAAACGTGTTTCTCATTCAACACCACTGCATCGTCCTTGTCTTCGTGACAATATCATCCGCGTAAATCAACAAATGAACCGTTCTTAGGAGGGAGTTTGCAAGGCTGATGGATATCAGGTTGAACAACGTGGGTCTCAAGGCGAGTCCCTGGTGGACACCGTGTTGGGTAAAGTGCATTGACGTTGGGACCTCTTGAGTCATTACATACAATGACCTTCCAGAAAGGGTACACCGCATCCACTGCTAGACAGGGCAGCTGAGACCCACTGCCTGCAGTGCTTTAAGAATGGCATCATGCTCCACATTTTTACAGCCTCCTTTCACATACACAAACAGTGCTGTGCATATCCACTTGATGCGTCTATGCTGCTGCACAAAGGTTACCAGTTCGATATTGCAATTTACAGAATAACAGCCACGACAGAAACCAGTCGTGACTTCAGGGTAGACATTGTAATGCTCCAGGAACCACTCCAGGCGTCAAGATAACTCGTTCCGTAAGCTTTCGAACGCAACTGGCAAGTGCTATCAGTCGCCATGTCACCGGGTCCAGAAGAGATTTTACTGGTTTCAGGAGCAGAACAAGGTATCTAGACATCCGTTTTTCAGGGACTATGCCATCACACCAATGTTCGCTGAAATATGTTAAAACGCGCGCCAAGGTGGCAGAGAGCAGCATAGGTGACTCCATCTGTCCCAGGCGATGGCGATAGGGTGCAGAGAGCCAATGCCGCCTCGAGCTCTTCCATCAAAAACGGGACGCCCATCCGAGAATCCAGCAAAGCAGGAATGTCCATGACAATTGATGAACCAGCAGGGCCTGTTCCACTGGCGATCCGAATGCACAAGTCCTCCGCTACTTCGAGCTCTCCCTGTTTCCCGTGAAGAGCCAGAGCCTTGAATGGCGAGCGCTGTTGCAAGGCGGGTCAGTAGCCCTCGCACATTTGTCAATATTCCAGACGAAGAATTCCGAGGGTCTAGTGACTCACAAAAAGCACTCCAACGTTGTGCTTGCAATTGGATAATGTGGTGTTGGATCTTCTTCTGCGTCCTACTCTCTTCTCTTAAATTTTGAAGAGACCTTGTGCGCCTGCATCTTCGTGCAATACATCAAAGGACTGCTCTAAGGGGTTCCAGCTCTATGTCAAACAGTTCAATTTTAGGAGACATCCGGATGGAGCGTTTGCAAGCAACTAGCTTGCTTGCAATTGCAGACTCCAGTTCTCCAGACTGGTGGCCCCAACGAAAGTCTTTCAGCTCGGATTGAAATTTTGAATAAATTGGTAGTTCACTTTGTAGTTTATAAATCTTTAAATTGTTCACAATATTATCGCTTCCATGAGTTTCTACGCCTGGAATTCATTTTGCACGGCCGGATAAGCATCGCGACACAAACTTTGGTTCAAGCCACTGCCGTAGTTAGTGCCACGTAAAAAACTAGGACTTCCATCGTTTAGTAGGCACAGGTCATCGTCTGAGGCGAAAGACATCAGACTCCGGCCTTTACTGTTAATGCCTGAGCTGCCCCAAAGGAAGCGGTGAGCATTAGGATCGCCCGTAATGACCCATGAACCATTCGTTGTGCTTAGTATGCCTCCTGGCTCTTGCAATCAAAACGAGATGTTGGGTGTATGTACGCACCCAGAAGTGTGAAGGTGAGCTTGCGTTTCCTGCTGGTCAGGTGGAAGTACTCGTTACACCTGTGAGATTGCACAGAATGGTGCACCTATGAGATCATGTCGGACGAAAACCGAACCGCAACTTTGCTGCGGTTCGCGTCAGTGGCTGATTAAAAAAGTTCATAGCCAGATAGCCCAATAGGTTTTTACAGTTTCGGCTCACAGATGGAGAGGATGATGATCGACTTCGTGAACACAAATTGCCGGAGATCAGCGATTCGTGACAGCAGGCCTCTGGCATTCCACTCAAAAACGGCAACGTCCTTGACCTCTGCACTCAATGAAGGGTGCACGTTGGCCTTAACACTTGCTCACCCGAGGCTTGCGAGTACTGGCTCCAGGGCTTCCAGTACTTGTAGTGCACTCAACGCAGATGGAGTGCTTATGTTAGTGGGTAAAGTGTTGATGCAATTCGCGAGGAACATGCAGACCACTATGAATTGCAGATCTGGGCCTGCTGCCATGGCGGGAAATCCCGTGACTGCCTTCTGCCGTGAGCGTTGAGCCTCCGTCGGAGGTACAAATTGCTGGCAGTAGGGGCCACGTGTCAACCGACGAGGATTGTAACTCTTTCCGATGCTCCTCGGCGACTCCTGCTGGGGCGGGGGTGGTGGGGCCAGCCGAAGGTGCCGCCATGGTGTCTGCGGTGGGATAAGTATATGTTGCAATGGTGGAGGGTCCGCTTGCGTAGAGGCGTTGGTTGAGAAACGGTCAGGCTTCTTTGAACACCTCTGGCGTTGACGTCGGTCCCGCAGCCGCTGTCGTACCGTCGCAGCCGCTCCTTGTGCGTTGAGTGCTCGCATCGGTTTGTAATACGGGGGATAAGTCAGAAGTGCCCCCGCCATCTCGGCTGGCGTCGCTGGCCACTACGTTTCGTCGTGCGGAAGCTTCTTTATTGGGCGCCAACACCACCACTGGTGCTTCACACGCATCTCGTCGGTGCGGCCTTGGACCGAACCGTGTTTTACAGGGCTGTTGTCGCTCTGAAAAACCACAATGATTTTCGCCACCTCGCGGCATCCACAAACATTCACCGGGCCCCTCGTGACGGTGCCCGGCCCGTAACCGCAACGGGTGCGGCACTAACCGCAGGGAAGTTCCCCAAGTTTCCCGTGCCGAACGCCTCGCCGTGGGACCCCTAACCTAAGAATGAACAGTGACCCAAGCTGTCCGGTCTCTTTTGAAACGCCCTGCTTCCGGCGCTTCAGAGACTTTTTCACTGCGTCGCCATGCGAACAGTTTGCCACGCTGTTCGCCGTGGGGCGCGGCAGCCGTGTCCATAGGTTTCAAGACAGCGACCTACCTCTTCATTCCTGGGGAATCATAAGGTCCCTCACAGTTGACGCACTTCAGGATACCTTTACTGCAGTCACTAGCCTTGTGCTGCCCGGCACATTTAGGACATACAGTAGCTCACCCGGAGACAGCACCTACATGGCTAATCTTCATGCACTTGTGGCAGTGGAGGGGTTTTTGCAAATAGGGTCAGACAGGCTGACGGACATGGCCAACCTTAACATGGGAACGAAGGCTGTCGCCCTTGGAACCTCTCTTCAGGCACCTGGACGCACCCATACGGCTCACTTGTCTGATGACAATACCTTCATGTGCAGGTTTGATTAGTATTGGCAGGTCCTTCTCGGGGAAAGACGCATCGACATCATAAATGACGCCTATCATTGTGTCTCCATACGAAGTCTCATAAGCGCGCACTTTTATGCCTTGCAGTGAAGTAATCTTCCCCAAAGCCTCCAGCACACTCCGATGCTCCACGTCGATAGCCAAGACATTTCGTCGCAAATTACTCCTGACGTCCTTGACTTCTCCAGGTACAGTGGCCTCTACGAAATAGGAGACTTCCTGCTTGTTGTGCATCCTCACGTTGTCTGTCTTGGCCTCTGGTACGAACACTACAGTGTGCACAGGGTGGCTAGGCGCGGGCTTTACTGTCGAGGTGCTAGATTGCGAAAATGCTCGGAGAAGCCTTCGTTTCGCCTCTTTTCAAATGTACACTTGAAAGCCATCGTCTGAATCATCGTCACTCGGCGCTGACTACAGCTCGGTGTCCTCGCTGTCCGTGTCAGTTGGGAGGCTGGCGCACTTCCTGGAGGCGGCGCCCGCAGGTGGATCGACGTCGCATGACTACCCAGAGGATCCTTGTCCCTCACAGCTCAGAAAAAAGCAGCGTACGGCGGGTTAAAAGCGAACAAGACCACAAATAGCCACGGATGAAAGACGCAGCGTCCCAGGGAAAGTACGCGGTAGTGGTTGCAAGCTAAGGCAAGCAGAGCAGACTGACTATAGGTAAAGGGCAATTTATATCCATCGCAGCAAGAAATTTATACGGAAGAAAACGCTCTACTGGAGCACCAACCGCGCACGAAGGTGAGGGTTATCTGTTTGAAAAGTCACGCCGTGAAACATGAAACACAGCGGCGTATCACGGCGCTCTGGGTTTTACGTTGATTAGATGCGACACAACGATCACGTTTAATTTTAAGACGGGGACAGTGAAAAATTGAATGAGAGCCGGGCTTGTCTTTCTCACAGTCCCCTGTTTCGCGGTGTTTTCCTCTCGGTCCAGTTTTAACCAACGAACACACCATTGTACATTAGTTAGATTCAGGTTAGTGTCATCTGTCGGACAGTATGAAGGACTGCTGACATAACACGGAAAACAGTCTGCACCATTATGCAGGGGTAAAAAAGGTATTGGGTGAGAACGGTAAAGAGAACTCTTCTATAACCAGTGCCCTGCAGCGAAGTCAATTCATGGGGTTATTCAACGCCCACAGCCGCTAAAAAGTGGGGTTGTGAGTATGAAGGTTGAAGACACCCTCAAATAGGTACTACAAGACTTCGTCTGACACATACGGTAAGTACTTCTGTCCGAATAGTAGAATATGTCCAGCCTATCTAGGTACGGAGGTGATTTGCGGAAAGAGTAACTGCCATGTGGCCGCAGTATTGTTCACAAAAACCGCTCCTATACCATGACCAGTCGAGTCAGTGCAAACTACAGTTGTCCGGTCACGTGGAAATGCGCCAAACCGGGCCACACGTCTGAGGAGTGTTCCCCATTGAAAATTAAATGCATGTATCATGGCAACAAAAAACATTAGCGCCGCTCTTGCTCAAGTTGCACGAATATATGACCCACGCCGCACGAAACTGTACGGAGCGAAGGAAATAGCACAAAAAACTACAGAACTGAGCATTACCTTCCGTTAGCTTGTGCACAAAATTTTTGTACGGCGTACGTCTTGCCAGGCTAAGTTAGCACTCCACCACATTTGACGTGGGATCGTTATTCAGAGGTGACGGCAACGAAGCCGGTCGAAATTAAGCTGTACCAAACTGAACTTTTCGTAATAGTGGATCAAACGTGGCAAACCAAGGGATGTCATCATGGATAAATAGAACACAGACAGCCAACTTGAAACCTTGCCAGACCCAATCTAATTCTTTTCAAAGGATGCATCCTGGAGGGGTTACAAAAGATGGCCTTCTACCAGTATGTGCGCAAACACAAATGTATCAGTACGCCAAGCGACGGTTAGTAGTGAAAACATTATCGGAAGATGTAACTGCGGTCCGTTTGGAATGCGTAAGCATATCGCCCCCTCCGCTGTTCAGCAGCTTTTCCAATTTGTGCCTCTCGGACACATTCGACGCTCTTTAGGCGTGTACATTAGCTGCAGCGTTAGCTGGAACGTCAACCATACGAAAGCCATGTAACGCCTCTTGTCCGCGGGTGACGTGCGCCGGAAGAACCCTCCAAAGCAAGAAGCATGAAAGAAGTCGGCCGAAAAGGAAAAGTACGAAAATAGCAACAAAGGGCGGGCTTCTCTGGCGCCATTGCCCTCTCCACTCTCGAATGCAGCAATCTCCTCGCGCTCTGATGACGCTGAGCCACGGTTCTGTTTAAGGACACGCACTTTAAGATCACGAGTTCCATCTATTGTTCATGAAACTTTATCTGGCACAATGGATAAAATTTAGCGCTTCTTCGATGAGGGAAACCGGATAAGCGTCTTTCTTTGTGGTGTTTTTGAATGCGCAGTAATCACCGCGATACATCTCGGCGCCATCCGTATTTCGATATAAGTTATAACTTTCATATTGGCTATTTAAATTTAAGATATGTTGCTTCCCCGAACCCTTAATGAAGGGGAGGCCATTAACTTGATGGAGAGGTCAAATAGGAAAATTCGAAGGCAAAGAATGGACTCGGGCAGCACAGGATTGAACTGTGTGGAGGTTACTAGGGGAGCCCTTCGCCCTGCAGTGGACCTAAATGGGCGGTTGATTACGATGGTGAAGAAAAATCAGCACTGCAAGGCAGGAGAAGAACACCTGTGGAAATAAGTTACGTTGCCAAGGGGCAGGAATAGTGCCAAGATAATTATCGCTGTCAGCAGCCCATTCAACTAAAATTCAATACACAGCTTCTTGTTCACTAAATTAAGTGTGTGTGTCTGTATAGAAAACTTAGAGGAGTAATGCAACGTCGTTGCTGCTGCATTGCGAAGTGTTTTTCATTGGTTGGGTTGTGTTGTGGTGTTGAATTCTTACAAAATTAGTAAACGATGTCCCCTGACAGCGACTCTAGGAAGGGTAACCGGAAACTGCATGTGGAGGTGCAGGAAATGAAGGATAGCATGGCATTGATAAATGAGCATTTTGAGAAGTTCATAAGTGTGCTGGAACGTGTGCTCAAAGAAAACAAATAACTCCAAAAGAAAAATGACCGTCTTCAAAAGCAGCTCTTGTGAAATGAAATACGCACTAAGGAACTTGAAAGCAGGCTGACACAGTGCTAACAGTACTCTCGCAGGTACAACTTCGAAATTAAAGGCGTGGTTGCGGCACTGTTGCAAATGTTGTGGCACTGTTGTTGCGGCACTGTTGCAAAAGTTCGGGGAATTGCTGAAGGAATCCATTCTGGCTTCTGAGATTGAAGTATGCCACCGTATTCCAACACAGAATGAAGGGCAGAGCAACACTGGTGCAGTTTAGGAGTCGGCAAAAGTGGGACCTAGTTCTCGAGAAGACTCGAGAGAAGCACATCTCGAGCCATTCGCTGGGTACTTTTGAACCCGGCGACAATGACACTGTGTTCGTGAATGAGCACCTGTGTCCGACCCTGAAACGATTACTGGCCTCCACTATCTCACAGAAGAGCCAATTTTCTTGGCGCTTCGTGTGGACGCGCAATGGTTGAATTCTCGCATGAAATACCGACGGCAGTCCTACCTTCATGTCTCCTCTGAAAACGACCTTCCCAAAATCAGCTAAGTGCGTAAATTATCGAGTTCCTAAGGTGCTTGATGATGTTCGATATACGCATGTTGTACCAGCAACTTGTCAAACCTAAACACGTTGTACTCTCCCATGAAAAGCGAAATACACACTAAACTTTTTAACACCCTTTGGTGCTAAAAGGGTGCACTCAACATTTTGCACCCTTTTTGCACCTTTTAGGGACCAAAACATTGCTCCGGCACCCAGTCATGAGGGTGCCACAAATTAAGGGGTGTAAATCTTAACATTTATACACTCTTTAAGGTGCTAGAGGGGTGTACTGAACATTTTGCACCCTTTTTGCACCTTTCAAGCGCCCAAATATTGGTCGGGCACCCCACGTCGAGGGTGCCAAAATTCAGGAGTGTAATCAACAGTTTCAAAGGGTGCTATGACCGTTAAAGGGGTGCTAAAAAGTATTTCTTCTCGATTGGGGTGTTACCACGGCACCCTATCGTTAGAGTGCCTAATAGAACGGTGTGTGAATGCAAGCATGCAAAATTGCACAAAAGCAGAGTAGCTCTCGGGAAGTCTGGGGCTTGATATCAGAGGCATATGTATTGTTTAAATTAGTGCAGAAAATTGAGCCAATTCGCGAGTTCTCATTTTCGCAAAACCGCAGGCCATACAGAAACTAACAAGAAAGCTGTAGGCACTCACTCAACTGGATTAATATTGGAGAATTGAACGTGCAGATACAAGTCAGGCATTGAAATGGAGGAGCCTCAACTATCACACACCAGTTCCGATTGAAAGCAAGGGATACAGAGGAGCTGCTAGAATGCGTTCCATGCAAATTAGCTCAGTAGCTAGCTTTGCATATATCATGCATACCCCACTCACAGTACCTGCGGGTCTAATAAATACATTCTTACTGTGACCTAAATTTCACTTGGGGTGTTCCGGCAATGTTCTTATTAGTGCCTTGGAGGTTACTGTCTTTAAGCGATTAAAAATCTACTTGATGTAAGCATTCGTGCTTTGTGTGTGCTATTCTTGTATTTCAACAAGTGTCAGCACACTCACAGATTATGCACCTGCAGGTGCTGCTGCTGGCTTTCCTGGGTCAGCTGCGTTCCAGTCCAGTTTCAAAGGCTTTGCCAGGGCCTTCCTTGGCCAACCGACACTGCACCTGCTGTACCCAAGTACTGCCTGGTCTTTCGTTGGTGCTCCATACGCTTTGCCGCCAGGAATGGTCATTCATCCATCATCTGGCCGCTTGGACCACCCGTTTAGAAGTTAGCGCATTTGCTCGACACAGCGGTCCAGGCACTGCTGCCATATCGGTGCACCCACCGATTATGTACTTTCAGGTTTTTTATTGCATGTTGTGGAACTTGCCATGATGTATACCTGTTAGCAGTGATGTGGCCTCTGATTATTTGAAACATTTTTATGAAGCAGTGCTGTGCGTATGGAGCGTGTCATTGCTTAGCAGAGATATTGAAGAGAATCTGGGGCCGATGACTAAATGGCAAGAAGAGAAATTGAACTGACTTTGAAGCAAGTATTCGTATGTAATCAAGCCAAGCAAACATTTAGGATCTTTCGATATGGTTTTAAACTTGCAATACAAACTGGTCTACTTCAGATCATACTGGTATTAATCATACTATACCGAAAAGTACATCCCGCAGTCTGTAGAATTCTGACGGCAATTTTTTCGCAGTCTGTCATGACAGGCACTATTCTCAATGGTTGGAAGATAGTCGAGGTAGCACCAATCTCTAAATCAGGAGACGGTACTTCACCATTCAATTTCCCTAACAAGCACCATATGCAAGGTCGGGAAACATTTCATCCACTCTCAGGTCGCTAATTATTTATAACATCACAATATCACATTCGAGTATCACCACGGTTTTCACAAGGATTACTTGAGAAACACAACTTTCAGGATTTGTTCACGATCTACATTGATCCTTTGACGCAGGCTTACAAACTGCGGTAGTTTTTCTCGATTTTTCTAAAGCATTCAATCGCATTGCACACCACAGACTACTTCTCAAACTTCACCCTAATGTCCTCACTTGAGAGAAAGATTTTCATTCTTCTCAAATGCAGTTTACTTCTAATAACTATATACTTGTTTTGCTCGTGCCACTTTGTTGTCACCTCAGGCAGGTTGCTTGGTCTATCTTCCATGTTGCATATCCTCCCATGTAGGTCTATTTGAAGGTGATGTTGTAATTTATCACACAATTTCTTTCAACTACTACCGTCAATGCTTTCAATCTGATCTTAACACAATTAACTCCTGGTGTTGCAAATGGCTAATGTCGCTTATCTCTAAAACAAAGTGCATGACTTTAACGGTGGCAAGTCTCGAATTGTAAATACTTACTTCATTAACAACAGCCTGATTACCTCTTGAGACAAAGGTGTTTTGGTAGGCCGGTAGGGGAGGGGGGATTGCATGGTGGATTTCAAAAGGTACACCGATTGGGAAAATAAGACGTGTGATTAATATTTTCATTTGCACTCCAAAACACGCTTTATTTCATATGTTTAACCCACTGCATTGGCTAGGGTGGTGTGCTGTGGAGGCGAATGTCGGTTAGATACCGCTTGGTGTGGCCACTTTTCAGATGGAGGCAACACGTAAAGACGCCCGTGTTTTGAGATTTCGGTGCGCACAAAAATACCCAGGTGGTCAAAATTAATGCGAAGCCTTTCCCTACAGTGCACCCCATATCCGAAGTGTAGCTTTGGCGTGTTAAAGCCACTGTTTTTTCATGTTTTTAATATATAAGCAGCTGCTGTAGCAGGTGCAACTTAAATGTAAAATTATACATAATGTTTCCAAGAGCTAAATATAAAAGCCATATTGAAGTGCGTTTATGGGTCTATCTCATAGCAGTAGTGAAATGTTATATACTCTGGTGCAGGTTAAGAACGGCAATGGCTCATGTGGTGTAGTCCAGTGTTTGACGGAATGCCGTGTAGGCAGGTAAAAGCATTATTCCAGTGATGAAACGTAGGTCACTGACCAAGTCAAGAAAGCCATTTCACGGTTTGTTGCTTGTTCACTTTGAGCATGTGTCGTGGAAAACGAAGCTATATATTGGGCATTGCGCGGCGAAATGAGTTTGCATAGATATGGTGCAGATTGCCATTCATTATGTTGATAATGTTGGGCGTCGTCTGAACGATGAGGGACTCGAACAGTATTCGAGAAGATAGATTGCACTCAGTTGTCAGTAATTTTGTCTTGTTCCAGTCGACCACGTGTCCCGTCCTCTCACGGTGCTCTGCCAGTGGACTTGTTTTTGCATGGCCCTTGTTCACTTCGTTCCAGTGCTGCATTAACCTTCTGTGCAGATTGCCCGTTTCGCCAATGTACACTGATTTGCATTCAGCGCATGGGATCTAATAAACAATACCCGGAAGCTTGGAGCGTGAGAGGGGGTCTTTCACGCTGACAATGTCAGAACATAGCTTGCTAGTGGGCACATGCACGATGTATGCACTGCGTTTCTTGAAAATGTGTGCGAGAGTTTCACCGATGTGTGGGACGTAGGTAATTGCTACACGTTTTGATGCAGTCCTTGTGGCTGCCTAAAGCATTGTATTCAGAAAGAAGCGAAGAGGGCGACTAGCAGGAATCCGCATTGACATTAGCAGGCAGAAGCGTCTACAAGGCCTGTGTCAAAACGTGCTGCAATTCTCGTCCTACACATCAATCAAGCTTTTGCACGCATTTTCAAGAAACACATTGTGCACATCATTCACGTGCCCACTAGCAAGCTATGTTCTGACATTGTCAGCGTGAAAGACCCCCTCTCATGCTTCAAGCTTCCAGGTGTTGTTTATGTTTTGAACGAAAAAAGGGCCATTTAAAGGTGACACCTCCTTCCTTGCCGATTTATGATGCCTGATTGTTCAGTTTGGGGGGATAAGTTTAGCAGATTGCTCACATGTCTAACCTGTATTTGTGCTTGAGCAGTCAAACGCTGATGTTAGCAGTGAAGTATTGTGAAAATTGTACTTTGATTGTAGTTGTGTGCAGATTACTTACATTGTGTTAATTCGTACCAAAGCAAAATTGAGGTAACCCTGCTAACTGTTCCACATTGCAGCATTTTATTATGCAAACGTTAAGGAGTTCAGCTGCTTGTTAAAGGTGAAATAAACAGTGGTACAAAAAGAAGAGCATCTACTAAACAGAAATATCTTCACAATCGCAGGATGCCAGCGGTCCGCCTACCAACTTGTGTCCTGCATCGTTTCTGCTGGCTGGAGCGGCTCATGGAACATTTTCCAGCTTCTCAAAGTTTGTGGTCAAGTGCTCCTCCAAGTGAAAGATGCCGCAGAGGGATCTTTTGTTTTAATGCCACAATTTCATGTGCTCAGCAGCTAATTTACTCGTACGGCTTTTTAAATATTCATCACCCAAGAGGGCATGTTACCTTCGTCTTCGGTGGAATGTGTCTGCACTCGGGTTATTTGTGACAGAAACAAGTGAACCGCGTCGTGAGAGTCATTGAGGCCTTGTTAATTGTGCATGCTTCTAAATGACATTTTCATTCGACTGAATACTTTCCAAATATTACGATTTGTGAACAAATTATGGTAAAAGTCATGATTAGTTGTACTACAGTGCAGAAAGGAAATGCGAAGATACGTTTTAAGCACCTCTGATATTTCAGATCGTTGGCTGGTGCGCAATAAAACAAAACTGAAATTTTTTAAAAGTAAAATCAAATATTCGTTGTCACCAGTGCATGACCATATTAAAAGCTAACTAGTCACCAAATTTAGAATTAGACACCAAATGCCAAGAAAAATAGGGAAATAAACTAGACAGGTCGCTACAATAAACCAATTCGTAAAATTCCTCAATGTCCATAAAGTGATGATTCAGGCGGGTTAGTTAAGGTGTCAGTGGGTTTACACACCCAACTTGCAGGGAAGCACATGAGCTGTAAATATTAACATGTTTTTAGTGAAGACCGTCTTCCTTCATTAAGCTGCTTTGCACATTGATGCCAGTCTGATAAATGTAGTCCTGAATTTTTGTTATGATCAATCTTTGTATGGGAACCATATATTTTTATATGATGTCGCTGTGTATTTCTGAAACTGTATCTAGTCACCAATTCCAATTTGTTGTGGTCAGGTTTTTTCAACTAATTCGTAGCTTTTTTAACAATTATGCTATATTTTGTGTGTCTAAAGGAATGCCTCATTGCATGTTTAGCCTATGTAGTGTTGAAAGCGGACATTTTGCTTCAAAGTGGAATGTCGGGCTAGCAACATGGTACTTTGCGTGCTGCTCCCTTTCATTCATGCCATTATTTTTTATATTATCATTTAAAATCAAAAACCAACCAATTTGCTGTCGTTTTAATTTTGTCACCTACTTTATACTTTTTTTAAGAGAACGACGGGACAAACTTGTGCCGTCATTCTGTTTTAACTGTTTCCTGTGTTTACCACTGGTTTTTTATGCATTCAAACATTTTTTATGAGTTTGTTGAACAGTGATTAGTTCAGGTGCTCAAACAATTGTTGGCTGCGAAGGCTCCCTGTAGCATTTATATAAGTGCTCTCTGCTCTATTTTTGAGCCAATACCACATCACCAGTCTTCATGAGGTGGTCTTGTAGAAATGAAATTGAAATAAACATTTGTTTGCATTGATTTACATGTTTTGAAAGAATTTCTTGTTCATTCTTGTTTCTTTCAACCCTGTTTCAGAATCCTGCTTAAGGAATTTCCTCTGTTATTTTTTTTCAGAACCAGGAAGGGTGCTCATCCTCGGTTCTTGCTGAAGCAGCAGTATCCATACTTCACACGTGAGCTCTGAACACACAGTAATTATGGTATGAAACATTCGACTGCATAAGCTTGCTTTGTAAAGGTAATTGTAGATGTCAAAGCTCTTGACAGTGTAGCCCAATGTGTGGTGTAACGCGCAATGTCTACAACTTGTGAAAATTAATTTTGTGGCTATAATGTTTGAGATTATTTTCAAATGCACGTCGACTACTATTAAGAATCACTGTCTAAATTGGCAGCCATTTTCCTGGTGGTTACAGAAAGTGAAAAAGCGCATGTGTAGAGATTTCAGTGCACGTTAAATGTCCCAAATTTGCCAAAGCTAATCCAGAGCCCTCCCTGTGGCGCACTTCATATCCCATGTACAGTTTTGCGTAAAAACAGCTAAAAATTTATGATCAATTTAAACTTATTTTAATGTTTTTAAATGCAAATATTCTCAGTTTAAGCTGCTATATTTAGAGTAAAATATTTTGTAACAATTATATAGCTACCAAAGGTGTACAGAAAAGCTTTTTGCTTTTGGTTATGCACCTTCTTATCAAAAAAAATGTTGTTAAGAAAGGCAGAAGAAACCCAAATATGGAAATTAGCAAACCGTAAAGCTGCGGATAGACTGAATGTTTTGTAGAGAATCTTTTGCTGATTTCAGTTCTAGTCAACTCTACAAAAGTCTATCGACGTAGAATGCTTGCCGTGAGGCACCTCGTAATACTAGCCAAAACTAATGGGCCCCGGCTGTTGGCTTTTCATTCGCAACAGTGACAAATGACCCCACATCTGCCGGCAGGGACATAATGCAGGGCACCATGTACAAGCTAGCCTCATGATAAAATAATGTTTTATGAACTATGACATTACATTTCAACCATGGGCTTCACCAGGGAACTTGTATGCATTGTTCTGTGATGTTTGCAGTTCTGGTTACTGCTATGTGGGGTCATTTAGTCTAAATGTATGGTTATAAAACTCCATATACCACCAAACCTTGCACGTGCTGTACCATATGCATTTTTTTCGTAAAGCAAAATGAATAATGCAAACGAAAATAAATGGCTTGGGTACCCAACTTTTATAAGTAGATTATAAGCCGCAGTAAGGAGGGAACTATATTATGAGCCACAGTACGGAGGAAACAATACATTTTGCATTTGGTCTTCCTTCATATTGAACCTTCCTGCTCAGCTCAAGAATAAGGCACTAAACATTGCAGGTAGCTACCGTGATTGGAAGTTTGATGCAATACTGAGAAGTCAAGGGTTTCAAGGTTCAAGGAAGTTTTGTGTGGTTGAAGTGTTGCCCACCTAATTGCTTTCACTGCATAGCACGGTTATGCTGTGCAGTGAAGCTCGAAGGATGTGTACTTCAGTTCGGCAAAGTGAACATATAATTGGTTTTTTACGAAGTTTTGGATAATCAACTACCTCTAAAGTTATAACTATGTACTGAGATGTGGCTCCTGACTCTTTAAATATATGTTTTAACAATCGGCGACACAAGTTCAAGGAAATTATCAGCTTACGTTGAGCTTCAATAGAATGTCTCACAGAACCGAGCTTGGAAAGCACGAATTTTTCATACCATAATCGTGTGTCATATTGTGCAATATGTGGTCTCACACCTGCTGCACCATTTGTGAACCGAGGATGACGCACCCTTTTTGTACCCCTTTAGGTGGGTGCTTTTGCAGAAGATGCTCCTACAGATTTGGGTGCTATGTAGCACCCTAGGATACTTTTAGGTCGAAAAGGGTGTTATAAGGCACCTGTCTTCTGGGGTGCTTCACAAAGGGTGCTCCTGCGGCGACAGAATCCAAGCACCCTAAAGGGTGCAAAATTTCAGTTTTTAGGGTGCTCCTGCCGCGACAAGCTGAAGCACCCTTTTGGGCGTAAAAATGTTTAGTGTGTACTGTCGCTATTGTTCTCCTAAAAGCCCGTTCCCTTATTAACAAAATCGATGGACTAACTTCCTTGCCGAAGGAATTTTGTTTTAACTTCAGCATTCTCATGTTTACGGAAACATGGTTTCCTTAAATAGACAATGTTCCTGAAATTCCAGGATATAACAATTTTTCCGTCTGTCGCGAAAAAAAAACGAGGCGGCGGTGTTGCGATGTACATTTCCGATGCTCTGTCTTCCGAACTAGTGCCACAGTTCTCAGCTGTGACACATAATTACGAAGCCCTTACTTTACTCGTCAACAACACAATTTTCTCGGTTTTGTACCGAGCGCCCTCTGGAGATAGCAATCACTTTCTAGACTTTACCGATGCTCTGCTCGGGCAGGCATCCTTTGGAAAATATATCCTGGTTCTTGGAGGGGATTTAATAATTTACCTTTTCCCCGAGACTTCACTTTCCACGTCAAGTATCAACCGGGTAACGTCCTGTGGCTTCCAAAACGTAATTTGCTCTGCTACGCGCAATACGGCAACTAGTTCATCAATACTAGACCTTACCGTCACTAACGCTGATACACCCGTTACAGCCTCGGGAACAATAAGTTTGGATATCAGCGACCACTTCCCAATATTTATAGCATATTCTGTTTATGGCGAGCCAGTGCAGGCCAGTGTTACAACGTTTAATTATCAGCACATAACGCCATCTAATCTTGATGCGATCAAAGAGAAACTACAAAACAGTTACTGGTCCCACGTGCTTGCTCAAGGCTCGGCAGATAGCGTGTACGATTCATTTGTGCATATTTTTGGAAACACTATAGTGAGTCATTCCCAATGAAATAATTTGGCCCCCGGCGATAAATACGAAAACGCTGGATTGGTCTACAGCAGTTGACAATCATTAGGGAAAATATTAAACTATATTGGTAATTATTAAGCGCACAAAATTTATCGGATCTTGCAACGTGCGAAAAAACATGGAAACCAGTTAACACCTTAGCTGCGGAAAGCGAAGGCTAATCAACAACTGTTTTCTGATGCATCACGTCGACCGGACCACACGTAAAAAATCATAACTGACGCTCTTGCCATGCGCCAAAACCAAACTGATGTACGGGAGATTACTGTAGACGGAACACTTCTTTCTAACACTTCGCACTCTGAGTATTCAAATGACCATTTTATCAGTTCAATGGCATACACCACTATTTCTTCAGCCGAACCGTGTACTCTCGACTTCAGCACCTCGGAAACTGTTTCTGGTGCCAACGGACTACAACGAAGTATATCGCACATTTATTTCTTTGAAAAACACTAAAGCCACCGGTACTGACAACATTCAAATTAGACCAGATAAATACGTCGTAGACTACCATTGCCCGTGCCTTGTGCAGATTTTCAATTTCTGTTTAGAGTCAGGTGGTTTTCCATCAAAAATAACACAAGCGAAAGTTTCAGCATTAAACAAGGCAGGAGATAAAAATGTCCCTCCATCCGTCCCCCCGCCGATTCAGGCCAATTTCAGTTCTGCCCGTGTTTTCAAAAGGACTCGCAAGAATAATTCTCTCGCTTCTGGAATCATTCTTTTCTAAACATAAAATGTTATCAACCTGCCAACATGGCTTTCGCAAGGGATGCTCTACGGAATCCGCGCTGCTTATGCAAGAAGAAATCATTTTAAATAATATAAAATCGGATAAGCCAAACTTGAGTGTATTCGTTAATTATAGCAAAGCTTTCGATTCTATTAGTCATAAAACACTTCTCGAAAGATTATATCGCTATGGCGTGCGTAGTGTGCCGCACCTTTTGCTGGAGTCTTACTTTACTGGTCGCCTACAATCTGTTGTCATGAATGGCTATCCCTCTTCCTTTCAAAATATACAGTGTGGAATTCCACAGGGTAGCGTCCTAGACCCCTTTTTATTCAATGTGTACGTTAATGACATCGCATGTATTGATGAAAACACTGAATTCGTCTTGCACGCCGATGATACCAGTCTGTTTATTAATAGTGATAACATTATAGGCCTTTCCTTGCGTGCGAATTTTGTTCTGTCCGAATCGCTTCACTGGCGTAACCAAAATTGTTTTAAAAGTAGCGTTAAGAAATCAACGATTCTAATATTTACACCAAAGAAAAAACGTGTACCGAATAATAATGAATTATACCTGGGTTCATCCCGCATCGACGTTGTAAAAGAGCACAAAATCTTGGTAGTGGTATTCTCGCAGCGCATGACAGGGAACTCGCACATTGAATTGTTGGCCAAAAAGTTATCCTCTCCTGTGGGTGCACTATATCGTTGTCGTGACATTTTCCGAATGAGTGTTAAACTCCTAATTTATAACGGCATTTTTAGATATCCCTTGAATTATTGCATTTTGGTATGAGGCACGACTACTAAAAAGAAATTGAATGCATTCCTTCACCTTGAAAAAAATTCATACGATGCATCAGCGGCGTTCCGTATCTTCATCCCTCCGCAGAGTTGCTTCATCATCGCAACATAATCAACATTCAGAATCTTTAGAACTGCCGTCTCTTGTATCGCCTTTACTTTTTCGAGCGATGCCCACCAATATTTTTAGTGGAAATATCTGGTCTATCATTACGAACCGAAACAGGTAGAACTCGTCAACAAGAAAAATATATTGTTCCTCGGCGTCATACTGACTACTTTTTACAATCGCTTAGTGATAACGTACCTGTATTGCTTAGCCGATTACGTCCACATATTGCTGAATGTGCCCGTATCAGTCGTAAAGAATTGCATACTATAATTTCACCGACAAATTACGGTGATGTTTGTATCAATGTTTTGAATGATCTTCTTAAGGAATGGCATATTGTGTGATATGTGTTTGACGCCTTGTAAAGGTGGATTTCTACGTTATTGATTAATAATGGTTACATATTTTTCGTCTGTTTTAACATTGCTTCAATATAACGTTTTTTTTTGTTTTCAACAAATTAAGCTGTGCAATGTATTGTTTATGACCAAAGTTGCCGAAGCTGCACCGGCGCTCTGGCCACGTGAAGCTGTCTCTACAGCTTCTTCCCAGAGTGACCATAAACATTGTCAAAATTGTACCAATGTTGAAATAAACTTTGATTTGATTTGATTTGATTCGTATTTCTACACAGTATCACTTGACAGAATTCTTCTAGCAAGCGTGTGCTCCGAGATATCGCACTCCAAATTTCAATTCGCGATGTGTTGCAAGTTCGGGAAATTGGAAATGCATCTTGAATTGACCTAGCCTATATGTTCCCTTTCATCTTAATAAAAGTCAGTTGTTGGACCAGCGCCTACCCTGTGTGCTTTTCTCTGCGTCCCCAGTTGCCTGCGATGGTTCTATCCAAAGTTTTAATTACAGTTCGCAAGATTGCGCATGCAAAGGAGCTAGGATCGGCGCAATGCTCATCCCTGGTACAACGCCGCTCCTCTAGGCGGCCTTTAGTCAAGCAATGGAGGGGAGCCGTCGGCAACGATGATAACTTTCCCCCTTCTCCTCTCGGTTGGCGAAAGCAATATATTACAGCGCAACAGCCACAACAGCCAGGTCACATCAGGTAGCAGCTTTGTGCCTATCCTAACTGTCTTGCCTGCGTAATCATGAGAACGAAAATAAAATTAAGAGTCGGACATCTCGGATCACAGACATTCTGGAATATTTCTTCCAACTTATACTGTATAGAAACACGAATGCCTCTAACTTTTCAATACAAACATACCCGCTTACTGTAGTAGCCTTCGTTGGGCTGCTGACAGCGATTTTAACCACTCATTTTGTGTCCCCCTGGCCTCATAACTTATTGGCACAGGTGGCCTTCGAATGCCTCCCAGTGCCTAATTAAAAAAAAACCGTAAAGCTTAATTTTCAACACCCGGTATATGGCAAGATTTTATTAATAACAAATATACATCCTATCGCCTAAAACACTTCCAACAATGTGTCATGCGTATTCTTGACCTCCTTAATTAGGCGTGTTGTACATTTCACTTGTGAGCCCAGTTAGGGACGTCTGCTCGGAGAGCTCGTGCTGCCCATTATGATGCTGTGAGTTAGAGTCAAATTGTTGTTTCACCGCCGCCCAGTTTGTGCTGAAGAAGCTGCAGTAGGCCTTTAGCGTCCACACAGCTCGACATCGGCCTCGAGGTTTCTGTTTTACCTCAGGTGGCACAACAAGACTGGGGCTTGTGCATCATAGGGGCATTCACTTGTACAGTAAGTATTTTTTCCCGTTCATTGGAGCCGGGAATGTTCTGGGCACCGAAGCTCACGACCTAACGAACTAATTGTAGATGCGTGAGCCCCTCAGCGGCCACAACCGGCAGCACACGACGCTTACGCCCGCAAACGTCATATTTCGCATGGAAGTTACGGCTAAAACTTCCCACGAGCGACAAAATTAGATAACGAACTGCGATGCATGCGTGCAAAGCTCATCAATCTTCTAGACCTGAAGGCTAGATGCTAGTTCAACGGCAAGAAGGACCTCTCGCGCCGCATCTAAAGAGCCATTCAATGATGTCTTTGCAATTTCAGGATGCACTGCCCATGTTCTTTTGTGACGGATGCCACATTTTGGAGGCCAACAAGGTGGAAAAAATTTTGAATAGCATGAACGTGAACACGAACACGTCTATGAACACTGGGGCTTCAAAGCTCCCAAATTATCTTCTGACGCTCTCTTAAGGTTTGTGCAGCATTGCTTTATATATCCTGTCAGAAACGAGACTTGCTTTTGTCGTTGCAGCTTTCTAGGTAACAGCGTTCGGGTGCAATTTAATGCGTGGATATGGCGCTTCGGCCACGGAGCAAGAATATATAGGAGAAGAAACGGCCCATTGCCGCTGGAGCGCGTGAGACACCAGAGAATAGAGAGTTTTAGTATATCGTACAGAGGACGACGTAAAGAAACACGTACGTTATTACTTTACGTCACTGCCCTTTCCATGCAGAGTACGTTACGGTATTTGTGCGCTTACCATACCTTCGGGATGCGCACGCTATTTCTGCAAAATAGCAAGCTTACGTCGAGGTGATTGCTGGTCCCTGTGTTGACAACATGGCGGCTTGTAGAGCGGACTACCTCAATGCTTTCGTACATCTGAGAGCAGTAATTCGCATCTTACAAAACAAGAATTTTACTCCCGTCTTCTCACATAGGTGCCGGGCTTTGCCATATACCGTCGCAGTGAGCAAAACTAACGTAACATCGCTGACTGCCCGAACAATGATACGGCAGGCTGGCGTCCGACGCTATGTCTGCGCTCTTGACGTGTTCGCTTCATGGTGAAAGGTGACGGTGCTGCTCCTGGGACCTCCAAATTAGTTATCATTTGCGGCGACTCAACCCAGCCTGCAGTTAAAAGGCTTGACGGCATGCGTCTCAGTGAACTGACCTGCTGTTCGACCCAGCAAATCATGTAAAGCTACTGCGATATTTACGACAAGCTGGAGGGAAATGATCGCTTTTGATTATTGTACTTCACCCTCGCAGTGGAAGCAGTTACGTCGTCACGTCGCTTTTGTTCGAATCATATATTTGGGGTTTTCTAGTCGACTAAAATGGATACGGGAAACCCAGTTTGGTTGTGCGCGATGTGCGCGATAGCCAAAACAAAAAAAATAGTGCCCTTGAAGTGTGTGAAGAAGAATGACCTGCGAAGCTGAAGGCACTACACGAAATGCACGAAACAAAACAGGTTTCTAAATTATAATCGAGCAATAATCACTTAGCCGAATAAAACATTGAAGGACTCGAGATTTCTTCTAGCGCACAAACATAAAGCTGTCTTCTTGCATCCTGCGTCGTAGGAATCTTACTGTCTGTAGGAACGGTACTGCACCGACTGAGGACACCGGAAAATTCGCCTTGGGGCGGTGGACGTAGACGTTTAAACCTTCCGCAAGCACAACGGACGTGCCATCAGTGAAGGCATAAAACCTGTACCTGCGCGTGCACGTATCCCTTTTCTTCTACTCCCAAGTCGTGCCTGATAAACCGGCAACCAATTATGTGCGCGTGCTTAGACGTGAAAGACACCGCCAGAATTGTCGCTCTAAAAGCCCTTCAAGCTGAGACAAGAAATATTAGCTCACGTCGTCGTTGCTGTTCATCCGCAAAAAAATTTCAGCTAATCGACGAGCTGGAAACTGCGCGGCGGCTGCGGCTTTCTGTTGTTTTCGCGCTTCTGTTCCGGCAGATGCTCCTATCTCCGCTGTTCTTCCTCTGAGTGAACGACGCTCGTCGGTACATAGGGAGTTACAACTGGAAGGACGCGAGCTTCATTCTGACTGACAAACAAGCGGCTGTTCGTTGCCTTCCCGCGTCGTAGGCACCTTACTCTTACGACCCTTACCTACCCAAACGCAGTCGAGGACACCTGTCTGGTTGCTTTGAGAAGCGGAATATTAAGGTTTAAATTCCCGCCAGCATCAGGCGCATATCATCGGTAGCGGCATGAAGACTAGCTGTGCATGCACGCCCCTCTGCTTCCACCCCCAACCAGTGCACGCGTAAGCCGGCAACCGGTAATGGACGCGTGCTTAGGCGTGAAATACACTGGCGAAAATGTCGCGCGGAGAGCCTTTCACGCAGAAAAAGATTATGGGTTCCCGTCGGCGTTCAAAGCGGGCAAGTTGCTCTAGTGAGGACTGATAAAACGGTGTCGGCGTTGGCGAGGAGGAGTGCCGTAGCCGCGCCTAATAAATCGGCTTCAACGGAATAAAAATTGGGGGTGGGAGGGGGGGGTGGAGGTCAGACATATACTGCTTCGCCGTAAAAGTAACCTCGGAGCTTCAATGCTTCCGCTATAAGTGTGCTTGCGTAGGATAATATTTCAATCACGCTTTGCACAGTTTGCATTCAATATTAATGGAACGGCATTTCGTTCCGCTAGTTGGGCAGTCGCGCAAAATTAGCGGTGCTCGTTCGGCCGGATGTCTATCGCTTCGCATTCGGTTCAACAGATGGTGTCATAAGCGTTAGCGTGCCGCAAATCAAAATGGACGAAAGGCTGTACTTAAACACACCACCCGGTGCCGACGTAACGTGCAACAAGAATTTGACGTTTAGTACACGCAAATGCAGAGAGCGCTATACTAAAACTCTGACGCCACAACAAAATTTGATACGAATCTTCGTAGCTGCGACAGCGATGGAGAGGGTAGCGGGATCTGATGGACTATAACACAGCGGCCACAATTCATTTCCGGTGCTGCGGAAAGAAATGCAGCTCGCGTTTTTCGCTCCGCGGCTCCGGCTATGGGGGTGCCGTATTGGAGAGCTACTGATATCTGTCGAACGCCTGGTGATGCTGATAGTTCGCCAAAATCTCATGCACACGGGCGCTTTGTGCTATAGGCCTTAGCTAAAAGGTTGGAACCGTGGACAGGCATAAAGCCGGCAAATTCTTTGCTTAGCTAACCGACGACTTCTCTTTGGCTACTATTCACGCAATGCTGTTCTGAGTAATTTTGTTCCCGAGCGGTGAGTATTTGATGTCTTCTGATGGTTTGCTTCAAAACGGAAATTTTTTGTACACTTGAGTGAAAAGTTTTGCGTTTTATTCTAAACACGTAGGATTTAAGCAAGCCTTAATTGCTTAAGGTTTGACAAGGCGCATGTGATGGACACCAAGAATTACACCCGGTTAGTTTGTGCGCAGTGGTGGGATTCGAACGCCTAGCACTCGAAACTAAGTATCTTATAGCAGATGCGATATGACCATTTTTGATACTTACAGAACAGCGAACCTTGCCACAGAACTAATCAGTCTTCCAGTAGTGCGGGTTTATCGTTCTAGATTTTGAGCCCTCTTTTGCAAGGATGTGCGTCGCTGAGTAACGAAAATAGCGGGCTTATAAAAAAGGGTGCGTGCGCGGCCGGGGAGACCAGGAGCGGGCTCGCCAAGTAAAGGAAATAGTAGTGCGGAAAGAGCGTTGTGAAGACGGCTCCAGGCAAGGACAGTAGAGTGCAGAGCCAGAGAAACGTAGGCCGCTGCCGCGCGCTGAGTACGAGACCAGTGGAAAGGTGAACACACCGACACAGCGAAGACTAGGCTTTTGGCGGTGGAAAAAATCGGAACAATCCCCAAAGGGTGCTGTCGAGTCGCATGGTCTTCTAGTGGTAACGGGCGTGGCGCCATGTTCAAAAGAAATTTCTGCAGCATATCAACAGAAGGCCAAATTAGACTTTGGCGTTCATATTCAAGAAAAATTCTAAGCATCTAACGTGTACTTGTGGATAACCGAAAACCGTAATACTTACAGATTACCGTTGCCGAAAGGTTACCGTAAAACCGACAGAAAAATCTACAGAGTTGATTCTTTCCGCCCTCCTTATGTGTGCCACTTCTGGGCTGCCCAAAATAGAAGTAATTGGGTTCTGTGCCTTTTTTGTGCCCCCAGGCGCCTCATTCCTTCTTTTCGCTTTGGGGCTCTTAGAACCCAAGCTTTGATGACTGCTGGCGAAAAGAACCAATATTTCCTGTCTGCTACAGTAATCAAAAACTACCGATGTGGAGGTAGTTTTTGAAATTTCAACAAGCAATGTTTCCCCCGAGTAGTTCGTATACGAAAAACCTTCCGCCTTGTGGCTGTGTTATTGAAGTAACTGGTACTGGTGGGCCTCCACCCTCCCTCTTGAAACTAAACTTTGTTCCTGCTATTGTCTTTTGGCATTCCCGGGGGGTGGATTCTGGGCTCCTAGATCTTCACCTGTATGCAATTACCAGCAGAAAATAAAAACATTGCAAAATGGAAGACAGAGATAATATAATAGTTTTCAACAAATAAACCACTTCACATCCAAACGACAGAAGCCGGACACTACACGAATTCGGCACGGAGAAAATAGCTTCCGTGCGTTTTATACTTTCCGAATTCTCTTTATTAATATTGGAAAACACAAGCAGTTTTTCACACAAGGTTTACTTTTTTGTGCAGAACATTTCAAAGCTATAAACCAAGCAGTTAAATATGTATACAGTTTCTACAATATTAGGAAAAGTTCTCAAAACTCGTGCTGTGTGCATAACTAACCTAGTGCGTCCTGGATTTTTGAGACGATGGAACATATTGTAACAGCGAACTTGTTGTTACTGGCCGCAATTACCGCGTTGCAAAAAACTCCCCGAGCACATACCCATTCAGGAAGATTGGCCAAGATTGGCCAATCTTCCTGAATGGGTATGTGCGTTCGGCGTAATCGGGGCAACATTCGCTCGGAACGAGAAAGACACGTCATGCGTACGCCACTCATTCCATTGTCCTCTGGTCGTGGTGCACATGCGCTCGGCACCCTAGAAGAGCCCTCGCACGCGGCAGAATTTCGAAGACACCCTGCATGGGAGAGGTAACCGCGGCCTGTGCCGTCTCTAGAAGTCATTGCGAATAATGGGAGACATGGCTACGAGTGCACCACACGTTCCCGAGACTACTCGCAGACCCCGCCACCGCCGCCACCAGTGGACAATGAAGAGATGGAGGAAGTCAATGATGCTGAGGATAACGTTGCATCCACCACTCGCCGCAGAGAAAACGACGCCCTCATTGATGCATATGACGACTTTTACTATAACCACAACTATTCAAATAAACAATGATACTAAAATTTGTCTATGTGTCTGGCAGTGCTCGAATACAACTGCTTTGCCATTTAAGTCTTGCGCGTTATTTCAAGCTTCTCTGATTTATTTTTTTATGAGTGTTTCTCGGAGAATACCGCGCAAAACCAACACTGTGTAACTGAAAAGCCAACACATCTACACGATCCACGATACCAACTTTTCTTTTACCTGTCAACTCGCTTGTCATACTTTCTTAGATCGCACAATTTCCTGGCATACTCTCCCGCGTTCCTTGTGCCCGTTGCGATAAATGTTGTAAGAACTATCGGGAAAGGAAAGGATGTTTCAAAAATAAGAACTAGGAGTGCCGAACCGCTATCTTGCATACGTTCACGCCGTTCCACATAAAATAAAGAATTGCTATCATGTAGTTTTTCTTAACCCTCGCTGATAGCAAAAGCTTCCCTGCCCGTCCAGGCCCATTGTTCGGGTTACAGATATGTTTGCAATTAATTCAGACATGTTTGCAATGAATTCACTGCGTACTCATCATCTCCTTTCCCCTCACAATGGTTTTTAAGCCTCGATGCTTTACGAGCGACCACAGATGGATGTTCGGCTTCCTCCATTGCACGGGGCTGTGCGCTACACGTGCGTTGCCTCCTGGCCTTTCTTTGTGGCGCAGGCATATCGCTGCGGCGGCGGCCTCCTCGCCATCCTCTGCCAGTTAGCGACAGAGGATCCGTGCACGTCTCCATTCTCTCCTAGCCTATCTCTCGCCAGAAGGATTGAAAGCTGGGGTAGTTGGAAACAAATATTCTTGGGTAGAACTAACGCGAATATAAACAAATAAAAAGGAAGCGGAAGACAAGTTGTATCATAGTGCGTCTGAGAGAGCAGGAATTGTCATTACGCCCTTCCCCCATTTATTTTGGATTGCTGTATTTTGTTACCCCCTATACCAGTATTGAATGGGTTGGTTCACTATATTCTGGAACCATTGAATATTTAGAAAAAACGTTGAAAAAGATTTGCAAGGTTTTTTCGCATTTCTCATCTCTGTCTAATGCTAATATCTAACTTTGGTTACCCACGCGTCCTTTTACAAGTAATGTTGATGCCCCACTGTTGGTTTGTGGTTACAAGACACCATACGATTCCGGAAACTTCTTCACGGCTACCTCTGTACCGAATCCACTCCGTGTAACATTGGTAACGCTTCCTCGTTTATGCAACGTAACCCTCAAACAGCATAACTTCCTATCTTCAACATGGCAACAACACCCTAATCTAGACAGTACCCACACAAAATTAACTTCCAAATTCAAATCTGTTCAGAAAAGTACAAGAGTGTATTAACATCGGGGAAATTTACAGGAGGAGGTGCCAAGGTTTTCGAACCGCAGGCGGGACCTCCTATGCTAGATGTTTCGGAGATAACAAGTTGTGAGCACAATACAACCAGTAAGTATTGCAGACGTTAAACAAGTCTTATAAAACATGTTTCAAGAATGGAATATTGTAGAAGATAGAACACATTGTAAAAAAACTGGAAAACTTGAATCAATTGACAAGAGAACAAGCAGGGAAAGATGTCACAGGAGTAAACTACTACTAGGAGTTACTGGTGAGTAGCTAAGAAGATTTTCAATTTTCTTTTCAAGGGTTGAAGTGAGCTAACTTCCTTCAGTTCCAGTGTGAAGCCATTCCAAAAAGAAATAGCAGGAAAAAGTAGAGTAAATTTGCCATAACTAGTTCTTGCCTTGGGCAATAACAAGTTTGGACGGGAGGAAAATCTAGTGCAATTACGGTTGGTTAACATGTGGCGAGGGAAAATGTCACGAGCTAGGAGGCCATGCAGCACTCCAAAAAACAGAACTCTAACGCTATACAAATAAACCTTTGGCAAACGTAATATATCAAGTTTAGTAAAGATAGGAAGAGATGGTGACATTTTTGGGGAAAATTTTATTATACGCATTGCTTGTTTTGGGCGTTTTTTTAATGATGCAAGATGATTGTTATACGATCGACCCCACGATGTGATGGAGCAGTTCAAGTGGCTATGAATAAATGCATAATATAAATCCAACAGAGTTTTCGTACTGAAGTGCAGTCTAGCTCTAAGACGCGCTCGAATGCTAAATGATATCTTTTTGAAAATGCAGTAGATATGGCATTAGAACATTAGGTGAGTGTCTTCAATAACACCTAAAAAGGGTGTTTCGTTCCGCTTTAGAACGGGATTGTGATCTATATGGAGCAAGGATTTATTTGCAGTTTTTTATTCGGGGAGTGGAATGTCATTAGCGAAGATGTGGACGAGTTATTAGATAGTCAGTTATTAGCACACCAATTTTCAAGGTAAGATAAGCTATTTTGCTAATCAGAAATTAATATCTGTGCATCAGGATTGTCTGAAAAGCTGGTGGTATCGTCGGCGTATAGAATGCATTTCGAGCGCGTGAGGAACTGCGGTAAGCTATTTACGTAGGCAAGGAATAAAAGCGGCCCTGAAACAGAGCCTTGGGGGACGCCTTTCCTGTTATAAGCAGAAGAAGAGGAACGTGCCATTGGCGCAAACAATTTGCTGCCTATCAGACAAGTAGCTCTTCAACAGTTGAAGTGGCGGTCCAACTATTTCGTATAACTAAAGTTTAGAAAAGAGGATATCGTGATCAATGTTGTCGAATGCTTTAGATAAGTCAACGAATACTGAGCCAGCGTAATTTTCTTTGTCAATGAATAATTCAATGCTATCGACAAAACATGCCATAGCTTTATCTGTTGAAAGGCCCGGTCGAAAGCCGAATTAACATAAACTCTTTATACTAGTTACAGTCTCTTTTCTATTAACTTTTCAAGCACTTTGCCGAGAAATGGAAGTACTAAAATTGGTCGATAATTTTCTATTTGATTCAAATCGCCCGTTTTGAAGGCCGGAACGACTTATGCCAATTTAAATACGCTTGGGAACACACTGGCTTTAAAGACAAGATTGAAAACAGAACTTAAGATTTGGGAGCATGAATGGACAAATCAATTTGATGTGTTTCCCCTGACTTTTATTTAGACCAGGATCAGTCGCTTTTAGTAGTGAAATAACGGCTTCACTTTCTGCAGGGTTGGTAGGAATCAGAAAATATGACTGTGGCTGCCGAGTAAATGTGGGTGTGTACACCAAAGAAGAAGGGTCAGAAGAGTCTTTGGAAAAACTATTGATTGAAATAGTTCGCGATATCACGCGGTGCTGTGACGATCGAGTCGTTCGTTCTAATGGACGTGATGGAGTCACGTGGATGTGGTGTGTTAAGGAATTCCCGTATCAACTGGCATTTTATTTTTATATTGCTTACGCAGTCCGAATTTGGTTTTCATAATAGCGTCACTTGGACTTTTTTAGCAATACGTATAACATATTGCAATGTCGTGTACACCTGGTTTTCGGCGCGTGTTAAATGGTTGGCGCTTAGTTTTTTTATACAGGTTGTCTTTTTTTTGTAAAGAACATAACAAACCGTTCGACAGCCAAGGACAACGAGGGGCGTGGTAACGTCGATTGAACAACTGAACAGTAGTGGACGAGTCAATGGCTGATGCAATGGTTTAACAAAGCATTTGCATGACTATTTCAGTATCTGGGGTTTCGAGTATCCCAGAATAGACAGTGTCTGATATAATCCGTGTGTATTCATCCGCATCAAAATTAGTTCTAAAGCATTGGTTGATGATAGCAGGAATCGACAGGTTAGCGGTCATAAAGACAGGGTAATGACCAGTAACTTCAGTTTCAATTACACCTGCCTCAGAGATAAAACTGGAATTTGTCACGATGTGGTGAATCAAGGATCATGTGCCATGACCAGTACATCGGGTAGGAACGTTAATAAGACAGTGAAACACATAGCTGTAAATGCAGGTGATGTATTCCAGGGTATCGTGGTTTGAATCATCGAAAAGATTGATGTTAATGTCACCGAAAATAAAGACGCTGTTTTTTTTTTTTGCATAAAAGTTGGTGAAGTATGTCCGAGAGCATGGTTGAAAAAATTGCATGATCAGAGTAGGGAGATCGATATATAGCGCCACAGACGGCAATTCAATTATTACCCTTGAAAGATGATGCTTCAAATTTTACCCATGCAGATTCACAAGAAGGAACCTTTAAACTTATATCAAAACGCCGTTTATATGCCATACCATTCAAAACATAAATAGCTGATCCTCCGTAAGCGCTACCGTCACGATGACAGTATTCACTTTGGTAGCCTGGAATATTAAAACTATCTTTATCATAGACAGAAAGCCAAATTTCTGAGAAGTAGTAAACACAAAATTGATGATCAAACAAGTGGACGAAAGTTATAAGTTGTCGTAGTTCCTCCGCAGGCTTCGGCGCTAAAGAGAATTCCGGAAAAGCAAGACGTATTCTTCAAAGCGGTGTTGATGCACCCATTGAAACGAAAGCCATGGCAATGAACGAAAGGAAAGCCGCTTGGTGTATGGTATTTTTACCCGAAAACTCGAAGATCCTGATCGCAGGTGACACGATGCACATGGCTGCCGAGCTTCTTCCTGGATTTGATCACACAATATTCCGTCCAGAGGAACATCCAGTTGTTCTCCTTCTTCAGTTCGAGCGCTTTTCTGAACGGGATTTTGAATTCGGGGGTCAAATGCTTATTCACATAGATAGATTGCACTCTGGAATTTTGCTCTTTCTCACCGTCTGTGTTTGCGTCATCCTGACAATACGTATCAGGTGTGGTCTGCATGGACGATTCATCAAGAACACCAAAGCAACCAGTTGTGGGACGAGACTTGCGAGCGTCAGAGAGGAATTTTGTGCGTTTGTCGCGTGAGCAGAGCCTCACAATTATGTTCTTGGGGCCAACGCTGTGTGTTGGAACCCGGTGTGCCGTATCGATGTCCTCAGTCTGTACCATGCACCCAATGGCATCGCCGAGTTGCTTGACAATCTCTAAGAATTCTTCGCCCTACGACACAGGAACGCCTCTTATTTCGAGATTGTTTGCTCAGGAATACTGCTCAAGTGTGGCGACTTTGCGTGCGAGAAAGCCATTGATTTCAACAAGTTTTCTTTGGTAGCAACAAGGCAGTGTTTTGGAGTTTGAAAGCATCAAACTCTTTGTTTTTGTGAAGTCAAGAGACTTCTTAAGCTCTTACATGTCATTGTGAAGTTGGTTGACTTCCTCTGGTTTGCATTTCACAACAGCACATTTTACAGTTTCCAGTGAACTTGTAAATGTGGAAAGCTTTGCCTGAAAAGTAAATTTAAATTCCTCGAAGTCTTTAGCCAAGGCTGCAACAGTGGGGGCCATTAGCATAGGAGCAATCAGCACTCCACGGTTCGATGCTAGGCACAGTAATAATAAGAAAAGCTAATTTTTACCTGTGTAAAGACGAGGGCGGCAGATTAGATTGCGAGCTTCAATCGAACCGCGGTGGCTGATCGCTCGCTCAAGTATGTGGGCCAAACGGCTGGAGATGCGCTTTTGTCCTCGTTGAAGGCGACGGCAGCGACAGCCGTCGCCCGTGGACGTTTCGGCAGGAGCCCAGAACAGTGGGGGAGGAGGAAGGCAGGGTGATGGGGCAGCCAATTCATATCCTTGACTTGAACCGTGTCATGCGCATCAGAAGGGCCGGTCATTGTGTAAAGACTAGGACGGCAGATTATATTGCAGACTTCATCGAACCGCGCTGGCTGATCGCTCGCTCAAGAGAATTGAAAAATTAACTAGTAAAAACCAGCCCAGTTCGAAGAAATCCTAAAGAGCCTTGAACATTATCAAAAATCAATGAAATATTTGGGAAAGAGCAAGATAACTCTACACGTGCGGCAGTTTTAAAGAGCTCTGCAAACGGCATGAAAGAATATCCACCTGGGCATCCAAGGGTCTTCTCTGCTGGCTCTCCTCAATGTACTTGTATTCGTTCTGGTAATTGTCTATTCGTTCCACTTAACGCGCTACCACGGACATGCTGTCGACTCCAATAAGCGTGTAGTAGAGCTTAGTCCCTCTTCTCACGCAGTGTCGCCGATTTTCAAAGTAGCGTGGGTAGCATGACTCGCACTTTTAACTATAATTCTTCCCATAGGTACCCTGGGAGGCGGTAATTTGACTCGACGTCTTATGCTCGCTGCGTGCTCTGTTCTTGGTGTGATGCCGACTGAGCAAATAGCTGTGCGGATTTATCTACGCCCATCTCAGACACCAGAGGCCTCCTGCAAAACGAAGGGAAATGGGACACCCCGAACACAGGAAACCAGTCCCGGCGTGCTTTGTCCGGAGCCGTCTCGGCGTTGGCGGGGCGGCCTCTATTTTGTATTGTTCTGGTCCTTTGCAAGCGCGTATCGATCCGCCGACTGTCTTCACTGTTTCCTCTGCAGGAGACTTGGTGATGGCCTCCGCGTTCCTGTATGGTGTAATTTTTCCTCCTTCGGGAAGAAAGAGACCAGAGCTTGTGCAGCATTCGAATAGGTTATAAGAAGCACCCCTTGATGTTCTTGGAACACAAAATGCTAAAACACGAAAGTACTTTCTTCACTTTCCCGAATACCTATCCTGTTTTTATTTGTGACTTCATTTTCCGGAGTTGGTACTAGGTTCTCTTGAATCCGCCTGCATATTTTAAAGACCTAGAGTTGAAGCTCGTAATTGCGTTCTGAAAAATGAACCACTGCGACACACATTGGTCACATGAGAAGACAAAATGAACTCCGTAGGAAGTTTGTCATAATGATGAAAAACATTATTAAAGTGTATACTGTTTTAGAAGGTTCAATATCCCCAGATGCGCTACAAAATTAATCCTTGTTCAAGCGGCATCCTGCCGCATCAAACAAAGATTTCAGCAGAAAAACACCATACAGGGGCGCAGACTTTATCGTTTATATCATTGGTGCAAAAAGTAAACACAAAACGACAAAGCAACTTGGGTGTGGCACAAATAATCAGCATTGCACCTTGCTTTAGTTAGATAGCAAAAAAGGCCACAAAAACATGTAGAAATGACATTTTCCTCCTCGGGTACGCGAATCCATCTTACTTGATTTTTCACAGCATATCCTATATTATTTACACATAATGCTATAAACCCGAGACTTCGTTTTCCACAAAGTTGGAAGCCTGGTCGGTCCGCCAAGTAATATATTTTGTCAGCGGCTGCTGTGCCCCAGTTTCATTATCGTGATGAACAGCTCTTCATTCCGTCATAAAGGACAAAGTCCTCCCCAATGAATTACGAAGGAATTCTGTCGCGGGTATTCAAAATGCACGCTTTTCCCACAAAACTAAATACATTTATCCTTTCATAGCTCGTCCTCTATTTTAATTGTATGCCACAAGTAGTGATTTGGTTGAACATATGGTAGAAGGGATGTGCTTTACTGGAATTGCATGAACCAGCGCCACCACACTTTTCATATTTAATGTTAGCCAGCGGTGGTATTACAGTAGTACGTTGCCCAGAGTATTGAGCTATTTTTTGAAGCACAGGTGTTGAACGCAGCAGTCTTCTTTTTATGACTTCTTCAAAGCACGTTTTTTTTTTGAAACACTTAGGTAAAAACCTAAAAATCGACTAACCAGTGTTTCGGGGCAGTGGGCTCACATAATCTCTCAGCTGCACACATAACAGGAAAGTGCCAGATTCTACTATGGCAGCTGTTGACGTAAGGGTCACACATAATGATAATGGGGGAACTGTTGTGCGCTATTGTCGCCATGGAACGTTGTTCATTAGAAAATTTCTTACAATGCAGTCCACATCATGCGAGGTTTTGCAAATACCAATCGACGCCAACTTTGCGTGTAGCTTGGATGCAAGGCCATGCGGAGTGGAATCTAGGAGGAAACGAAGCGTACCTTGGAGATAGAAGGAACCTGTATAAACGTCTGCTGTGAATGGCATTCCGTAAGCATTCTCAGATAATGAATGGCAGGCTACCATTGTCCCTGGAGAAGAAAGGGTATGACAGCTGTGGCTTACCGGTACTCACCTACGGTGCAGAAACTTGGAGGGTCACTGAAAGGGTTCATCTTAAATTGAGGACGCCTCAGGGAGCAATGAAACAGAAGATGATAGGTGTAACTTCAAGGGACAAGAAGAGACTAGAGTGGGTCAGGGAACAAACTCGCGTCAAGGTCATATTAGTAGAAATTAAGAAGAATAAATTGGCGTGGGCAGGGCATATAATGCAAAGGCAAGATAACCGTTGGTCATTGAGGGTCACGGAGTGGATCCCTAGAGAAAGCAAGCGTGGCAGGCGGCTGCAAAGGGTTATATGTGGCGGTGAGACGAATACGTTTTCGGGGATAAATTGGTCGCAGCTATCACAGGACCGGGAAAATTGTACATCGATGTTGGAGGCCTTTGCCCTAAAGAAGGCTAATATAGGCCTTCCGATGTGGATGATGTAGATGGTAAAAAGATAAGCAGCAGCCTCCACAGAATTTTACAGTCCCGCGGCTTTGCGCCCTCACGAACAACCTGTTCTTGGTATAGGCTTTGCCCTATTTAGCCATCGGAATAAGCCGCCGACCGAGCCTTACGGGCGGTGATTTGGAGTTCTATAGGCAGTTGAACACGCAACCAAAGCCGAGACCTACAATAAAAGCAACGTACTCATGCAAAATGCAGAAGGCGAAAAATTACTGTATCAATATTACCTTGAAGTGACGCAAGGTTTGGGGGTAAGGTATCTCGGTCGCTGGTTTTGCGTATCTATTCGTGAAGTTAGGTATGAGCTCTGTTGTTTTTTGAAGGTTTTGGAGAAAATGTAAAGACCTATTCGTGTCACATACTACAAAAATAGCAAACTAACTTGCAGCCTCTGTTAACCGTTTAAAGGAATTTTATGAAATCATTTGCAGGCTTCAGCGCATATTAGTCAGAGCTTGAAAGAAGATCCAAAGCTTACATTCTCTTTGGCTATGCCTAATAAATGCCCATTGTTGTCTAGCGAGGCAATAGGATTTAGCACTAATTATTTTGCGCGGGGAAGGACGTCATCCAAATGTGTACATTTCGCGTTATTAAGATGAGACGTACCCATTCTAGTTAGCTCGATGTAGTCAGAAAACCAGAACATTGAAGCAACCGGCATGTTATGAAGCGTCAAAAGTCATGCTCTTTCACCTCTGCTGCTTCACCGTGACAGGTTAGCGCAGTCATCTATTTAACATAACTTATCCCTCTATGAATCGCAACGTTTTCCCGCTCGGGATACCCTTGTTTTCCTAGAAATCACGAAATATTACCGTGCGAAATCTGCCAAAAATTACAGCGCGCAAAGCTCCACTGAAAAATTATTTTGCAGTGAACCAATACATTGCAGTCGGCATTTCAAGGCAATAGCGGTTTCGTTTATATTGCACACTCTTGTTTAGATTTTCACAACCGCATGATGTCGCTTTCTTGTAGGTGCAGCAACAATTGTGGAGATGCGTGTGATTTCGTCTGGGATGCTTTCTGAAGAAGAGAGGACATTTTTCTATGTATATTTGGCAATCTGGAGCTTGTGAAGAAGTTGCGCCTTAGACAAAATAAAGCAAATACCCGTATTTTTGTTTATACAGCTGGCCGCAGTATTGTAGTTCTGTGTCTGAGTAACCATGAACAGTACTCTCATAGGTTCCTCGAAAGCTGCGCGTGAAGAATATGTGAGTTTCGCTTGAAGCTTTCATTCCATATATTCTTTTTTAAACCATAACACCATAAGTGGCAGATTGTGAGGACACTGCGGTATCCGGCATGGAGGTGTGCTTCTAGTGTAGAAAAACTGCTCGTTGAAAAGCCTAAAATGGCTTGTAGGTGAAGTAAATACTGCCGCTGCTGACGGACGCTGTTCCTCCCGCTTTCTCAGCGCTGCTCGACATAAGAGTGGATGATGGGTTCACAGCTTTCTTTTGCGCACATTGGCGCCAGTATAGCAGATACATTAATAGGAGTTCACATTACGATCTCCGCAATAGAATAAAAATAATAGTTAAGGACCGTGATGCTAGGCGACGCAGATACCCATTTAAAGCGGATAGTGCCCGCTGTTGTTGTTAGCGTGGTGACCTGTGGCATTTAAAGGCACGCACCCCACTTGCCTGTGAAATCTGTCTTACTGCTACTACAACTATCAGGGATAAACTGGACTGGAAGCCGAGTGGCGTTCAATCGGACACTACTGATCTTTCATTCAAAACTCATACAATGCGGTAATGTGTCCTCGGAATTTGCTTTCGTGGTAGCTGAGCCCTCTCATCAGCAGAAATAGTTCAGAAAACATACCTCAACTTTGTTTTTTTACAGTGACTGCACTCCTAGTGCTGTTCAGTGTAGAGAGGAACTGCAGTAGTATGGCCAGCTACAGGTAAGAACTGCTATTCGCGTTATTTTTTCGGGACACCACTAGATCGATATTGAACAATATAGATAGAAAGTGGCCTTCTCTTCTCCACAAAGCATCTTGGATGAAAAAAACGCGCAGCTTAACAATTGTTGCTACAACTACAACAAAAAGGCCATCTTGTGCTTATGAAAGCCTAACCAAGTGTCTGCAATAAAAACGCAACCACTATGTCTCGCGACCGTCAACTGCAACATTTTGGTTTCCTACAAAATTTGTGTTAGTAGAGCTTTACCGCCCTATAAATTTCTTACTATGTTTTATTGAAATATTAGCTGGTTTCCAAAGAAGCCCTCCTTTAACTGACAAAAATTACGAATAGTACAGCGACTGTTCATTCTAAAAAAGGCAGCAGCGTTCCGCTTTCAGAGCAAACCTGTAGAGGTGAAAAGAGAGATCATTCGACGCGCATAACGTGGCCGTTGCGCCCATGTTCCGGGTATTCCGGGTGCATCCAGCTCGCAAAAAAGGGCAGTTTTAAGAACCCACAATGAAAAATATCCACATTTGGATGTTCTCCGCACCCGACCATAAAAAGTAGTGCTGAAGGTCATTGCGTGGCTAGCGAACAATGGGCACTCTAAAGGCACATTCAAACAGACTGAAAGCATGTGGGTCGATTCACCTCCTGATCACCGAATAGGTCCGGAATCCTGCCAGTAATTTTATGAATCACCTGAACTTGGTTGAAAGAGTCTCCAAGTTACTTTATGTTTTTGTTGTTATTAACAAGGTTCTTTACTTTCCCTCCAAAAACTCGAAAGAATAGCATATCTGATACTCAACTTCACGATTAAATAGGCCAAAGCAACTACGGAGAAAGGTTTCCCAAAAACGTGCACCCATTCGAGGTAACATCGACACGAGAAGATTTCGCTGGTTGGTCTAACGTAAAACGAATGAGGTAACATGTTAAAGCCTCCCGAAACCAGTGAACTAATTCACGCATAATTTGCTTCACGTGCAAGTGGTGGCGCTTTGGCCGAAATCTAAAGCCCCACTGAGGAGTTTCGGTAATTAGGAGTGTACTAAATAAGGAAAAATAAAACCTAAGTATTTAGCGTGTAACCAAGTAATCATACCTTACACATTATTACTCAGTGTGGGCCAGGGTGTAGAACAATTATCTCGTCTCGAACATCCACGTCGTTGGCACGCGAAGGAGGGAGAGATCGCGAGCTACGCCCAAAAGTTACGCGGGCCGGGAGATAAAAGTAAACCAATGAAAATGTCGAAGAAAACGTGGCATAATGTGTTTTTCTTTTTGCAAGGAAAAGGCAGAGTGTCAGCAACAAAGGCAATGCTGCTACTGTAGCAGCCTACGGAGAAGGACAGCTGCCGATGAATAAAATTTAAGCGTGCATGGTTCTATAATCCGTTTCTACAGAAAAAAAGAAACAGGAGTTCAACAACGCAATTGTAATTTAAAAAAGGACCACAAATTAAAAATGGTACGGACGCGATGCGCAAAATCTGCTTAGCATATGTTTACATCAGGATAAAATAAAAACTTTCGCTTGTTGCCTTTTACAATCTAAGTATTTTGTTAAAAAAGTTAATGGTATTTCATAACAGATGTGTAAAATGAGATTTGTGTCCTCAGAAGCTCTTTCAAACATTGGCAACGATGCGTAAACGATACTCGCTGAGAAAATAGGCGATGGGGCTCAGATCACCATCACACTGAAAAAATCCCATTAAATTACTTCATTCGCTAAAGAGAGAAGGAATGCAGACGTGTTTTCAAAGATGATTAAAAATGAACAGAGATTCTAACATGTACAAAAATGAGTCTTGTAATAGAAAAGTCTGTATATAAGTGGTCTTTCGTTTATCTCGTGCACAAGTGGGAAAGTGGAGCGAAGCGCGCGCGTACAAGGAACCATTGCTGCTTGATAATCTGGACCCGTCGGCAGTATTAAACCTGCAGTTGGTTGTTGAGAGTAGCTTCTTTGGCCTTTTCGAGCTTCGTAGGACCACTAACATATAAAGCGCGTTGTTGTTTCAAATGTGAACAGTAAATAGGGCCTTGCTCACGTACTTCACAACATACCGTAAAATCCCAAGAGATACCCCACCTAAGATCGAGAACAAATCGAGTGAAAATATGACGTGGGCTAACTTTCGGTGTGCAGTAAAAAAAGATGAGAAATGTATCGCAGCCAAAGAGCGAACACGCGTTTATTAGCACTGCATTCATTCGTCGTCAAAAACCGTCGAACGAACAGTCGCTCTCACTGTCAAACAAAAGGTCGACCACCTCCTTACGCACGGAGTTGGACGCGGTTGGCAGGAAGCAGAAGGAGGGATCGCCGAAACGAGCCGCTCATGAAGCTCTGGGTCTTCTTATCTATCAAGGGCTGTTGATATACCGCACCTTTTCAGGTTCCTGTGACCTGTGACCTGTTATCTCACCCTACCCACGCTAGCTAACCTCGTTTCCCCGCGCGTCATCCCCGGCTGGGATGATGATATTGTCAGGGGTGGGTTATCTTTCGGTGTTTTTGAAAAAATTGGAAAATTGTGCCAAAAACAAGGGTGGGTTATCTTTTGGGGGTGGGGCATCTCTCGGGATTTTACGGTACCGAAATTATCACCATCTACGCAAATGCGTCTTGTGTGCTCCGGGTGTCGAGAAAAATTGACTGCAAACTGGAGTTTCTTCTGTGTCTCGCGGGCGACGGTCACATTGAATCGACCTTTGAAAGTGTGGAGAGCCATCCGGCTCAAAAATGCTCAAACACTTTTAAAGAAAGCACGTTAAATAAGGAACCTCTGCCTATTACCCGACCCTTGAGCTTTCATGCAGCCTGTGTATCAAGCACCATTCCTTCATTAGCCGGATTAGGGACGTCGTGCGGAAAGAGGTATATAAAACCGGGCCTACACTCAGGAGAGTGCCTGTGCAAGATAAGGGTATTGTTTACACAGTTATAACAACGTCGAAGACGGCATTTCTAAGAATACAGGCTCACCACCCCTGTTTATTTTTCGGTTGTCTGAACCCCCAGCATAAATGGGGTAAAAAGCAACACTGGGGATATAAGGACGTTAGGCAGCGACCTCCATACGTCCCATTGGTGTTCAATTGGATCTTGACGCAACGGTCATGTTGTGCCTGGGGCACTATTCACATACTCCAACGTTATTCCTTCGTTTTCAAATTTCATTTACACTAAAACGTCTGTATAACGGAGCGCGACTGCGAAAATTGTTCGTTAGAAATGTGACTTCGCTATATGCATTGCCACTGCACTGATTCCCTACAAGGCACATAAGCATATTCAGACAAACAATCATCAGATTTAAACTGCAATCAGCGAAAAAAGTCAAGAATTTTCTTCTGCACACTAGTATGACGTTCTGAATCCGCAACTACCGCCTACCTATCGTTTTGGAGGTTCACGGCGCATGTGATCCGGTGCGATTTCAGCGAGAGACGTGACATACAAAACGAGCGAGTGAAACGCCGCTACCGCTTTGCGGGTAATCACAAGGCTTTGCTCCTCTGCAAGCTCTTTATCACTGCTCACCAAATCATTTGCGGAGTGACTTTTCTCTGCGATGGCCTCTACGATGTCAGTTGGGAGGTCAAAGCAAACCAAGACATGGTCGTCCACTATGACGTAATCATCGGCCGTCACAACCGATGCTGCGCCGAAAAACACTCTAATTGTTTATCGATTCCTGTAACTCCGTTACTCAACTGGATGACTTGTTCAGAAATAAAGGAGCGCAGGCAGGGGGCGACAGTAGGGGAAGAGGAAAAGGAGGATCAGAGGACGCTGACTGCCTCGCTTATCGACTCGATCACCACATCGGAAGCCAGACGCTGGTCCTCTTTCGCTACACATTTTCTGGTGCCGAAACCCGGGAATGAACCAGGGACCTTGACTCCTCGACGCCTTGCTGCGGAGCCAGGCAGCAACGGCCCTTGACAGACAAAATGTCCTCGACCTCATCTTGCATGACCAGGTGGGCCTTCACAAACTCGACGCTCAAGTTCAGGAGAACCTGCAGGGTGAAGAATTTGATGCTGACGTTTTGGAAGCGATCGGTTACGACGAGCGTATCTGCGCCCTGCGAACGCGCGTACGCTTCTCCGCGAGCCAAGACTCTTCCGCAAGCCCCGTTCTTCAACCTCAGGCGGCCCTGTTTACCACCCGCATCGCAACTTCGAATATTCGCCCGCTTCCCGAGGAGGCCTGGCGGACAGTGGTCCTGGGTGACGTGCCGCCCGTCCGGGAAATGACTGGTGCGGCGGTAGAACAGGGCAACGACGACGGAGGCACTGCAGCCTTTGAGGACGCCAAGCAAGACCTCGATGGGCGCAGCCCGAGAGAGTGGCTCCAGCGACCGCCCAACCCTGGTGTTGCCGAGATTTCCGAGTTGGAGAAATCTGAGGGAGCCTGCCGAGACCTCGCCGTCGCTGACACGACCATCGTTTCCGAGACGTCTGACCGGCCTTGCCGCAGCGCTGGCGTGACCGACACGGCTCTCACGGTAGAGGCGTCATTACAGCCCTTCCGCAACCCTCCCTTCGACGACTTTACTACCGGTCTGGAGACATCGGACCAGTTCTGCCACAGCCCTAGAGTCGATGATGCACCTCTTCTTTTGGAAACCTCCGAGCTTCCCTGTTGCGACCTTTAGGTCGGTGAGGTACCTCTTTTTTCGCCAGCAGTTCAGCAACCCGGTTACGAGTGAAATAAGTTTTCATTGTGTTCAGAAACAAAAACACCGCTCGTGAAGAAGATTGAGTCGCGTCAGGGGATAACGAAGCGCCTGCTCCTCCGACGCTCCATGAGCGAGCTTCGACGCCGGAAGAGAGCTTCGGCCACGCTCGTCAAGGCCCGGTGGAGAGGTATCCTCGTGGCGAAGCAGAACAGATGCTTCGATGGTGACTACCCCTTCTCCAACAAGAGCAAGTCGATGCTGAACGCGCGTTTCTACAGTGTTTATAGGTCCGAAGAGAGGGAAGTCCCATGGTTCGCAGAGAAACCGGGTGTGCTTCTGGAACCCACCGATTACTTCACGGAACGCCTATCAGACGTGGGCGCAACGACAGTGCCACTACGCTCGCCGCATTATCTCTGCAAATTTGACCGACCGCCGCAGCTGTTCCCATTCGATCCCGGTGGCCGCCTTGACAAAGCTGTTTACAGAAATCGACGGCACCGAGATGCCCAGCCAATGCTCCACTGGATCCCCTAGCCAGCCTGCAAGCATCGCTGCTGTCAAATCATGCGCCACTATGGAAGTCGAAAAACTGGTCGTAGTGGGGCCCGGACTTCGCCACTGAACATGCCGCTGCCAGCTAGCTCTTGACCAACTTGGCGGCGGCGGGACTATGTTAAGAAATAAAGATGCGCAGGCAGGGGGCGATAGTAGGGGGAGTAGCAGAAGAGGAAGAGAAGGATCGGGTGCGCTCACTGCCTCGCTAACCGACTCCATCACCGTATCGGAAGCCAGACGCTGGTCTTCTTTCGTTACACATTTTCTGATGGCAGTCCGCTGAACACGACGAACTCGCGGTTTCTGAAGCAGCCCTTCTTTCGAATGGGAGTGCTACAATGGCCGCGTCAGAAAATGTGTAGTGAAAGAGGACCAGCGTCTGGCTTCCGATGTGGTGATCGAGTCGATAAGCGAGGCAGTCAGCGTCCTCTGATCCTCCTCTTCCTCTTCCCCTACTGTCGCCCCCTGCCTGCGCTCCTTTAATTCTCAACACACTCCCGCCTCCGCCAAGTTCGTTAGGAGTTAGCTGGTAGCGGCACGGGCAACCAGCGCTTGCTGGGTTGTTGGGTCCAAGTGACATATCTAAAAGTGAAGAATTCGAATGTTCGTATGGGCACCCGGGATAACAAGCTGTGCTCACGGTTTTCGGTCAGAAGGCAGCCGCCAGGATCGAAAGGAAACACATGATGCGGGCAACCAAGTGCCCAGAGAACATACAGCGAATGCAATGCAGTATCACTGTCGTCATGTTCATATGCTGTCCGGCCTCTACAAATCAATCGATGCGCTGAAGTAACAATGCTGTTTCGTCCGCGGAGGAGGAGACTTTGCTTTGGTCGGGCACGTAAGCGTAGCAGAAAGGTGCGTCCAGCATGGAATCGTGCTCGCCTGAGAACGGGTCGCCACCATGGAAGCAACCGTTCTGTGTCGCCGCGTGGATTCGTCGCCAACGGGGTATTATGAGAGCGGCCGCTGCTCGCTTCTGGAGTCGATCCTCGCTCATGGAGCGCCGGAGAAGCATCCGCTTCGTTATCCCCTGAAGCGTGTCTACCTTCCCTACGAATCGCGTTTTCGTTGCCGGACCCAACGAAACAGTCGGCGAACCGTAGCCGGGCTGTTGAAATGTTGCTGAAACGCAGCTGCGTTCCCAACGAAACGATCGCAACAGGGTCGCAGGGACGCCTCCAAAGCGGGAGTTGCTTCGGTGATTCCAAAGTCATGGCAAGGCTGGTGAGAGGTCTCCGGACCGGAAGTCGAGTCGCCGATGCGAGGGTTGTGGGAGAGCTGTATTGACGTCTCCGTAGTGAGAATTGCGTCTATGACACCAGCGTCATTCTGGGGCCACTTCGACATCTCCAAAGCAGAAGTCTCGTTGGCTAGGCAAGATTCACGGAGCGGCTGCTGAGCCGTCTCAGAAACGATAGCCGCGTCAGCGACGCCGAGGTCCCGGGAGTGTCCTTGAGACTTCCCCGATACTGCAGTCACGGAAGCAGCGGGACTGCGCAGTTGCTGGAGCCTCTCTTCGTGGCTGAGCACCTCGGTGTCCTGTTTGGTGTTCTGAAAGGCCGAAGCGCCTCCGTCGCCGTTGTCCTGATCTACCCGCGTGCCAGTCATTTCCCGGACGGGCGGCACGTCACCCGGGACCATTTTCCGCTGGGCGTCTTTGGGGAGTGAGCAAATAGTCGAGGTTGCGATGCGGGTGGTGAACAGGGCCGCCTGAGGTTGAAGGACAGGGCTTGCGGCAGAGTCTTGGTTTGCAGAGAAGCGTACACGTGTTTTCAGGGCGCAAATACGCTCGTCGTAATCGATGGCTTCCAAAACGTCAGCATCAAATTCTTCATCCTTCAGGTTCTCCTGAACTTGAGCGTCGAGTTGGTGAAGGCTCAGCTGGTCATGCAAAATAAGGTCGAGGACATTTTGTCTGTCAAGGGCCGTTGCTGCCTGGCTCCGCAGCAAGGCGTCGATGACTGTCATGGTCCCAGAGAGTGTCGCTCGCAGGACATCTCGGCGAATACGAAGAGCGTCCATGGCACCAGTCGATGAAGCAAGACGCTGGGGTTGCGAATACTAAGGGGACAAGGGCGGGCTTGGGCAGGAGCCGAAAGGGGCGGCGGCCGAGGGCAAGGCTTCCAGGATAAAGCAGTACGAAGGTATCCTAGCCTCGCGTGCCTCGGAGCCGCTGCGCCGTCGAACGTAGATTCGCTCGTGCGCTGGTTCCCGGGTTTCACGGCACCAGAAAATGTGTATAGAAAGAAGACCAGCGTCTGGCTTCCGATACGGTGATGGAGTCGGTTAGCGAGGCAGTGAGCGCACCCGATCCTTCTCTTCCTCTTCTGCTACTCCCCCTACTATCGCCCCCTGCTTGCGCATCTTTATTTCTTAACATGACTCACGGCGTATGCTTAATCAAACAACAATTCAGAGACTCCGAACACATAAATTCTTTCGTTAAACAAGCAAACTCTTTGTAGTGGTCTTCGGCTAGCGGTGTTCATAATACATAGAAAACGTAGGAACCTGGTCAAGCCATATAGTATGCTTCGTTGTAGAGGCTACTTTGTAGTAGAAGCGTTCCTTCTGGCGGCGTTTGTCTTGTTGCGCTTCATGGTATTATACAGAAATTTAGGTTAACTTGTGGACTGAGCGTATCCATAGACTTGTAGAGAAGCGTTTTTAACACCAGCCTCGTTATTCTGTAAACTGAAATATGAGGTGTAGTTTATACAGTGGACTATTATCGTGGAAACCCTATTTGCGTAGAACTAGTATATGTTAGGCCTATAATTCTGAAAGAACTTACATATACCATCCTTGTCAAGTGATTACTTACAATTGATTGTGGGGTTTAACGCGCCGACGCTACACATGCTGTGAGGCGCGCCGTAGTGGAGGGCTCCGGAATAATTGTTGGCTTTCTGGGGATCTTCATCGTTCGCCGAAATCTCGAACACACGGGCGTTTTCGCGTTTCACCTCCATCAGAAAAGCAGCCGCCCGGCATTCTTGTCAACTCGATGAAGATAAGAGCTATCCCAGGCAATGGGTCGTGGGCTCCATTTATTTTGAGCAAAATGTTTACATTTTATTGTAAATGGTCACTCAATATTTTTCGCATACCAGGCTATTCCGCCATCTCCAATAGCTTTCGGCCTGGTCCCATCATTCAGCGCCATGTCTGCATCTTCCGGTGACATAGGCACTAAGATACCCCTTTCACAAGTGTTTTGGAAGCCTGCATACAATAAAAAACAGCGTGACCTGCGAGTTCAACGTGTGCCCGTTGAGCCCAAAGTCACGGTTTAGCTGACCAAAAATGTTTAGAGGAACAAACCCGGAAAAACATACAACAGAGTCTCGCTCTCCTCACTAGAATACTGCCAGTCGTACAAACCTAAGCGAAGAGACTTTTCATTTTTAATGGCTCTGTACTCTGTGCCGTGCCGTTGTCACAGATCTCACTAGTCGTACTTCTCTTACGCTTGCTTTTAAAATTTTGAAAATTCAAATTGTACACTCTTCCTGGGAACTTTGCATTCGTCCTATCTTTAGCGACATCCTCCGCGGCCAAAAGCGTATACCTGCTTCCTTTCCGCGATATTTTTTCCTACTTCTGCTGGTAATTATGTAACAAGCCCATCTACTGTGGGGTTCTCTTCGGTTGCATCAGTATTCTGTCACAACTTAAGACAGTAAATTTTTCTGAACCCGTAGCTTCATATAGCGCAAAAAGGAGGCCACTACAGAAAGACGTAACGGGCACAAGCGCTAGAGTAGGTGCCTGTGCCTGCAGCGTCTTTCTGTCGTTGTCTCCCTTTTTCGATATACCAAACTGTGGATCTCGTAGAACACCTCTCCGAAGTGAAACACTTCGTTCGTGAAACACTTTGCGCCAATATGTCACTGACTCCTAGTTTGGTTCCCCCGTTCTTGCTTGTTTCGTTATTTACCTGACCACTCAAGACTAATGCTTTTCTTCGCTCATATTGATTTATATTGATGATACTCATATTGCTCAGCTTGATTTTAGCAACAGTTTTGTTACATAAAAATACCGTTTAAAGCAGATATAATGAACGACGTTCTACTTAAGCGTGCCAAACTTTACGTGTCTGCCCGTACTTAGCCGCGTTACTCCAATTTTGTCATGCCTTCTGCATGTTGAGGAACCATTACCTTTCTTCTTCCGTAGAAAATTGTTTCGGAAAAGAAATCGGCTGACAAAATCCGACTGCCGAAGGAAAAGAGTTTATAGTGCTTTGAAAGGAAAGGTAGGAAATTTGTGCTGAAATACAAAATTCCGGGAACACAGAAAGCAAAATGAGCACACCTTTCCTACACCGCTTGTGATCCCTAACAATGGCTCTGAGAAGGTGAAACTAGTGAATGCGTTTAGGCTTTGACTTCATGATTTCTTAAGAACGGCACAGCAGTGCACAGCATAGCGCTCGCTTCGCTAGCCTAGGCACGGTCAGGCCGAGCCTCACCTGCGCCCGTGAAACCCTGACGTCACTCCACAACAAGTGATAGAAAGGCTTGTGTGAAGCCGTGGTCTGCAAGACGTAGCGTTTGGGAGGAAAAAGACGATCCGCACTCTCAAGGAGGATGCCGCTGGCCGGGAATCGCGTCGCGGTGCTTAGCGAGAATACTACCGTCGACGCCGGGCGGGACCGCCACAACCAGCTCGGCACAGCGGCACAGTCAGCATTGTTTACATTAAATAAGGTAAACACAGAAAACCTCATATTATATGTGTTATTAAATGCGTTTTTTTTTGGAAAAGAACGCTACTGCAGTTCACCCATGCATATTTTGAAGCCTGAATGATGGAATTACACCGCACACGCCAGCAGCGCGCCTCGTATTTCTAGCGTGTAATCCCGGGAAACGCCATTTTCCGAGAATTAACACAGTAATGGGACTTGAGTGTGTGACTTGCTCATTTTATCCATGTCATCCCTGTTGAGCTCTTCACAATAAAGTATGAACAGAACAGCCCACCTGGGCTGTAGAGGACAGCACCAACGACCAGCATAGTAAAACCGCATATTTTTTCCCAAAACCCCTCACCATGATTTCCATAAATGTTTTTCTCCACACTCCACGACACGGGCGAATAAAAGCAACAGGCAGTGTTTGAAAAGTCCTAAGAACCACATGTGCACAGAGCGGAAAGGGGGCCCACCGAAGTTCAAATTTATATTCAACCTTCGGAACATTTGGCACCTCGGTACTTTGCCAGCTGCTGTAAAAAATTCATTGATGACTTTTCGTGTGCATGACTCCAGCATGCGTTGCAAGCAAATAAAAACCTTATATGCACGGGCAAAATCATCATGAATTGGCCCACTAATCCTGTTACAGCAGAGAGTATTCTGGCTACTTTTTTAAAACAACAAGGATTTCTTAATTTTTGTACGAGCTACCCAAGTGTCCATACACCCCTTCACAAGTGTCTTGTTATCCCAACCTCATCAGCTCTTCTGCTTGCCATAAATTTTTATTGCTTATTCGCTCTATGTGGGAGGGCTAAATTCCAAGCGTGCATTCTCCACCACGTAGCTTTGAATGGTGTTCAAAGCTCAACGTTCGCCGATCACGTAGCCCGTGATTTTGAACAAGTTCAGCCTTCGATATTTAACCAAAGTTTTTGCGCTGTTTTTGAACAATACTCCCAACTCATTTCAAGAATTTATAGTGCGAACTTCTTTCTTCACAATGGCCCCTTTTGCAGAAACTTAAGACACTACCCTAGACTAGAGCGCCCCCGAACGAACTAAGTTTTTTCCCCAAACACACGAAGGATAACTACCAGCTTTGTATTCATTACTCTGGTGGATGCGAGTTAAGCCACATCCCACCATTGTCACTAAAATGCCCTGAGTCTTGGAGGACTCTCCGCTCGTCCTGACCGAATGGTGCTTAAAGGCGGCAATAAATTACGGCATCTTAGTGTGGGAGTTCTATGAGTGTGTCCCGGCTCCACTAATCCCCAGTCGTAATCTGTATTGATTGCTCCAAAGATATTAGCCTAACGTTCCGAAGGAATTCTAGAGGGAGTATTTTGGTGATTACGCCTTTCTTGTATAGATATTAGGGCCAGCGCGGGCCCAAATAATTCGTTTGTATATGCTTGCCGATAGGTGGGATAAACAAAGCGAAACATAAATAGGATAAAATGCAGAAAGAACTTGCCATTACTGTGTTTCGCAAGTTCAAGCGACCTGACTGTGGCCACTTCTCTAACCTGATATTCTATGCACTTGAAAAGTACCGCTGAGGTTGTCGTTCAACAGCGAGCACAACAAATATCCATTAAGGTTCTTACGTATGCTACGCAAACATGCGTTTTTTTCTTTCACACTCTTCATAAAGCGCGCAATTATTCTTGTCTCCTAATTTACCTGATTGCATCCAGAGAAAATCTATCGGGGCCTTAAAATCCTGCACAAATTACACATGTATAATAACTTAATTCTGTTACTCAGATGCAAGTAGAAATTAGACTTCTAAAGGCGGAGACAGCCTCAAAACACATAGGAAACCAGTGTACCATCATTTCGGAACAAGAAGCTGTGTGGATCTCTGCCACACAGAAAACAAGCGCGGTAAAAACCACAAGAACTTGATTTTTGTGTGACTATGAACCAACACGCCCAAACCTTTTCCCTTCTGGATCTGTGCATTAAGATTTTATGAGAAAGTCTTTATTTTATGAGAAATATCAACAGCCAGCTTTACTCTCGACGTTATCTGCTGTCTGTCCCAGCTTGCTTAATTCCTAAAGCCTAAGACGCTTTCATTTTCTTGCGCCTATTGACAGGAGTGAAGTCAAAGGTACGAACTGACAAAACCAGACACAATATTCAACTTTCCGAAGTCGACGCCCGTTTAAGTCATTTCCTGTCTCCCTTAGCCAAGGGCTGTTGACGTCTTTAGCTGATATGTCTTTTTTATAGCTCCAAAACCAAGCCTATGCGTCGTATAAAAGGCGTAGAATATACGGCTGCCTTCGCTTATCGTATTATTTATTTCCGACACACTCTACCGCCGGGCCAGGAGCGGCTGGCCTTGACTCACCCTGGTGGCTCGGTGGTTAAGGCGTTGCACTGCTGAGCCCGACGTCACGGGTTCAATTCCCGGCTGCGGCGCCCGCTTTTCTGATGGAGGCGACAAGCAAAACGCTCGTGTGTACGAGATTTCAGCGCACGTTAAAGATCCCCAGGTGGTGAAAATTATACCGAGCCCTCCTACTACGGCGCGCCTCATCGCCTGCGTTGCGTCGGCACGTTAAACCCCCTCAATCAATCAATCAATCAATCAATCAATCAATCAATCAATCAATCAATCAATCAATCAATCAATCAGTCAGTCGGCTAGCATTAGAGTTCAGCAATTAAACAGGGAGCCTGAATACATTTTCCAGTGATCATTGGAGTTTAACGACACCGGAGTGTTTGTATCGTCGGTGGTATTGCGGTAAGGGTAGGTAAACAGCATCACAGGATCACATAGGGCAACAGCTTATTTTCGCGAGGGGATGTATATTAGGTGATATAGAGAGCCCAATTTATGTCAAATTTCCTTAGGTCTCGAGGTCGAAAGGCATCTTCATTTGATAGAATGGTTGTGACTTGAAAACGTTCTCCTTTCTACGTTCGACAGTCACTCCTGTTTCGTCAATGTCATAAATCATTTTGCGAGAAAAAAATGTGTTCGAAACTAAATGCTGAAAGCATTGAGGGTTTCGTTACATTTAACGAATATCCGAATCGCTATTCATGTACTTCTTTAAATTCCGTGAATGGGGCTGGTACTGTTAACTATATAAAGAGGGATTTATTGATTGATTGTAGGGTTTAAAGCGCCGATGCAACGCAGGCGATGAGGTGCGCCGTAGTGGAGGGCTCCGGATTAATTTTGACCACCTGGGCATCTTCATCGTGCGCTGAAATCTCGTGCACACGGGCGTTTTTGCTTTTCGCCTCCATCAGAAAAGCGACCGCCACGACCGGGAATCGAACCCGCGACCTCGTGCTCAGCAGCGCAACGCCTTAGCCACTGAGCCACCGCGACGGGTAACGGGGGATTTTTAAAAGAATGATACACGGAAAAATACCTATCACATGGAGGGATGTTTTCAGAACAGGCGGTTTCACTACTGCGAACCCATATAAAGACAATAGTAATCGTCTGAGCTAAAGTGCGGTTGCGTCCCTGTTGGTTTCGGCAGCGCTGACAGAGTAAAAACGATCAATATAGACAACAAGAACTCTGACCGACAATATAAGCTACTCACCATCACCCCCTAAAGGAGACAACAAGAAGAGTAAAAAGCGGAGTAGCGCGTAATAAAACGTGTCAAGCTACGATTCACTCGAGTGCGCGTCGTGTTTCACGATCTCAGAACCACATTTTCCAAGTTCGGTAATTATAGAAGTCTTCTTTGCCGATTAGCAGGGCCGTACACACGTACTTGCCTCTCCATAACATAATATCCTCGCCCCAAATAACCGTCTAAGGCCACTTTTTCTGATTAGCTCTGTATCCGGCGTTATCCAGGAGCATGAAACCGCCGCTTATTCACCATCGGTTTTTATGACAGTATCGTTCTACTCACCCTCGAGGCCTTACCGGGCAGTGGGTTCGTTATCGCAGATAAAATATATTTCCGATCTAAGAGCAACGCAGTAAGTGGGAATTTTTCGCACATTTCTGAACTTGTCCTGCCGGTTTTCTTCGATGAACCTTCTTTTGCAAATTGCCTTGTGCGAATTCTTTTATAGCGCAACGATGCGCTCTGTTGCGCTAGGAAAGTCACTCTCTCGTGCGTGTGGTCTAACAACAGCCGTTCTTCAGAGAATTTGCGTATCTTTTGCGTAGATGGTGCAAATTCGTTGATTGTTCTGTTTTGACCAGTTTTGGTTCTGATATGTGAAGACAATATTTTTGTAGAGCAACAATAAAACACTGATATATTAGGAGAGACGAGGCTGCATATGTGTTCATTAAGCACTGTTCTCAACTTCATAACAACAATGCCATGGCGAACAGGGCACATACCTAATTCACCGTACATTAAGCTCAGTATATTACATTCAATAATGGCCCGCTACTTTCAAATACAGAAGTCTGGAGAGAGATGCTCGTTATGACTTTAGAAGAGTGGATACGTCCTTGCGCTCTTTACATGTGATTACGTACAGCAGAGTTGTATACAGTCGGTCGGCCCTGCAGCTTCCCTATGCTATCCTACAGAAAGGGTGTAGCGAGTATTCGAAAATACAAGTTTGAACAGCTGCACTTTAAGTGCAATGATTTCTATTGACACGCAGTTCGAGTTCGGTACATGGAAGACATTAATCTATTACCCAATTTCAGGTGTACAATAGGCAAAGATCTTTCCGCAGACGTCATTCAAAACACTGTGGCTGTACGGCAAACTCCCAAATAGATGCCTTAAGAGGTTTGAAAGAAGAGTTAAATAAAAATCTGACTTCGCTCCGCCACGGTACATATACCTCCCAAATGTCTGTCCGATGTTTGAAATATATAGCCTTCAAATGCCTAGCACAATCTCCGTTAGTTCCACCCACGTCATTGGGCAAGAAAATGTTTGGTTCACTTGTCGGGTGAAGTATCCTGTGAGTCTGTTTGTTTATCAACCTACACTCGGCGCCGTGCTGTATATGAAATAAAGGTGATGCGGTGAGCACAACAAAAACAACCCGAATAATATTACAACATGTCTTCTGCGATGATCCGGAAGAACAAAATAGAATAACCGAGACTTAAGTGTCATATATAACTTTAGCAGCAAGTGCATTTCGTGGCACGTGGAAGAGCTTCGGAAAGAGAGGCTGCATTGCGTTTCTAATATGTGACATCAAGAGTGCGCAGACTCTTACGAAGTTTGCGAAGCGAGAATCCGCGCTCACGGCTGTTGAGCAAGGACCGGGAAAATCAGTGGGAAGGAAGTAATACCAATTTATGGTGCTGAAAGTGAGGAAAATGGGACGAAAAGAACCGTAACGGTGCGAAGACAAGTTTCTGTTTTTAGATGAGGTCACACGGGTTCCTTTCGCATCAGCTTTTGCGCCTTCGTTGTTGAGCAACTAAAATTTATATGATGTATGCCGTACGTGAGCTGGTAGCGGGGACGGTATGGACCCCTTCCAGCGAAGTTGATGACAGCTACGTCATGCCGGAACATCCCAACACCGCTCAATCAATACCATGGCGAAAATTAAAAAGCGCGCTTTGAAAGTGCCACGGTTGTTGATTGGTTTCGGTGACACTTTTTTTTGCTTACTTGTGCGTGTAACCCCTGAAAGAGGTGGTCACGCCCCCATTGATGGCACGGTACAAAAAATAACGATAGTTACGCGTCTATGTTTACGTGACAGCTTTTTAAGCGAAAGCTTTCTCAGTGCGATCGATCGTGTCAGGTAAAGTTAGAAATGCATTTCCTCATAGACCGGTTGGTCGACCGAAAAGCTCTGATAAGTTCTCTGGACACACGGGGCGTGAATAAAACTGGGTACCTTTTTCTCATAAACCACGTTTCGGTATGCCTTTAGATCGTTCTCAGATGCCTTTACTCAGTGCGGGAAAAATCTTCGCATGAGTTCATTCTTCGTTTGCGATTGGGGTGTTTCGATGTTTGACAATCGATTGGACGCACCTTCAGCGAAAGTTCCACGCACGTTTAGGAAAGACTTTGACGCACTTTTGGCGTTGATTTCATGTTTTTAAGCATTCGCAAATCTCTCAACTTTCTTTAGGAAGGGATCCCAAGTGGTTTAGTGGCGAGTACAAATTAGCCTCTCAGATTAAAATTCCCCTGGAAAACTTCTTCTTTTGTGCCTTTTCTAGTTGAGGTCTGTAGTTACGCAGCGAGCGGTACTAGATAGGCTGTGCGACTCGAAGTGACGTAACATCTACAGCTTTAGACACTGCCAGCTACCGGTATTCGAATTACAGCCTAAAATCACAAATACCACTTCCTTATTTTGAAAATTCATTTTCAATTCTGTGAGCCCTTCTGGGCTGCTACAGTATACAAATGCTATGCAAGGTTCACACATATAATGCATTCAAATTTTTTACAGAAGCGTCAACCATATTGTTTGTAGGAAATACACATGGGTTTAAGTTGTTCCACTCCACAATATTTTGACAATGAAAGAGTGCCTAAAGACATCCACTCTAAGCACGTAAAGCCTAATGGCATAGGCGGGATTAGTTAGCGGCAGAACTCTTCCAGAAGAATTTAAGTAGAAAGTGGGACTCAAGCCTTTGACAAAGTTCCCCATGAGACATTATTTCTGAAGCTTTCACGTCTTAACCTTAATTATCTTGTTTTTATCTGGATATGTGACTTCTTGACTAACCGTAAGCAGTTCGTTTGTGCTAATAACCATCGCTCCTCCATATCCCCTGTCCCCTCCGGTGTACCTCAAGGCAGTGTCCTTGGTCATCTACTATTTCGAATCTATATTAACGACCTCCCCAATAACTTAGCTTTTAGTATTCGTGTATTCGCAGACGATTATTTCAATTATGGTCCTGTTCCCAATGCAAACGACACTGTCATCGTACAGTCTGATCTTTCTTTGATTCAATCATGGTGCGAAAATTGGCTTATGTCCTATAATATAAAAAAAACTTGCGTCATTTCTTTTCACCGCCGACAATCTTACTCATCCACTAAATACTTCCTGCTTGATTCTGAAATTACAGCAGCTAGTTCTGTAAATACCTTCGTATCACTCTAACTTCAGATCTGAACTGGTCATCCAGCAAAATGAACGTCAATAATGGCGCCAACCGCGTTGTTGCCTATCTCCGAAGAAACCTACGTCTAGCCCCACCTTCTGTTAAACTTTTAGCCTATCTAACAATATTTCTCTGAACATGGAATATGCGTGTGCCATCTGGGATCCCCATCAAAACCCTCTTGTTAAAACACTTGAATCCATCCAAAAACGCACAGCCAGATTAATTTATTCAGACTACTCCTATCATAGCAGCGTCACCGAAATAAAATCTAAAGCTAACCCGGGTAACATAGCATCACGCCGCAAAATTTCAAGACTGTGTTTGTTTAAAAAATTTATCACTCATATACACCTAAACCACCTTATGGTTCAAGCTCATCGTCTTTCATGCAGTATCAGCCACTCGAAAGCTGTTTATCCGCCCTGTGCGCACGCCACTACCCATCAGTCTTCGTTATTTGTGCAAACATCAACGGAATGAAATGAACTTACGGCTGGCATCGTGCACCACTCCTGCATCACCCATTTCAAAAAAGCCATCGAACAAATGATGTGTTAGTGGGCTGTAAAACCCTTCATGGAACACACACCTTGAATTGGACCTTTGAGGTATTATAAATAAATAAATAAGTTCACCGTGTGGCCTGTATAGCGGCCCAGGAATTCGTGGGTGGCAATTTACTCCCGCCAAGCTTAAACTCCTTAGCAAATAATTTTACTTCTGTTTTTAGTTATTTTGGATTAATGGTTGTCAATATCCTCTAAAAACTCAATGCGGCTTCACGGATGTCTATGAATTAAGCCGGTTACCAACGGCGAAATGGTGGAAAAATAATTTATACCACACGCTTTTATGGGTATCAATTGACCGCAATATTTCATATCTAAGTGATTTCTTGCCTAACAGTGCGACGCCGCCTCCCCTTGATTCCCTCTCTCTATGGAGCACAATGTATGCCCCTGGGAAAATTTCATCATCCGCGATATCCGCGTGCAGCCAAGACTCAGATTGCTATTATATGGGGTCGTGTTGTCACCACAGGCATTCAAGCTCTTCAGGTTTGTTCAAAATGCTAGGAGCATTTGCGTTTATCAGTATGAGCTGATGCTCCTTTCTTTGTCAGTCTTGCCCGCCGAGGCTGGCTACGACATTGTTGCTCATCCTTACCCTACAGTTAGAATGCGCGTCCCATGTAAATACAATGTCGTTGATAAAAAGCTTGTCGTGAACAAGCCTGACCTCGTATCCATCACGTTTATCACTTTGAGACTACGGCCAAATCAACTTTTTTTTGTTAAGCGTTTCGTATGAGTAATCACCAGCGGTACTTAGCTTCGTGCCTTTCAGTTTCCTGCAGTCTTTGAAGACAGTTATTTTTTTGTTATAATCAAACAGGCGTAAAGTAATTGGTCGATCACGGTCACCCCTTCTTTTACAGAGTCTGTGAATTATTTCAACCTCCCTAGCAATGCGGAAAAAGAGTTCGCGACGGCTTTCTCTTCTAAGTCCACTCGTGTTTCGTTACGAATTTCCTTTACACCAAACGCGATATGATTGTTACGCAGGGCTCTGTCTTCCATATTGCTTATTTCTTGTTGCTGACACTGGACAGTGAATTCGATATTTCTAACACAAGCGTCATGATCGGCCAACTTTGCACGTTGCTCGGCAACTACATCAAGTTTCCCTTCAATCTGCATCTGTCGAGCTTCCAGTAGCGTTTGTTTTTCTAAGATTTCCTGAAGCATTTCTTCAATTGAAGTGCCGGGGCTAGTTTGAATATCCCCACCCAAAATAAGTTCTAGGTATGCCCACAGCGCATGCAGGACATCGCAGAACTTCACTGGAAGCGGCAGAGCGACGATGCACAGCCAGTTCGAAAGGAACCACGAAACATAGGGATAAGGAACCTGCAAAGAATTCCAAACGTGCCTGAGCGCCATTGTCGTTTCGGTGTCACCGCTCCCACTGAAGGTGTTCAGGTACACCGTCCCTCGCTCGAACCCCGAAGAATCAAGCGGAAGTGGACTGTCGTTGCCGATTGATACGAGACTGGCGATTAGTGGCAGCATCTGAAAAGAAATCCAAACGTGTCTGAGCGACATTGGCGTTGCGGTGCCGCCACTCCCTTGACGCATGACTGATAAATTATTTGATGAGGTACGAGCATAATTACAACAAGACTGTCGGCAACCGTAATTTGTATGGAGAGTTCTGGATATGCAGGCTCGCAAAACGATTTTAGGAGGAAATCCGTGGTTTCAGTAATGGTTAGCGGGTGGAGGAGCAAAAACGTAATGCTTTTCTAAGTTCACTTTGCAGTGTGGCACCCACAGCAAGCATTTACCTGGAGATGCACAGGTTGAGGTTAGACATAGAAACGGCTGCACCACACGAATTGATCTATCCTTTAAAACACAACAATTCCAAATTCGAAGGCTCTATTATATATTTAGTTGTTTACTACGGTCATTAAACTTCCTATTTTGAAACCTTGTGTTCATGTGGATACTTTATGGAATGAAGAGTGTTTTTTACCGTTTCTGTGCAAGCAAGCTTCAGAAAAGAGAAATGCTGCTTTTTAAAAACTGAAAGTGAATGACAAATTAATTCCGCGGCAACTCCGTAATCTCTTCTGTCACGTCACCGCTGTGTCATCAAAAATTCCTCATCTTGGTCTGGAATTCACTGGTTATAAATCATAGAGTTTCTTACTAATGTATACTAGAGGGAAATATGTCGCTGCAGTCGTGGGCTGCCCTGGGCGGCGCTATTAACGCTAGTGACATTCCTCGCCTCCTTGGCTAAGATAGCCATTCGGCTTCTTTTTTGTCTTGAAGCCAAAATCAACAAAAAAGGATAACATTTTTTTCTTGGTCATCGTGCATGAAGCTTCTACATAATCACTGAAAACTTTATCTTTTTCTAGGTTCAATTTTATAATAATAAAACAAATTTGATGAACCATCTACAGTAATATTGTTGCTTTTTGCAGCCAGAGCCAACTTTTCAGCCTGTTCATGAGCCATGCCAAGGGCAAGTCGAACGTACCTGCCCGTTACATGACTAAAAGCTCGCCGAAGCGCGGCTCCAGTAGACAGTGGCGCCAGATTTCTCTCTAGTGTATATCAGTGTGAAACTCTAGGGTATAAATACTATGCAAGAGGCGTTCATTAGATTCATTGCGACTAAACTAGAAGGTTGGTGGAAATAAAACTCATTGTATTTAAAACTAGAAGACAATGCTTTGTAGGCGTTACATGCGAGATTATAAGCAACATTTGCTTATTACGGTGCCAGTAACTCTATATTTGACAGCTTACAAGGACACCAAGCCCTGCTGGTATTTTGTTATTGAAAGATAAAAACTAAATTTTCTGGCGTAAAGTTCCGGGAAGGCGTCCGCTAAGATATATTTTGATTCATAATAGAATTACCATTACTGCGACCTTGGCGAATGTTGGAAGTCGTACGTATGTGTTCTATTTGAAGTAAAAGAAGTTATTAGCATGGTGTCGAACAGGAGTTGGAACCGCCCCGAAAACGGGAGCCGAACCGGAACTTTTGTCCGCCACCAGTACCGAACCGAACCTGTATTGTTTCCGTCATTTCATAAGCGAACCCGAACCGGAAAAACTCGAAGAAACTGTTCTGAACCGGTTCCGGGAATGTCCAGTAAAACTGTTTTGGGAGTGGTTCGGGTGAACGGGAAATTGTTGAGTCGGTTGGACCAACCTCAATATTTGTGGGTGCTTGCCATTTGCACATTTTCTGCGCTCGATTTTTCAAACATAAAAAAAAATTACGTTCATACAAAAAAGGCCAAAACTTTTTGCGCGACGGCAACCTCAGTGCTATAAAATGTCCTCCTCTCTACACATATGACGCTTTATATCGCTTGTAGCGCATCATTGACATCTAGGGCTGAAGTTAATCTATATTTTCCTAATGCATATTTTGTAGTGATGAAAGGGATTTTGAAACAAGCATTTCTATCAGGTTAGACTGTAGGAAGGTAAGCTAAACCGAAAACCAAAAGCGATCAATTGGTTTGGTGGGATGTAAATCCAAAATCTTTCTTAAATACCTTCTGTCACTTGGTGCTACCATTCTGTGGCCTTGAGTAACCAGCGAAACTACCGCTGCTCGTCAATTCACTAAGCTACTACCTTTTTAAATGCAGAGCATTTCTTTAACTCACAATGTCACCCGTCCGTTGGCGATCGGCGTCCGCAGCCAGCCAGCACGTGCGCTCCTGCCCCGCTCCTCCTCGCTCTCAACAACAGGTGCGGGCGCGCATGCGCGTGCTCCAGCGCTGAAAGAGGCGTTGCAGCAGCAGGTGCTACCTCCTCTCCCTGTACTGCGCGCGCTACGAATATACTCGTTGCCCGAGCGAAGAATCCGCGGCCCGACGTTGACGTTTGGTCGCGGCTTCTCGTGCACTGTGTTCGGCGTCGGCAGCGGGCTTCAGACGCTTGCGTTTGGCGTCAGCAGCGCGCCGTCTCGCCGCCTTGTCTTCTGCCGCCGTCGATGAAGAGGATGGCACGATGTCTTGAACTGTTACTGCAACGCTGACGTTGGCTCGCGTCGCGGTACTGGTTGAAGGTGTTGCTTCCATCGCTTATGAACTTCGACGATGGCGCACTGCCTTCCCGAGAGGGATAATAAGAAAGAAAAGAAAAGAAAGAAAACAATAATAATAATTAAGATCCAACCGATTGCACCGCAGAGAGGGTGGGGTGCAAACGATGGCAATAAATAACACGTTACGTACTTACGTCTCTCGTCTCTCTCTCTCTCTCTCTCTCTCTCTCGTCTCGCAACCCAACTACCCAACCCCTACGACAACAACAACTACAACTACCACCGCCAACTACCGCAACCTGCGCCACGTGACCACCCCCAATGCTCTGCATTTAATCGTGTCCCTCGCGCGGGGGCATGCGACGGAGGTTTTTTTTTTTTTAACCCAATCGCTATTACTCCTCACTGAAGTGTCCTTAGCATGTTGCTATCACCGGTGTTTCCCTGTAGTCTGTGAGGCCTAATAGCGTGTCCTGCCTTGTAGCCAGTCCTTTAGCAGGCGGAAAGAGGGCAGAATGCGCGGGGGCATGCGACGGAGGTTTTTTTTTTTTAACCAAATCGCTATTACTCCTCACTGAAGTGTCCTTAGCATGTTGCTATCACCGGTGTTTCCCTGTAGTCTGTGAGGCCTAATAGCATTTCCTTCCTTGTAGCCAGTCTGTTAGCAGGCGGAGAGAGGGCAGAATGCGCGGGGGCATGCGACGGAGGTTTTTTTTTTTAAAACCCAATCGCTATTACTCCTCCCTGAAGTGTCCTTAGCAGGTTGCTATCACCGGTGTTTCCCTGTAGTGCAGGTTGCTATCACCGGTGTTTCCCTGTAGTCTGTGAGGCCTAATAGCGTTTCCTTCCTTGTAGCCAGTCTGTTAGCAGGCGGAGAGAGGGCAGAATGCGCGGGGGCATGCGACGGAGGTTTTTTTTTTTAAACCCAATCGCTATTACTCCTCACTGAAGTGTCCTTAGCATGTTGCTATCACCGGTGTTTCCCTGTAGTCTGTGAGGCCTAATAGCGTTTCCTTCCTTGTAGCCAGTCTGTTAGCAGGCGGAGAGAGGGCAGAATGCGCGGGGGCATGCGACGGAGGTTTTTTTTAAACCCAATCGCTATTACTCCTCACTGAAGTGTCCTTAGCATGTTGCTATCACCAGTGTTTCCCTGTAGTCTGTGAGGCCTAATAGCGTTTCCTTCCTTGTAGCCAGTCTGTTAGCAGGCGGAGAGAGGGCAGAATGCGCGGGGGCATGCGACGGAGGTTTTTTTTTTAAAAACCCAATCGCTATTACTCCTCACTGAAGTGTCCTTAGCATGTTGCTATCGCCGGTGTTTCCCTGTAGTCTGTGAGGCCTAATAGCGTTTCCTTCCTTGTAGCCAGTCTGTTAGCAGGCGGAGAGAGGGCAGAATGCGCGGGGGCATGTGACGGAGGTTTTTTTTTTAAAACCCAATCGCTATTACTCCTCACTGAAGTGTCCTTAGCATGTTGCTATCACCAGTGTTTCCCTGTAGTCTGTGAGGCCTAATAGCGTTTCCTTCCTTGTAGCCAGTCTGTTAGCAGGCGGAGAGAGGGCAGAATGCTCGGGGCATGCGACGGAGGTTTTTTTTTTTAAACCCAATCGCTATTACTCCTCACTGAAGTGTCCTTAGCATGTTGCTATCACCAGTGTTTCCCTGTAGTCTGTGAGGCCTAATAGCGTTTCCTTTCTTGTAGCCAGTCTGTTAGCAGGCGGAGAGAGGGCAGAATGCGCGGGGCATGCGACGGAGGTTTTTTTTTTAAAACCCAATCGCTATTACTCCTCACTGAAGTGTCCTTAGCATGTTGCTATCACCAGTGTTTCCCTGTAGTCTGTGAGGCCTAATAGCGTTTCCTTCCTTGTAGCCAGTCTGTTAGCAGGCGGAGAGAGGGCAGAATGCGCGGGGGCATGCGACGGAGGTTTTTTTTTTAAAAACCCAATCGCTATTACTCCTCACTGAAGTGTCCTTAGCATGTTGCTATCGCCGGTGTTTCCCTGTAGTCTGTGAGGCCTAATAGCGTTTCCTTCCTTGTAGCCAGTCTGTTAGCAGGCGGAGAGAGGGCAGAATGCGCGGGGGCATGTGACGGAGGTTTTTTTTTTAAAACCCAATCGCTATTACTCCTCACTGAAGTGTCCTTAGCATGTTGCTATCACCAGTGTTTCCCTGTAGTCTGTGAGGCCTAATACCGTTTCCTTCCTTGTAGCCAGTCTGTTAGCAGGCGGAGAGAGGGCAGAATGCGCGGGGGCATGCGACGGAGGTTTTTTTTTTTTTTAAACCCAATCGCTATTACTCCTCACTGAAGTGTCCTTAGCATGTTGCTATCACCAGTGTTTCCCTGTAGTCTGTGAGGCCTAATAGCGTTTCCTTCCTTGTAGCCAGTCTGTTAGCAGGCGGAGAGAGGGCAGAATGCGCGGGGGCATGCGACGGAGGTTTTTTTTTAAAACCCAATCGCTATTACTCCTCACTGAAGTGTCCTTAGCATGTTGCTATCACCAGTGTTTCCCTGTAGTCTCTGAGGCCTAATAGCGTTTCCTTCCTTGTAGCCAGTCTGTTAGCAGGCGGAGAGAGGGCAGAATGCGCGGGGGCATGCGACGGAGGTTTTTTTTTTAAAACCCAATCGCTATTACTCCTCACTGAAGTGTCCTTAGCATGTTGCTATCACCGGTGTTTCCCTGTAGTCTGTGAGGCCTAATAGCGTTTCCTTCCTTGTAGCCAGTCTGTTAGCAGGCGGAGAGAGGGCAGAATGCGCGGTGGCATGCGACGGAGGTTTTTTGTTTTAAACCCAATCGCTATTACTCCTCACTGAAGTGTCCTTAGCATGTTGCTATCACCAGTGTTTCCCTGTAGTCTGTGAGGCCTAATAGCGTTTCCTTCCTTGTAGCCAGTCTGTTAGCAGGCGGAGAGAGGGCAGAATGCGCGGGGGCATGCGAAGGAGGTTTTTTTTTTTAAACCCAATCGCTATTACTCCTCACTGAAGTGTCCTTAGCATGTTGCTATCACCGGTGTTTCCCTGTAGTCTGTGAAGCCTAATAGCGTTTCCTTCCTTGTAGCCAGTCTGTTAGCAGGCGGAGAGAGGGCAGAATGCGCGGGGGCATGCGACGGAGGTTTTTTTTTTTAAACCCAATCGCTATTACTCCTCACTGAAGTGTCCTTAGCATGTTGCTATCACCAGTGTTTCCCTGTAGTCTGTGGGGCCTAATAGCGTTTCCTTTCTTGTAGCCAGTCTGTTAGCAGGCGGAGAGAGGGCTGAATGCGCGGGGGCATGCGACGGAGGTTTTTTTTTTTTAAACCCAATCGCTATTACTCCTCACTGAAGTGTGCTTAGCATGTTGCTATCACCGGTGTTTCCCTGTAGTCTGTGAGCCTAATACCGTTTCCTTCCTTGTAGCCAGTCTGTTAGCAGGCGGAGAGAGGGCAGAATGCGCGGGGGCATGCGACGGAGGTTTTTTTTTTTTTAAACCCAATCGCTATTACTCCTCACTGAAGTGTCCTTAGCATGTTGCTATCACCAGTGTTTCCCTGTAGTCTGTGAGGCCTAATAGCGTTTCCTTCCTTGTAGCCAGTCTGTTAGCAGGCGGAGAGAGGGCAGAATGCGCGGGGGCATGCGACGGAGGTTTTTTTTTAAAACCCAATCGCTATTACTCCTCACTGAAGTGTCCTTAGCATGTTGCTATCACCAGTGTTTCCCTGTAGTCTCTGAGGCCTAATAGCGTTTCCTTCCTTGTAGCCAGTCTGTTAGCAGGCGGAGAGAGGGCAGAATGCGCGGGGGCATGCGACGGAGGTTTTTTTTTTAAAACCCAATCGCTATTACTCCTCACTGAAGTGTCCTTAGCATGTTGCTATCACCGGTGTTTCCCTGTAGTCTGTGAGGCCTAATAGCGTTTCCTTCCTTGTAGCCAGTCTGTTAGCAGGCGGAGAGAGGGCAGAATGCGCGGGGGCATGCGACGGAGGTTTTTTTTTTTAAACCCAATCGCTATTACTCCTCACTGAAGTGTCCTTAGCATGTTGCTATCACCAGTGTTTCCCTGTAGTCTGTGAGGCCTAATAGCGTTTCCTTCCTTGTAGCCAGTCTGTTAGCAGGCGGAGAGAGGGCAGAATGCGCGGGGGCATGCGACGGAGGTTTTTTTTTTTAAACCCAATCGCTATTACTCCTCACTGAAGTGTCCTTAGCATGTTGCTATCACCGGTGTTTCCCTGTAGTCTGTGAAGCCTAATAGCGTTTCCTTCCTTGTAGCCAGTCTGTTAGCAGGCGGAGAGAGGGCAGAATGCGCGGGGGCATGCGACAGAGGTTTTTTTTTAAAACCCAATGGCTATTACTCCTCACTGAAGTGTCCTTAGCATGTTGCTATCACCAGTGTTTCCCTGTAGTCTCTGAGGCCTAATAGCGTTTCCTTCCTTGTAGCCAGTCTGTTAGCAGGCGGAGAGAGGGCAGAATGCGCGGGGGCATGCGACGGAGGTTTTTTTTTTAAAACCCAATCGCTATTACTCCTCACTGAAGTGTCCTTAGCATGTTGCTATCACCGGTGTTTCCCTGTAGTCTGTGAGGCCTAATAGCGTTTCCTTCCTTGTAGCCAGTCTGTTAGCAGGCGGAGAGAGGGCAGAATGCGCGGGGGCATGCGACGGAGGTTTTTTTTTTTAAACCCAATCGCTATTACTCCTCACTGAAGTGTCCTTAGCATGTTGCTATCACCAGTGTTTCCCTGTAGTCTGTGAGGCCTAATAGCGTTTCCTTCCTTGTAGCCAGTCTGTTAGCAGGCGGAGAGAGGGCAGAATGCGCGGGGGCATGCGACGGAGGTTTTTTTTTTTAAACCCAATCGCTATTACTCCTCACTGAAGTGTCCTTAGCATGTTGCTATCACCGGTGTTTCCCTGTAGTCTGTGAGGCCTAATAGCGTTTCCTTCCTTGTAGCCAGTCTGTTAGCAGGCGGAGAGAGGGCAGAATGCGCGGGGGCATGCGACAGAGGTTTTTTTTTAAAACCCAATCGCTATTACTCCTCACTGAAGTGTCCTTAGTATGTTGCTATCACCGGTGTTTCCCTGTAGTCTGTGAGGCCTAATAGCGTTTCCTTCCTTGTAGCCAGTCTGTTAGCAGGCGGAGAGAGGGCAGAATGCGCGGGGGCATGCGACGGAGGTTTTTTTTTTTAAAACCCAATCGCTATTACTCCTCACTGAAGTGTCCTTAGCATGTGGCTATCACCGGTGTTTCCCTGTAGTCTGTGAGGCCTAATAGCGTTTCCTTCCTTGTAGCCAGTCTGTTAGCAGGCGGAGAGAGGGCAGAATGCGCGGCGGCATGCGACGGAGGTTTTTTTTTTAAAACCCAATCGCTATTACTCCTCACTGAAGTGTCCTTAGCATGTTGCTATCACCAGTGTTTCCCTGTAGTCTGTGAGGCCTAATAGCGTTTCCTTCCTTGTAGCCAGTCTGTTAGCAGGCGGAGAGAGGGCAGAATGCGCGGGGGCATGCGACGGAGGTTTTTTTTTTTAAAACCCAATCGCTATTACTCCTCACTGAAGTGTCCTTAGCATGTTGCTATCACCAGTGTTTCCCTGTAGTCTGTGAGGCCTAATAGCGTTTCCTTCCTTGTAGCCAGTCTGTTAGCAGGCGGAGAGAGGGCAGAATGCGCGGGGGCATGCGACGGAGGTTTTTTTTTTTTTAAACCCAATCGCTATTACTCCTCACTGAAGTGTCCTTAGCATGTTGCTATCACCAGTGTTTCCCTGTAGTCTGTGAGGCCTAATAGCGTTTCCTTCCTTGTAGCCAGTCTGTTAGCAGGCGGAGAGAGGGCAGAATGCGCGGGGGCATGCGACGGAGGTTTTTTTTTTAAACCCAATCGCTATTACTCCTCACTGAAGTGTCCTTAGCATGTTGCTATCACCAGTGTTTCCCTGTAGTCTGTGAGGCCTAATAGCGTTTCCTTCCTTTTAGCCAGTCTGTTAGCAGGCGGAGAGAGGGCAGAATGCGCGGGGGCATGCGACGGAGGTTTTTTTTTTTAAACCCAATCGCTATTACTCCTCACTGAAGTGTCCTTAGCATGTTGCTATCACCAGTGTTTCCCTGTAGTCTGTGGGGCCTAATAGCGTTTCCTTTCTTGTAGCCAGTCTGTTAGCAGGCGGAGAGAGGGCTGAATGCGCGGGGGCATGCGACGGAGGTTTTTTTTTTTAAACCCAATCGCTATTACTCCTCACTGAAGTGTGCTTAGCATGTTGCTATCACCGGTGTTTCCCTGTAGTCTGTGAGGCCTAATACCGTTTCCTTCCTTGTAGCCAGTCTGTTAGCAGGCGGAGAGAGGGCAGAATGCGCGGGGGCATGCGACGGAGGTTTTTTTTTTAAAACCCAATCGCTATTACTCCTCACTGAAGTGTCCTTAGCATGTTGCTATCACCGGTGTTTCCCTGTAGTCTGTGAGGCCTAATAGCGTTTCCTTCCTTGTAGCCAGTCTGTTAGCAGGCGGAGAGAGGGCAGAATGCGCGGGGGCATGCGACGGAGGTTTTTTTTTTTAAACCCAATCGCTATTACTCCTCACTGAAGTGTCCTTAGCATGTTGCTATCACCAGTGTTTCCCTGTAGTCTGTGAGGCCTAATAGCGTTTCCTTCCTTGTAGCCAGTCTGTTAGCAGGCGGAGAGAGGGCAGAATGCGCGGGGGCATGCGACGGAGGTTTTTTTTTTTAAACCCAATCGCTATTACTCCTCACTGAAGTGTCCTTAGCATGTTGCTATCACCGGTGTTTCCCTGTAGTCTGTGAGGCCTAATAGCGTTTCCTTCCTTGTAGCCAGTCTGTTAGCAGGCGGAGAGAGGGCAGAATGCGCGGGGGCATGCGACAGAGGTTTTTTTTTTAAAACCCAATCGCTATTACTCCTCACTGAAGTGTCCTTAGTATGTTGCTATCACCGGTGTTTCCCTGTAGTCTGTGAGGCCTAATAGCGTTTCCTTCCTTGTAGCCAGTCTGTTAGCAGGCGGAGAGAGGGCAGAATGCGCGGGGGCATGCGACGGAGGTTTTTTTTTTTAAACCCAATCGCTATTACTCCTCACTGAAGTGTCCTTAGCATGTTGCTATCACCGGTGTTTCCCTGTAGTCTGTGAGGCCTAATAGCGTTTCCTTCCTTGTAGCCAGTCTGTTAGCAGGCGGAGAGAGGGCAGAATGCGCGGGGGCATGCGACAGAGGTTTTTTTTTTAAAACCCAATCGCTATTACTCCTCACTGAAGTGTCCTTAGTATGTTGCTATCACCGGTGTTTCCCTGTAGTCTGTGAGGCCTAATAGCGTTTCCTTCCTTGTAGCCAGTCTGTTAGCAGGCGGAGAGAGGGCAGAATGCGCGGGGGCATGCGACGGAGGTTTTTTTTTTTTAAACCCAATCGCTATTACTCCTCACTGAAGTGTCCTTAGCATGTTGCTATCACCAGTGTTTCCCTGTAGTCTGTGAGGCCTAATAGCGTTTCCTTCCTTGTGGCCAGTCTGTTAGCAGGCGGAGAGAGGGCAGAATGCGAGGGGGCATGCGACGGAGGTTTTTTTTTTAAAACCCAATCGCTATTACTCCTCACTGAAGTGTCCTTAGCATGTTGCTATCACCAGTGTTTCCCTGTAGTCTGTGAGGCCTAATAGCGTTTCCTTCCTTGTGGCCAGTCTGTTAGCAGGCGGAGAGAGGGCAGAATGCGCGGGGGCATGCGACGGAGGTTTTTTTTTTTAAACCCAATCGCTATTACTCCTCACTGAAGTGTCCTTAGCATGTTGCTATCACCAGTGTTTCCCTGTAGTCTATGAGGCCTAATAGCGTTTCCTTCCTTGTGGCCAGTCTGTTAGCAGGCGGAGAGAGGGCAGAATGCGCGGGGGCATGCGACGGAGGTTTTTTTTTTTAAACCCAATCGCTATTACTCCTCACTGAAGTGTCCTTAGCATGTTGCTATCACCAGTGTTTCCCTGTAGTCTGTGAGGCCTAATAGCGTTTCCTTCCTTGTGGCCAGTCTGTTAGCAGGCGGAGAGAGGGCAGAATGCGCGGGGGCATGCGACGGAGGTTTTTTTTTTAAAACCCAATCGCTATTACTCCTCACTGAAGTGTCCTTAGCATGTTGCTATCACCAGTGTTTCCCTGTAGTCTGTGAGGCCTAATAGCGTTTCCTTCCTTGTGGCCAGTCTGTTAGCAGGCGGAGAGAGGGCAGAATGCGCGGGGGCATGCGACGGAGGTTTTTTTTTTTAAACCCAATCGCTATTACTCCTCACTGAAGTGTCCTTAGCATGTTGCTATCACCAGTGTTTCCCTGTAGTCTGTGAGGCCTAATAGCGTTTCCTTCCTTGTGGCCAGTCTGTTAGCAGGCGGAGAGAGGGCAGAATGCGCGGGGGCATGCGACGGAGGTTTTTTTTTTAAACCCAATCGCTATTACTCCTCACTGAAGTGTCCTTAGCATGTTGCTATCACCAGTGTTTCCGTGTAGTCTGTGAGGCCTAATAGCGTTTCCTTCCTTGTGGCCAGTCTGTTAGCAGGCGGAGAGAGGGCAGAATGCGCGGGGGCATGCGACGGAGGTTTTTTTTTTAAACCCAATCGCTATTACTCCTCACTGAAGTGTCCTTAGCATGTTGCTATCACCAGTGTTTCCCTGTAGTCTGTGAGGCCTAATAGCGTTTCCTTCCTTGTGGCCAGTCTGTTAGCAGGCGGAGAGAGGGCAGAATGCGCGGGGGCATGCGACGGAGGTTTTTTTTTTTAAACCCAATCGCTATTACTCCTCACTGAAGTGTCCTTAGCATGTTGCTATCACCAGTGTTTCCCTGTAGTCTGTGAGGCCTAATAGCGTTTCCTTCCTTGTGGCCAGTCTGTTAGCAGGCGGAGAGAGGGCAGAATGCGCGGGGGCATGCGACGGAGGTTTTTTTTTTTAAACCCAATCGCTATTACTCCTCACTGAAGTGTCCTTAGCATGTTGCTATCACCAGTGTTTCCCTGTAGTCTGTGAGGCCTAATAGCGTTTCCTTCCTTGTGGCCAGTCTGTTAGCAGGCGGAGAGAGGGCAGAATGCGCGGGGGCATGCGACGGAGGTTTTTTTTTTAAAACCCAATCGCTATTACTCCTCACTGAAGTGTCCTTATAGTCTGTGAGGCCTAATAGCGTGTCCTGCCTTGTAGCCAGTCTGTTAGCAGGCGGAGAGAGGGCAGAATGCGCGGGGGCATGCGACGGAGGTTTTTTTTTTAAAACCCAATCGCTATTACTCCTCACTGAAGTGTCCTTAGCATGTTGCTATCACCGGTGTTTCCCTGTAGTCTGTGAGGCCTAATAGCGTGTCCTGCCTTGTAGCCAGTCTGTTAGCAGGCGGAAGGAGGGCAGAATGAGATCCCTCTAAACGCTACCTGCACGCTTGATAGGTGGAGGTTGACGCCGATGCCGGGAAGGTTTCCACTTCTAGCACTGCTAATGCTTCCGCGTTAAAGATGAAACACCGTTGAAACTATATGTACACCCGTTTTCAATATTTTTACGCCTATTCGAAGCCCCCTCGACCACGAAGAATTCGAAGTATAAGATTTACCTTTAAATGTGAAAAAATATTTTAGGGCAGTAAGATAGAAAGGTGTTTTCCCTAGATTTCCGGCATAAACCGTTCTAGCCTTGCTGGGCACTTAAACGAGTACATAGAATTTTTGGCGTCCTGCGCACTGTCGGCTTCACTGAGAAATTTTTCTTCACGACTGCACAGGAAAAGAGTAAAAGACCAACGAATGTTCTTTTCAATGCGAAAGCGCTACTGGCAGCATTGAGTGAAAATACGTGCGTATGCGCACGCTTGTGTGTGTGTATGTGTGTGTGTGTGTGGGTGTGTGTGCGTGCGTGCGTGTGTGCGTGCGTGTACGTGCGTGCGTATGAGTGGGGGGGGTGTGCGCGTGCATGTGCATGTGCCTGTGCCTGTGCCTGTGCATGCGCGTGCGCGTGCATGTGCATGCGCGTGTGCACGTGCGTGCGCGTGCGCGTGTGCGTGTGTTTGTGCGCGCACCTGTACGTGCGTCTGCGTGTGCGTGTGTGTTTGTGTATGCGTGCACGTGTGTGCGTGCGTACGTGTCTATGCGCGTGTGCGTGTGTGTGTGCGTGTGCGTGTGTGTGCGCGCATGTGTGTGTGTGCGTGTGTGCGTGAGTTTGGGCGTTTGTGTGTGTGTGCGCGCACCTGTACGTGTGTTTGCGTGTGCGTGTATGTGTTTGTGTATGCGTGGACGTGTGCGTGTGCGTGCGTGCGCACGTGTCTATGCGCGTGTGCTTGTGTGCGTGCGTGTGTGCGTGCATGTGCGTGCGCGCGCATGTGTGCACGCATGTATGTGCGCACGTGTGTGTGTGCGTGAGCGTGTGTGTGCGTCTGTGCGTGAGTGTGGGCGTTTGGGTGTGCGTGCGTGTGTGTTAGTGTGCGTGCGTGTGCCCGTGCGTGCGCACGTGCGTTCGTGAGCGTGCGTGTGTGCGTATGTGCGTGTGTGTGTGCGCGCGTGCGCATGTGTGCTTGCGCGCGTGTGCGTGAGGGTGTGGTTGTGCTGGCTGGGGGGAGGCAGTTGATGGTACCAATGAAGATGGCGGATGGGCATGCTCTGTACCGTCCAGAAAAGTTGCCTTCGCGGCAAAGGATGCAATAATTGTAAACAAGGAGGTGCTCGTCACTGGCCGGGGGTAGGCTTGGAGCACAATTCGGCATGACGGCGGCTACGTACAGCCATTAGTGTTGTTTTTTTCAAGATAGAAACTGAGGTCCACGAGACGTGAGGTTTATGAGCCCATAATACAAGTAAATTTATATTTTTAATGAAATGCAATAAATTATTAATATAAACATGCGGCCATAAGAAGTGGTGCCTTCACAATCACTCACATCAGTGGCCTTAAGTGTCCCGCGAACCTTTTAGTTCGTACCAGTAAGTGGTGTAATAGCTGGGCTCACACGAAAAACATTTCGCAGTAGATTGTACAGTCAAGTTGGCCGCATCAAAATTTAGAAGGAAAAACCTACATTTTGATTTCTTATTCCAACCTTACAGAGAAACAAAGCAAGAAACTCACAGCACTGAAAAAGTAAAACAAAAAAACACTCGTGCTTTTTTTTTCCCAAACCATTTCAAACCGTGTAAACCGGTTTCAACCACTCCGAACTGGAGCGGAATGGTGGTCGGGAATCGAACCGGGAGGCAAATCTGAAAAGTTTGAACAGAAAGCAGAACCCAAACGCAAAACGTCAGGTTCAACGCGGCTGTACTCCTGAGGTAACAGTGCTGACCCCACAGTGCCTGCAAATTAAATGAATTGAAAAGACCTATGTTCGCGTCCCACTAATCGGCAAACCGAGGTAGGTGGTCAGGTTTTTTCGAAAACTAAATTTTACCAAAAAGCCCTGCGAAATATAAGCATGCAATAAGCTCAACTGGTGCTCCCTATTATAAAAATAAGCTGCCCTGATCCTTACAATTACAAAGTAAACTACAGATTTTGACAGCTGGCAACCGAAAAAAATCTTTAGAAAACGGTTTCAACGTGTTCCTCTCATTCGGACACTTCTGTGGTTGTAGCATTTGAAACACCTATTTGAACAGCCTTATACATTTTAAAGACCCGTGGCATTGGCTGTAAAATTCATTGCGTGAGTAGCCCAGCCCAAGAACACATGCATTTGCATCGCGCCACTGCGTTTCACAAAACTACCACCCGTCGTTTTAGAGATTTTGGTCCCCAGATGTACTTTTTGTTTGACACAAATATGAGAGATCACAGCCACTCAGAATCGTCTCACACGCTCCCAAGAATGTTGAAACAACCGAACGTGTCTATAAGTGATCAGCATATGAACTCTCGGCCCTACCCGACCCTGAAACTGATATCCTATTTCTAGAACTCACCTCAATCTCTCTGTTGACGTAAACGTTCGGATAACGGGCATGAGGAGGCGTTTATCCCCACAGACCTCACTTCTAACCTCACCTCTAACCCGACTTCCGTTCAACCTCAAGCATTTAATTTTTTTGCTCATTATTTGGGTTTTATATACAGGCATTTTATGCCCAAGCGGGTGAATATAGAAGACATTTGAAAAATACGCTCTCAGAAAACATGTCCGTGCAGAACCTTTCATATAATCACGTGTGAAGAAACTAGAAGTACACCAGTGATGAAATCGCCCGCAATAATTTTGTACAAGCTACTTACACTAGCCGAATGCATTAAAAACAAAAAAAAAGTTTAACCGTTGTATTTTCATTTTTCTTTAAACACAGTGTCAGTGTATTGCACGTTTCCAAAAGTGATGGTAAGGCGCAGCCCCAACTTAAAAATTGCTACTTTCGTTGGTGAGGACGAAGTGAAAGAAGGAGGCCACTGCAACATCCATCAAAGACCTACTGACGTTAATTATTTTGCTGGCGCTCGCGCCAAGCACCACTGTTGCGTCGATTTGCGGTCTGCTCTCGCCATGAAACTGAACTATGTTACAATGCTGGTAAAAAAGAAGAAGAAAAACCTTTATGGGTATTTACAGAACACAGCTGCATAAAAAAGGGCTGTTTTTAAAAATCGAATTGCGTTTGTTTCTGATTCCTTCGTTTATTTACTTTGAAGCCCTTCCTCCTCTCCCCTGTGAGGGGGTGAAGGGGCGTCTTCGCTTTCGTACCACAAAATGAAATGTGGTGAACGCTACTGCGAGGGTATATATGCAGCTTCTCTATTACAATTACAATTTGTAAAATGTCAGTGGAAGGTGTCCTGGCGGAGAAGAAAATGGGCTGTTCGGTTACCTCAATTCAACCTCTGCAACATCCTCAAGCTGGCTCAATCTCAAACTCGTCCGCTGAAGTTGAGATCGAAAACACCGACCTCTCTCACAGGTCACAGTGGTTGAGCTCACCTCAACGCCCCTCACATGGTCAGGTTGAAGTTCTTTTAAAGTTGAAGTCTGCCGTCTGAGATCCAAACGTGAAGTGGTTGCGTACCCAGGTGTTAAGTCACCAGGTTTCCCCATACGGTACGGGTAGCACAAAATACTTCTATAATTCAGAAGCTTATTTAAATAACGATATACCGGTGGGTGTTCAGAAATTTTACGAATATTCAGATTTCGAACCAATTTGACACGTTTCTGCAACCCATGCAAAGTGTTCCTTGTGATTGATGCTGGTAAACACTTTTTCCATCCACCACGGGTGCAAGACCACGATTGGCAAACACTATACAAACAGACGCCTTCTTTCTGCAGTCTGCCACCCCCACTGCATTACACATTATCACTCTGGAGAACAGGGGGGGAGGGCATAATGTGCATGTTAACTGTGGAATTTCCGAGAAATTCATCGTGTGTCTCTTGTATCAATTTTAGCTCGGTTTTGGAGCGTTTGAAAAAAGCTTAAAAAAAAGAGAGAGAGAAAAAGAGTACTATTTTTTAAAATTATTTGCATGCTTCTTGAAACTCGATGCTAACCTTGAGAATAATGTAGCCCGTAAGAAAGCTCGTATCGTCATTGTTTACTTTGTGTGACTTTCCAAGTTACGTAGGATGTTGGGGTAACAAAAGGTAAAAATAAAAGCACGCCCCAGCATTGTCTTCTACAGACTGCGAGCATTGCTTGTCGTTACAGAATCCCCCACCGGGTAAACCTCTGACAACCGAACGAGACGGCATTCGTAGTATTTTGCTGCTGCCTAACACTGTCAAACGTCTCTTCTTACACGTGCAAGAAACAAAGTCAACGCCAACCGTTTATCAAGTTTGCAATTGGCCTCGAAATTTCTGGCTGTTTTCGGGACTTCGACCCATGAGACGCCGCAAGATGAGAAAGTATTCTCTTAGACACTGTAGTTCGCATCCTAAAATTAACCAGAAAGTAACTACAATCGATCACTCTCAAGCAACTAAAACTGTTTTATTTTTTGTGAAGTTTCTGTGTTGATGTTCGATTCTTCCCAGGTACTGTATACGTAAGCTATCACAGAGCATGCAGACAAAAAAACCATAAGACGGGGAAAAAGCAGCCCTCTGAAGCAATCTAGAAAGTCTTGTATGATGTCCCGATTCCTTGTGGGGCCCTTTGTCAAAGCCCTCAAACCTTTAACGTATAGAGGAGGTTTTATGCACATATAAAGCATTAAATTTCTTTTTAGCTCTCTATTATTACGAAAAGGAAAAAAGGTTCAATCCTGACAATGGAAAGCTAGTAAGGATAACACAGTATGTAACAGTCAAAATCTATTTTAAAAAATTATTGAGCATATGGTTAGTGGCCCAGCGAAAGTAAAAAGTATTTCAACACAGGTATATAGCTTCATTGAGTTAACGTTACCTGTCATATCTCCAATGCAATGGCATACTATAGAACACCAATAAAATCAATGAATATTAGGATATGCACCGGCGAAAACCTTAAGTCAGGATTTATTACACGAGTGGCAAAAACTGAGGGTCGGTAACTATGGCATGAAAGCTAGCTTAGAATCACCGCGTTCGGGTGTGCCTGCGGAAAAATGGCCAATATTAGTTCTGAATTGTCTTGTTTGAAATAAAGCGACTGGGTGTTATAGGACCACAATCATATCACACACATGGTCTGTCGCACAAGTCTGCGCAGGATTGGTTCTGGAAAATAAAGACGGACAGGTGCTAACACGAACAGTCAACCGGGCTGCGCGACAGGAACTAGGTAAACAGCAGCACCCAACAGAGAGGAGCAATTATTGGCGTTGGTGCAATCGTTTATGTCAACAGGGCCTTGTCTGCACGGTTCACGCTGGCGCAGCAGGTAAGTGTCTTTTCTTGTGCAATTTTATGAAGTTTACGCGGAGCATTGTAGGCATAGATTTATTGTTTATTTTTCGCTGTCTTTAAAAAAGAACCCCTCTCCCACTTGTAAATAAAGTACACATGTTTAGAATGTACGCGTACTTTTTTACCCTACCTTGATTGACACGTATAAATTGTGCCAGATATGCCATTACATCATAAAAGTGGTAAGATTATGCATATGGTTTATCCGAATGCTTTCGTACACCCATTGGCTTTTTCTAGCAGCACCGTTCTCGAGAGATAGAGCCCTCAAAACGGAGTAGCACAAGTAGTTTATTCTAATACCACTAACGCGACTTCGAATGAAACAGTAAAAGCCTTGTTACCGTCATTTCCTGAAGCTTTTTGAACGGTACTATACAGAAAAGAAGAGAATCGCAATGACAAAATCTACTTCACAATGTAAAATATGAAGGTAATACAAGGAAGCACCAGTATAACTCGCGGGAACGCCTGCGGAGAATCTCAAGCTAGCCATAGTCGCCACGTTGCTCAACGGAGGCCACCAATGATGAAACAAAAGGCGTTTTTAAACTTTGTCGACCAGCGTTTATACTGCAAAATGTATACCCACTTTTTTGTGTGCGGATTTCGGCGGCGCTGTGTTCGTTCCTTGCCGACAGATAGTGATATGCTTATAAAGATGCTTATGCTCAGTTACTTAGGTACTCACCAATGTTCGAAAAAGGGTATTGCATTAGAGAGCAGACAAAATCACTCGTCAAAAATCGCGAGTGTGAACGCCATTAAACATATAGTGTAGTGGCAGCAGCGTGGCTGTTTTATCTGCAATGTAAGATGCAATCAAAAAACGCCCACTGTCAGGGCTGCCGGCTCAACATTGCGACAATGACGGGAGCTAGGAGGCCCCGCCATGATATCTCCTACAATATTTGCCGCGTCCATAAACCCTGAAATATAAAAATTCACTTATGCGAAACAATCTCGTTATGAAGGGGCCTATCGCCCGCCCAAAATACGCCAAAAAACGCCGCATTAACGGGGTGGCCTAATGAAATTAGGAACGATGTCTCCGGCGGCCCTTTCATTGGGAACGTCGAGTTGAGGGAGTTGAAGTCGGATATTGTGCGACGTGCTAAAGCGTTAATGGAGGCGCCTAATTGTAGCGATGGCGTCGCGTTCCCGAAATGCCTTTGAGCGGTGTTGACATCGTCGGCTGGCCGCACCACCTTACTACAAGAAGGAACATAGGTTGAAGCAGAGGGAACAAAGCTGCTCTTACTTATGTTCAGGAAAGTACCCGAATGGGCATTGCTGCCTTCTGGAGTAATCTTGGAACACGTCCATACAACTATTTAGATAAATGTAGTACTACCCTGAGCGTTAAAACAAATGTGCCACTAAACAACAATAGAAGGAACTGTAGCACGACGCTTACAACAATGTTAATTACCTCTTAGCCAGAAATAAAAATTTTAAAAATCAGGCACTCTTCCGCCTAACGAGAGCGATTGTTGGACGCGAAGCTTTCTAGTGACGGGCCCTCATGTTCGTTAAACGGTGAAGTGCGGGATTTTGCTGTGAAATCTTGCACGTCCATGCACACCTCCCAAAATCGAAATCCCTTCGAATATGTTTAAATAGAGCAACTTAATAGACGCCGGCTTTTTTTTTTTCACTTCACCCGCTCTCGCGTTACAGATGCCACCAGTGAGAACACTACAGCTTCGCTGTAAAATGAACAACAATGCGTTGCTCGCGACATAAAAAAAGGGTGAATAAATAGAACCTAACAAAACTCGAAAAAATCAGCACTAAAAATACCACGTACGATTACAGACCTCCCCCGCCGAACACCACCTGCCATACTCGACCAATTACACATAACTATAAAGATGAACAAGTTGCCTTCTTGTTAAGGCGCGGGAGTGTGGTCGCACATATTCTTACTGTAGTTTGACAAGTTCCAGGGTTTCACGTAGCTCGCATCTGGTACTTTCGGTATGCCGTTCTTGAACACTACCCTGCTCAAACGAATGAGGGCCCACGCACAGCGTAAAATGTGTGAACTGCTTAAGAGGTGTCCGTTTGGGTGTGTCATATAATGTGTTATTTATAGGATTTGTCATTTGAAGCTGTTTTATACATTTTGCGTTTTGAGGAATCACGTGTCGTCGGTTTTTCTAGTGTACGGACCATATCCGAGAGATATTCTTGCTTGGCATCGCCGTCTTCATGTGTTCATTGTGTGCTCTTATTGCATGAACAATAGATGGAGTGTGTGTGAAATGCTTTGCATTGCCCTGCGGATCATTGAATACTCGGATTAGCTCCCTAAGGAGTGCAACATTATATGAACTCCTGATCATGAAGGGTTTGTAGGAAATGAAGCTTCCGACAAGCAATATACTGGGGCATTGCTGCCTACCCTCCTCCACCCACATTGGGTGCCAACACCTATCAAGCTACAATGACTTTTCGCGCAATTAAAGCTCTCTCGCTCTACTTTCTATCAACTCCACTGCTCTCAACCAAAGGCTCACAAAATCCAGCTCAGACAAGTGCAAACCCACACGTTTCCTCACAGTACGTATTGGCACTCGATCTCCCCTACCTTTCGCTCACAACAGTGCACGTTTTGCATCGAGAGAGATACGATTTAGCACATCGTATGAGAATTCTCCCGTACACCCCACCTCTCTCTCACTGCTCCCCCCCCCTCTCCCATGAGAGTGAGCGGTGGAGGTGTACACCTGTACCACTCTGAAAACGTTAGCTAGTTACCTTTGAAACCGGCTTGGAGCAAGGTGTACAAGTAACTAGTTGAGAGGTAACCTAGTAAGCCGGGCTCGGATGGTCAGCCGGAGCTAGGGACTCCTGTACTAAGGCCTTCCTACTGGTTCGCCTCCAGACACAGAGTCGGATTGGGCTTCAACAAAACTGCATTCAAGTGAAGTGGCTCTTTAAAGCGACGTCGTTTTTTTACCAAAGCGGGCAGCTACAGAAGGGCATGGCAAGGGAAAGTGCAGAGTGCCCATGCAGAGAGAGAAAGGAGTGTCTTCGCAGCGGCACCAATGATAAAGGGTGACGACAAGTCGAAGCGTGGCATGCCATCTGCTCTTTCGTTGTCTTAACGGGTCCCGTACATCCCGGCCCCACTTCAGCGTGTTGAAGAATGTGGCCTTTAGTCAGTCAAGGGCGCCATACTTAAGCTTGAGCAAAGAGTGCTAATCGTGGGCACCTTCAATTTCGCTACGGAAAAATGATATGCTGGCACTTTCCCGAGGTAATCTTTTGTGCTTGTACCATTTGCGATGCTCATTTATCTTTGAATTCGGCCTACTGCCACCGCTTTTAAAATGTTTTGAGGTTCTCGCTCACACACTCCGCCCTAATTTCTTAAAATCAAGCCTAGCCGCTCAACCATAGACTTAATGCCAACAAACGCTCAGTTATAACTTAGTATAAACAAATAAACAGTGGTCATTTATACCCTTGGGAAATATCACGCTTAATACCATGTGATGTAAAAAGATGGGCTTCATATTCATTGCAGCGAACGGCAGAATGGGGGTGTCATTGTGAGATTTTCCCGTGCTTTCTGAGGATCATTTCAAGTTTTTGTAACAGGAGATTTAAGGTGTAAATAAGAGTTGTGAAGTTAAAAACTCTAAAATGTGTTGCCGCAGAAGGGTTGTTAGGTTGAATGTTGTCCATAATTCGGAAAAACCAATAATAAAATGCCGGCTTTTGGGGGGATAAATTTCATCACCCACTCCTATTTGGTTTCTTCGAGGAAACTAGTTTTTTTTGTGGAACGGTTCATTTATACCCAGTGCCTCCCAAATAATGAAACTTCAATGGAGAAATAAACCAAGATAAAACTTATTATTGGCGGCTGTTAGCAGCATGAAACACTGCGAAATACATATCGTAGTTTAGTATTTAAGAATAGTTCGACCATTGCGGTAAACAACTTTTCCCGTCTTTTTTTAGCTTTCAGTTTTGTTTCCCCTGAATAAAAACAGCAGCATTCATGCGTTCGACTTTGTGGTGAGAAGGAACAGCCAGAACGAGTTTAGCACAGAAATCAAGAACACCACTGTGCAGTATCCCGGGCACTGCAAACTAATTAGGTCCAGCAGCACCCGAAGCAAAGTAATATTTCAGCAGTTTTCTTAGCACACACTTCCTTCTCTCTGTCGCGAAAAGAAAAAAGTGCTGGCAGGATTATTGGAAAACATTATCGAGTAAGTGGGTGTGATGCGCCCGGGTCAAAGTTTGCCCTTTTTTTGTGTGCAAAATGTGTACGTGGAACGCCGATACATACGCTTGAAATGACATGCTTTGGCGGCGGTAGAAATTTATTTCACCTCGCATTCCGATTTCAGACCTATCAACCTGAAAAGTACCGACTTCACTACTCAAACCCTTGCGTATGTAAGCTCCTTGGAGCCGCAAAGGGGTGCCATAATTGTTACCAATAGACATCGCATAAGACGAGTTTTCTCGCCCCCCTCCTTGTATCCAAATCGCTGTTCTCATAGAGGGGCCTTGACTGAATGCAAACAAAGTATAACGTATTAAGACCTACAGGTGTTATTGCAGGTGACTATTCACGGCAAAAAATACAGAAAGAGCTACAGTACCAGAAAGACTAGAATCAGGGCACAAACCGCCAGCTATAAAAGTGCACGCAAGCATCTGCAGTGTCTACATGTTCGGCAAATAAAAGTAAAAGTAAAAAAACCACCCCAGGAATTTTTGGAGAAAGACGTGTCTGGAAATATTTTATGTAAAATTGAACCACTTATAAGCGCTGGTAGAAAATGAGATACACCTTGCCCTCGCACTTTATAAAACCCGGAACAACACTTTATAAAACTACCGGTCGACATCAAGAATTCCGGATCGATCAGGCAATTTAGGATTTTTGCATATTTAAGTAATATTGCGTTGATAATTCTAAGGGGCGTTGCCCCCTTAGAATTGTTTGTGCAATTGTGTTTGTTTGTGCAATTGTGTGTCTGCTCGTCGTGTTCAGCTCGTTTCCCTAGAACCGCGTCCGCTTTATCGCTGTCTTCACCCGGCGTTGCGGTTGCAAGGGGCTAGCACGCCTTGGTTGCAACAAATTTTGGTCCGTCTTAAAAATGGCAGCCCCCAATGCCTTTCAAATGCATTTCAAGAAATGTTCCTCCCGCTGTTTTCGGTGCCAAATGAAACACGGTCTTCGCACGTCTCTTTTAAACTACGCCCTGTGTTTGATTTCGTACTCCGGTTTGTAGCGACCGGACCCCGTATTGTCATCGTTTTATATACTCGGCAAATTTTTTTTTAATGTTTTAGTGAAAAAAAGGCTATTTGTGGATTTGGGCATTGATACGAACGCTGCGAGATTATGGACATCTTTCCCAAGTACGCGAATGGTTTCTAACAAAGCGTCACGTAGCGGAGCGTATCGGAGCGGACGTATCGGGGTCACCTTTGAGAGCACCAGCAGATTCCTCTTCAGGTGATATTGTACGAGGCGTTGTGATACGAGCGCATAATTGAGAATATTTAAGAACAGTAGCCTGTGCCCGAAGAGATTAAAGATTCTGTGAGCTTTATACCCTATACCGTAGCTGAAGGAGGCGTGAATCTGCGGAAACAAGGCTATGTGAAGGGTGAAGAAAGTTTTGTCTGGAGCCAAACGTCAATTGCTTGGTGGGATCAAAATGTTAAAATTGATTCTTTGTTTGAGCTGGTATTTTATTTTTTTTATATTTATTTATTTATTTATTATTTTTATTTATTTATTTATTTACTTGTTTATTTATTTATTTATTTATTTATTTATTTATTTATTTATTTATTTATTTATTTGCATACTGCCAGCCTGCTTGCCAGGCTTAAGCACGAGTGGGCGAACGCGATACACAAACGTTCACCAAAATAACAGCGAGGAGAAAGACAGATCTACTGACTACACCGCTAACAATACTATACAATATCGACATATTGTTTTACACACAGACTTCGTTTATACACACACTCTTCGTTTTTGAATAATGCTGTACGAATCCTAAACTTATACCAACAAGCCCAACTGATACTTATTCTTAGAATATGCATGTCATGCATTTTCTCATCCCTCACATTTTACAGTCTGCTATCGGTTGTACAAAACTGAATGCCTTTTTTCCCTTTTGAATGTAGAGGCCGTGCGAACTAGCCGTTACTCTTGGTTTTGTAGAAAGCGTTACAAAAGATAACTTCCGTGGTTTAGGTCCTGTCTACCATAAAAATACCCATAAACTTCCTGTCTGGACCATGAAACTTCGCCTTTTTTTCTCGTTTTACATCGCTCCGCCCCATTGCTCTGTGGTTGCCGACAGAAACTCCTGCGAGTTCGAAGCATTGATCCTTCACTGGTCGATTTATTCGGGGATGGTGAATCTCCCGAGCCGTCCACGCCAGGCGAACAAGAATCTCTTACGCCTGAACAACCGAGGGCAACAAAACGGTATGCCTAGTGTTGCAGAGAATCCAAAAAGAATCAGGCGGTCCAAAAGTGAACCGTGTTAGAAGAGCAAGCCGCAGGCATTAAATTTCTCTAAGAGAGGCTGAGAAGTTAGAGAACGCCTTCTAGAGGTCGGTGCCTTTCCGTTTCTATATTGAACCTCCATGCTAAACGAAAACTTTTTTTTTAAGGCCGCACTGCATTTCTGGCCAGCGAAGAGCCCTGCAGCAAGACATACGCGGAGCTGGCTGGTCTAAGCCGCCTAAATATAAACCTTAGGCTTTCGACATTCGCCTTCCAATTTTTTTTGTATTTCAGCCTGCGTTTTTTTTAAGTGTTTAGCCCCCCTTTTCCCCTCCTGTTCAATGCCAACAACTAAAAGCCACCTCTCTTGTTTGTTCTTTCCGCGTCAGCACTGCTGAAATTTTTATTTGAGCGCATAAACTTTTGCGTTCTTTTACTTACATCCACCAAAACAGGGCACCTTTCGTTGGCGCGTAAAACAATTTGGACGCAGTTTTTTTATCCTTAACCTGCAGCGATTCCGCAATAAGACTATTCGTCAAGGAACGTTTTCCGACGCGCATATCTCGCGCAACACTCTTTTCCGGTTCGTAAGGGCTCAGGTCACAAGGTGTTTTGCCAGAACAGCTGATGATTCTCGAAGACATTATCCTGCACAACTGTTTTGATACCTAGGGTCCCAACAAAATTTCCTCGAAATGTTATGAGCTATTTCATTTGTGGAAAGTTGATATTAAGGTTTAAGTCATGTTGTTCTTAAAAATGGTGCCCGTAATGAACTAATCTGCGCAAATCGCTTTCAACGGCATGCTAATGGTGATTACGACGTCCTAACTGCTCTCCTCACTGTAAATTCGTTTTCTAACGCGTCGCACTTCAAATACACGAGGAGCCTGGTGGGTATTTGTTTGCAGACCAGCAACATATGTAAAACCAAACCCGTATAGGCTTCGCTAAAAATTCAAAGTGTTCTCTTTGCAAGAGGGAGAGAGAGAGAGAGAAATTAGAGAGAGAGAGAGAGAGAGAGAGAGAGAGAGAGAGAGAGAGAGAGAGAGAGAGAGAGAGAGAGAGAGAGAGAGAGAGAGAGAGAGAGAGATAAACTTTAATCACAGATGAATTGAGCATATTTGTGGTCGGGGTCCTCAGTCCAAGACTCCGTAGGCACTGCCGACTGTCTTCGTCCTTTCCTCTAGCAAAAGCTGCGTTTCAGGGCAGGAGATGGCCAGCGTATGCTCCCACTGCTCGCGTGAGGGGTTGGGGATAGGGGGAAGACCTGGGTTTAGTTGGCATTCCCAGAAAATAGGGTAGAGTGTGCCTTCGGCTTGGCAATAGGTACACAGAGAATTATAGAGAATAGGATGGATGGCGTGTAGTCTTGCTGGTTGTGGGTACATATTTTTTACTGGTGGATAGAGTTGTCTCGCCAGTCGGTATTGGTGGGTGATATCGGCAAATACTTGGACGACTGCAAATACTTCGACAACTTTTGAGGGCCTCGCCAAACTGCAGCTGCTTACTCCTCGCACGTATTGAGTGTGTGTCAGCGTATGATTTCAAAGCAGCTTCAGCACCGCTAAAGCTTACTTAATATCGCAATCTTGTTGATTTGTCAGTCTCTCCCTAACCTTCACTATCCTTAAACACTGTAGGGCCAAAACACCGCGACCATTAACTGTTGGAAAGATTGCAATAAAAAGGATACTGAAGACATCTATATCTCCGCCCACTAGAGCTGTCATGAGTGCAAATACCCAAACCTTTCTTACCTTAGCAGTCCAATCAAAGTCATACAGTCGGGTTCTAATATTCTGCACTTCTTTGCGACTGGTTTTTTCCTCGAAGGACCTTTTTACGTTATATATCTGGGGGCGGGAGGGGGGGGGCGCTGGAGGTTAAGCTCTTCTCTACATGGAGTCTATTAAAACATCCGCGTTTTGTTCACATTGAAAGCGAAGAGTCAACGAGATGTTTGAGGTACTCATTTAAGCCCGGGAAAGGCTTACCTTTTTGCTGTGTCTGTCGCACGGTTAACTTTTAGTAGTCGACTTTAGGGTGGACCGTAAATGAAATGCTGTGACTGTTGGAGCCTACTGCGGAAAGGCGCCAAAACATTCCGATTAATGCCACACCCTTGACGCTAGCGAACAAGAAATCAATGAAGCGTCACTGAAAACAAAGAGAACTATCCTGAAAAATCTTCAAACGCACGTGTTGCAAACTAAAGGTGGTGTTGCCCGCAGGTGTATTTGTAGCTCTCAAGTGTGCAATCACTTGTGCTGTCAGAGTTCCTGAGCAGATGCAATGTCTTTCGGTACTTTCAGTTAGCTAAATATTTCCTCCAAATATGAATTCATTCAGGCAACAAACGGTGTGGTCACCAACTGGGAGATGAATAGTGCATTGCTTCCATGTTGCGCTGGAAATGAAGCGTCGTGTTTATGGTCATTTTCAAAAATAGGGAATAGTTTTATTCTCAGCACACAGGGGTGCTGTTACTATTCACCGAAGACAACAGTATTGAATCAAGCCTATCTTACAGAACAATACCGATACCCACCGACTACCCTGTACTGCATAAAAAAATTGCAAATTACCGTGGAAATACGGTGTTATACTATGGCGCCTAATTCTGCTTTGTATACTTGCATTATGCTTTCTCTGGTGACACTAGCACCTGAACCGTGAGCGCGCTATCTAAACAGTGTTAAAGACGCTGGTCACTTGCATTTCTACTATAATGCACATTTCGTTTGTGGCATTTCTTGGGAAATATTCTCTTGGTAGCTTAAAAAATGGCCGGCTGCATATCGCTGTAAATGCTTCTAAAGTGTACGTATTTACCCATTACCAACTGTACCAAGGTTTCTAAGAGAAAACTGTCATAGCACTCATTTAGAAAGCTTTAAACAGTGTTTCAATGAAGGAAGCTACCCAGTGCTATGAAATTTTTCCGGCAGTGCATGACTGCTGATCATCTTCTAGTAATTGCAAATGTTGGGGTCACACAAATGTCACATCAGATTGAAAACGTAACAGTATTGCTTAAAGCGCGCAACATACATTCCCCTTTTAATGACCGCCCTATCTCGCTAACCAGCACACCTTGTAAAATATTTAAACATATATTTTAACCTGCCAGGATTTTTTTAGTTTTCTTCTAAACGCCAACATGGTTTTGGAAAGAATTGTTCGTGCTAAACTCAACCCGTGTCATTCACACACAGACTAAACACAAATCTCGATCGTTCATCTATTGATGACTGCATTTTCTTACACTTTTCAAAAGCGTACGATAACGTATGTCACAAGCTGCTACTTTACACACTACATGATCTTAATCTTCATTCGAAACATTTATTTTGGCTTGAATGTTCTCTTTTTAACCGTTCTCAATTTGTTTAACCTAACGATAACGTCTAACCATGAACGAACGTCTCTTCTAGAATCCCTCAAGGGTCTGTTCTGGCAGCCCGCTATTTCTTACCTACAATAGTGATTTACCTCCACTCATTTTTTCTCGCATTCACTTGTTTGCCAATGATTGCGTCCTCTTTCGTACAATTTGTAATGACAACGACATACTAATCCTTCAATCTGACCCTAACGCTATTTCTGCGCGCGGCGAACTTGGGTAATGGAACTTAACAACACCAAATCAAGTTTGTCCGCGTATCTAGAACTAACCGTTTATTGCCCACTAATCTGAAGAATGATGTGTTGCAATCTGTGTGCACTTATAAATATTTTGGAATAAAAATACTACCGACCTCCCTTTTTCCGGGCATACTGCGTACGTAACGAATGACGCTAATCGCATGCTTGGTTGCGCATGTCGAAATTTCTCACAGGCTGTTTCAACTTTTAAAGTGACGCTTCACAAAACGGTTGTACGCTCAAAAACAGAAATATCGTGCATGATTTTGGGATGCTAAACAATAAAATTTCACACACTTGCTTGAAATAATGCAAAATACCTCTGTTCATTCATGCACTCCAACTACAATCGGACTGGTAGCATAGGCACTATTAAATCCGGCCTCGGCTTACCTTCTTTACCGTCTTGTAGAAAAATTCTGCGTTGATGTGTTTTTCGTAAGCTTTTCTATCACAGCCAGATACGCGACAAACTCAGCGTGCATAAATCATGTCCATAAAGTCGGCTTGCCGCCCTGCACAACTAACCCTTTGCCTGTAATTCATACCACGCATATCTCAAGAATGGAACCACCTTCTCGCACTGACCGCAACAATGTTGGACTACCACCATATTAAAACTGCAGTAGCTAACATTGCATAATCGCAAACATTGTATTACCTTGATTACATTGCATTTTTCTGCTTCGTTCTCTGTTTTCTTTTATTTCTGTGCTCTATTTTGTAATATGTTTGTGAATATTGTAACCCACTCCCCTCTGTAATGCCTCTTGCCCTAGGGGTACCCAAATAAATAAATAAATAAATAAATAAATAAATAAATAAATAAATAATACGAATGCGCGATTTTCGTGTTCATCACAAACGTATCGCAGTTACAAGAAATTAAAGTGGCTGCCTGGTTATCAGTGTGACAAAAATTAAACCCGGGATTGCAATTATTGGCAACGACACATCGGATTATTATTCATTTTCTTTCTGTATTTGTTTCGGAAGTGAAGTTTATCTTCCCTATTTTATCATATTTACGAGGTTATTAAAACCTGGGTTCACTTATTTTTACGCGCGAAAATTTTGTCATTGGAGTTTGCCTGATAATAGTTCGGCTGCTAGATGTTCCTATGCGCCATGTATATTGGATATATGCGGTGTTTGTTCACTTTCAATAAAAAATAACTCTGTATCCACCATTTGTCTAAATGATACAACACAGGAAGAGAAACGTTATCCTTTGCGTTATTTATGCATATTTATCCAGAACGAAATGTCACTTTATTTAGGGCGAATTTTAATGCCACAGAAAAAGCAGATTTTTACTGTCCGAAAAGCGCTTTAGGAAGTGTTACGGACTAGCATGTTTCCGCTTAGTTCAAGTTCTTTTTTGAAAGGCGTGTTTTCAGTGTTAATATAAGACTATATTTCATGATTTACAGCCCCATAAAAACAACCAGTTCTTGCTATAACAAATTGAGGATGGATAAAGTGCATAAAAGAGGGGCTGAATGGCACGATGTTGCCATCCCGCTGAGTGGTCTGTTGCCGACGGGACATACCTTTCACAACGAGGGACCCATTCCAGACGTCTCAACCACCTCATACGAAGAAAGAAGCCGTAAGGTCACGTAAGATAAAGACAGGGGATGATTCGAAAGCAGAATCTCTTTCGAAAGAGGCCATACCCCTGAATGAAAGCGGACAGAATGCTATTTGACCTGTCGGAAAAGAGGTCGCTGCTCCTTAACAAGGGAAAGTCCTCGACAGCTATTGATTGGAGGGTTGGAGCCATCCATGGCGCAACTCTGGCATTTGCGTCAATGTACGTTGGCAAGCGATTGAAAGCACGAAAGTTACTTTTACTTTCATACAGGAGACTCTGTGGTGACAAATACTTTGTTGGTGTTTTTTAACGGATTCTAGTTATTTTTACTTGAATTTGGCTTTTGCAGGCAAGGTAAAAAGGAACGAGACTTGACACCGTAGGCAACTTGGTAGAAAAATCCCCCCGACGTGTACATACACCTTCGGATAGGGAGAATATGCATTGTGTTGGAAACTGTCTCGTTGCCCAATTTTGAGCATATAAATAAAAATATTGCTCAGGTTTAGCCCCCTTGAAACTAGTTTTCACAAGCGAAAGCAAGACTATGCGCCCAAGACTATGCGCCCTTGCAAGATTATGCGCCCTTGCTTGACATTTGGCAGCCGGCCATATAGCTATATTCAATCGATGACTGGATGCATCCTTTCGCTTGTGTTTAAGGATACGCACATATATAGCTCAGCCTAGTGTCCTTGATGGTGACACTTAGGGAGAAAGCGCCGCGTAGCAGGTGTGTAGCCCTCGCCTAGTCACGTGGTTAACTTGCGTTGAAGCGCACGCACACAGAGCCCAGTCGGCGCTCAGCGATAAACGGCAGGCGAAGCAGCCGTTTTCTTTTCGCAAAAGAATGTGGCGGGTAGTTTAACGCTATTGTTACTGGGTGGTAGAACAAAGGGCGGGTGTGGGATACAGCTCCTTTAAAGATGCGCTGAAAATTGCATAACGTGCGGCTATCTGCACTTAGTTTGGCTACACTTAGACAACTAGTCTAGCGTCCGCTTCCCTCGCCTGTCTTTTCAAGAAAACTGCAATTGAGGCGCGAGTACACTAAATTATTTATAAACGTGCGAATTGCGAGGTGTCTGTAGTACAGGATCGGAGCGACAATACTACTTTATCTTATGAGGAACTGCTAGCACGACTCAGCAGCATTACTGTAAATATTCACAAGAAAGCCACTGTCGTGTGAAAGGCTCCTCATCCCGGTAAGGGGGAAAATGTGTCGAAATATCCTGCGACCAACTCAATTCCCCGATATCTATATTTCAGAGCCATTGCCTGCGAATGTAACAAGTGGTGGTTGTTCTATAATAGCCGTGACAAAGTACCTCGTTCATCTAATTTTATGGATGATAATTTATTCCGTAATCTCCCTGCACACTAACCTTTAACGCAGAGAAACAAACGCCACTGCGTACTTCTGCTACACTTACACACTAAAACACAAGCGTGCTACTCAGCATGCACCTTTGAGACTTCACGCAGGCGATTCTTTTCTGGCCTCTACTGCTGTCGATGTTTTTTTTCGTGTTTCGTAAACGTCTTTGCTTGCTCTCAATTGGTAATTTGTTTCCACCTATTCACCAGTTCTGGACGCAAATTCCCTGCTGAACGCATGAAAACATTCCATATGTCGAAGCGTAAGGCTTGCACGTGTTTAAAGGGGCTGTCACTGAAGCCGTGCGGTACTGACAGCGCACAGGGTCAGCAGACTGACTACCTATATGTTTATTCTAGCTGCGCATGTCCTAGTGTCACTTGACGTCGTATTCGTCGTGGGGAAGGGACGGGTGGCAGATTGGAAGACCCACGCATAACACATCGGGTTCCGGCCATGGCGACGACCGCGGTTCGAACTTCATTAACACTGGCTTCAGACATGCAGCCCGCCGGCAGTAGTATCTCCAGCATGGGATTCCCTACCCACTTGTTTCCCACCTTGCTGCTTTAGCCGCATTAGCGTGTGGCAATGATAACAATGTAACTGCTTCCCTTTCATTTCAATGAGGCAGCTTAGCTCCAGTCGCCATGTCGTTGCCTTCTCTTTGCCATTTGTGACACCTGATTAGATTTTTGGTTACAGTGTTACACTTTATAGAAATACTTTGAATCCCATAGAACGCCCCGTGTTTTTCTGTTGCATTTTAATAATCAGTTTTAACAGTATTTTCTTGCCTTCAGTCATGTTATAACGAGGTGCACTTCGTTTACTTTCGCCTAGGGATATTGAAGCAATTTAACTACACATTTTCTGGGGGTGTTATGTAATTTGCCTTGTTTATATGGTTCAGTATTTCTGTTCACTTTCAGTAACAAACCCAGCGCCTGAACTTCACGTCCTAAATTTCGCCTTATATATTTGAATTCTGAATTGAATTGAAATTGAATTCTGAATTTCACAGGCGAATAAAACATGCTAATGATAGTGGGTGAGGATAGTAGTAGCAACTGCATCTGTCGGGTCAAGAAGTTTTTTTGCACCGCGAACACAAACGATGTGTTCAAAAGGCCTCCGCAGGAGGTCGGCAGAAGACGCGCAACGTTCAAAGAATATTCAACGCATTCTTCCTCGGAAACTCTGCTCCTACCGCCACTTCGAGTTGACGTTGTTCCTTATTGTAAACCAGTCACCAATTTCTTGTTTGGTAAAAAAATTGCGTATTGGGCAAATGTAACTTCAATAACTCTATGGTCTAACTGTGCCCGTACCCCAATCTGCCGCTGAAATTACCTTCAATGCTTTAATTTTGTAGGGGTCCGAGTCAAGGAGCACGTTAGGTTCGGCGGCCGTTCATGAAATAGTTCTTGCAAGTCCAGCAGTTGCATGCCGGAATCGTTTGGGAAACTTGTTACGCAAAGTAAAACGGGCATCAGAAGTCGCGTATCCCCTCGTGCTATTTTCAGAGGGGACAATTAACCCATTGTTTGCTTTCTCTAGGAGTTGACTCCGCGTTTTGGGTACCAAAAGGGGTTATTTAAAAAACCACGACGCAAGGGTAATCGCAGGTACAGTGAACGGTCATATTGAACAGTCACGTTCATTTTGAACGTGTCCGTGATCATGTGCGTTGTTAGGTTTCGGCAGGCCGAATAGGAGAAAGTGGTTTTTATTGGCAATTTATCCAGGTCGACTTGCCGGCATAAGAAAATGATGCTGTATATAAGATCCCGAAGGATGTAAATGAGGCGGGCGCTCGCTTTAGCGATATTCGAGTAGCGAAATCCAGGTGTAGTTCAACAAAAGCATTATTGAGCATCTTCCTAAGCCCATCTTACTTAATGGCTTGTATCTCGTCCACCAACTACTTACGCCAAGTTATTGTGCCGCAAGAAACTCCAACGCGGAAAGTACCACTCTGCTTGCAAGTGAATCATGATTGCTCATAGATTAAATCTAAAAATAAGAAATCGTTCACGGGACGTTCTCTCGCAAAATGTTCTGATCAGCGTTTTAAATTGTTCCGTTGTTTCTAAAAAAACAAAACAATGAGACCATCGCAGACGGTGTTTTCGCGGAAACTAGAAGCCGCCAGCGAGAATATAGAAGTGGGTCATTTTCCACAGACCGCATTGCCATCAGCAGTTACGGCATGAGTGATCAGGAGAACTGCTCTTAGAGTGAATGGCGGTTAATGACACCCCTATGCGCCATTAAGGCAGCCATGGGAATCATTTACTCGTCGGGTATTAACTCCAGTGGTTATCCTCATGCAAAAACAAGCCCACACGGCACACTGAAAAGAAAAAAATACTTTAGGCGATCTGCGCCAGCGCTGCTGAAATCATAATGATACATCGGAACTCCTCTCCTCCTATAGGACTGAACAAATGCTTGGTTGGCTTTTCGTTTTCTGGTGAAGCATGGCTAATTGATGACATACGTCTATTGATGACAACTCTGATGCAGAATGGTGTAGACCAAGCACGATACATTTTACAAAATATGCCTGTATTAGTAAAAGTATTGCTTGCATGTATTATTGGGGGCGGGAAATTCCACCATGGGCGCTGGCCCACAAGCAGGCCTGGACCATGCGGGACAGTCCTCGCAAGGCAAACCCTCAAGTACGCTTGCTACATGTTTTTGCTAAAGGCAATGTTTGAAACTTGTGCCGGGTACGTCGCGCCGCACTCCAACGGAAGCAGCTCAAGCTTAGCTATGCGGTTAAAAATGACCCGGTATTTTCAGTGGACACTGCGGCCAAGTTGTAAAGTTATAGTCCTTTCTGACGATTTTGTACATGCGTTCAATGTATCCGCATTTTCGTTGGGTTTTTTTGTTGTATTGCTAAAACCACACAGCCCTCATAATGGCTTAGAAGTTTGTGGTTTAAACATAAAATAGCAAACATCTGAAGCCGACACCGCCATAAACCTTGCGGTCTTGTTTGACAAGCGAAAAGCTGCATCAAAAAGTTCAGAACAGTGAAATCATGCCAGAAAGGCAGCAATTGAACACGATCGCAATAAAGCGCTGCAGCAAACAACTGTCCTTCGTTATCGAAAACAATAGTCTTCCCTCCTGTCGCGTTCCGTATATACGGAATTATGGGAATGCGGAGTACGTTCCTAGTATAACACCAAGCCGCCGAAAAACAAGAAAGATTTTTGAGACGCACATGAAAATGAAACAGTGCATGCTTATTGAAAAATTTGACACCTGTTTTAAGTCCGTATGATCACTATAACCGCGAAATCATTGTCCGTATGAATTCCGTATATACGGAGTATACGGAAATCATACGGATTGTGATTTTGCCTAATATTGAAGATAAAAACACGAAAACTGTGCCAAACGTTCATATTGTGCGAACTCATATAATTCATGTGTTTGTGGAAATAATATCTACATTCATTACGCTTGGGGGTGTAACACTCCGTATGAACTCCGTATTCTCATGATTCTGTATGTACCGAACTTTTCAGTAGGGTTGGTACTCGTAAACTACCGGTATATACCCGGCAGCGGATACGGCCAGGAGCTTCAAATTAAAAACGAGTTGACGAACGCTATTAAAACCGCAGCGATACTGGGCCTCCAACTCTCCGCCGAAGTAAGATGCATGAGCCGATTTTCGATTGAAAAACCAAAGTCTGTGCTCCCATACACAGAGCAAGCTTCGAAGCATGTCTTAAAATAATCTGGTATCATACAGCGGCGTACTATTATTTGAACTAGTAGTTTCTTTTTACTGTTTTGACAAACGAATCCTCATAACTAGACGACGGATTGTTAGGCATTAACAAAGAACGTTTAGGCGCCAAAACTAGGAAGCCAATTCAGCGTTTTGGGCCACCAGCGTCGTAAACATAGGCTGCACAAGTTTTTACATCAAGGCAAATAATTTCTAGCGAAATCGTGCGCTTCGTGCATCTACAAAAGAAAAACCACGCACATCGTGGTATATGACGGCACAAAGGCGCTAACAGTTGAACATAGCCGTTCAATTATCCCATAAGACTGCCCGAATAATGAAGAATATTGTGCCTAATTCAACCAGAACAGTTCTGCCAATCATGTTAAATGCCCACTGCCGCTTATCAAGTCTCGCCTATCGTGAAGCAGGAACGAAAATAAATCTTCTTGTAAGCTCGGATTCGGAATTTTAAAAAGAGGTGCTTTATTCCTACCTAAAACCGTTTCATTACGACAGAACTAAAAACGCAAAAATCGCAAGAGCGATAATGACTTATGAAGAAATTCACATGTGCTGCTAGGCACAAACCCGACAATTTTCTCACATACAATGAGTGAATTGTACAGGAAAGACGTAAATGTACGCAAAACCAAACAAAAGCCGCCCGTATATCACGTTTTTCGCTCTTTTTTTGCTCTTCCCTCTGCTTTCCCTTGTTGCCTCTACGCGGTTTCGGGTTCTCCAATTTTTCGCGCTATTTCACCGCTGCGGCGTGCGATTTATGGCGCGTCACCCTTCACTACTACTAGCGGTTCCTTCCGTGGAGTTGGTTAACTATAGGGCAAGTCTGGACCCCGTACAGCCCAGAACAGTGAATGCAGCCCGGTAACATTATTAACGATCTCAAACTCCCTGGAAAGCGAAACTTCAGGCTAATTATTGTGCAGGTAAAGGCGCCGATTTCGAAAATAGCAGTTTAGGCAGAAACGCCAAAATACACATATAAAGCAACTATAAGCACAGCATAACAGATGTTGTTATTCGCTAACTTACGCTAATATATCAAAATGAAACGCTAGGATCGCAAGGAACAAAATAGCCATTTGCCTAAAGTCTGGTCTCTGCATTTAACACTGCCCAACTGTTTTTTTTTTTTTTTCACATTACGAACAAATAATTCCTGGTTTTATCAGGTCTCACGACTGACATGGCACCACTAAAGCATATAGAAAATCCGGTAGTGCGCATAATTTCATGTACCTGGTTTGATACTTGAATAACCCGCTTTTCTTTCCTCTTATTAAACTCCTTCCGATTACTGACACCACAACGTTTAAAGGGACCCTGCAACACTCTTTGTGCAGTGCAAGGAAACCTGAACGACGTTTATATTACACTGCCACGAACACCCGAGCCAAATAGTACACGTGCACGTGAAGCGGCAAGCGCGCAAATCGCCGAGGAAGACTCGGAAAAACCAACCGCGCTCTCTTCAAGTCTTCGCATTATGCACCACTGGCATGGCCTCTGCGACGTCAATCGGGCCATGGCTGTTCTGACTGTCCTATTGGCTGTAGCTGGTCAACTTCCCGGCGAAATTCTGGCATTTCCTGCCACGTACAGCCGTCGGCGGCGCTGTGTATGAACCTCTTCTATGTGTGAACCTGTCCGCATGCTTTTGGTGTTTCGTTTGCTTTGAGTGCACGCGGAGTTTGAGTGACGAACTAAATATTCCACTTTCAACGAGCCCACACGACGACAAACGTTTATTGCTTCAAAAACGCCTTACTAGCCTGGGCGCTTGCTTGCGAGCCGGCCTCCATGCCTGCTTTTTTGTGGCACCAGACCGGAAATAGACCCGCCCACGTGGCGGGGAAAAGGACAAAACTCCCCGGCATGTGACATATCGAAGGACGCCGAACAGAACGCCGCGCGCCGTCCCCTTCTCCGGGAGAGAGCGCGCAGCTTTCGTCGCGTTGTGCGCGGTTGAGTTGAGAGGAAACATTTATGCACGATTTTTCATCGTGCGTAGTTTCGGTGATAGTGAAGGCATTTTCGTAATTCTCGCGGGAGGAGATTGCTAGGATCATAAATTTTATCACAAAATGCATTCCAAGTAGTCGATGGTAAGTGTTGCAGGGTCCCTTTAACATTATCAATACTTCATTTCTTCTATTCAATGCACCCAACCTTGTGCACTTCATTGGTAGCATTAAACAAGGTTACACTACCAAAAGCCCTTTTATTGCAATATCACTTTTTTTATTTTAAAATGCTCCGGTAACAAACGTGAAAAGACGTTGGTTTTTACTTCAGTTACTATACGGAACGACCTACCTCACGCAATTGAAACACAAACGTCCACCAATGTTTAGGCTTTCCCTTGGAACATTTCTGTGAAAATATCACGTAGAGTTTGAACGTGCATACCACGGTTTCATTTAGTGTCTAATTATTTCTACATATGTACAATGAATCACTATTAATGTTGCGTATGTATATCCACTAGCAGTAGCTTATACCCTGTGGGGCCCGGGGGCCAATATACTATTAACTATACCAGATATTGAGGTATTAAAATCCTGTCATCTTTCCCGCAGAGTTGTAGACAGTCAGGAATTCCCGTCTGCTGTCAATATCGCAATTCGTACCAGAGGTGTGTGGCAAAACAAATGGCACGAGCTGGTGTATTATCGGACCAACAACTAAGAAAACCTTTTTAGCTTGCGCTCATGCGCATTGGGCATGTCGGAAGGCCTTTTTTTTTCAGTTTAAGTTCAGTTTTTGTTAAATGACACTGACGATCTATCGAATAAATTGCGTGCAAAGTTTTTCTCCCTAGAGGATTTTTTTTTACTCCTTTATGCCTTTTGGTTGCGGCCCTGCTGCCACCAGCCAACCCGTAACTAATTTCTCTCCGTGTTACCGTTCCGCTCGGAAAAAAACTGAAAGTACCAAAAGCAGCTGCTGGTATGTTTGTTCGCGAAACCTGCATCGTTCACCGAATACCTAGCATTTGAGGAGTTAGGCACAAGTAATTACTTTTTCGCCATGTTGTTTACCTAAGGATATGAGAAAACGGACAGCTGGCTCCAAGCGCTCATGTAGCGAAAGGCCAACTCCGGCCACGGCCTTTCGCCTCGACGAAAAGATCGATTACCGAAGGCATATTTGTTGGGTCGACAGGGGCTGCAGCAGTATGTAGGCACATTTCACCACTAAGCCTTGGGGCAAATGATTAGCGCATGCCTCCCGTTGACAGAACCACAAGTTTGTTTTCTACCAGCTCTTACGAATGGTGTTCTGCACCCCAGACCATTTCTGTTCCAACGCATGAATATGCAAGATGTACTGCATTAGAAGAATGAATTTCAGGATGAACCCCCGCCTACCTTTGGCGTCATTTATGCTTGATAGAGCGATTTCTGGGTCGAAGGTCGCAGCCTAACTGCATGACCCTTGAATAGCAGTGCATTGTATGAGAAAATTAGATGAATTCTTGGTTCGAGCAGTGGCATCTTCCGTACGAATTTACTCGCTAAAGTTACCCCGTCACTGCTGCGTATGGCTGGGTAAACCAATAGACTTTGGAGAAGGAAGCCCGCTTAGCGTTGAAGGCAGTTTGTGGGTTTTGATGACACTCAACGTCTCGCGAATCTTGATTCATTGATTATGAGGTTAACACGCCGACGTTCCCAGGCGATGAGGCGCGCCGTAGTTGAGGGATCCAATTTAATTTTGACCACTTTGGCGATCTTTAACGTACGCCGAAATGTCGACACGCAGGAGCTTTTGCTTTCCCCGTCCATCAGAAAAGCATCCGCTACGGCAGGGAAGTATTCCGAATCTCCAATTTCTATTTGCGGTGTGTATTGCTAAGGGGCACTAAAATGTTTCGCTATATCAGGTCTGCGTGGCTGTATAAAATACTGGCAGAAGTGCGTGAAGATTCCCGGACTGGCCCGTATACCGTTTGTAAAGCATAAATAAAGTTTTTCTGTTCTTGTCATCATGACGTCCCCGCGGAGTTTTACGCAATTAGGATTTCTGCCTGCTGTCTGTACATGGGCTCGTGCCGTAGGCGGCTGCTTAAGAAAAAAGGTGGGAACTGGTGCTTTATAAGAAATATACCCGCGAAACATATTGTACGAGTTTGGTAGGCTCAAACGAAGACACGCGCTTGAGGTTCTATCTCAGTAGCGTTGAGGGATAACACTCAGTAACAATTTAATTGTCATTGTACCGGATAGGGCTTAAGCGAGCGTCTGTACCTCTGCGTATAGCAGATATTGAGCTTGTCGTTTGATTTGTAATGTCGTTCTCTGTGGAGTTGTACACAATTATGAATACCCGTGTGTTCTCAATAAAAAATGGCTGCGTATCTGCTTTTTTCGATGAAAATATCGACGGAAGACGATAGTCGTCTGGTGTTCCTTACAATTAAATGCATCTATTCTCTATCCCGCTTACCTCCATGCTGCTCCGTTCCCGTCTCGTTCATCCCAAGGCAACACGCTAAGGGTTTGCTCAACTCAATTTAAGTTTACCGTGTTGCACTGCTCCAATAGCGTGCCTCGATGCCAGCGCTGTCGTACGGCGGAGACGCGCGTGAGTCGGGGCGTCTTACTACAACGTTTATAGAACCACGTTGCCCTACTCCACGAGCCTTCCAAGCGGAACGTGGAACCTATCTAGTGGAACCTTTTGTTGCTGTTGCCGTTTGATTTATTACATGCCGTCAGGAGCCCGGGAAACAGCAGGTGACTGATTTCTGCAGTTGATGTAGTATTTCATTTGCTGTCGCAAAACCAAAGCATTCATAAACATTTTATTAAAAGAACACTGGAATTATGACTTATGTATTGATTTTCTGCGTTATATTTGCGTAGTTTCTCGTTCTTGTCCAACAATGATGACAAGCATGAACATTCACCCAGGACTTGGAAGTTTACATTTGGCTGCCGTTTTATGACACTATTGCGCAGCTTCTGCTTCACTTTGACCGGGTTGCTCAATCGAGTGACAGACAGACAGACAGACAAACAGACGGACAGACAGACAGATAGACAGAGACACAGACAGACAGACAGACAGACAGACAGACAGACAGACAGACAGACAGACAGACAGGCAGACAGACAGACAGACAGACAGGCAGACAGGCAGGCAGACAGACAGACAGACAGACAGACAGACAGACAGACAGACAGACAGGCAGACAGACAGACAGACCGCCCTTTCTGCGTTTAGGTAGCCCAAAAGAGACTATCGTATTTAAAAGCTCGTAATTCAGGCCTGTGGTATTGAAAACAAACAGAACTCGTGTTTTCTTGGAGTTTACAAAAACACATTGCACGACATTCTGTTGAAAGGACTCCATAATCGCAATTAGTTTTATTTCAGTAGCCTTCACAAAAAACTGTTCGCCCCGGTTATCGAGCCAAATATTCAGAAATTCAGAGAATACACTCTTAGGCAAAACGGGTGAAAAAAAAAAACAGACTTACTGTGTATTTTTGGCTTCGTGAACATCACCTAGTCTCCTAAAAGACCAGAATTCCCATGTTAAGGGCTATGTGCAAAATTAAGAGACCACACGTTGGACCCTGGACGGGAAAGGAACCAATGGAAAGGCCCCGCTGCGATGTTGTTTCTGCCCCTCGCGGCGTCCCGAAGACTTGTTTCTTCTTGTTCAGCGGCCCTCGGCGTCGGACGTGCGGAAGGTAAGCTCCGCGGCGGCAAAGGTTCTGCATTCGTACTTTTTTTCGAAGTTTCTAAGCTGCAGAGTGTCAGAGTTTGGTAACATTATTGGCAGTTCATTCTCTGTAACGTGCATGGAAAAAGAATTTGCATGAAAAAGCATTTTAGCTTTTGGTTTGGAGAGTTAAACCAGTGAAGAGTGTACTCAAGGATGAACGTTTACTCTCAAGAGACCATGAATTTGTTGTGGGGAGTAATGGCAAATAATAACGATTGATCCCCAGAGGAACAACGGACGGCCTCCAATGGAATAGCAGGAAAGACTTAAGTTCCCCTGCAAGGAAGCAACAGTAAGCCTCAATCTTGATTAGCAGTTGAACCACGAAGGAGCTATGTTTTGAGGGACGAAGAGTTGGTGCTCTTTCCGTTAGACGAAAAAAGGGGTGAAGCTAGTGGCAACATATTTATTTCCCTATAGGACTAATACCGATACCCCATTACTCCGTTTTAGCTTAGAGTGCAATATACTAATGCGTACCCTTCTTACTCTTCATGTCTACACTGTAAGTTTTTCGCAGCCAGATATGGCGACGAGTAACCGAATGCGTGGGGCTGTTTTACTGACTTTTAGTTTCCTTCGGTTTCATCTCACCAGTGACATAAATTTACACCATCATATTGGTTAAATGTGGTCTCGGGACTCATACATGTGGACACTCAGCCACAGCGTGATAACCCAAGACAACGACGACGGCGATAAGGTGGCTTGCGCGCGAGCGGCATCTCTTATGGCCGCTGGCACATAGTGTAAACAAATCGCTCATCATTCACAACCGTGGTTCCTGCCGACAAATAACATTTTGGAGTAGGTACGGGATAATCACGATACCGGCCCCCCCGATTCGCACCGTTTTGCCCTGGACACGATCGTCAAGGGTACGTGGGCCATGTCGGGCAGCCGCAACCCTGCAGTGATGAACACTCCACCCCGTCCCCTGCACCGTGTTCGCAGCCCGTCACCTGCCCATCAATATTCGCCGCTACAAGTTCTGAGAAGAGGAGACCAGCCGAAGGCGCTGTTTCCGCGCCAGCCTTCTCGTCCAATGTGGGTTCGAGTGTGTTTTGTGTTTCCTTCCCTCAGTCCCGTCTTGTTAGCGCATTTTTTCAATTATGTCAAGAAACCAACTAGCCCCCCAGATAGCTTCGAGTACCCATGACTTTTCGTCGTTCATCAAATTTCGTCGCTGCCTTCAGGACATCGCTAATGCGGCGCCAGATATCGTCCAATTAAATCACTGTTCAACGTGGGGGAAAGTAAATCGCTGTTCACTGCTATCGCATCTTTCAGCTACATCACACTCGTCATTTCACGTCGGATCAACCGGTACGGTCCCCCCGGCCGCACGTGTATGTCACGGCGCTATGTACAACGACCCAGAGAATCATGACGCAAGACAACGACTACGGCGACGAAGTGGCTGGCGCGTGCCGTCGGCTGTATCTCCGTTGGCCGCGATGTACATAGTGTAAATTCATTGCTCGTCATTCTCAACCATGGCTCCTACCACTTCTGCAGTGCCGTCACTTCACAATATTTTTCCGCAGGTACAAGGCGTACTGCAGCGTTGGTTTGCTGTCGCCGTTTTTATTCGGGTTTTCTTCATTCGTTTTGAGGATTCTTTTTAGTCTTGGCCTTTTGTTCGGATATATAGAGATCGTAGATTTGATTTCGGTATTACACTTTGGAATTTTTTGTTTTGTTTATGCATTTTGCGCTTTTCTGAATTCATTCGTACGAATCGCCTAAATTTACGCTAGTATACTGGATAGCGGTGATACTTCCGCAAATTATACATTTTTGTGGTCATGCAGGAAGTTGAATTGTCGACCCATTTTAGCCATTTTTGGTTCGTACATTCAACCTTCTTTCGCTTCTGTCCTAATTTTGTCTTCATTTTTGAAGGAGGTGTATTAGATGCATATTTTGTGTTTGGTCAGTTGAGATTGTAAAATTGTTTTTTTTCTGTATTTTTTGGCTGTCAAAATTTTGTTAGGCATTTTGTTAGGCAAGTTACATCCATTTACCGTATTATACCGATAAATGCGTCGATTTCGCCAATTATGCATTTTTGTGCAAAAACACGCCCTTATACAGTCCTAGCTGTTTGGATAATGGAAAAACGGTGCTAGCATGAAAAACATAGGCTGTACGGGACGCGTGTAGCAACGGAGAGCGGTGCGGTCTGTCTGTAAAGATGGCGCGTTATCTATGCGTAATCTTGTATAATAAATCCCACGAACCATTTTATATGTTTGCTCCGAGGAAATGTTTAAAAGATTTTGGCAATTTCTATGGGTGACACTTTTCAGCAAAAAAAACCACTTAGATATGTCAACAAACAAACAATATGTACTGCTAATTGTATAAAAACACTCAGGATGTACAAAATCCTAATTTTCTCAAATTACGACTGTTAGTGTAGGACGTTCAAACTGCTCTTAAGCACCAGTACGTTTTACCTACATCAACTAACACCGTTACTATGTCAGCGGGGCTGCAATAAAGTAAACTTTTCCCGAAAAAATTGACTTGCAATTTTCACTTTCTTGTATGTGTGACATTTGAAACATAAAGCCATAATGATCACCTCCAGTAATGTAATAAGTATCAAATATCCTCCTGAAACTTCACGCCCCTACATAAAGTCCTGTAGGAAGGAAAGCGCTGCTAGAAACGACTACCTGCAATGAAATGGAAGCGGAACCGCAGATATTAACAACGGAGCTGTAGTAGCTGGCCGCAATGCGTGGCCCGGGACGCGTACCGCGTTAAAAATAGTAAGGAAATGCCGAGTGCTCGGGAGCGTGTGTCTCGCGGCGACCGCCGATCGTCCTTGGCTCGCGCAGCGGTTCGGGCGAAAAAGCTGGCGTAAACACCGAGGAGCGCCTCGCGTTTTGTCACAATCAACAATGCCACAGCTGTAGCAACACGTTCTCCACTGAACCCGACGCGATTCCAAGAACCCCGCGCATGCGTCGTGCATGTACAGGCCGCCGCTGCGTCCAAGCTGTCATCAAGATCTACCGCGGATGTCATGCTTGGCATGAGGAACACGACGATATCGATACATATGACGATGACTACAAGTCGCACAGCGCAAAGCGACAACGGAACGTGTATACAAACAATTTCAAACTTGTGCAAATGCGTGGTTATGTGTTCTTCAGTGCTGACGTACAAACAAATCCTGCAGCTTGGCCTAGTTCAAGCTTGGCGCGACTTAGTGCAAGCTTCACGAGAATATTTTTAAAATGGTATTTACAGTTGCCTCTAACTTGACAGCTTATTCAGATAAGTTTCCACCCGTTGCAGCATTAAAGCAGCACTCGAAATTTTAGCGCGATGTGCCGATGTGAAAACTCAATTAATAACAATACACATTTTTCTCTCGCGAAGAGTATATGGACTAGAACTTCTTATTCTAGTTTTAATGTTGTTGCCAGGCAACAGCACAAGAATTAAATATTTTTGCAATATTCGCAATACTAGATAATGCCAGCGTGAGAGCATGGAGGAGGGTAGCTGAAAGTGTTCGTCTTTGTTTTCGAAGTTCAGCCTAAGCAGAACACAGCCGTAGCTCTTCTCATCTTCTTCAATTCTCTGAACCATCCCGACGACAAAATGCATCGGCGAAAGCAGGAGAAGGGCCCAAGAAACCGTTTGTCCTCTTTCACGGTTTGTGTCTGGAGAAAGTTTTCGACTGCGTGTATATTACCTCGATCCGGGAAGCATGACCGAGAATTTGAAGTTGATGTTGGTTTTCTCGGCAATAGGATGAATTTAATTTTAAACCTACCCTCCGGAAGACAGAAAGGACAGTTCACTGATGGAGAGAAAACAGGACGGAGAAACGGCGAGAAAACCGAGAAAGCAGAACGAAGAGAAAAGCAGGTCGGAAAAAAACGTTGGTGTCGTCGAGGTAGCCGGATGCAAAACGTCATCAGGCCGTGAAGAAGAGTGTCCATATTTGTTTCGAACGAGGCCGGCTTGTTGCATAGATGGAAATGCCTTACAATTATTTTGTAAAGACCCTATGGTGTAACACAGGCCGTTTTTTCTCGGTCGGTATCATTCCCGGCGATTTTTCAATAACAGGAATATAGGGTAATTAAACAGAATAGTTCACAACGCTGGGACAGCCGTCAATTCGGAGAAGAGGGTGCACGTCTTTTTTTTTGTTGTTGTTGTGGGGTTTAGGTGAAGGTAGTCGGCACAAAGTCTCAACATGTTGTCTTCGTTTTTGACCATTACTACCAGTGTCGGCGAAAGGCTCAAACGGGGCTCGATGGTGTCTTTGGCGAGCATTTTGTCGACTTCGTTTTGTATAACTGGGCTTTCAGTGGCATATACTCGGTGTGTTTCAAATCTTCTGAAATCTTGTATTGAATACCTTCTAACACAAACTGAAAGAACTTCAAATCCAAATCGATGCCTGCGAGCAATTGGGCGTGTGTCACTCGTGTAGATATGCTGCTGTACTGCATTTGTTTGGCTGAGAGGACGATTGCCAAAGTAAAAAAAGAAAATCCCCCTCGCGAGGGGCACGATCAAATGCAGAGCATTTCCGCGGGGGGCGCGCCTGCAAGTCGTATGGATTACGTATTAGTTGTTGTTGTTGTAATTGTTGTCTTCCAGCGTAGACATTGTCGATGAAGTCGATGGTGAAACGTGAAACCTGCCGTGAACCCCCTGCCGCGGCTATGACGCAACGTGGAGCGGCTATGACACAACATGGTGCGGCTATGACGCAACACAATCCACTTTAATCCAATCCAATCCAAATTCAAACCAATCCAATCCAAGCCAAGCCAAGCCAATCGAATCCAATCCAATGCCCCTCACGAGAGACTGTTAAGGCGCAACCACATGCGACGTTTTGGTCGCGTTTGGAGACCGTCCGCGGCGACGCGCGTTCAGCGCGCGCCACCAAATACACAGCAGCGCGCTCGGAGCGCCGGTGTCTGCGCGTCCCAGATTTTTGGTCCGTTTTTGGCGCCTGCGCCGGATGTTGCTATCCTCAATTTCCGGTCCCTCTCCGCACGCAACATGGCGGCTCTTTATTTGGCGGCTCTTTAGCACTTTATTTAATAGAACATCAATTTAACGTGTTTTGTTTGTTGAAGTTTTGATTATTCTTCAGTTTATTAGGAATTACTTAAACCGAACGATGCTGCCTTTACCAAAGTAAGTCTGGCAACTTTGATCGGAGAAGCGCTCTTCGCGCGTCCCACATGTGGTTGCTCGCCCTCTCCAACGCCCGTTCCGCGTCGGCGCCAGGCGCCGCAGACGGCCGCAAGACGCGACCAAAACGTTGCATGTGGTTTCGCCTTTATAGCGCCGAAATCGCGCCACCACACGCACGCGTGATGTTGACGTCACGATCACGCAACAGATGTTAGCGACCGGAGCGCGCGCGAACGACATATGTGGTTTAAGCGCGAACCGACCGCGGCGACAGAGCGTGATGCGAGCGCCCCCACCTGTTCTTGCGCGCGAACCGACGGTTGCTCAGCGCGAACCCAACGCGGCGAGAGAGAGTGTTGCGCACGTCCCCACCTGTTGTGCGCCCGAACCGAACGCGGCGAGAGAGGGTGTTGCGAGCGGAGAGAAGGCGAGGAGGACGCGGGGGTGAGGGCGCACCTGTGGCCGACGGTTGAATGAGTCAAGGATATATGGCGCGTTCGTAACCTTCTGTTCTGTGTCGGCTTTGTGGCCCAGTGGGTAGAGCACCATGTACCTTGCGTTCCGCCCGCACAGTCGTGGGATGGAAACCTGGCGCCGGTAAGTATAGTTTTTATATAGTGTAGGGGGAGCGATGCAGACTACGGACGTCAACGCGGGTGACATCGTGAGTTACTGAAATGCTCTGCATTTAAAATGTCGCTGGAGGTTCCACAGCAGGCTCATGTCAAAATTTAGGGACAATCTTTGTTGTGAATTCATTTGTCGGTGAGCAGGAGGCAGAGGGAACGGGAGCAAATGTGGGTGAACCGGAAGGTAAGGTCAAATGCTCGCACTTGTTCAAGGGATGAGCTGTTGCAATGCCCATGACACCGGGATAATTTCAGAAGAAGCGGCGAAATTAAGAAAAAGGAGGGAAGTGCGGTTGTTTTGAATTGACATGTCTCGGGTCAGTAGAACATCAGTTATTAGGGAAACGAAGTAGTCAGCGTCGGAAACAAGTCGTTAGTAGAACACAGGACATATGTAGCAACTCTAGGGGATAGTCGAATGAACTAATTTTGATATAGGTAACTTTCATTTCCTGCACCGCATTCTGTGGCAGCCTAGCTCAAAAATTATGGCTTCATGCGAGATGTCGATAAAGGCACAATGTTCAGGAAGAAAATCAAGCCCAAGAATGAGGCCATCGGGGGAATTCATTCAGAAAAATAAAGCGGGAGCGTGATTACCGGGGATGGTAACTAGAGCGATGCACTTAGCGACAACGGTAATGGAAGTACTTTGATTAACCGAAAGGACAGGGGATGGGGCACGGATAATCACTTTCGTGAGTCGTCGGCATAGGTTCACCCTTATCACGGATATGTTCGATCTAGTGTCAATTAGCGCCTGGACAGGGCCCCGACAACGCGAACATCAATACAATTCAAATGTACACGTAAAGCGTGCAGAGAATTTTTGGCCCGTGATGCCAATGGAGCAATATTGTTGCAATAATTTTGGTGACCTGATATAGTTCATCCCAGTAATATCAAGAATCTAACTCAGAGTTTAAATGTCCTCTCTGGTTATTATATTTCAATGAACAGGATTGCGCGAAAAAAAAACACTTGTATATTTCAATTGCTTGCATATTCCAATATTTCGTACTGATACAACCAGTTGGCATTTAGACCTTTTAATAATTTTTTTTTTCGTTTTTTCGCGAAATTGCCGAAAACACGTCACCACCTATTTCAGCTGTTTCGAGCCTGGTGTGGATGCAAATCGCGAGTAGCGTACGAAAACGTTCAGTCAACTGCATGGAATCCGCGAAGAACTGTGGCACGCAAAAAAGCTTGGACAGTCTCACTCACTACGAATGGACTGCAAACCAGGCACCTGCTGTCTGGCCACCTTTAATTAGCGCCTGCTCCGCCCTCCTTTATTCTTATACAAGCGCAAATGTAACACGAAGATGCTGCTGCGCGCAAATCGAGTATTCGGGGACCGAATGTCCGCTCATTTGTTGCACCATCTTCCAGGGCAGAGTACTGCGAGCAGTGTTCCTTATTATGCACGAGCCCAAGGGTACAGAAGGGAGCATCGTAACTGAATAAACGCCGTCCCTAATTGGGTAGTACATGTTGGGCCTGGGCAGCCGGCAACGCATGTGCTGGGAAGGTTCTCAGCCTTCATGTTCGAAAGAAGCATGTAAAGCTGCAGCGGCGGTCTCTTACCACATCTTGTAACCTTTTCGAAATATGGACACGTTTGGAAACAAACTGCAGGCGTTGTATTAAATATTTGATGTATGGTCTACGTATATCTATGACGGCAAGGACCACGCAAGTGGTTGATCCTGATTTCATCGTGGTGTTATTCAGTTTTATCTAATTTTTTTAGTAATCCGTGAACAAAACCTGGCTGATATGATGTACTAAGGTGTCACAATAAGTTGCAAGAAATGTTACAATGATTGGTGAATATGAATACACATTGTTACATTTCGTGTCCGCTTAAAATATTCGGTAAACACGAATCTAGAAGGGATGTTTTAGCACTGATCGACAGTGTACAGGAAGAGAATCATGATGTAATAAATTAGAATTGAGTCTCTGCTGAACCGTCTTCAGCACTGCCACCCGCGTAAAGTTGTTGCCAAGAGGGAGCCATTGCCACCGTCATAAAGTTTACTTTTCTGAGACCGTGTATAAAACAGTAGGAGTCGAAGTGGGGTAACTTTTAGTGAAGTATTCTAGGGGATTACTACTACGACTGATTTATACCCCGGATGTAATAATGCATAGAGTTCATAAAATGCCATGACAAAACTGGGGCCTGAGTCCTTCCTATGATTACATTTCCTACGACGTCCTTTTAGAACGAAAGCCTTACTCCGTGGCGAAAGCCTTACTACGTAGGCTACGTATCTCAAGGTCGTTCATCGCGTCGCAAGTGAGCTTTCGCCACCGGCGCGCACGCTGCGTCTTCTTTCTTACGGCTTCGTCCACTCGCAGTCTCCCAGATTTGGTTTAACGTGACTAGCCACAGGTTGCAACGGCTGCTTCAAATGTGCTTCATTGCGAAAGCCGGCCGCGCCATCGGTGCCGGCGCTTCAACGCGAGCAAACCACGTCACTAGGCGACCGTCTAATGGCTGCTTCGCTGGGGCTCTCATTCCGGTCTCCCTGTCGATTGCGCACCGGCTGGGACGCGTGTGCATGACCTTCATAGCAAGCGAAAGGATAAATCCTGGCGTGCACTATATATATATCTAAATCGCTGGCTCCGAAACGTCATGGATATGCAAACATTCACGAAACAGTTTGTACAGATACTTTGATTTCGCTTACGATAAGAAGGTTTACCTGGAACATCTTTTCAAGGTACTCGCAAATTAACTTGCATTCTGCACTATAAACCATAACTATAGCGGATGAAAATATAGAGTTCCTGGAGCTGCGCCGCCATTTGTATTTTCCTCAGATCACATGAAATTGGCTGTGTTCCTAGTTCTGGGTAACCTAACAAGCAAATACGTGTTTTTAATTAATACCTTCAAATTTGAAGCCCAGTTGCGCAAAAATTAGCAGAGGCTTTGTTTGAAACGTCACCGCTCACTGGTTCAACAGGTGCGAATTTAAAAAACTTCGTGAGCATGCGGACGCCGGGCAACTAACCTGAAACTGAACGTCTAGCGGCGCGGTGTTTTGTGTTGTCACCTTCGATTAACAACGTTTGCTTGAAACAACGCACAGCCCCCGCGCTTATTCAGCAAGGGAAATAATGCTGGTACTTTAGGGGAATACTATGCTCAACGAGCGCCAATACCGCTGTTTCGGGCTCGCTATTATGATTGTCTACCTAGTGACGCAGCTACAATTCGGACGTTAGTTACAGCCGGTTATCGATGCGCCACGTCTCGCTAGCAGTGATTTGTTTAAAATCCCATTCCTCTTGGTAAGCAAATCAAGGAACAACGGCTGGAGGGTTGTTGCTTAGCTCATATGGAGATATGGGATTTTTCGGAGGGATGTTCGAAGGTCGATAGTTCCTATACTCAGCTAATTTACCGTACTTGAGAATAAAACACTACTGTCCCATGGCTCCCACGCCCCACAGGCATCATGAGAAACCAAAGCAGAAGGCGCTCCACGCCGGTACCTGTAAATGAGAAACCGAACTTTTTTGTTCGCAAAACATGATGCCCCAGCTGTGCCTACAGCACTAGCTCCGATGGAACTAAACCATTTATGGTTCTGTCCTGAGTACGATCACAATTTCGTACATGGCATACACCCATATATTGTAATGGAGCTGCTAGAACGACTAATCTTTCGGCTCGAGATGGTCCTTCATACACTTCACCTTAACGTAGCGTTTACAAACTCCTACCTACATCGGATAGGCCAGTCATCAAGTTCGTATTGTTACAATTGTGGCTTACCTGAAACTGGCGAACATATATTCTTAAACGGCGCCGATATTGCTGAATAAAGGGGCCGTTTTTAGCAGAAAATTGTATGCCTCCAGTACACTATAATAAGACTGGCCTAGTTGTCGGACCGCAGACCTCTCGCTCCGTACAGCAAAAATCTTTGTCCCCGTTATTTGAGTTCACCAACAGGAATTCGCTAGCGCGTCAGTGTCAGTCTGCGCGCGTTCTGCGAACTCGCTCGCGGAGAAGTCAACGTTACGGCCCAAAATTGTGAACTCAGTGCAGAAAACATCGGCCGAAACGAAGGAAAATCAACTTATAAAAAAATAATGTGCATTAGGGGATTCGAAATTGGAACTTGAAAAATACCATACCTAGCGCTCCAGACCACTCCGGCATGACCCAGCGCTGCAGGCGTTGGAAATATGACGTATATTATGTATAACCAGTTCACAATTTTCTTAAGTTGCTTAGGGAAATATTTGTTGTATAGCGCTCGTACAGTAAGCGTCCCCCAAATTTCCACCATATCTCATGTCTAACAATACCATTTATTAGACAAAAAAGGGTTCGCAAATGTGTGGTCGTGCTGCTTACCGCCGTGCTTGTTCACCCAGCGCAAAAAAGTGCTCCTTTTTTGTTTTACGCTGTACGATAAACGTTTCAGTTGATTTTATTTCCTTAGTACCTATATTAACTTTGCTGACTTCTCCTGCCTTTAAGTGGTCTTAGATTTTCCTACTAGCGTACCAGTCAGTGAAGCAGCGCAAGGGCGCTTGTGCAGCGCTTGTGTGGAGCGACCTGTACTTGGAGCTTGATACAGTGTACAAACTAACAAACTAGAAAAACGCACACTCTTCCATGCACAAACGTGTCGTGGCTTAGTTTCAACTGAGCGAACGAATTGCGACGACGACGCATCAGCAGCCGGCAGAGTAAGCGCTGGGCCGACTGACTCTGTCGGAAGGTGGGCGAGCCGTGCAGTAGGGAAGCCTAGCCAAGTCATTTCCTCCTGACGTCACACGAAAACGTTTCAGAAAATGACGAGGATGCAGGTAGGAAGACAGTGTTCTCGAATTAATTTTTTTGGACAATAAATTCGCGTAAACGCCCTAACGCACTCGGAGTGGTCGAAATGTGGCCTATGGACTCCGGACTACAATTTGCGCTAGTAAACCCGCAATGTTTAGAAATCCCTTCAGTGTCCCTTTAATGTACAATTGAGGCGAAAAGTGATTATTGTGTGAGACAAATGACAGCAGCCATGAGACAGTAAGGAATTGCTATGGTGCTTGCGCGAGCGGCCAGACCAATACACTGCCTGTGATTGGAAATTTGGTTTGGTCGGCAAAAAGTAGTGTTCCTTTAAATACATAAGTAAATTGTAAGTCGCGTTCAGACAGGGGATCTCAAAACGTGTTTTATATTTCTAAGAATTCTATTCCGAGTAAAAAAGCAAAGAGTCTGGTCCCCTGTATTTGTGCTTTTGGTTCAGATATTTGATGTTTATAACAGTTTAAACCAATGTGTCGAAGCGGATAAAATACCGATTCAGTTACGGTTCTGGTTCAGGCGAAATCATTTCGTTCCGGCTCAGTTCCGGTTCGACAAAATTACGTACCGAATCAGTTTGCGAACCGGTTCGGGACCTTGAACCGGTTCGCGAACCGGTTCGATGAGTTGAATTATCACTGAAACTAGAAAAAAAACATTTAGTAGTTTAAAACAACAGTCAAATCAAAATACAAACAAAAATTCCAAATGCTGCTGTTCACTAAGGGCAGTGACGCAATTGTACAGCAAACGTCAAACAATTACAAGATATTAGAAAAACAGATGAAGTGGTGACGATTTCCACCTACTTTCTTGCCCAGACTTAATGTTGCCCTAGCGACTATTCATAAAGCCACCGCCAAGAGACATGACGGTGGGATACATTTTCTGCCCTTTCTATTCTTGTTAAAATCGCTATCCTCGCTATGGAATGGCGCATCACGCTAACGTTGAAGACTTAAATTTAGGCCTGCGTACTAGCGCGTTGAAATGGCAGTGCTTAACATCAATGGCGCACATTTTTTATCTTTGTAGCAAAACAGGAAAATCCTACAAGAGGCACAATAATACTACCAATGAATGAGGTGATTTGGTCACCCTGAATAATTTGCTAGCTGTCACATTATGCAATGTGTTATCCACACTTTCGTTAAAAGTAAGCTTTAGTTAACGCTCAGTCACTGCGTTATTGATCTGACCACTGGAATTCCTTTTGCGATCGCCATACCGGATGTGTGCTTTACAATCATTATTGCATCGTACCGCCTGACCCACGGCCATCGTTCTGTGTGCTACATTATGGAATCTTATAACAGATTATGCTGTTACAAAATGAAAGGGAAATTTGACGCGTGGGAGCATGAGATGGGACATTTTTTGGGTAGATGCTGTTTAATTCGTCCAACGCAGTACTCCCCTCCAGAACGATTAGCAGTAGAAGTAAAGCAGCGAGTTGGGCAGTCAGTACAAGTGCACCTTCGAAAAAAAGCAGATCTGAAAGAGACAAAACTGCAGAACAAGCAGAAAAGATGCTCGCTGGGCGAATGGGACAGTGTGAGGTACCGGCCTGCCTTTCTGCACTTGTCATCTTCTGTATTACTGTTTCTGCTTCCAAGACACGGTTGATGGCTGCAGTTTCTTCTGAAGGGAATAAGTGCGCACCATAACGGTTTTTCATGATAAATCTGTTATTATTTGTATCTGTAAAAAACTGGAACTCGTCCACTGTACTGTCCTCAAAGCTGACCACGGATCTCCTTCCTTCGTATTGATGATACGTATGGTTGCGAAAGGCAGGGCAAAAAAAAGCATAGAGGAATCACGATTTGGTGCTTTTGTTTACTGGTTCGGTTTTACCTACTTTTTGCGTAATATTTAAAAAACAACGCGATTCGCATTTTCTTTTTTTCTTTTTTTTGTGTAACATTAAAAAAAAGTGGAGCATTTCATGCCCCGTGCTATATCTCAGGTCCGAGGCGCAGCTTATCTTGCAGGCCGGCAGTCCTATTTTAACCAGGTGGTGATATTAAACGTGGATCAAAATCTCGATACTCGGACGTTCTAGATTTCTATCTAGTTCAGAAAAAATGTCGTGGGGAAGGGAGATAGAGGCCATATTTGGTCAGCAGCAAACGGCTTAGCCACTGAGCTGCTCATGCGGTCACACTTGTCCAGTATTAACAATTTGCAGGTGTCGGACCTTTTAAACAAATTATGCAATGCAAGACGTTTGCATACATCAGGTGTTAACTTTCGCTTTTGTGCAGTGGAGCACTCCTGCAGCTTGATTGCTCCAACAACGTCGCAGCTAGGGAAGGACAAAGTTGCTTTATATCCCCTGCAAGCTGTCGAAGATGACATTTCGTTTGGTCAGCTTTGCACTACGCTCGCCCTTCCAGCAGCAATAGACCATTGATATTTTGGTGCTCATTCATTGCTCCTGTTCTTACATAGAGCGTGATAGTGTTCAATTGTCTGGAGGGGAATGCACGCGAGCGGGTACGAAGTTTAGGGTTCGTGAAGGAAAAAAGACCTTAATTGCATTAACTATGCAATATCATCAACGGAGGGTCCAGCCGTTTCGGCATGAACCGGCAACCGTTATTTCTTTTTTTTGGTTCAAATCCGCTTAGGGTTCAGCATGCTCAAAAAATAACGGTTCGGGTTGGGTTTTAGTTCCGGCAAAAATACTGACTCAGTTCCGGTTTTTGGTTCGGTTCGGTTCCGGTTGGACACCCTGGTTTAAAGAACTTATTCCTAAACAAATAAGAAACAAAACAAGCAAAAGTTACACCAAACGATAAAAAAAGTCGGCCATTCCCGGAATGGATTGTAGATCTGTCGACAATCCCAAACCCAGGGCATTGTAGGAAAGAATTCAGCACCCATCCCCTCGTTTAAAAACGATAACTAGTGTATCTTGGCGCAGTTCCAAAATATCCCAAACAAAATACGTTTGTTTGCTTTTCAGCATACTGCCTAATTAATTAGGTGAATTAAACTTCGAAGGACAACGCTTTATTGTAGTGGACACACCTGAGGCCTGAGGCTGTTCGTTTACTTCCGGAATTGTAGGCATCTTACGGGTGGCATAACGCACCAACTCAAGGCGCAGGATGGTAAGGCCGCAGCGGGCCGTGAGTCGTCCACGTTGAAATCTTCGACCAGCATCAGGGCCATACCACCGGTGAGCGGGTGAAGCCTGGCTGTGCGTGCTGCGCTCCCAACCCCCGTCCCGTCAAAGCAATACACTGGTGGGATTTGCAGAGAAAATTAACGGGAGGGCTACAAAAACCTATTTCCGCCGGTAAAATAACCCAAAATAGACAACAAAAAGCCGCAATAAAACAAACAAAAAAAGAAAATTCCTTCATTTTAAGCGACAACCCATTTATTGTGCAGGATGGAGAGGTGCTGGGAAAGATTCAGGGAAGCGTTCATAGGATGGCTGGACGCAATCTAAGGCTGAATCTCAGAAGACAAACAAGCAATGTCGTGAAACAATAACTGAACAAGGATTCAGTGAGAGCCTAGAGGCAGGAAGTTTAAATAACCCTCTAAAACTAATTCTTTCTTCTACACTAGGAGAATCAGGATACTGTACACATGCTAAGTGGTAACCTGACAACGGCTTCACGAAACCCGCAGCAGCTGTGGGAGAAGCGGCATGTAAGAAATAAATTGGAAATCTAACTCATAAAACTGAGGATCTACTTGCGAAACTTAAGGACATTAAAATTTCTAGTATGGCGGGATATATTGAATTAGTAAACCTCTCAATATTTATCATTACAATAAAAACGAACGATATTCGTGCGTAAGAATTGGCAGTGATCGAGGAAACGCTGAAAATAGGATGAAGCCTAAATTCCACTAAGAGGAAGCTAGTTCTCCGCAAAAAAAGAAAGGCAAGCAGGGTAACATTACGCACAACCTGGATAGGATAATAAAAGAAGAAGAAGAATTCTACATCGGGCTATATGCAAGCGACTTCAGACCAGGGGAAACGACTGAGCGTACACGCTTAGCGTGTGATGTCCCACTAGTAACTAAAGAGGATCTAGAAAGTGCTCTCAAGAACTTGAGAAAAGTAAGAGCTGCATGAGACGGCGACATATCTCTTAATCGTTGACAAAAGGATGCAAGTATTGTGCTGGACAAACTTGCTGCAATGTTTCCAGAATGCATAAGGACTCTAAAAGTTCCGTAGCCTAGAAAAACACTAACAATTCTGATCCGCAACAAAGGGGGGCCACAAAGACCATACGAATGATCGACTCGTCAGCCTACTGTCACATGTTTACGAGCTGTTTATCGATGTAATGCATCGATATGTAAATCGCATAAGTAGCAGAAAAAATTCCCACTAACCCAGAGAGCAGCTTGGATTAAGAAAATACCCAACAATGCATCACATCTGTGCCACAAATTAAGTAATAAAAAAATCCGTAGAGTACACTAAACCTGTTTAGATGGCGTTTCAGGACAATAAAAAAGGGTTTGACAGAGCAGACGCAGTAGCAATGATAGAAGCATTAAAGACAAAGGAATAGAGTTGAGCAACGTAACTATTCTACACGACATATATAACAAAATTAAATGAACATTATTCTTTACAAGCAAGGCGAGAAACCCCGGATCGGCAAGGGCGCACGGAATGATACGTTTTCCCAAAATCTGCTCACAGCACGTCTGGAGCGGGTACTCAGGACGCTTGACTGGACAAACACCGGATTACGGATAAACGGAGAATACTTGAGCCATTTCAGGTGTGCAGACGACAGACTCTGTGTATTTAAGTATGCAGAACACCTGAAAAAACACTCGCCGAAATACGATCACAAAGTTTGGAGGTGTGCTAAAACTAAATAGATTCAAATATAGAGTAATGATAAGTAAGCCGGCCGAAAGCGCCTTCTTTAGCGTATGTACCAAACGCTAGAACAGTTATAACAATAAACCAAAATTTGGAATAATTGTTAGTGCTGATCCCAACCCGGTGAGAGAAGTCTTGGGCCGGAGGGGTATCGGCTGGGGGCGCTCGACAGGCACTCCCAAATAATGAAACCTTCAACACTCCATGTTCGTCCCTGAGTGCGCACATTCTGTCTTTGCTGATTTATAGCATTGTGTTAGTTGTTTTCAGGTCTCATCATGTTTCCACGCTCCTGGAGCACTGCCATTTTGCACGCTCGAGTGTCGTTCATTTTACATCTCTAATCCAATTCTACAACTCTGCTATTTCAGCCTGCCTTTTCTAGCGATCTACTTTGTTGCCCTTAATGACCAACAGTTATCTTGCCTCCGCTTGCGACCACTCCACTCTCCTCTTGACCCTTAATGTTACACCAATCATCTGTTCCATTCCTCGCTTAGTCGTCCTCAAGTTAAGTTGAACCCTCTTAGTGATCCTCTTAGTGATCCTCCTTCTCCGTATGTGAGTATCGGTGAGAAGGCAAGCTTGGCGGGGGCCGGCAGAATGTTAGATGTGCAGATGAGACCGATAATTGGGGATTAATGGGAGAGGCCTTTGCCCTGCAGTGGGCGTAGGTAGGCTGGTTATGTATCCAGTCTGATCAGCATTGCACGAAACTTTCATGTTGTTACTTTTCGCAATTACTTCTTTTATATTGCTGAATTGTTTTTCTAGTTTGTTTCCTATAGGTTGCTGCTCCTACAACTGCTGCTGATTCTTTCAATGCCGTTGTTTTGTGGTCATTTAGCCTCTCTGCAATATCCTCTTCCTCTTCATTTAGAAGCAGGAATTTGTTTTTATGGGTGATTTTGAAATCCTGCGTCTTGCCTCTGATTGACTTCGCGCGTGGTTTCTTCCTTTTCACGAGTTTCGTTGTTTATCTTTCGAGATTCAGCTTTACTTTAGAACCATCCTATGAACACTGCTATAAATCTGATCAAGCGGTCCTCTGGCCCACACAATTTTTGGATTGTCATTAGAAATGAAGTTAATTTTTTTTTAAACGTTGGGACGTTTCCATGGTGTATTCCGGTGTTTTGGTTTGCAGAAGGATCTACAGGCGCAATTCTCGTAGGCCACTCCTCGGAGCAAATCTCATCAGGGCATCGCCTCGACTATTGCGACTGCCTAATACGAACCTTCCCACTGACCTTTCTTCTAGATGCTTCTTGCCTACTGTTGCTATAAAGTTTCTCATCACAATTGTCAAGATTGTTGTTGCCTCATTGCTCATACCACGTCCTGGTAGAAACTTTCTTCGGTATCATTATCGTACATAGCTGTTGGCACATAGCCTTGTGCAATATCTCTCTCTCTCTCTCTCTCTCTCTCTCTCTCTCTCTCTCTCTCTCTCTATATATATATATATATATATATATATATATATATATATATATATATATATATATATATATATATATATATATATATATATATATATATATATATATATATATATATCAATAGAAACGTAGAAATAGGCCGCCGAAACGTCTACAGAACCCCCAGAAATGTCCAGGGAGAACTCGCAGTGGCAGCTTGGTGGGACACTGCTTGTGTGGTCAGTCAGACTGACCTGGGATATTCAGCCCTATTACAACAGACAATATTGTATCAATACTGACTAACTATACGTGCTGGCAGCCGATTTCCCTTAACTCAAACTTGCGTTAAAGGTATGTGGTTAACCGCGTAAGAGTGAATGCGCTTCAGAGTCACACTGCGGAGATATAAAATACAGAAGAGCAATGACTGCATATTCCGGCGCACCTGTGGTTTAACATGCCTGAAAGAACAATTGTGTCTGGTATGTTATCTGTACCCTCGTTTGCTATGCGGCGCAGCTACCTCAACTGGAACGATGTAGGAGATGGCACGGAGAGAGTGGTGTAGGCGTTTCTTCCGACCCACTCCTGTCCAGGCAAGCAGAAGGCCACAAGTAGGATAACTTCCTCAGAAGAAGACTGTGCCGTCCTGGTCACGACACTCCTTCTGAACAGTTTGCGACAGTTGGGCTCAACCGCTTCCTTCTTCCAATGCCCTGCTGGGCGGCGCAAGTACTTAGGGGAGCGCTTCGTTGGAAACACTTCCGCTCAGAGGAAGAACCCAGGCGGAAAATCAGGATCCTTTGGGAAGTAGGAATACGCTGAGGCGCTCCCCAGTGGATGCAACTCAAGCAAAGCGCCCGCAGCAAGGCGTAAAAGACGGCTAAAGCCTTGAGCCTGCTTAAGAACACGATGTGTATTCGCATACCTCGTCGTAGCTGAGTTGATATGAGATAAACTTTATCTTAGTGCAGCATTAAATTTCTGGAAGGACTGAACAAAGCCTAAAGAAGTAATCTCCCACAATGCGACCCAAAGTTGCATTTTGTTTTATTATGCGCGGGGTAACAACCGCAATCCTTCAAGGATTCTGTAGGGCTGTTCATATAGAGCGAAATAGGAGCTCGCCTAGCATGCACGATGAGAAAGCCCTTTATAAAGCGTAGTAAACCATAGCAAAACGTTCTTTCGCATATCCAAGAGTGGGCCATCATTTCCCACGGCTTGCTGTATTTTCCCTATCTTTCCAGGCTTCAATGAGTGGTCGAGCTGGCATTGCAACTGGGTTGCAGCAGCCTCCATCAGCTTGATGCAGTGATAATCTTATCGCTAAAAAAGCGTCAAAGCGAACGGTTGTTTTCCGCGTTGACTTGAAATTACTTATCCAACTATACCTGAAAAATATCTGACCAATTGTTCATAAATACATGCGGCCCTTCACCTGATTTTGATGTTTAAATTCGGGTGTTTCTCACGCAGGTCAATTCAAAAATCACCCCTTGAAGTTAAGGGATACAACACACGAAACAAAATTTCAAAATGGCAAGTACGTAAACTATCTAGTTATTTCGACACGCAGATCGATATTTGTGAACTTACTACACGACACGGGAACAAATGTGCCTCACCACTCTAAAACCACGTGTTGTTTCTTTTAAAAATAACGTTTGAAAATTGGTCATACAAAAGCTGCAACCCACATGGCCACTTAACGTAGCATACCCACATGGGGAGTAGTGCATCCTTCGCAGTGACCAATATACTCTATATGAATGTGCGTGTATATATATTTATATATATACACACATATATATATATATATATATATATATATATATATATATATATATATATATATATATATATATATATATATATATATATATATATACTGACGCAAATATCGGCGGTAATGACGGAGACGGCTGCGCCTGTGTCGACTAGTGCGACTGTAGATACACCCTCAACAGATACGTCGATTACATTTGTAGGCCTTTTACAGTTCGAAAGTCGCCCAGCTCTTGCCTCCGAAACTGTGGCGGGTAGTTTTCCTGTTCAGTTGGGCTTGAACGACGTCGCATAGGCAATAGTGAGCGGCGACGTGGGGAGCTTGAGCGGCGGCTATCGGCGTCACGCCGGCTGAAATCGTTGTAACCCCAGGCAGGTAACGGCGACCTCGGTTGAACGTCGGTCATTAGCTGCGAAGACCCGTGTGGAGAGCCAAAAGTGTGGCTAACGTCATCATTCATCGCAGACACGGGGCGGCGGCAGTAACGGGCCATATGGCCTGGAAGTCGGCAGGCGAAACTGATGGGGCGATTATCAGCCGTGCCCCACGGATTCCCCGGTGGCTGATTCCTGTGTACCGCAGAGCGTGGCGGGGTAGGCGGCATGGCCCGAAAAGACGTCCCAGCTGGCTGCACCGGTCTCCCCATGGCTTCTGTATACGTGAGGGGGGCATATTACAGAGTGGGTGGCAGTGCCTCAGCCCCCTGTTCCTTGATCATGTGTCGAAGCGCTCGAAGCGTCGGCGAGACAACGGAAGGAGTCACTACGGTGGGCTGCGGAGGCACTCCGTATCGTGTAGATGGGCCAGGAACAGACGTTAGCATCGTTGATCCAGGCTCCAAGGTAAGAAGTGACACTTGCCGAGCGACTTCTTTGCGAACAAGCTGTTGAAGCTGCCGCATCAAGGATGAGTTGGCCGCCGTCCCTGTCAAGCTCGACAGCGGCTCTCCCTGGACAGTAGAGCCCCGAGTAAGCTCCCTCTGTCTGCGGAGTTCTTCGTAGCTTCGGCACTGGGTGATAATGTCAGCAACCATTCGCAGATCTTTCGTTAACAGCATCTGGAAAGCATCATCACCGATTCCTTTCATCAGGTGCTTAATTTTCTCTGCTTCCGCCATAGGTGAATCAACACGGTTGCGTAGGCCCAACACATCCTCGATGTAACTTGTGAGGGTGTCTCCAGGACGCTGTGCTCGTGTGCGGAGACGCTGCTCAGCAAGAAGCTTGCGCACGGCGGGGAAGCCGAAGACTTCGGCAATACGGTTTTTGAATTCAGCCCAGGTAGCCATGGTGGCTGCGTTGTGTGGAACCACTTCTTCGCTAGGTGGTCCAAATGAAACTCAACGTCATTAAGCTTCATGCGATCGTCCCATCTGTTGTGTGTGCTCACTCGCTGGTATTGCGACAGCCACTCCTCCACGTCGTTGTCATCCGTTCCATCGAAGATAGGGGGGGTCTCGCTGGCGAAGCACACCAGAACACATGATGAGCTGCGGCGAGGAAGGTGCCATGTCCCGGTCGGTGTTCAGGTGCATCACGGGCTGTAGCCGTCTGCTCCGTAACTCCAGGATGTGGTATCGGGGTCTTGCGATGAAAAGGTAAAGTCACGGTGTGTACGAACCCGCACACTCCACCAAACTGACGCCGAGGAAGCAGAAGCATCGCTTGGCGCACGGGCCGATCGAGTATCGAGCTGGACATAGCTTGCTAAGCACGAAGAACCTCGGCTTCTCCGCAGCTCTAACTGCTAGTTAGTGGTCCAATAAACCACGCTTCAATATACCTATAAAATCTAGAGAAAGAAAAAACTCACAAAGCGCAAAAAAATAGTATACGAGTCGGATACACAGCAAGAACAATAACAAACAAGGTTCAATTACGTAGCGGCAACGGGACTTGCCTTCATCACAGTACAGTTACATGATTTTGCTGTCACAAATATTTGCAACACATTTCTTATATAGCTTTGCAGAAAACTGTGAGAAGGAGCGGAAGATGTTTCGGAAACGGAGAGTAGGCATGCAGTCGGGCTACGCCTATGTTACAACAACAACAACAAAAACAACCATCAACAAAAAAAGGGGGGCGAGAAGCCAGAGAGAGAAAGGGGTCGAGTTAACAAAGCAGCGTTCAAGGTTGCACCATGACGGGGCAACTTACGCGGCATGGGCTGCAAGTTCAGACAACACGGGCAACAGGACAATCGCGGTTTGAAAAGGAAGGGAACAGTATACAGTAAGGTATTCAGTAGCTGGGGAGACTGGTTGGGGCGGAAGCGAAGATGGGTGTGCCCCCCGCGGATGGACAGAATAGATACGGGGTACAAAAGAGCATTTCACAGAAGCTAGCAACTGAACAGGAAATAGGTAGGGCCTATAGATCACAAAAGGTTAAACATTTTTAGGTGGTGGTGGGAACGAGGCCTCCTTCGCAAGGATAACCGGCATTGTTGAGCCGCATTAGGTTACTAAACTGCTGTATTTGGAGAGTTTTTGTGAATTCTGATGGGAAACTCAAGGGTAGGAATAATGAACATTGTTACAAAAATTATGAGGCCGCCAATTTTAATCGAGGAATAAGCACGTTAGATTTCCGTAACTTTCATTATTCCCAAGTGTCACTGACAGAAACTTATAAATGAGATAAGATTCCCGAACTTCACGGTCGTGGTGCGTTTTAAAGGCGGATTCTAAAACTGTTGCTTTAAGATGTTCAAATGCATGCCCGGCACTGTTCACATGTCTTGACAGGGGGCAAATAAGGGCAGCTTTTTGCATGAGAGCGGTGATTATTGAATCGTATTCGGAAGAGCGTTTCAGTTTGGCCGATATATTGTTGCCTAAAAACAGTGCACTCTAGAAGGTATACGACATTAGCGGAATCACAATTATAATTATGTTTTCTATTTACGTAGTAGTCTGAAGCCGGGCTGGTTGCGCGCTGTGTAGTGGTCATGTGTGGGCATACTTTACATCGGGGTTTATAACAGGGCATGTAGCCAGTAGTTTCCGGTCGGTTGATAGGAGAGTTAGTAAGAAAGTCACCTAATTTCTTGTTACGCCAGTAGACAGCGCGTGGTGGTTCGGGGAATATGCTTTTTAAGCGGTCACTTTCCATTAGGATATTGTGATGTTTTTTTAGTGTGGTTGACACTCTTGGAGCGGAGGATGAGTGCGTTAAATTTAAGTTAATTTGCGAGTTACCGTTCGGTGCTTTTTTCTTACAGATTTTGTTACAATCTAATCGGTTGGCTCGCACAATAGCGTCGTCGATAACATTCTGGGTATTTTTTATTCAGGAGGGCGGTGTTGAGTTCTGGACAGTTTGAGTCAAAGTCGGCTTGGTTTGAGCAAATTCTCCTAAATTGGTGGGCTTGGCTATAAGGATCGGCTGTCTTGCAGTGTCTGACATGGCTACTTTGGAAGTGCAAATACTGCCGCGTGTCTGTCGGTTTTCTGTACAGTTTAGTTTGAAGCCGACCTTGGGAGGTAGTAACGGTGACGTCCAGAAAGTTTACACTGTGTTCCGAATAGGAATGAGCAAGGGAAATACTAGGATGAGCTAGGTTAATGCCTCAATGGAGGTGAGGAGCTCCGCGTCACTTTGTTGCCAGATCATGAATATGTCATCACGATGCCTTTTATAGTACATTGGATTTAAATTTTGGGTGTCAATAAAGTTTGATTCGAGGTGAACCATAAAGATATTGGCGTTGTAGGTCCGATTCGAATTCCCATTGACATTCCGCTTACTTACACCTAATAAACTCTGTCGAACTCAAAATTGTAAAGTTCAAGAATAAGCATAAGGAATGTTTGGAGAGCAGAAGAATCGATAGGTCTGTCGCAGGATGACTGCTCATACGCAAAAAAATACATAAATATATATATATAAATATATATATATATATAAATATATATATATATATATAAATATATATATATATATATAGAGATAAATATATACATGTGTGTTTGTGTTTGTGTGTGTGTGTGTATAGGGAGCAGTAAAACTTTGAAGATGGTAGAGAACACAAGAAAAGAGAACTTCGAATAAGGTACAAGCACGATTGTTGCCGTTCGCATCAGCAGCACGACGCCTTAGCCACTGAGCCTGAGCGGCGGGTACTCCAGGCGCTTTACAGTGTGACCCAGACCAGAATCGCATCAAAATCAAGACATAGGTAGTGTACCATCACGGGCATTTACGCTATACAGTCAAATCTGGTTATATGTACACCATAATAACGAATTTTCCAAATCTACGAATATTTCAAGAATCACCGCCACGTCGCTGAAAGGTTTAATGTGAAAATATTTTAGAACTACGAATTTTATTATACTGCATATTTTACAAAAAATGCACGTAATGTGTCTCCCCAGTATAATCTAAGGGCATCAGTATTACGATTTCGGCTAAAAGTAACAGCGCCGCAACTCTCGCATGACACAGAAACCGTAATTTTCCGGTGCATTCCCTGAGTGCAGTAGCTATCATAATCACCACGTCGATGGCCAACAGCTAGCGACCCTACAAAGCAGTGGTCTTATTTGCAGTAGCCTAGCCGGCCCAGCCCTGTTTGCCTCTTTTCTCTTTCGTTGTGTTCGGTGTTGGTGGCCGGTCGGTTGTTCTTCACGCTAATCACGTGTTCGGGCAAGTACTTCATTGTTATTCTTTATTTTGCTGCAAGTTTGTGTTAGTTCTAAAGATAGCTATACTCGGATACAACTCAAGAAAAATGCGGCTTTTTCTCATCAAAGGACCCCCCTCGAGCCAATGGTGTCACCGTATCAACGTGACGTCATGGTAGACCACCTCTACGCCGCGTTCACGGAAGAAATCACAGAGCATGTTCTTCCGCGCCTACGGACATTTACCAAAATGGCCCATTCAGCTGTTCGCATGGCTGTTCGCGTCAATCCATCGACGTCGTCCCTCTCATAGAATGATTTTTAGTGCCGTTCAGTCGTATTTCTTGTTTGCGTGTTGTGTGCAGTGTGCTTAACATGCTCGGTAACGACATTCGCTATGGTGTTTTTTTCTTTTGCTTTGTGAGCGACCGGCGTTGCCGGGAAATAGCCGCCGCTGCAGGTACTGGATTCTGTGTACGATGTGTGATACAAAGCGGTCGTCGTCATCCTGTGCGGGCGTTTCGTCTTGATCGTGAAGTGTTCCTCGTTCTACCGTTTAGTGCCTCCTGTGTCTGTGCTACCAACGTTATCACACCAGTGGCTGTGACAGGTGGCGATAACTCCTTGTTTATTACAGACATTTATTTCTCGTAGATTACATTACGCCAGTCGTAAATATTACTGTTGCGCATAGCGCACGACACTAAAGCCGTGGTGAGTTATGCCCGGGGCGACTATATTATCTCCATGCACGGGGCGAAACGAAAAGAGCGCGATGTCGCGCGGTGCATTTTGTTAGAGCATGTGTCGAGTCGTGTGTCCAAAGTCCATGCCGAGCGCAAGCGTATTCGCCCAAATTGTGGTCATGTCGCCAAATACAAGAAGCTGAATTATCGCGTTTTTGGAACATGAATCCGCACGAGCTGTAGCTTAGCTGCGTGATGTGATTTAATATGTTACCTTTTCTATTTTGATTCTCGGTTACGCTGAGATTCCATTTTTATGTGTTATTTGCAGCTGATATGTTTTCGTCGCCTGTTTTATGTTGGAGCGCTTTGAGCTGTTTTGGACAAAAACCTTTGCGAATTAAATACGAATAGGGATCTGCGTTGAGTTTGTATTGCCTTTGATAATAAAGATTATACACGAGTATTACCACTGTAAGTTCAATTTCATTGTCTTGCTTAGGCTTCGTGAATGAGCTGTGCTTCGTGATAGTGAAATTTCATGAGCTAGATTTCACCGGTATGACCAGCTGCAACAACGCATGTAAAGACATTAAACGCAGCACTGAAATCAAATAAACCACCTTTCAGCACTTCCTACACATGCGCATTCGTATTCTTCACCGAATCAAATTCTTGCATCACAGATGTGCATTGTTGAAGCTAGATAGGCACTGCTCTCCTTGGGTTTATGAAACTTAAGTACGAAGCTGCTGCTGTAACGGTCATCTGCATGCATGAGGTGTAAATTCGAGATAGAGTATTCTCCCTGTCGCATCAGAAGTGCCTGCTGGAGCGAGAAGCTCGCTGCTCCAGCAGTGCTCAACATCGTGGATGCCAAGTCGAACAGTAAGCGGCTGCTTGCTGCAGCGCTATTTACAATGCAACACGTGCAATGTCTACGCATATATTAGGAGTGTAAATTACAATGACAGCACATCAAGTGATGCCACATTCATAGCACGAGTAGTGAAGTATGTTTGAAAGGTTATTTAGTGATCTGTTCCATACAAATTTATCAGCACTGGTTGATGTATGACATGTTGTTTGAGTGGACGCATGAAAACACACATTTCATTAAGGTACATATCACTCCGCTGAAACTCTTCAGTGGTATCAAACCTTTCTTGTTACGCAAGAGCCAGAATCAGATCATACGCTCAGGAAGAAATTTATTATCTTGCCAAAAATGCACTACATGAAATTATTCCCATACATGGGAGGATAGATTGAAGCCAACATTGTTTCCTCTTCCCAAAACTTTGGGAATTGTTTTTATTACATTGTGCTTGTGCATTTTATCCAGTGGCTTAGCCATCACATAAAACCTATTTATCCTAATTCCTGCGCAAGACAGCAGATAGAAAAGAAGCTAAGCAGAATCAAAGTAGAAATAAAACACCGAAGCAACTTTTCTGGTCCTCACGACTGTTATGTCAGATTTGGCTCAGACCGCTAAACAGACACACTGCTGAATTATGCAGAGCAAATGAAATGAGCAATAAGAGACTGAAGCAGATTTATTTGTTCTTAATGCTCTATCAGAAGACAACCTGGCTCAGCCAGGCACACAAGCAGACAATGTTCAGTAACATGCTTTCATGTAGGTATTTTATTTGCAACTGTTTCTCCATCCCATATGTGCGTAAGTGTCCAAACAATGTAAAAAAACGTGCAGTGAAAACTCAAACTAGTGTCTTGTCCTGTTGGTGAAACTTGCCTTTATCATTATTTACAGTGTCGCACAAGGAGCCCCAAAGCCACACACCGCAGAAGTGATTCTGCTTAAACTGAATTGGTGAACTCACCCCCCTCGTGTAGCGAGAACTATCGCACAGTGTAAGGGTGGCTTTACTTCTTGAAAATTGTTTAGATCAGTGCGGGTTTTCTCTAGCTCGAGATGTGCGATTTACTTTGATGTAAACATCTGTCACATAGTACCCTGTCACTACTGAACTTATTCGTCTTAATGCCGGCACACACTTATAACAAATGAGATCAGAAACCAAGCACTGCAACAGCCTTTTCTTATTCTCATAGCTACATATCAAGGCAATCAACCATGAGGCAGCACCACACAACAAAGCACTCTGTTCATTACAGCAAATGAGATCATAAGCCTATTGTTGAAATACCTTCTGCCGCCCTCACTGTTATACTGGAAGACCACTGTTGAGTCTACGACACAGCAGACAACACTTAGTAATGGCCAATGAGATTACAAACCAAACATTGCAATGGTCTCTTCTTATTCTCCTAGCTACATGTCAAACCAATCAATCCTCAGCAAGTAACACAACACATACAGGCTACTCCACAAATACGTCTTAATAAAGCACACTCACAGCATATCTGGTCTTCTCTGCTGTCTGGAGGAGTTTCTTGCTTTTTCAGCTATGGAAACACAGGTATTTAAGCTAAACGCCGCACTCCACACTAACTGAACGAGGCAAAGGCGGCACTGGCGAATAGGTCGCAGCCTTACACATCTTGAAAGGACTCGATAGCAGATAGGTCACTGTTGGAGTCCATGTCGTCTTCACCCAGATTTATTATAATTTGTTGAACATGCGCACTTGCTTTACCGTCTCCTCTGAGCATTGTTTCAATGTTGATCACATGCTGAACAGTGTTTGTCCAGTGCTGAGCTGTTACCTTAGGAACGTCTTCCCTCAGGAGCACCTCTACATCTGCCAGCTTAAATGTGTCATCTCTTGCTGCGACGCCTCACTTCATCTGTGCCGATATCCACTCAATAGGACTGAGCTCACAATGGCAGGGCTCCCGAATACATCCTGTCCTTTCGCTGCAACGTCAATACGATACGTGATTTACTGTGTCTTAACAGAGGCCACAAGGCTGAGGAGCTCCTTTTTAAGCGCTTTTTTCATCCCAAGCAAGTCCTTCGGACGTCACCCAGCCTTCAAAAACAGTTTTGCGCGAAGTCGTCGTAGACACTGCTTTTTCCAGCCACGAGTGGTCCATGACAATTACACTACCGCGTGGAAGTTAGGTCAAAACGGCCCCAAGCCACCTTTCGAAGCGGGTGTCGTCCATCTCGTTGTGGTATTCGCCTGCCTTCGTACTCCGAAAGATGTCCAGGCACCAACCCACGAAGCCGCCCTCGCTGTCGATGTGCGTTACAATCAGGCGCTATCCTTTCCCTGACGGCTGCTTCAAACCTTTCATCAGACCACGCATGAAGGTGTCGTGGTGGGAAGCAACCGTCGTGTCCGTCAAACAGTCGATATCTTGTGTCCCGCATCCACTCAGGTTTCATCAAAGTAGAATATTTTTCGATCGTCAATCCTGTACCTGGCGATGACGTAGAGGTACTTCTGCTGCCATGTGACAATGTCGCGCCGTTCGATCAGCAGCGAGTTCCGGCCTCTTCTCATACTTGAACCCGATGTCATTCACCAGCGGGCGCACAGTCCATGGCCTGAGAGGAGTAACACCGTCGCCAGCGTTGACATCCGCAGCAATTGCCTTTACTGTCGGGATCCTATTGCGGCGAAACAGGGTATGCTCAGACGACCGCAATGCGTACTTCGTGAAGTCGTAGTACTCTTCTGTGCGTCGTCTATCTCCACTGCTACGCGGGCACTTTCGGGAGGGCGTCGCAAGATTGCCATCGTTATTTTTCATCTCCTTCTTCACGTCCATCACCAAACTCACGCTGATTTTCACTCATTGTCGCGACCCTTTCTTCAACGCTGCGCTCTGGGTGTAGATGCCGCAAGCGAACGTACGCGTTCCGGATCATCTCCCGCCCAGAGCTGCAGATGACACGGCGCTTTTGTTTTTCTTGTACCATCGGCGTGGCGTGGATGGGAAGGCACCACAATCCTTAGTCGAGAATGATAACGCAGACTCAGACCCTACTTCTTGGGGCTCCAAACCGGAAAAGGAAACAGGCAATGCATAAAACCAGAAGCAAGCAGTTTAGAGAAAGCCCGGAAGAGCAGAAATTTACCATCAGCAATAAAATTGAAACTCACTACTCCGAAGGGGTAAACTGCGCTAAAGAAGACGCTACACAGAGAGAGGTACACAAAGACAGGCGCAGTTATTTGCGCCTGTCTTTGTGTACTTCTCTCTGTGTAGCCTCTTCCACAGCGCAGTTTACCCTTTCTGAGAAAGTGCACCAACTCGCCCAAAAACAAGTCCTTCTTCACTACTCCGCCTGACGAATAAGTGCTTCCACGCGTTGCATGATATTTGCAAATAAAGAATTTTTAGCTAAGGTTTTTATCTCGGCTCAAAATGAAGGCGTCCTGTAGAATTACTTTTCGGCGCGGACTCACTCAAAATAGCTCAGCTCCGAGCGCTGCCTGCAGGTGCGCGGCGGTCTGCCGCGACGCCACCTTGATAGAGCGATACCATTGGCTGGAAGGGGGGTACTGAAAGTGGGGGATTGGGCTACTCCCCTTTTTTCTTGACTTGTATCGGAGTATAGCGACAAAGCAAAGAACAAGCGAGAGCAGTCATCATCTTTAGTGACGACGATGAGGCGTAGGAAGAGTAGTGCGGTTTAGCGAACACAGAATTTGAGATCGTGTGGAATATTGTTGTTTTAGTGCACATGATTCCGCATTTTTAATGCTCGGTGCAATCACGCACCCGATGAGGTATTTGGCAAGGTGGTATATGTAGAGGCATTCCTAATCCCTTGGGCGTGGAGCAAGACCTAGATAAAAAACTGATTTCCTCAAATAAAGTAGCTTTGAAATCAGTGGAACGTTTTTATTTCAGAGTTTGTCCGTCTGCACACGCGTCTACTGCTAACGTACGTTATTTTCATTCCTAGGTTTGAGCACTGACTTATAACCACCAGTTTTTCGTTGCAGCTATATTTTGATATAACGAACACTTTTCAGTGGTCCCGCGTGATTCGTTATATGGATAATTGACTTAGTTCTGTTCCTAATAGTGCTGGTGTTTTATGGTCGCTGTGGCCACCATAGCAGTGACAATGGCTTTATTGTAAGAAGAGACCAGATCGGGAACATCTGCGCCAACTGGAAGTTGCAACAACAAATGAACATTATCGGAAAAAGGGAAAAGAATGCAGCGAGAGTTTAACACTGGTGCACAAGAAGACTCACTAACCCTTTTTTTGTTCGCCCAATCTTTACATTTCGTTCACATTATGAAAATGCTATCAACATTGCACGCGAAACTTCAGAATCAGTTTTGCATAAGGCGGATTCAGCCGGCAGTGAACACGATTCGTTGAGAGTTAGTTTCTTTATTCTTTATGTTAAAACTTTTGATTGCCACAATTTACCGTGGAGAAGTGTTTGAGGCAGCCTAAATTTTTAGCTGCCTCTGTTCTGTAGTCTGCGACCAATAAGCATATCAAAAAGCTTTATTTAGCTATTTTGTTAGCACACCTTCAATAAGAGCAAGAGAAATCATAACAAATGCATTTGGGCCCCTATCTCATTACATGGACTTCTGAAAAGTTTCCTTCGAAAGGGAATTTTTTTCAAAAGACCGAACGGTTACTTAGGCCTGAAATGTTTTGCAGGAAAATTTATGAAAGCACGGGTACCTTTTATTTTTACCACACAAGATATCGTGTTGCGTAATGGGATCGGTGCATCCGCCCAACAAAAAGCAACGAAACGAACCAAAATTATTGTCTTCCACGTGAGGCAGCTATAAATAAGCCTGCTTTCGAAAACAAATTCCATCCTTGAGTAATGGCTCTCGGTCCTATTTATCTTATTTTTCCATCAATGTTTTCTTTTGTTGGGGAGATTTAGCCACGAGGTTTTTGTAAAAGTCTCAAAGTCTGATTCAGAAATATATTCTGTTGGAACCACAAAAAATACTAACAATTTACCAAGTTAGTATTTGCTTCCTCTTTTGATGCAGGGTAAAAACAAGCGAGGAAAACACTGCCCCATAAAAAGACTGACCCCATCAAATCAAACCCTCGGCCACCTTTCATCACAAACCATCGTGATTTATTGTCCTTCAATCCCCTTTGGAAACCGACACGTTCTGTGGTAGAGCCCCGTGATCAAAGAGCGCGTTTGTTCATTTTTCACATCTTTGCTGTGGGAAAGGTACTTGGAGCTTTTCGGCTCGACTTTATGGCGCTTTTGAGTTAAAATAGCCCTCTAGGAACAATTTGTTAAAGCTATAGAGTCTGTTTTTTATTTTAAGTTTCTTTGTTATAAGCTTGGCAACTGCTCTTAAATTCTCCAAATTATGACATAAACTATGCCTTTTAAAATTTATATGAACCATTTGCCACTGGAAACATTTTCCTTTTCTGACGGTCTGGTTCCTTTCCAACGGGTTAATTCTTATTGTAGAAACAGCTCGTAGATTTTTCCACCACAGATTTTAAATCATGAGGACACAGGGCATTTTCAGAATAGCTGCTTTATTTCTTACGCCGTCACACCTGACAGTAAATCTGCCAAAAAACATGCAAGATATAGGACTGACACAGATAGGTGCTGCTCTCTCTACCCCCGTACTCAATAAGTAGACCTCGCGTGGGAGTTCACAATATCAGGGTGCAGTGTTGTGCCGACTATGCTAACTACCATGAATAAGAAAAAATGTGTAATCTGGTAATAACTATGAGGACGATAACACAAAAGTTAGGAAAGAATGTGGGCGGCAGAAGTAAATGCAAAAGGCGTACTCAGAGCGAGGATCACTGCCTTAGAACTGGTCGAAGCTCGAGTTCTCGGGCAACCCCAAGATTCGGCGAAGTCCTTGTCATGGCTAGATGTTGCGATGCCATCTCATCACAAGCAGCTCCAGCACTCGGTAACCGGCTCCGGTTTGCGTAGTGATCCACTATTTGTAGTTAAACGCAAAGAATATTAAGGAAAGTGCGTTCTGCGTCTCATATTAAGGTGGCCATGAAATGCTACGGCGTCGACACAAACCGTAGAAACACCCAAATAGGGTCGCAAACCAACCTATGCATCACCGTGAGTCGACCCAATTGAAAAGCTATCTTCTACCAACCGAAATTTTATTGATTGAAACGAAAGACCTATGTACCTTCAAACCTGCGCATCATCATCGCAAAAAAGTTTTTACAGCGCACACGGCCCACACACCAAACACGCATCGGTTTCAGACATTGCATACAAGATCGCATCGATGTTTCTTTGTCAAATCAGGCGACAAAAGGGTTACTTTAACACTTGTTTTTGTATTTAGATATATAAAACGCTTCCACGATCTCTCTGGAAGTTTGATTGTGATGTGTAAAGAAAACAATTGTTTTTTTTCAGCCACGGGTGTGCAGCCACAGTCTTTACAATGCGTGGCCAAGTGCGTGAAAGGCCTTCCTTTCAATCTCGACGCATGTTTCATTATTCTTATATTAAGGCACCTTCCAGTTTGACCTATATACACGTGCTGCCATCTCTATGGTATCTAGTAGACAACATGTTTGGTACATTCAACAAAAAGACTCTTGTGGTTAATAATGCAGCCTCTTATTACTTCATGCTTACCGTCAAATTTCTGTTTTACCATAGGACAGACACTACCGATTTTGATTTTTGCAGAAAGCACCACTTTCACTTCAAAGTTCTCGGCCACCTTTTTTTCTCGGTGGGAAACGCCATGTACATATGGAATTACAGAAACCCGAGGACAGTCTTCTGCCTATTCTTCTACCCTTACTTGCGTGTCATGCTTAAGCTTTCTTAGTAGCCCTTCACAAGATGCTCGGAAAACATTTAGCGGGTAGCCAGCCGCTTGCAACCGCGAAACCTGCAATCTGAAGGCCTGGCCTACCGAATGAGAGCACGATTTAAACAACGCTGCTCTGATGTACGCAATGACAATGCCATTTTTACTAGCCTAAAATGATCCGAGGCATAGTTCAAAAGAGGCTTCCCAGCTATCGGCGAATAAGACCAACACACATGAGCGGGCTCAAATTTCAAAAGAACATCAAGAAACTGCATATAGTCGTCAACAGGTGTTTCTGAAGTGACTTCAAGCACTTGCCCTCTGGAAAAAAACGCCTCTAGTACCCGATACCTAAAAGCATTTGTGTCGGACTCTGAGCCCCAAACTAAGTAGTTGTCGATATTTCTGAAAACCTTGGTCAATACCCCATCCAAATCTCTGGACAGCGCTCTGTCAACACTACATAGAAAGATTTTTCTGAGGACCGGAGCGACCTTGGAGCCTATAGACACACGTGCTGTTTGCAAGAATGTCTTGTCACCAAAACCAACGTGGGTGTTAGTTATGTAGAAATGCAGCAACTTCATGAAGGACTTGACCGTCGTTCCGCAAGTGTTCCGGAACACAATTTCATCGTTTTCGTTAATTATACACTCACTTACGCACTGCATATGAGGGTCCTGCGGCAAAGCGTAATACAGATCTTCAACGTCAATGCTGATACCACAGCTAGTGTTGACACATTCAGATGCCAAAAACTCAACAAGGACAACAGAGTTGACCATTTCATACGGATAGTGTGCCGTCAATGTATTCAACATTTTCTGCAGAAACGCTACAACAAGCACCTGCTAAGATACGGGCTCAGAAATGATAGGACTAAACGAAATGTCGTCTTTGTGCGTTTTTGCAGTACAGAATGCTTCAAGCTTCATGTCTTTAGCGTTCGTAACATCTGAAGTAAATGTTTTGTGGTTGCAGTGTTTTAACATCTCCATCGGCCGTTTTTTTCAACTTTTCAATGTTGACCTTCTACTCTGTAAAGCATTTCGAAACTGCCAAGGAACCTCTTTCTAAGTACAAGGCCTCAGGTAAAACGACAAACATACCCTCTTTGTCTGCCTGATCAACGCACAGATTGTCCTTAACAAGACACTTAGCGGCCTTGCCAACAGTCAGTGGGCTCGATGGCAACGCCAGGCGCACAATGCGAAACTTCGTGCTCTTCTATGCAGCAGGGAATTCTGGCACTGGGTTTGCGCGGCGATGCCTCGTTTCCGGCGCCTTTGGGACATACTGCATCTGTGACATCGACAGCATCGTATCAAGTTGGCCTGGCCCCTGCTACAGGCTTATAGCTTCCCCGGTTTGACTCGGCGGCGCGTCATGTGGTCCATCCTCATAGAAGTTTCGGCAACCCAGCAACCACAGCGACCTACGAGGAACCGCATAAATTGGGGCAACGCCTACGTCCAAGCTTAAATGGGCTCGGTGGCACCGCCAGGCGCACGATGCTAAATTTTGTGCTCTTGTATGCACGGGTTGGTGAAAAAAGTTATTTCACGAAGTGTTTCAGAACTAGCTGTGCATGCATTGTGGTGTTGCCGAGCCCCGGCTGTTTTTGGTCATCTTGTATGGATGCGTCTCTTATTGTAAACTTATTGCTAATTCTGAGCTGTGACGTAGAAGAAAATCGAGGACCTGATGCTGACGTAGAGGGTCCCGATTCTCAATTTTCGCAGAATATTTTGATGCCTTCGCAGAAATTTAGGCTTCCCAAACTGAACTTCAAATCGGAATGCAGGGCGTCCGAACACGCTTGTCTCTAATGGAGATTAAACTGGCATTGCTCAACTATTCTAAGGAAAATGTTTAGAAATGTGAAGCAAGTATTAATGCGGTTCAAAGGCAAGTCGCACAAATATGCAGTAAAATGGACGACTTAGAAAACAGAAGCCACGGTAACAATATCGTAATATACGGCATACCAGAAAATAACAATGAAGGCCTCGCATCTTTGAGGAAATATGTCGAGAACGATATCTTCAGCCATATGCTGAAAGTTAAAGTGGAGCACGTTCATCTTGTTGGCAAAATGATAACTAATCGAGATCGTCCCGTCATACCGCATTTTTATGACTTTGCTGAAAAGATGGCAATACTGCGCAACTGTTGAATGTCAAAAGGCACGAACATATCCGTGTCTGAAGAGTTTTCATTTGCAGTCTATGAAACACGCAGGAAATTATGGGAGTCACCAAAAGCTAACCGAGAAAGCGGCGATAAGGTTGTGTTTCTTTTTGATAGACTGCAAAATAAATGACACGCTGTACATTTGAGATAGGTACGTGGGAAAAAGGATAGCTCTGCAGCCGGCGCGTTCCGAAACTGCTGGCCACGAAGGCAGTAGTTCAAGAACATGAAGCGAAGCAAGTACGCCGTCGTTTTCTTTGTTGTGTTTCAATGCCAGAAGTATAGTGAACAAAACGGATAAACTAGAGGAGATTTAATGTGCTTTCGCAACTAATATTTTGGTGATTACCGTGACGTGGCTTCATGCCAGTATCCATGATTCAGAAATAATTCCATAAAGCCATAGCCTACTTCGCAAGGACCGTGATAGCCGCGGAAGCGGAGTGGCTATCGCTATAAAAGATGGTCTAGCTTTCCAGGAAGAACATAGTATACCGAACTACGGGGAGATGAGGTGCACTTTTACATTTCAAACCATACCTCTACTAATAGGTGGAGTATACAGATGACTCGGGGCACCTGAATCTTAACTTACGGAATTGCACAACTACCTCCCAGAGAAAATGCATGATCGGACGAAGCCAGTACTTGTTGGCGACTTCACCCTGGGAAGAATAGACTGGGATATCATAACCGTCAGCAATAATGAGGCAAATAGCTGCGAGCAACTTTTGGATACTATGCTAAGTTTCTCATTGTCTCATCGCTTAACCCAAGCGACAGAAATTCAAGGGCTTGCTTCCAAAATGTTAGATCTTGCTTTAATGTCTAGCTGAATAAATGCTGAAGTTATGGTGGACGACATATTCTCTGAGCATAAACTGGTTTTAATTGAATTTCCCAATCTTATCCCGGCAAAAAGTGAGAATGAAAATTAACAGAGGTTTATTAAAGATTATTCCAGAGCGGCCGATGAAAGCCTTATTGATTACCTAGAAATGAAGTTAGACGATTTTTACGCTGAACCTTCCGATGATGTTGACAACTTGTGGTTAAAATTTAAGGCAGAAATTTTTTCACTGTGAAGAAACATACATTTCTACGAAACGTAGGAGGACAAAACGAAGGACTCATTGGATAACGCGAGAAATATTTCATATGAAACGGAAGCTGAAAGAATGCGGAAGCGTAAATGCTATCCAGCTGCAATATACCAGTGCTACCAAGAATTCAAAAGCCTGTCGCGCAAAGCAAAAAACCATTTTTTTCGCACACCCTAACCGATTTTATGACAGTATAACCGAGAAACTTTTGGCGTTACCAAGCTAAGCCGGGCAATCCAATCTGTAAGATGAAAATGAACGGCATTGTTACTGAAAATACGCACGCAATAATTAACTCGTTCAATTGTTTTTTTCCCATCGGTATTCACCCAAGCATTCCAATTCCAAGAGCCGCTTGTTGAACGTGACTCGGCCATGCCAGAAATCGAGATAACCGAGCAAGGAATCTCGAACCTGATTTTACAACTTGATGTTAAGAAATCGCCGGGTCCACATAAAATCCCAAATGCGTTTCTTAGACCTTACTCCTTTTTTGTATAAAATATTTATGCTTTCACTGAAAACTGATGCGCTTCCAAGAGACTGGCTACGCGCAAGAATAATTTGGATCCATAAAAGTGGTAAGAGATTTCTGGTGGACACGTATCGACGCATATTGCAAACGACCTACTGTTGTAAATTAATGGATCACATCTTCAACAAAGCCTATATAACTTACGTAGAGTCTAACAATATGCTGCACCCGAAGTAACACCGATTCCGTAGAGGCCTGTCCACGGTAACACAACTTGCATAAATAATGCATGACTTCGCTGGCATATTTGGCTCCAAACTTCAAGCTGACGCAATATTCGTAAAATTTGCGAAAGCTTTCGGTCGTGTGCCTCATTCTAAATTAATAGCCAAGCTTGAATCCTTTGGAATCAAAAGCAAAGTAATTTCATGAATCTCGGCTTACTTAACCAATCGCTCCCAGTATGTAACTTTAAGCAACATAGATTCCGACTGCCTCAGCGTTTTGTCCGGTGTACACCAAGGGTCTGTTTTGGGGCCAACATCATTTCCTATTTACGTTAATGACATCTCCTTTTGTGCGGAACCAGGTGTAACATTGCTACTTTTCGCAGATGAGTGCGTCATTTACACGACAATACGCAGTATTGATGACTAATTAGAGCTCAATAATTCTTTGCAGAACATTTCCCAAAGGTGCGTGATGTGGGGAATGGAAATGCATGTGTCTAACACCGCATTCATAGGCCTAATCGAGAAAACACGACCTTTGTTTTTTGTGTACAATCCTAATGGTTTTTATATTAGTAAAGTTGACAAACTAAAATATCTTGGCGTCACATTCTCCCAAGACTTGAAATGGGAACAGCACCTTACCAATACATGAGCTAAGGCAATAAACAACTAGTATTTCTGCGTATAAAATTTATCAAAGCACCTTCAGCAGATAAACTAACCGCCTAAAAAACCCAGGTCAGACCCATTCTAGAATGCGGAAGTATAGTATGGTACCCTCATCAAAACTACCTTCGCGGCAAACTTGAAAGATTGCAGAACAGAGCGCTCAGGTTTACCTATTCAATACACTCTTGGCGCGACAGTGCAAAGGTAATGCGCAATCAAGCGCACCTAGCAACTCGGTCTTGCCGGCGTCATGTTGCTGCCCCGAAGTTTTTTTATTTCCTTTTGTCTGTAAAGACGACTATATTCATCCACCTGGCCACCGTTCTAGTAGGACGAACCACAATAAATGCATACTTCCCTGCGCATAGCAATGTGTTGAAATATTCCTTTTTCCCTTGCCCTGTAAACGCTTCGAACGCGCTACCAAGTGAAGCTGTTAATATTAAAAATATTGATCAATTTTGTTGATTTATGGAGCAGGTAACAGAGACTGTATAGTTAATTTTTGTTGTTGTTCTCTTTGTTGTGATAGCGGAAAACGTGTTTTGCACTGGTGTATTTTACTTTTTTGTGCATATATTGTTTTTCATGCGAAAACGCCCGACCACTTGCCCACACGTAGGCCATGCATATAACCTACGCAGTACTCAGACGTCGAAACGCCTGGTAGTTTGCTGTGCCGGCTAAATTCGCTAAATTAGTACATTTATCCAACCGGTTTTTCAGAAAAAGTGTGATAAACGAGGACTGATTAGCCCAGCGAATTCGTTACATTCAGTTTACAGCTCCAAACGCTTCCATCATATAGAGGTCACAAACACGCCGGCTTCAAGGGGGGTGGTAGTGGCAAATTGAAAATATTTGTTAAACCCGGGAATTTGTTACTTAGAGTTTCGTTAGATACCGGTTACTTTGTAGTGTCGTTCGGCATTGGCTATCCCGGAGAAACACGTAAGAACACGTGAGTTGTAAAAGCAAGCTCCTTTGTGTTAAATATTGGCCTCTAAAATGCAGTTTATTTATATTTCACGAAGAGCAGCTATGATTCTCTAAATTCCGAATAGGCATGGGTTCTTTTTTCCACCGGTACTGAGCAGTCATTCACTTGCGCGATTATAATGGATCATAATTGATAACGTTGACCGGACGATGAGAATACCTGTTCGACTACGTTGAAGGTTTTCTGATCTTTTTTAGCATGAACAATCGTCACCCTCACCAACTCTCTGATCTTTGGCGTTGTCAATGCACAACTAAACCCATGGTGCGAGATTGAGGAACTTCCGCCCTAATTCCAAATGAAGGTGTGCAAACACGAACATTTCTTTTACCCACTCGAGTTGTGCTGGTATTTGGTGTCTTGGTCGAAAAAGTGGCCTTTAGCCTTCCCAGCGATACACTAAGAACTCGTGACAAGGATATAGCAAAGCCGATTGGATTTAATCTCTTACGCACTGTTGTAAATATGTGGTAATATGCGACTTCATTGGGAAAGTCGACCCGCTAACATAAGGAGGTTGTTCAACCGGTTTCACTGATAAAGATTTAGGCTGCTTGATTTCTGTAGTAAAAAGTGAGCCAATAGTAGGCTAGAAGGAGCATTCGAAAAAAAAAACCAAAGCCGCTTTGATATCACACTTACATCGCGTTTCGCACAAAGTTAAAACGATTGCGCAAAAACCGGGCATAAATAGGGCTTCATGGAAATAATAGCGATAAGGAAGAAGTGGCCCCACCAGCATACCTAACGAACCATCATCATTGTACAAAGTGTTCCATCGTGTCCCATTAAAGCGGCGGCTACCGTTCCGGGGCCTGGCTCGGTCCTTTCCGCGACGTGGTGCCGAAACGACGGCAGAAGTGGCTTTCACAGACGAGAGACACCGTAAAGAGCACCGGCTCCATCGACCTTCAAGAAGTTTCCGCAGGTGCATTTGTGTCCTCGTATGGGCGGCGCCAAGGGAACTCAATAGTTGATGGTCCGAGCGAGCTACCAACCAACGACAAAGTGAGCCGTGGGGCGAGGACCATGGACCCTGACGCAGAACGAGCTTGAAGCACAAGAAAACGACCCGAGGGGAACAAGCTTCAAGCACATGAACAAAAGGCAATCACGATCAAGACATCGCATTCCTGCCATGTAACGACGCGTGCTCGATAGTAACCACTACAAGTATCGCCTAACGGTTTTCCTAGACTTGCTCCCAACAATCTTTAGGACTTACCAACGCCGAGAAAAACGATGGAGAATCTTTTTTATCAACGACTCCAGGTACGTGAAGTATCGGCGATTATAAAACGAGTTGAGCTGAATTTTTCTTATGGACCGCCCACGCTAGTGGAGCTCTCTAGCTGAAACCAGTCTTTGATAGAGAAAGAGCAAGCTCTCAAGGAAATGTACAGCAAAATCTAAGACCTCGTTGCCATTGACAAGATTGCCGAGGAAATAGAAAGGGCCGAAACATGGGCAAACACCATCGTAACGACAAAATGTAAGTAAGGCGATGTTAATAAGGACTTGCGACCGTCTCTAAAAAGCACGAATCGCGAACGAATGAGACGCAACCAGAAACATGGAGGCCCACCTTCGTTTCCAGATTATTGCTCAAACAGTGAGAGCACGTCTGTCGGCGGGTCGGCGGCAATACTGACGGGCGTAACTGACGAAGCACGCAACAATAATTCCAGCATAAGCTTGATAGGCGAACCGGAACAGAACCTTAAACGAGAATCGGGCACAGATAATTTTAAAAATACCGCTTTATTGTCTTCAGCACTGCCAGAAACTTTGAATTGCCACAACCCCAAAAGTGAATTACCCGAATCCGACACAGAACACGACTGCTGTACCCAAAATGGGCTATCCCGCACGGTATCTCCTGTCGTCACGAACAGAAAGGTTTCAACGAACGCAAACGTTACTGGTTGTAGGGGGCATGCGAAAACAACTACCCAAGATAAATAAAGGACGCAACGAAAGCGCAAACAGGAAGAAAATGGAGAAGCACCAAACACCAAGAAGAAAGGTAGGAGAGGAGCGTCTGCTGGATTTTCTGGCAAAACATAACCACTCTCACACCGGCAGCGAAGAAGGTGCCCAGACGAAGAAAGGGGAAACATTCCAAGCAACGATATGCAGGCCAGATCCTACACCGCCTCAAGGTGTCTCAACGACTTCAGGCGTACTCTTCGCGCGATGAGCTTCCTATGCACTGTTGCGCAGACAGAGCGAGCTATGTGCCCTACGTCACGTGGCTCACCTCTACACTCCGTCGTTTGGGCAGACGATAAAAGGACAGGTGGCGGAGGAATTGGCTCGGCGCTGCCCCGGACCGAGATAGGACTGCCCCAACTCGTCTTGGTGTTAACCCCGAACATTGGAACGATAACGCTGTGGTTATTATTATAGTTTACCTGCTGTCTTTGAGGTCGGGAAGATGTTGGAAATAGTATCGAGGAGGAAGAAGTCGCCGCAGCGACATGCTTCTTGAATCATTATCATTGTACATAGTGTTCCATCCTGTCCCATTAAAGCGGCGGCTTCCGTTCGTGTCCCGGCTCAGTCCTTTCCGCGACAGGCTCTTTCCCGCCCCTAACTCTCACTTTTCCTACAAGGTTGGAGAGAAGGGGAGGAAACATGTAGCGCGAAAACACATGCTCGCAAAAAGTACATGTCTACGAAAAATACTTTTTTTGTAACCCAAGTCAGTACCAAAAACATACACAGAAACCTTAAATCATTATCGCCGGGAGCGCCTCCTTAAACTTCTTCACCCATTGCTCAATACACAAGACCCTCGAATCCGGCGCCGAATCCAAACACAAACACGGCACGCAGAGCCGTTGGAGTATTGCGCTATTCGCCAACGCCAAGAACTGGCGGGCGTAGCAGCTAGTGCACTACCATGGCATTACCGCTGCTGAGGCTAACAGCGCGGTACCGTCGAGGCACTCAATACTGTGTTCGTGTCGTTAACGCCATGATCTCGCCCTTGCCCTGGCTGTGACTCTGTGGGCCCGGTGCAGGTAATCGAAGCCTTTTCCCTCGTTTGGCGTCATCGAACGTCTCAATAATCTAATCGAACTGTTTCTTAACTGTTTTCCTTTTACCGTGTTTTTCTTGTTTCTCTCTGTCTGCCAGAATTTCACTTCCGCTTACTCCGACATTTCAAAAGTTATTGTTTCTTTTTTCCGCCGCTCGTCAACATTTTATTTTTATATGTACGTACATTCTACTGTTGTTCCAAAAGAAACCAATATAAAACCAACATGAGTGATTGCTCCAGGCGGGCCTGGTATACGTTTTCCAAGAAGGGCCCACGGAACTACCATGGGGGAATTTGTCTTTGGTAATTGTACCTCGTAATACACCAAGCGCGTGGCACCACATCTTAACTCAGACGATGTCATCCAGGTTCAGCAGCAGCGAAACAAGCATTAAAGATGTGATCAAGCACGGGCGCTTGCCCGTTTCCCAGAACGCATTGCTAGTTTTTTACCGGAAACTTCCCTGCTTCCGGCGGATAAGTAGTTGTACTTCAATTGCGCACAAAAGTAACGAAGACTGGAGATAGACGACACGAGACAGAGCGCACTCTCAACAAACTTTATTAAGGAGTCAAGAATTTATACTGCCCATTCTCTCTCATACACACTCATCCAAAAAATAAAGAACAAACACCTCCTCCCTCTGTGCATTACCACAATCTTAGGGAACGTGCCACTGCGATTGCGGTTTCACGACAACCCGTTGTCTTGCCCAAGGAAGTGCATCTCCTTTTCCGTAAGTGCGAGGGAGGGAGTGCTTACACAGCAGCACCCTGCACGTGGACTGTCATTGGCCTCAATGATCTCGCGGTTCATTTGGTTCCTGTTCATCTCTATAACACTTTATATAATGTTAAATTATAATATATTATATTATAAAATATTATGTTATATTTTATTTTATTATATTATATTATAATATATTACTAGCGGTAGTATCCGGCGGTGCCCGGGTGGGCCATTATATTACGACAGCAATGGGTGGTACACACTCGGGAGCGCCTGCCAGCTGTCAGTACATGGGCTCCACTGCAGGCGCGTCGTGGTAATGTGAAACGACTGGCATTCGTGTTTACTCCAAATCCCGCGAAACAAATTGCCCCAAGATGGCGCCCAGGAGCGAGCGAGTTAGTGAGTGAAAAAAGATTTATTGAGCCCGCGTAGTGGGAGTGGTTCCAAATTTCAGAAAGCCATGTGATGAGTGGAAAGCCTTCGCACTGGAGGAAGTATTGTCTGGACATCCAGATCGCTGTTAGTTACCAGGTTTTCCCGCAGCTCAAGGTTGGGAAAAGGGAATTTAAGAAGGACGAGCTCTGTTTGCTTGCACTCTTATATGATATGAGGAAGAGTGCCAGGTTGCAAACACAACTTGAATTCGGCAGGAGATTGCCCTGGGAACACATGATGGAGGCCGGCTGGGTGAGGGGTATTCTTCCTCGTAGGAAGTGCTATCTCAGAAGATATTAACAATGTTCATCGGTACAGTTTTATCACACGTAACATGGGCTCCGGGAGGCGCGGGAATGCAGGAAGTCCCAACAGATGCCGAGGGCTAATCTTTGCGCTTTTTACTGGTACATCTTCTGTTTTACATTTATGATATATGAAACCGGCTCCTACGGCAGACGCGTTGTTGCCAAATGTGTCAACAGACGCGACCGCTAAGCTAACGCGGAAAAACGCAACTGAATTTCACGTCCAAAAGGATGCAGATTACAAAATCTCGCTGGCCTTCTTATCCGCATGTTAGGACAAAACCCTGAAAGTGGTTTTTGGGCAAATAAATGGGCAGCATTTTCAAGAAAAAATTAATCGGAGATTTCAACTGGCTGGATGGTTATTTACGTAAGTGTAAATCGACAGTGTTTTTCTGAAATCCCGCTTGCCTCTATTGGGAGGGTGTCATTGAAAAATGCTGTATAACACTGTTTAGATACGTCAGTAAGTTGCCTATCTCAACAAAAACCAGCTCGATATCTCAAAAGGCGGGCGGTAATAAATTAATATCTGAAAAACTATTTGGCCGCTTTTCACTCTCTCCGTGATAGAATTTTTAAAATTTTCAGAAATATTGACCTCCAACACCGCAATCAGAATGTGCTCTTGCAATGTGTAGCCGTTTGAAAGAGCAGTGGCTAGACGTGTACATAACCTGTTAGGCCTGTTTGGCTCATCAGCCGTGTCATTTGTAAAAAAACAATGTGGCCCTTTTAGCGGCGTCGCTGAGCGATATCCTTAAGAACGGTTTTGTGAATTTGTGTGAGTAATATAATCCAGCAAAAATCAGTTGGATAACTGAATCGGTGAAACATTTATTTGAGAATCTTGAGGAACCCTATTTTATTTCCGGAATGCGGAATCGCCTAGCTGGGGTAGGTTAGGGCGAAATCCAAAAACCACTTTTTAGATATTCTTAAGGGCTACTTATATCAGCAAAAAGCGCTTCGAAATGAGAATGAGTGACCACGAAAATAATGAATTTTCGAAACCATAATTTCGCCCTTTTCCTCGGTTAGGAGTGCACTTTCTGAAAAACCCGCCTTAGTGAGCACCTGCACAATGACCCAAATAAACTCGTGAAATTTCAGGTCCCTAGATCTAACAATTTTGGCTGGGCGTTGATGAGTCAGTCAGTCAGTCAGTCAGTCAGTTGGGCACTTCTTTTTTTATAGGTATAGATAATATATTATATTATATCATAATATATTTATGTTATATTATAGCAATAAACTGGAACCAAACGACCCGCGAGATCATTGAGGCCAATGAAATTGCACGTGAAGGGGACTGCGGTGTAAGCACTCCCTCCCTCGCACTTACGGAAAAGGAGATGCACTTCCTTGGGCAAGACAACGGTTTGTCGTGAAACCGCAATTGCAGTGGCACGTGCCGTAAGATTGTGGTACTGCACAGAGGGGAGGAGGTGTTTGTTCCTTGTTTTTTTTTTTGGATGAGTGTGTATGAGAGAGAGAGGGCAGTATAAATTTGGGACTTAATAAAGTTTGTTGAAAGTGCGCTCTGCCTCGTGTCGTCTATCTCCAGTCTTTGTTACTTTTGTGCGGAATGGAAGGTACAGCATGCATTACCAACTTGCCCAAACCTGCAGCCTACTAAGGATAACTACTGTCAAATGAATGTCTTACGGAATGTTTTTGTTCATTCCGTGCACATATCAGTAAAGCAGGCACGATAGGAACGGCAGATGCCGCTCCCTGAAATATTTCTCAACTAGGAAAGCAGCTATCTGTGGTTAGCAAGACACTTAAAGTATTCGCTTGCCAGGGCACTCAGGTGTTATTGCGACTGGACATCAGAGCACAGTCACCGGTGCTGGGACGTTGTCTTGCTCCGTCCGCTATCGACGCGGCGCAGAGCAGGGCGATGAAGTTCTCGAGACGACGAAGATCTGAAGCGACCTTTATATACCGTATGTACAAGGGTAACAAAAGCGTTACATGGCTCACACACGGAGCTCATTCAAGGAGCTCATTCATGGCTCGTTCACGGAGCACACTGTAGATGGCGAGGCGAATTGATCCAGCGTTCCCCGCGCGGATGTGCCTGCTCGACAACAGCGACGTCGGCGCTACGGGTTTGTCCTCTGCTTCAGCGAAGGTTGTTTTGGGCCTGTTTTAGCGCAGCTTCGCGTCAATTCGCGATGCCTTCATACGGATTGATTAACTTGTTCGACAGCACCTCAAGGGTCACCCGCACCCGACTGAATGAAGTGGTAGTAGGGCAAACGTACTTTAAGTAATGGTTTGTGGGGCGGGAGAAAATTATGTACAAACCACGCACAGACAACTGCGAGCTACAGAACTGCTACCTTTTGTGCACTGCTTGCCAAGAATGGGACTCTGTTTTCCCAATTCGTGAATACCCAATCGGTTGTGTTTTACCAGGTATTACAAAAGGCGAAAGTAGGAACTGCTTGTGAGAAATAGCGATTATAAAAGTTCCCTCAACTTTCTTGCAATTCTCGAACTTACTAAACTAACTAGTTTGAATCGGTATCGATAGGAATCACAAATCTCACATGCCGAATTGTTTCGGTATCTGCGCTTGTGTAGCGCGGTGGTGTAGCCACAAACTAGCACATCAGGATGGCTAGGTTCCGCTGTCTCAGCCTTCGAAAGATGCTTCTCCGTTTTCTTTCTCCCGACTCACAGCCACGCTACAGCGGCGCCGTCTGACACTCTAGCGCGGCCGTGACCGACGCTTCGGCTGCGTTCCGGGCGCCGCCCACGCGAATTCCAGGTAATGGCTGGAAGAATCTCTTGTTTCACTATTTGTAAAGCCACATGTATGAATTCAAGTGACGTCGCATGGGCAATTGTTGTGGGTGTCATTTAAAGCTTTGCTTTCCAACCACATTCACAACGTGATTTGGAGCCAGTTTTTTACAATGGATTGAAATATATATCTATGATGAAGCGAAGATGTGCCAACTAAGAAATATTGTAATGAAAGGGGAAGATCATGAAGTGTTATTTTTTCTGACGTGGTTTTGTACGGCTTCATCACAAATGAAATCCTGCGGTTATAGTTAATCTAAAAAAAATAGGGTATGACGGCACAGTAGCCTAAATATTGATCTTTCAGATTCGAAAATGCTTAAAATGGGACTACGTAAGTAAAAGAGAAACATTGTATTGCTGAATGGCGCCACCCTTGCCTGCAACACTACATGGTCATATTCGTTGGAAAGATGGAACAATCAGCAAACACCAAAACGACTATCGGTTGCTCTTGGTGGGTCAAGGAGAATGAGAACTATGAATTATTTGTTTGAAAATATTTAAGTGATTTTGTTGTTCATAAGACGCCTATTGCGTCTTCCGTTTTCTGCTACGCCAAATTGCCGGAGACAGAGTCTTCCCACCCAGACTTCCCGGCATGTGGCGCTCGAGATACCACGCCACACGCCCTTGGGATCTCCTGCTTACCCCAGCTCCGTTTACCCGTTTACCCACTACTTGGCTGGAGGTTCCTCGGAACTTCTCGTCTGAGCTACAGCTTCTCACCGCCACTAGAGCTCAGGATTACCTGCCGCGCCTCCCACACCTGAGGGACACTCGCTAGGACTGAGCCTCGCCAGAAATGAAAAGTTCTCTATCTCTCGCTCCCTGTCACGCATTTTTTTTATTTTGTAGTTTCTCGTCTACTCACCAAAATTTAAAAAAAACTTTGACATCCTGATGTAGGAGTGCCCGTCTGGCGATTTTTTCGTGGGAATATTGCGCTGTTAGCAGCCGAGTTTATTCCGCCCGTTTCAGTCGGCAATAGGCGATAGGCCCATATGCCACAATGGTTAGGTGATTCGTGGCGCCACTGCCGTGTCATCGCGCATGAGAATGGATGACTGTTTATCGATTGGCGTTGTACTCTCGTTCCGCCCTGGTTGCAGGCGTTCGTGCTAATGGAGGGCAAGATGAGAGTGGCCGTAAATCAACGGGTGAGAAAGCCAAAAGGTCGTCACTCTGCTTCTCTGCCCCGGAACCGCTGTTCTTTCAAGCAGAAGAGCCTTCTAGTAATGCCCACTACAGCCATTGACATGTTGCAAGTAATCAGGCTTAGCAGCCTCTTTTTGCTGTGGAGACGACAAACGCGGACATCCTTTACTGCTAAAAGGCAATTGCTTAGAGGGATCCTAATGCAACTGACGCAATAGTTTATAAAAACATTAACCCCGCGCACATCACGCAACATGATTCCGCCAAATAATTACATCATGATTATTTGAATTGCTGGCCAAAGGCGCCGTTTTGTTGTGGGGACATTTCAATGCAACAACAAGAAATTCACTGCCCTCTTCCCTATCTCTGCATATTACCCCTTACATCTTACCCCTTATCCCATTACCACTCCTCCAGTCTGTCTAGCCCCTACACCACTATGTCCGCCTGTCCGCTGTCGCCAAGGCCGTAAGCGGAGAAGGACACGGACTCCGGGCGTTTTGAAATGGCGCTGCTACGACGAGTGGCAATAATATGTAATAATATTGATCAACTTCAAAATTTTCTATACGCAGGGTAAAGGGTTAACTTAGGAGGCTACAAAAATCCCACAATCCCTGTGGTTAATTTTATGAGAGATGGAACACGCGCGTTATACTTTTTGTTCAGTATATTATTAGTTAAGTACACGCTATATACGTCACTGGTTGCCCTATCTCAACAAATACTGTAGAACGTATTCGCTCTTCTTGTGATTTTTGTCTATTGCTTCTCCTTGCGTTCCCGTGCCCGACTAGCTTGCTAGCTCTACTTCCTGTCAATGTCCATGCCTGTTTTTTTTTTGCTTTGATTATACTCAGTCGAGTTCGTGGCCGCAACCACCTTTTCCCGCCGCCCTCAAATTAATAAGTAACCTTGGAGCCGTTTAGTCTACTGTTGGGATTCTGCGCGTCGGAACCATGTCTGCGCACCTTGCAAAGTTTTGCGAGTGCAAGCCTGCCTCGGACAGATTACAGCATGCCGCAGAGCTGTCGGCGCGAGGGCTCCTTGTTGTCAATGATTCAAACGTACGCAGCTTCATGCGTGCAGTGACTTGCCCGAAGGACGCGGACGCCGCAACACACAACCCCTCTCGCCCCTCTCTCAGACTGAGCATGCGCTGCAACAACCGACCCCTCATGAACTCTATAAAGAGTGTTGTGTTTGTCTCTACTATGTTCGGGCCGTGCGTAAAAAATAGTGGGAAAAGCACCGGAGCCATTACGGCGATTGTATAACACCCGCCCTCTCAGTGGATAGTCATTCGTTTTTGAGAAGCGAATCAATGCTGTCCCTCAGCTCGAGTCCCGTACTTTAACCTCGCCCGTAAGGGCATCTTGTCTTTCTTCGGCCCATCTCTCGCCATGCAATAAAAAAGTAAAATCTGCCTTCGCATTATTTTCGTCGTCACAAAGGCAGCAACTTTTGCTGGCCGCTCTTCACCACGCAACCTACATGACAGAGGCGACGACGGCTGGTGGTTGGACGCCTCCCAGAATGTAACGACTGGATCCAGTGGTGGGATGGAAAGTTGGCAACGTTATTCTTTTGTTTATTAAGAATAGGCTACAGGACAGGTTCACTGGCCTTCCAAGTTGACGGAGTGGTGCTGCTCTAACATTGTTTTGTCCCTGAGACTCTACATTGAAGCGCTATAACTTATTCGTTGAATGGTTGCGAGCAGAAACGGCCGCGGCAAGCACTCTGATATTGGCGCATCAGAAAGAGGAAACAACTGGAGCTGAATGTTTATGTTATTGTATTAACCACCGCATGGCATTGAAAAAACTGGAAACGCGAATACTGTGCAATTTCTACCGTCTTTTCCCCGCACACCCGCTGAGGGCACGGCCTTCGACCACCTGTACCCGTACGAAACCGAACGGGTGACCCCCGAGATATCGCCGACGTCTCTTCGTGTGATGTCTGTGTAAGCCTACGCCTAAAACGGTAAGAAGCCAAAGCACAACTATAGTTCCTAAAAAAGACTATTTCATCCAAATAACAACACTACGAATTGTATCGCACACATCAAACAAACAATAGAGACATTTAGAGAAAACCTGAATTAGTGGCGACTCAATAGCCACTTTCCCGAATTTGTAACGTCACACAGGGTTTGTTTCTGCGGTTTTGGCGGCCATCGTGCACAGCCGCTGCGAACCACCATGACTGGACTCTTGTAGCGGGGAATCTGGTTCCGTTTGAGATCATTACATGAATACTAATGTGCAGCTAGCGCAATAAAACTGTGTTTTTAGGGATGAGTGTTAGTAAGAATGCAGCGCGAAATGGAAAATGGTATCGATCTTTCTTTCGCTATTCGTTTTACAAAACAACATCCTCGAATGTAATGGAGCTGAGCAAATTACCGAAGGCTACCTCTTTAGAAAATTGATTTTTTCTTCATGCACTGGGTAAATTAAACAAAACCATTCAAATTAAACGCAAGGGCATTCAATGCGCCAGTTCTGTTTTGTACTTTCATGCGTTAACTGCTTCTTAGCGGTTTGTTTCCGGCTCTGGTAGATCGCGTCGGAGCGCAGGTACGCTGAAATAATTTTCATGTGTAGATGTTTATGCCAAGGCGACAATATCTCCTAGACTACCGGCAACACACGTTACACTGTGGAATACCACTCGCAGTTTCTTCATCCTTTATACTTTATCCTTTACACAACTCCACAACAGTTGAAGTTCGGCCTTTTCTTGCGTTATGTCAAACAAAACGTCTATATAAACTTTTTAAGCTGTTCTATCTTCTCCGAAACGTACTACCCTAAAGGTAGGCAAAACGTGCGTGGTGTCAATGTTTTTGTACCGATGTATTACGTAGTGCGCCATGGTAGAGCTATGCACGTACTTTGAAGTGATGGAATACTGCACAAAATGTGGTTGGGAGAACTGAAACAACCACAGAAAAAATGATAATCTGCTACCGAAAAAGATTATGCGTTCTTCACAATTCCACAAAACCTAAACGGGTATGGTTTGCGCTGAGAGCAGAGCACCGGAAGGACATTCCAGAAAGGTATTCTAAGCTGCGAGCCAAGATTATTATTCTGTTCATCATTTTTTTTCTGCAGATGAAGAAACGCGGTAATTGGTACGTGGAGACATATACTTACCCTCTTCTTCCAGTGATGAAAATTGCCATCTAAAGCAGACTTCTCTTTTTGTTGGTTCCCTTTCGTTGATTTTATTCGCCATATTTTGCAAGCCGGGGAGGAATGTAGTGTGAAATAAAGACATCATTTCAGCATCGTTGGCTTCTCTTTCTTTTCGCTCTCTCGCTTAGATTAAACGCAGAGCAGAACAAAGTATAAGCAGTAATGATGTCAGGATTATGAGGCGAGCTGGATTTTTTTACTTAGATGTCGTGTTATTTTTTCGATTTTACAGCCTGCGTTAGTATTCCGTTTCCCTTTTTCCCCAATCATTTACTTAGGCTATTTGACACTTTTTGTGTGTTGTATTTGACGATCTTTCTATTTTTTTGGCTCGTGCCTTTTGAGACGTAGAGGGATCCACAGCCTGATGAGCTTCCTGAGTAAAAGCGTGTCGTTAGTAGGAGGAAAACAAGAAATTATACTAATATGACACGGCTTTCGCTTCCAGCAAAATGGCTTACTGCACTTACGGTGGTGTCACAATTTCTGGAAGTTTTGCGAAGCGTAGCTTTTCTAGGGCGCACTTTAACCAATTTCACCGCAATATGCAGGTAGTGAATTCTTGGAAGTGTATAAGACCACATTGATTTCAAGAGTTATTTCTAGCGTTTTAACCAACGTTTTTAATACTGTGCTTACAAATTGTTACCAATGCGAACTCACATTTTGAAGTGCCTGGATTCAATGGTGCTCTTTCTGTAATATCTTACAGGTCGCCCTACGGGCATCGTTATTTCGCGATCAAATTACAGACGTTGGTTGCCTACGGGTGCCGCAAAAGCAACGTCCACCGTATTCAAAGTGTGGAGTTGCAAAGCGGCTGTCACACAGCTGCTGTCACTGCGGATAATTTGGCCTTACCAACAACACAAGCAGTAGGAGGCTGGATGCTACGGGGAGAGATAACGAGCTTGAAGAAGCAATAGCAGTTCAGATATTATGAGATACGCCGACTTGAATCCGCACAAGAAGGATGCCTCCTGGTGAGTGAACTTGCGTTATAACCCAAGTCGGAAGAACCGAGGCGACAAACCCCAATTCCACAAAAACCTCCCTTGCCCTTACCCAATCCCGTGGCATATGGATGACGAATAAAACCACCAGCCGAAAATACGTAGCGGCTATTTTTACAAAAAGATTGCAAGAGAACATGACAGTAAGCATGTTTTCACCGACGCGGCCGAGAGAGGGAACGTGTGTACGATTGCCAACGTGGCCACCAAAAGAGAAGCCAACACCGATATCCGCCGTTGCCCCACAGGGGAGGAGGCAGAAATTCTCGCCGTAGCCTTACCAGCATCTCATCAATCCAACCTTGATAATATCATCAATAGTTACAACGATTTAGGAAAACGCATTATTTTGGGCCAAAACACCAGCCATCCAAACACGACACCACATTTTTCTACTATCAAATTTTCATTTAGGGTGTCAGGGTGTACTGGATCTCTGGGCAGACTGGTATGTCATGAAATGGAGGAGATTATTTGCACTCCCGGGAAACACTTCTCCGGGGTTCCACATCAGCAACAGAGTCCAGAACCCAAATCCTCAACCCCACAAGGCCTATATATCATAAGAGGCTTTTTCCTTCATATCACCCCAGACTGATTAGGCAGGAATACGTAACCATTCAACAAGCACAGACAAACATCCGGCTCACGACACCCATGCTTCACCTCTAAAAAACCATAGACATGGTCCTCCAAACGAGTGCGCGCTGTAATGTACCGCAGGATGAAACCCACGAGCTGTCGGACTGTCCAAACACCGAGAAAATTAGGAATTAGGGCACACCACCAGATAGTTGCTGACTACTGCAACAAAGTTAGAGGATTAGAGCATCCTGGTGGGCTTCATCATGAAGGCCACCAAGAGCTGCCTGGAACGAGGAGGCTCTTATATTCCCCCGCCCCACATTCCCCGTTATTTTTCACTCGGAATATAGTATTCTCTCTCTCTAGAAATTCGTCTAGCCAGCGTGCGAAATTAGGGCATAGAATGTCAAAGTTGACAAAGCTCAGGGAGAGATCCGCCACCTACCGTGGAGACAGTTCCCATCGGAACTTTGCGGATACTGCCAGCGAAACGACAAATCGACGCACGGCACGCCATCTCCCTCTGCCAGCCAACTGGCTCTGTCACACGCCGCCTCCGAGTGTTCCGTGGCTGGCGCCACCTCTCGTAGCTTGAACGAATTGAACGTTCCAGTCTGCAGGCAGAGCAAGCAAAAAAGGAAGGATTCGGAATGTTCCGAACGTATGCGGAGTTTTTGTTCGAAATGAGCCCAATGTCGAAATAGTGTAAAAAAATCTCCCGGGCCATCTTCACTAAGTGAAACCTGGGAAGGGGCGAACCATGCCGTGTATAAGTGTATTCTTGGCGCATTGCCGATTTCGCCAACGCAGATGACACCGTAGGGGGATAGAGATACACGGCTTTGCTGTAAACGTGTTGTGTCTTTGAAGCACAAAGCGTGCAAGCGCGCGGCGTTGGAGAACGAGTGTTCCGGTGTTTGAGTACCTTGACTACATAAAACGACGACGAAGACAGAAAACGCCGACAGGCCTAGACCCTAAGAAGATTTGCCCGTAAAACTCCGCAACTTTCCCGTAGAAAACAGTCTCCAACCCAAGAGGACATATAGCCTCCGGCAAACGTGTGAGCAGATCGTATTTACGATGGAAAATCAGCCAGATCCTCCTTTGGCACAAACCAAATGAGCCGTGAGGGTGCTTTTGGGTAAACGTCATGTAATTAACATAGTTCCTGCCTGACAGCTCGGACTGCCAGGCACGCTGAGTAAACACTATTAGGTGTTAGTAAATTTTAACATATCAATTACTTGAATATATGATGAATTTTTAATGACTTCTGGCCACAAACGTCCCCGAGCTTACGTGTAAAACATATGACATCACAGCGTTGCATTTAGGTCCCTTGAGAACTCTTCGCGGTTTCCCGAATTTCTGCCTGGGCCGATTTGACTCACTTCGCAAAATATTTCTAATATGACGATACTGGTGGACAAGATGAGGAGCAACAGCTACCAATGCGGCGGACAAAGCCAGCAACCGTGAGCACGGAGACGGGTACAGAGTTTAACCATGGTTGGTGGGGTGTACCAGGGACGTGCAAGAAACGCTGAGTTCCAGACATTTGCAGCCGGAGTTGGGATGTGCACTGGGACCAGCATAATGTTCGTGGGTGACGCAACGAGATGTGACGAAGCGCGACTTGCCATATTGAAACGTTTTGTTTTGTAATGGTGCAGTGTAAATGAGTGACATTTTAAGTTCTCTTTGCGAGCCACAAGCTGCTGCTCAAGAACTCGGGCATAGGGTTTTGTTACGGTAACCAAAATACCGTTTGCGTTCAAAATTGTCTTGGCATCCTTCGATGTGTTCACTATCTGGCAGAAGCGAAACCGTATAGCCTGTCGCCGCAGCGAACCGCTCTTGAATGGAAGCCTCCGGTGGCCACGTTCCTACTTAACCATCCGATGATACCAAGGGCTTAACCGCACTCGTCAAACCACAACGTCATGGCTTGTTAAAACAGCGGCGAATGTATATCGCCATTCTCGCCAAAGTTACGAACACTTCGGCATAGAGAAGGGGCGGTGAAGTGACGGTTAATGACAGCTCTCAGCCACGCTTAAGTACCATACTAACTGATCGCTTGTCCTTAAACTTTTCAACGCTCGTTAGTATATGAGCGTACTAGCGGGGGTGAACGGGGAGAGCGGGCGGGAGCTGGAAATGAAGTGGGTGCACTCGAGAAATCCATACGCTTTGCGCTTAGAAACATGGAGAAGAGACTGCAAATTCCCATCCATTACTGAGGGGATAACGACCTTTAATGCACTAAGCGTCTTGCATCCAGAGTATTTATTTACAACTTGCCGATGGACAGAAGCCGGGATAGTGGGAGGGCGTTAGTTTATACGGGAGTGGTCATATTTTATATGCACACGCCGCCTAGCCTGGTACCCGAGACAATCAGAAGTACCTCCGAGAACAGCTGAATACTTCCTGTGAGTTGGGAACGCGAAAGCTATATTGTCCTATGAGAACTACTCAGTGTTCCTCCGACATCTGTGCTGCGAGCAACGCTTTATATTTACTGCGCAGTATTTGAGGTGTACTAGTTTACTATCTTTAAGGCCTAAACTTTGTTACTGGAAATGTTGCGACGCCGACAATTTTTAAAAATTCAAGCTGCCTATTGTACGTACGAAACAGACTGCGGCGCGGTGTGCACCCGTTTAATGGCAGTTAGTGAGGCGGCAACGTGCTATAGTGCTGGCATATAAAACAAAGTTCGTATGGAGACTTGCACAAAACGCCGAATTCCGGGGTAAGCGTTGGATAATACACATCTTCGGCATGTGATAAAGCCCTTAGGTAGCTTACCATTACGCAAATCAAATGTTGGACTTATGAGATGCGCGGGTCCTACTCAACCCATAGATAAAAGGAATTTTAGGCATTTGTATGTGGAGTGCCAGCCTGCTTCCACATCTTTCTTCCTCCATTAACCTTGAAAACATTCCCGCTGCAAGAATTATCCGAAAATCGCACGTTGAATGCGGAGGAGAGCAGATTTGAGCATGCCGCTTCACTTGCTTGTGATGAACTTTTTCCTATCTGTCCACTCATTTTGCCCTGAGTGACCAAGTGACGCAAGATATCCATCAGCGCATACGTTCTGTTTGTGCGGCATTATTACTTTCTATTCCGTGTCAAAATAGCCTGATGGCCGAAGACGCCGCATCAAGGACCCCTCTAGAATAAGACCTGTAAATAAAGAGCTACCAGTAGGTCCAAGCACGCATTCACCACTGCAGACACACAATAAAATCGGTATTTGTCATCTCTCTTTTCTACTGTGCTCGCCTGAATTCGTGAGGTACGCTGCAAAGCCACCTTTAGGCTATAAACCGTTAATTATTGCCTGCAGTTTCAGTGCGATGTCTCGGCTTCGAATTGTATAGCGGCAAGAATCGATTTTTCAGACCGTCCCATTCCTGTCACGAGTTTATTCCTTAATTGCTATGTTGGCAATATTGCAATGTCCATGGCTTCCGACGTAAAAGTTGAGTCCGTGGGTCGGATGCGACACGCAGTAATCACTTTTGGGGGTGGCAAAATAACTAAGCACATTATAGTTTTTTTAATGTTTTAAAATAAAGCTATCTTCCAGCGGCTCGGCTTGACACACCCACATGGCGAAGTGAATCTTATTATCATGTGCTGGTGATACTGCTCCAGTCGCCTCTGGAATGCCTTGGCTCTCGCAAATTCAGGTCTTCTGCTTCGTGGCTCTGCGCCTTAAGACACTGCATTTTTAAAGACGATATTTTTTCGTGGGCTACCTAATCTCTGAACTTTCGGTGTTTCGCTCTTCCGTCTGTTTGTCTCACATCGGATTCCCTCACCCCACTCGAAATAAAACAAGTGCTTGATGGAAAATTTTATATACACAAAAGCTGTACGAAATAATGAAGCTGGTGACCTGCTTCATACATGCGCACACTGTTGAGCAGCAGAAAACTTTAAGCTTACTTGGTAAAATACACGTAGATAACTCACACCGGAGGCAATCCTCATATAACATACAGGAGGAATAACAGAAAAAGTGTGCAAAATGGAGTTCAGGTAAGGTGAAATAAAACAAGAAATACAAAAAAGCAGTGTTTGGTTTTAGCGCCAAACGCTCTGAATAATTTTGCAAAAGCAGTGAGAAAGCAGAAAAATTGAAATAAATTTAACATTCATTCAGAGTGTTGGCGAAGCAACACCTTGGATGGGAAAGAGCGTTATTGGGGGCGAGGCTTACAAAAGAGCAGGGTACTATTCGGTAGAGCCGGCCGGTCCCAATTGTCTTTAGACTAATATTTGTATGGAAACAAGTAGATACGCTGTGATTTTTGTGACCTATTTTCTCATGTATTTACTGACCTTACGCACATTCCTGCTGGGAATCGGTTCACACTATGTGTTACGACAGCACATGCGGCTAAATTCGTTCACAAATTAAATTTAATAGCTAACATCCCACCACCTAAAACTTCAATGCACGCCAGTATTATCCAGCTAAATTGCACCGCTATGCTGCGATGTGCTTTGAATACTAGAACATGCGGAACTTTGCATTCTAAGAACCCTGACTCGTTCATGACAAGACGACTCAGGATTGTATAAGGAATAAAAATCATTCTAACCAGCTTGTGCTCTGCTATAAAGTTCAAGTGCACAATCGTCGAAGGAGCAGTCGAGAAAGTGACGGGCACATGTGATCGTCGGCCGACCGAAGTATGCGGCATTTGTTTGGAACGCAATAATCTTGAGTGCTCTCGTTTTTGGTACCATCGATATAGATCTAGGTCCTTCATGAATAAATAAGAAAAATCTAGGGTAGTCACCGTAAGGTCACCCCATCCCGCAAGGTTTGCATAAAAGGCTAGATAGCCAGGGGCAGGCGGGTGCTGGTATTATAACTTAAGTAAACGAACTAAAAGGCAGGTTGCGATGCCCTACGAATGTCTGACACGCACCCATAACATAGAAGCGCATTCAAATTATAATTACGCGGCACTTTTGCGAGTGCTTAAGAAATATATTCAAATTCAAATTTTAAGGGTTTAACTTCGCGTATGCTTTCAGGCATGGTGTAGCGGAGGCTCCGGATCAATATTCATTACCTGGGAATGATTCACGGGCGCGATATCTCAACACACAGGCATTTTCACTGAGCCTCCATCTGAAGAGCAGCCGCCGGTACCTGCATCAAACCCGCCACGCCTTAGCCACTTAGCCACAGCGGAGGCATGAAGGACTGCAGGTTTTGAAAACTTCGCGGAGTTTTCTGGGCAGTGAAACGTTAAAAAAGGGTAATTCGGCACCTTCAAAGTTTCTATTGGTTGTCAAAAAATGACCCGAAATGGCAAGGGCGCAACAATGGAGCACCGAAAATGTGCAACAGAACATACGAACAATAAAAACATCCATAAATGTAAAAAAGCATTCCAACACTTAGGTCAAAATGAAAGCAAGAAACAGTGGTGATGCTGGAAAAATGACACAAATCAAATGGTTATTTTAATTAGGAGGACATGTATGGTGTTTTATGTGAGCCGCATGAAAATATATTACCATGTCACTGCATTACGGCTAGGGAGAATGACATTAGGTGTAGTAAAATGCACATCGAACTTTGTTTTCAGATAGAATCGCACTTGTTGCCCTGTGAGGAAGCCAAAACAAAATACAAACAGAATTTGTGCAGTTGCGCAGTGCAACAAGAACTGCAATTCATGCGATAATTTCTCCTTGTAAAAATCACATGCTTGTGTTTGGAAAATGAAGTGCTACATTAAGGCGGAAATAAACATGCAAGTTCATTTTATGCTGAATTTTAGGTAACACCCAACGTTTACAACTGATAGCTATAAAAATGTCACTAATGAATAATTTGTTACATGCAAAGTAATATACGCTGCCTGAGTTCAAAGCCCCAACACCTATAGAGGAGGTTGGATCAGATACGGAGCAGCAAGCAAATGCTTCTGGAGGCAGAGATGGCACACTTCACAAGACAGACCAAGATCAGGGTACTCGTGGGTGTATATAATGTCCCGAGGCGAATGCGACCAGCTAGTATCCGAAACCGCAGGGGCCGCAGCAAACTTGCTTGGGTGTGGTTAAAATTTACGATCTACCCTGGAGGGGATCCGTCAGCGATGATCGATTATAGAAGGGTTGGCTGCGACTCATATTCGATGGGACGCGGCAGAAGATAGGATATCCCAACGAATCATGCCATAGGTACAATTTATTTACACGAAGTACTTGGAACTTGCAAATCATAGCAGTTATCTAAAAAAGAGGTCGGGCAGGAGCCCGAATCGAGCGTGGCTCTGTCTCCTCTTTAAGAACAACACAAACTCCTCGGCTTCACCACCAAACACCGCTCACAAAAGAAAACCCATAATTTGTTAGAGCGGATAGGCAACTCACTAACATACCCTAGTACTCTATTTGGCCACACTGAGAAACAATGTTAAATGGGTACAAGATAATCACGTGACCTACTTCTAAACGCTTCTAATCACTTCTATGCCTAAAAACACAAGTTTTTAGGCATCGTCTTAGACAAAAAACTCACACTGATTTCTCACATCAAGCAACTCTAAGATAAATGCTTTAATACAATCATGGTTCTAAAGGTCCTTTCGCACCAATCCTCTTGTGCAGGAAAGCCAATCCTGTTACGTGATTTAATAGGCTTGGTGGAGTCTCGTTTGCATTTTGGAAGTGGGGTGCATGGTTGGGCAACAAAAAAGCACTGAATATGCTAGACTCAGTGCTGCACTTGGGCCTCTGCCTCGCGTCGGCCACTTTCCGCCCTAGCCCCGTGCAAAGCTTATACGTCGAGGGCAATAAATGGTCGCTACATCACCAGCGAACATAAATATATCTTCTATACGCATTCAAAATTTGCGAATACCTTGCCGTCCATTCTAATCTACTTTTTGTAATACACAGATGTCACAACTTCATCTAAATTGTCCATCTATTTCTGCTCCGTTCTCATATACAGTGTGAGAGGAAGCGTCAGAACTAGCTGCAACCTTTTGAGACACATGAAAATCAACCCTTTCGAACTTTTTACCACAATGGCAGCTTCGCCCTGCATCGTCCGACTTGTGGTTTCTAGAAATTGATAAGAACGAGGGCCGACAACTGGATTTCAGCAGCACTTCATTACGCGAGAGTAATATAGGTGTGCTGAATTCTAGATACGCGTCAAAAATTACTCTTAGCTCGTCGTGTGCTGTGTACAGACCAGATTTCGGTTTCTGTAGGACAGTGAACGTCCAAGGCAGCTTTGTTACGGCAGAAGCTTCTGGAAATTTTCTGGTTCCTAATCACATAGCCCAACAATAAATCTCAAGTCCATCATCTCCACAGATTCCTTGAGCTTGTAGGAGCATTAGCAGCTACGCAGTGTAGTAGGAATCATGCTAATAAAGCAAAGCCTTTTACCCCTATACCCCAAAATTCTGCCGCGACCATTCGTGTCAACAAAAAACTCCCGTGAACAACTAAAAGAAGCCACTGGCACTGCCAGGAATCGAACCTGGAACAAATAGAGCAACGTAGCGACAGCCGAGCTACAAGACCACGCCGAGACGGGGGAGACAGATGGTGCACGCACCGAGCACTTCTGCGGATCTACTCCTGTTTACCAATACAATTAAACCAACCACCATTCATGAAAAATGTCTTTATTTTACTTTAGTGAAGAATATCTCATTGAAGTAACAAAGCGTGTGGTTAAGCGGATTTCACTTGTCTCTGGTTTCAGTATTTGTAGAGCCACATGTGTGACTTTCCGTGACGTGGCAAGGGGAATAACTGTAGGTGTCGCTTATTTGCAGCTTGAATTTTCAATCACCTTCACAGGGCGTACTGGCGCGCAATTTGTACTTAGTTTATAAAGCCATTATATAAGCATATGCTATAAACCTAGAAGTAACAGTCTCCTTTGTGCCAGGTCACTCGGGGATTGCCGGAAACCAGAGAGCGGATCAAATGGTAGCTGTTGCAGAACATACACATACAGTGAACCTAACAATAATGCCTTACACTGACCGTAAGTCACACATCAGACAGCACCTTCGCAGAACATGGCAACCGCATTCATCTGTCGTAGCAAGCCAGGCATGTTAGCTGGGCTGACATCGCCAGTTTTCATTAAAAATTGTTCTCTCTCTCTCACACACTAGAATGAACAAACAGACAACAAACTAAAAGTAATAAAGCCTCTACTGGAATCATACTGTATTGACACAGACAACAGACCCACTAAAGTTAGCTTAGGTAGGTTACAGATAGGGCACACCTATGCAATGCGCTCCTACCTGCTCACAGGGTCTCAAAGGCCTCTGTGTAGCAGGTGTGGAGACGCCTTGATCGTTACCTGCGCACTTCTTCAATGCAAGGCACTCGACGCAATACGGCACAAACACCTCAACCAACTCTACAGGCAAGACGTCTCACCGCCCTCAGCGTTTTCCCTATCCCATGACCCTTTTTTTCTCTCACGCGCGCTGTGAAGTATTGGGCGGAAGAGAAACCTTTAGACCTAAATCCACACCACGCATAATCACAGACAAGCCTTCTGCACCAGCCATCCTCATTTACTTTGACGGGTTTTGATTTGTTCTAGCTAACCCATTGGAGTGTTTACTTCTTCATCTGTGATATATAACAACTGTTTCAGCGCTCTTTGCCACAGTTGCCCTTGCTCCATTAACACCCAACCATCAGCATAAGAATGTCTGTAGTCCCCTTCATACCTTTGATCCCTTGAACGATATCGCAGCTTCCGACTGCCGTGGGCATTGCAATAGACTTAATCAGGGTCATTAAAGACAAAATGGACCTAATCCACGAGCGTCCCAGAAGGAAGAAGTAAACCTCCCTAAAAAGGTAGAATTGCCTCCGACAACTTTTGTGGTGACCGACGTGTTTGTATTTGTATTCTGCGGGTCTGCTCGCAGAGAAACCACAAAGGCAAACAAAAAAAGGCTGCCCCGTAATTTCGTCGCGCCCCTCACTGCGAATAACCGTCAGTGTGAAAACAAATACAAAACATGAAAATGTGCTGAACGAAATTATATCACGTTTCCGCAACAGCTTAATTGATTAAATGCGGGACCTAAACTTAGCACGTGTCCTCCAACCCAGGTGCTTACGAATTTAAATCGTTAGGGTAGATATATATTTTTTAGAAATTTAGGTGGACGCACCGGAGGCCCACCAATGTTAAGAGCCCTATCAAAGCCCACGCCGCGACGGAGTCTGCAGCTCCACCAGTTCATTAAGTCAGATCGATAGTCAATTAGACGCTTACCCTCGGACGTGCAGTTCTTATAGCCGCATCCGGCACAGTGGCCTTCGAAAATATTTCAAACATTTCTCAAAGTGATGTAAAGCAGTGTTCTGGTCAGTTTTTATTGCCAAACAGAGTTTCACTTACCCCTTGAATCAGTTTCATCTCTGCTTCACCATCTGCTCTACCCAGGACACGTACTTACACCAGCACACCTAAGTTCTGTGCAGCAGTCTAGGAACGTTTCGCACTACCATACACACATACCTAGACACACATTCCTGCCAAACTGACGCTGCCTGATTACGACTTTTTTACAGTTACTCACAATGTACTGAAGGGGCACCACAATTGTTGTTCGGCGTTTATTTGTAGCCCTGCATCTAAACGAGCCACAATGTTCGTGAATCAGGATGTAAAAACATTTTTCCATACAATACCCTGCCAATAACCGGGTAGATGCATAAAGTCATAGAAAATGGGGCAAAGGCACCCACACTATTCCAAACGTAAAACTATCGCGCCAGGGCTACTGGTTAGCCACTTAAATGTGCATAGAAAGGCACAAAGTTATTATTTCTTTTCAGCAAATCATTTTTGCGAATTTTTGTCCTCTGGCTATTACAACACTGATTGACATACTTAGTAATCAAATGATTCTCTTTTAATTCTTTAAAAAACGGCAGTTCTGAGCTTCGAAGTATCTTAGTTGCAGAATGAGACCTCTAATTAAAACAAACGACAAAGCAGGTTCTGGATATTTCTTGCTTACTTTTTTCAGTCAGTCCTCTCGTGCGCTGAACAATTGTCTCCGCAAACTACAATTTTCCACTCAGCCTGCCCTTTGCTGCCCAAAGAAAACATTTTAGAAAAAATGGCCACAAGTGAACAAATTTTGTATATTTACCCCTTCCTAATGATGCTTCGAAAAGTGGAAATGGAAAGCTCAGAGTATTTCACACAGAAAGCAAACTCACACATTTGTGTGGGCTAGGCTTCTATTCGTATAATCTGCGAGTAGTAAAAATACCTTAAAAAAGCATCAGACGCAGCAAATGCATTTTTACGTATTATTTTAAAGTATTACATTGTTTTCATGAGTACTTATATTATAAATAGGATTTCGGAGAAATGTGTAATAATGAACTTTATTTAACGTAATTATTAGTTATAATTATTATATTATCACAAGTAATTACGAAACTAGTTCAGCGTTAAGGCGCAAGAAAACATTACCGACGAGCCAACACAAAACCGCTAATAAATGAGACATCAAGAAACCAAGGAAAAAATATTTATCGCTAGCGTTGCAGTGCACGAGCCTGCCGCCCTGTACCGCACAGCAAAATTTTTGTGACGTCGACAGCTGAGCCTACACATATGTGTAGGTCATGGAGGGCAGAAAAGGAGTATTTTTTCCTCAATGGTGTAGGGGCATATTTCAAGCGTGATGACGGAATGCACATGAACGGAATGGGTGTGTGTCTTACGCTTGTTATCCATGAAATACGAGAATAGCAAGAATAAATATCAGATTTCATCTTGAAGGCGGCTAGCATGATCGCACCGGCTGGGGCTCGCCCCCTGAAGGCGAAATGAGTGAACTAGCGAAACCATTAAAGTCTCGGAAGCGTTCGCAGCGACTACCCAGGGCTGTGAAAGTGACACCGTAATAGGTGCCGCTCAGTAAACAATTTTTTCGACTCCCACGTTTGTGCGGTCTGGGCCGTAAAAGGCTATGGTGAATACTTTACGCATTTGCAAGAGCGAGCACTAGATGAAGCAAAGCAGTTACATAGGCGTTCGCTGTTATTTTTACTCCTTAATTCAGACAATATCTGCTTTTGTCTTGAAACATATGAGTTTTTTAAGGCAGTATGTTCAGTACGACGAGCTTCTAAACTGAATATCAGGGAGAAATAGTACTTTTCAAAGTCTAGAACATTAAGTATTGATACGACGGAATGAGGGGCCGAAACATTAGTCTCGATGAATGTAATTTCTCTTGAACTTTCTGGCCCACCTCCTGAACGTGATATTGACCACAGGCAAATAGCGGGTTTATCTCCACTTGCACATTTTGAAGGCAATGCGGGCGGAAATGTAAAAAAGACAAACTCTGAGCTTGTTCGCTTTAAAATTTAGTGCCCTTTTACTTTTCGAAGGAGGACGAGCTGGGTGCAGCCTTAGGAGTGTCTGAAGCAAAACACTGTTGTTAGTAATTTTCGATTGAGCATACTTCCCTACTGATAATACGGATTTATGGTAATACGGAGTTTCTACGCAGTATGACGCTCCCACGAGTAAAGAAAGTAGATATTAGTTCCAAAAGAGGGGAATGTGTTAGTACGCACATTAAGAACGTTTGGCGCAGTTTTTGCGTTTTTATCTTCAATAATAGGCAAAATCACGCTCCGTATGTTTTCCGTATACTCCTATATACTGAATCCCTAAGGACAATTATTTGGCGGCTCTAACAAACTTACAGAGATAAAATCGCTGTGAATTTTTTACAAGTATGCCTTATTTTATTTTGTTTTGTTTCCCAGACATCTTTCTAGTTTTCTGGTGGTAGTGGCATTCTGGAGAAGTACTCCCTATTCCCATAATTCTGTATACACGGAATTTTTTAGGAGGGTCCTTGCTAGTTACCCTAATGACACTTGAAAGGAGTAGTGTTTTGTTGTAGCAGAGAAACATAGGGTCGTTCAAAATCATCCCTCTTCGTCGGCTTCTTATTTTGTTTGTAATACACCAACCCATACCGCTCGACCACGGAAGACCGCTGTCAAGCCGCTTCTGGCCGCGAGCCGTCCTCATTAACTTCTTCAACCAACAAAACGGGCATGCCATAGGTGAGGTTGTACAGCCTGGCTGTGCGTGCTCGCCCCTTCTCAATCCGTCGCGCACGTACACTCGTAACCGGCATCATTTGACATGCACGTGACCAGACAACAGACGCCGACAAAAAAAAGTTCCTCCAAAAGCCTCTCAACCTAGACGAGAACATCACCGACCAAATTGTCACACGAGGGCCCATTCAATATAGAAAACCAGTACACTAGCGACTGGGTGCGAAAAATGTTTGGTGTGCGCCTATTTATCCGTGCGTGCTATAATAGGAAACCGAGGCATACACAGCTTCGCTGTAACCAATGCAATTTGGGACATGCAACGAGTCATATAATTGATTGTGCCTGTTCCTGCTAACAGGATACCATCGCTTCCAGGAAACGTTTTTTAAAGGCGGGAATGAAAGCGTGTTAATTTGATGTTGTTAACAACTGAATGACGGAAATATATCAAGAAATTGCTTTCCTTACCACTTGACTTGAAATTTTCGACGTGAATTTCGAGTCTTAAGTAATTAAATGCGACCGTATACTGAATATTTGAGGCACCAATCAGCTAAGCGGAAATGCTCGGGTTACTTCAAACAACTATCTCCTAAACGCCTACCAAAAAGCCTTTCTCGGTATGCCTAATGGATTACGTGCCTCGAACTTCTGACGTACGCCTGAGGAAACGTTTTAGCGGCATCTAGAGGGAAATTTCTCCTTTAATGCATTTGTCATGTTCCAAATTATTGATCCGAAAAAACAGACAAGCTTGTCCCAAACGGCCCACTTAAGTGACGTGTTGAAGGTTGGAACTGCGCAATAATGGATTTATGCCGCAGGATTGTGACGTCAGGTTTATTCGGAAGATGAGTAAAACATTTGCCCCACCAAAAACAACACTTCATTAGGTGAAGGGCAAAAAATAAGGAAAACGTTAGACAAACAACGAGTGACATCGACGTAAACGGTTTCGATTAGGCCGGACTATTATTTTGGCATTAGGAAAACAGCAACGCACTGGTACCAACAGAGAGGTCCACCCAAATAGGCACCTGAAGTTTTGGGACAGTAAGATGGCGAAGATAATTTTCCTTCTACCGGCATGATACTGGTACATGGCTCTGAAGCAAGGTTCACCCAGTTATGGGGAGGTATTCATCAATTATCAAGACCTAACCTCAGAAGGAGATGCTCACGAATGGTTTGGCTAAAAAAACACAATATGCCCTGGTTGCTGCTAAGTAATTTAGAAAGAAAGGCCTGAATTCACCACTACGGGGTGGCCTTTGGTAACTTTAATATTGCAAACTCAGGCTGAAACCACACTGGACATCGTCACCCCGGGAGTTTTTTAAACGGATTTCTTTTCGTTGGTGACCTAGGTGTTGTAACAGAACTGGTCCCGAAATAAAACTCTTCTCTTCTATGCACGTATACATAGGAAGAAACGACACAATCTTCATTCAGACGCAAAAATCTGCGCAGTTTTTTATCTGTTAGGTGTACAAAATCCTTGTCACTTTTTTACCATTGCCTGCTTTCCTGAATATTATTTTGTGATGGAGGTAATCGTTTCTCTTCAGAGGAGTATGGACAGCTCGAAAAAGTTCATGCCTCACCAGCCACCCGGCTGCGAGCGTTCATGAATAATGTAGCTGGTGCAGGCACGGACATTTGAAAATATGCGCCGGTATTTTAGTTTTTTGCTTCTCAGTACAAACAGTCGTTCCAGCAGGCATGGAAAGGTTCAAGCAGCCTTCCGGGCCAGGAATACGTGCCTGGACCCAAACGGCTACTGTATTTCTATTTGTCAGACTTTGCCAAAATGCTTGTTTGTTTATAATTCAGAGGAGACAACCGACCAGCTACCAGTACGCGCCCCTTTCATTCCCAAAGGGCTTTGATTTCGGTCATGCTGAGTGCAACACCGAATTTTATACGCCAAGCACAAGTGCTGTTTCGTAATCTTAGTTTCGTAATCTTAGTGTATAGAGAAGCGCCTGACAGAATGACTGATTCACTGTTTTATCAATGCCCAGACAAAACTGCTACCCCTGGAGACTTGAAATTGCGGGAGGGCATTCGTGTCATGACGTAGGGGCTCCCTAAGGCGGGAGTTTTAGAAAATATACTCCTAAGCAAGAAAACAAGAGAAATTATGTATTTGTAAATCTGTCATTTTCTAGCTTATTGCTCACATATCCAAGTGCTTTTCGGCGATATGTATAGCTTTTAAGAGTGTCTAAAGAGTAGTTTTACTGTTTCGCCATAACCAACCCCTTAGAGGTGTTTCTGCACTTTGAAACAAAAAATAGGTTATTAAGCATTCAAAAATAAATGTTTCACTGATTGATTTATTTAATGGATTTTCACTGATAGCTGTTACTCATACAATTAGAGAAAACCAGGTGGAAGAATTTCACACTGCGACACCGGTAAAAGGGTGAGAATTTTTTTTCAAACACCCGCGTTAACAGCCGATAAAACCGAACAGGTGATGTCAACGCCTAGCGAAGCTGCTGGTTCTAAGGGCTTCAAATTGTATGAGCGCATTATGTATATAGTGTAGGAGCTAAATATTGGTGAAACGTCTAAAGATTACAGCAGGGAGAGACTGCGAAGCGTCGAAATAATTTTTCATTGAATTTATTTTTTATTGCACGCCAGCCTAAATATTGAAATGGTTGCTGGTGATATCGGTAGTTTATGTTTGTTTATAAACACTGTTTAGGAATCTTTTCCATAACACCCACCTATTATGGACAATGAGGACTTCGGAAAAAGTGTGTTTTCACACATTCCTCAGGGACTATAGAGCGCATTGATATATACAAGTCATTTTTCTTGCACACACTGCCCGTACAGTTGCCAAACGACTTTGTTTTACACGACTTTGTTTTACACGAAATTCCACGACTTTGTTTTACACTCGTTTAATGACACCAGGGCGATTTTGAACTAACTATTCTCTGGACGAGTTATTCAATTCAATTTCCCCGCGTTCGAATAGCCCTTGCCATGTGTTGGGAGCTTCTCCAAGTACGCCCCTCCCCGTACCAGCCCGTAATATATCATTAAACTGTGACTGATTAGTACCCTTCATACCTACTAAGATAACACTTCCCATGGGCAAGTAGTCGTTTAAACGCGCAATCTTTGTATAATTTGTTTCGCGATAGCTCCAATAAAACACGACTTCTAGCCTTTTCACATTACCACACGTATCCGGTAGCTGCCCACTTTCATGCGGACGAGTTTACATACGCCAGACAGTAGATGCCTGAATGATCACCTTAGAGAACATGCCTACCCCATGCGCACAGGAACGGGCAGAAATCTTGCAATACATTGCAAGAAATGGGATCACAGTGATTGCCACCCAAGGTAAAAGAAACGGGCGTTTTGAAACGCTATCGAGACGCTCGCTCACGGGAAATATTGGAGGCCTCACTGATTGGCATTCAGGGGGAAAATGCGTGAGCACGCTATCAATTGCCCTTTCGGAAAGAGCGGTGGCATATATAGCCAGTTGAACCTCACTTGTACCCGATAGCAAGCTTGACCTCAAGTCTTATTGTTTTATCCTTGATGTAAGCTTCCATGGCATATTGGAGTGATATCTTATCCTTGAACTGGCGCATGCATGCGGCCACTGGTTTTGCCGTGTATTAATGTCGTGTAATAAATCGTACTTCACTTGTTCATCAGTGCTCTATTTTGGCACTTATTCCGTCCTCGTCCCTGCACTGTTTTTAGAGTTTGAACAACTTTTCCGCTAGGACAAACACAGCAAGAACGAAAACTCTAAGCAAAACAATATCAGACGGAAAATAAAATACCACGCGTTGGCAACCACCAAAAAATACGTTTCCCCCGTAAGACGCCTTTAAGGATTAAACCACTGGGACGGAAAACGAAACTCGAAGGAAACAAAGGGCAGCAAGGGCTGTACCCACAATAAATTGGCGTGGCTAAACTTGCACGGAAATCAAGTGGCACGTTGGTAACACGTGTTCCAACGAAACAATATGAAACCAATTTTTACCTGTTGATTCAACATCACAGGAGATCAAACTACTGGATGCCAAAAACTAGACACCGCAATGAACATGAAAGCTTCAGTGTTCCGTACAATCTGATCCATACAAGCACAGAACAGTTTGTGTGCTCCACCTTAAGGGGTACTGACACCAGTTTCAGGGGTTAATACTGTTACACAGTTCTTTTTGTTTACTGAAGTGAATACCCTGGCTCAACTCTGAGCGGCTTGCGACGCGTGGGACATACTTCCATTTGATGTCATTTGTTGCGTCGATGGAACCGCACGCAGCAAATGGAAATCACTGTAGCAATATCCATGGCAGCGAAAAAAAATGACGTAGATGCGTGCCGCCAACGCTCATCAGAAACTCGACACATCACTTCACATGCGCGGCCCGGCGGGCGGCCACTAGCGCACGCGACTTTACGAATTGATGCAGGTAGCCAGAGCAACACAAATACCCGCTGCCCAGAAAGGCACTACAGGCAAAATCAAGTTCTACACACAGGAAATAAACCATAATGTACAACCCAGAATCGCAATAGAAGTCACCATGAGGAAATTTTTTGAAACCTGCCGTCAAATCTCCGCTGCACTGGTAGGCCTAATCCCCTTAAGGCAGCTCAGACGCTCAGCTCCGGTGGCGGGGCTGCCCAAACAACACCTCCACGGGCCTCAGCGGTGTTTTGACGTCCTGACAAAGCGACGAGGCCATACCGTTTATATGTCTACGCGCCCTCAGGGCTCGAAGCGCGGTAAGCCGAAACGGGTTATCTTGAAGCCGTTCAATATAATGATTTATCGCGTGCTGAAATATTTGAAGTGCTATTGAGGATTTTCCTGGCCATTAGGCATCGCTAAAAGCCATAAAAGAGGAACGTGAAATGTTTTTGCCTGTCCTCCTTCAAAAGCAGGGGTAAATGGGAACATTCGCGTTCGCTATCGGCGGCATGGCTCACTTACAACGGACCTAGTGAATAATCGGAAAGGCGATAAGCAACTGCTTTCTATCCTTGGTATTTTTGGAAACGCGGGTTCAATACAAATTTACCCGTTCCCCAACAAGGAAAATCGCTCCTGTAATGATAACTGACCTTTGTTAGGGCTTAAAATAACTTATTTGGCTGTGGTTGCCGAACACCTCTTGCTCTGTTGTCGAACTAACACAAAACGTCCTCTACAATGGCAGTCCTTGCTCCGGATGGCTGTTTTCTTTGTTGCAAGGCGGCTGAAAATAGTTTAACTTCGCCTTCCCCCGAGCTAGGGGCACAGGCTCTTCAGAATAAATGTGTTCGGGTACGTTGGGAGGACAGGCCTCCAGCTCCTCGCCTCTAAGACTAGATTCCGACTCGTACCCGCCGCCGTGCCTCAGTGGCTAAGGCGTTGCGCTGCTGAGCACAAGGTTCCGGATTCGTTTCCCGGCCGTAGCGGTCGCTTTTCTCATGGAGGCGAAAAGCAAAAACGCCAGTGTGTACGAAATTTCGGCGCACGTTAAAGATCCCCAGCTGGTCGAAATTAATCCGTAGCCCTCCACTACGGCGTGCATCGTCGCCTGTGTTGTTCCGGCGCGTTAAAACGTGCAATCAAACAGATTCAGACTCGTGCTGGATTTGCATCAGTCAGGGGATTTATTATCAGATTGTGGCACGTTACTCTTGTTACGCGGAAACGGGAAGAAAGCCTTCCTTGCTCGGACAGGCTACGAAATGCCGGAAAACGACCGCCACGAGGGCCCATCACTGTCGGCGACTCAACCTCGGCGGCTGCACAGTACGAAACACTCTGTTCTTCGTGTTACGACTTGCCCCTGCTAAGTGGGCAGCAGCCGAGTTTCCTTTCCCCCCGCTCTGAGTCTCAACGAGTGCCGCTACGGCCGGATCCAACGAACCAAGGAAAGAGTGTTTCTGTGTGTATGTACTAGATTCTTTCCGCGTGCAGAGCACTTGGAAAGCTGTTTGACCGTTAGCGCTTCGGGGATAAATACTCGGTTCCCCCGACCGCAGAACGCATGCGATTGACAGCAACGAATCCTGCTGTCCGTGTGTTCGATCCGTGCTGTAAGCCCGCCCGGAAGGGTGATCTTCCTGTATTGTCACTGATGATTTCTCGCTATACAGAAAACCAGTCAAATTTTCTCTTTTGCTTTTTGTCGTCAACACCAATGCAGCAAATGTTCCTGCCCGCCCGACCCCCACGCTGCCACTACATTTACGGAGGCGACGGAGCCGGGTTCTAGGACACTTTTTTAATCTAACGATATGCAATAAGCGATTCCAAAATAAGCGACATGTCCTCAAGACTTGGTAAAGATTTCAAGAACGCACCGGCGATATGGGGAGAGCAGCTGATGACCCTGAATAAGAAAGTGCACGACCGGTGCATCTTAGCGGTACTCACGTATGTGGCAGAATCTTGGAGTCCAACTACGACGGTTCAACTTCAGTTGAGGACAAATCAGCGAGCAATGAAACGGAAGGTGATAGGTGTACCCTAAGGGACAAGAAGAGAGAGGAGTGGGTCAGGGAACAAACGTGTTATGAACATATTAGTAGAAATTACGAAGAAAACATGGACGTGCGCAGGGTGTGTAATGCGAAGGCAAGATAACCGCTGGTCATGTAGGGTAACTGAGTTTATCCCTAGATACGGCAAGCGTGGCAGGGGGCGGCAGAAAGTTAAATGGGAAAATTGGATCAAGAAGTTTGGGGGGATAACTTGGGCGCATTTAGCACACGACCGGGAAAATTGGAGAATAATGGGAAGGGCGTTTGCCTTGCAGTGGGCGCCCATAGGCTGGTGATGATCGTAATGGTGATTACGCAGATAATGTCACGTAAATAGCAACGAAGTAACATAGGGTTATTGCTAACTAGCGTTTTAAAGAATGGGTAAGCCATATTTATTATCCATATAGTTTACTGAAAGCTGTAGTGTTGCCTTCAAAAGTGCAATACTTTTGCTAGCACGGTTACCTGATGCAGAGACCTGCAATACCGAGGTGGTGCTAATATATAGCAGGCAAAAGTAACCAAACAATTTTCTGGAAAAAAGAAGTGGGATTACAAGCAAGAGAACTACGCAAACCTAGCACGTTGGTTTGCAAGCTAATGAATTCGCAGAACTCCTGACAACCATTGCGCACTCTTACTGATATTTCCACCAGCTCATCTGCTACAAAAATGAAAACAGCGTATGAACCTATCACCACCAGTATCTTTGGCATGCAGGCTATGAGCGTTGCACCAGGAAACGTCGCATAAATTCTGAACTGTTAAAAAGCGTGAAAGTAACCGAAGGGTTTTTCAGACTAGTCGGTGTCAGAAAAAGCCCACGCAGGTTATTTTCAGGTATTCAGTGGCGACTGGGACTTGCCAAGGTGCCAATAACTATACGAGGGCGATTGAAAAGGTTACGAATAAACATGTAGCCTCAAACACCCTACGACGCAGACGCTAAAACGCAGACAACGGACTATCCGGGAACAAATAGAAAGGCCAGAAGTAACTAAGCCTCTTAGGTCTGGAGTAGGCAATAAATGAAATGAAATGAATTAAAAATGAAATAACTGGAAAGGCATAGTTGGAATATTTTATGGGAAGAGTTCACCATGACTTGTACGTGTTATCAGGGGGGCGGATTTTGATGCGGCGCAGAGCTTTGCGGGGCGAGACGAGGCACCGGAAGCTGCGTCCCGCGTGCCGGGTCGTCGCCGAGGTGAACCCGTCGTAGCACTTGCTTGTACGGTAGTACTCGACACCCGGCCACGACCAGGCGCCAAGCGACAAAAAAGCGGCGGGCAGCTGGATACTGGAAGATAGTTGCCTATATGCGACGCTCCGCAAAAAGCGTGTCGCCCAGGCGCAGGGCGACAAGCTCTTTGCCTACATTAGCTACATTTTCCTGCCGCAGGCCAGGATTCTGAAGCACCGGATGTTTGCCGCAGCAAGGGAGGGCATCAGGTAGCCCTCTCGAGCGCTCCGGTCAACGTTCTCCTCACGTTCAGGCTGGCCTCCTGCACTTCAGTTATGTCGACTTCCGACTGGCCCACGTCCTCCCTTCGTGTGGCTTACTTCTTCTTTTTCAGCACAGCCGAATGAGGGCAATACGTTCTTGGTCGTGTTCACCACTTGCGTCACCGTACCCATCAACACGAGCACGTCCCGTCACACATGCCCTTCCTTGGAAACGTTTTCTGTACCTCGTAAACCTACTCGTGGACGATCGCACCGGCGTTACTAGTCCACAGTACCGTCACACACACGCGGAGCAGTATCATGCGCAGTCGAGAACAATAACGCATGACCGCGCACGTAAGGCTTCACATGAGTCCGCACATGAGTCCAGAAAGAAGAAGTCCACTCCCTATATCTAGTGCCGGGTCATCTTAACAGCACGCACAACTCCACACGTGACTAGATTGTTACCCTATTACCATTACTTGTCGGTCATCGGCAACAACCGGCTGCTGTAATCCGCTCCAACATTCTCGGACTCTTTGGTATACTTGACGCTGAATGAGTAATCTTCTATAGGTAAAGTTCATCTATGAGCGCGACTGTCGCTTACTTTGGGTGATTACTCCTTAACCCGAAGTGGTGCAACAGTGAGCACTTGCTCTATCCCGCTGACGCACCATGACCCTATGGTTGGGCTAACAAAGCATTCTTCTCACTCTATAATGTTCATTAACTCACTCGTGAGGCGAAGCACATTTCTACACTTTAGAGGAATACATTTCCTAGCACGGATGGTGTTTAGGGTTCTACGGCTTGTATACCCTGTTACAAAAGTAAATAACTATACAAATCTGAGTGAAAATATTCCGTTGGCCTTCTGCCTACAGTCAGTTATACAAGCAATCGGTTGCAACGTACTGAATGGGTTGAAGGTAAAGTAAAATCAACTCAGTTCTGCACGCCGTATGTGGCCGGTTAGAACAAATATGCCCCGTGTGCACAGAAATGTGATCATATGCCTTAGAAAGGCATGACATAAAAAGGTAGCCATTCGCTATAATTCTGTCAGGGTGCTGGCTAGAATTGCGTCAGGGTTGCCAATAATGGGAAAAACGTAAATTTATAGCAGAAGCAAAAATTATGCCGCAATGTGTAGAATCTGGGAAAGCTAGAAATAAAGAGTTAGAATAAAATAAATTTCTGTTCCTTTAAATACAAATCAGTTCTATACCATCGCGAAAGAAAATAAAAAAGTGTGCGTTATTATTGATTTTATCTTTACCCTAACTCTGGTTATGTCTACTACAGGGCGAAAGCTTCTCCCAAGGATCTGCATCGAGTGCCTGAACACCGATAGTGTCATTGCATAATCGTTAAAGGTTTTCAGCAAACGTACTGAACCAGGGTTGCTATATCCTTGTCTGGTGAGGAAATGCTGTTTGTGTCCCAGGGAGCCTCAGCTAGCACGGATGAACCTACCTAGTGCAGCTTCCCATGGTGTCCGGCAGCGTTATATGACGGACCAGGCAGCATTTGGAACGTGGAACAACGCTGTAGTTGCGTAGCATGGAAGGTGCTTAGAGCCCGCAAGGAGAGCGGCAGCACTTCCCCCGCGCTTTCGCCTGCCAGAAAGCGCTTTTCTATAATCGTTGGGTGAATTGCTTCGCAGGCGTACTCAACCAGAGTTGCCCAATCATTGTCTGGTGAGGAAATGTTTGTGTTCCAGGGAGCCTCACCTTGTATGGTAGCGCCTATCTAGTACCACTTCCCGTGCTATCCGGCAACGTTCTATGCCGAACAAGGTCACATTTTGGACCTGGTATTATTGATTACCATCCTAAAAAAGGTCTCGCTGCTGCGGCGATATTAGATTACGCAGCAATTTAGAGACCTTTTACAGAACTCCTAGATCGAACTTCATTTTGTCGATAGCTCTATTTCTACGCACGATATCAGGTCCATGAAATCGAATTTTTAACTCGGTAATGGGAAGCTGCTCTGATACTCCTATCACGAATAGGTCTGTACTGACAAGACCTAATGAAGTCCCAATAGTGTTATCGACGGCCGGGCTAACGATGTTCGCGGCTAATGACAGATTTTCGCGGCTAAGGCACAGCTTTCGAACCTACATCAGCTCGGCCTTGCTATTTTTAGGGCTCTCTTGGGCGATACAACATGGTTCAAGGCTTTTCGCCTAATCTTCGCTTCAAACGTGGTTAATTTTGAGCGAAGTTTTACAACGACGTTACCGCTCTGTAGTGATACTGCGGTTGTGTGGTTTGTACCACGTTACCATACAAAATGAATGGGGAAATGTGCGTCCGCTTTTGGCAGGGCTTTTTACTCTACTAACTCTAATACTCTTAGTTTGGCAGAATTGTAGCAAATGGCTTGGAGTTTGAATTGAACGAAACAAAAATATTTCTGGATGGCGTGTTCATGTCAACTAAATTCTAAAAGAACAAGACCACAAACAAAGAGCAAGAAAGAGCAACCAGGCCAGGGATTTACGCCAGGCGATTGCCGTAAATCTCAGTTATTTTGTAGAGGAAATCCTCTTAATTGTTAAACTGATAAAAAACAGATTTATCTCGTTTTCTTATTTAAAAATTTTAGTTGGGCTTTCTCAGTTACCCTAATTTCAAGCAAAAAGTTGTTTGACCTTGAAGTGGTGGTGAGAACAAATTCGTGGCCGTTTGCTACGGCGTCGGATTGAGAAGTTTCTACGCAACAACTCATAAAGGCTGGATGTCCGATCAGCTTAGTATTACTGAACACTATCGACCACAGAAAACTCGTAAATATATTGTGCACCTACATGACCCACTGTATGCCGCAAGCTATTACGGGTTTCCGGAAATATTTACCGAAAGAGTAGTTGTCTTTAGAGATCGCATTTGGCGTAGTATGGACAGGCTGGAGAGCAAGGTCGAGAAACCCCCCACCTTGTACTTTTACCGAAACACTGATTATGCCTATTGTTCAGTGTTGAGGCAACTAGATATAGGCGCAATCAAGAAAGTATAATAACCACTGCGAATGAACGTCTTTTCAGAATCCTTTTTTTATTCAACTTGTTCCTCCCTCAAGCAGCCTGTTCCCCTGCGGAATAGCTCCACCCGTGCTGTGTCTCGATAACTGGGTGCTGTGTGGCTGTTTTCAGGACGTTTCCCGGAAAAATTGAAGAGAGGGGAGAATTAGAAAATTAAAAGAGAGGGTCCAAGCATTGTGACTCTTCAGTAAAAGTAACTTCATGGTCTACACTTGCAACGAGCCATTGCCTGATTTACGTTGAAGTGTTTAGCCGTAGGGATCAGCGCTAGTCCGTAAGGTGCTTTATGCCTTGACATCCGAGTTCGTCAGAGGGCTGCAATTCTAGGAAAAAGAAAGGTGGCTCTTCTGAGCAAAACTTATGTGTTTTATTGTTTTAGACAGCGTCTGTGTAAGCTGCATTGCCTTACGGAATTTGTAGGTATATTTTCTTTTTACATCTAACATGCACTACCGCAAATTAGCAGCTCTAGTAGCAGGGTTAGATAACGAGACGTACCTCCTCACAATTACCGCCATCGCAACTGCAAACATTCCATTTTTTTATGCCCTGCGTGGATTTCTGTTTTGAGCGCCGAGTGAACTGGTTGCGCAGAAGGGTTGTTTACGTTCGTATTGTCGTGGAGAGCTTTTAAGGGCAGAGAAGAGATTAGCCTTTTCGGGCAGCAAACAGATACAGTCACTCCCTTGTGCAGCGTAGCACCACTCTTCGCGGTATACAAAACCCCGTGGGAAAGCATCACCTGCGGTCTTCCCGTGAGGTGGACGGCACGCAACACATTGTATACCATGGAAAGAGTGCCACGGTTACAGGACAGGTATTCTTCGCGGCACAGTTTACGCGAAAAACATCGATCGCCAAGTCGACGAACGACGCTGCTGACGTGCGCAAAGTAAACATATCTGAGGTTGCGGCCGGAATGCACAACGGTGCGAAGTAGTTTATGCAAAAGGTTTGAACTCTGCCGCATGCGTCAAGGCCACAACGGCCTTTTCTTGCTGCAGAAAACCGTCATGTGGGGTGAGCACTATGGCGACTGACGCGCTCCCGCGACTGGACTGCAGGCTTCCTCCACATTACGAAAATGCCCATGTGCCGAAAATAAGTGGGTTGGGAAGACAACAACTACTTTTCCTGAGTACATAGACCAACTCAGCGGCCCTGGTGATTGCGGAATACGTGTGTGAAAGGGAAGTTTTTTCACACACCTTAACCAATCAGCTACTTTGTACGCACCGTGAATAACTTAAAGAGACGCTGGAACACTTTTTTCAACTTTTTTTGAAATCTTAAATGCTTGCTGAACGTTGTCGTCGAACACACCCAGTACATATATTAAGGGGTCGCAAAGCACCTCAGCCAAGATTTACTGCTCTGTGCTCGTCAGATAACTTGGAAACTCGCTCAAAAGGTTTCTTGCTCTTTCCCGGTCTTGACCTTCTTCGAACGCTCGCATTACGTCACTAAGGCTAAGTAGCGGCTGTTGACAGGTTTACCTTCAGTTGCAGCACTGACCGCTTTTCGATAGCAACTTCAAAAATAAAGCCCCAAAAACAAAACCGAAACGGAAGGCGTGTCTCTTGTGGCGAGCAAACCACGCAGTGCCTCCCCCTGCTGACGATAACTACAGCTTTAGCAGCCCTTGCAAACGCGAAAGAAAGAGTGTGAAAGCATTTATCGAAAATGTTGCATGGTCCCTTTAATGTTCAGATGTAATATTTACATTGGCTCTTAAAATAGGCTTGATTTTCCGTAAACACAGAGATTGGAGCAAAATCCTGGCCCTAACACTATTAAAAAAACCATGGAACAACTGTAAATATATTTATTCAGGCGATTTCAAAAAAGTTTTGCCCTGAATACGGGAGACCACAAGGTTGCTGGTTGATCGTGAGTGGCATGGTCAGCATGAGAGTTCAGGAAACCCCACTTAAATCCAATCTAAACTCGTGAGGCGAAGATCGCTTTGGCGCGAAAATCATAGGGAATGCAAAGTCGACGATCACCGATGGCTGAGGATTCTCAGTATAATGAATAGAAACATTAAGTTATTTTGTTGATCCCCCTCGTTTACAAGTAAAGAAGTTCTACACTGCAAATATTTGATTGCAGCCTGCTAGTAAAAGGGGAGAGTTACGACAAGCCCCATGTGTTTAGCAGTTTCTAACGGATATGAATATATAAAACACTTGTCTTTCGAAGACTGCGTTTGGGTCCGTTACGCCGTAACGCCGTGGGGCTCTACTTGCGTCCGTTACCTCGCTGCGCAGCCTGATTCCGGCAGTCGCTAAACACTGAGAGAGCGAATCAGCTAAAAGGACAAGGGGAACCCCTAAGTGCCCTGCACTCAAAACGTCATATTCTCCTTGACGTCCTTCCCGCTATCTCATGACCGTACTCCTTCAGTGGTCTCCTGCGACACCCCTAAGCCACCCAAATTTTCGACAGCAGCCTAGGGCAATTTTCTGTGTATTATACTCAAGGATACAATTTTTCCTTTGCTATTTCGGGCCCATATCCACCACTCGACTTAACTCCCTGCTACATCTAGGGGAATCTCATCCGTTAGGAAACAACCCCTCAAATTTTTAATTTCCTGAACAATAAACAAAATTCCGGCTCACATTAGAAATTTATTCTTCAAATGGCGGATGTTTCGGGGCTTCCCTTTTTTCTTGCAAAATCCCAAGAGGCCGATTATTTGAAGCTTAAGCCGTCAAAACAGCGCCTTAAGATATCTGTCGGTTAAAACATTCTTGAGTTACAAAATTATCGGGCCAGTAGTGCAAGTGAATAAAGGTCATGATAAATAGACGATATCAAAGGGAATTATGCACAGAACTTCAAATAAAGACTAATAACCGCAAATTTGAGTTTACACCCACATCTCTTCATCAAGCTCACATAAAATCGGGAACCCGTGTACTATACTTCAGAAGAATGACACTGCTTCCATCGTACATGTTTGTTGCACAGCGAATGAGTTAGCATGGCGAGACGCCGCAGAGCGCAAAGCAAGCCTTCGGTTAACGGCATAGAAGTTTGCGGCTCAGTTACCCGTTCCGCATGGTCCATTTACGTTGCGTATTATTCGGACAGCACCGTTTGTTTACTCCCGGAATCGCGAGGGAGGCAAGGCCTCGCCACCAGCGGGGAAAGCCGATCTTATTTTCCTTTGTCCGCGGGATCAGCGTACGCATTTGATTGAATCAGCGGACATAGTATGTATAATATCACCAGAAACGTTTCCGCTTGTAAAATAAAGCAACCTTCGTTGGTAACGATATATTTGCAAAAAAAATTGCCCCCACCTCCCCGAAGGGAACCGTGAGGAAGTGCGAATGCATTTCTTGCGCCGAGAGTACACGGCGTAGTAATTCTGCCATCGCCTTGAGAGGCGCAGTACCGGCGAGGGGGAGCTGTCAGGCGAGGGGAGAGGCGCGCGCCGCGGGTGAGTGCAAACCTAACGGGGGGAGAGGCGCGCCAGCTGCAGAGCATGTGACGTCACGGCGCGAGGAGAGGGGGAGCAGACGCAAAGGCGCCAGCGCGCGGTTACGTGGGAGTGTGACGTCACATCGCGAGGAGTGGTGCAGGAGCCGGCGCGGGCGCGCGCAGCCACGGCGCGGGAGGCGGAGCGCGCGCGGGTCACGTGGGGTGTGACGTCGCTACGCCGTTGCTACAGACGCTCCTCTCCGCTCCTCGCGCCGTTGCTAGGGGAGTGGAGGAGGAGCAATGCGGACGGCGGATTCAGGGTCGCTTATAAAGTGCATCGCACTTAAAAAGTACGCTTTCTCATCACTATTTACACTTCGATACACGCGCGTTGTATAAAATCGCAAGCTTCCGCTATTTATACGGCACTAAAACCTACCGCGTTTCTTTAAAAAATCAGCCATAGCGAAACGTGCTGCCAGTTTTGTGGGGTGAAAGTGAGCGTTTGTACTTTTGTATCCCCAAAATGATACAGTGGCCCTGAAAGGCTTTTTGAGCACAATAAATGAACTAGCGCAATCGTTAGATGGGGTCGTCAGCGTCAGCTCTGCCAAGTATTACTCTTTTACGCGCAGCTGAAAGCTCAGGCTTTTGTTCCAAAGTGTGTCGCACTTTTCTCACCCTTCCCTGCGTGTTTTTGAACGCCGCCATCTTCACATGTCTACGTCATCCATTCCCAGCTGCTCGTCATGAGGTAGACATCCTGCTATTGGGCGGCTTTTCCACGCACTTCCGGCTAAGAGATGTCTCGTCTGCTCAACGTCGGCTCGCCGGCTGATCTGCCAGCGCAGTGCCGTAGTGCTGGGACATTTGACGACAAAAGAAACAAGTGTAAACAAACGCTCCATCGTTTGCATTGAATGCAACATGGCCATAACACGATACGGATATTATCTTACGTGAGAACGTACCATAAAGAAAGCGTCGAAGCCCCGTAGCACTTCTTTCGTGCAATTGCAGAGAACGCCCTGAGCCGAATGCCCGGGTTTGACTCATATATTTTATTCAACTTCAACACAATCCAGAGATGCGTTTCCAACGAACACAACGTCACAACATGCGTTGCAAGTCTGAACCGCGATTCGCAGACGATCGGCTGCCTACTTCTGCCTGTCGTAAATTCGGCACTCACCTCACGCCAGGTTTTCGACGACGAACAGCAAGTCACTTAACTCTGGCGCGCAAGCCGAGAAGGCTTTTAGCCAGGCACACTGCACATGGAAACCCCATGCGAGGTTGAGTCGTGCGTAGCTCGAGAAAGATAATCCTGACCATGGGAAGCACTATACACCCACAGAACTGCAACGTCGCATTTCATCGCCAAACGAAGGCGTCTCCAACACACAGGAGGGGATGCGCGCGCGCGCGCGCGCACACACACACACACACACACACACACACACACACACACACACACACACACACACACACACACACACACACACACACACACACACACACACACACACACACACACACGCACGCACACGCACACGCACACGCACGCACGCACGCACGCACACGCACACACGCCAACACACACACACCAACACACACGCACGCACGCACGCACACACACACACACACACACGCGCGCGCACACGCGCACACGCACACACACACGCACACGCACACGCACACGCACGCACGCACGCACGCACACGCACACACACCAACACACACACACCAACACACACGCACGCACGCACGCACACACACACGCACACGCACACGCACGCACGCACGCACGCACACGCACACACACCAACACACACACACACCAACACACACGCACACACACACACGCACATACACACACACACGCGCGCGCACACACACACACACACGCACACGCACGCACGCACGCACGCACGCACACGCACACACACCAACACACACACACACCAACACACACGCACGCACACACACACACGCACATACACACACACGCGCGCGCGCACGCACGCACGCACACACACACACACACACACACACACACACACACACACACACACACACACACACACACACACACACACACACACACACACACACACACACACACACAGCTTCGGTCGCTGCCTTGGCTTAGCTGGAAGCTTCGTTCTGACAGTCAGCGATGTTACGACGATACAGAGCTGCGTGAGGGCGACATGCTAACTACTTGCTGTATTTACAACAGAGGGGCAAAGTACTTGGTTCATAGGAAGCTACAAATCTTTACTCCATCTTGCGCTACTTGCCGCCATGTTGCGGCGTCACGTACGCACGCTATTTTGCTGGTAATAGAGAGTTTTAGTACAGTGTTTGTTGTCTTTTCATACGCCACATGCTAAATTTTTGCGTCCCGCTACGTAAACACTGCGACGGGAGTTTTAGTAGAGCGTCTCATCACTTTTGCGTAGCGGCACGCTAATGCATACGGCGCCATCTTTCGAGTGTTTTGAAAGGACTCGCCGGCTGATCTGCTAGCGGAGTTACGGAGTGCTTGGACATTTTACGACTATCGAAACAAGTGAAAACAAACTCTTTCACGTCAGTGGTGAATGCAACACATGGGTACAGCTTTTCAGAACATGGGTGCTCGCCGCTCTAGTGCAGCGCTGGTTTGCTCTGTGCCTTCCCGTTCATCGCTACTGTTAAACAACCGGATCCGGCGCGTATTGTGCGCTGTTTCTGTGTCGGTTTAAAACGTCTGCTTCCCATGCTGCCGGTAGGAAATACCAATGCCACCCGGCACCAACGGGGCCACATCAGAGACGGCGCTTTTTCGATAAACAGTGCGCGGTGCATCAAACTGAACAAGCGCACGATTCTCCCCGTGCAGCTGCGAGTTCACCGCCGATAAAATTTCCCGCGCCACCTATAGCAACTGCAGCAACGTACACCACGAAAGGAAAGGCCAAGCCGGACACATGCCGCCAGGTCTTTCGTTCGCTTTTCCAGCCTTGAGCGCATTTCGGGATCCATGTCTATGGTGTCAACAAAGATGAAAAAGCCGGAACGGCTTCCCCGCAGCAAACGGCAGTGAGACGAGGGCAATAGCGAAAGTACGTCACCGCTGAGGAGCGGTGACGTACCAGTCATGGTACGTCATGGGAGGGAAGGCTGGGAGGGAAGAATCATGGGAGGGAAGGCTGGCTCGCCGTCAACAGCGAAGAAAAATTTGAAAGGAGGAGGAAATACGGCGCAACGATAATGCGCGGTTTTGGATTTACGATTTGTCAGCCTATACTCATAGCTTTAACAAAATTCTTGCAGGAGGATATTGCGAATACATTGCTTTCTTTCGTTACATGTACATTCATGCATCGGCGAAAGGTATTTTAGGACCCCTTTAACAACAGCAGCTCAGTGTAGCTGCGTGCTTCTCGCGGAAACAGCGATAGATTCAGGCACAGCTTGAGGTCAGTAGGATGTGATTTACCGTGATTACTGCCTCTTATCGCATCACTAATATAAATGTTATTCATTCATTGGATGTTCAGCTATGAATAACTGATAAAGTAATAACAAAGTAGCACAGAGTTGAAAAAAACCTCGGCAGTGGATGCACATTCAGCCGTGTGACTAACGACAAGTGTTTAGGACAATAGTAAATCCTTACGGTTTAGTTATTTCTAGCTTTAGGGGCTATTACTCACACTTCCACTATAACAATGCCTTTTTCAGCCAGTAGCGTAAAGAGTGCTTGCGGTGCCTTTCCATGACCTCTTTGTTTCGTCTACTCTCTTGTTTCTCTAACGTGGGAAGAGCATATTTTTATGAGATCACGGACCGAAAAGTCCCTATAAATTTTTTAATGTACATGTTCTGCACCAGTGACCTTTCAGCTCATTTGCGACGGTTTTAAAGTCCTCGTATCAGGAGCGCCTGAAAGATCTCACGAGATAAACAGGGATATGCTACACGCTGACTCAACAGCCTACGCGCGAGCTTAAATTATGTCTGCCGATATGGTTTGCGGTTTTTAGGACGTTGCCGGTGCTAGCTAGTTGGCGCACCACAATCTCCTAATTCGTTTGCGTAGCCCAAGACCCAAACCTTGCTAGGTCTCTTTACTAGGGCTTTGGGCTTCGCAATCTTCCCATAGTATTCCTCGCTGCAGTGTTGAGCGAAGTGCTAAGAAAGCGTCCTGCCAGCAGATTTATACATTTATTCACAGCATCGCACGGCGAGTTGTCCTGGTGAGATGACAATAGGGAACAGCAAATACCACGGTTCAGAAACCTTGCACAACAATGCCTATTTTTAGGATCCTCCGTAGCGACTGGTTAGCGGCTACATGATATTTTCGCATTCTCCACATAACCTTTACGCAAACATGACATAGTCTTCCATGCGTATTGGTAGTACTCAGAGCGCTACGCGAATGTTTCCTTCCTTCCTTCATAGCGCACGTCTTGACTTTCCCTCAATCAGACAGACGTTGTTAAGAACAGTCGCGTTTGCACACACAAACGATCACGAAAACTTTTCGGGGCATATATAATCTCCTCAGTTTTTTTGAAGGTGAAAGCCTGACATTATTTACCAACGACTCCCTCACTGCGCCTTTGTCTGTGCTTCTCTTGCTTTGCTTTCGTTTCTTTGTCTTTTGGCGCAGATGACTTAAGCTGGCTTCCTTCCTCCTACACCGCGCCTGTGCATCTCTTCATTTCATTTGTTTACCATTTTGCGGAAAATGCTTCTCTTGGCAGACTGGTGGCACACGCTACTTCCTCACCGGAATCTGAAATTGCTATTGCTCGGCAGCACGTGTTCTACTCACGTGCTCTCATTGTCACTCTTCTCGTAATGCGTACTGGTTTAACCTTTCCGCAGCCTTGGCATGGCGTTTGCAACGCTCTACCCTCCTACTATGAAAACCCGTGTCAATTAATAGGAACTGAAATGTGAACATAACAAAAATGTGTTTTATTTACACATTCAGCGGCGGCGTTTTTATGTATGGAGCATCAGCAACACTAACAGCGAATAATTGGTACAGTACGGCACTACAGCATTTTACCATAAACTACCCACGCACGAAAGCAAACACAGCCAAATTCTCCTAAACAGGCAAACAGTGTCACATACGCACACAATGCCAAGACCGCTTGCGCGTTCCCATGCACGCAAACCTCAGGTACACACATGCAGGCACACTCACAAGATTACGGGTACATAATCTCACATACTGTTCGACGCACACAGGCGCGCCCTCACCACGAGCAAAGCACAAACAAGCGCCAACTGAAAAACTGACACGCACAACGCTAACACAGAACGCAGACGCACCGGGACTCAACACCCGCATATGCTCTCTCACTCACCCGCAAGCGCAAACTAACATGAATACCCGTTCCGACTTCTACACGCAAACAAATAAGTAAACACTTTGGGGATCAGCAACTTGTTTCCAAATAAAATTTTTATTCCCCCCCTTACTGCACGGAACGGAACACCCTAACACACGCATTTGCGTTCTCCTTATCGTACCAACTATTCATGTTCAAACGTTCGAATCCTTGCGCACGCACTCTAATCTTCCTTCAACACTGATGTAGCCGCAATATTATTTGCACTTGTCTTGAATTTCAGTATGTCAGAAATAAAAACGGTAAGGGTAACGTAACACGCTTTCTTTCCGGTTGTAGTGGCGTCTCTGGCGCTTTTCTTTCACTCATAAAAAACGTGAGGCAGTAACATGTTCCACCACTTTTAAAGTCATTAGTAACCTGTAGTTACCTTTTATCGACAGCACCTCTACAAACATATGTGAAAACTTGGCGGCACCCATAAATTGCTCACATTTGTATTGTTTACACCACACTTTCTACAGCGTGAGCTAAAATTTTACCCACACTGCTCTACTATCTGAAAAATTTTGCTGCCACTTTCACGCTTAGGAACAATATTAGGCAAATGTTTGTTAAAACTGCACCGCTTATTTTCTGCACGCTGGTCACAATGTGTGTCGCATTTGTTAGACAGTAATCTTTTACAAAAGGTTCCGGAATGTATTAACGCAGTCGGGAGAACCTACCGCAGAAGATTCATATTCATATAACACACAGAAATCAAACAAAATTTTGTACAGTGCATTGCCCGACGGAGCACGCCATTCAAACGCGTTCTGTCGCTTGGCTCCTCTTTTCAAAATTATGCGCCACAAACCAGAGAACACAAAAAGAATCGTGCGGTGATACTGTTGAAAGCTGTTCTGCCATTACGCTTTCGAACGTGTTTGCCTCCCCGGAGTCCAAGCGACGTGAGCACTCTGCTAAGCACCGCTGCGGTAACCCGTTTCGAGCTTTGGCGCTTCTGTTCGGTGCAGCGTCACGGATTCTAGATTGTGATTACGGTTGCGCACGCAATAAAACCGTCCGACCGAATTTTCTGCTCTTGTTACCACAAATATGGTCAGTTCTTTCTGGTATTTATCGCTTTGTCTATTAAAGGAAAAACCTCCGAAAGGGCATTTTTTCTGAGACTATGATGCAGGGGCCGCACAGTGTTAGTGCGTTAACGCAGGGAGAAAAAATCACCTGATCACGTATAGTACACACCGCTGCACGCAACAGCAAGACAGAGCTTACGCCTTGGGTGTAATTTCCCCAACAGGTAAGAGGAAAGGAGAGCTTGTGACAAGATCCCCTCCACCTATGCGCGCTGCGCTTCTGCGCCAATTTGTGGCTATTCGCCTGTTGGGTGAAGCTGCAGTGGTGTAGCTTGCCTCTGTCAGTCGCCGTTTGGAGCCTGGGAAATAAACCTCCTTCTTTGGGTCGCTCCCCTTCGTAGCAACATCGCCCGTGTCCATATTCTCTCGTTTTCTTCCTTAGTCATGGTTTTGTTTGATCGTTGGGAAGCCAGTGTTTGCGAGCTTAAAAAGTTCACATCATAGTGGTTGTATGACCGAACGACTGCAACATAAATAAAAAGGAAAAACATGCTGTCAGTGCACAAAAATGTAATTAGGCTGATGTGTTCTTATTGGTGTTTACTACGACGCATTTGTGGAAACCAGAAAACGGGAGTGTTGAAAATAAAGTAATCTATTTTGACCGTGCCATGGTTGTGGCATTTTGCACTAACATAAAATATTTATTGCTTCGTAAAGGTTTCAGTTGGCTTTGCCCCAGTATCATGTGGGAATGACAGCTAGATGTACTTGCGAAAATGCCTCGGTGTTATTGCGTTATGTAGGTATGTAGAAATCCGATCCGAAGGACCATCTGTGGGGAACTAGCTCCTCACTGTAAAAAATACATCTGAAGCACTTCACAAGCAGATCCATTCATTGTGCCTAAATTATTTAATGCTTTCTTTTGCAGGTGGGTGAGTCTTTGTGGTAGTGCTGTAGAGAGGCCTGCATATTTATTTCTCACCAGTAACATTTAGGGAACTTCGCTATAGTTAGTGTTGGTCGACGGTTCAGACCTTCCTGTTTATACACACAATGACATCAGTTTTCACGTCCAAAAACCTTTTCGCCAAGAAGGTATGCTATCTGGGTCTGTAAAGCTTTTTGCCTAGCAAGGATGTCGTCTTGTCTTGACATCTTAATATGCCTCACCAGACTAGCAGCTGCTGTGCTATAAAAGCTATGGTTACATGGGGGTAGGACGAAGGTGACTTGAACTACGCAGATGCGACCGATGTATGTATTCACAAATTCGGCTATCAGCGAGCTCCAGCTATGCCACGCTTCACTCACATCTGCGTCTTTGGAGAGGGAGTAGACCACACCATTACATAGCATTTTGTTCTTCGACTTTAAATGGGAACGACGTAAACTGACGTGCTTGTATTGATTCCTCACGACAGGAAACAAGAACCTAAATCTAAGATAGTGCCTCTAGTTTCTATTAGGGTAAATGTGGGCGATAATCTGCCAGTAGCCAAATTAAACGTCTAAGAATTCTTCACGCATCAAGTAATTTGATTGTACCTTGCGATATTTGTAGACATGTTTATTGAATTTTGTGTGGTCATTACAACTATAGACCATATAAAACCTGCTTTAAGAGTAAGTATTTTTAGCGCTTTTAATTACTGAGATAATATTAATAATAATGATGGTGTTTGGATTTTAATGGCGTAAGGCCAGCTGGGGCAAAGATCGCCAAAACACTGCTTATGAAACAGGTGAAAACTGAAACACCTAAATAGGTTTGCAATATCAAATGCAAAATCAATGAAGAACACAGAGAATGGCTGGTGTAGAAGGTCAGGTTGCGATTATGCGGGGTATGAAATTAGTTTTAATCATTTCTCTTCTGCGAAATACTTAAAACACGCTTGGCAGAAAACATTGGATCATCAGAGAGGAAAAACGCTGAATGTACTGGGATGTGTTGTCTGTAGAGATGGGTGAAGTATTTCTCTCGTGTTGGACGATGAGGCCTCGATAGTGAGGCAGCGATGAGATTTTAAAAGCACAAAGCAGGTTTATGTACACTGGCTGGTTATCTACGAACCATTTACTGCACTGAACGTACATGTACAGGGCTAGTGGGAAAATCACCCTACGAAAGGCGAAGCCCCAAGTGGGTCTAGAACATTCAGTGTGGCTTTCGTTGCCAAACCATACACGACACATTCATAGTCCCAGCGGGATCCCACTAAGCTTGTGAAAATAGGGAAGAGGAGTTGGTTATCCGCACCATAGGACTGGTGTAAGAGCAGCTTTAGAATGGTTTTTGTTTTGAGGCATTTATACTTGAGTTGCTTGATGGCTGGAATGAATGCGAGTTTTTCGCCTAGGACTACACCTAAAAACTTGTGTTCTTTTATGCAGAAAGTTAGTCACTATGGAGCTTAATGCCAGGGTCCGCTTGAATACCACGCCTCTTTGAAAATACTATGCAGGTATGTTTAGCAGAATTAAGTTTTACCCCATTCTCGTCTGCCCAGAAAGAAAGTTTGTTTGCCACAACCTGGACCTGACGTGCACATAGACATGCTACATGTTTTAAAAGATATTTGTACATCATCTACGTACATGAAGCAGGATATGGTGGGCGCGGATACCTTTTGGGGTAAGTTCATCGTAACTGTCAACAAAGTGCAGCACAAAACGCCTCATTGAGGCATGTGATTCCCTTGCTCGTAAAGTTTCTTAGTGCTGAACCGAATCTGACACAGTGTTCGTTTAGACAGGTAACTGATAAGAGTGTTAAGCATGTTACCTGATATACCAAATGATTTTAGTTTTCTAACAATGCAGCAGCGCCATGCGGTAGCATATGCCTCTTTATATTAAAGAATACCGTCATGCAGTGTTGCCTATGTATGTAGGCATATTTATTGCAGAGTTCCCATGCAATCACTTGATCATTGGTGGATTGTCCCGCCCTGATGCCTGCCTGGAAGCTCTGAAAAATACCGTTGTTCTTCTCTAAGGAGTTCGCGTCTCCTCTTTATCATTTTCTGGACAAGGTTGGACAGGCAGCTTGTGAGGGGGATAGGTCGATAGCTAACAGAAGAGGATAGTTGCTTCCCACCCTTCGTAAATGCTACTACAATAGCCTCGCTCCAAAAGCATGAAAGCTACCGGAAAGCCACATTATGTTGTTTATGTGTAGGAGTGTCTCAGAAGTGTCTGCGTGTAATTGTTGCATCATGGTGTAGGCAAGGTTTTCTGCACCTGGAGGTGAGGGCTCACAATTGGTAAGAGCAACTTTGAGCTCATAAACTGTAAATTTAGAGTTGTAAACAGGTTTTTACTTGTCATTGCCATATAAGGGCATTTTCTCTGCAAATGTTTTGTGTTGCGTGAAAGCATTTGTGTAGAGGGCAAAACCAGATACCTGTTGGAAGTGTTGTGCGACTGAGTTAGCCAGTCTTCCATTGTGCCCCGGTTGTGCTCACCAGGGCAGGCTGTACGTGTCATTCTCATCAGGTTAAGTATTCCTCGGCATACTTTGTATGTGCCGGTGTATGAGATTATGAATTCCAAGAAGGAGCGCCAACTTTCGTTTCACCTCACAGCGCGCACACTTCCCGGGTGCTTTTCCCCATTCAAAGGAGATGACGTTGCGCGACATGGCGTAACGACGAAGGATGGCGTACGCCTTGTTGTGGGCCTCTCACGACACCCTACAGTCCTCATTTTCACCAGGGCATCCTTTGGTTGTGCGGGGAATCAGAGGCCTGGGGAACATGAACTTCCGCGGTGGCGAGTATTTCGCCGTGAGCAGTTGAGTAGCTTCTTCAATGTGTAGGGGTTTTAATGGATGTGTGGCCTAGAATTGATGTTTCAGTAAATGTATTCCAAATCGCTTTTGCTACATTGAACCTGTTACACGAAGGTGAACTATTCGTACCCTTGCTTATGTAGATATTGCAGCATACAAGTGGTCGCTATTGTATGGATAAGTATACACGACCCACTCAAGAGATGGAAAGAGTACTCCGATCCTATAACGAAGTCAGTAGCCAAGTACGTGTTGTGACCTTAATTATGGATAATAGGCCGTTTATTATTCTATAAGCATGCTGCCGATGATGTTAGAAGGTCCTCAATGAGGCGACCTCGGACATAGGTGCGGGAAAACCCCGAAAGAGAATTATGCGCATACAAGTAGCCAATCCGGATTTAAGGTTCACGTCATTGTTCTACCATCTCCTCGAAATCACAGCTCGGGAGCTAAAACTCAGGAGGGATGCAAACAGAGCTAATGTTATTAATCTGTTAAATACTCCTTCATGAATTACAATACCTTCAAGGACAATGTTTAAGGAGATGTTATTTCATGCCATGGATTTTAGAGCAACAATGGCCACAGCAAACGATGAATTTCTGAATGGTTTTCTGCCCTTTATAAATACATTATATATTTTTTAAAAGTGTTTTGCTATTCAGATGCGTTTCCTGCAGACCAATTATACTTGGTTTCTTGGTATGCAGTATCTCATATTGATCAACATTTATGATAAGGCTTTACAGTTTCATTGTACTATATTTCCCCTCCCACTTTGACAGTTTATAGTGACTGTAAATGTGTGTGTATGAGTTGGTATGTATGTTCTTTCGGGGCTTTGACTCTTGGAATTTTTGGCTTTTCTGGAGCTTTGGAAAATGGTACCCTTTGTATTCGCTGCGATGCACACAGAAAGGATCAAACGCCCATGTCCTTGTCGGACATCATCAGAGAACCGAGCGGATCATGCTCCGTGGATCTGGCACCCTTGTGGGTGCCCTTTGCTGCAACCACCACCACCGATAACATCAGCAGTGTCAGAAATGACAGCGGTGGTGCAGCAGGGGTGAGAGCCGCTGTGGGTTCTTCCCTCTTCATCTCCGTGCCCTCAGGTGTGCTTTGGGTGGGCGGAACGGAAACGGAGAGAGTACAATCACAATCACAACCGACAGGCACTGTTAATAACACAGCTGCAGCTGACACAGTAAGTGGTGTGGTGACCGATTGGGCTGCCGCCGTTAACCCAGGCGGGTGCGAGGGTGGGACCATATCTTTCTCGTAACCTGCGTCGTCGCCACCGAAATGAAGCGCCGTTCCGCCCCCCCGCCGAACTGCGTCGGAGGACCTCCCCAGGTTGAAAGAGGCGAAACCATTTCCGTCCTCTAGGAAAAGGATGTTGTCCGTCACCTGAAGGGGGTCCTGAATGGCGTCTTCAGCAAAATAAATGAACAAGCTCAATCGCTTTATTGTGTGGTCAACGTCATCTGTGCAAAGTAAGACATTTTACTTCTACCGAAAGCTACCACTTTCGTTGCAAAGTTTGGGGCCGCATTTCAGGTCTTTCCTGCGTGTTCATGGGCTCCGCCATCTTCCGGCATGTACCTCATCGATGGTTCAACGTGCGTCACGAAGCAGAAATGTTGAAATTGGACGGCGTTTTCCTGCACCAGCGGCGAAGAGAAGTGTCGACTGCTTAGAGCCGGCGGGTCGCGGCGGTGCCTTGGCACTTCCTGCAACACGCTAACGCCAGCGGGAGTCTGCAGATTTATCATTTTTTACTCTATTGCCACGCTCTCCCTCAAGCCGCATTTGCTAGGCCGACACGACGACAGGACAGAGACGCCGACTACCGTTTTGATAGACCGCATTGCCACATGGCGCCGACGGCGATGCGAACACGTTCGCAGGTCGAAATTCCGCGTGGTGTGCTGGCTCGCTGACCAAAGACGCCGACAATACCGATCGGCCGAACAGTCGTCGGGAATCAATCGTGAAACAGAGACTGCGCCCAGACAACATTCATGCCATAGTGAGTACGGCTCTGTTCTGTCAATTCCTAGAGTGTAATAGCATGATAAGCTTCATTAAGTACTTACAACTACAGACTAGCGCTAATGCCATCCGCATTTTGTCTTACGACGCTTGGGCCATTCACTTTGGCCACAATTGATTTCCGGAGTTGCAATATGCATATTTGGGTGCTACTAGCAACGCCTGTAGAAAATAAAGCTCATTGAAGACCAAAAGAGGTGTTACGGAAAGTGTATTAGGTTGTAAGGAATCAATATCGGCCAAAGTTGTTAGCGTAAAGTGTAAAACACAAGCACGGCGAGCACTATTCCCGCGGGGCGAAGTCACAATCGAAGCAGAAACTGTGCGGTTGTTGAGATCAGCTACGGTGGGTGCTTCATGCAACCTAATGTGCAACAGCTATTCAAGAAATAATCAGTTAACCAGCCTGGAATCACTGAAATAAAATAAAACTGTGATGCGACACAAAGGGTGGTCTCGATGTAGTATACAAGTTCTTTCGGCGCTATCGCTCATTCTTTTCTGGAGCAAGAGCTAACTCCTCGCGCTCACTACAGCGACGTCGCTGCTTCAAATCTCGGCAGGGTGTATATTGTTGTTTTGTTTTTGCAGGTTTTTAAGTGGAGTAGTTTGTGTGTCGTATTCGCGAATCCAAGTAAAAATTTAACTGAACTGTGGGACTACCGTATAAAGCAACAATGCATCGTTTAGGGCCTGGGCAGGATTTGTTCAATTTATGCTGATGCTTTGTATATAGAAAAAGGAAACTGTACTTTCAGAGGAAGGAATACTGATGGATGTATTTTGCGAAATCGGTACGTCCTTATATAGAGTAAGCATACTTCCCTTCCATCTACCTAAACAAGACAACTGGTGGGCTAGGCAGGGGGTGGGATGAAGAGGGGAAGGGGCGTATAGGGCTGCGGGCAGCAACCAAACCCTCCACATCTCGCAATTGGCAGCACTGAGCACGTAAGAGATTTAGGAAGACCCATTACAGAGAGAAAAGGGCCTACAGGCCATGAAGGGAAAAAAGCCAGGGTGGAATATTTCTTTTCTGCAATCAAACGCAGGGAATTACCAAGGGGTAGGTGCCTCCCCAAAGCTCACATTAATCTTAGAAAACCATTCGAAATGCTGGATTCGTAACCAGGATTCGTAACCTGGATGTGCCGATCCTCTGGATAAGTAATTCCTGGATTTAATTCGGCTTTTCAATTCCCCATTGCCAGCCCGATATAAACCCATGTGTTTGCGACCTTAATGCAACGGAGGCGTTGTGACGCTTAACCTTGATGTAACGAATTCTCTACGCTGGTGAGCCATTGTTTTTTGCACTTTTTCTGAAAAATCCGCTAGAGAAATGTACAAATTTAACAAATTTAGTCCGCGTCGCAAACTACCGCGCGTTTCTACGTAATAATGGGGTTGTCGATTAGGTACTAGGCCTCCCTTTTGGCGTGTTTACGCGCGTCTGTACGTCCAGGGCCATGCCACTGCGAGGGCCACTCGATGGAATACCATCGAGCGGCCGTGCCACTGCCATTTGTGGCGTCGGCTTATCGGTAGTAAGTTCTGCTGCCAGAAATCTAAATGTTTTGAATTTTCAAGACAAGCTCAAAATTTTAAATGCCGTCTCCGCTGGCGAGAAAGAAGCACATTTCCGCCCTGCACAGTATAGCGACTAGCACACTGTCCCCAATTTTGAGTTCGAATAAGCTCATCAAATTCAGGAACAGGCGCCCTGTCTAGATATGTTTGGTTCTTAAAACGCGTCAAGGGACCGAACAGTGCCAAAAGGCAAAAGTGATACTTAAGTTATGTTTTATAATACATGGATGGGTGACATTTCATCTTTTGATCGCCGTGTAGTGACTGAGCTCGTGAGAAAGCAGCGTGCGAATCACGCACCGTTTCACTGTAAAGTAAATTATTGAAGGTGGCGCTCACCGTCCTGGATGCCTAGCTTTCTTGTTTCATTCACACGAGCCTTAACTGGAAGCCCGCATGTAACAAAAACCTGCATGCAGCAAAAAGTGGCTAATGTTTGTCGAATTCGTAATATCGAGGTTTAACTGTATCCGTTACGGTGTGCTTGTCTAGTTGATAAACTCACAAGCGTGAGTTTATAAACTCATGAGTTTATAAACCCATGAGTTGATAAACTCATGGTCGCACAGAAGTTTCCCGGAAAGTAGTTGGGTGTGAACCGGAGGAAGGGAAATTGAATGCACGACGCACCCTAAAAAAACTCCCCTGCCATAGGTACCTTCGGCTGCCTTTCTATTATGGATATAAATGTTCCGAACAGATTGAATTAACAGAATAGCATATTATTACTTTTGGTTCACGCGCATGAAAGGCGTCACCACAACAAGACCAAGGTCGACATGGCCGCGAACGAGGGGCCAAAGTAAAAATATATGAACGTAGGTCGCTTAAAAACACACGCATGTGCACACTGTAACAAATTTTGAGCCGGTAATTAGGTCATTCGCTGCCACGATTTAGGCTCTCACGGCCAACACAAGTCGTCGCCGCGTACACGCTCGTTCTCCTTTCGCGCCGTCTTAGGACGTGGTCTGAGGCAAAACAGTCCCGCCCCATTTATTCCGTGAGCCTTTCGAACCGTGAGCGGAGTTCTGGATTCATCAGCAAAGTGATAAAAAGAACGTCGAAAAACGGAACGCAGAAAGTCAGACGGGCCCATTACAAAGCGATTCTGAGACGCAGAACGTCGCAGCAGCAGACAACGCCTACAACGAGCTCTTGCAGACGTCACCGAGAAGCTAGGCATAATGGGCAGTCAGGCTCGCGCGGTACGAGGAGGTAGACTTTCAAAAAGTGAACACCCATGTGCAGGCGAAACCTCGTTCTGGGCTTCTTTAGCATTGGAGCCCTGCTTGTGCTGTTTAAACTTTTCACATTCTCCTGAGTAGGCCGCATGGGTTCGCTGGAAGTCGGTCGAGGGGAAGGATTGTGATTCGCAGTATTCAGAAGGATTGTAATGCTGGCCGCATTTTGCGCGAGTGAGTCGGCCGCGGCAGCAGTTTGTACCATGCCCGAAACGCTGGCACTTGAAGCAGCGACACATGGGTTAGGGGTGTATAGGCGGAAGGAACAGTGTATAACGCCTGCATTTATGGATTCTCGAAGGATGGATCGGTCGAAATTCAGAATAATCTGTTTTGTTTTGTTTTTTTTGTCATCGCGGCGTATGGATATGCGCTTAACAGCCGTGACGCCCTGTTTCTCAACGCCCTCCGAAAGGTAGGCGTCGCTTACGTTAATCAGATCTGACTTAGAGATGGGTTGTCATCCTGATGTCGAGGTCTTCTATGCCAGTTTTTTCCAAGAGGGTTGTTACTTATTGCTGGGTGAGTGCTTAAACCAGCAGTTCAGTTTATTTAGCGTCATACTTTTTGCCATGGACTCCTTCCAGGAATTGTGAAATGGGGAATACTGACTGGGAAGCAATAGGATTTATTTGTCCACAGATTCAAGCAACAAATACCGGGGATTGTTATCTGGCTTGTGAAAACACATTGTCGGAAGTAGTGAAAACGATAGTTCGGTGCGGTCCCTTTTCAGGGACGTACGACGTCTGCAGAGCGGTTCAGAAAATTCCATATGATATAGTATGAAGCAGGGAACGGGGGTACGTTTTTTTGCAGCCTTACCCTGATAGCTGAAGAGGTACCCCAGCTCCCTGTCTGGTAAACAGACAGGGAGCCAATCCGTCGGATCTTGACCACGGCTCCGACGGCCACCGTTTGTGGTTTCTACCCTTTACCTTAAAACACATCGTTACGGTAGGTTACAACTCATGTTTGGGAGCTCGCGGTCCGCGGTGTCCCTAATAACGTCACCAAGATTACTCAAGGGTGACGGGGGGTGCGGGCAGCGTTGGAAAAGAGTAAGTACCAGAAATTACTTTCTAGGCGGCAAGGTCAGAATGCGCCAGGTGTTTACTGTGGCCGGGGCGGTCTGTCAGAAGGGCAGAGTGGGAGCTTGCGCATGCGCAGATCTCTGCCGGAAAAAAGGGCATTGGTAATACGGAAAGCCGAGCTGCGGTGTACTGTTAGGTGGCTCCGCACCTTTTTTATGTTGTTCTACGCAGCGTGGGCGGCAAGTATGTAAACTTACTAGGTTGAAACCCTCCACTGCAGGTGCAACAGTTTGTGTTGACACGAGGGGAGTGTATTGATATTAAATACATGAAAAACACTCAGTGAATGCTTTGATTACCGTGGTAAAAGGGCTGTACCCAGATAGCAAAATTAAAAGGGTTTCAAACACAGGTTTCAATAAGAAGAAGATTTTGTTGCTGAACACTGCACATCTTTCCCAAATGTGTGGCCGATGTTCTAAATTTCGCGACTTTACATGCCTCGTTCAGTGTTTTTATATGTCTGAAGGTCACTGGACCATCAAAGCCTCGGTCCATGTGTCTTGCAAAATATCTTCGGCGTCTATTAGTTTTACAAGCTATGCTGGATGTGGGTAAACAGGGAAAAGAGATTGGCACAAGGATGGCAACACAAAATACCCAGAAAGGAGGGGAGCATGTCATGCTCGACCATCCGGAAGAACGGAATTGAGTACTTCAACTGATATATTGCTTGAAACTTGCTCAAGGAACGGTGCTTAGGTGACACGTGGCAGCGCTACAGAAAACGAGGGTGTTTCTGTTTCCCAATATGAAAAATCCGGATTGCCGGATTTGTGAAAAATTTGCGAGGAGAGGCTCTGAGCTTACGGCAGTTGAGCAAGCACCGGGAAAATCAGTGGCAAGGAATTAATACCAATTTATGAGTCTGGAAGTACAGGAAATGGGAAGTGAGCGGAACAGCGCATTGAGAAGTTTTTTTTGTTACATGAGAAGGTTACACGAGTTACTTTGGGGGCAGCTATTCCGCATTTAGTGTAGCGCGATATAAGTTGGTTCAACTGTTTGTTCCCTTGGCAAGTAGGTGGCGATAAGGTTTTTGGCTCTACCCTAAAAACCAGAGGCATATAAGTGCGCTAAATTATGACTGTCAAAAAAATTCTGCACTGCAGAATATAAAACACTGTAAAAAATATTCATTTGGTAGTTCCTCTGGCGCTGGTTTGTTTCTGTGCCATACGTTTTTCTTGAATTTCCGCATACACCCTGTGTATAAGATATAGCCTACTTCCTGAGTCATGCCACGCTGCACAAAATGCTAATAGCTTGGCGTCATTGTTGCTCTAACAAGTTTTTTTTCTGTAGCGAGTATACATTTAACTTCTCAACCTTATATTGCGGGTGAAAAGGTTTTGCTGCATGTATTTTCCAGTTCACCGTTTTTCGGTTCCTAAATCACAGTGCAAGCAATGGCGGCAAATCGTGCTTCGCATTCGTCAATTCACAATATGATTGATTGATTATGGGGTATAATGCGCCGACGCAACGCAGGAGATGAGGGGCGCCGGAGTGAAGGGCTGCAGATTAATTTTGACCACCTGATGATCAGAAACATGCACAGAAATCTTGAACACGCGCGTTTTTGCTTTTTGCCTACATTAGAAAAGCGGCCGCCGCTTCTAGGAATCGATGCAGCGTCCTCGGGCTCAGGAGGAGAATGTCTTAGCCACTCAGTGAACTCGCCATGTGGAAACGTTATCCCTGATGAAAAGCTACTCTTGATTTCTTTAGGCAAGCTTAAAGAGGTCATCAAGAGAAAATGAACTTGCCTGTGCTGAAATTTGTCTGCATGAGTTACCTTTTAGAACAGAAGTCCCAAATATTTTCACAATTTATTGCTTCTGCAATTTAGGAGGCGCCTTTGACATTCCCATTTTGAGACACATCGCAAGCGACAATGCGCGTGTCGTCTGTCCGCCGCGCACCTAGCAGTGACGTCTCGTAAAGTACATTCGAGAGTTCAACGCGTTTAATGTTCTTTGTGTATATTGTTCTGCAAAGCGGCAAACCCGATATTTTACAAATATTGCATCATTTATTCGTTGTCCACGACAGTTTTCTATCCACGTGAGCGGTGTCGTGACCGCTTAAGTTGTCTGGCAACCATTGTAGTAGAACTCAGACTTACTGGCTGTTTGTCCAGTTTGTGGCCAGTTTTCCTGCCGAAGTTGACGTTGTTTCGGCAAATTCTCTCCGGAATCTTACATGTTTTGTATGAAATGGCACAAAAGCGCTAAAAAAAAAAGTGCCCCGTGTGCGATTCCAAACTGCGGCCTCCGGGCAAGCCTAACGTTACGGCCAGCATAATCGGACACTTTATCCACTACACTATCGACGTGAGAAGCGCGCGCGGCGAAAACCTGCTGCCTAAAACCCGCTTAGCATTTGTAACCCAGCACTCTGTTGTGTTTTCAAAATTTCTAATCAACCCAGAGCTTTGAACACCAACTCACTGCTGAACGCTACTGCAGTAAACCAAAGGGGAGCGTATACAATCAAAGACACAGCGTTAACAGCATTGTTTATTGGAGGAAACAGGAAAGTAATCGAACTGCGTGATGGTGGGACTCTGCGCTCGGCGCTGTATCGCGGTTTCTCGCTAGGTATTGTGGCGCTTGATGAGTAAATGAAGGAAGGGATTAGTGTTCCGACTACTCGAAGTTCCTTGGATAAACTGTTTTATGTAATAAATTCTCATTTTACGCGTTCCGTCATTTATCTCGTCAAGTAAGTAGTTTCACGTTCGAGCAACTCACATTACAGGCTACGTGCGACAGACGTTGGAAAGCTTGTGCAAGAATATCGGCTAGCAAAACGACAGTTTAGGCACGTGCGAAACAGCGTAAACAGTTTAAGAATGTGTAGCTTAGATTAGGCGTAGTTAATTCTGCCTGCGCCACTCGCCCGCAGTTGTCGATCATCAATGTCATCGTTATTAGAGCACGTGGGTACATTTGGAATCCCCGCAGAACTTTAAGAAATCGGTGCAGGTGGGCTTTACGGCAACGCCCCAGAACAACCATTCAGCGTGCTGAAATGCGCGAATTTGGAGAATGACGAGGCCCAGAACCCGATCAAAGTAAAAACTAGGATCTGCGCTGGGACAACAGCGCACACGCACGCCTTGCGCTGGTGTCCCTGCACAGATCCTAGTTTTTACTTTAACCGCATGCTGGGCCTCGTTATTCGCCAAATTCGCGCATTTCAGCACGCTGAATGGTTGTTCTGGGGCGTTCCCGTAAAGCCCACCTGCACCGATTTCTTAGAGTGAGGGCGGTTTGGCGTACGAAACCCCAACGCCGCAATTAAATCAATACAAGCTTCGATTTAATATATATTTACAGTTTAATATTATGAGTTTATTGTATATAAGGGTTAATGTAGAAATTGTAATCACATTTTGTTTTCTATTTGCTCCGCAGGGACCATGTGTACCTATAGAGTGCACTGTGTCCTACGTTACATACGCACACATTTTTTTGGAGGGCAGAGCAGTCGCGTAAGATTGCTATCGTAATAGATTTGCGCTGTCGAGCCGCGACCAATTTGGCTGCTAGACAGAACATTTTCTGGCTTTGTATGGAAAGTCCGCCAAAGCCATTAGCTTGTGTAGTCAGCTATCTATATTTGAAGCTAGCAGGTATAAAATAAGTGTTTGTAACAAGACAGCGCACGCAAATTGCGACGAAGCACTTTATTCGTCCTCCTGGAAAAAAAGATTTCTGGCGAGTAAGCATCCCGAAAAGACTGCCGCTGATTATGCCAGTTCAGGTTGCCCCCAACCTAACCAGTATGTGACGCACTCTTGAGTAAACGCAACTAGCACTCCTGCTCGAATAGATGGTGTTTTATTATTCACAAAAATATAAAACATACTCGGTTAATACACAGCAGGAGCTCCCGAACTCGGAAACTGCAAGGGATTTTTTTTTAGCAAGGAAGGCGTGATTAGTTCCTCCACGCGCACTCTCACCGTTAGGTAGATGCTGGACACCCATATGTTGGCTGCAGGGAGCCAGGATACAACCATAGACACAATATTTCCTTTTTTAGTTTGCTTACTTTGTCTCCTCCCGCTCTAGCACACTTCCTATGCAAATGTAGGGGATTCCTATCGTCCTTTCGAACACCGTTCCACACGAGGTTAGCTTGGATAATTGTTCTCGCTCATGTGGAGGCGAAAAAGCCGTCTCCACGTTTCTCGCCACTGTATAAAACACTTCCGGCAGTTGTCTTCTTTTTATAATGTACAGGAAGGTAAAAAATCAGCAAAAAAGTGTAATTACCGTATGCGCGAAGACTTTGCATCTTGCAACGCAAGCGAATCCTCTGGGACTTTATGCGTCTTCGTAGCTAAAAGGCCGATGCCGTGGGGCTTCCGTAATAGTGAGTAAATGGGATCCTTCCAAAAAATGAAAAATCACTGCCAGAACAAATGGTCGGACCCACCTGCGAAAGCGGCATCGAGCTGAATTTAGGATTTTATGGACCGTTACAGCTCCCATTCTAAGAAGGCCACCCACGCGTATTTTTTGAGAGGAGGGCCTAGGACGTACGCACCACAAAGCAGTGACATAATTTGTCGATGGGATGTATTATATACGATAATGTTGTGCAGAATCTATTTCAGCCATGGTACTAATCCGGAAGGATACTTTAGTGCCGAAGTTGCTGAAATAAAGTAAATAGGTTTTTTCTACTTGAATCCCTTTTGTTGCATTTTTTATGTTCAAGGACAACAAAAGGCAGATCTTCAGCAGAACGTTGTTATACACGCATAGTGAGAAACTGCCTGCTGACAAGAGCCACTGAACGAAAAAAAACCGGCCAGAACGCTAATCACAAGCAAAATGTTTGTTAACACAGACGGGAAAAATCAGGAGATTTGAAGACCATTATTGAAAAACTGCATCACAAACATTAGCAAGCAACCATTACGGAAAATTCTGCAGCTAAGCCAAAAAATAATGGCGGCAGCGCGTCATGGCCAAAAACGCGACTAAGACACAGTGCTTTGTACAAGGTGAAGGACGACTTATGCATGCGATGCTTATTTAAAGGAGTACTGACACCAAATTTTGACGCCTAAAAATAATAAGATCGCTTCAGTAGTTTGTACAGATGCCACACAGAAATTTGTGCAGTGATCCGAGGCCGGAATCACATCTAAAACCGATTTTGATTGACCCGGCCGCGAGCTTCCACAAATCGGCAGCACTAGCGAAATCGCTTTCGGCGTGACGAAACATCGGGCTGCGTGTCTGGCCGGTTAAGGGTGACGTCCTATAGTCGTTTTCGGAGCCGGAAACGATATCCTGCGCTGCTGTTGTCGGTGTATTCGTTTCGGCAGGAGACGTGGGCGTAGCTGTGTGAGCAATGCTTGTAAACTTTGCGTGTTCGACGTCTTTGCTCTTCAGTTCGTGGCCGGCGCATGGTGTTCCCTTGCACTGGTGCCGAAAACTGCGTGGTGCCGGCGCCGCGCGGTGCGCGATGTCGACGCGCACCGCGGCGACGCGGCGGTGCGCGTCGCCGAGCTCGCCCAAGTTGTGCTATCGCAAGCTCGCGGAATGCGAAGTACTGCTCCTGGAAGCCTGTCCGAGCAAATTGACGAAGACGCCAAGATGCATTATTTTCCACGCGACGACATGCAGCGCTAAACGTGGACCGAGTTCGTGCGCGGTGGCGGCTGCAAGAACTGTCGCCCAAGCCAGCGGGCTTGGCGTTGCTCTGGTCAACTTGGCTGTTGGCAACTTTAGGCTTAGTGTCGTGGCGACTATTTGATCGCTGGTACCTGTACAACTGCGAATGACCATCCCTCACACAACTTTTCACCACACTATCATCCCCTTATTCGCATACTGAGCTTTATTTTGGCGATAATTTCTGTTTCAGCGCTCGGTTACCATGACATCTGCCATGGCCTGTTTTGATTCTAGCGCGCAGGTGGTGCCATCTTTCGGCCACTCGCCGCACCGCGGTGCCGACAGTGCTGGGTCGGAGCGCCGAACCTCTGCTTCCGGTCAGCGTAGGCTTACCATCGCGGCAAATATCTGAACGCCGCTTTTAAATTCAGCGCTAATAAGAACCCCAAGAACAATTTTTCAACACACTAACATCTACTTTCTCACATGTGGAACTTCTTTTTCGCGATCAGATTGATTAGAAGGGTGGCGACAAGCTGTTGCTATCACAGTCTGCGCCGGTTCGAGCCGCAGTGATATTGAAAAAACGGACGACCGCGAAGAAATCACCGGCCTAATCACCTGGCCAAATAAAGTTGTTCTGTCTGTCGAGTGGCAGCGACTCATCTGAGTCTGACGATTCGGACGACATGTCGACTGCGCGGGCGAGTGCGGGCCATGTGCAATCGTAGCAGACGATGCGGCGAACTTCCCTGACATCACGGGTGAGACCGTGACGTAAGGCTGGCCCGCTTGCAAACTAGCCTTCGAACGGCCATTTTCCCGCACGGCGACCAAATTTGAAACTGGTTACAATAAACGTGCTATAATTAATACTGTGTTGGCAGCTGACGGCTTTCGGTTCGATTTTCGTAATTACTGGGCCAATAGATATTCTTTACAGCATAAAAACTGAAAGCGAGAAATTTCGTGTCAATACTCCTTTAAAAGCAAACTTCCTCCCCCGCACAATTTCTTGCCTCTCTTCTCAACAACTTTGTTCTTTCCACCATTTCTCGGGTTTGCGCATTTCATGTGGAGACAACCACGTCGTTTCTTGAAGCTATAACTCTTTAACGCGTGGCAACGGCGCCCTAAATGCGAAGGCGATGTTCTGAGGCAAAGCTGCACTAATCTTGTCGAGCAGTATCGCGACCGCGCTAGATTTGACCTTCAGTTGACCGCAGCTACACCGTATTCATGGTAACACATCACGTGACCCGACTAGCCGAGCTCCGCCGAAAGACGCGTTTGATACCGGCGGACTGCTGCTGCAGGCTTGGCGCATGCGCTCTCCTCAGCACGTTCGCGCTTTGCCGCATGAATCGCCACGAGCGTGCGAGCTCGGCCATGAATATGAACCAAGCCGGGCCATTTTATCTGAGCATTGTGCGGAAGCAGGCTGTTTAGAACCTCCGTCGTGAAGCGGCGTCTGACCACCCCACGGATATGGCCCGGCAAGCCGTCCGCATGGGAAAACGCCCCTAGCGGGACTACAATAGAGAAATGAAGCCATTGCACGAATAATATAACAATAAACGATAAATTAAAGTTTAATCAAATGTAATCGAGGAATAAGAGGTTCAGGCAAGCTTACGCTTGGCATATCCACGTGTTATGCGGATTGTTTTCTAGATGAGGAGGTTAAGTTTATTTGGCGCAGAAGAAGAGAGGCACGTGACGTCAGACAAGGACTATGTATTGAAGGAACACATAACTGACCATATACATAAATTAGCAGTAACCTAATCTTGCCCAAACAGTGAGCGCAAACTCACAAGAGTTCGCGCTCACGTGTGTTAGTACAGGGCGTCAGTGAGCTACGGTGGTACACTTGCTCTTTGTGATGGCTGCAGACGGTGTGTCTCCTTGATGTTGGCGTTTGCCGTTGCAAAGTAGGGTCCCTCTTTCCCTTGCGCTAGGCTTGGGGCGCTACCACGGATCCCTTGTCATTGCCGGTGCTGCGGCTGATGAGTGACTCAGCCCAGCGGGTCCTCCGTGGCCAGTCTCGGATGAGCTGCCTCGGCGTCAACGGTGAAGATGTGGCTCGTAACTGGGGTTCCCCGAACGTTCTTCTTCGGCAGGTCACTCCCCGAACCTGGTTCTTCCAGCTCTCGTGCCACGACCGTCTCACTTCCTCGTCCTACTCAATTCCTTCCCCCACGCGATCTTCTTTTCTCCCCACCGCACGCCCACTCCTTCCTCGTCACTTCTATCCACCGACCGCCATCCGGTGAGCAGCGCCTCCTCGATTTGCCCCCATCGAAAGAAGTGTTTTAGGGGAGAACACTTCCGGTGAGCGATTGGTTTGATTGTAACGGTGCTTGATGGCACTGTTCAGTTTGGCCACACGCAATTCACTTCCAGTCATCAAGAGCACTACCACACTTCCACATCACACAGTGTCACTTTCTCAACCCATCACACAAATGCACGCAAACGAAAATTAAAAGACAGATAAGTAGCAATTTAATACCCCAAACCTCTTACATTACGTCTCATACGAAAGAACTATGGCCTATAGTCGAAATAAAAATACAAATCTACTTAATAATTCAAAACAAAAATAAAGTTGTCACTACAAACTTTCTAAACCAAAGTGTTCCAAACTCCTACATTTTTCCTCTGCCGTCTGTCCCAATCATTTAAAATGATTTCTCTGTACCATAACATCGGTCTCTTCATGAAACATATTCTTAAAAGACCAACACTACTTCTATATTCTCTAATTTTCACCTCTAACCTTCACGCAACACTACACCACGCACAAATTTTGCATAATTGTGTGTTCTACAGTGTGCATTTTATCAGTAAGTCCAATGCTTGGACAAAATTAATTCCGTGATTTTCTCCTGTTTTCGGCATTGCGCCAATCGGTTCTTGCGCAACCTCCTGTCCCGAAAGTTAAAGAATTTCTTCAAGTCCTCGTGCACGTCTCGTCTATCATGTTCTGTCTTATGTCTGGATTCGGTCTTTTGGGCACACTCCCTGAATGCCATCAAACGTTCCCGTCGGAACCAATTCGGGTGTCATTCGTGTGGCTTAGGCAAGCCCAACTGGTTAAGCCTTTCCCAGGAAGGTACTTTGTGTCCGCCGTAGAAATTTTTTCGTGTTGTAAAAGACCTTGCCTGATGTGTAAGCTGCACTATGAACTGCTTTTTGTTGACGTGAACGCAGTTTTCCATCGTATTAATTGGTTGTTCGTTGACCGATTTTATAAGATCAGGTTTCCACCATCTGGTTTACGCATTCCTAATTAAAATATATCACGTTGCGAGGTATCTAATCTTTATTAGGGGCTTCGGTGCCTCCTTTTGTTGGGCTAGCCTGGCTCAGTTCCGTGTTGGGGTGAAAGGGCAATTGAACACAGGAGTTAAAAATGGGCAGACATTCAACATTTCTGATGACCAAGTCATACAGGGGATATTTCATACACTTTGCAGGGACTCTTCCCGAAAAGAATAGAGTTTCCACTTCGATGACTGCCTCTGGAAGGAACATGAGGGTTTCATCTAGTAGCAGGATAGGGCTAGTTCTTCCTGTGAAATTTTTGGAAGGAACCAAATCATTTCGGACGTTCACCGTGTTGCACCCGATGTCTCGAAGCACACTAACAATATTGCCTCTTACGCGTCCTTCACCAACAGGCAGGTCGCAGTGCGATATCAGGCATTTTTCTGGTACCGTATTTACCACTAAAATGTTTTCGCCAGTCTCCAAAGTGACGAATTTCAGAACATCTACCCTCAGGTGTACTACGCACGACGCCTGTTGTTTTTCGTCTTTCTGCTGATAGCACTTCTCAGCCCTATGGCCAACCTGCTCGCATTTCCAACAGGCTCTCGCGCGCTTCCAGCAGTCGGCAGCGGTGTGCCCGGTTTGTCACACAGGAAACATTTCTTTTCCGGTCGGGGGTTAGCTCTATTTGAGAATGTTTGCCGCGGTAATCAGGATTGCGGCTGTCCTCAGCGTCCTCTGCCGACAAAGATCCAAGTCTCCTTTGCTCTTGTGCGCCTAGGTAGTTATTGGCAGCTACCACCGTCTCTTCCAACTTGGAGTTATCTCTTTCTTTCAGGAAGACTAACAGGTTTTTAGGGCACCTGTTCACGAACTATTCGGTGATAATTTTCTCTCGCAGGCCCGCATACGTATTTTCATCTCGGCCTGTCTCCATCCACCTGTCAAATTATCCTTAGAGCCTAGCTGCAAATTGGCGACCGGTTTCCCCCTCCTCCGGCAGCTACCTCGAAACTTATCAATGTAGCGCTCTGCGGTGTTGCGAAATCTTGTACAGAGCCACTGCTCTGTACAAGACATTACACATACAATACTTTACTGAAATATTTCAGCTGAAATGTAAATTTGGGGTAACCTTTAAAGGAAACTCCGGGCTGGATATTTTAAAGCACACCAGTCGTCTAGCCCAAGTGCTGCATGGCAGTGAAACCCACCTATCGCGCGGTTGTCGGAAGGAGAAGAAAATGCAGACGCCACAGATTGTGCGGAAACGAATTCAGATGATGATGATTGGATGTTTATGGCGCAAGGCCAACTAGGGCAAAGAGCGCCAAAGCAATGGTTATGAATGATGGTTGAAGATGTAATCCCTAAGACTACTCAATAAGAGCAGAGATTAAAATTGTAAAATCACTGAGACGATGAGGATGGCTGGTGTATAAGGCCAGGGTGTGATAGTGCAAGGCATGAAACTACGTGCAAGAATTACGCGTGATAGGAAATAAGCTGTAAAAATTTGATTTCGCTAATAAACCTAAAAGTACGTTGTAGGGGGACTATGGGATCATCCGCTAAAAACAGTGCTGGATGTAGTGGGATGTGTTGTCTGTATAGTCGTAGGAAATATTTGCGTCTTGTTCTGTGGAGTGCTCTGCATGTAATGAGAATGTGAACTACAGATAGGCCCTCCCCACACCTGCTACACAAGGGTCTTGGAGAACCAGTTAGCAGATGGGAGTGTGTTGCGTGTGTGTGGCCTATCCGCAATCTAGCTAGTGCAACTTCAATGAATCTGTTGTGTGAGTCAGTAGCGTATGGTCCTAGGTGTGGTTTAATTAGGTGTAACTTGTTGTCTGTCTGTGTGCTCCAGTCGACTTGCCAGGTTCTGCGAAGGTGTTCTCTTATGTATGGCTTGAGGTCGGCGTACGGTACTTTTGTAATGTCCACTGTGTTCGTGTGTGCCGCAGCGGTGGCCATTTGGTCTGCGGTCTCATTTCCCGCAATCCCATAGTGACCCGGTACCCAACATACAATCACTTCGAGATTTTTGACATACACTGACATTAAAGTCTTAAAAACTAGATTTATGACGTGATTTTTAGAACGCTTTTGGGATGATAATGCTCGTACAACGCTGAGTGAATCTGTGTAGATGATGGATTTTTGAATGTGATGTTGAACAATATGACCAGCAACAAGAAAAATGCTATACGCTTCCGCCGTGAAGATGCTCGAATTCACATGCATCGATGTAGAGGCCGTAAAGTTGGGTCCGTGCGCAGCACAAGACACCGCAATGGAAGTTTTCGATGCATCACTAAAAAATTCTGCAGCCTGGTATTTTTGCTGCAGATACTGAAAATGTTGCGAAATCGCGATTTGTGGTACCCTGCTTTTCTGTAATTGTGTAAAGGACAGGTCACACAATACAGAGCGAAATTGCCAGGGGGCTATAGAGTCAATGGTAGATGTTTTGAATGTGTCCAAAAAGGAGATTGAGAGTTCAGAAGCTTCCCTTCTCACCCTATGTGAGAAAGGTAGAGACAGAGATGGACGATTTAAAAACAGCTGTGACGTGGATGTATCCATAAAAACAGGTTTAAAAGGATGGTTGTCGATTGATGATATTTTACAAGCATATAAACGATCAACATAAATTCGCTGGTACTCCAGGCACCACTTGTCACACTCCACATACAGGCTTTCGGCAGGGCTTGTACGAAAAGCACCACACGAGAGGCGAAGCCCGAGGTGCAGCACTGGGTCGAGCATTTTTAGCGCTGTTTTTGTGGCCGACCCATAGACAACACTACCGTAATCCAAACGAGACCCTACCAAAGCGGTATAAAGGCGCAGCAGGAGTTGTTTATCTGCACCGTATGATTGGTGAGACAGGACTTTCAAAATATTCATTGTTTTTAGACATTTTTGTTTGAGTTGTTTGATGCGAGGTATGAATGTAAGTTTTTCATCCATCACCACACCCAAAAACTTATGTTCCTTTTTAACAGGGATTGGGTCACCATTGAGGTTTATTTCAGGATCGGGCCTTACTCCACGCCTCCTTGAGAATACGACACAGGTACTTTTTGTGGGATTAAGTTTGAAACCATTTTCGTCTGCCCAGCGAGAGAGTTTCTTTACCCCAAGCTGGACTTGGCGTTCACATATGGATATGTTACAAGATTTAAAAGATATTTGTACATCATCCACATATACTAAACAGGATATCGATGGAGGCAATGCTTTCCGAAGCGAATTCATTTTTACGATAAAAAGCGTGCAGCTCAAAACTCCGCCTTGAGGCACGCCATTTTCTTGAATGTGAACTCTGGACAGTGCTGACCCGACTCTCACACGAAATGTTCGTTTGGACAGGTAACTATAAGAGTGTTCAACATATTACCTGTTACACCATACGATTTTAAGTCTGCAAGGATGCCGTAACGCCATGCCGTATCATATGCTTTTTCGATATCAAAAAATACGGTCATGCAGTACTGTTTGTGTATAAAGGCATCCTTAATGTAAGATTCCAGTGCAACTAATTGATCGTTTGTGGATCGCCCTGCCCGGAAGCCTGCCTGGCAGCTCTCGAGAAGACCATTGTACTCAAGAAAGTACATGAGCCTCCGGTTAATCATCTTCTCGAAGAGCTTGCACAGGCAGCTTGTCAGGGCAATAGGTCTATAGCTTGCGGGAGAAGAAGAGTCCTTCCCTTCTTTCAGAAAAACCACAACTATGGCCTCCCTCCAAAGCCTTGGAAGGTGCCCCGATAGCCATATTTGGTTGTATAGGTGCAGGAGTGTCTCAAGGGTGTCTGCGTGTAGGTTTTGAATCATAGTGTATGTAATGTTGTCTGCACCTGGAGCAGAAGGTTTACAAGTGGCAAGAGCAATCTTCAGCTTCAGACTTCGACTTGTTCTTGTCGCGTATAGGCTTCTTTTCGGCAGATGTTTTGTGTTGCATAAAAGTGTTTGTATAGTGCGCAGAACTAGAGACGTGTTGGAAGTGTTGTGCAAATGTGTTAGCCTGATCTTCCAGAGTGTCCCCTGTGGTGCTAACCAGGGGCAGGCTATGTGTGTGTTGTCCTTTTAGTTTACGTATTCGGGTCCATACCTTGTGGGTGTCCGTGTATGAATTTATGGATGTGAGAAAGGCGCGCCAGCTCTCCCGTTTTGCCTCACGGCGCACACGCTTACCTAATGCCTTCGCTCTTTTGAAAAGAAATAAGGTTAAAACTTGTGGGGTGTCTACGGAGGATGCCCCACGCCTTGTTCTGGGCCTCCCGCGCACGCTTGCAGTCGTCATTCCACCAGGGCCTTCTCGGGATGCGCGGGGCCCCAGAGGCCTGGGGTATTGACTTTTTGGCGGCGGCGAGAATGTGCTCCGTGACGAGCTGGGTTGCCTTCTCTACAGGTAAGTGTGTTATGTCTGTGTAGTGTAGTTGAGATGTCTCTGTGAATGTGTTCCAGTTTGCTCTTGCTTCTATAAACTTGTAATGGGAAGGGGAACTGCTAGGGCCTTTATATATGTATGTTAGTGAGGTAGGGAAGTGGTCACTACCGTATGGGTTAGTGCCAACATCCCATTCAAGTGATGGAAAGAGTACTGCAGAGCCAATAGCCAAGTCGAGGTGCGAATAAGTGTTGTGTGCTATATTATGGTATGTAGGCTTGTTTTTGTTACATAGGCATGCTCCTGAAGATATTAGAAATTTTTCGATTAGGCGACCTCGGGCATCTGTGCGGTGAGAGCCCCAAAGAGTGTTGTGTGCATTGAGGTCACCTATAAGAATGAAAGGTTCCGGTAGCTGATCTACAAGGCCCTCGAAATCGGAGCTTGAAAGCTGGAAATCAGGAGGGATGTAGATGGAGCACACTGTTATTAGCCTATTGAAAATTATGGTTCTAATGGCAATAGCCTCAAGGACAGTCTGTAATTGGATAGGGTGGCATGCCAATGATTTTCGGGCAATGATGGCCACACCACCTGAAGATGTACCACCACCAGCCCTGTCCTTCCTAAATACCATGTAACTATTCAAGACATTTGTGTGTTTGGAGTTTAAATGCGTTTCTTGTAGACACATCACACTTGGCTGATTGGAATGCAATATTTCGTAGACATCATCAAGATTGTTAAGGAGGCCTCTACAGTTCCACTGGATGATATTTTCTGTTCCCATTATGTACCTTTAAGAGCTACTGGAATGTGTGTGTGGGTTCATGATTTGTCTATCGGGGCTTGTATTCTTGGAGCGGGTTTCTTTGGCTTTTCTGTTGGTTTGGACGCCGCAGCCCGTTCCTTGCGGAGTGATGCAGACAGGAACTGTCCGACGTCAATTTCCTCATCAGATGTTCGGGGGGTGTCCGGCGGACCAGGCCCCCTGGAATTGGCACCCTTACGGGTGCCTTTGGTTCCAGCCGCAAGCGCCGCGGGCGGGGCAGGCGGCGGGGCTAGGATGGGAGCTTCTGTGGGCCCTACCGTGTCCATCTCCTCCGTGCCCTCAGGTGTCCCTAGGGCCTGTGGAGAGGACACAGTGAGAGCGGCAGACCTCCCAGCGGCGATCGCACTCGCCACATTCGTTGGAGTCGCCACACTGGGCGATTCCTGACTACTCTGGACTACCGAAGGCAGTCCGGCAAGAGACGGGGCCCCCGCAGCCTCTACAGGTGTTGTAGAGGCAGCAGGTGGCTGCTCAGCTGGGGGTTGGGACAACAACACGTCAGCAAGAAGGCTGCACTGTGTTGCCGTGCTGACCAAACGCCGCCCCAACCCCCGGCGGGCGGCGTCTGCGTACGATGTGGCCGAAAGCAGCTTGTGCTTTTGGCGCGCTTCTGGATAGGTGATGTTTTCATTTACTTTTGTGTGAATTATTTCCTTTTCGGCCTCGAATTGTGTACACGCACGCGAATAAGCAGCGTGCGGTCCGCTGCAATTCGGGCACTTCTGAGTGGTGCTTTCACAAGCTTCTGAGGAGTGACCTGTCTCAGCACAGTTGGCACATGTCAACTTCCCTCTGCATGATTGGGTTCCATAGCCGTATCGTTGGCACTTAAAGCAGCGCCTCGGATTTGGGACATACGGTCGTACGTTGCAGCTAAGAAAACCCACTTTGACCTTTTCTGGAGGTGTTGTGCGATCAAACGTTAGGATTAGATGCTTTGTCGGAATTTCTTGGTTTGCTCTCCGAATCACAATTCGTTTTACTGCAGTTACATGTTGAGGTTGGAGCGCCTCAAGAAGATCTGCTTCCGTCTCAGACTCTAGTTCTTTCTCTGATATAACTCCTTGCGAGGAGTTGAGGGTCCGGTGTGGTGTCACAGTGACAGTCAAGTTGGCCAACGTCGTCTGTTTCAGTAGGTTCTCACTCTGATTTTTCTTTTTTACTTCGACCAGTACATCACCTGAGGCGAGTTTCTTAGCATCATAGTCTGAACCAACAACAGACTCAATGCACTTTGCCAACAGAATGACAGACTTCTTTGCAACAGGAGTGGTTTCTGCAGAGTGAATGACAAGAACTTTGTGGAAATGTTCTGGTTTACCTTTAGCTAGTACTTCGGTGCGGCCCCTTTTAGGGGGCCGATCATTGGATTGGGGGGATAAAGAAAAAGCCATGCGATATTGAAAAAAGCAGGGGACGGGGGTACTTCCTTCTCAAACCTTACCCTGATAGCCTGAGAGGTCCCGGAGCTCCCTGCCTGGTAAACAGACAGGGAGCCCATCCGCCGGAGCTTGACCTGGGCTCCGACGGCCACCGTTTGTGGTTTCTGCCCTTCACCTTACAACTCGTAGCCACGGTAGATTACAGCAAGAGTATGGGGGCTCGGGGTCCGCGGTGTCGCCAACACCGTCACCAAGAATACTCAAGGTGCCCCGTGCCGGGGCGGAAACGAATTCATGGTATTCCACATACTGCTAGCCCCCCCGCCTATACCGATTGAGTTGGCATAGTTTTTCTGACAACAGAATATGAAGAACAAACTTTTGAACTTGCTTCATAAAGATGAAGGAAGCTCCCACCTTGCACTAACGCGTAATACATGAAGGTAGCGAAGCTGTACGCAACCTTCAGGTATATAACCAAGGTTTAAGTCCACGGTTGCAGCCTATTTGCTGTTTGTTCGCTGTTGCAGCAATCTTTACTGCATCATTGTTGCTATAAGTGTGAGCTTCCTTCATTTCTTTCGGGATGATAAGAACTGGACGGCGGGGCGTACGCTACGGCGTGTCTTTATCGTTCCGAGGAAGGTTTGTCACGATTACAGCGAACGCTCTCGTTTTTTTTGCCAATCTTGGACAGTCTCAATAAGGGGTTCGGTTTTTTTGGCTTGACAAAAATGCGCCGTTGACGTTGGGTGCTCGCGATGAGCAACGCACACACCAACGTTCGGCATTTTCTTTGTGTTTTAAAGGGGCCCTAAATAGGTCGCGATTTCAAGCGTGCTGTCGCTAGATGAGCGCTCTTTTTTTTCTTGGTTACAGGTGAAGTCTCGCAAGCATTTAACAGAGTTTCATGTAGCTTTTTTGCTTCTGACGTGGACTCTACGTCACAGGTGGCGCTGACGAATACCGCTCGGCTATTGGCCTATTCCATCATGTGGTGGAGACAATCAGAATTTTTGGCTCTGGGGGAAGCCGCAAGTGGATTCGGCGGCTCGGGCGGTGTCTACGAGGACACTCCGGCACGCCATATCTTTGCATGGCCGAAGTTCAATCGTCACCATCCGGCACACGAGCTTAGCTGAGTTGGTTGATATAACGCGTCATTTACAAGATATGAATAAGGCTAGCAAAGACATAGCCTTCTGCTGCCGTAAAGCTAAACACGTGACCACGCCTATTATCTGCCTTCACGGGATACAGACGGCGCACGAATCGGCACGCACCGTGGCAGCAAAAACTCGTATCCGCCTGTCAGATCCGGACTATTGCTAAAAATCAAGTTACAAATTTCTGAAAGCGGATGACAGTGCATTGAAAGATTGTGCTAGAGATCGTCATCTGCACGGCGTCATAAAGCGGTGACCGAATAACTGCGGCGGTGCTAAGTCTACTTTTCGAAAACTGACGTGCCATTGCTAGCGCTGCCGACGCGAAAAGCAGTGCGACGCAGCCAGTAGTAGGCGGAGCATGCGCGCCCGCTGCTAAAATAAAAAGCCCGACGATCAACTGAGCGGAACCAATGGCTGCGCGTATCTCGGAGCGCAAGCGCCCTGACAAGTGCCTCGGGGTGGTTTTGCTCGACTTTATTAGGTCGTAGCATCCGCAGGGCTTTGAGGTGCGAGGAAAGGGTAAAAGCTCCAAGCCCTATAGCCTTCGCAACCCTATTTTGGGCCCCTTTATTTGCTGCGAGGTCGCCGCGAGGCCCACACTCACGTGCACAAGCTCGGTACTTTCTAGGTGTTTTTAAGTGCGGACACAAAAAATTACAATTTGCTAGACAGTTTGGCTGTTAATAACCCCTCTTCTCTTTCGCATTGCTGCAGAGGCTGGTTTAAAATGTTTATATGCTAGCGCGAGGTAGCTTAAATAAAAACGAAGTAAACTGAGGGGTTGAAAGTGCCCCAAAGGTAGAGCGTTACTGGAACTGACAACGGTACAGATTTTGCCCTAGTTTCTTGTGTTGCGATAGCCAAGGGACGGAACCGGCGGGACACGTCTGAACGCTTCTCCGCCTTTGACCCAAACTGGGATCTCTGTTTATTTGTCGCTCGTGGCTGGCACCGCGTCGGCGGCGCAATCACGCAATGGTGGTAGTTCATCCCCAGCATGATTGCCCTTGTTTCCCAGCATGAAATCTCTTATTTCCTATCACTGCGCTACAGGCGAGCGCAGTGATAGGAAATAGGGCCGGAGCTTTTGTGCCGGCGGAAATAAGCCATTTGCGACACGAGAAATGATATTGAAAGCTCTAGCATAGTATAGCTTTAGCTCTAAAACTCGAAAAAAGTACTTCCCCACATTCCTCTATACGTTCCATTCGCCAAGAATCAGACCACACGTGGCAACAGAGTCGCGCAGCTAGCGTAGTTACTTCCCTGTGGGGTACCGCGCAATTGTACGTGAGTGGTCCACGTCGTACATCTTTCGCCAGTTTAACATTCTCCAATCTCGCAGGCAGCTTTTCTCCGTGATTGGTCCACTTTCTTTTTGCTATTTGTTCTTGCTGGCTATACAACGAAAAGACGCGGATTGATACGGAAATTTTTCTGGCATGTGTAAGCTATTGCTCTCGTAATATTAATGGGTATCACCAATGATGTGCTTGCAATTAGAGTAACGTGAAGTGTGGCTGTCCTATTTATTGCGGTTATACTACGAAAATTTTGGAAATGAAGGTATGTGTTTGTCAGACGAATAACTTTGCATCGGAGTTCCACATACACCGAAAGCTGAGCTCTCTTCTGGGAATTGTTTCCTTGCTATGAATACAATCCCGCGAAAACGGATGTTTTGAGATCAAACCAAAAGTTATCATGCATTATTTAGTTTTCTTAGAAGAATTTTTAGTCAATCAAACCTGTGCACGTTAAACTAGAAAGCCCCCAATGTTGTCGGTAAAGCGTCGTCAGAAATATATATCTTTAAAAAATTTGTCGAGAAATATTTTTTGAGGCAACATGCACAGTGGTTGTTCCCTCAAGAAACAAAACCGATATTTTCTCCTGTTGCCAGCGGTTTATCAACTATCTCCTTTCAACGAAGGCTGCTTTTGAAACCACTGCGCAAGAGTGAACACATCTGCGTAAAATTGGCTGGCCCCGAAAAATGTGTTGTTTGGTAAGCGTCTCCCTGATGTAGCAGGCGGTTCCGCTACCGGTAGCCTGTAGCTGTTTAAATTATTTAGCGTTCTTGATGCGTCCTGGTTTCTAACACCAAATTCGTATTGTTTGTTCTGCTCTTTCCAAGAATACCAATTTGTTTCTCAAGGCCGTGTTTTTGTTTAAAATGATTCCCCACAGTATTGTGCCTTCAATGCTATTACCTGCGTTGAAGGAACAATATGTTCTTGTTAGGAATGAAATTGTATATTTTTTGTATTTATAGCGGCAACTGCGGGCTGCGTCGGACCAAACTATATAGTGTTAGAAATAAGCTGTTGATAATTATGTATTGCGTTTCTAAAACTGCTGAAAGAAAGCCACCACTGTTTGAGTGCAAGTTAGTCCACCCGGAGTTTTATTAAGCTACTAATAACTGGCTGGCAAATGGGGTTATCCTGATGTGCTGCTAGATATTTTGCTGAGTGCTACAGCTTCACGGTGCTCATAGGTGTCAAAAGAGCATTACAAGATTTAACTAAAGGAAACAGATTTTTCAATGCGTTTAAGCACAGGAACGGGAGAGTTTCAGCACAGAAAATGCAGTTACATACATTGAAGCGCAACACGCGACAACCGTGACTCTCCCGCAGAAGACTGCAGGAGCAAGCTTGCGCAACTCAAGTGTATCACTGTCCTAAATATGACCGGAATAGGGCTAGTGAAATGTGAGATGGCTTGATTTTATTATCTGCAGCTTCATGCGTCGGAGATGTTGTTTTTTAAGCTTTTTAGATAGATTGGTTTTTGCGGGCGTCGTCGGCCCACTTTCTCGCGGCGTTTTCAGAGTGACGTGTTCCCGGCAACGGAAACCTCTGAGGATTTCTTAGTGTCGGTCATACGCTGATCTGTGCACTCAAGGTTGGCGAGCTTCCGACGGGTATTTACCTGTGCAAAAATAACCCATTCCTCCGCCACACTCGGAACCATCAATGGAATTTTCGCAGCTTGCAAAACAGGCTAAAAGAAGCCAGGACGAAACAAAAACCCTTGAAAATTATCGGTGGATGTGTTTGCTGATCTCCATGGATTGAAAAAAAAACGGAATAAAGTGAATATTTGAAGTCTGCGTCTCTGATTTTATGGCTCTTGTTATGTCAGCGCAGTCAGGGACAAGCTGACGCACGGGCACACTTAAAAATAGGGTTTATTCACTCAAGAAGAACGCGGCTTTTTGCGACTTCTCTGCAGCAAGGTCCTCAAAGCGTCTCTCGCGCATTGTCCATCGCACCGCGGAGCCGGGGGCGCTGTCGGCGAGGGAAAGGGATCCCTTGCGGGGGACACTAATTGGCGCGCGGTCGAGAGGCGCCGACTGGCGCGCTGTCGGGAGGCGCCGAAACCGAATGCGATTCCGCTGGGCACGAGCACAACAGCTCTGAATGAGCTTAAACCGGAATCAACGGGGCTACTTTCTAAGGTACTCGACAGTTTTGGCAGCACAGCACAGAGCGTGATGGTCAGTAATTACTAAGAATTTGCGGCCATACAAGTATGGATGAAACTTAGCCACGGCCCATACTAGAGCAAGGCGTTCTCTCTCAGTGATGGAGTAATTGCGTTCAGACGGGGAAAGAAGGCGACTAGCGTATGCAATGACGTGATCGCCTCTGGCTTGGCTTTGGCTGAGAACGGCTCCAATGCCATGCCCACTGGCGTCACTGCGAACCTCGGGGGGAGCGGTGACGTCGAAGTGGGCTAACACCGGGCCAGATGTCAGCCGGGAGATTATTGCGTCAAATGCCTCATCTTGCTCCACGGCCCACGAAAACGCGGCATCCTTCTTCAGTAGATCAGTGAGAGGTTTCGCGATGTTGGCAAAGCCTTTCGCGATGTTAGCAAACAGAGGCCAACAAAGCTGCGGACGTCGGCGGTAGAGCGAGGTACAGGAAACTGCTTCACGGCATTGACTTCTTCACGGTCAGGCTGAACACCTTGAGCGTCAGCAAGATGCCCGCGAATGTTTATGCGGCGCTGGCCGAAGTGACAGTTGGCAGAGTTTAACTGAAGGCCTGCTTGGCGGAAAAGCGCGAGTATATCAGAAAGGTGGGTAAGATGGGAAGCAATAGAGGGCTAAAAGACTATAATGTCGTCCAGGTAGCATAAACAGGTAGACCATTTGAATACTCGAAGAAGAGAGTCCTTCATGCGCTCGAATGTTGCAGGCGCATTGCATAAACCGGAAGATATCACCCCATCAGGGGTGAGAAAAGCGGTTTTTTGTCCAAGTCATCTACAGAAATCTGCCAATAACCGGAACAGAGGTCACTGAAAGAAACAAATTGGGCACCATGGAAACAGTCAAGGGCATCATCGATGCGGGGCATGGGATATACATCCTTCTTTGTGATTTTGTTGAGGTGTCGGTAGCAGACGCAAAATCACCAAGTGCCGTCTTTTTTCTTCATCAACACCACCAATGAGGCCCATGGACGGCAGGATGGTTCAATTATGTCCTTTTTTAACATTTTATCGACTTCGCTTTGGATTACGGCGCGCTTGGCATGCGACACGCGGTATGGTCGTCGGTGAAGTGGACTAGAGTCACCAGTGTCGATACGGTGCTTTACGGCCGTCATTCGTCCCAAAGCACGGTCGGGGAAGTCACAAATGTCGGAATAATTAAGCAGCAGGCGGCGAAGATCACGGGCTTGCTCTTGTGAAAGGTCCGGGCTCAGCATTGTCATCACCTTTTCAGTGTACGCAGGGGCAGCTGTATGAGGAAAGTCACAGTCAGGGGAAGTGGTGGCCAAAGTTGAGACTTCGTAGTCGTGTAAGGGGCACACTGACGCAAGCGTGATTCTTTTCGGTAATACCTGCGCATGAAAACCAAAGTTCAGGATAGGTAGAGACAGCCTGCTGCCAGTGATGGAGGCGACTGTGTGAAGCAGTGTTACATTTCCCGTCAGCAGAAGGTCAGCTATTGGAGTTATAACATACTCGCCATCAGCTAGAGGGCCGGGGACTGCCAACGAAACATGCGTGATAGCCTGAGGCAGGAGACGGATGTGCGTTGTTGGACACAGGCGGGTCGGGTGAGTGTTATCGGCCACCGGCGCACTAGGTAGCTCCAGACTCAGGAATCCTGTGGCACAGTCGATGAGCGCTGAATGGTCGGCTAAGAAGTCAATGCCTAAGATCACGTCATGTGCGTAGTTTTATAATGTGGCAAACAAAACAGGAACAGTACGGCCAGCAATCGTAACACGAGCAGAACACACTCCAGCTATTATGGGCGTTCCACCATCAGCTAGTCAGAGGGCAGGTGTCAGGACCTTATGAAGGTGAGAGCGTAGATTTGAGCTTATCACCGATATTGTCGCCCTAGTGTCAATGAGTGCACGAACAGGAATGCCGTCAACTTCAACTGCTAGTAAATTGTCTGTGGTAGGGAGGGTCAGAAGAGGATTTGCGGGCCAAGTCGAGAATGCAGCTTCACCTCCGGGAGCTGCATCCTTTAGTTTTCCGGCGAGTAGCGGTTGGAGGTGGTCGGAGATGAAGGTCTCCGAGACTGCGGCGAGCGAGACTGACGTCGGTGTGGTGAGGGCGAGCGGGCGAATCGGGACGTCGAAGTGGCGGCGGAGTCATCTGGCTGCTGTTGGTGACGAGATGTAAAGCGGCGGGACGTACTGTCGAAGCGGTCAGGGGAAACGTTATCACGAGGAAGCTGAAACCCGCGGCGCTGACAGTAGCGAGCAACATGTCCCACACGCCTGCAGTTGAAGCAGATGGGCCGGTCATCTGGTGTTCTCCACTCAGATGGATTGCGATACCGGGAAGAAACATAGTCGCTGCGGAAAACGGCTCGGGGAGGTGCTTGTTAGCAAATTCCTCCCGCACAACAGCTTGAACAAGGGAAGGGGTGGGAATGCTGCTCTCCGTCATGCGTGGTAGAACGGCCGCTGGAGCCATTGCTTCAAGTTCGCGGCGTACAATCCTGGTCACCACATTTTCAGAAGGCCCAGTATCCATGCTGTGCGTGAGCGGGGGTGGAGGCGACGGCAACAATGCTGCTTCGCATGTTGAAGTAGCCGCGGTATTCGGAAGCCGTGCGAACTGGGTCGTGATGCGACAGCTTTTGGCTAGTTATAAGCGCCGGCATTCCTTAATTATCGCGTCGACCAAGTTGCAATCCTTTCAAACCAGCAGATTGAATGCATCATCAGCGATCTCTTTCAGTACGTGGCCGAAATTTTCTTCATTCATTCTGTCGTCCGCGCGCTGGCACAAGGACAGAACATTCTGTATGTAGGCCACATATGGCTCGGTCGACATCTGAGCGCGAGTCGCAAGTTCTTTTTTCGCAGCAAGCTGGCGGCACTTTTTCTTTTCAAATACCTCACAGAGCCCTGCTTTGACGGCGTCCCAACTAGTAAGGTCCGCAACGTTCGTTTCAAACCATGTGAGTGCTGCTCCCTTCAGGATGAAAGGAACATTTGCGAGCATTATAGTTGGGTCCCAGCGGTTCAGGGCACTTACTCGTTCAACAAGTTTGATCCAGTCTTCAACGTCGGTGTCATCGGCACCGGAGAATTTTCCAGGCTCACGGAACTGCGCCATGACTACGAACAGGGCTGCGGCGGTGCCCCCGGTACCCGAGGTGTTGGCAGTCATCTCAGTTGAGCCGATGCGACGACAGCATCGGAGATCCGTGGCGATGGGACTTTACCCCGCTCCTCCACCAAAAGATGTTACGGTGAAAATGGTATATTGCAGGGGTAATTAAATATGCCACGCGGTGTGGAACATAGCAGCACACAGTCTCAAGTGGGTACAGCCAGAGCGAGATGGTTTGTACTCTTTGTCCTCGACGGTCAACCGTTCACCGCACCAGCTGTCCGGGCTGGGGCCAATCCCTCGGTGTCCATATTCCTTTCAGAGGGGGCATACCCAACCCGTGACATTATATGTTTTTGCCGCTATAGGTCCCCTCTGTTCATTGAACCTCTAGGTTGCCTGTCGTGGCTTCCTAGGCGGCGTCAAGAGGACTAGGATGAGTCCTTGTCGGGGGCTTCTTGACGTCCTTGGCAGTGGCGTTCCAGATCTTGCTTGATGGACGCGGTGAGGGCGGTTTTGTCGTCACGTGACGAGAGTAGCACAATGGTTTCTTCGCCTGGTCCCTTTTTGCAGTAGCCGAATAGGTGAAGCTGGTCCAGCACTCCCAGGGCGACGCGGTTTGTCGGGCTATTGAGCCCACGGCACAGCGTCAAATAATAATGTAGGCGCACCTTCCAAGGAAACCAGTTGGCGCCTGTACCAGAACAAACATTTGCGGCTGCTTGAGAGTTCCTAGGAAAGAGGAGAAAAGAGGAAAGATTAAAAGCTACTTTACTGACGGATACGCTTGCGATGCATCATGCCTGTATGCCTTGCTGTATTATTGTTCGGCTGATAATACAGGGTTTTAGCTTTCAGTGTGTTCCGTGGGTTTCGTATGTTCCGCGTGTACCGGCCCCTCAGTGCGCATTCGCGCTGGGGCATGGCGGGGCGGGCCACGCCTCAGCGTAATAAATGAGTGGGCAAGGCGAGCACCACACGCCCGCCAGCGGAACCAAGCTACGCTACCCGAACTAATGTGCCCATTCCCTGCCGGGTCCCGGTAAATATAGAACATACGGAACAAACACAACACACGGTAAGCTATACCTCTTAATTTCACTGAAAGTACGCAAGGTAACTGACGTCCTACAACGTGGGGTCTTGAAGAATTGGGCAAAGGAGGGAAGATAACACTGCTGCATGACACCACCCGTGGGAGGGGAATGATTCTGACTAAATGCACACAGTCCAAAATGTCTGCCAAACTATATACAGTACCTATCGGGAAGCTCTTACCAAGGTAAATATAACTGGTAGCGAAGCTTCCATAGAAGCCCATACGTTCAGAAATGGCGGCTCTTAAGCTGCTTGTGGGGCTTAGCGCCATCTGTGTGAGGGGGAAACACTTCCGGCGGAACAAAAAAATAAACCGGACGTGACGCAAGATCCGGACAAAAAGTGACGTCATTTTGGTGGCACTAGCGCGAAAATGTGACTTCAAAATAGCTTTAGCAAGCCTGTGGTCGCTGAGGGCTCATGTCATTGCCATCTGACGCAAGTTGGCGAGCCCTTGACGTGTGTGCTTCAAGTCAACAAACTCGTGACTAGAGAAACGTACTTACGAATACTGCCGTAAGATCCACCTCAGTTTAGATAAAAACGGCTTGCATTTTCTCTGAAACTTTATTGTTTATTCATTGCTTCTACTGCCGTATAAAAGCAATCAGTTGTTTACTTTGATTGCAGCCGGTGGCAAACCTGACCCAGGCACGTACCCCCTCCTACTAGAATTTTTTTCTGCCATGGGATACAGAGCACAAAATGGCACTCCACCACTTTGCACGCCCCCCCCCCCTTCATATCAAAAACGTGCCCCCTCCTCATAGGGATACAAATTTCTACCAACGCCACTGTTGGGTTGTTTAACTGCGTCGCACATACGCAGGTTGCATGCGCACCTTAAAAATAGATGAAGGTTATATAATGCTTGCTCGGTTTGTGTGCTTCAGTTCTAAGAAATAACGCATAGCCATGGTATAATCAAGACATTTGAATTTTATTTCAGGACAAACATAAAACAACTTTACCACACTGTACAAAATCAGCACGTATACAAATAAGTACAAAATGTTCGTGGGCACTACATGCATCATGATTTTCTTTATGCGCCAAAAAAAATTGAATTTACCCGTAACACATACAATTATGAGCAATGAAAGCCTCAACAGCAGAACTACTTCCAAGCAAGACAAAAGAACTACGCACTGCATCTTAACGCAGAAAACCGGGCCGCAGGAATGCCGATTCACGAAAGTGCAGCGAGCACACCGCAGTTGTGCCAGCGTCTTATCAATTAGACATGGGTTTCTGCAGAGCTTCACAAAAAATTCACGCCTGCAATTTCCTGGTTGCGTTGTTTAGGCAAGTGTCAAAACATAAAAGTAAAAAGAGAAAAAATGGATCAATGCAAAAGAAAGCAACGACAGTAAGTAACAACACCTAGCAGGAAAGATCTCAGCACGGAGCAGCCCAACACAGTACTGCGATGGAAATATTGCTTGCGCATACAAGCGCGGGAAGCAGAGATCACTGCAAGCGTTTTAATGCAACAGAGAAGGCACTGAGATAGACAATAAAAGCGAATCGTTTGAATTCGAGTGGCGCACAATATTTGCGCTATTCGAATACGCTGTGGAGTCCTAGAGTAATTGACACCACTTGCTCCGAGCCAACCTGAGGTGAAATCAAGAGATAACTGTGATATAACAAAGCTTTAGACCCATTTTTCTTCGAAGCACCGCCGCGTCCCCTTACACAACCCCCGTGCACGTATAAACAGTGCTACAGTTTTGCGTTACCTGTGGAAATGCGAGGAAAATGGTGCAGTGAAACGCCAGGCGTAGGGGAGTTGCTGTTACAACCTTGTACAGCACATCGTTTCCGTAGGTACCGAGGAAAGCACTCCGCTCCAACCATTGGCAGCATCGTCCCGTAAGACACCGTGCGCGCCGGGCACGGTATTCAACGTGTCCCCCCACAATACAACGCACCTCGCAACTCCACGCACTGCAAGAATTAAGTGCGCACAAAATGAACAAGGAAAAACGAATGCAAATGCGCACCACCAAAACATGTGAGGGGCGTTTCCTAGCAGACGAACTTCAGGCGCGCCTTTCCGAACACTACAAGGACTGCATCAAAGAGCAATTGCATGTGCCATTCTTCAGAGGGCGCCACAAAAAAAGGTTTTTGAGAATGAACAACATTTTCATAAATTATTTGCACACTGTGCCTAAAGAAATGATACTGAAAAATAAATATCGTTCGTAAAATATGAATATTTTTTATTGTTGAATTAAACTTGGTTTTTTGTCATTAGTGTTTGTTCCCTCCTCACCTAGTCGCGCTTCAATCGCCACTCCCATAACCCCCCATATTGATGTCGCTTGCAATAGGTTCTGAACCGCTTTTCGCCCGAACCTTCGCTACCATTTATATTTACCTTGGTCTTACCTTCAAAGTGAACAAATGGAAATATGCCGTGCTACTTTACAGGTGGTGCATTTGCCCCCAAAGCACTTACGTGCAAGGATACACACTTGACATAGTCACCGGTAAGCGCCAAAGCAATCTAATCGGGAACTGAGTCAACTTCAGTGCTTTGGAGGCGAACGCCCAGCCATTATCGAAATCTTATTTGCAGCTACATCCTTTTTGGGTAAAATTCTTGACTTTTATTTTCTTTTCATTTGACTCGACTTGCTCCGACATGCCAACTGGGCGCAGTTGAGGCTGCAGCTTCCCCATAGGGGGTGTTCTCCTCCACGTGCACCTGTGCCAGTTACGTGCCGCCACGTTCACCTGCTACGCTGCACGCTCAAAGTTAATTCTTGTTCCAGATGGGGTAGTGTGTCGCGTTAGCGCATGGCTAACGTAACCGAACCCCGCTCCTGGACACACAGGTTCACGTCTCGCATGAACGTAAACGTAATTTTATTTTAAGGCCGAAAGATGGCTAATCAGAAGCCATAGATGCCCCATGAAACCTGAACATCGACCGTTCTCGTCGGCGTCAAAACAAATGGTACCAAAATAGCTACTGCTCTAAAGGAAAAATAATAAATACCCGCCAGTACAAAATACAGAACAAAGAATGCTTGAAAATAAAGTGCATTTATCTAGGCCTTTCCAATGAACAAAAACTGCTGGCATGGTTCATACTTGTCCACATTATTAAGTGCAAGCAAACCTCAGTTCTTTTACAGAAAAAATATGGGTACGAAAACGGAGGCACCGGTGTTCTTTTATTTAACGATACACCTTGGAGTTATTGTTAAGAACTAGTAATTTATTATTCGTGTTAGGTTGCTTTACATATCAAGTAAATAAAACTACGACGTGTTGAAAACAATGACCAATCAAGGGGGCCTAATAGCAAACTCTAAGACAAAACGTTTAGCGCTAGGTTGGTCCCAACAGAAAGCAAACAAATGGGCACCATTGATGACCACTGAGCAGAGCGATATCACTTAATTTAATTGTGGCAACCTTCATTGTATACATTTCTGAAAATAAAGAAGGGCGAGAACGTGCGCTTAGTAAGAGATGAAAGCAGTGAGAGTTGCCTGGGAAACTAGCGAAAAGATGTCTTTCAACTAATTTTGCGTAGTAGCAAGTAGATGCGCACACATTTGCTGACCGCAGGCATGTATTGTTTCTTAGTCCTGCCCTTAAGCAAGTGCGTTTTTTTCGGTATATTGTCCCCATAATAACATTCCGCTTCACTAGAGCAGTCAAAAAACCGGCGGCAAAATTATGGCGAGCGAAATCTTCCTTATGTTCGTCAAGTTTCTCTCTGCGTTTCAGAACACAGCTCACCAGATATTCGCGCTTCTGCGGAAGTCTGTACAAAAGTTTTTAAGGATGATTACCAGTCACGACTGTAGCGGGGAAACACCCTTTATTGCCAGCCACGACCGTGGCTGGGAATGATTTAATCAGTTTGTGTGGCGTAAGATAAGAGACGAAGGTTAAAATATTTCTCTGCTAGAATTAGGGTGACGTGAATGTTATAATGCAAAGTAAGGTGGCAGTGAGGTAAGGAGTTACAATCAGTAAACATAATCGCGGAGAAAATTCCCAAAGGATTTCCTCCGTGAATATGCCCCTGGTATGTAAATATTATACTGATGGTACCTCTATTCCTGAAACTACCCATTTAGAGAATTTATAGAATAAAAAATACAATTACGCAGCTTTCAAGCCCATTAACTCGAAACGTAACCGGAAAAATCTCATATCTTACTTGACGACAATACTCAATGCAAAAACAATCCGACTGTTATCGTTTCTACAAATTCGGACACTCTTCATTAAAGCATTCATGAAAGTACACTCACTACGGTCCTGTAGCTCTTTTGCACCTTGCGTGAATTGAGCACGGAATAGATCCCTGATCGTATCTTTAACCGTCGAGCCACCAATACAGGTAGCCGTTGTTAAAGGAGAGTAATCGCCTAAAAAGGGCGGAAGGTTTAGAAAGACAAATATTTTGGCAGGGTTGATTGCGTATACGAAGTGTACGCAGTGACACATAAGACGTATGTTTGGATCAGCTGGTAATGTGCGATGCTAGTAACGAAGTGTCGGTACAAATTGCCGTTCTGTGGGTTGTAGTGTTGGAGTGGGAAGTCATTCTAATATTCTCAGAACTTTCCACATTGCCAACAATGTGCAAGAGGCAAGAGCGTATTTATTAACAGCGGAGCTGTTCTTACTTGCCTTACGTTCGGGTTCGTGCGCGCCGGAAACTCCCCGTGAGGAACGTTTTCGCGTAGGCGTAGCGCAGCTGTCAAATTACCCAAGCTACAAAGCTAAGACACGGGATAGCGGCCGCCGCAACACTAGAGAGGAGCGTCCGCATGCGTTCAGTATCGTAGGAGAGCCCTTCGCACGGGAGCTCGCAATGCCGTGCACGTGCGCTAAGAATAGCACAGAAGACCTCGCGCGCAACATCTTCGAAGTTCTTGGCATAGCCCGACCGCGGATATTTCGAATGGTCAATGTAAAGGTCGCGCAACAAAATGCAGGGCGTGCTACTGAACTTAACTATCTGACCAATGATGCTCACCCAGAAGAGTTTCGCGTTTTAAGTCTTGCGCGTAACTGCAAGCTTGCCAAGATGTTTTCCCCGGGGTTAAAAAAAATCACGCGTAAGATAATCTGGAAACACCTTGCTCTTAGAGAAGGAAACCAATAATTTCAATTAACACTAACTACAAAAGTGCCCATGAGAAGAGAAGTGGTGCGTAGAAATTTATATGCAAGCACTGCTGCTTTATAGAGCAAATGCTGGGCACTTTTAATCGATAAGCGGCTATATCTGCAGAGGCCCCGCAAATATTGCGCTGTTGTACAATTTGAGTTAATGGCAGAGACAGCAGCCACCATCAGAAGCGATGGTGTAGGATAACCAAGCCACTCTCCGCCGAAGTCATTACGTTAGCGCCAAGGATGGGATGACCTGCATGCCATCGACGCATTCTGGGAGCATTCCTTAGCAAAGATTGCCGGTAATCAACGTTCCAATAGAGGTTCCTTGAGCACTTCTCTTTGACGGAGGTAGTCGACATAATGGCCCAACAAAATTAGTATTACTGGCTGTTAGAACACGAGTGAAAAATACACGACTAACCGGATATACTGGCCTAATAAACTTTGCAGAAGTAAGAATTCCCGGACGCATAGTACACACACTCTCTAGCCGCTCATTTCCTAATATGTACAGCGAAGCATCCAAAGTTCCTTGGAACCATTCACAAATTCGGTGAACTTAAAATTCATGCGCATTCAAATATAATTGACAGCTTAGAAAAAAATGTCATTTATATTTTACCTGATCCTACTAATAACAGTCATCTGATTAAGAAAACATTTATGAAATATCTTGATTATACAAATTATAGTTATATGTCGTAGTAGTAGTAAAAGAATTTACTCAAGAGAACATAGGGGCAAGTACTATTTTGACATAATTATTCTCAGTACACATAACAAATACGTGGCCTATAAAATAATAACGAATGCATTCGTAACGAGTCGATAATAACAACGTAGCACGCAGTCTTAAGCACTACCATCGCCAGGCCTCAGTACTTATAACCGAAATCTTAGGGATGCCTCATTCGACCACCTATATAGCAATTGAGCACACCACTAACCGCATTACAGGCTGGCACTTCTTAAGAAACACTATCTTAAGAATGCTTAACGATTTAAAAGTGCGTCCTTACTCCTAAATGTTTTTTTCTAGTGAACTGGTTGCAGGTCTGCATTTGGTAAAAGCGTGTGGGGATGATAAGATTGATACAGACACCGAGTACCTCTCACGTGTCGGTATGCAAAACCTTTTATATCAAGATTCGCAGTATCGTATGAATAGGCCTGCAGTAATTCTCTCATATTTTGTTCAACAAGGACTAATTCATCACAGAGAAATAGAGCTGGCATGTAAACTTCTCGTCAAAAAAAGTTACCGTGGATCACTTGCTAATGGTGGTGGTGGTGTTGGGGGGTCTATCTGCAGCGAAAACTTTCGTCTTTGCTCCCTTTGATTCATTTTCGAGTTCCGAAAAACTAGTGCGTAATTCTTTATTCTTTAAGAAGTCATGCTCGCTGAGCTGCCGAAAAGGCGAACGTTTTAGAGTCAGATGCATTGCAGGCAGCGCAGACAGCAGAAACGTGTTCAGTGAAATAACGGTGTCCTCCATTACCCTCGTACTGATGCTTTTCCCATTGCATCGTTTTCTTCTGTCTGGTGCTTTGACTCACAAGCTTGGGAATTCACCATTGAAAGTCATTCATATGCGCTACCTACGTAGACCGCGCCGCTCCGCTTGTGGTAGTGACACTAAAATCGCTTCTCTAGCTCTGTAGTGGGGCGACTGTGTCCTCTCATCAGCATCACAGCATACTATTGCGTTTGCATCGTTTTCCTTTTGACTCATGTAGCCCGTAATATCTCGCTAGTAGCGTACCTGTCCTGTATACTTTCTTAATTAACGCGCTCAGACTACTCGCGCAGGCCTCCGTAGACGTCTCTTACATATGGTTTGAAAGTGAAAGACCCATTGCATTCACCGGTTCCGGTCTTAGCTAATTAATATCAATTTGCACAAGTGGCTGGTATATGAATGTAGGACTCGCATCTGTACATTGCAGGCTTTTACTAACAAACCATAATTCACTCAATGCTTTATTATCTTACGTTCTGTTCAGTCCAGCTCAGTTCAGACCAGTTCTGTTTTGTTCAGTTTTATTTCATTTGGGTCGTATCGCTTTGCTAGCTGTCGCCAGCCCACTCCGCAGAGGGATTATAAACAGAATTCTTAGATTTCGCACAAAAATTTCTTTTGTGTGTTGGTTCCCCGTGTTTGAAGTATTTTTGCAATAATGCGTTCGTTTCAATTGCTTGGCGAAAAACATTATATCAACAAAACAGGGTGTTGCGGGAATAAATGGTCGTCTTTGAAATTTTTACTGCTGCGAAACACCACTCCTTAGACCACACCGAACTTGACACCCAGGTGCTAACTGTTGGTCTACATGCTGGTACGGATAAAATAAAACATACAGAAATTCAGAGAATTGTCTACAGATGCGTAGCATTACTATGCCGCATGTCTACAGTGTGAGTTCTTAACAGCCCGATTTGTTGATTTTTCTAAAACCTGTGCTACCACTTATCCTCATTTAGGCTATTATAACGATTACAGGTGTTGCTTCCGAATATGCATTTTTGTATAAATGAAGGGCATTAGACGTTTTGTCAGTTGCACTGTTTTTTGCATTTTGTGCTACTTCTTGGTTTTTCAAAATTCGGTTCCACCAATTATGTTCGTTTACGGTATCATAACGACGAAAGCTGGAACTTCCGCGAAATATGCATTGTTGTGGTAGTTCAGGGCGCGTTCCAGTTGGTCAATTTCTTTTTTTTTATGTTTCTCTTCGTTTATGTTTTTTTTTTCACAGTTCTGTTCGACCACGTATCTGACTTTACGCTATTTTATATATTAAACGTGGAACAGCCCTGATGTAAGCAATATTGTGGAAATGCAGAGTTTTACACGGTCGCCATTTTTGTATTTTTGTATTTTTCCCTAATTTTTGGTTTTTAAAAATTCTGCTCGACCATTTATGTCCATTTACAATATTACAACTTTTAAAAGTGAAACTTCTGCGGAATCTGAATTTTCGTGGAAATATAGAGTGTTACACGATCCGCCATTTTCAGTATTTCTTTAAATTATTAATTTTTTTTTGTTTGCATAAATTTTGTTCTACAAATTATCTCGATTTACGCTATTATATACACTAAATGTTAACCTTCCACGATTTCCGTATTTTTGTGGGAACGGTACACGGTTCGTCAATTCAGGTCATATTATTTTTTTTTTTTTTTCAAAAGCTTGTGAGACCAATAATCTCGATTTACGCTCTTATAACAATTAAAGTAGAACTTCCGCGAAATCTGCGTTATCGTGGAAATGCAGGGTGTTACAAGGTCGTGGCTGTGGCGTGTTCGGCCAAGAATGCTTCGCAGTAAAAACAATCTTCGTCTACGGGAGGGCATCGGTGATCGTGGACGTATACGAACACCTTTCGACGCAGCGCCACCTGCGGTACGCAAAGCAAAACAAGCCGTGGCAGCTCAAGGTATGAAGTAGCCATATGCGGCGGTAAGTGATTTTAAAGATCTTTTTGTGGACAGTTTTCATGGTAAGAAATACTTCTAAACGACCATGCGAATCACAAGAAAAAAATCACCGAATTAATCGTTACCAAAGACTATAAAAGTTCGCATTTTTTTTTCAAATCTCTTTTCGGGTTGTCTGTGCTCTCCCATGCAAAATTACTTAGCTCTCTGAGATTAGATTCTCCATTTTTCAGCAAAGCTGCAGTATATGGCTAGTATCTTTTGTTTCTCTTCTGGAAGGAATGATGTACTAAGCATACTGCTGGCCATGGCCGCCTCCTTTTTTACACGTTTTATACCTCTCGCCGACATCGATGCTTGTGTCACAGTCTCCGCAAATGGCTGATAGCGGCGCTAGCACCGTTATGAGAAGCTGCAATTTCGACTTGTTTTGCCAAGAGCACGTGTTATTCGCTCGGGAGAATAAAAGCGAAACTTAACAAGCCTCGGCGCGCACACAAGCGATAATGGGCGCGAAAACAACAGAAACCCGCTGCCACAGAACGTGCAGCTGCCGCCCTTGTCGCCTGACGTTATACATCGTCCAGTAGCTGCGAATCTCCGGCATGAAATCGACTTGCCCTCTTGGAACCGGGACTTGAGCCAGTGACGACAATATATATTTTGTAGGGCGAAAGAGTTTGCATTTTTAATACGCTGTTGGACACTGCGAAGGCCGCGCTACGCCGCGTGTGAGTATGTACACCCGTGGTCAAGCGTTCATTCCACACGATTTCGACTTTACACACTAAGTTCTCATGAGAACAGATTACGCGCCAGGCACAACTGCAGGAAGGAAAATTGACAGGAAAGAGGAGCACTAACAAATCTGCTTTATTCGCTCCGAAAGCGATTATAAAGGCACGAAAAACGGCATGTAATACAAGTTTGCGTCACGTGTGAAAGCGATTACAGCTGCAGGACCCTCTCTACTAATCATCCCGATAATCTACCTAGCTGGAAAGAAGATCAACTCAAGGCTTGCTGACCCTTATTTTTTTTTTTTTTTTGACGTCAGCCTCGAATATTTCCGTTCTTCTTTTTTGCGGTTTGACTGTAGCCCTCACGTCCCATCGAACGCTGGCACGCATCTCCTTGGCTTGCATTCCGTCTTAGAGTAAAGCGCCAAATTGCTTCCTGTTCCCGTCTGCTGCGTAGCCGCATGCTCCCGCAATCGGTCGTTAAGGAAGCGTCCCATTTGTCTTACGTACACACGCTCGCACTTCAAGGGAATTTCATACTTTATGTTTTTTTTACACTCCCCAAACGTAGTGACATGCTTCTCGGACCGACAGGAGGCCTAGGTCCACAGCGGTTAACTATGCGACACATAGCTCCGAGAGTGTGTTTGGAGCGCTGAAGACCACGCGCACAACGGAACGCTCCGCATTTTTTTTCACACGATCCGATATTCCATGTAGGTATGGAATATCGCAACATGTAATGAAATATCCTAAACCAGCGGGCGCAAGCCATGGTTGAAAAACGTCTTTTGATTGTTTTGACATATCTTTAAGAGACAGCTGAAAAATGCAGATTTTATGTACATTTTTCTGAAGTAACTACAATAACAGCAGTATTAGAACTAGTTCTACAAACCAATGCGCATGAAACCAAAATTAAAACTTTTGGCACTTTTGCTGGCCGTACGGCAAGAAAAACCGAAGGAAAAGTGTACATTTTGCATATATTTTTGCCCGTGAGGACATATAATTTATTAACCCGTTATAACACAGATACAAGCGAAGTCAGAAATTATATAGTCATGTTAGAAGAGTGACAATCAAAATCAGATCCTCTGGTAGCAATGACGACTCTCTACAATTGAGGTTAGTGCATGCCTTGACACCATTAAAAGAAACATTTTTGGTAAAATTCAAGTTAACGGCAAGGTCTTCGTAACTCCTGGGAACAATAAAAAAAGACTGTAATTCTACATCCCTCTGGCAACCCCAGTATTTTATCTTCTTGCAAAGAAGCCCTAAAATACGAAGCAACGCTTAGGGACTCTAAAGACTACATGAAAAATTACTTCCCTCTTTCGTATTTCTGCGTTTGTAAAGCCAAACTTGCTGTATCCTGACGATTTTCAAAGCTTGGGTTTAAAAGCAGTATGTATACCAACAAACACAAAATCAGTATAGATGGCAATCCCATAAAGCACACTGCATAAGGAAGTCTTCCTGAAATCTCCTGGCAACAAGGCCGCTAAAACAAGAAAAAGGCATTGGTCTGCAATGCACTGTGCACTATTGTGTGTGCCTTGTTTCGGTGGCCTCAAATGTGATACACAAGGATATAAAGCCAAAACATGTAAATCACACTTAGTGAGCACCCAAGAAAAACAATGCTTGGGGATCTGTTGCGGAGTGCGCATGGTATTTTCAAGCAAAGCTAGATTTAGATTCGGAGACAATGAATAAAGTGCGAAAGGAGTACGTAGATGCACTGGTTCATATATATCGTGCTCAAAAACGATTTAAACGCATGCTTGTGGTTGCACAGCTGCTTGGTGATCATAAATGATCGTTCACCCGTAGAGAACAAGCTATTGTCTTTCCGCATTGAAATTTTATGCAAACAGGAAAAGCCACCAAACGCTGCGACCCAGTTCTTTAACTTTCTTACAGCTTACCATAGGTAAATTGACTGCGAGGGTGGTTTGGCCGTTCTCACGTGAAGAAGTTTACGGCCTCCTGTCCGTTTTAGAATCCCCTGCGGCTCCAAGACCGCCGCTCTTCACACGACTCGGCTTTTCAAGCGTGAAAGCTTTCGTGGGTGGTGTGTGGAAGGAGCAGGAAATTCACAGCGTTCGAGTAAATCGAGCAGCACACGATTCATTCTCCCAACTCTCAGGGTTTCATGTTGGCGACCACACAGCTCGGTCGTGCGGGTTTTTCCGGGGCGAGAAAATACCAAAACCTCCCCATTGCTAACCCGGAAGAGAACAATGGTTTATGGTCAATGGAAACTAAGAATAAGATTTTCTGTTTAACACTCTCAACCGAAACTTTAGAGTTTACATCTTGTTAAGGCTTACTCTTTTAACCGGTGTGAATGAGAGAGTAACAGTAGTTTGTCTAAAGGCAATAAACCGATGCTCATTGCAGCATAGTTCAGGGGCTTGTGGATATGAATTCCAGATGATTTCTTGCAGATTCCAGATGATTTCGCTTTCAGGTTGTTAGTCTTTGCATTGTTGAACAATACTTGCAAGAAAAAAAAGTCAGTGCCTTTAAAAAAAACACCGACTCAGCTTCCACCCCAAAAACGTCTTTTCAAAACAACGCATCCAGTCCTTCTGACATTAGCTATAACTTCTCTTCATGTATGTATTATTAGCGTTATCAGCGTCCCAACATAGATAAAAGAAGTGTGTTTCTGTTATGTAGGAAGGTTCTCTGCAGAAATATGACAGGCCACCTTATTCTAGCAAAGACGTATAACGGTGTCTAAGAGTGTGTCAGTATGTGCATTTCAGTGTTCCTAGAGAAAACAAACGACGTAAGCTTTCACCATTAACAAAACCCTGAATAAAAGATTAGCTAGAAAAGTAGAATATTTTCAGTGCGCAGCTTTTCAGCACTTCACGGCGCCTTCGTCCATTTTAACAATCTAGTGAACGAAGCGTACACCGATGGCACATGAAATAGAACGAGCTAGAACGCGGATGAGGAAAGGGTGGCGAAGATATTTCAAGTACCTTAAGGGCCCGAAGGTATTACATCAATGGGGCGGAGGGGGGGGATAAATATATGAAAGACAACGAAGAAGTATAACATATATTCAACTGGGCAGCAAAAAAGATAAAAGAGATAAAAAAGAAAAATAGTGGCTGACTTGCATCAGTGAGCACAACTAACAACAACAAAAATAGGCAGATAACAGAAAAATAATACCGAATTCACAGGTTCAGTTATAAGACTAAGAAAAAAGCACATAAAAACAAACGACAAGCAAGAGCGATTGCACAAGCTCCAACTAGTAAGGAGTATGAATCTGGATTGATGTTCGGAGTGGTGATAATGGTCGTCCAATTTTTTTCGAAAAGATGCGCGGTCCGTGCATGATACTACATTGTCGGTTAGCGAAATCCAAAGGGTTATTGCATTGGGAAAAAATGAACTTGTGAATGGTCATGTTCGACCGGGTATGTGCGCTATCGACTGGGTGGGATTTAGGCGCGCAGACGTGCGGTTAGATGGTTTTAATAATTCGTGCCTGGATTTTGGATGGTAGTAGGCCCCATGAAGGAGGCATAAACGTGCGATATGACGGCGCGATACTATTGAAGGAAGGGAAATGGACTGTTTTTAAGATGTGACGCTGGTACCGGAGGAGAATTGGGTAGTGATAAAGCGAGCTGCGGGATTTTGTATGGATTCTAGGTTTGTGGTCAAACATGCTTGTGATGGATACCAGACTAATGAAGCCTACTCAAGTTTTGCTCTCACGAATGTTAGATCAGCAAGTATCTTTATTGCCGCGGATTTCAGATTTCGTCGGAGGTAACCAAGTGTACTTGATGCTTCGGAACTGATTGTGTCGATTTGTAATTCCCATAATTATTATGGTGTCATGTGAATGCCTAAGTATTTATACAATGTTACAGGGTATATGGGGACAGCATTATTATTGTAAGTGTGGTAGGCATTGGAGCGTTTACGAGAGAATAAGATTTGTTTGCATTTCGTTAAGTGATGGGGAATGAGCTATTTATTGCACCATAGTGCGATAGTGTGAAGGTCATCTTGTAGATTGCGGTTATCGTCGGAGCTTTTAATTCAGAGTAGAAGACACAATCGTCAGCAAAAAGTGTTAGTTTACTTTTATGTTAGTTTGCAGATAATTTATGTAAATTAAAAATGAAAAAGGCGATAGACTGGCGCCCTGTGGTAGCCCAGATGTAGCAGCTGTGAGCGGTGATTGGTTGTTATTGGCGAACGTGAATTGCATGCGGCCTGTAAGGAAGACCTTAATCCAATTTATTATGTTTGTAGGCAAACCGAGGCAAGTTATTTTGAGTGTATTTGGTAATGTGGAACGCGGTCAAATGCCTTTGCAAAGTTTATGAAAACGCGTACGTTTGAATGTTGTTATCCATGTTAACTATAGTGTCGTGTGCAAACTCAGCGAGCTGGGTTTCGCACGAGTAAAATTTCTGAAATCCGTGCTGGTACAGGAAAAAGGAATTCATGCTTTTCAGATGATTCATTACATGCGATGTGTTATGTATTATGTGTTCAAGGAGCTTGGACGATATGCACGTAAGAGAAAAAGGCCGTAATTAGCTGGTGAAGAGCGATCGCCTTATTTAAAGACGGGGGTTATTTTTGCTTTTTTCCCGTAGTCTTGAACCTGGCCTATGCATAAGGATTGGTTAAATATTAGACATACGATTTCACTTGAGACGATGACAGTATTTTTAGTACCTTACTGTTAATCTCGTCGCAACCTGCAGATGATGTTAACTTCAGTGCACTAATAAATTCGGCTACACCTTTAGGACTCAATGGAATGTCTGGCTCTGCATTGGATCGTGTGTATGGTTGAGCCTTGATGGATGCACTGTTAGCGGAATCGGCCACAGATGTAAAGTAGTCGTAGAGAAATGTAGCACATTTCTCACTGTCTATGGGTTGACCGTCCGTGTTTGTGAGTTCAAGTTGATTAGTCCTCGACTAGTTTTCGATTAGTCTTCACGCCGAGATGGCGTGAGACATTCTATCCGGCGGCGATGCTCTACAATACAACGAAGACAGCGATAAGGCCACCTAAGATAGAGCGAGCAGTAAAGCGGAGAATGGAAGAATGAAAGTTTGGCGAAAGACGCGAGACTGGTGCCCCGCCGCGAAAAGTCTACCGAAAGCAATAGAATGTCGCGCGACATCGTGCGTTAGTTTATGCGGCGATCACTGCTTGAGACGCAGCAGGTGTGCGCCATAAACCAGAAGACTGCATTCTTAGTTTCATAACAGCTCTCGGACAGGACAAAGAGTAGGCGACACGAGATTGAGCGCTGGGGAGACAGGAAGAGACAAAAGACACGAGGAGGCAACAATTGGTAGTGTCGCCTCCACGTTTTCCTGTTTTAGCGACGTTATCAAACTAAGTATATATCAACAAGCGCGCATTAACACCGTTTTCCAGAACACTGGAGTGTGTCCTGCGAACAACTTTCGCATTAGGAAGTTACCCTAGTGGTCAGCTACATTTTTCCCGTTGAAAAAACGCGACCTGCAAATTTGAAACTGGCAAAAACATTTGTCATGCTTTAGTGCCACACCGGGGCAACTGAAGTCTGTAAAAAACTAAAAGTGAAATTTCTAAGGGTCTATCGATAAGGCGTGCTCAGCTCAGCAGTTAACATTAGAGCATCGTGTAAACGACCCCGCCAAATTACCAAAGTTACTTCTTGAAAGCACCCAAGCTTTGACGCAGCAACCAAAAAATCAAATGGTATGGAAAACTTGGTCGCACTCGTGCGTCCTTTACGCGGCAGGAAACGCATGTCGTTCTTGGCAACCTAGGTTTAAAATATTTACTAACAGGCGTTCACAGCGATGTCTATGCGGATGCGAGTGTATTAAAAACGTATGATTCTTGTTTTCTGTGGGAGATTTATTTACACTACATTTAAAATTGAGGGTTCCTGAAACTCTTTAAATCCATAAACTGTTGCGAAGACATAAATATATTCCTCCTTCGACCGTAATGGAAGGCACTAAAATTTGACAGGAAAATATTGCAACAATTTTGAGGTCCAGAACATACACAAAAAAATGTCGGCTTATGTTTTATCTATTCGCTGTACGAACAGAGAGCGACTTTATAGAATGCTCTCCGTCATGTATAAAGAAAATGGCCTCATTCTGGCCAGCCCTCCGCGGCTGATGGACTTGCAGCAAGAGTTGCCAAAGCACTTTTTTACTGAAGAGAAAAATAGCAGGTTAAGGTTACACTAGGATACAATACCAGAAGAAACAATGCATTATATTTACTTGAATGATCCAGAAAACTGGCAACAGATAGATATTCCTATATTAGTAAATATACCCGCACGCGCCTCTTCTGAAGCAGCCTGATATTGACATCTCTCATCTTAGTTTGCTCTTGAGAAGCCACCGTGAGCTATTTACTTGCTTCCCGAAGGACATCTTTTTATTCACCACCAGTGGTTCCCCTTTTCCTGAGATTGCGGATGCCTTCAAGTGGCCTGCTACCGACAAGGTAGAAACGGGTACCACCGCTTCCAGGAGTCGACGAGGTTGTCACAGAGCGCTACAGAAACGCTTTGGAACCAGCTGCGGCCGAACCTTCCAAAGAAAATGGAAGAAAGGGCAAAGGAAGGCATGGTCCGTGTCCTGGTGGATATTGAACTGCCCGACCGACACAGGAAACGTCTCCAACGTGGTCCCAAGTTCTGCGTGGAACCGGTTTTAGCACCAGTCGAAAAGGTCGTGCTGCCCAGCACTTTGGCCCGCCATGTGAAGGAGGGCGAGAAACCGAGATGTTTTTCGGAATGCGTTCAGGGTTTTGTATCTAGCAATGCAAGGCAGACTCGGTCTGCTGGTTACAGGCCTTTGGTAAGGAGTTTGTGAATAGTGGGTCTCGTGTGGCGGTTCTCAATAAAGAGGGTTTTTTGTAGTGATACCAGAAGAAATGTTCTTTGAGAAGGCCGGAAACGCTGTAACAAGGACTCTTTGTGAGGTTACTGAAAAGGCCTCTTTAGTTAGGCGACGCGCTCTGGAGTTGCTTGGTGATTGAAATTTGTGCCGAATAATGTCCTCGGTGAAAAATGAAAACGGTCTTTTGTTTGAAGATTTTTACGGTAAAAATCCACAAGCCGGAGCTCTCCTTTCGCACCATTGTTTCTGAAAGGTGTTCATGGCCGCACTTTGTTTCCGGGTATTTGCAGAAGCATCTGGAATTGCTTGGGCTTTGTGGTCCTTTTTTGGTTCCTAACTTCATAGAAGTTTTAGACTACCTGAGGACCGATGGTCTGAAGGTCCGGGATACTTTTAGTATTGATGTTGTTTACTTGTATTACTCCATACTACATTCCTCTTTGTTGCATTGTGCAAAGCCTGCATCCTCGAAGATAACAATAAAGCAACGTTTCGGAATGCCTGTGGGATTTCTGTGGAAGGTTTTTTAAGAGTTGCTGGCACTGTGTCTGAAGTCTACTCTGGTGGGGTGGGCTGGCAACGTATGCGTTCAGAAAGCAGGCATTTGCATCGGGTCTCAGGTTGTTTTGGTTCTTTCTAATATTTTTATGGGCAGAGGTAGCAGATCTATAGACAATTAGCTGGGTGGCATGAACCTAAAGTTTTTACGTAGGACTATGATTACCCTGTTTTAGTAAAAGAAGCCCAAGGTTGTAGCGTGCTTGTGGATGTGATGAAGACCTTCAAGAATAATGTTTGGGCATAGAGTACACGTGTTAAGTACCTAAGCAACGTGAACTCCAGTATTTGAGTTCATTTATTACATTCCTGCCAACACACACTTGCTGAATGTACCACCCAAGGCTTACTAAGGAGTTACTAAGTTATTATTGAGCCCATTCGCACCTGGTGAAGAACGCTGATGCTTTTTAATGAATTAAATCACCTTTGAACAGATCCTGTGAACATTTTATGGATGGAGTGTCACCGCCCAGGTAGACAGGGTAATGGCAGCCGGGCACATAGATGATTGTTCGCTTGGCTCGGGAAAGGAATTACCGAGAGATAAAGAAGGCTGGAAGAGTGGCCCGGGGTAGGGATAAAGGAGCGGGTTCGGTGCCCGATAAGATGGCTGTCATTCCTTGCCTACACGGTGTATCACATCGGCTGAAGAAAGTGGCTTCAAGATGTGGCGTGCACGTCGTCTTTTCAACCCAAAACAAAGTGGGCCAGATTTGCCCTGCGGTGCAAAAGTTAGCAGACATGAAATAAAAAAAAGGACGGATGGTTGTGGGGTAAGACATGGCATTAAATTTCTTGAGTACAGTAAGGACGTTGTTTATAGCGTTCCTTTAAAGTGTGGAAAGATGTACATAGGTCAGACTGGCCGCTGCGTGAATGTTTGCCTTCTTGAACATAACAGCTCGTTGAAAGGGGTACCGTGTTCCCATTTGGCCCTGCATTGCAAGGGGTTCACTTACCATCCGGAGCTGCCACCCACCATCTTTCTTGAAAAACATCCTAAGCGGGGAACAAGGGAGGCAATTGAATCATTTTACATCAGGAAAGAAGAAAATACCTGTGGGAGCCAACCTTCTCTCTTGTTAACAGACGCTGAGTTTGCTTTCTTGGAAAAATGCTGATACATTGTACCCTGCGTGTCTTAGGGGTTTGCACACAAGTGGTTTGATTGTATGCTGTCTTTAGGTGTTGGTCCCCGCGACTGTGCAACATGGTACATTGTGCTGTACATTTCGTGAGGACGGTGGCTTTGTGTGTATATATTTGTGTGTTTTGACAAATAAACGTTTCAGTTGCCAGTAGAGCTTCGTTCCTTGGTCTTTCTTGTCCAAGTTTTGCTTTGTGCTGTCTCCCATCATGAACCCCTTGCAACAAGCCAAACTCAGAGTTCTTCATAGTATTATAAAGTGTGTACTTCTTCCGCGGTGCGTTTTTGTACAATATTCTATAAACCTGAAATCCGTCTTTCTTAAGGGTCGAAATAGCCCTGCAACAGAGCACTGATGCGTTTTTGTTATAAGAGACAAGCCACGTTGATGTGCTGCTATTGTACCTTAGTAAGAAAGGCAAGAACATTGCAATCACGTCAACGGTTTGCCTTTAGTGTTACCGTCTTGGTAAAGACAGATCACTTAACTTACTGGGTGCATACTCATCCCGCCCATCACGAAAAGCGTTATCCGTGTGTGGCAGCCTACTCCATTAGCTGCTCCTCCTTCACTTCGTGTTTCCATTTACCTGCCCAGGGTAGCAGTTGGCGCTAACAGTCGAATAAGACCTCCGCGCACTTAGGCGAGCAGCACCAACGTCGTGAGAACAGGGAAAATATGAGGGGGTGCTCTGTTTGCTGCAGGTTCCCTACCTAATCGAATCTCTTCGCTTGGGATTGCCTAAGGCGACGTCGAACTTGCTTACATCAGTGTGGCGATGGTAAGTGTAGCCCTATGATTCTCAGCGCTTTTTCTGAAGCCGGATACAGAAAGTGTAATAATGCTTGCCTATTTTTTTCTTTTTCACGTTCGCAGGGTCTGTATAGGTAGTTTGCTGCTCCAAGGCTTGGGTCTTTTATTGTATTAATGTTTTTTGTATATATGAGAAAAAAAAGTTCAGCAAACTTTTGTACAAGTGAAGCGATATTTTAACGCTGTTGTGGTAATAGGTTTTTTTTTTAACCTGGGGACCCACCTAACATGTGTTTCTGATAAGGCATTCGGTTCCATTTGTGAGGATCCACCACAGGTGATTCGCCACTTCCAGTGATTTAGCATAGTCTAGCAACATCGTGCGAAACACCAAAGAAGGCCACCAGTAAAAAACTTAACATTACAAGCTTCTCTCGCGCTTGGGGATGTTTTTTCCGAACAAAAATACAGCCGTTTTCTGGAACTATATTGCATCAGTATATGGTCATTATTGACCGCAGGCGCTTATTTTTTTAACGTTTTCCAGTTCGTCGAGTTCGCTGTGCACAGCATAGTCATGACACGTAAATAAAACCAGTTTTACTGTGAGAGTTCAAGAGAACGTGTTGCTGGGCGTGTTGGTTCAGGTCTACAAACATAATGAGCTGCGCAAATACACAACACACTAGAACGAAGACACGGACAGATGCTACTTGTGTATTGTGTATTTGCACCGCTCGGTATGTTTAATGAGAATGTACCCGTAGAGGCAAATTTCAGTGTAATTTATTTATGACACTTACCATACACTTAAAGCAGCAGAGCGTTCACCAGAAATGTAGGTTTGTCGCAAGAATCAAAATTTGGCTTTGTATAGGAAACTCTGTGCACACCACCAATTTTTTTTCATGACGCTGCTGAAGACAGCTTCACCATAGAAAGTTCGTGGCACGTGAAACGTACGTACCAGACATGGCACGTACGAAAATAAGAGCGTCATAAAAAAATTATGGCTGGGTTTCAGGTAAGAGCGTCCAGATATCTTCCGCATAATTTGCGGCGAGTGTATGCGCAAGCACCTTGCAGTATAATAAGCCGCGTCAGAGCGGGAGGTGTAATTATGGTTCCTAGCGCACTCACAAAACACGACAGGGAACCCGCTCAGCCAGTGTAAGGGAATCATTGGACGGAGCACCATTACGCTATCAGGGGATGGCGGTGGAATAAATTTCTCGTCCCCAGGACCGAGGTGCTTAGTCTGCGATGATGCCGAAATGTAGTGAGTGAAGAAATTGTATAAAGAAGAGTGAAAGTAAAATCTGAGGCTCCTCGAAGGGTTCGCGACTGAAGTAGCCTTAATTTTGGCTACAGAAAAAGCTGGAAGTTGTAACAAAAATTTAGACTTTCAACGGAAGTATTAGATGAAACGAGAAGCGTATTAAATCCCCAAAGAAACAGGTATATCACTATGCGGGCCTGTTTCTGTGTTTCGAAAAAGTAAAATTTGAGCTCCTCGAAATGGCGGTAAGGATTGGAAATCAATGCTGCTCGAAATGAAATAAATGAGAAATTCTTTTTTCTGGCGGGTAGGTTTAACAGGGCATGTTTTAACCCGGAGGCCCAATAACCGTTGTTGTGTAGTAGTTTCCACTCTTACGAAGCGCTTCGCCGTGACTCCAACCGCGCAGGGTTCTGAGATGAACGAGGTATTTTTCAACAAGGCAAAAATGTGGGCTGGTTGGTACATATTGAAGAATAGCAAAAACAGCGCAAAGGACGGGACAGAGGAAGAACAACAGGACGAAGCAATAACTTTTTTCTTCCCATCGACGACCATCTGTAAAGAAAAAGCCACTTGAGCTAAGCACGTCTGCGCGATGCAACAGAACCGTCCTACACCTGATGTGTGTTGCTAGGTTTAGTGTAGATTACGATGCCCCGGGTTCATTTAGTAATGCAATCTTCGTTGTAATTTAATGACATTACCCCTATCACCGTAATATCATGTCTACATAGTGCTCACTAACATGTAGACTACCTCCTCCTGCCCTTAACCGGATACAGATATTCAGCACAGATACCCTCTGACTCGCTGGCATGAAGACTGCAATAGGCCACACAGTCCATGTTAAGAAGTATTGCGCTGAATAACCGAAACCCACCAGGCAGGGATTCTTCATGCAGTGGACTCAGAAGCGCAAGGAAGTTTCCTCACCTAGGAACATGCAGGGCTGTGTCATGTGGTCTCTTTAGAACCCGACCGCCGCGGAGCCAGAAATCGGCTGACAGCGTGAATGCCCCCGTACGTGGTGGCATTCAAACAGCGGGATCAAGAATGCGTGGTGGACGGAAGTCAGTCGTCCTTCACAATGGTGGTTGGTTAGTCGCATATGGTCGGAGTATATCACCCTCGCCGACGTGCAAGCGGTCCTATTGGTACGGCAATGTAGCACCCCGCAGAAACAAGACGACAAGTTTTCTGAGTCCTTAGCTTAATGAAGTGACAATTTTCGGGGGATTTTGCTTGTTAGAACTGCTGCATTTTGCGCACGCTATCTGGGCCCCTTGAAGGTTGGAAAATTTGCTCGGCGACTCTATTTGCTTTATTGGCGAAGATGCCCGTATGTTACTTTATAGCGACAATGCACATATAACGACACGGTTTAGAATCATTTTCGTAGTTTTTAATGCTGTCATGCAAATAAAACGGCTAAATTCTAAGAACCTGTCATCCTCTGTGCTGTGTACAACCATTAACCATAGTGCTCCCAAACCGGTCATTATAGTGCGTGGAAAAACATTTGCATCGAGCTGGTTTTGGATGCTCATTAAAGTTGCGTAGTCGCATTTGTCTCTCTTATCATGTTGACTTTATATCTACAAAGTGATTTCACCTAGCGACACTTTGAGGCCTATGCGGTCCATGGCATAGCGCAAACTCCCTAAGATTTCAAGGCTTCGGATGCTGGTGAACGACTTCGTGAATAAAACCCATGAATGCTCACTTCAATACGAAGCTTTCATAAAAACCTTTGGAGCAATTGGGGCAGCGAGATGAATCATCCCTGATCAGGACGCAAAGGAAGCGGATGACACGTGAAGACCCCACTGAATCCGCATTTTCGCTTTCGCTTTCAAACAATTTCGCCCATATCTCACTGCTCGCCAGCAACGCACAGAACAGAATCAACTCCCGGAGGGGTGCAGGACTGTGCACAGCCCTTGTCACCGAAACGGCCAATATATTACCCTTGCTGGCGGCACAGCGGTATTCCATCCCATTATTGTTGATTCCACAAGAGGCGAAGAAAAATAAACGCGCAGGGCAGCGTTGGTGCCCACTATCTTTTGTCATTAGCAGCTTCCCCGCTTTGAAAGCAACCAGACGTGAACGGCAAAAATGAACCGCGCGCATACATTTAGGAATGTGTGGGTTTTGGTTGTCTTTGTTGACCGGTATCCTGCGTGTCGTGCCCCAAATATTCGCAGACAAACACATTCATTAATTGCACCTTTTTTGTGGAATCAGTGCAAGAGCACTAAGTGGCATATAAAGAACAGAAATAAAAGGAGAGCTGAGAAAATACACAAACAGCAAACGAATGAGACAAAAAGACGCACGCTCATCATCAGCCAGCGGCCTTAAAAGAATTGTTAAGCCGCTGCAGCTACGTCTTCTGTGCAATAGATCGTGCCAAAAGTCAGAAGGTACTTCTTTTTATGTTCACGTCTAATGGCGTCCATTTATTAAAGTACCTGTTTTAAACCATGCAGTATATTTAATACTTAGATTGTCTTTAACAAAAACGTTAAATGTCAGCGAAAGAGCGGTGATCATATTGGCATTACTAGTGCAAGTTCTAACAATTATTCCTTTATTACTTCTGGTACTTACAAGCGCTTCAGCGGAATGACGAACAGAATAAAACCAACAGCAGAATCGTAACTGACTTTACATTATTATGCGCCAAAAACTCAGCATGACAAGCTAACGAGGATGTAAAAAACCTCGCAGATGTAAGCAATTAAAATGCGACGAACGACGCATGGCTCAATAGGGCCTCATCAAGACCCCCGTAGCCCCTATACCTGCGGAAGTGGGTCGTCAACGGGGCAGTCAAATAATGTCAGACTAAAAAGAGCAATTTTTGCATTTACTAATCACAAACTCCAATTAAAAATCCTTCATTATTTATTCTGGTCGTGCTCGCACCCACTGAAATATCTTTTGTTAGGGAAACGATGCCCATACCCAGTGTGCAAATTATTGCCAGAACATCGTTAATATGTTACTTGGGGGAATGAATAAAACGAGAACCATTATATAAAACGTACAGGAATATTTGGCGCTACGAATTGTATTTTCTCAATTCTAGTATCTTTGCTTGCGCATCCTTCGTTCGCTTACCAGCTGACAAAAGCTGTCGCTTGCGCTTATCAAGGGGTCACCAGAAGCCATGACCAAGTCCGGTGCCTCTGTTTCATCTTCCCGGTTCTTTTTATACCACTCAGCGGTGCCCGATTTTCCACTACTCTGTGTTCTAGAAACATGGGGCTGAGCCTTTCTACCACCGCTTTTTTAGCGTTTTCTGCAGTAGCCCTAGTTTAGTGATACGCAATCATTCGGACAGTTTGAAATTATCGAGAACAAATTAAAGCTCAGTGATATAAATCGACATTTTAGTGTCCTCATTGATGCCGTTGTACGCCTATACGCACTGCAGGAAAGCCAACTTTTTCTGGCGTTGATGATGAGGGATTGAGGTGGAGTGAAAGAAAAAAGAAACGCTTCCAGTGGCGCAAATCCACCCCTAATCGTTCGCGTCATGAAGCAGGCGTCTACCCGATTCAGTCTACCATGCTCCATTTCAGCATGGTCGAAGCGGTTTCAAAAACTCAGTCGACAATCAAAGGATCTATCCGAAGGAGAATGGCTTTGCTCTGCAGGCTACAAGTCTAGCCACAAGACATTACGCCTTACATCCTATTTTGAGGTTGAGGACGTTAGGCCAAACGTCACGAACGCAAAGCAGCAGATACCGATTCAGGCCGTACACCCCAAACCCGATCGTTAGGCTACGGAGTGCACGTCCTAGAATAGCTGTGATTATTGTAAAAGTGCTGCGTACTTCCAGAGTAGCATATAGTACTCGGAATATGCGATTGGCCAACCAAAAGAATAGATCACGAGAAAGCTTCGCGTTCAACCATCGTCGTCACTATATGGAGTGTCCATGACCTTTTCATTTGCATCATTTGAATCTGCGTGATTGCCGCGTTTGTGGGAGAAAAAATTACAAATATTTCGTAAAAAACCACTTCAAGTAGAAAGCGTTGCGGGAAAAAGGTGGACTGGGTCGTTCAGCGGCATTGCGGTTTCGACCGACTGCGCCATTCCACGACCCAAACAATGTTTTATCACGCATCGAAACCTTCAATGTGCCATTAGAACTAACAGTGAAGTTAGTACATTACGCGCTTTCCTGTTACAAACATTTTTTCTAAAAATTGGCCAACTGGGCGGGCGAACCATTTTTAGAATTTGGAAGGATACAAATTTATAATCGCTACAATAAATCAATAGAGATTAGTGGAGACTGTTTTGGTGTAGCTTTGGGCAACATGCAGAATACAACTAAAGAAGTACTCCTAGTCACACTTGTAGAATACACAACTATCACATCACCCCTAAAAACCCGAGAAAACGTTTTGCAGGGTTACGAGGGTTACGAATCGCCTACTTAAATACAGCAAATTTAAACTTTGTAAATGTTGGTGCTATGCCAACATTTGTAAATGTTGTAACATTTGCTAAACTTTGTAAATGTTGGTGCTATGAAAAAGGATCAATGACAACCTACTCCTACCACTACGGTGAATGGTTTAAATTTTTATTAAATATATAAGTGCATACGACGCTAAAGTGATCGATAACGTGAAAAGCCCCGTATCGCTCGAATGAGAAGCAGAGTGGGGGGACTCGAAAAGACAGAAGCGTGGCTGGATGTTAACGTCTTCATCAGCAATCGTTTTTGCAGTTGGAATTTAATCGCCGTACGGTTCGACTGCGCGTTTACTGAATGTTTGTATTCGGGCGGCAGAGGAAGCCTGAACCAAAAATAGGAATACACATGCAAAAAGCGGTTTTGTAAAAATGGCCTGAATGACTACGTAAGCTGTTCCGCCTTAACGGGCACTAAATAGAAGCTGCCGAAGGGCGTTGTAATATATGTGAAAGCCTTCCCAGCTTCACCTCTTGGTGACATCTGGAATGTTTCAGCCGAATATCTGAGAACTACCTGTTCAAACTTTCTCCCAACGGCTTCGCGTGTAATCTACCCCGTTAATATTTCGGGCCCCATTCACATTCCAGGATTAAAAACCTTACCTGCGCAACTGTCTCAAAAGGCAAACAATGTCGTGAACTTCTAACACTCTCACGGTTCAGGCACACTGACCTCACCAAATTTAGCGGTACTTACACAGCGTACCCAGAATATCTTAGTCCACTTCAACATAGCCTCCTTTTCTTCACAAGCAAGCTCCGCAGGGATTGTTAAATTGAAGGTATGCTGCTTACAGGACCGGGATAATTGGAGACGTATAGAAGGGGCCTTTGCCCTGCAGTGGGCTTAGACAGGCTGTTGCTTACGGATATGGTGATGATGACTATGATGATGAAGTCTATGATTACAATTTTCAACGCACGACTACTGCTAATTAATTCGGCCGTGAACTTCTGAGAATTCTTCCCTTGTTTGTACGCAATAAAGTTCTTCTTGCGAGCGAACGCAGAAACGATCAATCGAGCTCGGATCACAAGCGGGGCTTCGCTTCGTTAGTTGCAGCGGTGATCCCAAGTTAGTAATCCTCTTAGCACAGAAAGGTTTTTTTGTTGGCGCAGTGCGAGCTGTAGCGAGCAAACGTAAGACTTCGTCATGGGCGATGTTGCACGGGGAGAGGCTCTGGAGGGTCATTCACCTATACAGGTTGCGGTTTTGTACAGCTACCAGGATGAAGAAATATCTACCTCGGCGTCTTTTGTGTCGGACCTTTTTTCGTCAGTGCCTTGCAAAATCTCTGCACAAACACCTCGTGACATTGCCGCAGGACACCTCTACTTCACGCGTAAGTAACATGTGTAAGGCGTTTGAGGCACGTCATTTAACCACCTGCGCCACAGCATTTAATTGTGTTGCCAGGCCGGAAGAACAGAAGCAAACACTGCCGAGAGAAAAATACAGTCAAACTCTCACCATTGGTATCACAGATACGAACGACCGATTTGGGCTGCGGTTATATATATAGAGGTGTTTTGTAGGTTGAGAGAAAACGAAATCCCCAGTGAGATATAGAAATTGGTAGGTGATCAGAAATGCGCCGCTGTGTAACGCTATGGCACGTAAATAACAAAAAGGGCATGAACCAACAACGTGCGCTGTAGGGGCAGCTTAAAATTTATGACGAGCACGTACAGATGTGCCACTTCAAGAAACAATCGAAGAATTAGGTGGAACAAAAATCCCCTACTTACAGCGCTTTTTATGTACTTTTAACAAACCTAAAATCAAGTCTGAAAGCAAGAAAAAAACACGCTCTGTTAGTGGAAGGGCTTTGGGTTGCACGGACGTAAAGAGAAGGGAGGGAGTGAGGCTGCTCCCACTCGCCTATATATTTGTCTTAGGTAGGTGAGACGGGCGGAGCAGTTGACTGTGCCTGTCAATAAGAAGGACTGTAAAACAGAGGAGAGATCAAGGGCCGTGACACCCCGATGAAGCGGTGGGGCTTTTATTTACAAGATTGCAATGTGTTATGCATGAAGCAGTGAGAACCAGAGCTGCCGACTCGATTACAGTCGCCTAATGGGGATGTGATCGTTGAAGCGATGTTGCGTATCCATAAAGTTTCTGCAAGGGCAACTGATTTTACTTTTTGTATTATAAGCGAGGAACCAGCATTACGTGGATTTGAGTTCGCTTTAACTGATTACGACGGGCAGCTGTTGTTACACTGCCTAAGAAAATTCGCAGAAATTAACAAAAATACTCGGCAGTATATTCCGTATGACCTAGGAGGTTTCGTTAAAATTGCAAGAGGTGTTTTGTATAGAAACCACAGATTGGATAGTTGGTGTGACGACCACTTGAACACGAGCACATAAATGAGTAGTATGAAGGCTCATAATGTCATAACGTAGGTTCATAACGAAGGCTTATAATGTCAACAAACCTTTCTTAGAGCGACAACAGTTAACATTGGCTTAGCGGATACCTAAGAGCACATAAACCAGAATTACTAACATTGCTTCGAAGCTACAGATTACCCGGTTTATTACGTGGCCTCCTACGGCACGTTTTTTTATTCACAAACAGCGAAGGAGTCTTCACTAACGCAGTGCCATGCGATGATACCCTTCTTACAAAATATTTTTTGAGATTGGCCACGTAAAAAACACGTCGCCTGCCGGTTCGTTATAGGTAAAAAAAAATTGGCGACTGCACGAACGCGCTGCTGGGAATGACAACAGCTGATGTTTCACGTATACAATTATCGAAGTTTATTTCTTAAGGAAAGATGGTTAGAACGCGAAGCTATCTCCCTAGCAGCCTGAGTGAAAGTCAAAGTTCGAAATTCAAACTGCTTCGGTATTTTCGGGATGACGCAATCGCATAGACGTCGGTCGCATAACGCGAGGTACCCAGTTTTAATCCCGACCACTGCATGCGATTTTTTGTTAAGGCGCTTAGACTGTCTTACTGGAAATCTATTGTGTACCTTGGCTTTACTGCAGTGCATTTGGGCGTAACGATATGCATTTGTAACTGTGAAGTAGGACTTTGAAGAAATTGAAGACATTGCCTTGTGCTTCAACCATATTTGAATTCACCCACAACTGTTATCATCGCCGGAGATGGTGGGCTTTTCTGTAGTGCGGTTGGTGCAACGTCGCCATTAGTGAGCAATAGACGGCTTTGTATTAAAATGCGTGCAAATGCAGCCACGCTGTCATGAGAATTCACATGCAAGCTGCAGGTTCCCTGCGGAAACGGGAAAATTCTCAACAAGCAGCATGTTAGGGCATATGTCACGTGCGATAGGTAGCAGTAACCCTAGTACTACATGGTGACAATTTTGTCGTCGCCACTCGTAAGTGGCGTCACTCCACCTGCTGGCTTTGTAAAATTATAAATAAGCCTGAGAGGGCTGTACACTCTCCTGTGCTACCTAAATCGCAATTGCTTTGGAAACAAATTGCATTGACTTCACGAAGAAGCAGGAGTGATTTGGCCCGAGCCACGCGGAAATAGCACGCACCAGGACGCACGTTATTCTGAGTCTGAGGGACCGCTTATTTAACGACCTGCTAGGATGTTTGTTTTACGGGTCGATATCCGGACCTTATCGAGCTGCTTTGCACAGTGCAGCCACGAAATGCTCTGTTGACCGGCGAATACATTTTTGAACCAAAAATCATAACGAACATCTCCGGATAAAACCGCGACGCGAATTAAATAGTCACCCCTTAAAATCACGCGTTTGTGGCCACAGAACGCATGGCTCAAGGATATCTGAATCGTAATAAAATCTTTGAGAGGGTCTTCCAGAGCTTTAATTTTGAAAATGAGGCACCATGCAATTCCGTGGTTTTTGCTCAGACGTTTAAAGAAATGAAATGACAAGTTTTGCAGCACACACCAAGGAATCTTTGGGAGTGAGCTCACGCATAAGAAGACAATATAGTTCGTACTAACGGAGCCATGATCGGCTCGTAAATTTTTCTCCCGCGTCTGATCAGCCAAACGGTGAGACAGAATGAGGCAATATTTATGGGGGCCCTCAAATCTCACAGCACGGAATGCCAAACCAATAGTATTCAGATAACGGCTTGATTATTATTGTTTTAAGGAACACTGCAAGGTAGTGTTTAGACAATATTAGTTTTCAGAGAGCTCCTTTTCTTTCGAGTTCTTCTCGGCGTCATCACGTCGACCCTTTAGGGTGGGTGTGCGGCGCCTATCGAAAAGAAAACAATCGATCAAGGAATATAGCGAATGAGAATTGTTGAATTGGCTCGCGTCTGACTGGGTGAGTGCATGAACAGCTAGCTATAAACGGCTGGAGAGGCACGCAAAATACCCTGCACTACGGAAGTTTGTCATATTACCAATTTTTGGGTGTTGTTCCCAGGTATTCCAAACGGTCGCAGTTAGGACGAATTAGATACAATACCTCGCAATCCCACGTGTGTCCATTACATGTTGCTGCGTGTGCTGTAAACAGAATGAAACAGTTTCTCTGACTTCCTGTAATACTGACACACCGTCGGCTTTTTCAAAGATTTGCGCTGTTTGGTTCGCTATACAATGCATTCAGAAGAAGCAGACTTTATTCATTAAATTTTTTTAATCACTAAGGATTGCGCTAAACTTTCCCCGCGGTGAATTTGCCATTTCTTGTAAATACGAATATAGGACTATCCTAATACCAAAAAAATATTAACGCAGAGCTTCATTTGCCTTTTCTTCCGACCTTCTAGTGGATGCTGCTGCGGAGGCTATAGTATTGCCCGCAGGCACCGCAAGGTTTCTTACACAACAAGATGTCGCCCGCCTCGCATCGTCGCCGCAACCGCCACGTTAGCGTTTCGTAGTTTGTGCGTAGGTCTTTTCTGTGGGCTTTGAGCTGGCGTCTCAACAGCGCGATAGTCATGCATGCAAAGGGAGCAGGTAAGCACGCGCCACCAAAAAGGCTGATAAGTGTTCTCTCTGCTTTGAGGACAAAGAGGGCTCCAAAGAGCGTTGCGCGGAATACGAACATCTTCGCTATACGCTGCGAAACCTTGTGCTCACGGCATAACTTCGCTGGATCATTGAAGTGATTCAGGGCATTGTAGCGTGGCTGCCATATATAACGATGAAAGTTATGAGTATACACCCAGAGGCTACAATTAGAACAACGCGTTAACGGGAAGCCTGGCTTTACACTTCACTTTACGTCGGCTTCACTCAATTCGTAGAATTTGCTCATTTGTTTGGTCGCGCATTGCGCCGCCACCATAACTAGACTGTACTTTTACATCCGCCCCTGTGATCGTCTCACCATCTTTTATATTATGCCTTGCTTACTCCAAACAGGCTTGTTAGACACGTGCTCGTGAGGAACAACCATGGAAATGAAAATGGAAGACGCACAATGTAAGGGCTGACCGAGGAGCCGTGTGAAAAAGACAGCTGACCTCGTGTACAGCACCGTTTCCCCTACTGATAGATAACAAAGATCGAGTTGAGTTCATGGACACTGTATCCCCGTGCGCGGTGAGGACAGCGTGAATCGGCCCATGTTCTCACAGAAAGGCGCTGTCTAAAAGGAGCAGAACTCTAGATACACAAAGCTCACGTCTTACAAAAAAGTGATGTTGAAGGAACGCTTGACCACCATGAAGAAGCCCAACAAAGAATAAAACATAAATAATCGATTGCACGCCAGATACATTGTTGTCTCTTGGCAAATTGCGAAGAAGGTCTATAAAAATAACTAAAAAGTAATCTGGATAAAGTATACGATACACCGCCAAGTGAAAATAATTGGACAATAAATAAAAACAACCTCCCTGAATTGTTGCCTTTACATTACCTCATCGAACAATCGGAGAGATAGCAGAATATCGGCCCCGCCCCCTCTAAAAAGAACTGTTTCCTTTACAAGCGAGCATATTCCCATTGCAATTACCGACCCGCGGTGGCTGCCCCTTAGCCTCGAAGGACAGCTGACATCACAAACAAAACCACCAATTCCAGAACACCCAGCGTGATTGGTATTTCCTGTTGGACACACACGTATGATGGATCGAGATCAATATTCCCCGTTCCAAATCACTTCAGTATTTGCCAGACTCGGGAGTAGAAGTAAGCCCGTCTCTTTGAGCGCTATTGTGACTCACAGTTTCTGTTGTATTTTCTTACTTGTACGGATTTTTATAGCACACACAAATCGAATTGAAAAGCAAGGTTTTCACAATACATCATTAATTCATATTTACTATTTGTTGGGCGTTTCTGTGAACTGTTCGTGGTATAATCTATATGACACCGGCTTCATCAGGTCTACTGTTCGGACAGTGACAGGTGGCAACCAAAAAGATTCAGATGACATGTGCATATAGAACTTTCGACGCATGGCGTGATAATGTATTCACAACGTTGACTTAGCTTGTTGGGATGGAGTTGCTGCGTTTACCACTTATGCTTTCCAAGAAATGGTGCTCAGCAAAAACAGCTTGACTAGTCGCAGCGGTTTATAGCCGCAGCGGCACAGGAAGACAAGCCATATACTCTTGTTAGGATTAAAATTTAGGGGTGAAAGGTTAGGGGTTCGATGGTTTGAACCTAAAGAGGCAGCATCAGTGCTTCCAAATATTTGATTTCTGGTTTGTGGCCGGTCTGAATAATAAGTTCTTATTATAAGGGAAAGAGAGAGAGAGTGACATGCGAAGGTCTTTGTTGATAAATATAGTGAGAGTTTGGGAAAAAGTAAGCAGCTAATATAGACTTCAGCTGTGGAACTCAAAGTACAGACTTCAATAGCAGCAGCCTCTTACTTTGCCCTACCATTCAGCTCACGCTGATCTTCAGGTGACGAGCTGATAAGGGTTGTCTCCAATGTAGAGTAGACGTGGAGTAAATAATTGTTAAATTGTTCTCCCCTGAGCATGTCTTTTGATATAGCCAGGTTGCGTGGAATAGGTTGAAGGCTTCCCTGTATTTGCCGCAGTTTTAAATTAAGGCCTGACGTTTTCGACCAAACGTCTTCGCTTATGCAGATTTGGGGCTTTATGTCCTGGTTTGTATCCTACACAGAGTTTGTGATTCTTCAGCGTTGGAAGCGTTGCGTCACGGAGAAGAATGAGGAGCAGAAGAGCATGCAAAGCAGAAGTTCTTCATGTTTTGCGGAGAGGGGGACGTCGTAGTCGCCGTCGCAAGCTGCGTATGGGAGTTCGTCTTCTTCGTGGTCGTCTGCATCCAGCACTTCAGATCATCGGGTCGGGGTGTGGATGTGATGTTGTGAACTTTCGATATTTTGAGGGGAAGATTTCTCTGAAGTGTGTAGGTACTCTGTGAGTCTTTATTAATGTTCATGCTTCGACTCGATAGTTACGCTAGGCGTAACACAGTTGGTATGGCTCCACTTTTTGTTTTTGTGTCACTGTCCGTAGGAGGTGCTTAGGACGATGATAAAGTCACGTAGATTGCAAAGGTAACACCGGAATTAACGCATTCTTTGTTCCGATACTTTCAAAACTCTTATTGATATAATTTGATACTGACTTGTCGCTTGTCTTAGTGTTGATTTGGTATACGTTTACCCGAAGTCCTATAGTTTTTATGGTGAGTCCCTGTCCCGGAGAATGTCTCTCATGAGCTCGAGTGAACTTATCTACAGTGTGGCTGTGTTCTAAGGGAACACCATTCTCATTTTGCTTTTTCCTCTCGCTCTGATAAAGGCAGAATATCGGCCTTTCCGATTTTTTCAAGCTTGTGATCAACCAAAAATTTAAGATATCTTCAGTGAAGTAAATTATGAGGTTAATGGTTTCCGACTAGTTTTTGCTTGGTTTTCTGCTGTGTTCTTACGTTTGCAGTGCGGCAGGTTGTGGGATACGCGGCTGATTATCTACGCCTGCATAGGACTTGTATTCAATTATTATCATCATCATAAGTATTGCCATTTTTTCTGCCACACCGCTCTTCGGCTGGGTAGGCGTTTCACTATGTGGGCAGAATATTTTCACTTTTTGTATTTTACCCATTGTGCGATCGTCTGCTTGCCTGTAGGAACATGCGAAAGATTCATAGAGGCCTGTTCTCTTTGATGACATCCCTGCCTACTTTCGGGGTGATTTTATAAACTGTCCGCATGACGTCTCCCGTCGGTTTGCGGAAGAAGTGGTGGGAGTATATATGTGCACAATAGTTTCGAAAAGTAATTCAAAGGCTATTGAATTACCACGCCATATGCACAATTTTTGTGTCATTTGTAAACATTTCAATATATTTCGAGTCATAATATAGACGTGCTTTTGTTTTTATTCCCAGGCGTAGTCATTTCGCAGCTTTATTATTATTCACGATGGGTAAAGGAGCTTTGCTGTGAGGGCATATGCTGTGGGCATGTCTGGCGACTCAAATGAATACGAAGTTTATCACGTCACTGCACAGCCTCTCTCGCATGCAGCATACACGCATGTGTGATAAATGCTTATTGAAGAAGGCCATCTCCTTCGTCATTAAAATGTAGAGCATGTGACTGCAGCCTGGGCATAAAACACGCTCTACCGCGCAAGCTCGTACCCTGCTGGAATTGCTTATGCACTAGTATCCTAATTTAATCTTTCCTACAGTGTCATTTTCATGATATACACACTCAAGCTGTCGTTGTATAGTACCTCTGTGATTTATATTGAGACAAGCCATCGAATATGTCGGTCCCAATCGTAGTTTCTGGTGTGGAGCGGTGACGTGCTTCTGCGGACGCTTGATTAGTATGGCCAATATCTGAAGTAAAACACCCATAGAAGCATTGGAAAATGAGCCTAATAACGCTATCGCCTTTTTTAAAAGAAGGCTGACTGTAGAACTAGAGAAACACATATTAGTAGATATTGTTGGACGTGCGGTACACCAACCAATCATTATTATTAACGATCTAATTAGAATTTTTACATGCGGCCATGGCAGAGTCCCCTCCGGGTGCACGCCAGCCTATAGCTTGTCACCTTTGACGCCAGACCATGGCGGCACGGAGTATTGCCCTGCTGTCACGCGCAAAATCTGTGGAAGATAAAGACGCACTTGAGACACAGCCGTACTCGTGCCAAGATGACCGACCGTTATTAAATATATCTCATCGTTTCCCATGGTTCCTACCATGTGTGTCCAGCCGCGACGTAATAATATATTCTGTGGAGTGCGGGGTTTCATCTCCTCCCTGGTCCCAGCTTCGCACCGTCGCCGGCTGGATATGACCACTGAGGTTACTAGGGCCATGTAGGGCAGCCCCAGTACTGCCCTGACCGGCACTGGACCCATCCCCCGCCCTGTGCCCTCAGCACCCAGCCCCAGCCCACCTCACCATGCCCAGCTGCGACGAGTTCAGACCAGATGAGACGAGACGAGCCGATGAAGACGTGTCCCCTGCCCTCTCTTCCGAAGGGGGCTCCGAGTTGATACCCACGACGCTTCGCCCCTAGCTTATCGCTATAGTGAGGTCAGGTGTCATTCATAAAATCATCGTCAACCGCCAACCGTGGCGGCAAGCTCATCGCAGTCGTCGGTACACGCGACCTCGACCGAGAAGGTCGCCTTTCAACGGGTGGTGGGAAGGGGGGGGGCGGTTGCATGTGACGAGGAGACGAATTGAGCTATGGCGGGTAGCACCATGTTTGTTATCGACAAAGAGGCATATAATGTGACACAGCCGTGTTTCTGCCAAACGGATAACACTGAATAACTCCTCCTGGATAATACGCATGGATAACACCCATGAATACTCATAGATAACGCTCATTAAATCCACCATGTTTTTTATCATCTGTGTCCGGCCGCCACGCAATATTATACTGTTTTAGGTGGAGCTTACCGCGCGGAATGTTACCGATTGGTGACATTCTTTGCTTCTTAAGGTAGATGTGTCATTCTTTTTCAGTTATGTTCAGCTTGTAGTTCCTCTCGTTTGCGTCCAATAAGAAGCACCTTTTTGCAGTTTTTTCAGGAGCAAAAGCAAATAAGTGAAGTATTCGTGAGCTTCGGGCTGCTGTCTAAGCTTATGGGTTCATGGGTTCCTTTAGTGTGCATGTGTTTATACGAAAACGAGCTGTCTTTAGTACATCATCGCACGTCTTTTTTGGTTATATACTTGGTGCACCCTACTTTATACAACTTGCTGCGTGTGACACATGGCTCTTTGCTCGGATGGCCGTAAATCTGAGTTCCATACTAACACGCGCGTTTCATATGTTCCGCCTGGGTAACCTAGTGAATCCTGTTAGCCATGGAAAATCGTCTTCCTCGTCGCGGGAGATTTTTACATTATTATTCGCCTGCTGTCCAACTAACAAACTTTTCGAGCCACACGTGCGCATCATTTTGTTTTCCTGGTGGAATGTACACACCACTGGTCACGCGTAAGTAAAGAGATTAGGGAGACTGGCTACACAATGAGATTTCCATACGCTTTTGTCAACCCCTCATCAACGAGCTATGTTTATGCACCCGCAAAATCCAGAAATCAGAAACTTTATTTTCTGGTTCGGGAAACGTACAAATTAAACAGCGTGGAGCTTTTTGCTTAAACAATTCTTGTTTTATCTTTAACATTGAAGAAACAGGCTTTCGCGAAATCAACGAATATTATTTTTCTCTTTCATAATTTTTACCTTGTGGGTTTCAAAAAGTTTTAACGCCAACTTTAAGAACACAATCAATACCATGCACTGTGTATGAGTTATTTATGACCTATAATTTGGCAGTGTGACAATTAGGAACAAAGAGGATGGTCTCCAATTTTAAGTATTAGAGTGTTACCGAAAACGTAGCGCGGAAAGCAACACACCCTACACGCCAATTTGCGGCAACTTGTTGGCAGAAAAACGCGCTGCAAAATATATTTATTTCGGGTAAAGAAGGGACCAATCTCTGCCATATTTAGTTCCAGACCAGATTAGTTCCTATGCGCGGGCTGTAGCAGCTTCGACATGATCACGGCGCTTTATTAGGGAGTACTTGCGTTCGCTTTTTGTTTTCGTTACGATAAAAATCTTAACTGCCCACAATATCTCCTTTCAGTAGTAGTCCTCAAATGGTAGTGTGTTGCTATTCAGAGGAAGAAACACACGTGACCTGTCTAACCTCCTAATTACCGCCCCAAAAATAGGTTCAAGAAAATTGAGAAGGAGGGAACAAACACCATCATATATGGCCGCAAGTTAAACAGCTGCGAAGAGGCGCGGCCCAAATTCCGTTATTTCCAAAGTTCCGCAGGATGATAAGTAGTTTAATATGAGAAACCAACATTTTCAACCAACTGACCAAGAGCCACCGATTCGCGCACAAGCACACATGGCAAAGGAGGGAGAGAATATTCTCACACGATCTTCCCTACTCTCACATGTGCGGCCAACTACGGCCGAGATGCAAACTTTGCCTTTCCATTTGTGTGAAGTGCTGTGCGTATGGGCTGAGAAATGGTTTTCTGTTGCTCCTGATTGACACACTAGCATTGCGGCGCTCGTGATAGGCAGACAGGGGCTGCCCACCGACGTTCTTACGCTTAGCAGACAAGTACAGCAAACAGTAGGTACTTCTGGGAAGCGACTGCAGTGGCAGCAATAAAAATGCGTGAAACATTGGCGCTAAAGGCTTTATCGCGTGCGGAGCGATGATATCAATCAAGGGTTCTGAGAAATGCACAGAACTAGTGAGCCTAGCGCGAAACGTTTTTGAGCAGCGCTGCTAGGCCGTGTGCTCACGTCACCTGATTGCCAGGGAGGCAAGCACACTTAAAGGCGTAATAGCAATACAGCTTTAATATAAGGCTCTTGGTGCTGTATTGTGGTTTATGGCCCATTATATGGGCAAGCGCAGCTATGCGCGACAACCAGTTTTTGTGGCGTGCGCTTAAGGGTAGAGCACTCTAGGTCCTCTTTTCCCTACATGTGCTTTATTATATTTTCGACAAGTCTTTTTTTTTAGTGTCCGTTTTTTTTATTGGAATATATAATACAGAATGAGGTCTGAACGTTACAAAACTCTCCGGGGGACGTGCTACGAATAAATAAAGCAGATGAAAAGTACAATTTTACAGCCAGTAAATGTAATAAACATAAATCAGCATAAATTCAAGTCAATAACCTTGCGTTCACCGCATGAATGAGAACACAGGGCGAGAAAAAAAAGTAGACAAAATAAATATACTGTAGAACATAACTCTACAACGTAAAGAATCATCAAAACATTTAACAACGCATGGGTACAAGCTAGTTGGCACTCCATTATAACTCCGTTAGGCGCAGAAAATAATCACATGTCGTGGGAGAAAAGGACCGGCGCTACACACAACAAATTTGTAATAACAACAACGGGACTTTTAAATAAAAAAGAAGAACACGCTGAAATGACTACGAAGTTGATCACGGCACTGCACAGTCACTCTCGCACCCAGCATACACGCATGTGTGATGAAGGCTTATCCAAGAAGGCCAGCTCTTTTGTCCTTCAACATAAGGACGTCGTAATTAGTAACGTACCCGCTGCACTTCCGTGGCCTCAATGCGAAAATTGGTCTGGTGTTACAGCGTGTTACATGCGAACGGAAATTGAAGAGATACTTCGTTTTAAAATATGGAAAATAAATTTATTGATAGGCTTCCATTTGATCAGATGGGTCTGCTATCATTCTGGAGAAGCTACCAAACCAGTCATTTACTCGATATGTAAGCACACTGCCCCGGTGCATCAAATCTCAGCTTTGACGTCTAGCTGCTGCCACGTTTTTATTCACAGGGAATGTGGAGGAAAAGGAAAACGCCACACAGAAAATATTACTTGATTGTGTCTCCTTTTCGGTTTGATTCGAGAATTCTACGTAACAAGTGAATGAAAGAAACAACACTGCGGATAGCTAGCACAACAAGTGGATTTCAAATTATGCAAAATCTCAGCGTTGAACATAAGCTGCGGGGAAGTTTGCATCCAGCGGAAACAAGAAAGGTCAAAGCCGGGCACACATATTAAAGGCAAGTTATGACGTTAGTATGAGTATATGAGTAGCTGAAACACATTCGTATGTGGCATAATATCTACAAAGAAAAATTTGACATTCGCCGGTCTTATATCACTCTTTGCGGGGGAGGGGGAGCGGAAAAAAGACAAAATGCGTCGCGTTTCGGCAACACGTGTCGCCTGAAATGATGCAGCGCCAGTGCGAGCAACGTGCTTAAGGTGTCAAACTGTGTGCATGGTAGCACGCGATAGTATTTTGGTTTCGTCTTTTCATCTTCCCTCTGGTCGCCTGTCATGAAGCTTAGTAGTTTATCTGCTGAAAACTGCGCAGCCAACCATTGGAAACTTTTGCGCATTTTATTATTCTGAGTCTCGCTCAGTTTGAAGGAGAATTTATTTCGGGATATTCCTTATTGCCTTTGCTTTACTGTGTAAGTCGTAACTGTGTTTATATTTTCGGCGGGTTTCACTCTTACTGGAGGTCTTTCACGGAACTTACAATAGAATTGAAATAAAAATGTGGGAAAATATAAAACAACGAAGCACACGTTTTTAGGTGCCGCAAAAGATATTGTGAACAGCTCAGCCCACACAACCAGTTGTAGATTTATTGACGATATTAAAGACGGTAAATTAAGCATTCCCGTGTGCCTTTACTCTTGGAAACGGGTAACGTAGAATATTTTTGCATCCTTGGCTCTCAAAAAAATTACAACACGTGCCAGGGGCACATGAAGAACTTTTCTTACCATAATTGTAGCTATTGCATTCCCTTTTATAGGAAAGCAAAACTATAATGTTGCCAATAAACTTCCGTTGATGCAGCGAAACGAAATACGGCTTCAAGTTTTTTTCCCAACTGACAAACAAAGCACAACTCTTCCCGTGTTCCTTTAAATTAGTTACAAACTTGCTAAATATAGCTTGTTTAAAGCAATTCTACACTCAGCTCATGTGCTGGATATGATTATGTGTAAATCTCAATATCTCAGTTAGAAATTTCGGTTGAAGCACTTGCTTTACGGTGTTGTTCAACTTCCAAAAATACCGATACTTTTCGGAGTGGGCACTCCTGCACTGCACAGAAGAGCCGCCTTTTCCTGCTTTAGGTGAGCTTCTCTGTGAATCCGTAGGCGGGCTGTATGGTAGCAAGCTTTAGTAGCTGGGAGGTTTTATTCTAGAAAACATCGTTAATTCGCAAAATTTGTCTACGCCGTATGCTTCCTGCTACGGAAAACCACTTGCCTAACAATTGCATTGCGGTCGAAGTTTGTAATATGTGGTTAGTATCATATTACTCAGCTGTAATTAAGCATTGCATTTTGGTAGTAAGTAGAAAAAATGTAATCGCACCTCTTTCGAAACGCATAGAATAAGAAATAGGCAGCCTTTATAATGGCGATGAATACTAACTATAAACTGTTGTCCAAGAGGCAAGCTCAAATTTGTAGACGGTATTCACGCGCAAAAAAATAAACTCGATTGTGTCACTGAACCTCCAGATAAACTTTGCTCATTGCGTGCGTTTATTAGTCCTGTACAGCTGTACCATGCATCTGGATAAGCAGTTATAATACAGGTACTGAATCACAAGTTGCGAAAATAAAACACCTAAAATATCGTGATTTAAACGTGCTTCCAAACAAGCGATAGGGCGTAGGAGTATAAGACGAGTAATTTATGAAGATCACATAAACTTTTTATCAAGTGAAAACGTCAATGTGTCTGTAGATGCAATTCCAAACCAGGAGTTCGCAACCTAAAGCTGCCATGCAAACAGCCGTCCAATTATCTTGAGCCCTTTATTTCATTGCTTGCGAGTTGTACTAAAGTTTTGTATCTCTGTGTAGGGAAAAAGCATTAGGTCATGCGGCGATGCAGGGTCCTGGAACACTTTTCCAAACCCCTTCGAAAATGATCAGGTTTGCTTAATTTGAGTAGATTTCTCTGCTTCAATGTGGCTTTAGAATTTAAAAAGTAGTAGACAGTGAAGGGGCAGAACAATTCTAAAAAAGCATTTTCTTCTAGCAAATTTGTGTTACATTCTGGTTGATAGATTGTGCTACCGTTCTGTGCACACATTTTGTTAGCGCACCGGGATAAATCTTAAAACTCTTGAGTTCAAGCTATGAAATTATATACGTGAACATTTTCTTGTGAATATAGATTGGTTTCAGCGGTCTTTTTATTCAAGTCACTGCAAAGTTGCCTTCCTGATAAACAAGATGGAAGTAACACTGCCCACTTACAGAAAACGCTTGTTGGTGGAGTGTAATTGGCAGCTTGCACGCGCTGTCTACAGTGTTAAGGCCACATGACATTGCACTAACATAAGATTTGATATTTTGCCACGAGTGCACCCTACCAAGTGGTCGAATGTAACTCGCCACGGGGTAATGTACCAGCGTGGTACAAGTACTTTTTTTGCTATTTGGCCTTAAATGCCATGGATTACTAACATCCGCATACTACTACTATCAATACTGCTACTAGAGGTGAATACCAAATAGCCTGTGCACCGTGAGTTGTGCCATCCCACCATGTGAAGGGGTGAGAGATAAAACGTCTTTTTTATGACTGATCTTGGTTTGTTTGCTGTAGACGATACAGACACCCAAAAAAGCACTAACGGGGAGTCTCAGCAACAAGCGTACCAAGGCTGAACACATATCCATATAAAAAAAAACTGTTTGCATGCATGTTTATTTGGCCGTGAAATTGCTCACTGACTCAACCAAAATATTATTTCCGAGCCTCGCAGTGTAACCAAAAACGGCTGCACACAAGAACCTGTAGTGGGCTTACAAAGGCTGGTTTTTCATTCCTGCAGTTCGCCGCACAAAAATCACCCGCGTACGCACTTTTGAGTGCGTTTTCTACAGCAAGGTGGGATACTTGCGTTTGAAAATGCAACGGAGTCTGTTAGTACGTGGGCTGGCGTTGTGGTAATAATATATATATACAGCATTTTCGCCGAGACTCCATGCAGCATTGTTACAAAGTCACTCAGTGGAATGTTATGTGAGCATAAAATGTAATATGGCACTGGGTATTAAGGCCGCGCATAACTGAAAAGCCTTAGCTTTTTCTGGCGACTGTTGGCAATGTGCTTTCCGCAATTTGTACATTCACGATTGAACGGCTCGCTAAATCTAAGGCATTGCTTTTAAACATTTGTTTCTTTTAGCCAACCTACGGAAGAAATATATTTTTAAAGACACTAGTCGTTCTTGGATCAGCTAAACGCAGAAATTTGGCCGGTCTATATGTTTGTCTGTCTTTCTGCCTGTGACTCGATTGAGCGACCCGGCGAAAGTGAAACTGAAGCTGCGCAATCGTTTTATATACCCACAGCTAAATCTAAACGTTTATGTCCGATGGCAATGTTCACAATCGTCAACATTCTTGAACAAGAACAAAACATTACGCATATATGAGGCAGCAAATCAATACAAAAGTGATATTTGCTGTGTTCCTTTATAAAAAGATCCTGGAATCTGGATTTTTGCGATAGCAAATGAAATGCAATAGGCACTGCATTCACTCGGTCGCCTGCTGTCGCCCGCGCCAAAATAGCTTCTGTCGCCATGTTAGGAGATCAAACGGCCACAGTTACGAAGGGCTCCACTAGATAGGTTCCACACTCCGCTTAGAACGCACGTGAAGTAGGGCAACGTGCCCCTATAAACGTTGATGTAGGGTGCCTCATTTATCGCGCGTATCCGCCGTACGGCAGCGCTGGTATCGAGGCGCCCGAAATGAAGAAGGGGAATGCGATAAATTTAAATTGACTTGAGCAAACCTCTAGAGTGTGTTCACCTTGCGAGGAGCGCGACGAAAGATGAACAACATGAGAGGTCTGCGGGAAAACGAAGGGAGGCATTTACTTGGCATATGTCGACGAAAGACTATCGTCTTTTGTCGACATTTGCGACAAAAGCAGCAGATCGGGGGCCAATTTTTGCGTATTGGCTTGTTTTATACGATGCCGTAATTGTTTTTTTATTTTTAGCTTTCGGTTCAGCTTTACGGCGCAAATTTCGTGGGTAACCAGGTGGGCACACGCCATTTCTTTCCTAGAATCTGAGCTCTGGCAGCTGGTCCGCATTTGTTCCATCCCCGTTTCCTCAGGTTTAGTTCTTGTGCCGCACGCCCTTTTCTATAACTTTTACGTTTCTATTTATACGTGTCTGCACGTTGTGAAGGCCGCACAATTGCATTCAAAGCTCCCGAATTCTCTCCAGTTCCCCAAGAGAGTATGGGCGGGGAAGAAAAAACATCGTTGATGGCAACAACTTTTCTTTGACCACTCGTAGCACGCAGAAACGCGTGCACTTTCAGCTTCTTGTGTACATTGTGGGGCGCCTTAAAAGCATTTTTTGGTAGGCGCGCTTTCTCAGCTTTCTTTTAAAGTTTTAAGAGCATGGAACGTGCATGCAGGAAGGCTGTTTTAAACTGTTGACGTCCAGAAAAATAATGCTAAAAGAAATACTACCGCATATTATGCAATTGTACGAAGCGGAGTAGTGCGAAACGTAAGAGCAATTGTACGCAACAGGAAATGACAAGCATTCAACAAGAAGCTGCGCTCTGCATATAAATTTGTATGTTCCACTCTGTGTCACAAAAATGAAAGCCTCTAGGGGGGCGTTTTTTGAGGTGGTCAGTTATAATGTCTGCATTATTTACCAACCACATCTTCTGCAAAACTCTAGAGAAGGAAAATACACATACCACGCGTTAAATATTCTTGCCATTGTGGTTTTTGCGTGCTATTTCCATGTAACAGTTTTTTAGATTTTAAGTGACAGCTGGAGCGTCGCGTTTTTGCTGTGTCAAAAAAACACCAAAACAGACCCGCATTTAGAATGTCCATATCCGGACAAGCTCCATTATTCATGAACGGTCGAAGCAAGCGGATTGCGATGCATAAACGTTTCAAAGCCTGCCGTGCACACACGGGGGCACACTCTCACCCTTTCCCTTAGAAGAGGCGCAGAATAAGCAAAAAATGGGCGATTTAAGAAAACATCTGCATCTTGCATTCTCCTTATCATAGCAACACGTTTGTAAACCATTGTACTTGAGTACATATTTGAACATTTGCTAGGAACAGTACAGTTGACGGCTGCCACTATGTGCTTCGATGCCAGAAAACAAATTACTAGCGGCCTATGCTATTACAACCTCTTACCTTTGTTTCATGTGAGCATTTATAATTGCAGTTTGGTTTTTTAAGGTAAAACCCTCATATCTCTATGTGGTGCAGATTGTGAGGTGTGAAGTGGGGCGAGAGGAATGGGTGGTACAGAAAATCGCGAGAAAAGTGAAGCTGTGAGTCGGGCTTACAAAAGGCTGAGATTATGGTCCGGGAAAAAAACGGCACTGAGAGGAATGTTCCTAAAAATGGTTCTGAAAAGAGCTGGTGCAGCGCGCGGCTCGTAGGGAAACATCAACGCTCAACGAGGTTAGGGGGCGGCCGCACCCGCAATATGAGCCGCCTAGAAAGGTCAAGGCACGGGCGGGGGGAAATAGAAGGCTCCTGGCTATGGCTTGCAAGCAGAACGAGCTTCGCAGTTCCTTTCCAGGGGTCGGTCGAATGGTGATCCCGCGGCCACCAATTTTTTATGCCAGATCAGCAGACGGTGAATCAACGATTTCACCTTCCCACTCTCGGAGCCTTCTAATCATACCCCGTATTTTTTTCCACACAATGAATGCAACAGATAAATGGCTTCAAACGATACAGTTTAAAGACCGCGTTCTCCACCCGTTCTTTACAAACGAGCAGCGATAGTTGGAAAGACACTTTTTATGCCATTACAAGCACATGTGGGGTTTGTTTGATGATCGACATGGGAAATGCATGATAGCAGCAACATTCAGGAGCAAAAAGGTCTCATGTTAGCCCAAGGGCAACCTCAAAAACAGTGTCACAAATATAAACTATCAAATATTGACAGTAATCCAAAATAGATTGAACAGTAGTGTACTACAAAAGAAACCAATTGCATGATGTGGAAATGGGCGCGCCTTAGATGGGAATCTCTAGCAAAGGTATTACCAGGTTCACCTTGAGCCAAACACCTTATTTCAATTTTGGAAATCTTTTTCCTGAGTCGCTTATTCTAAATAACGTTTTTGTAGTGGAACGAAATGCACACCTTCTATCAAATGCGAGAATAGCGGTACCTACCACCTCTAATAAACAGTAATGAACTGTTTTCTTCAACCAGAGGAAGTCTGGACATCTTTAAATAGGATTCGAAACAAACCTGCAAAACGATGGCGTCAATTCAGCGCTACATCGGAGAAACCTTGCACTCTTAATTTGAGGCGCAGGTGGGCTTTACCGCAAGACTCCAGAATGACCACTCATCGTGACCAAATCTGCAAAAATTGGGAATGACGGGGCCCAGAATGCGATTCTAGAAAAAAGTAGTATTAACGCTGTGACATAAACGCAGACCACGCCTTACACTCTTGTCACAGCGAAGATACTATATTTTGCTCTAATCGCATGCTGGGCACCATAATTTCGCACATTTCCGTAATGGTTAGCAAATGGCCGGACCAATTGGCAGGATTAGAGACTTTGTACTTGACGGCGAGCAATGAAGAAAAAATTGTCGTGATCACGTTAACCAGAAACCCTCTTCCCTAAGTTATTCTACTAAATTACTGATTGCCATTTAGATTATTGAAAATACAATCGTGAACAAAAACATGGACACAAAAGGAGACGGCACCAGCTCTTAATATAAATAGAACAGGTTATTTTCAATGGAAACACATTTATATCCCCCAGAGATTGGTGCGGGTTCCCGCTATTCATGTCCATACGTTTGAAGATAACCCTACCCTCAATGAATATATCCTCCTTCCTAATGCTTTTTGTAGGATGTTATCGCTGCATCAGAAACATAGGTGATGACTTCCGAGTGCTACAATATACCAAACTACATATTTGAATCCCGACCAAGAATTTTCAATTACCGAGGAGGTGGCGTTGGTTTATATATCAGGTGCTTTAGAACTCTTCAACCATGTCATTTGATGAACTCCTCTGTGCGTTTTGATTCTGAAATTTTCTTTGTTGAGCTTGACGACATAGTTTTAGGAATTGTCTACAGGTCACCTCAGACTGACCGGAGCCTTTTCTTCGTAGACTTAGAAACTGTGTTTAATCTGCTCACTGAACACGCTGAATGAGCCGTTGTATTAGGCGAAACAGACATCGATACTTTAGGCAGTGGCATTCAAGAATACACACACCTCCTGGATTCATAAAGTTTTTATATTTGTATTTCAACGCCAACCCGAAAAACGGAAACAAATGCCACCTGGATTGATCACACCTAGTGTAAGATTGTTCCTGCCTGTTTTTTATCTGGTGTATATAATACAGCAATTGCTGATCACCTGAGTATTGCTTTTTTTATACCGCATAGGGAATGCGCACCAAGAACATGGAACTAACGCTGAGTATGTCACTAGAACTAATTTTACTAAACTGGCAAAGCAATTGTCCTTTTACAGTTTTAGTCGATTTGAGCCTATGACCGCTAATGAACATTGTCGTCTGCAGACCGAAAAAATTCAAGCCGTACTCAAAGAGTACTGTGAAATCCGCCGTAAACAATATTATACGCATCCGATATGCCCTTAGATGGGTGAGGCTATTCTAGAAGCGATAAAAATTCCAGATCATTGGCCACAAAAAATGAAACAAAACAAAAAAGTTGTATATGTCTCTTTTCAATATAATGAACACAGAAATAGGGCAGTGGACATGATGCGAAGAAAAATGGAAGCAGTTTTACTGTACACGAATTAATCATTGATCAGGGAACAGCGAACAACTTAGAGTTACCATCAATGGTATTAGTTCAGCTACTGTTCCCGAGAGGGTGTTAGCCGTTTTAAACTGCTCAGAGATACCCAAACCTTAGCTGAAAATTTCAACAATCACTTATGTGCAGTCGGCACTAACATGGTAGCCGGGATGCGTGATACTCAATGCCGTCGTTTCCCTCCGTGGCATGAGTTACCTTTTGCATTTTGGGACAAAACCTGCGAAGAAGGGATATTAACTGCCAAACTGCTAGACTCTTGTTAAGCCGCTGGAAACGAAACCATTCCGGTATCTGTTGTTAAAGACAACATAAACACTTTGGCCCCCACTTTGACGTCGCTATTCAATAAGGCGTTCTATATTGGTGTTTATTCTGATACTTTGAAAATGCCACGCGTCGTTCCAATATACAAAACTGGTGACCCGAATGACCACGGTAATCAGGTCAATTTCTGTTATTATTTGCATTGATACTCTATTTAAAAAGCTTATAACCAAGCGATTAAGACAGTTCATTCATAAAAATGGTTTAATTTCACCGCTCAGCCCGGCTTTCGAGAAGCTAAGTCTACTACATCGGCAATAATTTGTGTTTCCGACATAAATAATGATGGCCCTAACAACAGTGAATATCCAGTCGTTGTATTTTTTTACATAAAAAAAGCATTTGATACTGTTGACCACAACATTTCACTAATTAAATTACAACGTTGTGGTAATATGGTTGTGGCTCTCGAGTTCTTCAAAAGTTACCTCAGCTGTCGCCACGAAGACCTAAATATAGACCAACATACCTCGAGCTTCAAAGAAATAAACATGGGAGTTCCGCAGGTATCCGTATTAGGGTCCTAACTTTTTAGACTGTTTATCAATGACAGGCCTGCTTGTCTGCGTAGTGCCCAGGCGATTATGTACGCCGATAATACGCCAAAATTAGTAAGATTTAAATTGTTATTAGATACTGAGTGCACTATAAATAATAAACTAGAAAGTATTCGCAAATAGTTTGTGTCGAACAAACTTACCCTGAACACCTCTAAAGCTAAATATATTGTACTTAGCTCCCCTTATAAAGCACACAATACTTTACCGCTCACACTGCGCATACGGGATATCGAAATTGATCGTGTTGACGCAATATCCTATATAGTTGTACTTCTAAACAAAGCATTTAACTGGAGGCCCCACATTGACAATCTTAAAAAGAAACTGTCTTATGCCTGTTCTATCCTGACTAAAAGTCGTCGCCACTGCGATTTTCAGACAATGTGCTCTGTATACCTTTTGATATTTCACTCGCACTTGTCTTACTGCATAGAAGCATGGGGATTTACTTACAGCACGTACAATACACCAATTTTGCCCCTTTAAAAAAGAGCGTTAAGGATAATTATTTCCTTAGCTCCCTGCTCTCCGTCAAAACCTTTGTTCACTCACAATCAAATATAGCCGGTGATATTGCTACGTGATTCCTGTTAAGTTGTGTTATTGCATCAAGTAATACACAACTACCAACTACTATTAAAAAATCCACCAGCTACCTTCAACTACTATGAGCTACCATCATTAAAAATCAACCACCAGCTACCTCTCCTCGAGCTACCATTCTTAAAAAATCTAGTGTAAATAGTCGTTTTGCCTCTCAAGGGAAATATTAATTACCGCCATTCAACAACGTATACGGTCAGCGACGATTGCAGTATATAGTGTGAAGATATATGAAACGATCTTCCTTCAAGATCTGTTTGTCTTTAAATCAACGTGCTCCCAATGTCACGGCCTTCTTGAAAGTTTATTTTTTTATTTTTCTGTCCTGAAATAACCCTCTTTTATGGTACAGATGCTAATCATATTTATGTGTTGCAACGCAAGCGATAATCTCGTAGTATTCCCTGTATTTTCTTGTTTTGTTTCCCATCTATTCAAATATCTTGATCAAGTGTTTTTGCATGGTCATGCTTTAACTCTTCATTCTGAATTTTTCTGGTTCAGTTGTCATATTTTTTGTGCTGTGCTGCTCACAGGCTGCGTATACCTTTATACCTTCTTTGCGTTGTGTGGTTGTATGCCTGCCGAAACTCCCCTATGTCAATCTCTCTGTTTTGAATGGGTCCAGAACATGCCGAAGGCTAAGGACCCAGACGTCGTTGTTTTCATCTTGTACCTGGTGAAGCTTCACAATTAATAAATTCCAATTTCAATTTCAAGAAAGAAACACTTCCTTCTCAGAGACGCTGAGAACCTCTGGCAAGGTCTCTAACGACATTTAAGTTCATTATAGACTTGGAAATTTTTAGGCTTCATAAATGATTTAAGGCCTCATAAATGCGTTTAGGCTCCATAAACCGTACCCTGATTACATTGCAAAACTAGGTAGTCAGAATTTTCGAAAATTACCATGAAAAAATTCAGGATTGAAGAACCGTTGATGTATTTTCAAAACATGGTTTGCTAAGAGCTAGCGAAATACATAATTACGAAGTGCTACAGCACATCAGAAATAATAACCTTCATATCCACCAACCACCGCCGACAGCGAGTTGGTACTCTTTGCATGGTGGACATTTAAAAACACTGAGATCTGTACTAATTACTGTCAACAACATGTTGATTTCTATATACCACTGCTATTAAATAAATCTGAGGAGCCCTATAATTGTAGCAAACGGTGATCTAACAAAGTACGAAAACCTCCCAGGACTTCGTATAGAATGTTCATATCTTGCCTGTTATTCCTGTTTTTGTCTGTATATGTGATATTATATTTATTATAAGTTTACTATATGTTTCCAAGATCCAAGATCCACCTTTAAAAACATGTTTTCTGTTTCTAACCTACAAACTATTGTTGTAGTATTTAAGTAATATACATCTCTATGGGAGAGCTTGTTAATATATACAGGGTGTCCCAGCTATCATGCACCAGGATTTAAAAAAAGAGAAATTGCGTAACTCGAAGAAAACCTAGTGCATAATGTTTGCAGTACTGTGAAGAAGCGGAGAGTAATTTGTTCGTTAATGAGACTTAATTAATTAATTGTAATTAATTATCTAACTCGAGAAATACTGCCCTAATCACTAAAGTGTCAATGAGGCACTTGTAGGTAACCACGAGGGGCATCTAACTGCACTATTTTCAGCGACGAACTAATTGCGTACTCATTTATTCTGACTGATAAAGGAAACCCGCGAAATATGAAAAATACCACGTGACGACGCTTACGCGCGCATTGTAAAGGAGCGTCCCCAAACAAAACTGATTGAAAGCAACTGCATCGCGTGTTACCCGCCCGAAGACACAGCGCATGGAAGGAGCAGCAGCAGCAAGATTCGCGGGACGCGTGTGCAGATAAGGAACAAACTCGGTCGCGATTTCTTCTTTCTTTCTTTTGTCTATTTCATTCTGGCTAACTCAGAGGCAGCCTGTTTGAGGGCGTTGCTTTACGGTGCGCGCGGAGGCGCCGTCACGTGGTATTTTTCATATTTCGCGGGTTTCCTTTATCAGTTAGAATAAATGTGCACGCAATTAGTTCATCGCTGAAAATACCGCAGTTAGATGCCCCTCGTGGTTACCTACAAGTGCCTCATTGACACTTTAGTGATTAGCACAGTATTTCTCGAGTTCAATAATTAATTACAATTAGTTAATTAAGTCTCATTAAAGAAAAAAATACTGCGCGCTTCTTCACAGTACTGCAAACATTATGCACCTGGTTTCTTTCGAGTTACGCCTTTACTCTTTTTTTAAATCTTGGTGCATGATAGCTGGGACACCCTGTATATATATATATATATATATATATATATATATATATATATATATATATATATATATATATATATATATAAATAAGGGTTGGCAGTTAAGATAACCTCAGAAAGAAAAGCGGGGAATGCGTTAGGTCATAGAAAGGTCATAGGTCATAGAAAGAATATATATATATATATATATATATATATATATTCATCCCCATGCCCCTCACTCTACTCACGCTTCGAGTATATGTTTTGGCGCGTAGGAAAGTGAATGTTATTGTGTTGATTGGCTGTAAGGCTAGATCGCTCCGTGGGGAAGTGCCTCTGTCAGGCTGTACCCTTTAGCTGTTGCTTCACTTTCCGCAGATTTGGAAAGAAGTGAATAAGCTTTAAATTTGCAAATTGAAATTTGAACCTTTGAAATAGGCGCTGTTTAGATTAAATAATAGTTTATATTAAATAAATTACCACAAAACGTGCCTTTGCTTGTGCACTCTTATTACTATTCCTATGGTGTCTGTCACATAAAAATATCGTTTACAAATCTGCCACCTTTGTACCTCCATGTGCAACATGTGCTTTATTTGAGCTGGCCCAACGCAACCTAAACCTTTAAGACACCAAGAAAAGTTTGACGACCTAACTTTGGTTGTTCTGCACGCTGGTGTAAACATTGGTGGGACTTATTCTCACTCGCGTAGTGAACGAAAACCAACCTTGCTCGGGGTAACAGAGAAATCTACACAAAGGTCAACGGTCGTTTTCACGATTTGTAAATGCTGCTAAAACTGTCCCTTTCCTCAAAGGTAAACTAGATTACTTTTCAATCGCAAAATGAACTAGCTACATTCGTAGATTGCTCGGCTTAGTTTAGCTGAATGTAAGATGTTATTAACTGCACATGCTGCTGGTTGAAGTAACAAACCGCGGTGGATAGAACAAAATTATTCTTAGTTAAGTGCCTCACCTCCTTTTGGAAGCTAATATGTGCGTCCAAATTTATTTGCAATTGGAAGCAGGAAGATGAAAGTTAGTGAAACATTACTCCAAAATGCTATTTGTATTAAGTGCACAAAAAACAATGTGATTCGTTACCTGCCGTCTGTGGATCATTCCTATAAAAATAGAGGTGATAGCGAAGGCGGAGGCTAACCAAAGCTGCTTTTCGATGTCGCTTACTCAGACTCAGTCGTCGGCATTGAGAATGCTCCACGTGGTGTCCTTCCCTTCGCGGGGCACGTTTAGCCACTTTGCACACAGCATTGATCCGCACTGCCCGGACTGGGGAGAGGCATATGCTACTTGGATTCCGTGCTCTGGCAATGTCCTGCAATCCAGGACGCTGTGTTTAATAACATAGATGATTGGGAGGAAGCCCTCGAAAGTGGCAATACTTCTGTCAAACTCCTGGCTGTCCAGAGGGCCTGCGAAAGAGCGAAGGGCCTTGGCCTTGCGGTCCTTGCGTGGGAGTGGCCAGCAACTACAACCCCAAGTAGTTCCTCAGGACCAAAAAAAATCTGCAGAAATTCAGAGGATTGTCTTCTAATGCGCAGCGTTTATATGCCTCTTCTCGTGAGTGTGACTTCTTTACAGCCACATTTATTGGTTCTTGAAAATCCTTTCCGACCAATTGTCTCCATTTACGCTATTATAACCATAAAAGGTGGAACTTTTACTAAATCTGCATCATTGTGGGAATGGAGGGAGTTATACAACAAGAACAATGAGGTTTTATTTCCACCAATGTCACTATAGAGGCCATTTTTCATTATTCCGTTCTTTCCGTTATTACGGAGGCCGTATGCCATTTTCTGTAATTCTTTATATTATTTTTATTTTTTTTCCAAATTTTTGTTCGTCACATTACCTCCCTGTTACGCTATTATAAGGATTGCATTGGAAACTCCCGCGAAATCTGAAATATTGCGGAAATGCAAGGCGTTGCACGTTTCACCACTCCCATATTTATTCTATTTTTGCTTATTCTATATTTTGCTTATTATTTTAGTGTTGCAATATTTCGTTGGACCAGTCAGCTCCACTTACGCTATAACTATTACAGCTGGTTCTTCCGCTGTATCTGCATTTTTGTGATAATGCAGGGAGTTATATAGTCGTTGCTGTGGGGGTGCTCGGCAAAGAATGCTGCGCAATAATAAAAGCTCTTTGTCTGTCGGTCTGTTCAATATTGTATACGATCAAACAGGTTTCTGAATCGAGACCTGCTTTTTTCTCCGAATTGACAAACATTGCGTCGATGGCAGGTTCTCTGATACAAAAGTCATGGCTGATGGGGTACTTCATCTTGGTTGATAGCAACATAATGTCAGAATTGCGCCTAATTTCTTTAGTCTCGGCCAAGTGTTGGCGGAAGTTCGTTTGGGGAAATAGCAGTGCAGAACGCGATTCCAGGCTACTATTAAATGACACGCCGGCAAAAAATTGAGTACAGCTGGCATTTCAGCTATCTGAGTTACACTGTGAAATTAGGCTACAATGTCGGATGGGGGGGGGGGGGGGATTAGGGGGGGTTTGGAATGGCAGAAACGTAAAAAAGCCTGGAAACATTCCCTTTATGAAAGACAACAGGAACCTCCCCAACGTAGAACCGTCAAGATCCCCATTAGGTAGGGCATTTGAACGAAGCGCAAATGACTTTGGTAATTGAAAGGCGAAATTCCTCCTCGTCGCCCAAGGATTACGTAAACGTGTAGGGATACGTGATACCATAATAAAAAAAATCCCCTATTAACCAAAATTTGCAACCTTCATGAGGTATGAATGCCAGTTTCGCTATTTTTGTTTGGAGTATAGCACGTTTCATAGAAGTAACCGGAAATGACACCAATGAAGACCCGTCCAGCAAATCAGTAATGGATGCGGGATGATGGCTTTGACTGCATAGAGGAGACGGAAATGAATAGAACAACTGCACACAATTCGCGCCAAATTTAACACAGAGCCCAACGGGTCCATTATTGCTTTGTTGATTATGCATCGAAGTGTTTCCTGGATACTGAATTTTTGTTTTCCATAAAATATTTGACAGTTGTTTTAGTAGACAACCCTTGTAACAAATAAATCTTGGGAAGTGTACTTTTCCTGGTTGGATAAAAAACACAAAACGTGACATACTTATCGTATGCGCTGCTTTGCGATGTGTCAATTGGCCATCCTAAGTTTTTATTAGGTGGTGCTTTGTTTCAACAATGCGAAAATATATATTAAGAACAACTTTAATTTGTAATTGCTCATTATTTTGTCTACTTCATTTCAGTGTACTGCTCGTTTTTGTTGTAATATATTTACTGTATGCACAATAAGTAGAATGTGGAGCATTGTAGTGTTATTCACCGTAACTGTAGTGGCGGCGTGTGCCGCCGGTGAATGAACGACTAGACAACTTGAGTGCACATCGGACCGAAACCCCCTTTATTCCAACTTGCGCATCCTTATATACCTAAACAACACTGGCGCCACCTGCGGTAGTGATCGCGGAACCGAAACCAATGGCAAATGTTCCTGAATATAAAGAAGTGTACCATTTTGTCGGTAAGCCGAAAAAAACTAGGTCAAATTTTTATTACACTATTGACAACGTTCCCTTAGCTAGAGTAATTCGGCGTAAATATCTTGGAGTAATTATAACTGAAGATCTAAGATGGGATTCACACAAATTATGTAACTTCAGCTGCCTTGCGGCGCTTGTTCACACTTAGATGTCGGCTCCGCCAGGCGCCGCCTCCACTGAAGCACCTGGCATACACTTCCCTTGTGCGATCTTTACTAGAACATGGTAATATCAATTGGTCACCCTTCACAAGACAACAAATAACTAAACTCGAAGGAATACAAAGAAAAGCAGTTAGGTTCATATACAATCGGTACAGACTTGCAGATTCACCAACGGAACTACTAAAAAATGCTGGTTTACTTACTATAAGGAATCGAACACGATTGGCACGTGCAAACTTTATGCATCAGCTAATTCACGGTTATTTCAAAATTGATTTATCTGCCTACATCACGTTTGATCAAAGTAGAACAACACGCCTAAAACATTAAATGAGACTAAACGAATATTCATTTAACACAAATTGCTTTAACTACTCTTTTTTTCCGTTAGCAATTACTGAATGGAATCAACTAGATCCGAATATCTACCCAATTAGATAAAGTTTTAACACTGGTTGAAACGAACTTAACAAAATGCAAGGGGAAACAGTTAGATGATATTCGTTTGTGTATTTGTTTGTATATTGTACCCCACTGATTATGTACTCTTAAGTTACACTTACGATAAAATACGCTTCTGTATTGTACGCGTCACTTAGAAAATTATTCCTGCGCTCAAATACACTGTTTTCCGATCATTTTCTTTATGTACTTATATTACACTTCTCTTACGGAATTCTTTACCCATACTGTACTTTTGCTTATCATTGTTTGCGTTACATTTATCAATATTTCGTACGATTTTTCAGTATGTGAATTTGCTTTGTACTTGCACGTTATTAGTAACCCACATGTTTGAATCCTGTTCCAATTTTGTTTTGGTAATCCGATTCTGTTACTACATTTCAATTGTTAATGTGTGTCTTATTGCATACCTACTCTGTAACTTTATGTCTCAAGCCCTTCCTGCGAAAATCCCTGATGGGAATGGAAGTATGTTTAAATAAATAAATAAAAAATAAATAAATAAATAAATAAATAAATAAATAAATAAATAAATAAATAAATAAATAAATAAATAAATAAATAAATAAATAAATAAATAAATAAATAAAATAGACAAATATACAACACATTCCCTTCCTTAAAAACAGCTATATGGATTAGTAAGGTAGTAGGTTAGTATGTTAGTACATATGCAAAAATACTATTCAAAAATACAAACTGTACAATGAACATAGCTATATAGTACTAAAAAATAACATAATTTACAAAAAAAATCCTCCACACTGGATATGTCCGTTCTATTCGCTTTAGCACAACTTCGCCTGCTACAAGGTCTAGCCATAACGCTTTGGTGGTAGTCTCTTTCTTGGTGGTTGCACCCTGCGCTGCTGTGTGACTGCTCCTCGAGACTTGGCCAACTGCGTCGCAGCAGGCGACCTGTGCGGCTGCTCAGCTGACGGAGACGAGGGAGCCTGCGCAGCCGAAGGAGCCGCGGGTGCCTGCGCAGCGTGCGCAGGAGACGTGGGTGCCTATGCAGCCGAAGGAGACGTGGGTGCCTTCGCAGCCGAAGGAGCAAGAGCTGAAGTCCTCGTAGTTATCTCTGGCGTGGGGCCCTTCCATGTAGGCAAATGTCCTACTCCCCTAGCTGTACCGTTTCTTCCCCACGTGTAAAGGGCGGCAGAGGCTCGTCGAACCTTTGAGAACTACGATGCATTCATTGTTTTGCCGTCAGCCAGGCGTAAAGAGGATGGTCCCTTCCTGCTGATCACTTCTCTTGGGCGGCTGAATTCCAGGTGACCTTTAAATCTAGTGGTAGGTTTCTTTACTCTGACAAAGTCACCAACGTCAACTCTGGTTGCTCTTGCAGCCCTCCGAGCTTCGGTGTATCGTTTCCTGCTCTGTTGTTTTTGCTACACCCGCTCACGTAAACGCCGGAGTTCCAAGTAAGGATCATCACAGAAGGTGACCGACGGATGCCCGACCGACGACATCCAACGGAGTTCTTGGGAGCCGCCCGTGAAGCAGAATAGCTGGAACCCTTGCCGTTGCAGAATGCGGTGTGCATCGGTAAACACCCAGGTACTCTGTTACCGCCTGGCGCATGGGTTGCTGCTCAAGAACCGCCACTTGAATTAAGCTTTTTAATACTCTGTTAAAGCGCTCCACTTGGCCGTTTTCCTGTGGATAGTATACTGAAGTATGTTTGACCTAGATGCCACGATCTTGAAGAAATGCTTAAAACTCCCGAGATGCAAACTGTGGACCGCTATCGCAAATAACTTCTTCTGGGTAGCCTTCGTGCGCGCGAACACGGACACTGAAAAGTGTATCACTGTGCTGGTTGTTGTCTCGCTACAGAAATGCACTTCGGGTCATTTAGAATAATAATCGACAAGCGTGACTGCACACCTGCAATTGTAGCGCACCCTCTGAAATTGGCCTACAATTTTCATGCCTAGTTTGACCCACGGCTGCTCTGGAAAGGAGACCGGTTGCAAGGGTGTAGCTCGCACCTTGACGCTCTTGTCTGCTTCCTAGAACATGCTACACCTCTGGATAGCTAGCTCGACTTGGCGGTCCATGCCCGGCCACCAATACTTTTCTCGCAGCCGCGCTTTCGTTCGCAGCACTCCGGGATGCGACTCATGAGCTGCAGCGATTACCTGCTGCGTAAGTGATGTAAGAATCACAAGCCATTCGCCACGCAAGATGAGATTGTCTACCACAGAAAGTTTTTCACGTACTTAGAAGAACGGCTGAACTTCGGCCGATAAGGATTTGTGTGCCGGCCACGACGATTCCACATAGATTTTGCTTTGTTGCAGTGTGCTATCTTGCAACTAGGACTGGTCAAACTGTTCTCTGGTAATGCACGAAGGAATTTTGAGAACTGATACAACCTCGCAAATAGCGTTTCTTCTCCCTGAAAAGACGAAGCGGGCAAGCGTGAGAGCGCATCCGCCACTTGCTTTTGCGACCCCTTGTGGTACTCGACGGTATAGTTGTATCGTAGTAGGCGTTCTGTCCATCGCGCTACCCGCAGGCATCGCCTTCCTTTTCCTTGTGTTAAAATCAATGCCAAGGCTTCAAGATCAGTGAGCAACGTGAACTGGGGTCCCCACAAGTACACGTTCCACCGCTCGCACGCCCAAACACAGGCCAACGCTTCCCGTTCTCCTACCGAATATTTCCTCTCAGCTGGCGGAAGAACTCGAGACGCGAAAGCGAGAGTGTGCAGTTTATGTCCGTCCACCTGCTCTAGGACCGCTCCAAGTCCGCACTCTGATGCGTCCGTCGACACGAAGACTGGAAGAGATGCATCGAACATTCTCAGTATAGTGATAGATGCCAGCGCGTCTTTGGTCTTTCTGAAACTAGCGTCTATCTCGTCAGACCAAACGAATCACTTCCCCTTTCTGAGCAGGACATGTATTGCTTCAACCATTTCAGCAAAGTTGGGAATAAACCTAGAATAATATTCGACCAATCCCATAAATGATCGAAGGCTGGCTGGATCAGTAGGCGCTTGAGTGTCTCGGCGAGAAGCAACCTTTTCCTTCAACGGCACAATACCGTTTGCGGTTATCCTGTGGCCCAAGAACACAAGCTCCGGCGTATCGATGATGCATTTTGTGTTCAGTTTGAGTCCTGCTTCTTATGCGCCTCAGCACTGCGGTAAGATTTGCCATGTGCTCCTCTCTCCCCTTCCCAAACACAATGATGTCATCGATACAGAACAGGACGCCGCTGCAACCCTGCAGAATTTTCAACATCATACTTCGAAGAGTAGATGGTGCTGAAGCGAGGCCAAAACAAACGCGCTTAAAACGAAAGAGGCCATCGTGTGTCATAAATGCCGTTAAATCGCGGCTCTAGGGGTGCAGCATGACCTGATTGTAAGCTGATGCAAGGTCAAGCTTGAAAGAGTGGGTTGGCCCCACTAGACTATGCAATAGCCCTTCTAAATGAGGTAAGGGAAAGCTATCTGCTACGACGGCTTTGTTTACCTGTCGAAGATCTACACAAAGGCGGATACCTCCAGCTTTCTTTTCAACCACAACAATGGCGGGCACCCACTCGAATGCCTCTATTCGCTCCATCACGTCCATTTTTTTCTAAGCGGCGGAGTTCTTCCTAGACTCGTGGCCGCAGTGAGAGCGGAAGGCGCCTGAGTTTTGAAGCAACTGGCTGAACGGTCGACCGCGTTTTGACGCGGTGAATAAAATCTTTCACGATGCCAAATCCTGGTTCGAAAATAGCACCAGACTCTTCAACTAATTCTGGTGGAAGGTGAATTGACTGCTCCTCTGCCTTGACTGCGGTGTGCTGCGTTCGAGCGCTAGTACGCACCGCTGTCGTTTCAAGGCACTGTAATGACGAGCCATCAATCTGCAGATCGAGCACCCTGATTGCATCAATACCGAGAAGTGAGGCGCCATGTTCAACGACATAAAAAACAAGAACTGTTGTGCAGTTATTGTACGTGACATCAGATGAGAAGCAGCCACACACTGGAATTGGTTTCTTCGAATAGTTCAGTAGTCTAATTCAGGCAGCTGAAAGCGCCTGACCTTCAAAATGCTGCCTAAATAGGTCATGCGTCAAATTCAAAACTGATAACCCTGAATCTACGAGGAAAGTTAACTTCGTTTTACCAACTGCTTCTGAAATGTAGATTGCGGGACGAGTGGATGTCGTCACAGCGAGAATGCTCAATACTTCTTCAGTTATAGAATTTTCGCTGTCTACTTCACGAACCGGAGCGGCGTTTCTGTTGCAGACCAAGCGAAAATGACCAATAATACCGCAACCATGACACCGCTTGTTTTTGTTGGGGGAGCGGAATGAAGCAGCGTTGTGCCGAGGTGAACCGCTGTGGTAACAATAGGCCTGTTGGCTGCCTGACCGCTTCGAGGGTTCGACGGAAGAAGATGCTGGCGGCGGCGGGTTGTTTCCGCGAGCATTTATGCGCTGAAAATCTGCAGTGGCAAATTCCTTGCAATCATTGGTTGCCTGCTTAAACTGCGTCGCTATAAGTACAGCTCGAGCAAACGAAAGAAGAGATCCTTCAATCGCAACCCCTCGCGCAAGTTCCGAGATAATACGCCCGCAACAAACTGGTCGCGCAAGGAATCTTCCTGAGAGGGAAAAGAGAACGCAGCAAAAAGATCACGTACCCCGGTAACGTTCTCACGGACTTGCTCCACGTGCCTACCGAAACGGTGCCGTTCGACTACAAAATTGGTTGCTTTAGTGAAGTGCGCATGCAGCTCTGCGACAGCGGTATCGTACGACGACGCTTCTTGCTTTCTCTGAGTAGTGTCCTTTGACAGCTCCAGAATTTGCTCACCGGGCTTAGCGTTGGCCGAAGATTGAAGTGGTAGTGTGTGAAATATGCACTGGCCTTCGACGCCGAGGCTGTGGAGTAGGAGAGCCTTGCGACGGTCCGGCGCACAGTCCGAAGCACTAGGTGCGAGCAGAAAATTCCGAAGATGCGGATCCATTGCGGCCAGGCAACAGCAGTGCGGCCAGGCGTGAGCAGGAACGGGAGCGGTGGTGCCCATTCGGAAACACTCCTGGCGCGGGAAACAGTCGGCGAAAATGACGAAAATCACGCCCCCTCCTAAACTAGCATCGTCGTCGCCAATGTAGTGGCGGCGTGGGCCGCCGATGAATGAAAGACTAGACATCTTGAGTGCACATCGGAACAAAAGCCCCTTTATTCCAACTTGCGCATGCTTATATACCTAAACAACACTGACGCCACCTGCGGCAGTGATCGCGGAACCGAAACCAAATAGACAAACATACAACAGTAACCACTTAAACCAGCTTTATTGTGAAACCATTAACATACTGTGTTCGTTGAAATACCGATGATCATGCCGTACAATGAATCATTGACAGACAGTACAAAAAGCGTTCTAAGCACAGTGCACAAAAGCGGCACTCCTCAAAGGCTACATGTTACCGTCGTCTTTAAAGACTCTGGAGGTTCGTTTTAACAGTGAAAGTCTTTCTTTGGCTAAATAAAGGTGAAACTCCTGTTCTCTTGGTCTGTTACCTTAACCTATTTAGCCTACAGGCCAAAAGTTACAGAAATTTCGGAACGAGATTTTTTTACTGGCAAAACACTTTTGACATCAAAGTTGTGTAAGCTCTTGGTGGCGCCGCCCTTCTGAAGAAACAAATGCAAGAAAATGCAGAGGAAATATGTTCCGAGAAGGAAGAAGCCGGCACCGATGCGCGGCATCATGTAAACCCAAGGTAGAAGAAGACGATGGACAAATACCACATAACTCGAGTGCTCGTGCTGATATGGGGCCCATGAAATGATCCCTTCATATGCCACGGATCGCGTCTTCCATCCAGATTCGGCGTAACATGTTTCGACAATACTTTGGTATGGCTCCGAAAGAAGGTAGCGCCCCATTTTCTCTGCTTTATGATCACCGCGAGGAGCTGTCATTTACGCAGGTATACCTGGTTCAGGTGCGTAAGGTGAAGTACCTCCACCCGACACCATTCGCGATGGCCAGCACCGAGATTTACACGATGAAGAAGATTAAACTGACACAAAGGAGGAGACAAAGACGAGCGCAAACGCATTCAAAAGCTAAAGGATCTCTACGACGATATGCCCTAATGCTCCGAACACAACGTATCACGACATAGAACAGCTCTGGCGCCACATTGGCATGCGGAATGAAGTTACTTGAAGATTCTCATAGCCAGAGGCAGTCGTCCCTCCGTTTTGTACAAGCAGCGCCCCCATCAGAAGTGGGTCTACCGTATAAAACCCTCTATCACTTCCATGGCCGACTCCAATATGAACATCAGGTCATTCTCTATTACTATACCTGTGCCACGTACGTCTTCGACTTCGGGAACAAGGTCGACTGCTGAATGTCTAACTTGAGCAAGTCCGTAGCGTACATGTTGGAGCAATGCCGTTACATGTGCTAGCTCATAGTGCTCATTCCGCTCGCTTTAAACATGCTCAAGACGGCCCAGAGTTTGGCCCAGGAAGCCGCGTGGTTTCTCACAATTCAGCACTTGTCCGAGAATAGTCGGAGAGTCGTTTACATGCCGGCGTACTTCTCTGAGGAGCGGCTTGGAGCCCGCAAGACAAAAAAGCAGCTCGGCAACCTTCCTGCTAGGTACGGTCGCCAGCTCTGTGGTTTTTCTAGCCTTGCACAACTAGTGCATGCAGCGCAAATTTGTTTCGGATTTTAAATCGGGTATAGTAGTGTAAAAGTTTCAACAGTGGTAACCAAAAACGGAAACAATTACCCATGTATGAGGCAAAATATCGATGCAAATCTCGTACCCGCAGTGTTCTTTTATATAAACCGACGTGTCCACAATTTTCTTGATGGCCAATTGTAGAAGGAGTTGAAAACAGGCTTTAACCTAAAATACAATTTTACTCTTGCGCCGGTTCTAGATTTTAAGGAGTGATTTATGGAATAAACTTAACAAAACGTTCCAAACGGAGGCGTGTAGCAGTGCGGATGGCGTAAAATTAACTTGACATTGTTGTTATGTAACTCGAAACTTGCAAGCACTACGCACCCCGAAGGTATTCAGCATTTGCGAAGCTCTCACAGATGTATATGCGTTCAAAACAATCCAGGAGCGAATGAATAGCGGCTCTCAACGTTGAAAGCGTTGGAAGGGGTCTCGTAGACAAACGTTGTGAAACGCACAGAAGTTGTAAGGGGCGTAATATTTCCCGTATAAAATTTCTCTTGGGAAGAGTCGACAGCCTGTGCTGCGGCTCTGTATAATAACACATCCCCAATTTGAACATGTCTCCTGCCGAAGCTGTCCACGCAGTGCCTTTGATTGATTACCACTCAGATTAAAAATTTGTGGATTTTAATTCGCAGACGGTTACCATACTGTCATTATGCAAACAAATACTAGAAATATATCCGAAGTGAAGTTTCTGAATTTCCACAGAAACACGAAGGAAGGATGAGTGAAGCACAACACCATCAAGTAGAATAGTACCATAAAAATAGGGAGAGAGGAGGTAATAAGGAAGCATGATTACACTGCGAAAACTACACACGTATAGTGGTGTTTTGCGAGGACAAGAGCAGTTGGAATACCCAATATTTTGCGCTTAAGAAAAGCGCGCATGAATTTTTGTGGAATATATTTAACATGATAGGTATGCAAACCTTTCAGTTTTTATGGTTGGAGTACAGTAAATGTACACATATTACGACAAACGAACATATAGTTTAAAAGAAACCTACCAGCGCAACAATATTCAAAACGCCCGTGCCCTGGCAACAGGAAAGTTTATTGTGCGAAGAATTAGTAACCGCTACGCCATAAAATGGAAACTACGCTTAGTGATAGCGGAACATTCTAAACGGCTGTGGCTTTTGTATCTTTTCTCTGGTGTTTCTTCGTATCTATAACCCTGCAGCCCCCAATTACAAAGCCCCCAACTTTGCGCCAAAAAAAGTTGTGAAATACAATCCAACACTCTGCAATTGTGCTGTCTTATAAATTTAATTAACAGACAAACCTCATGGTCTTTGTTAGCTTAGTTTTAGGTTCATACACTCTGCCTTCTTGGAAAACTGCTTTCTTCTGAAGAAAGGAAATCAATCTCAAAAGCGTGATACACCAAAACAACGTTTCAGTGGGTGTAAACATTGTGGCTCTTTGTCATAAGGGAGAACAGCAAGTCGCAGTTTAGTCATCCGTTTGCTTACGTTAGTCATCCGTTTGCTTTAGCTTTTTAGCAGTCGTCGAAAGCTTTTGCTTTCTTTCTGGCATGCCCTTTTTTTAGGCACCACAACTGGTTCATCGCTGCCTGCGATTCCTTACGTGGCACGTTATTCGGCGTTCTAGCCGAAAGCCCTCTTCCCAAGGGGTAAGCAATTTTTTGCCGCTTTCCTGCTCGACGCTCTCCTCCTGATAAATCACAAGCACGCTTCTCATTTATGCTTTCTCCGGTCATTGCACACCATTTCTTGTTCTTAGCATGCGTTCATTTGGTCGTTGCACGCGGGCGGTAAAGGCAGATAATACAAGAACAAGTCATTTTCGCCGTATGTGACTTGCGCCGAGGCATGCCTTCATATCCCTTTGCTTCATTCTCATGTTTTTGCTTTAGGCATTGCTTTGCTCTTTCTTCCTTCCTTACACCAGTTCTTCCGTTACACTCTTCTGTCTAGCCGTTTTCTCATCTCTGAATGGATGTTCCCTCCGTGTTCCATTTCTCTGGTCACTTTTGCGGCTACTCCAGTTTCTTCTCATTCTCATCGTAGGCCCGTCTGTTTTTCTTTTCTTGTTACATTATTCTTTCTCGCGCCCTCTCTAGTTCTAATTTTTCTTTACTCACTGATCCCGGGAATTTAAGTGGAATAAGTGTTTATTGTAAGCGCCATGAATACATTGTTTTGGTTATTTTCTCTATTTCTTCCAGCTAGCTGCTAAAATTTATATTCCACTGTTTTTAACCCAAACAGTGGCATAAGCGAAACAAGGCTGGCTGGGATTCTATTCACGCGGGGACCGGCTGGCTAAGGCGTCTTGCTGTTGCGCACGCGAACGCTGGTCGGATCCTGACAACACAGGCCATTTGTCAGTAGTGGGAAAACAAAACTGTTCTATATGGGAGGTTTAGAAATGCCTTAAACATCACCAATTGGTGTAAACTATTCCGTTATTTCTCACAACGACTTGAATATTAACCACGACGTACGGTATTTGCACGATTCTAGCGCTCCCCGGTTCGTAAGGGGCGGAAGAATTCAACACCCGGGAACACCAAAAATAACATTGTGCCGTTTCTAACGCGCATACAAAGTAATGCCCCAGACAGACGAACAAAATTGCACAAAACATTGAAATAAACACACATGGGCCCGCGTTGCAGGCAGCTGTAGCAGTTCTATGAGGCTTTGCACTAAAAAAATGTGATCCATTTGTTTTTCACGTCGCGAACATGTGACTTTGGGACTCCTAAGGCACGGAGCACTGCCCCTATCATTCTGGTTTCCCCTATATAAATATTTTGCACTTAATTGAAGAAACAGAATTATATCGTTCTTTCTTTTCGATCTTGGCACAGACCAAATTGACCTAGCTTCCATCTGAGCACACCAGAGCGACTTCGCAAAAAAAGTATATACAGAACAAAGAACGCCCCAGGAATTGTCAAATGGAGTACACTAGAGTTATACTATCAGATACTACTTGCTTATATTCATTCCAAATGGCTGGGCCTTATTAATAACCCGCTTTTTTTGCTATCGGGTTGGCTGTTTCGGTTGTGAGTGTCACTGCAACGCGCTGGTTTTCGTTATTGTATCATTTCACAAAAAAAAACGTGCGTGCTACATCTGTGCAAATACCGCTGTATCTAGGTTTCAAGCGAACAGACCATTCTACGTGCCTTTCCCCGGCCCAAACAATACCTGAGCGCTGTTACAATATAAAGAATAAGATAACAGTGAAATTTCGCCTCTCCATGTTCTTGGCGAACTGATGGAGGCGAAATAGTGATGTTCTTTTGATGCGCGAGCCGAGAGGACCATCTCGACTCGCTCCGATGACCGACGACCGATGCTTGGAGCGGGTGAGAGATGAGGACTGCCTTCCTTGCTGGATATTAGGTTTATTTACATTATTTACAAAACTCCAACTTTACATCAGGTCAGAGTGACGGTTACATTGTCACTCTGACAGCAGCAGCCTGTTCGGCCGAGATCTATACTAAACTAGATCCCCTCTCGACCGACCCTCGACAAAACCCAACACTCCGGTTTTGATAGCAAAAACCCCGCCTCCAAAAAGGGGGCGTTCAAGAAAGAGAGAAAAACCTTGCAAAACAATTATTACAAACCATTGATTGGCCACAGTAACCAGCCAATCACACACATGTCCTCACCTGCGGTCACGTGACCTAACCCTCTCTCTTATGCACTCAAAGTGCGTTTCCTACGCACGCTGTTACACCCGGCCAGAAAATACAGGACATCTGCGGCCTTAAGTGAACCATCCATTACGTTAAGCGGGCGGCATCTGCACAAACAACAGCCAAGCCGAGGGCCCGGAGCGGTCCTCGCGCGGCTGACCTCCCTCCGCGCGGCGCCTCCCGCGACGCCCCCATTGTCCCGCGACGCGCGGGCAATGAGGGTTGCTAATTCCCTACCAGACGAAGGGGCGCCGCCGCCCACCTTGACAGACCACGCGGAGAGACGCTGCCAGCCGAGGCGACCATCTTCGAGGCGAACGACCCGTCGACGAAGAGCGCCCGCCGCCGGAGTCGAAGACTTTCCAAACTTACACGGCGCGCGCTTTCAACACTAAGAGATACGATCATCTGGCCTCCCGTCAGCTTGTTATGCCGAATGACCCAGCCACCTCCGGCGCGACAGAGGTACTCAGGCTAAGCACCCCCGTCCTTTGACACACAAAAGGACGGGCCCAACACACGCTCTCCGCGGCTCCGAACTTGACGTTCGTGCGGCTACATGAAAGGGACCCAGGATCGTAGCTACCAGCGGAGGCGACGCCAATACATGGGCCACCAGCGGCCTTCATTACTTACATGCGGAGCCCGAACTTAACACCTCCGCACTAAGAATGTTGTCCGTGCACTAGCTCTACGTACCACATTAACTCTCCTGCAGGTTATGTCTTACTGCAGAGCCAGAACTCAAAAAAACACTCAAGCCGTTACGCGAGTACAATACAAAGTACAATACAGTACAACAATACAAAATTAACCCGGTACGCACCAACCCAACCAGCCCAAAGCACCGGCCAACTGCACCAAAAACGGATACAACACGGCATACTCATTGCCTTGGCCTAGCCATGGCTTGCGCAACATCAAACAATAAACGAAAGCGCTCAGCTACAAGGCCCGTTAGAACAAACTCGCGGCACCCTCTACCATTAAAGGCAACCAACCCCACGAAGGGTATAAATGTTACAACTTGACAACTGGATGAATGACACCATCCATCCTTAACCGTTCAGCGCATGTAGAAAAATTCTTTCACTCTAATGAAAGAAAAAAAACAACACCCGAACAAAACCCAAACGCACAAACTGAGGCTAGTCGTGTACAAATAAAAAATGTCTAAGGAAGTTCAGCGTCTCTTCACGCACTCGCGGACGCCTGTTCTTTCAGAATGCACCAGATTGTTCATCTCGGTTGCGGTTCATTTGCTGTGCACATGCGATGTTCTGAAAGTTCACTTTTCAGCACTTCAGACACTAGTTCGCACGCAAGCGCCACAAGGGGGCCCTACCTGCACATTCCATGGCCCACCATGACCACATGCCAACGAGCGCAAATAAAGGAATGCACTCGCCATTGTACCCAGAGGTAAACTCCCTACCGCGCTGTAACAGCGGCTCTACTCCTCAAGAATAAAGCGTTAAAACCCCCCAGCTGCGCTAATCGCAAAGCACACGTCTTACGACAGTTGAACGCAACCAGCATACGCATACACAAAAGAATAATAACAAGGGGAAGAACGACAGTACAGGTAAAGTTAACAGTAATCCTTATCTGGGTGAACCCTACACACCTAGAAAAAAAACAAAAAAAACGCTAACAACTACGTGTGCGGCAAACAACACTGAACCGTTCTGTCTACCACTGCACACTACTCAGCGCAACCCCCCCTTCCACGGCGGCACACACCGACCGTCGCACGGAAACTGATTCCGTTTCGTGCGCCACCAGCTGATTCTACACGAACCCTGGTTTGGCTCGAGGTGTCCTCTGCTCACGGGAGAGAAGGAACACCCTACCCGGCGGTAACGCGTACGACGATGTCGCACCTGCGCCGCCACACCTGCCCCCGCGTTCCGCGTTCTTGGGCCCGTCTGAATTGCCCTACGCGCAAGACGCCGCGGGCCGCCTGCACTTTCATGCTTTGCGCACGGAAGTTCAACAATTGGGCTCGCCGTTCCGCTTCCCTTGCATGCCCCTTGTGCTGCCTCGGCGACAGACGGCTGCTCATTGTCCGCCTGCACAGAAAGAAGTTCGGCAGCTAAGACATCTGCCGCGCGAGATTCCACGATCTCATCGGTAGCAGTGGGAATGCTACGGTGTCGCTCAACAACTGGGGTGACTTCGGCCACCTCCACTACATTCCCACTCTCCTCATCCTGTGGCGCTCGAAGCGCCCACGAGGGAACAAACACTGTAAAAACATTGGTATCGTCGTCGAGTCTACCAATCCTGCGAAGCTTCGCTTTTTCGTAAGCGATCTCCGCTCTTCCTTGCGCTAATTGAGCACTGAGCTCCTCACCCGTCCACACGGACGGGCTACCCGCGCCCCTGCTACCCGCGCCCCTGCTACCCGCTAGCCTTGCTTTTTCCAAAGCGTGCTGGGCATTTTTGAGAGCTAATTCAGCTCTCAACTCCTCGATCTCGAGCACAATGGCTTGCTTTTTCCAAAGCGTGCTGGGCATTTTTGAGAGCTAATTCAGCTCTCAACTCCTCGATCTCGAGCACAATGGCACTAACCTTCCGGTCGGTGCCGCGACATCCCGTTAGCATAGTGGCCATGGTGAACCCGGAGAAAACAAATCAGGGCCCACCTGTGCTCGCTCCAGGTTCGGTCGGGTCGCAGTGTCGCTGGTGCAGCAGCTCGTGGACCCGATGCGCCGCTCTCGCCGCTGGGATGGGGCCGCGCTCCCTGGGCCAGAGCCCACGAGGCCTCCCGCTGAGGTGTCGCCCCGTTCAACCGCGGCTTACGCCGCCCTGGGCCAGAGCCCACGAGGCCTCCCGCTGAGGTGTCGCCCCGTTGAACCGCGGCTTTCGCCGCCCTGGGCCAGAGCCCACGAGGCCTCCCGCTGAGGTGTCACCCCGTTCAACCGCGGCTTTCGCCGCCCTGGGCCAGAGCCCACGAGGCCTCCCGCTGAGGTGTCGCGCCGTTGAACCGCGGCTACGCCGCCCTGGGACGGAGCCCGCGAGGCCTCCCACTGAGGTGTCGCCCCGTTGCCGTTGAATCGCGGCTGCTGTCGCACTGAGCCGGAACTCACGAGGCCTCCCGCTGAGGTGTCGCCCCGTCGATGCTTGGAGTCTGGCTCGTCGTTAGTCGGAGCCGAACCTTGCGTTGAAGGAGTCTCTCCGCAATGCCCCACCAGCTCCAGCCGATGGTCGTGGTCATCCTGTCGACTGTGCCAGTTAGATTTCGCCTCTCCATCTTCTTGGCGAACTGATGGAGGCGAAATAGGGATGTTCTTTTGATGCGCGAGCCGAGAGGACCATCTCGACTCGCTCCGATGACCGACGACCGATGCTTGGAGCGGGCGAGGGATGAGGTCTGCCTTCCTTGCTGGATATTAGGTTTATTTACACTTATTTACATTACTCCAAGTTTACATCAGGTCAGAGTGACGGTTACATTGTCACTCTGAAAGCAGCAGCCTGGTCGGTCGAGAGGGGATCTAGTTCAGTATAGATCTCGGCCGAACAGGCTGCTGCTGTCAGAGTGACAATGTAACCGTCACTCTGACCTGATGTAAACTTGGAGTAATGTAAATAAGTGTAAATAAACCTAATATCCAGCAAGGAAGGCAGTCCTCCTCCCTCGCCCGCTCCAAGCATCGGTCGTCGGTCATCGGAGCGAGTCGAGATGGTCCTCTCGGCTCGCGCATCAAAAGAACATCCCTATTTCGCCTCCATCAGTTCGCCAAGAAGATGGAGAGGCGAAATCTAACTCTGCGCCTCTCCATCTTCTTGGCGAACTGATGGAGACGAAATAGAGATGTTCCTTTGATGCGCGAGCCGAGAGGACGATCTCGACTCGCTCCGATGACCGACGACCGATGCTTGGAGCGGGTGAGGGATGAGGACTGCCTTCCTTGCTGGGTATTAGGTTTATTTACATTATTTACAAAACTCCAACTTTACATCAGGTCAGAGTGACGGTTACATTGTCACTCTGAAAGCAGCAGCCTGTTCGGCCGAGATCTATTCTAAACTAGATCCCTCTCGACCGACCCTCGACAAAACCCAACACTCCGGTTTTGATAGCAAAAACCCCGCCTCCAAAAAGGGGGCGTTCAAGAAAGAGAGAAAAACCTTGCAAAACAATTATTACAAACCATTGATTGGCCACAGTAACCAGCCAATCACACAGATGTCCTCACCTGCGGTCACGTGACCTAACCCTCTCTCTTATGCACTCAAAGTGCGTTTCCTACGCACGCTGTTACACCCGGCCAGAAAATACAGGACATCTGCGGCCTTAAGTGAACCATCCCTTACGTTAAGCGGGCGGCATCTGCACAAACAACAGCCAAGCCGAGGGCCCGGAGCGGTCCTCGCGCGGCTGACCTCCCTCCGCGCGGCGCCTCCCGCGACGCCCCCATTGTCCCGCGACGCGCGGGCAATGAGGGTTGCTAATTCCCTACCAGACGAAGGGGCGCCGCCGCCCACCTGGACAGACCACGCGGAGAGACGCTGCCAGCCGAGGCGACCATCTTCGAGGCGAACGACCCATCGACGAAGAGCGCCCGCCGCCGGAGTCGAAGACTTTCCAAACTTACACGGCGCGCTCTTTCAACACTAAGAGATACGATCATCTGGCCTCCCGTCAGCTTGTTATGCCGAATGACCCAGCCACCTCCGGCGCGACAGAGGTACTCAGGCTAAGCACCCCCGTCCTTTGACACACAAAAGGAAGGGCACAACACACGCTCTCCGCGGCTCCGAACTTGACGTTCGTGCGGCTACATGAAAGGGACCCAGGATCGTAGCTACCAGGGGAGGCGACGCCAATACATGGGCCACCAGCGTCCTTCATTAATTACATGCGGAGCCCGAACTTAACAATAACCTTCACTCCTTATCCAAACAGAGGAAGCTGGTTAGCTCCAGTTTAGCTCTGCGCCAATTACGCCAGCAATCTCGCGACGAACAAGCACTTTTCAGGTGTGTGGCGTGCAGCTTTTAATGGTTCTTCGTGAATTCCGCAGATACGTAAACTGTATTGTTCGGCACTTCCTTTATACCTACTTACTTGATCAGTTAACATCCAATTAAACATTTTGGAGCTTTGTCAGCTGTCTGGTTACGTTTTGTACAAACAGTTTGCATGAAATGTTCTTCTGTATTGTGAGAATATCCTGAGCGGACGCACGCCAATGTACAATCACGATATGTTCAGTGTATTAACAACTGATCAAGCTATCAGACATATTTTGGTAAATCTCTTAAGATCTTTTCATAATGTAAGCCCTTGCCGGTTCTTTAACACAAAAAACGCTCTGGCGTCGTACTGTAGGTCTCCTTGTTTTCTATTACACATCCTTTATGTTGTACGAAGCATAATGAATTTTCACCCCGTTGACCTGATATTTACCACTCAGGTTGTTGAACCTTAATTTTTTATCGTTACCACACCGAGTGATAGACTCTTTTATGGGCCGGCGGCTTTGAAACCTGCAAAACCTTTCTGAAAATACCTATACCAACAAAGGTGGTGCAGTGTTAGACGTGCGCTAGAGTTACCGCTTTTGCATCAAAGCACACACGCATACGTGGGCTTCACATTTGCTATACCCGTGCTACACGGCAACTTTCGATTTTCAGTTGAACGTACACCGTAAAGTACGCCCTATGTATTTACAATGGGACGCTCAATAGACAATTGGTTCAAAGGCCTTCGGAAGGCTTTTGAAATGTCCGTGTAGCACAGATATTAGATGCACCTCAACACCTTGTATAGCTAATTTGTTTCTTAAGGAGAGGTTCATTCACCAGATGACCAAGGCTCTTGTTTATGTGCAGGGAGAACTACTTTTGCCAATTTTTCTGGCCGCTCGTGAATGTATACGTTGCAATTTAGGAGCCGAATCTCCCGATAGAATAATCAATAATCAATATTCTAAGGTCACTTTATTCATCTTTCATAATGTCAGTGGCCCTCGCTTGGTCGCCTGATACACATTGTACGGCTTTTGGGCACTCCCAAGTGTTCCTGCGTGATTACTTTGATACCACCCGCAATAAAACAAACGTCGCCTCCATCTAAACGACATTACGCCAATAAAGAGAAATGGTTCGTCGGATTGCCATTATATGCTGGAGAGCTTAGATTACCGCAGCAACTTGAAATAAAACACGAAAATATCAGGCCGACAAAAAGCGTTCGAATGAGCACACAGTCGAGGTGCCAAAAATTTTGCTGCAGGATACCTTCCCTAGCGTGAAAAATTGCTGATATTGATTTGAAAAAAATTTGCAGTAAAATAACGAACGGCTCAAATAGCTATTGCCTCCAATAAAAATACCCGAAGAAGGGCTCAAAAAGACCTAAAACGAATATACAATGTGATAGCACTAACGCTTCCGTGCCTGCGAAAATGTACTATCAAACAAATTAGGATCACAAAAGCCAGTCAGACCTCCTTGCAGAAGACATGTACAACGTTTCATCCTAAATGGAAGTTGAGAGAAAAAGCTACTCTCAGTGGCAACCGTTGTGGCGGCTACATCTCCAGACAATTTTTGAAGACAGGATGTCAGTTCACAGTGCAAAGTATAAATTCAAAACGTTTTTCTGAATAGTTGACTGCGGGAATAACAAAAACACGCTCAGAACAACACTTGTCGGCATACGGGGGCCCATAGTATCTGTTCTTGGGAGCTGAAAACTGAACGTTAAAACCTAGACATGGGTAATAGGTACTGTAAGTGTACGTAGTGTAAGTGGGGTATTGGGTATTCGGTAGTGCCATCGGGAAGAACGTTTACTTTTTGTGCACTCAATTTAACACGAAAGTGATTGTTTCAGGGATACACAAACATATCACTGACGTCATATCAGCCACGGAAATGACGCCAGTATAACGAAGCCAGCGGCCTGTAAAGGGCGCACCTCTGCACACAGGGTGTTCTTGTAGGGAAGCAACCTTTAGTACTAAAGCGTATGTTATACTTAGGGTATTTTGTTTTGGGTTTTAAAATTTAACACTAAAGTGTTTTATGACGGGAAACACAGAGCTTTCGCTGACTTCATATCTGTCAGGGAAAGGACACCAGCACACCTTTGCCGAAAGGACCCGCCAGGTGGACGTCGCTCGCCAAGCACACCCACAATACAGCCGCCGACTTGCAAAAAATGCTCAGCTGCAGATTTCGCTGCACATTTCACTTTCGTGTTTTACCGATTCCTATGACAGAGGAATCAACCACATTTTTCTGTTTTTATTTTCCTTCAGTGTCTGGCGCTGCTGCTCCCCTCCGGATTTTGTAAGTCGGAAGATAACATTCTGGAACGAAATTTTAAGGCGAAATCATTCTTATTTGAACCAATTGCGTCCTGTCAAGAGGCAAGGCATTCACCAATGAACCGCTTGTTACATTGAAAAAGTCGGATAAGTTCTCTGGACACATGGTGCCTGCTTGAAATCGGGTTTCCATTCTGTCAAAACTGTTGCTTAAAATCGTCAAACAAGAACGGCTCTAGATAAGACAGTGCATGCATCGATCATGAAGAAGGAGTGCAATAGTGTACCTTTATCTCATATACACCCATTGATATAAATAAAGATTGTCCGTGGATGCGTTTAGCTACTGGGCGAAAAATCGTTCATCGGTTCGTTCTTCGTGTGTGATTTCAGGCTTTGAATTTTTGAGTATTGATTGGCCGTACTTTCGTGCAACATTGTACCTAAGTTTAGCTACGGTTAATGAGGAACTTTTGAAGCAGTTTTATTGTGAGAAAGCTATCGTGCTTCTCTCGCCGTTGTTTGGAAGGGAGTGTAAAGTTATTTACGAAGCAGAAACAAAACATATCACACGATGCTGACATGAAAGCAGTAAAAATAAGAAGAAGTTATTTATGCTTCTTATCACGGTACATTGTATCGAACATAAAAGCTCTTCCAAAGACCTTCTTCCATCGACTTGGTATTTGCATACCAGCGGCTTACCTTCAAGCTGTAATGCCTCTTTATATTCCTCATAAAAAAGAGGAACATGGGTATGCTGCATATAAAGCCATGGTAAGTTGAGTAAGCTACGGAGCTGTACTAGAAAAAAAAACATTTGTGGTGTCTAGGGCTCTAGGATGATATTTACCACTACGCTGAAGAAGAAACGGGTGCTTTTATTCTTGCTGCTTTCTATATTTCAGGCACCTGGATTTTAGGCGCACACCAAGGAGCTTCGGATCTTATGAACTGGCTCTTCTCCTATAGTTCAGTTTTGTTTTCAGCTTAGTGCTCAAACTGAGCTCACCTTCGTAGTCCTACCACAAATATAATTGCGTGTGGCCTGTGCAAAGCCTTGCGGCGTATGTATTCAGGTATTTGTCGTGTTTGTCAATAATGTAAATATCATTCTTGTGTGAGTGCCTTTATTGCTCGTTTACTTTGCATATCCCATGCACATTCAGCTAACTAAACACTGTATTTCAGGCGTCTTAATTCATATCAATATTATGGACAGTGATGTCGATTAGGTGTAAATTATGGATTTTTTTTCAATATTCCACCCCGGTATTTTCATAAAAGCTCGAAGATGGTTATTTTGATTTCGAGTTGCAAATCGCACTGTTGGCAAAGTAATTTTTTGTTTACCCTGAATAATCACGCGTGTTGCGGATATTTCGGCTTTAGTTCAGTGACCAAGAATGCCTTGTTTCCTGAGAAATTTTTTGGGCTAGTATTCGTCTCCACCGTTTCGTCTTCATTCGTCCAGAACATCATTTCTGAGCATTAGGTGAAAGACAAGCAGGAGAGGCTTTAGGGAAAATGGCGAGGATCACGTGAACTCGGGTTCCGGCTCGCTATGAGGGCATGTGACGAGCTAGCATTTCTGCCTGCGGTTTCGTCTCTATTCTTTTCAAAACATTGAATTGCACGTCACGAGCCGTCAGAGCGAGTAAGGGCCCGACTTCACTCGATCCTCGCCATCTTCTTGAAAGCCTCTTCTCGTTGTCGTTCACTTGTCCACAAATATTTTAATACAATAACAAAGGTTTTCTAAAGCCATGCGGGCATGACCAAGTAGGCTAACTTGGTCATTAAAGCCTGCCCTGTGCGACCCTCATTGTGTTACCTCCTGGGGCCAGAAGAAAGGGGTAGAAACAGCACTCCCGAAACTGTTCGGCAATGAAATTGGTTTGCGCAGTGTACAGGTAGCTAGCTGACGTCATATTTATCACTATTCCCTAAAATGTACGAAATTCATTACATTGAATACCAGTGCACATGCAGAGGTGTTCAATTTACAAAATTTGTTTTATTGGCCGTCGTTTTGTTTATACCCAAAAATTGTACAATCTGCAAGCCTCAGTGAAAAGGGTTTATCAAGACGTTTCAGTGAACTAACCATATTTACGTGCCCTGTCGGTTTGGTTATTCTTTTAAAGGAAATAAAGAACCCCTAACCCTAGATATAAAACCAATGCCTCGAATCAATTTTTTTGGGTATATCTGAATACTAGGTCCAAGGTGTGTTTATCTTACGTTTGTATTTAAAGAATTTCACTCTCTGCTCAATGGCTAAGTTCAAAACTTCGCGTAAACAGTAGTGTTTGCAGTGGCAAAGGGTGAGTAATTTTTGTCAAGAGCCTAAAAAGAGCACAAAACTACATTCTTTTGCTGATTGCGGTACCCTTTAGAGTAAAGAAACAAAACAATTGAGCAATTCATTAGGGGCTGCCTTGAGGAACAACTTTATCCAGGCATCATTAGCAGCTGAAAACAGTTCGAACTGATCCTACAGGGCGTAATCATTTGGTGGGGATTTCTTTTCAGTTGGTTGGACACAGCCGCTAATTGCAGCCGCGTAAGCGAACCTGGTGGAGACCCTAACGATATTTCGTCTCTTGATTGCTTCCCGCCAACATACAGGGTAGTCCTTCTAATCAGCACTACCGAAAGGGATGACGGTAAAGCGCGCACAACGACGGCTTCTTCTTTGTGGGAGAGCATTCCCTAATTGTTTACAGTGTCTCTGTAAGCTGCGGTTCTATGTATATGGCTTATTCTACTGTCGTTAAAAATAGCGATAAATGCTCCGTAAAAATTCCTACACTTCGGAAGGAAGGGTAGCTGAACGAAATAGATGGCTTTCTTCCCACAATGTAGGAAACCTAATTGAGTAGTATGAAAGGTCTGGTAAGCGTGTTCTTGGAGAAGATGTCGAGCTAAAACGGGAATATAGCTGACGTGGTGTTTTTGAAGGGGATATTTAAACCGCGCTTTTATCGGCTGCTCTTCCTATCTTCCTACGGTGTAATTGATAGCATGACTGGTGGCATCATGCGTGCTCTTTTGAGGAAGTACGCGACCCCAAGTTTATACTCCTGCAAAAGTGACTGCACTGGATGGGCGGGAACCCGAAGTTGATAAAGAAGATTCCGAAATAGGCCTATACTAGAAAATATTGATAGGCATAATTCATTCGCGATTGCTGCTTTAGAAAGGGGAGTACTAATTGCTGCATAGACTGTTTCTTGTAGGGTGTGGTTTTAAAATGTTAACGTTTGTAGGGATTATCACAAAGAGGCTCTCACGGGGCAGCGAGGCACGTCCTATTGGATGGCTGCAAATTATTTTGACCACCTGGGGATGTTTATCCTGGGCCGAAATCCCGAAACACGGGCGTAATTTACTCTTGTCTCCATCTGAAGAGCAGCCGGTGTGGTCCCGTCTTGGGCTCAGCAGCACAAGGCCTTAGCAACTGAGCAACGGCGGTAGTTTGTGCGCATAAGCGTGTGCTTCCGCGCGTGTGTGTCTGTATTGCGTGTTTTTCCCTAGATACAGAACGTAGTGGTTCCGGCAGTACCCATTTAAAAAAATTGCGTCATCCAACGCCCGTGTAATTCGAATTTGGGGATTCATTGGTTTTTATGTTTGTGCCCTACGATGGATTGTGTGCAGTCAGCATTACGAGTAGGATATAGGTGGTATTCTTCGAAAACTTTAGCTGCCAATTTCTTCGCTTGGAAGCTCTGGAAACGGCCACAGACATGGCCGATGCGCCACGGACATGGCGAGGCTTGTGCCACTGCGCTCGCACGCATAAGAAAAAACAAACACCGGCGTGCGGAGCCTGCTTTGTTTCAATCCGATTCTAAACGGTTGTGTCAACAGAGATGTTATTATTCGCACTTACATTTGACTCGAGGCAGTATTTCAGTTCCGTGAGGTAGAGTTTCTTAGCGTGCAACACCGTCATGTGCTTTGCACGCAGAAGTACCGCCATCCCGTGGAGCCCCATATAACGAGTGACATCACACTCACACGGCTGCCTGCATGCGCACCTCGCCAGTGAATACAGGCAATAGATTAACGGCAGAGGTTTGGAGCGTGAGCTACACTGGCGAGTTTGAGATGTTTCGCGTTGGTCCAGGAGAGCCGTGCTGCGCTTGCGCGAGGAGCGATGACGTCGCACGGCGCACAGAACGTACCTCGCTGCCCGGCGTCTCTCACACACCCCACACGCCCAGCGTCTTCTCCGACCTCCGTTCTGCACGTGGCGGCCCGGTCAACTTGATGATAATGCGAGGGGTGGCCGGGTGTGAAACCGATAGCTCCTGCGTTGCAGCAACACCGGCGTGCACCTGTGGAACCAGCTTTGCTCTGGGGTGACGCTGCGTCGGAGTCGCTTGATAAATATACTTGTGTCTCATAATGCGCATACGGTGTGTGTCATTGAAGCAGCTGTAGCCATGATAATCAAGTAATTCTAGACAACCAGGAAAGCAAAGAATAACGAGCCGAACCTTTGTTCACGCTTCGTATATCCTGGCATAGCCGAGCTAAGCCACTGCTAATTTTTAACGCAGTCACGTGCACGTGTAAAAGTTGGTCAACGATTCACGTATGTAGGTCTTTAAACCGGGAATTGTATGAAAAGAAGAATTCAAAAGAAACGAAAATATGCGGTGTTGTATTACAGATACAACCAATAAAATACCCTCGTAACCGAATTCGGTCCTTATGAGTACATCGTATTTTTTTTATTTCCAATACTATAGCCCTTGCGCGCTCCCACAAGGGTGGGAAAAATCTTGGTAGAACACGTAACGCTAGTTGTTTTATGAAATGAACTATGCATTTACCAAGCACATAACAGCAGTTCATGCTGAAATGAACAAATTCTATTGGGTCCGTAAATATATGAGCGTAAATGAGGACGAAAGATGTAGGAACTGCAAGCGCTCCGTATAACTCCGTGGTGAGTGCTCAGGCGGCTTTTTAAAGATTTATTTTGTATAAGGTAAGCTAAAATTACGTGAAAACATTAGGTATATTTTAAGGTGATAGTGCCGTATGGAGACCCCCAGTGTGAATTGAAGGCACGGGGTTGTCTCAAGACGTTCGCTTGAATTCACAGGCTGCGCATTTAGGTTATAATCGGTGCCCTGTCGACGACACACAAAAATGTTTATCACAATGGCCCCATTGAGAACCACGCTTGTAGTGGGAATTTCTCTGGTGCGCTTCCTCGCCAGCAGTAGCTCTTCATGCTAGGGCTTCCCTAATTGTTTAGGTGGACATCACATACCGTACATAAACGTGGCTTTCCAGCATGTTATTCGCGGTTCATTGATAGACAGAAGGTTGCCGCGTGGTCGCTCAATCCCTCCACATGGGGTTGGTTCTCGTAAATACCCAATCAGCTTTTATTGTAGCGTACAACCAGGAGGGGGCTATGCGGTGGAGGTGTCGTTGCCGGCTGGAACTACACCAGATATATCGGGCTGAGAAAACACTCACTGAATGAGCGGCTCGGTTAGAATGTGTACTCTAAAATGGCAGCCTGGACACCAGTGAAACGACCGTATTTTCAGGCGGAAGATGTAGAGGGATCACCAGGTGTCTAAACCACCCTCACAACACGCTGCTCTTCTGTAATAATATTTAAAAACAAAAACAAAATGGAATTTTAATAACATATGTTATTCTTTATTCAGCACTTGATTGAAAAAAAAAACCGGAAAACGCACATGCCTAAGTCAATAGCGAACTCAGTAATACGGCCCGGCGTGTTAAGGAAGTCCTTGTGGTTGCATTGTACGTATTAGTATATTGATCACATGTTTTACAGGGTGTCAAGCAAATCAAAAGTATACACTAAATGGTGCAGTGAGAACAGTTCAAACTACTAGAACACTGGAACTATATTTTTGCATTTTAAATACTGTGGGTTATATCGATAAACAGACGTCTTTAATAACTTTTGCTGAGCCAACTACTTCACCATTCCGCTCAAACTTCACCGAAAGGTCGAATGTTTTAGTCTATTTTGTTTGACACTGGTAAACCTTGCGCTACTTATCTGTTTACTTAAAAAACACCCCGCGCCGGCGCCGGTGCCCGCGAAGGCCGCAGACGCGGCCGCGGAGACGCCAGCGCCATCTCTTGCCCCCGCCGCGGATCCTCCCGCCGCGAAGTGTGAGGAGATGGCGCCGCTCGTCGGCACCCCAGCAAAGAAAGAACTGAAACTAAACCGTAGCAAACTGTTCGGATTTCGACGCAGTGAAACATGCCCCTCGCGAGGGGCACGATCAAATGCAGAGCATTTCCGGGGGCGCACGACGTTAAGTAGTTTGTGTTACGTTAATGTTGTTGCACTTGTACAACAATATAAGGTGCGATATAAGTCAACGATATAAGGCGCGTTCGTAGCGTCCCATTCTGTGTCGGCTTTGTGGCGCAGTCGGTAGAGCACCATGTACATTGCGTTCCGCCCGCAGGGTCGAGGGATCGAAACCGGGCGCTGGATAGTATTTTCTTGTATATAGTGTAGGGGGGGGGGGTGCGGACAACGACGGTGCGGACTACGACGGGACAACGCGGGTGACATCGTGAATTACTGAAATGCTCTGCATTTAAAACAATATTGGGGAAGCTTTCACTTATATGCGCAAGGACTGAACTATAGCGAAACTGCGGGATTTCTTTTTACGTACGCAGTATAAGCATTGTGATGAAAGGCCACGCGAACGATTCACCGAGCTATTGAACCAGCATGAACAGCAGCGGCGACGACAATGAAGAAGGGCTGTGCGCGGGAGTTATCGCGGAAGCTGGAGCGAAAACGAATGAAAGCCAAGCGGCGGAACCGGTCACAGTTACGTGGAAACGACGCCGTGGGACGCCTGCCTCACGGGCCACCTTGAGGAAGACCGTCGCTGATAATGATGGTCGGATGTTTATGGCGCAAGGACAAATAGGGAAAAGCGCGGCAAAGAGTGGTTATGTATGAGGGGTTAATACAAACTAAAATAACCTAACAAAAAATAGAACTAGAATGAGTAAGTGACAATGATGGTGGCTGGTGTAGAAGGCGAGGTGGTGATTGTGCGTGGAATAAAATTATGTCTATAAAACTATGCGTGATAGGAAATGAGGTATAAATATTTGATTTGACTAAGAAACGTAAACGTGCGTTTCAGAAGAATAATGGGATCATCCGCTAAAAACAATGCTGATTTTAGTGAAATTTGTTGTCCGTAAAGTTCAGGGAAGTGTTGCGTATTGTTGTGTGGAGTACGTTGCCTGTAATTAGAATATGACTGATGAATGTGCCCTCCCCACACCTGCTACACAAAGGTCCTGGAGATCCACAAAGCAGATAGGAGTGTGTCGCGTGTGTGTGGCCGATCAGTAATCTAGCTAGGGCAACATCGATGAATCTGTTGTGAGTCAGTAGTGCATGGTCCTAGGTGTGTTTTTATTAGGTGTAACTTGTTGTCTGTCTAAGTCATTGTAGGATATTTTTGTTATGTCCACTGTGTTCGTGCGTTTGGCGCTGGTGTGCCCACTGCTGTCGTTCCGTTCTTGCTGTTGGGTGCTGCAGTTTCTTGTTCAGCATGGCTTCCAGCCTCTTATGCAGACTACACGCATTGTGGCCATCTGTCTACGCGTCCGGGCTGCTGTTGGTAGCGCTAACATAACATCGCGACGGAACGTGAGCTGACTTGCTTATCGGGCATTGCTCTCGGACCTTCCGAACTCCCACACTACCTTGTGTTCCTTCGAACTGTTGGCTGTGCTTTCGGTGTGAACCAAACCCGTCCTGTCAATAGCGTCTTGTCGTATACTAGACTCACGTCCTGCGCTTGTCCTTCATCCTTTTGAATATAATATCCACCTTGTTAACAGCGTTCGTCTCTGCCTGCGTAGTCCTTTGCCCATTCATAACAAAAGTAGCCAGCCTGCCAAGACCCAAGCAAGGCCCCTTCCAAGACTTCCAATACCTCGCACCTTTCATCCAAAGTTTCGAACTTTACTGGCTGTTTTTGTGTGCGATCCCACTATCGCTTTTTTGTGGCGCAACGGCAACAAAGACCACAGAGCCCTAACACACTGGTTGTGCCGTATCTAGTGTATCATTGCAAGAAAATATTTAAGGGTTTGATTGGTTAGAGTTGGGTGTATACAGCCATAATTTAAAACACGAGCGTTGAAATTAGCCATATTGTTATGAGTTTAGAGTAAACAATATATTCAGTCAAAGGTACCCACCTCTCTTAGGGGAGTCGTTATCCTGCGCGGTATAACAAGTCCCTTAAAAGTGCAATGGTTCAAGGTATACTTTAAATGACGGGATAAAAACTGTTTTAGGGGATGAGCCATTTAAATGACTCATGAAATGGAATCAGGCGAGTGTAGATTTCCCTGAAATTCGGCTTTATGGCACTGTAAAAGTTCCGACAATTAGCTACAGCACGCATTACTTAAGCGTGACGTCCACAGCTGTTGCATCGTGGCGGTGGTGCTCCATTTAGATGGTGTTTGTGAGTACCATATGTATGGAGTACACGTATTCTGCACACGTACACTTCTGTTGTTCTGTGATACTTTTCTGTGTAATAGCTGCCTATTTGGGGTTAGCTGGTGTGAAGTGTTTTGTCTGTCTGGGTGTCACTGTGTTGCTGCCAGCGGTTTCGTAGTGCCTTGGGAACAAGCGGTTTTCTGTCAAGATATATCTGGTGAGGAACACCGATTTCACAGCGCAGTGCTACTGCAGAAGTTCTCTGGTCAGCAAACACAGCAAGAGAGGCATTTTGCTGTGTCCAGGCACCAAACACACTAGAATAATGGTCTGTTGTAAAGCATACGCTGATATGACCTCTTTAATCACTTCATTCAATAACCAGCTTTTACTTTTTTGCCTTACCGTGACGCTGTTAAAACGCTCAAGGAGTCTGTAAATATAATGCATTGTTGTGTTTTTGCTTGTGTTATAAGTTATAGTTTTCAGCTGTTTTATTTTTGGCATGATGTCCGTAAATCCGCTCTTATTTCTGTTAAATAATACACCCTTACTTATTTTTTCGCATTTTGTCGAAAGCAGTCAGAACAGGTTTTTCTGCCGAGATTTGTTAGTATCTAAATTTACAAAACCTGCTGCGCGAAAATAGGTTTTGGAATTTCTGCGAAAACCCATTTCTTGCCTCAAGGTAAAACAGGAAAATGTACTTTTCATATATTAGGCTATTCAAGTTGAAGGGGGAGGGGGCACATTATCTTTAATGAATTCTGTATTATTTTAGTCCACGCCTCCTTTCTGTCTTTTTTGTGTTAAAGATGAGCTATAGCTACTTACGAAAGTATCAGAATGTAAATACGTCGATTAGATTTTAAATGGCCAGTCGGAATTGCTATATGACTGCTTCAGTGTTAAATATTATCGTTGGTTTCTTCATGTCCAACTTTATATTTATTACTTACTATTAAAAATTCAGTGTTTCGCCGACCACCCATAGCCTACGCTATAAGACGATGTTGTGCACAAACTCCCACCAGTTTATGATTCCCCGCGTAAAACTTTAAAATCAAGGCAAGCGAAGCACCGTGTCTTGGTAAGAACCATTACGTACATAAAATGTCCCTTAAACCGCCCTTGTTGTGATCTTTGGGCTGGGAGGAGTAGGTAGATGACGTCGTCCTTTCTGCATGGCGATATCACTGTTGATTCTCACATTACCCTTCTTTTGCTCTTCACCTTTAGTTCTCTCTGTTACGCCTTCTTTATACTCTTACTAAACATGTACTCAATAACGCCTACGCGACCGTGTCCTCCTCTTCGAATATTTAGATTGATATGCAGAACTGGTCGATTTTTATGCGTTTCGTTGAGAACCTCTAGCATTTGACAATGACAGATACATAACGCGGTAACTTAAAAATGTGGTTGATCCTTCACAAATATAAATGGGAAAAACAAAAATTGAAATGTGCCTTTCAAGGAGCGTTTGCATTTTTATTGTGAATCGATATGCACTTGCACGTCGCATTTATATTTCGTCGGTGGGGCATTGTTAGACGCATCAACATTAGACACTAGATTACACGTACCGGAGCACTTCGTAAATCCAATTCATACCCCAGGCGCTCGCAAACCGTGCGAACGATTGGTGAAGTCACAGTACGCTATAGAGAAAGGAGCATGATGTGCGGGGCAGCAGTCTTGTGGGTTGGCTTGGCGAGCGTAATCCTACTGGCGGGGCGCTTAGGCAAAGCTGCGACGACATTGGTCCAGCTCCGTGGCGTGTACGCCAGACGCTTGCGTTAGGACGAGATAAGCTTGTGGAATGCGGCGGCGACGTTCCACAAGCTGAGCGTTCCACAAGCTGAGTAGCGTTCGACATGGGCGGCGGGCGGATAAACACAGGAGCTTACGCTGCTGCAAGGTGCCTTATCGAGGCGCCAACTATGGGCGATCATTAGCGTCCTGAAGCACTACTTCGCGTCACCTCTTCTTGACGCAGCATCATCTGAATGGACAAGTTAGAGGTAAACACACAAGGCGCGTTGGTACAGCTATCCAGGTAGGACCTTATGGCTCAGTCATTTGAGCGTTTTACATGTCCCGTTCAGGTCAGAGTAAACGGGGGATCGAAACCTAACGCTGCCGTACCAAAGGAAATTGTTTGGCGATGCCATTTTTATGACGTCGGTGAGTTCTGTGTATCGCGGCATCAAACACTTTCGTGTTAAGAAGGGAATACAGTATTGTCCAACTTAACACCTTTGACGCTTTGAATATCGTGTGGTAGTTTTGTTTCTGACTTTTGCCCAGTGATACCTGTCTTGTGCGGTTGTAGAGGGCCCCTTCCACTGCGGCCGAGCTTGCGGCCGCCGGTGATGTGGGTGCATTGGAATATAACGTGGTAGGATGATTACACCCACAAACAACTGCCTGACTCTGCTGAATGATACACCGATGGCTGACGAGGGGAAGTTCTGCTTTGTGAAACCTTAACTGCTGCCGGGCACAAGACCAACCCTCATCGTTGGTTAATTGCCGACAAAAAAACGGGAAGGTTACCTATGGACCCGCTAATTTCACGTGGGTCCGTGTTTATTTTCGGAAACCCTTTGTTGATAAAAGTTTGTCTTCATGTGCAATGTGTGTTACAAAGTCTGGTTGCGGCGTAAGTTATCCAAGATTGCCGAGACAGCTATTCCCGAATTTGATACAGCGGTGACAATTCTAATTTTTGGGTATCTGATTCTATTTTGGCGTTTCTGTAACTGATGCTGGTCTTTTGAGGTAGATGTGGCTTCATGAAGTGGTGGGAGCTAAATGTACTGACCGCCCATTACAGAGAACCCTTGTATATCCCACTGTTCTCATTTTCTTTTATCCAAAGTGTCAACTTTCTCGTCTTGACATCGTTGTTAAGGTTTGGAGGTGCGAGAAAAATATGAAAAGAAGAAAAAGTGAAATCCACACAGTATTGCTATGATACAGCGGATGGCCAGTATACAACAAGCACATGTGCTTCTACATTTGACTGATTGTACTTATAATCAAATTCTTCGTAGAACAGAAGAGGCGAGTCTTTCGGAGCTGGTCGGTTGTGACGTCTGCGTTATTTTATGAACCAGTTTCTCGGCTAATCTCTGCCGGATAAAAATACAGCAAACACGCCTAAATGTTGTGTTTTTTTTGGTCTAGGCAAATATTCCCGGAATGCAAGGCTGCTTCAACTCTTTCGTGACAGTTGGAATGGTTGCAAGTCAGCTGAAGAACAAAAAAAAAACAAGCCTCCATTTCTCGATGTCCGCACCGCCAAAAGCATCATTACTCATGAACAGTCGCTGTCAGGTGGGTAGCGAAGCATGAATGCTCTGAAACAACTCATACTAGTGGAAGACAAACGGCTACTTCACCTGAAAAAACCAAATAATATGCAGGGTGTAGGGAAATGAGAAATAGGAGCCTTAATCTTCTTCACGCTTTACAGAAAAAAAGAGCGTGCACAACTGTATATCTGGGTGGACATTGTGCACTCTGTTTCAGAAGCACTGGCTACATGGATGAGAAAAATGAGAAATATTATTACTGGGACGCTTTTCTTATATTACTTAGTTGACACTTGTCCTAATTAACTAGCATGGGTGTTTGAGTTCGAAGCCAGGAACCGCGCAGAAATTTCGAGCTAGTAATCATTTGTACCACCACGTCAAACGCTAGCGGAAATCTTTAGCTGAGACGAGTTCAACACTGAACACACGGGAGAAGAACGCATTGTATTGTTTTATGCAATTAAAGCTTGTTTTTCTACCAAATAATTTCCTCGACCGTGTCGATGCTTAACGCATTCGGTTCTCCGTCCAGCCATTTCGACACTTAATGTAAACTAATTATTGGACAAGCACAATGTCTACGTTGATGAATGGATCGCGTTTCTTGTTCACTGAGGAAAAAATGGGTAAATAGGAGTTTAAACTTTTTTTACCGGCAAGGGGTTCCGCTGGCCAAAAAAGGCACTTACCCTCAGACGAAACCCAATTTTCTCTGGAATTATCACTTGGCTGATGTTTTGAGGGTTAAAGTAACGGTCGAATAGGAAAGAATCATCGTACCTCAGTGCAGCGAAGGTTAAAGAGATATTTGTACATCGGTTGAGTCGGACACTTGCTCCCGATAGGCGCACGGTTATAACTACTTATTGTTACGCCAAATAACAGCGATATCGCATACATAAAAATTTGTTCTCTTGAACCCTTTCGCACGAAATGTTTGGTTTCATACAAGTCTTTATACCAACTCAGTATAACGTACCCCACCACAGCATATACTCACCTCACCAACTGAAGAATAATATCGCCGGTGGCTGCAACTTTGTCCGCTAATAAAAGGCGACCGTCAGCGCCGGCAGACCATACATGGCGCTCATCACATCTTAAACACGTCTATCGCCATGCGAAAGTCAAAAGAGCACTGACAGGCGTTCGTTGGACATTATAAAAATCTCATTCACAAGTCAAAAGATGTGGTTAGGTGTCCCCGGAGAGTTTTGCGAAAGTACATGGTAGCATGGTGGGCCGAGAGGCATGGACGGCCTGTCTACTTCATACAAGCGTGCACCATCTATCTCTCTCTCTCTGGCAGACCATAACCAATTGATACCGGGAATGCTAGTCGGCTAATTACAACAACGTTTGCCAATACTGGTGTGTCGGCAGCGCCTCCTTTATTTTCCTAAAGGCAAACCGCAAGAGTCCAGCGACTACACTGATTTCCATTCGGGCCAGTATTAGTACACTCTCTTGTTTACGAGGCTGCGGAGCGTAAAAATGCATGATTTAATTTCGGAAGGCTCTTGTGTTCCTAAGCACAGTAACTAACCATCACTTTCCGCCACATCTTCATACACAGCTCTGCAAAACTTTGGCCAGAGTGGCACTCGGTTGCTTAAGTAGTTATGTAGATACTCAGTGGTCTTACCAACCACACGCTTCAAATCATGGTTCCGCCAGCCCTTGGCACCATCTCATTATCACTCAGGGGAAGAATAGCAGCAACAAGAACAACAAGACAGCACTCTTATTTCAGAGCGGGGGACACGGTTTCCTTGGTTTCGGTAGTAACCGCATGAAATGGGGCCAAGATAACTTTATAGGAAAGCTTATTCCAAGTATGCTAACAAAACGTGTGGCGTTGGTGTCTTTGTGCAGCAATGTGAAAATTGCAGAAGGAATGTCACATGTCATTTAAATGAATTGTATGATTAGAAAATACTGCTGTTTTAACACTGTCAATAAAACGTAAGAGTAGAAAGATTGGAAGCTACCGAAATGTGACCAGGTTAATTCTACCGCACTCTGTATGCGAACAAAACGTCGGCACATCTAGGGTATACTTTAAGTAAGGAAAGTAGCGATGTGCTACAAACCAAATATTTGTGCTAGGTGGGTTTGACACAAACAAAATGACACCAAAATTACCACGTGCTGAATTATCAAATTCCGGTGATGTGGTCGCCATTATGTGGCCAATCTTCCCCCTTAATATCTGCCCGACCTACACAAGGGACTTTTGTAATCCCGTTAGTGTCAACTCTTTGTTGGAGAGCGGGAAATATACGTCCCGCCTTCTTTTTCAAGTTCTCAGTACTGTTGCTCCGTGACAAAGCTCGCGTGAATGCGTGCTTGTCACTAACCACACCTAGCTACTATACCGGGACATTCCACGTGCACATTCGTAACGTTGCCGCTGAATGGAAGCACATTGCAAGACCAGCAGAATTCTGTGGATATTCATGCCCATTTTCTTTTGCGTTTTGTTAGCAGCGACCTGGGAAGAAACAATGTTCTGGTAATCAAATATTCTCTTTCTGGCTGTACAGTAACTACTTACAAATCACCAAAAGCAATATAAATTTCTTATTTGTTAGCGGGTATAGATACACGAAAGCAATTTTACGATAAATGGTGCGATTGGCTGTGCGACACAGCGGGGCTGTTCGTAGCACACCCATGTTATTATTGTATAAATGTCAGAATAAATATCTCCTGGTTGACGAAGCACCTTCTCAGGAAGAACTGCCCTGGACTACGTCACCACTTAGCATACCGGCACCCATGAATCAAAGCTTTTATTTCTGGTGGTGCCGTTAGTTCTCAAGCAGCAAAAAAAGACCAGGCTTACTACACATTGAATGTATGCAAAGTCCCACTCTGTGCGAGTGTATTCGCACCAATTTACCACAAGAAATATCTGTGCCAAGTAGGCAGGGAGATAAATGAGTCCGACTTCAGCAAGGTGACCCAACTGCCAAGTGGGACATACGGTCCCACTATTTTCTCCGCAATAAAGCACTTCGTAGGTTTTGATTTCTTGATACTTAAGAAGTGAGAAATATCAAACCATGATGTTTTCAACACGATAACATTTGTTTCCTTGTTTCGTTCACCAAAGTCGGTTGAGCAGACTGGAAACAGCGCCAGAAATTGCAGGGAGCTCTTGCTAACGTCTTGAACAAATGATATTTAACGATGCTGCTTTTGTGACCGTCGTCTAAACGTTTTGGGCTTTCTATTACGTGAGCCCACTTATTTTGAACGCTTTCATTAGGACACGCACTTTGAGATCTGCCCACTTATAGCCCGCAATGTGTTCATTCTCGACTACAGGATGAAACGTGGTGTTATATAGAATATTCGATATAACACCGCTCAACAAGCAAAGCTTTTAGTACAGTATGCGTATTACGCTTTCACACAGCGGCCTCCACGTTATTCTTAAGGCATACGATAAAATATAGAACCCATATGTTCACATAAATCAAGGAAGAGAGAGAGGAATTTTATTGAAATGAAAGAAAAAACACCGAAAGGTCGGTCTGATGGTAGTATATCTGGCCAGCTATTCTGTGTGTGGGAAGGGAAAGGGGAGGAAAGAGCGTGTATAGAGATCGAGATAGATGAAGATTGCGAAGAAATGAATAAATGGCTATCTACATAAGATGCCTATACTTATACTGTGCATGTGTTAAAGTTACGCCGGACGGGCCTGAACTACAATGTAGCTGGGATGCCGCTGCTGCGCACAAATGTCAGCACAGCTTTACATGCCTTGTGAGAACGCTGCGCGTGTGGCCTATGTGCCAGCAGTACTTCCTCCGACACCACACGAGAGACCAAACGGGCCAATGTTCTCGGTAATTGTTATCAAGGATGCGTATGGCGTGGACCGTGGCAAAGAGCATGCGAATTACTCTCTGGTACACGGCATGCTTCAGAATTGAGGTCACTCGTAACGCCAATGAGGTGCTTGTAGCGACGGTTAAATGCTACGCCAAGCCGCAGTCGGTGAAACAGCGAGGCGTGGTTTCGCTGAATACCAGGAGGCAACCGAAACTTGCAGTCGGGGTTCAGACAGAAAACTAAGTAAACATTGCAGGATACCAAATGTTCAGTACCCTTCCACTAGGTAACGGAGGAGGACCAGCGAAGCTCGGCGCCGCCTAAGCAGTGTAACGGCGCAATCTAATACACAAAACAAAACTCGCTTGTCTGTAATTTGCGATCGAGCATAATCTTAGCCAATTAGCGGAATGAAATTTGGTAGAACTCGAGCTTTAGTGTAACGGCAAAACATGAAGCTGTCCGCTTTCTTCCGGCGACATTGGCCTCTTACGGTCTGTGTAACTCAAGAAACCAAATCTCTCGTCCGCTGAGGACAGCAACGAGGTCGCATTGGGCAATGGCCCTTCAGTGAACAGACATGCCAGCGGTGAGGGCATGAAACCTAGCTACGTGGTATGCCCCGCTTCCACCCCTCGCCCCACTACACCCGTGCACAAGAAGACAAAAGGAGATCTGAGCGTGTTCAGACATGAATCACACTCACAAAAATGTCGCTCCGAAAGCTCTTAGTGCCGAACAAAAATAACGGCCTTAGGTCGGCGTTTCAAGCGGGCAAGTTGGTTTTCACCCGAGTGGGATTCAGAACTACTCGACAAGGTGGAACGTGAGGCCCCAACTGCGGTGGCTGCAGGTTCTCCGCCAGTGAATTTATGTTGTTTTTGTGCGTATTTCGGGAATGGTTCGCTCAGGCGCTCATTCGATTAACCAAAATGTTCCTCCAAATGAACATTATATGCCTCTGCCTCAAAGTGAGTTCAAAGTGACACTGTTGATAACTGCGCCAGCGCCTTTATCAGCCGATTGCACAGTGGTGAGATAGTAATGGTTAGTGGCAGAGCGTATAAAACTTTTTAAAGAGGAGTAGGTGTGGCGAGGAGGAGCAGAGCAGGGATGTAGAACAAAGCGGCTTCAGCAGTATTGAACAGGAGGAGGGGGTAAGGTTTAACCGTATTAAAAATGCGCGATCATCTCATCTGTCTCCCCTATGGCCTATAAAATAACACTGTAGCTGTAAAGAGGTTGTTGGGGTTCCACGCGGCGCAGTGTAATCACATCTGTATTCAATGAAAAGCCCCAGGCACGCTGTACCTTATTCTGTGGGATACAACCCACATCATCTCCCCATCTCCAAACCCCGTAGTGAAGCAGTGGGACAGTAAGCTGGTGAGTTCTTGCTCCAACACGCAAGTACTGGTAGCGGAACGGGTGAAAAACAGTAGGCCGTAAAAGCGGAGTTTTACACTGAAGAACCCTATAACAAATAAGGACGCTTCATCTCTTGTTCAAATCCCAACATATCTTTCTGTCTCTCTGTCCTAGCCAACATCATGCAGCACCTATTAAAGACGAGATTACAAGAAAAAACTGCTATCCTGTCTCCACCTCGTGCCCAACACGGCCACAAAGAATGCAGCGCACGACAGCGGGTCCATTGAACAACTTGCGTCACTTGCTGCGCTTCTTAGTGCAGTGCTTTTTGCCCAGATCGTGTCCCTATTGTGGCCCAGTAGAGTATGAGGTCAAAAAGATCCGCGAAGAGGGATGCAAAGCAAGAGGACTTCGCAGAAATATTTCTATCTAAAGAGATATTACCATAAAACGCAGCCATTGACTGAAAAAAATTACAACTACGCACAAAGGGAAACCCCGGTATGGATTTGGCGGCAGTCAGATGGAACAACCAGTTTTCGGCCAATTACAAAATAACGAGGCAAGTACTGTCCTGAGTTTGATATTTTATAACTGCACCATTAAATTGGGACACTTCGAAAACTCAGTGAGGCTGGGTAGTCATTTGCGAGGAGGATAATGAAAAAAAGTCATAATAGCGTTACAAAACCTCGTAAAATATACAAACTTTCATGAGAATGTTTTTCAGGAAATCAAGCATGACAACTTGTACGCATGCTCAACACGAATGAACATGTTACGCAGAAAACCCAAAAACCTGGTTTTAAAATATTTGAGCTTGAAAATCTGACACCATGCGTGTCGTACGCCTGTTGCACGGGAGCGAAACGACGTTCAAATGCGTTTATGTTGATTGGCACGTTTTACGACAACTTATTAGTAATACGTGACATTTCAGAAAGCACAATCGCAGCACCAACCCGCAGAGGTGTACTGGCAAGTGCTTGTCTTGTATATTATCGTTTACGTTACATTCCAATCGCTTTGTTTTATACCGCCGATATCAGTGTATATGTTAACAGCACACCCTTGGTTGAAGAAATGTTTTCCACAATAACAAGACCCGGAAGACGCACCGTTTCGTGATGATACGTAACGTACCGGCATGCAGTATGAGGCATTTATAGCGTCGCAGCCCCAATAGCACCAGCAGTTTCACGCCAGTACAACCCTAATGAATACTCCGCGGCCACACACAAATTCTTTGCTTGAAGAGGGCAACTCGCGAAAGCACTCAGGGGGGTTCAATGCTGGAATATACCGTTCGTAGTCAGATCTTATACTAATCAGTATGAATTTTTGCCCATAGGTCTTAAAAGTAGAAGCAATACTTCAGTACACAGTATGTTGCCAGTAAATAGAATAAATTTGAAAGTAAGCTATTATATTATTTGTGTCCTATTGCGGTAATTTTTTCTCTTTCCAAAGGATCATCATCAACACCAGGCCATCTACACCCATTGCAGGGAGAAGGCCTCTCTCATTAATGTCCAATTATCTCGGTCCTGTGCTAACTGCCAAGAATATATCCCCGCAAACTTCTTGATCTCATCTGCCCATCTAACTTTCTGCCGCCCCTGCGACGCTTGCCTTTTTTGGGGATCCACTCTGTTTCCCAAATGACCAATGGTTATCTTGCCTTCGCCTTATATGCCTTGCCCACGCCCATTTCTTCTTCAAAATTTCTACTAATACGGCCTTAACACGCAGTTGTTCCCTGACCCACTCCGCTCTCTTCTTGTCCCGCAATGTTACAACTATCATCTTCCTTTCGATCGCCCGCTGAGTCGTCAATATAAGTTGAACTCTCTTAGTGACCCTCTATATTTCTACCCTGTTGGTGAGTGCCGGTAAAGTGTAGCTGTCAGACACTTTCTTCTTCGCGGACAATGGTCGCCTGCCATTCATTATCTGAGAAGGCCTGCCGAGTGCACTCCACCCCATTTTTACCCTCCTAATTATCTCTGCGTCATGGTTGGTGTCCGGGGTCACAACTTGGCCTAAGTAGATATATTCGCTTACCACTTCAACTGCCTCGCCAACTTTCTCAAAACGCTGTGCTATCCTGAGGTTACTGATCATTACTTTAGTGTTATTAATAATATTTTAAGGCCCACGGTTCTACTCTGTTTCTCCAGTGCGGGAAGGATGCTTTGCAATTCATCCCCCGAGCTACTTAGCAAGTCAACGTCATCAGCAATTGCGAGGTTACTGAGGTATTCTCCATTAACTCTTACTGCGACTTGTTCCACATTCCAATGTTCTGGATACTTATCGTAAACATGCTGTGAATAAAACTGGAGAGATTGTGCCTCCTTGTCTAACGCCCTTCCTTATTGGTATTTCACTGCCCTTCTTATAGAGGACGATAGTAGAGAAGGACACATTGTAGATATCCTCTAGTATTCTCACATAATGCTCGTCTACACACTGGTTCCGTAATGCCTGAATGACTGTTGAGGTTGCGGTGGAGTAAATGCTTTCTCATAATCTATGAAGGATATGTAAGGGTTGAGAATACTCCGCGCACTTCTCTCGCACTTGATTAATCGTGTGAATAGGATCGATTGTTGAATAGCCTTCACGAAACCATGCTTGTTCTTTAGGTTGACTGAAATCTAAGGTGGAAGAAATTCTTTTACCAATTATCTTGCTATGTACTCTCTAGATGACTCACAGTAAGCTGATAAGGCTGTAGTTTTTCAAGTCCTATATGTCACTTTTCTTATGGAGTAGGATGATATTCGCGTTCTTCTAAGATTCCGCTACACTCGCTGTCATTAGGCGTTGAGTGTGCAGGTTTGCCGGTTTTACTTGTACAATTTTCCCGCCATCCTTCTAGAGATGTTTTGTTATCTATCTTCACCAGGTGGCTTACCACCTTGCATTTATTTTAAAGCCTTCCTGACTACTTCTGTTGTAGCTGGGGGGAAGTCTATCTTCTCTGAACTCCTACCTCGTTCGGTATTATCCTGGATGTCCCGGCTACTGTACTGCACAGTATAGAACTCCTCGGCTACTATAATTATTTCATACCTATTTGTGATGACATTTCCTTTCTTTTCTTTAAGTGCATACATCTGGTTGTTCCCCATGCCCAGACGCCTCTAAATGCCTAGACGCCATTGTTGAATAGTTTTTCCGAAACCCTGCTTGTTCTTCAAAAGGCTACGTTTTGCAAAGTTATCGCGAAACAGCGTTGCATTGGCTCTGGTGCATCGGCTGTGCATATTCGTCGCGCAGCCCAATTCGTCTCAAGGAAGAAAGGAACGAAGGAAGGAAGAAAGGAAGAAAGGAAGAAAATAAGGGGGCAAGGAAGGATGGACAAAAGGAACGAAAGAAGGAAGGAACAGTACCGCAAAGCCATGGAGGTTAGCTTGACAGCTGTACGGTTGGCTGCCGAACACATGGAGATGAGGATAGAGAAACTGGAAGGGAAAGGAAGTGCAATGGTATACATAAAAATCATGCACCCGTCCGTGTAACGACGACGGTGGCTGTACGCAATGCGTTCTCGTGATGGACTCTGGTTGTCGTTTGAGTTTGGACTGAGTTTTGACCACGTCGACATGGAACCGCTCACTAACAATCTCAGGGAGGTGCTGCTACCTGTACCTCGCTACTTTGAAATGTTTAGTTCTCAGCCGGGACATGATGTGCTAACCCGGGTTAAAAGAATGGCCGTCCCAGCATCCGTGAAAACATTCTTTTTGAAGTTAAACATCAAACGTTACCAGTGAAAACGTGGATGGAGTAGGAGGGTCTGTTGGCTTTTCTAATACGTGTGCATTGTGTGTGGGACCCTAGACTGTTGAACGCGTTTTCACGGAGTGCTGGGACGCCATACTTTTTGGGTCGCTTTGCAGACAAAAACGTTGAAAAAAGACCATTTCCTTGCTGTTGAAAAAGAAGCTGGTGGGCCATACGGTTTGATGGCTTTGTGTCTGCATGCCATTTGAGACGAATTGGGCTGCGCGACGAATATGCACAGCCGATGCACCAGAGCCAATGCAACGCTGTTTCCCGATAACTTTGCAAAACGTACCTTTTGAAGAACAAGCAGGGTTTCGGAAAAACTATTCAACAATGGCGTCTAGGCATCAAGAGTCGTCTGGATGGTGGTGCAACACGCTGATCCAAACGCGCTCACTGTGAGCAGGTAGTTTGTACATGAGGTGCAATTGATGTACGAAGTTTGCAAAATGCAGAATTGTGAACTAGAAAGCATGACTGTTTTCGAACAGAAGGGTTCAATTTCTGTTCAGTCCTGCCGTCAGACAAAGTTTGGCCAACGGTTCCTAATTTACCGCTGTCTTGTATTTGTTTGTGGAAATGGTATTCAATATGTCAAATTTAGCAATCACATAGATGCCGGTTTATAACGAGAGGGAGTCGACCCATGTTCGATTCCGACCAGTAAAGCACATTTTTCTTTCACTTCACCTGCGATACTTCATTGTCCTCTTCAGGAAAAGTTTGCTTTCTTGCTGGGCGTTTTGCGTTAGAGGCGCCACCAGCGAGAACAACATAGCTTCGCTTTAATACAAGAAGAAAATGAGGAAAAAAGTCAGAAAAGAAGGCAAGGTGGTAGAAATGGTTAACATATACAACCCGCCGTGGGGGTTTCTGTAAACCTACAACCTTTAAATGGCAGTGCATGGCGGAGAAACGACAGGGGAGCTCCTATTCTTTGGCTTTTTGTTTTAGAGCTGCATGGCTGGTGCGCAAACAAAGTATTCCGAGTAAGTGTCCTTTCAGTGAAAGTGTGTTGCGTATTAGAGGCAATGCAGCTGAGGAACCCAGGTATATATGTGGCGGCTGTGCACATATATGCCGACAATCTTGCGCTTAATTTTTAGGTTTCTTTGGACCATGTCGACTGAATAACCAGCCTTAGATGGAGCTCTTTTTAGTTGAATCACAAATCACAAAAGCGTTGAGTGTAAAGACCTACCTAATGATAAACTACTTCGGCAAACCAGCCGCACGCTGATTTATAGTATGACAAAACTAACCTTTTCTTGTGTCTTTGTAAGATTGTTGTATTTGAAACAGCCAGCTTCACGAGCAGCGACACGTGTAAGCCACAGGTGAGGGTAGTCTTTTTCTTTCTTGCTTTATAGAACGAACTAGATTGCGTGAGGGGTTTTGGAAAAGAGCCCCTATAACAAAAATGTTACGGTTTTAGTGAGGTTTATCATAAATGTATTATAGAGCCTTCTATGGAAGTCGTTTTGCTGGTAGAGATTCGGTACGGCGTTTTTTATCTACAATGTGTAAGTCATAGCTTCTGCACAAAAAGAAAGAACAAAAACGATAGCATCTTATGATGCAGTGAGCGCAGAAGTACCAATCTTTTCCAGAGCGCGCCAGAGCATTCAGCGTCGAGATGAGGCAAATCGACCCCCACAAAATCACCGAGTGTGCCTGCGTATCGCAAAAATAGATTAGTGCCACACTAGAACCACCAATTCCCCACAGGGATATGGGCCGACATTTAGAAAGCCCACTAGTTTGACTTAGTGGGTTGCTTTGACAACACGGGAGTGGGCTGGCGGTACATAAAGACAGAGGTGCTTTCCATGCTTGGTTGCACTGTTTATAGCGCAGTCTTGCCAATAAACAGAGCCTAGCTGCCTTCTCGTGTGGAGAGGGCGACTTTGTCAAGTACACGTACTCTGCTGCTATTTTCTGCTCTTCGCCCTCGTTAGCCTTGGCCAGTTTCCAACGGCGCACCCCCACCGTGGAGAGAGGTGAAAATTAAGCGTCCCTTTTGTAGCCGTTTGCAAGTATTGATGAGCCTATTCTGAAAAGAAGTGCAGGTCTACTCTAGGACCGAATGGATGTCGGAAGGCAACATAATCCTTGAAAGTACACTGAAACTGCTGACCAAAGGAAGGAGAGATTTTTACGAAATATTTAAGATACAGACATCAATCTTCATTAATTTTACCAGGACACTAACATTGTTGGCACAATGCGTGCGCACCTTTTACTTGCCTTCTTTTTCCCGTAGGTGCGGTAGAGTCACACGAAAACTCACAGCCAATCAGAATTCTAATTTCGTATTTCGTCAAGTCGACTGCATTTCTTTGACACTGGCATTTTCGAAAAACGCCCACCTCGTGCTTTCGCATTTATCAAAAAAAGGACACCTTAGTGAACAATTGTTATTTTTGCTATGTAGTGTTATCACCACGTTCCCCAAATGCACCATTCCCCCTTCTTAATTAGGCTTACCACTTCCGTGTTAACGACCAACGTAGTCACCAAGACCAAACGCGACAGCGTGTTACGACCCTTGAAAGGACCTCGTTATTTGGAACGACGTCCAGAACACTTAACGTGGTTAATGCCGACGCGCGTTTATAGTCTCGAAGGCAAGCAGGGTACACAAGCAGGCGCCCTTAGCCATGCCCGTTTTTTTCTTTCTGGGAGGCGCTGCGTGCATACTCTATATTTGTACATGTATATATATATATATATATATATATATATATATATATATATATATATATATATATATATATATATTCTGTCTCGTTATATTATCCTTTTGATGGCTACTCTCCACTGTTATTCGTTTCTTCGCACAGGAAAAAGGAGGGGGTGTCTCATCAGGCAAATTTTGGGTTAACATGCACGCTGGCTTCAAAATTTTGTCGCGTAGAAAACGAATATGAAATAAGTGCAGTAGCCTGAAACAATATTCTGGTATGGCTCTACATCACGTCATTCCACAGGATAAGCCCAATGTAACCAGCGAAAGAAATGAAGCACAAATGCATTACTACTACACCTAAACACCCGATGAGGGCACCCACAGTAGGACCACATTTCTTTACTGCTCACTTCCTGCAAACCTGATTTCTACGTGCTAATATTCTCGAAAACATGGTCAAACAACAATTCTTAACTCTTGTGCCACACGGGTTAACCTATTTTTATTGGATCGCATGGAAGGTGAGGTGGCGGGGGGAGTTATTGTCACGACAATCTCCGGCTGTGAAATGATGCAATGTTTTAGTAAAATAACGGAGGACAACGAAGGTTTGTGCATTCAGCAACAAAAAAATTGCCCTTTTGCAGGACGCAAGCGCGCATTCCTGGATTTTCGTGACAATGTTCTTTCATACGTGAACGAAACAAGGCGCACTCTAGTTATTGGCGGAGACTCGAAAATAAACAATTTGAATCAATGCGCGTCTATGGCGGAACTTCTTTCGAATACTGGGTTTCGCAGTGGTATTACTTTTCCAACGCGTGTGACTGCAGCAACGCTACAATTATTTGAAAAGTTTGTGAACATACGCATGGACCACAACATATCTGGTGTTTTAAGTGCGCACATCAGCGATCACATGCCGATTTTTACCTTCACAAACCAACGCTCCCATCTCCAGTTTAACAAGTACAGTGGAACTACATATCGCCTAATGGACGAGGACACGTTACAAACATTCGGAGAAAGCAGTTGGGTCGTAGTCTGCTCAAGCGTTTGTGTTCGTCAGCATGAATAATTTACAGTATAACAAAGAATCACGATTAAGAAGGTCGTATGAAGGATTTATGAATATTTTTAGAAGAATTAGGTTATCTCGTTACCAACAAAAAAAACTTTCGGCCAAGAAATAATACTCCAGACCCTAAATTACTTGAGGCATTCTTAAGCGAATTCGATGATAAAACAACCTTTACCAAATATCTTTTGTGCTCGAGATCAAACCGAGTGGAATCGGTACAAAACGTTCGAAAATACCTCAAACAAGAAGAAACAGCAAGCGAGAAAATGTTTTTTTCGATATTTTATGCTGTCTGTCTTCGCCGAATTGAAACTGCGCGGTAAAAAATAAACGACATTTTAAATGGGAAAACAAATACTACCCAAACGCAAACAGTAATTGTAGATTCCCAAGTTTTTAAAGGAAAAGTTCAGCAGAATGAATGAATGATTTATATGTAGAGTTGGCGGGAGGTAACTACAATAGTTAGCACTGAAAGTCCCTAGCATCAAACGGGCTGAACACACACTTTTTTCAACGCTAACTGATGAATCGGAGAATATCGCTATCTTCCGTGGGCTAAGAAACAGTCGCAGCAAGGACGCAGATAGAGGAGGAGGGTTGACTTTATTGGTGAAGAAAAGTCAGCCTGCCAGCGAGCTGGGGTTGCTACTGCACATTAACATGAGAGGAGAGAAAATGAGCAAAGGAAGTTAAGACATAAGAACTCGATCAAACACTAACAGACGAAGTAAGCACATTGAAACTGACAGACGCAGGAACACGCACACAGCTCACTCACAGTAGTAAAGTTAAGGCAAACGTTCACAGGGTTTCGTAGAGTTCGGAGTCCCGGAAAAATGACACCATGGCCTTTGTATACCGTGTTGTTGCGGCAGTTCGTTGTCATGGACCGGCTACGTCCGAAAGTTTATGACCTGCATCAGCACGAAGTCCCCAAAGTTTTCTTCTATGTCAGCCGTTGGGTGCTATAACGGGGACACACACACACAGTACATGTTCAATGTACTAACGAACACCGCAAGCGTGAGAGCGATGGGAGGCAACTCGGCACGACTTGTGCAGGTAGTGGCCGGTAAACGCGACGTTGAGGCGAATGCGGTTAACTGCTTCGTCGCGCTTTGCCAGGCCACTCGGCATTCGGAAAGTGCAGGCGGGATCAATTCTGTACCAAAGCTGAAAATGTTTTATCCCTCCGTCCATATTGACAGTTGTGACTGCCGCGCAATACGGTACGCAAGCGTGGCGGCGTCACGTCTAGAGAAAGGAATTGGGATGATGACTATAGATTGATTGTGTGCCGCGCAAGCTGTTTCGTCGGCTACAGCATTCCCATTGACTCCACAATGTACAGGTAGCCACTCTAGCACTAACTTGTGAAGCAAGCTGGCAGCCTGCGTATGTAGGCTGGGTGCTTCTTTGGCCAGTTGATCCCGCGGAAGTCATGCTAGTTGTTAAAGCACCATCCGTGAATTTTTAAAAATCGCCCACACAGAAGCTTCTTCCCCAAGAATGCAGTGCAAAGCAGAGCGCAATGCATGGAGCTATAAGGTCATGGACGTTTTTGTGTGGCTTACCCTTGCCGCAATTCTGGTCCGCGTCGATGGTACCGATATCCCGATCGCAGACGCGGTGGCCGTCACCGATGCATCGGTATAAATATGTTTGTAGTTAGGGTAGTATTTTCATACGTGCTCTACAGTGAAGTACTTTAGGGCTGGGACTGGCAACCTTGAGTTACAATTTGCCACGGGGAGTACATCCAGGGCGGAAGACGAAGCGCCGTAGTGTATTTCTTGTACCTCAAAAGCGGAGCTAGAGCTCAACGGATGGCCATGGGCCCTAGTCACCAGCCGCAGATGTAGGTGAAGCTGCTCGGCTTTCACCTGTACACAGGGTAAGAAGCGCCTAGACTGTCGTATGGTCCCCATTAGTAGAAATTGTCTTCGGAAGGCCAAGACAAAACAGCAGAGCTTGGGCCTGCATTCCTTCTAACAGCTTTGTGTTGGTCTTGGAAAAGAGACCGAGTGCTGCGAGGCTATATCGGAGCAGTCCTTCGCAGAGTGCTGTGTAAAGACGTAGGAGGGGTGCCACAGAACAGCATCCTGACCCGCCGGTCAGCATGCGTAACACCTGAGCAAAGGCACGCAGCTACTTCTTCAGGATACGAACGTGTGGGGACCATGTCATCGACCTGTCAAGCGTGACTACCTGGAATTGGTAAAAGTCTGAAATGGGTATGGAGACCTCTGCCACTGAAAGATTATAGCGGGAAGCATCACGCCTGGTTAAACCTATTGCCGCATGTTTTCTAGCTGACATGTCGCGGCCTCCTCTTTTCAAAATTCCCGCTATTTAATTGATGGCTTTTTGAAGGCGAGCTCGTAAAACGCGCCTGTTGCCACCAGAACTCCAGATGAATATCATCGGCATAGAGCGTTATTTCAACAGTGTGTGACACACACATCTCTATTCCAGTGAGATGGATAATTAATACGCTTGGGATTGAAATACCGCCCTGTGAGACAACTCGCACGATATTTTGAGAGGCTGCGTCGCCATCCTGTGTGTGACGTATCGAAGCGCAGCAAAGACGCGGACAGGAACACAGAAGACGACACAGAGCGCTAACTTCGAACTTTAATCATTAAAGATGGAAGTTGGCGCTCTGTGCGTCGTCTTCTGTGCTCCTGCCCTCGTCTTTGCTGCGCTTCGATGCGCCGCTATGTACCGACTCGCCCAAACCAATACTCTCCTGATCCTTTGTGTGGACCTAACGACAGTTCTGTCAGAGGAGTAATCGGGTATTATGTACACGTGCGACCTCCGATGCGTAATGATTCCAATGCAGATTTTATCGCCTTATGTGGCACACAGTCAAATAGCACCAATGAAGCGCGTATTACACCTTATTCCGCATGTTAAAGCCCATATCTACAATTTGGTTTTATCAACTTGAAAACAGTGATTTGCAAAATACGGGAGAAGAATGTTTTTAGCAAATATCGTGCGTTATCGATGTTTCAAATATTCTCCAAATTCCCAGAAAAGTAATTCACATTTGAATGAACTATTTGTCGCAGAAATTTATTTGAATTACTCTCTGCTAACATGTTTTTAGAAAAAATCTTTTAACAGAGTCTTTCGCATTGGTAGAAAAAATCACATTAAAAAGAGACATTGATAAAATATGAAGACTTTAGAATTATACCTGAACTTTAGTTATCCGTATATCGCGTAATCACGCCCTGCTGCTCTCAAAGTTGGAAAAATTTGGATTTCGAGGTGCTGTACTTAACCTCTTCAGATCCAACTTGACATCACGCATCCAATTTATCGCAATAAATGAGTGCAGATTGAAGGTGAGATAGGTTCCTAATAGAGTGCCGCAGGACAGCACTATTGGTCCCATTCTTTTCTTGTATTATATCACGAATATTGTTAACCTTAATAAAAATACAATTGTATCACTTATGCCCATGATCGTACTGTATTTCGTCATAGGAAATGAATAACAGACATAAAATAACCATCAAGCATATAGAGTTTGTTATGAGCTAAAAATGATCTGATATGAAGAGCCTGTTTCGTAGCGAATTCATGAGCACATTTGTCCTATATGGGGCTCGAAACACACCTATAACTTTACCGAACAGTATAGTCCTTGGCTCACATACGGTACAACTTGAAACTTCGGTGAAAACACGAGGGGGAGTATTCCCGCCACAGATGTCCTGGAACAATCTTTCAAATTTTTTCTGCACGAAATCTCGCAAAACTGTTGTATTATACGCAATAATCGGTATTCCTTCCCTTTTCATATTCAAAAACGTTTTTACAATTTTTATTTCATTCACAACTTCAATTATTGAAGGACAACAGGGGAAAGCACCACAGGTAATGTAAACAATGGTCTTGCAAAAAAGGCAGTTTCCCTATATTGCACACACGGACGAACTAATTAAAAAATTCTTGGCATGTTCCATTTGACGCGCTGAGTATGGCGCCAAATATTAAAGCGATACCTTATGAACGCACTTAATGAGCTCCGTAAGCAAAACAGAATATTCAAACCCTAGGAACCGAGGGATTTTGAAACTATATTTTTGAAAACTTATTTTCCCGAAAGTATTTAATAAAAACACGTAGCTTGGCGGAGAAAATATCATTCACGCCACACTCTTTTATTCCAGTGGCATTTATAATTGCCTCATCTTTTTTACTTTATACGCATGAACGTGATTTTGAATGTTGGCACTGTACTTTTTTGCACCTCCTGCGTTCTATTTTTAGAAAGAAAATGTTTTTTTTCCAACTGTGGCACGCAGTATATTCCTGCGTCTTCACTTTACTTTAAGCTGCGATCATGGTGCCCGTTTTAGTATTGTATCAGTGACTACAGGATGCCACATGTATCTGCCTTTTGTTATGACTTATTTGCATGTACATTGTCCTAATCTGTTTGATCTCCTTTGCAAGATATGTTTTTTTTTTCTTCTTTGTATGCTCAATCTCCGCTGCATTTATGCTACATTTTGTTATAGAGAGTTTGCGCCTGCTTGCTGCGTGTCCAAAGCGGATGCAGCCTAGACAAGTGGCTGTAACGAAGATTTTTTTCTGATTCCTGTTTTTTCACCCTTTGTAGTTTTACTGTGTATTACTGCGCAAAGGTGACCTCCCGAACTACACGAAAAAACACTAGGACAAGTCTATTTCTTAAACGCTTCTCTCAGGCTTCTGCTGCTTTTTCAAGTTTTATTATTTCAATGCCTGTGGTAAACAAAGCAAAAAATAGGAAGAAATCGTCCTTCAACTCTGTCGACCATTCTACCTGAAACAGGCCATAACCACATTCATGCAACCCATCCCTACTGCCTTCCTTCACTTACCCTGCAAACAATACCAAACCCCTGTGCAAAGACCGAGCGGGTCCCAATACTCAATGTCTCCTCACTTGCCCCGCAAAGCACGCAACGACCGTCGCAAACGCTACTATAACCCCTACCCGGTCCACAGCCGTGTAGTGATTTTACTCATTGGCAAACTTAATACCTAAAAAAGAGCCAGACAGCTCAGCAAGAAAAGAGTGTACCAGAAGGGCATGGCTTTTTTCGCAAAAGATGGCAATATACACCTCGTGCTAACACAGTACCTTGTCGTCGCTCCATCGTCACCACGCCGGCGTCTCAATGTCGGCTCGAACGCCGGTTGTCCGCGGTGTGCGGATACACGGTAATACGCAGGTAGAGGAGCGGCTGACATTACTGGCTCCATATTATCATAATTACCTCACTCGTCGGTACTCCACCCTGACACCTGATGATATCAGGCGAGATGACTCCGCTCTAATGTCGTGAGTCGTAAGAGTACACGTACGTTCACGGCAGCGTGACCACTTTCATGAATAAGGAGCCTGCTCGTCGTCAGCGAAACCACAGTGTAATAAATACCGGCACCCCGGCGCCGAATGCGTAATTAGCCGCCGGCAAAGTCAACGCGTCTTTGTTGATTTGTTGAACTGTAAATGTTGAACTGTAAATGACTAACCATAGGACCCTTTATTAATTCGTTGGGTACATATGTCAGACATTGTACTGGCTTACGGTCCGCTCAGCATTTCTTTGCGCGGAGAGAGCTGCACCGAGGGTAGGATAGCAAAGTTTTCATGTTTGGATTAGGATTCGAGAAGAGCAGCTGGGAATTTTCCGGGTGGTTGAGTGTCAGTTGGTGGCCTCGGTAAGCGCCAGCTTAGCAGAAATCCCGCTGGAAGTGTTTCATGGTGTGTTTAAATAAGTGTTGCAGTGTCTCATTGTTGAAAAGGGGGCTGTGATTAGGACAGGTCATTTGGCCTTTGTGTTTTTATATTGGTGGGATTAAGTTTTTAAATTTTTGTGTTCTCATTCTTAGTGTGTGTTCGATAATTGTGCGCAACAATTGTATGGACAAACTTAGCTATCTTAGATTTGTTCCCTTAGGTGTTCCTTACCTTGGCGCCACGCCTTGTATTGCTTGCAATTATCCTTACAGGATACTGCAAGCGGAGTTACAGCAACTTCACAACACAGAACAAGCAGGAGCAAACTCTATATAATATGAGTGCGTATGCGTCGTAGATTTACCGTTCAAAAAGCTAAAAAACATGATATTTTGAAAAGCAGATCCCAGCGATTACGTTATTATATAGGCTAAATACGTCATAGAAAAAGGCAGATCCTTGTGGGAACCCAATACTAAAATAGGCATCAAGGTCGCAGCTAAACGTGAACTTATTGCGAAGGAATGTACTGCGTGTAACCGCTGAAAAAAAATATCATGCAGCAGATACAAAAGGTCTAGGGTGTCAAATGTTCAAATCTAGTGCATGCATGTGAAGATTAAAAGATGCAGGCAATTTTGAAGCCCGCTGTAATGAATAAGAATGGCGCGAATGGCATTTTCTGCATCCAGCGACTTTTTTTCAATAGATGCCTTCGGGAAAATGCGTTTTTACAAATACAGTTAAACAATGCTCTTATTTTTTAGGGTCTAAAGATCCCCGTGTTGCCTATGAAACTCATTGAGTGCGCTGGGTAAGGTATGGCTTGATCTCTGGCGCCGACATTGAGTAATCAAAACGGAACAGGCCAAAATAATTCATTGAAGCGGAATATTCATTGGTAAAATGAGTTATGTGCACAACTGTACACCGATGTCGGATATATGAGAAATATACTGATATTTGTTCTGCCCTTACGCTCTGTTTGTGGTAAGACTTACCAAATGTTTGCCCTACTCCCAAGGGCGAAAAATATTTATAATGCGCGACGATAACAGGACGTTGTGCGAACAGAAGCCGCATCTGTGCGATGTGTAATCGACGTCTCCCTATACACGGCGCCCGTACCCGCGCCCCACAGTCGCCTTTCCCAGTAGCAGCAGCTGCAATATTTCAGCGAATACACTGTCTCCGTTCCAGCAAGTGTGAACGCTCTCGTAAAATGAATGCATTCAGCCCCTTGTGGAGGAGCATTATTTACATTATTCACTGACCCATTGGACACCCAGGAGGCGAGAATGCGCACGAACACGCCCAAGGCTCGACAGAGCGTCTCCAACGGGGTCATTGAGTAGGCGCATGACGTCATCACTATATTGCGCGCCGAATCTTCGGGACCCAGAATGGGGGAAAAACAAATTGACTTCATTGCGTGCTTCATCAGTGCCGGCGTGTTAGCGCATGCAGGTGTAGTGGTTCCTTGGGAACTGCAGCTGCTGTTCGCCCCGTGCTTCCAATGCTTCTAAATTGCCCACTCCTCCGCTCATTAGTGCGCGCTTCGTATAGTTCGCGTCTGAAAGGAAACACCACGCGGGAACGCACGCCGATCAACGAACGCCCGCGCAGCTCCCCTGCCGTGGTTTGAACCGTGGCGACACCGACCGAAGCGGCCGGAAACTATAATGGCAAACTGTTCGCATGGCGATGCAATGAAACATCCCCCTCGCGAGGGGCACGATCAAATGCAGAGCCTTTCCGGGGGCGCACGACATTAAGTAGTTTGCGTTATGTTAATGTTGTTGCACTTGTGGCAACTGCTGACGAGAGAGCGCTCGTCAGCAGTAAATTGAATCAGTCAAGGATATAAGGCGCGTTCGTAGCCTCCCATTCTGTGTCGGCTTTGTGGCGCAGTGGGTTGAGCACCATGTACATTGCGTTCCGCCCGCAGCGTCGAGGGATCGAAACCAGGCGCCGGATAGTATTTTTTTTATATAGTGTAGGGGGAGGGGTGCGGACTACGACTACGGACGCCTACGGACGTCAACGCGGGTGACATCGTGAGTTACTGAAATGCTCTGCATTTAAAATGCGACATCGATGGGTGTATGGCGAAAATTTATTGTGATGCAACCAATTCTGACAACGGTGCTAGTTTTTCTTGGACTTCACTTTTATAATTCGAGTTTGTTTAGGTACGGCCGGGCTAGAGCGGCGGCGCGCGCTGTGTTGATACGGTCTTTGCACTGGCGGCCTGAACAATGCAGTCCAGTCTCGACGTAAAGTTCCGCAGCTCTCCGCGTGGGGCTGCAAAAGCATCTAGAAAACACCAATCAGATGCTAGATACAGTGTTTGGATTCCGAAAGCGCCTTGGAACGCAGGACGTCTTGCTACAAATAAAAGAGGAGGTCACGAAGCAGCCCACGAGACATTCGCCCAGAGCCATTTTGGCGCTTGACCTCAAGGGTGCATTTGATAACATCTCTCACGCCAGCGTCCTATCGAACTTTCAGGGCACCGGATGCGGAGAACTGGTATACAATTATGTACAGGACTTCTTGACTGACCGCCAGGCGAGAATCAAAGTGGGGGAGAGGGTATCCCCTCCTGTGAAACTGGGTAGCCAGGGGACCCCCCAGGTATCCGTGTTGTCACCCCTTTTGTTCAACATGGCGCTCCTGGGCCTGGCAAAGGCGCTTGGAGCGAACGAAGGGTTGGGACATGCGCTATGTGGCGACGAAGTCTCGCTCTGGACGACGAAAGCAGGCTCTTTAGGATGGATCCAAGACACGCCGCAGGCAGCCGCAGATGTTGTGGGCAAATTCGCCAAAAGGTGGGGCCTTAGATACTCCCCAGCTAAATCAGCACTGGTGATCATCCGGCCAAGGGTGCCTAAGAAACAAAAAGAGGACATAAAAGTCAGCCTAGGGGGTGAAGACATCCTCCCACGACCCAGCACAAAAATTCCCGGATTAGTCATCCAGGCCGACAACAGGGCATCTATACCCGTTGCAAAACTAAAGCGCACGTCAGAAAAAATCCTTCATATGCTCCGACGGGTGGCGTCAAGAACCTGAGGCATCAAGGAGAGGGACACACTTAGGCTCGTTCAAGCCTTGGTGGTAACCAGAATAACGTATGTAGCACGTTACCTCCTCCTGAACAAAGCGGACACACAGGTGCTGGACGTCATCATCCGCAAAGCCGTCAAGCAAGCTATTGGAGTTCCTATGAGCGCGTCTACATGCAAATTCTTGGAAATGGGCTTGCATAACTCGGTCGACGAGCTCATCGAGGTTCATCTCGCCAGTGAGAAACAGAGGCCGAGCCAAACAAACGTGGGCAGACGCATCTTGCAGAAAATCGGCTGGAAGGCGGCGCTATCTGAGGACACAGACCAGCTGCCAGATGAATGGCTGGAAGCCATCAAAGCCAAGCCCATTCCCAAGAACACGAACCCAGCGTACCATGGCGGCAGGCGGGAGGCAAGAGCTCGTGCTCTAAACAGGCTTCTAGCAAAAGAAGAAAGGGCAATCTTCACGGACGCCTCCATGAATGACGGTACGAACCGGTCAACAGCAATGGTGACAACCATGAAAGAGCTGCTGACGTGTGCATCCGCTGTAGTTCAGAGCATTGAAGAGGCAGAGGAGCTGGTGATTGCTCTGGCCTTTACTCTATCGGACAAGGCCAAGGTGGTCACGGATTCTTAGCAAGCCTACAGAAGCTTCACGTGTGGCTGGGTGTCCCGGTTGGCCCTCCGAGTGCTCGAGGAGAAAAACCTCCGAAGGAAACCGTAGAATTAGTGTGGGTACAGGCCCATTCGGTGGTGGAGGGTAACGAGTTTGCTCACCAGCAGACGCGAGCAATGACTTATCGGGCCAGATCTGCAGTAGAGGCAAGAAACCAACCATTGCTTACCTACAGGGGAATAGCCACTTATTACGTGCACGACAGAAGGACGCTACCAGCACCACACGCAGCACTCATAAAGGAACAGCAAACCATATTCCGGCAAGTCCAGACAGAGTCCTTTCCGCACCCCCGTCTACTCAACCGCATGTTCCCAAACCAATTCGAAGAAACTTGCCCAATATGTAAAAAAATAGGCATTTCTGTTATGCATTTCCAGCACATGATAGGAGAGTGTAGGTTTAGCCCGAAGCACCCGCCCCCCTTACCCGAGTCTCACCCCACCAACCCAACTCTACCCTTTAACGAGAGGTAGATGATCTTGCTGACCATCCCCGCCCTGCAGGATCAGCTACTACTGGTCACCAGGGGCCAGGCGGCGGGAGCAGCATATGGATTCCCGTGAACAGGGAACCATCTCCGTCCAGTGTGGAGTTCGCAACGAACGACTCTTACATAAAGTTTCTTCTCTCTCTCCGCGTGGGGGCTGCAGGAGCCTATCCTTGCCTCGTCCTTGCGCGCTTGTATTTGAAGTTTGTTTTTCGCAAGCGCGGGCTGTTCTCGCAGCACTCTACCTTATGGAGTTTACCAGCGATCATATCGGAGCGGAATTTCGTACCTCTGTTATATTATTGTAGTGAAACCTGTGTGCTGGACGCTGGACTTCGACGAAATTTTTAAATCATGGCTTGCAAAGTCTGACAACGATGTTGTCCACTTATTCGCCATCAGGGGCGGATTTGTGGGCGCGCCCTAGAAAGGGTTTGGGAGGAAGGTTTTTGCAGGTATTACGATGATGTTACACTGCACAATATTACTTATGATATATTATTACAATATTTTATTCTTCAATTGTGTCTTGATACGCTCCCAGGGATTGCCTATACGGGGTATTCATTGATACGCAGCACGCGGTGCACTGTGGGAGAGTTTGCCATTTTGAAGTCCTCGGTCAGTCGGCGGAGCACGGGAAAAACGTTGACGGGAGCACTTTGGCGCACCCATCGTGATCGCGTATTCTGCTAGTACGGGCGACAATGGTTTACTGCGCGATAGTCGGTTGCAGCAGCCGTAAGCAAACCAAAAATTAGAAAATGGAAAGCAACAGCAAAGATCCAGGCTTCTTCAAATTCCCGAAAGTGCGCACATCGGAGTGCGAGAAGACGAAGCTCCTGTCGGAAAGCGTCGTCGCGAGTGGCTCGCCCGGATCAACCGGCCGGGAACCATGGACCCCGACAAGTACCGAGTGTGTTCAACACATTTTCTATCGGGTACGTAAGCGTCATTTCATCAATTTAACACCGATTGCGACAAAGAAAAATGACCGAGTGGCAACACCACTGGGCTCGCGGCATGGTGAAATCACGAAGCTTTTCAGGGAGGCGCTTTTAAGCTGTGTCGAGGTCGCAGCGGGGAAGAAAAATATATATCGAGGAGCTAAATTGTGGGAGCTTACGTTCGCGACAGCTAATGGGCAGTTGAACGATACAAATCGTGAGGGTAGCCGCTTTTGAAACAGCGACGCATTAATCGTAGAATGGCATTCGAAAAAAAAGGAGAGGGAAGAAACGTTTCCGTAGTGGCTCGCGGGCGAGCTGTCGTTCAGGCTGCACGTCAAAACCACGAAACGTCCGAGGACATTTCGAACCTAGACCGAAAAATGCTGTTGGAGTTGGAGTAAGTCACACCCAAGTGAAACATTGAGAAGGAATAGCTGTGCATGTGTGTGCATTTCAACGCCCCCTTTTCCCGTACGCAAGTTCACTGGCCAAGCTCTGTGTCGAGTGTAGCCATACATTTGTGTGCGTCTAAACGCCCATTTTTCTGACACGCAGGTGAACCTGCCCAACTCTTTGATGAATGTAGCCGAAGCTGGGCTCCTTCGCTTCACCTGGGCTATGAAGCAAAGCTTGCAAACGTGGGCGGGTACAATCGCCTGAAAACGCGACGCACTCGGAGCCAGCAACAAGTTTTTGCAGGTGAACATTGTCTAATATTTTACATCCAATTACATTTCACTGTAGAAACAAGGTACTAGAATGACTTTCTTTCAAATGCAGTTGCAAGTGTGGACATCCCAGCCGGGACATCCGCGGACGAGGAGCCAGCTGTGCCCGCCTTGGAACTCTGCCGCAGTAAATATTTTCTTCAGGGGCCTCTCGCACCCCATAACCTGATTCTATCAAGTTACATTTACGAAGTGTAGTCTGAATAACACACTGTATTATCAGCTAATGTGCTCTTTTCTGGCATGTGAAAGTAGCCGCTCGTTTTAAATTCTACCTAATGAGCTTCTCAAACTGATTGCCTGTTATGCATTTCTTTTCTTGCTAGGCATCAGCTGCCAAATGGATCTGACTGGCAACGACATCCAGCAGCTTCAAGACATGGCGGCCAATCTGCAGAACAAGCTTACAGATGTCAAGATGGAATCGTTAGCATCCAAGTTTACGGAAGACAGTCTTAAAGATGATGATAAAAAGGGGCATTCTACACCGGTTTGCCTTCCTTTCTAATGTTGTTTTCGTTTTTAATCCTTTTGAAAGGTCACGCCTCGCACTGCTCAAGGAATGCCCTCACACAGTTCGAGGAAATGATGTTATTTCTTATTAGGCTGAGGTTTGGACTCCACTCCCAGGATCTTGCATATCGTTTTGATGTGTCACAGCCCACTGCATGCAGAATCCTTGAGAAGTGGCTAGATGTTAGCTATGACCGGCTTGGTCCACTTGTGTATTTGCCAGAGAAAGAAGACATTATGAAAACTATGCCAGTTGCTTTTTTGAGAATTTTGGCTTAAAAGGACGGGTAATCTTGGATTGCTTTGAAATTTTCATTCAGAGACCAAGTTCACTAATAACAAGGGCAGAGACGTGGTCCCAATATAAGCACCACAACACCGTCAAATTTTTTATAGGCATCTGTCCACAAGGCATGATTACATTCATTTCAAAATCCATTGGCGGACGTGCCAGTGACAATATGACCATACAGAGGCGATGTTGTCTTAGCAGACAGGGGTTCCCTGATAGCTGAGAGTGTTGGGATGTGTTGTGCCACACTGGCCATTCCCGCTTTTACGAAAGGAAAAAAAAGCAGTTGTCCAGCACAGAGGTCGAACGGACAAGAGAAATTGCCAATGTCGGAATTCACGTGGAGCGAGCCATTGGCATGGTACGAAACAAGTATGCCTTACTGAAGCACACATTTTCTGTCGAAATGCTAAGGAATTTCGGCAAGAATGAATGCCAAATCGACAGGATTGTTAAGGTATGCTGTGCCCTAACGAAGTTGTGCAACTCCGTCGTGCCATTTAATTAAACCTCTCGGAAGATGACTGTGGTATTCAGAACCGCAGCAATCAAGGGACCCTACTTGCAAATGCTCAATGTATGCTGTGTAAACGTCTTGTGAGCATTTATGCTATGTGGACCCTTTTGTTAGGTGTATGTGCAAGAATTTTAGTTTTGTGCAGTTATATTGTGTTATCTCTTCTGTTGTGCGTGAACGTTTATATATATTTGAGTACTGTGCCTGATCACCCTAAAATTCACTTTGCCAGTAGAGTTTGTGAACAGAAGTGACAGCGGTGTGTGGTCTACTGACAAGATTGCAAAAGTTTGCTTTGCACTTATTAACCTGTGTAACTCGGTGGTCCCACTTGACTAGGTATCGTTTGTGTGCTGTGGAATTTGACCTCACAGATATGCATTGGCCTGTTTCTCCATATGTTGCTGCTGTAGTGGTATTGAATACAAATTTTGTTACTGTTTTATTTTTATTTTTGTGTATCTCTGTTCTTTTAGAATTTGCTTTTCATTGTGTTGTGCCGCCACCTGTAAGGGCTTGTGTAAAGATTACCGCTTTGATGAAGAAACAAGTAACGGTTCTTCAGTAAACACACATTGGCGATGTTTTTGCACTTGTTCTGCACCACAGCTGTGTAACTGCATTTAATTTTGAGATTTCTGCTGGGAGCACGATTTGCAAAACCCATGTTTGGGTTTTGTCGCTCTCTTCAGCCCGACACAGTCAAAATGGAACCACATGACTTCACAACTGGCACCGTCGCAGGCAATCATTTTTTCTGCTGGGAGCACGATTTGCAAAACCAGTGTTTGCGTTTTGTCGCTCTCTTCAGCCCGACACAGTCAAAATGGAACCACTTGGCTTCACAACTGGCACCGTCGCAGGCAATCTTTTTTCCTTCTTCCGGCAACTTGCATACACAAAAGGTTTCAGGATCCTCATTGTTGCCATGAGAACTGCTTGTTTGGCAATTCTGACCATCACGCGTGTGTAAGACTCCAGCCGAGCTGGTGTTCACATCAGTTATCACAATGGCTGCCTTGTTCAAGTCATTCTCTTTATGGTCAGTAAACCAGTGTGCAACTAACTGTGGCAATAAAACACCCTTGAAGGACTTCCTGGCAGTGTCAACTTGTGAAGTTACGAAAGCTTCGTTCATGCGAAAGCGCTGCACGTTGATCTCATTCTTGTTCCAGAGGACAAAGTCAGCATAATTTTTCTTGCATACAAGCATTTGCAACTGAACTTGGTAGTAGTAGCGGTGAGTTTTTTTCAACTCCAGCTCGCCGTCCACTTCGGTCACGCAGCCATTTTTGTCGCTTAGCAGGTCGCTGAGTTGCCCATCTTTTACTTTCCGTGGGCACTTTACAACACCTGGTCAAACACCTGCCCCACAACAGCTGCACTCAACCAGCAAATCTGGTGTGGCACCCAGGTACACATGCTCAGTTGGGACAAAAAGCCCTGCTTCTTTGAAATTAACACCTTCATACTGTTTCTCACTTAGGCTTTTGTACTTCAAACGTGCCTGTGCTTCTTTCTCCCGCCCATATTTCATTGGGGGAGTGGAAGGCTTGTCTGCGTAGGGTTGTAGATGCTCTTGAGAAGACTCACCGATGGTGAGTCTAACGGTGTGTGACACACGTCGTACAACTTGGATGCAGTGACGCGGCCAGTGCACTATGCATACCAGTTGGCACTCAATTCCCAACTCCTCGTCCTGCTCTCGATGATCTCACATGCTTGTTCTGTCATGACGAGGCTGTCGAAGATCGGCTCACACGGCTGCATAAGACCCTCGTAATCCAATTTCTTTGCAGTGCAGTTGTAGTTGAGGTGAAGGTCTGAGCCATTGCAGGCCCTGATTGCCGGCACAAACATGTCGCTGTAGTCAGGATGGGTGCTCAGAATTGCTGGACGAAGCCCTGAAGCAACTACAGCGTAAAACAGTACCTTTCATTCTGCTTTTGTTGGGGGAGGTGCCGCAGGCTTCGGCCGACCATTCGGCGTGTTCTTTGGGCGACACTCACCATCGAGAATCTTCTTTTTCATCGTAGACGACGAAAAGTTCATTTCTGCCACTGGCCACGCTACGATCTTGCGTACGTGCGGTGGGAGCCAGCTGTTGGCGACAATAAGTGCACGAGTCGCCGTGTCGTGCGCGCACATCATACTCTAAGTAAAACAGCAGGGCCGCGACATGGGAACACACCTCACCGTTGCCGGCCATACATAAGCAGTGGGCTGCGACGACTTCGCCATCACTTTTGTCCAAAATCCATGTCGCCATCACTTTTGTCCAAAATCCATCCAGGTGCTGACAAGCTCTGTGAGTGGTTGACCTGCGTACAAAATAAAACAGCGAGGAAATAAAATTAACGCCCTCCGCGACTGGCTGCATACAAGACAGCGGCGAAAAAAGCAAAATTCAGCTACTCGTGGCCGCGTACTCAATAAAACTGGCAATTCAGAAAGTTGGTGTTTTTCATAAGGACGTGAAATGCGACAAAATTTTGCAATTTGATAACGAGCGCTTACCTGTGTGATTACGATGACGGTGTCCGCAGAGACTTGTTTTAGCAGTGGCTCCTGCACCCAGCCGCTGTTCACGTAGTTGTGGCCGTCCATGGATTTATACGCCTTGAGCTGCTTTCGACTAGTGAAACTTATCCTCAAAACGAGAAAGTACATGATGTCAGATTTGTCCACGCGTGGCCAAAGGTCGACGTTCGCAACGTATCGCACGCCGGGATCGAAGGGGTCCACGCCACACAGTTCAGTTTTGTCCTCATAACGCTGCCTGTCAGAGCGGCACAAGCTACTCAAGTACGAAGCGCCGCATGGTGCCGTCATCCCACTCGCGTAATTAACGCATGAAGCGCCGAAAACACAACAGAATACGCTGATTTCAGAGCACTGCCACAATGTTTACGCAGCGTTGATGGTTGAACCGCCGCTATCGACGCCGATCCAAGGATGCCAAAATGGCGGAGTGCAGTCTGTGACGTCAAGACGACGTCACATAAATACCTCGTATTGACCTCATGGCCGCAGCCAATAACATACTAATTGTTAATACTTACTATATTATACTACTATGCACATTATTGCCATAATAAATTGTAATAAATAGGGCTGGGCGTCAAAAATAATTTTTAGAATGGTCGAATCACCTATTATATATCGATTAAGTCGCACGTGTTTATTCAGAAAATGGCTTAGCAAGGAACCATTTTTCAATGTTTGTTTCTATAAGATTGTCGATGCTACTGAATACAGGACATTTTATGCGATCAATGGTAACTCGTCCTTGTAGTTGGGGAGGCCGAGAAGTTCGTTGACATTTTCCGACACCAGTTTCTTTATTGTTTCTTTTCTTTTTGACAGTAATCCTAGCTGTGCTGAACGCACGCTTGTGTTGAGGACAGGACGTAAATGGGATTAAAAGCCGCGTTGAGTTCTGCGGGACGCATAGGAGCATTTTTACAATTGGTGCTAGTAGCAGAAAGGAGAGATTTGAGCACTTGTCACCCTTCCAAGGGATTCAGATGGTCTTCGGCGCTTGGCTCGCGCGAACTTCAACCAATTAAGTGATATAAAAGAAATAATAGCGGCTAGAACACTATTCAATAATCGAAAGAATAATCAACCAATCGCCCACCTCAGGTAATAAAAAAGCCATTATACTACGTATAATGTACAAACGTACACAGTAGCAACATTCAGGGACATGTCTACGAAAACTAAGAGAAAACGCGCGAAGCTAGTGCTTCTGTCCGTCAAACGAGCAGGGCAAAGGTATATAAGTTATGCGCAATTCACGATAGCTCGTATACAACAAATGTGACACAAGAATAATCAAAGGGCTGTCATACCAAATGACCATAGTTTTAGACGACCTATCAAAAGCATATAAGTTTCTTGTATTGCTTCCAGTCGCTGGACCTGAAGTGGTGGTCAAAATTCGCACATTTACGGAGCCATAGCCTCAAGCAGTAGGCGCGAAGTAGAACCAGAAATACCTCTATGCCAGAGGATGATGATAAACCCACCTGCCCACAACAGCTAAGTACTCAGCATTTCAGTTCGGGGGAGGGGCTACGTGAAGAACCAGTAAAGTAAATAGAAGAAAACAAGCGAAGGAAAATTTCACATCCACCTCAATGCAGCCGTTAGGCCACAAAGGAAAGCTGTAGAGCTTTTCTTTGCCGCGGTACGGCTGCATTGAGATGGATGTCAATTCTCCTTCGCAGAAACGTATTGCGGCTTTGGTTTTTGTCCCTAAATCATGCCAAATAAAATAAAACAAGACAACAGAAAAAGCAAAGTGTAGTGATATATGGGCATGCATCTGTGCTCTGTTTCATTTTCTTGTTATTTAATTAATTTTTGAGAGAAATTGCAAACATACACCGAAGTCGCGTATGGCTGGTGCGCAGCGTGGGGCATACAAATAATTATCGGAACTCATTATTTGTTGATCGGCATAGAGTTGTTGTTTTGGACTTCCTATCAAGCGCACCCCCTTGTTTTGCGTAGGCCTGTAGCAAGAATTGCAGCGAAAAATAAGAATAAAGCAAGAGTAGCAGCGCCGCATAGCTTCCCCGCAGAGTGGGAGACGCGCGCATCAACAGAGTGGGTCCGCAGCGCCGCCTCCTCATAGCGGCGCAGGCAGGAACCAGGCCTCTTGCGAAGGCCGTACCAACGCGCGCACACCGCCGCTCTAGCCCGGCCGTGGTTGAGAATTGTGCAGGTTAAATGCCCGGATAATTCTGTGTTTTAAATAATTTGTCTGTGCGTGCAATATCGGGAGCATTTTAGATTACCACAACTTCTTTTCTTTGCTAAACAGTTGTTTAGATTAATACCTGTGGTGTTTTTTCATATCATCGTGCCATCACTGGGTTGTCAATGTAATAGGACAGAGCACAAACATCTTTGAATTTTAAAAGGGGGGAAATACCGATTTGTGCGTATAATTCCCCCAGTTTGGCGAGCTTCTGAACAGATAAAATCTACAAGATTGTTCAAAGACATTGGTTCTGTAAATACTAACCAGAGTGGTTTCACCGACGTTTCAAGTGGTACCGCATATGCGTCCAGAATAATACTGCTCGGAAACGTATCGGTGGGTTTCGAGCCCGATATAAGACACACGTTCCCATGGATTCACTGAGAAATAGGCTGTTCATTTAAGACCATTTTTAATCTTGTACCACAGTCTGCTTGATTGTTCTGATATGTCTGTGAACCGTTTCCCACGAAGACATACTCTACTATACTTGTATTTTATGTTTACAGTAACAGTATTGTTGCTATAATAAGAAATAAACGGGGCGAGAATGTAGCGGAACTCCTGTAAGACCGGATGTATCGTTCGATCTGCATTCATTTATTTCAATAAATTGAATGCGTGATCCCAAGTGCGATCTCATAAGGGGAAGTACCCCGCCTCGAAATCTAAATGTTTCTAAATTAGACAGAAGTAAGGTGGGATTGGCGCAATAGACGGCTTTACTAAAGTTTAGGTATATTCCTTAAGTCGTCATTTTTCTGTGAATGGTTTTTTTAAATATTTTCTTTTTCTACCAGTAACGGAGATTCTGTGGATACATTTTTTTTCTTAAACCGTCTTGGCAGACAGTTATTCAGGTTATATTTCTGCAAAGAGAGTTCATTTCATCGTGAATGACTTTTCCAAGACATTTTAGAATTTTGGTAATGTTGAGAATGGGCGGTAGTTGATAGACCTTCTTGTACCCTCCTTTGTAAATGCCGGTCACTCTCGTTATTTGGGTGTTTTTGGGAAATGCGCAAGTTTATAAAACAAAAGTGTAGATATGGGCTAGAACGCGCGCAAAAAGGTCCAATACCGGCTTTGTTAGGGGTATTTCTAGACCATGTGCGTCTTTGCTGCGACTGTTTCTTTGCCCGAGGAGTATAGCGATAATCTCTGATCCATCAGTTGGCGTTAAAAAGAGCCTGTGTTCCGTCCGTGTTATGCTACACATTGTGTCAGTGCTATCACTATTGTATGCAGCTCCGGCCAACTCTACAAATGTTAGTTTATTCGGTATGCTAGTTCTTTCTTCTTCAAAACTTAATAGTCAACAATTACGGCTTGCGTTTCAGAAGTATTGGTTTTCGCATTTCAAACGTCGTTTAATTTTCCCCATCCCATTTTACTTCTGAGGAGGCATTCAGCATCAAATACGCCAGAAAATTGCACTTTCTCGCTTGGTCCTTTTTTTGTTTATTTCAGCACGTCTTGTACCGATTCCAATCGCTCTTATCTCGTGTAGAAATAAATAATTTGTAAACCTTGTATTTTGATTTATTGCGCTTTAAAATACCTTTAGTAATCCATAGTTTGCGGGACTTGGCTTGGCCGAAACTTTTTTCGCTGAGAACGAGTCAACCTAATGCATCGTAAGGATCTTCATAAATTCTTTATACGACCGGTTGGCATCCTGAAAAACAAACGTTTGACCAGTATGCGACTATAATGCTTTTCACATATCAGGCGATATTTAGTTCCACCGCAATTGTTAAATTAAAAATGGGAGCGTTTGTTTATGAAAATAAAAAAAAACGTCAAGTGATCACTGATGTCGCAATTTGTAACACTACATATGTTATGGTCAATGGCTATGTTCACAATAAACATATCAAGTAATGATAACGTATTTGCAGTCACACGAGTTGTAAAATAAACCATGGCAAAAGCGATTATTCTGAACTATTCATAGAAGCCTAGAAGTTCTGCCTTGGACGCGGAATAATTCAAAATGCGTACGTTCAATTATCCACCAATGACAAAAGTGTGTCTCATTTCGTTCGCCTATAAAAACATTGTCAGGGAAATTGAGAAATGCCCGCATGAGTCCTGCAGAGGGGTGATAAATGACAGCGAAATTTTTTTAGAGTGCCATATTGCCCAAACCCTTGTGGTCTTTAGTTATTTTAGTAAAAAATTCCATCTTTTCACAGCCGGAGAGTGTGGTCAGAATACGTAGCAGCACAATCTCTATCATCTGTGAGATTCAATAAAAATACAGGCATTCATGTGCGACAAAAAGCGCAAACGTATCGTACCATGTTTCTGTGAAAATGAACACGTCTAATTTACGTATGAACGAAGTGAGTAGTGAGAAAAGGTGTTATAGCTTCGGCTGCACTACTCCGGCATTTAGGTGTACTAGTTCAAGCCATTGTGCTACACTTGCGTCCAGTAAAATCGACAGTGTGGCTAGTTGGTGTTGATACATCGTTAAGTAGCGCTCAAAACGAGATGCCGTCGTGTGTGGCTTGTCTGCTGTCGTACCGCTCCAAGCACTACTTAAAGATGTACACTTGTGTTACCGGTTGCATTGCCTTTATCCTGTGGAGTAACCTAATCTCTAGCAGCAACGACAGATTGTTTGAGGCTACGGCAATTATTTCGTAACCGTTGCATATGCAACAAATCTCTGAAGCCAGCGTGCATGTCAAACCAAAATTCGCCTATAATGAGAAATCCCTCTTTTTTTCCTGTACGAAACAATCATAACTATCAGTAACCGTAAAAACGATAATAAAAAGACAGAATATGTATACATCAAGAAATGCAGTGTGGAAGCAGCGCTTCCCCGAAAAAGATCGCGTGGCTGACGTTGCCGGTTTGTGTACTCCTCGTTCGAGGCCATCAACGCTCGTCGGCATTATGTGGACGTCGTTCCACATGTGGACGTCGTTCCAAATAACGAGGTCCTTTATAGGGGCGTAACACGCCGTCGCGTTTGGTCGTGCTGACTACGTTGGCCGTTAGCACTAAAGTGTTGCATCAAGAAGGGGCAAAGGGTGCATTAGGGAAATGTGGTGATTACGCTACAGGGCGAACATAAGCAGTGTTCACAATGTTATCTTTTTTTGATAAACGCGAAAGCATGAGGTGGCCACTGAGCTCAAATGACAGTGTCAAGGAAACGCTCTCGATTTGGCAAAACCGAAAGGAAAATCCGTATTGGCGGTGAGTTTGCGTGCGAATCTCCCGCACTTTCGGGAAAAAGAAGACAAGTAAAAGGCGCGCACTCATTGTGCCTACAAAGTGAAGGCCCAAGAAAAAATTAAAGAAGATTATTTATGTATTGTTAGTAATTTCTGAACATCTCTCTTTTCTTCTTTAGCAATTTCAGCGTACTGTGGAAAAAATCCTTCCGACTTTTGACATCCACTCGGTCCTGGAGTAGCCGTACACTTCATTTCACAATAGGCGTTAACGCTGACAAAGGGCCATGAAAGGGACGCCGTATTTAGGCCTCTTTCCCGCGGTTTTTTAGGCCTCTTTCCCGCGGAAACTGGCTAATGATAATGAGATAGCTAACGAGCGGGAAGAGCAGAATATATCAACAGAGAATGTGTCCTTAACAAAGTAGCCCTCTCCAGACGGCAAGGCAGCCAAAACCGGTTTATTGCCAAGACTGCATACAGAGCATTGCAAGGAACCCTGGGAAGCACCTCTTCTTCTAAGAACCGTCAGCTCGCCAAGTTAGAACAGTGGGTTTTCTAACTGTTGGTGCATACCCCTGCAGGTGGTTGGTGATTTTAGTGTGGCACTAGGCTATCTTCGCAATGCGGCGCCGCACTCCCTGTTGGCGTGGTGGCGCTTTGGCTCTTCACGACCCTGAGCACACCGGCCCACTCTGTTGTAGATTGATGATTTCGAATTCCGTACATTACTAAATATGATCACTTGTGTTCTTTATTATAGTGCAAAAGCTATGACTGACCCATTGAAGATAAAAAAAATGCTGTACCACGTCTGTACCTACAAAACAGCTTCAATTGACGGATCTATATTACAGTTATCAGAATTTATAATAAACTTCACTGAAGCAATATTATTTTTCTTACAAAGCTACTTCTGCAACAACATCACGTAACGTACACATTCTGTAACGCTAAAAAGATAGAGAACACCCGCACGTGTACACACCTAGAAAAAAGGAGAGAAAACGGAAGAATAATAAGGGTTTTCTCCCCCAGCCCAGCGAGTTCCTCCCTTTAGCTCATTACACGTAGCGCCCTCTGGACGACCTCTATAAAACGCGGATAAGGGAAGCATAGTTTCGCCCCTGTGGTCTGCGATCTGCCGTCGGCGCCGATGCCGATAACGAAACCGTACTTCGTTGCACAACGGCTTTCGCCGATCGGGCGTACACGATTATTCTGTGCAACATCGCCCCTACACTGTGGTACTTCTTTGTCCTCTCACTGTTTTTTTTATCACCATGTACTCGCCACACAAACGCACGCTTCTCCAGACGTGTGTTTCGGGCACATTTCGTGGTAGCCACTGCGTGCTTGCTGGGTACGACTCGCCTGCGCCCAGTTCAACGTTACCACCGCATTTGTGGACGCTTTCTACTCACTCCTAGGGGTAAAAGAGGGCAGCGATTATACTAAACTACCCCGTTCTTCATCAACGAGGACGGACAGCAGCATATTGATGCATCAGTGGCCAACAACAGAAATACCCCTTGAGTAGCTTTGGTAGCATTTTAGCTGGCGTCTCAGAATGGTTGCCAGACCAGCGGTGCGTTCTTTGCTGAAAGAGGGAAGGCAATCTCACCACTCAAACTTACCTGCCGTACCGTTTCATTACATGTTTTTTTTTTGTCTTTGAGCTAATCTACTACTTCTTACAAAACCTGACACTAATAAAAGGTTGCAATTGCTCGCGTTATATTTGACGAAACAAGAAAACACAGCTGAGGCTCACGCATTGCTGTGGGTTATTCGAAACAAACAACAAGCTCATTGTTCCTATTTGCGCGCTCTGCAATCAGAGGTATAAATAATTTGTGGCCGTTAAAGGTGTAGTTGTGTTTTGTGCTTTGCGGACACGTGCCAAGTGTACTATGTGTTGTGCAATGTGTATGTATACGTGTATTATGCGTGCGCTGCTGTCTATTGTATGTATTGTGCGTTGACAATGCCTTCAACGAAGTTGAATCAAGTTGCTGTGTTGTGCTATGTTTCTTCCCAATTTATGCCCGCTAGCCTGCGGCCTCTGTAATCCATAGAAGAAATACCTTGATGTAAGCGCCCACTGATAGTGATGCTTAGTAGCTGCCCCTCCTCTTCTCCAAGTGATTTTTTTTGCGTCATCTATCGGTCATTTTTAAACGTTTATGATTCGAGCTGGCTAGATGGCGAGCAGTGTCATCTCTCTGCTCGGACGGGTGCGGCGGATCCCTTTTTTAAGCCGCCTGCACCGCCTTCGCGCTGAGGTGCACAATTGCAGACGATCTGCGTTTTGATGCATCGGTTGTAGCAAGGTAAGGTGACTAACAACAACTAGTCGTTCTATAACGGCCGTATTGGATGTTTGTGATCTCGTGAGTCCATGAACGGTAGGATTGCAAGCGTTCGGGAAATAAAGGTAGCATTTTCAATGCAATAGTTATGACTTCTGCTCTGTTTACAGCGGCGCGTTCGCTCTAAACGCGTAGACGGAGCGCTTAGCGGGTCGGATGCAAGTCGCGCATATACGATTGGCGCCATGGCTTGCTAACCGCCGTTCTGGTGCGCGGTAGATTATGTTTTCGGTATTTTAGACGCATTTCAAGCGCACACAACCAATGTACCTACCTATTTGTACTTGCTCGATCTACAAACCGATCAGCTCGCTTGGCATTTCTCGCATAACAAGCATTGCTCGGGTAGCGCCGCCAGGGGAGCAACGCTCCTCCATTAGCTCACGAAAGGGGGAAATCTTCCTCCATTCCTAGTGGGAGAAACGCGCTCCTCTCTGTTAAAGGGAGAATTTTTTTACCATTTAGGGAGCAATATATGACACATTCCTCTTTCACCCTTAAGAGAGAAACTACCACACCCTATTTTTCTTATAGTGTAGCATCTACGTGCCGCTGCTTGTAAATGTTCTGCCTTTCAAATACAGAACAGAACAGAACAAAGTAGTTTCTTTCATAGAAAAACATCACAAAAACATGTTGATAAGGCACCTGGATCCATAGCCTGTACGGCTAGTATTGGATCCATTACAGACATATTTTCAAAAATATATTCCTGGGCAAAAATGGTTGATTGTCGCACACAAGTAAAATAAGTGGCAGCAAGTTACATTGTTTAGTGTTTGTACATTTGTGTTTCTTACATTCAAGTTAACGATTCTGCTTTATTGTACTTGAATTCGGAAGTAATGTTTTAGGGACGGCAACATATTTGGTATTGTTTCGATGGAATTTGGTATGCTATTCCATATTTTTGCTCCCATGAAGGACAAGAGGCGCTGACCATATACATTATGCACTATTGGTAGGTTAAGATTTTTGTGCTCAGCATGCCATGTATCTCGCTTGGGTGTAATTAGCGCGAGTGGTACGGATGGCTTGTGGTAAGTATTTTGTGGATAATAATAGCAGTACTATAGTCCCTGACTCTATCAAATGGTAATATGTTAAACTCAGCGAATAGCGTAGCTGATGGCTGATTCTTCGGCGCTCCGGCCAATATTCTAATGGCTCTTTTTTAATTACACACAGTGATTTGCAGTACGACGCGTACGTGAACCCCCATGACTCTATGCAATACGTCATATGGCTGTAAAACACGGCAATGTAAATGAGGCGTAAAACGTGCGGAGAAAAAGGTTTGCGTGCCTTAACCAGTGTGAAACAGCCAAATGCTAATTTCTTTGTTAGTTGTTCTATATGAGGGGCCCAGTGCAAAGACGAGTCTAGAGTTATACCTAAGTATTTATGGGTGGTAACCTGTTCTATTGTTATTTTTCCGAGGTTTAAGCTGCATAGGCCGGTCTGTACTTTTCGGTTCGATGCGAATACTATAAACTTGGTTTTTGTATTGTTTAATTTGAGCTTATTAGCTTTAAGCCAGCTTAAGGTGTTTCGGAGTTCCTGATTAGCGACCGACTCTGCTTCTTGATAGGATGGACTAGATATCATAAGCGCCGTATCGTCCGCGTACAGAACAGCATTGGAGTGTTTTAGCGAGCGTACAAGGTCATTAATGTAAAGAGAAAAAAGAAAGGGGCCTAATACAGAGCCTTGAGGCACGCCCATTTTGACATCTTTGAGTGACGATTTACTAAATGCTATTTGGACAAATTGTTTCCGGTCGGAGAGATAACTGCGGAAAACGTTAATAGCTGAACCTCGAAATACGCAGCGTTCTAGTTTTTGTAGTAGTATGGTATGGTTCACCGAATCAAACGCTTTTCTGATATCCAGAAATATACCAACTACAATGTTATTACCGCTAAGGGCCTGATTTACTTTTTCTGTAACCGCCTTAACCGCAGTACTAGCTGAGTATTTATTCCTGAAACCGTGTTGGTGTTCCGTTAATATGCTAAATGTTTCTAGAAAGTTCATTACACGCTTCGTTATTAGTTTCTCAAAAAGATTGTTGATGCAGGACAAAATTGTTATGGGACGGTAATTAGCCAGGTCATTAGGATCATCTCCTTTATAGATGGGCACAACCCTTCCAATTTTCAACTGTGCTGGGTAGGTTCCAGAAAGAAATGCCTGATCAGACATTGCTGCTAATGCTGGCGCAAGGATTTCAATATTGCCTTTGATAATTTTAACAGGAATTGTGCTATGTCCCATAGCCCTATTTGATTTCATCTGTCTTGCCGTGTTTATAACTTTCATTATTGTTATCTCACTAAATACGAATGAGTTTGGTTGCGGGAGAGATAAGATAGGCTCGGTTTCATCACGCTTACAGGTAGGGGGGTACTTTGCCAGGGTAATAAAGAAATCGTTAAACATTTCCGCGACCCCATCCTGACTGCAGTTTAATATCCTGAAATCTCGCAGAGTGTTGCATTTTTGGGGCGATTTTGTTACAGAGTTGATTATACGCCAGATTTTTTTGGAATTTCCATTTGCTTTAAGGACCATGTTGTTGTAGTACTATTTTTTTCTTTTGCGCATGAGGGCAAGTGATAAGTTGCGCGCTGACAGATATTGTGCTTGATAGTAAGGGTTGTCTTTGTTTTCTTTCATCTTGTTCCGCCAGTGCTCGTTGCGCTTGATAACACTGATAATGCTGTCCGTCATCCACGGGCAAACGGGAACCGAAAAGTTTGTCGCTCGGCGGGAATAAGTCTTAAATTTAACACAGGCTGACAAAAGCGATTTCGAGAATCTATCGTAAGCTATGTTTTCATCTGCTTCACAAACCGATGAGAAGTCTTGGTCTTTTAAACCCTGGCTTGTTTTTTTATAATTCATCGTTCCAACAATTCCGTCTGTTGATTTTCCATTTTGCGATATTCAACCGTTGCCAACAAAAATGTCGGATAGTGATCGGTAATATCCTCTGTTATAACTCCTGCCTGGACACAGTTGTAATTGTAGTTTGATAGTATATGGTCAAATATGGAAGACGTATTTGCAGACACTCTCGTGGGGTTTACTGTATGGTTTTGGAAGCCATGGGATGACAGCAACGTTTGGTACTCAGTGTTCATGTTATTGGTTGTGTTTAGGTTGAAGTCACCGCAGATGATAGCTTTACAGCTATTGTTAGCAAAGTACTGCAAAACGTCCTCCATCTTTGAGATTAAAGTCTTCCAACACTCAACAATCTTCCAACAAAAACCTGCAAAGCACTTTCTTTGAACACCTGTAATCAGCGTGCAAATGGTATGCAAAACTTGTTTAGCTTAAGGTAGGTCTGATCTATTACTCTTTTGTGATTAATAAAAAAGAGCTCCGTCGACCGCCTTTTATTACATCCACGGGATCAAGCAAACCCGAATAAATAAGCGCTAGATTTTTCAAGTATACCGCGGAGCCACCAAAGGACTGGGGCTCTCGATTAGATTGCTTCTAGTACGCCGAACATCTTCAACGAAAAAATGCTTACTAAGAAACTTCTTTATCGCACTAACCCATGGAGCTCTGAAACAAAGGCCCTAGGACAAGATCTCGTCCGCACTTTCCCGGCCACCCGCTACCATGTCCGTGATGGCAGTTAAAAGAAATTTCCGAGCCGGTTTGTATATAGATGTTTGGGTAAGCATTCGCACGCGTTGTTTTTTGCTGATTTTTATTTTTTGTTTTTTTTTCTTCTACTATAAATCGCAGTCCTCCTTTGCCCATTAAATTTCTGTATCACCATCCTGTGTGTTGGGTAGCCTATCAGGCAGTTTTCAGGCTGACCTCACTGCCTCTCCTCACGCCCCTTTCTTTCTTTCTTTCTTTCTTTCTTTCTTTCTTTCTTTCTTTCTTTCGTTCTTTCTTTTTTTCTTTCTTTCTTTCTTCTTTTTTCTTCCCTTTTTCTCTTTCTGCCTTCCTTCGATGTTCCTAAATAATGTGTAGGTAACATGCATAATCAAATTGAAATGATTTTTACTGCAAATTCGTTAGTTGCTCTAGTAGACCAAAAATACCTGCATAATGCATAAGCGAGGGCCCGAACTTTGCCGACGGATTTAACTAAACGACAAACTGCTCGCATTATGCTTCAGCGTCGTCTTATTAAATAATATCTAGTTACAGCTATAATCCTCCCCACCTTGGCATCCAGTCCTTACACACAAGTTCACGGCCATAACAATAAACAAGTTGAGAAAAATACCATCGCAAAACCACAAATGCATACGTCTCCAACAACAAAATCTATTAGAGCGACATTCCCGAAAAAGAAGCGACAACCTCTACATCTCAGTCATTTTTTTTTTCTTTCTAGTTTTCCTATGTAAAATGAGACCATGTTCTTCAAAACCCCTTTCCGCTTCTTTCGTTGGCTGTTTGAAACATTGAGGAGTAATACCTTCTAGGAAAGAAAAAAGACAATCACATGCAACGATTTGTTTCTGACAGTCGTGTGATGTGGTTTCCGAACTTTGACAAAATGGCGCTGCTGCCTAGAATAAAGCGCAAATGACTCTCAAAGAGCGGCCCTATCGTTGTGCCACATTAAGCTGAAGTGGCTCTCTGCCGCTTGACATGCTTCTCAGAGATATCTTGTTGAAATCTGCCTCCATTACCTCCCTTGTTGTGTAAATCGTCTGTTGACTTCATAAGGTTTTTTACCTAATGGATGTTTTCTCTCGGAAAGAGCAAAGATCCCTTAATCGTTCAGAGCCTTCATATTGATCACGCTTATACTATTACGATCTTTCGATTTTTTTCTAAAGATCTGTTAACTTCAGGATATTTTTCTTAAGCGGCAGAAATGCCAAAGATAATCTGCTACTCTAAAAGTCATCTTTTCGGTCTTGTTTATCTCCTGCTTGTAGAAAACAATTTACGTAACCATACTACATTTTTCAAGATCATTTGATATGGTGACGCACAGCGAACTGGGAACTAAATTACGAATGAGCGGAATGCAAACGCAGGCTCACATCAGTCATGTGCAAAGTGTTGGGAAGTTGCGTGCGCAGCGCCGTTTCCAAGGAGCCTGCCCTGGATAGGTGGCAAATAAGAACATACCAAGCTAACGATTACAAGAATGCCGTAGCGCAGAAGGGATCAATCCGACAACCTGAAAATCGGCATCTATGTGTGCACGTGTTTTACATGCCACACCCTATCAAACATGGCTGACGTGGCCGGGAATCGAAGTCGCGTGCCAGAGAAACAGAACAACTGCGCAGCCACTGCAAGGAAAATATTTTAATGCACGTACATACACGTACAAAATTTCAGCATAAAAATTTGTGGCAGAGACAACCTCGTTAACCTGCTAAGAGTCGGGTCATAAAATGTGAAGGTGTTTCTAATTTAAGATTACAAGGTTATCATTACGGCCATGTGACGTGAACTGAAGACAGTGGAAGAAAACGTACATCTACTTTTGAACTCCAAATTTTGGCCTTTAATCTATGACGCGTTGTGCAGAGCAGATGCTCCGTCTTATTGCCCGTTACGAAGACACTCAACCAACTATAAAAAATTCCGTTCAGTGCCTAAGCCTGAGCCTCGCCACTCCCGTGCGGGGCTTTCTTATTCTTAAAAACATATTCACGCATCTCCACTAAGTGAATCATTACTATTGGGCAAAGGACTGTGGATCGTTTTTACCGTAAATCACCCGTGAGAGTAGTTACTGCTGCTAAAACGGTTTTCAATCCAATCCAATGCAAATCCAATTCAATCCAATCTAATGCTTCTCGTGCATGCGTAGCACGGCTCTCCAGGAGCACTCTTTCTCTCTTTCTCTCTCTCTCTCTCTCTCTCTCTCTCTCTCTCTTTGTCCTTGCTAACATTTTGTGAACCTTTTGTTCAGAGATGTTTCGATTTACATCGTGCTATTCGTCTCCCTCTCTCTCCCTCCTACCGCCCTCAATCTCTCCCCCCTCTCCCTCTCTACACTTTTGTTAACCTTTTATTTTATTCTTGTTAACCCTTTTTGAACCTTTTGTTCAGAGTGGTTTTAATTTACACGGTAGTATGCCGTGAGTACCTACGCCGGGCGCCCGACAACACCTCGTACTTAAGGTGCTTCGCCCCTAAAATAAATTACCGGTCAGGGGGCCAGGCCCGGGCCAGGCTCACTTATGGACGCCCGGGCTTGGGCTCCTTAAAGCGGTCCTGGACCGGGCCCAGGCCTTAAAAATTCAGGCCCATACAGGGCTCTAATCCTTAGCGATGTAAAATCATCTGCGAAATCCACACAGACGATGCAGTGCAGCGGCTTCTTCTACTGTGCATGCCAAGACTTCCAAATACGTTCAAAAATCCGCTGTTGAACCCAGTGCTTCGCCAGTATATGACCTCTTAAACTCACTGTACATCCTCACAGGGTTACAGGCATATAGATACAGCGATACTGTGCGTTTCTTTGCGTTCGAACGTACCACGCCGCCAGGTACGTATCTGCATTAGGAAAAGATCCCAAGCTTAGAAGACTCTACACTTACTCCTACCACTAAGCTCCCCACAATTATGGTTCCTAAACCCCATACGCAGCTCTAGCACCACGATCAACAACGCGGGAGTTTAAATTATAAATTACAGGAGTGAGTTCAAACCGGCATCCGCTCTACCATTCCTAACACTTCCTTTTAACAGTAGAGCAGTAGAGGGCTTCCCACGCGATCTTGGCGCTGGCATTAGGCTCTACCTTGTAATAAGGGAAAGAAAAGAAACCAACGTAATAATAATGAACAATGAATAGCAAGAAGATCAGAGAAATTTATTCCCGCACCTCACCTTTTAAATTATCTTTTTTTCAACGCACAATTAGCGATTGGCATAAGCTACCGGAAAACGTCGTTTGTGCATGCGGTGTTAGATGTGACACCGCTCTGAAGTGTTTTCTGCGTGGCGACATTGAAAACGGTGTTTCTTGAAGTGCCGTGGTTGGTTCCTGTCAAATAGGTTTTTTTGTGTTTTTGTTAGTCATTATTGTTTCGGCGTGTTGCGTCCCAATGCAATGTTTGATGACCGGTGTGGCTCGTTTTAAAGAATGTGTTTTTTTATATCGCCCTTTGTCTGGTTTTTCTTTTTTCTCTTTTATTTTATTTTTTGCCTTTTGCTCTGTTGTCGTTTGATGTTGTACGATACTGTTTGCTGCAAGCTTTTGAAAGGTGCCTCTGTTGAGTTTAAGTCAAGTTATCCCCAGAACACCCAGAAAGCTAAGAATAACCAGCTAAACCTTAGCTCACGCTACGTATATCCTGGCGTAGCCGAGCCAAGCCATTGCTAATTTTGTTTACATGCACCTTCTTTAAATTACTCTCTTTTCAATGCGAAAATCGCCAATTTCATGCTGCAAGAAATGTTAGGCATTTTTTAAATCTCGCACATTTGTTTTAAAATCTAGCAACAACATCTCAAAAACGCGCTTCACGAAGATGTTTTTGCCCGTGCTTACCCCCGTGCCCGAATTTCGGAAACTAATTGTGCTGTCGCTCCCATGAATACAAAACGACATAATGTAATCGCACTTAACATATATATAACCATGTACTATCTAGTTTTTTATGAAGGTGTTGTGAGTCTGTTCCTAGAGATTCATAAGCACGGAAATTTATTTTTGCTGTGCAAATTTTACGACATATTTTGAAGGGATTCTGATTCAGAATTAAACAACGTTTGAAGAACGTAGCGAAGAAACTTAAATTCACAAAACATTGGCCTCCCTTATAGGTATCGCTATATTTGAAGCAGCGTTCCACATTGACAACCTCAACTTAAAAAAATAACAACCGCAGCTACTGACAGAACGCTTAACACTGCAAAGGCCAAAGCACGCAGGCAATTGAAAACCAACACGTAGCCACACCAAGTGCCCTATAGTCAGTTCCATCCAGACATTATCTCTGAGCAATACAAAATTCTCGCCACTGCGCATACCTCACGGACATTATCTGCGAATGTCAGAAGTAACCACTGAAGAAGATGATCCAATACCGATCAACATCACACACATGCAGAACTGCGAGACCCTGCAAGCAGCTCTGTTCCCGCAAAACAGAGACGCCAAAACTGAATGGCCAAAGAAGCCGCCACGAACCTAAATCTCCTTGCTGAGAAACGCAGCAGAGAAAACGGAAATCGCTCTACTTCTGGGCGAATGAAGTTTTGTCTTTCTTTGTCGCTACCACCTTGTAATTTAGTTGTGATTACTTAACACAACCAAACATACCCTGGCAATCAACGCCCTTTCTTCTTTAAAGCGAGGCTTTTTGGCTATCACTGATGGCGGTGCAGCGGTGGCGTAGAGGTAGAGCATCCGCCTCGCATGCAGAAGGGCCGTGGCTCGATACCAGGGGCCGGACAATTCCCACCGGATAAAAAAAAATACGCGTGTTGATAGAATTGCAGGATGAGGTTGGGGGTGCGGCCTGACCCCGGCAACCATTGCCGGTAACGCACTCTCTAACCAGAGTAGGATTAGCCACCCTGGTGCAGAAACGGCCACAACCTCCCACGAATACGCCAATTAACCCATAACCCTCAGTCTCCAGTGGCTGCGAAGAAAGTGGTCACGGCGGTGGTAAGACCTGTGACGCAGCAGAGGGTGCTAACACCTGGAGCCTGAAGACCGCCAGTGGAATCTGAACCTGGCAACGTTAAACACAACAACTTTATCTAGCACGAGAAATTTATCTAGGTGTTGTTCGAAGACTTAGAGGGCGTCAAATTAGATGTAATAGTGCCTAATCAGTTTAGGAGGACCGGTGAAGCCCTTACGGTTTTGAAAAATGGACACGTCCTATGTTACCGAGTCTAGTGGACATAAGAGAACTGGGAGCGGGACTTCTAGTCAATGAAAGCATAGCTGTCAACATAGACGAATACAATAGCGTTAACGAAAGGGCATGCCATCATGTAATACGGCTTAATTTGAGGTACAGACTCAAGGTGGTACAGGGCTACGCGCCTACATCCAGCCACGATGACTAGCTAGTTGAACACGTCTATGAAGATGTGGAATCGGCAATTGCTGAAGCAATAACACAGTATATCATTGCTATGGGAGCCATCAATGCTAAAGTAGGCAAGAATCAGGCTGGAGACAAGGCCGTTGGAACTATGGTATGGGCTGTAGAAATACCAGGGGGGACCGGCAGGTTGAGCTCACGGAATGGAATAATCTACGCGTCATGAACACCTTCCGCAAACGGGAGAGCCGGAAGTGGACGTGGAGGAGCCCGAATGTCGAGCAAAGAAATATAAATAGACCTCATATTATGCGATAAAACTGGCGTCGCGCGGGTTGTGGAAGTGCTCTGAAGATTAAGGTGTAGTGACCACTGTATGGTAAGATCACGAATTAGGCTAGGCTACATCCGAAGAGTAACCGTAAGAAGCTAGTGCGTAAGAACCCGATCAATGAGCTAACAGTAAGACGTAAAACTGAAGAATTCAGGATCGCCCTGCAGAACCGATATTCATCTCTTACCGAGGAAGCAGAACTGATGACACAGGAAGCCAGCGACAACCTTACACACACTATCATGGAGTGTGCAGTAGAAGTCGGAGGCACGATAGCTAGACAGGATGCTGGTAAAGCTTCCCACGAGACGAACGGAGGCGAACGCCACACCATAAAAATATCCACCGCAGCTGACAGACTGGAACAAGCGGAGCTTTAATTTATTGAATAAGCTTAATACAGCTGACATACGGAAGTGTAATTTGTAATATGCTGTAAAAAACAAAGGCAGCCTGAAATCAGTGAACAGGCGTTTAGGTGTGGGGAAAAACTAGATGTATGCACTTAAAGACAAGCAACAAGGTAATTATAAATGGTAGCGAAGCTTCTGGCGAAAAGCGGTTCAGAACCTATTGCCAGCGACATCAGCATGGGGGCTTATGGGAGTGGCGAATGAAGCGCGACTAGGTGAGGAAGGAACAAACACTATTAACAAAAAACCAAGTTTGGCTTAACAATAAAGCAAAATTTAAAATTTACGAACCATAGTTATTTCTGAATCACATTTATTTAGGCACAGTGTGTAAATAGCATACGAAAATGCTGTTCATTCTCAAAAACCTTTTTTGTAGCGCTCTCTGAAGAATGGCACATGTCATTGCTCTGTGTTTCAGCCCTTGTAGTGTTCGGAAAGCCGCTCCTAAAGTTCGTCTGCTAGGAAACGCCCCTCGCGTGTTTTGGTGGTGCGCATTTGCATTCGTTTTTCCTTGTTAATTCGGTGTGCACTTAATTTTTGCTGTGCTTGGAGTTATGAAGTGCGTTGTATCGTCGGTGAACACGATTAGTACCGTGCCCGGCGGGCACGGTGAACTACGGGACGATGCTGCCAACGGTTGGAGCGGAGCGGTTTCCTTCGTACCTACGGAAACGATGTGCTATACAAGGTTTCAACAGCAACTCCCGTACGCCTGGCGTTTTACTGCACCATTTTTCTTTCATTTCCACAGGTAACGCGAAACTATAGCATTGTTGTACGTGCATGGGGGTTGTGTAAGGGGACGCGGTGGTGCTTCGAAAAAAATGGGTCTAAAGCTTTGTTATGTCACAGTTATCTCTTGGTTTCCCCTCAGGCTGGCTCGGAGCAAGTGGTGTCAATTACTCTAGGGCTTCTCAGCGTATAGTACGACTCGAATTTAAACGAGTCGCTTTAATTCTCCATGTAAGTGTCTTCTCTTTTGCATTACAAAGCTTGTAGTGCTTGTTCCTTCCCGCACTTGTATGCGCAAGCATTCCCATCGCAGTATTGTGTTGTGCTGCTCCGTGCTGCGCTGCTGCCAGATCTTTCCTGCTATGTGCTTTGCGCACTGCCGTCGCTTTTGTTTGCATTGATCCATTTTTCCTCTTTTTACTTATCTGTTGCGACGACCGGCCTAATAATGCAACCAGGAAATTTCCGGCGTAAATGCTGAGTGAACTTCTGTAGAAACCCATATCTACTTTATAAGACGCCGGGACAGCTGCGTTGTGCTAGCTGCATTTTCGTGAATCGGCATTCCTGCGGCCCGGTTTTCTGCGTCAAGATGCAGTGCCTAGTTCTTTTCTCTTGCTTCGAAGTAGTTCTTGTGTTGACGCTTTCATTGCTTATAATACTGTGTGTTACGGGTAAAGTCAATTTTTTGGCGCGTAAGGAAAATCATAATGCATGTAGTGCCCACGAACATTTTGTATTTATTGTATACCTGCTAATTTTGTCCAGTGTGGTAAATTTGTTTTATGTTTATCCTGGAATAAAATTCAAATGTCTTGATTATAGTATGCCTGTCCGTTATTTCTTCTCTTAGAACAGAAGTACACAAACTGAGCAAGCATTATATAACCTTCACCTATACTTAACCCAGATGAAACCAGATGTGTATCAGGCCATTGCTACTGGGACCAGTTTGAATTAGTTATCCAGCAACTGGGACCAGATAGAACCAGTAGCACACCAGGCCACTGACAACTGGGACCAACCCAACCCCAGATACACAGTAAGTGAGACCAAATGACACCAGCAGCAAACCAGACCATTGGCAAGTGGGGCCAGTTGAAACCAGTAACTAAGCAACTGGGACCAGTTGAAACCAGATGCCCCACATGTGGGACCAGATGAAACCAGAAGAAAACGAGTAGGGCATTTTCACCCGAGAAGGTACACACGCAACGTGCGTATTTGCGACGTAATTAAACCCAGCAGCGGCGTTGGTAGAAATGTGTATCGGGGTAAGGAGTGGGCACGTTTTTTATATGAAAGGTTGCCGGGGACAGTGGTCAAGTGTCATTTTGTGCTCTGTATCTCAATTCAGAAAAAAAAATTCCGGTCGGGGAGGGGGGGGGGGGGTGGGGGGGGCTACGTGCCCAGTTCCCGGTTTGCCACCCACTGCAATCAAAATAAACAACTGATTGCTTTTATACAGCAGTGGAAGGCATGAATACAGAATAAAGCTTCAGAGAAAATGCAAGATGTTTTTTTTATAAACACCGAGGCGAATCATACGACAGTATGCTTAAGTACGTTTCTCTAGTCGCGAGTCTGTACTAGTTAAGCTGGAGTTCACTTGAAGCACACATGCCAAGGGCTCGCCAACTTGCATCAGATCGCAATGACATAAGCCCTCAGCGATCAGAGGCCTGCTCAGGCTCAAATTTTCCCACTAATTCCACGAAAATGACGTCACGTTCTGACCGGATCTTGCGTCACATCCTGTTTATTTTTTGTTCCGCCGGAAGTGTTCCCTCCTCACACAGATGGCGCTAAGCCCTATGAGCAGCTTAAGAGGCGCCATTTTCTGAACGAATGGGCTTTTATGGAAGCTTCGCTACCAGTTACATTTACCTTGCAAGCAAGGCAATGCCACCACCAATAGGGACAAAATAGTCATAGTAGCCGAGCAGCTCTATAGGTATCTGCACAGTAGCCAGGACATCCAGGATAATGCCGAACGAGACGGTAGTTCAGATGAGACAGACATCCCACCAGTAACGACAAAAGAAGTAACGACGGCATTGAAAGACATAAAACGGGGCAAAGCACCTGGTGAAGATCAGATAAGAGCAGACATCTCGAAGGATGGCGGGCAAAGTGTACTACTAAATTTGGCCAACCTGTGCCTGCAATGCCTAATGACCGCCAGTGTACCGGAATCTTGGAAGAACGCGAACATCACCCTCAGAAAGGTCACACGAAGAAATTAAAAATTAAAGGGAGATCAGCTTACTGTCAGTCGTCTACAAGGTACTTACCAAGGTAATAGCTAACAGAATTTCTGCCGCCTTAGATTTCAGTCAAAATAAAGGACAAGCAGGGTTTCGTAAAGGCTATTCAACAATGAACTATATTCACACAATCAATCAGGTGATAGAGAAGTGCGCAGACTATACTGAACCCAAATATATATATATATATATATATATATATATATATATATATATATATATATATATATATATATATATATATATATATATATATATATATATATATATATATATATGATATATATATGTGTGTGTGTGTGTGTGTGTGTGTGTGTGTGTGTCTGACGTCCCGCAGATGGATGGTACAGGGCAGTTGGCCGGAATGGGAGATTACCCACCAAGAAAAGGTGCGGTGCGATAGTGGTGGACGACGAAGAAGTTGTTAATAAAGGTGTTGGTTCGACGGACGCCATGTCTCCTGCGTTACACTAGCCGACGGGATTTACCGTGCAACCCCGCATCATGACAACACCCAAGAAAGCCATCACCATCCCCAAGTACTCGGGAGCAAGCGACGATGTTCCCTTTGACAAGTGGCTCCGACTCTTCGAGGTGAACACTGCGGCCGCTGCATGGACTGAGCGAGACAAGTTGTGCCATTTCTCCGACAACCTTGAAGGTGAGGCCTTCCGATGGTACCTTACCGAGGTGTTTGACACTGGCGCAGCTTGGATGGACCTCGTTGCATGCATGACCCAAATGTTCGCAAGCACCATCGCGGATCCATTCCATCAGTTCATTCATTGCAGCCTTAAATCGGACCAGAGCCTCCTAAGTATTACGATGAGTCTGGGACGCCTTGCTGAAATAAAGGACGCAAACCTTATATCAGGGCTCATCGACGGCCTCCCTGCTAAAATGGAAATGGCTCTTGCCGGGCTTACTCCACCCACCCCAGCGGCGTGGCTTTCAGCTGCGCTTAGAGTAGAGGCTGCTATGAACCGAGCTAAGTCGCACCGCATTCCACCAGGTCGACACGCACAGATCAATGCACAGAGTGGCAATTCCCATCAGCGTCCGCCTAATACGCCAGGCCGAGCACCCATGTCCGAATGCAGGCATTGCGCCATGGCCGGCTTGCCACGACAGATGCACTGGCACAATGAATGCCCACGACGCGAAAGCATTTCCGCCCTCGCTACCAACCAGGGAAACGAGGAGGGCGACCTAAAGCTATGTTAATTCGCTTTGATGCACTCATTAACGGGCACCTAGTCAGCGCTACTCTTGATACCGGAGCCACAATTACCTGTATCAGCGAATCAGTGCTGACAACCTTTCGCCTGCAAATAATGAGATATTCATGCATCATTGTCGATCAAGTAACATCATGTACCAAAACTTTGGGTCGCGTCAATCTAGAAGTGCAAATCGTAAAAATCACCAAGGAAATAGAAGCGCACGTTCTGCAAGGAATAAAGAGCAACCTACTTCTTGGCTTGGACAGCGCCTGCCTTTTCAACTTGTTTCTAGACCTCGAAAACCTGAGCCTACGACAAGGAAATGATGTCCTCAACTCTCAACGCCCGCAAGTCCGTTACGCGGCTGACAAAAACGCTTGTGTACAGGAACCTCAAGCTTCCGATTTGGGCCACCTAAATGAAACTCAGAGGTCTGCACTTAAGCAACTTCTGCACAAGTATGAGAACATTATTTCCAAATCACAAACTGACATTGGGTGTATCAGTAGCGAGATCCATCGCATTCCCGTCACAAACAACGTCCCCATCCGCAGGGCTCCCTATCGATGCTCAGAAGCCGATAGCGTAGAAATGGACAGACAAGTCAGCTTCCTTCTCACGCAAGGCGTAATACGGCTGTCTACGTCTCCGTACGCTGCCCCGGCACTTTTGGCATTGAAAAAGGGAGAAGGGCGCACACGTTTCTGCATAGATTACCGCAAGCTGAACGCAGTGACGGTGCCCGACTACCAACCCATCCCTCGCATTGACGATGTTGTAGACTATCTCGGGAAATCGACGTAATTTTCAACATTACACATCACGTCGGGTTACTGGCACGTCAAGATGCACCCGGAAGACATTCCGAAAACTGCCTTTGTGACACGTACCGGTCACTACAAATGGCTTGTTATGCCTTTCGGTCACCGTAACGCCCCAGCCACTTTTGAGCAGGCTGTCAAGTCTATCCTAGCGAAAAACCGCTTAGCGCACGTCACGAACTACTTCGATGATACTGTGGTGTATTCTGACACGTTTTCTGACCATCTGAAGCATCTCGACGCCGTTCTAAACGCCTTTAAAAGCGAATGCGTCAGGCTCAAAATGATGAAATGTCAGTTCGCACAAACATCCATTGAGTACCTGAGACTGAGACACAGGGTTTCAAATGGCGCTGTCACTCAAAAACGAAGCAACGTCGCGGTGATTTTGCGGTTTCCCACACCATCGCGCCCGAAAGAGCTGCAGCGTTTTCTCGGTACCGTGAATGTTTACCCTCGGTACATCGCTCACTTCAGTGAAATTGCCCATCCACTGACGTGCCTCCTTAGCAAAGACGCTACGTGGAAGTGAGACTCTGACTGCCAACTGGCTTTCACTAAGCTGAAGAAATGTGTCATGGAAGAGCTGGTTCTTGCCATCTACGATGCCTCCAAACCTTGTGGGCTTGACTGTGATGCGTCCAGCAAAGCTATTGACGCCGTTTTGAAGCAGGCTGATGAAGAAAGCCGGGAGCACCTAGTTGCATACCACTCACGCAAGCACCTCAAGCATGAAGTCAATTACGCCATCACAGAGCTTGAATGCTTGGCCATTATTGACGCTATCGACAGATGGCATTGCTATTCACATGGAAAACCTTTTACGGTGGTCACCGGTCACGCTGCGCTACAGTGGCTTACGAACATCAAGAATCCGCGAGGCCGTCTGTTTCGATGGTCCTTGAAACTCTCCATGTACGATGTAAACATCAAGCATCAAAAAGGCGCTGAAAACATCGAAGCTGATGCACTATCGCGAAACCCGATTATTCAGCTTCTATCATCTGACCAACTGCAAGAGCATCCCAACGACAAACCGCCTTGCAAGCATGTCATTGAGAACGGAATGGCCATAGTGACGCGCAGAGGGATTCGAAAAGCCTACGTTCCTGCTGCTCAGCGATCTTCTCTTCTTCAGAAGGCTCATGACGCTTTGGTCACGTTCGAGTCAAGAAGACATTGCGACTTCTGTCTCCACAATATTATTGTCCTGACATCATCACCGATGTCTCAAAATATATTCGCCACTGTGACACTTGCCAGCGCTGCAAGAAGACGAAGACCGAGCGTTTCGGATCTTTGGAGTCATTACCACCAGCAGAACAACCATTTCATCTTCTGGCCATGGACACCATCGGAGGTTTTGCGAACTACGGTTCTCCAAAAAGGTTCATTCACTTGGCCGTTGACATGCGACTCGTTACGTGTGGGCTTTTGCGCACCAAAATGAGACCTGCGATGCGTACATTTCCTGCCTGAATAGTATCTTTGTTGCTGGAAAGCCTCGGAAGTTCCTCTCCGACCGCGGAACAGGATTCACCGCAGGCAAATTCAAGCAGTTCCTCAAACACAACAACATTCATCAGCTTTTCACAAGTTCTCAACGCCCGCAGTGTAATGGCCTAAACGAGCGCACTAATCAGTCCATAGTTACTCGCCTCCGCTCCAAAATCAAAGACGAACCGCGAAACCTATGGACACGCCTTCTTCCAGAAGTTGTCGATGAGTACAACAAGACACCTCACCAAGTCACCGGCTACCCACCGTGTTTTCCCATGTATGGCACACCATCATACCCCTGCCTCCTCTCCAACACTCCCGAAACCCTGCAAGAAGCTCGCGCAAATGCAGTCCGCAATTCCCTCGCATATCACAAGAAGAATAACCTCATCTACGACAAGAAGTTTCTTCTCTCAGAGCTCCAGGTGGGAGACTGTGTGTTATATGAGACACCCTGTCATCCCAACCGCGGCAAACTCTGTGCGATAATGGAAGGGTCGTATACTGTCCTACGCAAGATCTCTGCAGTAAACTACGAGATCGACCGTAGCGTGGCTCCACTCGGTCGTCAGACTGACATTGTCCATGTGGGGAGGCTGAGACAATATTATCCGCACTTACACCAAACACTCCCCACGGGGGGAGGAGGAAGCGTGTAACGTCCCGCATATGGATGGTACTGGGCAGGTGGCCGGAATGGGAGATTAGACACAAGGAGAAGGTGCAGTGCGATAGTGGTGGACGACGAAGAAGTTGTTAATAAAGGTGTTGGTAACTAAGTTTTCTTTTACAGCCTCTTTCCGGAAATTTTGAAGTCCCCACGTTTTTAACCGGTTTAGCCCTGGCTAATCCCCCCTTGTGGGTACGTGCCAAAAAATTTGAGGACATCATCATCATCATCATCATCATCATCCACGGACGCCATGTCTCCTGCGTTACATATATATTGTGGGGATTCTCCCCTGTGAGCGCCCACGTTAGGCCGTTCAAACTGCCGCGCGCCACCTCTCCTGCCATCTGGGAACACACGGCAGAAAGACTGTGCGATGGAGGGGGGGCGTTGCACATTTTTGGGCACGCTAGATAAGGGCAGCGGCGCTTGGTAGCGGGGGGAGTTGCCGGCCGGGAGCGCGGCCGGTGACAAGAGAGAAGCCACCGCCGTCAGCCACCTGGAAAAGGACGCACGTCAGCAAGGCCCGCCGTTCGTCCCGCCGTACCGTAAGCCCTGGGACCCTGAAGTGCTTTTGTTATGTGCTTGGCTGATTGTATCCCCTGTTCCATTTATATTTCATTTTCCACTGCTTGAGTAAAGCGCAATTGTTCCTCTTGCAATGTTCTGTGCGTGATGTTTTGACGAGGCCCTTGCCTGAACCCCCCTCGGTAGGCAGAACAACCTACAGTGGCGCCCAACGTGTTTAGGCTAGCACAGTCCTTTGTCAGCAAGACGCTTACGCACAGGAGCAAATTGCGACTAAAACTTTCGTGCATTTGTTTGCAAGCGGCAGCTGTTTCTGGAACATAGCACTTCAGCTTAGCGAAATGTATTTTGCTGCGAAAAGCCGGGTATAATGTTGTTGCTCTTACGCCCAACTTCATTTCTTTTCAACGAGCCTGCGCACTACCCAGCTTTCTTTTCCGCGGCACCGAATGTCCAGTTTTCCGGCGAGCGCCGCAAGTGATAAGCATTACCCGCAGTTGACTTTGTGCTGGTGCATGCTCGATTTATACGGTGGCATCTTTGTAGCTCCTTCGCCCGAGTTCGTTGGTTCTCGGAGTTTCGTTGGCGTCCAGCAATGAAGTCCGCTGCCGACGGAAAGGAACTTCGTTCGGGAACAGTCGTCGGGGCCACGGCCCCCGGCACCGCCTTCAGCGAAGCTCTCACCACAGTGGCCGGCTTATGTCAAGCTCTTACGCAACACCTGGGCACTCTACAAGACCCGGCGCCCCATCTTCAGCCTGACATCCCAACCTACCACGGCTATGACGACCGTCTGTCCGTCGCGGATTTCCTTGACAAGCTCGATGTCTACAAGGCCGCCGTCGGAGCGTCGGACACTCATATGCTAACCAGGGTATTGCCACTGGTTTTCGAAGGGCCTGCAGCCTGCTGGTGGCGCCTGCAGTCCCCGTTTGCGTCGTGGGCCACCTTTGTGGTAAGCTTTCGGACTGAGTTCCTTCCGCCTGGATACGACACTCGCATTCTCCGTGAGTTAGGTCTCAGGACGCAACACCCCAACGAAAGCCTGTTAAAGTATGTACGCGCTATGCAGGAACTATACAGGAGAGCGGCCCCAGAGACTACTTCAGCTGAGCAAGTTGCCCGTGTGTTACGGCAGTGCCATCCTCGGTTCCAGCCGTATTTGTATGCTCAAACGTACGCGGATTTGAATGCAGTTGCTTCGAACGCGCGCGCTATTCAGGAGTGCCTGCTCGCCAAATTGCAGTATGCACCACCGCCAACGCCGAGCCAATCCTTGGAGCCCAGCTGTGCCTGGAACGGGCCTGGCGCTTTCCAGTCGTGGGCGCCGCAGTCCGCGACACACCGGGCTTTGGATCCGGGCGAATTTGCACCAAGAAGGCGGCCGCAGAACCGATACCGTGACCGCACTCCAGCCAACGCGGGCTACGAGGCCGTGGGCCACCCGGTCCCAGCCAACGTGGGCTACGGGGCCGTGGGCCACCCGGTCCCAGCCAACGTGGGCTACGGGGCCGTGGGCCACCCGGTCCCAGCCAACGTGGGCTACGGGGCCGTGGGCCGCCCGGTCCCACACGAAGACGAGCCATCCGGCGGACGAATGTGGTCAGCAGGGGCCCGCCACCGAGGACAGATTTCCGCGTTCGGAAAACTTCACGTCCCGGCGTCGCTGAAGCCAGGCAGCGAGTCGCAGCGGGCCAACACACCTGGTAAATCTTTTCTTGTGCCTTCGGTGGATCGCATGCAGTATCCCCCCAAGCTAGTGTCGCCAACCATTCGTGTCAAATTGCTCGGCAAGATCGTAACTGCACTCCTTGATACCGGTTCCACAGTTTCCCTTATCGGCGATATGCTTTTCGAACACTGCAAGGCAAAGGGGGTAAAATTTCGCCATACCGAAGTTATGCTTAGGATGGCGTCGAGCGCGGCCGCGGAGAGCACAAACGCTGTTCGGTTACGCATATCGGTTAGCTCCCGCGCTAAGAGACAAAGGTTTTTGTATCTCAAGGGCTTGTCCGTTGCCATGATCCCTGGCACAGATTTTATCGCAGATGTTGCTATGCGGTTGGACATCAGAGCTGGCGGGTACTACCTTGGCGACGACCCAGGTTTTTTCCCGTTTGAGACCTCGGCGGGTACCCCGTTACCCTGCAGGTCTCGCGCTGCTTTGTCGACTGAAAGCCTGCCGGCAGACCTGTTACAGGAGCTGCAGAATTTCAAAGGAACGTCGTCTCAGCGCAAACAGCTCGAAGACCTCCTGCGCCAGTATGCGGACATGTTCACGGAAAAACCAGGAAAAACGAATGTCTTGCAGCATCGCATCGACACTGGGAACGCAAAATCATGGCGATGTATCCCACGACCAATGAACGCCCCCAAGAGAGCGCTTTTCGACAAAGCCTTGGACGAGATGCTCGACACCGGCGTCATTCGTCCATCAAAGAGTCCTTGGGCGTTCCCCGTCGTCCCAGTCGGTAAGAAAGATGGATCTATGCGAATCTGTGTCGAATACCGAAAACTGAATGCCATGACGGAACGAGATGCCTATCCGTTCCCGTCGGTGACCGAAATAACGTATACCGTGGCAGGCGCGAAGTATTTCACGACCTTGGATTGTTCACCTGGCTATTTACAAATAGAAATGCACCCAGACGATGTACCGAAGACCGCGTTTGCATGTCACCGAGGGTTGTTTGAATTCGTGCGTATGCCTTTCGGTCTAAGCAATAGCCCCAGTTCATATCAAAGGATGATGGACATTGTTCTGGGTGACGCGAAACACGAATTCGCTTTGTGTTATCTCGACGACGTCACTGTCTTTTCACGCTCGTTCGAAGAACATGTGGAACATTTGCAGATAGTGCTACAGCGCATGCGCGCAGCCGGGCTGACTATACATCCCGGCAAAGTACAGCTGGCCGGGGAAAAAATCAACTTACTCGGATTTGTTGTTGACAAGGGCGTTCTGCGACCAAATCCAGAGAAACTGCAAGCCATACTCCAATACCCGCAGCCGAGCGACGTCAAAAGCTTGCAACGGTTTCTTGGCATGATAGCGTTTTATCGCCAGTTCATTCCCCAGTGCGCGAACATCTCTGTACCGCTCAATGAACTACTTCGCAAAGGCAAGAAGTGGTGTTGGGCGTCCGAACAACAGACCGCTTTTCAAACCTTGCTGACAGCATTAGCAGAAAATGCGTCTTTGCAACTCCCTGACCTAAACAAGCCGTTTGTGGTACAAACAGACGCCAGTGAATTCGGCTTGGGGGCGGTACTTCTGCAAGAGTGGGATCAAGTGTTGAGACCTGTGGCTTTCGCCAGTCACACTCTGACGCCAGCAGAACGCAATTATTCCGTCACCGAAAAGGAATGCCTAGCGATTGTGTTTGCGCTGAAAAAATTTGACATGTTTCTAGACGGAGCATGCTTCACCATTCAGACTGACCACCAAGCTCTCTCCTGGCTTCAGAGGCTTCAAAACCCAGCAGGACGACTCGCTCGTTGGGCGCTCGCGCTGCAACGTTATGACTACTCCATCGAATACAAGAAAGACACCACTAATACAGTTGCTGACGCGCTGTCACGCGCTCCCCTTTTTACTGATACACAGGTGGAAAACGAAGAAAGTATGGTGGTTGCAGCAGTGCAGGCCCCCACGAACGACCGTTGGGGATCGTTGGTGAGCCAGCAGGACTTGGTTGTGGCACAGCGGAGCGATGGTCTATGTCGCAAAGTCATCGACAAGCTCTCGACAACACACTCTCCAGAAGCTTCCCGGAACGACGAGGTTGACAGCTACTTGCTTGGAAATCATGGTATTCTGCTGCGATACATTCCCCAGGCAGACGACGACTCAACACAAACTCCTTTCCGAGTTGTCGTTCCCCGCAAGTTGCGTAAGTTGTTCATCGGCTACTACCATGACTCCGCTCTGGCGGGTCACTCGTCTGGGCAAAAAACCTATGAAAAGTTATGTCGCACAGCAACTTGGCCGGGAATGCGACAAGATGTACTTCGGTACGCTCGCTCCTGCCCCATATGCCAGAAGACCAAACCACGTGGAGGCCTGCCGCTTGGAATGACATCCGTCATCCGTCATAGCACCTTGGAATGACATCCGTCCATAGCACCTCGCCGTGGCAAATCGTTGCATGCGACGTGATGGGGCCGTTTCCTCGAAATCCTCGAGGCAACCAGTTCTTGTTGGTAATTACAGACCACTTCTCAAAGTGGGTCGAGTTGTTTCCTTTGCGGAAGCTAACCTCTCAAAAGGTGTGGGAATGCCTCCTGGAAGTGTTCACGAGGTTTGGTTTCCCCTCGCAGTTAATCACGGACAACGCGACGTATTTCACCAGTAAGGTTTTCCGAGATTCTTGTCACGCCTTGGGAATACGTCACACCCGCACCTCGGCTTACCACCCGCAAGCGAACATTACGGAACGGGTCAACCGAAACCTTAAATCGATGCTCATTGCTCACACTGGCCGTCACAAGGACTGGGACAACAAGCTTTCCGAGATGGGCTGCGCAACGCGGACAACGATTAACAGTTCTACCGGTTTCACGGCAGCGCAACTGAATTTTGGCAGAGACCTCAAGTTTCCTCTCGACAGTTCGCTCCAACCCACGCAGAATCGCACTGATAAATCCCCCACGACATTCGCGGCTGACCTTCGCAAGCGGCTAACAGAGTCCGTCCAGGAGGCCCGCGAACATCTCGACATCTCCCGACTCGACCAGACGTCCCAGTACGACAAGCGCCGACGGGACGTACAATTTTCCGTGGGTGATCTTGTGTTGAAGCGAACACATCCACTTAGTGATGCGTCGAAGGTCTTCACCGCCTCACTTGCACACAGGTGGGATGGCCCGTACACCGTGGTGGGTAAGTCTAACCTGTCGTATGTGCTGAAAAACTCTTCCACAGGTGCATCGTACGGTCCGGTGCACGTGTCCGAACTAAAGCGGTATTTTTCGCGCGAGGATACAGCCAACGGGAATCAGCGAGAAGACTGCCGCGGAAAGCGCGCGACACATGAGTATTCCCCGTCACCACGATACAATCTGCGCATGCGTCACTAACTACTGGCTCATTTGTGTTTTCTTTGCTTTTGCCTGCAGAAGATGTCTCGGAACAGCAGTCGGGCCCACCCCTACCACCGTCGGCAACCCGAACGCTCGGCCCCGCCCCAGGGTTCACGGCGCCGCCCGTTCCCGTCACCGTACCGTCCAGCACGACCTACGGAAGAGGTGGCCACGTGGACGGTGCTGTCACCTTCGGGCCACCCGGTGGGCTGGCACTCTCGTCCGACCAGCCTCAAGTGCTCGTCGGCACGCCGCGCACCTCCGTCCCGGCCCCCTTTCAGGAGCTCACAATCGCAGAACGTCACCCGGTAGAACCGCGGCCGGTATACACCCAGGAAGAACTGGCTGCGCTGTGTGAAGTGTGCCAAGTGCCGGAAATCAGCTGGCGTCACCACCATGCCGGGGCTCTCCACAGAGAGCGTTCAAGAGCCTTGCGCGCCAACCGCCCGGAGGGCAACAACAGCCAGGACGCCCTGGAAGAAGCCTTGGCAATGTTGCGGCGGTTGCGCCCAGACCAGCGGCGCCAAGCAATGGACGCAATCCTAGACTCCGAGGACTGTGTGTAAACGAGTCTCGGACATTTTTTTTTCTCCCTTTTCTTTCGTTTATTTTTTTTTCCCTCTCTCTTCGTGTAGAAAAGAACCAAGAACTTTTTTTTTTTCCAAGGGGGGGGGAAGTGTGGGGATTCTCCCCTGTGAGCGCCCACGTTAGGCCGTTCAAACTGCCGCGCGCCACCTCTCCTGCCATCTGGGAACACACGGCAGAAAGACTGCGATGGAGGGGGGGCGTGGCACATTTTTGGGCACGCTAGATAAGGGCAGCGGCGCTTGGTAGCGGGTGGAGTTGCCGGCCGGGAGCGCGGCCGGTGACAAGAGAGAAGCCACCGCCGTCAGCCACCTCGAAAAGGACGCACGTCAGCAAGGCCCGCCGTTCGTCCCGCCGTACCGTAAGCCCTGGGACCCTGAAGTGCTTTTGTTATGTGCTTGGCTGATTGTATCCCCTGTTCCATTTATATTTCATTTTCCACTGCTTGAGTAAAGCGCAATTGTTCCTCTTGCAATGTTCTGTGCGTGATGTTTTGACGAGGCCGTTGCCTGAACCCCCCTCGGTAGGCAGAACAACCTACAATATATATTTATATATATGTATATATATATATATATATATATATATATATATATATATATATATATATATATACCCACAAAGTAAAAGTACGCTTTTCAGAGACTCTATTTCCAACGTTTCGACCTGAGACAGGTCTTCCTCAGTCTCCTGAGGAAGACCTGTTTTAGCTAATGAAAGGAAGCCTACCATTGTCACTGAAGAATAAAGTGCATGACAGCTGCATATTACCCGTACTCACCTACGGGGCAGAAACATTGAGGCTCACCTAGAGGGTTCAACTTAAATTGAGAATGACTCGGCAAGCAATGCAACGGAAGAAGGGAGGTGTAACATTAAGAGACAAGAGATCGGAGTGGGTCAGGGAACAAACGCGTGTTAAGGACAGATTAGTAGAAATGAAGAAGAAGAAATGGACGTGAGCAGGGCATGTAATGCGAAGGCAAGATAACCGCTGGTCATTAAGGGTAACAGAGTGGACCCCTAGAGAAGGCAAGCGTGGCAGGGGGCAGCAGAAAGTTAGATGTGCAGATGAGGTCAAGAAGTTTGCGTGGATAAATTGCTCGCAGTTAGCACAAGAACGGAAATATTTTAGATTATTGGGAGAGGCCTTTCCACTACAGTGGGCATCGAACGGCTGGTGGTAGTTATGAAGATGATAATGGCAGTGTCGTAATCAAAACGCACTGCAGGAAAGCCAACCTTAAACAATGAGAGAGCAGGGGATAATAATTATGATGATTACAATTAAGATAAAAAAACCCTCACCGTATTTGGAATTGAACATGGCTCCCTCGCGTTATGAAGTCGATGTCTATCTGAGTACGCCGTCATCGCATTGTGGTTGCTCAGCATCTCCTTAGGTTTCCTGGTGCTGTGTTGGCTAAGGACTTCGGCTGAGATGAAGTGGACTTTGGCTTTAACATTTGGCAGTTTGGATTTCTGACTTTGGGAACGTGAATTTTTTAGTCTGATTTGAATCAGATTGCATAGAGAAGCTTTAGGCTTTAAAGAAAGCGGCTTAGATTTTTTATCCCTACTATGCAACATAGTTGTTTCAGCCAGCACTACGGAAGCAGTTGCTCGGGTTTCTGCAATGTTCAGTATACTTTGCAACACGCATAAGGAACTAAGATAAACCCAAGCTAAAACAAAATATTCCCTACTCTTTAAACTAAGTCTAGGAGAGAGCGAAACTGGGGACCTGCACAAGAAACGCTGCCGCCCACCAACAAGGCAGTAATACAATAAAAACGCGGACAGCTCCCACCGCAGAACTTGCAATACCGGTTCAGTGAATTCGGGAGCAGACCTTGCGTGAACGTAAGCTGGTATACGAGCTGAGGAAAAACCTCTACCATCATTGCTTTGCCATAACTTTGAATTTATGGAGGTATTTTGTGGTTTTTCTAGGCCCTTTCGTATTCTTTAATTTATCTTTCTATAAGCAATAATAAAAACGTTTTTGCGCTCGTGTTGGAAATTTTTTCTTCCGACGATATCATTTTATCACTGGAGCCCTGTGCATCAGATTATGCAAACGCTTTTACAACTGCGGACTTAGGTAACCATTATGCAAATGTAAGCAACCATTAACCCCGTTAGATGGAATTCACTTCGGGAAGGGAAAGGGGTGTTTAAATTGATATTTATTAGGCAGCTACGAGTGGAAGTTTCTGCGAACAGCAGCGGCAATACCAGAAACTTTCTCCTCCGTATAGTAATTCCGCAGCTAACCAGGCTTAAATCTAAGCAAACACAAAATGAATTATCACAAAGATTTCAGCAAAAATTCCTCGCTAACATTCCACAACATCGCCACGCTCGTGTTTTACGACTGTTTTTTCTCGTTACAACACAAGCCTGTTATTTTAGATCCCCGTGTTTTCATGACTATCCTGCTACTATTTTCCCATAAATTTTTAAATAAGGGGGGAATAAAAGCCTTATAAAATTGCCTGAACACAGGCATTTTTCTCACAAAGGGGGAAAAGGGCTATGCTGAGAACTTGTCTCAGAATCACAGCAATATTGGAGTGGATCATCGTATGTTGGATAGTAGGCGTATTAAAGGGGCCGGCCGAAAAATAGCTTCCCAAAATTGCCGCAGAACGTGCTGAAAATGGCTGGTAAAAAAGACAATTAAAATGCGACGTGCGCAATTGCAAAAGCAACCTAATCAAGCAAAAGTAATTTCACACGCAAAAACACAAAAATATGGGGTTTCCTAATGATGCGGTCTACAGATTACCAGACGGCGCTGTTGGCTGCCATTGTTGGGTATGCTTTTTGGCTGTCATTTCACACTATCGGACGGTGTAATAGCGAAAAGTCCCTAATTCGCTACAGTTGGTTGTAAGGTAACTTATATATCAGTAAATAGACTGTTACCACCAGCATCGGTTTGCGGCTGGGGGCTTACACGCTGCAAATTAGACGGGGAAACCTACCTACGTTGCCAACTGCTTGTGCTAGTCTTCATTGGCACGGATTTCTCACGCTGATATCGTACGGAGACTCCACTCGTCAACTTAGCCGTTCACCTGCCCCTTTACGAAGTCTACCGAGTGGGCTGCTAGCAGTGAATACAAAGAGTCTAATGTTAATAAATTAAAAATAAAATTGGCAATTATATTTTTGCAATTGTTTTTCCGGAATTCAATAAGGCTGTTCTATTAGGAAACAAGTATATTCAAGGCTGAAGTGGGTGCCTTGCATAGTCGGGGGTTGGAGAACTTGGAATAACACTTGGAATAAGCCTGTGGAAACAGCATGAAACGATGTGGCCCACCATACACTCGGAGTCCTTCTTAGTGGTTTCAACAAGTTGAGAAAAACGGAGGTGTTCATGGTTACATTTAGAACTTACCACCATCAAAGTTATGATGTGATTGTTTCTGCACTATATGGGCTGATGGAACGAAAAAAACCTATTTGCTCTTTCAGTATCTCATTACAGTGGTGGCTTTTCGGCGCAGAAAAGAAATGATACCAGATGCTGACATTTTATCCGGCAGTAGTAATTCCTCAACCTTCAATATTAGTATCCTTCCCCTGTCCTGTTGAACTCCTTGCGTTGTTCTAGCCATCTCTGCAACAGAAGACGTCGCCTTTCTTAATTCTGGGGGATCTCTGAATATGAGCACTTGGAATGCGCGAGGAAATCTTTTGACTCGAGTAGTGTAGATGACACGGATCTCTAGTTTTTAATTTTGGAATATAGTGGCGCGGAAATTTCCACCGGATCAGTTCGCTCAAACGTGAACCCTAGGCAAATGAGATTTTCTTAAGCCACTGCAGGATACTGTGGGTTTCTTTATGCACTCTGAGCTGTTGCCCATACACACAAGAAGTGTGCTGTCGGCTACAATCATGCTTTGTGCGAGTAGCGTCGAGCCAGCTTCCAGAATACTAGTTTTTACTGGCGGGCTTATCAGCGTATGGAGTAGAACACTTTAATATCCTTATGTAGATGGAGAGCGAGGCTTTCTAGCATCATCTGGAGTTCCAAGCAAAATTTTATTGTCCCAAAAATAACCAATAGATTGAATGCAAAAACTTCTACCCGTGTATAAAAACCGGGTATTCTTGTCACTGCACATAAAATCGCTACAAGATACAGATACATTTTCAGAAAAAAACTTTAAAAATCACGACTGTGATAATTTGTTGTATATGCGCCTTCTAGTGCAGGCTATTGCAATATTCCTTCTTCTAGGTTGCATAAAATTTTGGGAGGAGCGAACAAAAAGCAAGTTGCTTTCTAGGCAAGACCTCACTGATTCGCGTTAGGTCTAAGAAGGATACACTCCCGCCATGGTGGGTCAGTGGCTAAGGCGTTGCGCTACTGAACACGAGGACACGGGTTCAATTTCCGGCCGTGGCGGCCGCTTTTATGATGGAGGCGAAAAGCAAAAACGCCCGTGCGCACGAGATTTCGGCGCACGTTAAACATCCCCAAGTGGTCAAAATTAATCCAAAGCCACCCACTACGGCGCGCTTCATCGCCTGCGTTGCGTCGCCGCGTTTAACACTACAATCAATCAAGTAGGAAGCATACACATACGCGTATTGAAACAGCACTTCAATAAGGCAAGCTGAGCAAAGGAGGATGGACATCTAGCTCTAATGATGTCTATTTAGTGGCGTTCTCCAAGTTATGAAGGCGCTCCAGGACAGGAGTAACATTTTCAATTTACGATTTCTACAAAAAAAAATTCCGATGTGTCTTTTGAGATAAACACCTGGTCGACAGCATTTAGCTAAGGTAATACGCACAATATTTTACACTGCGGAAGTGTGTGTGAAAAAGTTTACATTTTAACTGTGCGCAATGTTCGCGCGTTCTCCCTCAGTGCGCTTGGTACCCGTTCCGGATAGGAACAGCCCGTGTCTGTTCAGTTCGATAAAATAACTAATGACGAAAGAACTACTACAGCGACAGCCCTAAATCCGAGAATGGTTCTTTCAATAACATAGTCTGTTCAACATTACGCCTTCTTGCTCAGAGTACAGGCGGAAGTATTGCACACGAGCATGCATATTTCAATCACCTTACTTAACAAAGCACCCCTTCCTACTTGCGGCGTCTCAACCGGCGGAACCTTGAAGGTAGACTCTAACGAAAGGTCCCTCACAAGGGAACATTACGACGCAACTATATGGTCTCCAAAAACATTTTCGATGGAGCCTCAGCTAAAAAAATGCATCTGTGCTCAAAATTCGCAATGTCGGTAGACAGTGTGGTTGAATTTCAACGCGTTTATGTAAAGAAATTGATGGCAAGAATTCGCTACCCCGGACGCTCCCCCCCCCCCCCCCTGATTGAACCAAATTTCAACTACTGCAGAAGTTTGGTGACATTAATTAGACCCCTTTTATCGTGCGGGTGGTGGGGGGGGGGGTAGAAAAAAAAACTGATTTTGATTCGTGCTCAGGCAGTCTGTTTTCGTGCCAATTTACGCCGTGTTTTGCTTAGCAAAAAATATTTTTAACTCTATCCTACTCGCACTTAGAAACGAGAAAACTCTAAACTCGAACTTTATTGAGAGAGAAGCTTCTAGTACCGTCAACACACATGATGATGACAACATTGATGATCACAATAGCCCTCACGCACGACGAACACGTTCAAATTATTTATACAGGAAATGCTATCATGAGTGGTGCTCATCAAATAAGTGAACAGCCCTCGGGAAAAGTTCAAAAAATGAAAACTATGGCGGTTTTATTTTGTTTTAGTCCGCCGAGCGTTCAAAGTAATACGATATCACAAAATATAAGACAAAAGTATGCGGCATAAAATACGCTACCCTATGCTCCACCAGCCCGAAATGTGTCTTACACTGATTTTTTGAGCTGTTAGACCGTACGCAGTTTAAAAGCGGCATTGTTTTCAGCCTCCGAGCGATTATAAAGTCGTTTTGTTAAACCAGGTACCCAACACGTGGTACTTGGCTGCAAAATTTGGGGGCCACAATCACGGCTCCTTCAAAGCCTGCTATTAAGGTTGGCTTTATGATACTTTTAAGATGATTATGTTGCAAATAATTTATGTGAAAACACCGGGTGTAAGTCGGTGTATCACTGGAAGTCCCTTGTGAAAAAGAAATTACTGCCTCAGGACGGACAACTGGGCTGCCATCCTTCCCAACTGGGTCAGGAAAACGCAGCGGTTGTATTTTTGTTAATTTTGTTATTTTGTTATTTTGTTATTTTGTTAATTTTAAAACTCTAGGCGCCTTTTCGTGGCTATCCAAGTAGAATTGTTTGTTTGCGTTTCAATGCTATCAAAATGCTACAAAAATTTAATCAAGCATCTATCCTTTTGCCTGACAATAAAGCTCCTGCATGTGAGTTGCTTGGTGGTCATCTTCATTGTTTTCGTATCTGCTTCCGCTTCTTGCGGGCGATTGTATGAGGCAGTGGGAAAGTAAAAATAAACAGCAGCTATGGCAAGTGCTTCTTGAAGCCGTTAAGGTTGTCTTGCCATGCACTTTAACAGCCATCAGTCAAGACTGGTATTCTGAACTTCCTTGCTACCTGGTAGGTTACACGGTAACGCTACCAGTCGCTGGTGTACCCGATTAAATCACCACAGCTTATCAAAAAGCATGACGCAGCCTTCAGTGTTTTGCTTTCGGCCGCTCGCGTGTATAGAGTGCAGCGTAAAAATTGCCCGACGCGAACACTTTGTTCTGAAAGCGCATGTCGTTAAAAGTGCATGCCACAAACTGAAATCGAAACCGTGCCAGGTCCCCATAACCCTCGAGATAAAGAAAAGTGCTGAAGAAAAGTGTCCTGCTATGTGCTTGACAGACACAAGCACGGGATTACCGCATTGCTGTGGGTGGAGCAGGCGGGCCTCCTCACAAGACAACACTAGTGTTTGGACGTCTTCTAGTATTGAAGGCGGAATAGACAGAATTCTGGCAGTGTAATTGCCAAGAGGGCATAGTGAATCAAGGAGCGACCATAGTTCAGTGGAGCGAAGACAGTTCTTGCGACTGGTCTGCCTCTTTTTTTCGGTTTTCGGATTTACAGGTCCATTTGTCCATTATTTCTAAATCAATACGCTGAAATATTGATCGGAATTTTAGCCACGTTACCAAGGGAAGCACTGCAAGTGCTCAGCGGTAGTTGGCGCTGCCTGGACGAGTCGACCGGCTCCCGCGATTGCTTGTACGGGTAAAATCAAGTCTTCAGGCATTGTGGCCGCAAAGAAGAACGAGTAAGAATTACGGAGACGAAATACCGCTACTGGTGGCCAAAAAAAGGGCATGCTGCCTATGGCGCTGATAAAGCGAGCAAACGTTACCACTGTGACGAGTCCAGCGCTGAGCGTGGTTGGCAAGGTCTGCGAACGACAGGCAAGAAACGTCGCAATGCGGAATTTTGAATCGGGTAGCGGACGCTGATGGACGGAATGGTAGCGGAGAAAATATATTTCAGGGCTGCGAGCGTCCGCCAGGGGGCCACGGCGTGCAATCGCCTCGTGTGTGGGCTCTTGTAATTTCGATGTGGGTTGGCGAACTTTTTAGTATCCTGGATTTTAAAGTGAATACGAGTCTTCATGAACATGTGCTGAACACCTGGACACCAAGATTCGGCCCCTAGGACCACCGAGTGCTTCGAAAACGGCGTCGGATTCCTCGGATCGGCGGCTAGGCCTAACGCACCAGCGGCGTTCCAAAACTCGCATACCTGCAACAGCGGCTACCGGCGCCGCGGCGGCCGCTTACCTGGCGGCGGCTGTGCCTGCGGGGGTTGCTGCGAGATCTCAACGGGCACCATTGAAGCCATCGAGTGGAGACTGCGTCTCTTTAAAGAAGCATGAAGCGGCGATGCTGCACGAAGACACGAACGGCCCATCGGACCCCATGACCATGCCGTCGAATACACGCTTCCGTCAGGATGAAGGTGAAGACAACGACTCGCAAGACGACCAGATGCAGCATGACCTCGACGACGAAGAAGGCTGGCAGCGAGTTCCTCTAGCCAAAAAGAAGAGAACCACACGCAGCGACCGGGTAAGTCGATCACGAATCAACCTGCAGTTGAGACCTCTAGCTAAAATTAGAATCAGACGCGTTCTTCGACACGCTATAGCCAATGCTATCGGTTTTCCTGCCCCCTCTGCAGAATTGGCTGAAATGGCTGCAGTGACTTTTGACGACGCAGCCAATAGCGCTCATATAGCACTGTATGACGAAAACCACGCGGCCAAGCTACTTCAAGTAGACAGATTAACCTTTCGACAGGATGGCAAGACAGAATCAATTGAAGTGGTAATCGAACCCCTTCAAACTTACAAAAACACCATACGAGGTGTGATTGAAGTAGACCCGACGGAAAGCAACGAGGCCATTATGAAATGGGTTCGCTGCGAACAAGCGGAAATCCTTCGTGTTCAAAAGATTTGAAAGACTGACCGAGGTGTGCTAACTTTCGGCACGACTACTTTACCGAGAGTGGTGAAATACTACATGGAGCTAGTTCGGGTTGCAGAATATCGCCCAAAACGCGTAGTCTGCTTTAACTGTCATGACCTTGGGCACATGGCAAAATTCTGCCCCTCTCCCAGTGTCTACAAAGAATGCGGCCGCTGTCATACGGAAGCTGATGATTGCGCTGACACTGAATTCTGCGTGGCATGCAAGAAGACTGGCCACTTATCTGTTTGCAAATTTTGCCCTAGTCGTGTCCCGAAAGCCGAAGAGAAAACTGCTCAAACCCAAACTGTACGCAACAATGCTCCAGCATCCGGGTCTATGAGTGCCTCCAGCCCAGCTTCTACTGGAGTCTCGTGGGCTTCTGCGGTGACTGGCATGAATAACGATAACGCACAATCTTTGCACTCTCTACCTCCAAGTCACCCGGTAATGGTGGAGAACGCACAACTTAAAAAAGAACTTCATGAATTACGCACTGAGCTGCAAAACTTGAAGAAGGAACTTGGATCTCTCCGAAAATCTGTGCGTCGCAAGGAGTCGGCTTCTCCACCTCCGCCGAAGAGTTTCGAACGCCGAAGCCGTTCTCGTGTTCAGCGCCAAAAAAATGCCTTACTTGACGCCTCCTCCGCGTTTATCACGGAGCAGATGCTTGAGCGGCGAGAGGCGCAGCTAAGATTTCAAAACAACAAAGAGTGCCAGAAGGCTTTTAGTGGCATTGCGTCGTTACAAGAACAATTCAGCAGCCTTAAAGAATACATCCAACAAGTCACACAGCAAATGCAGGAATTCACTAGAATGATGACGCCAGAGGAAGGCAAACGCAGAAAAAAAGAAACTCAGTAGATGTCCTTGTCACCCCCCCTCCTCCCAAAAGGCTAATAGTTCAATGGAACTGTCGCAGCTTTGCTCAAACAGGTCCTCTTCTTAAACACCAAATCTCTTCTCTACAGCCTTTGGCCCTACTGTTGCAAGAAACTAGAGGCACATGCAAAATTCCTAATTATGTTTCTTTCGCGGACCCTACCATACCCCACATATCAAAAGACCCTAACAAAGCACCCAGCGTTAGTGGTCAGGTCACTATTCTTGTTCACAAGTCTTGCAAAGCTGTCCAGCATCATTGGGACAAAGCCAGCGATTCATCTCGCGAGGTAATAATTGTCCGAATCGACCCCCCCCGGTGGCAAAGCCCTTCTACTAGTCTGCGTCTATTATCGCCCTCGATGCACCTCGCACGTTCGGGGCACATACGACTGGATTCCTCATGTTCTTTCTTTGAATTTTTCTGGACCCATCATAATTGGTGGAGATTTCAATGCTCGAAGCACGCTTTGGGGATACCCCACTAGTGATCTCCGTGGGAAGCTTCTTGAGCAAGCGATAGAGTTTAGCCACCTACAATTGCGAAACGAGCCTTTTGTTTACACTCGCGTGGGCCTACATTCCTCCCAAAGAGACACAACGCCAGACCTCACCTTCTCCACACCTGGTATAGTCAAGTCATGGCAAACTGCCCCTTGTACCTGGGGTAGCGATCACTACCCTATTCTTCTTCGTTTGAATGCCAAGAAACTCCGACGTAAATGTCAGTACCCTACAATTAACTGGAACTCGTTTCGGACGCTATTTACGCCCACGGACATTTTCGACATCCCTACACTGGTTGCCAATATCACGACTGCTCGCACGAATGCTATCGAAACTGTTGAAAGCACTGTTGAGATTTCCCAACCAGACCTCCACATGCATAACCTTTTGCGAACTGCGGAGCGACTTACTAATCGCTACCGATCTCAAGGAAAGAAACATCGCGATTTATTGAAGCTCAAAAGGCAGTATAAAATTATTCACGAATACCATAAAACCCTCCAAAACGAGAAATGGCATGATCTCTGCCAACGACTACGTCAGGAGAGAGGGCTCGCACGCCTTTGGGCGATCTTTCGAGGCCTGTGTGGCAAGAATAAGACCAAGCTCTCAATCGTCGAAGAACTATGCCTACACATGAATTACACGGATGTTGAAAAGGCTATCGGGAAAACCTTGTTCCCCCATGCGACATCCGACTCCAGTTGCCTGCAACCCCTTTCTGTTATTGAGATACCAGAACCTGACCCTTCTCTAGATAGTCCCTTTACACACGGGGAACTACAAATAGCACTCAACCAAGGGAAGTATAAGTCTGCCCCAGGACACGACGCAGTCACCTGGCAGGACCTCCGGAATCTGCCCCCAGAAGGGCATTCTATTCTTATCGAGCTTATTAATCGGTCATGGGAATCAGGCGAAGTTCCTGAACACCTCAAAACAGCGATCATACACCCTATTCCCAAGGCAGGAAAGGATGCTAGAAAACCTGAAAATTTGCGACCCATTGCACTCACTCCTACTCTACACAAGATAATGGAAAGACTGATAAATAATCGTTTGAAGTATCATCTGGAACGCACAGGCTGGTTCCACCCAGCTCAAACTGGCTTCTGCCAAAATCTCGGAACACATGACTTCCTATGGCTCCTGCGGCGAGTCATCAACCGCAAATCCAGAAAATGCATCCCAGATTACGTCCTCTCTTTAGACATACGCAAGGCTTTTGACAATGTTTGCCAAAACGGCATCCTACAGGAGCTGTCCCAGGCTTTTCCCAGTGCCAAGGCACACGCCTGGATCCGAAATTTCCTGCAACATCGCCCTATACAACTGAACTCTCCAGGCCATGAAGTCACCACTTACTACGTAGACCGAGGAGTTCCTCAAGGCTCTATACTCGGACCAATGATGTTCAACCTGGCAATGAACCGTGTGGCCCGACAGCTTGAAAAGGATACCTCCGCTCGATTCGCCCTGTACGCCGACGATGTCGTCGTTTGGACAGAAGCGGCCGACTACGATGACAAGGAAGCCATGCAGTCAGAACTTCAGGGTGCCGTTTTTAGCCTAGAACGCTCTTTGTCCGCCTTCAACCTGGAACTCTCACCACAGAAGACGGAATTTGTCAGCATCAACGGCAAAGTCAAAACTGATCTGTCTCATATCTTGACCCTTCATTTCGGCGGTACATCAATATCATCCCAAAACGGAACCGTCCGCCTTCTCGGTCTCCAACTGAGCAGCTGCAATAGCCCTCAAGCATGAATTCGGAGCCTCCGTAACACCTGGCGTGCTACGATGCATCTTATTACTCGTATCTCAAGCAAGTACGGTGGTTCACAACAAGCCTCTTGTCAAACTCTCGCCAGAGCAGTGGCGCATGGCCGGCTAGCCTACGGTTTTCCAATATATAACTTCAGCCCCCGGCATCTGCGCGATTTGGAAATACAAAATCGTTCTATGATTCGACCCATCACGGGTCTCCCTCGACACACCAGAAATGATCTTCTAGAGTTGGCAGTTCCTCTTCCCCCGATACGACAACTCGTCGAGGAAACTCAGCTACGTTTTCAAACGCGCCTAGAATGCTCACCGCAAGGACAAGCAATCTTAAAATGGGACGCGTTAAACAGCGTCTTTGAGGAGGCACCCTTTCAAGGCACTATCCCCCATGGGAACGTCCACCGCTTGGACTCATCAGACGACGGCCTATACGGCGCTCCAACCCGGCGGCTAGAGAGCCTCTTGTTAGGCGTATCATCATCATCATCATCATCATCACCAGCCTGTCTACGCCCACTGCAGGGCAAAGGCCTCTCCCATTATTCTCCAATTACCTCGGTCCTGTGCCAACTGTGACCAATTTATCCCCGCAAACTTCTTGATCTCATCTGCCCATCTAACTTTCTGCCGCCCCCTGCAGCGCTTGCCTTCTCTAGGGATCCACTCTGTTACCCTTAATGACCAGCGGTTATCTTGCCTTCGCATTACATGCCCTGCCCAAGTCCATTTCTTCTTCTTAATTTCTACTAATATGTCTTTACACCAGTTTGCTCCCTGACCCACTCCGCTCTCTTCTTGTCCCTTAATGTTACACCTATCATTTTCCGCTCCATTGCCCGCTGAGTCGTTCTCAATTTAAGTTGAACCCTCTTGGTGAGCCTCCAAGTTTCTGCCCCGTAGGTGAGTACCGGTAAGATGCAGCTGTCATACACTTTCTTCTTCAACGACAATGGTAGGCTGCTATTCATTATCTGATAATGTCTGCCATATGCACCCCACCCCATTCTTATCCTTCTAATTATCTCTGCCTCATGGTTGGGATCTGGGGTCACAACTTGGCCTAAATATATATATTCGCTTACCACTTCCACTGCCTCGCCATCTATCTCAAACTGCTGTGCTGTCCCGAGGGTATTGATCATTACTTTAGTTTTCTGCATATTAATTTTCAGGCCCACGGTTCTACTCTGTTCGCTCAGTGCGGAAAGCATGCTTTGCAATTCGTCCCCCGAGTTACTTAGCAAGGACGTCATCAGCAAATCTGAGGTTACTGAGGTATTCTCCATTAACCCTTACTCACACCTGTTCCCAATCCAACGTTCTGAATACTTCTTGTAAGCATGCTGTGAATAACATTGGAGAGATTGTGTCTCCTTGTCTGACACCCTTCCTTATAGGTATTTTACTGCTCTCCTTATGGAGGATGATGGTAGCTGTAGACCCATTATAGATATCCTCTAGTATTCTTACATAATGCTCATCTACCCCCTGGTTCCGTAATGCCTTAATGACTGCTAGGGTTTCGACCGAGTCAAATGCTTTCTCATAATCTATGAAGGCTATATATAGGGGTTGAGTATACTCAGCGCACTTCTCTATCACCTGATTGATCGTGTGAATATGGTCCATTGTTGAATAACCTTTACGGAACCCTGCTTGTTCTTTAGGTTGACTGAAATCTAAGGTTGCAGAGATTCGGTTAGCGATTACCTTGGTAAATACCTTGTAGACGACTGACAGTAAGCTGATCGGCCTGTAGTTTTTCAAGTTCTTCATGTCGCCTTTCTTATGGATTAGGATGATGTTCGCGTTCTTCCAAGATTCCGGTACCATTGCAGTGATTAGGCATTGCGTATACAGGTTTGCCAGTTTTTCAAGTACAATTTATCCGCCGTCCTTCAAGAGGTCTGCTGTTATCTGATCCTCACCAGGTGCTTTGCCCCCTTTCATTTCTTTCAAAGCCTTCCTTACTTCTTCGGTCGTTACTGGTGGGATGTCTATCTCCTCTGAACTACTGTCTCGTTCGGCATTATCCTGTATGTCCCGGCTACTGTACAGATCCCTATAGAGCTCCTCGGCCACTGTGACTATTTTATCCCTATTTGTGATGACATTGCCTTGCTTATCCTTAAGTGCATACATCTGATTTTTCCCCACGCCAAGACGTCTCTTTACTGCTTTCAGGCTACCTCCGTTTTTTACAGCGTATTCGATCCTCTCGATATTATACTTCCGTATGTCAGCTGTCTTGCGCTTATTGATTAACTTCGAGAGCTCTGCTAGTTCTATTCTGTCAGCTGCGGTAGAGATTCTCATGGTTTGCCGTTTCCTGATTAGATCTTTCTTCTCCTGTGAAAGTTTACCAGTATCCTGTCTGGCCATAGTGCCCCCGACTTCTACTGCACACTCCGTGAGAATGCGTGTAAGGTTGTCGCTGGCTTCTTGTGTCGTAAGCTCGGCTTCCTCGTTAAGGGCGGAATATCGGTTCTGCAGCGCGATCCTGAATTCTTCTACTTTACGTCTTACTGTTTGCTCATTTATCGGCTTCTTTCGTACTAGCTTGTTGCGGTCCCTCCTCAACTCTAGCCTAATTCGAGATCTTACCATACGGTGGTCACTACACCTTACCCTTCCGAGCACTTCCACATCCTGCACGACGCCAGGGTTATCGCATAATATGAAGTCTATTTCATTTTTGTGCTCCCCATTCGGGCTCCTCCAGGTCCACTTCCGACTCTCCCGTTTACAGAAGAAGGTATTCATTATGCGTAGGTTATTCCGTTCTGCAAGCTCAACTAGTAGGTCCCCCCTGCTATTTCTACAGCCCAGACCATAGTTCCCAACTGCCTTGTCTCCATCCTGATTCTTGCCTACTTTAGCATTGAAGTCCCCCATAACTACAGTATACTGCGTTTTTACTTTGGCCATTGCCGATTCCACATCTTCATAGAAGCGTTCCACTACCTGGTCGTCGTGGCTGGATGTGGGCGCGTAGCCCTGCACCACCTTGAGCTTGTATCTCCTATTGAGCCTAATTACAAGAGCTGCTACCCTTTCGTTAATGCTGTAGTGTTCGTCTATGTTGCCAGCTATGCTTTTATTGACTAGAAATCCCACTCCCAGTTCTCTTCTGTCCTCTAGACCACGGTAACATAAGACGTGTCCATTTTTCAGCACCGTAAGGGCTTCGCCTGCCCTCCTAACCTCGCGAAGCCCTATTACATCCTATTTAATGCCCTCTAATTCCTCGAACAACACCTCGAGACTTGCTTCGCTAGATAAGGTTCGCACGTTAAACGTTGCCAGGTTCAGATTCCATTGGCGGCCTGTCCGGATCCAGTGATTCTTAGCACCCTCTGCTGCGTCACAGGTCTGACCGCCGCCGTGGTCAGTTGCTTCGCAGCCGCTGGGGACTGAGGGCCGAGGGTTAGTTGGCGTATTCATGGGAGGTTGTGGCCGTTACTACACCAGGGTGGCCAATCCTGCTCTGGTGAGGGAGTGCATTACCGGCAATGGTCGCCGGGGTCAGGCCGCACCCCAAGCCCCTTTGTGCAATTCCATCAATACGCGGATTTTTTTTTAAATCCGGTGGGAATTGTCTGGCACCGGGATTCGAACCACGGGCCTTCTGCACGCGAGGCGGGTGTTCTACCTCTACGCCATCGCTGCATATACGGCAAGACAAAGCCATTGACGAACTAGATGTTTTCACAGACGCAGCAGTGGCCAACAATGCCGCAGCGGTAGCTTGGACTTGCTCTGAATTTCCACCCCTGGATGGGTCCTGCAATATCTCACAAATCCATGGCCTAGTAGCAGAAGCCGAACTTTTCGGAATTCTAGGTGCCCTTCAAAGCATCCAAAAGAATCGCCCGTCACTTCCCCAAACAAAGCTACGCGTTATCACAGACTCCCACGTGGCACTTCGTGAATTAAATCGTTCTTTCACGCCAAACGCAACTGCCACTACTATACTGAGAAAAATTCAGGAGCTACGGCAAGAATTCGCATCTGTTCGTTTGGTTTGGACCCCGGCGCACACCGAGGGTGACACAGGGAACCAGTTAGCCCACATGGCTGCCCGGGAGAGTCTCTCACATCCTCCCGTGGTTTCTTCTGACCCACCCCCACAGGACGCGACCTGGCCTGAAAACTACCGCAAAGCAAAGATACTTAGTCGTCAGCGCCTCCAGGAATCCTCCCCTGTGGGTTTCCTCACACCTCTAAAACGTCTCACCAGAAAAGGAGAAGTTATTGGAAACAAGATATACGCAAACTGTGCATATACCCCCGACATTCTCTTTAAATGGACCTATCCTCGTACAGCATATACTCCAAAGTGCATATTGTGTGGGGAATCAGTCGTTTCCAATCTTTACCACCTTATCTGGATGTTCTCTGCCTTTTCACAAGGACGATCGGAACTTTTAACACTACACTCCATCCCGTGTGATGAACAGGACCATATTAGCCAAATGCGCGCTAATCCCTCTTTATTAGAGGCAACTGTAGAGTTCTCTCTCCAGAATGGTCTCTATAAAGCAGTTTGAGTCGTGATTGACTCAGCCCTGTATGGGTCAGTGATTCTGTGACAAGTGCGAACTGACTTCCTAATTGGACAAAAAGTGCAAATGTGTTATCGATTACTTTTATTTTCATTTTTCCCCCTTTTCCACTCTCCCCCATCCCCTTCAGGGTCTTATGACCTCCTCCAATAAACAGCCAATCAATCAATCAATCAATCAGGGCTGCGCAGTAAAATAGCGTTCGCGGAGGTCGCGCAGTTTCACAGCAAAGCTTTATACCTCGTCCCCCAAAACCGAACAAAATGTCGCATTTATTAAAACATGGCTTGCAGTCATATGCTCGGCAGTGCGCTGAGAAGTTCGAAGAGGTGTCCTTTGTTAGATTTTTCAAATGTTCGCGCTGGTATTTATGTTCACACATAAAGACCAGCTGACACGAGAAGTTTTGAAGCTTATCATAACAACCAGAGGTGAAACGGATGTGTGAGCGAGGCTTCTCTGACGCTGTACGAGGAGGAACATGCTTTTTTAGATGATTCCTAACTATGTGAGCGGTTATCATTCCTTTACACGGTGTTATCAGAGGTTTCAATTTTTTTTTCACCACATCAAATGGTGCGTCTCGGATATAAATTTGTGTTCCTTTCCAACAATATATTAGTTGAGAGTCAGCGCCCATCTCGCGATTTTCTTCTGTCCCCGTCGTCGTTTATTGCGCTCTTACTTTGCATCATGCGCACTTCTTCGTCCGACCCGCCGCGGTGGCTCAGTGGCTAAGGCATTGCGCTGCTGAGCACGTGGTCGCGGGTTACATTCCGGGCCGCGGCGGCCGCTTTTCTGATGGAGGCGAAAAGCTAAGACGCACGTGTGTACGAGATTTCGGCGCACGTAAAGATCCCCAGGTGGTAAAAAGTAATCCGGAGCCCTTCACTACGGCGCGCCTTATAGCCTGCGTTGCGTCGGCGCGTTTAACCCAACAATCAATCAATCAATCAATCAATCAATCAATCAATCAATCAATCAATCAATCAATCAATCAATCAATCAATCAATCAATCAGTCAATCAATCAATCAATCAATCAATCAATCAAACTTCCTCGTCCGGATTCTGCATCAGGGGAATGAAACGTGCTCCTACTTGCGCTTGCTCTTCCTGTCCCCTCTTATGCATCATTAGTGTCGGTTTCTCATTATATTAATAGAATAGGCGGCAAGATGTTCGCCGCAAAGGCTTGAACAATTTTTGGTCTCTTCGGAACTAGAATGTGTGATTGTCACCACTTACTATCCGTTTACTTCTACATTCACTTGGCCCGGTAACGGTACCGTACAAAAAACCAGTCAAATACAAATGTGGCGAGTCTAACACGCACTGAATAATAGTTTCAGTTTGTGTCCTTTTAATTGACCCCTGGTATTTGCTGAGTATTTCCATGCCATTATTATTATCACACCGGACAAACTCAGCTGTCCACACCTGATATTCAAGGTGAAAACGTTCACATGAGCATTTGGGGGCTAGACACAAAAAAAACGAACGAGCGTTTCATGGGTGCTGTCGCCAGCGGTGACAGCGGAATTACGGGCAGAAGTCCTCCCTGTAAAAAAACAGCGCTTGTTTTCTCATTGCTGCGAGCCTCAGCACTTAGTTTCACCGTTCCAAGTGTAGAGATACGGGGTGCATGATACCCGGTACCACCAAGACGACGAATGAATGGCCGCCAGGTATCAAAATTACACCAGTTCACGAGCGGACCATCTGATGCCTGCTTAGATTGCCTGTCGAGTGCGGGCTCTTGACTGACCGCACACGTAGATGACGAGGCGAGACACCGGCGCCGTGGACGCGCCTGCTCCCGCTGCCACTTCCCTAATTATGTACGTGGTTCATCTAAAGGTGTTCCATGGGGACAGCTTCGAAGATGTGGAGGTCGGGCTGGAGCAGATCTAGCGCGTAGCCGCATTCATCTGGCAGACCGAGGAGCATAAGATACGCAATTTGTACTTCGGTCAGGAGGAAGCCGCACGAACCTGATTCGAAAACCACAAGACCGTGATACCGTCGTGGGGGCAGTTTCGCCGAAGGCTATTCGCGACCTGCGTGAGCGGCGACCACAAATAAAGGGTGGAGGCTGCGCTTCAGGCCAGCTGTCAGCGTTCTAATGAGATCGTCACCATGTACGCCGATGACATGTCTCGCGTGTTCAACCGCTCCGTCCCCACCATGGCTAAGGAGAAGAAACTGCAGCACCTCATGTGATGCATCAAGAAAGAAATCGTCTTCGGTCTGAATTCTGAATTCCTTAACGAGGCTACGGTGATCGAGAGAGCGCTTCAACAAAGGGCCCGGCAGTACTACCGCGAAGTAGCCGCCGTGTCAAATGTAGTTCGTCTCGAAATCCCTGACCTCCGCGAGATAGTGGGGCAAAAAGACCGAGTGTAACTACAGCGACTTCAATTGGGGAACTTATCATCGGCTTATCATGGGGAACTTATGTCCGTCACCGAAATCGTAGAGATGAACTCGGCCAAGCTGGGCGGTCATCGGAATGAAACGACATGGCGCGACAAGAAGTGTGAAGCATTTTGAACGCGGCCACCCCGAGGAACCCCACCTCCGCGTACAATCGTCGTCGTATCGCCGAAGCCGAAGCAAAATTTGGGACTGCGCGATGTGCCATACCAGATGCAGGTAACACGCCGTAGCCCTGACCATGGCGTACCCCTGACCGCAGGCCTCTAACTTCCACTGAGGGGAAGCAGGGCACTTCTACTGCGCCTGTGCTTATCATCCGGCGGGTTTGCGCGGATTTGCGCCGAACGCACTGCGCCCAAGATACGGAGAGCGACCACGGGAGATCGAGGAGTGTTTCCCTGGACGGCAGAACTCTTTTGCGCCCATACGTCCTGAGTCTTGGTCCCCGACCCCTCCCTTTGGACGCAGATCCCTGAGTTCCCGTTTCGCGCCATGTTCTACCAACCGTTGCAATTTTAGCCCCGAAAACCAGGGGAACAGAGGCCAGCGACTTCCGGAGGTGTAGCCGCTGATGTCGCTAACCACCAACATCCTCCAATGCAACCATCATGACGACGATGACAAGATGTCCAGTTTAGTCAAAGTCGCTGCTTCAGTGAACCGGTACCGTGTGACGAACGAGTGGATGTCGACGGTCGCTACACGACTGCCTCGGCTTACACTGGGGCACACCATTCGGTTCTAAATAGAACAACCACACCTACTTTAAAAAGTTATGACCCTATGAAATGGCCTGCAAATTGTTACCGCTACAATACACTTGATCAGACTCGTCGGTAGGTGCACTGCCGCAATCAAATTTCACGGCTCCACGTATAACAATTCATTCATTTGTTTTTGAAGTTTTGGAGAGACCTAATCCCAGAAATGCACTTTTTGTGACCAACGGGCAATTATCAACTTTGAAAAATCTAAAATTACCTTTTCGACAAAAGGAGCTATAGCCAGTCCTGTGGAACACGAATGTGACAGAGGATTGCACATCGTTGACGACAATGTCACGCTACCAGCTCGCATAGCATGCTCGTGAACGTTAAAACCAGAGGTGAACCGTGGCGGAGGTGCAGCTGTGGCGGAAGGTAACATCCTGTTACTCATGGAGAAAGGTATCTGCATAGTAAGAGGGCTTGTGAGGTTATAGCAAGGGTGTATGCCTGTCTTGCTCACTAACTTTGCCAACGAGCAGCGGCACCGCGAAAAAAGGGACCGCCTTCGTGTTCCTTTGAAGAGATCTCTGACGTAACGCACGTGAGCGCTCTGGGAACAATACGGTCGGATTCACAGGCAACGACTCTATGCATAACCGTTGAAATCAACCCCGTTCTCCCGACCGCTCAAAGGAGGCCCTACAATCACTCGTTCAAGAATTTTCTGACTGCTTTGTCACGTCACCGAAAGTGCGTCCGACACTCATTGCGAAGCATCGCATCTCCACGGATGAACCTGATAAGCAAGTGCGCGAGCAACTTTGCCGATTGACGCCAAGGGCGAGGGAAGTCATCAAGAATTAGGGGAAGCAGATCGTCGATGATGATGTCATTCAACCATCTAAAAGCGCGTGGGCCCGCCCCGTAGCTCTAGTAAAAAATAACGACAACACGCTTCGGTTGTGCGATGACTACCGCAAATCGAACAGCGTTAGCCAACGAGACGTCTACCCATTTCTTTGAATTGATGACACATTAGACCGCATCCGGGCGGCCAAATTCTTCTGGTCATTGTATTTCAAATCTGGTCATCGGCAAACAGAGGTTGGTGAGCGTGATCCCGAAAAGTCAGTGTTGGTAACACGCGAGGGCCTCTACGAGGTTAAGCCCTGCTGTTCGCCGTTCGGCTTGTGTTCCGCCCCTGCTAACGAATGATGAACGCTACTGGCGGTGCTAAAGTGGCAGGTACGTCCGGTTTACATGGACGACATGGTCGTTTTTTAGATAATTTGAATAACATCTTTCGCGACTGAGACATGTTCTGGAAGCTCTCTACTCGGCAGATTTAACTATCACGACTGAAAGGTGCCCCCTTGGGTTCCAAGAACTGACCTTTCTTGCAGACGTTGTCAGTGCTCAAACGTCCAACCCGATCTCGACAAAACGGCTGAATTTTGCCCCTTCCACTTTTTTCCTAACAATACAGCGCAACAGAAACAATGACCTAAGCTTAGGCAAACAGGACGAGCCCTCATTCTGTGTGCCTCAGCTTCAGTCTTTGTTTCTGTTGCACTGTATTTTTACGATGAATGACCAACTCGCCCAATACTACACTCTCCTTTCAACTGACACCGGCAAGAAAGCTATACTGCACGTCCTAGGCCTTTACGCGTAATACACACGCGTCGTGGAAGGAAGCACCACATTCACTGCTTCCTTCACGCAAAACGTCCTGAAAAAAAAACTGCGAGCATCGTAAAACCACGGTACTTTACCCTTTAACTAACAGGCTCACAGAACACCTCTACAGGACAATCACCAAAATGTTGTCCCTATATGTCGACTTCACTCATAAGAATAGGTAAGAGATTCGACATACGCAACATTCGCTAATAGTAAGCACACGGAAGACGCAACTGGGCTCACACCATTTCAACTTGTTTACGGACGCCCGATGACAACTACATTAAACGCTATGTTTCCCGTAGACAAAACGGACGTAGCAGACTATGGCGCTAAAAATTTCACGCAGTGCCCTGAAGAAGCTCATCAGCTTTCCCGACTCCGCATTCTGAGCACACAAACAGTGGACGCCCAGAGATACAGCCGGAGACGAAGCAATGCTTGATATCTGGGCGGAGAGCTTGTTTAGAGCAAAGCTTCTCAGCCGGTACTTCTACCCTTATAAAGTCCTTCATCGGGTCTCCTATGTGAACTACGAGGTAGAACCAAAGACAGCGACCGCATGCTTATCACGACTCCAGCCTACCCTAGAGATCGTAGATGCGGCACGCATGAAGCCCTATTATACCTGCTCAGTCCAAGCCCAGCATCACTGGACGTATATCGTTGCCTTGAGTGATTTGCAGGCTTAGACAATGTTTTTCACCTACTCAGATTTCAACGCTGGCTCAGCTGCAATACCAACGGACATGCCACTTTTCCTTGCAGCTTCGCGCCGATGCCTTTTCCGTTCACACCAAATATTGGAAGTGAAGACGTTAAAGAAAGCAGATGTGCACAATACGAAGAGAAAGACGTACGAGCGGTTTTCATGACACTGTAGCTAGCGTTTACCGTGGAATTACGGGCACAAGATCGCCGTCTAAATAGACAGTGATTTTTCATATTGCTACAAGCTTCAGCACTAACCTTCCCCGTTGCAAGATGTTTGACTTGACACCACCGTGATATCATGCAGTTTAGAAGCTGCGCAGAGCTTACACCATTACCTTTAAGAAACGTCTCCCCGCAAATTGGTGAATACAGCGACCCCAATTTATTATCGAGGAGGTACTGCAAAAAACCCACAATGAAAAAAACTGATCATCTGTTGCGCATTGAACTGCAAACATTCCCCTTCTGAAATAATTAAACATAGTGTAGCTACGTCCCAGTGAATAAAAAGGCATCTTCTGCTCTTCATACCAGTGTAAATACGCTGCACACTGCCTCTGCAGCCGTCCTGACAGCCTTCTCTTACTTGGTGTTTATTTTATTGAATAAAATATAACTCCGGTATAGCAAGCAACGATAACCAACGATCCCGAATCTGGCAAAACAATAAAGCACGCTGTCGAAGACAGGTGATATGCATATTATGGAAAACGCCTCATGCCCGGGTTGCCAGCTTTATGAAATTACAAAACAGCTGCCTCAACCCAAACCACTAACGTTAAATTCATAACCAACAAATGTCCCAGTAAACTTTATGGCTACCTCAACGTAACGTGCCCTGTTCAGCCATAATAGGGAGAGAAAAGTTCTCAGCCTCATGAACATTCATGCCCAAAGAGAGCGCCATAACTTTCCCTTTTCGCATGCAAATACCTTCGCCCACCTCTCATGGCTGACTAGATTCGAAGCACGGAGTGCTAGAGTGGAAAAGCGCGGGGATGCGAGCAGCCCTGGTTAGTCTGAACGACACATAAATCATCCCTGGTACCCCGGTGTTCCGTCGCATTACCTCTGTGCGCACACATTTTGCAAAGAAACAACCCATAGTCCCACGCCAGAGGCAACGTGCACAGTTTTGTGCATCTGGCAGCTCGGCTGCGCGCAGCGTAGAAAAACTTGAATGCTGAAATGAACATACAGCGTGCGTTTGTGTAAGGGGTGGTTTTGGTTCCTTGTAGCTTTTTTCATATGTTCTGTGCACCGGTTTCTGGGTACGCGACCTATATGGAAGGACACAGATCGTGTAATAAAATTTCTTCTGTTACTTATAGAAGTGATGGAGCACTGTTAAAAGAGGCATTTTAACGGAAATGAAAAGGAAAGATGCGTATACATCCTTTATCAGAACCAAGACAGAATAATCAGACTAGGGGTGTCGATAGACGTGTGTGTCAAGCTCTGCTGCAACGAATTCTGCAATTAAAATTATTTTATTGCTTTTTGCTCCACGAACCTTATCGGTGCTCATCTTCCGCGCACGGCGGTATTCCTGCGGCACCATAGAAAGCACAACCCCTCACAGGATTTTCAAATAGTTCAAGGTTGGGACGAATTGTGAGTGGCTGGTATTAATTTGGCATTTTTCTTAACCCTTGGCTAAATTGTTGGTGGGCCCATTCAGTGGGCTCTCGACAAAGGTAATCAATAACTACCAATAAAATTCCCGTCCTAAACAATAGGTTGTCTTTCTCAGCTAATCTAAACAAAGTGTTACTAACCCACGAGCTCATGAAGGCTGTAAAGTACCGCATCGTTTCTCGGTAAGGTTTCACCATGAGATTAACTCCCTGATAATGCGGCTTGGGAGATAGCTTTGGGCGAATACATATCAGTTAGAAGCCTGAGCTTTACCTGCGAGCTCCGCTTCAGGAATAGTGATGAAAGAACAACGGCATTCGTTACATCCATTCTCCCGACGGCTCAAAGAAGGCTTATTAAGGCTTATGTCTTCAGCAGAGGACGTCAGACTCATTTTGACTGAAACTCATGCTTGAGGTTGACGTTGAGTGAGCGCGAGGCTAGTGTGACATGGTGAGTTGGAGCTTGAGAGAGTTTAAGCCGAGTGAGGATCAGTTAGCTTGAGCCCGACTGAGTTTGAGTACGTCTGCGCCCGAGTCAGTTCTGAGACCATTCGGAGTTCTTAGTTCATTGCTTGTTTTGAGTACATCTGAGTTCTGAGGTAATTTTGATTTTTCAGTCTATTTTGAGTTCTGGGTACATAGCGAGTTTTGAGTCCATTTCAGTTTTGAGTTCATTTTGAGTTTTGAGTCCATGTTAGTTCTGAGTTAATTTTCAGTTTTGAGTCCGTTTGAGTTATGAGTTCATTTTGAGTATGGAGTTCATTTGAATTCTTAGTTCATTTTGAGTTTTTAATCCATTTGTCTTCCGAGTTTATTTTGTTTTAAGTCCAGTTTGAGTGCTGAGCCCGAGGGAGTTGAGCTTCTCCTTCCGGTGAGTTTCTATTTCACGAAACGTAGATGAGTTGTCTAATGATAAAAGTTGTTATCCCGTTACAATTGGTATATCACGATAGGGAGGTGTGATTTTTTGCAGGCAGTCCATTTTGCGTTTCCAGCGAGGTACGATTGTGCTAGGGAAATGATTACGCATGTGTGTTCGTATGTCGTTACTTCCCTGCGTTGCTTCCCTTGCGCGATTGTTGTGAAAATATTCGAGTCAGCTAGGAGGCAGATATGGCTAGCCCTTAAGTTTCATGCGTCACTTTGGGGTCAGAATTCAGGCTACTTGCGGGTACGGAAGCATTCGCGATCGGCATGATCGATGGCGGGGGGGGGGGGGGGGGAAGCGGGACGGGTCTGATTTTTAAAAGCTTCTCGTAGAGTTTACATGACCCTCAGCATTCGCTCTCCATCCCGTTGTAGGGGCGGGGATAGTCGCATGGTGAAAGAATAAGAAGGAGTATCTTACCTTATCCTCCTGTTGCATCCTCTAAGAAAGTGCGAAAGGGTGCTGGGGAAGCACACGGCGGCGCTTGCTTCCTGCTTGTTCGCCTGCTCCTGTTAGCAGGTTATCATATGCTTCGGGTCAAAAAAGAAGAGGTGAACGCCGAAAGAACGACCGGTCATCGACCGTCTCCACCACTGTTTCTAATGAAGTGCCCTATGAAACGTCTGGGCGACGCCCATTTAGATAGAATGATGACCGCATCATGAGATAATCATGGTGATGAGTACATCGGGAGAAACGTGAAGCTGATGCAGCTGGGGCGTGTAAGGTATCAAATTAAAGATCCAGATTAAGAAAATCACGTGGGTGAATTAAAAAAAAACGCTTCCTGTGTACCATCATCCGGTGGTCATAATGAGTGATAGATTTGTTGAAATTCTAAATGATACCGCGAGGGCGTGTGGGAAATCAAATTTAATGTTTACGTTATGGCAAGCACATGGGAACAAAATGCGTTGTGGATATAACATGACTTAGTCATGGTAAGTCATATATTGGTGTACAATTCAAACGTTTACCGTTAAGTCGTGAGACGTATGAAATTTGTCACGTTGGACAAATGCCACAAACATTGCGGAATATTATCATGACATAGTCACGGTGGGTCATAAATTGGGTTAAAATCGAACGACGTCATTAGGGTGTGCGGGGAATCAAATTGAAGATTTCGATAAAGGAAATCACGTGGGACAAAAATGCGTTATGATTATATCATTAGATAGTGGTTAGTCAGTGATTATGTTAACACTCAAATTGATGCCAATTGAATGTGTTGGGTATCAAATATTTGGTCCAGATGAGGGGAATCACGTGGGAGAAATACAAAATTGACTCCTGGTTATAGTGACAAGATAGTCATGGAGAGTCATAGAGTGGGTTACAATTCAAATTGACGCCGCTAAGGCGTCTTGGTGTCAAATTAGAATTCTTGATGATGTGAATATGTTGGACAAAGAAATATTGCTTCCTGGTTAAATTCACAAGAAAGTCATGGTAAGTCATAAATGGGGTCAAAAGTAAAGTTCGTGCCACTCAAGCATGCGGGGTATCAAATTAAAGGTTTTGTAGCAGCTCGGCCGGGGCAGCCGATGGAGCTCGCGCCACCAGGGCAGTGCACCTCGTGACTGCAGATCGTCATGAGCCGCGAGCCACGAGGCACGAGTCACGCGGCGGGCAGTTGGAATCTAGACAACGGGCCGACAACACCGGCGCCATGGTTCGCCCGTGTACGCCGCTGTTCGCCTTCTACTCTTCGCTCGGTTCTCCTCAATAAATGAAGGCGGAACGTCTCCTCACGTCCCCTTCAGTTTCAATTAGGCCTATCACTTGGGACTTATACCTATATACGTCCTGGTTACCTGGTTACAGTCATGAGAGAGTCCTCGTGAGCCAGATTACAATAAAATTCTAAATGACGCTGCTAGGGTGTTTGGGCTACCAAATTATAAATCTCGTTGGAGTCACGCGGGAAAATATAAAAATGCTTCCTGTTTATAGTTAAGAGGTAGTTGTGGTGAGTCATTGATTGAGTAAAAATTCAAAGCTGTGCCACTAGGGCGTATAGGGTGTGAAGTGAAAGGAAGAAAGGAAGGAAAGAAATGCGTCCTCATCACCATCGTGATATAGTCATGGCTAGTCATTGATTGAGTCAAAGTGATGCGGATATGGGGTGTAGGGTATCAAAATATTTATCTCGATGAAGGAAGGAGGATCATATACGAGCATCGCAAATCATGGCACTGAACAATGACCAGTAAAGCAAAAAAGTGTTATTCAGTGCCCCACAGATATAATTGTGCTCGTAAATTCTTGGCACGCCATCTAGAAAGCATGGTTTGTTCGACACATTGCAGCACTCAACATTCGTGAACAGGCGTACCTTCCCGTGCAACAGTTAAGCAACTAATGGGATGATATATTTTGCAGTTCATAAGGCGTCCGTTACGCGTATAAATACCGGCTGGTGATACATTGTGTTCACATTCCTAGCTGTCCATGCCGTGCAAGCGCAGGCTGTGCCGCTAATGTTACACGCTATATTCGAGACTGATCTGCCACCTCCTAAGGCCTTTTTGCTGTGTTACGCAAAAGTAAGTCAAATTATCCCACTGGAGTAGATATGCATCAGCTGCGGAATAATAAAAAAATATACATTGATATGACAAAGCAGCATGTCCCACACAACACACGTGGTGATGTGTCGTCTCGTTTTAACAGCGGAGCTGTTTTTTAAAAGGCAAGTTTAATTGCAGGAAAAAACACATAGAAAAGGCCGAGCGGTCCTAAACGCGTGCGTCGTGCGATCGCCGAGCTTCCTCGTCACGCACAGTGGCTCCAGCAAAAAAAATGGCCGCGTATCTGCTTCTTTCGTTGGAAATGTCGTCAAAAGACGATAGTCTTTGTAGACAAATGCCCCCCTTTGCTTTCCAGCTCACCTTTCATGCTGTTCCTGTACCGTCACGCTCATGCCAAGTTAAACACTCTAAGGGTTTGCGCAAGCTGATTTGAATTTACCGCGTTCAGCCGCTACAGGCCGGGTTCCTCGATGCCAGCGCTGCAGTACGGCGGAGACGCGCGTGAATGGAGGCGGCCGACTAGAAGGTTTATCGAGCCGCGTGGCTGTGCTCCACGTGCGTTCAAAGCAGAACGTGGAACCTAGCTAGTGGAACCTTTTGTTGGTGTTGCCGTGTGATTTTTCATATGCCGCCAGGAGGCAGCGGTTTTCTGCAGTAGATGTAGAATATCATTTGCGATCAAAAAATCAAGCATCTATGAATTTATTAATAAAGGAACACTGTAAATATCTATTGAGTACTCATTTCCTGTCTTATATTTGCGTAATGTCTTGTTCTTGTTCAACAAAGTTGACAAGTGTGAACATGAAAAACAAGGCTTAGACGTTTACATTTGGCTGTGAGTATATAAGATTATTGCTCTATATCAGTTTTAGTTTGGCCGGGTGGCTGAATCGAGTCACAGACCGACTGACGGACCGACAGACAGACAGACAGACATTGAGACAGACATACAGACAGACCAAAATTTCTGGGTGTAAGTAGCCCAAGAAAAACGTCAAAAAAAGGAACGAAAACTCCACCGCTGTAGTCAAACGCTACGCGCATGTGAAGAAAAACCTCCAGATCTATTTCTGAAGATGAAAATACACCGTAATTGGGAGAGACAACTGCAGCCCCATTCCATAGAAGCCACTATGGATAATTGGAGACTTGGCTACGAGTGTGCCAATCCTCTTCCAGACGACTTCAGATTCTGCCACTTCTGCCTCGAGTCGATGAGGAAGAGCTGGTGGATGTCTACAATGCTAAAGAAGAATTTGCATGCACCACTCGCTGCGAAGTAGATGATGACCTCTTCCATGCGTATGAAGACGATTAGTATCTACGCACCGAAGCGGAGCGTATAGAAACGTTCGCAACCAATGCAAGCTTGTATATGCGGGCCCCTACGCTAGCAGGGAGTGTATATATCAAAGTTCACTGGTGCGTATAAGAAATCGGTACAACAAACGAAGATTTCAGGTTTTAATGGGCCGAAGCTGCCACTTGCCAGTGAGGCGCTCCGTATTGGAAAGATATGTATAAATTTTGGCACATGGGTTCTGCCAACGTGCAAAACCCATGTATTCGCAAAAAAACACATGATAATCACATTTGTGAGTGGTTGCCAAGCCAACATGTTGCTGTTTTCATGCTTTTATGCACCCTGCTTTATAGAGGCCGTTTTAAAGGCTACAGGCAAGCAAGAAACATTAGTCCGAGGTAGATGAAAAACCAGTTATGTGAGCTTAAAATTGTAGCAGCCACATCTTTGTCAACCGCAACCATCCTTCATAAACAACATCAGATGCAGCTTCAGCATCAGCGGCGCGTATCATCGGCGCGCCAGACATGCCACGCACAAGAGAACGCCGCAAGAGAACGTATTGTGCGAACGTTATTTTCCTAATCAAAACCAAAGGACGACGATAGATGAACCCAGTCAATGTCCGGGAAATCTAAATCACCGACGAAACACGTTTAGTCTGCAGCACATAACTCAGTAGTCGTAGCCACATTCGTGCGCAAGTCATTCAGAAATGAAAACTAATAATTAGGACGATGGCAACAAATTTCTATTATTATTTTGGTGGCGCCCGCTAAACAAGCAACCCATATGATTTCGACGGAAGAGTCGAATGAACCAAGTTATGAAGAAATGGTTTTCTTAACCACTAGCAAAACGCCACCACCTCTTTTGTTAGTCCTATCATTACGATATATATAATATGCTTTGTTATCAGGAAGAATTTTGCTAATGTTTAGTTCAGGGTTCAGCGAAATCTCTATTATAGCAAGGATGTCGGCATTAGTATGGTCTAAGAAGGAACAGACTGGTGCCAGAGACAGATTAGCAACTTGAGGGAGCATGCGCCCTCTAGCTTAAGACGACAGTGTCTGTTGCAATAACGTAGAAGTACGTTTTTATCAATGTGAAGATTTCTACAGTCAGCTTAAAAAGGTTTAGCGAGATATCGGGCAAACAGTAATAATTTTCTTCTAGCTATCAGAGCAGGAAAAGAATAGTCTTCTCCGATGGCGAATTCTGTGCCTCTCAGTTTGTGAGCAGCGCCAAGGGTATTATTCTTGTCTTGAAATGAGGCGAATTTTGCAATTATTGGTCTTTTTTTTCTGTCGTGAAGGTGCCTAATCACGTTCGAATTCCGCACTGGTTGTTGGTATGTGCACCTTTTCGGAATAAAAAGTGAATATTTTTTTCTTAGCTCCCACCCTGTCTTCTTTTTCGTCATTTTAAATTCCAAAAAAACAGCAACTTAGACCGTCGAAGACGGTTCTAAGTATCGTCACACCTAGATGTTATTGTTTGAAGTTGGCTAGCAGTAGTTTGTAAAGCGTTGTCACTTGGAGGGGCAGGGCTTGCACTTGAAAGAAGCGTTTGATCCGAGCGCCACAATTTGCGTTGTTTGTGTCTTAATTTTTTTTTTGTTTTTTGTAACATATTGGTTATCCTTCATGGTCTTCGGGTCAGCGAGTACAGCCCGAATCAAAGTTTCCAGCTTGCGTATTGATGCTAACGTGGAATAAAACGCCTCTGCCTCTGGTTTACTCATCGGACCGGGATTTGGCTTCCACGTTATTTGATAACCTCAAGAGCCAATTTGACAGAACCGAGGCCATAAGAGACTAGAAAAAAGTAGCATGCTTTTTCACAACAAGCAACTCCCGTGGGCAAGACACCGGTAACAAACAGAGATTGCTACTTCTTGCGCATGCAGTAGAGATTTGGTAACTAACGTGAAATAACAGCACGGACGAGCGAACCATCGTCGAAACGCTGCTGTGCCCAAGGTAGCTGGCCGCTGAGGGCTCCTTATATTCTGCGCCTGTGGTGACAACCGCAGCGTTGACGTATCCCCATTGCCAATCGTAGGAAACAGCTGCATCCAATGTCGGCGTCGGGAGCTGAAATGCATTGCAGGGGCGAAATTGGTTACCGGTAGGGGCGAGCTCCGATCCATGCGGCCAACGGCGGGAGCTCCACAGCAGAAAGACCTCAAATAACAGCAGAGGGGAGCGAACCATCGTCAAAATGGTGCCGTGCGCCGTCAAAATATTGCTTTTAAAATATTGTTTGCAAAACTCCGGTAGAGCAGTTTCATTCAGAAAGCATTTCAATGCAGTATGTTTGCTAATCGTTTTTTCCCACTCAAACAGTATTTATACGTCGTAATTCTGAAAGCGCATTTTAGGAAGACCATATCTTACATTCGTACTGACAGAAACAATTCTCAGCTTATTTGTCCAGCATTATTCCTCGGTTTATGCTGCTAATCGTAGTTCAGACAACTCGACCGGCGGTTGACAGGGTGAAACATAGTTTTGCTTGCCCCGTCGGCTTCGAATCACGGAAAACTTTAACACAAAGTAAGGGCGCTGTGCACTTTTCAAACTGTACATTTTATTGTGTCTCACAGAAAATTTTAAAGGTGCTGTTGCTGCTCAGCAGTGTAGCCTGACGTTTCACTGGATTTGTATTATTCTGGATAATGCTAGCTGGCTTCAGGGTATAGCACCCGCGGAGCCCAGAATTCAGCTCACAGGCGAAATAAACGCGACAAGGCGGGCTCGATGAGACCGCGCCCGAAGGCTCTACCTGTGAAGCGACTTCTGCAGGAGGATGCGGGTGCGTATTGAATGGGCAGTTCCTGCATGTATCACGTGGGAAGCATTTAAACCTGGTATCCTATTTGGTATCACTTCTCCTCCCACGCTAAATAAAGGCGAAAGCCTCTGATATTCGCTTGTTACTATCGGACTTATCGCGAACAGGGAATTGTAGGCTTCCTCCGGGTTTGTCGTCACCCCAAGCATTGCCGTTATGGGGCTTTCAGTCACCACAAATGAACCAACACTTTCGTTCCCTTTTTGCGTCAATTAAATTCCCTCAAAATGGCATAAATAGCTGTTTCTGGTTGCAACACATTGGTTCACGTGCGCTTTGGCATAAGTCATGAGGTCGTCTAAAAATTGGCACCGAACGCTACTTTACAATTTGATGGTATAGGCACGTCAAGATTTTGTTAATATCCGTCCACCTCCTTGTAGGAATTTGGTGTTTGTCTATTCACCCATCATTGCCGTGTCGCGCCTTAGAAATCATTAACGAATGGCAGGAAACTTTTACTGGTTGCAAAAATATAGATAACGTAATGTAGGCTTCATAACACCCAGAGACCGTGTAACTCACAACGTTGCTAACTAGTACGGATGTATTTCTCATTTTACATAAGGACGCAATTGGGATATATTTACTTAGATGCAGCGATCATAAATGCAAGTGTATTGGAGAGAATATTCCCTCGCCGCCAAGAATGATGCAGCGTTTTTTTTTTCGTACACATTTTACTGGAGCGAGCTTGTACTCCGCAACAAACAAGCACAAGGCAGAATCAGTGAAGACATCATCAATGTAATGACATCCATCGTAAAGGGTGAGCGAATCGGATAACACAGCGTTTCTAGAAGAGTCCCTTTTCAAGAACCATCAAACAGGATCGACAATGTGATGTTCACAGAAAAAAAGTCGCGGCTAGTGAATACCGAGCTACACAGTTCCCGAGTCAAAATATAAAAAATAAAAAAAGAAACGCGCTATTGGAATAAAACATGTCAGGAGATATCGCGGACTTGCGCTTGTAAAAAAACGTAAACAAAAAAGCAGTCACCATATGTGGGTAGTGGCATTATGCACGCGAATAAACCTCCGAAAACGAAGGGGTGCTTACTTTAGTATGACGATATTCTACTTGTAACGGGCCGCCGAGCCCGCAAGTATTCCAAGCGCGAGCGGACAGTCTTGCGCGTCCTGCAGACGTAGCATCTCTCTGAGTAATTAGGAGCTAGGAGCTCACCTGATGCACCTCATCTCCCTTTGTGAGTGCTTGGTATTCTAGCCTTGCCAATGCGAGGCGCTCTTGCAGAGTTTGATGGTCGTACGCTCTGCTTACCTGAGAGCTTACAAATTTCAGCAGAAGTCATCATTGACCTGGAGGGGCGTAAAAGAAACCAGAGACCCGCAGGGGAAGTGGTCAAAGCTTACGACAAACACGGAATGCACGAGCGCACAATTTCTTCAAAACGGAACAAAAATCCCTGAAGGGCAACTAAGGTTGTCCGCTGAAGCAATACTAATATAAAACTCTACAGAGTCGTTGGAAATAAACATTTTGCGAAAGTGGGGCAATGCCGGAGGGCGCTGTCAACCTTCGCGTTGGCTGTACGGAAACGCAAAGGTTGAGAATAAATCCTAAGTTTCAGATCGTTTTTGAAAGCAAAAGAATCCTGTTGTTTTGTGAGCACTCTTGAATTGCACAAGGTAGTCACCAAACTTTTAAGCAAATTTTTTGTTGCAATCCAATCGATCTGTAATAGCAAAAACCAAAAGAGTTTTATATTAGATTGGCTCAAACAAGGCAATATACTAAGAGGTTTCAGAAATTTAACTTCATTTATTTAACGGTAAACACAAAATGTGCGTTTTTGGTGTCCAGAGAAGCCTTTTAGCGATAAAACCGATTTGTGTGGAAAGGTACTGCTGTTGGAGATAGTCTCAATGTTTGTCAGGAATGGGTACTGTGGTTTAGTTACAAAAGGCAGTTCTTTTCTCTCACAGTTCTTGGTGCTGCGCTGCTCTTTTGCAGCCTGTAGCGAGGGCGGCGACGAAACGACACGAACTTATTATATTTGAGGAGTCAGCGACGGTGTAGCCATCACGGCGACAGCATCCGAAGAAAAGATAACTTGTCAGAAGTGTTGAATGCTGGAAATTGCATGAGTGATGCAGTGGTGCGCAGACGGGGAAGCTTGTGTGGGTTCTGCCGTGTCCTATTTACTGTATGCCTTCAGAAGTACTGAAGGCGGATGAATTCTGAAAAGAAGAATTTGCACACCTGCTCAGACCTTTGATTCCCACAACAACTCGTGGGCAACTTCCTAAGCTGTCACTGCCACCCAAGCCGTGAGGGATGATAGTTCACGTAGGTCTACCCGTTAGCGCCTCCGAAGAAAGCAAATACCATTCCGTCGCCTCGCGAGCTGCATCGGTATATGTAGAGGTAGAACACCAAATAGTTTTATTGCAATGCCTAACCAATCTCGTCAAGCCGTTTCTCCGTTGCCGGGAACATGACCTTCATTTGACCGCAACTTCGCGGTATCCTTGGCAAGACATCAAGTGACTCGGGTTTGGTTTTTTTTGGCTTGTACCGGAAACAACTCGTACTAGCTGGCACGGCAGCCTGTATCAGCAAATTAAACCTGAATAAGCATATGATAATGAGTGAAAATTCATCAGCAGAAACTTTTTCTACCTTTCATTGTCGTGTACTGAAGTAAGCATAACATACGTGCTTCAATCGCTTGTTCAGTACATGGCACAGAGAATAGTGACGCACGTGTCCGAGCTGTGCCATGGATGACTCAAACCGTCAGAGCAATAGTCGTCTGGGACATTGCCTTGTTAAGAAGCAGTGACCCCATTCCCGACTGTTGGAAGAGCATTCTGTCGCCACACAATCACTGGTGTGCCCAGTTTCGAAAAAGATTCGGCTTTCAGCTCATTTTTTTCCTTTTTGGCAATATTGCACTCACTGGTTTCCCGTATTAGGTAGCGAAGAGGTCGCCATTGTGTCCATGGTTGCGAAAAGAACGTCCTGTCTGGCGACAGACAACCGAACGAGAGTGCTATATTTTGTTCTTCGTGTGCATCTTTTGTGCAATATACCTATGCTTCAGTCGTAGAACAAGACCTAGACGAATATTACGAGGTATTATTGAACAAAAATATTGTTGCTTTAACTGTAAAGGCGCTCTTTATGAGGACATACTAACTTCATCATAGCGGAAATATGTTACTTCCCAACAGCTAGCTCAGTCCATGTCTTGTCAAAGAAATGACGTTTTTTTGGCATCGGTATTAGACGAAACTAGAAAAACCATTTTCTCTATCAAAGCGATATCGAGAGCGCAATGGTAATTTTGCACACCCTATTTTTTGTAACCAACCACACAGTGCATATTGGTTATTGTATTTAAGGCTAAGTAAACACCGTATATTTGCAATATATGTAGGTGGAGTTGCGCCTAACAGTACGGCTATGATGCTAAGCACCTTCTTGACTAAAGTTTCGACAGCGAAAAGTGCTCGTTGGAGATTTGGCGCACCTCTAAATTAAGAGGACATACCACAACAAAAATCCACTAAACAGAAATTGTCAAAAGCTCACTAAAAGAGCCACTAACAATCAGAAGAATGGCGGAGATTCGCTACAAGAACGCGTTTGGTTTATGCTTCACTTATTTACGGCACCTATACTTTTGTTATTGCACAAAAAGCGCCCGTGTATCACATTTGGGTGATTTTAACATAACCAAGTAGTCTAAAAGCTGATAGCAGTTGTGTGTTTTACGGCCTTAAAACCCTGTATAAAGCTCTTAAAATCTGGATTCTCACAGTCTTCTGTTTAAACCCTTCCTAGTTTCTGGACACACACATGTGTTGACAAGCACGATGAATAGCAGAAACCTAGCCATAACCAGCTTCGCTTTAGTACAGTTACAACAGGTTTCTGTAACTATTCTCTTCCCGTAGATATTCATATATTGAAGGACGACGGCGATTCTCTAACTCTCTAACTCTAATTCTAAAATCTCTGTAATCACTGAACACTAAATGATTTCAAGAACCGAATGAAGCTCGGTACACTACTACAGCGTGTGTAGCGGTCAATTGCCACACACTTTTTTGGAAAAAGTTTAGAACAAAAGAAAGTGTGAGCGTTTCCTTCTGACCATTCGTTATAACGTAGGATTTGAAGCAAGGCATGTGTGCGCCCGCTGTGCAAAGATGCACAAAGCTGAAGCAGAAAAAGGCTTGTTCTATGTTTTGAAGTTAGGCCAGCGCAATTTAAGTTATTATTATGCGAATCTAGCGAATGCAGCCAATTATGCCATTACACAGTATTAATCCAGCATGGCGAATTATTCAGAGTCAAGGAATATAAATATTTCGGAGTTTGGATAACCAAAGGGAACAGCTGCTTAAGAACTCAAGAGAAGCAACTTAAGGGTAAGGGAAAGCGAAACGCAGCTATAATGAAACATACCTCCCTGTGGCGGTATAACAAATATGAAGAGTGAGAGGAATATGGAAAGGAGTAATAGTTCCGGGTCTTACATTTGCGAATGCAGTAGTCCGCTTAAAATCAGACGCTCTAGCGGACTTGAAGTGAACCAGAGAATGGTGGAACGTTTGTCCTTAGGAGCGCATTGAAAAAGAACTAACGACGCAATGAGGGAAATATAGACGGGGGGTCGTTTGAAGTTCAAGATCCGCAGAGTAAAATGTGTTTTGAGAAGAGATTGAGAGCAATGGATCAACATTGATGGACAGCTAAAGTTTTTAGGCACTTATGCATGAAAAACGTGGATACGCAGTGGCTTAGGAAGACTAGACGGCTAACCATGAAATGCGGAAAGAACCGTTGAGAATCAAAGCCAGCCAAGGTAACCAAAAAAGTTGCAAGGCGGATAGAAACGAATAAATTCACAGAAAAAATGGAAGCTAAAACATCGTTGGAGATGTACAGTGCTGGGAAAGTAGATATCTGAAAGGAAAATTTCCACTATAAAACCAAAGGCAGTGCTTTGCTTTTTGAGGCTAGAGCAGCTATCTTGCGAAATAAGAGCTTTGTGGGGAAGTATACACAAAATGATGGTGTATGCGTGGTCTGCGGAAAAGAAACAGAAACTATGCGGCAGTAGTGTTAGAATGCGAGGTGTTCATCAAAATCTAGAGGGTAATATTCGGCTTCCAGATGACCTAGGATTTAGGATATCACAGAGGAAGGTAACTTCAAGGCTGCCGAGGCAACGAAAAGAAGAGTAGAATGGTGGTGAACGAAAAGCAGAGAGGCGAATATTGCCTGGGACAGCTCTCACCGGAAAGCGAAAAAGTAAGTATTTGGCGCCTACTAAGATTTTTGTATCGTCCGAACAACAGCGCTTGTATTAAACGGTGTATAAAACAGGTATAATACTTTTTTCGCAAGATTACTCGTAATCACCCCACTACAAAAGGGATACCACTAGCAGTCATCACCAATCATCATCATCTGCCACTATCGTCATTGTGCTTCTCAGAACCTCCAAGGAAGACGAGTTACCCCGACTAGTTGTTAATTTGTTTGCGGAACATGGTACTCTGTCCCTAATGGGCCTCCCGTAGTCATGATGTATTAAACAAAGGCGAAATCACGAATTGATGTACTTAAACACACGCAATGGGTGAGCTTCGAGCGCGGAAACGAGATCCCCGCCTAATCAGAGTCTAGCAGACCACCGTGGCGCCAGTCCAGAGGCTGCCTACAGGAGCAGAGGAACGCACTCACGGATGTCACCAGCGATTGCCACCGGCTGTGGGTAAGACCATTATTGTCGCTTCGAAGAAGAGTGCGCCCTAAATCGGGAAGAGCGTTAAGGGGCTCACGTGCATGTTCTTGCATATTCTTAAGGTAGATAACTGAAAACTTGACTACAGATTCTTGGGTCGACCACCGTCTGCTGATGGAAATCTGTCTCTCACAGCATTGCGGGAACATAGAAGTGTTTGATTGCCATCTCCGGAACTGGTAAACCACCGCCTATAGTTCGCCCTCGTAAGGTGGAAGCTGAAACAACTAATGTTCTATGCCTGTGTCTGTGACCCAGGCTATGTTCATGGACGTATAGTCTTTACGCAGATCTTCTATACATTAGAGAATTATAAAATTGTTTAAAATATGTTTGACTCACCTATGAAAGGAGCCCTCTCGCCGTATCAGCATATTCGAAAAAAACAGTGCGGGAGTATCGATTCTGTCTTTTGCTAGTTTTATCACCATAAAGGACAACCAGTGAACTTGTTTGTGAGTGTGCTTAGGGTGCCAAAAACACCTAAAAGCAAAGCGTGGGCTAAAGTTCCTTAATCGAAAATAAAAGTTGCAACACGAATCTCTATGGAGCAAGGCTTATATTTACGCTACGCTAAATCATACAGCCTCGCGTATGCGTTGCACGGCTCTTCGGTGATCGGAAACCATCGTGCGCCCATGGAAAAAGCAGTCGTTTTCTGCCAGCACTGAAGTTCTATACAGAAATAGAAAAGTACCGAACGCTCAAAGGCCTTCTCCTAACTTTTAGGCATCCCTTAGAGAAATTGAATGCATGCGGTTTCCTCTTTTACGTGGTGCACTTTTGGAGCGCCTGTTGCTTCTTGAATCCCCTGCTGCTCCAGGCTGGCGCATTTTCTTGCACATGGCTGCTGAGCCACAAGGGATTCTTAGACGCCGGTCACGGAAGGCTCAGGAGATTCACCGTCGCTGAGTAAATCGACCAGTGAACGACGAATGCTTACACCTGCGTGGGATATCCTGTTGGCGGTCACTTAGCTGTGAGGTGCAGCGGCGTAAACGCAGCGAAAAAAAAAAGCCGAACCTTTTCTGTGGCTACTGCGAGTTCGGGGATATCTTAACGGTCGAAAGAAGCTAAAAACCATCAATTTGTATTTTGCAAACTTTAAAAGAAACCAAGACTAACGGCTTGTTTTACTGTTTTAACGGCCCTCTACAATTAAACCAGCAAAGACGGAGTAGCAGTCGTTTCTTTCAGACGATGGCACACTGTATATTGTGGCTGCCTCTGGAAATACATTATTGACATATACCCTCTTTGTTTCAGAATAAGTAGTGGTGTTCCTGAAGCATGACTACAACACAAAATTAGGGGGACTGTATTCAACACAGACTTCAACATAAAAGTCCCCCTCAGAGTGAATAACTGTGAATTTCAGTTTGTGCATAACCGCAGAAAGTTTATGCGGGTTATATGTTTTCCTTATGCTTCTATCATAACGCTTAGCTGGATGCGCAGTTATGAGGCATATCAAAAAGTGCAGCAGGGGCGGAAATCAAGCGCCGTGTCACCCGAGCTGTGTCCGCAGTGTTACGTTGACGAGGCACATCATTACGCGCAATGCGCGTTGATGCAATATTGCAGAGATGACGACGTTGCATGCTGGCGTGTGACTCGCTCCCGATCAAAGATATCACGACACGGGAAGGATTACGTGGCGATGTGGCCGGCTGCCTGTCGCCGAGCGCAACTCGCTCACCTTTTTGTCAGCGGATAAATTTGAAGTCTGCTTGAAAATGTTTTTCTAAAGTTATTGTCTGTCTGCATCACACCCAGAATGAACAAATAAGAGAGTTCAAGAGTAGTTGTAACATCAATGCTTTACTACTTTCGTCCAGCGATGTCGCGGCGGATGCGCAAGGTGACCATTTGAGTGGAGATACAACCCCGATGACATACCCTAGAAGCGCATCGCGTGATTTGCCTGGACCACTGTCGGCGCTGCAGCGGATGCCTACAGCTGAGGCCGAGGCAGCCGACCACTCGCGCAGCCTCCCATGTATGCCGCGTGTGTCGTTTCGGGCTACGTGACTCGTCTCGCGCCCGGCGAAGAGGAACGGTGCGTTTGCCCGACCTCCTTCTGTAAGCGTTGCACGGGACGGAACGGCTTTGAGAAGTGGTCGGCAATACAGCTGAATTGAAGGTTAACAAATCGAAACTAAGGCTCAACTGGAATAACCCAAGCTTTTGCTTTGCATATCCAAAGTTAGTTGAGCTAAGCCGCAGCCATTTTTGGTGCCACTTTTCCTGCTTTAGCCCCATAGTTCCGTGACCAGAAAAATAAAATCAGAAAAATTCTATACAGTGACCATCTCACACAAAATTAGTATTCTTGAATTTTTCACCGGGATTGGCAAAACAGTTTTAAAACAGGAGAACTCCTTGAAAGGGGTAAAAAGGGAAAGGGGCAAAATATATAAACTTGCATTTTAACTAGTACACGTGGAGTATAAAAATCATGCCCCCCTCCGTGTAATGACGACGATGCTTAAACGCGAAGCTTTCTTGTGATGAATTTCTTTGACCATGTATGCTAATTTCGAAATACATATATATATCGTACACTTAACCAACCAAAACCTGCGTCATGTTTTTTTCAGTAATTGTAATAAATATAAGTATAACTGTGCTTCTCATGTAGGCATGCCTGTTTGTTTGTTCTTCCTCGTTAAAGACAAGTTGTTTGGGTTTTAATTGTGTGTTTTTTTTAAGATCTTATGGTGACTTAGCGGGTGTTTAAATTTAAATTAAAAACAATTACAAACTAAAATGCATTATTACGAAATTGTTACGTAGTACTGTAATTGATGAAAGGTAATGTGTAGGAATTACTGCGTTTGTGTGTACACTGTGATCTTTCTGTGACTTTTATACCTATGCTTTGTGTAATACATAGGAAATGCAATAATGACTTTGCTTTGTGCTATTTTTCTATTATGACTGTGCTATTATTTTTCAATTTGTGAACAGCCGTCTTATTACGTACACAGTAAATCGTGTGGCTGAGGCATCGGTCAGGCCACGTCCGCCTTTATTCTCAGCCTCCCCTTGGTTTTGCCAAGAAATTAAAATCTAATCAAATCAAATTGTATTGTAGCTCTCGCAGCGTCGCGGAGGGAAAACGCCGTACGTAAACTCCTTCACTGAAGTAAGTTATTTATCAGGACATTTCAAAGAAGTAGGTATCCGTAACAGAGTTAGTTAAAATGTATTGAAGAACATTAAATATTCTCTGGTACCTTCGCACATTATTTCTTCGCATTTATATATAGAGGAAATCGACATAGCCGAGGTCGTGATGAACCGCCTATAAGTAGATATTTAGCTAATGAACGAAGCCATTAGAGCTGTTCCTCAGCGAATTTAATAGGCAAATCGCGAATGATCCACCGGTTAAGTTCGTTCTCCTGGGCATATGTGGACTTTATTTCGAACAAACTTACCACAGGCAGCTGTGCCAATGTAGTGGCGTTTCAAAACATCGGCATCCAGTGTGAGCAAGGGGAGCGCATTTCCATAAGGGCCTGATGATTGCCTGTGAGGTTTAGTCCAAGAACGTTTCCTGTTTGCCGAGAACCCAAACAAGTAAGTGGCCAGGAAAAGGAGGTTCATGTATTGTGAACGGTGACAGTCGTAATCTCGAGTAAGCTCTCGAAGGCGGTCGCCGTTTATATCGAACCGGATGTCAGGTCACTCGCTATATGAAGTCTACTCGACTTCTCACCCCAGTAATACGCAAACCGGCCTTCATCCTTCTCCCAACAAAGCGAATCGGCTTACTTTTTTGTGGGCGTTCGGGGGCAAATGTCTCCGGCAATAGCTTTAGAAGGCTGGCTACTGCTCGAAGCGATAAACTTAAGGCTCGCATTTCACAACCTCAAGGCCCGCAATAATAATAAGAGAAAGTTTTGGAGTTGAAATGAACATCGCAACACTGTTTCAACGGTTGCCAAAAGAGATATGGAGGAAACCTCAACCAAACATCCACTAAGCATTCCGAGGGTATAAAAAAAGGCTAAAAAAAAAGCTTGTGATCGTTGCGCTCCATAATATTGCGATGAAATTTAAAAAAAGAGCATACCAAAAAATATGCAAGACGGTAAAGTATGCGTTGAAGAGGCAAACAGCAAAATAATTTGCTATAAGTTGTCTGAGGTACTTCTGGTCGTACTTCTTTAGTCATAAAGAGATTCTGATTTAAAAAGAATTCATTGGTTTTTATTGACAATAAATACTTATGAAAGCTCCCGGCAATGGTAATTTAGTACAAGCATCGTGTAATTATTCAATATCTCCAGAAATGCAATTCTAATAATTACGCATAACACCGACTGAAAGGATCCCGTTGAAGATATCTATTCATTTTGATAATTCGGACCTGGGGAAGGAGACGTCGAACAACATGTTTAACTCGGCAGTATTTTTGTAGCAAACCTCCTTGGGCCTAGTAATCAAAAAGAAAAACATGGGTGAGCATCTTTATGACCATAAACTTCATTAAACTCTTCCTTCATCTCTAGAGCGCTTTCGGGTTTTATAAAATTGGCCCACTGACATTACCGACCACGTCTACACGGGCAGCTGAATTGTCACACTGCAGTGATCACAATGGTGCCGAAGGCCCATAAATGAACTTGATGCGTTTGCCATAATCGCAACACTCAAATAATTTTTGGTGTAACGATTTGCCATTAGGTATTTCCTGGAAAAAATTACATCAGGTGTAAGCTCAGCGCTTTCTGGTTGCCGATGCGAAGTTATTTTATCACGATTGCCTATTGAATGTTGCTTAAATCAGAGGGCTTATCGATTAACTTCGAAAGCTCCGCTAGTTCTTTCAGCTGCGGTGGAGATTGGCATGCTTTGGCATTTCCTAATTAGATCATTCGTCTCCTGGAAACGTTTACCAATATCCCGTCTAGCCATCGTGCCCCCGACGTCTACTGCACACTTGGTGATTATGCATCTAAGATTGTCGCTGGCTTCCTGTGTCGTAAACTCTGCTTCCTCGGTAAGAGCGGAATATCGGTTCAGCTGCGCGAACCTAAATTCTTCAAGTTGACGTCGTACTGTTGGCTCAGTAATAATATGTATTAACAGGCAAATTCAAGCCGTTAGCTAAGGCAGCTCCAATGTCCACGGAAGAGCGCGCACTTCCGCAATGCTCCCTCGTCAACTTTTTCCAAGGCTATGCACCAGCTTGGCTCCCGACCAGTACAGCAGCACGTATACCTGTAGGAGAGGTTGGCCATAATTGAACACCGGGATAATTTTCGCTCCTTTATTGATGTCCTTTGCTTTTCAAGGTGCAAGAGCCCGTGACAACCTACGGCGCAGGGAGCACCAGCCCGGTGCTAAAGACGGAACAAGGTTATAGGCAGCTTGGATCACGGGAATGGTGCGGCTTCAGACGGGAGATGTGCGCAAGTTGCGACGTTGAATGAGGTGACGGCGAAGGTGTGAGGAGTGCAATTTTGTAGGTCAAGGGAGTTACCATGCGTAGGATGCGGTAAGGGCCCGTGAAACAGCAGATCAAATTTTAAAACAGGCCGACGTGGCGCGATGGGGTCCAGAGGAGTACTAAATTGGCAGGAGGGAAGTATACATCGTGATGGTGCTGGCCATAGCGCCCCTTCTGGGTTGCTTCTCCTGTCGACATCCTGGCGCGGGCAGCCTGGCGGCCCAAATCAGCGTGCGCTACCGGGTCTCGTGCGTATTCGGTTGTCAACATCCCCGAGTTAGCCAATATGGTGTCCAATGGCAAGGCAGGGTCGCACCCAAAAAGGAGAAACAGAAGAAAGTAGCCAGCAGTGTTGAGGCGAGCAAAAATAACGTAAGTTAGTGGTACGTCACAGTCATGGTGGTGGGCGGACACGCACATTGCGAGCCTATTTGGAGCGTCTTTTTTAAGCTTTCCGTAAGTCCATTTTTATGTGGGTGATAATCGGTGGTAAGCTTGTTCTTGGTACGGTAGGAACGAAGGAGGTCATCAATAACTTGAGACACGTACCGCCCACGGTCCGTAAGCAGTTAACGAGGTGCCCCGTGGTGTAAGACTACATCATGCACAAGGAAGCCGGCTACGTCTGCGGCACAGCTGGTGGGCGCGGGGCACATGTGATGGCTTAACGCGTTGCATAATCCGTGGCGAGAGCGATCCATTTGTTTCCCGACCGGGACAAGGGGAAACTGCCCAGGAGGTTCAATCCTACAAGAAAGAATGCTTCTGAGGGAACGTTGATTGGTTGGAGTGTGCCGGCTGGAAGGAAACGAGGCGTTTATCGGCGTTGGCAACGGTCACAAGCCGGGGCGTGTCGCCTCACGGCCCGGTAAATGGCCGGTCAGAAAAAGCGCTGACGCACGCTGTCGTAAGTCCCAGCCACGACAGGGTGACCAGCTGTAGGCGCGTCGTGAAGCTCGCGGAGGACGTCCTGGCTGAAATGCAGAGGCTTAGCTGGTATCTTGTCCCGCCCGTCCTTGCGAAAGTATCGGCGGAACAGGACGCCATCACCGAGCATAAATGCACACGTAAAAGGATCGGCCGGCTCGGAGCTGAGATGTTAGATGATCTTGCAAAACGACGGATCACAGCGCTGATGGTCAGCAATATTGAGCAAGTCTGACAGAGCGAATACGCCAGGGTTGTTCTCATTGTTTTGAGGGTAAGGGAGGTGAGCAGGTATACGAGACAGGCAGTCCCTGTCCCTGTGCATTCGTCCAGAGTTGTATACGACCGAATAGTCGTAATCCTGTAGCCGTAATGCCCAAGATCAAGTCGTCCGGTGAGGTCTTTTAGAGTGGAAAGACAGCATAACGCATGCTGATCCGTGAGCGAATGGTTTGCCGTACAAGTACAGACGAAACTTGCACCGCCCATACAATTGTGAGACATTGAAGATCAGTTATGGAATACGCGCGTTCGTCAGTGCTAAAAAGGGCACTGCATACGTCATCCCTTTGGCGCTACCGGCGTGTTGCTGGACCAGTACTGCTCATATAACATGCCTACTTTCAGCAGTAGGAACCTATGTCGCAGCCGTATCATCAAATGGACCATAATTGGACAACGGGTCAGACGGTGAATGAGAGGTGAAAAAGCCATGGCTGGCGCGGAGCCCTACGAGAACGAGGTATCGGTTTTCAAAAGATCCGTGAGGGGGCGGGCTATTTCGACGAAGTTCTCTACGAAGCGGCAGAAGTTAAGACATAGGCTTACAAAGCTGCGAACATCATTCGCAGATACAGGGACAGGAAACTCTATGACGGCGCGCACCTTGTCTTGGTCAGGCCGCACACCATCAGCTTGAACTACATATCCCCGGATCTTAAGCTGTTGGCCACCGTAAAGGCATTTGGACCCGTTGCGCTGGAGGCCGACACGACGGAAGACCGCAAGGTTGTAGGAAAGATATTGGAGGTGTGTCTCGAATATTGTGGCAAACACGATGACGTTATCCAAGTAGCGAATGCGCGTCGAACACTGAAAACCGCTGAAAAGCGGGCCGATCATCGTTTTGAATGTCGCAAATGTATTACAAAGTCCGAATGGCATGATCTTAAATTGGTACAAGCCGTCCGGCTTCACGAAAGCGGTCTTTTCGCGGTCCATGGCGTCAACAGCAATCTGCCAATAGCCAGATCTTAAGTCAATACACGAGGAATAGGACGCACCGGGAAGGCAATCGAGGGCATCGTCTATACGAGGGAGCGGGTGAACGTCCTTCTCAGTGATTTTATTCAAATACTGGTAGTCAACGCAGAAGCGCCACCAACCATCCCACTTTTGCCCCAAGACGACTAGTGACGCCACGGACTTGAAGAAGGTGCAAGGACATCCTTGTTAAGCATTTTCTCTACCTCGTTTTGGAAGATTGCTCGTTCCGTATGAGCCACCCGATACGGTCGACAGTGTACAGGGCCCGTATCGCCGGTGTTGATGCGATATGGTCGACAGTGTATAGGGCCCGTATCCCCGGTGTTGATGCGATGTGTTTCCTCCGAAGTCTGGCCAAACGGGCGATCGTCGAAATCAAAGATGTCCAAGTAGGATGCCACTAGCTCGTGCAGTTGGCGAGATTGTGAGGCGGAAAGGTCCAGTGACAATATTTTTGCACACAAAACAAAGCCATCCCGGTTGACGACCCGTAACAGCCACCCGTCTTCCGGACTCCTCGGAACAGCTCGCACACTTTGAAACTCAAGCAGAATCACTATTGGCACCGACTAACGTCCGTCGTACTCCACTACGTCCGGAACGGAGATCAACAGGATTACTGTAGCCAAAGAATTCATAAAGCGGTACGCAAACAGCTTTATGTAATAAATCGGTCTTTCTATAGGGACTGCACGAGAACTTGCAAAAGTTTTCATCCAACAAGATGTGCAGCGACATAACGCACCTGAGAACCTAATAATGGCACGAGGAATGCACTTCGCGCAGAGACCATGCATGGAGTCTTGCGCTACAGCAAAACGAACTATTAAAGACCCCATTTATTGAAAAATTGTGAGGTGTAACACGTGGGCTATCGACGCCCTGGAGTGGAAGGCTCCGGATAATTTTTCACCGCCTGGGGGTCGTTAACCTGCGCCGATATTTCGTTACACGGGCGCTTTTGCTTTTCGCGGCCACCAGCAACGCAGCCACCAAGGCCGGGATCAGACACGGGTCCTTGGGCTCCGCAACCCAACGCCATAGAAATTGAGCCACCACAGCGGGTAGCTTTAGAGAACCATGCCGTACGACATCCAGACGAACCAAGCAACCGAAAACCTGAACAAGACGCTCGCTGATATGCTTGGTATGTACGTACAGGCAGAACATGAGACCTGAAACGAAGTGTTCCCTTATATCGCGCTTGCGTACAGTACAGCCGCCGTGAAAACTACGCAGATGACTCTATTATAACTTGTGTACTGAAAAGAGCCGGCGACGATGCTAGACGGTTGCACAAGCACAGTGTTATAGTTTAAACCTCATCGCCGCATTCCACTTTTGGTACCCTGGAACACAAGGGCGTCAGTAAACTATAGGAACTTATTTTGGTAATATAGTTACGCTAGCCTCATAGTATCTCGTTCGTTTCCGTAAAGGCTTTGTGTTTGAATAACATATGAATTTGGGTTTGTCGGGGCATTGCCGCCGGAACAAGACCGAGCTAAAAAAGGGGACAAGTAACAAGAACGGTGCGAAACTGTTACTCACACCTTAAAATTTTTCTTTGGCATCACCAACTCTGCAAAAAAGTTCACGTTATTTTAATCAAGGGTCAATCAAATAAGTGTTCCCCCCGAATTTCGATTTTTGATGCTTCCCGTTGTATATTTCTTTCTTCCCCATTATAGTCATTTACTTCAGTGGCGGAAATGTAAATTTAAGGAACTAGCTTTCTTGAGAAGGAGCTCGTGGTGTCACGAGAACTACCGCTGGTTATCAGACGTCTTCTAACTGTAAAGTCAGCTTCACCCGAAAGAGGAAAGCTGTCTCACGGTGACACCTATGACATAGCTTTTCATGTTCACATGGTATAATAAATTACGTTTCAAAAAATGAAGGAAGCTTATACTAACCCGCACGTCTTCAAGGTAGCGATGCTGCACGAAGCTTTCATGACCTTCACGAAGGTTACAGTCCATGATTGCAGCCGATTTGCTTCTTCTTCACTGTCGTAATGACCTTTTCTCCATTAGTGTTGTTATAAGTGTCAGCTTATATAATTTTTCGGAACTGATAATCATTGGAAATAACTTTGAATGGGAGAACACCATGATGTGTCTTCCTTGTTCCGGGCAATGGTTCCCCGAATTACGGCGAACACTGAAGTTTTATGTGCGAAGCCCCTTAGGGGCTGGGGCTGTTGCTGTCTCCTGTCGTCGTCGTTGTAATGGTCGTTCATCTCGTGTGGTTACGGTACTAAAACACGGCTAACCTCTCTTATGCGTTGGCCTAGAACGCTACGCTTACTAAAAAATAACCGGGACACTCGTTTACACCTCGCGCTGGAGCACTTCGCAAGGCGTACTAAAAGAACACCGCAACACTCGTTTACAGCTCGCACTAGAGAGCTTCTTGCTTCAAAGACAAGAGACGTTTACAGCAAAGCTGTATACCACTACCCGAAACGGTTTCATCTCCGTAGGCCAAAATTGCAAGGCGACAAGAATACTTATACACTGCATGCTTCGCACCTCCCCAGGTTTCACGTTACTGGAGATGGCACGGGATTTTCTCTCGTTCCGAGCAAGAATTGCAACGATTAGACAAACGGTGGAGCTTTTTTTTTCCAAATCATTGCCAGTCTCCCCAAGTGGGTATTCTTGGCTTGACAAGCGTGCGCTGGGGACGCTAAGCGGTCGACGTGTTGCACTCACACCCGAGCGCTAAGCATTTTTTTGTTTCTTTAACTGCCGGGTGGTCGCCGCAATCTTGCCAATCTGCGTAGGTATCCTTGGCTTCACAAGGGTGGACAGGGGACGCGGCTGGGTCGTTCCGAGGCACGCACCCACGAGTGCTACGCATTTTCTTAGCCTTTCTAACTGTCGTGCTGTCGCCGCAAGGCGCGCGCTCACGTGCGCACGCACGGCAATTTTTTGGTATATTTAACTGCGCACACAAAAAATTACGATCTGCTAAACAAGTTCGCTGTCACAAATATCTCATAACGCCCCATATACATTTTCTTCTGTATAAGCTCCCTTAAAGGTAACAACGTCCCTACTAATCAGGTGAAGAAACCTTGACGGTGGGCGCAGAGTTAATTTACTTCTTTATAGGTAAGAAAACAAGAGATCAAAAGGCACAAAGGCTGATGCTCATTTGGTTGAACTGCCGGTTCGTGCACATGTAATTGCGGACGCCTAATGCCACCAAAGCAAACCTAACACAGGTGGAAGGTTGATTAGTCGTATTAAAACACCGTTGTCGGATTTTAAACATGCCTAAAAACTCAGTTTCATATCACGGGTCCTCATGTTTTTTAAATTTGTAATCTCTGGCAACTGCTAATGCTGAGAAAACAACTAAGCAAACGGTAATATTTTAGGCTAGTGGCGTCTGCTTTATCATTCGATGAAACTATCAAACTCTCGCCTTGATCATTTATAGTCTAGGGGCCCTTAAAAAATTCGAGCGACGAAGGTGTCGGAGCCCCGAGGCGAGATAAGGGGTTTTGCCTGACAGACAGGCTGCGGGGAAGACTGCATCCCGGACAGAAAGCAGGCGTGCAGGGACTTCCGGATCCTCGGCCACCTGATAGAGCCTCGTTTGACATCTCGGCACTAGAGTTTCATCCGGCGCACTTCCGCGTTCTGTACTCACGGGAACTTCTCTCCGCATACGGCTGGCATATCGGGGACATCAGCTGCGGGAGGCAACAAAAAAATAGAAGCTGAAGAAGCAGAATCTTGAAGAGGTTGCCTGGTGGGAAATGTGGAGATTTTTTTTGTTTGCTAAGAATGCAAGAACGAATATTCCTTAACAAGCAGGCACCGTCTTAAGTGTTGGGGCTTTTTTCTGCGAGTGTGTTGATCGGTTTTCTCGAGTACAAATAAAAGTAGCTTGTTCGAAGAATAACCAACACTTTATTAATAATAAAAAATAAATGCCGCTTTATTGTGAAGTGTTTTTTCAGAGCAACCCAGGCGAAGCATTTTCAGGGGTTGTTCAATCTGATGCGACCTAAACTTTGTATTGCTTAAACCTTCTAAGCGGAGTATCACCCTTCTACGCGGAGTATCACAGATCCAAAAACAATATTTGGGCGTTTCACGCGCCCAAGCTCCACATGGGCTACCAGGCAAGGCGTAGTAGACGGATAATAATTAATTTTTACAACCGGGGGTATTTAACGTGCGGAGAAACTCTGACACATTCTCGTATTTTTGCCTCAATCATAATAACAGTTTCTGCGACCTGGATCATACCGGCATCGTTGTGCAGAACAGAGTGACGCCGTAGCCAATGAATCATTGCGGCAGTCCCAACGCACAAACCATGCAATTCCTAGCACGTGCCAGAAATTGCGTATTTGCCAAAGCTAACACATTTATTTGTTTTAAAAGACATTCGTTGAAAATTGGTACAGGGGATTGGTACACGCCCTTGTTCGCAGGAACGGGGAGGAAAGGGTTACTAAGAACAATTTTACTTGATATCAATGCAAAATCATTCTCTCTACAGGAATTGGTAAATCAGCCCTGGTCATGTAACCCTATATGCCATTTTCACGTCCAATCCACCGTAGTGGGTACGTAGATAATTTGGCTGTGCATGTTGACGACGTTGCCAAATGAACGTATAGTGGCCATGAGGCTATGGCGGCAGCTGTCGTGATTTCCTAATCAAAACGTTTACGACAGGAAAGGACGACAACAATCCTACCGTTGCTGCTGATGATGATGAAGAACTTGAAGTTTCTGGACTGTGCCCACAAGGGGGATTGGCTGGGGCTAAATCTTTTACGGTACTGCGATTGGCCCTTAAAATGTTAAATGATTTTCCCGCAAAGACAAGGCGTGAAATAAAAGTTCACTATGATAAAAACCAGAATCATTATGTTCACCAGTTAGGCTCTCGTCTTTTCCTTTCGCCTTCGTTTTAGTGTCACACGGCGCTATTTTACATTTTGAGATGTTTAATCAGTAAAATCGTTGCTGGTCTGTCGACAACAAATCAAGCTAACGTACTACTGAGCTTCACTTACACGCGCGACGTAAATAATCCTGTAGTTTTTATTCATTTACCGACCGCTGTTTAGCGGGGAAATATTCAGATTTACGGTGAGGTAAGTATCAAGTATAGTACAAAAAAAGTATGTTTGTACCCATTCCAGCAAGAAACAAAAGCTAATCACGTGTTTTGCAAAATGGACGTTGAAAACTAGCATTTGAAGGTATACCGCGCAACACAATAAATGAGAAAAGGTAAGTAAGATTACGCAAGAAGTTCTCAACCATGGCGCTTAAGTTGTACGCGTTAGCAATCTTGCCAACTTTTTCAGTCACTTTATATATTCACAGGAGCGGATACAATTGAGACAAAAATGTTTATTATGGTTGAGGGTTTAGACAGAATTTCGGGGCAACTCCACTAAAATGAAACCTGGGAAGGGGCGAAGAATGAAGTGTACAAGTGTGTTCTTGGCGCCTTGGCATTTTTCCAACGGAGGTGAAACCATTGGGGGTAGAGGTCTACAGATTTGCAGTAAAAGACTCTTGCAATTGAAGCACGAAGCTCTCAAGCGGGACGCATAAAGGAGTGTTCCGGTGTTTTTTTTTAGTACGCGCTACGTTCTAGCACAAGGCGTAAACGCGTGTCCCGGAGTATTTTTTTTTTAGTACGCGTTACGTTCAAGCGCGAGAAGTGATGAGATGAGATTTCGGCTGCGGCGGCCGCTTTGCCGGGACAAGTAATTACATGAAAGAACTTCTGCTATGCTTTTCATTGAGGTACTTTTTCGGTTTTTACGTATGTTCTGAGTGTCATGTAGAGACAAACGCAAAAGAAATTATCGAGGTCTGTGCAGAAATAAAAGAGATATTCCAGTTTGAAGTTTTAAAAATACAAGAAAATGCAAGGTTGCTTTCTCTATCTCGAAAACCGGGGGACTGCTGCTGGATTCCCACTATGCCCCGAGTTATTTAAAGTTTGACGTGTGTACGCTGCCTTGCTACTGAGGCTTGACATGAACTCCACTTGTGGATTCACAGAAGGGTGAGAACCAGTCGCATATACTGGTATAAAAAACCTTGACATGCTTAAAAAAGAAAAAAAAACTAGGCCTTTGCGGGGTGGAACTACCGACCTTCAAAAGCATTCTAATGGGTTAGCCACTCAGCCATACCAGCAACGGGGTAAGTTGCGGGAACCTCGCATACAATGCGTGGGCGTAAACGAGTATCTATGTGTGTGTAGTTTTTGTCGTTTTTCAGATATTCTGTCGGTGATAACCATTGTTCATCACAAACAAATCTTGCAAATGAGACATGTCATGCTAATACTACAATATTAAAGCAGAGCCCCCTCTTTTAACTCTTAAAAAGCTATCGCACAGTAGCGATATTCCCGACGCAGGCCTAGGAAAAATTGGCTTTGTTAACAGCTTTCCAACATGTATAGCGCGGCTGAATTTTTCTGATGGCAGCGATTGCTGGTGGAAAAAAATGGTGCGGTTGCTTTTCGTTGAGCGGAACTGCATTTCTCAGTGCGAAAGGTCGTCCCCGAACGTCCAGACGCTCGAGCCGGACTGAAAACACCGAATCTGCGGTCCGCTTTGCGATACTCGCCTACATCGCCACTTCTGGCGTAGACGCTGATAATCGCCGAGCATAGACATCGTCATATGGGGCGCAGGCTTATCATTTAGCATACACTTTAGCGAAGCGTGCAGACGCCGGACGTCTGGGGATGCTGAGAGCATAGGAAGTGGGTCACCGCAGCACGCCCTAAAAGGGTACACGGCACAGAAGCGCTCGAAGCGGGGAGTAGTGTATGCCATTTTTTACAATCTTCGGGGACGTTTTATGCATCCTATAGGGAAAAAATAGGGACTAAAGCATTATTTAAGCTCGGTTGGTCGATGCAATGACATATACAAAATATTGTAGCTCAGCCAATTGTACGGTGCATATGGTTCCCGCTTTGCAGTCATATCGGGAGGCTTCGGGCCGGACGCAGGGTGTGTCGCGTTTGCTTGTATTTGTAGACGTAGATATTGAATAACCCTTTTTTATGCACCGATACTAATAATTTTTGCGTCTGTATGCGAACGACACGGAGAGCCGATGCAGGGCCAGAAAAGTACCTGTAAAAACTTAAAGCCATTCCGTTCAATGTGAAAGCTGTCGCCAGTGCAGAGCAGCGATCCGCCATAATGGGCTGCAGCGGCGTTATCCACTAACTGCAACCCACCAATGCATTTTAAATTTTCTGCCTTTGCAGTGCGCGCGCACCCCCACCTGAAACTACGCCAGCGTGGGTTCTGTTATTTTTGTCCTTACTTTAATTTCGTATGCTGGAACGGTTTTGCGTGATTTCAAAAGCCAAATTTTTTTGCGCGGCTGCGCCATTTTTGCGTCTTTTTGAACGCTTCATTTTTTTTCTTTTGGGGCCGCATTTTTCGGTTACTATCGTAAAAACCAACCCAACGAGTGTTTCCTACTAAGTGAACGCGGGGGCTGCGGTTATGTAGAAAGATTTTGCCTGAAATGTACCGGCAGATTTCTATGCGCTAAAAAACGGGTCGATGTATGACAAGCGCCACCGTTTCACGATGCTCGAATGGTTATGTTCATTTCAGCCGCGTCGTTTTCGAAGCCTCAGCGTGACCCCCTGACGACCGTACATCAGGCTCTACTTGGGACCATTATCTCGCTGCGCCACCTGATTCGGGCAGTCGCATCGACTGTGAGCGAGTTATGACGACAAGGCGAGCCCATAAAGTGTTCTGCACTTAAAAACGCGTTGCAGGGGTATTTTATCATTCGTTGGGAGCCGCCGCGTTTGATTCACCTACAGCGCGGCGCCTAAACGCTGGCCCTTTACCAGCAAGCTGTAGTATGTTTGACCAGGCATTCTTACACAGCACTGGAGCACTCTGCAACTTTCAGCCCGCGCGAAAAGGGTATCGGAGCGCTCTTTCGTAACACCGGCTAGAGCCTCTTCGGCACGCCAACCTTGACGTAATCCAAAGGATAAATTTAGGGAAACACGGCAGTTGGTGGAAAGATTAACTGTGGAAACCAGTGCGCCGTGTTGTCTATTGTTACGTATGTTTGACGGCACACTAAGCGGCGTTAGATTGAGTGGGTGTGCAAGGAGTTTTAATGGTGATATTCAGTCACTGTAAAAACCGCGTATTGCAGCCTGTGGATTTATGGGAATAGTGCAAATCCACGTAGAAAAGGAGGGAGGCTGCAGAGCCGACTGCAACTCAAATCCCTTTGCAACACGCTCTAACAAGCTTCATGTGCTTCCATACCGTAATTCGTTCTTGTTTTGCCGTCGTTGAAAGAATCTGTCGCTCGCAAGAGCGGTCGGCCATCTGGAACTGTCAGTGATGCATATAGTGAGGCCGTTCGAATAAAAGGCTGATTTTAACACGAAAGAAGAAAGTCCCTGTCGATATGCACCTGTCAGTCTTCGCGAAAGAAATCTAGAGGTGAGTGGGAAGGAGTGTTTAAACTAGACAAACGACTGGAAACCCTGCAGTGGTACGCCTCAGTGACAGGGTAATTTACACTTTTGAGCTAGTGGTAGAAGGGTTCCATTTGCCAGAGTTCTAAAATTCACATCAGGAGCAACGCAAAGTTTGAGAAGTTGAATATTTCAACCTGAGAAAATAAAGAAAAGAGAATGGCCCAAATTATAGGCGGCTTATCCCAGGGATGACGCAGTGGCCGTCCAGGTTTTCCTCCTTATTTTTGATCCCACGAATATTTGTTCTACTGATAATTTTTTTCTGATACTCTTATTTATACCAGACTGATTTTATTGCCTTTTATGCCACACGGGTGGTCTCAGTATTGTCGGTAGCGATTTTTGGATTGCGCAAGGAAATTAGGAGCTAGTGGTTTGATCTCTCGAAAAGGCCCCGTGGCAGATACAAAATGTTTTGGAAAGCAGTACGTGAAATGTAGCGTAAATATAAAACCCTGTAAATCATGAACCGTGAACATGGACAGACAATATACATTTCCATGGTACGTGTACAACCAATTTCGTGCAGCACCCGTATCAAAACCGCAGCAGAAGTGCTAGAGATGGTCTATAGCTTGTTCTTCGTTTTTTGTATTAAAACTTGGTCTTTGCGTTATTTTAATTGCACGTATACAGGTGTTATCATAAAGCAGGTAGAACGAGTTGTGCTAAAATGTATGTGATTTACTCCGACAAGCAACAAAGGCAAAATATTCCCTTGGTGAGTGTTTTTGCGTAAAGTGACACCCTGCCATTCACTTAACCTTCCCTGTCACTCGTACCTTGATTACTCTCAATGAGAATAGCGGCTTGAGCAAAGAATAAAGTTACTTCGTGAACGTTATCACATGCCTTCAATGCAACATTCTGTCCGACACAGCCGCGCTTCGCACCTCCTGCGATTATCCCACGCATTTGGCCACTATGAAAGCATTACTAGCAGAGTACTCGCCACTTCCGCTACTGTTAGCAAAACTGATACCTACGGAGAAGTTTCAGAAGGCATTGCAATATATTTTGAGCTTATTGTGAATCAGCGAGACGTAAAACTGAACAAAGCTATTAGACTACGTTATCCGAGAAAACGTTTTATACTGTCTTGACATTTGTTCACTAACCTTTAGTAATACAGAGAACTCCCGTTAGAACGAACACGGTTAAGACGGATTCTCGCTTATACAGGAAAACGTGAGAAAGTGTTAGCTTTTTCATACACCCAAAGCAAAGAACAGTCGCTCAAGACGAACAGCCTTCCACGTACTCTCAGGTTAAGACGAAGAATTTTCGGAGTGACCACAACTGCTGGCGATACGGGGTAGCGAACATGGCAGCCTTGGAAGGGTGCGGCGGGGATTCCTCGGGATTCCTTCCATTACAATACCTCGTAAAGATGCCAAACACTAATGTATTATGTACTGCACTCACGAGGAACACGAGCATATTCCTTGTGACTTTTGCTCACCTTCCTTCTTCCGGCTAAGCAGAACTTTGTGTAGGAATTTGAGCAATGGCTTGTTGGTGCCTCAAGCCTCATGGGGGAAGCAATAAGAAAGACCGGAATTGTTATCCACGTCTTTGTGAATGCAATTTACGAGAAGGGGAGCAGGTCTATAACTTTAATTTCTGAAGGGAGAATTGATTCGTTAAATATTGTTCACTTCAGAAAGAGGCTGAACCAGAACGACAACCCACTACATGTCCTTGAATTGAGGCACAAAAGCGTACGAAATATTTTCACGTCTCCCAGAACAGCTCCTGCACACAAACGGTGTTTCTAATATAGACTCCACTAAACTAAGCTTATGTGACTGCAAACGTTTTGCGTTTGGGGGTGCATCGTCGATGAACTTCGATGAAAACTTATCCTTTCAGGCAAAACCTTTTCTAGAACTTTTCTTTGTTAAAGAAGTGCTTACTGCCGAAAAGACTTCGAAACACGAACGACAGAAGTAGTACCGAAAGCGCAATATCGCTTGCAAAGAACCTTGGTAGCCAACGCACGTTCAAGGTCGGAGCAGTACACATCCTGCCCCAACAACTTCCGACGCCCGAGACGCCCTTTGTATTTCTCGAAGCACTTTGAACAAAGAAAGTATCGTATGTCTCAGAGGCTTAGCAAACAAAGACTACTAGAAGAAGTTGTAAAGTTTCTCGAGCCTTGTGATTTCCTCTCTGAACAATGCTCCCCCTTTGATTCCTCTCGGAAGTTCTGTTTTGGCGATAGAGACACGTTAGACTGTTTCTCTAGCATGCCATACTCCTTTTTTTCATCCGGAGATCTCTTCACAGCTCCAGCTATCAGTAACGTAAGCATGGTAATGCTGCTAGTATGCTTGGCTGCATCGTATACCAGTCCCAATGAGATGTCAGGGCGTGCTCTAGGGAAGCATTCGCATTGCGTCGGCCGCCCGCTTTTGTATGTTTTCTTTGTCGCTCTGCAGGCGCGTCGTCCCGAAAAAAAAATGTCTGCAGGTCAGGGCAATAAGCTAAACCGGTGCTTGTGACATATATGCCTGGAAACCTAGGGTGCAAACGTGCTAAAACAATGTACAAGTTTGAATATACCCAAGCAATAAGACGACACAAGGTGTAAAACACAATTTAAGAAGTTATATTCAAGAAGGTGTTCTTCACGCGACAGATGATGCACCCTGAGAGGTGACCAGGAGCAGGGTGTTCTGATTTATTTATTTTCCTTAAAATACAGATAAGGAGATATGACGAAATAATTAAACAGGAGATAATATGCTTTCGTTGGCAGCCCTCCCCACCACAAACGCAATTTTTGTTCACTGCAACCTCATGGTTGAAACACTCTGATCTACGTCAAAAAAAAAACGTTTTCACTTCGCGCTGGCTTTCAAAACTCTCCAATCGACAACTATAATTAGTCTAGTGACCTTTGATCATTCGATAAAGGTTATCGTCTGTTTTGCCGGGAAATGGTTCTATTTATATCACGTAAGTAGGCATATGTGTCCAAAAAAAGCGTTACATCACGCTTAATATGTTCATCCTTTGAGCTCTGCGTTGAAGTTTAAAGACTCCAACATAAATTCAGTAAAAACAATCGGGGGGTTATTTATGAGAGAGCCAAAAAGAACAGGGATCAAAAATTCGCAAAATAGTGGTTGCGTAAAATGCTAGGCGAATACGCCCTCTTCCACTTTCCCTAATTTACATTTCGTGACTGCTGCAGCAACCCTCTCTGTCAGATTTCAGCGGTTTGCCGACTTATTAAAACGTTTTGTTGTTTTATGCGTGTGGCCATCAACCGTATTCCGTGGTAGAGAGAATAAAAATTACAAAACAAAGCAGTTTTTGTAACGTAAAAATGCATAGGCTGCGTAATTAGTGCGGGGTACCATTGTTGTTTCGCAACAATGACGTGCACTGAGTGTGCTAGAAAAGTGCGTGCAATTTTATCCGTATCAGTGAAGTAGTCCCACCTATGGTCACCGCGAGCGGAAACAAAGCGCTAGCGCACTTACACCGGACCTTCTACTGAAAGATTTTCTTATATTGCCGCTAAACCTGCCTTCTGGTGTTTGTTGTCAGATTCTGGCCGTGCATACAGTTTCTTAGTAAGTATACTAGAGAGGAAACAGCGCCTGGGAATCCATATCATCGTGGGGTGTTATGCATAGAGTTTCTTACTATGCACACTAGGAATCTGACGCTAGCGTCTATGCGGGTCATATCAAAGCCACCTTTGTCGTAATGGGCCGAGATTATACCCTGAGCTCGCCTTAGTTTCACCATTGGCTTGGATTGAAATGTTTTTGTGGACGTATATTCGAACGCAGCGCCGGAAAAACGCACAGAATGGTGTGTTATTCTATAAGCGGAAAATAATATAGGCTGTTTTAAAGCTAAGAAAAAAAGAAGTAAAGAGCATTTTTGCCTACTATTCTGCCGGCCAACCTGGTAGTTAACAACAGTGTTCATTTTTGGGGGGTGAAGGTTTATTAGACACTCTCATTTTAAGAATTTTACCATCATTCCAAACAATAAATTGTTTGAAGATCTTGGAAATGTTTTTGAGCGCGCTTACGAAAACGTCGTCTTCGTGGGGTACCGCTGCACCGAGCGTAAGCAACAGTTAAGCAAGGCTTGTTGCTGAGTGAGTTGGTTCACACTTGAAGAAAAAAGAAAATGCGGCATTAAATAGTTGTGAACAAAGACAAGATAGGAGGTATACAGGCTCCCGTATCTGTCGTATCTTGTCTTTGTCGAAGTAGGTTTGTTTCTCTTTTTTGTTCGGCAGCTGCAACATTCGCTGCGGATTATTTCCCGCTCAGTCACACGTTTCTTCGACGCCGGCATGACAAATGTTAGGTACGATCACGCATTGCCTGCTCTTTCAGCGGACGCGTGCATTTGCCACGGCTGACGGCTCGCAACAGCACAGAGAGAATTACAGATACCCCGTAGCTCGTAGACGTGATAATGCACAGTGAAGAAAGCAAATCTCCAAAACTGATAAAGCATCCGAATGTCACCCCAAGCCCACGCCAGAAGCTTTGGTCTTCCCATAACCCCCCACGATGACATGAATTCGAAGGTACGGTTTCCTGACTAGTATACTTACTAAGAAACTCTACGATGTTATGGTCTGATGAAAACACCAGACCTTGCGGCATAGCATGTCTAGACGATTGTGATGCGTATTCTGTGGCTTGCTTTCTTCACTATCCAGTGCTATGTCTACAAGGTAGTCGCTAACTCTGGCCGCGCCTGCCGAAATAGCTGAAACTCGCTTTGATTCTCTCGCTCCGCTTGGAATCTCGACGTTTGCTCAATTAGTTCATGCTGTGGTTCCCTATAAGCAAGTGGGAGCACTGGTGCCGGCGAGCGCGCACCAGCACATATTTAGATAAGTACAAGCCCCAATGCAGACACGTTGGTTTGTGGTATGGAGAGTGCGCTTTCCCGTTCTCTTTTGGAGAGGCATTACATATATGAATAGCGCCCGGACATCTTGACTGAGTGTGTAATTTGCCGCTGCGAAACACGTAGCAGACGGTCTGTTGCAAAAACCCGAACGAAAATACAGCGACGGTGAGTTGCTCGTTTTCATAGGTACGAGCATAAAACCTCGCTGAGCTTTTCAAACAATTTATTATTTGAAATGTTTGAAAACTAAGAATCTTTAATCAGCTTCACCCAAGATTTGCATCATTGGTAACTACCAGCTTGTCCTGTAGAATAACAGGCGCAACCGTTCTAGCATACTCTCAGTAAACAGAACACGCTTCTTTTTTTTTATTTCGTAAGCTTCAAAATGGCGTTTGTTTTGCAATTATATAACTACAGACTATTTTTTTGCATTTTCGGGGCATTGTATTCAAATATACGGCCGCTAAAAAGTTTCAATTTGAGCCAATGATATAACTAACGCTAGCGCACGGTGTAATGGCTGCCTGTAGAGACAGTGAAGAGGACGACAGCCTTGCTGCTAGTTGTTGTTGCAAACTTTATTAGATAGGATGGCCAAAGGCCAGGTGGGGGTGGGGGGGGGAAGGGAAGGGAGGACGGAGCACTGTTCTTATAATGCCGGCTTCAAGGGTTCTCTTCAGGAGTCGTGCAGACCACTGTTATATTGCCCGTACTAGGCCGCTCTTTGTGGCATAAATGGCGATTTCGAAGAGTGTGTCGTGTGAGAGGGATGTTGGGTCGATGTAGGTAGAGGTGTCGTGGTGTGGGGGAGTGAATGTACGAAATCGAGAAAACTTGGGGCAGTGCCAGATGAGGTGGTGGAGATCGGCTGCGATGGAGTGGTAGCAGTAGATCGAACGACTTCTTTCTCCTTTATTGCATGCTCATGCGCAATACACGCTCCCGCCCGCTTCGTCATCCTCTTCTTCTGTCTTTGTTAGAGCGCGTGGTTATTTCCGCCGTGCCCTTTGCCGCGGTAAACTCAACATCCTCCCGGGGCCGAGCAGTGGGCGTCCGCTTCCAAGGGGTATAAGTGCTCTGCAGCCCGTCAGACTTACTGGCCGTTTGGGATGGTGATGGTGAAATATCTATCGATGCCGTCTCTTCCTTGGAACGCCTCGACCCCTCTGCCGAGCTTCGATCGCCGTGCTGGCACGTTGTCGTTCTTGACAATCCCCAAGTCGGCAACGCGCATTAGGGGCGATGATGAGGGGGGGAGGGGGCAGTAAGTGATGAGCGGAGCGGAGAAGGATGAAGCACTCTTCCTTACAGCGTACCATAGTCAATGCAAAAGGTTGTTGCTGTACGCCACTCGCCGTCACAAGGGTTGCACTTCAGAGGTATGCATTGCCGTCCGCAGTTCGTGCTAGAAGTTCCACGGAGCGCGTGCCCATGAAAAAGTGTAATGGAGTTCGTGCCACTTTTCATTACTGTCCTCACACAGTTGCACTAGAGGAGGACAGTTGACAATCGCTTCAAGGTCAGCCAGCAACGTGAGTAGCTCTTCGTAACAGAGACTGATTGTCCAAATGCCACGTTCCCAGAAACCACCCCAGCACGGAGCTCATTCGGTGATGAACTTCCAGGTTGTGCAGCGAGAACTTGCATCGAGTGCTACGCGGACCTTCTTTGCCACAGATTCACGGCGTACTACAGCATGATGGTGCAGGTAGCAGAAAGCAAGTCAGGATGTTTCAGATGGTACAACTCTCTCCGCATGGCCTTCCATAATGTACTCGCTGATGACGGCATCGTATTCCTGCAGTAAATCTGACTGCTGCTCGAAGTACTGTTGCGGTCTTCGTCTACGTTCTGTTACAGTCCGGTTGGTGCTGTATGAGAGCTCAGGTGCCTTGATTATTCGCGGTTTTACGTAGCGGTCGGCGCTCCTGCGAACTTCACTGTTAAACCGGATGAACGTCGGGTGTTCGCCGACTCTGGATCCTCGTGCGCTTGGCTTATGTGCAGTGCGTCCAACCACCGCATATCCGATGGACACCCATGACGTAACTTTGTGCGCCAGTCATGAGTGCAAGCAAGGAACAGAGCCGTTGCGCCAGTGTTACGCGCTGGCAGAGGATGCCAGTTGTCAGCGTAGCTTCCCTGGACGACCCAGCCGAAGATTGTCGCTACAACGCACAGGTTGTCGTTGCAACGCTCGACACGCGAGTTTACAACTCTCAAATAATTCTTTGAGCCGATTTTAACACACTGACAGCCAAGTTTTGAAGTTCGCCTTCTTGGGGCTCGTCAGCTAAGGGGAAATTACGGTCACGCAGCATAGTAATCACGGTACCGTATATTGGAGGACCCTTTGCGGTACACACCTCTGGTACTTCCAGAGCTTGAAACGTGAGTTTCTTCGATTTGACGCGGCCAGAGAGCGTGAGCTTGACCTTTTGGCATTACCACTGGCATGAGTGGTTGCACTTGCCGAATGTGAACACTGCCAAATCCTCAGTTTCAATACATGGCAGAGATAGCTGCTGCGGCACGTCGTGACGCACAAAATTCCGCTGGCTGCTGGTGTCAAGAAATATCCGTACCGGCACCCAGCCACTGGTTCCACATGCCCATACTGTGGCTGTTTGAAGCAGCACCGGTGACGAATACGTGCGGCTTGCAGGAGTCGTGGTTACCTGTCAAGTTCGTTATGTGGCCGCCTCTTGATTTTCAGCGGCGATATGAGTAGGTGATCTCGGAATGCCCGTTGCTACTCGCTACCAAATATCACACAGGGGTGAAATGTGTCAACCTGAGCACTGGTCGCACTTGAGCCATGCGCCCATTCGTCAATGCCTAGGAATGTGGCCCTGCTTCCCCCAATTAAGCAGCAATACTTTCTGGGGAGCCATCGGCGCTTTTCCTCTGCTGCTATTGCGGCCTGGCAGTCGTGCGTCACGTGTCCCGAAATGTCGGAGAGGGGGCGGGTAGTCTTCCCAGGCATTGATGACTTGGCACCTGGCGATGAAGATCCTGTTTCCAGCGCCAGCGCAGAAGGTAGCTGAGGCAGTGTCACGTTGTGGGTTGCTCACAACCTTCTTGAAGCGGGTTTCTCGCGTATCACGCTGCTCTCCTCTGTGCTTTTGACTTCCGCTTGCAGAAGCTTGAGGATTGCCTTTACTAGATTCTGTCGGGATACTACTGTATAGTCCCCTCCGCCTTCCGCCTTCGTGCGCTTGCGGTAGAGGATCGCCAGGTCTTCCGGCAATGAGCGCATCACCACCCGGTGCAGAACGACCGCGTACTCTGCAGATGGCATGCCAAGGCTGTCCAAAAAACCACTCCTGAACTGAATCTGCTCATAGAGGTCTCGCAGCCGCGATACTTGCGACGACAACTCGATCGGTTTGATGGAGAGAAGGCTGTCTATGTGGTCGTCCATGAGGAGATCTTTCCTGCCATAACGCTCCGCGAGTAACTTGACGGCAATCTTGTCGTTAGCGTCGGCCAGGCGTGTCAGCTAGATTGCACGCTTCGCAGGGCCGGTCAAGTACGTCTTCAGGTATTGCAACCTTTTAATATCTGTGAGACCGGGATGAGTGTGTATGGTCGCCTCGTAGTGCCCCCAAAAGCCCTGCCATTCGCGGATCTCACCGTTGAAGACAGGTATTTGAATTTCCGGCAAGGCGACGCGTACACTCGGTGCTCGGGCCATCCTATGAGCTGCTGTTGCCAGACACGTCGGTAATTCCCGCCGGCCTCTGCAAGTAGCCATCCATCACCTCAGCGTTAGCCGATGCGTGCGCGTTGAGCGCTGCCCGAAGCCTACTAACCGCGTTGCCGATCTTCTCGTTGTAGTCCAGAGTGCCTGCGACTTCTTCGTCGAACTCCTCACCGTCAAGAGTGTCGGCGATCTGGTCATTCAGCTCAGCGAGAGCGGAGTCCATTTCTCGAAGCCCGTCGATGATTTCCCGAAGGTCGGAAGATGACGGTTGAGCGCCGTCCATGAGGATGTCCCTGGCCGCAGACAGAAGTGGGGCGGCGAAACCACGAATTATCCCTGGACGCCTGGGTAGCTTCTCCATTCTCGGAAAAATGTAGGTGCGAAGGATTCCGGCCTTCTCTCGTTTTTACGGCATCAAAATGTAGAGAGAGTGAAGAAGCTTCCAGCCTTCCTACGAGATTGAATAACTTCTTTCTCCTTTATTGCGTGCTCACGCGCACTACCCCCTGCCCGCCTGCTTCGTCGTCCTCTTATTTTGTCGTTGTTAGAGCGTGTGGTATTTTCCGCCGTGCCCTCTGCCATGGTAAACTCAACAGGTGCCTATGACGACACAAACGTCGTTCATGTGAGCCGCATACACGCTAGCGCCACATTTCTTCCGTATGTATATTGCAAGAAACCCTGTGGCCGCGCCTGGCAGTCTTATCTATGTTCGAAGCAAAGCGGGTGTTTCGCACTGTGTGTTTTGCATTCCGCACATGCTATCTCATTTGATCAGGAGAGTGTTACGCCCTGCCGTCATTTGACTAGTATGCACTCCTTCGTTCTATATGTAATTCGACGATTCCGGAAAGTATAGCGCCGAAATTAAAATCTCACTGGGAAACTACACGGCATTCGATTCGCCGACTCAAGTTTGTGCACGTATTTTTGTCCCAGCGGAGCACAAGTTTGTTCCAATAAACTTTTGTTTCTCTAAGAAACCTACATCATCTTTGTCTGTGCTCTATAGCGTGTCAGTCCCCGTTTTGTCTAGCGTAGAGTGTCGACAATAACCCTTATAGAACTGTGGGGCAGCACAGCCGCGCTGCTTAACCCTGTCCTGAATCGTCCCCTTCTACTGAATCGTCCTCTGTACTGAATCGTCCTGTACTGAATTGTCCGTCGTGTATGTTGTTACCGTTCTTACCGGGACCCGTCTGGGGACTTGTGCATTTGTCGCGGCAGGGGAATTATTTCCGCGGGCCGGCCTTCGCCATGTCCGCGCATTCGTCACGATGTGGTTGCGCCTCCTTACCCTTCAACCTCGCTCTTCCGCGCGCGCAGGCGCAGTCGCGTCCCGGTCAACGCGGTAACTACGTACACGACCGAACAGACGGACTGCTAAAACTCTCTAATGAAGATAGCATAACGATTCTACACCAGGCAAGCTACGTTAGCCAGAAAAAAAATACTGAGAGTACAAGGTCAACCGTAAACTAAAGAGGGAGTTAGAAACGCTCTGAAAGGCATGAAAATTGAAAAGCTGCGGGTGGCGACGGCATAACAATAGATTTTTTGAAGGATTAAGGAGGTATTGCAGTAGAACATATGTTGCTGTACTATTTTGGCAATACAAGCTTACCTTGCGATGTGCCACTAATAACTAAAGAAGAGGTTATTAAGGCTCTCAAAGTCATGAAAAGAGGAAAAGCTTTGGGTCATGACGGCATAGCAGTAGATCTTCTGAAGGAGGGAGGAGATATGGTTCTGGAAATACTTGCTGAACTAATTTCAGAAGGCTTGAAGACTCAAAAAGTGCCCATAGCCTGTAAAAACGACATGTTTCTCATTCATAAGAAGGGCGATCACCAAGAACCTCGAGACTTACACACCCACCAGCCTATTCCCTGTTGTGCACAAGCTCTTTACGAAAGGTATAGTTAGCGGCATAGGTGACAGCCTGGATTTCCTACCATCCAAAGAGCAGGTTGGGTAGGTTAGTTCACTCAACTATGGATCACTTTCATGTTGTCAATCAAGTGATAGAAAAATCCACAGAATACACTAAAAGTTTTTACATGGCATTTATAGAATATAAAAAAGAGTTCAATTCCGTATTCACTGCAGCCGTGCTAGAAGCATTAAGAGACCAGGAGATGGAGGAAGCCTACATAAGATTTTTGGAAGCGATGTATAAGGAATGTTCGGACACGAAACCCCTCAATAAGCCAAGCGATAAATTCCCGATCCGAAAAGGAGTAAAACAGAGAGATACCATCTCGCCAAAACTATTCACAGCATGTGTGGACGGGGTGTTTAGAAAGCTTGAGGGGGAAAGCAGAGTATTAAAGAAAAATGAGGAATACTAGAGCCATTTGAGCTTTGAGGACGACATAGTATGGCTGAGTGAGACTGCAGAACCCGTGCAAACCATGCTTGAGGAACTAAAATAAGAAAGCAATGCCGTGTGGTTAAAACTAGATATGGATAAATCTAACCTAATGAGAAATAAGCATGCCATACACGTCGCCTTTAACTTAGAAGAAGAAACGCTAGAAGATGTAAAACAATACAACTACATCGGACAGATGGTTAGTGCTCTCGAGAAGGATAGGTATGGATTTGGGAGCACTCGGCAAGCATTCAAAAATAATAAAGGATGCGCTACCTCTCTTACTCAAGAGAAACATCTACAGCCAGTTCATACTTCCGGTTATGACTTATGGACCCGAAACGGTCTCTTTTAATGAAGTGCTCTACCTTCTCTGCTTTATCGCTTTAGTGCGAGGCACCTCTCATCGTTTTTTTAGCTTCGTGGGGCATCTTATATAGATTGGCTATAGTATAAATAACGCAAAGAGCGCAAATACCCACCGTAGATGGCAGGTTCTTTCTGGGTCACGGTGGCACAGACCCTGGCACCGGATAGCGCAGGCGGGCAAGTTACAAACAGCCATCCTATTGTTCTTCTTACAAAGGGAGCTCGCGAAAAAAGATTTTTCAGGAGGCCTCTCTTTCGCGGTATCTGAACGACGGTGAAACACAAAGTGGCTATGTAGGGGCTCAAGTAAAGTCCAAGGCCACAATACTGTATCTAAGTTCAAGCAAAGCGTACTGAACGGTTTGTTTTATGCTTCCTTTTTGTTATATTTTTTATACAATTCTATGGTCTAGAGAGTACAGGAAGATGGTGTCGGCGCCGATCGATTGCGCTATAGGGGTGTGCAGCTTGTCCTGGGTCGTATGCGGGTGGCCGCTCATTCTCTCGATTAAAGCCTGTGACACGCAGTATGAAGAACGAAGGCAGTATTTTGCTAGGTACTTTAGGTTAACGCTGATGTATTAACAGAAGCGGGTGTTAATACCTGTTATGGTTGAGTACCTCTGAAAATGAGAAAGCCAGGCTTACTCCGTCAGTTTTAGGGAGTAGAGAACATCACGTCCGACAGAATTGAAGGGGCTTTGACTATTTTGATGTTCCGTTCTCGTGTGGGTAGAAGCCCACCACTTTCTGTACGCACCCAGAAGCATATAACGGTTTGCATGGAATACTAATGTTTTGAGAAGGTGCTAAAAGAACTCTTTCTTTTGGCTTCAGTGACTTGGAAGGAGAATCGTGTGTTTTGGTGCGAACGCCATGGGTTGGCGCATGCAATCAGTATTTCTTGCGAGACTTTTTTTTTACCGGGAAATGTTTTTTAGCGGCATTTGGAGAACTCCTTTTGTAGATAAAGGTGGTTTGTTGCCCTTTGGGGTGCTTTTTGAAAATCCGTTACATAATAACAAGTTTAAAGTATTTCGGAATGGCACCGGAACTGGCTGTTTTGTTCCCATCTTCTAGCAAAATATCTCTTGTCGTTTGCTCCTTAGTGTGAACAAGAAATGTCTGCTGCACTACGGAAGTTTGGAATAAAAAAAAAAGGACCAACAGCAGCACAAGTACGAAAACCGAAGCTATGCTGTATGCGCGGCTGTGATAAAGTGCCTTTAAAGTATTATATATCATTATCTCTCTAAATGTGCGAAGAATTTTTAACATTCTTCATGCGCGAAAACATGGGAAGGGGACGGGGGGGTGTAGCAGAAAACGTGTAAGGATTTTGTAGAAACAGTTGAGGTAATCAGGGGGAAGAAGCTGCAATATACAATATACCAACCCAAACTCAAAACATTGTACAGACAACAGATAGCCTTTTATATTTTTTATAAACACAATATCGCGAAAGAGTGAATTTGGAGTGGCTATGATTATAATGTCTTTGTACAGTACTTTTCCGATGTTCTATTTCATACACAAAGTAACACGTACCTGTTATTTCGCATTTACACCACTTTACAAGCACAAACGTGTGCTTCATTCAAAATTTATTGTTTGCGGGTGGCCGCTTTAAGGAAAAACGGACTGTCAGTTTATATCAGGAAAAACGGACTGTCAGGAAAAACGGACTGTCATCAGGAAAAACGGACTGTCAGTTTATATAATTTTACCTATATTTATGTTACTATGTTTTATCGTATCCCATTTCCGAACGAGATTGACGAACTTTCATCAGAAGTGCCACGAAGACGTTTTTTTATTTTCGCGGTTAAAACTACTCCACCTGGTATTACACAAATAACTACAAGAACTGCGTTCAATAACTGCTTTCAGTCTCAGAAACAATTCGAAGTCCTTTCCATATTGAAAGAAAAAGGAAGCTCCAAAAGGGCAGCGTTCGTATTTTGTCCAGGATAGGATTCCTTATCAGCGGCATTTATTATGTCAGTCTGAAGTTGGACGCGAAAGAATCTTCCCGCGCGCAGGTCCTCCGGTGGTGTCGCATGCGTAGCGATTACGTCATTTTCGTGTTAAAGTATCCTGAGCGTGTTCAAAAAGAACAAAACGTGGACTAAACTCACTCTAAGGCTTCGCAGAGACGGCAGTGTACAGTTTCTGGAGGTTACAATGACGTTGCTGAGCAACAACGTTCTGGAGACACAATCCTAGCTGTTGGTTTATGATTTGTAGTTTATTGCGTTTTTGTTGCTTTATCTTACTTGTGTTAGCATAGTTTTTCCACAAATTATCTCTACAGGATTAGAGCAACTGCATGTGCTAAATTTGCTAATAAAGCAATACCTTTGCAAAAGCACGGTGCTAAGCGGGAGGGACTGCCAGCCACCCGCCAAAAGGTGCTTACGCACCAAAAATAAACAGATGCTGCTCCGAACGGGGTTTGAAGAAACCCAGAAATAATGTTTTTACCCTTTGCGAGCGCCGGCACTTAGCTGCCTCGATACCATCGCCGCGCGTAATAAATAAGTCTGTTTCGATTAGGCGGAAGATTTTGCCACCATAATTTTCTGAGTGCGCTTGATAACAATTAGCCCGCTGAAACTAGCGTGAAGCCTTTAGAAAATCAGTGTAATTAAAAACTCTATCAAATCTGTGGAGCATGCAAGCTCTGGGAAGTGGTAAGCAGTGCGCGTATTTTCCTTGATTGTTGCTTCTTTCTTGTATGGTTCCTCTTTGCTCTTAACGTGATGGTTCTTTCTTTTATCTTAATCGCTCAGCACATAGTAAAAACAAGAATGTTATATAAAGTGCATTAATCACGCTTCCTTAGTGGCAACACCCGACAGAAAAGCGATCCTGCTTCTCTGAAATAGCGGTTTTGGCTTGTGTGTACATAAATGTATAAAGTGAGAACCTGTATCACACGCTTGAGCAAGGGGCCGGAAAGGACATTTTTTCACGCTTGTTTCCTTCGTGACGACGTGACACAAGTTCTGAAGAAGACTAATTGCAACTTCTTCGTAAAGCGCTACCCTCACAATTACGGGGCCGGGGTTGATGCATTCACCGCGGTTAATGGCGACCCTTCCTGTTCAGTACTGGTCACTGAAAGGAAACGTGATTGTGGTATCGATCGGCCGTCTTCCGTTCCTGCCACACTTACCAGCCTCGTTCTCTGTGTGATGATTCACCAGTAGCCATGAAAGGAAAAAAACGAGTGCAGATGGGGACATGAGCGTGATCTTCGGCCTCGCATGGTTGAGTCTTCCCGTCCAGCTCATGCGGCTCACACCGGCGACGTTCTCGCGTGTTACGACAGCGCAAAAGGTTTACGTTCAATTACCTGACGCATTGCTAACAAATATCAGATGCATGAAAGCTACGCCGCTCACTCGAAAGTGATTCCGTCCACAGCGGCAGCTTTCTTCTTACGCCTGTGGCCCATTCAGGCCGATATGGGCTGCATCATCCCCGATACTTTCTGGCAAATAAATCGGTTTTTAAAAAGGACACCGCCAGTCACTCTGCCTATCAATGAGTAACGACTACAAATCTTTCCTCTACCGGGGAAAGCTATATTATAATCTATACGAGAATCCAATATTTCCGCTGAACAGGACAATCAGCTATGTTACAGCACACCTTGAAAATATTATAATAAAAGAATGTATGGGAAGACTATGGTACCCACGGCCACTTCATCCTGAACATTTAATTTTGGAATTTCTCGCTGATTTGTTGTTTTGTGTATAATTTTCTTTCCATGTATTCTCGTTTTTGCCATTTTCTATTTCGCCGACCGGCATCTATCCAAGTGAAGTGAAGAGTGCATTATTCCGTAAAGTCGTCATTTTGTTCAAGCACTTTGTTCTAATTGGGGCAGAAATGGGAGAGCTCATTTGGTACGTGTCATGTGCGCCTATAGTGGCATTGTACTTGCGGATATCACGCTTCAGATGTACTTTCCTTGGTACGTCTGGACGTAAACCACCCGTAAGATACTGATTTATCCAAAAAACAAGAAAAACCCGAGACAAAGCACCGATTACATAGTGCCAAGTTACTCCACAAAATGCATACTTGGCAAGGTTTACTCACTCACCATGTATATTAGTGCATATAGAGATTACAAATCGAAAAAACGTTTCTTAAAAACACAATTGCATATCTAAAACAATTATAAAGTTCAAATAAAAATGGCAAGTGTCTGTCTTATAAACTATGCTCATATGATGGAAAGGAAAATGACAAACACAGAATAGAAACTGAAACACATACACAAGGAAAGAAACAGCACCTGCTATGTCACAACGTCCATCTGCACAGTAATGCATGCATGCCGTTTATTGGTTGTAAAATTGCAAAAGTTGGTTATTAGTTCATGGAAGAACCCAAGTTGAAGATATCTGACGTAGGGATACATACGAGCTCGTACGCGAGCCATAGAAACAAGGCAACGTTTCAGAATCAATACTTTTTTACACTGCTGTTTCCGGTGGTCGTAACCTGCCAAAGTGATTACTTTTTTTCCGAACCGCGGCACTGTGGAAAATCCGTAACAGGAGAATACAAACTGCGCCTTAGATACTGTTAAAGCCGAAAATACTGCACTTGAAGTAAGGTGGGACAATAGTCATGTAGGTTTTTGCATATGTGCTTCAAGCGCTTGTGTAACGATGGTGGCAACGATCACTCAGGAATCAACAAAATGCGCGGATAATTGGTTATTGTACTTAATTATATTTTTTAATCTCATTTGCTGCACAGAGGGCTGCTATTGTGACTAGAAAAAAAATGAAAGTGTCGAAAACCTATAAATATGGAGATATTGCAGCTAGAAGTCTGACACAGTAGATTTAAATTTACCCAGGTGGGTGATGGCTACGGTGGCGTGAGGAAGTTGCTTTAATTTAGAGCAAAGTACTGGCACAAAATAACCAATACCTTTGGGGAGGCACACACTGTAAACGGACTCCAGTGTAACTGTAACATCTATATTATACTACGGAAAACTGAAACCGTAAAGCTCAGTTTCTGATGCAAGTTTTGTTATCGAGTAGCTGCCCCTGACAAAGCATTCAGGGTCGTCAATGATCACGGTTTGAACCACCTAGTGCTCTGAATGTTCGCTAATCTCTTTGTGGTTGCGCAATAAAGCATGGGCTTAGAAATATTCCTATACTTCTGGGAAATTTAAACCTTAAGTATCACCCACTGGGTGCCGCAACACTAAATATGCAACCCTTCCGCCGCGGAACAGTATGAAGCAATATGAATTGCGGCAGCAATAAAAAAACCAAACGTTATCAGTCGAACTTTCTTGCTCACGTGATATAACTTAAGCGAAAATTAGCGATTATATTTTACCAGGAATAAATCAGAGCGGACCTAATGGGGCAGTAGTCCTAGGTTGATCATACGTCAAGATAACTACATACCGACCACATCAGAACTAGAGCGCGTAGGCCCCATTGATACTGAAATTCCCGAAGAAGATATAATAAGAATATTATAACATACTATAGGCAACCGACGGAAAGTATATGCAAATGACTGTGGCGCATCTCTGCTTAAAAATGGATACAAGGCATACCATCTTCGTGGTACTGCGAGCGAGATCTCGGCCGCATACCTCAAGTTTGTAGCTTTGATCGGATGAAGACTAGCATTCTAACGTTGTAACCTGCAGTACATGTCCAACCACATCGCTTGACGCCAGCTTCCGTGATTCGGTAGCTGCCAATACGCATGAGAGGAACCCCTGCGGTGGGTCTCCATATAATTCAGCAAAATCAAAAACTTCCGAATGTAAGCGGTCCCCAAATATGAAAACCTTGCTTCGAAACAATTCTGAGCGTTTTTTTATGTAAAGGCTTCATCGCCCGCTAACCTCAGTTACGTTTCCACGGCTGGTGGTTGCATCGGCACTTTCGGAACGTTCAAACTTGAGAAAGGTTTGGCTTTTACTGATTTTCTTTTTAACGGCAGAACGGTGTAGGCCGAGCTTTGTGCGTCTGTTGTGTCATGAGACCCCGAAGCCTCATTAACACACTGTCGTTAGGAAGGTCTTAAAGTCTAACCCGGAACCTGTAGCCAGTAAAACGGGCAATGTAACCACTGGGCAAACCCAAATGCCCGACAGCCCGACAGGAAGGGGTTAGCAGCGTCGGGGGGGGGGGGGGGGGGGGAGGGAGGGACGATAACATGTGCAGCAAATTGGAAAGAAAAAAATTGGCTGGTAATTACGATACTCACTAATGCGATATTTGGGCGCAGCAGCACTCCGCTGTGGCAGCACTCACTCTTGTTCTCTCGACGGCAGCGATGATGAGTCTCCGCGTCGGCGCCGCGAAGTGCGTCTCTGGAAAACACTCCGACCGGCGTCTTACGCAGGAAACGCACATGATCATCCCTCGTACACCACCTACACGTTTTCGCCAGTTTTGCGGAGGCAAGCGTCTCGAGCGGGAACAGCATACTGCCCTTCTAAGTACCCCATTGCACATTTTCGTATAGCGCTCACGCCGCCATGGCAAGCCGCCCTCCCCTCACAATTTCTCAACATTCTCTTCCTTTGCTTTCTTTCACTATTCTGTATTCGCTACACTCTCCTCCTTTGCTTTCTGTCACTATTGGGTCTTGCCGCTGTTCACTCAGGTACGCTGACGACGCGGCTCAGGCCAGAGATGGCCGCTCAAGGGCTGCGCCATAAAAGACGCTTCCTGATGTGAGCATTGAAACTGAGGTCCTCAAGTTATGAGCCCAGCGCCTATCTGACTGCGGTATCATGGCATTCCAGGCGAACAACGTTTCCTTTGGGTTCTAGCCGGAGCGTTGGTTTTGAACTTGGCTGCGGGTTCTATCAAGTGCTAGCGTGGTTCACTTCGGGACAGATGTGAAAGCCTGCGAACAAAACGATCCCGACCTACCAGTAGTGGTGAACTTTCATAGGCAAGTTCGAAAGTAAATATGACCTGCAACAGCGGGTCTCCAGCGAGGGGAGAGTGGTGGCCACCACCTCTGCTGCTTCGCCAGTCTTGCATCACTTAGGCGAGCTGCGCCAGTTTTTTTAAAGCGAAGCTTTAGTGTCATCGCTGGTGACGTTGTACGCCAATACGCCCTACAGAAAAGCCAATACGCCCTACGGAAAAGCCAATACGCCCTACAGAAAAGCCAATACGCCCTACGGAAAAGCCAAAATGGTGGCAGGTTTTTGAGTTCTGTAATCACATCCTCTGTCGTAGGAGCCATAGGAACAATGACCTTTTGGAAGTCACTGTATTTATTTCAGGGGGTGGAAGCACAGTAACGTTATTATCATTAGATTATCAACCGTGGAGCGTGACCGACTCGCTTATCGAACTATTATATACGTCATGCTGAAAATGGGTTATTTCTTCCACTCCTGCAAGTTCTGGCCCTTACTCACTGTGGTGTACATGGCCGTCGTTGCCGAACTTCCTTCGTAAACTACTTCGATGTGGAACAGTTTTTAAAAAACACTTCTTTCCACCTCTAAATTTCGAATAAATCTGTTGATGTTCAAATTGTATCGTACTTTTTATTCTCGTTTCCAGTCTTTGTGTCATAGAATTGTGTTTGTCACTGCTATTTTAATATTTTTTATTGCGTACAATTCGGCTGTAAATACAAATCTTCTGCCGTTTGCAGGACAATTTTTTTTTCAAATCTTATCAGGGAACACAGACACCGTCAAACTGATGTGAACAAACAAACCCTATAAGGCTAAGTAAGGAAGTTCCGGTTTTCTTGAACCAACAATTAGCAGTAGGTACACAAAATGTGGCTCACAAAAAAACAATTTTCAACTTTAAAACTTTAAACTATGAATAAATTATATTTATGACATTGTTGCTGTTTACCTTTATTTGAACTCATAACGTAAAAATCCTATTTATCCAACAAGAATGTTCTGTTACCGAAAATTTAAAATACGGCACAATAAGCCCGGTGCGTTCTTCTAGCAAGAGCACCGTTCAGCTTTGAGCGGCCAATAAGTATAAAACCATCAGTCAAAATCTCCCCTTTTCTTTCTCGTTTGCCTTGCTGGTGGACGGAAGTCAGATGCTGCTAACATAGGGAATTAAGGCGAACTCCTTCATTTGCTGGCATCTTGAGGATACGACAACTGCGACATCTGAGAATACTGGACGTTTCATCCGTCTCCTCCTCTATTACAACCTATTTACACCAAGTCTTATAAACCTTCCTTAAACAAAGGATCCATTGCAGCCCATTCAGGGAAGAGCAATTTCTCTTAGAAGGCCGTCCAAATAGCTGCAGTCGGAACCGTCCCCCTCGTTGTATTCTGTTTGGCCAATTTTCCGGTGCGCTACCACCTCTGTCAAGGCGGGGATTCGTCGTCGACAGTACATGCGCGGTCCTTGTCTCTTCAAAATCCGGAGGGCAACGTCGACATGCGTGAGGCTTCCGCCAAACGGCAGCGCTTTGCAATGATCATGCCCCCGGCGGATGCGTCCTGTTTCACGTCATGCACTGCATTATTGGCGACGCTGGGTCGGTTGTACGGATCCCTCGCAACAAGGGGCAATCCGCCAAGTGGTGAAATCCAGTGCGCGTGGTGAAATGTGGTCAAATCAAGAAGAAATCAGATGGATGTGTCTCCTTCACCATCTATAGGCGCGCCAAGCTGGTACCATGGGTCTGTCTATGCGAAAATGACACTTAGTGGCGGCCGGAATTAGGTCAGCCGATGAAGGAGTGGGCCTGCGTTGCTCAAAAGTAATGTGCTGGTGTGTCACGAAGAGCGTCACGAACGATGCTGGTGATCAAAAAATAATTGAAAATTTGTTTGTGGATCTTTAGAATGCTGGAGTGCCTCTTTTCCCTCAACCTTTCAAACTTAAGGCTCAGCGCGATGCGCAAACCTTTCCGTAGCTTCCTGTTATTTTCCGCCTTGCACTGACTACAAACTACGTTCTACAACAAGTGAAAGCAGTGTCTCGAGTCGCGTGGCATGTCGAGAGGCCGCAGATGCGGATGGTGAGCGGCGCTTCGACTTGACGTCACTCTGTCCCGTGGCACTGTTGCGAAGGCAGCCCTGTCGTGTCTCGGAGGCAGTTTCCTACTCGCGCTCCCTCCACTCTCTTTTAATGCCCTTCAGACGCTTTATTTGATAACGTACCGACGCAGTGTGTGAAGCGACGCAATAATGTGGTTTGCATGATTAATATAATTTTAAAGCAATAAAAACACGGACATAGTGATCATGCAAACAGTAGGCTGCCTAGAAACATAGTTTGTTGTTTGCTTCATATAAAATGTACAACAAACAGACAGATATTAATCGACCAGTTTTAGGGGAAATCCCCAAGGTGGTTTTCCAGGTGGCTAACCAGTTGAGCTAACCCAACTGGTTAGCTGAGTTGGTAGAGCGACTGCTCCGGTTAAGCAGTGGTCCCGGGTTCGACTCCTGGACCAGGACGAATTTTTTTTAACTGCGAAGTTTCTGAGAAAGCTGTATAGCTTTCCTTTGTAGCCGTATGGCTGCGTTTAGGTGGATGTCAAACCTTCCTTCACAGAAACAGACAGATAGTAGGTGGCTGCGCATAAAAACAATATACCAAACAACAGATGCTTCCGCGCATGCTCACGCATATTGTGCTGAGTGCATGCATTCAGTCGTTTGAACAAATCCATACTCAAGCACGGTATCCCGACACCACGGGATGCAAGCTATTTGAATCGCTAGAAAATTACAACTGCTAACAAAATTTTGGCCGGGAACCTTCTATTGCCTTCACAATAACGAAATCGTTTATCTGCGTAATTATATGCGCTTTTGCGAGTACACTACGTGGTGTTATTGGAGGAGGGGTGCATTCAGACGAAATATAATTATCGCTGATTCCCTCACGTTTCGCTGCCTTGACGCTACCGCGGCACATTTTTTTAGGTTGGTGGTAACGGGTCATCGTTATTTTTTATATAGCTGGTAAAGTGACGATAACCTTTGTTGTAAGCTTCGTCTTAGTGTTTTCACGTTGTTTTCCCGCTTATCGTGCGGTATTGATCTGAGGGTGCTAATAACATTTGCGTAAATACATATATGGATGTACTGCGGGGATACTATAAAATGCAACAATGCCCATTAGTGTTCTATCGTGCAGACAGGTTAAAGAAGCTCGGTTGTCTGCGGCTCAACCTTTGCTTAACGCACTCTGCGTGGTGGCACTAGAAAAGCACGGCACCGCGATGATGGCAACAATGCCCAAAATCTTCTCAACAAGGACACTGTATCGCTACTATTAAGCACTTCCCCTATCGCGTCAGCGCGTCCGATAATAGGCGACTGCAACTCCCTCAGGTCGACGTTCTTAATGAAGTGCCGCCGGGGCATTGTCCGCAATTTAATTAGGCCACACGGTACTGCACTGTTTAGCGGTGGGAAAGTGGTCGGCGGTAGGCCTGCCCAAATTTGCTTAGTTTGAATCAGTGATTTCGTTTTAGCGCAAGGGTTACACGAGACTCACATTTTGTAAAGGATATCATGGCGGAACTCCGTAACCAACGTCATTTTCAGCTCGGAGAGCCGGCCAGGCCCGACAACCAACTTTTTTGAAGGGACCTAAAAAAGTTTATGCCACTGCAGTGCTACTGCCGCTGCATTGTATATAATGGTGCGGGGGCTCGCAGATTGTGACAATAAATTTTTGTCTGTTATCACATATGATAACCATCAAACTTTCATGTGCAGTTTGGCAACTTGGAAAACGCATGTTCAGATTCATCTCAATATTTGCAAAGCAAACCTATACGCAGTGTCACTAAAAATGAAGGGCTAAAAGCCGAATATGCAGTTTTCCTGACTGATAAAACCCGACGATGTTGCAGGCGCGACTTTTTTATTATGGATAGCCTCCGTCGAGGAATGTATCGCGTTTTACTTAATTTTTTATAAGGATGGGCGACACTTTATCAGCTGCCGTTTATCCGAGAAAGTCCGGATTTGTCGTATTACCTTAATATCTAACGAGGCAAAAGTTGATTGATTGATTGATTGATTGATTGTGGGGTTTAACACGCCGACGCAAGGCAGGCGATGAGGCGCGCCGTAGTGGAGGGCTCCAGATTAATTTTGACCACCTGGGGATCTTTATCGTGCGCCGAAATCTCGTACACACGGGCGTTTTTGCTTTTCGCCTCCATCAAAAAAGCGGCCGCCGCGGCCGGGAATCGAACCCGCGACCTCGTGCTCAGCAGCGCAACGCCTTAGCCACTGAGCCACCGCGGCGGGTAACGAGGCAAAAGTAACATCAACCCTAAAATTTCTGTTTAGGTGCTTGGTACCTCTATAAAGTTTGGGAGTAGTGTTGGTAACAAGGGTGTTACTGTTAATACGAAAGACACATCAACTAAATGAAAGAAATATTTGGTGCTATATTTTGAGGTTTGTTTCTTGCGGGGACTGCACAACTTCAAAACATGTTCTGCTTGAACTGCGTGTAATAATATTCTGTATGCATAATCACCCACTATTTTTGACTCCTTAATATCTATGACACGATTCACCAGTGTTAACACAAAAGCACACTTTATTACAAAGGGGAGTGATGTTCTGTAAGGACATTTAAAGTAAGAATTCAATCTACAAATGACAATACATATCTACGGTAAAAAGAAGCGATAAAAACGTCTTGTGACAGTACAAGAAAAAATACCCATGCTCTGTCCGCGTCAACGCTGCAGCAAAAGCTCCTATGACAGGAACGACTCCAACGGCATTAATAACTGCTGCACGATAAATACTCTTGCCACTTACTGTCAGAGAGACAGTTTCGAGTGTGAGTTCGTTGTGCACTCTCAAAGGTTTGCGTGCAAGAAAATAGCGTGCTTCAAGGCGGCGTGTTGAGCGGGACTCTTTTCATATTCAAGATGAACCCTCGGGAAGGCATTGCCCCGTACAATTTCTTATTCGATGTATGTAGACGACGTGCATATATCTTTTAAATCACGTAAAATGTAAATCTGCGAACGTCATGTCCAGCTTGTGGTCAAGAAACGTACCAAATGGGCGGAAATAAATTATTTTAAACTTAATCCTGCAAAAAGCTCTTCCGTTGTGTTTTTCTAGAAGCGTGGGGTGTGTCCAGACCCAGACATTACTCTTATAGGCATGTCCACTCCTGTGAACAAGGAGCACATGTTTTTAGGCGTTGTGTTTTACCACGAACTCACATTCATTCCCCACATCAAAGAACTTAAGCATAAATAAATGAAAACAATGAATATCCCTAAGGTTCTCCCCACCAATCCTAAGGGGCTAACAAAGTACACCTGCTGCACTTGCATACTGCTTTATTTAGGTCTCGTTTGGACTATGGCAGTGTGGTGTATGGGTCGGCAAAGAAAACAGCGTTGCGAAGTCTTGACCCAGTGCTATACTTGGGCTTCGTCTTACGTCGGGTGCTTTTCGCTTTAGTCCGGTCCAAAGTCTGTATGTAGTGTGTAAAATCTGGTGCCTTGAGAAACAATGGACGTACACGGACTTGCTTTATGCTTTTAAAATTTCATCGCTGCGAAACCACCCTGTTTATCTTGTCTTTAACAATACATCCACATCTCTTCTGATTGTAAATCGTCCATTTATTCATCTGCCCTTCTCGCTTACAGTGATGAAGCGAGCTACGGATCTCAGGGTTTTGTTTTTAGGTGTGTACACAACATCTTTGTCCCATATTTTAGCAGCTTCGCAAGATCGCTCTGTGTCTTGTGACTTTTCTTTCATAAAACTTAACAGAAAATCAGGTACCACAAACTGCAGTCCTGTAGCAAATGTCTGTGCACCATTAATGCCAGTGTCCAGAATTTTACACTGACGCCTCAAAAACTACCACTATTGCCTCCTGTGCTGCGCACGAACCCAGCTTCTATGTTCAGAAAACTATGAATTGCAATACTAGTACAGTGGAACCCTGATAACATGACTAGCAAGGGACCGCGAGAAAGCGTCGTATGACCGGGGTGTTGTACCACCGGGGTGCGAGTAAATGCCAGCGTAGTAGACGGTCTTGCAAGACAGGTGGTCTAAGAACCTAATAAACTACTATATTTACCGCGTTCTCTTGTGGTTTGCATACCTTTAGCTGAAAGCGACATTGGATGTTTATGGCGCAAGGCCGCAATACCAAATTAAAAAAAAACAACGCCCATGTTGTCCTCTCTCCTCCATGCATCCGAGATAGACCGTCAGCACCACGCTTTGCGCGAGCGAGATAAGGTAGATGTGTTCGAGCAAATTGAGAGGATTAAAAACGAGTTTTAAACTCCCAACGCCAAGCTCAACAAACGATAGTACAAGGCGGAGATGAAAAAACCAGCATTCTCGTACGTGGCGGAGACACCCTTTGAACGGTCCCATGCCGTCGCAATTCTGTCAAAGTGCTCAACACATACCTGATTTCCTTTTATAGAGTGGTCTTGCTACAGTGACTTGCTGTTACAGCGAGCGATTGAATGAAAATGGCGGCACCAATGTATACGAGTCTCCACCCTTGCGACGGACTCGTGTGAATTGAAGTACTCTGCCAAAAAAAGGGGTGGAGTGACAACGCGCCTTTGAAACACACTGATAAGCAAAGAGCAGAGGAATGGGAAGAGAGAGCGTCATGAAAGGAAGAAACTTGAAATCGGGCGGGCGGGGAACGCGGGTGTTCGGTCATCACCTTCGAGTTGCGTCGTATGGGTTATCCCGTTCGTCGGCGGCTCGACGGGAGTTTCAGATGCACGGACCACCTGCCACCTGACCTTCGACTTCTCGCGTTGGGTGCGTTGGCGTACTGCTGCCACGTGGAGGTGTCGAAGGGTAACTCCCGCTCCCGAGTACCCGTCTGTTGGAGTGCGTCTGTTCACCAAATTTTCTGGCCCGCCTGCGGACCTTTACACATAAAGCGTGTCAAAAGGGTGTTAAGAATAAAGAAGGTCGGGACGAGGCGGGGAAGCGGTGTAAAATATGGGAAAGACGCCCGTTTGTCCTTGCCAGGGTCCGCCGTAATAAGCGGAGCGCGTCGAGCCGAGCATCATATCACCGGGGTTGTTAATGCATTCTTTCTATGGGGAGTTTGCCGGGACTGCGGTGATCTGACGTAAAAAGCGGGTTGTCCTTAGTCCGGGGGACGTATCAGCGCGGTGCTACTGTATTTTTACAGCAGAGGCCTATGGTATACATCTTGTCGTTAAGCACATCGGTCAAAGTCAAATTCCACAATCTATTGTTATAAAAATTCCCTTAGTGTTGGGCTCACATTGGCATCCGCAAAGCTTTCTAACAACCATGTTCTCAATCCCCTTTTCAATGCCATCATGTCTGTAGATTCCCAAAACTTCGTGTTTTTATTTGCTGGGTCCCAGGTCACCCTGGGATCGCCAATAATGAGGTGGCTGATCGAATAGCTACTACTGCTGCACTTACAAATACAGTGAACATTACAACGCTAATGTACACCCACCTAAAACCCCACATCGGACAACACCTTCTCAAAAGCTGGCAAGTGCTCTGGAATGAACGTGCCGACAACAAACTACACGTAATAATGCCACTCTTGGTACCATAAACCAGCGACGCGCGCAGAAGACACACTGAAGTCGTCTTAGCTATGTTGCGGACAGGCCACACACATGTAAAACACTCACACCTGCTCACTGGTTCCCCAAAAACCAATTGTTAGCAAGTGCGGAGATTGCCTATCCGTAACACACATCCTAATACAATGTAAAGCACTATGCACAACACGAGATAAACACTTTCTAGAGCTGTACAGATACAACTTTCCGCTGCATCCAGCGTACTTGCTGGGAGATAACCACATGTTTTTGATTCAACGTACTTCTAACTTTTTGACTGAGATTCAGTTTTATAACTCATCTCATATCATGTGTGATCATCAACTGGTCCTATACACCAGCCATCTTCATTGAATTTTATTTTATTTACCTTTTGTTTGTTTTTACTGCAATCATTTGCTATTTACAATTACAAATCTAATATAAATAACCATATCTTCGGCGCCTTTGCCCTAGCTGGCGTCGCGCCAGTAAATGCATATCATTATCATCCCTTTTGCACAAAACTTGCTCGTGCCGGGCATAAGCAATGAGTGAAAATGGCGACTTCGTTTCACGCCGCTATGGGTAGCGCCATTTACAGTGCTGCCCCCGCTTTCTTAGGCGATTTTGTCTCCAGGCACTGTGAAATGCTTTAGTATAAAAAGCGCATAAAGCATGAAACATCAAGAGTGGAAACGCTTGACGTTTCCACTAACAAGAACAAAAAACACAGGCTGATTAGGTGTGTTTTATTTTCGGTTTATTTTGGGTGACGAAACACACTGTCAAAGCCACGCCGCCCCATCACGCGGCGTCTTGTGGATCGAAGCCTTGATGCTAAGAGAAAATTGGGGGTCCAAGAGAAATTGGGGGTCCAAATCCAAGCCTGATCAATGGCTGGTGGTGGCTTTGTTTCTTTCCCACATATGAACAGAAAATTCCCAGCAATTACGCAGCAGCAAGTGGCACACAATGCCGGCACCTTCGTTGTCTGATGTTGATGCGGACGGGGATTGGGGTATAACAACAGGCGCAGGTTCAAGCCTTTAGGAGATAATAATGGGGACTCGCATTTTGGGCGCCTTTTTTACCTATACTTCCTAATGAAAGACCAAACATGAAGAAATCTACAAGGATAAGTAATTTCACGAAGGCCCTGTGCGTTCCATGACGAGCGTGGCTGTTTGAAAAATTTAATTTATTTTCACGAGAAATTGTGTTCTATATCTCGGTTTTCTCCGTGTGTTCTTTGTATACGCTTTCTTGCTTGTACTCCAAGGTCAAGCTAGAAATATTACAAATGAGATACCACAAATTAACCAGAAAGTAGAACGTGACATACCTTCCCCCGCTTCTGCAATATATAGACAGACAATTTTCGAAAAGATGGCAGTCACCCAACCACCTGTTCGAAGTGGAGTGCAGTACGAGTGCTATCCCTGCCCACTGTTTTTATAATCGCGCTACTGAATCGGTTCCCTGACCAAGGTAGAAATGTGTCACTCAGTAGCAACCACAACAAAAAACACGACAAAAACAAAAAAAAATTTTGAATTAATTACAATATTTAGTAGTCGTGATTTGGTTGAACCAGTATGGACACACCCTATGGACACGCCACACCGTGAGGAGCACAACATCGGTGAGCCCCGTTATTACTGCATTTCGCGAAGAAGATGGAAGGCGTGATGGTGCTCAGCGCAGTGCCGGCCAAAGATTACGACGTTTAGAGAGGACAGAAAGACAGTTGCCGCCTTTTAGATGAGTCTTTCCTAAATGCCAGGGAGATCCGCTACGAATTTGGGCTGGGCTGCTGCTGCGGAACAATTAGGGAGCGATTGCGAGAGGCGGGTCTCAGAAAATGGGTTGCCGCTCAAAAGGCGCACTTGACAGCAAAGCAGAGGGAAGAGCGGCTGAACTTCGCTCAAGCGTCCGAGCAGTAGTGGCCAGGGGAGTGGCGGGAAGTAATTCTCACGGACCAGTCTACCTTCTGCACGCACTGGGACCAACAGCAGTGGTTCGGCGTCCCTTGAACGGCACGTATGCCGTAGCGTCCTTACAGATAACGAAAATCGCTGTAAAGTTCGATTAACAGCGCGTGCTATATGCCAAAGCCTTAGCAATACAGTGCAGTCTCAGTTCTCTCCGTACCGCTGGACTTTGCATGGGTGGAGTGTTTATTACCAAGTGCCTCATTTCCGCATATTAAACATAGGTGTGGGCTGCATGTTGCATTTTGTGTAACGTCAGCTTCCATCTTTTCTTCTTTCTTTAGTGAAGTGGGGCGGCCCCACGCTTTTGGGCCGAACATGTGTTAACGCTCCCTCTCATATTCCAAGCTATGACCCTGAAAAAACCCACCGCGTGCTCAGCAGTGGCTGCATAGGTATTGTCTGGGGCGCTATAAGTCGGGACGGCCTGGGCCCACTCGTGCGGACCGAGGGCTCGTTCACTAGGACGAGGTACCGTGAAATCTTCACCCAGCACCTTAGTCCGTACGTCCTGGACGGGCTTTCCATGATGGCTGCTGCCTCCTCCAATACGACCGCAGCTCTGTGCACAAAGCCAGCGCCGGGAGCGCCCTGCTGGAGCGGTATGCCGTGCCTCAGCTGCCGTGGTCGAATAGCGGGGCTGATCGAAACACCATTGAAAACATCAGGGGAATGATAAAGAAGGCGCATGGATTACGGCGCCTTTGCCGCGGAACAGCAGACCAGCTCTGGCCTGCCATGACACAAGAGCGGAAAGGGCTTCGTAGGCATCCGTTAGTGGTACCGGCGCTCCGCGAGTCGGTGCCAAGGCAAATCGGTTAATCAAGCCTTCGCGGTCGACGGTACCTCTTCGTCGCGGTCGACGGTATCTTTTCGTCGCACTGAGCAGCCTTCATGCGACTGCATGTCACCGGTGCCTACTTCGTTGAATAAACTTTTAGTTATGTCTGTAATGCCTCCCAGTTCCTCTAACAAACCATCCCTTCCTGGCGGTATGCCTGCAAAGAAAAGTCCTAACCGAGAACGTATCGTAGCACCCAATTAAACCAGTCTTTAAAGCACTCGCTCCAATAAGTGTTAAAAGCACTTACCGAGACAACGCCGGGAGAAAATTTACAACAGCGAAGCAGTGTCTGAAGCAATTCTCGCCGCATCTAAAACTTATCTCTCCGGTGGGGAAAAGCGCGCGCCATTGCAGCCGCCGTTATGTCGTGTTGCGTCGCCTTGCCTGAAATCGAGCACCGGTGAACACAGGCGACGGGCATCACTGAGCAACATGAGGGGAACGAAAACCTCCCACAAAAAAAGTAAACGTAATGACACCCATAGTGAAATCTGCAGAAGCAGCGGAGCTATGGGTTGGCTAAGCGAATATTATGTTTATCTTCGGCTCCCTTATGGTGCGTACGGTTAGAGTCGTCGTAACGGCTAATTTCTATGTAATCTGTTCCGGGATACTTTGCATAACACAAGAGCTTTCGACGTTTTCTGTAATCACAGTCCCTCCGTGCGTGGCCATTGCTTCACTGTGCATAACCCACGTGAAAGAGCCACGGTACATGCCTAAGCTTACAGGGATACCCTTAATGTGTGCATCGCTCGTAAACGTGACTGCATTGCTGGGATGACGTTTCTCATGAGGCCATATCAGGCTTCTTATATTCAAATATCAAGGCCCTAACACGTTTCTTTTATTTTTATAATTTTTTTAAAACTCGAGAAGGATCCTCGTGTCATGATGTCCAGCTCTCTCTGGAGCAGGTCTTCCCAAAGAGGGCGTAACAATATACGGGAAGAGACTGTCTTCAAGGCCAGCGCTATAGCAGCTCCGCTGTTAACAGAACGGGTCTCAATTCATTCATACCGCCGTGCTTTGAAACCCTGCAGCTGTAGGCTAATACGTGACACCGCCACGCGCTCCATGAACGGCGAAGAACGATTCTCTTCATCCCGAACGTCATCAGCAGAGCGACCGAATGCCACAGGAGAAATTGATCAGGCGTGACAAGCACCCGCGTGAGAGAGGGGGAGCTTTGGCGTCATTAAAACACTCTCAGCATGAGCACGCTCCGCGGGCTCATGCTGAGAGTGTCTGCTTTGCTTCTGCCCCGCTTCTGCCCCGGCAGCCGGTGCCGTGGTCTGTAGACTTGATTGGCCCATATTACATTGTTTTCTTAGGAGCAATGCACCTTAGGGGCTCGGGCTGTCGGTGTCTCACATCGCCGTTGTCTCACGTCACGTGTACTTATCTAGTCACGGTAGTGCTGGTACTAAAAATCGCGACACTCGTTTTACAACGCATCGCGCTAGAAAATAACGCGTACTAAAAAAAACACCCCGTGACACTCATTTTACAACGCTTCGCCATAGAACCTTTCAACTACGCTGAAAAAACACGGGCTGAAAGAACACACCTGGACACTCTTTTTTTTTTTTTTGGTCGCGCTTGCATGCTTGCTTGCTTCTATTTCGCGCTATACTCGCTTTTACGAGATTTTGGCGCACGTCGAAGATCCCCAGGTGGCCATAATTAATGGGAAGCCCTCCATTATGACGCTCCTCATCGTCTGCGTTGCGTCTGCGCGTTAAACTCTACAATCAATCAATCACTCGCTTTAAATTTGAAATTTGCAGTTCTCCATTTCCAACTTGACTTCTCCTCTGCCTTTGAAATTGGGATGTCGCTTATATCACGGCGCGCCGTCTGGCAAGAGAGACTTACTTTATTTGAATGAACGTATTGACTGTATGCTTAGTCCCTCCCCAGGATTCACCTTTGTGGAAATGGCCCGGATTTGTGTTTTATGAAAACTTCCTCGACACAAATTTAGTAGGAATTTACTTATAATTGTGTCAGCAGAAGTTTCGTACAGGTGTTTATTGGATAACTGGGGTAGCTCAGCATATATACCTCAGTATAGTTATCCTACAAGACTGCTTCGCTGGTCTTCGATCTTCAGAGCAGTGACATAGCTCTCAATTTGTTTAAAGTGACTAAAGGTGGCTGACTAGTCAGCAAGTGTGGATGAATTCGCCAAATGCAGTAGATCAAATTAGTATTTATATCTGGCGAACCCCCTTTGGAAAACTTAAAAGCTGCTTCAATAAACATTCTTCAACGCGGCACCAGCTTTTCAACAGTTCCAAAATAGCATTCCATATATACAGTATTCCACATAGTTATCTCTAGCTAACTGCCAATGTCGTGCCTAGCCTAACATAGGCAACATCGTTACCCTGGAAACATACACCGTTGATATCGCGTTAGCTCCTCAGTGTATCTCTGCAGCTAACTTCTCAGTTCATACTTTAGTGCCTGACAGCTGTGACACTAAACGACCACGAGTATTGTTTCGTCTAGTGCGGCGCGTGGGCGACTTAGCCTGGAAAATTATGATAGTGGTAATAATATATGTTTTAGCATGGGAAATTTTGCCCCCACCGTCACAGTCACTGCTCGTATACGGACGCAGGTATCAAAGCAGATGAGAAAGCGGGGAAGAGAACTAAGCCCTAAATAAGATATGAAACAGAAAACACAAAAGCAGAATTGAAAGCTGCTGAAGTGTTTTTGTTTCGTTTCAGGGTCTTCCATTATTTTTCTGTAAAAGGTAAAACAGCCTTTGTTGCTGGCATATGCACCTTTCAGGATGAGGGGTACATAGCGTAGCCCGTAGAACTTCTGGAGCTGTTTTGGTGCTAGAGAGCCTGTACCCACTCCACTAACTGGCAACGACGCGCTGTCAAGCGTCCCGGAGCCAAAGAGCGTGCTTTTTTAACACTAAAGTGTTTTATGCCGGGGAAAACCAAGATCTTTCTGACGGCATATTCATCACTGAAATGACGTCACCAGAAAAAATGGCATTGACTCGGCGGCGCCCGGATTCGAGCCCACGCACTCTCTCGCCGCACCGGAAGGTACGGGGTGCTCTGAGAACTGGCTAGGAACAGCTGTACAAACGCACCTTTTATCCTTCCCTATCATTCATTTAGATGATGTCGCCGTCTAGGAGAGGCGGAGCGATGTAGCGCATCATGCCTTTAATGACTGCCGACAGTTGGCGCCTCCATGCCAGCAATTTGGTGTACGAGGGACGCGCGTGAATTGAGGCACCCTCCCCTGCTTACTGTTTCGGTTGGAATGGCCCCTTGCAAGGAAACTTCCAACAAGCACCGCTTAAATGCAACGACTCTGGCGGGTGAATGTCGCGTTCGTGACTGCTTTGGTGCTACCAGAGACACGCCAGAGGGAAGCGGAACGAGTCCTCGCGTTCACTGTCTAAGCCACAAACTGTGCCTAGCGCGTTCCACACGCTTAGCTCGTCACAGCACAACCGTCTGCCGTTCACGCCACAGAGCTTCTGAGAAAATGGTCACACCTTTGCCGAAGTGACCCTCCAGCAGGACGTTGCTCGCCAACCCCACACCCCGACAACCACGCTCCTTTCGCTGTAGATGTCGTTGCACATTTCACTTTCGTGTTTTACCGATTCCTATGAAAGAGGAATCAACCACAGTTCTTTTTACCCGGCGTTGTTCGTGAACATCCCCTGGACTTCACCCAAGAAGGACGATCTGGCTGCAAGCTTTTAGTTCACATTCTACCTTTAACCTCCTCTTAAAAATGATAGGACACAAGCCAGCTGCGGCCGAGATGTTCCTGCATTGCGCGAGATTCGGGAGGCGAGCATGGTGGGCACTGATCGCAGAGGTGAAAGCGTTTCTCGGAGATACATCACTGCCGTTTGTTGCATCCTATGGTTACTGGCGTGTTGGGGCCATGGTGGTTACTCACAGTCAAATTGTTTTGCAAAAGTGTGGCCAGAAGCAGGACACCCTGTAAGTTCGAGTGAAGTCCGTCATCAGCGAACAGAGGGGAAGTGTCGCGAAGCTGTTCTTGATGCAAAAGACACGTCACCAAGCAGCTGATCCCAGGCTCTGAAGACGAATTTCCAAGGGGCATCGGCGGTGCTTTTGTCGGTAGCAGCCAAACAAGCGTTCCCGACGCGGGACACAGACATGCTGAGTACGGTGGTCTTTCTCTCAAATAGTGGTGTAGAATACTGATTTATGTACTTATTATACCTCAAAAACCCCAGGGAGGGGGAGAAGTTACTTGAGGGGTGGGCATTTTATACAGGATTTCTTCGATATGCGTTTTGAAAAGTATAGGGATGGAGTGGTGCACGACGTGAGGTGGAAAATCTTTCCAATCCTTCGCTGTTTGAACAAAGAATGACCGAAGGTGAGCAGTTGTACGGGCATACGAAGGGTAAACTGGGTAATTGTGGTTAGTGCGGGAACATTTGCGGTGCGTGGGCATGATAACAAATGCGTTGGACAGATAGTGTGAAAATGTATGAAAAAGAACTAATCTAGCGGCTTTGCGTCGCAGGTGAAGGTTGGGGAGATGGGCTTTTATCTTTAGGTTAGTAACACCTGAGTGGCGCGAGTAATCTGAATGTATAAACCTACATACTCTATTTTAAACTTATCCTAGTGTTTTGCATAGATTAGATTGGTTGGCATCCCAGACGGCGCAAGCATATGCAAGTTTCAGACGGACTAGTGTTTGATATGCTAATAGTTGAACAAAAGGGGGAGCAAGTCGTAGATTTCTTTTGAGGTATCGAATGACTTTTGTTGCTTCGTTAGAAATGTTTGTTATGTGGGAGGACCAAGTAGGATCTCCCGTAATGTTTGCACCCAAATATTTGTAGGAATTCACGGTGATATTTCGGACCCAGAAAAAAGTATGAAAAGCCGGGTGGTAGTTCCTGCGATGAAAAAAAACGACGAATGTTTTCCTGATGTTCGAAGTCATGAGCCAATTTTTGCACCATGTTTCAATAGTTATTAGATCATTTTGAAGAATCTAGGAGTTATTAGGGCAGTTAATAGGGCGATGAATCACGCACTCATCCGCGAATAGACGGATTTGTGATGATATATTAGTAGGTAGGTCGTTAACATAAATTAAAATAGAAGGGGACCAAGCATCACTCCCTGTGGTACAAGTGAAAGGACGGGACGCATGGTAGATGATATCTGGTTGGAGTAAACGAACTGTTCCCGGTTTGACAAAAAAATTTGTGTCCATTCAAGAACTGCTGGGTCAATATTTACGCCATATAATTTAGAAAAAGGCGTTTATGGGGCACTTTATCGAAAAGGGCATCTAGAGGAGTATTGTAATCGAAACCTGGGCTGATGTCGTTAATAAAGAGCGGTAGTTGTGTGTCACAGGAGAGGCCTTTCTGAAATCCGTGCTGACTGGAATGAAAAACGTTTACAGAGATAAGAACTTCGACTGGTTGAGAGTAAATGATATGATCTAAATATTTTACAGCACACGCAGTTTAGTGATGACGGACCATTCTTGGGTATCGGGATGACCTTGCCAACCTTCCAGTGCGGCGGCATTACTCCAGATCACAGTAATTCCTGGAAGATGTGCGACAATATGACAGCAAAGAGATGTTTGGTATTTTTTTAAACTTTACAATTTATACAGTCAATACCAGCTGATGACGTCAATTTTAAGGAATCAATGACTTGGATGATGCCATTTGGTTTGAAATGTACACTGGGTATAGTAGGGTAATCATGGGACGGCACACTTGGAAATACATCGTCAGGTTCATCGGTAAACACTGACCAAAACGTAGAGTTCAGTCTTTCCGCTACCTCGAACTCCGGGATTGGAATGTTTTGTTGATATAATAATGGAATGGGATTAGCATGGCTTGGGTTTATGGCGTTCCAAAACTTTTTGTGGTTTGCGCGTAACATGTCTGGTGGGGTGGACGAAAAGAACTTCTGCTTAGCGTCCGAGATCCTGGATGCGTAAAGATTTTTGGTGTCTCGATATTTTTCGCAAGTGTTATTGGACTTTAATTTTTTGGTTTACCGGAAATGTCTTTTTTTTTTGCTGGTAAGTCATTTTAAAGTATTATTGTACCATGGCGAAGTAGTCCGTTCTGTAATGGTAGAGGTGGGGATGTACATGTTTACTTATTGCTGCGTTTTGTTTTTGAAGGGCTCCCAGTTTTCGGCAACAAAACGTTTTGAAAAATTCACGAGGAACCAATTGTAAAAAGAAGCTAGTTCATCATTCATACCTTGATAATCTGCTTTGTCGTATAAGGTTATCGTTTTTTATTACTTTTTTTGGGTTGGGCAAGTTGCGTTGGAAAGTGGAATGAATGACGGCATGATCACTCAGACTGCTCGAACTAGAAATGGAAGAAACTTTATCTGGTTTGGTCGTAGGAAATGAATCTAGTAAGCTTGATGAATCGTGAGTCGTTCGTGTAGGAAAGCTAATCATTTGAGACAAGTTGAAAGGAAGGCAACTATCTATTAGGTCAGTTTCAGTGTTCTGTTTCGACATTGGTAATGCTAGGACAGACCAAGGTATCGCTGGAAAGTTAAAATAACCGAAGAGGAGGAGAAGGGCGATATCCGAAGATGAGGAGCATCATAAAGCTCGCCGACGAAAGAAGGGTCGGAATCAGGGGGGCGGTAGCAGGCACCAATGGTATCGGGTGGAACGGCAACTTTGCAGTGAATAAAGACCAGTTCAATATTAAAAGGAATGTCGATAGCGCCGTTCAACTGTGGTGAGCGGCGTACAACACTCCACCCCTCCGCTTGTGTTTGAGATTGCAATAGAAAATATCGAAGTCGTTGAAGACAGGAAGCCATTCAGAGTCCAAGATAGATGCATTAGGCCTCATTTTGGTTAGCAGAACTAAGTTACAGTCGCTTGCTTGAATTAGGCTTTCAAGACATCGCGTTTGGGCAGTACGCTCCTAATGTTGGTATAGATGAACGAAATATGGTTTACATTAGACTGAGGACGGATTTTAGCAGATACCTACGGGGAAGGGGGGAGTACCGTTTGCGTAGTCGGCTCAGAAATGTAAGTGACCTTATCGATGGTTAATTTAATTCGGCATGCAAGTTTATAGGGTAGGGACTGGGCTTTGCCAGACGCAATCAGCGGATTGTGTATCAAACTGGCGTTGGAAGAGTAATCCTGCGAAATGCGGTACGTAGTATTTTTCAGCCTGTTGGCGTTGGAAAGAACACGGTCTTTATCTTTGAAATGCGTGAACATTACAATGATCGGCCTATTTTTGCTAGGGTAGAAATATCCTAGTCGATGTGCGGGGTCAATACCACGTGGGTGGCGCGTTACATTGAGCGCATCTTTGCAGTGATTTATGATAGGTTCCTCGTCATGGGCCCAGTTTTCGCGTTCCGAATCAATGCGCCCATAAAATATAGGGTGTTTTGCCGGGCGCAATCGTTCGTATCGTCAAGACTGCCGGTTATTTTCGATATTAGGAATTTTTAACAGCAACTGGACGAATGATCCCGATGTCTGCCTTAAGTGTGCCTACGGTAGCACATTCTTTTTGTATTTTAGCTAGTCGCAGCTTAATATTGTGTAACGTTTAACATTCTGGGACAGTGTCGTTTGGATGGCTTTCATTTCTTTCATAAGGGAGTCTTGACTTCATATAATTTCCTCCAGGGCTGCCAAGATATCACCAGGAGTTTGGGTGGAACCGGAACGTATAGTAGGACCTAGATTTTCTTCTATATCACCGGAAAGAAGAAACAAATCTAGAAAACTGTAGCAGTATTGACACAAGGCAGCAATACAATACCGTGGGCTCGGCCACACTATCACTGCATAGTACCGTGTTGGTTTGGGCAAATATGGAATACCGGTTACCTGCACGAAAAACAGGCATCGCAGTGAGCGTCCGCCCTCCTTGACGTGTTGCCGAGCCCACTGTTGGGACCATGAGTGATGTTCGTGCTTTTCTCTTGGCGGTGATTTGTCGGCGTTGAATTGGGGACGTGGTTGGCAAGTGACATCCGGCAGGGGGCGTAGCTGGCGAAACGGGGCAGATCAGGTGGTTGTTTCGCGGTGCATTGCACGTCATCATAGTGAATCTCCGTGGAGGGCGGTGGCGGCAGGTTGGTTGGGCGTAGTGGCCGTGAGTGCAGCCAGACCAGGTCGCTGTCGGTACCATGACGGTCCCTGCAGTAGGCTGGTAGAACACACACCGAAGCGACCATCTGCACAAAAAACAGGCGTCGCAGGTGAGCGTCCGCCATCGTTGACGTGTGGCCGAGCCCAGTGTCTATTGATAGGCGCAACGCCTCTGGCAGTACCACTCTTCTACACTTAGCAATTTCCACCGAACCTACGTCACGTACTACGTTCTTACGCGAAAGCTTACTCTCATTGCGAAATCATTTCCCTAATTATTTACACTGAGCGTTGGGCTCCAGGCAATACGTTGTGATTGTTTTTTGGTTCTCCGCTGCCGATTACGGCCAGTTTACATGGCGGGATATGTCCATATCGCTACGGGGTAAACGCCACCAATCTCTTTCAGCATAGGAAGCCAGCGGAGCCCGCTCCTTAAAGGGTGCTGTAACATCAAAACGGCAGCTGCGGCTGGTCGTCGTATGCGTATTTATTATAATCAAAACTGCCTTACAGTGTATTTACACCACCATCCCGCTGTTCTATACCCAATTTTGGGTTAGCGCCTAAGGCGTTATGCTGTTGAGCCCAAGGACGCGGGTTCGATACCGAACTCGGCGACAGCTTTTTATATAGAGTGTAAATACGAAAACGCCCGTGTGTCGAGATCAAGCGGCAAGTAAACATTCTTCATGTAATCAAAACTATTCCCAAGCCCTCTACTACGGCGCGCTTACTAGCTAGCGCAGGTGTAAATTAGCCACGTTAAAACCGTAAATGGTGAATTGAAGCTGTTTTATACAAACAAAAATGTACAGAAATTTGAACATCTGTAATATTGCTGCATGTTTATGCCTTGGAAAGCACGAATGAGAAAACAAATAAAAAATCATACGCACTAACATTTGCATACCTAAATACGAGAAGTGGTTCAGGTAAGAGAACATGTTAAGAGACCCTGTCAATACACTTTTTCGGAGAGTTGTCGAATACAACCAATTTTCCTTCGGTCAACAACCAGCGAAAACGCATCCATGATACGCATTACATTCAAAGTGAGCGTCGCGAAAGAGCGTGAAACGTTTTAATTTTAATTCTTCACTTTCAGGCTGCGAAAAGCGTTGCTCCCACCACGCAATTTTGGCTGAAACGTGGTGTCTCCAGTGATTTGCAGGTATCTTAATTACGAATAAAGTGACTCAACAGCCACTTGTCTTGCTCATTTTCTCTTGTTCAAAGTTTTCAGGGATGTTGTTTCTGGCCTATTATGGAGTGAAAGATATTGCGTGTTGTCTGCTGTCTCGTAACGATACTTCTCAGCAAATATTTCAGTAACCATGATGACATTTTATTCATATCTTGCCATTTTCCGTATGCGCAGCTGAGAAGTTGGGAGTATTTCAAGGACAAGCCTAACGAATGCCCCGGAACAAACTACAGAAATAATTTGGTACTTATGAGAAGTAAGGGTTAAGTTAACCTTTCAAATATCTAATACACAATTTAGCAGTCACACCGAAAGAGGCTGTCGTATGAAAAGAAAGTTGCAGTATTAGCAGTGTTTATTCAAGAAAAGTTTCGCCTGCGTTTTCCGCCTCACCAAAATATCTCAATTATAGAAATGCGCAAAAACTCAGTTACTTCACAACGTATTTCACCTGTTCCGCTGAAAGGTTGTGTGGGAATGCTTTACATAACAAGCAGTTGCTCTGCCACTACTCCTACACATGTCCTCATCGTTTGCCTAATTGTACAATGCGACGGTCGGGCAAACCATACGTGTAACCTGGGAACCCAATTAGAGCGGAAACAGCATTCACGTAACAAACTCGGCGACTAGGTCAACACAGGTTCGCCGCACAAACATAGTCCTCGTGGTCAGATATACTCCAGTAAACGGACACGCCACGACGATCCCTGTGGCAATAAGAGGAAGTTTCTGAGTGGTCACAATCTACCTCGGACGGCAAGGGACAGGGATGCGAATGGCAAATGGGCGAATGGGTTCATCTGTCCCGTTGTCAGACTTCACCTTCAATCTTCAGTAAACAAAGCAGATCAGGCATCATTATCTCCGCAAAGGAACCACAGTGCCAAGTTTGGGCCGATTTACATTTTTTTTAAATTTTAAGCTTTACTTTTTGTGCAAATCTGAAACACGATGAGAGCAGAGGCATGACGAAATGCTGTACTGAATTGATCGTTGGTAAGACCACATCTACATGGAGTACACTGACAGCATACAAGCCAGAATAAATAGCTTGAAAAATTATTCGTTTTAATCATATAGGATAGCCTGATGTAATAATAATATAACGTGGAACACAAGCACAACATGCAACAAAGAACGCGTGACGGAATTACTCTTTAGGCAAGTCATCTGTGTAAACACCTTACAAGACGTTGAAAATTGTTATTCTGGCATGGAAACCTCGCCAACACCAACAAACCATAAAACGACACAGGGACAGCCATACTCAGCGCCTGTTCACTGGATAAGTTACTCAGAGGCGTTGTGCTGAATAGCCCAGGTACGCAGTTTCCATGCCGCTCATAGTTGTTGTTTCTCCGATGGACGCAAAAAGTAAAACTACACGCATCCAGACTATTCAGTGCGTGTGGCGTGAGGTTTCGGTGCACGGTAAATGTTCCCAGATGGGTTCACAAAATGGCTGCATCTCCACTCCGTGAATGATGGCGAGGGTGCGGAGTACGGGGACTAGAAATGACATTCAAGTTGCGCCCCGAGACGTCCGGTTGGCACCCCGACCGTCATTCGATTTCATCCGTGAGTCGCACCTTGATTATTCCTTAAATGAAACTGCAACTCAAGGCTCAAATAGAATTTCACTGGATTTTCGCTTGGTGGTGGTGTGCGCACGAATGGACGCGGACGAACATTGGGAGGTCCTAAGGTACACCGCACCGTTACAGACTAGGGAGATGCCGTTTGACAATCGGGTACTACCTCAGGGTCGTACCCTAATGGGTAAGACGACTAGCACTAACTATGTCTGGTCGACCAGACTTAGGCTCGAATCGGGCTGGTGCCTTTTGGATTTTTTGCGATTGTAAATGCTATGCGCACGGACGCCGACAAACATTGTGCGGTCCTAAGGTACTCCGCACCTAATAAATATGAAGCTCTTCAATAAGCTGTGCCTTCGAAGTGGCGCCCCCTGTGCCGCATCGAATCGTTAGGTTTTTAAAACTTGAGATTTTGAAACGATTTAAAAGCTTTGCTTTATTTTAAAAGTGAAATATTATATATTCGAGTACGGGAGAAAGCTGTGTTGGCGTGGCTTTTCCTCCCAAGATATGGTCAGCAGGATATTTCAACACGCGTGACGACTATAAAAGTCGTGTTTTACCAAGAAAATGAAGGCGCACCTTTGTTGAAAGACACTTCCTAGTAGTGCGTTCAGCCACTCGGAGGGGCTGTGACAAACTCGGGGGCAGTGGTCAACAAGGGAGGTCTTATAATTACCACGTTTGGCCCGTTTAGGTAGACACTTGCGTGTAGGGAAACTTGGCGGGACCCTGGTGACCTACCGCACCACCGGCAACGTCCCTCAAGCACGGCGATTCCCCACTTCCTCTGTGCGACAGCGCTATGCAGGATTTCCTTCGTCCTCTTCACTTGACAAGGTTGATTACACCGATATGGCAGAACCATCCAACAGGATGTCATTGTTCTACTTAATCAGAGTGTGCGTTAGATGGATATTTGTAATTGGATTCGTGATGGAATTTTGTAAAAAGAAGTTATTTTGCTATAAACACGTTTCCGTTGAGCTGTAAACCATGCATTTCACGCGTGCACTTGTGCGGGGGCCAGCAGAAGAAGAGTTTGGACACAGGCGGAAACAAAGGAGGGCGAAGAAGACAGGACACGACATAAAAGGGCGCCAACATTCTAACGTTAAATTCTCGTGCCCGCTGTTCATTTTTGTACCTCACATGGCCGTTTAAAGGTATACTTTATTCAACGCGTCTTCGCCAGTCGAACGTAGCAGCCTGCTACAGGCGACATGAAACCTGCATGCTAATGCCTGATTTTTTACCCCTTTCAATCCAACCACAATGCACAGATCGTCGCCAAATCGACGTGTAACAGAACGATGCTACAATAATTTCCAGTGCACCTTCCGGCTTTAGTAACATTGAAAATTCTGATTTAGTCCTTTTTCTGCATACCAATGCCTTTCTATTTACTCATGTAATGTTTTCGCCTGTTTCACAAGCCAAAACATATCAAATGAAATTTGTTACGTCTCTAACAAAAACAAGCGGCTTTTCCGGAAGACAAAGCATTCATGCAATGCAGCAAACCGGTTATCCTACAAAACAGCTGGGGCAGCCTATTCACTTGCCTTAAAAGTAGCTAAGTTGACCTTTTTTAAAACCACACCACCAAATATTCTTAAAACAAACCCTAAGAGTTTTTGGACTATTGTTGAAAGCGAAGAGACTAACAGAATTTCTTCGGTTACACCTTCAGGTGAACTTATTCCTAACAGATTATGTTCTGAAGTGCTCAATAACACGTTTTCCCATTCATTCTCGTCGCCCATAAACACCGACGTTCCTCCCGAGCTGGAGCCTAGAAATCCTTTTCAAATGAATCCAACAGTTTTTGCCTATGCTGGCCGTAAAGCAATAATTGATAATTTAAAGCTAACTTCGTCTTGCGGAATTGACAGAATTAATAACAAGTTTTTGAAAAATACGAGTGCAAATTATTTCATAATTTAACAATGCTTATTTTCTCAATCCCATAATTCTGGTACTTTACCCCAACGACCGGATAACTGAAAAAATTGTATCACTTCACAAATCCTGTGATGCAAATAAACCATCAAATTACTGACACAAACTTTAACCTCTGATCCAAGCAAAATAAGGGAACACGTCATTTTTTCACATCTGGTAAAATATCTGGAGAATATCGTTTCTTTTGTTTAAATCAGCAGTGATTTTAAAAGGGTTTCTCCTGTGATACACAGCTCCTAAAACATACTAATGACTTGCATGTTTGTCTCGACTCTGGTTGTTTGGTTGATTGTATATTTCTCGATTTTGCCAAGGCTTTCGATAAAGTTAACCATTCACTCCTTCTGTACAAAATGAGCGCGCTAATTATTGACCCCACAGTGCTTAACTGGGTGCGCCCCTTCCCCACATCACGCGTCCAATTCGTTACTGCAAATGACAATGACTCACCTCTTATTCCGGTTTATTATGGTGTTCCCCAAGGATCTGTACTGCGTCCCTTATTGTTTTTAATTTACATGAATGACCTGCATAACAACATATCCTCTCAAATATTCCTCTTTGCTGACGACTGCGTCATATACCGTAAAGTTCCAAATGATACCGACACCTTTTCCATCCAAGCAGACCTCAACAACGTTTCCCAGTGGTGTCGCATATGGAAAATGGACCTCAATACTGACAAGTGTACATTCATGCGTGTTCCCCCTACTAACTTAGAGTGCACAAGGTATTGCCTCAGAAACAATTGCCTAGAATCAGTCAATTCTTACAGTACCTGGGCGTCCACATTACTAACCCGCTTTCGTGGAAACCACATGTAGAATACATAGCGGCCAAGGGTAATCGTAGTTTAGGTTACCTGAAAGGGAATTTTTACTTAGCTCCGTCATCATTAAAATTACTGCTCTACACCACGTACGTTCTCCCACAGTTAGAATACGCATCTGCAATATGGGATCCAGGCCATGGTACACTAACACACGCAGTCGAAGCTTTACAAAACCGTTCAGCTCGTTTCCTCTTGTCTAACTATAATCGTACAGCTAGCGTAACTGTCATGAAGGTGACGTTACATCTTCCATTGCTTGCTAGCCGCCGGCTGCAGTCTCGAATTCTCCTCTTCCACAAGATATTTCGTCACAATCCTCCTTTGCGTTCTCTGTGGATTGGACCTGCGCGATTCATTTCATTTCGACGCGATCATTCAGAAAAGGTCAACGTGTCTTGCTGTAACACGTCATCGTATCAACAGTCATTTTTTCCCAGAACCAGCAATGAGTAGAATTGTCTACCAGCCGCCCTAAGAATGCATTGTCACACCTGGTTTAGTTGTTTCATGTATCATGCACTTCTCTATTTCTTATTTATTTTCTCTCTCGGTGTCGATTTTTAATGTTGCATCTGCTTCCAAGTATACCTTTTGTGTATATTTATTGTATTTTCTTCTCCCCTCTGCAATGTACTTCAATGTACACTGAGGGTATTATCAATAAATAAATAAAATAAAATAAATAAATTATTATGTTAGTTGTAACTGTACAGACTTAGCAGTGCATTGTTGAAGCCCAGGACCCCAAACCCTCCTACGGAAAAACGCTAAAGGAAAGGAATCTGGGGTTCAGGTGCTGTATAGTGAACATGAATTTGTACGGTTAATTGACATGCATTTTTGCGTGTGCATAAGTCCACCAAGCGACTGTACACGATGGGCGAGAATGTGGCATGGACTCGAACCTATAAAAAAGATTTGAAAAGAGGCAACTAACCCCCACCTTTCCGGGATAAGTCGCACACAGCGCATTTTCCCAAAATTGAATTACGTTACAAACGCTGAGTTTTGTTTTCGGAAGTTCTTGGTTAATTTTTGAATAAGAGGCCTTTTCAACGCTCTAGGGTGTCTAACTACCAATTATAAAAGCAGATGCATTACCTTTGAACGGCGCACATCGCACATTAATTCATTATAGTTAACCAAACCCATGGCTTTTGACACTGAAAAATATATTTTGGCACCGGTGCTGCTATTGAAGTCTTCATTTTCTGCAGTGTAAAGGTAACGACGCAAACACTTTCTTTTCCCCATCTCAAGCCGAGTGAAACCAGGGTGCAGGCGACTAATATTCCGTATTGCAGCATAAATTACTGAAATTAGGTTTTCTATCTGCATTTCTTTTCTGGTAACTGACTAAAGAAATCCCTTCGCCCGTACAACGTGGTATTTCAAAGATTGCTCCCAAATATTTAAATCCAACAGTGCAGTCTAATCAAAACAAATGTGTCCTTCAGCTCGCATGACCAAAGGCCTCTTGTTGACTAAAAAGATCGCGTCAGCCTCGGTTCTTTAAATGAGCACAATGTCAGGTTTTTTGAAAATGGAGCGATGTTGCCTCTATTTTCAAGATAGAAGACTGCAATTTTTTTTTTTGGTTAGCTGATTTCAGTCTGTGTATTAGTATTCTGCTTATCCGCAAGCATTTACAAACTCATTGTTTGGGTCACGCTAGCAGCGAATGCTAAGCGCGGATAGCCTAATGGTGAAACTCCTCGCTTCGGAATTCCTCTGCGAACACTCGGGAGGGGTCTTCGAGGCAGTCATAGAGATTACTCCTGGGGATCAGGGGCGGAGACACTCATAGAATGCGCGTCGTATAGCTGCCGTAAGTGACCGCCGGCTTTTCAGTGCAGCACAGCAATTATATCCAGACTGCCACGCAAAAATCAGGGCGATAGACGAATGCAGCTTATCGGGCGCCCACTGTGGAATTCTATACAGTGCTGGCAGTTTTCCTTTGTGTGTGCCCGGAAAGAAGTCAGTGAGTTTGCGTGCTCTGTAGCCTGCGACATTTTCCTTCGTTTTTGAAGATTGGGTGATTAGGCAGCTTGAATTGCTACCAACATGCGCTTTGAATATCACTGGAGCTATTGTTCAAACATGATGCGGAAACTCTGCTTCAACAACGAAGCGCAAATTTCAGGCGCGTTGCTGGCTGATCTAGTCGGAGATACATTTATTGAGTGGGACCAGCGCAAGCGAAAGGAAGCCAGGGGAACGAACGCAAGGACATCCGCAGGTCTAACAGCTAAAATATAATATAAAAAAGTGTAATATAAGCCCGCAGCACAAAGCAATAACAGGCACTGCGCATAGGCGAGAAAAAGATGCCAAACAGCAAGGTGAGGAGACGACTTGATAAAAACAGCGTGCAGTGAAGAACCATGAATATAGGCAATCTCTTTGGTATGAAGGACCACGCTCATCGGATTAAAACCCGTGTATTCTCCTTCAGCTATATAAAACGCTTCCATCATTTCGCGGGTCACTTCCTGTCGGTGCCTAGAAATGTCTGGCAGAGAAATTTGGTTTACAGCCGATACACATAGTGCAGTCTTGTTAATGATGGGATTGTGGCAGTGTCCTAATGGCAATTCATGCTGTCTCAAACGAACATAGTTATAACGTTCACTTTGGCCAACATATGTTCGGTCACGACAAAGGAATGCCATAAACAACGCGCGTTTCTAACAGTCCCCATGCTTAACGCCACAATCAACCACTTGCTTGTCGCTGCCACGCTTCATCTTTATATCAAGCCTACTAAATACAGAAAGGAACTTGTTGCGAGGCGTAATGGCAACGTGCACTCCATAGCGTTGACACACTTTTTCGGTTGGTGCGTTATACCATGAATGCAATGCGACGACCGCAACGTTCTTGGGATTTTGTGTGTCTTCTGCTGCAGCCAGACAGCCGAATTTTGTTGGCAGAATTTTAACAATTCTTTCACCGATTCACACTCAAAGGTCCCGTGGAAATCTTCTCTCCCTTAACTTCTTAACTTGTCCATCAAAGTGATTTTTTGCCAAATTTGGCACGACTTGCCTAACCGCTGAGCGGAAACTCAATAAAGCAATTACGTTGTTAACGAACTTAGTATGGCCCGACATCTAGCTCATCGAAGGCTTAACAGTACGTGACACATACATCCAAAAGCTTGATGTGGGCGAGTTGGTGCATACTGCTAAAACTTAATCGGCGCTAAAACAGGGATGAGAGGAACACGTAACTCACAACACGGTGCCGAACTTCCAACTAGAATTTATTGAAAAAAGATGCTGATTGTATACACAAAATAAAAAAACTAAAAACGAAAGCAATTGTGACGTCAAACTGCATCACGTTTTTAAAAAAGCCACTTCTTTATCAGTCAGCGATAAGGACGGAGTATTCACTATTAAAGAAGTGGCTGATTGATAAAGAAGTGGCTTTTTTAAAAACCTGATGCATTTTGACGTCACAATTGCTTTCGTTTTTAGTTTTTTAGTTTTGTGTATAAGCAGCATCTTTTTTCAATAAATTCTAGTTGGAAGTTCGGCACCGTGTTGTGAGTTACGTGCTCCTCTCGTCCCTGTTTTAGCACCGATTAATTTTTAGCACATACATCCAACATGCATGTTCCTTTCTGAACCATACATACAAAATGTTATCCTCAATCCCATATCCTTCAATATTTGAACCGCAAAGTTGTGTCCCAACCCCTTTGCTTGAATATTGTTAAGACCCCGACTGTCCATCTACGGGTGGAAGCTCCCTAGAAAATAACCCAACATCGTTAAACAGAACCGCACACCTTCGTGGCGATATCGCTCAGGTGTTTTTCCAGAGAGCGATCAATTTTGTCCATGAAAATATCACTTAGATTTGCTAAGATACTCTCGAGCCGACTCAAACGCCCAACTTCTGCGTAAACACTCCACAGCCGCGGCAAATGACCAACGAATTTGAACAACAAACCAAAAGTTCACTGAACACTGGAACAGGCCTGCCAGTTGCATTCTTGAATTCTCTTTACTGGTTGTCTGTCGTAGCACCTTCTTTCACGGTCGGCTATAGGGGGCATAGGGGAGCGAGTAAAAGAAGTATTTAATATCAATGCTTATGGCAGAGCATTCCGAAATCGTATGCGTAACCAGGAAATTCACTACACCTTAGAAATTGGAGTCAAGCTAGGAATCGTTAGCGTCCACTGTAGATAAGTACTTTTACAAAAGACCGGATACAGATTAATACCAGGTGTCTCGCTCTGTTACAATTACACGCAAGGGGTAATCGTATGCGTTTTAGCTGTATAAAAACGTCGAGGTAGTGCTTATTAGCTTTCTTCACAGCCTAGGATACGTTATCCAAATTCAGGTCCATCAACAAGGAGCACTCCTCTTTCTTTTTTGCCACCAAGTTTGCATCAGCTTTATTAAAACTTTTCTCTACTGTGGCCAAGGTCTTCTCCCCAAAACGGGCTTCCTGCATTACAACAAATCAACCCTTCTTGTTCAACTCAAGCACGCGACGCTCATTTTGTACAACGTGATAGAGTAATGAAGAAATCGGCGACGGCTTAGCAGGTTTAGTTAGCAGTCGGTGAAGGATCTCCGTGCAGTCACTGATGACCATTGTAGTTAGAATTTCACCAGCCATCCCTGTGTTGCTTCCTGTGTCGCCGTTTCGTTCGCCCTGGTTCCATCCTTGAAAAAGGAGCGTGAACATCAATCAGAGCGCTCAAAACTCAACAATGACGCATAAAACGAACACACACACCATGTGTGAGAAGTCACAAGACCCCTATTAGACTTTATCCGCAGGACACCTAACTGCACCATAGGGATTCGAGAAAAAATTCTGAAGAATATTGGCTGCAATCCACGCTGTAAAGGTGGTGCTAGAAAGCCTTAAACGACCCCCACAGCAATTGCCCTAGCGACGTCACCTGAATTCACACACGTGGCTCTACATAGAGTGAAAGCCTGCTGCTACCTGAGATTCGCGGGGCCGGTGTCCCGAACGCAGCAGCACCGTCGGCAAAGGCCTTGCTAGAGCGGCGGACACTGCCGCGGTAGCCCGCCAGGAGTCGCAAGAAAGAAAACGGAGAGGAGCGTCCTTCGAAGGGTGAGCCATGGGGACCTCGCCATCCGGATGTGCTTGCTTGGGGCTACACCACCGCGCGACACAAGCGCAGACACCGATACAATTGGGCACGTGAGCTTAGTGATTCCCATTTATACCGATTTAAACTAGTTAGATTAGTAAGTGTGAGACTTGCGACAAAGCTGAAAGAACTTTTAAAATTCCTATTTATCAGAACCTGTTGCTACTTTCGCCTTTTATAATACCGGTTAAAGCAACCGAATTGGTAATCACCAATTTAAAAAACGGAGTCCCGTTCGTGGCAAGCAATCCGCAAAAGGTAGCGTTTCTGAAGCGGCCAGATGTCTGTATTCCACTTGTACACTTTGTTTTCCCGCCCTGCGAACCAATCCTTAACGTATTTTTGCAGTACGACCCTTAATTCCGTCGGGTGCGGGTTACGGTGAGGGTGCTGTCGAAGAAGTTAAGCAGTGTGAAGGCACCGCGGAATTGACACGAAGCTGCACCAAAACACTCCAAAAACAACCACCGTTGAAGCAGACGACGAAGTCGTACCGCGGGTGCCACCGCCGGCGAACAGGCACTCCCGCCAGGGGAACGCTGGGTAAATTAGCCGCGCCATTACTAGTGTGCTCCGTGAGTGGAACCCTCCGACCTCCTCGTTCCCCCTGCCACCGCATCCGGCACGTTAAGAGTTTGTTGACTCACACGCCACAAACGAACCGTTGGCTGGTAGAGCTAGATAGCTTTGCTTTAAAAACGCGGCACTTCGCCTGTCCTTAGAAGGTCCTGAAAGATTGCTATTCCAAACTGTCTCCAACGGGATTCAGCAAGGACGGAAACCTACTCCTCTGCCTACAGTGTCATGTCAATCGCTTCACAAGCAACCCCACCTTCCGCAAACATGACTCGTTGAGTGTCTGGTTCCTTTTCTTTAGCAGGCAGTCGGAGCAGGGTGTATGGGAGTTAGTTTCAAGCGTTTTGAGGCTAACTTGGCTGGGTTAATAAATGTGTCAATTATGCGCTTTGATTGGTCAACTTCGGTAGCAGTTCGCTGCGGCGTACATGTCGCTTAGGTCTGGTGATTTGGGCGTTTGCGCGTTAGTTTGATTCCCGGAGATTCCACAACGCCCTTACAAAGGCGTCCGGCAGGTTCTTCTCAACACCACGCACGGTGCTCTGCTACACGTTCTCAATGTTCAGCCCTGAGGAACAAAGTCCTCAGTTGTTACAGTCATACTCGGGAATAATGGGCTGTGAAAAATGCACAACGCAGGAATGTCTGGTCCGGCTGTAAAGATTTCGAAAGGCAACGAAAAGGAAAATATTTTGATCTCTAAAGTTTGGCTTGGCAAGCGGGTGCGAAAACAGCTACATGTATTACTGGGCTTTAAGCATTTTTTGAGCTCGTGATGATAGAAAACTCGTATTTACGCATTTTCGCGTAGCGATCCTATTTTGAAAAAAAAGAACGAATTCTGGTTATTCATGCATGTCCTCCTAAATACTTCTTACGAACTTCGAAGCTTCCAGGTGCCCCCAAATTCATTGCGTATTGAAGTGCAATATCTCTATTCTTAGAGAGAGCGAGCAGTTTTAGCACCTGCTGACCCCTTAACCTGCAGAAAGCAAGTGGCGCGTTTCAAACAGGTGTGCCTTCGGCTGCCAAACGCTGTAGCTTTGCTCATTAGGAAGCCGTTGCCTTTGCCAGACCTACAAAAACAGGTCTTCTGGTAACCTGGCACCGGCAAAGATGTATACGAAGGCGCCAACAAATAAATTCAAACAACGCCTGTGGAGGTACACGATGGGGATCGCTGCCAGGTCCACTTTTGTAGAACGTGGGTATTCGCAAACTGCTGCGCCTACAGTACTACGGTAGCTATATATCCAGGCCTACGCGGTGACATGGCCGTAATCTTAGAAAGCAAAGCCAAGGTGTTCAAGCATATTGACAAGGACAAGCTGCCTGAACTAGCTTTTGGAAAGGGCGCAAAATGTCAGGGACGGGCTGTGTTTCTTAAAAGGACTACGCTGCTATATAAACACAAGGGTACCAAACATATGGCATTCCGCCCGACTTTTGGAAGCTGGACTGCTTCCCTGGCGCTTGTACTTTTTTTGTAATTCATTTACAAGCACAAGCTGCATTAGGCAAACTTTCATTACTCCATATTCTTGCTTTGCTCTTGGCTAGGTGGCAGTGTCCTTGATGCAAAGCATGGGAACAGCGCGAAGCCTGTACTTATTATTAAACACTGCCTGTGGGCTAACATCTGGCTCGTCTGAGAGTGTGGGTACAAACTTTTGCGAAGAAGTGAGTCGAAAAACATTACCGGACACTTCTACGGTGGTCGTGCGTTCTACTTACCCTCCACTTTGCACTGTCACAAGTGTATGACTGCGCTAGAAATATTATTATTCGATACGCTCGGTTATGAAAAGTAGCTGCTTGTAGGCCTTTTTAAAGCAAAGCTTTCTATCTATAATTGCAACGGTCGTTTAGTGGCGTGGGGGACAAGAAACTCCCAACAAGGCTGGGGATTGGGAGGGCACTTTTCACTCAGGGAGCATAATGTAGATGGCGCGGCGATAGAGCGCTATTACCCAAGGTTACCCGCACGCGGGTGACTGCTCGCACGGGCGGGCCGGTCAGCCTGCCCGTCTGCTTTGTCGTCTGCTTTAGCAACAGTTGTGTACGGACTGCTTTGGTGCTGCTTCGTGTCCATTGCGCACTTTCTTCCCATCGATTCATTACCTTTTTCGACAATGCCTGCTGGGTAAGCCAGATAAGAAGGAATTAAGTGCGTGTACGTCAAACATACGTTAAAGATTGGTTTGCACGGCGGAAAAAATGTAAAGACCACATACAGGCATCTGGGCGCTATAGAAACGCCACCTTTGCGCACTGCTCACCACGAATGGGACTGCGTTTTCTAAATTGGTGAATACCAGTTCGGTTGTCTTTTAAACGGTATAACAACATGCGCAAGAAGCAACTGGATCTCATAAATGGCGATTGGAAAAGTTTCCTCAGCTTTCTGGGAATTCTCAAACTTACTAAATTAACTAGTTTACATCGGTACAAATGGTAATAACTAAGCTCACTTGCCAAATGGTTTTGGTGGCTGCGTTTCTGTCGAGCGTTGGTGTAGCCCCGAACTAGCCCATGAGGATGACTAGGTTCCGCTGTCTCACCCTTAGAAAGACGCTCCTCGCCGTTTTCTTTCTCCTGGCTCACAGCCGGGCTACAGCAGCGGCGTCCGCCGCTGTAGCCCGGCCTTTGCCGACGCTGCTGGCGCCCTGGTGAATTCCAGGTAGCGGCTGACAGAATGTCTGGTTGCTCTCTTTGTGGAACCACGTTTGTGAATTCAAGTGACGACGCGTGGGCAATTGTTGTGGGTGTCCTTTAAGGCTTTGCTTTCCAACCACCTTCACATCATGGATTCAAGCCAATTTATTTACCTGCGTCCTATGGACTGCCGTGTATTGCCGCGCAGAGAAAATGGAAACCACAGCGAGAGGTTTGGTGAAACAGGGACTGCAATATTGCATTAACATAATAAAGAGTTGACAAAAACATATGCAAAGCAGAACAGTAAACACATTGGTTAAACCAGCTCTAATCGGGACAGGCACATTGAAAAACGTCCATTAAACAACACGCCGTGTTCACTAAAAACAGACGCAAAAAGCCGCCCGCATCTTCCCACGGGGGGAACTCGAGTAAATGCGTCGCATCTACTCGAGTCAAGCAAAGCGTCACGTCAAGCGTAAGCCATGCAAAGACGCCCTTGACTGAATTCCGAACGCGCGCTCCGCCGCTTATATACGTTGAGGGGACTGCGTAAGCCGGTCCCAGTCGACGACGTTGGCGTACTTGTAAAGCGGCGTGGACTCTAGGTGTTTGAGCCAACCGCGGATGTTGCTTGGCCGGAGAACGGCACACCGGTTATATGCGCAGCGCGCCCTAAGGAGAGGAAACCGCGGAAGAGAGAGTACTGCACATGCGCCGGCCCAAGCGCGTCTGCCGCGGCTATGACGCAACGTGCCGCGGCTATGACGCAACACAATCCAACACAATCCACTTTAATCCAATCCAATCCAATCCAATCCAAATCCAATCCAAGCCAATCCAAGCCAATCCAATCCAAGCCAATCCAATGCCCCTCGCGAGAGAGTGTTCGAATCCAATCCAATGCCCCTCGCGAGAGAGTGTTCGCTTTCGCCTCGACTCGACGCGCATGCGCAGTGAGCGTGCGGACTACGGACGCCAACGCGGGTGACATCGTGAGTTACTGAAATGCTCTGCATTTAAAACTGGTCGTAACTCACACACTAACACACACCATTGCCCGCGGTATCTACTTACATCTTGCATAGCGAAAGTCATGCAAGCATCTTTTAATTCCTCTAACATCCCACCTTTAGGCAACAATTAGGTCCTGTCCTATTGTATGAAATATGACGTATTATTGAACACCACATTGAGTTTAATAAGGTTAAAGAAGTAATCGTACAAACTTTTGAAGGGGAGATATCTTGTGCAATAGATTGGTGGGAACACATATACATCATCTGCAAATATCAGCGGCATATACAGCCTAGAACATATTTAAAATCAAGTTTAAAGTGTGGAAAACGCTACTGAGCAGCCAGAGAAGGACCTCCGGCAATCGACATTCCCTGGGTGTGGAGTAAATAAACAACACCGAAACACGTCACGAATCTGTGTTTGCCGCTTCCACACTGCTCTCCGGCTTACCGCTCCGATCGGAGGTCGGAACTGTTGCGATAGAGCAACCAGCCGTTGCCGGCGGAGGCGCCGGGATTTCGTTAGCTCATCGGGCCGCGACCTAAGTTCTACAACGAATCCAGGCGCTACAGTTTTATTCCTTTTTATTACACAGGACGCAAAAACGCGCTGGCCACACGACAGCCGAACAGAAGGATGCGCGTATACCACAGCGCGGTCCATGCGCAGGCGCAAAGTGGCGCAGGCAGGCGCAGGTAGCTCTTGTGATAGCTTGTTACCGCTCCACTAAATGGCACTCATGGTGCAAACAAAGCTGGAGATACGATGAACGAGGTAATGATTGGGTGGCATATCGCATTAAAAACAAATCATCATTTGCACCGGTTACGAGAGAAACAGTCGAATATCCGGCGCAGTATTAAATCCAAAATCTGTAGGAGAACCTCGAGGAAGACGTGCCGGCTGCTCCCAGGGCGCTTCTCCCCTACTCACTGCCTCGAGCGTCCTGCTGCAGCGCCCGCATAACTTCCACGGCAGTGTTGCCAACCAAGTTTGACCACAACGCCCTACACCGCGCCTGAAAGCGCACGACCGGCCTACCCAATATTGTTGGAGGCCCTACCCCGCCCTACGCTTTAAAATGACTGTTTCGCAGCATATATGTAAATTAATTTCCAATTTTTATGTGTGTTTAAGACTTTTGTCATTTTAAATTACGATTTCATTACTTTTAAGGCCAAGCTTTACATGTTTCAGTTGCGCAACATGGCGTGCGAGAAGAAATAATCGCAGAGCTAATTTCTTTGTCTTCACAGCTAGTGTGCTGTGTTGGCTTGAATGGTTCCAGGAGTTGCGTTTTGGCCGGTGTTTTTGCAGTCCAGACACACGTGCCTTGAATGACTTCCGGAGCGATGTTTTTACCAGTGTCTGTCCCATCGAAGCACGCACGTAGCACCGGTAGCCGTGCGGGAGGGGGGTGGAGGGGGCTTGCACGCGCAGCCATGTTTCACGCACTTACCGATACAAAACAATGCTAATAGAATGGCCACGAAAACAGCCGATACTCTTGTTTATTCAAAAGTAACCCTAAACAAATTATATGGCAATTATCTTCTGAGGCCACTCTAAAACGCTTCATAGTTTCATTTTTTTTAAAATTAAGTTGTTTACAGAGAAGTTGTAACTATTGTGAAATTCTCCTTTGGTGTCAATTTATTGTGTTCTAGGAGGGTAAAGTGGGCCTCCTCGGGTTTCTCCGCTGCTACGGTCAGCGGACTAAAGTCCTCCAAAGTCTCAATCATGCCGTTGACTAAAAATGCGCTAAATCGAAAATTACAAATAAACTTGTCTTGTTTTTTTTTTTAGTTCTTGCACTGCGCCGCGATTCGCTGGTCATCCTCCTGCACAAAGTAAAAGTCCACCGAATTTTTATTCATTCGCCGTCGGCTTCCAAATCACTAGCTATGTCATTCCCATGTTATTGATAAGCAGATACTCACTGCGTGTTTCATTGGAGCTGCTGGAAGCTATACTGCCATACAACCGGCAGTTATAGAGTTTATAATGAGCCTCCTTGATTTACCAGTACTATACGGTTCGAGTGCAGTGCTTGGAATGCTCTCGGGCTGCAAGTCCCACGGGAATACATGGGAAAATTGAGGACCTGGTCACGTCAGCGGCAGTTGGCAGGCGATCCAAGAGTGGTAATCTAGAAAGTAAGTCGATTAGTATACCTTGTATGTTGCTGTGGAACTCTACGGCGGTATTTCCTACATGCTTCTGGTAATGATAGTTGAGGCATCGTCCCTCTCGACACGCATTCCGTTCGCGCTCTGCCATTATCTCACTTGTCTGATTTTCCATCGCTTTCTGCTGGATAATCGAGCTGCAAAAACGCAGTCCAGCAGCCAAACTTTGCATTACTATCCGCTTGATAAAGAAGTAATTTTATACTTTTGCGGCTTTATTTAGCTTAGAGTTGCATGCCAAACCAGAAAAGCGAAAATCGACCTACGCCTGTAGAAAAAACGGCTTTACGGCCCTACGGCCTTACGATTACAGAAGAAATAAAAAAGCCGCCCTACATGCAGGGCGAAAACCTTATAGTTGGCAACACGCCTCCACAGTCGCTTTTTAATTAAATGGCTGACGAGATCAGTACGTAGGGGCATCTGCTGAAACTGCCGCCGACGCGGACTTGAGAGAGCTACGGCAGCTCTGCTGTGCCATATCCGTCGGACAGCTACGTGGACAGCTTTTTTATACCAAATGCATCCTTTTGGGGCACCCGCTGTAACCTAAACTCCCACTTGGACGCATTAAACACGTATTTACTAAACAAGCGTCGCGCGCTAAAGCAAAACACGTTTCCACACGGGATATATAGGTCATAAGTATTTCTCGCAAGAAAAAAAAAACTATGATGCAATTTTTCTGTGGCAGTGCCCATTTAACATTCATGTGCCGGTGTCTGATAAGGCTCTTCTGCATCTGAAACGTTCTTGTACACCACCTTTATTTATTTTTATTTTGTTTTAATTTTATTTCTAAGAACGCTGAACGCCCTTTTGGGGGGGGGGGGTTTACATAGGGTAAGGGGGGTTACACTACTGTACCAAAACTGTAAGTAAAAGAAAATAAACACAAGAACTGAAATGACAAAATTAGGTTACATTGCTAGAGTTTAAAAAAAGAAAAGAATTCAGCAGAGCGATAAGAACAGCTGTTGGTACTAAACCGAACTACGCGAGCATAACCATACAAAATGTTACCACACGTCATTTAATAGCGCTGGAAGTGAGTAAGAGGAGTCTGTGAAAGGTATAATATTTATTATAGTTTCGCCTAAAGCAATAGTAAATTTCATAAAATTGCGTTCAGTAACAATTTGCGATGGTAGATTATTCCAGTGTATTATGGTAAGAGGAAGAAATGCTTAGGCAAATGCAAGGGTAAGACATGTGATGCGTTTGAGTTTCCATGGATGGTGTCGACGCGTCCAAATAAGCGAAAAATTGACTTGTCATTCTTGCGATGATATTTAAAAAGGAACACGCTGTGCTGAATACGAGACATCAAACTACCAGGTTAAAAAGCACATTTAAACGAAAGTGTTTCATGCCCGGGTACTACAAGATTACGCTTACGTGATGGTTTTACCGTCGCCACAAATAGTTCATTTGACGCTGCGGCGCCTGGTTTCGAGTCCATGTCCTCTCGAGCCGTCGAGCCGCAGCGGGAGGTGCATGGTGCTCTACCGACTGCGCTCGAACAGAAACTTGAGCAGCTCTACGAACGCACCTTACGTCCTTCCCTATGACGCATTGAGATGGTGCTGCCCTCAAGGAGAGGCGAACAAAGTAGAGCATCATGACGGTAATGAGTGCCGACAGTTGGCGTCTCGATGTCAGGGCCTTCGTGTACGGGTGACGCGCGTAATTTGAGGGACGCTCCTCCGCTGGGGCATTCTTCCCATTACCGCTGTGTTTCAAGCTGCTGTTTTTGTGCATGTAATTTTGGGTTTTGTTGCCCGTATTAACGCGGTAATTTTTTGGTTTTGGGGGGCTGGCGTCACTTCGTCTGGCAGGGTCAGGCTCGCGAACCCTTCGTAAATGATGGATGTTCCTTTAACATTATAACTGCTCCTGTGAAGGCAACTTTCACTTTCATGTTTTCTCGATTCCTATAAAAGAGGTATCAACCACATTTTTTTTTTCAATTACAACGCAGCGTCTATTCCGGAGAAATTATTTTTGAAAGGGAAATATTTTCGTACCAAAGCAGTACACTTGTTAAACACAAACCTGCGCATCTAAAGGTAAAATCTTGCAGTTGAAGCCGGACTGCGCACAACACTTAACAAAGAAGGTACCGCATGTACGAAACTGTCCCGACAATTCACAGTAGTGGACGTTCATTGTCAGTCACGAAATATCAGTCACGGCTTAACTGACGCGACGCTAGATTTACGGCTAGTGAGCTACCTGTGTTGAAAGACGTAGATTTCAGGCTAATCACAATGCTCCAACCTCACTACTACCGCTTACTGAGCAACTACAGCAGTGAACTACAAAACACATGCACCAGAACGCTTTCGGCCGGGATTCAAGGTGGAAAAGGTAAATTTGTACTCCATACCGAAAAAAACTTGTAAGGTCCATATTGAAGCTTAACTATTAGCATTTTCTGGCAACGTGACACGACTATAGAAGTAAACAATATCTTATTCACAGGTTGCTATGCGCAAATTAAAAAAAAAAATGTTGCACCGAAACAAAGCAAACCAGTGGCGCTACTCAATCAGGATTTCTTTTTTACAGTGTTGTATATCCAGCAGCGGTGAACCTTTCTACAGTCATAATTTAGCGCACTTATATTTCTATGGTTTGGGCGGTAGAGCCGATAACCTTATCGCCGCCTACTTTCCAAGGGACCAACAAGTTCAAAGAACCTGTATTGCGCTATACTGAACACAGATAAGCTGCCCCCAAAGGAACACGTGTAACCTTCCCATGTAACAAAAAACCTTCTCGTCGCTCAGTTTCGCTTCCTTTCTTCCCATTCGCTGCGCTTTCAGACCCATAAGTTGGTATTACTTCCTTGCCACTGATTTTTCCTTTTCTTTCTTAACGTGTGTAAGCTCAGAGCCTCTCCTCGCAATCTTCTTCCCACGCGTCCGGCACAACGGATCTCTCATATAAGAAAACAGAAACATCGTCTTTTTTTGACGCGCTGCCACGTGCCACCAAAACACAGTTGCATGAGCAAGTTTTAAGTTATACTTACGTTCACGTGCTCTATTTCTTTCTGCCGGACCATCGCAGATGACATTTTCCACTCCTTTCTGGGTTTTTATGTAGCCTTCCTTCTGCCATTTCTCTTTTCTCTGTTCACCTGTTCCAGCATAGGCTCCAAAACTAACGAACTCCGGATATGCTTTGCAAGACACGTGGATAGGGGATTTTGCGATCTAGTGACATTATGATATGTAAGAACGGCGCACGAGGCATGTGAAGGAGCGGAATTTTGCATCTCGGTCAGACATTTGGGAAAGGCATCTCTTTTTCGAGGAGGAAAAGTTTTGTACAATTAGCGCAATTGAGAGCGTAATCAAAATTACAGGTCCAAATTCTAAAGCACTGATCAGAAAAACACCCAAAAGAGATGATAACAGACCGACAAAGCTCTTTCGTGCTAGAGACCCAGTTGTGTAACAAGAGATCAATAATTTCGGACAAAATTTTGTTGCAGTGCGTATCAGACACGTAACCTTTATTTATTACTTTTTTGTTGCAGTGAAAACTAAATTTATCATTCGTTCGATAATTATATATTTGAAAACCAGTAATTCGTTTTCGTACCAGGAATTTCCATCTATGTTGCCGTGACATATTACATTTTTGTACATGTCAGTGCTTGGCTTTATTGTCATTAGCTTTTAAAATACTTGCTGCATTCATGTGAAGGAAAAATTCCTTGTTTACTAAATTAGAAACTTTGAGCACTCTTTTTTTGTATTCGCGGTCGAGAACCAAAAATAGTTTATCAGTAACTGGTTATATCAATCACCAATAAAGTTACCATACAGTTCAAAGCCAAAAATTAACAACATTCAATTAACCTCGACTAGTGTTGAGGACGTAGCTTTTAATAAAAATTTTAAAACAGGATATAATCTTATTGCTACGGACGTAACAAATGAATGAAGGCTTTATTTACAAGGCGTGCGGAGCCACAGGCAAGACGTGGTACCACAGAAGCCGCTCAGCAGCGAGCCGGGGAAAACTCTTCTTCGCCCTCCTCTTCTACATGCCAGCATACCCCCTGGATCGCGTTCCACTGGGACATACCCTACTCAGGCGATTGACTGCCGACTAACGTAACAGACAACCTAGTGATTGTCCTGTACCTGACACTGTAACAATTTCCCCCCGTGGAGACGAAGCGCACCGAGCGAGTTAAGGAGTGCGGCTATGACAACGCTTCAGCCGAGCTATATGCACGACCTGGGTTTTGCGGGAGCGACGGTCCCGAGCAGTATCTTTTGCGATAACATAGTTCACGGCACTCAGCTGAGACAGCACTACAAAGGGGCCAGAGTACGTAGGCAAAAACTTTTGGTAGCGGCCTCGTTGGCGAATTGGAGTCCACAACCAAACGAGTTCGCCCGGGTAGTAGGAGATTGGTGGGTGGCGCTGATCGTAGCGTGCTTTGGTTCGCCGCTGGGAGCTCAGGGTGTGCAGTCGAGCCAGTCGCCGGGCTTCTTCTGCGAGGCACAAAGTGATCTTGGAGTGGATCTTGGATCGTGATCTTGGAGTGGAGAGGAGGTGCCCAACACCCGCAGTCACTGAGCGGAGAGAGGAGGAGGAGAGTAGCGCCCGCCGTTACGGCGAGGGCTACACGAGCGACCTCACGCGTCGGAATGCAGAGCGCCCGCTACGCGAGCGAGAGCTCTCCCGCCCGAAGTGGAGAGGAGGAGCCCAACACCCGCAGTCACTGAGCGGAGAGAGGAGGAGGAGAGTAGCGCGCGCCCATCTCCCCCCGTTGATAGAGAAAACGAGGTGGAAGACGAGGAGCGCGCGCACCCGCAGCTGTTGCTATGCGGACGACGGCGGCGGACGATTCAGGCTCGCTTAAGAAGTGCATTCGCACTTAAAAAATCCACACAGACGATGATACAACGGTTACCTGCCTTGGACTTCGGTAGGGGCCCCACCAGATCAATACCGACTTTGTCAAAAGACGACATGGGAGGATTCACCGTTTGCAAAGTGCCCGGAGACGGAGACATAGGACGCTTGTAACGCTGGCATTGAGGTCAGCTGGCGACATATTTCTGCGCTGCTGTCTGCATACGAGGCCAGTAGAAGCGTTCCCGAAGCCGATGTAGGGTGCGGGAAAGGCCAAAGTGACCTGATATTACGTCGTCATGCATAGCGCGGAGAACCAGATGTCGGAGCGTAGTGGGGACGACAAGAAGCAAACGCGCGCCATCAGCAGAGTAATTCTTCTTGAACAGAACGCCGTCGCGGACAATAAAGGGTGTCGACATTGTGTCCTCCGCGGTTGCAAAAAGCCTGCGCAGCATTGGATATTTCCGTTATTCGGCCCGAAAAAGTGGAGCTTCTGGGAATTCTGGTGACACGGAAGGCAGACAGTCCTCGAAGGTGTCGTCGTCCATCGATGTGCCCGGTTGAGGTAAGCGGGACAAACAGTCCGCATCGGTATGACGGCGCCCACTCTTGTAAGAGACTGTGAAGTCGTATTCTTGTAAGCGTAAGGCCCATCGAACTAAGCGACCGGAGGGGTCGCTCAGTCCGACAAGCCAGCGTAACGAGTGGTGGTCCGTGACCAAAGTGAAGTGGCGTCCATACAGATAGCAGCGAAACTTTTGTACAGCGAACACAACGGTGAGGCATTCCAATTCTGTGATGGTGTAGTTGCGCTCGGCTCTTGACAGGGTACGGCTGGGGTAAGCGACGACGTGTTGTGCCCTTTCGTGTAGCTGGACGACAACAGCTCCAACGCCCACGCCACTCGCATCAGAGTGGAGCTCAGTTGGTGCCGTTGATCAAAGTGGCGCAAAATTGGGCCATAAGTTAACAAAAATTTAAGCTGCTTAAAAGAGGACTCACAGTCTGACGTCCAAAAAAAGGGCTGTCTTTACAGAGTATGGACGTCAGGGGATGGGCAATTTGCGCGAAGCCTTGAATAAATCGTCGGAAATAGGAGCACAGACCCAAGAAGCTTCTCAGCTCTTTCAGGGATCGTGGGGCTTGGAAATCGCGCACGGCGGAGATCTTCTTGGGATCCGGCCTGATGCCTTCCTTATCTACGAGGAAGCCCAGTACGAGGGCTTGGCGCTCCCCGAAATGACATTTTTTTTAGTTCAGCACCAATCCCGCTTCCTCTATGCGGTCTAGGACAATGACAAGCCTGCTATTGTGCTCTTCAAATGGCCTCCCGAAAATAATGACATCTTCGAGGTAGCACATGTAGATGTCCCATTTTAAGCCACGTAGAATGGTGCCCATAAAGCGCTCAAATGTAGCGGGCGCATTACATAATCCAAAAGGCATCACATTGAACTCAAAGAGCCCATCAGGCGTCGCGAAGGCCGTCTTCTCTTTGTCGGATGGGTGCACTGGAATTTGCCAGTAGCCCGACCGGAGGTCGACCGAAGAAGAGTACGACACTGAATGTAAGCAGTCGACGGCGTCATCAATGCGCGGAAGCGGATACACATCTTTTTTTTGTCACAGCATTGAGTCGACGATAATCCACACAAAAGCGCCAAGATTTATCTTTCTTCTTTACAAGAATCACAGGAGCTGCCCACGGACTTGAAGACTCCCGGATGACCCCTTTTTTCAGCATCTCCTGCGTCTGTTCAGTTATTACCTTGCGCTCAGAAGGGGACACACGGTATGGCTTTTGATGAATCGGTGCCGTATTCTCAGTGATAATCCGATGTTGCATCTGTGACGCCGGCAGTGAAGTTTCGTGGTCATCCTGAGCAAAATCAAATACCGCAGCATGTCGGGTAAGCACCTCAAGTAACACCTGCTGCTTATGAGAAGGAAGCGAGGTATTTATCATGCGCTTGAGCTGGGTGGTGTTGTTGGTAGCCGCGTCTTGCGTCCTATTCACCGCATGAATGGTTACGGCAACGGCTTCGTCGGAACGAGCGAGTTTAGGTCCACGGTGCAAAAGTACGGGTTCACTGGAAGCGTTCACCGTCCAAACGCAGCTGCACCCATCAACGACATCAACCAAAGCACAGGGTATCAGCACATTCTTCTTAACTGCGTTTGTTGCATCCGCCTCCTCCAGAACTTCGTAGCTCCCTCGAAGAAATGTTTCGGACTTTACAGAGACAAACATAGCCGTCATGGGAAATAGCAGGACTTCATCGGTGACAGAAAACAGGCCTTTAGTGTCATTACACCCTTCTTCAACATAAGTAGGTAGAGTTTTGTTTCGGAACGAAATTTCGCCAGTTCCGCAGTCCAACATCGCACCGCAATCACGTAAAAGTCGATCCCCAATATAACGTCTTGAGTTGCCTGGGCTAAAACAATGAACTCCGTTCGAAAGCTGTCTTCGCCAAGAAAAACCGTCGCTGAACAGATTCCAACTGGAAACAAACGCTCGCCTCCGACTCCACGATACTGAATCTTTCGGTCACAAAAAAACATAACTTTTGGTCCAAGACGGGTTTTGAAAGCGAAACTCATGACTGAAACCGCAGCTCCAGTGTCTACCAAAGCTTCCGTGTTCACACCATCTACAGAAACAGTCACTTTGTTCTTTGACATAACGACGGGCAGGGGAATTGGCGAAAATGACCGGCCCGCGACCTCACCCCCGTCGGCCGCAGCATCTAGTTTCCCTCGGGTGGTGGGCTCATTCGGCGGCGTGGCATTGGAGATCACGGCCGTCGAGCGGACGGCGGAGGAGTGAAGCTCCTGTCGGAACCCGGGGAATTATTGCGCATTGTAGTTGGCTGGAACGACCGCTGGAAGGGTGCGTTGGTCTGGTTATCTGTGTATGGCCGTCGAGGTGGATGTTTGTAATGCTGGGGAGGCCGACGGCAAAAGCGGGAAATGTGGCCCCGGATACCACAGTTGTAGCAGGTGCGCTGTTCACGGAATGCGACCGGTTGACATAAGGAACGGCGTGGTCGGGAGTAGCCGACAGGTGCGTAACAGATTGGCTCCTCGATGTAATTTTCATACTCCCGAGGTGGAGGACTGAAAGCTGCACGCTTGGTATGGTCTTCATTGTAAGCGGTACGCTCATTCCTATTCCCTGCTCGAACCCAAGGCACTTGAGAGTGACTCTGGACGGCGTGCACTGTGCATTGGCGAAATACTGGGTCAGGAAGAGCGCATTGGTGAAAGCTTTTGTCACGGCACAAACCTTGCTGTGCGAGTTCTTCTCTAATGATGCGACGCACCACCGAAGCTATGTCCTAGGAAGGGGTCGAGCCGACGTCCACGCTGGCAACACTAGTCACGTTTGCCAGGCGTCCAAACATGGGGGTGATACGTCGCATTTTCAGGGTTTGGAACGCGCGGCAATGGCGAATAACATCCAGAGCTGACGCCAGGTTTTCGTTAGTTATGAGGTAGTTATAAACATCCTCAGCGATACCTTTAAGCAGATGACCTACTTTGTCCTCGTCTGGCATCGAAGGATTAACGAGGCTGCACAGTTTGAGGACTTCTTCAATATATGTGGTGCAAGTTTCGCCCGGAACTTGAGCTCTCTGCGCAAGAGTCTGCTCTTCCTTCTTATGTTGGGCAGCCGTGTCGCCGAAGCTCGCCCGAAATTCATTGACGAAACTGTCCCAGGTATCAAATCTGTGCTCATGATTGTCGTACCACACTAATGCAGTAAGGTCCAAGGAGAAGACCACGTTCTCGAGCTGTTCGCGAGCGTCCCACCTGTTATACTTGCTGACTCGCTGGTAGTGCTTGAGCCAGTCCTCGGCGTCTTCCTCAATAGTTCCGTTAAATTGCGTGGTTCTCTCTGGTGAGGCCAGACACCGACCCTTCCAGAGGATGTGGCACCCGTCGGCCCCGTTGGCATTGTCACTTCTTCCGGAGGTAGCCCGGCAACACGCCTGCTGCGTAGAAAATAGGGTGGTTCCGCCTCGTCCAGGACGACGAATTACCCAGCACCTCTACCAGATTCTACGGACGTAACAAATGGTTGAAGGCTTTATTTACAAGGCGTGCGGAGCCACAGGCAAGACGTGGTACCAGAGATGCCGGTCAGCAGCGATCCGGGGAAAACTCTTCTTCGCCCTCCTCTTCTACGTGTCAGCATAAAAATTAAAAATCACTATGTTTAGTTTCATGTACTTTAAATACGAAGTACATGCGTTGTGGCCTTTCACGCCCAAATCCTTTCTTCATTTCTTGTTGTCTGGTAATTACGTTTACCTTGTTGGACAATTTATGTTTTCCTATTTGAGGAACAGCGCGCAGGTTTAAATTTTGATGCGTCGGCAGCTTTCTTTCTCTGTAGTTGGCCAGAGTAGGCAGATTGCTTTTTTTCTGACTACTCGGAATTCGTCCGTAAATAAAGTTATCCCACCTCCCCTCGCGCACTTGCGTCTTCGCACACCTCATATGACAAATTTTCGGGGCATAGCTTCATGTGGTTACCTACCGCATGCGAGAGATGCGTACGTTCGAAACGAGAAAATTATTCCACCCCATGTGCTTGATCGAGTAATAGCGTGTTAGTTTCCATAACGTGGTCTTGCGCGTGCAGTTTGGGTTTCATCACCTTTTCTTTTCCTTTTGCTACAACCCATAATTACACACACGCCTTTATGGGGCCTGAGTTTCCGAAGTTTCCGCTGATACATTTGAAGCAAACAACGTGTAAATTAGGAGCGCGTTTCCGGGATACTCTCACACGCCAACACTTTCTTTCCCAGTTAGCTGTGGGGAAAACACAGAATTTGATGTCCCCCCCCCCCCCCCCAAAATAGAACTTTTTTGGGAACGAACGTTTTCGTTTCATGGTTGTCTACATCCTGCCGGAAAGGTTAGATAGAGGTGAGTTATTCTTACCAACAATGGCTGAAAAATAACTCCGCAAAATGCTTCAAAAAAAGGCTAAATTAACTGACAGGTTATTTCCTGGTTGTAAACATAGTTTAGAGCATCAGTGGTAGCCTTCAGCACACCATTAGTGTACACGTGAAGGTAGGAGATTAAACTATAGTTGTAAAAATCAGCATCTCTGCAAGTGTGCATTACGCCTGCTAATGGGGTATTAAATGGCTGGAATAGGCAAGAAACGCATAAACGGTATGTAGAACGGTTTATTACTTCCGGCGTAGACATTTTACGGACAGGCTCCCCGAATTGCCGGGAGCCAAATAATCCCACATTAGAGGGAACATTTGTGCATATGTAGTAACAGATTGACCACACGGTAGTCTTGTATTTGTAGCACCCACTCGTGGCTTGTTGGATGCGTTGAATCATGTTCTGTAAAAAGGAAGGGCTACACTGGAGTGCTCTTCCCTTAAATTGCAATCTGTGATTTTCGTATTTTTCTTGCCCTTTAAACTCTGCATAAAAGTTCGGGCACAAATCTGGCTACGTTCGGGCATACATTTTCTTTTTGCAGCTGTTAGAAACGCTAGCAGCATATAATTTCCAATATTATATGTATGATAAAGTGCTAAGGGCTTTTTTGGTTGTTTTGCTGAAGCGTCCGTTTTTTTCAACGCCCAAGATGCATATCCGCACAATCCGCTAATATACGCCCCCTCGCAGCTCGCACTGCAACATTTCCAATGCGCATTAAACCATTGAGTTTGATTTTTTTCTTACAAGTGCCAACTTGATGGAAATGACCCATTTCAACTCTTAAGCATTCACTAAGCACAAGCTGAACTCTACCAGATGTTGTATTCCCACAAAAACGAAAATACTTCCTGAAGAAGGCAGTCGCGGGGTAAGGCATAACAGGACACCCGTCAACATTTTACAACCTCGATATGTTTGCTTTTTTCTACCGTCTTAAAAGCGTCTCCACCACCAAAAATTAAATCTGCCACTCCCCGCCGAGTGTCACAACTTTGCATTAGGCACTCATGCACATCAGCGATTGGATTCGCATAATATATATTCTAGAAATACATTTCCAGATAGAAATAACTACTTGATAATCCATTGTGGGAACATCACCGGTCACAAAAAAACCGTTAATGATTAAATTACAGTCGAAACGAGACAGCACGGAGGAGTTGACGTAACGTAATTTATTTGTGATTTGTCAGTCAGTGTCGCGGAGAGAGACGATGCCACTTCTGTCAGCGCCATGGGAGATTTCTGCGTGGACAAAGAGCGTGACGCCGGTCCAAAAGAAGGGAAAGTGATACTGAATGTCATTACCGCATCACTGCAACAGGAGTAATTCCGAAGAAATAAAAAGCAGGAATTGCTAAGGTAGAAATGAAGCGGAAATATACCCGCCCCGGGGCTCATTGGCTAAGGCGTAGCGCGGCTGAGAACGACTTCGCGGGTTCGATTCGCGGCCACGGAGGACACTTTTCTGATGGAGGCGAAAAGCAAGAACGCCTGTGTGTACAAGATTTGGGCGCACGTTAAAAATCCCCAGGTGGCCAAAATTAACCCTGAGCCCTCCACTACGGCGCGCCTAATCGCCAACGTTGCGTCGGCGCGTTGAACCCTACAATCAATCACCTAAAATCTATTATACAGTCTAGTCCAGTTATAACAATATCCAAGTGCCACGAAAATCTCATCTTTATAACCCACGATTGTTATATGCGGGTTTGTAAATAAAAATACGTAGCAGGGCTCAAAACATTTTATTTGCAGGCAAGCGAGGTTGTACTTTGACCTATTTGTGGAAAAGAAGCCGTACTCGGTCAGCTTCGTTTGCTGATCATGAAGCTGGCGCATATCTTTTTCAAGAGCATCTATAGGTGCTTCCACTAGCTCAGCGAAGGGTCCTTGGTGGAAGCGGAGTCCCTGAGAGACTATCATGCGTTTGGCCTCCGGCGAAGGTGCTGCCCGAGTAGGCTGTGCAACCGCGTCGTCAGACTTGTCACTGACGCCGCTGTCCGCAGCACGTATCCACGCAACGATTGCCTGTTCAGTGAGGCACTCAGACGTTTGCAAATTGATTGATTGATTGTGGGGGTTTAACGCGCCGACGCAACGCAGGCGATGAGGCGCGCCGTAGTGGAGGGCTCCGGATTAATTTTGACCACCTGGGGATCTTTAACGTGCGCCGAAATCTCGTACACACGGGCGTTTTTGCTTTTCGCCTCCATCAGAAAAGCGGCCGCCCAGACGTTTGCAAAACACCGGCTCTGAAGTCTGGTCCGCAAAAAAACGGAGGTAGTTGAAGAGGCTACCTGAGGGGTGGACAGGATGCGAGGCGCATAGCGATGCATGGTGTCGGTGTTGTTGGCGTGGAGAGTCGGCGGCACCTCGTATTTTCAGTGCTTGCTGTAAACCTATTCAATCGTTATATCCGATATCGCGGCACTGGAGCATTTTGATAAGCGGTTTAATTTCAATAGAAAGCATACAAAAGCGGACGATGCCATAGCTGTTCATTGGTATATCCGATATATTGTTATAAACGGTATCGCTATAAGTGGAGTCGACTGTACTCTGGAAAGTGCCTGTCACTGCTCGGAGATAGAAAATGAATCTGTTAACCTGGAAGCATGTGCCTGTCTATATATTCTATATACTTGTGGCAACTTATGACAGTCATTGGGTTAGTTGAGGAGGCTCTACAAATGGCTATGCATGGAGCCTCTGCAGGGAAAAAATTAGCATGCAAGTTGGAGCTAATTGCTATCGGCAACCCGTCGAAGGTCCAGAGTGAATGCAGAACGTAAGCCTTTTAAGCGCACTTTTGTCATAAACAACAGCATTTTAAGTACGAAACTTTTTATTTCGTTTCTACGCCATTGCGGCGGTGCTCTCGAGAGTGGCGGTGTAATAGTTGTACAGGGACTGCAGTGAGAAATATTTTAAAATTTTAAAAAAGTGTCACTCTTGCACTCCATAAACGGTGGTTCGTTATGAATCATTATGTCCACCTGGTTGTCGTGCATCATTTTCTCACTGACGACGTTGATTTCGTCTAGAGAATTCGCAGTATCTCCAACGTGTAAACACGTTTGGGCACAATGGTGCAACACGCAAAAGGGGTGTTGTTGTTCTTGTAATGTCGGGTGAGGTTGATATCTTTTTGTTACACAGAATTCTTTGGCCACTGAATGATCTCAGCTCTTTTAAAATGGCGATTTACGCAATAAAAATTGTTAGGCGACTTAACACGTATCGTCTCGGGAGAGTCGTTCATTGCTGTATCGGGTATCAAACCAATTGATCATACGATCTGAATTAGCAAGCCTTTTAGACAAAATGTTTCTCCATTTATTTGTCAAAAATTTTGGAGTATTGAGGAAATTAAGTGGAATTGACTCTTCTGTTCAACGATAAAAATTTTGTAGTTTTTTATACAGAGATAGAGAGAGAAACATCTTTGATGGGCAAGCGAGGTCAGCCAGGCTGGGCGCCCGACTTGCTACACCAACTGGGGGTGAAGGTGTGATGAAAATATTGAGAACTCTCACTTACACATGAACACTCAAACACACAGACGCACACGAAAAGGACACACAAAATCAGGCGATCTAGTGATTTCTCTGATAGTTCATAGCACCCTCACAAGTCCAGTGATCCGGAGGAATGTGGGTGAACGCGGGCAGGCCCAGAGAAAGCTTAGCCGTGGTACGTTCGGGTTCGTAGCCAGGACAAGTGCAGAGCTGCGCAGGGACCTCATCTGCATACAACCAAGTGCAAATGTGCAGAGCTGCGCAGGGACCTCATCTGCGTACAACCAAGTGCAAAGAAGTGAGTAGAGGGGGGTCAAACGGTAGAGCAGAGTGTTAACGACATAGAGAACAAAAGAGGAAAGAATAAAAGATCAGTCTAGGTCAGACAAGAACATCACAGACGTCCCAGATGAGTTGAGTGATCATTATTATAGCATTGATACTGAGTGGGACGCTTATAACCACATTTATCACTCGCACTATTTCTAACATCAGAACCATCGCCATGCGCCGTAGCTTCAGTGTACGCAAATTGTTGTGGTGTTCTTACACCAGAGCTGGGTTGCACTACGATAAAACCATGGTAACGCCCGCTCGCCGTTTTTTCTACCATGTGTACGCGTATATTTAGTAAACATTCTACCGTTTGTTTTGGCTATCAGCCTGCAGTTTTATTCACGGTCATCTCACAACCTACTTGCCTCTTTTTTGTGATGAGTTGTTTGAACACGAATGTGATTCTTAATACGCGTGCCCATAATTTATACGTGGCACCCTCGTGTCACTTCGCTAACGGTACTTCAGCCGATTTGCCGATTATAAAAAAAAGTAATCGCGTCTTAAGCATTGGTCGATCCTTCGGAAGGTTAATCGATAAATTGCCCAGCCCTACCTTCCATGTTTCTGTCCGGAAAGGGCACACAAAAAACTGCTGTTATAATAAAACATTATAAAAACTATATTAATATAAATTACCATATATTAATGTGGCGTGTCCAAAGAAAAAAACAAAATTCACGCCAGGGAAGTGTATTTTGAGCCGACATCATCCTACCTACAACCATATTGCCTACTCAACCAACTCCAAAAGCCAACCACTTTTGGAGGGGGTCAAAACAGCTGAACAAGCATACCTGCGCGCCCTATATATATCCATGGGTTTCGGGATAGAAGCACCAGGCGATTTGTTTTTACCAGGACTTGGAAAATGAAAGTTGTCCGGATAAGGTTTTTATTGCAAATAGCGCACAATGAAACGCTTTTTTACGCAAGATCACCTTGTTGGGGATTGAATTTTGTGCTCTTTCAATCACCTTTTCCTTAAACCCACTAAAACGTACGTCTTTCTGCCGCTTTACAAAAGAAAGAATATAGAAAAGAATTTATGCGTGGCAATCAAAAACAAAAATCCTGCACATATGGGTCGGCTCACAAAAAAAACGTTACACAAAATTCGACACAAAATTAGCTTCTTTACGCGAAAGGCTCCTGAATTGAGAATGCTAAAAAATGTGGGCAATTTTTTTATTTAATGTAGTCATGAAAGGAAAAGTATACAAATTACACTAAGTGAAAAATACCTTACACGAAAGTTAGAAAGCCCTTAGGTTTCGATTGTCAGAGAAAAGATACGTTGGATATTTACTCTCTAATGCGTAGTTCGTGCGCAGTGCGAACTTTAGTCTTCTCGGTCACGGCTCATTACTTCTGCGTCTCAAGAACTTATTACGTGCTCATAGAACGCATGGCGCCGCGTGCTACTGTGCCGCTATGTCTCAGCGAGTCACCGATGCCGGGCATGTTGTTGTTATTTTTGAACTTCCCGCGCAAATTTCACGTGGCTCGAATGAGCCATGCAGCGAGGAGTACGCTGAAGTACCCAAGTAAGTGCAGAACACAGGGTGTGCTGGGCTTCCTTGGGGCAGCCTCGGCCTACCGCCCTCTCCGTCACGCTTTCGCCGCCCTTTCCTACTGCGCTTTACTTCAGTCTTCTGCGTTCCCTTCGTTCGCTCGGTTACAGAGCCGGCGACACCGCAAAACCACAGTAGCGGACGGTTAAGTGCGGCGCACTAATCAAATTACCCCTAAATGCCCTTTCCGAGCATAAAAAAGGCCAAGTGAGTTGATTGCATTTCTTCAAATACTTTTGTCCGTTATTTGAATGATCGGTTGTTTAATAGAATAAATTCTAAATCGATTGATTGGTTGTTTGATTGAGTGAATATTAGATTGACTTAATATTTGATATAAGGGTAGATTGTTTGCTTGAAATATTGATTGATTGATCTTTTAAGAGCCCTTGGGGCGTGATGTGGGGGCAGTGGGCTGGTGGGTGGCTACCCTAGTGTCTAGGATTCTCCGGCTTCGGCTGGCTACCTGCGCGCTTTGTACAACGCTTTGCTGTGTCACAGGGCTGGTGCTATATATCTGATTCGTCCGATTATCGTACGAAGGCGATAGCTGAGATCGATGTCTAGGGCTTTTGCATACTGTCACCGATGGATGCCCTAAAGTAAGGGATATCGTACAAAGGCGTACAGTGTACCCACAAATGGGCATTAACTATGTAATGTTGTAAATTGCATGGAGCGGAATACTCTGGGAATACCAATTTGTTCCCAATCTCCGGATTGGGGCCCAGGTTCAGACATTTTCCAGTCTTGGGGGCGGAGTAGGAAATATGTGATGTTTTTTTGTAGTGAACAAGGGTGTCGTTGTATTTGAGAGAGTATTTTTCTCTTCGGTCATTAGGTGAATAACCATTAGTTTATAACCATTCAACTGATATTTCAAGCTTTATACTGCATTGCGACTAAAAGGAATGACGTACGAGGACTTTCTGTAAGAAAGAAAAAAGCTTTTTATTTTTAATAATCGAACTAAAATCACGAAGGTTTGCGTTTAGGTCCTGATCATCGTTTAGGTTGCAGTGTTTTGAAAATAGTTCCGGTAAATATAGCTTAGCAGTATTTTTTGAATATACCAAAACACGGAACAATTCTATATTGCTTATCTTATCAGTGAAATCGTAGTTTGGAATCATGCAGATTCTAGAATTCATCGCTATTCAACGACGAACAAGAACAGCAGAATTCTAGTAGCCATTTGTAATGTCCGGAGCGAAAGAGAATTACTGTGTAATGGAAAGTATGCATTTCGTTTAAAACGCGAATTATTTCTCGGAACTCGCGCAGTACTAACTTATAGAGAATATTCTCATGTAACAGGCATCAAATATGTTTGTCCCGTGGGCGTCAACCACTTATCAATGTACAAAGTGCGGGGAACAGGGTCGCTTGGAGACCTTATGTACGCTGATAATCTACAAAAACTTGCGTTTGTTTTTATCGCCCCTTATAGACGCCAACGTTTTTCTCTACTTTGTGGCTTAATCTTTTTTTTACAACAAAAATATTGTTCTTCGCCCAAAGGTAATTTGTACATAGCACTGCCATTCTCTTTTCAGTGAACGTACCTGCAAACAATTTCCTCCGTGCGTTTTTGCCATTGGTCAATGCAAATAGTACAGATATAGATTAGCTTTCTGCCGTGCGTAAATGCAAACAAGATCATTCTTTATTTCTGGTAACTGAGAAGCTTAGATCGGCTGATAGAGCAATGTAAAAATATAATGCTGCATGCACAAGAACAACTTCGTAATGGGTCAGGCTGGTACAATGTGAATGACAATTTAAATGTATGCACAATGCAATTCTATTCTCCTTTCCAGAGACAGAGCCGGAGCAGGACATGTTTAGGAGAAAATATCAACAGAATTACTTTTATTCTTGGTCAGTTTACTAGCACTGGTAGAGGATAAGGTCCATTTAACGGTATAAGACGAACACTCGCATCAGGCCGTATTTGCCGTTCCTACAAGCTCCTTTCATGCAATAACTCTAATAGGAAGTAACAAATCTGTAGTTAGGTAGTTTTAGAGAAACCCACACTTTAGTACATTTATTTTTTCTACAAATCTTCACACAGGTGACCAAAATTGTTGATGTCTCATGTAAATGGGTATTTATAGCATAAACTCTTATCTCCCTATAGAATAGTATCATCCGCAAAACACATTCAGGACACCAAATCTCTTCTAACGGCTGTGACTATGAAGGAATGAGTGCCCACTGAACGTCTAAGACGATGTGCTTCCGCCCTCTTGCTGTTACAGACGATTTTCTTCGCGATTTCCCTCAGCCTAACTCTTTCTACTGTGTTAGGTGCGTGTCCCACGTGTCGTATCACTGCGTGTCCCTGCCGTCATGTAGGGCGAAAGCAAACGACGATGGTTATTTTTCTCCTCCTGTCTCCTCCATCGCTTCATTGCTTCTTCCGCTTACCTACCTCAACTTTGGTGTACTGACGTAGGCAGCTATTTTTCCCCGCTGCCGAGTTTGCCCCATGGGAATAAAAGCCCCCCCAAAAGAACGCTTCAAAGGCACGTGGAAGACAGGCCACTTATGGAAAAAAAATACGAGTGCCACGCACAGTATCAAATCACCATAAAAAGAAGCTTCAGTTGCATATCGTTCCGAAATCATTTCTCAAAATCTTCGACGTATTTCGTTGGGCCGAAAAACCAGACGGGTGGCTCTGAGAAGCTGACGCAACATTTTTTTTTATTGTCGCTTCTGCTAGTGTGCTTAGCACGCTGCTTGTCTCCAATGGCCTCGAATACCTGGCCAGCCCGCTGTTTTCACGCCACCTGCAATCACTGTGTTCCGTTTTCAATCGGTCACTGAAGCGCTGTCAGCAACCCTGCCGTAGGCGCCACAAATTGGTCAGACCACCGACCGAAAGTGCAGTTCGTGGCGGTTCCGTTGGCACCCAAATAAGTTGGATCGGTGGCCGGAGCGTGTTCGGTGGCGCTGCCGTCGGCACCATGAAGACGTACAAGGCGTTTGCTTGATTTTTCCTGAGCTCAAAAGTACGATTACCGCTACGGGGCGTTCCCAGAGATTGTACCTGACAATAAGCTTCAAAGAAAAGCTATTGCTTGGCGTCCGCTAAGAGAGGGCTCCTTCGAAACTGTTTCTTACCACGAGTCGTTTCATATCGCGAGGCGGTCTTTAGCGCAAGCCCGATCTTCCAAGTAATGAGGGGTGCCTCGTTCGATAGCGTTCCTAAGCACGAGGCGTTCCACAGCGCAACGTGAATCTCGACAATATGGAGAGGTTCTCTCGCACAGCAGTACGCCGGCGATGGAGAGCTCAGAAGAACGCTGCCGAAGGAGCAAATAGATAAGCATTTACATCCCCCATTTTGTTAGCTCTTTTATCACTCGGTGGCAGGAACAAACACCTACGTGCAAAGAGGCAGTTCAAACATCTTTAAAAGCAGTACACAGGTCTAAAAAGTAAGTTTCCCAAGCGTCAAAAACAGCCCGCCGACAAGGCTACATCAAAGCAAGGCGTCTAATTGGTTCGACTTAATATGCTTTCTCAACTGAGATGTGGTTAGGTGGTAGAGAAGAAAAGACCTTTATTCTGACGAAGCTACAGGCCGAGCACGTTCTTCTCCTCCAGAGCTAAGCCACTCGGTTCAGGTGGTGATGGAAACGGACGGGGAGGGATACGAAGTAACGTAGAAAACCGGGCTAGTTGGCACAGATTCATCTTCGCAGCGCACAGATCACGGGACTAAGGGGAGAATAACACATGACAAGCGCTGGAACAAAACTAACATTTTGTATTGAAAAAACACAAATATAAAGCCATTGAAGGTACCAAACAAAGATAAACACTTGATAGAAACATGGCATTCATTTATTTATTTACAGATACATTACAGGCCCTTGGCGAGGGCATTGGGTAAAGGGGGCTAACAAAAGCATGAGTACAAGTTTAACAAATACCACAAGTAAATGCGTAAAAGCAGCCAGGAAGCAAGCGCGCTACGTAACATGGAAACTAGAACTAAATATCTATAAGTGAACGTGACATATAATCACCGAACCACATGAACGTCAACTGACGGCACAAAAACTATACAATATCTGTAACTGGCCTTGAAAAAACAATGTAGCATAACAAACAAGAAATGTCATAAAATCGCTTACAGGAAATCTGAACAGATTGTTGAGATAGGGTTTTACAAACAAAAATGAACCAAGAAAGACCAGTCGCCAGAATTATAAGCAAAAGAACTTTCGCAGAGCACAAAAAAGGCCGTATACAATCAAGAACAAAGTACTAAGACCTTAAGTTATCAACTGAAGTGCAAGACCAATTGGTTGCGGAAGGAAATTGGGTTAGGGTCTGATACAAAGTTATCGGGAAGACCATTCCACAACGGGATGGCTCGAGGCAATGCGCATACATGAACCCATAAAAGCTACCGTGCAGGCGTACGATCTCATGTACCACTTTCATCGAGATATGCAAATTCTGCATCTAAAAGCGACAAAGACGGAGCGCTAACACACGAGTCAGACATTGTTCGTATCTTATACGCTTCCACTAATTCCCTCGTTTTTTGGTCAGCGTGCCGGAACAGTACTATTGCATTATATAGGAAAGGAGTACAACCACAGTTTTTGCAGTGGGTGGAAAAATGTCCTGAAGGAACCCCTTTGTGTGAATTGTCATGCTCTCGCAACCGAACATTTAGGCAGCGGCCCGTTTGGCCAACATTGGCCAACTGTGTTATTCTCTTCTTTCTCCCGTGATCTGTGCGCTGCGAAGATGAGGGATACGAGTCGGATAGCTGAGCCGCCGGGCAGTAGAGTAGGCAGTGCGGTAAATCAGCGCAGGCAGTGGGGCAGCTCGGCGCTATGCTTTCGGTGCCACTCACAGCGTGGAGTGCGGTCGGAGCAGGCATCGCGGTATTTCGAGAGGCGACTTCAGGATTTTGGCTTGCGGGGACGGCCATAGCAATGAGTGTGATGGGAGAAGGTGCGGCAACATGGGAGGCAGGAGGGTACAAGAGCGGCGAATCATCGGTGGTGATCGGCTGTAGAGGCCTGGTAATGTCTTGCATTGCAGGAGTGCCAGGGCGACGCTGTAGGCTTAGCGAGGTGACCCGCCACTTTGATCTTTGAAAGGGCACCACGTCGTCGGACCGGGACCCCGATGGTGGCTACATGATCCTGATGCCTTCGTGAAATGATGGATAATAACTGCTTGGGAGAGCAAGGCCCTCCGCAAAAGCAGGGGCAAAGAAAACCGGAGAATGATATGGGCCAAGAAACCTGAACTGCGCCACCTAGCGGCCCCTTGTGGAAAGGGCTATGTAATAACGAAGATCTGTAGTACTGAACCCGCGGTACTTTCAGTAGATAACAATAACTTGTTGCCATGGCGGAGTAAATCAAGACCAATAAAAAGTTTTGAGATTTTCGATTTTTTACTACACAGGTAGAAATGCATGTGAAAGATACAGATAAGCGTTTATTCGTATTATCAAAACAAAAAAACCGACACAAAACAGGACCGGGCACACTAAACAAAGTATGCATCCCAAAAACCTCGCTGAGAAGCATAAAACATTCAGATTTACTTTTTTGTCCTGATACAATAATACTGGTTCTAAACACAGGTATTTAACCTAAAGATATAAAATCTTGAAACATGTATCTCGTGTGAGAGGAACTTTCAGACTTGGAACTGACTGTATCGTATACGAAAACGAGGCAAATGTTGCTGTCAAAACTTCATCTAACAAAACCCAATCTTATGCATTTCCCGATCTCAGCAACAAACTCGGATTTCCGCGCAGGTGCCTATACGGCGCAATGCTTTCATGAACTAGGAGGAACAAGATGTATTCAATGCCATTCTTGGTCTCACGAAGTATTTCGAGAAACAGACACATTTGAGAAGGAGCAATTTCGTATGTTTTTCGCCAGAGCGCCACGAATATTGTTGCGCCACGCCAGAAGCAAAACGACGCCGGCACGCTTTCCCCAGTCTTGGAGGATAAGGACGTCATAATTTATGCCACTTCTTCTAAATCTGCGTCGCAGAAAAATAACATCAAGACAACCTCGCACGACAAGTAGGAGGAAGCTCTGTTGACGTAGATGAAGCATATGAGAGCCAAGATATAAGAGCCAAGACCCAAGGATATGAGAGCCGATCAGCGGAAAAGTGATGCAATAAGAAGCACCGTGTACTTCCCGCCTGCTGGGGTGCGACTACTTGAGGGAAAGCCTTGGCTGGCTTATTTTCGCCGTAGACTTTTAGCAAATTTTATATTATTCGAAGGTGAGCGCTGCTGCCACCGCAAATACGATGTCATCGTAGATGCTTGGATGCAGCGGTCTTCAGACAGCTCTTTTATGGAATCAGCTGGTTGTATTACGACAGTCGCAATTCTACGCATGTCTCGATATAACGCAGTAATTAGCGGTTCCTGGTAAGTTGGTTAGATCGAGTTTTAACTATTTAAACGAATTTCTGCTACAGAAATGTGCGACAACCTACAGGTCCATTAAGCGGTGAAAACTCTGATTGCTTTTGAGGCATTCGTTTGTAAACTTTCTCCCCCAATAATAACTGATTTGTAATATCAAACTCAAAGATAAAGGTCAGTTAAAAGATGGAGGAAAGGTTTGCTAGTTTGCATCATATGAGAATAGAATTACAATCGACATCGACCAGAGCAATTAGGTACATATACGGTTTGGATTTTGTGCGAGGACCGCGTTTACGATTAAGGCGTTGGTGTAACTTCCACTACTGCTGAAATAAGAAATAGCTCAAGAAAGTCAAGCAAAAAGAAAATACCGAACAAAAACCAAATAAACCAAAGTTTTATTTGCTGCGCCACCTCATCTGTAATCATCCAATATTATAATTCCTACAGTTAGGTCTTCTTTTTTAAGCCAGAGGTAAGTGTACAATCGCTTGCATCAATTTGCCTGCACTTAACCGGTTCTGCATAAGCCTTGAATATTCCATTGTATCTTTCCGTGACCTCGAGGTCGAAAGCTCCCAACACACATTCGATTACACACGCACAAGGACGTGGGGGTTAAATCATCGTTTAAATTAGGGATGTTCCTTATTGCGACATTGTGCTCTAACGTGTCTAGAGCCAAAAATGTTTTGATCACGCGCCTCATGCGGTGACAGATGAAAGATGGGGATTTTACGAGTTCACAGTATAGTGTAGGCTATGAGGACCACTATAGTGGAGGGCTGCAGAATAGCGTGATCCAGTCGTGGTATTTACGAGGGTGGAAATCTCGCGGCACGGCGTTCTTTTTCTTTTCGTCATTAAAATTCCCAGCGCGTGGGCTGCCTATCCCTACGATCATACATTCGTTTTACCACCGTGTGCTTTCAAGTATGAAGATTGACGCGCTTTTCGCGGACAGAGACGGTGTAAGAATGACCCGGTGAGCAAGTATGTTTTGGTCTGATTCTCTAGGTACATAACAAAAGACGAAGCAGAGATAGTGACAACTTTAAATACCCCACATTTGTATAGCTGTCTTAGACAGCGGACACAAAAAGTAGCGAAATCACCTCGACGGTCTTTATATTTTAAAAGAACATTTTGTAGTCTACATATTGAACTGCTGGCACCAACAAGCCATACAGCTTGGCATAGAACCTCGCCTGATTTAAACAAGTGCCCATGTTGAAAAATTTTGACTAATCCATTATTGCAAAAAAAAAAACAATCGAGCAACTCCATTTGTGTATTGTCTATTGACAATGTGTATTGCCTCGGAGCGATTTGCACACTTAGGCAAAATTTCAAGAAATATGAGAATACAAGGAGCGTGTTTGTACCTACTGAAACTACCATCCCCCGCCAATCTGAAGTGAGAACTTAATGTGCCAGTTGGAACGTTCTCTGACAGCGTTATTACCTCAGATTTCTATTACAGAAGCGTACAAAGTTGTCCCAGTACCGGTGCACTGTACAATGCACAGCACGTGTGAAATTCAAATTGCGTGTTTGACTCACCGTCCCACGGTTGTTTTTCATAGTGACTGGAGCAGACCTTTTACTACAGCATCACCGAAAAAACACGGCTCCACTTATTGTACATACAAAAAAGCATACACCTCTCCGTGTAAACACGAAAATGATTGAACGCGAAGATTTCTCGTGATGGGTTCTTTAGTTGGCCAATCCTACACTTCGTGTGAGTACGTGCTACTCAAGAGGTGCGCACCACTTTTCTACAATCCCCACAGCAACTCTCGGGTGGGCACTACCTAGGCCTAACGTTTTGGTTTAGGGTGTACGGCGCCAATCGGTACCTCATACTTGGCGTTCGCTTTGACCATGTCGAAAAAGGTCCCTCACAGACACGACGGCTCCATAAGGCGAGGGAACCAGGTTCGATTCCGGCCACGGGAAGCGCTTCGCTCGTTCACTTCACCCACGATCATTCATCATCATCGTCAGATAAAGTTAGTTTTCCTGCAGGGCGTATTAGCGTACAACGCCATCAGTGAGGACGATAAGAAAAGTTCGCCATGTACCTACTCACTTGTGTGCAAACGTCGTAGTAAGGATGCAGTCTTCTTCCGCCTTGCCACATATAAATGGTTCTCTTCGCTCACACTCTTTCCCTCTCGTATGGCTCTTCCCATGATAAACAACGTAAGCTTCCTTAGGTCAATTCAATTTCCGTGTGCTTCACTGCTCGCGCACAATATGCTGGAACTGCTGGTTACTGTTGGACTTCTTGGAATGTCAACACATGGTCGTAGGCTCGGGCGCATCGCTTTTGCATTTTTGTGGTCAAAACATTGTTTCCAATGGGTACTTTTATTGGTATGCAAGAATTAGGCAGCCACATACTTCTCATTGCATGAGCATTACAAATACCACCGATGTGTTTATGTTTTCATTAAAAATGCTCAATAATTCTTTGTTGATGAAAAGTGTTTGCAAGTGTGAATTGTGTTTCCAGATTTGGTAGTGTAAAAAAGTAGCGCCTATCACAACTTGTCGTTCAAGAATTTAGTTACATTTTGGCCGGTCGGCTGAATCGAGGGACGGATGTACGGACGGACGGACAGGGACAGACATACAGACAGAGAGAGAGAAAGAGAGAAAGAGAGAGAGAGAAATTTTTGCGAGGAAGTACCCCAAGCGTACTATACGCCTCGAGATTCGCGATCGCTGCGCCGCCTGCCGCCGCTTCTCCGCGGCGTTTGCGGGATTAGCGCTGCGTGGCTGATAGGTGGTCATGCAGTGTTTTGGTTCTCTTTCGCTTCTCTTTGCCTTTCCGCGCACTAAATAACTTGTTATGGTGACGTCTGTAAGCTAACTGAACGTTTAGGGCGCTTAAAAAAACAGCTGCGTCTTGGTAGAGCGCTCGAACGCCAACAAGAGCTACCCGGGGAGGCGGTTCTGCGCGCTTCTTGGCCGCTCTTGCGGTCGTCGGCGACGGCAGCAGCATATCACCGCTGTCGCCTTCGAACACGTCAGCACAAGTGAATTCTATTTATTGTCACCTCGTTTAGACCTGACATTGGCACTGTAAGAGGTTGGTTCGTTTTGCAGCGCAAACAACATATGCGGCTTTGCTTCGAATATGTACGTCGTAGAAAAATATATTTCGGGGATGTGATAACCCAATAGATGACAAAAACTTGTGCCTTTTATGGGAATATAAGCCACGCGAAAATGTTAAGTACACTGAAAGGCTGTGCATTGTCAGATATGTGCCCACTCATGCAGTATAGTAAGAACCAAGGTATATGTTAATGAAACGACGGGAAAATGAATGGTCTGCAAGTCAGGAATAAATAGAATAGTCGTACGGGAATGGAAAAAAAAAAAAAACCGAGAGCAGCTTCTGAAATGCTAAAGACGTTTGTTTGAGCAAGGTAGAATTTACCAGACCAACTAGATGCGAAATGCACTGATATTTCGCTAGACATGGGGGGGGGGGGGAGGAGGAGGAGGAGGAGGGCGCTCAACTATCGTTTGTTTACAAATGCGGAGCGAAATCAACGAATGAACAAGCTGCGTGTTCACTTTTCGTCTGTTTTTCGCCTTCAACGATCGGCTGATCACTCGGCGGACGCATTTTTCGAAGAATACAGGGTAGGCAGTTCACAAGAAATACGAGGTGTCGTTGAAAGAGTTGATTGATTGATTGCAGGGTTTAACACGCCGACGCAACGGAGACGATGAGGCACGCCGTAGTGGAGGGCTCCGGATTAATTTTGACCACCTGAAGATCCTTAACGTGCGCCGAAATCTCGTACACACGGGCTCGTTTGAAGAGTGTCGTATATGATAAGGGTCTCTGATTTCGGTTTATGCTAGATTCTGCAGTCTCCCTGTGTCATACGACGATGTTTCGAAGAAGCGTTTGGTCGCGGTCGCGGATTACTCTATAAGCCCATCTTCGCGCTTCTCGTGGAGGATAAATGTAACAGATGAATCTTTGCGAGCGCTCACCTCGGGACAAGACGACCCAGCATTAAATTTGTCGTCGTGTGCTGACTCCGGAGTGTAATTTTGCATTATCCATCGTACTTTTTTGGTACAATGTTTGCGAAATTTATGCCGCATTGGCTTGTTCAGGGTACTGAGCAATATCTGATATGTGATATTGGCAGGCGTAACTTGCGTGCCGTCAGGTATGAGTGCTCCGCTAGATTTTGTAGTGCACAAAGTCGATTTACATCATATAGTGTGTATGGCCGCAACATGACCATCGGAGGAAACACTGCTTACAGAGACACTGCCACTAAATTTCAGGGCAGCGGAATTGCAATCAGCTGCATGCAAATGCTCGCTTCGGGACGCTGGCCTGTGACACACGCCCGGCGCTCTTATAGATCTTTCTAAGATAGCGTCATAAACGTTTATACTCTCGTGAACCCACCAGGCTTGCAAACAGAGTGCCTGCTCCACGTTATTCGGTATTTCGAACGGGGACAAACGGTAAATCGCTGTCTTGAACGAGCCCCAAAAGCAACGGCGACAGGGGGGAGCGGGCCGGGGACTCCCGCTCCTGCTTTCGAAACGGGCCGCTAGGGGGATTTCAGTGGCGCCCCTACAGGCCGCGCTCGAGGCGTATAGCCGGCGCCTTCTCCCCCCCCCCCCCCCACCAGGTACAAGTGGGCTTAAAAGAAATACGAACAGCGGAGCACACAGACTCCTACGCACTGTCAGGAAACTGGGCGCACGCGTAGTTCTTTAACAGCGTTTGAGAGTGTCCTACTGTTAGAGAAATGCTTGATATGGAAGCGACGCCGGTAATTTATTTGAGGCGCCTTTCTATGCTCGGTCTTCTCTGAGTATACCGTTATCTTCTACATTGTGGATCCAAGCTTGCAGCAGGCTGATTGTAGCTAGTGTTATGCCATTCAACGATCATCCCGCTCAGTGGAGGCGCAACGTGAAAAGGCGTCTGTATATAAACGACCGTGGTCGCTTCTTGATCAAGCATTTCCCATAAATGTACGCCCCACTCTCACGCGCTCTCGAATAAGAGCGCATGCGTACAGTTTACGGACTTTGGAGCCAGACGGCGCAGCATGGGTCGGAGGCTGTGCGCTCCTTTGTTCGTATTTCTTTTAGTCTCCCCTGTACATGTGATGGATATATCAACACACAGAAAGCCGTAATATTACAATTACTTTTTACAGATTCTCGACACGCAGACATTGTTCCCTTCACCTCTACACGACGATGAAAGATCTATGTCTCTACTCCAAGCTTCGCAAAAACTTCGGCAATTGAAAAAGTCACATAAACAAATGAACACAACCGCCCAAATACCCTTCTTCTGCGACGTTGCAAGTAGTTCATGCACCCTTCATCGCTGCTGAAATCCCGAACTGCCACTTTCTGTTCTACTTAATAAACGTCAGCTGATCAGCGAGTGGTAGTCACTGGTTGGGTCTAAAAATGGCCTAAAGGGCAAGTCTTGTGAGGAGATTCTTACTTTGACGGGCTAGGTGATTTGCTGTCGCAGTTATCGTTTTTCTCGTGATCGTTAACAGCCTGGTGGGAGCTCTCTACCCGGATTCCTGGGGTGCCAGTTCCTGTGAGGGCAGCAGTACTAATTCCCCGTTTTCTGCAATCACTGATATCACAGTCAATCAGCGTTCCAGAGGTAGACGACTGTCGAAAGGAGTACGAACGTGTTTGTGCTTTATTTGACGCTTTACTATCCCCTCATAACAAATGAGGCCCACGCTTCCTAATCCTTGTGCGCTCATCACTCGTAATGACATCAGACGCGTGTTGTGAACGTCTGCATAAATAAAAGGAAACCTTAAGCAGCTGTCGTTGACGTTTTTCTTAGTGTTTCATAACGGAGCGACGCCCCTTTATTGTGCACTGTTTGCCAGAAGAGCGATACCCAGCTTCCATTCTTTACTCTTTTTTAAATAATGTATGCTTGTACGTATGCGTATGTACGCCTTTCGTCGCTCACATCCTCTTTGTTTCGGTGTTTGCTTGCTGCTTCTCATGTTTTTTAATGAAATGTTTTCGGCCAGTCCTGGTATTCATCTTTTGTGCTTTGTCTAATCTTTTTTTTCTTGCAATAACAATGTCATAATTGAAATAATCACCGTAATACCTGATATATTGCAAAAGCAGTACATTTCACTTTTGTCTAGAATATTACGTCTTGAACAAGACATGACACAAAAAACGTTCGGCGGACGGCCGACAAAAACGCCCATGGCTCAAACGGAGATCACGGGGATTGCATAGAACTTGAAGGATACCCCTTCGAACACAAAGGGTTCGCGAGCCCGAACCAGCCCGACGAAGTAACGCCGATCCGCATGAGAGCAAATCACCGGTTTATTCCGGGAAAACCAAGGTAGGAATAACCAAACAGAGCAAGTTGGGAGCAATATAAAAAGAGTACAGCAAGCAAGCACAAAAAGCGCGTAAAGAAAACATTGCGGCGGTTGACGCCCTGCTTGTCCAGAAAGTTAAAGCATGGTGCTGTACACTCACGACGACGTCTTCAGTCACTTGGGCCGACGACGGGTAAAGAGCGTCCACCGCGGACGCTGGTTGCTCCTCGCTGTCCGGGCGTCATTGCTGTGGCTGGCCGCCCGTCGGTACCATCCGCAGCCCGCGGAAGCAACCGCTCTCACGTGTGCCCCGGTGCGCACTCCCCCCTGGCACTCCTGTGAGCGCCGCTGTTACGCCACTCCATTGGTTGTGCGCATGTTCCGGGTTGTATGCGCACTACACGTATTTGTCCCGTCTCACTGTTCATCACACACGCGCGCACGGGCCCATGATGCACTGACGCCACTATCGCTGTTCGACGCGCGCACTTCACCGTAATCACCCTGCGCGGGCGCTCGTAAGGCCTGCGTCCCTACACTCCCCCTTCCCCAAGACCGGACAAATGCCGAGTTGTCTGAGAAGCGCTGGGGCTGCCGTAGAGGAAGTCTTCTCTACTGGGTTTGAGATGAATGCGGGTTTAGGAGGGTCTCCCCGCTCGAGCTATGTTGCTGTATCGTTCGGCGGGTAGGGCATCCTGGAATAATATGAACAAGATTATATTTGTTCTTCCGAGTGCCATTCGTAATATCTCTTAAGGTCGTTAATGTGTACGGGACCCATATGCTGTCCTCCGTTTAGGTTGCGAAGGCGATAAGCCAGCCGAGATTGGCGCTTTGTTACCTTATAAGGACCTTACCATCGGCCAGCCACGGAAGCAGCAAACCCTTTTGCTGCATTGCTCAACGGATGTGTGCGGCGCAGTACCAGGTGCCCGACAGAAAACTCAACCCGGCGCTGTCCCTTGTTGTACTTCCGGCTGTTTTCGAGTCGTGCCAAATCCAGGTGTTGCCTGGCCTCCTGGATGGTCTCCTTCAGGCTGGTGCAAAGATCCTGCGTTACTTAACATAAGTGCGAGGGCGCCCCTCGACCTGGTCGCTGAATGAAGGTTCAACAGGAAAACACAGTTCGCGGCCAAACATCAGGGCTGCTGGTGTAAAGCCGGTCGAGCGATTGACCGTAGTCCTAGTTGCAAACACCATTTCCGAGAGGGGAGCATCCCAGTCTTTATGGCGTTCAGTGAAGCCCACCAACATCATCTTCAAGTTTCTGCTGACACGTTCCGTAATGTTGGCTTGTGGATGGTACGGAGTAGGGTTCTTATGTACTACGGCCAGAACCGAACAAGTGTCTACGAAGTTCTTGCTGTTGAAGTACGTCGCATTGTCCGTTATGAGTTGTTCAGGAAATTCAAAGCGGGTGAACGTATCCAACAACTTGTCCAAGATCAACTTTGAATCACGTTTACGTTACGCGAAAAGCTCGTCCCTCTTGGAGAAATGATCTGTGAGCACAAGGAGGTAGCGATTGCCCTTTACCGATCTTGGGTATGGACCCATCACGTCGCAAGCCGCGATCTGCCAAGGGAAGCGGCTCTCGACCGACTTCATGAGGCCAGGTGGTTTACCTCCTCTTGGCTTTACAGACTGGCAAACTGGGCATGTCTGGGAGTACTTCATTACCTCCTTTCTCATTGTCTTGCTTGGTAACCGCGCTGTGTCCGTTCCTTCTTCCTTTTGTGACCTGTTTTATTTGCGCTGTTACCAAGCAAGACAATGTACCAACTCGCCCAGTCGTCTGTTTTGGCTCCTTTCTCATGCAAGGCCATGTTGCAAGGCGGCATAGCTTTTCGTATGTTTTCTGTACGTCACTATGACCTGTGAGGGCGGTGTCGTGGTAATATTCCAGAAAAGACCGCCTTAGGCGCTTTGGTACGAATACCCGAAAGAGATACTCGCCACTGTCCGTATCTGCACTTGGGATGTACCGCAGTGGCAAGCCGTCCTGGCTTTGGACGTAGTAGTCGTAGTCCGGGGCCCGTGCCGCCGTAGTATCGTCGTTCTCCGCGGCCGTAATGGACTCCCGAATGCGCTTGCACTGTTCGTCGGCTTGCTGCGCTTCAAGCATCTTCTGGCGACTTACCAGGGTTCCCCAGGCTTCGGCAGGCATTCTAACCGCGAAGACCTGGGGTTCTGGTTGCTGTTGTGCTGGTAGGGGTGCGCGAGACAAGGCGTCCGTGGCTTTGTTCCCTGTGCCCTTGTATTCCACCTTGTAGTGGTACTTCTGCAGGTTTAGCGCCCAGCGTGCGAGGCGACCCGTAGGGTTCTGAAGCCGTGACAACCATGACAGTGCTTGGTCGTCAGTCTGTATCGTGAAATCTACGCCATCCAAGTACATGTTAAACTTTTTGAGGGCAAACACTATGGCAAGACACTCTTTTTCTGTCACTGAATAGTTCTGTTCGGCCACGGAGAGAGTGTGGCTGGCGAATGCCAGAGGGTACAGTTCGCCGCTATGCTCCTGTAGCAAAACAGCCCCTATGCCGTATTCAATTGCATCGCTTGGGACAACAAAGGGGCGGTTGAGATCTGGCAACCGCAGGCTTGTGGTGTCGGTGATGACTGTTGAAAGTGCCTGAAACGCCTGCACGTCTGAAGCCGTCCATGACCACCTGGCGCCCTTCCTTAGCAGCTGATGGAGGGGCCGTGCCAAGTCCGCACAGTTCGGAATGAAGTGCCTGTAGAAGCCGACCATACCCTGGAAGCGCGGGAGGCTTTTGACGTTCTCTGGTTTCGGGAAGTGCAAGATCACCTTGAGCTTCTCCTCGTTTGGACGGACTGAACCTTGGTCCACAACGAAGCCCAGGAGCTCGATCCTGCTGACAGCCAGTTGTACCTGGCGGGGGTTTACTGTGAGGCCTGCGTTCTGCATGCGCTCCAACACAGTCTGCAAATTAACAACATGATCCTCCAGGTTGTCTGAAAATACAACCACATCATCCATGTACGCCATCGCGTAGTTTAACTTCGCGCCCCCCAGCACGATGTCCATCACACGCAGGAAAGTTGCTGGGAAATTCGACAAACCGAAAGGCAGCCTCACGAATTCAACAACCCTCTGGTACAAGTGAACGCTGTTTTCTCGATATCCTTTTCCGTTACAGGGATCTGTAGGAAACCTCTACTACAGTCAAGCGTGGTAAAAACCTTTGCTGAACCTAGCGCATACATAACCGCATCGATGGATGGAAAGGGATACGAATCTCTCGTGGTTATCGCGTTTAGGCGTCTGTAGTCTACGCACATGCGGACACTACCATCTTTCTTATCTGCCAGCACAATCGGAAATGCCCACGAGCTTTTTGATGGCCTCACCGCTCCAGTATTTACAATCTCCTGCAGGGCTCCGTCAAGCTGTGGTTGGTTGTGGACGCTCAAGGGCCTCGGGTTGAACCGTAGTGGACGTGCATCTACCGTCTCGATGTGGTGCTCCAAAATGTTGACAGTACTCGGAGCTTCCGTGAACATCGCTGCGAAGGGTTGTAGTACTGCTGTGAGCCGTGATTGTTCCTTTGGTGGTCCTGCGTCCGACATCACGATTGTTCCCAAACCAGTTTCAACCTTTCCCGAAGTGGTCTCCGCTGTCAGCAACCCTGACAGCGATTCTGACGGTCCTGCCGCCAAGCTGTTTAGTCGCATTCCAGGCCCATAGTGGTAGTTCCCGCCCTTCACGTCAAGCACTAGCCCTGTTCTGGCCATAAAATCACGGCCCAGAATGGCTGGACAGAAAAGACCGGGAAGGTACAAAACCGCTGCCTGTGTTTGCGGCCATCAACGATTGCCGTCAGTCTCGCTGCCACTGTAATCGGCACAACGTGGTCTGAAGCTGTTCTGATAATGGTGCTTACGTGCCGGAATTTGATCTTCCTCGGAGAGCACCATTCCCCGACAGCGTCTCCAAACACAGAAACCATTGCTCTAGTGTCCAGTAGGGCAGGTATAATCAGGCCGGCTACCTTGACTGCAATGAAAGGTGCATTGTCTACGCTTGCAGCCTGTCCGCCAAGGTCCAAGGGCCAACAGCTCACCATACGCTGATTGTTGCTCGCTTGAGGCCCTTCGTGTGCCTTTTGCACCAAGTTCCCGCCTTCCATGTCGTTCATGTAGGGTGCGGCATGCTCGAAGACAGTTGGTGTAGAATGGTGGCTCTGCTCCTGCACCTGCCGTCCGCGCCGAGCTTTCGGCGGCCGTTTTGGCCGCTTTGGCGGCACTGGGTCTTTGCACTGCGGCCTGCGCAATGCAGCGAGTCTCGCCGCAGTTTAGAGTGGCGTATATCGATTGGTTGCGCGAGGGGGTGTGCACAGAGTGCCGCTGGGTGGTAGGACCACCAGAATACCAGTGCATTATCCTTTCACCGGTCAGCTGCACTGTGTCCGGGCGGGGTGGCGCCTCCGAGCTCACAGAGCTTGAGTACACGGTCTGGTGGAAAGCCGCTTGCCGCCTTTCCTTGTTGCTCGACTCGGGCGATTTGGGCATGACCTCCTTGCTGATGTCTGCACAGATATATTTCTGATGGTTAGGAAATGTCTCCCTACTGCAAGGTACTTGCCTGTGGTCATTCCGGCCGAACGGGCGCTCCAACGACGGCGCCTCACCGCTGGGGTGAGTCGTTGCTTGAAAACCATCTCCCACGGGGGCGCGGCACCGCCGGGATGAGTCAGCGCTGCAGCCATCTCCCACGGTGGCGCTGCACCGCCGGGGTGAGTCAGCACTGGAGCCATCTCCCACGGTGGCGCTGCACCGCCGGGGTGAGTTGGCGCTGCAACCATCTCCCACAGTGGCCCTGCACCGCCGGGGTGAGTTGGCGCTGCAACCATCTCCCACGGTGGCGCTGCACCGCCGGGGTGAGTTGGCGCTGCAACCATCTCCCACGGTGGCGCCGCACCGCTTGGTATGTTGGCGCTGCAACCATCTCCCACGGTGGCGCCGCACCGCTGGGGTGAGTTGGCACTGCAACCATCTCCCATGGTGGCGCCACACCGCTGGGGTGAGTGAGCGCTGCAACAGCTTCCCACGGTGGCGCTGCACCGCTGGGGTGAGTCAGCGCTGCAGCCCTCCCCGCCGTGGCTGCTCTCGGCTGTTTGCGTCTGGTCATTCCCTCGTTGTCGCCGGTTGTCGGACCCCACGCCTGCGAACAGCGCTGCCTTCCTGGCTCGCTGCGTTGCTCTCTTCCAGTATGATCTCGGCTGGTCTCGCCCGGAGGGGGCCTGCAGTATGCACGCACAGGAAGGCTCTAAGCACGCATCTTTAGGCGGTGGTGGTTCGTAGGATTCCGAGGCCATCAGCGAAGCTTGTATGGCTGTGGCCTCCTTTGCCAGGTCATCGAAGTCGAAAAAGCGCCGGGATCGCAAGTACGGCTGGAACCTCGGGTGGCACTGTCGGACGACCGGGAAAACCTTTTCCGCCTCGGGTGCCGCCGGTTCCACTCGCTGGCACAGGTCCAGCATACAACGCACATATTCGCGAAGGCTTTTACCGTCTCCCTGTGTCCGTGCGCGAAATTCCTCTTTGTTGCGCTACTCATACCCGGGAGGCAGAAACTCCAGCTTAAAGCACTCCTTGAAGTCCATCATATGCTCAAATGGCTTCTGGTGACGTCTCCAAACACCGACTGCCGACCGCAAAGCAACTGGCGGCAATATCCTGCTTATCAGCACGCTATCGGAAATTGCCATGACTTGTTGGTAGTCCGACAATTCATAAAGAAAGTCGAAAACAGACTTCTTGTCTGTGTAGCCTATGTACGTTGGCACGGCTAAGTTTAACCGCAACGACGCATTGCAGTGACAGTTGCATTGATTATCTTGTGGCGCCCGATGACTGCATAATGCCTCAGTGTTAAGCTTGCTAGCCTGAAGCGACAACAGTTGCTTTTCAAACTCTGCCTTCGATGCTATCAGTTGGGCCATCAAGTCAAGAATTGTCTTTGTGTTGTCTGATAGCGGGTCATTCTGTGCAGTACTACCCAAGACAAGTGCGGAGACATTTTCGCCTAACCGAAGAACAGCATTCTCGTCCGCCGACATAGTTGTAGCTGTGAAATACTGTCAACCCTGCCTGAAATACAGCCTTTCTGACCGGCGCAGAAATGAGATGGCTTCGAAGTGGGCACGCATGGACAATCAGCGGTTACACTTTGTCGATAAACGCGAATTCTGTGGCGAGTCACTCACAGGATTTGGTGTGCAGCTTTTGGCCGCTCTTTTTTTCACGCCAGCTTTGTCGTTGAGCGTTGGCTTGTGGTCGACGATTGGAAGCATCCTCCGCTTGCCAAGTGATGCTCGCAAAGTAGGCACGGCCGGCTTTTGGGGCGCTTAATCCGCCGGTCACTTCTACGTGAAAAAAGGTTAGTGGCCCGAACAAAGCATACACACTTCGCAGGCATTCTGCAAGTATTCCCACATGGAGGCGGCAGTGTAGCTCGCGGGGCGAGTAAAGGCTCGAAGACGAGAACAGGAAAAAAAAGAAAGAAATCACGTTGGGCGCCAGTGAAGGATCCCCCTTCGAGCATAAAGGGTTCGCGAGCCCAACCCGCCCGACGAAGTACCGCCGATTCGCATGAGAACAAATCACCGGTTTATTCCGGGAAAACCAAGGTAGGAAAAAACAAACAAAGCAAGTTGGGAGCAATATAAAAAGAGTACAGCAAGCAAGCACGAAAAGCGCGTAAAAAAACATTGCGGCGGTTGACGCTTTGCTTGGCCAGAAAGTTACAGCATGGTGCTGTACACTCACGACGACGTCTTCAGTCACGTGGGCCGACGACGGGTAAAGAGCGTCCGCGCGGACGCTGGTTGCTCCTCCCTGTCCGGGCGTCATTGCTGGCTGGCCGCCCGTCGGTCCCGTCCGCAGACCGGGAAAGCAGCCGCTGTTGCGTGTGCCCCGGTGCGCACTCCCCCCTGGCGCTCCTGTGAGAGCCGCTGTTACGCCACTCCGTTGGTTGTGCGCATGTTACGGGTTGTATGCGCACCACACGTATTTGTCCCGTCTCACTGTTCCTCACACACGCGCGCACGGGCTCATGACGCACTGACGCCACTATCGCTGTTCGACGCGCGCCCTTCACCGTAATCACCCTGCGCGCGCGCTCGTAGGGCCTGCGTCCCTACAAACTTCGCAAGAATGTGTAGCACAGCTTGGACATTCGGTGGGGTCGCTGTTGAACTTTGTTTAAATTTTAATCTGGTCTCCCCGGGCCGCGGCCGCAGGCTCAGTTCTAGCTACTTTCTCCCTGCGGCGGTTACAACAAGCGGCATTTTAAGCAGCTGCAGCCTCTTGGAACACTAACGTTTGCTTGGGTTCTGCACAGTAGCCGGCGTGAACTAGTGGAGTAATGGTTACTCTGTCAGTATAGTAATATCCCGACTCGGAAGCGCAGTTGGTCCAGTACAAAGCTAGTGGCGCCTGCAAAAAAATGTCATGGAGGCAGTGAGTAGAAAAAGCGTTGACCCGCCAAAGACATGTTGCTTACCCTTGAACTGTCTCCCCTGCAATTTTAGGGGGCGTAAGGACTTTAAGAACAAAAAAGCAGCTTTCGACGCCGACAATGGACGCAGTCATGCACTGCCTGTCTAGAATGAGCTATGCGTTAGTGTTCAGGAATAGTGGAATTAGCGATGAGCTTGTGCCATTTTATTCGCCCGTGGTCACTTCACGAATTCCGCATTACGCCCTGCTGGCGCTTAAAAGGGGTCGTGCTTGTGGTGCGCTGTGCATTCAAAGCGTAACACTTTACATTGCTGAGGTTCAATGTTACTGCCTTTTCCTAAATGAGCAACCTCCCAGTACTGACGAGGCGTTGTCGCCAGCGATAACTTACTTTACGCTTTTTTGTCTTCTTCAACATCTAAACATCACTTAGGTTGCTATTTACGAAGTATAACCTCTACCAGCCGTTTGCGGGCTTCAGAGAACCCACGCCATCCCTCTGAAATGCCAAAAGCTCGACCTTATAGGTGCCGTAAGGGGCCGATATAGAAAGTCACAGTCGCGTTTTGTCTCCTGGATAAAGCTGATTCGGTGACTGCTACATTATTTTTGGAAGCGCATTCTAGAAGGACTTGTTGTTGGGCCAGTTGGTGCGTATTATCAAAGCGTGTAAACTTCGCGAAGACACTCCACGGAAACAAGAACACGGATGGAGGCGAAAAGCTAAAATGCTGGTGTGTTCGAGATTTCGGCTCAGGTTAAAGATCGCCGCGTGGTCAAAGTTACTCCGAAGCCTCTCACTACAGCGCGCCTCATCCCCTGTAAAGCGTCGGCTCGTTACACTTCATAATCAAACAATCAGAAAGAAAAAGAGAATGACAGGAGCAGGCTTGCAACTAACTTTTATTCCCCGCAGAAACACATTTCTGCACACCAATAAGAGCGTTTGTGAATATTTGCGACACCAGTGATTGTAGAGTTGTGTTTTCTTTTGCGTGTGCGCAGTGCTGCGCCCCGACTTAATTTATGTGTTTCTGCGTGGAATAAAAGTTAGTTGCCAGTCTGCGCCTGTCTGTGTGTTCTCCTCTCTGGTGTGGTGTCTGTGTCGCTGTACTGCTGTGCACAAGAACGAGGGTTCGACTTCCGGCCACGGCGGCCGCTTTTTCGAGGGAGGCGAAAAGCAAAAAACGCTCTTTTGGTACAGTTTTCGGCGCAGTTTAAAGATTACCAGGGCGTGAAATTATTCCGCAGCCCTCCACTACGCCGCGCCTCATCGCCTGTGTACCATCGGCGCGTTAAACCTTACAATCAATGAAATCTGTTATAGTGTCTTCCTTCTCACTGTTTTTAAAAGACGCCTAATGTTTTCCTATGTGGTGGAAGTTTCCTTAGCCATGGGTACTACTAGATGACTTCCTGGGTTGGTTCATGAAGCGGGGGTGGTTTTGATTATGGAAGCGGGTTGCATAGTAGTTGTGCCCTCAGGCAACGATGACAACGCAGATGAGTGCTATGGGGTTCCGCTGTCCGAGGAGGTGTTTTAGATGCAAAAACGCAATTTTCAAGCCATCGCTTCAACGAGTCTTCTTTACCATTGTTGTTCATAAATGTCGCAGAAAATTAGGTGGCAACACAGTTGTAATTATCGCTGGAACAAACATTCATGTCCCCACAGTGCTGGATCATTAAGGCTGTGCACATGCAGAGAAAGAGCCTAGGGTTCGGTACTCACGGTTCAATCATTTCGTACCATCGACTGATTTATTAGGCATTTTCCAAGATGTGGTTGTAATCTTAATGATCTTCTTACCCGAAGTTTCCAAGCAAAAAATCTTACAAAAGTATACACGGACGGAACAGAAAACGCCAGCTATGCCGTGCCACCGAAAAGCTCGGAACGAGAATACTGAGACGGGAAAGGAATGCTTAAGCGCAAATAACCAATACTAAAGATAACCTTACGAACACGTAAGTGACAGTTCTCATGATGGGCGTAGGCTTGGTTTGTTTCAGTGACGCAATGAAAGATCGTGCCTGGCAAGGATTACAATAAATGCACCAAAAGAATTGAAGAAAGAAACAACACCACAAAGGCAACGCCAAAAAAACCAACGCTGTAAATTGTTCGGGGCAAAAAGTGTAATGATTCGCATATAAAATACAACACACGGCTTGTTTTCGCCAAGCCTAAAATATTCTCTGATATCACTAGTCATTCCTGATTGGAAAATATGGTTCGATACACAACAACGGCTACGCGTCCGCATTCTTCTCTAAGTTCCTGTTTCTTTTTCGCGGTAGAAAACATGTCCTAATTTTCCCAGCACCAACTTGCCCAACTTTACGCACTAATTCCAGCCGTCGCACGGATTTCTTGAGACCAACTGTCATTGTGCATTCTCTGTAATTTTTTATTTATTTTGCTTGATTGATTCATTGTGCTTCCTTACCATGCTGACTCTTCCCCTAGCACGCAAAGGTGGCATGGGTCGCGCATGGTCGTGATGCCACAAACTTACGGGTGTGCGTATATTAGCAAATTTCGAATATTACTCGAAACAGTAATACGTTATATTCGTATTCCCTTCAAAAACTATGTATTCGAGAAATTCAGAATATTATAAAAGGTGCGAATAATCGGCAATTATCGAATATTTGGATTGATTAGTTTATGGGGAGCACGCGGCTTTCAAATTTGAAAAAAATTACAAAAACGTCGTTTTTTGAAAGGCTCATATTCGGTTTCTATGTTTTCTATTCTGTGCCTTTTCAAAGATTTTACGCCGAAAACTGTCACAAAGTGGCATATAAAAATACTTTTTTGAGCCGCGGTGACAAAATATTAGTCCATAATGGCAAGAGAAACGGCCATTTTCAGAGAGCTGTATCTTCGCAGCGGCGTCACCGGGCGCGGCCGTTTTGCTACCATTGGATCGTCCGAGTAATACTCTTTTCTGTGCTGGCCGTCTCTTTCATCTTAGTTGATTTACAAACGCACGAACGGCAAAAAACGAAAGACGTACAAACGAAGCCAGAAATAGATGCTGGTGCGCGATTGGCCTTTTGGTCAGCGCGCGCTGGAACGGCCTTTCTGATTCGGCATCGCTGTGGCAATGCAAGGTGACGGCCGCCTGAACTGCAGAGTGCGCGTTTCTGAGTTCATTTTAAAGCTAAGCTTTTTACCTCTAACCCGCAAGGGTTCTTTCGCGACAGTTGGTGTCAACAGAAAACTCACGCGAACAAATAAAAGAGGATACTGGCACCGCCAGGAATTTAACCTGCAAATAAACGAGTAACCAAGCGAGAGCCCGTTGTCTTACCGATTGAGCTACGATCCCACGCGGAAACTGGGAAGACAGGAGGTGCACTCACGAGCAACATCTGCGGGTTCACCCCTGCATTCTAGCTGAATGCCACGTGCTAACGTAATGCGACCATTCGCGCCGTGTGAGCGCCTTGCGCAGGCGCAAGGAGCTGCAAAAATCAAAGGAAGCTAACACCAACGCATGCATCTCACTTCTAGTACGCAAATGTGGTTAAGCTTGTGGCTTCCAGTGTTCACCACAAAAATCAGAGATCCTTGTCCTCGGCCCTCATGCCAAACGCCACATCAAGGAAGGCATTCAAATACTCTTTGATTGCCAGGCCATCATTCCAAGCCCCTCCATCAAGATCATGGGCCAGGCCAGCTCCAGGCCAACACCAAGAGAGACGTATCCTTGCAGCGCCTCAAACACAGCACCAATCAAATCATACACATAATCAGCCGAGTTTTCATCAAGAAGCGAGGCCCCAAGGAAGACGATACCTTTGGATTTATTCGAGCTTTTTTCCTCTCGAGAATAACTTACGTCACCCTTCTGTCTTCTTCTCGGCAAGGAGGACATAAAGATGCGTGATATAATGATTACAAAGGCTGTTGTGCAGGCGATTGATATTTCCATGAGTACGTCCACTGATACGCTGCTTAGGATGGGTCTCCACAGCACGGTAGAAGAGCTGCTAGAGGGCCATCTTTGTAACCAGAACCTCCGATTGAGCAGTCCTGCAGGGGGTCGGCGTATTCTTCACCAGATTGGTTCGGCAGCACAGAACGTCACACCGCGTGATGTACGGTTGCGTGCGATTTGAAGATAATCGCGCGATCGTCGACCGACCACGTCGACAACGCCCCCGCTCGGCATGTTTTACTGCGCCTGGTTCCTAGCTAACGCATTCTTCTCTCCTTTGGTCGCTGTTTATTCCAGCAGCCATCACTCCCGCGCCAAAACCAGTAACGCCTTCTCTTTTTTTAATGCGCACATAGCGACGACGTCCAACTTGTACCTGACAGCAGTCATCAAAAAGGTGCGCACAAACACATGCGTTGGGAAATACTGGGCATTTATAACAATCGGGGCTACACTCACGATAACGAAGGGGAAAGCGCACACGTGATTACAACCACAAAAAAACCCACACCAAGCGGAAAGGGTGGCTTACTAGCCACGGGAGTGATAACTGCTTGGAGGAACAGCAACCGAGTAGATGAGAGTGCATAAACTAGGTCCCAGGCACGTCGAAAAATGCCGCGCGGGGGCGTTATCGTCTTCCACGTTCGAAGCTCGCGCGAGTACCTTCAAATCGCATTTGACTGTACTCCCGGATTCTTGCCGACGAGAACTAAAGAGGCTCCCTTTGCTTAGAAATATGAACCCGTCACACGACAAGGGTCGCCGACAAGCACGGGCTCAAGCGTTCAACACCATCCTCGGCGGGGATCATGCACTTATCTACACAGACGCCTCCCAACATCGAGGACAGCAGTACGCCATCATCGTGGCTACCTCCATAACCAACCTCCTTGCGTGTGCCTCTTAAGACCCAAGACATGACAGCAGCAAAATGGGCAGCCATCTCCTTGGCTCTAACTCAAACACTGGTTCGGAAGGTAGTCACCGACTCCTAACAATATTGCCGGAATTACCAGTCAGTGTGGGTGTCCAGAGCGGAGCGCTTCTGATAGCGGTTCATGAATGGAAGTTTTCGTGCATTTTGCGATGCTTACACACTTAGTTATTGCTATGCTTGACAGTACGCTCGCTATCTTTGAGAATAAAACGAACTACGCGTCAAAAGCTGCGGCGCGCATGGCATAGCCGTTGAGCGTTGAAGAATCGCCTGATGGCGCAAACGGGGACGGTCGAACGCCGGTAGTTGTAATTAATATGTGTGACGTGAGATTTCATTCCAAATGTTACCTGACGGGCCTTGTCAGGGATAATAAAAATATTACATGTGGCGGAATACGAGTGCCGCGATGCGGGCGCACCATATGCCTTTCTTGCGCAACGTTTCCCGTGCACTTCACTAATCATTGATTTATTGCTTGTAAGTTTTAACGCGGTGACGCAAAGCAGGCGATGAGGCGAGCTGTAGTGGAGGGCTCCGGAATAATTTTTACCCACTGGGAATTTTTAACTTGCGCCGAAATCTTGTACACACGGGCGTTGTTGCTTCTCGCCTCCATCAGAAAAGCGTCCGCAGGAACGGGGTATCGAATCCGTGTCCTCGTTCCAAGCAGCGCAACGCCTTATCCCCTGACCCACCGCGGCGGGTTTCTAGTAAGCATGCAAACCTGTCTGAGTTAGGACTGGAAAAGTGTTGACGGCCTTAAAAATGCACCTTACTGTCGTAGGAATTACCAAAAATTATTTTTGGGGGAAAATATTAATATCAATGCATGCATCTATAGTTAAGAGGATATTGGCTGTGCTTCGAAAAATATTGGATGCCCTGAATTTCAAGAGTACTAAAAATGTGCATGCATTGAAGCTCTAGTTATGAAGAATGTTAAACAAACCTTCAAAGTAGCTAATTTGTATCCTTGTGGTGTGTATACTTTGGGCAATGAACACCTGAACGTACGAGTTTAAAGTTGCTGCTCCAGGCAAGGATATAAAGCATAAAAAAATTCAATACTCAGTTTGTAAATTAGTAAAAAAATAGTGCTTCAGTTTTTGCCATGGCCACAACACACAATAGGGAAGTTGTTCAGTGCAACTATGGCAACCAACAAAGCCACTTTGCATTGAACGCCATCTTCCCCCGTTCGGTCCGCAAACTGGGCTACGTACTTTTCACAGAAGAGCCGAAAAGCATGTTTTAGGGAAAGACAAAGGCTGGAAGCGCACTCCAATTACAAGGCAAGGCTTTCCAGAAATACCATGTTCAAAAGGTCACGAAAGGTTACAACCGTACTGACCTTTGATGAGTGAAATCGATGTTGCAACTTCGGAAGTCGTTTTTTCAAAACAGGTTTTTTTTTGCCACTTACGTCGCTTGTTCCTGTGATTTCCTAATGACCACAAGGTCTATTATGATTCCGTTCTTTTCATTACACTCCTTAACGAACAGTTCAGGTCGTGAAAATCCTGGTTTTTCAGATTTATTATTTGTTATTTTTATTCAAATAGTCGTTAATGGTCTTATGCCTGTTGTACATTCACCTCAAAAACTGAAACTAAATAATATTATGTTGTAATAAAGACAACTCAGTGTCACGACCTTTTTCATATATTTGAGAATTCAAAGCACTAAGAAAAATTTGTTGTTTTATAGGCCACTCGAACACGGTAAAAGATGAACAGGTCGAAAATTTTAAAAATCAAGAAATGTCCAAATATTACTTTCAAGTTTCTATAAAGATATCATAGAAGCATTTCCAGTTGATGTGGGAGTTTTCATCCAAATCTATAAAGGAATAAAAATGTTGATTTCGAAAGCCTTGCCGATAATTATTCGATATTCAATTGGATATTAGGAGCTAGATATTCGTATTCGATTCGTATTCGAAAACGTGATATCCGCACAACCCTACACAAAATAATTCTGCTATTTTACGTTTGTGTTTGACATCTTCTTCGACACCTTTTCCTTCGACAGCCGTGTTTCAGGCATGCACGCGCAATGTTCCTTCGCTTTTCTCAATTAAACGCTGGGTTTTCTACCTCATGGGGAACATAAGGCTGGTGCCTATTAATGCATTCGCGTTTCAAATTTGCATCCTACAGAACACCGAAGAACCTATAGAACATTAAATATGAATAATACAGGTCCTAGACTGTGAATTTCACAACGTCTTGCTGACAACGCGTTTGGCGTGATTAGATCTGTGCGAATATTAAAGAAGGCTGGCCGGAAAATGCCAACAAGAAATCCTTTATGGCAGTTGTTTTGTATAATACAACTGCAGCCTCACGCAACGCAACTACCCGAAAGGTCTGCAAAGGTGATAATAGGTTCGCTTGAATTCAAAGAATGCCGTGTTAGCTTTTTATATGCATTATGGCGCCCAGAAAAATACAACAAAATCAACGTAAAAACAAATTGGGCCTCATTACGATTGTTTTCTACCGAATCAGTTTGATGTGACACGGCACAAACCCATGTTGGCGGAAATAGTCACCGACAACTGCATAAAACAGTAACAGTCATACGTCATCGTGATGGCTCAAGTTCAGGAAAGTATGTACACAGGCACTAAAAAACATGGCTGCTGCGCAAAGATTTGTAACCTCTTTTCTACGTACAAACAACTGTGCCGAAGGGAAAAAAACAGCCTGGTAATTTATGTGAGTTGCTAAGCAAAAATTCACGCCCTACCTCCGTAGAAATTTGGACATGCGGAGAAGTACAAATATAAGTTCCAAAAAACAATACTTTGAAACTTTACGTTCGGGACCTGTAAAAATGCAAACTTACTAGGTAAGTTGTGCCTTTTTCGGACGCACCAAACAATGCAAATAGCATGGAAGCTGGAACACTATTGCTTCAAGACCGCAGGACAAAGCACATGAAACACGAAATGGACGAACAATGTATCCAGAGTATTTACATCTCGGTCATGACCGAGCGTGCCTGGTTACACGGTTTCACTGGTTACGCGGTTACGCTTCATTCCTCGGAGGTTGGATCCATAGCACCATGTTCCACTAACCTCATCTTCATCCCTTGATGAAACAATATACCCCAGTTCCCAACAGTTGCATCTAATACTATCGAATTGTAAAATATAATAGGGCATCTCTCTGACAATTTTTATCGGCGCTGGAGTGCTTTAGACACCAGTGCAAATACGCCAAGTAGAAATATACCTCGTTAAAGGGCCAAAGAAGCATTCCAAGATAAGTATATTTGATAGTACAGTGTTCATCGGGTAATTTCCGCTGCGGCCGCCATTCTTCCCTTTTGTGTCGAATAAATTGTCGCTCCTTGTAGGCGGCTAGCTTATTGTTGCAGCAAAGAATTATTGGGAAAAGCCTAGAGTAAAAACTACGACATGCAATCCTTCCACGAAGATTATCATTGAAACGTCTGCTCTGCTCTTACTGTTGCAAAACACTGGTCTTGATTTCACAAAACAACATGGTATTTACTCTGGCGATTCTTTTAGGTATATTCGCATAAAATTACGCTCTTTATCCTCAGGGACGAGATTTTGCTTGCGTGAGCTACGATACGTAACACAACAAAAAAGTGAATACATTTTCGTAATTTGGAAGTAGCACTAAGTCCTACTAGACAACGCCCTCAGCATCGTTAGCAATGAAGGGATGCATTCCTGCCGGTTCAAATGCGTTCGCTTAATTATACGAAATACCTCCTGCGCAAACCTCCCCAGCGGTAGAACACTGCATAATATTTGCCCCTTTTTTTCCATCATTACCAATTGTTCGACAGCATGATGCCTCTCCGACAACCATTATCTTTGCATTCACATAGCCTAAATAGAGATTCAAGACACGCAGAACGAGTTCCTCCTTACTCAAGTATTCATCAGTATGACAGTGAAGTTCAAGAACCTTATGAAAGTGTAATATAGAAGCTTGCTATAACGAAACGCACTTAGTCCGTAAAATGTTGCGGAGACCAAGCCCATTTATTTTGCCGTACAATACACAGGGAGAAAATACCTGTATACTCTTCCTTTGTGACGGGACTGCATAGTTGCAAAATGTCAATTTCTGTTATGCACACCTTAGAGGCTTGTGCGGTTACTGGACTCAACATTTAGAGCCATTTTTCTAAAGCGAGTACGTCCGGTGCAATACCACCATCGCAGCGGGAGTCTGTGCGGGAAGGGATTAGGTTTCACGCAGAACGCAAAGTGCTCGTGGCCCCGCCTACGCGCACATGAGACGCAGGTCCTAAGTGGCAGAAGGTGTGCTTAGGCTTTCTGTGTTTACTCCTAAGTAGTTTTATAAATGCAGCCGTTGAGAAATGTAGAGCCGTGTACGAGAGCCGACGTATTGTCAGGGTTGCCGAAGATGTTACTTAAAATTAGAGTCAGGGTTGCCGAAGATGTTACTAGATGATCAAAAATTTGAAATTCCGGAATTTTGCTCTCAGCAAACAGTGATTGAATCGCATGCATTAGGACATCATAAGACCTCGCTAGAAAATCTGAAAAAGCTACAAATTCTTCGTTAGCATAAGTAACTGTACTGGCCGAGTTTTTTTTAAGTGCATTGGTGCAGTGCATTTGGGCATAGTTCTTCGGCATAGTTCAGCATAGCAGCTATAATGAAGCATAGAGCTCTGTGGGGGCATAACAAATATTAAGTAGTAAGAGGAATGTGGAAGGAGTAATGGTTTCGGGTCTCACGTTTGTGAATGCTGTACTCTGCTTAAAATCAGACGTGCTATCAGGCCCTGAAGTAAACCAGAGAACGGTAGGACGTTTGGCCTTAGGCGCGCATGGAAAAACAACTAACGAAGCAGTTCAGGGAGATGTGGGCTGGGCGTCGTTTGAAGTTAGAGAACCTCAGAGTAAATATGCTTTGAGGTGAGGTTGATGGCAATGAATCAATGAAGGTGGGCAGCTAAGGTTTTTAGGTACCTATACTTCAAAAGCGTGGACACGCAGTGGCTAAGGAAGACTAGAAGGCTAACGCTGAAATACGGAAAGAACAGTGGAGAATGAAAAACAGCCAAGGTAACCAAAAAAGAGAAAAGGCAGATTGAAACGAATAAATGGAGTGAAAAAATGGAGGCTAAAACGTCGTTAGAGATGTACAGGGCTGAGAAATTAAACGCCAGAAAGGAAAATTTCAACGATAATTCCCAGGGCAGTGCTTTGCTTTTTGAGGCTAGAGCAGGTTGCCTGCGAACTAAGAGTTTTGTGGGGAAGTATTCACAAAATGATGGGGTGTGCGTGGTCTGCGGAAAAGAAACAAACTATGCGGCACATAGTGTTGGAATGTGAGGGTATCCATCCAAATCTACATGAAGGGAATATTGGGCTTCCAGAAGGACTAGGATTTAAGGGTATCACAAGGAAAGTTAACTTCAAGGCTGTCGAGGGGACGAAAAGAAGATTAGAATGCTGGTGGACGAAAAGCAGAGAGGGGAATATTGCCTAGGACAGTTACCACCTGTAACAGGGAAAAAAAGTATTTCGTGCCTAATAAGCTTTAGTGCCTGCACTAAGCAGCGCTAGTATTAAACCAATAGTGTAAAACATGGTTATATTAGTCCTTTTTGGTAAGATGGCATGTCATCACCCCGCTTCAAAGGGGAAACCAATACAAATCATCATCATCATCATCACGCCGCCATGAATTACAGGCAGCACATCAGTGACCTGTATAGAAAATGTTTCGCCTTATTCACTTTATACAAGGCACGCCAGAATTTCTGTTTGCCAACACAAAAGAATGTACTGTGCTTTCTTTCACTGTCACTGAATATACTGCTTTGAACCATGTGGCACCACATATTTATTGCACCTTTCCGCATACACAGAATCACAAAAACGAGCACTGCGTATTATACCCTTTTGAAAATATACCGACAACACAGCCCCTAGATTCATCAAAGTAGAATAATGCCTTTTTTGGGCGCCCTAGATGACAAAATAGCCTGCGTAACTCATAATATTTTGTCAGGAAACAGCCCTTGGCAATCAGATATTTCCATTAGGTCATGTCGAGCCACACGAAGTGACACAAACATAAATTTTAGCACTCCCCATGTACACTACGGGTATGGCAGAAGTACACTACAATACTTTGGTACTAAGATATAGAACGGTTTTTGAGTTGACGTTAAAGAAAGCTCCAATTTTTCCCGAGAATACAAAAACTACATCAAAGGCAATTATTTTGAATCACTGGCTTGATCTCTATATAACTATGACTTCAGCGTGTAAAATCTGCATTTTCTCTACCTAAATGCTTGGTCCGGGACAAATGTTACAGTGTAATTAAACGATAGATTTACATGCGAAGCATCTCTTGCTTGGGGGCATGTCCTTCCTCCGTGCCCCGTCCGCTGCACCTCTGATGATGATTCCGGCAGGAAGCCCCTAGGGATTGGCCAACCAAATAATTCATGACGAGATAGCTTCGCGTTCAACCACCATCGTCATCTTCCCACAGGGGAGCCGCTGAAGAAGAAGAAGGAAAAGAAGACAAAGCTGAGATGAGGAGGGCGTGTACGTCGCTCAATGCTTGCGCACCAACGTCAAAAACCTTTAACCTTACTAACGCTGACGGAGACTACCGATTTTACAACAAAGATGACAACATCGACGAGAACATGATATACGACTTTCAGCGCCTCGAGAACCACCGTCTACTCACAGTAAGACCACAGTACTTGCGTGCCTTTGCCACCGGTGTGGACCCGGACCCGGAATTCCTTCTGGCGATACTAACCACCAGATTACTCAACATAACGGCAACACAATGGAACCACACGGAACCCCCATGTCGCTTCGCATCCTCATCAGGGTTCCCCACGGGAAGGTGGTGTAATTTTTTTGCCATTGTTTCTCCTTCGAGTGAGTATGTATATGTACGAATGTTTAGATGTATGTGTGTGCATGGATGATTGTATATTTGCTATGTTTAAGTACATTGATATGCATGTGTGTATTACGGTTGTTGCAACCGCTTTCTTTTGTTATCCATATTGAATTAGTTTAAAAGTGAGTTGCTATAATATGATGTATGTATTGCATGGGCCCGCCACAAGAAGTGCCGCTATAGGCCCTGATGATGTGTTGCATATCAACATGGGATCCCTTCTTGGAAAATACAGTTAAATGCTGAAAAGACGTCCCAAGAATGAATTCGTCATCTCGTCAGAAAAAAACAATCTATAATACTAAACTCAGTGTTTGAGTTAAAATATTACGAGCTTCATTAAAAACAATGCCAAGCCCTATACATGCGCTGTCGAAGATAAAAAATTGAAGCCTTTGGCAACATCTGGAAACACGAAAGCTTCAGAAAATACAGTTTGTTACCCAATAAAACTTTCTTACAAAAATCTTACTTGCTATAATTACGTACCTCTTCAATAAATACCTGTACTTTTCTGGCTCGACAGAAGCGGTCAAAGTAATACCTAGCAAGCAATCCCGACATAAAATTCAATCTCTCCGCGACCACATGTAATACTTTTTTTTTGTTTTTTCGGGGTGTTTATCACTCGTATACACAAGGGCTCCTGCAAGCATGAATGAATGTAAATAATCGTACATAATATTTTACCCACACAGAAGCCGCGGTAAGCACTGCAAATATTCCATCCAGGTGCCTGAAATGCGAGGTGAGTTCACAGCATGGCCTATTCCTTTAACTGGTTTTCGTGGAAATTCCCGTTGCACTCCTTAAAACCTTCCAAAGTAACAGTTTTGTAAACAACCATACCATCCATTCACATCAGTACATTTCTGATAAGTAAATTATTGGGACATTTGTGGGACACCAGCTGATAATGCAGCGATAACTTCATCATTTAAAAAGGCTAATGTAAGCACCCCCCGCAATTCCTATGACGCCTCCAGGGAAAATTAATGCGTTTTAGGCTCGAAAATGTGCCCACAAGGATTGCACCCTGTTTTGGCTGGCAAGAATAAATCGATAAGAAGAATTGTTTTTCCCGCAACGGCTGTTCGAAAGAAATCATCCCTTGAACCTGCAATAATGCTGAGGAACGCCATCTTTTATGCTTGGACACTGGAATATGTGATCCTGGGTCATCAGTAGATCTCCGTGTGACGTGTATTCTGGTAACTATAAAAACGCATTCCAACGCGAGAAAAAAAACGAATTTCTCACTGTGGCTTCTGAAATCTGGCAATTTTAATATTATCGCTGAATTGACTACGTGCCAAAAAACATTATTTTCAAGGAGGGTTCGATTCTGGTACCCTCTCAGTTTTGTGAAATCGTGCCAGTTCAGATTAGTGTTCACTCGGACGAAACTCAAGTGTTTCGATTCGTATTAGGGTTTTGGATCAGTTTCTACAGCGCCCACTTATTACCATATCTGTGGGTAGTATTTCACATGTTAACATCAACACATACTAAGTGAGAGCGGAGGGGTCCTTACTTAAATAGGGACACCAAAACATAGGCATTCCATGTAAGTGTGTCATTTGCTGTTAGGTGTCCTCTGTTTTGCGCGGTAAAACAATAATTTGTTTTTTTCGTTTTTTTTAAAATAGCCAGGTGAGGATTTGTACATAATAATTTATGACGTTTAACATGCACACGTTATTTACGTCATTTGCTTTTCAGGTTGAGTGCAATGAGGCTGTTCGGTCAACACCCATATCCGGCGGAGTGCGTTCCAGGAGTGTCCTTTACCTGGCGAATATTCCAGTGAACAGTTTAAATCAATAAGTAAATCCTGAGGAAGGTTTCAGCGACCGCTGATAAAAGTTATTACCTGAGTCACTGCGGCGCCCCATTTTCTTGGATGTGAGATAGTGTTTACTATGAATTTGTTCAGGTCTGTTTCTAATAAATCAACGTACTGAAAGCTAAACGTCGTAAACGCGGTCTGCGGGAAGAGAAGTATGATTGATGGTGCTGCAAAGCGCAGCAGAATATCCAGAAATGCTTTCGCGACATTGCAACGCTCCGCATGCAAATATTCCGCTGGTTCGGAAAGTAGCGAGACCCGAAGCAGCCGCACGTGCGGCTGTGAAGGCTAGAAGAAACTGATAGGAAAGAACGTGACGCACTGTGCCAGATATATCATTTCCCCGAAGAAGTGCCAGTGTTGTGATAAATTGCGCTGGTGGGCTGAGCTATCTTGCGGAGAAAGCTTGTTGTGGGAGAAGTTTATCTCAACCCTACCATTTGTCAAAATGGTAAATACATTGATCCGGATACAAACTCGAAATGGAAAAATTTAGCGCTACAGCTCAACGCAAGATAATTTTTTGAACCTTTCAGTGCCAATGTGTTTCCAATTATTGTAAATGTGGGAAATGGTATAACGTCTTGGGGGCGGGCTGCAAAAAGGGCGCAGTTTGAATACACGCCGTGGGCTACATTTTTATACTGCAAACTGTTTCGCCCAGGTCCAGTAATGCTGCATATGTTCCGCTGAGTGTCATCAATGCCTAAATATTTTAGTGCATCAGCAGAACGAAGAATGTAACAACAAGGTGCCTAAATTTAAGCATCGCCTCTTGTGGTGGTGGAATGAATTCCTAGGGGACTCATAAAACATTATGGTGAATGGTTAGAACTTTTTAGAATGTGATTGCGAAGCCGTAGGAGGACGTTGTGTTACACTGCTGTTGAACTTTCTGTCGATCCGCGACCGTCACCAGTTGACGAGCCTACTGGAAAACTTCATTTGCAGCTCGTACCTCTCCCTCGCAATCATCAAATGCTTCCTGTTCAAATCGCGGTTATTGCCTCAAATGGCTACACTTCTCAAGGTCGCTCTTTTTGCGTGTGAGGCAGTGGCCTATGATTTGTTATAATTCAGCGCGTCGTGGTTCTGCAGGCTTCGTGCAGGGCTCTTCTGCTTTATGACAGAGTCACGACAGAGCCACTACTACGTGCGCCTTCTGCGTGGGTGCCTTTCTGTCGGCGACTGAAGCTTGCAGCGACTAAAAAAAAAGATCCCAACATGCTTCAACGTGCCTGGAAACGTCCGGATCATGGTCACCTCGATGTTGGCGGGATTCAAACTTCGGCGGCGGCAAACGCCACCTCTGAATCCACGCCCGAAGGATGCGGGGACCTCCTTTCTGTCTCTCTCAGACTAAGCGTATGCCGCTACTACAGACCCCTCAGAAACTCTAGAAAGAACGTTGTGTGTGTCTGTATAATGTCGCGCCGTGTCCAAAAAGAAGGGGGATGCCTTGTTTGACCTTTAGCGCTTTGGGTATAAATACGAGGCTCCAAGCGCAGAAGTGCAATCATTTTAGAGCAGCGAATCAGTGCAGTCACTCTGCTCGAGTCCTGTAGTGTAAGCTCGCCCGTCAAGGCATTGTTCCTGTATTGCTTTGGCTCATCTCTTGCTACTCAGTAAACCAGTCGTTTGCTTTCGGCTTCGTGTCGTCATCTTCAAGGCAGAAACATTTGCTGGCCGCTCACCACCACACTACCACACGCATGACGTAGGTGACGGGGCCCGGTGCTGGGACGCCTCCCCCAATGCAGCACCTCCATTGACGCTGCTGTATCCCTTTTGCGTGGTGCGATCTCTGGCTCGTTCTCACTTTTTTCTACAACCTTGTTTTCACTAAAATGACCTGCTTAAAACATAACGGCTTTTTCCTTAAAACTGAAAATTTTTCAACAGCACTTACTGGCTTTTTATTTTAACCAGTGAGCCAGTGGTCCGCAATGCATCACCCGGAGCAGCATTTGGCGTGCCAAAGTACAAGCACTACAAATATAGCAGGCTTGAAGGGCCGCATTACTTTTGAATTTGGGGCAGTGACGTTTACGAGTGGATATTCGTTATTGTGCAACGTTGGGATTTAGGTGAAAAACTTCAGTGCATTTTATTTGTTACTTTCAGCGGACGAGGGTGTACAATTGACTGTCGTTGAACTAAGCAGCATTAAAAAGTTCAGGTTTTTTTTGGCATTTTGGGTTTTTTTCACGGACGCACCATAGCTCACCGTTCTCGAAAATTTGCAGCAACGTCAAGCACACTAATAGAAGAAATGCCTCACATCAATTCATTTCATCCGTGGTATACCAAGACGAAAGCTTCGCGTTACGTCGATTCGAACACGTGAATGGGATCTTCCCTTCTTTCTCTTGCGGGAGCTGAACGTAGAAGAGACCATGGTTGCGCATATAGCGGAACCACATCGTCTTTCAGGCGGGTATTATTCTGGGTGCATGTTAAAAATCACAATTTAGAATCGTGTTGTACGTGCCGTGCGCGACTAAGGAGTATGTTGTAAGTTGCGAGCGTCTAGCCCATTCTCATGAAAGTTGCGGCCTTTTCAGCCGAGAAATCTTTCGTGATCGGGTAAACGCATGAGGAAAAATTAGGCCCATCTCCCCACGAGGGAGACTCGAGTAAATGCGTCGCATAGGGAGTGGGTGTATTGCGTTAACGTTTAGTGTTTGGGGAGTTGGTGGTAGTGAATGCGTTGTATCAGCAGCTTCTTGACGTAGTTTGAATGAGTCAAGGATATAAGGCGCGCTCGTAGCCTCCCATTCTGTATCGGCTTTGTGGCGCAGTGGGTAGAGCACCATGTACATTGCGTTCCGCCCGCAGTGTCGAGGGATCGAAACCAGGCGCCGGATAGTATTTTTTTTTATATAGTGTAGGGGGAGGGGTGCGGACTACGACTACGGATGTCAACGCGGGTGACATCGTGAGTTACTGAAATGCTCTGCATTTAAAATAAATCTGAATCAAGCAGGTCGAGACTAGGGAACTCCGTATTTTTAATCTGCAAACTTGAATGTGGAGTATCCGCAGCTTGGGAAGGCTCAAGAGGACTGAGAAAAATACAGACAATTGGGAGCCTTCTGTGCACTGTGGTGAATATTCTTCCATAGTAAGGAATTGTTCTCACCTTGTAAGGGCACTATATCTTGACGACATTGTTGAGGCATAAAACGAGTGTGTCTATTTAATATCAGCAAAAGTTGGTAGCTACTACAAAGGCGTAGCCTTGAAGTAAACCAAAGGAAGAGGATAATTTTCAAGAATAAGTCACATTTCCAATGCATTAGATCACCGAAAAAAAAACGCCAGGAAAAATGAAGTATTTTGAAAATATATCGCGAAAACACAAAGCGGGAAAACCACAAAGAATCAGTTTTCACAGCGATACTGCTTAAGCTGGTGTTGGGGCCGCGAAAGTACGCAGGGAAACCTCGCCGAGTGGTGATGTCATGGCGCGCGCCGGAACAGCAAGCCGTACCGGTGCTTTGCTTCCTCGCGCTCGGGCGAGAGTCGTGTCGCCACCTGTCGGAGGCGGGCTACAACTGGTACAAGCAGGGCTTTGGAAACGCGTGGCGGGGTAATGCGATACAGCTGGTAGATTAGGGTACCCGGATTCACGCATGTCCGCCATATAGGGTGCAGATACGCATACGTTGCGCCACCATTTTTGCTCACTCGCTCGTCACCGCAGCAAGTCACTGTAGCAAGACGTGCTTTAATCTTCCATGCAACGCGGTTTACTCGCGAAGTTTTAATCATCTTTTATTTTTAGCGTTGCTGGGTCTTGGGGGAAACTTGAGCCGTTTCACCCAACAGCGGCGGCCCGGGACCGTTGAAAGCGTGTCTCCACCCTGTACGGCGGCGATAGAATCACGGTACCCTTGGTGCAATAGCAAGTTTGAAATCGCGTTGCGGGCTCCTCTTGCGACAAATGGTGTAGGTTTCACGGTGCAAACTGACGGAACAATACCAAAATTTAGGAAGACAAAGTGCCAAGATGCGATAACGATAATCAACTTCTTAATTAGCGTCCCACACGTGAAACCACACAAGCCAAACGGTGGCCACCGAACGAGTTCGCACATTTTTGCGAAACGCTTGTCCGTCCTGCGCCGTCCGCTACTCTTGGAGCTTCCCCGCAAAGCAGGTGGACATGCGTACGTTGTACATAATTTAATGACGGGTGTTCATTGCTCTTTTCGGGGCTAACAATGACACCATGCACGCCGAAACCATGAGCGAGCCCTGATGCATAACCACGCAGAAAACGTGACCGAGTCTGAAAGCATAACCACTCATAAACTTGGACGAACCAAGGATAACCTAATTGTGGTCGCCGGATTCGCACTTTCCTAGTTTTCGTGCCACTCGTACGAAGCTGCCCCAAATTTCTTTTCTAGGGGCCAAGCCCCGTAGGTGCTCGGGCTGTCGGGGTCTCCTGTCATCGTCGGCGTTTCATCTAGTCACGGTACTCAAACATCGGGACGCTCGTTTTCCAATACTTCGCGCTAAAAAGTAACGCATACTAAAAGGAAGCACGGGGAAGCCGTTTTGCAACGCCTCGCGCCAGCATGTTTCCTATCCGCAGGGAAAACGCGTACTAAAAGAGCACACCGGGGCACTCGTTTCCCAACGTCTCACGCTGGAACGCTTCGTGCTTCAAAGACACGACGCTTTTACAGCAAAGCTGTATGCCCCTACCCCAAACGACTTATTCTCCGTGGGCAAAAACGCCAAAGTGCCAAAAATACACTATACATTGCATGGTGCAAGCTTTCACGTTAGGGGGGATGTCCCGTTTTTTTGTTATTTGTGAAATTTGCCTAGTATTTGCGAAAATAAAGTTTCGACTTTCCAAACTATCCTCACTCTTAAGAACCAATATTGCTGTGTGGAATAATTCAGGGAACATTCTTTGGTATAATGGGTTCTAACGAAAATTTCGGAATCAAATGTTAGCGGTGGTAACGCCATTATACGTCTAATATGAAAATTCAGCGGTCCGGAATTTATGTTTTAATTACAATTGCAATATCGAACTCAATTTTCTCCGATACACTAATAAAAACGGAAAGAAACTACTCGCAGCTTAAAAGGTAGACGTAGGATTTACACAAGGTGTTACTGTTATTCAGTGCAGCCTATGCGGAAACTAATTCGATGTGTCAGAGACCATGGGAAAACGAACTATTAACCCCCAAGCATATATTCTCCACATGACCGGCACCCGTGTCCAGCAACGACATTTCTTTCACGGGTAGGCGGGCTACCAATATTTTTTGGAATATCGGAATGGTACCCAGAGCGTGAAGCGGTGCCGTGGGTATGTGACACTTCTACAGAACGTCAGCGCAGAGCGTCAGCCAGATAAAAGCTGTAAAGCGAGTCCCCCTGACGAAAGTGTGGGCCCTATTTGCTATTGCAACCGCGGAAAGAGGTTCTAACCCGCATGCGTCCTTGCTGCACAAAATCATTGAATGGATAAGGAACGGTCGCTGACATACCAGGCAAATACAAGAGAGCACTTACGATCATATTTTCTCAAAAAGCATAAATTGACCGCATGCCGGAAACTTGTCATCGAAGTAATCGCGCTCTAGCGTGAAAAGCGAGAGAGCTTTGGTAACTGGCTGCTTTCCTCGAGACGTACCCAGCAACGGCAGGAAAGACAGGCGTGGCAAAAATTACGTTTCAGAATTCCCGAGTCACGTCAGATATTGCAAGTTTCATACGCAGGTGTAAAACACATGCTTTATAAATCTTGGTATGTCCTCGAGTAGATAAAAATAAAAAAGAAATATGAAGTTTCCCCTGTCGAAGCACATTGGCTTTATGAGGCACGATGTAGGAATTGGGACGTGTCAATTTAGGCTACTTAAAAACTCCTACATCTGGTGATTCAGTCGAACACGGATATATCGAACTCCAAGGGGATCGCGAATTAGTTCGATATATGAAAAATTCGATATAAAAAATATGGGCTCTGAGACCTCACCTATGGCGGATGATCGTCGCATTCAAGAATGACAACTAATTCAGCACTCACGACGCAACAGGACGCTTTATTTCCGTGAAAAAAAAATCGCTGATCTTGGCCTGCATCTTCGTCCTGGAAATGAAATTAAAGACGCTGGTCTCGATCTTCTCGAGGCTGCACAACTAGAAAATTCCAGCAGCACGCTGCGCCTTCGCACACCATGCACAACACGTACGCAAAAGAAGAACAGCGTGCACGTACCACAAGAACTTTGAAGGTAACAATTCCAAGGCTCTCTGAACGGACTCCAACAAAGCACTCGCGATGGTCATCTCCGAGAGAAACAGTGATCTCCGAAAGGTGCGGGACAACTCGCCAAACAGCAGCAACAGCAGCAACAGCAGCAAAATGCAAAAGAAGGAGGAGGCCGCCAGCGCCTTCGTTCCCTCTTCCCTTTCCCGAGACGACATCGGGGGAAGACACATCCAGAGAGAGAGAAAAAAAACTCTTTTTCGGCAAGCCGGGGAACGTACGTAGCCGAAAAAAAAAGGACGTGTGCAGTCGGGGCAGATGCCTACCTCGCACTGTCATATTTTCCGAGCGTTCGGGATTGTGTCTAGAGAGATTTAGCATACCGGGCTCCGTCCGCTAACGCTACGGCGGCCGGTAGCGGGGCCCGACTGGGCAAGCGCAAATTCGTTCCGGTAGGAGGGATTAGTTACGCGAGCCAGTCTTCGCCATGCCCCCGCATTCCTCCTAATCCTCCTCAACCTCAATCGGGAGTGCAGCGACCGCCGAAGAGCACATTCCAACTCGCGCGGCGTTCGATATACCCAATGTCGGGAAAAATGCGGTTCGATATAAACGTACGAATTCCTATACTTTTACACAGAATTTTAAAGGGGATAATTGATGAGTTCGATATAGACAATAATTCGATATACCCGTGTTCGATATATGCGTGTTCGACTGTATTTCTGTATTTCGCCTTCGCTATAAAAACAGCCGCCGCGGCATCAAGTCGAATTCGGAACTTATTGCTCAATTCCACTAGTCTTCCGAAATTAAAAACACCACGGAGGATAATTGAAAAATACAGCGTCGCATAAAATGATCATTTTTGGGGTTCTCGAACGAGAGTGTGGGTAATTTCTTGACCCTAACTTCATTGGTGTGTTATCCTTCGGGCAAACTCTGGTCCTATGAAAAGAGTCGTCAAGCAGTCATTTAACAGGATACTCTGCAGCCGATGTAAGCTATCACGATTCATACCGCGCTAAGATGAAGTAATAACCCGTATGCAACGCCGCCTGTGTAAACAGTGCCTAACGCGTGAGCGAAAAATGGCCAAACAGCCACTCTCCTGTTGCTCTCTCCTACCCTTCCCCGCTCCATAGCCTTCCAGCGTGCTTTCGTGTCCGCCAGCCAGCGCCGCTTCTCGGAAACTATGCAAAATAGTGGAAAGTTTGTTTAGCGTTCCCGAGGCGGCGCTCCTACGCCTTCTTGTTTTTCACCATGCCTGTCTGTCTTGGTCTGTCACTGATAAAACTTCCTTTGTCACGAAGCAAAATCTCTTGCGCTGCCGCAGGCTGATGCCGGCTTTGCGCGCTTATCTACTCGGATCACAGGCCCTGAAATTTTCTGAGTGGGGCATCCCCCCTCTATCCCCTCCGCATTTAGGTATTGTTTTGACCCCCCCTGTTCGCACTCCGCATCGGTACGCACTTCTGAAATTGAGGACTATACTGTAGAAGCGCCCGGACAGCGTGGCGGGATCGCAGCTGCTTATCCTTTTGTTTCCTATAATTTTCTGAAGTTTACAAGCACGTGATATTATTGGAAAGTAATCGTAGAAGTACGTGCCTGAACAAAAAACGTGCACGCAATTTTTTCTTCTGTAAATACTCCAGAAAGAAAAATATCAGTAAAATAATGGCTGCCCCATCCGAAAAAATCGTTTTTCTGTTAGCTATATGTCTACCCGACAATCAGTATGTTCTTAGACTATTTCAGTCCGCCTCCGTCTTTATCTTTGGAAAAATGCAGCAAGTATGAAGCGAGCGACACGTTGAACGAGATCCCCAGTGCGCCACAGAACTAGCACCCCGTCGCGGCTATGATGTAAGGGAAACGGCCCTTGAAGCCCAACAGGCAAGCTGACAGACACACGTCGTAGAAGTGGGTGCAGCGTTCGCGACTCGCGAGCAGTGACGTAAGGCGAAATGTCCGCCGGCACGCGCCACATAGAGGATCAGTGCCTGAACTAAGCGTTCTTAGCCTTCCCATTGAAAAGCGCGCGACGCGTCAGGCAATGTTAATACAGGCGGCGTTGCCCGTATGTATACAGCGTCAATGCAATAGCTAGGGAAAATATCGCAGTGAAAGATTCAGAAGCTTTGCGCAAATTGAAGATGCTGTTACTTCAGGCATGTTTCTCTTCGTGCGCTATACAATTCGCAGTAGGAGTTCTGTGAACGCGAAGAAATAGGCACGCTGGTCTTGTACTACGGTTAAATATATTGTCACGGAGCCAAAGATTTGGCAGTCTTCTTGAAGGAAAAACACGTTGTTTGGAGCGAACTTGTGCTCCCCTAACAACTCAAAAGTACACAGGCGGCGAAGCAGCAGTCAACACAGTGATGTGCGTCAGCGAGCGTCGCAGAATCGGATACCCCGGCATCGGCGCAGCCGGGCGGCGCAGGCGGGCGCAGAATCGGCGCAGCCGGGCGGTAAAACAAAACACAAATAAACGAACCCAATGCATGGTTCGCGGCAATATCAACTATCACATTTATTGAGATTCGAACTAGTCTATTAAGGGTAAGGTCCAAACCTCCTTCCCTCCTCTCTCAGTCGTCTAAGCACTGGTAGTTACTGTAGGATAGCCACCAGTTCAATTAGAAGCCACTCCGACGAGGTTCATAGTTACTGACCTTATTGATTACTTCGGGGTTTAATGCTGAGGCGCGCTTTATTGGAGGGCGGCGGATTCATTTCTGCCCACCTGAGGATCTTTAACGTGCGCCAAAATTTCGACGCACGGGCGTGTTCCCTTTTAGCCCCTACCAGAAAAGCAGCATCGCGGCGGGATTAGAGCCCGCGACATTGTGCTCGGCAGTACAACGCCTTAGCCACTAAGAAACTTCCGGAGCTTGTATAACAGCCATAAAAATACGGCTCCCTTTTACACTAGTGGGTAATACTAAGGTAAACTTCAATACGGCAGCAAAGTTCACAGTTCCATAACCTCTAATTTCATTGCGCGTCATTGTACGAGACTAAATGTTGTTCGATCCAAGCGCTCTACGATAAAAATATTTGAGCAAACAAATTGTAATGAAGGTTCTTTAAGAATCGACATTATAGCACACGCGCATTGTCTATTTATTAAGCCGAAGTATAGACATAGAGATAAAATCAGGGCAGGAGGGAGCATTTGGTTAAAGATACCTTACGAGCATTTCAGAAGCAAATTTCAGTGACGAGTGAAGTTTAGGTAATCCCTGAGTATAGTGGTGTCTTGCTTTCATCTTCAGACCGTTAAAGACACGCCTGTAATTATTTCAAAGTTCATTTGTTAAGAAATAAACGTGACTCTCAATAGTTTACAGTGGTCTGAATTGGCTTGGGCACTTCCCGGGGTTAAATAACTTTATCCGTCACTCTAGTTCTTGCACGAGGTTTGGCACTACGAATGTGATTATCCCAGATATTATGCTCATCGTTCTTGTAAAGCGTTACTGTGCGTACGGGGGGCATTTCATGTGATATGTTTTAAGTACAATGCATGAAAAATCCCAGTAACAGCTTCCCCTGCATGCTCTAGAGTTAGGTAAGGTAGCGTAAAACTAATACCTAGAAATATGCCAGCGTCTTTACTTTCTAGTAGTTCTGAAATTTCGGAGATAGCATGTCCACCAATATTGAAGAGTAGGAAAACTAAGACAGATATTTAATAGTACAACTCATCATTCAAGCTGTATATTCAGCCCTTTCTCCCTAGCCTGACCTCAGGCGTATTGCTCCGTTTTAAATTACGGATAGATTACAGCTTGATGGAATATTTGAAGTCGTTTCTATGACCTTGAGTTTGTAGAAGGCTGGTGACTTTAGTTAAACTTGGCCATCTATTCTTCAAACCTAACGAACGGGTTTTATCGTACGTACTTCGTAATCGCGTTAATTTTAATAAAGTACAAGTACTACCAGTTTGGATTACAACAAAACAGGCCCAAGGTTCCGTCAAAAAGCGCTTTTCCTCAACCTTACCGGCATATAGTGGCAGAGGTTGCCGGTGACGCTGCGGCGATGCTTCAAATGTGCGTGATTACTGTCTTTTTTATACTTCTGAAGTAAGATTTCCTGATTATTGCGGTTTACCTTTTTATAATGGTTACCTACACAATGAGTGTAAACTCCTAGGGAGCTTCTACTGACATTCTATGTAAAAAATAATATAAAATTATATTAATTAACACCTATTTCGTCTCAACAAAGCATCACAGTCTGAGATAAATATTTCAAACTATTCAAAACAATGAATTACTTTATGCCGAACAAATTTCTTCTTCTACGGCTCGTCCTTTGAAATATATAAAGAAAAAAAATGCCAGGGGTATTTTCTAAAAAACGTTTTATAAAATGGCAGCATCTCCACTCCGTGGACGATGGCGATGGTGCGGAGTACGGGGACTTGAAATGACATACAAGTTGCGCCCAGAGTGACATCTGATTGGCGCCCCGACCTTCATTTGATTTGAGCCGTGAGTTGCACCTCGATTATTCCCTAAATGAAACTGCAACTCAGGGCTCAAATCAAATTGCGCTTGATTTTCGCTTGATGGTGGTGTGCTCACGGATGAACGCGGATGGACATTGGGAGGTCCTAAGGTACTCCGCACCGTTAGAGGCGAGGGAGTAAGCCGTTTGACTTTCGGGTACTAACTCAGGGTGGGTTGGCGGCTATCGGCCAATATGTTACTGCAATGTAGGTTATAAAATTTTGTCAAACATTTTATCTAAGCGCATTCAACTTGTCGTCACTAGTGTAGTAGGACCTCACCAAGCTTGCGGTATTCGAGGTAAGAGCATTCAAGCAAACATGCATGTTGCTTGCTCTATATTGAAGTGTGTGTATGATTTAGCACAGCAGGTGGCCCTCATCCAAATTGACCTTTCAAATGCGTTTGATCACGTTTCTAATAATTTTATATTCTCACTATTGGCAGCGGCCAATTGAGGGGATATATTGCTAAAAGGCATTCAGCTTTGTCACAAACAGTGCACCACACAACTGGTTGTCAACCACGTTCTGTCTAAGCCAGTTTCGATTCAGTCGTCTGTTAGACAGGGCTGCCCATTTTCAACCTTGTTGTTTGCCTTATACCTCGACCCTCTGTGCCTTAGTATTCAGCAGAGCCAAAGAGTACGAGGTGTTTCCTCAATATCCTTCGAGGGTAAGGTCCTTGCTTACGCGGATGACATTGCCTATTTTTCTGATGATAAAAAAGCGTTCAAGAAGCTCCTAATCTGACGAGGCAGTTTTGTGCCGCGTGTGGAGCGGCTGTGAATATTTAAAAAAACAAAGGAATTTTGGTTTGGTGAATGCGGTGTGAAGCCCTCCTTATTTGCTGGCATTACTTGGGGTAAGGACGCACTTCAATACCTAAGTGTACCTTTGCACGAAATATAAAACACCGGGCGGCATTGGTCATTGGCACTCCAAAACATCAAGCGAGCCTCTCAGGCATGAATGTGGCGACAACTTTCAGTGTTTGAGCGTGCGCAGGTTTGTAATGTATTCCTTGTCGCAAAGCTTGTTTATGTGCTGCAAGTACTTCAGTGTGCGCGTTGTACATAGAGCTAGAGCGCGTTACGGCGCGGTAGAGCGTACAAGCTGTACATAGAGTTTTCGCAACATTTTTGTGGTGGTCTCAATAGAAACCCACGCGTAGGGACAATTTGTTTTCTCCGTTAGTGTGCTAGGGTGCTGGGCTGACACATTTGTTTGTACACCGGCTTGTATCTCAGCTGTTCTTCTATATGGTGGCGCATCATCCACTTCCTGCGAAGGTTATTCAATAGCGCATTGGTTTTCGTTTACCGTTTTTGCTTGACTCCACTGGTGAAGTTAGTACGAAGCCGCCATGTGGTTTTTAAAGGAGGCGGTCTACACCTTTCATTTTCTTACTGCGATGTTTTCCCAGCAACATCTGTTTACCCTTTCCAGGAAGGCTTTGACGAACACTTTATTAGAGAGCCGGTTTCCAGTGCCGGTTTATCGCCAGACTTACATTGGCCACCATAAGGACAGTGTTTTGAAGCGTGTCACACGCATGCGTCTTCCTCCAAATGCAAAAACGTTTTTTCTTAGAGCTGCATACATCAACACTCCTTGTGAAAACATTGTTGCGTGAGAAAGGAATGTCTATTCCTTGGTGTGACAAGTGTCGTTTTTGCAGTCAACCTGAAACCATTGATCATTGTTTTATTTTGTGCCGGGATGCGGTGTTTTTCTGGGATGTGTTACAAAGAACTCTTAAAAAGGGACATGGACATTAATCCCTTATACAATTCGGTTCTTGTCTTTTCGAGATGTTACTGGAGTGCCCTATGATATATTTGTTGTGATGGGAATGTATAGCTTGTGGAAGTGCCGCATGGCGGACAGGCACGTGGAACCCCCTCGCCCAACGAAGTCCATTTTTCGGGAGCAAGCTGCGTTGGTGCGGAGCATTTATGAGGCGCAAAATGACCCACCAGAATGGCTGCATCTGTTGGACGCGTGCGTCTGCTTGCCGGAGGTTTGACGGACGGCTTATTTTAGCTGCAGTGATGTGCATCTTCTTGTACGACTCATTACTTTTGTAGGCTGTAATAAGTGCAGTTTTCCATGCACTAAACAAAAAGACGAAAAAAAGTGTCATAGCCTAATGGGTAAGGCGACTGACACTAACTCTGTCTGGTGTACCAGACACAGGCTAGAATCCTACTGGTGCCTGCGTGATTTTTTGCGATTGTATATGCTATGCGCACGGACGCGGACGGCCATTGTGCATTCCTAATGTACACCTTACCTAATTAGGTTCTTGTTTCTTATGCCTCTGTTTTCCCAGTCCCTTTTGGACGTCCCTCTCGAAGGGAATAATTTTATACTGATACTTCTCGAGCTCAGTTACTCTTATCAAAGTGTACGGTAGGGCTAGGTGGTAGTTCATTTAAACATAATTGCTACAGCGCGAATAGAAAAAAGAACACAGAAAGATCACTGGCCGAGCGCTGACTTCCAACTAAATTTATTACGATAAACCTTGAACCTTTTATACGCACTCTTCACGTGAACACCAGTAAAGAAACAACAGAAAATAGACGTATAATCATCTGCTATCACACCTCAATATTAACAACGTGTTCCCGCACTTGGTGCAATCTTAAATAGACACAAAACGAAGTCACGCCCGAAGTACAGCCCAAGTTCGACAGGGTTTCTATCGCTTTTATGGACAACGCGATTGACGCCCGGCTTACACATTTACTGCCAGGTCTCTCGATTTCGTATTCTTTAATTATTTCTCGCATATTTTTTAAAACCAATTACTTCTATGTGGAGAAAGTGCGTGCTCAGGGATGCCGTTGCGGGGAACACTTTCCGACAGTGCCCTCAACAACATGCAGCGGAATTGACTCTGCTACCTCCTCGAAGAATGTCTGAACAGCCGATGCCATAATCGCTTTTCGAAAAATCCGTGTGTGAGTCAAAAGCACACAGAAATTGTGCAACCATCCTGACACCTCAAAAGCACCAAAAATACAAAACTGCAAAAATTGTTCACCTAAGCAAAAGAAACCGTTGTCAGAAAGTAAGAAATATTTACTCGATGTTTTAAAACATTGCCTGTGCAAACGTCTTGCACTGTGTGGCGCAAGGATATCTATTTCTTGGGACCATAAAATCTGCGGGTTATATGGCTCATAAAGCACCGTATATTTGTTGCTTAAAAAACCCACAATAAACGACTTCATTCGGTAAAAAAGGTTGGCAAAAGAAAGAGTGATAAATGGCACGCTTATGAGTGGTACGTATTTTCATCGTAGAAGAGATCACTGGTTCCGCAGAAGGACTGGAAATGAATAAAATAAGTCAATAATTTTAGCTCAAGGTATGTTATGGTGGGTTCTCGCGCTTAGACGAATAAATGCGGCTTCATTTTTACGGTATCAGACACCATTAGTGCACAGTATTGTATAGCTTGGGAAGCATGGCCCAATGCTCATTCGAGCAGAGAAAGAAGCGGAGAATTCACTGAGGGAGAAGTAATGCGAAATGGTAGAGGTTGAAGCGGAGGAAACCGGACGGGGGGCCGAAGCAAGGCGCCGGTGTTTATATAGCGAGGGCTTGTACTTTTCGCAATGGCTGATTTCTTTTTGTATTTTACCACGTGTTTTAGAGGCGAAGATTTTACTTTTATTCTTAGCTTTATTATTATTTCTCGCTCACGGTGCTCCAAAAATCCCTGGTGTAGCTTTAGAGTGCCGAATGCTACAAAGGTTGTGTTGTTTATGCTTCCCTTGCAGGAGCGCTGTGGGGTTTTTATTTCGCACCTAGAAGCATGGACGGTGCAGGAGAAACAGCGATAACATTGCTGCAGGTAAGAGTATATGTATGCCAAAAGTTCGTATTGTGTTAATGAGGCAAAAGCCTTAGGTGCCACATTCAGTGAAAAAGCGTCGCTTTTGTTGTAGTAGTAGTAGTTCTTTGCTCAGACAAATTGGCGCACCTTGCACTAGTGGTGCAACGTTGGAGAAACAGCAGATCTGGCTAGCCGTCTCCCTTCGTTGGAGACGCGGCTTTTGCACATCACATAAATTTCCGAACCTGTCGCTAAGAGTTTTCCATGACTGGCAGGTCCGGATAATTTTGTTCGCAGGCTTTTACTTCTGTCTTCAAGACGACCGCCTTAGCACGCGCTAGAACCGTCGGCAACCGGCTTCGCGAACTCGGCGTCTGTAGCGCGAACTCAGCGTCCGTGCTCCTCGCATCAGGCGCGAACGCCCCTAATGGCCAGGAGAAGAGCGAGTGAGAGATCACGCCACTGTAGATCGTTCTAGAGTTAGAGTTGGCCAAAGGCGGGCACTCCACACGAAGCGCATGCTCAGGCGCTCTCGGTGTTTGGGTATTTTTCTTTAATTCTTTCTCGGCAGCTCCTGACTTGACGCAAGGATATGTTCAAGCCTGGACGATGCCGGGCGCTCCTTACGAGGCTCATGCTCACATGCACTTGACCGGGTTCAGTTTTCTGATAACGTACGACGGCGGAACTAAAAGCATAAGCAGCTCTGCTGTTCTAAAGTGGCGCGTGCTGTAAAGAGTGCATAAATACACATGTGTGATCCTAAGGGATTTTAACTCATCTATGCGTAGCAGTATCCCGATGCGCTAGAACACTGTTATGTGCGCTTTTTTCATAGCGGAGCTGTTGTAGCTAGCACTAGTGTGTGTACGTATCGCGTAATGCCTAACGCGTTAAAGTTACCAAGAAAATGCCGAGCGTGCCCGTGAGCTCGTGCCTCGCAGCGACCGACGATCGTCCCCGGCTCGCACACTGGCTGTAGCTAAAAAAAGAACTGGTGACAACTCCGAGGAGCGTATGGCGTTGCCTAACAACCAACAACGCCGCAGCTGGCGCCACACCTGCTCCACAGAACCTGGACACAACTCCACAAACACCACCGCGCATGCTTCGTGCACGTACGGGCTGCCGCTGCGCCCCAGCTGTCGTCAAGCGCTACAGCCCATGTAATGCTTCGCATAAGAAACACTAAGTTACCGATGCATAGGTCAATAACTACTACTAGCACAGTACAAAGCGACGACGGAACGTGTAAACAAACAATTTCAAACTTGCAGAAATGCGTGATGTGCAATTGACCAAATCGTGCAGCTTCGCTATGGTTCAAGGTTTGCACGACTTAGTTCAAGCTTTGCCAGTTTTTTTCTTTGTATCGAACAATCCGCTGAAACATAACAACAGTACAAGTACACTGCATAGACAGCAAAGAGTAAACTATCATTAGGATGGTTTGGTCCTATATCAGCTCAGCGACGCCATCCTAAACAACCGTCCATAGACTTTTCACGTGTCGCACTGACGGTCCCCAACGCACACGCTTCCTCCTTTTTTTTCACTTTTTTTTTCTTCTTTCTTCTCTCCCTTCCACCTTTTCTTCTATCGCAACTTTTCCCCTTTTCCCGTACCCCGCAGACTAGCAAGTCGGCGTTAACATGCCGGCAAACCTCTCTGCTTTCCTCTAATAAAGAGCTTTCTCTCTCTCTCTCTCTCTCTCTCTCTCTCTCTCTCTCTCTCTCTCTCTCTCTCTCTCTCTCTCTCTCTCTCTCTCTCTCTCTCTCTTTCTCTCTCTCTATCATTAGGGCAAGGAAAGATACACCGAAATTCAGACACACACACACAATCATTCGAAACAGGGTATATTCGGGTGGCAGGTGTAAAGAATATATATGCACTATGTACAAACGCCTCAGTTTCTCAGAAATACGACTTTGTTCACTTAGGTTGGTGTGCCCACCTAGCACATACTCGACACCGCCACAGACTGTAAAAAGCAATTAGAACACACCTGTCATAGGGTGGCTCATCAGGACAACCGACCGGAAAAAAACCAAATAAAAAGGCCTGATATTTGTATTTTTTGAGAGCGTTCCCTGAAAAATGTCCCAGGAAAGACAGCATCTCTGCAGTCAACAAAACAGTGATAATTCTCCCTGGTTCTTGGTACTTTCTTGTTGGTGCTTTCACATACCCAGTCGTAGATTGGACAAGAATTGGGAGATTTAAGTAGCTCATGCACCAGCTTCCCATAAGTAGTATGAATGGGAAACTTAAAGACTATTTAAGAGCGCGTACCGCGTGCCTCGTGAAATTAGAGCACGTGAGTGTAACGTCTGAGCGCGAGCAGTACACAGCCCTGATTCTAGTGGAGCTGTGGTGTGTGTAATTCTGCTTGATGGCATTTTCGTGCCGTAAGGTGACTAGACAGATTTGAGGAATAAGGCGCGTAGCAGTAAAGATGCGTGTCGAAGTTTTCCGCGCCAACAAGAGAAGAAAGAAAAGAGGAGAAAGAGGCGCAAATGTGATGCAGCAGTAAACGAGTTGTAATACATTTCGCAATGCTTCCACCTTTAAAGAACGTAGACGGACATGAGTGCATCGAGGAATGTGGCGACCTTCTCTGCGGATGTTTGCGTTGAATATCCATTTCTGGATGGCTCTCATTTGCGCTCTCAGGTACACAACACACCACAAGCGATGTGAGCATTATTCAAGATATCATTAACATGCCGAGAAACAGACCGAGGGCGCTCTTTCTTTTACGCCGAATAAAAGAAATAATAAAGCACGGCTTGATATGGCGGGGTTCAAAGGTCTGATATGTCAATAAACGAAGGGTGTAAATCGGTTGCATGAACCCAAAAAGACATACACACTCTCATGCGAAGCAATCGCAATGACCTAAACGAAGGCCTCTAGAAGACTAAAAAAAATGGCTGCGGCTTAGCTCAGCTAACAGGGTCATTCCATGCCAAACGTCCCAGCGGTAAAATCGACCATCACGGTAAAAATTGCTCAGTAAAAATTGTGGGTCATCCTCGCAAGGCCCACAATGCTCCCTGAAAGTATTTTTGTCCAAAAAATTTTTGCTCCTTTTCTAGCGGCCCTTTTATCTCTAGGGTTTAGAGCAAACGTACGCCTGTGAAAAAATTCACGAAAAAGTACCTTCTCCCTTTAATGGTCACCATTTTTTAAGTGCGAATGTACTTTATAAGCGACCCCAAACCATCCACCGCCGGCGGCGGCGGCGGCGTCCGCAGTGCTCCTCTATATTTAAAAAAGAAACAGCATCCGGCGCCAGGTTTCGATCCGAGGACTTTGCGGCCGCAGCGCGACGCTCTACCGACCAAGCCACGGACGCGACGGTGATATCAGTGTTAGTGACGCGCCTTATATCTTTAACGCATTCAAACTACGTCGTCAGCGGCGTGCGTTGGCGACTCAGCGGCGTTATAGCGGCTTGATAACTGCGTGGTGTACACGTGATACTACAAACCCGATGGAAGAGATGGAAGAGAAGGCGGCGAGGCGGTGGGCTGCGGGGGCCGAGCGCAAGCGCCGCAAGCGGGCCGAAAACCGTGCATTCGCACTTTCACATTCTCCCCCTCGGGGAAATGCAGGGGAATTTTTGTGAATATAATGTTGGCGCCCTGGGCGGCTCTATGCCGCATTTTTAAAATATTTTCTCCCTTTTTGTGCTGTGATTACACCATTCAGAAAATACACGATGTCGAGCATTTTCAAACATTTTTAGCAAATACGAGCACATTCTCTTAGCCAATGAAGCATTTGTGCCTGTATCTCAGCATTGTGAAAAATTGGTAAAAATTGTATTTACACTGAAAAAAGGTGAAATGTGCGAGGAAACGTTTGTCAAACTTGGAAAAATCTCCTTTCTGGCCAATATTCACCTTGAAATTGCGCATTGTTTTCCTCGTAGTAAAAATATCAAATACAAGCCATTCACTTGTACAAATGATCGCAGTTTATTTCAGAAAGTTTCATCAGAACAGTTTTTGTTCTAGCAGAGAAAAAAATTTTTCCATTTGTACAGTGACACTACTTTACACCGTTGTTCCGCAGAGCGTCTTCTCTGCGCGGCATGCAGCTGCCTGCATGAAACACGCGCGAGCCAGCGAGTTCGCGCTACAAGAATACCTTTCGCCGCAATGGTATTTGTAGCGTTAGTACAGGAAAGAGAAATAATTCGCGTGTTAGTGGGGAAAGTACAACGTGGAGCTAGCGGTGGTGCGCCCATTCCATGACTACGGGTAACTAAACGGCAGGCTGGACATAGACGTGCATTTAAAGAAGCAGGGTATTTTATACGCGGTATCTTTTAAGTATGCCGAAAATTACGAAATAAACAACGGCGGAGGCATCGAGTTAAACGGATTTATTTGTATGCGTTTGCGGGAATTGCATAACCCGATGCTTTAAATGCCCATCTGATGTCCAGCCGTTGACTTACCCGTACTCATGGAATGGGCGCACCACCGCTAGCTCCACGTTGTACTTTTCCCACTAACACGCGAATTATTCCTGTTTCCTGTACTGACGCTACAAATACCATTGCGGCGAAAGGTATTCTTGTAGCGTGAACCCGCTGGCTCGCGAGTGTTTCATGCAGGCAGGTGCATGCCGTGCAGAAAAGCCGCTCTGTGGAACAACGGTGTGAAGCGGTGTCAACGTACAAATTGAAAAACATTTTTCTCTGCTAAAACAAAAATGTTCTGATTAAACTTTTTGAAATAAACTGCGATCATTTGTACTAGTGAATGGATTGTATTTGATATTTTTTCTACAAGCACAACAATGCGCAATTTCAAGGTGAATATGGGCCAGGAAGGAGATTTTTCCAAGTTTGACAAATGTTTTCTCGCACATTTCACCTTTTCTCAGTGTACTTACAATTTTTACCATTTTTTCACAATGCTGAGATACAGGCACAAATGCTTCATTGGCTGAGAGAATGTGCTCGTATTTGCTAAGTTTGAAGATACTCGACATCGTGTATTTTCTGAATGGCGTAATCACAGCACAAAAAGGGAAAAATATTTTAAAAATGCGCCATAGAGCCGCCCAGGGCGTCAACATGATATTCACAAAAAATGGTGGCCATTGTAGAAGAAGGTATTTTTTTATGAATTTTTTCACAGACGTAAGTTTGCTCTAAACCCTGGAGGGAGAAGGGCTGCTAGAAAAGGAACAAAAATTTTTTGGACAAAAATACTTTTAGGGAGCATTTCGGGCCATGCGAGGATGACTTACAATTTTTACTGAGCAAATATGTGATGGTCGATTTTACCGCTGGGACGTTTGGCATGGAATGACCCAACTTTGGAAATGCAAATCAAAAGCTTGGCTTAGTCTGGTTAAGTCTTGGTGTCGCTTCGTTAAACCTTTGGTGTAGATCCATTGCTTACCAAGTCTGAAAGCCGTTCGGTTCCGTGCAACGTTCACAGAAGGAGGCCGCGCGAACGCGGTGTTCGTTCATGGCGAACGCCCCGTTCTCTTCTCCGGGTGCTAGACGAGTAACGTTGCCCTAAACGAACCCAGCGCCGCATTCATGGGAAGCTGGAGGAATGGTTGGCTGCCTCGGCCGTAGCGGCGTTGGCGACCGCTGTCGGCGCCCACAGGCACCAACAGCGGGGCCGGTGAATCACAGGATGCGCTTCGAGGGGTGTGTCACTGATGGTTTGTCTCCGGTCAAAAGGTCTCCGGTCAAAGAAAGTAGTTTAGCTTAGCTTTAAAAACTGCAAAGCAGGCGACACGCGTGAGATGCGCCACGAGTTCATCAAGACCAGCAACGGCGCCGAGCCGCTCGATACCGTAGCACGGAGCTGTGCAGGCCGCCGCCCAATCGGGAGCCGCCAGCGACAGCGGCCGGCGGCAGAAGCGATACCGAGAACAAGAACGGGAGCCAGAGGGTGGAGCGTGACCCGGATGCACGGCAATCTGGCGACCCGTGCTGTGCCCCAAGAGGTCCTCCACGCGCTCAACCTCCAGAACATCTCCTCCGCAAGGAATTCGTCTCACCGGGCATCGGTGAAAGACATGCGGCACTTCCAGAGAGCTGCGTTTTCCGACGCCCCGCACCGGGCACCTTGAGAAATCTTGGTGACGGTACTGGCGATACCGCGGACCCCGACCCCCCCAAGATAAGCTGTGACCTACCGTGGTGATGTGTTGTTAAGGTGAAGGGTAGAAACCTCAACGGTGGCTGTCGGAGCCCAGGTCAAGCTACGGCGGATGGGCTCCCTGTCTGTTTACCAGGCAGGGAGCTCCGGGACCTCTCTCGGTATCAGGGTAACCCGAGCGAAGGAAGTACCCCCGTCCCCTGCTTTTTCCTATGCCATATGGTAAATCGAAAATCCCCCTCCAAACATGATCGGACCCTGAAAAGGGTCCGCACTGAAGCATCTTACCCACCTCTTCCTGGTATCAACTTCTCGAAACCCGACAACTACCCCCGCTTTCTGATAGTTGAATATGTTGACAAATCCAAGCCTCTTTCTTCACAATCCGTATTCCTTGTATCGACGTTCCTTGAAGCCATCCTTGGCAAGAGGTACAATGCTAAAAAACTAAGAACCGTTAAGGTCTTAGTTGAGGTCAACACGCAGCAGCAAGCGACAACTCTCATCAGCCAAACCCGCATGGCAGACCTTGCTATCAGAGTCACCCCCCACCGCAGCCTCAACAGCTCCCAGGGTGTGATATCTGAGTCAGATCTCCTAACTGAGACAGAGACCGATCTGCTCGAAGGCCTAAAAGACGAAGGCGTGATAGCAGTAAGGCGCATCGTCATTAGGAGAGATAAGAAAGAAATAGCCACCAAACATCTGATTCTGACTTTCGACCGCTGCACACTGCCCGAGCATGTCAACGCAGGTTTCATCCGTTGTTCTGTCCGGCCATACATCCCGAACCCGCGGCGCTGTTTCAAGTGCCAGAGGTTCGGGCTCGCCGGGGGGTGGAGCGGCATCTGGTCTCGGCGGGGACCCAGTACCGCGAGTCGGACTTGGTCCCGCCCCCGCCCCCCCCTCCTGGGTTGCCTCTGGCAGCCCAACCAGCTTCTGCACCGCTCGCTCACCCAGCAGCGGCTGTGGTGGCAATAACGTCTGTTGGGGATGCCGCTGCATCCACTGCTTCCTCTCCACCGGCCCAAAGCACACGCAAGGGCACGGAGATGGAGACGGAGGCAGTCGCAGCGACCCCCTCCGCTACCTCACTGCCTGTGCCATCTGTCGTGCTCCCCACGCCTTCGGCACTGGCAGCGCAGGCAAAGAACACCCGAAAGGGTACCACGTCAAGGGGGCCCAGTCCGCTGGGCACCCCCTTGCCTTCAGATGACGACATGGACGTCGAGCCCTTCCGGCTTTCATCGCAGCGGAAGGAACGAGCTGCTTCGTCCAGGTCAGTAGAGAAGGCCAGAAAACTGCTTCCAAGAGTCTAAGCCCCGAAAGACCCCACATAAAATGTCACACTCCAGTAGCTCCGAACACATCACAATGGGAAGAGAAAACATAATACAATGGAACTGCAGAGGCCTTCTGAATAATCTTGACGACATGCATGAGATTCTGCATGCAAACCAGCCAAGTGTGATGTGTGTTCTGGAAACACATCTAAATTCTAAAAACACAAATTTCTTCAATAGTTACCGGGTATACAGGAAAGACACGGATGGCGGCACACACTCTTCTGGCGGTGTGGCCATAATCGCGCGCAAATTCTTAGCATGCCACCCTGTCACTTTAAACACTATCCTTGAGGCTGTAGCAATACGCTCAATAATATTTAATAGGTTGATAACGGTATGCTCCATATACATTCCTCCTGATGTTACACTTTCGAGCTCTGACATCGATGCGCTGGTTGACCAGCTGCCCGAACCATACATTCTAAAAGGCGACCTTAATGCTCACAATTCTCTTTGGGGCTCTTCTAGTACGGATGCCCGGGGTCGCCTGATAGAGAGGTTTCTTACATCCTCTAGAGCAAGCCTTTTCAAGAATAAACAGCCTACATATCATAACATAGGACAAAACACATACTTATGTCTTGACTTGGCTATTGGCTCCGCAGTTCTCTTTCGTCTTGTCGAGTGGGGTGCGGGAACTGACCCATATGGCAGTGACCACTTCCCCACCTCCCTTACATATATAGGTAAAGGCCCGAGCAGTTCATCTTCCTATAATAGGTTCAATAAAGCACGAGCTAACTGGAACACATTTACAGAGACATCATAACTACACTACACAACTATAAGACACCTACAAGTAGATGAAGCCGCACAACTCTTCACGGCGCACATCCTCGACGCCGCCGAAAAGTCCATTCCTTACGCCTCTGGTGCCCGCGCAACCAGCCTAGGCCTTGGTGAAATGAGGACTGTAGGCGGGCGCGAGAGGCCCAGAACAAGGCGTGGGGTATTCTCCGTCGGTACCCCACGTCGAGAAACCTCCTCTTGTTCAAACAGGCCAAACCATTCGGAAAACGTGTGAGCCGTGAGGCAAAAAGAGATAGTTGGCGCTCATTCATAACATCTATAAACTCATACACAGACACACGCAAGGTATGGACACGTATACGCAAACTCAAAGGACAACAGACACACAGCCTACCCCTGGTCAGTACAACAGGGGACACACTGGAAGACAAGGCTGACACACTCGCACAACACTTCCAACACGTGTCCAGTTCAGCACACTACACGAACACTTTCCTAAAACATAAAGCCTCTTGTGAAAACTCCCTGTTTTCACTACATGAGCTGAGGGCTGCTCTGAGCACGTGTAAACCCTCAGCTCCAGGCCCAGACAACATTACATACACAATGATACAACACCTACACGCAGACACACTTGAAGCACTTCTACATCTATATAATAAAATATGGCTTTTGGGGCACATTCCAAACTCTCGGAGGGAGGCCATTGTAGTGGCTTTCTTGAAGGAGGGGAAGGACCCGTCGTCCCCCTAAAGTTACCGTCCAATAGCTCTGACGAGCTGCCTGTGCAAGCTCTTCGATGAGATGATCCATCGCAGGCTCGCGTACTTCCTCGAGTACAATGGTCTTCTTTAGAGCTGCCAGGCAGGCTTTAGGGTGGGGCGATCAACAAACGATCAACTGGTTGCACTTGACTTATACATCAAGAATGCCTTCGTGCATAAGCAGTACTGTTTAACTGTCTTTTTCGATCCCGAGAAGGCGTACGACACCGCTTGGCGTTATGGGATCCTTAGTGACCTCAGCTCATTCGGTGTTTCGGGTAATATGTTGAACACCCTTGTAAGTTATTTGTCGGAGAGAACGTTCAGAGTAAGAGTTGGTTGTGCACTTTCAAAGGTTCACATAAAAGAAAATGGCGTGCCGCAAGGTGGCGTGTTGAGTTGCACTCTATTTATAGTAAAGATAAAATCTCTTGGAAAGGCACTGCCACCAACAATCTCTTATTCTGTGTATGTAGACGACGTGCAAATATCTTTTAAATCATGTAATATGCCATAATGCGAACGTCAAGTCCAGCTTGGTGTCAAGAAGCTGGCCGGCAGGGCAGACAAGAATGGGTTTAAAATGAATCCTGCAAAAAGCTCCTGCGTTGTGTTCTCCATGAAGCGCGGGATCAATCCGGACCCAGACATTACTCTTAATGGCGTGTCGCTTCCTGTGAACAAGGAGCACAAGTTCTTAGGTTTTGTGTTTGACCAGAAACTCACATTCATTCCACATATCAAGGAACTTAAACATAAATGTCTGAAAACAATGAATATACTTAAGGTTCTCTCCCACGAATCGTATGGTTAAGACAAAGAACTCCTACCACGGCTCTATACTGCTTTGGTTGGGTCTTGTTTTGACTAAGGGAGTGTGGTATATGGGTCAGCGACTAAAACAGCGTTGCGAATGCTTGACCCAGTGCTACACTTGGGGCTACGGGTTGCGTCGGGTGCTTTTCGCACTAGCCCTGTCGAGAGTCAGCATGACGAGTGTAATAAGTGGAGCCTTGAGAACCAACGAACGTACATGGACTTACTTTATGCTTTTAAAATTTCATCGCTGAATAACCATCCTTTTTATCCTCTCTTTAACGACACATCCACATCTGTGCTTTTTGTAAATCCCGCGTCCGTTCCGCTGCCCTTTTCACTTAGAGTGAGAGAGCGAGCCTCGGATCTCAGCGCTTCGTTTTTAGATGTGTACAGATCATCCTTTTCAGATATTTTACCTCCTTGGAAAGTTCGTCCTGTGTCCTCCGACCTTTCTTTTATGAAACTTGACAAACATCGGGTACCGCGAGCTGCAATACTGCAGCACTTTCTTTCTTTGCCGTTTAAATACCCACGTGCCGAATTCTACAGTGACGCTTCTAAAACCTCCACTATGGTGTCTTGCGCTGCTCATGGTCCGAATTTCAATGCAGCCAGAACCGTAAGCGTGCACACAACAATTTTGTCAGCAGAAGCGTTTGGAATTTTACTTATTGTACGGCACATTCTTGAGAACCAGATTCCCAATTCCATCATCTATACAGATTCTTTGAGTGTTGTTCGCGCACTGGCATCGCACAAGCCCTCCAAAAACCACGTAGTTAATCTTGTATTCAACACTATTATGTCCGTGTATGCAGAAAAGCATGAGCTGGCCCTCTGCTGGGTCCCAGGACATGCTGGGATCGCTGAGAACGAGTTTGCAGACGAGAGGGCCGCTGCTGCTGCACTCAGGAACACTGTAGACATTACAACGATATCTTACACAGACCTCAAGCCACACATAAGACAACACTTGCACAGAACATGGCAAACACACTGGGACGAACAGACAGACAACAAACTACATGTAATAAAGCCACACTTGGGACGGTACACATCTGACTCACACAACAGACACACGGAAGTCGCCTTGAGTAGGCTGCAGATAGGGCACACCCATGCAACGCACTCGTATCTGCTGACGGGATCTCCTAGACCCCAGTGCAACAGGTGCGGAGAGGCCCTATCCGTGGTGCACATACTAATAACATGCAAGGTACTTCACACAACACGACACAAACACTTCAGAGAAGTCTACAGACAACATATCCCACTACATCTATCGCTGTTTATAGGTGACGACGCCATAGTTTCCGTGAAACGTGTGTTTGAGTATTCTTCAGACGTAAAGTTTTTAAACCTCACTTCTTATCACGCATCATCAAAACTGGCCCTATACACCAGCCATGCTCATTGTCGTATTGTGATTTTTCTTTTGTTTTTGCTGACGTTACTTAGTGTTTAAGGTTTCACCCCTCATATATGACTATTGTTTTGGCGCTCTTTGCCCCAGTTGGCCTTGCGCCATAAACATCCAACCATCATCATCAGCGTTTTCCGACGACGGTGAAGGGAGCTTGAGCGCGCTGTACCACCACGGCCACGACACTTCACCTGGGTATTCCAACGCCACTACGACCTGTGCCAGTAACCACCACGCACCGCGTCATATTCCTTCGTTCCTTGATTGGGACTTCCCTGCCTGTTTGAACTCGTTGCCGTTATCTCAGCCACTTTATCGCTGGCCCCTATGGTGATTCAGTTTTTCTGCGTTCATTGTGTGCATTTTGTTCGGGTTATATAAACATAGCCTCGTTTCCTAATTTATTCTTCTAGTTATTATTGTTAAGAACCTGACAGTAAGAACCCGACACACACACACACACACACACACGTACGCACGCACGCACGCACACGTACACACACGCACACACACACACACACGCACACCCACGCACACGCACGCACGTACACGCACGCGCACTCACGCACGCACAAGCACGCACACACACACACACGCACGCACACACGCACGCATGCACACGTACACGCACACACAAACAAGTGTAAGGCATGCCATGAAGTTTGTGACACGAGTAGCTAAAGGTCCAAATATTTGCTTGTAGAAAGTATTCCGCAAGAGCAGTGCACATACCAAAATGCAGCGTTGCTACCATCTGAGAGGCATAGACAATACGCGCCTATGTGAGAAAACTATCCATGTCACGAAGAGGGACGAATGGCAGCCTTGGTATTTATTTATTTATTTATTTTTATTGTTGAAATTGATGATGATGATGATTTCTATTGGTGTCCCCTTTGTATCGGGGTGATGACATGTCATCTTACCAAAAAGGACTAATATACTTATGTTTTACACTTTTGGTTCAATACTAGCGCTGCTTAGGGCAGGTACAAAAAGCTTATTAGGCACAAAATACTTTTTTTTTTCTGTTACAGGTGGTAACTGTCCTAGGCAATATTCCCCTCTCTGCTTTTCATCCACCAGCATTCTAATCTTCTTTTCGTCCCCTCGACAGCCTTGAAGTAAACTTCCTCTGTGATACCCTTAAATCCTAGGGCTTCTGAAAGCCCAATATTCCCTTCATGTAGATTTGGATGGATACCCTCACATTCTAACACGATGTGCCGCATAGTTAATGTTTCTTTTCCGCAGACCACGCATACCCCATCATTTTGTGAATACTTCGCCACAAAACTCTTAGTTCGCAGGCAACCTGCTCTAGCCTAAAAAAGAAAAGCACTGCCCTGGGAATTATCGTAGAAATTTTCCTTTCTGATGTTCATCTTCTCAGCCCTGTACATCTGTAACGACATTTTAGCTTCCATTTTTTTCCTCCATTTATTCGTTTCAATCTGCCTTGCCTCTTTTTTGGTTACCTTGGCTGCTTTGGATTCCCCACTGTTCTTTCCGTATTTCAGCGTTAGCCTTCTAGTCTTTGTTAACCACTGCGTGTCCACGCTTTTCAAGTATAGGTACCTAAAAACATTAGCTGCCCACCTTCGTTGATCCATTGCCCTCAACCTCATCTCAAAGCATATTTCACTCTGAGCTTCTCTAACTTCAAACGACGCCCAGCCCATATCTCCCTGAACTGCTTCGTTAGTTGTTTTTCCATGCGCGCCTAAGGCCAAACGTCCCACCGTTCTCTGGTTTACTTTAAGGCCTGACAGAACGTCTGATTTTAAGCACAGTACAGCACTCGCAAACGTGAGACCCGGAACCATTACTCCTTTCCACATTCCTCTTACTACTTCATATTTATTTATTTACTTATCTATTTATTTTTTATTTATTTATTTTTATTTATTTATTTATATTATTAATGTATTTAAATATTCATTTTTTTTAATACGCTGAAGGTCACTGACGACATTACAGAGGCAAGTGGGGAAAATCGTACAAAACACAAGCAGCACAGCATATGATGCGGACATAAGACGATGTCCAAAAACAATCAAGAAAATATTCACCGTTTTAAACATGAATACCAGACCTATGAAAAATCAGAAAAATGCGCAGGTAGGGCAGCTTTGATTAAGTTATCATGTATTGACACTAGCGTCTCGGGAAGGCGGTTCCATTCAATCACCGTGCGGGGTAAAAATGAAAGATAAAATGCGTTTGTTTTGCAGAAGAACGGGGCAAATTTGTAGCGATGATCGACACGGCGTGATAGGTAAGATGGGATTGACAAAAAAATCGTGAAGATGCGCGTGGAAATAAATTTTGGGAAACAAAGATAATCGAAGGATATTGCGCTGCAACGACAGATTAGGCAGAAGCAATATTGATTTCTTATAAGACACGTTAAAGTGCGATGATAGACAGTATGAGACGAGAAGAGCGGTTCTGGATTGCTTCTACCCCTGTTACTAGAAATTCGAGGCCTGGGTCCCATATTGAGTCTGCATACTCTAGCTTTAAGCGAATAAGCGTTTTATAGAGTTGCAGCTTCATGCTAGAAGAGATTGATAAAAAGTTGCGCTTCAAGTATTCTAATAAGCGGTTTGCATTATTTGATACGTACGTAACGTGTTGATCCCACGAAAGATTATTTGAAATATAGACTACTAGAAACATGCAAGAACTTACGATGTCAAATGTATGTTGATGTAGGGTATAGCTTGACGAAGGTGCATCGGAGGGTGATAGCGAAGGTGCATCGGAGGGTGATAGATGCATTACTTTGCATTTGTTAATGTTCAACGTCATCACCCATTCGCTGCACCATGAGGATACAGCGTTTAGGTCTCACTCAAGTGCTAGGGAATCGTTAGCGTTTCTTATTTCACGATAAATGACAGAGTCGTCAGCGAAGAGGTTAATAGAAGAATGTACGCGAGATGGGAGGTCAATATTATAAATTAGGAAAAGGAGCGGACTAAGGACTGACCCCTGTGGAACTCGCGAAAGAACTGCGGACAAAGACAAGTCGAAATGATTAACGTTTACAAACTGAAAGCAGTCAGTACGAAAACAACGCAACCGGTCAAGTACACAAGTATCAAGGTTTAGCTTATATCATTTTCAGAAGCAAAAGCTTATGTGGGACCTTACCGAACGCTTTGTTGAAATCAAGAAATATGGAGTCTACTGCAGCACCACGATCAAGAATGCTATGGAGGTAACGAGCAAAGCATGCTAGCTGAGTTTTGTACGAATAATGTTTGCGGAAGCCATGTTGTGATCTTTGAAAAAAGGAATGACGGTCCAAATGTGGCGCAATTTTAGCTGATACAATGTATTCGAGGTCTTTACATAAGATGCAAGTTAGAGAAATAGGTCGGTAGTTATTGACGTTTTGCTTAGAACCGTATTTATGCGGGAATCACCTTTTCTGTAATAAAGAGTATCTTTCTCTCTCTCTATCACCTTTTCGATTTTGCAATCTCTTGGAAGAATGCCACATTCTTTCATATTTCATATTCCGTTTTCCTCCATATTCTTCCAACATAATAATATAAATCACGGCGTCAGTACAAGTACCGATCTGCCTGGATTAAATTGGAAAATCTTAATAAAGGATCCCCCCCAAAAAACACCCGTAAACTCCTGTCAAAGCACCATAGGGCTTGAAGGGGGGTGTCAGTGTCACGGAGATGGCATCGAGGTCAGAAGCATGTCACAGGCAAAAAAATAAAGCACCAAACTGCACATAAACTGAGAACAAGCCGAAGAGCATAATATGTGTGCACTCCGAATGAGCGATAAAGAGCGTAGTTGCTTAAGAAATTGTCTCACCTTGAGAGGCCAAATATCGCCGTGGGGCTCAAAGATTCTAAAAACGCGCATTAGCGCCGGTTTCCCGACTTCCGCTCCATATTTTTACGTCAAGGTGTTTGATAGGCAGCGTTCCCAGTGGGCACCCTGTGTAATTATACTCGATCTTCCATAGATACATAGAACGGACTTCACTTCTAAACTCAGCTTCTTAGTACTAAAGCCAGCTTTACATTTGATCGACAGCAGAGCTTGCGGGACGTCAGCCCTCTATAGGTACCACCGGGTACGTAAAGCGAACGAGTACGCGGGGTTGTGTGGGGCTGCTCGAATAGGACTTTTCTGGACTGTATACTCTCGCAAAGCGGCTCTGCAGTTATTAGCGAGCAGTGCTGACAATGACTTTTAATTATTTTGCCTCTCAGTCGAGTTAATGGCCGTCCCACGCTTTCGTATGTAGAACTAAGTGTGCCGCTTGGGTATCATGGAATTATATTCGCTCTCTTTCATACAGATTCAATACCTTTAGTTGTTGGTTGTGAAATGAATATTAGGCAGTGTGCTAAAGCTCGTGACAGCGAAAACAAGACACGTGGTTTTCCGCCACCTTCTCCTGGCTGTGCGTTCGGTGCGTAGTCTTCCGTGAAACGCTGTGTTTAAACCAATCGCAATGCACATTTCTCCCAATCTCGCTCTCTGCTATACCAATATTTTATTTGAGCGAAAGCGGGATTCAAAAAGAACAGTTCTAATTACTTGTCGTAATTTAATGCAAAGCGGTATCTGCACTACGATATAAGGCCTCCAGTTTTATGGAAGTTCTGTGGCTGTTTTATGCTGGTGAAGTGTGATTTATATGGCGATCAATGAACAAACAGGTCGCATGTTCTGAACGGGAGTAAGAACCCATGGCCACCGCTATACAATCATGCAGATAGTATGGGAAACAGACGAATGGGGTACGAGTTATCTGTTTCTTGTAAGAAGACACAGCTTGCAATGAAAACAACGTTACACGCATTCGATGAACATATTTTCACGCAGTATTGCGACAATGTGGCCAGTTATTTTCTTCATTAAATATAAAAATAATGTTACTCTGCTCGCAACCAAAACCAGTATATATGGTGATTAGAATTAGCGCAGAAATTCAAACTTGGGTTATTAAAAGTGAAAACGTCAGCCTATTTCCTCCTGGCCCTTTCTATTCTCTTCCCGTAGCGTGTGTAAGCGGAACATCCACACAGAGTATGCGATCAATTTTAAACATCACAGCGAAACTTTAACGCATTGTCAAGAAACGAATCAATATTCTAATTTCTACAGGCTGCAACACTATGGACGGTGGGCCGAAACAAACAGCATCGTGTTCTGCAAACCCTAAAATGGCTCCACAACCTCCCGCGTAGTTGATTGCTGTAATAAAATGCAAATTTAATGTCACCGAACATTGGCACAAAGCCCAACCGATAGCAGTACACGGCCAAATTTTTATAACGGGAATTGTTCTGTCGAAACAATAGGTTAAACGACATTTTGCCCTCTTAGAAGGTCGTTCTTGAGAAAACGGTATTACTTCAATAAGCCACCTAGCGGCGAGCTGGGTGACCAGGTTGAGCTGATATAACGGGCTCAACTGGCCGCACGTGCCGAGGGCCTCCTGGACTGAGTATGCTATCTGAGAGGGAGGAACGGCTCAATTAACTCAGTTCTCGCTCAATAAAACATTTTCACCCCCACCAGCAGCGGCAACTGTGAAGCATAGGCACCCACGGAAGCGACCGTTGAGGTCTTCCTTTAATGGAGGGATGCAAGGGAAGAGGAAGGAGTGGAGCGTGCGTCCATGCGACACAGCACAAGGCACAATTCTGTGATGGAAGCTAAGGCAGATTGGCCAACGTTCAGTAAACATAGTTCTCAACAGCAGGCTGATGGCTGTCGATGACGATGACGGTACCTAGAGAGAGAGAGAGAGAGAGAGAGAGAGAGAGAGACAGAGACAGAGAGAGAGAGAGAGAGAGGGAGATAGAGAGAGAGAGAGAGAGAGAGAGAGAGAGAGAGAGAGAGAGAGAAGGGGGGAGGGGTAAACGTGTCGCGATTGTATTAGGGGTGGTGCCTTCCTTCCAGGGCCCCAGACTCTTCTGCTCCTCTCTGGGCTCGAAGAATTACGTCCTTCTGAATCCCGAAGTCGGAGCTGGCCAGAGCTGCCTCCCATGGCGCGACCGTATTTGGGGTGTTGTTTCTTAGGCCCATGTTGCATGAAATGAGTTGGAGTGTTTCCGCATTGATTGCAAGCGTCTGTCTGTGTTTGAGGGAACATTTTGGATAGCCGGGATTTGGTAGGGTAAGTGTTGGTCTGGATTTTCCTCAGCGTTTGATCTTCTGCGCCAGAAAGGTTCTTGTCCAGGTTGGGGAAAAGGGCTCGTTCACCTCTTTGGACAGTGAGGCATTCGTTTGAAAAGAGAATAGAGTATAGTTTGAAATTAATTGTAATACTTTTGCTATCACATACAACTGACGTATTAAGGGGAGAGAAAACAAATTTTTGTCGAGTATATATTCTCTAGCTCTTATGAAAGCCAGCGTTTTATTTAGTAGGGTAAGCAAAGCCATGTTATAAACAAATTTTTGGAATTTAGTTTTACTGAGCACTAAAGATTCCGAAATTTCAAGAGTTGCGGTTCGCCGCGTAGAAACGTGACGCTGCCTTACGTGTCCTGGTCACGTGACCTGCAAACCTTGCAGCTGCTGAAACTGCTGAAACGTTTTTCACCTATTAAAATCTTTTAACACAAGTATTTGTATAAGTTTAAATCTTAATTGTATTTTTAATATTCTTCTGAAAACTTGAAAGACACGCCGCTGGGTTGCTCTCAGTGTGGCTATCTTAACCTCCATATCCAGAATTAACGGTCGGCAGCGTTCAGTACGCAGACCTACTCAAAGAGGTTCCTGCTTTTTTTTGTGGGTCCTTAACAACAATTTTGCCTTAGTCGGGGGCGTTTCTTCTGCCGAAATATTCGTTTTTATTTTCAAGAAACACCGCGGCACCTTAAAAAAATAAAACAGGACGCGCCCGGAGAGAATCTAACTGCCGACCACATGAAGCTAGCATTCAACCTCTAGTCCATCACAACAGGTGGCGCCTTCGTGCAAAATAACGTATTTTAAACTAGGCCATAAATGCATGCAGCTGGCTGCTTCTAGTGAATAAAAACACACATAAAGGAATATTAAGCCTTCAAGTTACAATTATTTTAGCGGTGGAAAAGTTTTTAAATACCGTTTTTCATATGATAAACGGGCAAAAGTATGTTGCCACGCTACTGCATGTCATTGTGGCCGGCATGACTTTTGAGAAGAGACGTACAGTTAATAGATCTACAAATTTTGATTTAAGGAGTCCTAGGTCACTATCACAATTCAGTTTCGCGTTAAGGCGTTTTAAAAAACAGCTTTTCATTTGGGATATAGAAAAAAAATGCTCGACGAATATTGGTTCTCTGTCCCTTTAAGGGTGTCATGAAGAGCCTTTTGAAGACGAACGAACAAGCGCAGTCTTTACGTCGGGTGCTCCACTTCATCAGAGCCAAGTATAACACTTTGCACGCACCGGAAGGCTGACACTTGCGTTGAAAAGTTTTGTCACTCCTTTCCTAGACTTTCATGCGTGTTTTTGGACACTGCCATTTAAACACATGTCCGTCATCAATGCTCCCATGTGAATCTCGAAGCACAAATACTGTTATTAGGCGACTTTTTTTCGTCCTTCTGGCGAAAAGAAGCGTCTTCTGCTCAGTGTCGGCGGGTTCCGGCGGTATGTTTGGGTTACTGGCGCTTCCTGCGGCACGCCTACACGCTGTCGTGTTCGTAATGGCCAAGATTGAAGACAGGTTCTTGCTGGTTTGCGGCGAGGGAAAAACACAGTGTGGATAGGACCATAGAAAGGGAACGGAATGGACCTCAATGCTTAGAGAAGAAAGAACGCGAGTATATTTTCACTGACAGAAAAAGGGAGCGAAAAGTCAACAGGGAAAATATTTACACCAACATGAAGCAGCGTGGAGAAAAGTACAATGCGATGTCCTCCCGCACTAAATGCAGCTCTCGGTGCATGCAATTTCGTAAACCAGTATGGGAGCCCCTCACCGGGCCGTGGAAATGAAAGAAACCATTCTCACGAGTGGTCGTGGTATTATGACCGTCCGTGTTCGTGAAACGGCTGAGTAGCGTAGACCTTTTTTGCTTACGGCGCTTCGGCTGCGCGCTTAGGCGACTCCGTTACCAGGAGCTGCAAACTGCATATACGTATGCGACCGGCACGCTTGTACAAAATACAAGGTCAGTTAAGTTCAGAAAAAGTGTTACGGAAGGTAATATACGCAATCAATAATCAATATCGGCCGAAAATGTCAGCGTAGAGCGTACAACAAATGGACGGCAAGCACTATTTGCACAGGGCGTAATCGCGATCGCTACCGGGCACAGAATTGCAATCGCTTTTACTGCCCGAAGCAGCTGCGTTAGGGGCTTCAGGCAACCTTACTCCGCAAGCGTTAATTAGGAAATTTTCACTTCAACAGACAGGAATTCTTTGAGCCAGATAAAAAAAAACATTTGATGCAAGACACGAAGGGTGAACCTTCATGTAGTGTACAGGTCAGGGCCCCTTTAAAGGAACCCTGCACCACTTTCGACAAGCGCTTTCACTCGCTCCTTCGCATCTGGAACCACTGCGAAAGCTGTAGTTATCGCCAGCGCGGAGCAGCTCTGCGTGATTTGCACGTAACACCAGATACGCCCTTCATTATTGCTTTGTTTTTGTGGCTTTTTTTGTTGCTACCGAAAAGCGTTCATTGCTGCAATTGAAGGAAAACCGTCCAGCAGCCGCTACATGACCCCAGTGACTTGATACAGTGACACAGTAACGCCGGGAAAGAGAGAAAATTTTTTTGAGCGAGTTTACAAGTTATCTGATGGGCATAAGCAGTAATTTTGGCTGAGGTACTTCACGACCCCCTAATCTAAGTAATGGCTGTTTTCGGTGACTACGTACTGCAAGCATTTAAGATTTGTAAAGAAATTGAAACAAGGGTTGCAGGGTGCCTTCATGTGTACCTGTAAATATTGTTGCGAATAGAAATGGTACCGTATGAGCCGAAGAGACTGCAGCTGTGCAAGTGGGGGAAAACCCTCTTTCCAGTAACTCAAAAGCAGTGGAAGGAACTAGTATCGATTCCCATGAGCCGCGGTCACAAGTCAGTAACTTGTATATTGACGCCGTTGCGGCTTTAGAAGTACACTGATGTCTGAATGAGCGCTTTGAATACAAAAAGCATTGCACCGTACGTCCCCCAGAAATACCTTAGTTCTGTACTGCGACTATGTAAAGGTGGTTTAATGAAGCCGCTATAAAACAGATTCGTAGTTGCGTTGACACACCCATTCAGGGGTATTTGGAAATGACTGTCATACATACCACGAAATATAAAACTCAGGGTTGATTATTCAATTCTGTCGGTTTTTTGAAACCAGTATGCGACTCCACAATTCTCCGATACCCATTCATGGATCTAGGCGCATGAAGTTGACAGCGTCCGTCAATCGCTGACCGCCCATTTACTGCTTTCCTTTGCTATAACGCTGACCTGAGTGACTCCACTAGTTTCGTTACTCAACATAACGATATTATATGGAAGGTCATAGGCACCGGCCGCGCTAAGCGAAAAATGCGGACGTACATCAGTACACCAAGGATGCGGTTCAGTAAAGATGGCGGTGGTGCACTTTGCGAATTGTAGAACGAGGCAAATGCGCTGGCTTTTATTCTGCAAATAATCGCCAAAGATTAACACCGAACGTTTAGGATTGTTTGTTTAAATATTGGTTGCCTTGGTATTTTTTCGTTGATTATGGATGGTAACATTAATTTACTTTAAATATGTAATTTTTAATAGCTGAAGGACGGGAAGAGCTGGAGAAAGAACGTTTACTAGAGCAAGAGATTGTGGTTGAGCCGTCACTCGGTTGGGTAGGTTCGCCTCAGTCCGGTACCCTTGGGCCTTGGCTGCAGGACTCATATGTTTATTGGAGGTGAGATTGTTATATACAGCCCCCTTTAGTTGCAAAAAAAATCTGTCTTTGTATAGATTTGGTAACATCTTTAAAACTTGCTTTCTGGGTGGCGCACTCAGCTTTCCCCACATTTATTTATGCCAGTATCTGGCAGAAGTGTGGGATCACCTCGATTCGCTGCGTTCACTACTTCTATCATCATTATCATTTGTTTACCTTCAAGGACCTCTCTCGGGGTACAAATGGCAATGAAAAGGCGCAAAAAGCCTGTTTCGTCCAACAGGCGTTCCGGCGATATCTTTATTTCCAACATAGCGAATTACAGTTGCGCTGGAGTTTACGTGAAGTCTCCATGATGATTTTTTATATGAATTAAACCTTAAGAAGGTAACGCAGCCCTAAACAGCCACATAAAATTCTTGTACTGAAACAAAGGCCGACGTGGTTAAGCAGGTTAACCCGGTACTAGGGCCTAGGGGTGGGCCGGTCTGCCGCTGAAATTGGCGGCTTTAGAGAACATCACCGTAGAGACGCAACGACAGCAGAAACGTGCATTGGGATAGAACGTGGGACCAGAGTGCCGTAAATAACATTTAGGAAAACTGATGACGCGCAACAAATAACGTGACTATCCCGGACCCACTCCCGCTAAATTCCCAGCAGTATATATGTTCAGTTGTTTCCTTTTAATTTAAAGTATCCTTGGGCCTCGAAAAAATATTCGATTTCGGAACACTGTCCCCAACGATAAGGACCCCCTCATACACACAATACATCCCCGCACTCCGATTACTGCAGGTATACACACAGCCGATTCTAGGAGTAAGGTTCTATGTAGCAGCGTTTGGTTTATCGCTATGATACCCCTTCTTCTCTGGTGATGGATGCTTTGTAGTTATCGACTTGTGGCTGCGCACTCGTAGGAGATAGATGACTCAGCTTAAAAGTGTGTTCTCATATCCAGCCAGATTGCGCAAAGAGGATGAAGTAGCTTAAGAATAGTTTCATTTAAAATGAAACGAGGGGCTCTCGCAAGTGTGCTTGCTCTCCTCACAAAATATTACAACCAGCATTTACGGCGTAGTGAGGGTGTTTACCCAAATCCCTTATTTCGGCCCCAGTTTTTCCAGTATACAACATGTATTACAGTGGTCGTATTTTATATCACGTTATAACTGTCGACGCGAATAGTAACTTCACGTACTGATCCTGCTTCCGTACAACTCGAGTAGCTTAATGCTGCGGCTACCTTTTCATCGTTTTATATTAGCTACCTGGAGTATGAGAAGTTGAATTGTCGCATCACGAACGCGAAGTGGATGATTTAGGAGTGTCCTGGTGTCGTGCGAACACTGATAGTGGACATGTAAAAGTAACATTCGAGCCGTTGTTCTCTATCGAAATCTACTCGGGCTACTCCTAAGGTAATGCAGAGTTCCTCTCGTCATCACATGTTCTCTGCCAAACTTCATGGGTGGCGGTGCGGCGAAGCGTGAGAGGGTGGAAATGTGTGCTCAACGTACCTTTTGCCATCAGCAATATCGCGGGTTGAAACGGTGCCATTTAATGAGAAAGTTCCTCCACCAACTATGTTATGTTGGTGGAAGCACGAACACCGCGAGGGAGAACCAGCTGAATTCTGCAAAAACCGTTTCCGGAAAGCTATGAAACTGACGCCAGCGCGAACACTCTAGCACAGATTACTGCACGTAATTAAAAAAGCAGGGCAGGCACCGAAAAAACCCAATAACGATGCATGATAGTTACTAAGTTTAAACGAGACTTTTTGTTGATTCTCTCTGGGACTTGGCATTTCCAGTACTACAAATCGAATTAGGTGTGCCAAGTAGAGAAATAAAAACAAAAAATGGCTGCGGCTTAGCTCCGCTAACCTTTGATAAGCAAAGCGAAAGCTTGGCTGGAGTCTCCGATTAAAAGGCCATTTTACTTTTTTATTTTTTCATTTTTAATTTTTTGATTTTTTATTCCTTGGCAAAAACCAACGGGAGGCTGAGGCTGCGCATCCTCCATTCAATCGCTAGAGGAAAGTGTTAAAGGTTTGCTTTAAAAAGCACACGGCTACATCGTAAACTTTAGGTACCAATATGTGGTGTGTATGTTGTTGGAAGCTGTCAAGCTGGTGATCATCTGGGTGGCGGAAACTGATCGAAGGATTGGGATAACGTGTAGCACAAATTTTACCATAGAAATGCCGCCCGACTAAATCATCAGGGGATACAGTAGTCGTGTCTCATTAAAAGGACACTGAAGTGGATTTTCCAAACACCTTTTCGTGTCTGTATTGCTAAGATTCATTCAAATAAACACACTTTGCATTTTGGCAGCTCTGGGTTGCTGCCTAGTTCTTCCAAGACACCGGATAGAATAAAACTTAGAGAACGACGAGGTCCAAGACAAATAGGTGATATGACGAGCACAACTGCCAAATTTTATTCCGTTTTACTCCTTTGTACATGTTTTATAGTTTATCAAGTCCTCAGTGCAGTATTAATTTGTACACCCTGAAAAATGGGGGGGGGGGGGGGGAAAGGTACTGCACGACGGCAGCGGCTGCCGCAGCACCTGCAGCAGTAACCTCAAACGACGCGCGATGTTTTTGCCCTGCTACTTTTAATGTACTTGCATGGGCACTTGAGGTTGTGTCGATGTTAATTTCACCGAAGAAGTTTTGTTTTTTGCAGCAGGTATGCGTGCCTCATGTACTTGTGGTTTTTTAAAGTTGTCCGCAGCAGTATGAGTTTCGGTTTCCTGCGACAACATGCTTGGCTTGTAGCGTTATCTTTGTTGGCCATTCTCGCAACTTTGGGAATGGGCTGTCCTTGCTTGTACCATGCTCGCAGGTGCAGAATGGGGCGAGTCAGCATTCTCGAATCCTACAGGGAACTCAGAGAGGGCAGGTATACTGACTACCATCAGACGATCCGAGGCACACGCCCTATCCGAACGCCCTACGCATCATCGAAGACGCTCAACTTCGATTCATCTTGTCTGCAACTTCAGATTTTGCATGGGTCGTCCTTGTAGTTCCCATGGGGCCGTGAAAGGTATGTTGACATGAAACCGACGGCAGCCAACTTGGCACTATACCAACCTGTAGTGGGCGCCCAGGGCGCAAGCTGGCCACGCTCACCGCCGGCCAGCTGTAGGCCTCGGTCTTGGTATGCGGTAGGCCGCCTCTTCCTTGGACCAACTGATGTGGTCTCGATATATCATCAAAAGCAACTTGTGGACAACACGAAGACACTAAAAACTCTTGCATTCCTCCGTCTAACGGCGACGATGGTTGAACACGACGATTTCTTGTGATGGATTCTTCGGGAGGCCAATCCGACACCGCGAGTTTATCCTACTCTGTCATAACGCACTACTTTTCTACAATAGCCGAAGCAACTCTTGGGTGTGTACTCCGTAGGCTCAACGTTTAGGTTTGGGGTGGATACCGCGAATCGGAATCTGCTACTGGGCGTGTGCTTCGACCATGTCCAAATGGAGCAATAAGAGACACGCGGCCTTCATACCGCGAGGGACCCTGGTTCCATTCCGGCGACGGGCAGCGTTTTGTTTTTTTTACTTCATCCAGCAACATTCATGTTTGTCAGAGAACGGTGCCTGTCCTGCACGGCCCATCGAGTTGCAACAAGACCAGATTGAAAAGACGCAATGGGAAAAGCGTGATCATGATATTGGGGGAAAACCTTCGGAAATTGAGCACGAGCGCTTTTGCAAACACTTTATTATTAAGGTTCTTAGCTGTGATCGTATTTTTTGAAGGGAATAGCTTTACTGGTCTGTAATTACAACAACAAAAAATGTGCTGCAGTTGCGAGGGTAATTACCTGGGCCAGTGTCACATTTAGCACGCTTCAGGAAGCGTTGACGCGCAATAGGTGCACACCCACAGTAAACCCGACGTGCGACGACAATGGCAATTAGGGGAGTATTCTCTTGCGGTCCATTTGTTGTCGCTACACAATGTCGTGTCGCCGGTTTCCGGCTTGACCCCGCATGCTGCAGAAGAGCCCCTATGCTCGCATGTAGATAGAGTACGCCATTGTAGCGCCATTTCGTGACAAGTTACCGGAAATATTTCACGCACTAAAAATATAAAACTTTATTGAGGGGTCAAACAAGGGCCCGTACATTTGGCTTTATTAGGTTGGTTAGTTTTGTGTCCAAACGTTTGATGTTTACTGCTGCACTTAACGCGAACAAATCGGACTCGTGTTGTGTGGTTAGGGATGAGTCGCCTTAACAAAGTTTCGCCTCCGCATGCCGCTGCATATCATAAGTTGGAACAAAACCGCACGCTGTCCAAGAAGCTTTTGCAGGCTTTTGAATCCACATTAGCGCATGTTCGCATGACTGTTAGAGCCATTTGAAATAAAACACTACCAGAAAACTCTGCAAGAGAGCAGTTGATCTTTGATCGCAAAGAGGGTCTCCAATATCAAAAGCAAGCCTGTTTAATTGCAAAGAGCGCGTTGGAACAAACTGCTGAAAAATGTATTCAAAAAGCATCTTCATCATCAGATAATAAAAAATGTAACAGGCGAAAATGTTATAAACGAGTACTCCAAAATGTATAACGAGAAATGTAGTTAAAGCATCAACAGAGTCACCGGTGTTACAGATGAACTACTGTATAAGATTTGTTTTCAAAGCACAAGTTTATGTTTTTATCTTCAGGACCGGTGCTCCGTGCCAAATATTTGGCATTATCTACCACACGCATATAAAAGAATATTGGATTTTGCATCATTCAGTTTATAGAGATTTTTTTGATAATGCAATATAACTTCCCTCGCAGGGCATAGTACAATGATTCCAAAGAGACTGCAAAAATTCAGAAATTCAGGCTGTCAAACGACTATTGCTGTTTCGGTGTGTGTGGAGAAAGAAAATGACACTGTTTTTGTGACAGCTTAGACTTCTTTTCCTCATGAGAATTAATGTGCAGAATAATTGTTTGAAGAGATCCCTGTTTAGGAAGCGTAGCCAACAAGTCGGGAGTATGGAAGGAATGGTTACGGCATTGCTATATTGAATGTCAAAGCAGAACCTTTTCGCCTGCCGCTGCTTGCATCGAAAGAATATATCACACAGAAAACAAATAAGCCAACATACGAGGAAATGACATGTCGCATAGCTCAGTACCCATTCGGAGATTTTGAAATTCATTCCAATGGGAATATCGGCTTGCTCCTAATATTTCCGCACTTTATTCAGTAGCATACGGGAGTTTCATCTTACTGCACTAAAACGGGAGTTTTCAGGGGACCATTGTGAGTATATTATTTCCTCGAAATGGGAGTTTTTAGTGGGCGCGTTGGGAGCAGTGGTGACCTGCATTGGAAGTATATTTTTCTGTCTTTGGGCATTTGAAGTAAGCACTGTAGAGAAATTTGAATTTTTGAATTTGGGACTTCTTGATGAGCGCACAAGCCGCATATTCATTTTTCGTTTAGAACTACGTAATTTCTAGTCTATTCCGCTTCAAACGTTGAATGGCGAAACGTGAAAAGTTTATTTTATGCAAGCAATGTATATCATAATTACATAATTACGATATACGTGAAAACACGTGATTAGCACAATACAAACACGGAATCAACAAAACACCTAGATTTATAATACAAGGTATCTTGGTAAGTACTTTATCTACTACAAAACTCTTCAATGAAAAAAATGTAAGCACTTTGCAAACAGTCAGGCCAGCATAATGTCGATGCGCTCTTTGCTTGCACTTGCCTCCCAAATGTTGACTCTGCCGCGCCACCTGGCACGTTCGAAAAGAACCCATAGTAGCACATGCAATAAATCGATAACAAACACTTTAAATCTACGGCGACAACAAATACAGACGCATATTGGTTAACCAATCTGAAAAAAAATTAAAGAAATGACATTGTCATGACGCCGCACTTGTCACTCTTCTGTCCAACTTCCCGCAATGTCGGAGGGTTTATTTAAAGCTACGCAAAATTGCACTTCCACCCGAGACACCTGCGCTCACTAGTTGGTCAAAACGATGTGCTGTTCGAAAGTGAGCAAGACCCTTGTGGCGACAAACTCCTCAAAATGCTTCCTTTCCCTCTTTTCGTAGCGTGTAGTGCTCAGGAAATGAGCTGCAGGTTTTGCAATTTGCAACTCGCACTTCCCCTCTCTTCCCTCAAAAAAATGTAAGGAAGAATTGCGGTAGGTGTGACGCCATCCCGCCTTCCCCCGTCCCCCGCAAAAAATAAAATAAGCAGTCGTTCGTCCATTGTACAGAATACTGCCTCGAATGACGTTTGCTAGTTATAGTTACACGCGCCTAGCACGCGGGGAGCTCCCTCGGTGCCCCGACGTTCTCTCTTTCCAGTGAAAGCAATGAATCACCGGCTGCACGCGGCAGTCACCTACCTCGTAGCTGGCGCGGCGGGTACCACACGTACTTCTCAAGAAAAGCGCCCCTGCGACGTTTGACCGGCAAACTTCACCTTCGCCTGCCAATAAGCCACAGACACAGCCTAACAAAAGCACTTAATAGCCGTTCACATTGCGGACACTTTTCATTGTGCTCTCGCCAATGTGAATGAGTGAGTGTTCTGCTCGACACCCGCGCAAATACGTATTGCATTCACACCGTTCGGCCTCCCTTCTGACGTTCCGCGCATGGCGCCCTCTCACGCGCACATTGCTCACCTCAAGTGGCGGAGAATTGCCCGTGCAGGGACGCGGGATACACACTGAGTTTATTTGACACTAGAAGGAGCAGAAGTCACCCAAAATGTTGGTTCCAATAAAAAAAACGTACACATCTTACCTTCAACCACCTCGCGGAGGCACAACCGCGTTGTTTTTAAGGAGTTTTTAACGTCGCACGTAGTCTGGGCTGGTTCCACAACGTTCGTAATGAGCTTCGGTTGCTGGGAAGCACTTCACATCCATTTGTGCGGCCGCATGTTCACGCCGGCAGCAAAATTTCGGGGACGCTAGAGCTCACACGACACACGACCCCAAGCTGGGAGCCATTTTGTAAGGAGGCGTAGAGGATGAAGACGTGAACAGATGGAAGAGGAGAAAAAGGAGGCGTTAGAGTTTTTTCTACTCCAATTAAAGCAGACGTAGTATTCACAGCTAGATACTGCATTTCGCGGGGAGGTACAATAGTGGTAAATGCGCCTATTTACGACGGCTCGTGGCACCCAGTGGGAAGTGGCAGTTTTTCTATCATCATACTACCACACGTGGGAGCAAGCAGCCGGCCGTGAGGAGTTTAAAAGGCGTATTTAAGCCGAAGAACTCCATTCAGCCTAATTGGCGTTTTGTATGTACCATATAATCCTCGTTAGGATAATGGGGGTGACAAAACACCGCCTTCATGGCCTAAAATATTGGCTTTAAAAACCTCGTTTCTGAAATGCCACTCTTCAATAAACCATGTCAAAAACAAGTGCTTCCACGCTCGCACACTTGCCATTTAATTCTTATTACTCCTTGTAGGAAAATAGTTACACTCGTTCACCGTTCTCCGCTCTCCCTTCCGCATTACATTTTCGTTCTTCTTACCAAAAAGAAAGCACGAGAATACGTTCTGTGCATTTAAAAAAATTCTGGCCACATTTCATCCTATCCATAAATAAAGGCACATATGGAATAAAACTTTTACAAATCGCTGGTCCCTTTCTCCCAGCCGTTGAAAATGTGTGACGGCCTCTTATAATTACCAACAAGCTCAACTCATCTGGCAACACAGTAGAAACGTAGGAATATCTGTCAAAGATACCGCACTATAACACAAGCAGTAATGCACAGGGCCACCGCATTGGATAATTGTTTACAATGGGACATTGGCCGATGAGCGGTGAGAGTAATTAAGGACGAAACTACAATGACACCAACAGTAGCTATAAAGCTTTCAAGCTCCAAAGTATTTAAAATAAGGAGCTCAAGGACGTAAAAATATTTTCTCCTTCAAGCACTTTGCCTAGATATTTTGGCCTTTGAAAGTCTTATGTAACACCAACCATTTCGTACCAACAAGTAGTATATTAACGATGTTTTTAAAGACGATATTCTTTCCTTGGTTACTTAAACGCAAAAAATTAGTTCCGTCTGTCTGTCTGTCTGTCTGTCTGTCTGTCTGTCTGTCTGTCTGTCTGTCTGTCTGTCTGTCTGTCTGTCTGTCTGTCTGTCTGTCTGTCTGTCTGTCTGTCTGTATGCCTGCCTTTCAGTATGTACCTCGATGTCCAGCCCGGTAATGTTTAAACAGTTTTTTTTATCTAGAAGTCTGTATGCAAAACCTTCCCAAACTACAAACCCTGGCAGTTGGCCTTATACTTGTCAACATTATTCAGCAAAAAAAAAAAAAAGGGCATATTTGAGGCAACACACAAATGGGTATTTGATAATTGCACTGTTACTTAACTTAAACCTAGCCGTTGACTTGATTTATCAACTAGAAACTATAAAACGCGCACAACGCAATATTTTAACAAAAATATAGAAAAAAAGACTACCGCTCAAGCCTTGAGCTCTGACGGTACCCCAAATCCAACAGCACCTGAAAAATCAAACTGATGGGGCTACAGCAGTGAGCGCGAACACTAGAAAGTTCAATTGGATACAGCACATTTCAGTTGCGTTTGCATGAAAAGAGCGAGACAGCAGGGGAAGCGAGTTGGAGGTTGGCGGGAGAGAGGAGCGGCAGTAACATGGCAGGGGTGGAAGAAGGCTATTGTCATTGAAGATACTGAGCCAAGGTATCATTCCCACAAAAGCTAAGCAAGTTTGATAAGCTTTATTCGAATATTTCCGCCATCTTTATTAGGTGCGAAGCAACTCATGCTCGGGGCTGTGTCCCTCCCAGCCTTGTTGTCGTTGTTGTCTGCCGTGCGCACTCAACTGCGGATGCGCGTCCCTTCAGCCCCGTAAGCGTTTGACCTGACGTCAGCCCAGTACACTATAAAAAGATAGCTAGCCGGCGCCCGGTTTTGATCCCACGACTCTCTCGCCATAACGAGAGGTACGTGGCGCTCTTCCCACTGCGCTACAAACCGAGACGGGAGCATGTGCTACGAAGGCGCCTTATGTCCTTCACTCATTCAAACTACGTCAAGAAGCTACTGATAGAACGAAGGCACGCGAAGCTGAACGTCAACGAAAACGACGAACTGAAAACTTTGAGGAGGATGCTGAATTTCCCGTGGGAAAGCTGTGGTGGGAAGCGCCACGCGCCTTGCAGCTCAACCAGAGCAGAATCCGAAGAGGGCGGGCAGCGAGGTAGGAGCGTGAGCACGCAATATAGAAAGACGAGAACAAGGAGGTGTTCGATAAGATAACGAGGTTGTCGGTCTCTTCGCTGTCGCTACATTTCTATACATTCCTCTGTCTCTACATGGAGGTTCACACTACGTTCCCATTTGTGCTCCGATAAATGAAACAACGTAACGGCAACACAATGGAACCTACACCGACCCCTACGATGCTTTGCGTCCTCCTCATGGTTCAACACGGGAAAATGGTGTAATTTTTGTTAGTAACAAGGCCTGGCAAAATTTCGATTATTTATTGACGGTAACCTACACAGAGTTATTTGCTTTCTACGGTTCTGTAGCACACCTCCAGTGAACAAAATAAAGCAGTTAGAATGAAGCGACTTCTTTAAAGTGCTGACAGATAGTATTTCAAGGGCCGACAAATAGTGTGTACACCCTCGGCCCAAAGGGACCAGACGATATATTGCGATCATTCCGGTGTGGTGTGCGGTCGAGAAAAACCACGGTGTTCAGACTGTTAGAGCCTCTCGTAAACATACAGCACGTTCTAAGGCCTCATATGGGCTTGAAGTGTTATTGTTTGCAGCAATGTTGTCGACACGCATGGCGCTTGCGCCCTGGGGAATATCTGGCACCATATTTTTGGTCTGCGCGAGATACTTCTGGGTGCACAGTGATGAATGAGTGCTACACAAAAGTACGGTATGTTTATTTCAGATCCCAATAGGGACATTTTAATCCTTCAATCCACGACCTGGTTAGCTTGTGTATCCTTAGTAAAGAACACCTGCCCTACATTTAGACAATCACCTCACGTTTCCCGCAAACAACGTAGTGTAATATTTCACCCGTTTTAGGGCTTTGGAAAAAAGAAGACATTTTCTGGAACTACACTGGAGTTGCCTTGTCCCCGATATCTCTATTTTGCTTCATTCGAGCCGGAACTTTAGCACCACCTCTCTTTGTACTTTAATACGTTAAACAATACTCCTTTGAAGTAGTTGAAAAGTATTACCTGTAAAATGATTCGTACTCGGCCAGGGTGTGTTAACGCGGCGATTTTGTTTCTACAGTTCACGTGACCCTACTTGACCATGTCTTTAGTGCAATTGACACTACCAAATACATGTGGGCACTCTACACGCAACTTTATCTAGGTGCACTACACCGAGCTAAAAATTCTCACAAAGACAAAGAGGACGCAGTTGTCTTCAAGAAAAACAAGTTTTTTGGAGCGAACTTGTGCTCCTATAAGAACTCAAAGAATACACAGGTGGCGAAGCAGCAGTCAGCAAAGTGACATGCGCAAGCTAGCTTAGGCGAGTCGAATACCGCAGCGTCTGCTATGCAGGCTTTTATCTTTCGGCGCAAGTGTTTCTCGAACCGCCGATTTTCATACAGAATTTATAGATCAAAGATTATTTTAGGCTAGTGACATTAGGGCGAAACCCTATCCGTATCGGAATTAGATAACCCATAAGGCACAAAAATAAAGAATGCAACACACGCTTCGCTCGGGACACATATAACAGCCGGCCTAAGCCGCACAGTAAGAACAAAACACAAACAAACAAACCCAATCCATGGTTCACGGCCTTACTCCTCCTGTAAGAGGGTAACGACCCGATGCTAAAATAAAACAACTGTGCCAACAAATAACAAAAAGTTCGTCATTTTGCCCAGTAAGGTTTGAGGCGAACCACGTGGAAGACTTGTGGTCGCGTGCGTCGTGGTGATGTGCCGGAATCACCATCGGGGATCACTTCTTAAGTAAGTTGACCAAAACGTCGTAGCCGTGGTCGAGGAGCAGCCTTTGGTCCCTCTATACGATAGCGTCTACGTCAGGAACAGCATCTTCACAGTAGACGGTAATCATCAAGCATACGCGCGGTAGTATGGTGACATGATCATCGGCGATCGTTACAGCAGCACGGTGCTCGGGGTTCGGTTGAAGTGTCATGGAGTGATCAAAGGAAAAAGTTATAGACTTCGTCTATAGAACAAGTATTGTACTGTTTTCCGTCAAAACGTCCGTCCCAAGAATTACGTCGCGGGAGCAGTTAGGGAAAATGACGAACGACGCAGGGTATTTATGCCGTCTACGGTGACGCGTGATGTGCCCGTTCCACTTGCTGTCAGGAGGTGGCCTCCTGCTGCGCGTATGGGCGGACCGTCCCATCTGCTAATAACGTTACTCAGCTGAGGGGAAAATGGTCCGCTCATGACTGAGTAGCCGGCTCCCGTGTGTATTAGGGCGACGACATCAAAGCCGTCGATGGACAGGTGAACGTCGTACGCCGCCTTCTTTGAGTTCCGGGTACGTCGTGGCGTCGTAACTCTCGGCTTGTGCGCGTTGACTGTCAGTAGGGCACCGGACGTCATCGTTGTCGTCGTTTTTTCAGTGGTAGGTTCAATCATGTCGGGTACACGTCACACCTTGTGGCTGTCGTCATGTTCGCAAATCACGTCAAGGTTAGGTCGGGTCTTCGGACTGAGGGCATGTCGTTAACCACGGTGTTCGGTGCGTCTTTGCGTCGTTGGAGGGTTTTAGTTTTTCCGCCGCTTTGAAGCTGCACCTCCAGAGGTTACGGCGTGTAGTTTCCCCGCGCGGGCTGGGGTACCTCCAACTTGGGAAATCAGCATTGATAAGGCGGTTCGGCGACTGGTATGGGTAGGGCGACGGCGATCGGTTGAAACGGCTTAGGCGCGGTCGATTTGGGATGCATACTCGTCGATATCGCGTGGTCGTTGGCCAAGGAGAGGGCGAGCGGCATCGACGGAGAACCCACGGATTCTGAGCCTCTCGTATGGGCAGCGACGGTAGATGTGGTCGGCCTGTCCGCAGTGGTAGCAAAGCGGGTCACGATTATCGGGGGTTCGCATACGTCCGTTTTCCTCGGCGTCTGGTTTTGCGCTGCAGGGGGTCGTGCGGGCGACAGTGGACGCCTGAACAGCGGGGCTTTTTGACGACGGGTTGTAGCAGGGCGGGGCCGAAGAACAGCCACGGAGTAGGTGATAGCTTGTCGTTCGCGAGGTGCTTCCGACGGCGTAGAAGTCCCCAGTGCGTGTTGAACTTCTCGTATGACGTCGGTCAGGCAGGCGACTTGGGGTTGCGGCGTGGTTGGGGAAGCCTTTCTCAGTTCTTCGCGAACGACGACGCGGATTATTTCCCACAAGTCTTCTGTCGCGAATCCTGGGGTGCTGACGGGGTTCGCCAAAAATGCGTTGAATGGTCGATCGTACTGCCTCTAACGCATGTTCAGGGTCCTCTTGATCATCGAAGTCAAGGTAACGATCTCAGCGAAGGTTTTTGTGGATTTGCGATTGAGTCCCGCGTAGAGCTCTTGTTTAACTGCCAGCATTAGAAAGCGCACCTTCATTTCTGCCATTTTGGTGTCAGCTCATCGGAACAGCATTGTAATCTTCTCAACGAACACTACAACACACACCCACCGCGGTGGCTCAGTGGCTAAGGCGTTGCGCTGCTGAGCACGAGTTCGCGGGTTCAATTCCCAGCCGCGGCGGCCGCTTTTCTGATGGAGGTGAAAAGCAAAAACGCCCGTGTGTACGAGATTTCGGCGCACGGTAAAGATCCCCAGGTGGTCGAAATTAATCCGGAGCCCTCCACTACGGCGCGCCTCATCGCCTGCGTTGCGTCGGCGCGTTAAACCCTACAATCAATCAATCAATCAAACCAAATTTGACCCGCGTCTCATAGGTAGAAAAGCACTTGCCTCAGGGTTTGTTCATCATCCCAACGACTAAAACTATAGACGCTCTCCAGCTTCTCCAGCCACTTTTCCGGGTCTCCACTAGGGGATCCTCGGAATGATAGAGGTTTCCGAGGGTGCTGCAGAACGACGGACGATTGGCTTGGTTGGCCATGGTGCTGTTCGCGACGTCTTCCTTCTTCACCTTCTCCGGTGGTATACCGAGCTCTTCTGGTAGGCCTTGCTGTGGGCGGCTGGTACGAGTGGGGCGTCCTTGGCTACTTGCAGAGAGTTTTGACTGCATGTACCCCACACATCTACCAGATGTCACGAAGCCAAAGGCGACGGAGTTGTCTTCAAGGAAAACAAGTTTATTGGAGCGAACTTTTGCACCCCTCACCACTCAAAGAATACACAGGCCGCGAAGCAGCAGTCAGCAAAGTGACATGCGCAAGCAAGCGCCGGCGAGTCGAATACCGCGCCGCGTGCTCTGCAGACGTTTATCTTTACCCGCGAGTGTTTCTGGAACCGTCGATTTACATCAAGAAAATTGTAGATCAAAGAAGATTATTATATGTTAGCGACGTTAGGGCGAAACGCTCTCGGTATCAGACTGTGATAACCCGTGCGGCATAATAAAGAATGGAACATGCGCTTCGCTTGGGACACAGATAACACAGCAGGGCGCAGCAGAGAAGTAAAAACAAAACATAAACAAACAAACCCAATGCATGTTTCACGGCTATATTTCTCTTGATAGTCTCCTGTACATGCTTTCGTACCAATATTTGAGTAATTTCACATATTGCTGTGCAGTGAGCACAGGTGTCAGATCGTATTTGGTTATTTCAATATTTGTTTTTAATTGTAAGGCTCCCAATTCACTGTACAGGGTACATGAAGTTTTTTTCCACAATCATAGACGTTGCTGTATCAAGATGGTTGGAAAAACTGTTACGTTAATCATCTACGTTCGCATCAATAAGCATTGGATTGCTTTCGCTTCAGCTTTGGCTATATTGTTCGGGATCACTTCAATTTTTGCCTTCCCTGAAGTTGATCATTGTCACTACGGTGGTCCCCTGCGTACACGGTACAAACAGGCGTCGAACGCTGTGGCTAAAGCATTTTACATGACAGTTGTCTAGATAAACGTTTCTCTAGATACACCTTCACAGGCAACAGACAGTGTTCATGGCCACAAACGCCTAATAGGATTTTTTTGTTATGAACAAGTCCTAAGTCAGCTCTTTCTTCAAGGGCTAGTTTCCACAGCATTTCGTAAAGAGGAGCGCAACTGCGTGTAATTGGATGCGTCCGGAAAATCTGTTGTTTCGTAAACGCGTTCAATCTACCCTGCAGCGGATTTTTCCGCTTTGGGAGTCTGTTTCCCTGAAGTCTTTTAGCTTGCCTGAGGTATGGATGCACTTCATGCCTGAAAAACTCTCGGTGCTTTCTTGTAGTTTTTTTTGTCACGTCTACAAGTTTGTTCTTTTCGTCTGACTCTTATTCTTTTGTTTGTTCGTTTTGCCTCCGACGCAGCTATAGGACGTAAGCTATCGTGTTAGGCACGCTATAGTTTTTCGCGTCAGTGCTGGAGCCGCTGAGACAGATTTTCTACCAAGTTCGGCGCACCTCACCGTCTAGGGAAATGCCGATTCGTTTTTTCTTCGCAATTCGTCGAAAAGGCGCACGTTTGAATTTTTGTTGTACCTGCACTTTTGTATAATCGTGTTTTCTACGTCGGATACGGTACCGGTTTATTTGGTACCAATATTTTCCAGAGAAGACTCCTTTTGTAAGAGCTGTACTATCTCCCGGCACTTGTAGATTTTCTATTTCGAGCGTTTTCGGCGTTTTCTCTTTCGAGCGGCCAAGTGGACAGTCGTGGGTAGGGGGGTGCAATATGGCGAATGCGTAGATCGCGTTGAGAAGCACAAATGGAATGCTGTGAACAGAACATAAGAGCTTCAGCAACGAACCGCGCGTTTGGCGCGAGCACTCCGTGACAGGCGCAACGGAGCAAGAATCCGGTGGTTCGGGCACGACACGGAAGGCCCTGGATGTTGACGGCATACTGACATCATCTACAGTCGCTAAGGCGAGTGCCGAGCCCATGTGGTCCTTTCGCTTTTCGGGTTAATTCAAGAGGTTCTTAGCGGTTATACGGAGCTTTTAGATTTAATTGAAAGGTCCAGTTGTGTTCTCTCGGGATAAACGGGTGTGCAGCATGTCACACGACATCGTGAGTTGTTAGCAGGATGCGAAAAGTTTGCCATACCTTAAGATATTGTGGGCTAGAGTTTAATACTTTCGTGTCAATTCTTGGTCGTGCTGGTATTTTATGGCAATCGTTTTGCCTTTTCGTGCATTTTGCAAGAAATGTAAGCGTGTTTTCGGATGCAAAAAGGCATAAAAGTCGTCGGGCAGTATCCCTTTCTTCGCAGCACACATAGCACACCTTGTCTGTTGCGCTGTTTGACATGTTTGGTTTTTGGATTTGCAGAGGTATTCTCGTGATCAATACTACGCATGGAATGATTCACGCCTGTTCTGGCGTGAGACCCAATTTATTTGCTTTGGTGACCGGTACCTTTCAATTTCTTCTCTCGTATTACGCTACACAATTATATGGTTTGTGTGGCTCTCGTTTGGACAAAACGTGTAAGGGTGAGCTATTGAGGCCACACCTTGAGAAAAATAGGGTGGTACATTTGAAGTTTCGTTAAAAATATGGGCATACGAGCAAGGCATTTAGGTTGCGTTTGAAACACGACTATTAGCACTTGTCCAAACGCCCCTCCTTAGCAAAAAAATTGCAGATGAACTGTCACTCGTTATGCCAAATATACCCGTTCGATCCTTGAGTACTGACTGTTTTTTGAGGCACTTCACAACGATGGCGCCTTTATGAGACCGTCTTATTTATCGCCTAGGTGTTTCGTTGGTCCAAAGCGTACATGGGTGAATAACGTGCCCATTTATTCAGCCGTGACTCGCCAGCTTGAGCCAGCAACCAATGGAGGCACCGCGAACCGATCCTCCAGCGCATGGAGGAAGAAAAATGTTAGGAGGGAGCATGACGTCAGGCGGCCCAGCTTCGGCCAACCTCCTCTGACGCCGGTTTCTCCTATCCTCGGGCTCCTCCCGCGCAATGCATTATAAAAAATCCACCACGCTCAGGCCCGCGGTCGCATTTAGTGGCTCCGGCTGGCTGCCGGTGGAGATGGAGGCGAGCGCCGTCGCCGAAGGCGCCGTACAAGATTGTTCGCCAGCGTTGCGCTCCAAGCTTCGTATCGTGGAAGTACTGCCGCTGTCGCTGTTCAAAGCAAGGCGAGACTTCGATCGCATTCTTACGAAGCACCCTCACGAGCTGCAAGCCGAATTTCACTTCTGACGTTGGATCGCTCGAACGCGCCACCGTAAACATTCACAAGCATGGAGCGGCCTACAGCTGCGCGGTGTTTGCCAGGTGTGCTGTGACGATTGCGTTTGGCAGGTGTGCTGTGACGATTGCGTTTGGCATTTTGCTGAGTTATCGCGCGTAACGAGTGTCGTGTTGGCGGGGAGGTGGTGAAACTAGCTTTGGTTTCGCTCGGGCGCGCTTTTGCATACGTTCGCCTTTTCGGTGCTCCGGCGTGATGGTACGTTTTTATATACTTCAGTGCACTGGAAAACAAAGGGTTCAGAACCCTTATGTTGGGTGTCACCACCTCGCGTCGCAAGCAGTACGCCGGCTGTTTGTCCGCTGAGGACCGCTCGATCGGTGCGATACGTATATGAAAAAAAAAAAAAAAACGAATGCTAGATTACGCCTGGAAGGGACCTTGCTGAATTGTGGACTGACTGCGCCTTGCCAATAAATTGTTAAAGAACTTGTTGATCTTTTCAACTTAGCCTGAGCGGCAAAGTTGAAACGATCATTTCCACTTCTGCACGCGGCGGCGGCACGCAACTCTCCGACTGCGGCGTGAACTTCGACGGGTCGGAAAGATCAGTAAACAAAGATGTTTTCTGCCTCTCCCGTCCGACCACTTTGCCCGCACGATCAGGCCGCTGCGCGTTTCGGGTTGCAGGCAGAGCTGCGCGCAACGACTCGTCGCCGAAACTCGAATACGCGGACGGCCCGGCAACCAAACGGATAGACGCACGCACGCAGTGTCGGCGAAGGCCACATGAGGCGCAAAGAACTTCCGCTTGCCTGTCACGTGAATAGAACACCTCCCATCAGTCTTTCCTTTTTATTTTTTTATGACTAGGCTTCACGATTGTCACGTGACGCTCCCTCCTAAACTTTTCTTTCCTCCATGCTCCAGCGGGGGTGCAGCAGGATGCATCTCTGGACAAGCACCAACAGGTGGCAGCACGCAGTGGTTGGATGTAGGGTGCCTCTATGCCAGCACCACCGTAGAAACGGAGACGAGTATGCATCGAGGCACTCTAGTGTGATACAGACGCGAGGTTGCCTACGGAGCCTTGCACGCTGAAGTTTGTAAAGCGAGCAGTGAGCATATTGCGCATGCGCGCCTGGCGCCTGCTTCGTGTAAAACTCGTGTTCTTCGAACCCGTTGGGGCTGTTTTGTAAATTTCTACTTGACTGGTTTTACAGCTTTTTCTATGCAACGTTGGAAAGTTGAATTTAAAAGTTTTGTTGCTCGTTTCTCGGCGAGGGGTTCCTGTGAGTCTTAGACCCGTTTCAGGAGTGCTAGTTTACAGGCTTACTTTACCATTTTGTTGGACTCAGTGTGTTGAAGTTCGCTTTTACACGTTCCTCATTCTTTTTTTCAAATGCATGCTCTCAAGAATTGGGCATTGTTGCCTCTGCCTAGCCCACAGGGCAAGATGTAGTAGCACGAGAAACGCAACAGACCGATTACTTCTGACGATATTTGTAATCGATCATACTGTGACCCAAAGTGCGGAACAAACCAGTAAATCATACATTTTAGTAATTGGACGTGTGTAACACTTAAATATACAAATTGTTTAGAGTGATTTTGTTCCTATTTTTGAAAAATCGTGCAACGCACAGATTTCTTGCGGTGCACTGTTGTAATATCACAGTGTAATCTTTCTATTCAAGATGCTTCAAACTACTAACGAGTCAGTTAAAATAGCTGTATTTCTCGTTTGGGGCTGTGGTTGATGGGATGTCGGGTTTAGCTCCCTTTGCATTTGAAGGGAAGTTAGTACAGATGATTGCTAAGACACCCTCTCGACGTCACCACTATTTGCAGTGAGTACATTGAACATGATTAGCTTGCCTGAATACTGGGAAGCGTCTTTGTAATTCGTGTTCGGGAGATTTCCGAACCGCTTTTACATTGGTTTCCCAATTTACCGGCGGTAGTAGGAGCGGCCTTCCGGATACGTGTTCGGTTATTATTTGCCATTGACGAAGTTCTGAATTTCTTTAGCGTGTATTTCAATTAACCTACCACACCACAACGCCACGGAAACTAACATAACGCAATTTACGGACTTCTTAAGGACTGAAGCGACCTAATCGCCTTTTTCACTTGCTTTCATATGCTTTCGTTTTTGTTTTTCGTAGCAATGCGGTTTTGTTGTTATGCGTCCTGTAGTTATGTGCTCAAAAAGAGTCTATTGCTTGTGTTTTATACATTTATAAAATGATTTTGTTAGCACCCATTCATTTTTTCTTTCTTTGATGTATGTGAATTACCCCCCCCCCCCCTATGTAATACCCTCCTGCGGAGGGCCTTTAGGCGTACCTGAATAAATAAATAAATAAATAAATAAATAAATAAATAAATAAATAAATAAATAAATAAATAAATAAATAAATAAATAAATAAATAAATAAATAAATAAATGAGCCACTAACCCAAGAATATGAAAGTTGCCTTCCCACGTATGCGAGTCCTTCTGGCGCCCTTTTCATATTTAGGTGGGCCTCTACATGTTCTATTATGCTGTAAATGTCCACGGCCAGCATCTTCGCTTGAGCAGTGTTTGGATGGAGGCGCGAACACTGCTTGTACGCTTTTCCTACCAAAACTAGCGGTCGTCCTTTGTGGTACTATTTGTGCATAGATGTAACGTAGTATACACAAAGTAGCCGGCAATACGGCCTGAGGTGTTTCCACCTTCAATACCGCCTCTGGTACTTTTGGGGCTACGTGTAATACCGCTACATGCCATTATGCTTTATTTTTATTAGACATCTTTGTAACATGCAGGAAAGTGTTCGAGCCTCCACTGTGCTGTGGGATATACAGCACAAAAGCATCCAGTACGCTCAACTACTGCGACTTCCCTCTAATCCAACGTTAAAAAAATTGATGTCTTCTCGCATGACAGATGTTGTTATTTATTTTTGAGCAACAGTACTTATGTGGGATCATTTAGGTGAACACCCTGTTTGCTTTGCCCAAGCGTCAAGGAAATTATTAGCTCCGTCAAAGGCATCTTGAATTTCACTTTTCTGACCCAGTGTGGTATTAAATACCATAGGATGCATTCAGGACCTTAATTTTTCAGTGAATAAGTATGTTATAAAACAAAACTTATTTCTGGCTTTAATATATATTTTTGAGTATATAGTTTCCTGGTTTTAATAAAGACCACTACTTAGAGAAAAATTCATCTGTGGAAAAACGTTGGGTGGCTCACATTTAAGAACTCTCGGGAAACCAGCATACACAATTTGCGCCACTTTTGAAAAACAGCGAAAAAATGGGGCAGGGAACAGTACAGAGAACGCAAAAAGCCCGTAAACCGTAATACTGCGGTTGCGTGAGTTGCTCACGCGGAAAAAAAAGTTATCAATACGCGTTATGTTCATTCAAATGAAAAGGTATTTTCTAAATTACATTCATAACTGGTTAAGGCTTAGGCGAGTTGGTACATAATTACAAAGAGGAGAACAGCGCAACACAGATGAAACACGAGAACAACGTGAGAACCACAACGCTCGTGGTTGTCACTTTCTTCAGTCCTTCATCGTGTTGCGCTGTTCTCTTTTTATAATAAAATCCCGCACTGCCACTACACTATTAGCCATATAATCCTATGATTTCATAATCCTTCGTTTTTTCAAACGCTGTAGCTCCGCAAGTTTTCAAAGCGGAATGTTGAGCCGTACAGATTCCGCTCCTTACCGCCGTAAAAATGACGTAATTATTCTAATGACTATGCCAGCAATTTTCGGGGATTCCCTCTGCCCACGTTTATATCGAGAATGCGATTAAAATATACGAGCAAGAGAGTTTGGCATTGTTTGATATAGAAAACAGCAGTTACATATTTTACGCCTTGTAAAAAACATTTGTGTACTGATGCCTTCTGTGCTTCAAACTTTCTCCATAAAACGGTGCACCGTTATTGTACGTAAATCAAAACTATTCACCGGTGGTGGATGTGCACGGCAGACAGACCAAGGGACAAGCGTGAGCCACCATGGTGCCATTGTGAGGCAAAGGTGTCTAACGCCGGCATGGGTTGTTTTACAACCTGCCAACGTAACAGAAAATTGCGGGCGAACATCCAGCGCTAACAACGCGCTCCTCTTGGCGCTAAAGTTAACTATACGCTGTGATTAGCTCTACATACGGCTGACCCCTCCGCTTTTATTTTAAATATACGAATTTAACACATCAATAGCTCTCGACAGCTTACTAAAGTCGTATGCTTGAACCCACACCGAATGACCGGGCGCCTCTGTTCCTGCGTCTTTCGTAATCATTAGTATTACGTGAAAAATAGATTGCGCACGAGGGAAAATTTCAGCGTCCGTCAAAGCAGTTCTGTAATAGAGTAAAAAAATGCACAGAAATAAAACAAACAAGAATGCAGCTTTTGGAGATAGCGGGATTTCATAGCGAAGAGAGTGCAGTTTAAAAAAAAAACATCTTCCCGTGGGGAACCCTGATGAGGATGCGAAGCATCGTGGCGGTTCCGTGTGCTTCCATTGTGTTGCCGTTATGTTGAGTGATCTGGTTTTTACTAGCGCCAGAGGGAATTCCGCGTCCGGGTCCACGCCGGTTGCAAAGGCACGCAAGTCTTCTGTTGTACTCTTCTGCTCGTCCCCACTAGGTAGCCTCCCTGAGTGGGCACTCCACGGGAGCAAAGGTTCGTAGTAAGAAACTATTTGATCACTAACTTTGTGGCATCTTTCCCGGCGCACGCCACACGGTGGATGAGCGTCAGAGTTAGGTGTTCCGACTGTTTCCATTTGAAATCATGTGATGCGGCAGGTGATATTGCCGCGAACCATACATTGGGTTTGTTTATTTGTGTTTTGCTTTTACCGCCCGGCTGCGCCGGTCTGTGTTATCTCTGCGCCAAGGGAAGCGCGTGTTCCATTTTTTCTTTCTGTGCCGCATGTGTTATCTGTCGTGATAGGGAGAGCATTCCGATCTAACGTGAACAGCCCAGAATAATATTCTTGGATCTACTATGTTCTCGATGTGAATCGACGTTTCGAGAACCACGCGCGCCGAAAGATAAAAAGCCTGCAGTGCGGACGCCGGAGCATTCGATTCGACGACACTCGCCTGTGCAAGTCACTTTGTTGACCGCTGCTTGGCCGCCTCTGTATTCTTTTGAGTTGTTAGGGGAGCACAAGTTCGCTCCAATAAACGTGTTTCTCATTCAAGACAACTGCATCGTTCTTGTCTTCGCGACATCTGGTGGAGGTGCTGGGTACTAAGTCTTTATGCCCTCTACGACATCTCGAAGCCGCCAAGCCAGGCCAACCAGAGAAAGCCCCTGACTGCAAGGATTGCTACCCGAGTTCGGTCTTCTGCCAGAAGGGCCCAAGAGAAGGAACGCTGCAACCAACACCATGGTGCAAGAAACAACGTCGCCAATCATCCTGCAGCAGCCCCGAGAACCGCCATCGTTCCGGGGAGCCCCCGCTGAAGACCCCGAAGAATGGTTGGAGAAGCTGGAGCGCGTCCGCATCTTCAACAGGTGGGACGACCAAGAAACTTTCCGGCATGTCTTCTTTTACTTAGAAGATGCTGCTCGAACTTGGTTCGAGAACCATGAGAGCTCTTCGACAGACTGGACTCAATTCAAAAGGGAGTTCCTTAAGACTTTCACTACCGTGGTGAGAAAAGAGCGAGCTGCGCTTTTGCTTGAAACTCGAATGCAGCACCCCAACGAAGGAGTCGTGATTTTTGTTGAGGACATGAAGTGACTTTTTCGTCGTGCGGACCCTGAAATGACCGAGGAAAAGAAGCTCAGGTTTCTAATGCAAGGAGTGAAGCAAGAGCTTTTTGCTTGTCTAGTCCGTAACCCTCCGAAGACAGTGGCGGAATTCGCGTCTGAGGCGGCCGCGATGGAGAAGACGCTAGAAATTCGAACGAAGCAGTACGACCGCCCTGTGAACGCGCTGTTCTCGGAGACCATCGGTGCCGCAAATGGAAGCTCCGATACATTGCGAGAGACCATCCGAGCAGTGGTCAGGGAGGAGCTTCGGAAGCTTTTTCCAACGACGCCGCAACCTCAAGTGGCTTCCCTGACTGACGTAATCAGAGAAGAAGTCCAAAACGCACTGGGAACTTCTAGGACATCGGAAGCACCCCGCGAACCACAAGCCATGACCTACTCCTCGGCTGTTCGTCAACCCCGCCCTGCTCCAACCCGTCGTCAAGAGGCCGAGCCATATCGCCGTCCAATGCCGCCCACCCGACGCCTTGTAGACCAATACCAGACGCCAAGGAAGACCGACGTGTGGCGAACGCCCGATAATCGCCCGCTGTGCTACCACTGCGGAGAGGCCGACCACATCTACCGTCGCTGTCCCTACAAGAGGCTCGGTTTGCGAGGGTTCTCCGTCGACGCCCCACGCTCCCGATACGGCCAGCGTCCTGCTGAGATCGAAGAATACCTCTCCAACACCAACCGAGGACCAGCCCGCTTCAACCGTTCACCGTCGCCCTACCCGTATCAGTCACCGAACCGCCGCAGCACTGCTGACTTCACGTGGAAGGTCCCCCAGCCCACGCGGGGGAAACTAAAAGCAGCAACTTCGGGAGGTAAAGTTGCACAACGGCGGAAAAATGAAAACCCTCCAACGACGCAGCGTCTCGCTGAAGACCATCATTCACGACATGCCCTCAAACCGACGACCCGACCTAGCCCTAACGAGACTCCTGAACACGACGACAGCTACACGGCGCGACGCGTACCCGATCTGACCGAGACGTCCGTTGAGAAGACGACGACAACGACGATGCACAGTGCCCGACCGTCAACACGTACAAGCAGAGATACGACGCCCCGACGAACCCGGAACTCGAGGAAGACTGCATCTGACGTCAAGGTGTCCATCGACGGCTTTGACGTAGTCGCCCTCGTAGACACGGGAGCTGACTATTCGGTAATGAGCGGACCATTTGCGTCTAAACTGAAGAAAGTTATGACCAGATGGGACGGTCCGCACATACGCACAGCAGGAGGCCACCTCGTGACGCCAAGTGGAACGTGCACATCGCGCATCACCATAGACGGCACAACGTACCCTGCGGCGTTCGTCATTCTGCCTAACTGGTCCCGCGACGTAATTCTTGGAATGGACTTTTTGATGGACAACGGTGCAATAATCGATCTGCAGACCAAGTCAATAACTTTTTCCCCCAATCACTCCATGACGCCGGAACCGAACCACGAACGACGTGCTGCTGTAAGGATTGCCGATGATCATGTCACCCTGCCACCCCGCTCAAGCTTGATGGTCGCAGTCTACTGTGAAGATGCTGCTCCTGACGTCGACGCTATCGTAGACACCGATCAAAGGGTGCTTCTCAACCGTGGTGTGTCGGTCGCAAGAGGCATTGCGCGCTTCAAGGAACACCAATCCCACATCTTGGTTACGAATTTCACCGAGGAGTACCAGCATTTAAACAAGGGCGCGGCAATTGCATTCCTCGAAGAAGCGCAAGAAGCAAGTGACGTGATCGCGGTCGCCGACTTTGAACGCACACCCGTAGAAACCCTCAAGCTCCCGCAGCCTTTCGACGTAAATCCGGCGCTACCGCAAGAACAACGGAACAAGTTATTGGCTTTGCTGCGTCGCTATAGCGAATGTTTTTCGTCGAGCGCAACACTACGTCAGACCCCTGTAGCGAAGCCCCGAATAATAACCGAAGATGGAGCCCGACCCACCCGACAGTCACCGTACCGCGTCTCTTCACACGAACGGGAAGCCATCCGGACTCTAGTCGACGACATGCTCAGCGACGACATTATACAGCCCTCGAAAAGCCCCTGGGCTGCGCCCGTCGTACTCGTAAAGAAAAAAGACGGCACATTAAGGTTTTGTGTTGACTACCGGCGACTGAACAAAATCACGAAAAAGGACGTGTACCCCCTCCCCCGAATCGACGACGCCCTCGACTACCTCTGCCACGCGAAGTACTTCTCATCGATGGACCTGAAGACCGGCTACTGGCAAATTGAAGTGGACGAGAGAGACCGAGAGGAGACTGCATTTATAACCCCAGACGGCCTATACGAGTTCAAGGTGATGCCGTTTGGGCTGTGCACAGCACCAGCGACGTTTCAAAGAGTCATAGACACTGTGCTAGCTGGCCTTAAGTGGCACACCTGCCTCGTATACCTCGACGACGTAGTGGTACTCGCCCGGACTTTCGGCGAACACCTTGCAAGGTTGGAGTCTGTACTCGAGGCCATTCGTACGCCGGGGTTGACGCTGAAGCCTGAAAAGTGCCGTTTCGCTTACGGGGAACTCAAGTTCTTGGGCCACGTCGTCAACGCCGCGGGAGTCCTACCTGACCCGGCAAAAACTTCAGCCATTGCGAACTTCCCAAGGCCGAAAGACAAGAAGGGCGTGCGAAGATTTCTCGGGCTGTGCGCATACTACCGGCGCTTCGTCGCAAACTTCGCACGCATTGCAGAGCCACTCACGCGCTTGACGAAAGATAGCACCCCTTTCAGCTGGGAAAACGACCAAGAAAAAGCATTCTGCGAGCTGCAAAAACGCCTGCAAAGACCGCCCGTGCTCGCTCATTTCGACGTAAATGCCGAAACGGAAATGCATACGGACGCCAGTGATATCGGCTTGGGTGCCGTCCTTGTCCAAAAGCAAAGCGGCTGCGAAAGGGTAATCGCCTATGCCAGCCGTGGTCTGTCGAAGGAGGAGAAAAAGCCGCCCGCATCTTCCCACGGGAGGAACTCGAGTAAATGCGTCGCATCTACTCGAGGCAAGCAAAGCATCACGTCAAGCGAAAGCTAAGCAAAGACGCCCTTGACTGAATTCCGAACGCGCGCTCAGCCGCTTATATACGTTGAAGGGACTACGTAAGCCGGTCCCAGTCGACGACGTTGGCGTACTTGTAAAGCGGCGAGGACCCTAGGTGTTTGAGCCAAGCGCGGATGTTGCTTCGCCGGAGAACGGCACACCGGTTATATGCGCAGCGCGCCCGAAGGAGAGGAAACCGCGGAAGAGAGAGTACTGCACATGCGCCGGCCCCAGCGCGTCTGCCGCGGCTATGACGCAACGTGCCGCGGCTATGACGCAACACAATCCAACACACTCCACTTTAATCCAATCCAATCCAAATCCAATCCAAGCCAAGCCAAGCCAAGCCAAGCCAATCCAAGCCAATCCAATCCAAGCCAATCCAATCGAATCCAATCCAATGCCCCTCGCGAGAGAGTGTTCGCTTTCGCCTCGACTCGACGCGCATGCGCAGTGAGCGTGCGGACTACGGACGCCAACGCGGGTGACATCGTGAGTTACTTAAATGCTCTGCATTTAAAACTATTCTGCCTCTGAGAAAGAGTGCCTGGCTATTATATGGGCGATTTCAAAATTTCGCCCATACGTGTATGGAAGGCCATTCAAGGTTGTAACAGACCACCATGTGCTGTGTTGGCTCGCCAATTTGAAGGACCCCTCTGGCCTTCTTGGGCGGTGGAGCTTGCGCCTGCAGGAGTTCGACGTTACAGTCGTTTATAAATCCGGCAGGAAACACTCCGACGCCAACTGCCTGTCCCGCGCCCCCGTCGACTCACCACCACAAGACGCTGACGAAGACAGCGCGTTCTTCGGGATCGTGACGGAGAGCGACCTAGCCGCCCAGCAGCGTGCCGACCCCGACTTACGCGTCATAATCGAGTACCTCGAGGGATGCAACGTTGCCGTTCCTAGGACCTTCAAACGCAGCTTACCAGCATACAGCCTGAGAAACTCCGTCCTCGTGAAGAAGAATTTCAGCCCCGGAACAAGAGCGAATTACCTTCTCGTCATCCCCGCAGACCTTCGTGACGAAATTTTGGAAGCGTGCCACGACGACCCGTCTTCCGGACATCTCGGCACAGGGCGCACTATTGGAAAAATCAAGGCGAGGTACTACTGTCCCGGCCTTACCTCTGACGTCACACACTACGTCCGGAGCTGCCGTGACTGCCAGCGACGAAAAACGCCGCCTACAAGACCCGCCGGACTTCTGCAACCGATCGCCGTCCCATCGAGACCATTTCAACAGATTGGAATGGACCTTTTAGGACCTTTCGGACTGTCGCTTATGTTAGCATCGGGTCGATGCACTCTTAGAGGGGGGGTAATGCCGCGAACCATACATTGGGTTTGTTTATTTGTGTTTTGCTTTTACCGCCTGGCTGCGCCGGTCTGTGTTATCTCTGCGCCAAGGGAAGCGCGTGTTCCATTCTTTCTTTCTGTGCCGCATGTGTTATCTGTCGTGATAGGGAGAGCATTCCGATCTAACGTGAACAGCCCAGAATAATCTTCTTGGATCTACTATGTTCTCGATGTGAATCGACGTTTCGAGAACCACGCGCGCCGAAAGATAAAAAGCCTGCAGTGCGGACGCCGGAGCATTCGATTCGACGACACTCGCCTGTGCAAGTCACTTTGTTGACCGCTGCTTCGCCGCCTCTGTATTCTTTTGAGTTGTTAGGGGAGCACAAGTTCGCTCCAATAAACGTGTTTCTCATTCAAGACAACTGCATCGTTCTTGTCTTCGCGACAATATCATACATGCGGCGAGCGTTGCTAAGGATAGCCTAAGATACATGTGGTTGGGGTGGCACTCGAGCATGTTTTGTTAGCGTTTCATGTCACGCTGTGTCAACGTAGGGACAAGGCTATCACGCATTCCTGAAGAACCTCTAAGTCGTACTAAAGACACGTTGTTTTGTAATGCACCCCACGTTTTGCGTTGCCAAAGGTTCAGTTTTAGACTAATTTTTTACGTGTTCTACGCAAATGACATTGCTAAGCACCTCCATCATACCATTGGGCTACCTGTATTTACGTACGGTTGTCTTGTTTACTGTCGCGTTAAAAATGTGCGGAATGAAGTTCCGAGCAAGGAACTTGTACAAAAAGTATACGACAGTTGTTTTTTGTTGGACATAAAAATTACTTTAATTGTTTCGCTTATGTTCCGGTATCAAACAAAAAACCCCAGCGCTTTCTACTTACAGAATAAATAAGTCATTTTAAACATGCTGGTAAGCTTAAGTATCTCAGGGTCACAATCGCTCATTATTTCAAATTCAGCGAAATATTTCTAAACTGTTAGAGATTTGCTCAACGCAAATATGTTCTGTGAAGGTGAAATATGAAAGCCGCCACACAGAAGTTTATTCTCAAGGCGTGGAAAATATTTTACGGTCCACAGCAGTCCAGTTTTGGAGCTGCATGAAGTGAGCTTGGAAGCATGGAACGTGTTGTTGCCATGTCGTCATGGTATACCTTTAATGCTTACCAAACAAATGCAGTGCGTAACAGCACCATTAACACCTGCCGGATTACCCGAATGCACGTTGCGCAGAAAATGTGCCAGGTTAAATTTTGTGGGCCAACTAAATCGCAATAAATTCAGGTTTACTCTGGGCTGTGTTTTTGCTTCCCAAGGCCCTCATGCTCTGATGCCCTATGAGCATCGTTTTATTCCTGCAATGTGTCTTTTCCTGTGAAAACTGTTGTCGAACTAAACGGAATATACGCTGATGTACAGTACTTGTCAAAATTTGGTAGGATATGCCGAAACCGCACAAGCCGAAGAAAATTTATTGTCTACGCTTACTTCCCGAGTGAAGCGGAAATGTCGTAAGGCGGAAAGCTAGGCCTTCTTGGTGTCATTAAACATTTGTGTCCGTTTAAAGGTAAACTCTTTGGTAAAGGTAAAACTCTTTGTGGTCGAGAAGGCTTCGAATTGACCTAGAAAAGTTTGGCAAAGGGTGTGCTTAGTGACAAAACACATACACAATTACACAAAAACAGGCACGCGCGCACGCACGCATACGCACGAAAACACAGACACAATTAAATCATTTGATCGTAAGCTGACGCGTTTACTGAATGACTTCTTTCTTTGAAGGGAACTGGTGTTACGCATTTGCTAAAAATTGGTTTCGTCACAACTGAAACAACTCTCAACAGTCAACAGAAGTGAACATAAAAACGAAATGTACAAATTCGTCCGTAGGGTCGAATGCGGTTCTCCAATTGTGTTTTCTTTGCTTAACAAGAAAACAGTGAAAAAACGTTACACAAAGATGAGAAATAACGCGTGTAGACGCTCACTGGACCTCCAGCAGTTATTTTATGGGAAGAACTCCTATTCAAAACGTATTCACCAAACACGCCGCATGCGTAGATGACCTTGGTCCTTGTTCAGTATTGTTCGCCTACGGCCTTTTCAGATGCTGGCCTTGTTTGTAAATGGGACTATTGTAAATATAACTCTCTGAATCTAGCTAGGTTTAAGAGCGCATCGCGTGCGTGCAAGCACGCACACGCAGACGCACGCACGCACACACGGACACGCACACGCCCACGCACGGAAACACGCAAACACACACAGAAACTTACAGAAACACACGCAGACTCGCACGAACGCACGCATGCACACACCCCGGCGCATGCACGTGCATGTTTATGTGTACGTCCCAATCGCAATAATTTGACAAACCCAATAATTCTCTGAATTTAAAGACAATATTAATACGTGAATACTGTCGACGATTTTTACAACAGATAAATATCCGCATCTATTTTCTCACGTTAGCCTTATTGCTCAGCCAGAGCTGTTACGTTTCCACTTGCAGAAAAACGGGGTCACGACTTCTCGTACGGCACATGCCTGATGTCATGAATTGGCTAAACTGCGCTGTGGGAAGACCGACAAACCAACCGATCGAAGGCTGGTTCGACTCCACCCTTTGAAAACACCACGTGATAAGTATTTATGTTTTAACACAAAGACCGCACAGGTAACCCATTAGGCAGAACTTTCGCAGCACACTTAGAAAAAGTGGTTATAGCGGGGTGTGAACAAGGGCTATTTCAGCGACATTTCCCGGAAAAGTCCATAAATTTTACTATGTATCCAGCGCACTTCTTAGGCGTATAGTGTAAGAAAAAGCTACAGCCTCAACATTACTGCTTTCGGAGAAAGTGGAAGCAATTAGCGAACGTTTTCATGCAAGAAAAGAGCAATCACAATCGCATGGAGGACTCGCCGCCAGTTTCGGTACGATTGATTACAACGGTTCCGTCTGAATGTTGCTAGTAAGTAATCAAGAGACGATACATCGTTAGTGTCTCTGCCCGCTTCGCTTACGCGGCTGCAATTAGGCGCTGTGTCGCAGTACTTCACAAAAATAGCTGCACCAACAGATTCCAGCCGAGACGATCAGTTTGAATTGGCCGCGGCTGCTAATGGTGCGAGGAAGAAACTGTCCTTTCCGGTTTCCCTTACGAATTGCCCAATAGTTTGGCCACTGGAGACTCTAGGGTATAGACACTAGAACATCTATACGTTTTAGGGTGATCTATCGATCTCGTTAATACAAATTTCTCGGTGTTTGCTTCTGAAGGCGATCAGCTTCAAGCAAACTTTTGCGTTTTAGCTACATACCGCTCCGTTATACTCCTTTCATACAAACTGAAACGTAATATAACATTGTGAATGCATTAAAAATATTCTGCGACATTTTATGCTTTTTATTCATTTTATATTCATGTCGACCGGTTCGTCAAAGGAATTTTGTAGGAATATCTAAAAACATTGTGCTAATCAATAGGGCTGCATTCGCACAGTCTTGATAAAGCTTAGCGTATGATGCTTGCAGTTGTACAATCTGCCACATCAAACCAAAGGCACTGTGACCAGAAATGAACACGTACCCTGGTGTGCAGTGTATAATTTTTGGTTAGTTTTTGAGAACGTATTTACCGAGATGTTATAAACCACGACACGGGCTCAATATCAGGATTTGTCGGCTTGCAGTAACAGTTATAGCAATCACAACAAATGTTTAGCGTGAGCGGCAAGATTGCCACATTTGAAATACCACGGTAAACTGCGCTGTAGGGACTAGACTTCAAGTTCATTCAGTTCAAGTTACTAGTGCTTAATCTTAAATGAGAGAGGTTTATCAGCGTGAAATTAAATTATCAGAATTTCTCATCTGGGTGTAAGTATTGAAACGACGCCAGCTTGTAATGTAAATAGAAATATTGCTGGGCTAATGTTAAAGTTCACAGATTGTTCTATTCGTCATTACCGCCTTTCCAACCTTTCTTTTTTACCGGCATGTCCGCAAGGGACACGTTCATCTTAATGAGTTTTTATTTATTAGTCTACTGGGAATCACCATTTTGAAACGAGCAACTTTATCATTGCATGCGTGCTTGCTTGCTTGCTTAGAAGTCGTAAGCAACACAATTTCGGGAGGGGATAATTATTAGACTCCTATACTGCCGAATCTTGTTTGCACCTCTTTCGCTTTTCTGTCCTCTCCTTTTGGTGCGAATTACTTCAATAGAGAGACTCAAAGACTTTATGCCGAAGCTGGCCCTGTAGAGAAAGCCGGCATCTTATTCGTTGCCCTCAGAGCTTTCCTTTCGATAGCGGAATGTTTCCGGCGCATATACTGTCCAATACTAGTACTATCGGCTGTTTCTGGTCTCCAGCGAAAAGGAAAATTCGCACTTTACAAATCGCTTTCCGCCTCTGCGTAATTTCAAACACGCCTGCAATTAACGTTTCCTCTTCAACAGTTCACAACCGAGTCTAGTATTGGCTGTATACTAAAGCTCTGATGACTTACTCCATCGATAACAAATCGGAAGCGACTGCCGGGAGATTAAAATATGGTAACACGAAAGTTTCCTCTAACACTGCTGGGTTTCTTTTCCACGAAGTCCAGTAACTACACCCGTTTGTTGATAATTGAATCTTTTGAGAACGTAAACCCTACAAATTCATACCTCGTATTTCGTAATTCGAAGTTTTTTGAACGCATCTCTGGTAACTCGCACAAGGCCACCTTCGAACCGGCTAACACCTTGTCGGTGTAACCAGAGCCCTTCAATACTTTTGAAGGATTGTGGTGTAACGAACCGTCAGCAAGCTGTAAACCTCCTCGCCAAATACCGCGAAATTTGCATGAAAATAGAGCTCGCACTGTACCAAACTCTCAGCAGCTCCCAGAGTGTGATATTTGAGACAGAATAAGAAGAGGAAACAGATGTCAATCATCTCGACGGCGTTAAAATGAGGGTTTGGCGGCAGCGACAGATCCAGACGAAACAAGTAATCTTAAGACATGACTACTCCGCACTTCAGGAATTCATTACTGAATGCTTCACACGATGTTTCTTCGCAGCTTACATCACAAAGCCAACACGCTGTTTTATGTTCCAGTGATTCGGGTAAAGCAGTAATTCCTGCCGTGCCTGAAAAACTTGCGGAAAATGCTACCAACCTGATCTCTGACAGTTGATGCACTTCGCTTGCGTCAACTCTCAGCGACCGAAACCCGTGCACTCCCCATATGTTAAGTTTCAGCTGGATGAAGGAGTCGAAGAGTAATCGCAGATTTCCGAGATCCGCGATTGGATAGGTAGCCCAACGCGGGCTCCACCCATTTTTTTTTGCTGGCACATTTTTTTTACGTATTTTCAGCCCTTTCCCCATGATGTCACCAAATCCTTGCAATTTTACGATTAGTGGCAAAGAAGGATGTTGCTTAATGGCTGTCTTAGCCTTCACGGCACCCTCTCTAATCTGTTTTCAAATGTTCTTTCTGGTTGGCTTCAAATATTTGTAATGAATTAGAAGCCACCAAGGACAAGCTTTCCAGTGAATGGTGAAGGTAAGTTATAACGTCCGGCCATGGCACTATTTGGGCGGTGGCGAGGGAGCGAGGAGAGGGCTTTTTAAATGTGGGATTCGACGTCGTGAATGAATGTAAGGAAAATAATAGAAAGAAATGGCAGCTATCTTCTTTACTCCTCAGCAAATAAGGCTTCGTTGGTCGCAGTACTGAAGCCGAGAGAGCAACGAAAAGCCTTCTATTTCCGATAGAATATCAAGTCATGCAGCATCAGACCTTGCTGTACTGTTTACTAGCGCAATAACAATAGGTGCTCACTCTTATAAACATATTGCTGTATCATATCCAGCTCAAAGACATAACTTACGCGTGATCCCACTAACCCTCCGGAAGTGTTAGTTAATTTTATTTGCGTTAAAGGCTTTTTATTGTTGGTTGGCTGAACATATATTGCATAGACAAATGAAAACGAATAATGACGATTACACAAAATATATTTCAACTATCTAAAGCTTCAAAAAGAACCCTACAAACACAGGTGTTCTCCCCGCCCTGCCCATGCGTATGTGTCTTCGTTCTACGACGGCTAATATAAGCTCAATTTGCGCGTTACGCTGAAAAGATAACGGTAGTGGGTGAGAAGACGCAGATTCTTTGCTTCTTGAGGTCGCGCCTAACATTGAAGGAGCTTAAACATACGATGAAGTTAGAAATAAAGTACTGATTGTCTTCTCAGCGTCGTTGTAAATGACACCCGGCATACTTGCACATAAGATAATTTTCTCTCGTGCCGCTCAGAATGTTAGGGAGCTTAGCATGGTTGGAAATTTTGAAGTTTCTATCTTCATGTTTTGTTTGTGTGCAACATTAGGAAGGATTACAGTTAGAAGGTAAGTCGCTAGTATGCAAATATCCATTCCAGATAAGACGGTATTGACAGGAGCTTTTATGTTTCTGGTATTCTGTAGCAGGATCAGAAAAAACATATTTTTTCGTTATTTTTAAGGCGTATTGCGAACCTAGTGCTATATATGTTTGTGCACAATTCATTAAAATGTAAACTTTAATGTTCTTGTCAGGAGCATAACAGAATATAGAGGTACCGGAATCAGACAATGGTAAATAAATAAATTAAAGCTGGAACGAGTACACAAAAAACCAATTTTATTCAGAATCACTTCAAAACATATGCATTGCTACGACCTAAACGACGTACCCAACGTGTCTAGCTTTATACCATGACTATTCCTCTCCTGCAAGCGTGGCAAGCACGCAAAGCGCGTCAGGCCTGGCAGGGGGCGGCAGAAAGTTAGATGGGCAGGTGAGATCAAGAAATGTGCGGAGAAAAATTGGTCGCCGTTAGCACATGACCTGGATGATTGGAGATTTATGGGAGAAGCCTTTGCCTTGCAGTGGGCGTAGACAGGCTGATGATAATAATGATTCCTCTCGTAAGTATACAGAGTTTAGACATTCTATTTTCATACAAGCGGGACGTTCCAGCTTCGTTTTTTAGTTCCGGTATGGCGCTATGGACATACAAGTTATGTGTTTAAGCTTATCAAAGCAATAAGCCTCGTGTCTTCACACCAGCGTGTGATATATCGCAAAAATGTTTTACACTCAAACAACACTTTTTCTCTCAACTGCCATTTCATGGGAGATGTTGCAGAAGCCGTCTACAGGCGAGTTTGTGTTGCTTCAAGGTGTTGTTTTTTTCTGGGAAATTTGTACAGGCCATGCAGCATGAGCACTCCGTTATTTTACAATTGCTTTGCGCGCTTTTTCGAGCCTTCATACTTCTACGCATCAATTTGTGCGACAGCATGGCTTTTCGAAGCACGCCGGAAATTTGCTGCCTAAATGGTGCAGAACACGTGGTCTTAGGCTTCTAAAATTTTCTATTCCCAAAAGTTTTGACATTTTGCCTAATAAACGCTAATGCGTTCAAGTTTTCTTAACGCATCAATTGCTTACTGTGCTTTTAGGCGCGTATTCCCGAGTGCAGCTTAGCAAACTAAGCCAAGCCAGGTTAACTTTCGTGCCTTTCTTCTACCTCCTTCTTTCTTTTTTCTGCTTTTACCTCAACTCACCTCTGTAAGCAGTGGTCGCCAACATTTCAAAGTTGTGTACGTGGTCAGTCTGATTTATTTAAATGCACATTCAAGCTGCAGCCGAAGTAATTTTATTAGAAGCAGCGTCAGTAAAATCCGGCTATAAGATGCGGGAATGTGTAAATTACCATGATCTGCATAACGCGCCACAAAGCGACTGTGGTTGAAACTCGGAAAAATAATGACAATTACTTTTCATCATGAATTATCGCTCAATATATAGCGAGTTCGAGCGCCTAAATCCCGCCATATAATTTCAGGATTTACCATGTAAATTAGCAAGCGTGGCACTCACCTGTCCATTACAAACCACTTGGGCGTCAGGTGTGCGCACATCTCTTCCAGAACAAACAGCATTATATTTCAGGCGCCTTGGGGCCCTCACAAAGCACGTGAAACTTATCCGCGTTCGTGTCTGGCTTCAGGCTTAAGTGGGTACACTTTGAACAGGTATGAAATATAGAAAACACGTGATGGTAAAGGAGGTTGGATCCAGGCCCTGCAGGTTTCAAAGCTGGAGCGCAGTAATCGTTTAATGGCAATAAAATATAAACGTTGAACAAAAAGGCGATGTTTCAATATCAAGTCGAGAAGAACGAAGAACAATTTATTATCGTTCTGAACAATTTAACGAATTGTATTAATATGCAAAGAGACGAGAACTCGAGCGGCAGGGATTATTTTTGTAGAAGTACCACCAAAGACCTATATGAAGGGGTGTTAGGTTATTTACTAATTGATGGTTCAATCCGGTGGTGTCATAACAACACTCATGAGTACTCATCAAGAAGAGTTGAATGCGAAATATGCGTAGAAAATGTAGCGAGACCACACGGGAAAAAAATCAATTGATGGGATTTTTTTCGAAAAGTACAGCTATTCAGCAACACTTTGGAGGGATCCACGTGGGGAATTCGCAATTATCAAAAAATGTTCCATTGCACTATGCCTAAAAAATTATTGTTCCTTGCTCGCTCGCAAGGAAAATAGATAAACTAGAGTAGACCAGCATCCCTTCGTCTGAAAGAGAGTCCAGCTCTTTTTTGTTGATGTTTTAATGACGCTCAGATATAACGTGGGCTGTTCTGAAGGCGCGTACAATAATTGTGGTAGCTTAACTCAATAAAAATACACCCCGGCTAAGATTCGCGCAGTGGGCGTGGAGTACGAATCGATTTGCATTACCTGGAGACGTTCAACGTATGCCGAAGTCTCACATAAGGAACATTTTTCATTTTCCCCTACTTGACAACGGCCTCCGTGGCCGGGATCCCCCGAACGTTTGTGTGATCAACTGAACAACGCCTCAGCGATTGAGCCACGAAAGCGGAATGGCAAGTTAGTAGAATCTCGAATAATGCCGCTTAGCTTCAGTTACTAAAAACGCTAGCAGGACGAAAAGAGAAAATACCAAAACAGTAATAAATATTGATGCAGCAAATAAATACTTACTAATGTCTCCAGCTTTCCAGCTTAAAAAGAGCACCGCTCAGAAACGTAGCAAAATAGTAGCTGAAAAGTGTTTTCCGCACACAGCACGGATTCGCCCCGTATATGAACACTATAAACAGGTATTGCAGGAGTCTCAATAGTTTTCGTATACTTCGCGGCCACAAAGTATTGTTTATAGATTTCGGGGCGAAGCTTTTCATCGTCCTGTAATTTGGTACAGCCGCGTTGTATCTTGAAGCAGCGTAGAAAGCAAGCTAAGCTGGGCAATAACACATTGCCTTACGCTCAATAACGCTGGAGTAATCATTCGTGAGGAAATAGAGATGAAGCGGAAAGATGCATTTCAGTTACAATCGTGTTATGAATACGAAAACAAAAGTTAGTAGAGAAAAAAGAAGAGGGGAAGAAGTAACAAAATAAAACAAGAGGACAGAAAGCAGAATAACAATAAATAGAACCGGGGTAAAACGAAGCGTATGAAGAAAAGATGGAACAAAGGAAAATTGAGCTGAAAGAGATAAGCAAAAACATGAAAGAATACGATGTAAAGTAAACAAAACAGAGACCGGAAAGAACAATCAAAGTAAGTTCACCAGAAACCGATAAAAAGTTCAGCGTTCGAATATGAAAGCACGCCTGAGCGCAAGTCAGATGGCGGACAAATCTTTATTTTTCTGCGGTGCTTCCCGACACTCCTGCAATGGCCGAACGAACGCGGGAAACGAACAAATGGTCGTGTGCAATGACCGGACGCACCAGAAGCGGGGAGCGGGCACGTGATTTATCGCGAAGAGATAACGCGGGGCGGAAACCGCAAAAAAAAAATCCATACCCCTTACGAAGGGAGTGCTGCGGTTGAACGCTGCCTAATATACCATGTCAGAAATGACGGCCCACAGAGAAGCAGTGGTGTTTTCTACAAAAGAAAAATACCGCTCCATTCCACTCTTTGAAGAACGATGACCCGCAAAGCTGTGGTGCCTAGCCTGAACGTGCGCTACAATATCCGTGCACCGGGTTTAAGGGATGCACGAAGAACAACCCGTTTGTTTGTCTTTAGCGATTGGACATACTTGTTGTTTAATTACCCGAATATGTGTTTGACGAACTAGGGTTTTATTCGAGTCGACAAACATGGGTCTGCCCATTTCCCTCCAGTAGGAGCCTATGTATTGACAGCATACAGAAATGGCACAACATTTGCAACTTCACTGTGAGCTCTGTAATTTTGATACGCAAATATAACTTGGCGTAACGTTAGATCGCTTTAGCGGTGTCGCGGAAAGGACCGAGCCGGGACCACGAACGGGAGCCGCCGCTTTAATGGGACAGGATGGAACACTATGTACAATGATGATAGTGCACGCTCCGTTCGAGTGCACGGCCTCTTCTTCCTCCTCCTCGCTACTATTTCCAACATCCTCCCGACCTCAACGAAAGGAGGCAAACTATAATATCAAGCACAGCGTTATAGTTCCAATGTTCGGGGTTAACACAAAGCCGAGTCGGGCAGTCCTATGTCAGTCCGGGGCTTAGCCGAGCGCACTTCCTCCGCCACCGATGCTTCTATCGTCTGCCCAGACGACGGAGTGTAGAGCTGCACCACGTGAAATGGGGCACATAGGTCGCTGTGTCAGCTCCACAGGAAACAGTGGTATCCCCCCGAGAAGGATTCTCCTGGCAGCGTTGAGACATTCTCAGGCGGCGTGGACACCTGCTTGTACATCGTTGCTTGGAATCTTTCCTCGTATTTCGTCTGAGCACCTTCTTCGCTGCCGTTATGAGAGCGGTTCGCTTTTTCCAGAAAATTCATAAGATGCCCGTCTTTTGCCTTTCTTTTAGGTGTTTGGTGCTTCTCCCTTTTTCTCCCTGTTTGAGGTTTCGTTTCGTCCGGTACTTGTCTTGGGTAGCAGTGTTCGCACGCCGCGTACAATCAGTAACGTCAGCATTCGTTGAAGCCTTTCTGTTCGCGAAGACAGGAGATACTGTGCGGGTTAGGCTATTTCGGGTGGCGCGGTCCTTTCCTGGGTCGGATTCGGGTAATTCACTTTTGGGGTTGTGGCGGTTCAAAATTTCTGGCAGTGCTGATGGCAAGAAAGCGCTATTTGTAAAATTACCGGTGTCCGATTCTCGCTTGAGGTCCTGTTTTGGTTCGTCTATCAAGCTTATGTTGGTATTATCGTTGCATACTTCGTCAGTTACGACCGTCAGTAATGGCGCCGACCCGTCGACAGACGTGCTCTCACTGTTTGAGCCGTAATCTAGAAGCGAAGGTAGGCCTCCATGGTTTAGGTTGCGTCTCATTCGTTCACGAATCGTGCTTTTTAGAGACGCTCGCAAATCCTTAATAACTAGTTCTAGCTTCCATTTTGTCGTTACGATGGTGTTTGCCCATGTTTCGGCCTTTTCGATTTCCTCGGCAATCTTCTCAATAGCAACGAGATCTTCGATTTTTCCGTTCATTTTCTTGAGAGCTTGCTCTTTCTCTATCAAAGACTGGTTCCAGCTAGAGAGCTGCACTAGCGAGGGCGGTCCATAAGAAAGATGCAGCTCAACTTGCCTAATAATTGTGGAGACTTCGTCACGTAGCTGGAGTCGTTGGCTGATAAGCTCCTCCATTGTTCTCCTCGGCGTTAGTCAGACCACAAAATCGTTGGTAGGTAGGAGTTCCTTGGTATGGCCACGAAGAAGAACACCATCGTTACAACGTATGAATGTGGTGTCTTCATCCTCAATGCATGTGCTTGAAGCTCGTTCCCCTCGGGTCGTTTCGTTGTACTTCAAGCTCGTTCTGCGTCAGGTGCAATGGTCCTCGCTCCACAGCTCACGTTGTCGTTGGTTGGTAGCCCGCTCGGACCTTCCACCGTTGAGTTCCCCTGGCGCGGCTCCAGACGAGGACACAAATGCAACGGCGGCAACTTCTTCTCGAAGGTCGATGGGGCCGGCGCTCGTTAGGGTGTCTCACGTCTGTGAAAGCCGCTTTTCCTGTCGTTTCGGCACCATGTCGCGGAAAGGACCGAGCCGGGACCACGAACGGGAGCCGCCGCTTTAATGGGACAGGATGGAACACTATGTACAATGATGATAGCGCACGCTCCGTTCGAGCGCACGGTCTCTTCTTCCTCCTCCTCGCTACTATTTCCAACAAGCGGATTATTGTCATATGATTTGTATCGGGATAGTTTCAATAAAAGAAGAATTAGTGCCACTTTCTCTCATGATGCTCCCTCCAAAGATAGACGTGCTTCACTTTGCAACCCTCAATGTGGGGAAAGCCATCTTAAAGCAGACCGAGCTGACAACACTCCTATTAAAGTCGTCTTCACCTGTAAACACAAATGCATTCCTGGCAAGAACTCTTTTAGGGGAGTAATTGGAAACCTTCTTTGAAAGCATGATGGCCCTAGGACTTTATTTATTATGATTTTTTTTTTCATACGCTGAAGGTTTGGCGCCCAGTTTTACGATCCTGGGGTTTCAGTGAGTGCTGCAACGTCGCGGCACCCCCCGCGTGCGATTCTTGTCAATATACACCGCCCTGTAATGGGAGGCGATCTGCTGTGCCATAGCGATACACAGCCTTGCAGTAAATGGCGTGTCAGGAACAGAGGAAAACACTCACTTCGGCTCCTAAAGAACCGAAGCCCAAAGACGATAGAGGTCTGAGAACAAGCTGCTCTAGGTTGGCCGCGTCGGCGTGTGTTGATATTATTACAAAACACTCTGCCCAAAGTATTACTGCTATATTACAGACGATAGCCTTTCTTGTGCTACTTAAACAAAAGGAACGACCGGTCTGTCTGTCTGACTGTCTGTCTGTCTGTCTGTCTTTCTGTCTGTCTGTACATTGAGTCAGCAACCGGCCAAAATGTATGACGAATTTTCAAGCGAAGCTGTAGTGTCCTCACTGATTCCGTCGTACGCTAATACGCCCTGAAGGAAAGCGAACTTTCTCTGACGATGATGATTTTCAGCGTTTTTTTATTTCACTTCACCTACGACCGAAGGTGAAGTGAAATAAAAAAAAACGCTTCCAGTGGCCGGAACGGAACCTCGGTTCCTCCTGTTATGAAAGTGGCTTCTATCCGATTTTTTCATTTGGACATGTTCGAAGGGGATAGGAAAACTGAGAAGACAACCAAAGAATCTGTCCCAAGAAGAATGGCGTTGCTCGGCTTGCCGCAAGACCACCAGCCACAAAACATTAAGCCTAACATCCCATTTTCAGGTATAGGACCTTAGGCCTAACGTCACATCTTCCGGTTTAAAACCTCAAACGGGCCCCCAGTCACTGCAAATTGTTAGTTTCGCCTCCAAAGAAACAGAGAAGCCAGTGGTTTTCTTTCTCATGAGATTCACGTGCCTTCAGAAAGGCTTGAGATTTACGCTTATTGTAATAAAAATGAAAAAATGTAGCTAATAATGCTTCAAGCGCACAAGCTTGCATACGCGCCCCAAAATGCATACCTCAAAGGCTTCAGTGCAAAAAAACAGAACAAAGGCGCATTGTTTTGTCGGGAACAAAAGCAACCTCATGAAAGTATCTCATTTCTTGGAAATACGCTAAAAATCAGTGAATAAACTAAAAATACTGACTGAAATATTCACTTAAAATTCACGCATCTCAATCGCGACGAGGGGGCGAAGCATTCGAGATAGTTCTTACCTCAAATAATCCGTGACATTGCCCACTTGCACTTGTGAATGAGTGACAACGCGTTTGTACAGTATATATAATTCCAATCGAATTCAATCTAATAAAATTCAATCCAATCCAATTCAATGCTCTTCGCACATGCCCAGCACAATTCCCCAGGAGCCACGCGAGACTGCTCAACCTCTCCCTCCCTCCCTCTCTTTCTCCCTAACCTTTTGTGAACCTTTTCGTTCTTGTTAACCTTTTATGAACCTTTTGTTGACAGATGTTTTGATTCACGCGGTGCTGTGCGTCTTTCTCTCCCTCTCTATCTCTCTCTAACCTTCTGTGAACCTTTTATTTTGTTCTTGTTAATCTTTTGTGAACCTTTTGTTCACAGATGTTTCGATTTACACGGTGCTGTGGCGTGAGCACGGACGGCGGACGCCGGACAAGCCTATGCTTTAAAGTGCTTCGCCCCTAAAACGCAGCAGGTGCGGCTAGTTTTTAGTTGCCCTATTCTAAATATTTATTAAATAGTTGATGCTAAGGAACACGTACACAGATTAGCTTTGTTTCCCACAAGCGAAAATAACTTGAACGCCATTTTCCGCGCGATATTTGTTTTGTCGGTATTTACGAAGGTTCGTTTAAACCTTATCAATTCCGTATTTTTATAAACAGGGAACCGCACGAGCTGTCAGTGACAAGAAAATGGGTTTATGGGCACCTAGCAGGTGTTGCAGGTTTTTGTCTTTCATAAAAAACGAAAAACTATTTCTTATTACCCATTTTTAAGCGTCAAGAGAAGATCGCACACTTGGAAAATTTTAATTTACCCTGATTGATTTTATAAAATCTGGATGTGGGGTGCGCTAAGCTAATTATAACATCCTTAAGCGTCGCCTAAAGGAACTCGAGCTGTGTTATTTTATAAGTATATGGTACCAATCACAACGTAAGTTCCATAAAAACCTTCGATAAGAGTAAAGCACGCCGAAGATATATGAGCTGTTTTGGAAGAAAGTGGCTCTAAAAAGTTTGTGCCCGAATTTCATTTCAGTTGATAATAACTTTCCCAAACATTTGTCGTGAATTACAAATGAAACGGCTATTCTGGATGTGCGAATCAGCCGACTTATACAATAACGCAACGACAATGACAAATATCCCGAAATAAATTCTACTCCTGCAAACTAGCTGAGACTCAAGGTAATGGATATGAGACTCAAGCGCATATGCATACAAAGGTTGGCGGCCTAGGGTCTGGCTCATAAACTGCTCAGATTCATAGTGGGCGGAAAAGAGAAACACAAAATACAGAAGCAGAAGAACTATCGTGGGATACCCCACGCCCACTGTCTGGCACCCTAATCACGTTGCTCGCATTGGCGCTGTGCCGCTTCCACCTATATGTGATGTCCAAGCGCGGAGCTTTTTTATTCCTTCCGCCGCATCCCCCGAACAGCCATATGAGCCCACCGGCCATGCATTTGCGCTATTCAAACACTTGTACTGACTTCGCGGCGTCTACGTATGATCTGTGCACGTCTTGTGTGTTTGAATGTTCCCAGCGGCCGCAGACGTGGCTAATCTTCACTACAAAGCTTAAATTTCACATACCGCCGATTGCGTTTCTCGGAAGCTGCGCCAAGCGTTTTTTGTTTCGTCTTTTCTTATGTAGAGCTCAAATCTCGAACCCAATATTATATAAAATATTCTTTCGCGCACCGAACAAAATAGCTAATTATTGGCGGTTTCTATTCCATTTTCCCTGCAACGGTAAGAAGGCGGAGGCTTGATTGTCAACGCAGTGATTTTGGATACTCGTTCAATGCGGAAACATACGGAAGTATTGACAGAGTTGGCAGCACCAAAACATTGACTGGGGAAGTATTAACAATCTCAAACATTTAAATGAAGTTATTTCGTATATTATCGAAAAAAAACTATTCATTGCAATTCCCGTTCGCCACAACATGTTCTCGACACACACCATGCATGCGTAGTGCACATCATGCGGCTTTCTTTAGATCCTTCCAAGCAATTCCAATATATGACTGATTTCAATACACACTTTCAGATTTCAGCTATGTATACACGCTCCTTTTCTAAAAAACATGCTACAGTCAAATCCTGTTATTGCGAACCTAAGATTAACAGTTTTTTCAGACTAACGAACATTCTCAAAATCCCCTACCAAATCCCCATTTATTTTTATGTAAAAATGTTTCGCGACTACGAACACCGATCACTACTACGAACACCGATTATTTCAGAATAACGTCTCTAATTTTATCGTCCTCATATAAAACAACACTCCAAAATAACGAATTCCGAGTGGACGAAATTACAAGTGCTGGTGTGAAGGACGAATGAACGAAGTCGCGACCGCAATCGATGTGCGACAGGGTGGTGAAATGTGAACCGGGGCCTGGTGAAGCGTGACAGCGACCACCATCGAGAACTTCTGAAGGAAGGCCGGCCTACCTGAGACGCCACCTCAAGGCAAACACACGGGGCCAGACAGGGAAGAATGCGATGCGTGGCATGAAGTCGGAGAAAAGCTCGCAGGGCGCTGCGGTCACCTCTAAAGATTACGTGCAGGGCGACGATTCAGCATGCATGTCTGCTGAACTGGCGACTTACGACATCGTCAACGCCGTTCGTTGCGATGACGGAACCAGCGACAAGGGCACCGGGAGAGAAGACGACGACGCTGAGACCGGGCCCGCAAGCCAAGGCGAAGAAGCCGTGTCTAACGCCGATGTTTTGCAGTGCGTAGCAAAAATGCGGATTTTCTCAGCAGGTGCACCAATGCCACCCAGGCAGTGCACAAGACCGTTAACAGCTTCGAATCGTTCGTCTTGCAGCATTTGAGTGGCCCACGTCAAGCAAAAACCACCGATTTCTTCAAATAAACGTACATCCAGACCCGCGTTAGAGGCTGACGCGATTGTGCACGTGTTCCCAGTAAAAGTAGGTGAATGCTTTTGTGATGCTCACAATTATTAAGGCGCATTTTTATGTTTTTTCACTACAACAATTATTCAAAATAACGAACTTTTTTTAGCGGTCCTTCAAAGTTGTTGTATGGAGATTTGACTTTGTTAAGAAAATATTCGCAAGTCGGACAGAATAAAGCCCGTATTACTGCGTTGCAGCTATGTTGATAAAATCACACGCGCTTTGAACGGAGTTTCTGTTAACGCCGCGAACTTCACATCTAGATGCCATCGGGTTCTTCGAAATCACCATTGTAATTGATACCGCATTAGGGTCATTTTTGAATAATTTGAACGAAATAGGCTGTCAATTTACAATTGTGTTGCACTGATATGTAAAAGGAGTCAGTTTTATTCTGGTGTTTTATCTAAAAGTACAGTTGACTTTCATTACTTCTACGGGTTGCATAATTCAGTCACACAAAAGGGTTGTGGCTTAACGTTTGTTTACAGAGTGGTAAGTCTGTATGCTTAATCTCATGTTATGAGTAATGTTACCGCTATCTGGGAGGTAATCCACTTTCTGACGTGTGCCCGTTGTGCAACAGAGCTAAAAGTAAACATTTTGCGACATTCGAGACTTAACACCGGAGAAAGTTGAGCAATCGCCTTTTTTGGGGCGTTCCGCAGTAAGCTATTAAATTGACGTTTTATTTTGGGTATCGGGTGGCAGTCTAGTTGTGTAACAGCATTAAAAAAACTGGTGCCTTTGCTGAGGAACTTATGACCAATTCAGTGCCGAAAAGCAAGTGGACGATTTCCAGAAATAATAGAGATTTGAGTTAACATGGTTCATTCGAACAGAACTTGCCATCCTGCAATTGCGCATGGGTAGAGGTATAGCAGTCGAGTGGAGCTATTCAGGAATATGTATTTTTTTCTCAAAAGTAAGGAACACTTAAGTACGACTTCGTAAGAACTAATTAGGGCTTCTGTTGTTTTTCATGCATAGTGTCCACCGGCATGAACTTTTCATGGGCATCTGGCTCTATTCTCCCATATAAGCCCAAACCAGACACTAGCAGCTAGTGAGGGCCTTTAGTTGAAGGAATTACAATTAGAACCATCTAGGGTGTAAACAAATTTGTAAAACGTGCTCCAGATTTAACGTGAACAGCCTTGTCAATTTTCACACGAATTTGAGACGCCAGTTCTGCATGGGAAGTAGCACTGCCTTCCTCTTGAGGAATGAAAATGGCCTTCCGTGCGCATCCTGCAACAGAAAGAAAGAAAATAAAAAAGAAATACGAAGTTGTGGTGCCAGATTAGGAATAGTGTTTTTTTAGGTAACTAGCCCTAGGAAGCGTCACACTTTACTGTGCCATGAAGATAATATACGGCTTCGTTTAATCGAAAGGTTCAGGAGTACACATCTTGCTGCAATTTTGGTCGATGGGAATTTTGCAATAATCATAAAAGAGTAGTTACTTCACGGTGTGTATTGCAAATGATACACGTACTGCACCTTATAATCGTTTGGCAGGGGCTCTAATCATATTTGATGGCTCAGTGGCTAAGGCGTTGCGCTGCTGAGCACGAGGTCGCGGGTTCGATTCCCGGCCGCGGCGGCCGCTTTTCTGATGGAGGCGAAAAGCAAAAACGCCCGTGTGTTCGAGATTTCGGCGCACGTTAAAGATACCCAGGTGGTCGAAATTAATCCGGAGCCCTTCACTACGTCGCGCCTCATCGCCGACGTTGCGTCGGCGCGTTAAACCCCCACAATCAATCAATCAATTAATCATATTTGAAGGAGTAACCAAATATTAACAGTAAGAACAGTGACTCGACGTACTGTTATGATAAATACGGAAGATTGGAAGCACTGATCAGGCTTAAAAAACTCTTCAAGGCTTTTTAGGTGTTACTGCGCAATGTTGTAGCAATGAGCTTTGCTGGATGAATGAATAGTCTGGATTATGTGAGCTTGTCTGAACCCCCAGTACCCTTTTAAGATAACAGGAGGGGCAATTTCTCATTTTGTTAATTGAAGTTTTTTACTGTGCAATGGAATGTACATTAGCTTCGTAACGCCAGGATCACAGGTTCGATCTCGAACAGGGGAAGCGGTTATCTTTTCAGGACCTCTGTTTAGGTGAGTGACGCCATCACCCCATACGAGCTACAAAGTCAAGCCAAACCTTAAATTACTTCACACTTAAAACGACAGGTCAGAAGCTCGCTAGTCACCTATTTTGCGCAACAAATCATCTCACCATATATATACAAAGTATAATGATGAAACGGCTGGCATAGCCAACCTGTGGATAAGTGCCTATTCTGGTCATATTTGTGACAACTGTCGGGAGCTTAGTATGAAAGGGCTTTCTTTTCACGGCTTGTCTGTGGGCATCACGATTAGTCTGTTTCTAATATTATATTAAGTGTTGCCCTTTACCGAGGCGATAAAAAAAGTGGTTTTGGCAGCTCGAAAAGTTTGGGTTTTGAATCCACGTCCCTCTGGTTGTCAGCAGCAAACGTAACCACCCACCCACAATCGTTTGCTAATAACCTGTTAAAGCTGCGAAGTTTTAAGTGCAAATGCACTTCTGATGCGACCCTGAATCACTCGTCCACCGTCCGTCCACCGCAGCTCAGCAACAGGTGTTATCGCGTCCTCCTCGCCCCTAGCAACGGCGCGGAGCGGAGGGAGAGCGTGTGTAGCAACGGCGCGATGACGTAGTGCGCTCGCCTGATGTCGCGCGCACGTCGCGCGCTCTCGCATTTCACCGCGCGAGGTGCGGCGCAGTTCAGTCTAGCGCGCGCCTCCGTCGAGGTCGGTCGCCGGTTCCGCAGTCTAGATGGATTCTTGTGAATGCCAGAGTTGATCACAAGGGGGTGATAATGTAACTAAGAGGCGAATGCCAACACAGTTCAACATAGCCCCCCTCATAGCATCAACCGTGCATTCGCACTTCCCCATGCTCCCCCTCGGGGAAATGCGGGTGAATTTTTTGTGTATGTACAGCCTGTTTTAGGGCATATGTGGATGAATAATTATTCATTGTGTCTGGTATATTTCACTAGAAATGGAAACACCAATGCAAAAATATCTGCTGCTTTTAGGGCATATGTGGCTGAATAAATATTTATTGTGTCTGATATATTTCACTATAAATGGAAACAGCAATGCAACAATACATGCTGCTGCTGCTTGAAACCCATGCGGACACAGGTGACATATTCACACAGACAACAAAAGAATGGAAACGTCTTACTAGGAGGTCTGAATGGTTATGTGCCCCTGAATGATACCCACGTATATCGATGTGGCACATTTCCGTGCCACAGATTTTTCTACTAATTTTAAGGCGTCAAGTTAGGGTGGGCTGATTACGATTTTGCTCGCGGAGATACATGATAATCCCACCGAAGTATGTCAACGGGTATTACTGTTGGTCATATCACCCTATTGTAATGGCCTAAATTTGTTTGCCTTGTTGGCTCTGCACTCGGAATTTTTTGCTTGAGGCTCGAAGCTACCAAAGACCTAGTGTGCAGAAAGGCACCCACTATTTTAGTGTCATGACTTGCAACGCTCGCTTTTTAGTGGGGTGACTAACGTGTGACACAAGCTAGAAAAAATTGGTGTTCCAACCCTCCTTCCTCTGAAAAAGTATTGGCTCAATTGGCTCGAATAATCATGTTTGTTAAAATGGCGTAGAAATTCAGCATTGTTGTCAGCTGAACAGCACAATTGCCAGCAGTGGTGATCAGCGGCGTGTCAAAAATTGCTGAGCTGCATGATAAGGCTAAACATTACACCCTCCGCCTCCCGCAACACTCGTACTTGATAAGTACAAAGGCGTACAAGTTCTTTAACGGGCGCTCGGATAAATGCGGCCCGGGGCCGTTTCGAACACTCACAACTTGCTTCTGGGAAACGACTGAACTAGAATATCACGTGTGGTAAGAGTAATTAAAGAGGCGACACAGCGAGCGCCGATCGTCAGCATGTCAACGTCATGTGCAAGATGACGCCATGCACTCACTGCTTGGAGCCTTCGAAGCTGCGCGCCAACTTGTGCAGATTTAAACAAAGGTAGAATAAAACGGGTACTGTTTACGGTATTAAAACAGAGGTTTTCAACTTTTGCTTACAGTGGTGGATGGTGGACCGCTGCATCGCTAGCTGCTTTTCTGCTCAGCTGTTCATGTCGGGCAGCTTTCACTGCATCATGGGTTGATCATTTGCGCAGGTCCTGACTTGCAACTGCTTTTTTTTTGTGCTACCTTCCCCATCAATTCAAAGCCTAAAATCCCAGTTCAGAATATCGTTACCATGTCAGGACAGCACGCAAATTTACATGCAAACTATTGCACATATCAGCAGTACTGACCCAAAGGTATGTTTAGAACAATGTGGTTCATATCAAATTGCTGTAAACGTTTTGCATAAAATATTTGCCTTCTTATGACAGCGATATATGACAGCATGCAACGTACGGGTTCTAGATAAACTTATAAAGCGAGCATCTTACGCCTTTGTGTAATGTTTAGGGCATTAGATAGCTGCGATTAAAGTAAGACTCTATGCAATCGTGCTGTGTTTTAAATTGCTCTCGATTCGAGGCGCCCTTTAAATTTCCGCTAAATTTTTTTCGCGCAATGTCGTATTTCTCGACTTTGAGAACCAATTTGACTATTTTAATATGCAGCCTCCCGCAACACTCGCTACTTGATAAGTACAAAGTCGTACAAGTTCGTTAACGGGCGCTCGGATCACTGCGGCCCACGGCCGTTTCTAAAACCCACAACTTGCTTCTGGGAAACGACTGAACTAGAATATCACGTGCGATAGGAGTAAACAAAGAGGCGACACAGCGAGCGCCGATCGTCAGCATGCCAACGTCATGTGCAAGATGACGTCATGCGCTCCCTGCTTGGAGCTGTCGAAGCTGCGGGAGTTCTGCCATTCACCGACTTGAGCGTCAAGTGCGTCGAGCTGAGCGTGGAGCAGCCACGCAGATGCGGATTTGAAGCACTGCTTCAAGCGCGAAGTAAAAATCGATGATCCCAGCTAATTGAAATTGAGGCTTCATTTGAAACATGCATCTTTACAATATTAGCACATGACAGATAACTTTAGCACGTAACAAATACATTAAAAGAGCAGGTGCATGTTCGAGCAGAGTACACGGGTGAAGCGCGCCGACAGAAAGTACACCGCGCGCATGCAATGCGCCTTCATCACAATGAAAAAGCAAGCAGCTGCTGCCCGGAAACGTAGTTGTTGTTTTAAGAGAAGTGGTTGGGCAAATTTGAATGGTCAGCGTCACATTTTTTTTTCAATACGTAGGTTCTTTGTCCAAGGCGCCTTGCGAGGTGCATCGTCTGCTTCTCGCGAAGAGGTAGAAATATACATTTCCGTACTTCAATCGTGCCATCACACTGAAGGGAACGCAATAAAGCCCCTTACACGTCCGCTTTATCGTGCTTGGGTCTTTTTTCAGCATTATCACGAAAACTACGCAGTTACCACGCAAAACAAGCGTGCTGCGCCATGGGGAAGTCCGCAACTGGACCTGATTAGGGAGTTTCTCGCGACGGCCTCTAGGTGGCGAGCGCAAACACGAATCGCCTATACTCTATCGTTTATGAGGGAAGGTATAGTTATTCGCTTTGTTGTCCGCTCGTTGCATAATAATTTATGACCACACGCAGAAAGGGTTGATTAATAAACTTTCCTTTTGCAGCTACAGATTCTAATATTTTGTTATAGGGACTGAGTTTCTTGCGTGGGCTAGTCGGCGTTGCAGCATAGACGTGCGTAACCCCATGGTTGCTTTCCTGTGTTTGTAGTGCAGTGTTGGCACAGCTGGGAGGTCAAAGCCAAGCTTAGTTTGGCGCAATTGGGATGCCACGCACACATGTGAAGATAAAAAGGGTTTTCCAGTTCGTATCTCATGAAACCAGCCGTATTTCTTCAGCTTCTCACGGGGAATCATATTCACTGGACCAAAACGAATCAGGTTTAACGAGTCATAACGACCGGTTTCAGTTCATTCCGACGCAGGCGTTAATGCCTAAAAAGAAGAAATATTTATTGCCGCTCACCAGCTTTCGGCCGGCCGTATATGGGAAAAGCGACACTACCGGCCGATGCTGTTCGAAACCAAATATCAAACCACACATGGCCCCTTTGATCTAAGCTACATAATTTGGAGATGCCTTTTTGTTTTCCAATGGGAGTCACTTTCATAGCAGTACAATGCATTCATCATACATACATACATACATGCATTCATACATACATACATACATACATACATACATACATACATACATACATACATACATACATACATACATACATACATACATACGTACGTACGTACGTACGTACGTACGTACGTACGTACGTACATACATACATACATACATACATACATACATACATACATACATACATACATACATACACCACGGCCCCTCGATCAACCGCTCGCTAGGTGCGGCCTGCCGAGTCGCGCCGCTGCCAATGGGCAAACATGTCTCGGCGGAGTTGGCAGTTGCGGCCTTTGTTTTCAGTGAGGGCGCCACTGTACATGTAGAGAGAGAGAGAGAGAAACACGTTTTATTCCTGGCAAGACTTAGTACGGATGCTTGAGCCGCGGAAGCGCAGCTCTCTTGGCCCGAGCCTTGTCAACCAGGGCGCTCCGAGACTGGGTGTCCTAGCGCGCGAATGCAGACAGCCAGGAGTAGGGGGGGTTGGATAGCGGAATAGGAAGCAGCGGTCTGGAAGTGCCAGATGGGGGGGGGGGTGTCTTCGTAGTAGCCAAAATGTGAAAAGCGGGAGGGGGCAAAAGGGCTGGTGATATGTGGGTGGGGATGGATCAGGTTGAAAGGGAATGGGTTTGGATCTGGCTCCAGAGGGATGATTAAACGGGGGATAACGCCGAGTCTCGGGGAGCCGGCCGCGCTAAAACGCGCTGTTGGCGGGAACGGGTGCATAAAAGCAAGCGCATCGTTTGCGTTGGTCCGCACAGCCCCTGAAGTGCATGGAGTGCGAGAATGAAATGGGATTGTTCTAATTAGTGCAGCAATATTATCTGCGTGTTTTATCTGACAGTATGTGTCGTGCAAGCGGCGCGATGCAGCGCAACTGCTCTGTGCCGCTCTGCGACTCGAACGCTAAAAAAGACACCGGAGTGCGGTACCACAAGTTTCCTAGCAACTTGGAACTTCGTGACGCGTGGACCAAAAATTATTTCTCGCGAAGGACGGCCGGTAAAAGAAAGCAGATGGCAAACAAATGACTGGTCGCTGGTATGCTCCAGACATTTTATGGAAAGCAAATGCTGGACAAGCGCGACGGTACGGATTTTACATACGACCGCCGTACCCGCTGTGTTTCCCAACTACGCGGACTACATAAAAAAATGAACTTCGAAGCACAGAAAGCGTCGTAAATGTAACTCTGATGCCAATGCAAGTAGGTGCCCAAGAGAGAGCCCAGCGAAGGTTCCCTGCGTGATCACGATGATGTAGAAGCGCTCACTCCTGACTTCCTCGTATAAGTGTGCGCAAAAAAATAGGTGCGCTACTGATGTGGGGTGCCAAAACACCGTAGACATGGTGCGCATCACAGAAGAGAACAAGAAAACAGTGGCCCGACCAAAACAAAAGATTTCTCCCCAATTAAACGACCTGCAAAGGTTGCGGAGCAATCTCGATGAACTAAAACACCGCCTTCCATCATGTGAAAACGATGAGGCGACTTATGCTTTCGTGCAGTTTTGGGAAATAGTAAAAGAAGGCGACAAATCTGCTTGATATAATAACCACCAAGTGGGTACTTTTAACAAGAAAAAGCCGCCCTACTCTGAAGAAATACTGCGTGAATGTGTGCTTTGGAAAGCATGTGTTAACGGGCTCGCCACGGTGGCTCAGTGGCTAAGGCGTTGCGCTGCTGAGCACGAGGTCGCCGGTTCGATTGCAGGCCGCGGCGGCCACTATTATAATGGAGGCGAAAAGCCAAAATGCCCGGGTGTACGAGATTTCGGCGCACGTTAAATATCCCCAGGTGGTCATAACTAATCCGGAGCCCTTCACCACGGCGCGCCTCATCGCCTACGTTGCATCGGAGCTTTAAACCCTACAATCAAACAAAAATCAATCCAAAGAATGCTCGCTAAAGGAGTATGAACACTTGCGGGCTGAGGTATTTTGAAGTTGCCATGTCGTTACACACTTCAAAACTATGTGGGGCATCGACTGGCGAGGTTCGCGTGACTTCCTTGATGAAGGAGCGCCTTCGTGTGGAGCGCAAGGAACTGTGCGCGGCGCAAGAAGATAATTGCTGGCTTATTATTGATGAGATGGCTATCCCACACTAAGGTTATATATGACCGAGAAGCGGACAAAACATTTGGCCTTTTTGACATGGGCCTCGGGGGAGAGGCAAGCAGGACACCTGAAGTGGCAAACCGCACGTGGTGCTTCGTTTTACGGGGATTGTTAGCCAGCTATGTAATACTCGTTGGCCGTTTCTTCACGCAATGCCTGAAGAGCGATAAGCTGTTTTGTGTGACGATAGAATTTCTAAAATCTGTCGAATACGGGATATTCTTGTGACGAGAGTCGTAAGTGACAACCACCAAACAAATACCGCCCTTTTAAGACGTCTTTCGGTTGATGGCATTCTCGTTGTGCTTTTCTTTACCCTTTAAGGAAAGGTGACCCTCGTTTCCCTAGTTTGATCCCAATCATCTAATAAATATTCTGCGCACAACCTTCCTTGAGTTGGAGATGATGGACGGAGATGAACAAATTCGAGGCGGCTTCTGCCTGAGGAAACTAGTTGAAATACAGTTAGAGCATGGTTAACCCACTAAGATTCCTCACTAGCGCTCAAGTGGAGCCAAACAACTTGGAGAAGATGAAAGTTTGCTTTATTTGCTCTTGTTTCATTTTTTCTCAAGAAAGAATCTTAGCCCGTAAATACGTTCTTGTTGTTGCTGTCGTAAAAAAATAATGGCCTGAACGAAACTCCAGGTTCAAAATTTTTTCGTGGCTTCGACGAACAGTGTTCCAAAAATGGGCTTGGAAATTTACAAGGCCGCTATGCAATTTGTCTTGCAAATAATTTTTATTACGGGAATATAAATATATATGAACCTGAACCTCAAGGCACCGACAGTCGGCGATTTTACCGGATATCAATAAACAATGCAATATGATATTGCGTGAAAAGCCAGCGAATGCGAATGCAGTAAACACGTGCAATGCTATGCCAGTTCGTAGTATTGAAGTTTGTAACTTCAGGCTCCTTATGAGCAATTTTCAATCCCAGGAAGCTTCAACTTCATTGAGGACCAACTACTAACACTCAGCAGCAGCTGGATGAATGCGCGCCTCGTGTGGTTAGCAAAGAGCGCCCGTGCGACACAGGCAACCCGGCTAGGCGGGTGTTCGGGCAAACGCTCGCAGGCGCAAGTTAGACAATCCCAACAAGAAGGCTTTTGCAATATAAATTTGAGCTCTCACAACTATAAAAAATTGGAACGGCATAATTTTTAATATACCCAAGCATAATGGTATATCGGTGTCGTCGTCAGAGCGTTTCTTCAGAGCTTGCTCCGAAGAGCGTTACCCCGAATGGTAGTGCCGCAGCGACCGCCAAGAGAACTAGACGGCGGACGGCGTCTTCACGTCCCATAGCAGGCCGCACCTTGCGTGCGCTTGATCGAGGGGCCGTACATACACGCATGCATACATTCATACATATGCGTTTGCTTACATATTTATTAAGTGGTTGAAAGCGCCGACGCTACACAAGCGATGAAGCGCACCGTAGTGAAAGGCTCTGAATTAATTTCGAATACCTTGAAAGTTTTAAGTGTGTACACACATACATTCATACATACATACATACATACATACATACATAATACATACATACATACATACATACAGCCATAATACATACATACATACATACATACATACATACATACATACATACATACATACATACATACATACATACATACATACATACATACATACATACATACATACATACATACATACATACATACATACATACATACATACATAATACATACACATACATACATACATACATACATACATACTGAAGGTAGTCCTGCCTACCGGGGGTGGTTCCGGGAACAGCCTTGTCAAATGAGCACCACACAGAACGTTTAAAGGGGAAACAGGGGCTTTATTTAAACAGTGGAAATAAAACATCAATGAAAAAATAAAATGGCACAGGAGATACATGCACCACAGCACTTAAATGTCCGAAAGATAGGGCAAGGCAGGACAAACAGCTAGCTGTTCGCTTGCTGTCGTGCGGGCTCCTTGAGGGTGGCCGCAGACGGCTGGTCTCTTCCGGCTGGCGGCACGCCCTGCTGGCTACTCGCTCCACCGACACCCGCCGCTGCGCTTATCTAGCTTGCATAAAGCGTGCAACGCCCCGTATCCCCCGGTCTTTCCACCGTGCGTTAACAGATGGCAGGAGATGTGGCGCGCAGCAGTACGAATGGAATAAAACGAGCGTTCGCAGGGGAGAATCCCTACATACATACATACACACTTAAACACACACGCGCACACACACATACGTGCTTACTTACATATTCATTAGGAGGTTTAAAGCCCCGACGATAAAGCTCGTCATGGTGCAGGGCTCTGTATTATTTGACCACCTTGAGATTTTTAGGTGTATACATACATACATTGGCGTATTCATTGGAGGTTGTGGCCGTTGCTATACCAGAGTGGCCAATCCTGCTCTGGTGAGGGAGTGTGTTACAAGCAACGGTCGCCGGGGTCAGGCCGTAGCCCATGCCTTTTTCTGGAATTCAGTCAATACGCGGATTTATTTTTTAATCCGGTGGGATTCGTCCGGCACAGGGATTTGAACCACGGTCCTTCTGCGCGCGAAGTGGATGTTCTACCTCTACGCCACCACTGACCTGAAGAACAAAGTGTATGACCGCTGCATCTTACCGGTACTCACCTACGGGGCAAAAACTTGGAGGCTCACTGAGAGGGTTCACCTTAAATTGAGAACGACTGAGTGGGCAATGGAGCGGAAGATGATAGGCACAACATTAAGACATAAGAAGACAGCGGAGTGTGTGAAAGAACAAACGCGTGTTAAGGACATATTAGTAGAAATTAAGAAGAAGAAATGGACGTGAGCAGGACATGTAATGCGAAGGTAACATAACCGTTGGTCATTAGGGTAACAGAGTGGATCCCTAGAGAAGGCAAGCGTTTCAGGGGCGGCAGAAAGTTAGATGGGCAGATGAGATCAAGACGTTTTCGGGGATACATTGGTCGCAGTTAACACAGGACGGTGCTAATTTGAGATTATTGAGAGAGGCCTATGCCCTGCAGGGGGTGTAGAGAGGGTGTGATGATGATGATAATGACGACATACATACATCAGAGAGAGAGAGAGAGAGAAACAGAACGCCTTTATTGAAAGCTGAAGAACTCAGCCCTATTAACCTTAAGGCTTGCTTCTCTAGATGGAATGATACAGTGAGGTGACAGCGGAAATTAGAGGGAAAAAGAAAAGGAAAGAAATAAAGGGAAGCCGGAGGGGAAATGCACATGCCTATAAAATCTATAAGCTCAGAGGGTTCACTGAACCTCTTCTAGCCCTGTTCCCACAAGAAAAGTAAGCAGAGTTTTGGTACCCAGCACTGCCTCATCACGATTTCGTCAGGGTCCAATGAAGTGTGAGAGTTCTAGAGGATCTCCGCGTTGTAGTCCCACAAGTGCCTTCGATGCTGTTGCCGGCTGACTGCCAGATCGCTGGCAGTGGCTTAAAATGTGCCTGGTGTTATCGGTAGTAGAGCACACTGCAGACAATGGCGACTCTACCCAGCCCAGCTTAAACAAGAAGCTTCGGGTGTATGCAATGTCAAGTCGCAGCAGGTGTAGCATGCCTTCAGTATGTTTGGCAGGCCCCGTGGATGCCGGAAGTCACACTGAGGGTCTATGGCATAAAGGCGCATAACTTCTCAGACAATGCTGGCAAGCCCGCAGCTGGAGTGGCCATTCTAGGTTGATTGCAGCTGCCTTGCTATCCTCGTCGGTAAGCGGGATTCCAACGGTGTAGTTGAGGTCGTGGGCTTCTCTGGCGACCGCATCGGAGATGTTGTCGCCTGTTATACCAGAACTTCCTGGTATCCACTGAAGGAAAATTTTATGTCCGCGCACCGCGCTTGAAAATATTTTCTTGATATCGCAGACAACTTGATTGTGACAATCAGGGGGCCTATTTAGTAGTTGCAAGGCTGGCCCGGAATCGGAAAGAATTTGCCACCGTCGGGCAGGACTACCGTTTATGTAAAGAACTGCTGCTCTGACAGCTGCTAGCTAAGGGGCCGTAGACAACGTTCTGTGGCTGAGCTTTTCATTAATGGAGAGAGTCCTGGTGACGGAATCCATATGCCGATTGCCGAAGAGACCGAAGTCACGGATCCATCCGTGTACACTTGGATGTGGTGTAGATAACGGGTTTGGATTTGCTCCAGGACAAAATATGTCAAGGCTGATGTGGGCATAGCCGACTTTTTGCCTATTCCAGGTGCAGTCGTGCACACAACCCATGCCGCGTACAACCGAGGTGGAGTAGCAGGCAGTTTGGGTCAGAGGTAATTATGCGGCAGGACGTGCACCTCGTGAGATGCAGAAGCGGCAGCCAGTTGATGAGCAAAGCATCGCGAAACATGTCGAAGGCCAGTACGGAGCAATCCTTGTGAATGAAGAGTGGTCGCACAGAAGTACCTTGCCTCACAAAGGTTCCTATCGTAGAGGTGCATTTTGGAAGGCCCAGGCATGTTTCCAAAGCTCGCGCGTGCAATCCTTCTAGAACCTTCAAGTTCGTCCTGGGCACAGCATGTAAAGCTGGAAGGCTATATAGCAAGAGGCTTGCGAAGAGCGCTTTGTAGAGTCGAAAGAGTGCTGACGCTGAGCAGCTTCTGGTGCTTCCTGTCATCGGCGGCAAAGCGTGAACAAACAAAAGGAGTCGTTCCTTTACCCACCTAATATGGGGAGCCCAGGACAACGAACGGTCAATTGTAATGCCTAGAAAATTGTGATTGCAAACATAAAGTATTTGCAAGCCATTTATGTCCAGTGGGTATCGAGACACATCGCGCTTGAGGAATGCGATGGCAGCGCACTTCTCAGGAGACAGAAGCAGCACGCAGCTGCTGAGGTTCCCTTTTCCGACTCTTTACCGATGCCTGCAGTCATATCAAGGAGACTTATCTCCCTCTTTTTTTCTTTTTTACAATGAACGTGTGTTCATTCATTCATTCATTCATTCATTCATTCATTCATTCATTCATTCATTTATTCAATGGCGAACAGAGCCTCCTGCACTTTTGGTCGTATGTTTCAGCAGTTTCTGCTGGAAGCCCAGATGCAGATGTCGTCAGCATACAGCGAGATGTTAATTCCTTGTGGTTATACCTTTGTGATGGAGATGAGGCATATACTGCACAGTGTCGGGCTCAGTACACCACCTTGTGGGAGACATTGCGTGATGGCATGTGGTCTCGTGGCACCCTGTTTGGTGGTCATCCTTTAGGTAATCACTGATTCGTAATACATTGATATATATATATATATATATATATATATATATATATATATATATATATATATATATATATATATATATATATATATATATATATATATAGCCAATCAGAATATGAAATGAGGGGCTCGCAGAAAATGAAAATGACAGAGAAATAAGAGTTGGCAGTCAAGAAAACCTCGGAAAGCAAAGGGGAGGATGTGGTAGTTAATTGAAACAAATAAAGAATTTGGAAAGAAAGAAAGAAAGAAACTGGCGAAAAAACGCTGGCCAGGTGGGATCCGAACCCACGATCTCAAAAATACCGGTCTGGTTTCTCCACTTTCTGTCTTTGTTTCCAAATTCTTTATCTGTTTCAAATAACTACCACATCCTCCCTTATGGTTTCCGCGGTTTTCTTGACTGCCAACTCTTATTTATGTGTTATATATATTATAAGTAAAGAGTCGGATACACAGCAAGAACAATAACAAACAATGTTTACTTACGTAGCGGCAACGGGATTTGCCTTCATCAGAGTAAAGTTACATGATTCTGATGTCGCAAACATTTTGAACACATTTCTTATATAGGTTTGCATAAAACTGTGAGAAAGAGCGGAAGCTGTTTCGGAAATGGGGAGTGTGCATACAGTCAGGCTACGCCTATCTTACAATATCAACAAACAAACACGAAAAATAAAAAGGGGGGGGGGAGCGAGAGAGAGAAAAAGGGGTCGTGTTAAAAATGCAGCGTTCAAGGTTGCACCATGACGGGTCAACGTATGCCGCACGGGCTGCAAGTTCAGACAATGGGGGAAACTGGACAACCGCGGTTTGAAAAGAAAGGGAAGAGTATACACTGAGGTATTCAGTGACTGCTGAAACTGGTTCGGGGAAGCGAAGATGGGTGTGCCCCCCGCGGGTTAAGAGAATAGATAGGGCGCACAAAAGAGCATTTCACAGAAGATAGCAATTGAACAGGAAATAGGTAGGGTCACAAAAGGTTAAACATGAATAGATCACAAAGTGTTAAACATTCTTAAGTGGTGGTGGGAACGAGGTCTCCCTCCCCAGAACAAGTGGCATTGTTGAGCCGCATTAGGCTAATAAAGCTGCTGTATTAGGAGAGTGTCTGCGAATTCTGATGGCAAACTCGAGGGTAGGAATAATGAACATAGTTATAAAAATTATGAAGCCGCTAATTTTAATCGAGGGAGAAGCACGTTAGTTTTCCGTAACTTTCATTAATTCCAAGCGTGGCTGACCCAAACTTATAAATGAGATATACAGATATACAGATTTCGTTACGGTCAACGTAACGAAATCTGTAAGAAAAAAGCCCCGAACGGGAACCCGCAAACTAACTTAGTTTTAACCCACTCATCCTCCGCTCCAAGAGTGTCAACTGTGCTATAAAAACATCACAATATCCTAATGCAAAGTGACCGCTTAAAAAGCATATTCCCCGAACCACCACGCGTTGTCTACCGGCGTAATAAGAATTTAGGTGACTTTCTTACTAACTCTCGTATCAACCGACCGGCAACTACTGGCTGCATGCCCTGCAATAAACCCCGATGTAAAGTATGCCCACACATGACCACTACACAGCGCGCCACCAGCACGGCTTCAGACTACTACGTAAATATAAAAGGTAACTTTAACTGTGACTCCGCTAATGTCGTATATCTTCTATCGTGCACTGTTTGTAGGCAACAATATATCGGCCAAACTGAAACGCCCTTCCGAATACGGTTCAATAATCACCGCTCTCATGCAAAAAGCTGCCCTTATTTGCCTCTGTCAAGACATGTGAACAGTCCCGGGCATGCATTTGAACATCTTAAAGCAACGATTTTAGAATCCGCCTTCAAAACGCGCCACGACCGCGAGGTTCGGGAATCTTATCTCATTTATAAGTTTGGGTTAGCCACGCTTGGAATTAATGAAAGTTACGGAAAACTAACGTGCTTATTCCCTCGATTAAAATTAGCGGCTTCATAATTTTTATAACTATGTTCATTATTCCTACCCTCGAGTTTGCCATCAGAATTCGCAGAAACTCTCCTAATAAAGCAGCTTTATTAGCCTAATGCGGCTCAACAATGTCATTTGTCCTGGGGAGGGAGGCCTCGTTCCCACCACCACTTAAGAATGTTTAACTCTTTGTGATCTATTCATGTTTAACCTTTTGTGACCCTACCTATTTCCTGTTCAATTGCTAGCTTCTGTGAAATGCTATTTTGTGCCCCCTATCTATTCTCTTGACCCGCGGGGGGCACACCCATCTTCGCTTCCCCGAACCAGTTTCAGCAGTCACTGAATACCTCAGTGTATACTCTTCCCTTTCTTTTCAAACCGCGGTTGTCCAGTTTCCCCCATTGTCTGAACTTGCAGCCCGCGCGGCATACGTTGACCCGTCATGGTGCAACCTTGAACGCTGCATTGTTAACACGACCCCTTTTTCTCTCTCTCGCTCCTCCCCCCTTTTTATTTTTCTTGTTTGTTTGTTGATATTGTAACATAGGCGTAGCCTGACTGTATGCACACTCCCCATTTCCGAAACATTTTCCGCTCTTTCTCACAGTTTTATGCAAACCTATATAAGAAATGTGTTCAAAATGTTTGCGACATCAAAATCATGTAACTTTACTCTGATGAAGGCAAGTCCCGTTGCCGCTACGTAAGTAAACATTGTTTGTTATTGTTCTTGCTGTGTATCCGACTCTTTACTTATACTATTTCTGCGCGCTTTGTGAGTTTATAGTTTATCTAGATTTTATATATATATATATATATATATATATATATATATATATATATATATAGCTTTTGACAGTGTAGCCCATGCCCGTTTAATCTTTAAATTGTCCGCCCTTCCACTAGATTCTTTAACATCATCTTGGCTCCGTAACTTTTCATGCGTGTGCAGTTTACGGTAATGAATGATATGATCATACCTGACCGCTATCCCCTGTTACTTCAGGCGTGCCTCAAGGCAGCGTTCTGGGTCCCTTACTTTTTAATATTTTTAATGACCTGCCTTCACGCATTCCATCTTGTATGCGCCTTTTTGCTGGCGACAGCATATTTTACCGGAAAATAAATGACCCCACTGACCATGACATGCTTCAAAAATACCTAAACCTTATCTGTGACTGGTGTAACACATGGCAGATGTCTTTAAACTTAACTAAATGGCAAATAATATCTGTTAGCCGAAGGCGCACTAACTCTATTTTTTGTATTTCCTGAACAACCATTTACTTTCCACGGCACTAACATATAATTACCTAGGCGTGCTCCTAACGGGAAATCTTTCATTGTCCACTCACATTAACGCCATATGTGCTAAAGCCTTATGATCAATAGGATACTCAGGTCGAAGTTTGCATTGTTCTCCGTCTAACATTCGTCACCTAGCCTATAAAACATTTTTATTACAAAGCTAGAGTTTACGTCCTCAGTTTGGCCCCCCGTATTAAAATATTTAGGCGAAAAACAAGAAGCCGTACAAAATCGGGCGGCGCGGTTCATATCCAAATTGTATGACTGCAGTTCAAGCGTAATCAAAATAAACAGCAACTTTCACTACAGCCATTGCATATCCGATGGCAAATCGCGCTTCTATGCATGTTTCGCAAATAAATTTGTCCTACCAGACCCTCCCTTTTACAAAGCATAAGTCCTCTTTGCACTTCACGCAGATTATTGAATCAACACAGCTTCACCAGAATCTACGGCGCCAATAATTCATTCAATTCATCTGCTCTACCACGTGCTATTCGCTTGTGGAACGATCTCCCTGACAATGTCGCATCGCTGACTAACCCAGAAACATTCCGCCATCACCTGCAAAAGCATATTGTTCCTGTAAAACCACCAAACAGAAACGCTTGCGTTCCTTTCTGTGAGCACCATAATGTTTTTTTTTCCTTATTTATCGCAGATACGGCTACCACAAGGTGTTACACTTGATGTTGCTATTGCTTGCATAAATTCTTTGACCACTCTTGTTTTCATGATATTTTTTTCTGTTTCACACCGACTTGTTTATGTAATACATGTCTAGTTTTTGTATAACTTGTTTCTATTTTGTTAGTATTTGCTCCACCAATCCCTCCTTACCCTATGTCCTGCCGGGCCAGTAAGGTACCTTGAATAAATAAACAAATAAATAAACAAATATGTAAACACATAAGTTGGGGATTTTTCCGTCACCTGATTTTAAAGCAAAGCTTTTGTGTTCTTACTGATGGAGTCTGTAACGCGAATACCCCTCGTAGAAATGACGATGAGGAAGACTGTGGGTGAAGTGTTACAAAATTAAGACGCTTCTCCGTGAAACTTGGCGACTGCTTCGTTACGCCCCCTCCGTTCCAGGTTGATGTGCAGCAGAGGGAGGAGGTGACGCATACGTGCGACAACGTGGCGCAAATAGGCCTAACGTCATCTTATAAGGTGAACACTCACAGGCCGACTTAGAATAAGAATGGCGTTGGTCTGCGTCAGACCTAACGTTAAGCCTAACGTCACGTCTTGGGGTTTAACACCTAAAAGCGGCACCCCTCAAAAATGTGCTCACTGATCCCGAAACAACAGGTACCGCTTTGCGCCGTACACCCCAAACCAAAACATTAGGCCTTCGGAGTGCACACCTGAGAGTTGCTGTGGGTATTCTAGAAGAGTGTGCGTACCTCCAAAGAGAACATGGTCGCAGTGTGGGATTGGGCAATTGTCTGGCACTGGGATTCGAACCACGGTCTTTCTACACGAGAGGCGGATATTATACTTCTACTCTCTACCTCTACGCCACCGCTGCACGGCATGGTGGTGCAGCGGAAAATCAAAAGTGGCCCGGAGGCACATATCGTAACAAAACACGCAGCTTATTTTCTTCCCGCGGCGGATACTGAGCTTGGTCTTGGGCCTCTGTGCGAACGCGAATGTGCTCGGGCTTTCTGTGTTGGCTTTTAAATACTCGTCAGGGGATTAACGCGCTTGAGAAGTTTCGGAATTACAATTCCATCGCGGAGGGGCCAGTGGCCTACTAAGAAAGAGAAAAATAAAAGGTTGCCCGGGGGCACATACCGTAGCGTTGTTCTCTAAGCACGCAGTGTATTTTCTTCACGCGGTGGAGACTGAACTGGGTCCTGGGCGACTGTGCGAACACGAATGCGCTCGGGCTTTCTGAGTTGGCTTTTAAATATACGTAAGGGGATTAACACGCTCGAGAAGTTTATGGATTAGAATTCCTTCGGGGAGGGGCCCGTTGCCCACAAAGAAAGAGAAAAATAAAAAGTTGCCTGGGGGCACATACCGTAGCGTTGTTCTCTAAGCACGCAGCGTATTTTCTCCACGCCGCGGAGACTGAGCTGGGTTCTGGGCGTCTGTGCGAACGCGAATTCGTTCGTGCTTTCTGAGTTGGCTTTTAAATACACGTCCTCTGTAGGAGGATATGTCTATCCCAACGAATTAAGAACAAGACGTGGCCAAAATGGTAACTGAACTTTTTTATTAGGTCTCTTGTTGTCTATGGTAAGTTGGAAACGAGCATAAGGATAATCCAATTTAATTTATGCCTAAATTCGAGGCCAACTAACATAAATCTTCGCCAATGGTGGTCGCTTTACTCAGTGGGCTGTTGGACACACGCACATGGCCACGGACTTACTGCTCGTAGTAAATGCGCGAATTTCGGGATTTTTAAGGAGACTTCAATTTGTACGTCAAATTGCCTATCTCGCCTTTGCGTGTAATTGAGTGATACTTAACGTCGTTTATAGTCACGATGGCTGAGTATTTAGTCCACTCGTCACCTTAGCAACAAAGCCTCAATAGCAAAATATACAATCGTACCCCTCACCTTCGTGAGGAGTAAAAGAACTGGAGGGAGCAGAACACAGCTTGTAGACTCACTTAGTAGTGCGACCTTAACTACCCTCACAAGCAGGGTTGCCAGAAACCAATTCACATTCCGGCGACAACGAGCCAAAAATAGTGGTCTTGCATTTCTGTTTGCAGCTATCCATCTCTTCGTGGTTTCCATAAAACGGACACTTTGAGGAGCGAATATTTAAGTGGTAATTTTAACGAAGGTAGCAAGGTACAAATAAGTTGTGATCAAAAGGCGTACTCTATTTATTATTTTCTGAGTATTTGTCCTAAGCAAAAAAATTGTAATGATAGCCGGGTAATACTATGTTTTCTGCAGGGATGGGGTCGAATTATTGTTACGACGATCAGTGAATAAGGATCCGGAGACGTGAACGTCGAAAGACGCAGCAAGCGCCAAACTCAGATTGCGGCAACCCGCGGACGCCACTCTGTGTAGCGCAGGTGGCAGCGCAAAAATTAAAGGCTGCATGAGTATCAGACTGCTGCCTAATTATTACAAATTCAAAGCAACAAAGCAAATCGCTGTTTAAAGTGCGGCTGGGAAAGGTGTTGTAAGGTGCCCACAAGAGTATAAATGGTAATAATACAAGGGCGCTGACGCACCACTGAAAGCCTACTGGAGCATACTTTAGGTGTGCTAATTAAAGACGTGCAATTGCACATTTGTTATCGGCACACCTAAAGCGTTAGCATAACCAGAGGCATTACATACGTCAACATACACGTATGCTAATGCATTTGGGCATGCTAATACTTTGGGTATGCTAATGACAAACGTGCAATTTCACGTTTTTTACGTCCATTCTAGGCAACCCAGGGCATTTGGACAGGCTTATTTGACATGGTAGCATGGTCGTGGCTAGCTTGTATCAATAAATATTTCTGTACTAGAAATATGACCCCACTTGAAAACAACATCTCATAATGGTTAGCAGGATCCAACGACAACACGTGAAATTTGTTCTATAAATTTTAAAATGAAATGAAGCCCATCAATAAAAAATCGGCCCGTACATTGCCCCACACGTCAGTGCGCGCAACCAAAACGTGTTATCTTGAATGGCTGCCTTTCCCCTATTATGGGTCACAAATTGAAAGAAAGTACGAGGGGGTGATTTACTCGAAAGCTATTCTGCAATCACCCCTTTGAATCTGTTTGCCTCGCCGAAATCTGGAGACCTGAAAATTCGCCTAAGCACCACTTCCTAGAAGCGTATCGTGCTTCACGCACCTATTCTAGTGTCACCAAGCCACTATTGCCACTATGCAGTTTTTAGGATCCTGGATTGGGCTTACCCTTGAGCACGCGAGAGAAACTGTTGAACCGAATTTCTCGGAATTCTATGGATGACAATGTAGTCGCTTTTCGCAGTATCAATTTTTGAGTTTGGTAAGCGCAGAAACGTCACTGGAAAGGCTATGTACGGTTATGCCATGTTCAGACTACCAATGCGAAAGCCGTATCGTGAGCTATGGACGCGAAAAACGGCGTCACGCAGTTGAGTTGGCTGAAACGTGAACTTACGTCATTCTTTTAAAGTTATTATGACAGTTACGACAACAGTCTGAACCCGGCATTATAAAGGGCAGCTGAGCGTCTATAAAGAGCGAGGGAATGCTTGCTCACCAAATGCTTTCTTCCCACTGCCGACGTTACAGCCATATTGTGTGCCATGGACGTCAAAACACGCTGTTTCAAGCAGTCCGCTTGGCTAAAACGTAAAATAAGGTCATTATTTAAAGACATTACTACAGTTGTCACAACGGTCTGAACCCGGCGGAAGGCTATGTTCAGACTACCGATGCAGAAGCCATACTGCAATCTACGGACGTAAGAAAACGGCATGTCACTCAGTTAGGTTGGCTAAGACGTGAAATGACGTCATTATATAAAGTTATTAAGGCAGTTGCGGCTACACTCTGAACCCTTCCTAAGGTGTGCAGGTAAGAGTGAAGGATAGCTTATGCCAAGATCCCCTCCTCTCCTGCCATGTGCTCTACTGGGCAATTACGTGGCTCTCGGTTGGTTGAAAGAGCATCCCGTGGTGCCATATGCCAAACCTGCTAACTTTGGTAATCCCTTTTCTAGTGGCGTTGCTCGTATCTATATTCTCTAGTGTTAGTTTGCTGGTTCGTAAAACTGGTTTTATTGTTTTCGATGTAGTAATTAGAAGATGAGACAGGTGACAAATATTTCTTCCTCCACATATTAGCTAAACACCATTTAAGCAATATTTATGGAAGTAATTGTAGGGCACTTTGGAATGTAATCGAAAATTTGATAAACTAAAACGAATGGAAGTAGGTATTGAAATCACGCTGTTATGCTCGCAGCTGCTGGGGGACGGCGTACTACTAAGTAGTTGGCACAAATGTGGTGGAATCTCACCTCTTCTCTGCCGCGAAATCGAGTAACCTTTTACCAGTGTTGTACACGTTCCTCTAAAATAGGAACGAAACCTCGTTCCTCGTTCCTTCCCAATTTTGAAACGAGTTACCGTTACAAGTTCCTTTATTTCGAAAGGAACGCGTTCCAGTTCCAGTTCAAAAATTGGAACGTTTCGTTACTTTAACGTTACATTCGATTTTTTAAATTAAAATATAGGGTCTGATAGGTAAAATAGAGTTCGAATTTTAAAACTATAATAGAACTACGTATATTATACGAATATGAACACCGCCGGCAGCAGATTATCTAGAAATAAAAAGAATCCAAAGGAACGCTTCCTGACAAATTTTTTTTTTCAGGAAGCACCGCACAAACCCCAGACATGTCTAACTGCGTTTTCGGTGCTCGTCTATTATAGGTGCAACACATATAATAGACGCAGTAAGGTTCCTGCGCGTCAGATCTGAATACAAAGTTACTCACGTGCAGGAAGGTAATTAAATTTCTTGCATTAGATTCAATATTAGTTTATTTAAAATACTTTACAGGACCCTTTGCAGGATTTGGTTAAGGGGGTTACAAAAGTGAAGCGTTGCGGATCGTACAGCACAAATTTGCGAGTAAGAAAACACATTGCAGCAGGCGACAGAATCCAGGTTGGTGCCGGAGCAGGCAAGATGACGTTCGATGATTCTCAAATGTCCGGTAGACCCACGAAGACCCAACTTGCTACTTGCGCAAACAAAACGAAAAAAACCAGCTGTCTCTCTCTCTTATGGTCAGTCTCCGCGCCGCGCGATTCCTGCGCCCCCGATAAACGAAGTTCACATAAAAAACAGAAATGCTTAAATTATCTCAGCTAAACCAGAGTCTTCTCTGGCTAGACCAAGCTAACTAACGAGGGGCTCCGCGTTCGCTCTGGTTCTGTCAACCGACCGGACTCAAGCTTCTGTAAATGGACTTTATAGTTCTCGCTCTGACTGTCTAAGAACGCCAAGCACTTCGGTTTTATTACACTAAAACCAAGCCTCGAGGACCTACTAAGTTCTAACTAACACACACTGGGCCGCTGATTGGCCAGGTCAACAAAACCCAAATATTTGTGCACAAACAATCACGTGATCCACACTAACATTTTCACTCAAACTTCCAGGTATTCATCAAGGCACAAGTATAGCACAGGTTTAACTTGAAACCGACCAACTACAGCAACTATGAGAGCTGGAAGTTGACCTTCGGGCGGCCTCTCTCAGGTATTGTCCATACAGCGCGCGACGAAAATATGCCCAACAGTGACAGAATTACTGCCCTTTGTCAACACGACGCTTGCAATACAAAAGCACCTTGCACTCCCGTCGGCCCATTCCCGCCAGATCGGCGACAGACCGCGCCGTGACGAACTGCGCGCGTACTCTGTAACTTCGAGCACTACAACATTCCGAGACACTGTGGTGCGCCCAGCTCTTTTGAGAGCCCGCGACCCTTTGAATGACCTCACAGCGAGCGCAACTGCCCCGACAACAACGCACCCGCGCCTCCCGAGCACTAATGCTGTAATTACCCCTGACAATAAACAGAAGGGGTGGTTTCACAAGGAACCTGCGGCGCCAACAATTCTATCGGCCAGACGGGCATTTTGGCCACCCCAGACAAACGATGAAAGGTGAAAAGCATTCTTGCGGCAGCGCTGTTCACCCGTCGAACGCCACGTAAGCTCAACCGGCATGAAAGCAAGCCTAAGCTGCGAACCACTGCGTGGTTATTTTTCTGCCTTTAACCTTCGAGGAAGCACAATCCGCTGAAGGGTGAGCAAATTGGGCAGCTTATAGGAAGAGAAACACGACGACTTGTGATTTTTGTACTCGAGCTTTGGCAACAAAAACAGCCAAATCCTGGCGATGTAACGGCAGGAACGCCGTTCCTGCCGTTCCTTCAAAAATCTAACGAGTTACCGTTACAGTTCCACCGATCCTTAATGGAACGGTGGCGTTCCTTCGTTCCTCCAAAAAGGAACTAGTTCCAGGAACGCCGTTCCTTGGAACGCCGTTACGTACAACACTGCCTTTTACTGCAGCTTTTCATCGGCCGTGGGTTGGAATAAAGGTTCTGTTGCTTCTTCCTCAGCCCACCAGCTGTTCACAAACACGAAGCAGGCAACGTTTTTAGTTTTTTTTGTCTTGCAGAAAATAGACAGCTCGGTTCGCTCACCGACAGATGCGATTAAAAAAAACAGTTTACATTATTTATCCAAAATTTTAAGGTTACCATAAGAAATAAAGAACGGTTAATCTCGTGGGCTAATCACCGCAGAAGACCAAATCAATATTTACAGACATAGGACTTTCTCTCGTTCCTACATGTACCTTTTTGTTTTCTACCTAAAGCGGCACAAACCTACAACCTAAGAAAGTCCATGTCGTAAAGATGATACCAATAACTGTTCAAATAAGGGATGACAAGCATTACCCCTTTCTTGGTGGAGCATTGAGACACCCTTGTTTTAAATGCGGTTCTCGTGCTATATGAATCAGCAACAGTAAAGGGAGGCCAGTGCAACACCCTGCCATAACAGCGCTGAGAGGGGCTCGCTTGCTTCTCTTCCGAATTCAAGCCATTCCTGAGCGATTCGGAAAGTGGATTATTGACCTCGATCCATCAAACGTTTCTGTAAAAGAGAAAATACTATACTCACTGTGAGTTGTGGAGTTGGTGTTCTAGTTTGGGATTTTGCCGGCCCTCTGAAGCGAAACCCAGCCGCCGTGGATCGACAATAACAATCGTAAGACGTTGGAAAGTGTTTTTGTAGTTCCTCTTTGGGTCCTTTCGATGTGTGAATGCACTTCCGATAAAGGGGGTAGTTTGCCGAAATATTGAGTGATTCTTTTAAATTCTCCGCCAACCTTATGAACCTGGAAATGCATCGTATACTATGCCTGTGTAAATACCTACCAAATGTGTGCTTATTTCTCCTTATAGAGTTTCCGCATCATTCTCGAAGGCACAAGAAGGTAAATTAAATATGATCATGCGTGCGTAAAAATGTATTGTTTATCATATCGTCGGAGCCCAAAAATACAGTCTGACGCTCCTTTACAGAGCTTGTAATGTCAAGCATACGTTTTTTTGCTCCTAATCTGTCCTTCCTAAATAGTGTCCCCTTTCCGAACATGAGCTAAAATACGCTGTCCATATTTGAGACGGGAAAATTCTATTTCACGCGAAGTCACCGCTCCTTCTCAACTTCTAGTGACGTAAATGCCAATGAAGTTTAGGCGATATTGTTTGCCTGTACAAATTAACTCACCCGTCTAGTCACTGTGCGATTGTGTAGCCTATCACAATCTTTTTCTTCCCTATCATAAATTGTTTATTAATAAAAAAACTACTAGAACAGGAAACACCTAACTTGATCGTAGGCATTCGAAGAAAATAGAAACGAAAAAGATTCGCTTTTAGCGGACGGTTACCAGGATGTCGAACACAGTGTCTTCTGTTCCAAAACCCTGCTTATGACAAACGCAATTTGTCGGTTTGTGCGTCTTAGAGGAGACTTGCTGTGGCAAAACACTATTGGCAAAACTTCAATACACAGAATAAACGAAGAAGTAAAGTTCGTCTAATAATATCTCGCGGCATTCCTAACGAGATAGGTCGTCCGCAAGTGATACATAAACCGAAAAAAAGCGACACTAGTAAAAAAATCAAGGAAACTAAAAAATTAGCTTTTTAATGATGTGCTTCCGTAAGCAAGCTCACAAATTGCACACAGACTAAATGCACGCGAGGAGTCCCTCTAAAGCAACACACATCTGCTGCTCATTAAAACTCAAAACATTCACATGTGCACACGACTTCGAACCTGATACTAAAAGTTCATCTCATGCAGCGTCCGCAACAAGTACCCTAAAGTTGCGTCTTTCAGCTATGCCACTCGCATGACCTGCTCGGCCACCAGTGAAAATGAAAATATTCCCAGCGTTGCGTTGTTTTGTAGCTGTTTCATGAATCAGTGGGTGTGACTGGGTGAAAACGGGTGAAACCTAAGACACGACATGTAGTCATTTCCCAGCAATATGGCTGCATAGAAAAAGCGAGGAGAAAGTTTTTTCCCGCATAAGTTGCACCAAAGGCTTTTGAAAACCTGCCACAGTTACCTAGTAATCAATATATTTTTAATTACTCAAGAAGCGTGGAACCTAATTCGTGTGCGAAGATATCGTGCGCCAGATTTTTCAGCTTTTAGCAGCTGCTTACGAACCAGTTATTTATTTGCACCGACTTGATAATGTGTGCATCACTAAGGTTCTTTGGTGAGTGTAGAACGCATTCGGAGGTTGTTGTCAAAAAACACTTTGGACTGCTGTATCTGTACCTTTCAAATTTTCGAACAGCATTGTTTCCCAGAACAATAACAGCGAAGGTGTTCATTACAAAAGAATATTCGCACAATTCTTCAATGAATAAATTATGTGTGGGAGAGATATAGAATGGCACTAGGTATACCTTGAAGGTAACCGCATTTAAAATTGTTATTGCAAACACGCCCACCATTATGAAAATCAAGGAAGTGTAAATAGCAAGTCAACACTCTGTGTTAGTTAATAGGACAGCGCTCGCGCTTGGCAACATCTCCTGCATCTTTTTTTTCCTTTACTCGTGCACAGACCTGTGTGTTTGTTGCCGTAATCGACTACCAGGCACCAATTTCTCTAAAACGCCAGCAGCCATTTTCATATAATGCGGTACTGGCCCGGCTGTCCTGCGGGTGCGCAGGAAACTAGTAATTAAAACCCGAGTGTGGCCAGGAGTGGAGGATGCGCTCAGTTTCCCGCAAGCTCCGATGCATTCCAAACCGAGGGAAATGCTCATTTTTGCTCCAAAAACTGGGGATTTCCAAACGACACTCTCCGTTTTAGAAAAGTACCTAGTGGGGATACTTGGTTTTAACTTAACTAAAAAATCGCGCGAAGACGGGTACGAGTGAAAACGACCAACACGAGGGTGGTTTGTTAGACCTTTTCAGAAAATTCTTCCCATGTATAGAAAAAAACCTCTACTGCAAGTTTAGAGCATTTCTCAATGCATAGGCTTGCCATTTAACAAGTAATTATGTTTCTTTAAATCGTAGTTGTGGCACTACGATTCAGCATTTTTGAATGCAGATACCAATTTTAATTCCGCTCTTAGTTCTCGGAGTTAAAAAATGGGATCATTTTAACGATGATAACACAACAGGAACTGCAGTATTCGCCAGGTGGAGTCCTTGTAAAACGGGGGAACACTGCACTTCTCTGTCCACACACTTAAGTCCATTAAAATTTGGAGGGCCGCCAACGTTTCCGCCTTTACGATATTATCCGGCACATGCTCCCATCTTCAATTTGTAATAATAGTTTATTTTATTTACATAGACATAATAAAATACAACCAGCACTTGTTTATATCATCTTCCTAAACCATTCTCGCGACTTGTTTTTTCCTATAATTAAACTGAAATCCGCAATTCCCAAAAATAAATTCCCGGCAGAAGCGCTGGCCTGTTTCCGGTTGGGGCAAAATATATTTAAGATTTATTACAAAGTGCTTAACCTTCCGGCTCTGATGTTCAGTTTGCCGGACTGGGCACTGTTTCGGATGATGAACGTATTCTTAAAGATCAGCTGCTGTGAAGGTAATGCTCAGAGCGGACTCATAATGATGAAGCCACCGTGTGCCGGAGGCGTTCTGTAGGCCATCCACGGTGGGCGTCTGAAGAGCACGCCGACGTTGTTGTCTGAACAAGCACGCACGAGGGCGTTCCTTTGTGACTACGTTTTGCACCATTACGCCAAAAAATGTCCTCGTTGTAGCTGCTATAATTGTACTGTATAGCCGCCACGCTAGAGAGTGAAAAAAAAAACACGCGTAATCCCTGATGCTTTGAACACGCGGCTGCAAAGCAGCAGCCCAGTGATTTGCGAACTGTGCTACTTCCGCCCGTCTCCAACGTGGAACGACAGCTGTTGTTGTTGTGGCTTTGTTTCCTCAGGGCACTTACGTATTTTAGGGGTTAGCCGGTAATAGGGAGGTGATCGGGGTCATGTACCCACTTCGAAGAGGTTAAAGGACTATGAAATCGAAGCAAAATATGTAGAAGCGTGCGTGCCGCGTAGCACCGGAATATGATGGCACGTCAGTAGATCAGGTCACACCATCCACGGCGATGCCTGATTATAGGGAAGCTGGCGTAAGGCCCACTCATGGGGTCGGTGGCCAGGCGCCCAGGCCACGCGTGTGAAAAGAAAGATCCCCGTCGCTCGGTCTAGCGGCATAGCGCTGCCGACGCTACGCTGAGGCCGCCACAAATTCGCTGCTGCGCGTACGGAAGACAGCTTCTCTGGACGAAGGAATGCCGCGGGAATAATACCCTTTAACAATGCAGACGGCCCCGCCAGGTTCCCAGAATCGTTGACGTAGCGCACAACCGAGGGGTAATTATCGTCGTCTGACTGCCCGGCGGGGTTTCCGTGAGATCCCATCGTTGTTGCGCGCCGCTGTCGGAACGGCTAGCTTTCGGCAGCCGCCGCTTTTCACACCCCTCCCCCCACTCGGAGTCGCGCATACTGCCTCCGCGTGCTAGCTCGCCCGCGTGCCGGCTTTTGACCCGAAGGTGGGGGCGCCTTATTGAATATTCCGCAGATGATGGCGTAGTGACAGCGGTACACGTAAATTTGGGCCCACCCTAGCGTGTTTACGGAAGCTAGAGGGGCGTGCCCGTGAGAGAGTTATAGCGAAGTATTATAAGGCTGAACTTGGCCATTAGAAAGCGTCTTGTCTGAGCTCTCAGCTAGGCAGTTGCCGGCGAGACAAGGAGTCTCGACCGCTAAAGTTAAATTGGGATTTGTGAGCCACTTAAGCAAGAGGTAGACTTCAGGATCGCGTCGGAAGTTTAGGGTACAGCTGTGTACCGGGCAACTAGGCGGGTCCTGCGGCGGGAACTGAGCCTCGGCCGTCGTTTCTCGAGCGGTTTGTGTACGCTCCGAGTTAAGGAGAGTTAGACGGAGTTGACAATCTCCAGTGACGTGTGCGCACTTGGAGTTATAGCGCCTAACTGAAGTTTGAAGTTTTTCCGTTTTTATTACTCATGTACCCCGTTATCCTAATGTAAATATTTGAATATAAACCCTTAGTTTCCCTTCATCAACTACAAAGGCCTCGACTTCACCAATTCAGTCACCATCTCCCAGAACTTCAAAACCATCGCCCTGCGAGCCTTCGGCCAAATGAACCGGAGTCCGTGCGATTGGGTTCCTGATCGACACCGGACTTCGGGGAAACGAACATCAACATTCTTTACTGCAGGGGTTTGCGCCAGTATGCTTGATGACTTTATTCGTGCCGTAAAACGAAGAAACAAAGGAAGGAAAGAGAAGAAAGAGAAATGCAAAGTACCAGTAAACAAATTGCAAACAGTATGGCCAGGCTGTCGCCTTCGAAGCGCCAAGGAATGGTAAAGTGCCCAAGGATGACTTTAAAAACGGTACCTTTACTGATAGTGTCAGAGTCCGAAGTGGTGTTTTGGCAATAAATAAATCACAGAATTTGTGCTTACAGAATAAGGTTTCATATGCAGAGACAAAATCCATCTGAATTGCAGAGGTAAGGCTTGGCGATCAGTGCACTTGTAAATGATTGGTCCCTCCTAATAACTAAATCTTCGTTATTAGCGCAATTAAGGGCAACACCTGAATGCCAAAATACGTCCACTGAATAGCACAATGTCTACCACAAAAAATTACACATAATCACAGCGCGGTATTAACAACCACATGAAGTCTTGAATTTCCGCTACGCGACTAAAATGACTGAAGAATACAAATAATTATGTGTGGTACATCTCAGTATGTAACAGTTAAAATGAGTAAAATACTGTCTGCATTGGCTCCATGTGTAAACATGGGGGTATAAGCGTGTGCCAGAAAACCCCAACATACGTATGGTGGTGGCGTTGCACGTTATTCTTCTCCCTCGCCTGTATGCGTGTCCTCTGTGGCTTTGTATCGCAGCGGAGGTGCAGTGACCTATATTTTAATGTTCCTACTGGTATCTGCGCCGAAACTAACAAGTCATGATAACCCTTTATTTGGCCTTTGAGGTCCACATACGGAGAACAAGGCCTTTTTACAGAACATGTATATTTACCTTATCCGGGTGTGCTTGCGTCCAAACAGCGCTTGCTTTAGACCACTAAAGTATACGGGTGTGAACTATATGAATATACACAGGTCTTTTGATAAAGCTCCCCAAAGCTTTTTAAGGATTTCGATTGTGATTTTGGTTCACACGCTCACCACATACTCAATTTAATTTTTGCGTTTCTTTGCTGAATTTTTGTCGGTTTCTGAACCTACGCCACCTTCGAAATCATAGAAAAGCTACATGGGTAGCAACTGCCCCTATCCTAGCACTCTTTGTGCACTGGAAGCTTTGTAAGTTTTTTGGCAATTCTGTCACTGCCCCGGCGGAAATAACTCTGTAGTCACGACCACAAGGCTTAAACAAAATGCCCCTTGCTTGCAACTGAAAGACTGGCCCTGGCATCAGCCCTGGAAGCGAGATACTTAACGCGTTATTACACTAGAAAATGAAGACGTACACGACCGATCCGCAAGCTCTTCCGGGAGAAACGGAACGGATCCTAATATTCGTTGGTTGGGATCGCAACTTGCCCGAAATAGTAATTTCCGTTATTCCTGTGCGGTATAAATCCCCATATTCACCCGCCGCGGTGGCTCAGTGGCTAAGGTGTTGCGCTGCTGAGCACAAGGTCGCGGGTTCGATTCGCGGCCGCGGCGGCCGCTTTTCTGATGGAGGCGAAAAGCAAAAACGCCCGTGTGTTCGAGATTTCGGCGCATGTTAAAGATCCCCAGGTGGTCAAAATTAATCCGGAGTCCTCCACTACGGCGCGCCTCATCGCCTGCGTTGCGTCGGCGCGTTAAACCCTACAATCAATCAAATCCCCATATTCCAGCAAAATATATCTGCTAATTTTTTGTCGGGGTCTTTAATCTGAGCTTTAATATACAATGAAACGAAACAACGGACAGGGAAGGTACATTGGCCTGGAGGAGGGGGGGGGGATGTTGTGGAAAGTTGCTGTGGTTGCCTGTGCGCATACAAAGGGTGAAATAAGGTTTATTGAAAAACTTTGGCGCACTTATTCCTTTCCTATTTCTTCGATTCTTTGCACGTCTCTTAACAAACAAAAAGTTGAACAAATCGGGCTAGTCAGTTTAAAGATTATATACAACAGAAAGAAATGAAAAATTTTCTGGAAACCGACTATCTGCCGGTATTTAAGGAAGTCGTCTAAAGTGTTTTGTCATTTCTGCAACAACAAAAATTCCGACTGGTTTCTGTATATTACCAAGCACCACGTGTTGATCTGCTCATCCCATAAGGTGCTTTATTCTTTGATAATTTTCTTGCCAAAGGGTGTAATTTTTGTGGCGGATTTGGAATCTCTTTTTGATATAAAGAAAATATTCGTCGTTGAAAAAAATGTTTACGCTAATTTCTCAGTCACATCAACAACACATCGCCAACAGCTCACCATTCTTCGCATTGACCGCGAAACTACGGTATTTGCTCGCGTAATGATCGCACTTTTTTTAATTTGATGCAAATTTAGGGGTGCGTTGATTACTCGGGGTAAATTTTTTGCGAAACATTTTTGAGCAGAGAAAACTCAAGCAAGCTGTGAGTCGAAATTTTTACTGTAGGTCTCACGAACATATTTAGAGTAACATATTCAAACATGATAAAAATTCCACACAGTACCGCCACCCCCTTTTCAAAGTGGCAAAAATGCAGTGTTTTATTGAATAGCGAAACGCGAAGGAACGAGTTTGCTGCGGGGTGACAACAGTTCAACCAATACGTCACTGCCACTGTCAGAGTGCGGGACATCAAAACAGACATGGCTGCGTATGCAGCGACCTGTGCGCATTTTTTATTTGTCTTGTGAGTGCATTATGTGCACTTAGTGAGTTTCCTCCTCATTAATATCGAACACATCCTTGCTGATATCGCTAATATCAGCAACTATGCCGCAATAACGTAGCCGTGTCCTCTTTGATGGGGAAGGAAAACAGAGGTACGCACAACCATTATCAGCTAGACTTGGCACACATACGACATAATGCTGCGTCATACGACATAATGCAGGGGGCGCTCATGTCGCAGGGAGTAAAAAAATGAACATTGACTACAAACTTCAGGAGTGTGATCATTACGTGAGTGCGAGTACTCTGCAAGTAAATATGGCAATTTCCGCCGTTTTACTGGGGATGCGTAAGGGCTGTGTTGGAAGTTTAAGAGCAGGAAATGGCATAGAGGGGCTGCCAAGCCTTCGTAATATTTGCTTAGAGATTTCCGCATCCTCAACAGTACCCAAGCGTCATCCTGGTTTGCCTCACTTCCCCACACAAGATAAATGTCAGTATACAAATTGCCTTCATTACAGCAAGGTGACGAGCATGAAACGTGCCAGCTTAGCATGTGTCGCCCGACCTGGCCATCGTGTTTTCACTCAGAAATTGTCCTCCTGCCGCAGGAGAAAAGAAAATCGCCAAGTACGTGATTCCTTCTGTTGGGCGACAGGTAACTTAAGTCGTAGACGGGCGCTTGGAATCCTGAACACTCAATAGCGATAGCTATTGCTGTTAGAGGGGCTCGGCTGGTAAAATCTGTTTTGGGGTACTTTAGCTACGACGAGTTCTACTCTTCCAAAACACTGAAGCTATCAGATCGCGATAACCAGTGCTTTTTAGGTAGGAAAACACAAGGAAGGATAACATAAAATATTTTAACTATCGGTGGGGTTGTTCCGGCCTTTAGTGTCTTTTCAAGCGGGGACGTAATTTACCACTATTAATGCACAAAATGATTTTGCTATTCTTATTTCTAACGTCCGGCTCTTGATTGCATGTCCGTTATAAATGACTATCACCATTACCGACCGTCGAGTAATAAGTTCGAAAAAGTTGTCACACGAGCATGAGTGCCTTTATAATAACTTTATTTGAACAACACTTTACTGTCTCTCAAACAATATTTACACGAAATCTTACGATAAAGTGCGTTTGCTTTTCTTGTATTCTGTTTTTTAGGTCCCTGATCCCTCTTGCCCTCTTCTTCGTTGCCATTAAGCTGATTAGGCGCGTCTGGAAGGTGCAAGGTTGGATGGTCGGACTACCTCCACTGGTCCTACGTATGGGCTGTTCAAGTTACTTTCTCTTTTATCGGCGGATATAATGACGCGCCAGTAGGTTAACTAGTGTAATTTCATTTACATCAATACCAGAGTGCTGACGATATAAAAACCAGAAGGTGCCAGCCATCTTTCTGAATCGGTGTTATGGACCAAATTTTAATTATCGTAAAATTGTAAACTGAGCCACATCCTCTCTGTTGAGCTTACTTCTTCTAAGATGGCTTCCAGCCATACCTTCCAGGCCTCCAAATATGTCTAAATTCTGATGCCTAATTTATTGCTTCTGCAGACTAATCTTCAAATATTTGATTTCGAGAATAGCTGTTTAAAACCCTCGTACACGAGTATTTCCTGGTAGCAGTATCGGAACCATTGTAAAATTCGCATCCCTCAAAAAAAAAAAAAAAACGAACGTCCTGCGCGTTTCTCACAGGTCGCCGTAAGACGAAAAGGAAGACTCCGTGTGTGTATTTGCACGTGGTCAACGACAAATCGCCCCGTTTCCTTCAAATAACGCAAATTAGACTTCAATGCAAGTGTAATTGAGATAGCAATGCATAGAACTGCGCAGGGAAAGTTGCAAAGACACCACGTTCAACCCTCTTACGCTTATTTCCTCAAGTTACGAAACGTGAAGGCGGGTGACGTCACTCAGCAGTGGACGTCACTCACCCCTCCAGCAGCGTACTGGTCGTGTCGCGAAGGCATTTATTTTGCATATAGTGAATTGAAAAGGCATAGTTGTTGGTTCTCCACATATGAACATTTTGGAAAAGAAGATTTCCCATCTTAAAAATATTTTCCCACGAGGTTATCGCATGGTATAGCGCACGCGTATAATTCCTAGCAAATGGAAAACAAACATTATCGCATGCAGCTTGTTTATGGACGAGAACATCTCAGATTTCGGGGAACAATTTTATAATCTTCTTTGGACGGGCCTAAGCATGTGCAAAGCCGAAATTGACGGTCGTCCCACAAACCAAACCTACTATTTGACGCTCGTCTTGTGGACTTCGCTTGCTCTGCTTGCTCGCACTTGTACTCTGTGTGTCACCATGCTAACTATCCGACATGTCACGATTTCCTTAAAATTTTTTTCCGAGCTTGAACTACAGGAAACTTTATAGGTAGTTGCGTTCATAGCCTCGAATGTTCTCGTTAATTTCACCAATACGTCGTGAGCAGTGTAGAGGAAGCTTACTGTCGTATTGGGTTATTCCAGACTTTCCAAAGAGGCGACCTCTGTTCATCTCCTCTGGCATAACCATAATGAGTGGTCGGCGTCATTCCTGACAGTCAGGTTCCATTGATGCGCCCACCAATCCTCATCCGCTTAATCTTCCAATATAGGCGAGAATATTCGCCTCATCCACTTCCCATTGTTTGGGAAGTGGATGACAGTGTAACAGAAGGTCTTTGCAGTCGCCCAAGCTTGTTTTTATTTCTTGCAGCCATCATTTATTTATTCCATGATATATTCTTACAACTGCATTCTAATTGAGGTCATGTTGTAGGACAGTTCTTCGACTGTCTTTTGACATGAAACATTACCCCGTGCTCTTTATGTTTTACGCTGAGGCCTCCGCTCACCTAAATGGTTCTTTCCTCTTTTCTCGATTGCGTGCTTCTGGGCTGTAACGAGGGTATTTCTCATCGCTCGCCTGTCTCATTGTCTTACGAAGGGTTTTTTCTCAATCTGCCTAACTACTATCCGGCCAACGGCATCCTATGTGGTAAGTTATACCCTTGTTAGCATATACATCAGCAAGAATACATTAGGTTCCCAACGTTCGTTTGTTGTCTTCTGTAGCCTGGTAATACAATAAAACGTGGAGTCCAAGGTACTTTTTTCTTAAGTCGCAAAAACCAACCACAGGTTACTGATGTTTTAGACGTGTCCCGCACGCAAAGTCGCTAGCTTTGGCTCCCCGAGTACAAAAGGAAAAGCAAAGGAACTATAAACAGCCCGGGTCGCTACTTTCTCCGCCTAATAGCTCTACAAAGCTGTGACCCTGTGGGACCTTTCCCCGTGCGACACGATTGATTGCGAAGCCTTACGGGTGTTCACTATGGCTCCCGGTAAACCCAGCACAGATCACTGCTACGCTAAGAGGATTGAAAACTTCACATTACCGACCATAACCCTCGGCATGAAGCCAAGTAGTATCTTCGTTTTTTTACTGTTGCTGCGAAAGCTCCCAAGCAGATCTTTGTTGCGTACAAATAACGCGAGCAAGCTTATAGGTTAACGACCGATTTTATTGGGGGTATGCGTGCCTTCGCCAGCATGCCCTCATACAAAACTCTCCGATGCAGCCTGCTTGCTTCGTAGCTTCAAGGCTGTTGTGGAAGCTATTCTCGGTACGACCCAGGCGCTGAGCACTTAACCCCTGTAAGTAGTGTCTGCGGTGCACATGAATTGTACTTGTCTTCAAAGTTTACGACATTGGTTGGCTTTCGGGACAGCTCGTATCGATGAGTTCAGGAATTGTCTAGTATTTTTTTTTCAAGAGTATGAACAAAAGGTGATTATAATGTGAAGTAGTTACGTTCCTTAAGTTACGCGTCCAAAGCGTATTCTTATCTTGCGCACAGTTCCGTTATGATAGAAATACTATCTGGGTGTTTATTTTTCTTTTCATCTTGTACTCTCATATTATTGCTGTTTATATATTCCTTATTTTTCTCTCTTTCTTGTTGCCGTATGTGCATATATGATGTGTGTGATTTCATTGGATATGTATAAGTATATATGAATATACTATAAAAATGTCCACAAATATATGTACTTATGTGTGCAAATGTAGTTTTATATGCAATACCCAACAAAAAGACGAAGAAATTGCACTATTTGTTATTGCCATTTTTCGCAAACAGAACACGTGGAGTTTTTTTCTTTTTATCATGGAATGTATTTTGTCTTGTGTCCGTGTCAAATGCAAACCGATTACATACCGTTGTCTGGTGTACCGGTTCCTCGGGCTTTGTCAAGCTGCAAAAGTGGCTTTTACCCGAGGAACCACCCACTTGTGTAAAAAAAATGATTTGGTTTGATAAAAGATGCAGATAATATTACTAAGGTAGGGTTCGAGGTGATGGGGTCAGAAGTCAGCTTGAAGAGTAATCAAATATGCATTATCAGCATTCCAAATGTCAAAACGTTTTGACGCTCAGAGAGCACATCTATAACTTCGGACGTCATTCAGCATCCTCTCTATCTGTCCGCGAATCCAGAACGCATCAAGGCGTTCGCTGCCTGCAGTTTGACGTTGCTATTCAGTGCGTCTTTGCACATTTGTTAATTTGAGGTTGCTCTTTTCGTTTCTACGATGTCAGTTTTGGTTTAAGGCTTCTTCCTCCATCACAAACAAACCTTTGACTTCGGGCGTTCAGTGGGGTTAACTTCAGTGGTCCTTGGCGGTCATAGGGTTACAAAATATATCGCTGAAACAAATAGTTGTTAGCCAAGACGTGAACATCCCGTCACACTCTAAATTATTTACCATGGTATACGAAGTAAGCGGTAACTGAGCCTTTACAGGATTAATTCTCGTGCCTCTAAGGTGAAACTCCTCCGACATTACACTACGTCGTCTACTTTCCGGTATACGAGTTACGTTACGAGCGCAAAAATTAGTTGCGGCTGAGTACAGACTTGTCACCCTTCAACTTGTCCACTCAGGTAGTGGGCGGTGATCTCGACATGGCCCCACAGGGTTAACTGTGCAGAGTAAGATCAGTCCTTCTACTTTTTTCTCACCACAAAACTGTCTTGCGCTAAGGGAGAGCTGCATATGTTCAACACCAAAGCTCTAGAGTGGCGGAGCTCGGAGTCAGGCGCAGGGGGATTAGACGGCTGCGACCGCATTGGCACTAGAGTGCTTTGGGTCGCGACCTTACTGCGGTGTTTGTTATGCGATATACCTCTGTTCATTCATCGCGAAGTGCAAACAATGTACTCTACGATGCCTCATATGTGTTGAGCGCCTGCTTGCCCCTCGGGATATCGAAGTGCATAGGAAAAAAATTTAGGTCGTTCCATTCGCGTTTCACCTTTCGGAAGTGCAGAGTAGGGATTCGGCATAAGGGCGTCGTTATACGCTCGCTGCTACCACCCATTACAATTCACATTCCCCGCCATTGCAGTGCTCGCGTGCCCCCTGCCTGAAACAGCGGCAGCGGGAGTTCTGTTCTTTTTGTGCTTACTTTTGCTCCCGCAATTGGCGCCGTTGCACTGCCACTTTTTTCGCTTACTATCATAAAAACCAACCCAACGAGCGTTCCGAACAAAATGAACGCGGGGGGTGCCGGTTAATTACATATATTTTGCCTCAAATGTGCAATAAGTTTTTGTTGCGCAATACAACAGGGAGATATGTATGACCAGAGCCAGCGGTTCACGGGTTTCAAACGGTTATGACTATAGAAACCGCTTTGGTTTTGAAGTTTCTTTTTTGTGGAACGCCCTAAAACGGCACACCAGGCTGTAATTAGGTCCGTTACCTCGCTGCGCCGCCAGATTCCGGCAGTCTCTTGACATTGAGCGTTACAGCGACTTACGCGACGAGGTGAGCCCCTAAAGTGATCTGCACTTAAAAGCTTCGCTGTTCTGCTTCCCGAGCTACCGCGAACAGCGCGATAGGATGGAAAAACCCGTTACATGACAGGATGCAGACGCTTTCAGTTTAGATTCAAAGCACGTGCGCGTGAAACCTTTCCACTCCCTGGGTGTTATTCGAAGTGATGAGTTTATAATTGGCGCACAATATTTGTCTCTCCAGCACCGAGAAACACAAGCGCTGCATCGGCGCCATCCTCGAATATTCGAAAACCTGCCGTCGTATCTGACGAAGCCGAAGACACGTTCGAGGTAAGATTAAGCCCACCCTCACAAGGACGTCGGTTGCCGTAGCCTAACAGCGATAAAATGGCAGCAGCTGTATTTATGAGGTATTCTATGATATTTTACGATGTCTCATTTCCCTACACCCATCCCGCTGTAGCTAAAAACAGGTGTAAATAAATACGTGTGCTGCAAAGACGTGGGGAGCATGTGTGGTCTCTTCTGCAAGCGCTGGACAGCTGCTTCCTACAGAAAGCTAGCGGTAAATCTTTCCTGTAATCCGTGTTGCGCACGCAAAGTGTGCGGGAGCCACACATAATTCAATAAATTATTTTGAGTTCCGGAAAAGTGGGCTGTTGTGGCGTGGGTGTGTTAATCCCACCGCTGACGCCAGTTGTTGTGACTTGGGTGGTCAGATCCCACCGCGTTCACCAATTCTTGGGTCTCCGGGGTTCGGGAATTCATCTTGGTAGCCTCACTGGTGTCCGGAGACATTTATCAAGAGACCGATGTTTGCTGATGAAGAAGAAAAACTTTATACACGTTTTACTTGATGAGTACAAGTTAGGATGCTGTGCTAGCAACAGTCACAGCAACAGAAGCAACTCTAACAGCAACCCCAAGAGCGACCCGAGAGCAACACTCGGCGCCTCACAACAACGCATTTTTGTTCAAGCAAAAGTCCCTAGAGGCCTACTAAGGAACTCAACTCCCAAATATCTGGTTCAATCACAGACCCACGATCCCCCGCCCATTGGCCCCGACGTCATGAGAAGCCGTTCTGGTTCCTTGCCCCGCGACCACGAGGGAGAGAATGTGATAGCGACGCCGGTACGAGATACGCGCCGCGCCTGGAGGGCTCGACTTACGATGCGCGCCGATTACAGATTTCGTGGTCCCCTCTTCCGAAGACGTCTCGGCTGTTTCATGAGAATTCCCCGGGCGGGCGCGGCTCAGAAAGTCGCGTGCTCGGACACGCCTCCGCTCGGACACGGCTCCGCTCGTTTCCGCTGAAGTCACATCGAAGTGGAAGGGCGTTCTTCACGCATGGTTGATGAACTGCTGTATTCAATGCGGATTGACACGTGGCGCGAGCCGATACTGACGAACGCGCTAATTAGCACCGAGGACCGCGTTTGAGAGCACCGGGTCCATGCTTGGGTGCGCCGGCTACTCAGCCCGGCCATAACAGTGCCTGGCTAACCATGCCTGCATATTGTCTTTAAACTTCACTTTTTGGTAAGGGGGTGGCAAGCGCTGCGCCGTTGTGTTTTTGTCGGTTAGACACCCTACATATGTGCTGATTCTAGAAGCCACTCAAGGCTGTATTATCTACCCCTACCCGATTGGCCTGCGGCCATAATGCTGCTTCTATTTGTTTAGCGTTTTCTGGTGCGGTCGGTGGTGACTTTCCAACTGTAGATTTCTATTATTATTATTATCTGATTACCTCTCTAATTGATCATGCTGCTGCTGCTCTAAAACAGTGTGCTAAAATGCCGGGTTTGTATACATATTTGCTAAGCGCAACAGGTCAACCAGGGCTGTGCAACGCTTTAATTCTGACGCTAGTTAACTCGTATCATGTGGTCCGTAAATCAAACGCTACTCAAGAACCGAAAATGCGAAATGTATGCCCTCCAAAAGTAAAAACACAGTCGTGCCTGTCGCAACTAACGAACAACGCAACATGCCGTCGTAACACGCGTGGTCTGGTCTCTATGTCGTAGGTAATCTGCGCGACAATATATGTCTGAAAGATATGCGCAGTTTGCTAGCATTTTTACCATTGTAAATGAATAGCAGGAGAATGTAGACGTGCTGCTTATGGTTAAGCAGCCCGGCAGCAAGTTTCGCGGTAGACCTGTGCAGTCTTGATTGATTGATTGATTGCTAGTTATATCCCCTTTATAATGGGGTAATGAAGTGTAATCTTACCAAATAAACCTCATTATCCATGTTCCGTACTCTTCGTTTACTCCTAGCGGTGTTCTTAGGGCAGGCCCAAACTACGCTTTTGTGTTACAGGTGGTAGCTGTACAGTGAAATCTCGATATAACGAACTTCAGGGGACCGCGGGAAATTGCTCGTTATTCTGAAAGGTCATTGTAGCGAAAATCGCAAAATTTAAGACAACAAATAGTATTCCAATGCCTAAAAGGACCTACGTGTACAGCAGTGCATCCTTGAAGTCATTTTTCTGAAAAAATGCACAAGTGATCATTAAACAATGCACGTTTATTTAAAGTAGTTGGCAATTTTTTTCGGGTGCATGCAGCACAAGCTTCCTAGCACAAATGACTCTAACTGTTCCACATTCCTGTGGACTTAGTCGGTGGCCGTGCGGTTTTTCTCCGGAAATGTGGGGAGTTTTCGTATGCTGTCCAGCACATCCGCAGTCATCGCGTGCTCGTCGCAGTCTTCGAGTGCTGCCACTGCCCCCTCAGAGGCATCGTCGTTCATGCCGTCCTCGCGGCCTTCTTCATTCTGGAGAATGTCCTGTGTTGTCAGCTCCGCTGGTGTTCGTAAAGATCCAGCAAGCCACCTGAGCAGCGGCGGAACGCAGAAAAACTTGGGGTGGGGGGGAATAGCTTGGGCGCGGCTTTCTGGACGGAGAAGGCCACCCATGCTTATTTTTTGTCTTCTCCTCACCTTATTTTTTCTCTCTCTCGCATAGGCTCGCGCATTCCGAGGAGGAAGCTGCAAGACGTCCTCTTCTGCGATACGCTTTGCCGTGTCGTCTACTAGCATATGGCTCCGGTTGTCGCGATTGTTTAACGGAAACCTAAGAATCTCCGGCCTTGAAAATATGAGTTCGAAGTACTGAGGCGTTGTTAACATGGCACGGAACTAAATAAATTGATCGTTATTTTGAAAAGTTCGATATTCTGAAGTACGTAGTAGTGAAATAATTTTACATTTAAACTATAAAGAGTCGGTGTGGGATTTATTAAATGCTCGTTAATCTGAAAAGTTCGTTAATGTGGTGTTCGTTGTACCGAGATTTGACTGTATTAGGAAATATTTCCCTCTGTTCTTTTTGTCCACCGGCATTCCAAACTTCTTTGGTCGCCCCGTGGGCCTTGAAGTTAACCTCCTCTGTGCTTGTTGAATCTCCTCCCGATGGGTATGCGCCACTCAATCACCATCATCGCGGAGACCGTTTCATTAAATCTGTCATCCCCGCGACTGGCAGCCGTGGCCCATGTCTGCCTTGCGTCGTTCTTCCGTTAACATTTTGGTGCCGTTAAGCCCGGGAGAATAAACACGTTCGCCGAAGGAGACCACCGACAACCCCTCCGGCTTGAGGTTCGTAGAACCCCGCTCCCTTGACTGCTCTTTGCGCTGCTTAGCCCCGCCCTCAGCCGGAGGTCAGCATGGCTGGCCCTGACCGCCTAGTGACGACCGACCGAATGCTTGCGATTGATAAGCTGCGCCGGCAGCAGAGTATCCTTCGCGGCGCTGGTACCCGGCTGCTCAAGGCAGCGACGGATCTTGTCTTGTGGAAGCCGCCTCACCGCATCCGCATGAACTTCAAGCAGCCATTGATGTGCTGGAGAGCAATGACGCGGCAGTGTACGAGACAGAAAAGAAAATATTCGAAATTCTGGACCATGACGAAGTTGAGCGAGATGACATTGACCAATTGACTTACCGAGGAACAACGCATCGTGTCATCAACAGCTTGCGCTCGGCCTTGAAGTCCCGATAGGCGCCCGGCAGGAGAGTCAATACGATGGCACTGCAGGAAAGCGAAATTACCCTCGACCATTGAACATCCTGTACAACGGTGTTCACCCAGCAACACATTTAGACGACCCCCCTCACTGCGGCTCCCGTCTACCAATCTCGGCAGTCGTCCTGCCGAAGCTGCAGGTTTCAACTTTCTACGGTGAGCCACGTGGGTCCAACGGGTTTCTGTGCAGTGTCGAGGCAACGGCCGGCAGCCACGTAAACGTTCAAGGTATTGACAACGTGAGAGCCAGCTGCGAGGTAGCCTCGCGCGACCCAACGAAAGACGAGCGGGAAGAGCACAAGGCTACGTCTTCCAGACAGAAGGACGACTCAGCGGTTCCTGTCCAAGTACACGACGAAATAAGTGAAATGAAGTACGTGAAAGAAAGCATAGAGACACCACCGTACACATTCATGCATATCTTCATTTCAGACTTCGTGAATGAGAAAGCCTTACCGCATCTTCCTGAAATCCGGCTATCACCAATCGTCAAATTACAACGCTACGCTGCTCCCCGGTTCGAGTCTGGTTCGTTCTGCCTTCTTGAGGTTAGGAAGGCCGAACCACTATTGCTAACCATTTCAGGTCACTTTAACGAAACACCAAAGCCTTGTCAAGAAACAGCAGTAACGAATATTGAGCTGACACCTTGCATAAAAGCAAGCTCACCAGAATCGGAAACAGCAGTTACAGAAAAGAAAACCCAAGGAAAGCGCAAGCTTGATTTCCAAACAACGCTCGACTCGCAATACCACAGCTACCGCAGACGCGAAAACCTTAGAATTGCCAGACAACTTTGTCGCTACAATTTATAAACATAGGGGACTGGAAACTTGTCATCGAGCTTGGAGCACAGTTTTGTTGTAGAAAGCTTCAGCTTGGAGGCGCTCGGCTGCCGTGAAAGTGGCGAGGCAGCGGATTCACCGCCGGAAGCAAAAGAGGTGACATCATTTCAGGGTAGCTTTCGAAGGAATGAATACGGCAAGGAAAACTAATATACTACGATTGCGGGCGAATTGTAAAACCCCTCAACGATTTTCTCGTGGGTGGGAGTGGGGAGTAAGACGAGCCGTCTCGACCTGATGAAATTCAGCGTCCTTCGGAGCGACATAGCCATAGCCACGTGTTCGTACACACCGACAAAAGAAGCATTCGTTGTTCTCAGCTACTGAGCCGCACCATACACAGCGACGGTCAGGGCAAGGTACGATATACGCTGAAGGCGAGCAGCCTGTCCCATGCTTCACCACTGTTTAGCTACGTTCGCCATACGAGGCAGCAGAGGCGTGATGCCGCAGCGTAAACCTTCAGTTTCGTGAAGCGCCAAAGATCAAACCCCTCCCTACTTGAAGACGGCGTGTATCTGATACGCACGTTTAGCTTGTGCCGCAGCTCAGGTGTGTCCCAGACATGGCAAATCGGCGCCTCCGTGCACACTACTATGAGAAGTCCACCTGCCGCTCAAGATTTTGGATTCACTGCGGGACGCACTGCGCGAGAATCGTCAAGAGGCGAACGCACCCAAGCAGCGCTACGAAAAACTGCATCGCAGGAACGTGTTCGATACAAAGGGCCAGTTTGTGAAACTGTTTAACAGCTAGAAGGTCCGGTGTGTGTGACGGCGTTTGTTTAAGGCAAGATACTGACGTTGAGGGCGCGGGAGGATGTTGAATCTCCCGATGGGTATGCGCCACTCAATCACCATCATCGTGGAGACCGTGTCAGTAAATCTGTCATCTCCGCTGAGGGCAGCCATAGCCCAGGTCTGCCTTGCGTCGTTCTTTCGTTAACAGTGCTATGCTAAAATCCTAGGGCTTTAGGAAGCCGAATATTTCCCTCATGCAGATTTGAATTGAAGCACTCATATTGTACCACTGCGTGCCGCATAGTTTTCTTTTTTTTCACAGGCCACGCATACCCCTTCATTTTGTGTATACTTCCTTACAAAGCTCTTATTTCTCAAACAACCTGGCCTAGCCTCAAGAAGCAAAGCACCGCCTTTGGAATTATTGCAGAAATTTTCCTTTCTGTTGTACAATTTCTCTGTCCTGTGCATCTTTATAGCGACACTTAGCTTGCATTTTTTCTCGAAAGTTTTTTTTTTCTATTTGCCTTGCTTCTCTTTTGCTTTGGCTGTCTTTAATTCTTCAGTGTTCTTTCTGTATTTCATAGTTAACCTTCTAGTCTTCCTTAGTCACTGCGTTTCCACGCTTTTAGTGAATAGCTACAGTCTTTGCCAAACCTTTCTACGCAATAGCTCCCGCGGTCGGAGCAGGTGCGGGGCCGAGAAGGGGCGGTGCGGCTGCCCTTCCTGGCGGGTTAATCTGATAAAGCGAGTGAGGAGGGCGTTCGCTCTTGCTGTCTTTCTGTAGCAGGCACGTCTACAAAATGCGGTGCGCTGCCACTTTCTCAGTACAGCCAGTGTGCTGGAGGTGGCGTCGTGGATAATTCAGGATGAATTTGGAGCCACGCTGTTTTGTGCACAGCCGGGCCGTATCCAAGCTTTTTCATTTTGTTTTAGACAGCGCGCGAACGCTTTTTGCGAACCACACGTAGTTGATTCTTGGCGTTTTTTGGGGGGAGGAGCGAAAAGAGGCGGCTCTCATGAAATGTCCAACGCAGGATACACCATTTCATTTTCTTGCGTGCACATTCGGGGATCCGTGATGAAACAAGAAAATTCCCCGCTTTTCCCCGAAGGGAAGAATGTGAAAGTGCGTATGCAGGAGTTGAATTTGCGCGGTTCGGTAATGTTCGCGAAAGAGAGATCACACACACACACACAACTACAAAGAAAGAAAGATGCATTTATTCACAGACACCTATTTGTGTTGTCGTTGTACTTGATTGCTAGAGCGGATCTCAGCTTTGAAATTTCGTGTCAGTACTCCTGTAAGCGGGTGCATTAGCCCTTCTCACGCCCGATTCCTGGCCAATCCCCCACGTGGGTATGTGCCATGTCAGCGGCCAGGCAGCGCGCGCCCATCTCCCCCCGTTGCCTAGGAAGACGAGGAGATTCCTGGCCAATCTCCCACGTGGGTATGTGCCATCTCCCCCCTTTGCCAAGGAAGACGAGGAGCGCGCGCACCCGCATCTGTTGCTATGTGGACGGACGGCGGTCAACGGAATTCAGGGTCGCTTATAAAGTGCATTCGCACTTAAAACTTGAGCCTATCTAGTCGTTAGTATAGTATAAGCTGAAGAAATTTTCTAAGCTACCTAGCATCCAAAATAATTGGTCCCCTTTGCCAGACAAGTCTGCAAAATATATTCCTGGTGAAAAAGTGCGGTGTTAACGGTATCGACTGAGAAATGTGATTTTACTATGCACTCATCATGGTGCCAATGTAGCGTTTTATGTATATTTGGCTGCAGGCAGCTGGAGGCGCCAACATTGCGTTGTGCATTGCGTAATACATCTGTGCTCTGTACGCTAGGTGTTCGGTGAATGGCATAGGATTCCGGTTCTTCTTGGGCCCGACGTATAACGCAGGTCGTGGGAGCTCGCGGTCTAGCTAGTGTAGGCGGTTTGATTAGCGCAGTTGAACGCTCACGCTGACTTCGGTTCAAAGGAGGGGGGGGGGGGGATTGCCGAGCAAGGGGTGATGAAGCGAGCAATTGAAATTTGTCGAAAATTGAAGATGTCGTCTTCCACTGAAGGCACTTGCTATTACGTCCAAATTTCATGACACCAGGTGAAGCACAAAACCAAACTCATAATAACTGTAATGAGAGGAAACATTTACATGAACAATATGCAACACAAATTTCCCGTGAGCGCAAAAAATAACCACGCTGGGGTAATGCACACTCAGCGTAATTACAACAGCAGGATACTATCATCTCTATGCGCCGTGCCGGGTGATTTCGCGTGGTTGTGGTTTACTCAGTTGACTACTCGCAATGGGTTAGGGCCTAAGAATACTTAAAAATACCTGAAACTTCTTGACAAATTTTCTGAATTTCATTATCAAAGCTGGGTAATACCTTCCCGCTCATTTGCTACAACTGTAAATGAAGAAAATGACTTTTAGGAAGCCACTTCTTTTACAATGTAACATATTCTTTATTGTTGCACACGGCATGTTGTCGAATACCTCCTTATTAGAAGTGGCTGCAACTGAACCTTAAACGTACTACTTTATAGATGAGTCCATCATTCCACAACACTTTGGTAACATTAAAAGTGATTTGTTACACCCCACGAAAATATACTCCAGTTACAGGAAAATAAGAGGCAGGAACCTAAAACTTCACGACACAGAAACTGACACTGTACTATCCGGATTTTCGAATGTATCAAGCCTTTAAAATATCGTCGGCATAGTTTCTTCAACTGAAATTTTGTTTTGTTGTATTATTACACTAGAGCTTCCGGTATAACGTATTCTGAAGTTAGGTACAGGTGACCAATATGGAAGCTAGATAGCTTCTGCAACACCACTGGATACGCCCTGTTTGACTTGTTTTATTGCTTATCCGCGATGTGCACAGGAGCAGTGACTTAGAAAACTTTGACAAAGACTGTACCTGAAAACTTTAGTTGCCACGTACGTTGATCCATTGCTCTCAGCCTCCCTTGAAATCATATTTTACTCCGAGTTCCATAAACATCAAACGACGCCCAGACCAAAACATCCTGCACTGCTTAGTTAGTTGTTTTACCATGCACTCCTAAGGCCATAGGGCCCTACGTTCTCTGGTTCACATCAAGGCATGACAGAGCGTCTCATTTTAAGCAGAGTACTACATTCGCAAATATGAGGCCGAGAACCATTACTCGTTTGCGCCTTCCCATTCACAGAGGTATCTATTAGCGGGCTGGGGCATTTTCTTTAAACCTAAGTGCTTTTTAAAAAAAATATTGCTTTAAATAGACAACCTTTATATGAACTTTTATCTGTGTCCTACCACCGGCCCAGAAATATAAAGCACTGTTGAGAGGTCCCACGCTGGATATATCAAAGCATTTTGACTCGATATATTCACTTGCATTCAACAGGCGCTGATACTGTGCGGTCGTTGACAGATATTTTCTTAATACGAATTTTATTTTTCGTCTTCCTCTTGCTCCCTGAATCTTCGGTTATAAAGGGTCTGTTTGATTGATAAAAGGTTCTGATTGATAAGGGCTCTGAATAATAAAATTTATAGGTTGCTCAAGGACGCTCAAATAGGGTTTGTTAACGATGATGAGCAGGACTATACGCCTCGAGCGCGGCCTGTAGGGGCGCCACTGAAATCCCCCTAGCGGCCCGTTTCGAAAGCAGGCGCGGGAGTCCGCGTCCCGCTCCGCAGTGCCGCCGCTGCTTTTGCGGCACGTTCGCGACTGAGATTTACCGCTTGCGGGCGTTTGAAATCCATGTTTATGTGGAGCAGTCACTCTGTTCGCAAATGGGGTGTGTTTACGAGAGTATAAATGTTTGATGCAATCTTTGTGTGGTATATTTGGTCTGTATAAGCACCAGGTGTGTGTCACAGGCCAGCGTCGCGGAACCGGCGTATGATGGAGCCGATTGTAGTTACACTGACCTGAATTTACTAGCCGTGTCTCTGTAACCACCGGTTCCTCAGATCTTCATGCTACGGCTACACACTACGATTTAAATCGGTTTTTTGCGCAATCAGCGGAGCACTCATACCTGACAGAACGCCAGTTACGTTTGCCAATATTATACCTGACATATTGATCACCACCATTTACAAGCCAGTCTGTTTTAATTTCGGGAATATTCAACAAAATATGATAGACAATGCATAATTATACTCGAAGATCAGCACACGACGTCGGAGCCGTCATGTTGTGAGCTGAGCGTCCGCAAACATTCATCTGCTACATATATCTTCTGCGAGCAGCGCGGATACGGGCTTAGAATATAATCCGCGTCCGCGACTATAACCCTTCTTCGAAATATCGTCATATGGCACAGGGAACCTGCAGAATAAAGCAGAAACTGAAATCACAGGGCCTTATCACATACCACAGTCTTCGAACGACACCTTTCATCGCTTGTTGAACAGCCTACCCTGTATACTTCCAAAAATGCGTCCGCCGTACGATCAGCTGTTCGTTGAAGTAGAAAAACAAAAGGAAAGTGAACGCGAGATTTGTGTGTATGATTACTAAAACGTTCATTGCTTGATTCCGTTCCGAATTTGTACACAGCGTCCCCCTCCCTTCCCCCCCCCCCCCCCCCCGATGTCTCGCGAAATAGCAGTGCATTTCGCGTATAGTTGGTCTAGGGAACCCTACCTGCCTTTAGTTTCGACGAACGCCTTTAGCATGTCAGAAGCTGCACTGTGTTTTTTTTTTTCATTTCCGTTTGAGCTATTATGTTTCTTATTTCCGCACTTGCACAGCATTTATTTTTCCGTGGTTTCATTAACTTGCCTTGGTTCTTGCTCTATGGCGTGTGTGGGCACATATTTAACGACGCACAGGCTTGGAATATACTTAATATTTTCGCAAGGTTTATATGTTATAAAAGGCATAAGTAATTGTCCGGGGTTGGGTAATCACATCCCCGAAACATATTTTTCTGCGATGTATATATTCGAAACGAAGCCGCATTCGTTGTCCACGCTGCAAAATAAAGCCAGCCTCTCATTGTGCCAGTATCAGGTCTAAACGAGGCGAGAGTAGAATTCATTTGTGCCTGATGTTTTGGAGGTGACATGGGTGATATGTTGCTACTGTCGCCGACGCCTGGAAGAGCGGCGACGAAGCGCGCAGTACCGCGTCCCCGGGTAGCTCTTGCAGGCGATCGCGTACTCTACGAAGATGCAGCTGCTTTTTAAGTGACGTAAACGTACTCTTTGCCTATAGACGTCACCATAACAAGTTTTTTTGGGGGCGCGGAAAGGCGAAAAGAAGCGAAACAGAACCAAAACACTGCACGAGCCCCTATCAGCCACGCAGCGCAAATCCCGTCAACACCGCGGAGAAGCGGCGGCAGGCGGCGCAGCGATCGCGAATCTCGAGGCGTATACTTGAAGTTTTTTTGGCTGACGTTACATGCACATGAGATATTGCACTCCTCTTGCCACACTTTTCGCATTCAGTTCCATCGAATGGCCCAGCTACACTTTAGTTCTAACCAACCTGCAGCTTGAAAGCATGAGTAATTATAACACTGGCAATAATCGAGCACCAGAATGTTCCAATACATGATGATTATGGTGATCAAATATATGTCTTAATAAACGATGTCAGAAAATAAATTCATTATTTTACCTTTGGCTGAAACTAGTTTCACCCTTTTCATTTGTTCCGCCTATTTCTCATTAATAAATAAATGCACATCCATTGAGCCCTTTTCCGTAAATGTTACGCTGTTTTATTTCGTGGGAAATTTATAGCGTTCTGAGCGCAAACTTCTGATCGCGCAATGTAGCTGCTATCGGTGTAAAAACTTGAACGGAACGGCTAAAAGAAACTCGACGCCCCTAACGATCGATGCTTCATCACGCATTACTAATTCCTGTCTTCGCCCTTCTAAAGTTCCGCAGACCTCAGCAAAAGCCCCGAACCTTTCGGGCGTCGTCAAACAAAGTGTCCGCATTTGCATATCTGCTCCAGCAGCATGGTAATGTGCTCTGAACTCGTTCAGGGAATGCATTACCGCTACGGTGACCAGGTTGAAGGTGCTGGCCACCTTTAGTAGGTTTTCGTTCTGGTAATATGTGTTAAGCCCGGTGTATTCACTATCAACGTCAGTACCGGCCACCGGGAGCTGGGACTGCTGAATGATGTCTACCGTCTGTATTCACAAATACAATGGGAGGGGACAGGATTTTTTGACAGACTTGCTGCCAGTGAGCTGGGTATGAGACCTTTATTTCGCACGTGGCTGTACCAGAACCGAGTACAGCGAACAAAGTTGGGCGGGGTATCATGTGAAAGCGTGCATTTAGTTGCTGCATAATTTGCTGTACGTGTATGAAAGGCGCATTGCCGGATAATGCACCGCGGCAGGTCATGAGATGTAATTATGGTTCCTAGTGCACTCACAAAACATGACCGTGTACCCGCGCATCCAGTGTGTAAGGGATATATTGAACCCTGCACCATTAGCGTTTCGGGGACCGCGATGGCATATTTTCTCGCCGCGACAACCGAGTTGCATAGCTTCCCGAAGAGAAAAAGCGTGCTGAGCACAGCAGTAGGATTAGGGAAATGGGGAACGTGGAATTTGAAATCCTCGGAAGTGTAGCGGTAGAAAAAGCCGTCATTTGGCTCCTGAAATGGGGGAACTTAGAAAAAAAAATTATTCGTGTAACAGAACCCGGAAACCAAACGAGTCAACGTACTGAACCAACAAAAATCACATACGCGGCGATGTTAAGCGATGTCCATATTCCCTAATAGAAAAAAATTCCCGCCCTAAAACGGCAGAGTTAAAATGAAACCTTGATGCTGCTCCAACAAAAATAAAGGTTTTTTTCTCCTCCTTCCCTCTTTAATGGCCTCGAGATCCCGGGTAATACGTATGAGACCTCATTACCAAGACGCGTAATCCCCTGGTGGCGTTCAGGTTAGCGAAACGCTTTCCCTATAAAACAAAAGCATCAAGGTAGCTCCGAACGAATTTCACCTCTTTCTCTGAGGATACACGTGCGATAATGATCAGATACGTGGGTGTTTGTCCTCGTGTTGACGAGAGTGTTTGCAATATTACACCCAGAAAGAGCAGACAAATTCTGCTTACACTCTTTACATCGCAGACGTTTTTCCCTTCCATCGACGTCACAGAGTGGGAATAATGGCAGAATGACAGTACTTGCTGGGGAAATTAGGCAGTGTTTAACATGGCTCCTACGATATGTGCGGAGATGGATGTTAATTTTCTGGAGCTACACGCATCAAATATTCTGCGTGTGCTTTCGCATGTGCGACACTGTTGTGACCGAGAGGAAGCAAGATGGACGTATTCCACCCCTACGCACGTGTTCTCTTTACATACATTTCTGTACCGATTACCGCGTTCCATCCTCCTCAAGCCTGCAGATGGCAAGCGTCAAATCTAAAGCATCCCAAATTCGAGTAAAAGCTCAATGTGTGAGCTTTTGCTGACTTTGTGCGTTTAGATTGCCCGCCCGCATCAGACCTGCGTTTATTTTAGAAAAATGTGGCACTAGTAATATGTTAAGAGAAATATTTTAGGATTGATAACGCGAACGTTATAGCTGATATTTAGAAGATAAACAGAAAAGTTGTACTCGGCATTTATGCTGCTTTTGCTGTTTCTGAGCTGTCTACATTGACGTCTTGTTGAAAATTGCAACAAAGGTGCGGGGCCATTGCCTCCATTGTAACCATGTTACCTTAGCTCAGGGTGGCCTCAGAAAAGTCTTCTTGGCCGGGTATTGTGGGAATCGAAAAGGCTGCTCCGCTTTAAAACTCTCCGCGCTGAGCAACTTGTGTTAATACATATAGATTTCCTGGGTTGTGTTTTCTTATGTTACCACTTCGATAAGTTAAACAAATCATCTGTAGAATTTCAGTAATACTATTTCGCAATGTCTAACACCAAAAATTACTTGATTCATTGCAATAGTTAATAAAAGAAGCGGTCACTGTGAAACATCCGTGCAAGCCTCATTCCCTTGTTTCTGAGCCCTTCCATTAACTTAAATGTGCTGGTTTTCAACACACCGTAACTCTGCCAAAAACAGTTATTACTGCTTCAAAAAAATGGTGAGTAGGGGTAAAAATAACGCTTCGATTTCGACGACTCTAGAAACAACGACAAGTCGCCTCCGGAACGTTCAGAAGCCATGGTGTTCTTACCAGCTTCAATCAGCTGGACCGGGCCTTTTCCACGCCATGCGCATTGTTAGGGCCTGCAGAATGAGAAAGAGTGCAAAAGGAGAACATCGCCGTTTAGGCAAAAACTCAGAGAATAGAGTTGAAGATATGGTTCCAGAACGGCGGTATCCGTGAACGACAAAATAGAGGAATGGCAGCCGATTGCACGTTTAGAGCAAGCAACCGTGACCACTGCGATGGTTTTTATGCAAACCATGGTTGGCACGGTGTGCGAATGGTGTTTTGTAAAAAAAAGTAGCTCTAGCTCTCTCGTTGCCTTCTATTATCATTGTGAGTTGGCACTATTAAAACCATCATCTGGAGGAGTCCCTATGGCTCGTCCCTTTCGGAAAATATTATTTGGTGCCGAAACCCGGCAGAAGGGACCACAAGTGGACAGACACTGTGAGAGCATTTTGATTTTTTTCTACCGCCTACTTGCCTGTTGGGGACGAGAGTGAAGCCCCCGTTGACAGAAGCTGATACAAGGAACGGCGGAGCAGCCTAGAAAGATGAAAGAAGCCTTGCCTTAGGAGCTATCGGTCTCACAATGCACATAATGATCCCACGCGGAAAGGACGCTGACTTCTCCAATCTGAGGCCGGTCGCTAGTCCTCAAAACATTTCGGACGCTGATTCGCATAATGAGGCCCTACCTGAAAACACGGACATCGTCTGAGGATACATGACGTCCCTCATCGTCAAAATTGAAGACCTCCTACCGATGCAAGGGTACACACACCTTAGATGACTGAGCTTATAAATAGGTCGAGAGAAAATCATTACAATAACGAAGGTTAACCGACTGGTCGAAGACTCAGTAAAAATTTACAATTTGGTGGCGTACATAAAGAATCCTTACAATTTTGACGCCTTAGATTGTATAACAACGGTAAAAATGAATTTAAAATGGTCCAATCACGGAGATCCTAACAAATTCCAATTCCGTGTTTCCAAGATCGCAGCTGCACAGAACATAGCAAACTTCGAGAGCATCGGTGCGAATATTTGGAAAATGCCACATTTTCAAACACAAATATACACAGCATAAAAAGATAAATTTTCAAGTTGTGTTAGTAGAAACCCGTTGTTGTGTTTACTCCAGATGAGACTGAATTCGGCAAGGTTGCGAGCTGCCATGAAATGCCAGTGTGATGGGCAATGATACCTAACATGGTGTGACAAGCGCAAACAAGACAAAATATCCACCACTGTGCCATCGATGACCTGACATGAACTATAGGACCGAAAATATTTCCATGTGGTCTTAAAACAGCACTTCAAGGGACTAGCGAAAGAGACAGAAAACATAGTGTTTCCAGTTTGCTTGACACTGTTTCCCATCCGAGACGAGAAGGCGTCTGCTGTACTGAGACGTGCCTTTTCTTCTAGCGTTGTATCATAGCGTAGAGATGAAACTACGCAACCGAATCACCTAAAAACTGTGCAGAGGAAATGTTCGAGGTCCGAGAAACTTGATGCCTGCTTTGCCTACAACTCCCTGGAGCGGCGAAATTATCGCCGTTGCAGCCTCCAGGTTTCGGGGGGAGTGAAACTTTTAGGGATCCTGCCATTTTCAGCAAAAGGACATCCAGTGCGCCGCGAGGCAAGGCACAGAGCTGCATTAACTACAAAGACAACAAAAGCTATCATGTACTGTGTAATAAGTTATGTGCAAACAGACAAGCCCGCCGCCTGTACGTACCGCAGGCATCCGGCTGCTACTAGCAAAAATGACGACAGCAAGAGCCGCAAGGCCTGCCTGCAAACAAGATAGGCAAAAAGGAGCCTGACTAGTTACCTCAAAAGGCTGCAGCTACTGACCGCAGAAGCTCGGTTTAGCGTCCACCAAAACCAAGACGTGGCTACCAAAGATGGGGTGGGATGCTGCAAGGTGTGGAACGCTTCTGGCTAACAAGGACTTGAACTGAACTCTACATGCGGTAAACGATTCGTTGCCCACGCACTATGCTGATTCTTTGTCGTGCGGGGTAGGTTTGTTGCAAACGAATTAGCTGTGCCTCTTTCGTTCCCGCGCTGTCATCATCAAGAGTTCGAGCGATTAGAAATTTCATCGGAAGGTGTCTCAGTAGCTTGACTGTTTCCAAAAGGTCGTAAGACAAAAGCTGTATTTGAAGCTTTTCAAGTTGGATCATTGCCCAAGCACACAGCCGAGCGTAAAGTGTGCGAGGGTAGAGGGAAGCGGTGCTAAACAATTCGTAGATATATACCCTTCCATTATGACAATAACGCAAACAAAGAAATGTAACCTGCAGTAAGGGTAGCTTACTCTATCTCGATACATCGCGGTAGCAGAGAGCGCGCTCAATGCAACTTCATAATTACATCAATCTTTATTTGGATATGCGGTATGGAATTTGTTCATAGCATATAGGAACAAATTCAGCACGTCGTTCCTGATAGCAAGCATAACTCCTGGCAAAACACACACCAGGGAAAACACAGGGTGTCAGAAAAATTAGCTTCTCGGGAGGTGCCGATTTCATGAATCAAATTTTGCTTTCCTCAATTTCATTCAGTTTTCTTATGTTAGCTGCGCTCCCTGCGCCTTCTGGTGCAAAAGCCTGCCACCCGCCTTTATTTTTTCGTACCGTGTGCTTTTTAGTAAGCAGCTACCGCTAGTTTTTAAACTTTGTCTACACACATATTGCTTTGGACGAACGGGTTTCATAACAACAGAATAATAATACTTCAACATCATATTTCACACTATCGGTAATTTCCAACATTATTCTTACTTTTGGCTTGTTAGTTATTTTTTAGTTAACCGAAATTCCACCCAATTAAAGTTCCGTCGTTCAAAAACTGCGGTAAAAAACTCCGGTGGCTCAATAGCAAAGGCGTTGCGCTGCGGAGCACGAGGTCGCGGTTCGATTCCCGGCCGTGGCGGCCGCTTTTCTAATGGCGGCGAAAAGCAAAAACCCCTATGTGTACAAGATTTCGGCGCACGTTAAAGATCCCCAGATCGTCAAAATTAATCCGGAGCCCTCCACTACGGCGCGCCTCATCGCCTGCGTTGCATCGGCACGTTAAACCCTACAAACAAATCATCAATTAGCAAAATGACGGCCTAAGACAAGATCATTTATATAGGTATAAACAAACGCACAAAAGCGCGGAAAAGATCAAGCTAATAATCCCGAACTGGGCAACCATGCCACATTGATATAAAAAGTAAACTTTGATAATAAAGGAACGCTTGAAATGAAGCAAAGGCATAATGTAGATAGTAAGCTTTAACACCTTTTCTGGGTCTACTCGCCTCTAAATTACGTACACATTCGCAGTTCAGTCATCTATGAACTCGTCATATCTGGCGAATATGTGCTGACGAATAAGTGATAAAGTTAGCCGGGGGTGCTATGATGATACGTCAGCATTCAGTGTCACGCAGAAAAGTGAAAGATGGTGTTTTATTTATTTTTTTTATTCGGAGTAATATTCCTGACACTACACAGATAGGGAAATTCATAGTTTCACAAGCATGACAGAAAGGACAGCAACCAAGCTATCGCAAGCACGTGCGGTAAATATAGGTGGGAAATCTCGCATCTTTCTTCAATACCAGCTGTCAATGTAAAATAAATATGAGTGTGACCGCGATAAACGTGTTCACCAGATATTCAATAAAGTCCTACGAATATTTTAGAGTTTTCACGCCCAGAGATTCCAATAAAGCACAGATACTTTGAAACACCCCACCAGGTAGCCATTATTCTAAGGAAAATTGCTGACAAAAATTTAGCAAGGTTCTTGGAAACAAAGTTTTCCTAAGATACTACTAGGTATACGACAAATACGCGTCTGGTTCTAAAGAGTAGGGTATCGGTTGCTAGTTTCGCAGCTTTTAATTGAATCCACTTGTAAAAATGGCCGCGTATTTCCTCCTTACGCTGAAAATGTCACGGAAAGACGATAGCTGACTGGCGCCCCTGCCAAGTAAGGCCTCCCTTCTCTTTCCCGCTCACTTGTCTAGTTGTTCCTCTCCCGTCTTGTCCCTCCCGAGATAACACGCTAAAGGTTTGTTCAAGTCAAATTAAGTTTACCGCGTTCCACTGCTCCAAGTCGGTTGTCTCGATGCCAGCGCTGCGGTACGGAGGAGACGCGCAGGAATCAAGGCACCCTCCTACAACGCATATTGAACCGTGTTGCCCTACTTACGAGCGTACCAAGAGGAATGTCTGCCCCATCTAGTGGAACCTTTCGTTGTAATTGCCGTTTGATTTCTTAAATATCACCAGGAGGTAGCGCTGGCAACAGCAGGCGGCGGCTGTCTGCCGTTGATGTAGTATATCAATGGCTGTCGCAAAAACAAAGCTTTCATATATTTTTTAATAAAGGAACACTGCAAATATTGCCTATGCATTGATTTGCTGCCTTATATTTGCGTAATTTCTTGTTCTTGTTCAAGAATGTAGACAAGTGTAAACACTAACGCCTAACGTAGACGTTTACATTTGGCTATGAGTATGTAGGACTAGTGCGACGTTTTCGATTCACTTTTACCGGGTGACTGAATGGAGTAACAGACGGACAGGCAGACAGAACAAATTTTCTGCATTCAAGTAGTTCATGAAAGCCTACCGTCATTAAAATTACCGTTCTCTGCGTCGCGGTGTTGAGGTGAAAAGTTTCTATGCCTCTCTCCCAGTTTCCAGGGTCATGAATGTTGCAGAAGTGGAAAGAACAAATTAACTCCGGCGTGGTTTGCAAGACAATAAAACATCAAAGGGTGAAGTTCTGGAAACATTGGGCTCTTTGACTTGACCTCAGGACCCATTTAAATTAAGAGGTATTGCAGGACAGGGTATGACAAAGAAAGAGGCGTGTGAAGTTTTTTTCATATAGAAAGCTGTTTTATAGCCAAGACAAGTCCCTATTATTTTACCAGATGGTCCAACTCGTAGTGACCACAACCCTTTGGGCACTCCCTGGTATTATTAAGAAGGAGATACCGAAGCCACTTTTCTTACCAATAGTAAGGAATGATGAAGCCACTCCCACCCGAGGTGAATACACTTGCGCCAAAAACGTGCTCACCTGGATACCACTGACTTAGAAGGGCAACATTACTTGGATACTGTTGCCAGAAATGAACGCGCCACATGAGTTCATAGAACACTTGAGCTATTTGGAAGTTAATCAACTCGGTGGGTAAACAAATCAGCCTTACAAGCTGTCAAGGACAAATTGAAAACTCACGAACACCGGAATAAAGTAAATTTTACTAGAGCACCACCCAAATTGTTAAGAATTATTCGTCGGGGACGACGCACGCACGGCTTCCCGACACGGAACTCCTCACATGCACACTGGCATATCCGACGTGTCTTCGAAGCACTTACGGACTCGCTGAGCTCAAAAACTCGTAATCGCAATAACAAATATCATACAGAACACAAAACAAAACTGCCAGATTTCAACCAACCAATACCATAAAACTCACAAATTATATAATGCATTCAAGATATAGTCTATCAATTTCAGTCTCATGTCAGGCGGTAACAGTAAAAGAACACAGCCGAAACTCATAACCAGACATATTCAGCTGTCAGAAATCACAACTTATTTGTTGCATGCACCTCGTATGGTCCCATTATTACCTAAAGGTTCCACAACATCTTGTGGCCCCAAGACTGCAAGAACCGAGACCCTCGCTACGTATATAGCGAGTCAGATGAAGAAATGAGGAGTTCGTTCAATCAACACAAATAAGGGTATGCAGTCCAATTCCAGTCAGGATTTCCAATTCTGACTAGCTACATGCATAGCCAGTATCTCTGTTCCGGCAGTCTTGGTGGCTTAGGTAGCTGAATAAGTCCCTGCGCTAGTCCTTGCTCCCCGGCAGACTCTACCAAGAACAGGACAAATGTTCGTCAGTGAAGTCTACTGGGACTCATCCTATACAACCACCCGGCAACCTAATAGTCGGACGTGCCCCTGTTAGTGTAGTATCTCATATGGGTGTGTTCAGCCTACTCAACTGGCCGTCACCAGATCCTTAAAACAAAGATTAGTGCCTTTCCACTCTGTGAATATGGATGACCTGCGAAGCTGCACGCCCTCCACGCAGTGCACGAAACAAACCACGTTTGCTTGTCATGACTAAGTATACTTCATAGCCACTTACGTGGATTAAATTTGCAAAGATCGGAGTTTTAATCTTGGAGGAAAAACATGGCGCTGTCTGTTACCCTCCCGCTTCGAAAGATTTTTTCGGTTTGTGTAACACGCCAACCCAATCAACAAAAGCTCTAAGGACACCGGACCAGTCGCATTGGGCTGTTTGACGGCCAGGTTTAAACCTCAGGCCAGCACAACGGACATGTCATCACTGAGGGCGTGAAACGTTCAGCTGCGTAAGCCCGCCCTCTATCCCATTCATCGGTTTCCATCCCGGTCATGCATAATATGGCAACCGGCCATGATCGGGTGCTTAGAAGTGGAAGACACTGTCAAACATGTCGCTCTGATATCCTTTCAAGCTGAAGAAGTAATATTGGCCCACGTCGGCATTCCAAGAGGGTCAGCTGCTGTTCATCCGGGAGGGAATCACATATGACCAACTGGAACTTGACGCGGCAATGGTGGCGTCATCGGCTTTTCGTTTTTTTCATGCCCATTCATTGTTGGGTTCGGGCTGAGGCTTCTTCAGCTTCTGCTCTCCCTCCTCCAAGCTAACGAGATGCGTTTGTCGCATACACCTCCAATGCCTCGACCTTCATCGTAGCGGACACAGACCTGGGTGTCCCTTCCGCTATCCTTTTGTAGGCGTCTCGTTGTCTGGGCAACAAACTAGACCCAAACCACTCGATTGCGGAGGACAGCTTAACAGCTTAACAGCTGACTGGACGCATTAAGCCATGAAACTGCCACGTTTAAACCACTCACCACCACAACGCGTAAGTCATCGGTTGCGGCATTAAGCCCTGCTGTGCGTGCGTTCACTCTGCCTTTACCCCCACCCGTGCAACCAGAAATGGGGCCACATTATGCGTGAAATACAACGGCGTAGGGAAAGAGAAAGACTTTATATGTGGCCACACAAAGATGAATTATTATTCTTCTGCCCGAAGAACTAGGATCAGCTGGTCCACAAGCGCCGCTGACGGAACAGTGTCACGATGGATGGTTTGCACGCTAAAGAAGAATTTTGTGCTCGCGGCGGCATTCAGACGGGACAAGTTGCTTTTAACCGGCAGGGACCCGCAGCTAGCGGTCGAGGTGGAATTTGAGGCGGCCATAGCCGCGGCTACATTTTCAGCCGTAGTGGTGGCGGCGGCTTTCAGGCGTTTTTACACCCATTCTCGCTGCTGTCGATTCTCCGCAATCATCTCATAATGGCACTACGGCCACTTTAAGCTGACTGGGCAACTTGTAACAGAGGTCTCGCTGGTGGCGAAGCGAATTGCAGCGAAGCGAAGGCCGTTGTGAAAGAGGGGTCGGCCGTTGCGCGGAGGAGACCCAGAGCATCCCCGAGTAAATCGGCTTCACTGAAATGAAAACTGTGGGTGTAAGAGATTACCGCCTAATAGTAAAAAGATTTCCAACGAATTTTACAGAACACGCCCAGTATGTCACAGGAAACCCTCAAATATTGAAATGAATGACAGAAGTCTGTCTAAATACCTATGTCTGTAAAGTAATAGCAGGGCTGATCGTCAAGCCCTTTCTAGACGAATCCCTGAAGCGTCCCCTTTGTGGCTCCCAAACTACTTTTAATGGATCCCAGAATGAATCATTATCTCAGAGTGTATCCTTCACTTCTGCCAGCGTATGTTTGGTACCCGCATGGGCGTAACTACACCCGACGTGCTAAAGTGCGCGCTCCAGGTGCTGCGAAAAAGTTTCAGTTGAACGATCGTCCTCTACTTATATACCCATATTCCACTGGGGCTCTTGGCCTTCTTGCTACAGTTAAGTCATCCATTCAATTCTTCTAAGATTTCAAATGGTTGTGACGCTGATTGTTGTGTTTGAACACTGGCAATCATTGGGAATTTGATTTCATGAGTCTGTATATGTTAGAGTACAAATAATATGGTCGTAGTTGATTACATCGGTTTTCTGATTTTCGCTAGCCTATTAATTATATCCCCGATGGTCCTTCCCGATCTTACCAAATTGCTTACTATTATCAGCTATAGGAATCCAGGTATTATCAAGCCAACTTTGACTCTTCCTTTGTTGCACGTTGATTTCTTTAAACTTTTTTGTGCACCAGCAGTTGGACACGTAGTCACACGCGTAACAAACGTCTTGGTAAGACGTTTGGAATAGCTGCATTTACGCTATTATTTCTTATATAAGTGACCCATAGGTTGATGTGGTACGGAGCCGTGCTTCAATAATCACTTCATCGCACAAGCATTAGAGACCTCCCGCTGTTTCTGGGGAACATTATTGAGGGATTGATTTATTGATCATATTTTCGTCAGCCTGCAGTCGACCTTGGAACGCCAACGGGAGCGAAAGAGCCTAGCACAAGAAAGGTGACCGTTTTTCGCCTCAAAATTGTCGACCATTATACTTGATCTCACCTTGCTGCAAACTATTAGAACACATATTTGCTACAAAATTTGTAAATGTATTACCCAACATTCAATCCTGACCAATTTTAGGCACAGCTTTAAAGGGATATTTGACAGTGACACAACTGGTTACAATAATTCACTCATTTGCACTTAACCTGGATAACAATAGGCAAACTGACATAATATTTTTTTAATTGAAATATGGCATTCTACAGGGTCACACATGACAAACTGATCTTGAAACTTAGGCGTAGTGGCCTTCCAGAAATCTTCGTAAACTGGATTGCAGACTATCTAAATAACCGTGAACAGTTTATTGCTAAAAATGAGCACCGTTCACAGTCTCTTTAGGTCATATCAAGTGTACCCGAAGGACGCGTCCTTGGGTCATTGCTTTTTCTTTTATACAATAATGATATTCTAAATGTCATCCCCCTTCTGCACAAGTGAGATTATTTGCAGGCGATTGGTTTTAAAGACGATAGTCTTTCTTGCGCTACTTAAACCTAGAAATTTCGGTCTGTCTATCTGTCTGTCTGTGACTCGATTCAGCCACCCGGCCAAAGTAAAACAAGGCCTGCGCAATAGTCTTATATAGTCACAGCAAAATCTATCCGTCTATGTCCGGCGTAATGGTCGTAAATGCCAACATTGTTGAAGAAGAACAAGAGATTACGCAAATATAAGACAACAAATTAACACAGAAGTTATATTTGCAGTGTTCCTTTGTAAGAAATCATACATGCTTTATTTTTGCGAAATTAAATACTTTATCAACTGCAGAAAAAAATTCACTTCATTGTCACCTGCTATCGCCCGCACCATCTGACATCATTTTAAGAAATCAACCGGCAACATTTACGAAAGGTGCACTAGATAGGTTCCGTGTTCTGCTTGGAACGCACCTGGAGTAGAGCAACGTGGTTCTATCAAAGTTGAAATAGGGTGCCTCGATTCACGCTCGTCTCCGCCGTACGGCAGCGTTGGCATAGAGACACCCGGCCTGGAGCAGTGGACCGCGGTAAATTTGAAATGATTTAAGCAAACCTTTGGCGTCTTTACCTTGGGAAGAGCGTGACGCAAGAGGAACAACATGAGAGGTGAGTGGGAAAGCGAAGGGCGGCATTTACTTGGCAAAAGTCAATAAAGACTATTGTCTTTTGTCGACTTTTGAAATGATACGTGGCCCTTTTTTTGTTCCGGGATATTAACTCTCTCGATGATTAACATGAACTGAACTCAAACTTTCACAATACCCGTCAGTTGTGCAATGAGTGGGGAACGATCCTTAGTGCAGAAAAGTGTGTCTGCATGCGTTTGACACGTAAGAAAGTTCCACTAGATAATACGTACAAGCTTCGGTCTTCAACTCTCAGAGAGGTTGCAAGCTACAAATATTTGGGCATAACTATAACTAGTGATTTGTCTTGGAACTTGCATGTAGACTACAAATGCTGAGCTGCCTTTCGGAGACTTGGTTTTCTAGGACATAAACTGCGTACCTGTCCTGCCAATGTGAAGCTTCTTAGTTATTATTCTTTTATACGACCTAAGTGGAATACGCCAGCATTGAATGGACCTCTTACACTAAGCCTAATATTAGCTAACTTGAACGTGTTCAAAGGAAAGCTGTTCGGTTTATATATTCCAAACACCGTCAGATTCACCTTCTGCGCTGATGTCTGCAAATGACATTCAAATCTTGAATCTCGCAGACGCGAACAACGGCGGGATTTCCTTCAAGTATTACTTAATAGAAAACTCGCCATCGATCCATCTCCGTACTTATGTTTTCTATCACCAAGGAACACATGACATCACTATCCCCATTTGCTACCCCCTATTTTTGCGATAACCGATGCCTTTATGTATTCTTTTTTTCTACGAGCTGTGTCCGACTGCAAAAATTATGCAAACCTTTTTATTGTGATGTATGTAGAATGAAGTGTATTGTTTTTGTTTGGCGTAAGTTACTACTTGTGTTGTAAAACAAAGTGTAATGTAGTGTTGTAGAACCAGGTGTATTGTTCCAACGCATAGCGAAATGTGTTGTAGTGAATAGAACGAAGCGTAGTGTTGTGTTACAAAAGGAATTGCATTGTAGCGTGTAAAACAAAGTGTCATTTTTGTATGATGTACGTCATTACTTTTGTGGTATACGTGACGTGCCCTTTCTGCTTGGACTACTTAGGGTCAGCAGTAAGTTATAAATAAAAAAATAAAAATAAATTGTTGCTTATGAATTTGTAGTAAAACTTGATCGCGCATACTAGTTGGACGCATTATCGGGCTTTATGCGAAGAGATTTGAACAAAAACTCATAGGGTTTTTATTTTTGGTGCCACGATAAGCACCTTCGAGCATATCTCTCCACGAAGGCCTAAAAAACGTGACCACGGGTTGCCCTCGGAACTGCAAAGGTATTGAAATACGTCGTCGTCAGACACGAAGAAAAGGAAGCCAAAAGTGAAGCTTCGCCATTCAAGCATCTCGTCGTTTCGTGTCGTTGTCTTCCTTCCAATCTTCTTCACTTCTAACTACACAATTTCACATTATTTCTCCTCCAATGGGTCCCCCGTTTCTTGCTCTGCTACCATGAGCGGCCAAGAGGGCTTCTCAAGCTCTTGCGATGCGACGTACTGATGGTATACGTTGGGTCCAGAAAGTGACGCGGCATTCATTCTTCAAGGCGTGAGAACGTCGCTGATTGTTCTTTTGCCGAAGTTGTTCTTTTTATAAATGTCCAATGGTTCAGCACAACCACGGCACTTTTGCGCGTCAAAGAAAGATTCCTCTCTAAGGCTGTCGTTTCTTTACAGTTCCCTGTACCAGGATTTTTTTGCAGTAAGAAGAACATGTTGCTAAATGGACCACGAAGAAGGAAGACACACTAGATAAATATAAAAGCGCGTATATATGTGTCTATAGACACATATATACGCGCATATAGACACATAAATATATGTGTCTAAGTGGCACCTGTTTATGTCTCTTGTACATGTTCCACCGTGTTTGACCGTAAAACGCCCCAATCTCCCTTCTACTGCAGAAATAAACCACCTACCGCAACCAGGTTGTTACCTCAGTGTTTTTTACCGTGTCAAGACGCGTAGCGCGTGCCGCTCAAGCAAGGAACGCATTAGATGTTATATGACGCAAAAGAACCGCAGAATGTAATATTGTAAGACAAAAGAAAGCCGTCCGATACACATTTTGAGACTTATGGAGAGCACAATATTTCAGAACATTGCGCAAACGTTTCACAACACGGTTTATAGTGTTTAAGTGGAGAACCTGCGGTTTCCTCAGGTTGTTTGAACTAAGTGCTTTTGGGTTTAGTCGTAGAATGTTTACTCACTTTTAAGACGCAATTGAGCGCGATATATAAAAACGTTTGCGTGGGATTGGGTGTTGATAAAACGTTACGTATAAAGCATTTTTGCATGTGCGGCGTAGAATTCAAGACTGGGCATGAAATCATTGCTTGGCTGGATCAAAAGTATGCCTTTTGACTTGCACTCCCAAAGCTATTATCCGCCTGTAAAGCACTGGAGTTGCTCTGGAACTTTATTGAAAAATGGTGGGTGGAAAAAAAACTTGAGCGTGCTTTCAGTAAATTTCAGAAAGCTTAACGTGTTAAAAAACCGAATTTAATATGAAAAAAGTTATAACAATGGCATGTTCTTTCGACTAAAGTAAAACTCTTTAGTAATGTTAAACTGATCATTTTAAATAGATTGTGTGTGTGATGCCATAATATTGTTCTCATGGGACCCGTGGTATAGTTAAGGAAATATGCTTATGCTTTCTCCAAAAAATGTCACTTCGCCATACCGAATACTCTGACCTCGGCACTAGGTGGCCGGCGATTTTTGCCACATTATTTGTACAGGATTTGCCACATTATTGCCACATTGTTGATTTAAGATAGGCGCAAAGCATGCGGCATCTTGGGGCACGTCGTGTGTTAGCTGAACTGGTGTTGGCTGTAGAAGATTTAAAAAATGTGACCATGAATCACCTCGATCAAGTAAACTAGTTTTCTGCCCTAATATGTTAAAAAAAAACAAGTCGCTAATGCCCGAAAGTAAAACCAAATATATTGGAGTTACCTTTATACATTTTATGAACATGTACACCATTGCTCTTTTAATGGCAACATTCCGCCTGAAGCCAGTGTACACTAGAGCTGAATTATCGTCTCGCAAACTTACTGTCTTCGTACCTACTACAAAATATTGTTCCAAAATATCAGAAGCTTCAAAATGTGGAGCTAGTGATAAGTAGGGACATTTATCTACGTTTAAAATATGTTTCCTGCCGCTCCAGTTAAATGTACGAATGTCATTTTATATCTTGCAGAGCATAGGAGGCGTTCGTGCGAAGAGTAATTTTAAAATATCGATTCGAAAAAACGCCCTCATTAGGAACTATTATAGCTTACAAGAACATTCAGTATGCGATTTGGTCAAAGGTTTCCCCAGCATTAAAACTAGTTTAACACCGACGGCTACCAACCGAGGTCTTCAAATCGACGAAGAAAAACAGAAACTTCTTACCACAATAAACTATGGAGATAAGCCATGATTTTTAATGCAGGAACTACGAAATCTTTCTAGTGGCCTAACCGTGCGTCACTTTTGATTATAGATGCTGAAATTGCAAGCACTAAACCCGTTTCTCTAATTTGTAACTGTAGAGAGGATGTGAAGCTGAAGGTGTATTTACAGGTCGTAGTACAGAAACGGGAGCGCCGCCATGGCGATAGCGCGAATCCAGCCTTGTGCTTTCATTTTCGCCTTTGAGTGTGCGCCTGCCTAAAATATTATTCGTGGCTATGCTGAAGGACATGCCCACGCACTTACACAGGACATATACTGGGGAAACATGCATATGATGTTGAGGCTGATACCATAGGTAACAATGTTTACTCATCCAACTTATTGACCAATACTTAGGCCACGGGCCTGTTCTGAGGGCTTGGTATCTCTGCATACAATTTAGTTAACGAAGTTCCGTTAAACTTCGTCGAAATGTTTTGGATGAATTCTATGAACTCACTCAAGACGACGATATTCCGCAAACGCAGGGACGCTGAAGTGCTATTCGCTTTCTTAAAACCCTGAGCTGCCCCAGACAACCCTTTGAACTCCTGCTCAAGTGTCACCTCTAAGTAATTTTGCAGCAGAGGTGTACATATGTCTCACGGCCTTCTAAACGCTGAACTCATTATTCTTTTTATAGAGAATCATCGACACTGTGCACTTTTTGTAGCCATTCTTCGAATGTGACACTGGGGACGGTTCTACTTCAGAAAGTTAAACTTCTTTCAAATTATGCGGTGGTTTGCGATCAATTGAATGTTTTTTTGCCTATAAATGTTCTAGAGAAATTTTTTTGTCACAAAATCTTTCCCCTCCTGGTGTTGACTACCTATGCAGACATCGTGCCGGACATAAATTGATTTCCTCATTTGCCTCTTTGCGATCTCCGAAGGCCACTGTGCTATCTCTTGGAAGTACCGTAAAGACGTTTTGAAACTGGTCCAGATATCAAGAGATGCTAAAATACGAGCGCGAAGGTGTCCACACGTACCTCTGACTCTGCCCCGCAAATTTAGAAGTAAAAGTTTTTTTGGGGGTTTTGTTCGTCTTTGATTGCAGCGGCTGCACATATAATTGTTTCCCTGAACGAGAGTATTCAGCTTACGACCCCTAGGCCTACCTTACCCTCGGCGTTGGAACATCAAACGTTTTTATATTTTTCTTCTCCTTGAAATTAAAAAAAAGCAGTACAGTTTAACAACTTATGAAATACGCCATAAAGATTTACGTAGAGCTGTTAGTCGTTATCTAATTTCTGTTGGGTGGAGTAAAGTAAATCTATTTTTTCTCGAACCTACATATCACAATATATGCGCTACCAAAGAATGCTTGGAGAAGAAATTCTTGCGCAGTGTCGAAATCAACATATCTGCACACACGGGCGCTTCATTGAGTGCAAAAAACCATGACCTGTGGTGCCGCAAGGCGTACGTGCTCCTCGCTGTGACCCAAAGTTTTATCCTCCAGTAGGTGACGTGCGTTCACAATTCATTATCCTACTGAAAACAACATGTCGTCGGCGTCGTGCCCTGCGGTCACGGCAGCTGTAATTGATGGAGCTACACGGCACGGCGTTGGTGTCAAGGCGTCGGAACACAGGAACGCGTTTGTATCAAGGCATCGCTCCAGAGTCAAATCGCCGGTTGTTTCGGGCGAAGGTTAAGATATACGGCACCCTGATGGGCGCCCAAGAACGCCAGAGGGGAACTAAAATGAGAGAACGTTTCGCCTTGGCCGCAATAAATCATTTCCGCGATGAACTGCTCCTGACCTGATGAATTGAGCCGGTGCCGGTGGCTCAGGCTATCTGTTTTGAAAAGCGTATTTTGTGACTATTTCATGCCATGTTCGCGAACGTGAGACATATATTCAATAAATTAAGCAACAGACTAAGTAACAAAATGGGATTGTAACGCGCGCACACAAAAAAACGCTTCCAAGCACATTTGAGCTTTCTCTTTATAAACTCGGCCTAATAGTATTTGCCGGCGAAATCACTAGTGCCACATAACTGCAACTGAAAGGGACACTAGAGGACGCTGTAGCTCGGGGCTTTAGAAGTGGCCACCCTTACCATTTGCTGTAGATTCCGTACTTTTTAGGTGCAGAGCACTTTCGGGGCTCACCTTGTCGCTGTAGCTCACTTGCTCGACCCAAGTAGAGCCCCACGCGTTCCGTCGCAGCGGCGCTCGTCGTGGCGTCCTACAGAGGCTACGAAAGCCAAGCGATTTGTGTAGTCATAAGCGTTCGAAACTCGTGAACCATTGCCGGTTGTAATGCAGCTCCCCGCAGTTTAGTGCAAAGAAAACTTCAGGTACATTTGAGGCAAAATATGCGTAATTAACCTGCAGCTCCCGCGTTCATTTAGTTAGAAACCCTCATTAGGATGGTTTTTACGGCATGAAGCAAAAAAAGTGGCAGTTCAACGCCGGCACCTACGGGCGACAAAAAACAAGCACAAAAAGAACAGAACTGCTTCAGGCAGGGGGCGCACGAGCACTGCGAATGCGGGAAGTTTGAAATGCGTTGGACCAACCTCTGTTGAATTCATCAGAATTGGAAGGAAGTGCGGCGAAGATCGTTATGGGGGTTAAGGATGAGTGGATAAGAGCGCCACAGCTCATTATGGCGAATCACTGTTCTGCAGTTGTGACAGCTTTCACATTGAGTGGAATGGCTTTATTTTTTAGAAAGTACGTGTAAAGTTCTACGGCTTAGCGGTTCTGTTTGGTGCAAGAGAACTCTTACCCTAGGCGGCGTGTTCTCTCTTCTCACCAAATATAGCACAAATCATAGGTTAGTTCCGCAGCCGCAAAAATGATAGTTTGATTGTTATACACATATTTGACAATATCTAAAGCGGTCCAGGATTTAAAAGGTAATGCCAACAACATTTTATTTTAATTGAAATAACACTCCGTGAATATACTGTTCACAACATTTGCTGGTGCGAAGCTGCTTAAAACTAAGGTTGCATGTCCTTTTTACTCCATAGAATATTCGAACCAGTGAACGCAACGTCGGTAACCAGATGCCAAAAGCCCGACTACCACGTCGCCTTCCTGACGTTTTCCCGCCTCTAGTGTTCTCATTGAAATGACACCGGTTACACAACCAAGCACAATGCACGTAGGGCCAGTATTGTGTGAGTTGTGTGCATCCTACATTTCTCGTAAAGCAGGACAAAAACGTACGCTAGCAAGTTGACCCCGACGAAACGGCACTGCAAGCACAGAGAAGACGTTCACGGAAGGCAATACGGTAGCGTCCGACGGCGCTGTGGAGATCGGGATACTTTGGAAGCAGAACGCATCGTGAGAACGAGAGTTTTTAGACCCCATGAAAAGTTCGGTTTTTTGCCACCAAGATCTACATTCCGAAAAAGATCCCGGACCCCTTAGCCATAAGCAAAATTTCCCGCATGCGTCGTCACGCGGCCAAGTGCGTATATATAGGCAATGCGGAGCGGAACAATGCTTTTTTGTATTGTAGAAACCGGCAAGACAATTGCAGTTAACAACTTTGCGGGAAGGCGAGATGCCGCGGACGTGTCAGAACTTCATTCGTGCATCAAGTCCATGGCTTGTGGAAAACAAGACAGCCGCTGTTTCAGACGGGGACGACGGTGAAGCTGAGCTCGGCTTCTAGAGGGTGGTGGACAGAACCAGACAGCAAAAGCAACCATTACTCTGATCGTTGAAAGCGGCAACGCCACGGGTGGGGTCGTAGGTGTTCAAGTTAGATTATTTGTTTTGACTTGACTGTTGAGCGTTAAGACGCTCAGTCGTGCAATTAGGTCCACAGTCTATATTATAAGAAAGCAGAATTTCTGGTGCCTGTTTTAGCATGAAAACCACTTCTGCCGATAATACTTCACTTTTGACAATTTAAATTTAGGGGAATTTTGCCATTTCGGGAATTTCGTAAAAGTGCGCTAGAAAATCACGAAAGTCCATAGAAAAACTTTGCTATGTGTCCAGTTGGATCTCAACTCAAGGTAGAGACGACGGACAAAGCCATAAATTTTGTTATCGAATAAACAGTTTCAAGAATTTATGTCTGAAGCGCGGACAGACGAAACACAAGAAGGGGAGAACACGAGCGGTTTCTATCAACAGTTTATTCAATACAAAAACACACACACATTTATACTCTATAGTTCATTCACAACACATGCGCAAAGAGCATGAAGTGTAGAACTATCGAGTACAAATGTGTGGGTGTGTGTGTTTTTGTATTGAATAAACAGTTGATAGAAAGCTGTCGTGTTGTCCTCTTCTTGGGTTTCGTCTGTCCGCGCTTCAAACATGAATCAGGTCCAACTAGCTCAACTTTCGGTTTTACTGCTGTAAAGAATTACCACAAAAACTGTTTGCATGTCTTCAGCTTTCTGTCACCTGATTTAAGACAAGTGCCAAGCGGTAATTGGGTGGCTAAAATTTTCATTTACTCTGGCTAGCAAGAGCTGCGATTAAAGTTATCAGTTTCACATAAAAACCGACACTAACATGGCTATCCACGTCATACTCAGGAAGTTACCAAGCTATACTCCCTGCTGGTTGAACCTTCCACACATGAGAAAGTTGCTGGATGCACGGAGATTAGCCCGTCACACTAGAAACCAATATTTTGCGTTCAATATTAACATTTCGCTCATCGGGCATCTAACACATGAACACGTTTTAACATACTGAATATTTTTTTTTAGTTTTACAACATTTGATCTTGAACCTGCTGCGGCGGATGTCAGACAACAAATTACCGGCTTTACCAAAATGGACGAGGTGTTTCATGCGAAATGTGCTACACATAGATGAGATTGTTTTTCAGAAAGTCCTATAAGGATCATATTCATACTTTTTTCAAAAAGTCAGTCACAGGATGAATTGAGCTAACCTTCAATTTTTTACATCATCGGAGGGGTGAGAGGACAGGAGACGAGTATAGGGGATCCTCAAGGAAAGTGGAAGGGAAGTTACGCTGCTTTGGCGGCAGACACTATGACGTTCCGGTGAAATGTGCAAGGAAGCACATGGGCGGCCAATATAGTATCGCATGCCGCGCTGCTACGTCGAGTGACCGATATCACTTATGAGGTATCACGCGTTTTTCGGACATCGTCGAGTCGGGTCCGTTCTTCGGACATTGCCCAAACTGCACGTCGCAAGCCGTGCCGATCGTCTCACACCTATTCGCCATAGCGCTGGGAAGGCGCTCGTTCCGGCGGGGGTAATACTATGGGGCACATGAAAATACAAGTGACGAACAGAGTGCTTCACGGAGGTTGAGAAGAATAGCGTCAAGCAAAGGATTCCAGTGGAGAAAGGCGACAATGTTTGGTTATCGTTTCTGAATGGTAGCGGCGGCCAGTCTTTTTTCTTGTAAGCAGTGTAAATTCCGTAAATACATATTCCTTCGGCATCCTTTCTTCGTAACAATATTATGAACCTTTATTCATGGCGCTTTTTCCTTCTTCTTTGCTTCACAGTGACTTAATGCATAACCAAGTTTGAATCACAAAGAAAACAGGGTATTTCTGCGGGAACACTGGTTCCTGCTGGCTATGTGGGTACTCTTGTCCTTTGTACGTCCACCCCAGGCGGCACAGAAAGTTTGCCCCAAGAACGGCCCGTCTATGGCCGCTTTCTGGCATGTCCGGCCAGCATCCAGGTTCTGGCAGCCACTGATCATGCGCTGAACGGCCAACATTCGGCAACCAGCGCTTCGGTATTTTTCCGTCCGCCCGTGTCCGGACGCACAACGGCAGCTAACCGGCTGCCACATATTCAGTTCTCTTACGACTGCCGATGTTGAGAAAGAGAACGGCCGAAGTACGGCCTTAGGGCATCCGTTTTTTCTTCGGGAAGCGGTAATCGGCCGAAGCACGGCAAGCGACCGGCCACAGAATATGCGTATTCTTGCGGCAATTGGTGTTCGAAAGGAGACCGGCCGGAGCGCGGCTGCCGTGCATTCGTCGTTTCAACGGTAAACCGCGCGTCCGGCGGTAGAATATTCGTTTTCTTCTGACAACCAGTGTTATGATGGATACCGGCCGACGTACGGCCCCAGAATATACGTTTTTCATTCGGTTAGCTGTCCTCGGCCGAATTACGGCAAGCGAATGGCCACAGAATATTTTGCAACCGGTGTTCAAGAGGAGACCGGCCTACGTAAGGTATCTGGTTATACGTCATTTTTTCGGCAAACGGCATACAGCCGAACAACGGCACGCGCCTGGGCGCCAAGAATTCATGCACAGACGTGTTTGGAAGGAGACCGATCGGTTTTTTCCTGGTGGGAGAAAAAGCCGTTAGGGAGCCGAACGACGGGGACGCGTTTTTCATCCGCTCCGTGTTTCTACGTTTTAAATGAACGAACATCGTTTGTCAAACAGTAATGAGTGTTCTCGGTGAACGGGCAAGGTGCAAGGACTCTCTGGACATTAGCAGGGAACCTTTTAGGCCATCGAAATGTCATTGCCACAAGAAGATTGTGCCACACCGACGGGTGAGCTAAGCCTCGCCAGTCATCGCCGCTACCACGCCTCTGCCGCCAGCTTCGTCGACGCATCAGCTCGAGGCTATTCGCCCCCTCAAGAAATGGAGAGCATTGGAGACATCGACCCGGCAGAGATGTCTGATCCGAGATAGATGGAGATGGTTCACTTCACCAGAATAACTGGCCTTCAAGGGCGTCGAGCAAGCGGCCACCACGCAGGAGCTAAACCGCCACCATGTCAAGGACTCCCCACCAAAGAAAGGCAAGTGCGAGCGAAAGCGCAAGTTATTCTGTTTATAATTAAATTGCTACAAGCAATATTGCACTATGTTGTTGGTGATAAACGTAGAAGAGACTCGCTCGTTCATTGGTAGGATCAACTTCATGCCCTGCACTATGTTACTTCATGGGATTTTACGACTGCCTATTTAGAAAAAAAAAATGTTTTAAATTTGCGATAACAACAGAGCCTTGTCACTGACGAAGCCTAGCTGTTAATTTACTTCCGATGTTTGAAGGTGAGCTTAGCTAATCTTGGGATATGACTCATTTGGTTAAACACAATCGCCAGCATCCTAGCAAACACGAATTTTGTCAGGATTTTCTTCCTCAACGCAGATTGTTGAGTTCACGCACGATTTGGCTCTTGCAATAGATGAGCTTAAAGTGGTTGACTGTATATTCTTGGACTGCAAAAAAGCAAATGATGGTGTTCCATATCACCTTCTGCGTAGTACATTTCATCCTATAAACTGATGAATCGGTTTTTGCATTGTTATTACTATTGGCCCTATAGCTTTGTTCAAAAGTACTGTGTAGTTTACCGGACTATAGCGAATGAGCTTGATTCCGTATACCCGCAGCTTTATTCGAATTTAATAACATCCTGGTGTGCTGATTCAGAAACGTTTTTGGATGTTAAACAGTGCGTTAACGGCACCTTTACAAGAAAACCTTCATTCCAATTGAATACGTATACCGTAAATTATGCTGCTGTGACAACGGCCGAGGAATAAATACCTAGGAGTTTATTTAGGGAGTGGTTAGAGGTTAAATAGGCAGGTTCACACCATAAAAGTTACGGCTGCATTTGTTTTTGGCTTTCTGAGACGAAATTTCAGTGAACCTCCATCTAACTGAAAAGAACAACCGTATTTCACTCATGTGCGCTCAATCTTGGAGTACGCATTTGTTTTCGTGGATCCCTACACCAACGAGCTGGTTGATACGCTCGAAAACATACAGAATATGTCAGTGCGATTCGTATTAGGTAATTGGCACGCTCAACTTAGCATGAGAGAAAGTAAAAGTAAACTGAAATGGCAGGACGTGAAAGATCACAGACGAAACCACAGGTTGAACTTTTTTCGTAATATCTATCAATCGAAAACTGGAGTAGAAGGGGAGAAGTATGTCCAAGCGCCATTCTACATATCGCAAAGTGGGACCGCTAGCTTAAAGCAAATTATTAACTTTCCTTTAAAGGTGACGCCTTGCGCGATTCATTTTATTTTACATCAATACTGCAGTGTAATTATCTTCCACGTATGATTGCATTAACTGTTTATATTGACGATTTTCAGCGCGCTTTGTAGAATTATTTAATGCTTAGTGTTAGGTATCTCCCTTCTGTAATGCATGCAAAGGCAAGCAGGCATCAAATAAATAAATAAATAAATAAATAAATAAATAAATAAATAAATAAATAAATAAATAAATAAATAAATAAATAAATAAATAAATAAATAAATAAATAAATAAATAAATAAATAAATAAAACAATGACTAAATAAATGAATAAAAATAAACAAACAAACAAACAAATAAATAAATAAATAGTAAATAAGTAAATAAATAAACTTCCAGAGGCGCAAGTTTGCCTCCGACGGGTTGAGAACCCTACGCATTCAACCTTGACCAATAAAATATTTATTGCCTTATTCGTTGCAGTATGCAAGGTTTCCTGTATGTATGCTACCATTGCTATGTTATTGGTTTAAAACAAATTATGTAACTCTAATTTTACGCCTTTCCTTGCGTGAACACAGAGGGATACAACTGCAGCCACCTGAAGCAGGGCGTCATTCGCAACGCGTCTAGAATTTTTTGAACGTAGTATGACATTCGAAGAAAATTAAGTGCTTTTGGACTATTAAGTGGTGTGGACGTATGCTCATGAAAACAACATTAAAATAGATTGAAAATGAAAGTACCTGTTCGCTCCTTCTTAGGATCAGCCCTGCGCAAGATCATCAGAAAAGTTGATCGAGTAGAAAATGTCTTTGCAAGAAAAATGGGCACAAACTGGACATGCTCTTTTTGTGAAGGAGTTATATTAAATGCTCCTGAGTGTTTTGTTGAGAACCAAAACGCTTCGTAAAGGCATTCACGCCGGTTTTATATACATCAAAATTGGTCCAGCAACTGTTATAAAAACAGTTTATGTAGTCATAGCATGAAAGTGTTCCGGAATATTGCCCTAAAAGAAATTGGCTAAAAGCGGCGCAATTTATCTCTCTTAAATTCAACCCACTAAAGTATGCGCCCTACGCCCCCCCCCCTCCTCTTTCCCCGTTTATTACAGGTAAGCTGCCCCACAGAGGATATCAGGACCTGGACAATACATCTATTCAAGCTCTACAAAGAACTGAATATTTCCTTTGTTCGGCAGTAAAAGAGGCACAGCAATTAAAGGAACGACAATTTATGAGCACTGTTTAATAAATGAATTTTGCTGTCAACTGAGGCTGGTAATTAAGCAAGGCTGTGTTGAAAGCTTGACGGCTGGTGGTTGCGCGCGAGCTCACTTTGATGTGGCTGCATTGGACGCAAAATGCTGGGTTTGTGCTGCTGCTGCACTGCTCGAATGAGTCATCTGCTTGCGCGACATGCAGTGACCGGCCTCAGTACAGTTAACGTACTCTGGCTGAACTCCAATGCCCGTAGCACGGCCGTATTTCCGGCAGCTTTAGTCCGGCCGGAGTCCGACGACCGCATCTCGGCTGTCCTCCGGCGGCCGTACTTCGGCCGTACACGGGTGGCTTTGGAATGGCCGGAGTGCTACGGCTGGAATATGGCCGTATGACCGTAAGCCGGTCGACTGGCCGACGGACACTGGCCGTTGGACAGCCATGGGAGTACGGCCGTATACGGCCAAAAGACCCACATTTGGACATGGGCCGAACATGGCTGCCGGAAAACGGCCGGGCAGAAAATCACCGGCCAAAGTACACCGGCCTGTTTTAGGCCGAACAGTCCTGTGCTGCCTGGGACATTACTCATTTCGATACAAGTACATGTCTGCAGCCCATGTCTGCAAGTAGAAAACCGAACGACCTCGCTAGACCAACTTTCACGGAAATGTAGTGACAAACTGTGGTTTTAGCGTGCATGCCTGGTCGTCTAGTATTCAGGAGGGACCAGACAGCCGTCCCACTCATGCCACAATGTACTTAGTGCTCTCTTGAATATGAAATATGAAATATTGCTCTTCGTTTCCAACCGCTTACCTGAGCGATTTTCCGAGGCCAAGAGCACATTGAGCTGCGTTTTATTGTTTTAATGTTGAAGCCTGACCTGTTTACCTGTACCTTTTGAGACATTTTGTAACACCTCTTGGTCACGACACCGTGTTTGGACCTGCAAAAATAAATAATACTTTGGCATCGATACTGCATAGCCATGCACTTCGGTAAAGCTGTGATCGTGTTCTCAGAAAAAGGAAAATATGCCAGAAAAAATATAAACAACAAAGGAAAAATTTTGGGTTTCAAGGCAAGGGACTAGACAATGAGCTCGTAACAATGTAAATAATCGGTTTGCACTTTAAAGAAACATACACACATTCATACATGCATACATTCATGCAGGTATGTATACTTACATACATACATACATACATACATACATACATTAGTGAGAATGATGAACCTTGAAAGGAAGAAAAAAACAAAGCAAAATTAGGTGCTGAGAGAAGCCTCAGCATACTGCCAACATTCAGGCTACAAAGCTGTGACGATGGCAAATCATCTTGCTGAAGCGTTGTCACCGGGATGAGGTTCTTTGCTTGTCCACGGGTTTGTTTCTTTTATGTGTCGGTTTTCTTTGGGAAGAGCATAAGTAAATAAAAGATCCTCAAAAAGACACTCTCGGGAACTACTGTCCATGAAATGATGGCATCGTTCTGTTCTGCAAAACTAGAAAAAAATGAACGATGTTCTTAAAGCTTAAACAGATGTTGCTTTTATTTTTATACCGCAGTTGCCAAGACATGTGATGGTCTCTAGGAATGACGACCGAGCAGAAAGGTAATAGTAATGATGGCGTTATTTATTACAGGAAAAGTGAAACGCCAAAAACACAGCGAACAAGTTGGCACCATTTCCGGAACAGGCCTACCACTGAAATCCTCCTTGATATATTATGTCCGCGGTTGCGAGAAACAGAGGATAGACACTGGTGCCCTGAGGGGAAAGTACGCATCCGGGCCGTCTGCAAATAGATCACACCTCCCTGCTAAGGAGCACAGGCAAAACGACGAGACGCGACAGTAAATAAGCTGGTCTGGCCAAGTAAGCTCCCCTAACAAGCCTTTCCGCTTTTACCATTTCCGTCCTCTAGCAGCCATAGCCATTCTTTGGTCCTTTGACTTTTTGTTCTTCAAGGGCAGGTGCACGTTGCTGTTCTTCGTTTTCGGCAAAGAGGAAAGGAGGCACAAAATAATTCCGCTAGACTTGCTACGCCAACATTGCAAAGGTAGTTTGTGCATCCAGTTTTTTTTGTGTACTTTGCTTGAAATGCTGAAGTCTTTCTCCGAAAGTTGAAAGGAAGCCTGTGCACACGTGAAGCTTCAGGGAGAAAGAAATATAAGGTTATGATGTTTCGCATCTCTATTTCATAGCGAAAAGACTAAAGCTGTTGATGCGCGTTAAATTTATGTGGCTCCACAACTTTTTTTGAGATACAGCACATGTGTCCGCTTTTGCTTCTGGGACATACGACCAATGGTAGGCATTTTGTAAAAGGCGAACAGCAGTGCAAAGATACCTATTGCAGGCAACTTGTATCTCGCACACCGAATGCAGTGTACAGTTCACGGGCATCATGACGCTTCGATTTTCGATGACGGATGCAATCAATACTCAAAGGGGATAATACTGCCAGAGAATGCTCCAGAAGGCTGTGCCGAAAATTGAGAGTATGCGGGATGTTGTGATTTTGTGCGTCGCAAACGAGCCCCTTGTACTATGTTTTACGTGCAACTGCTGTTTAAGTGTGTTGACGTTCCCAAGCAGTGCATGTTCGAGTGAACGACGCCCGAGTTCTTATCGTTTGCGTATATGGGTGCGATTTCATTTTTTAGCGCTGTACCTCTTAAAAGCGGCTTCAGGTTAGTGCCAAATTAAGGATTTGTCGGTTTTATTTTCCCTTTATGCTACTTCAACCGGACGTCACCCCGTGTTGAAGCTGCAATAAAATAACCAGTATTGCCAGTGTCGTCCTCTTGCTTTTTTGTACAGAAAGAATGAGCTCAAAATTGAATTTCGAACTAGCACAGTCTCCGTGGGCGTTCACCCCGATAAAATAAAATTATGATTGAAGTGTAGGGTAGCCCAGGTTGTGGCAATATGTCTTTGGAAGGAGAAAAACACAAAATGTGGTGTGGTAAGTCTTTGGCGCGCGGAAAATATTCCACCCGGTTCACCTTCATTGGCAATCCTTCAATACGGCGTGCCGAAAAACCCGTAGTCTATCTTCGGCCACTAAAGTCTCGCGTTTTCGTTTGTGAACGAGTAAGGCATACACTGTAAAAAAATGGCCAATTTTACGGAGAAAGCCGCTGGTAAAATGTTGCCGGACACTTTTCCGTTATTTAGACAACGGAAAGAATTTTAAGAACGGACATCCCGTAGTACGGAAAGGCCGTAACAAAACAAACACTCCGTTTCAAAAAGCACGTTTTTCCGTATTTGATAGAACCTTCAGAAAAGAAAAAAAATATACTTCGATGACGAATCGAACCCGCGACGTTGATCGAATGGGCACGACGCCCAAGACCAGTGCACCACCGCACGAACGCTGCACTTGTGCCGGACAACCTGTATACTACATGGATGCCCACCCTGCGTGTGCCATACATACGTCAGTGTTTACTAGCTGGCTTCCAGATTTCCTGGCTAATAAAGTGCGATTTTTTAAATATCGCTTGCGCAGTAAGGTTCCGCGAAGCCAGCAAGGTTCCGCGGAGTGGGCACGGGAGCAGCGGTTACGGCATGGCGCCTGATCTTCGTCTTATCCCTGTGCAGGCTATGCTTGCGCTTGTCGCCACGTGGCTATTGCCCTCATCACCTTGCCACCCAATGCTGTTTCCGATAGCAAGATTCTGCGGCGACAACCCGGAAAACACCCCCATCACCAATGCGACTGCTCCTACGGGGCGCTGCAATCAACAACCATACCCATCGACAGAGACATCCTACCCAAGCCCGGGCTTAAGAAGCCGCCCGACCGCCTACACCTTCAGTGGGCACGGGAGCAGCGGTTACGGCATGGCGCCTGATCTTCGTCTTTTCCCTGTGCAGGTGTGTACAAAGTTTTCGCTCTATGCGAAACGCTCTAGCGATCGGTGCCTTTTGCTGTTCCCGTGCCCACGGGTAGTGTGCGAAAGTATTGGTGAATGTATTTCTACTGCCCTTCTTTTGTTACGCGCTGGCGATATTGAGTCGAATCCAGGGCCTACAAATCGTTCTGAGGCCTTGCTAGAACTTGATTCATTGCCAGAGAATCCTGCTGAACAAATGACCGTTTTGTTTCATCTACTAAAAGACGTTCATGCTCGTTCACTTCAAACATCAAAAAATCACTCTGACCTAGCTGCCGACAATAAGGCCGTAAAAAAGGGTAAAAAAATATAGAATCGAAAGTCGCCGGCATCCTTAAAAGACTAGATGATTTGGAAGAAAAAACTAAGGTATTAGACAGACATGATAACGCATTAACAAAAACTCAGGAAGCTATCGAGGAATTAACTACACAAAACAGCCCATTACAGTCCCGCGTGGATGAACTTGAGGACAGATCCCGCAGAGACAATCTTATCATTCGAGGCATTCCGGACTTGAAAGAGACGTGGGAACAAACAGAAACAAAACTAACCACTTTTGTTACTTTAGTTCTTAATACCTTCACTACAGATGCCATCCATCGCGCGCACAGATTAGGATTCTTCACTCAAAACAAATGTCGTCCTATCATTGCCAAATTCACGAACTCCAAAATAAGAGATAAAGTGCTGTCTTTGCGCAGTGAATTCAAACTTAAAGATGTTGTCATCAGCGAAGATTTTTCTCCCGCGACGCGCATGCTTCGGCAAAAACTTTTCGATTTTGCAAACAGCCAGCCAGACTCGCCACGCTTCCAACTCCGGTACCATAAGCTGTTTTTGAATAACCAATGCTACATGTACAACACTCACTCCGACACAGTTGAAGAAGTAGAACGATCACATGAAGTGGCCAGCAGTAACGATGTTCCGCCACAAAACACTTCATAGGGACACGTGAGGGCCAGAGGACCATCATTAATAGAAGAAGTATCAGTCATGTTCACCAACGTCAGAAGCGTACTTAACAAACATGGCTCTTTGTCATCCGCCATAGGCACATGTACCGCCCATAATATTGTCCTAACTGAAACTTGGCTTCACTCACACGTGCAAAATTTCGAAATTTTTCAAGACGCCCATCGGTACGCTTTATATCGGTGTGACAGGACTGCGCGGAGGGGACGGGGGTGCTGCTAGTCATATCAAAAGAAATCCCTTCTTCATGTGTTCAAATTAACGGTGCTCTTGAAATAATTTGGGCTACCATCAACCTCGGTCACCAAAAACTGGTTTTAGGAACATGCTATCGCCCACCTTCTTCATCCACCTCATTTGTAAGTGAACTACACGACGCTTTTAACACTGTTGCCACACGTTTTCCTTCCTATTCATTATTTTTGCTGGGTGATTTTAATTTTCCCAACATACTTTGGAATCCCCAACCGGTCTCGTTGTCCCCCTTTTCTGCACAAGCTGAAGAATGTTTGAATTTTTGTTCTACCTTTTCCTTCTCTCAATTATAAATAACGCAACCAGAATATCATCCAGTTCTGCCAACACTCTTGATTTAATTTTGACAACACATCCCCATTTTGCTTCGCCTATCACGTTCTTGCCAGGATTTAGACACGTTTAGTTCCATAAGCCATTCATTACACCAGTTAGTTACCTTGTCGAGATCGGACTGAAGTAGGTTCGTGTCCCTGTCAGTGTTTATTTTGCGAAAGATAACACAATCATCTGCAAATAAATGGATGTTTGAAGATGCGAGAGACGGCCCCATTTCTTTAACAAGTACATGTTGTAAAGTTCTTGAACACATTATTTTCACCAACCTTGTAAATGTTCTTGAATATACCCTATTTTTTTCATCACCGCAACATGGCTTTCGAAAATCTTTTTCGTGTGAGACTCAACTTATATCGTTTACTCACCAGTTACATCGTATTTTAGATCTATCTGCTCAAGCTGATTGCGTTTTTTTGGATTTTTCCAAAGCATTTGATAAGCTTTGTCACCAACTTTTACTTTTTAAGCTAAACCGACCCAAACTTGACGTTACCGTGCTTAAGTGGATCGAGTATTTCCTTCTTAACCGATCACAATTCGTTGCTGCTAGCAACTGCAATTCTTCTCTGTGCCCCGTTTCTTCTGGAGTTCCCCAGGGATCGGTTTTAGGTCCTGTCCTCTTTCTTATTTACATTAACGATCTTCCGTCTCTCGCATCTTCAAACATCCATTTATTTGCAGATGATTGTGTTATCTTTCGCAAAATAAACACTGACAGGGACACGAACCTACTTCAGTCCGATCTCGACAAGGTAACTAACTGGTGTAATGAATGGCTTATGGAACTAAACGTGTCTAAATCTAAAGTCATGCGCATATCACGGAGTACTAACAGCCCCCCTGTGTACTATTCGAACAACGTTTCGTTAGAGCCCGTCAATTCTTATAAATACCTTGGTGTCCGCATTTCAGCTAACCTATATTGAACGCCCCGCATAGGACATATCATTAGCAAAGCTAACCGCATGTTGGGTTATCTGCGCCGTAACTTCTCAAAATTCCCATCCTCATTGAAACTTTTGCTTTATAAAACACTAATCAGGTCAAAACTCGAGTATGCTTCGCCCGTCTGGGACCCCTGATGCGACAATCTAATTACTGCTCTTGAAATGGTGCAAAATAACTCTGTTCGCTTCATTCACTCCAACTATAACCGTACTGCAAGCATCTCGTCCATGAAATCCATCATCGGGCTTCCTTCTTTAGCTTCCCCTCAGACCACTTTTCGTCTTACATTGTTTCATAAACTATACCATCATCCCACCCTACCCAACCAACTCATTAATCAACCGCAATACATTTCTCGCCGAATCGATCACGCTCACAAAGTTGGCATCGAACACAGCAGCACGCGACATTTTTCCGAATCGTTCATCCTCAGAACATCACGTGATTGGAACCGCCTTCCCCCAAGTGTTTTGTCCATTAATGACAACCGTTTATTTCACAATGCGTTAGTTAATATTGTATAACCAGGATAATTTGTTTTGTTACCATAGTTGCTGTAATATCATGTGTTATTGCTTTGTTTTTGTAACCCACTCCCCTCTGTAATGCCTCTGGCCCTGAGGATATAATAATAATAAAAATAAATAAATAAATAAATAAATAAATAAATAAATAAATAAATAAATAAATAAATAAATAAATAAATAAATAAATAAATAAAATTGTTGATCGCCATCAACTCCGCTGTTTCGAGAAAGCGCTCGCAAAAATGTGCGTGACTGGCTGCGACTGCGATTTCGCACTGCATGAATAGTGCTTGTTGTGCTTTGGTTTTAAGCTTTAGGGTAAATACTTCGGTCGATATTGATTCCTTATGAACTAAATTACCTTCCGCAAGTCCGCTTCTGCACGCAAATGTCCTTATATTTTCTATCAGCGTGCCGGTCACACATGCATGTGCAGTTTGCAGGTCTGGGGAAGCGACGTCGCCGGAGCCTCGTAAAGGCAAGGTACAGCGCTCGTGTTGAGCGGTATGGGCCTCTAGGTCCTCACTAAGTTTAGTACACTTTAGACACTAACGAAACCGAGCCGCATTCATTACGCCACGAATGTTTTCGGGGGGCAGTTTTCGCTTCTCGATCGATTCCCGATGATCGACCCGACAATATATTTCTTGCAGTTATTAATAAACTGATCTGTTTCTGTTCTGCATCATACAGAGGAAACGCCCGTATTTTGCAAAGCAGAAAAAGATTCCGTTTGACGTGTAACGGAGAGAGCATCCGTATACTGAGGAATGGAGCGCACTTCCGTTAAATTACGGGTGTTTTCTTTGTTCTGCATCAAACGGAACACAGCTCTGTTCTATTACGGCCATCTGGTCCGTAATTCGTCCGTAAAATTACGGATTGTTTTTACAGTGTAGAATAGTACTTTAAGCTCGGTTATCGTTACAGTACTAAAAGAGTACGGGGAGTTGGGCCGGTTGTATACGTGTTACTGCAGAGGTAATATTAATGCTGAAAGACAGGACGCAGGTTATAAATACGTAGGCAGAACAGGCTACCCCAGGTTCAGTGCAAGTAAGACGCTCTATCCCGGGCTGATGAGGTCTCTGTTACTATACCGGGAAGTGTTGATAAAAATGATTACCGACTTTCCTTTGATTTCCTACATTAGGCAAGACGATAGACGTTGCCATACACTTCGCGTGCCGCTGCACTAAATTGTCTGCTATTGCCGAATTGCCGAATGGTCATTCGGCAATTTTTGTTGTGGTGTTACCTTTGTTTTTTTTCCTTGTCATATGAGGCAATATGTGGGCGTTCCTATTTCTGTGCATTTGTTATTTAAAAAAGGTTTAAGCGATATATCTTCATTGCAGATATGGTTTTCTCACTGAAGCCGCAACGACCTCAGTTTTTTTAGTTTTCGGTCGGTGCCGATTGCAATAATTTCATGTATGCCGATGAGCACACTGGCATTTGTGCAGCTTTCAGCTTGAGTTTATCTTTGTGGATATTATTAATAGTCAGTAAATATCCCCTAGAATAACAATAGCTACGCTAGAGTACGTAAAACATAACAAAAAATACTTAAACGTACATAGGAAGATGTACAATGGGGTAGGTTTACTTTTATGGATAAAAATGTTCTCAGTGTACTCAGATCCCTAATTAATTTCGATTGGTTTGTTTGCGCTACAGAGATATACGGAGTCTTCTAATATTTTATCCAGGAAATCAGCAATTTCAAATTTCAGATTGTATGCTGATTTGAAACCCCTCAGCAGTAACATTTTTTACAGGAACGTAAAAATATTGTACTTGTAAACTTTCTTCTTTGGTCTTTTAGAGCAGCTTCCTTAAAAGTGTAATTTGGTTACTCTGGCCTGTGTGTTATTTCTATTCGGTTTTTGTCAAGTTTATTGCGGATATGGAAGTATAATTGTATATGTATATTCATAAGCAACAAACACAGAGGTCATCGGTAACCTTTTTATCAGTAAAATGTACTGTATTAATAACCGCGTGGTTGGTCGTATAATAAAGTACTGTACCGCACAGTAATGCTACTCTTCAATGTTATTGGCATTTAGATCTGGTTGTGCTGAAATACTAAGCAAAAAAAATGCTACTGTGCACAATCAAAATGACGTTACGATTGTTCGCAAAATGACTTGTACGCCTCGAGCTACTTATTCTGAATAGAACTGAAATTTCGGGACTGCATCCATTTTTCAACTACAGTCGAACACGGATATATCGAACTCCAAGGGGATCGCGAAATAGTTCGATAAATGAAAAATTCGATATACAAAATATGGGCTCTGAGACCTCACCTATGGCGGACGATCACTTACCGATCGTCGCATTCAAGAATGACAACTAATTTCGCACTCACGACGCAACAGGACGCTTTATTTCCGTGAAAAAAAAATCGCTGATCTTAACCTGCTTCTTCGTCCTGGAAATGAAATTAAATACGCTGGTCTCGATCTTCTCGAGGCTGCACAATTAGAAAATTCCAGCAGTACGCTGCGCCTTCGCACACCATGCACAACACGCACGCAAAAGAAGAACAGCGCGCACGTACCACAAGAACTTTGAAGGTAACAATTCCAAGGCTCTCTGAACGGACTCCAACAAAGCGCTCGCGATGGTCATCTCCGAGAGAAACAGTGATCTCCGAAAGGTGCGGGACAACTCGCCAAACAGCAGCAACAGCAGCAAAATGCAAAAGAAGTAGGAGGCCGCTAGCGCCTTCGTTCTCTCTTCCCTTTCCCGAGACGACATCGGGGGAAGAATCTAGTCGGTGTTGGGAAGACAGACCCAGAGAGAGAGAAAAAAAAAACTATTTTTTGGCAAGCCGGGGAACGTACGCAGCCGAAAAAAAAAAACAGCACGTGCGCAGTCGGGGCATCCCTACCTCGCACTGTCAGATTTTCCGAGCGTTCGGGATTGTGTGCCTAGAGAGATTTAGCATACCGGGCTCCGTCCGCTAACGCTACGGCGGCCGGTAGCGGGGCCCGACTGGGCAAGCGCAAATTCATTCCGGTAGGGGGGATTAGTTGCGCGAGCCAGTCTTCGCCATGGCCGCGCATTCCTCCACATCCTCCTCAACCTCAATCAAGGGTGCAGCGACCGCCGAAGAGCACCTTCCAGCTCGCGCGGCCTTCCATATGCCCAATGTCGGGAAAAATACGGTTCGATATAAACGTACGAATTCCTATACTTTTACACAAAATTTTCAAGGGGATAATTTATGAGTTCGATATAGACAATAATTAGATATATCCGTGTTCGATATATCCGTGTTCAACTGTATATGAAGTAATAAAAATGGGCGGAGCTCGCACTAGCGGTTCGAGGCTGGAGAAACAACACGGGTGTTCAAAGCCAACGCTACTAATAGCCCAAACCCAATATTGCTGCGTGCACGGACGGTGCTCAGGAGTGCACCTCTGGAAGTTTTGCCATACTGACTCGCTTTGTTGGGAGCAGGTGGCATCAGTACAGCGCCGTGTGAATGACTGACGGGGACGGCAGGTGCCCATTTTTATCGTGCTCGGGCGTGTAACACTCTTGTTGTGACCGGTATTCTTTATACCCTGCAGTTGTTACACAGTTCTATACTCAGGATACAGGCGTTTTAACGATTTTTTGCCACATTCATTTGATGTTCGCCTTGTAAACCAATGTTGTGTGAGAGCGGAGTGGGTCAGGGAACAAACGCGTGTTAAGGACATCTTAGTAGAAATTAAGAAGAAGAAATGGACGTGGCCAGGGCATGTAATGCGAATGCAAGATAACCGTTGGTCAATAAGGGTAACAGAGTGGAACCCTAGAGAAGGCAAGCGTTGCAGGGGGCGGCAGAAAGTTAGATGGGCAGCTGGTATCCAGAAGTCTGCGGGGTAACTGGAGATTAATAGGAGAGGCCTTTGCCTTGCAGTGGGCGTAGATAGGCTGATGGTGATGATGATGATGATGATGATGATGATGTGAACCAATGTGTCGCGATAACCTTTTTCTTCCGGTTGCGCGAGGTAGTCCTGGGGTAGTTGAATGTTTTTTTGTTTGGCAGCTTTTTCTCGTTTATTCTACTTTCGAGATCTTCAACATCCGTTTTTCGAAGCAGCACTGCGAACACGTCTTGCACATATTCTCTCTGATATGGTGGTGTCTTATGTGCATTGGAACCAGTCCGAAGTCCGCCTAGTTTCCTCAACGAGTTGGGTGATAGGTTGCGCTCCTTACAGGCTCGGTTTAGCCTTGATTACATATTTAGTGCTTGGCCTGAGTCTATTTTCGATGCCCTGGTCTCTGGGATTTTCCCTCCCCATATCACTATAGCGTGTTACGTACCAGCAGTGTCTGTACCAGGACGTCCTTAATAGAGTTTTGAAATGTGTGTTCCGCCACCTATTGAAACTTTTTTTGTTAACGTGCACACTGGCACGCTGCCTGTTAAAACGTGGATGAAAGACCGGGGTCTGTTGATAGCTTGGTCAACAAACTGTCGGCTCTGATCTCGACCAGAGACTATTGATCACTGTTTTCTTGATTGCAAAAATGCTGTCTTTTAGGAGCGAAGCACCTTAGGGGCTCGGGCTGTTGGCGTTTCTTGTCGTCGCCGCCGTAATCGCCGCCGCCGTAATCGTCGTCTCTCTTGTAGTCGCGGAACTAAAACAGCGCAAAACTGATTTAAGCCTCGCGGTGGAGCGTAGCGGGGGCAAAATACACAGGGACACTAGTTTACGCCTCGCGTTAAAAAGAGCTTCGTGCTTCACAGACAAGTTACTTTTAGAGAAAAGCTGTATACCTCTACCTCCCAACGGATTCATCTCCGTTGTCGAAAATGCCAAGGCGCGAAAAATACACTTGTATACTGTATGTATCGCCCCTCCCGAGGTTTCACGTTAGTGAACAAGGCCCGGGATTTTTCTGGGACATTTTGTTGCCAACGCACAGAAAAGACATGGATATCACGTCTTTCCCAATCCGATTTTTGCCCTTCGGCTATCCAGGTAAGCCACTCTATGACATGTTTTTGTTGATTGGTTCGTACACTCTGTGACGATGCCGCTTTTTTGATAGGCATGCTGAGCCACCAAGATCAATGAAGTCATATTTCTGAGAAACTGTGACGTTTGTACGTGGTGTATTTATTTCACTTGCCCAAACACCTGACAGGTTCCCACTTTTGAACGTTTGTTTGTGATTGTCTGAATTTTAATGTATTTGTGCTTTTCCTAGCTCCCGTGTATTCTTTTGCTTGCTTGACTACGCCGTCCTCGTACTGTTATGTTTGAGCGTTTTCATTCATTTAATAGAGAAAAAAACGTGCGATGGTAGCTCAATTGGATAAATGCCAGTTTCGTAACGGGAGGTACCTAGATTCGATTCCCAGAACAGAAAGCGTTTCTCTTTCCGATTGGAGGTTTTCTGTTGGCGTTGAAGAACTTACGGTCCATATAAACAGCTCCGCTGTTAAAAGCCATGAATAAAGAAACAGAGGATACATTAGAATGCGTACCTACCGTTAACACGCATACATATTTCCTTTTGTGATTACCCGACAGATAGTGTTTTCTGTCGAGAACCAAAGCTTTTTCGACATAATTATCTCATTGGCTGTGGCTTCCTTAAACAGGATACAGTAATCACAGCACAGAGCGTGGAGACAACGTGTTTAATTATCCGTTGGTATTGCTCACCGTGCTAGATGTGGTACAAGGAGCAATTCTGAACCCTGTCTTGATGGGGTAATTTTTTTAAATGCTTCAATACTCGCCTTGTTTAAATTATTTTTCTCGTACTTCACGACGGTGGGCTCTACTGCAACTTTCCCCTCTACCTAAACCTTGATTTCTTAGTTGGTACTGTGCCCCTATAATAAATTCAGGAAACAATAGTTTTCTTGGAAAATGATTTGCCGTGTTGGTGTGAGTTACACATGTTGTAAGATTACCATCGTAAGCTTACAAACCGGGTGGATATAGTTTTCTTTAAAAAAAAGATATTCTAGACTGCTCTTTAGGAACTTTTTATAGTCGTTTCTTCGTTTACACTTATTTGAGCACTAAGAAGGAACCCCTTTTTTTTAAGGAGCACCTGATAAAACCTCTACACACAGAAAATGGAGGAGTAAAAACCATCGTAAGAAATATTCGTAACGCCGCGGATGCTGTAGCAAAGCGTTTTCTAACAAACGAAAAAGCGTCAATTTAACCATCCTGAAGCTTCCCAGGCGAGGCGCATGTGGCTTGCGTTCAGTGGAAATGGAGAACTCCATTTGCCTTTGCCAGGGCCTTTAATCGAAAGAAATTAAGTCCTGCAAGATAATGACAAATGATATTTTGCATCTCTCACGCACTGATGGTTTCTTCTGGTTCAATGCTTGCGAATTTTATCTGCCTTTTTGTTCTTGTGTTCCCTTCATAGCTGAGGTATTCAGAAAATATTCTTTTTTCTTCGAGAACATAGCTGCCGAAGTGCATCTTCCGCTTTGCAATTTTCGTAGCTCAAACGTTTGGATTTACCTGCGTGTTCCGGACGGAACGGGAGACGGAACTTCTCCAACAACCTCACCACTTGTCACGATGCGTCACGAACTGGCACATAATGGCGGAATTTATTGTTATTCTCGATACGTTTTGACAAAAAACAAAACTGCCTCAAGGACAATATCAAAAATGTACTAAGAAATTAACATTCGCGTTATAAAAACAAACACCATAACTAAATCCAGCCGTTGTAAAATAAGGTGTTGCAGCAAACTGATTCGTTATTGAGTACACCGCCGGCTGTACAATGATCCAAAGTAAGGATACGTAATAGTACTTCCAGGCGCCATGGAAACAAAAGCGCAATCCAATTCTATGTCGCGTCCTGCTTTGAAAAACGCCACGTTACGCACTGATCTTTCGCATGTAAGGTCGAAGATTTTATTGTAAACAGGGGGTTTACTATATAGTTAGCCTAACGCAAATAGCAAATTTGGAATTCAATGGTATCTGGTTATGCGCTGTAAAGAGTGCACAAGTTGTTTCGTGGTACAGTTTTCCTTTGTGTGTGGTGATGGAGATATCCCCTTTCACTAAAAGCAACCCCCATGTGAAACATAGGATTAAGAGGGAATTTCCGGTGTTCTTCGTGTATTGTAAACAAAATAGGCAAGCAGAATACGGTGTGATAACATTCCTGGATGCCCGCTTGAGAACGTTGTCCTAGAGATGAAACACCCTTCGCCTCGAGAGTAAACATCGCACACCAATAGGGCAAATAAAAAGAAACTTCATAGTGTACACCTAAGTTCGAACTTAGCAAAAAGTTACAGGGGGCATATAAATATATAACAAAGAATAACAACTGCGTTCACACTTGGTACAAATTTTAAAGGGACACACCCTCGTTCTTTGTGAAATGGATGTGCTCTGGCTCTTATGAAAGTCAGCATGTTTTATATATGGGGTAACTGCAAGACATTTGTAAATAATATGGCAGAAATTATTGTAATTTGACACTACCGTACGTAAAATAACACCTCCGTCCATTTCAATGTGGTATTCATAAACCGCCAAAAATAATAGGCGAGACTACATTTGAATATTGTTTTAGCCGGAGACAAGTTTCTAAATTACCTCTTTTTATCTCGCGTGCAGTTAAAAGTATGTTGCTGAATGGTTTACTGTTAGGGTTGTTAGTATTACGTTTGGCAGCCTACGTGGGGCTGGAAGATTGAAAAATTTCGCTTTCAAACATTCTAGAGCCCTATTAGGAAAACCGTTTTAGCTCAAGGTGTCCTAACAAACTCCATTTTATTTCGGAGAGGCAGCATATACTCCAAAAACTGGTTGTCTGTCCGTCTAAAAAAAAAGTTTTGCATGCCATAATAAAAACTCATCACACATCTCTGTACACAAAATTGCCACGCGTGGATGCTTATGAGGATAAAAAGTGAGCTTAGGTGATTGGGTTTGCTTCATTTGGTTATCTAAAAACTCAATGAAATTCGGCCATCAAGGCTCGAGCATTGTCCCGTGCCAACTGTCTTCATCTTTGTTGGTATGGGATGACCATGGCGCTACGCTGCCGTGTCCACTTCCTCTTTGTGTCGTTGCACCCCCTTTTCGCCCCCCCCCCCCCCCCCCCCCGCCGAATCCGACCGTCATGTTCGAGCTCTCAGGCAGTGAACCAGCGCGGTGAAGATGAAATCAGTATACACAGTGATGTCCTTGCCGCCGCTGAAGACGATGATCTAATTACGCAGATGATCTAATGGGCCCCAGGACAGCGAGGCGCACCGACGCCACGGAGGAACCTCAAGGCACTTGGAATCACACAAGAGAACTGGGCACGGGAACGTCGTCGGCTTCTGGTCGGGTCGCGGCCATTCAGGTCTGTTGGTATCGGCGGCTCACGGGCAGGGGACAGTGGGCCGGGGAATGATAAGGTCATTAGCTCACCGGGGCTGGGTCGGGCCAGGGCGATCGTTGTGCCTTGAGGTGGTCGCTTCAGGATTCGATGCGAGGTAAAGCTACAGGACCACGATGGGGATGAATCCACTCCTCCATCAAAATGTTACGTGGAGGGAAGACGGATGACATGAATCTAGAACGCTGCTGAAGTGATCTATTTACAAAAGAGACGCAACCTAATTACAATTCAGCCATTACAGCTCAATCAATGTTCCGCGCCAACCGTTATTTTCTTCGTCGGTATGGGATGGCCATGGCGCTGCACTGACCTGTCCACTTCCTAATCATGTTGGGAACAATAATAAGGCTGCTTGACCACCTGGTTTGGCTTCGTCGTGATTGTACGATTGGGTTGAATACGGGAACCTTGCCCCGGCTTCTGAACTCCACGGCTCGGCATCGGCTTAATGTCCTTTGTGCACATTTCTAACGCTGCATAACTTTCTATGCGTTCCTGTGGCCACGATTTCTTGCTTTAATAGCGGTATTTTCTGTTTATCGCTCCTTCTTTTGTCCAGCAGTAACGAAACCTTCTCAATTATATTCCCATTTTTTCTCGTTTACTGCTATGCACTACCTGCAAACTCGATTCCATAACGCCTAGTAGCTTTAGTGGGAGTAGCTGGACTCTTTGAGGCACCGCGCGATAGCACCAGGGAGTCGGAAGAGGCAAGTGGTAAGCCCTACTATGAAGCTAGTCTTCTTTGCAAAGTGCCTTTTTGCACTCTCAACAGCCGCTTTCTCCTAGACCTCGGTGCCCTCTGTGGTGTTCTGTTTTCTGCCGTGCGATGTGTTACATATCGATGCTGTCGACGCAGAAACAATACATCCCCCGCGTACACAATATCGGCGTAGGTAGGGAATACCCATGGTGGGCTGAACTTGTCATTAGCGCTTCCCACCTGCCTGAAATACAATTTTATAATACGTTGTATATTGATCAAATTAAAATGGGGGAGTGGTGTGTTGTAAGAGGCGCTTTTGAGCATGCGATTCTGCACCTTTGCAATTTTTCGGTATGGATGATATCCCAAAATGAGTGGGAACCACGAAATTCAGTTTGCTATAAGCAAATATTGTTATCAATTTCCCGCTGTGTCATCTCCATGTCATTCGTGTGCTTTTTCTCTACTTCAGTTGATGCCGGTAGGTTAGAACAATGTTTTCAATACAGGAGTTATTGCAGTAACTCCAACACCACCTACAATGACGTGAAAACGTACACACACTGCGTTGCTGCTGTATCTTTTACGTTTGCCAAATATACAATAATTGATTTCCCATTGGAACAGCTACGCTGTTTGAGGAGTTGTGGAGTTTTTGTAAAACATTGATGACGACCGCCAATATCCCCCACGAAAATTGAGCATCAACATTCTACTGTCGGTCAGTCGAGCTTGTATTAGAATTATAAAGAACACGCGCAATGCAAGTTCCACTAGCCAATATTTTAATCATGTCTTATTGTCATCGCCCAAAAAACACAGGGAACACGGTGTTGGAATTACTGATTGATGCAAAATTTCAAGGAGTGTGCTCAAAATGTGTGTGTGTGGTCTTTTTTTCGCAAACGTCACAGCTAAACATTTTTGCTTAAAACGTCTCTTCATTTGATGGCAATTCGGCAACAAGGTCGCACTTTATGGGTATTTTTTATAGCTCCGCAACCGCTCGTTCATGGTTACTCTGAATCCAACTAAAACACCTCATAGACATTACGGTAGAAATTCTAGACACAAAAAAAAGGGATGTTCAGCTGTTAACACATTAGGTGCCCCAGAAACGAACCCCTTAAAATTTAGGGAGTTAATAGCAATACACTTAATATTATTAAAAGGGGAGGCCAGGTTCTCTGTTAATTTCAACTGTGAAACCCGGTTGGGCAAAGGATGTATTCGAAGCGAAATAGCGGTAGTCGATAGTTCATCATCCAGTTGTTACCTTGCAATACCACGTAATATAGCCACAGGTCGGAGTAGAAGACCCACGTTTTCCATTCGTTGTATAAATAAAACCCCATGCTTTTGAAATCTGAGCAAGTGAGCAAGCACGAATCCAGGAATCGCCCAAACAGCGGACGATGTACCGTGTTAAAAGGGTTACTTTGAAACGTCCTTCCTGTTATCTTTCCCCTAGTCAGAAAAGGTTGCAGAATATAAAAAAGCTCGCTAAAGCGTGTCAACTTACTTATGCCTATATTATCCTCGGTTCCTGTGGGGTACAGATCGCACGACACTTTAGGAAACACGTTCACCACAGGGTAAACATGTTTGCCGAACTTTGCAGAACGTGTTTGCAGAAGTCTGCCGAACTTAGCCTTAGTTTCATTCAGGACAGCCCGGACATTTCCGGACGTGAAGTGTTCAAGAGATGTGAAAGTTTTCCCCTCCCCCAGTGACAACCTTCCCCACATTGTTTTTCACCTCGTTGTAAGTCTGCGATGCAGATGCGGGAACACAATAGGCCCATTCCTGTAGGGAACCAGGCATTTGGACGAGGAGCGCCACCCGAAGGACCTCACCTGCTTACCGCAATAAGCTCGTGCATTTGAGTGTGCACCCTTCCGTAATTTCTGTCGCTTTTCCTTCGGTGTTTTAGAGACGATAGCCTTTCTTGGGCTGCTTACACGCAGACATTTTGGCCTGTTTGTACGACTGCCAGTCTGTTTGTCTAGGACTCGATTCAGCCATCCGCCAAAGTGACACAGCATTTGCGCAATATTCTTATATACCTAATGGCAATCTAAACGTCTAGTTACGGTGTCAATGTTCTTACTTGTCAACATTGTTGAACAGGAAGAAGACATTATGCAAATTTAGAGCAGAAAATAACTAAATGAGTAATATTTGCAATCTTACTTTAATAAAAAAATTTGGATGCTTTAAAAAACGAAAGGTCCACAGTAACAAAATGTTCCACTGGTTAGGTTTCACGTTGCGCTTGGAACTCTCATGGAGTAGTGCAACGTGGTTCTATAAACGTGTAAGTGTGGTGCCCACGGTCTGGCCAGAGCGGCGGAGCATGCCCGACAAACGCGCGCACACTGCCGCTCTAGCCCGGCCGTGGGGTGCCTCGATTGATGCGCGTCTCCGCTGTACGGCAGCGCTGGCATCGAGGCACCCGACTTGGAGTAGTGGAACGTGGTACATTTACATTGACTCGAGCAAACCTCTAGCGTGTTATTCTGGAAGAAATGAGACGGCAGAGGAACAGCATGAGGGGGGAGCGGGAAACAGTAGGCAGTAATTTGCTTGGCAAGGGCGCCAGACGACCACCGCCTTTCGTCGACATTTACAAAGGAAGGAGCAGATACGCCGTCATGTTTATGTTTGACTTTTTTGAGCGGATATGCAAATTTAAGTAAGGTATATTCATAGATGATGTGTTGCTGGCTGCCCTAACAGACATGCATACTTGTCCGACGCTCATAAAATTCGGAACCCGAGCATTATAACCGTGGTAAGTTCTGCCTTATGCGTCCTTATGCACCAGCCTCCCCCATTGGAGCTAGGACGTAAAGCAAACCGTGTCGGTTTCTGGCGCGGGTATGTGCGTCAGTGTTAAAAAAGCTAAAAGGGACTCTATGTTCTCCCTTAACAGTGAACTTGTTGAGGATAAACACGAGTCTCAATCGACGCTCCGCAACCTCGCTCTGTCTTCTTTTTTCCGATTTTCCTGGCTAGCTAGTTCCTGCTATATTAATGCTCTTCTTATAATTAATGACCCAGAATTTTCGTATTACATTTTCTCGCAGCTGTTTATCCTAATGAATGATGAAGCCTGCCAGCAACTGTATATAATCCTTTCACATGCCTTACGTTTGCAGCAAAATAGTTTGCCTTTTAATACCAAAACTGTTTAGGCACAGCCTTGTGCGTCCGTCATACAAAACCCTTAATACCACAAAAATAAACTTTTGTTAGGGAGGTCCAGGGAACCCAAACCTGGGACATTTATGCAGTGAAACTGGCAATCTCACCGCTGGTCCCGCCCAAAGGTACGAGTGGTACGTGGTGCAGCCAGGCCAATAACACGTGCAGCCCAGCCAACTGGAAAGAACGAGAAAGCTTCCCTTGGTCGCGAATCACACCTGTATCCTTCGCGTTAGGAAACTTGTGTCTATCCGTATGAGCTATCATCGCATTCCGGGCCTGCAGCATTTCCTTTGGGTTCATACCGCAGACGTTGTCTTTGGAGTTGGCCGCTAGGTCTAGCGCGTGCCCATGCGGTCGACTTAGGGAGGGATTGGAAAGCCCGAAAACGAAACAATCCAGTCCTTTCAGCCACTGGGACCTTTCAGCGGCAAACTGGGAAATACAAGTTAGGTGCAACAGCCAGATATCTAACAAAGGAGCGGGTCCGCCAGCTCTGCTGTTTCTCTACCCTTGCGCAACTAGTACAATCTGCGTCATTTTAGTCTTAATCTGCGATCGAAGGTTGTTAAGCACGCAAGTTCTTACAACTACCAAGGTAAGCAGAGTCCCGTCAGAATCTCAGGGTTGGGTAAACAAAAGCCAAAAACGGGAACTTTTTCCCTGAAAACTGCATTTGGTCATGGGAATATCAATCAACATGAGATCTTTTTCGGCTGTCTTACAGAAAAATAAACTGTTAGCGTGTGCAAGTGTTGAAGAAACGTGCAAGTTGTTTCCGCATAATTAACATCATGTGTGCAAACGTGCACCAACTGTTCTCGTGGAATTATGCATCAGTTTTAGTTTCAGTTTATTATTCGTAACAAAGTATGCAATGTGTGAAAAAATATTATACAGAAAGGGGTCCCAGAGTTTAGCACTGTAATGTGACCCCTTGTAATTTAACGAGTAGCAGAAAAAAAAACTTATCAGCAGTAGCGAAAGCTATGAACAGTGTTATTCTGAGAATGCAGTAAATTAATACGACAAAAATTATACAATAAAAATAACAGAGGAAGCCACAGTAAAATATTGTATACAATAGTTAACTGCAAACTCACATTTAATACACATAAACAGGGCAAAACACTGGGAATACGGTGGGAAAGCATTTCAATAAAAAACATACTGCATACACCGACGTAAATGAATGCCTACGACTTTAACACTTCAAAATGTACAGAGAGAAGGTTAAATGGTGTATGATTGTTCAGATATGTATGATCGTAGTAATAATTTGAAGCGTGGAAGCGATAGCGCAGTTTTTACAGTGACGGGTAAAGTGTTTCAAAATTTTATGATAACGAATCGCACAGTTTGTGAGCTGTAATTTTTGCGCACTTTTGGCAGCAAGAAGTTTAGGTAGGTAAATGATCGATGCCAATCACATATAAGAAACTAGGAGTTCTAATTAAGCGATATGCGGTGATTCCCAAGACGTACTTGATGAGTTCGTGTATGCGTAAAAGATTCAGCTGCAAGAAAAGGGGGGTAATGTGAGCATTGCAGAAACTGCGTGTGATGATTCGGACAGCTTGATTTTGTAGATGCTGCAGAAGACTTACATGAGAGCGGTAAGTTAATCCCCAGGACACCATACTGTAAATAAAGTGACTGTGGATGAAGGCGTAGTACGAAGTGATGAGAGGTTGTGGTGAAAAGTAATGGCGGGCTTTTATTAGTGCCCTGATACCATATGCAGCCTTGTTTTTTAGCGAGTTAATGTGAAAAGTGAATTTGAAGAATGTGTAGAATTCAACACCTACAAAGCTGCAGTGTTGTGATGGGTAGATGGCATGTGTGTTAACGTAAACAGGAGAAAGGGTACACCGCGCTCTGTTGGAGCAGCTGAATACCATATAATGTGTTTTCTGTAGAAAAATGCATAATTTGTTTTCTTTGCGCCAGTAGATTATATTTTTAAGGTCAGTATTGAGCTGTGAGGATAGTATATCTAGGTTTACATCAGAAGCGAAAACATTGGTGTTGTCAGCATATCAGAGGCAATTATTGAAGGATGATAAACAGTTGGGGAGATCATTAATATAAACAAGAAATAAAATTGGCCCCAAAATACATCCTTATGGAACGCCAATGTTATTAACTGTTGTAGGTTAAAGCACTCCCAATATACTAACTGTCTGCTCCCGATCAAGTAAGTAACTGCGAAGTAGCTGTAATAGAGGTCCAGTAATGCCATAACATGTTAATTTCTCAAAAAGTATGCTGTGGTCAATGGTATCAAATGCTTTAGTTAAATCGATAAATACTGACCCAGCAATTTTCCCCTCGTCAATTTTAAATTTTATTATGTTGTTAAAGCAATTAAGGCAAGGTTAGTTGAATGTCCCGGTCGGAAACCAAACTGTCGCGGGGATAGCAGGTTAAATTTTTGAAGGTAACTGGAAAGACGGTTTTCTATAATTCTTTCTAGGACTTTACTGAAAAAAGGCAGAATGGAGATCAGTCGGTAGTTGGTGATTATTGTCTTATTGCGCTGTTTAAAACCGGAACAATTTTACTTCTTTCTTGTTCTTTTGGAAAGACTCCGGTCTTGAAAACAAAGTTTATAATCTGCGCAAAAGTATCGACTATGCAGTCAAATATTTCTTTAATGTGAAACGATGAAATATTATCGAAACCAGGACTAGTATTTTTTATATTTAGGATTGTGCTGCGCACTTCACTTGGTGACGTGGGGAAGATAAAAAAGACTGCGAAATGTGTCGATTGTTATCAAGACGACGGGTTGTTGATAGGTTAGGAAGAACAGAAAAGAATCTGCCGAAGGCAGATTCTTTTCGGCAGGGTCAGTAAAAGTATCGGCAGGGTCAGTAAAAGTATCTTTATTGTGTACGTATTTCAGTAATAGTGCTTTTATTTGTGTTATTATTCAAGAAAGAATGTATTATGTGCCATTGTTTCCTCAAAATATTATCAGCTTGCGCTATCTCTTTCTCGTAGTACTCACGTTTGGCTTTTTTCAACAGTACGCCAAGCACGTAGCAGTACTTTTTTGCAGCGAGCTTTAAGGGTGACATTAAATGGCTGTTTTTTAGCTTTTCTGTACAGGTTATCCTTCTTATGCGTGCTCTTTAGCAGAGATTGTGTTAACCAAGGGTTCTGTGGCGAGGAATACTTTTTTCGGCATGATACGACTGATGTAGAGGAGGATACACTTGCGGTAATTATTGATAAAAACATGGTGTACGCTACCTCGGCGTCCTTAATTGACATTATAGGCGACCAGTCAGAGTTAGCTATTAGGTCCAAAAATTGCGCTTTGTTAAAGACGGTTTTGGTGAACCTATTATTACGATTTGACGTAGGGCATTTAAAGCGGAGTGCAATAGGGCAGTGGTCGGTGATGTCTGCGCGTATAATGAAAGCATCGGATGGGCACAGCATGTTCGTTAAGGCATGATCAATAATATTTCCTGTATTGTTTACACAACCAGTTGGTTGGTTAATCCGTTGTTGAAACCCATACCCGTGAAAGCAGTTAATCTATTCTTTAACTTGGGAACATGTGTCATCTAGGAGATTAATGTTAATATCGCCCATTATTATCACGTTTTTGTTTTCAAGAGAGATTGAATGAAGAATCCTTTCTAGTTCGGAGCAAAAATTACAAACCGAAGGACTTGGATAGCGGTAGATACTACCTATTATTGTGTGTTTATCAGTGACACTCAAACTACCGTGGTCTAATTCTACCCATACGGACTCACAATCTATTACGTTTAAATTCATGCCATCCCTTCGCTTGTACTTGACGCTTGATAAAACGAATATTGCAGATCCTCCGTAACTAGATGAAGTGTGGTGACAGTATTCAGAGCAATACTCATGACAATGCATCGTAGCAAAAGAAAAAAACGCAGACTTTAGGCTGCAAATGTGTAACGGAGTAAAATGTGTAAAATTATTGTAGAACACGTCCCGGACAAAGCAATAGCGTGTTTTGTCCAATTAGGGCATAATACGCCATTACACCACCTGAGACGTGTTCTAAAAATGATTTTCACGTCTCAAACATCCCCATATTTCTCGCGACGATAGAGAGATAACTACTGAGCCGGTCCAAAAAACGTGCTGTGGAGAAAAAAAGTCAGGAAATAGGCAGGAATAATTCTGTTAAGGTTGAAACTGAGGAGTCGCGCTAAAGACCCTAAACAGGCTACTGTGGCCAACGCCACGAAACTAGTATTCACCGAACGCACAATATAAAAAGCCCCGTGAGCTCACCTAAGCACTTAGTGTGAATTGTAAATGCAAAAAACTTCAATGTTTTTTTAAAAGCCACTCAGTGCACCTCGGAGTTCGCCATTACGAGTGAGGTTCTGGCCTTTTTTTAGTGTAGAAGGTTTTCTGGTTTTTAATGAAATTGGTGCTGCTTACCTCGCACAGTTTGTAAGGTAGCTTCCTGAATTCATACGTAAATATTTTTACGCTAATGAAATAAAAAGCAAATGCAGTAAATCCCGAGCATTTATTCGGAAAATTCAAGTGACCGCTGTCGTATATTTTTCACCCGATGTCCTCATCGTCCGGCGTGTATAAGTTGGCGCCTTCACGTGTAGCCTTGACTTTGAAATAACCATGGTAGGTGGAGGTTGGAGAGCTTAGATCAACTCCAGATTGCTTAGCATCGACATGGGATGGTATGTTGCGACGTGCCACTACTTCAAGCGAATTGCGATTCGTCAAATGGTTCACAATCCCTACATACGGGAGACTGTGTGTCGTGTGCGCTTTCATGCATATCCCGCCAGAAATTTATATTGAGTTTCGGCGGATGTATGATTCTCCCGAAGTTGGGGCTGCCCGTGATGAAGAACGTTCAAACTCTATAGTGGCACGACACTACTACTTCCAAAGCTGCCTGGCTAGGTTGTGAGTCGCGCTACCAAAATGAGAGCGTGACGTATAAACGCGCTGCTACTAGTGCATTTTGTCAGAGGTTGCAAAGTAGGTCTTGGTATTTTTCGTTGTTTGTGGCCGTTAAGAACTGACCCATGGGTGTTTCCGAGTATCTGCTATGCCTTGTAGCTAATGGGTGGGTGATATATGTGATAAATGTTTGTGTTGTGTTGTTGAGTTGGAATGAGTTGTAATAGGGACGTAAAGAATTACTGTGTGCCGCTAAAACCTCTGATTGCCCATTGTTTTTTTAGGCTCATGCTGCGGACGTCAAGCGCCAAGCGGATGTCTTGGTTTGGCTGCACCTCTCTATTTTATATCATTCCCGTGAGTGAAACACGCTTCCCATAGCGCGCTTTGACTTGCGCTCGCGGGCGCAACATTGTTGGCGTGTTAGGGTAGAGGATTTTTGCCGGGTTTATGTGTCGTTGATTTAGTGTTTCCTAGTTAGTATACAGTATGACATACTTTTTTTCCGATCCTTTGAGGGGGAAATGAACTCGCTCATGTTCTTGTTATTCTTTATTATTGTTTCCATTAATCCAGAATCAGTTCCTTTCACCTGCCGTCATCTTGTCACCGCTGCCGGTTAAAACGTCCCGAAGCCTTCGAGACTTTATTGAAGAATGGTTTATGATTTCCCGCTTCCTAAATTCTTCTTTAGGTCCTCAGTATGCATTCAACGATTCGCTCACGTTTAGTCTGGCGCCGTTGATTGTGCGTTTTTCGCCGTTTGTTTACATCGTCCGGAGTGACTGCAGTAACGACAACGCCACGCCCAGAACTATTTAGGGATACTATTCACTCCCTGGGTGTGGAAACTTCTGTTATAAATTTACACACTTGGGTCTTCCCTGTACGGTTTGGTACCATAGCGCGACAGCACCAGGTGTCCCACCTAGTAAACTAGCGTCCGACCATGAAGCAACCCGTACGTACGTGAGCTCGTGGTCAACGGTAAACCGTGCTGAGTTCTTCGCGACTCCGCGGCGACGGTAGACATGGTCCACCATTCGTACGTTGAACCAGATCAGCTGACGGGACAGAGTGTCTTTGTGAAGCAGGACGTAGCAGCGCGAAACGTTTGCCTGTAGATTGCTGAGGTCAGCATCGGAGATCCGTTTGGTTAACTTGTCACGTAGGCGGCAGTATACCCCCAAATTCTTCCGGTATACAGGTACCTATTCTCGAACAGGTCGGATCAGCTGTTACGCGAAAAGGGGTACAATTTCGAGAAACTGCCGAGGACAGAATCAGCTTAGCTCGCTGCGAAGGGATCAAGTAACGATAGTTTCGCCACCTCTGAGAGGAACGGCGAGACTCAGAATGATAGCCAAGATTGTGCATTTCAAGAGGCTCACGACAGAGGCAGCGTACGTACACTGTGTGTAAGGCCCGTACTGTAGGCGGAGATGTGTCAACGTCGTGTTCGGAGGGCTCAGGATTACGGGAGGCATTGAAAACGGCTACTTACCCGAACGCGCGCAGTTTGCATGCTAAGGACGTTTAGCGAGAAAGGCTACACCGGGACGTCAGCCAAAAGAGGCAACACGAGTCCCTTGAAACGAAAGGTGTTTCTCCGGACGCGAGTTCAGAACCGAGCTACGCTGTGGCAGAGCCGGCAGTCGAGACACAGGACCGTGTTCACGGTGCACCTAAAGGTAGCGACGGCGCCACAACTGAGCGGGCCGTTAGCGGTCCACCTCCAACTCACATACTCCATGTCGAGCAACGGCCAGCCGAGCTAGTAGCGATTCCGGTGTCACCTGGCGTTGAGCAGTCTTCAGAGGCCGGGCAGTTCGTACCTAGTATAGCCTTGGCAACCTGCAAAGAGAACAGAAACACCCTCTGGAGTTCAATTACCGACGGTGTCCCAAAAATGTCCGGCGAGGGTTCCAGTGCCCGCCTGCCGAGTGGTAGCGCCGCAGCACTCTTTTCGCCAGGTCTCAGCGGACCTCGGAGTGGCCGAGAACGAACGAATGCACCTTCCTCGAGCGGTGGGAAACAGAGCATTTTTCTACGCGCGCTTGAGTTACGTCTCGGAAAAACGTCGATGTCCTCTCCAACGGTCGCAACAGCCTTCAGAGAACGGGCGCACCTAAGGTGCGATTCAAAAAAGGAGAAAGGTCAGGGCAATGACAAGAGCTCAAATCACGGCTCTCAGTGCGAGAAGTGGCCTGTAGACGCCTAACGTTCTCAATTGCATTGTTTTTTTCCGGAAGGAGGTTTCGCCCTTACGTTACATGTAATTACAAAATTACATTTCTTTGGCGCGCGACATTTCTAAATACGCAAAATGCCGCCTTTCAAATTTGTTTACTTGGATAAAGTACTGCTGGGCTACAAAATAACTAGTTTAGTCATTTATTCGCGTATTTTTTTCGCATCTAAAAGCCTGGTAGAGCTTCCGTGTGGATTTGTCTTCGCACTGGCCGCCGATGCGGTTGTGTCTTCCTGTGTTGTTCTGATGCTTGCCTGACCAAATCAGATACGTTCTTGGGGAGCCACTATTCGTGCCGTGACCGACCCGGAGAAGCTCCAGCACGGTGTTGTAAAGCCAGGCCTGGAGTCTAGCATCTGGCGAGTACTTCTCTCCGAACGCATCCCTCCGGACAGCGGTTGAGGGCCCTTATCCATCCGGATCTCGGAATCCCGGTGGAGAACCTGTTACAAATCAGCCCACCGCTGTGCTTTGTGTAACACTCCTCGACTGTGTGGCGAAGCCTCCACTACGCGCGCCTTTGAAGCAGGCCTCCATGTCGGTGACTCACGCTTCCAACACACGGATTAAAACAGGCTGCTACATGTCTGGATAGGTGACGCCTCGCTCTCGGCGTGATCAAACTTCGGTGGCGGCTGATGCAACATGCTTCAACTTTTCCGAAGGATGAGGAAGCCGCCTCGGAGACCTCCTCTGTCCCCTCTCTCGGAGGCAGCGTGCGCCGCCACTACCGACCGGTCACAAACATTGGAGAGAGTATTGTGCGTGTGTCTGTGCCGTTCGTGTGTGTGCACAATCTATAGGGAACGCTTGTTTGACCGTTAGCGCTTTGGGTATAAATAAGACGTCCCGAGCACTGTAGTTCATTCCTGTTTGAGCAGTGAATCAATGCTGTCACTCTGCTCGAGTCCTATACTGTAACCTCGCCCGTCGGGGCATTGGTCTCGTCTGGCTTCGGCCCATGTCTTGCCTGGAAGTAAACGAGTTACGTTTGCCTTCCGCTTCTCGTCTTCTTCGAGGCAGCAACATTGGCTGGCCGCTCACTTCACCACGCTACCACACTCATGTCGGAGGCGACGGAGCTCGGCTCGCTTACGCCTGCCCAAATGCAGCAACGGGTTGTCGGCGGTGGGGTGACACCGTCGCAACAATTCACTTACTACTTGTGCCGTGTCCCGAGCGCCAGAAACCAAGTTCATGCAAGATATTTCAATGTTCTTGCTAAAAAGCCTGCGTTGTTTTTTTAAATACAGCATAAAACGTGCTTTCGTTTTCGTAGTTTTTGTCGCCCAATAATAAAAGGCAAAAGCGCAATACACGCAAAAGCCTTTCCTGAGATTTCAGAACATCATTTCTTTCTTACCTATACTGTTATTTTTTTTTCAGTTGGTCTCTGACCGCTTGAATAAAATCATGGCGCCAAATTCAGTTGTTTAATTTAATTCAAAAACAAGTTTTTCAGCTACATATTTGTCACAGTGTCAGCTTATTTTCAGGACATTTCGACAGTATATTTCCAAGCGGGTAAAACAATCCCCGAAAACCGACTTATTTACTTATGTATATAAGCTATTGCAAAACAAAACTGACCAAGACCATTTTTTAATAACGGTTTTCTTCGTAGGCATGTGAAGGTGTGCAATTGACATTGAGGGTTCTGTGAACCATCCTCGTGCGTTTTGGAGAATTTCCCCCCTAAGCTCACACGATTGAATTAAAAAGTACGGTTTTTGTGGAGTTCTACTTGCCGTCTTACAATAATGTAGGAAGCAATGCCCCAAACCATACTCTGGGAGTTGTTAGGGGCTGTTGGTAGGTTTCTGGCTAGCGCTGCTCTTTTAGAAGTATTTATTCTGCTGTTATTACGTGCAGTGGAAATTTAGAGCTTATAACGGCGGCAAAAGCTTCTCGTGCGCGGATGTTCAAGTTTAGGACTTGTCTGTTATAGGTTCAGAGCCATGGAAACTATCTTATAAAAATTCATGAAAACCACTTTTTCAACGACTTAGACGAAAACTTTTCAATGTTCCGCAATTTTTTACAGGTTTCATATTCAAGTCGACTATTTGCTTGGCCTGAAAGATCATATCCCGTGCGAGGGTTTCTCTGAGCTGCTTACTGTGGATGGTCACAGATGATAAAGGCAATTTGCAACTGAAAAAATCGATGCCGACTGTTGATCATTACGAGCCACCTCTCTTATATGGGAAACGCACGTACCCAGTGGCTGCATTCCAGTAAGGTCGAACGCTTAGGGCAGTGTGATGATCTCCACTCGCCGCGTAACTTTCCACCGCCCTAAAAAAATTATCGCGTCATTTTTAGCCCGCGCAAAAATTGAATGTTTTTCCTGATGTCAGATGGGTGCCAGCGTATTCAGTTGCACCTCCTCTCCACCATACTCAGTCGCTCATGCAGTAGCCTTTTGCCAATTTCCCTCGTAGGGAGTGATGTCTGGTCTGGTATAAATTATATAAATCACCAGTGAGCCTTATGTAAACAGAGCCTCACCTGTCACTTAATGTTCATTGAAGTTTTTGTATTTAGGTTTCCCGTCTCGCTATCGCAGATGTTGTATATAGGGCTCCTGCGCTCCCCAGGGGGCGCTGCGAAATCGACTTCGGGCAGCACTTCCGGATAGTACATAGCTGCGGGGGTCCCATAGGACCCCGTGTTGACAGAAGCAAAATGAGCTCTATACTGCCGATTGTTTTGCTACACGGCCTCCAGCCCATCCACGACGCGTCCGATCTCGTCCGGCGGTCAACGTGGCATCAGGGAAAAAGCATTGCAGCGCTAAATACGTTTACAGCATCGACGAAGGTGCTGGGACGGTGACGGCGCTCTGCCACTCGCAGATTCACTGATCGATGGTCGTATGCAGTGAAATTTGAAGTGAAAGCTTTTTGTTTACACTAATACGCTTAGTGACAAGGACGTTTCAACAACAGCCGCTCAAACAACAAGAGTAACACAATCGGCGACGATCGTGCGTAAATCCAAAGAGTCTCGCGAAACGCAGTCTCGTCCGCTCCATTGAGCCGTATTTTTGCGCATCTTCGCTAAAGCGTGCATTTTCAATAAACACTGCTGGTTTTGCGTCATCGTTACAAATACATATTGCAGCGCTAGCTTGCCGTTTTTTCCGTGGCTCAGTCATAAGCGTCAAATATGTTTGTGATTCTGAAAGTAGTGGCCGTAAAACAAAGTGGTCGGGCGAACTGCGTGGCCGTTGCGTTTTCTTGATGCTCTCACCGTATTTAATTACGCTCTTGCATATTATAGTCGAAGTTCGCTCTTAAGAGACTAAAGTAAGGATCAGCAACGTTTCGAGGTGTAGTGCCGAGTTGCATGAAGGTGACACAGCGGACGGCTGGACGGCAAATCGGGTGGGAGAGAGGGGTGGCTTTGAAGAAAAAAGAAAAAAAAACGCGAATTGCCAATAATATTTGACAATAATCTGGCGAAGTATGAAGATGGGGGACAATGAAACTGGAAGCGATGAATTCTGATCTGTTATTGCCTCACCGTCCAATCCTTTTTTGAAGACAAAACTGGCGTGTAGGCGTTCATATTAGCGACGACCCTTGCAACTTGAAGATACCCAACACAGCCAGTGACAATCTTATGTAAATATTTGGGCCGTGCACCGTGTATTCGGCTGTGTTATGTTACAAATCTAAGCAGGCAACGGAGTTGCGATTCGGTGTTTGATTCGCGTCCTTTAATTGCATTCAATTTGTTTATTTCACGATATTGCCTCAGCTACTCGTTCGTATACGTGTACCCCGCCGTTCGTAAACCGTGTGGCGTAAAATGTTAAGCAAAAATCATTTAGTTTACAAAAATACAAAACAAAATTTTCACTCGTGTTCGAGGCATTGCCCGGCCAGCAGCGTCCGCTGAATCGGCGGCGCTCCTCGCGTCCGCGGGCATGTTCGTGCTGAAGCGAGCACTTATAGTTACCTGAGTCTCAGCAACGTTCTCTTTATGCTAATTGTAAACTTTCTTTCTCGCCCTCACGCAAGACGAGCGAACGATAGTAATCGTCAAGAAGTTGGACCACCCGACCCGGCGATACTGTCCCACGCAGCGACGATCACGACAGCTCGCTCAAAAAAACGCCTATAAATCGGCTCGTTGCAGGGGATAAATTTTGTTTAGCCTCTGCAAGTACTTTAGGGCATTTTATTCGGTATGCAGTAAATGAATGCACCACAATGTGATTACATTAAGTACAACCAACTTTCGCTCCGGCCTATAATTAAAAACACATGGAGGGCGGTGAGGGTCGTCTGGTTTTGTACTACACAGAGGCGTCGGCCACTACGGGCGCTGCATGTCACCAAAACTGCAGCGCAGGAGGCCTATTTTCAAAATTACCTTTGGCAACCTGGGCCTTACCAACAGCCAATGCGGCACAATTTTTAGGAACATTTTTCTTTCCAAATTAGCCCAAAACATGCCCATAAATAAAACACTTCCTAAGATAAGGAATACATTTCTCCTAGGCGGTAACCAGGAAATATGGAACGTTATATTTAAGTGGTTCCACGAAGCCTGTCTTGTTCACTCAAATATTCAGGTAAAAGCCGGCAACACACTACAGGAAGGCATGCATCCATAACCTAGCTTCAGCTGCGTTTATGGCCGCCCGGAAGAGCTGAATTATCAGAAACTTTCTGCCGCCGACACTGGAAATGTGGTCGCATGTGGTTTTACTGGTGCATTTCTTACAGCGAGCATTCCTATGAGTCAGCGTTTAACTCGCTTGAGAAAAGTCGACGAGTTTGTGCCGAGCAAGCAACTACCGTTCTTGTTAGGCGCCGTAAAGACCACGCCTTTTGCGGAGAGTTATAATTACTAAACGGCGAGGGCGTATTCGGGTGCGTTTGCGTAGAAACTGCTCGTTTAACTAAGCCGTCTTAGGGAACGATGCTTGCAGAACTGCCAAAGTACGTTGCCAAATCTACTTGGGTTCGCACGTAGTGTATAATTGCTACATTTTGTTGGAGGTATAAAAGTAAGGCGAAAGTTTCTTTCGGGTGTCATTGCCAATGATAAAATCATCCTAGCCCATGTCACCTCATTTTAGTGCAAGCGCTCATTACTGCACTTTTATTTAGAGGTTTTAATTGTAATTTATAGTTAGCCTAACTTATATTAGGTATTCCTTTCGGCAAATCCTGTCACAACTGTACAGGTACCGTCAAAAGTACTTGGAACATGGTGTCGTAAATTCACAGAAATTTGCGTTCCCGAAACTTTCTGGATGGATTGGGGGGCGCTCAAATGACTCTTGCCTAATAGAAAAAGCTTCCCGTAAACCGGTAATGGCTGTCGTAAAGCCAGTAAGACAAATAGTTTGTGATACTCGAAGTCCGTGTTTCAATTACTTATGACGGCACGTGTACGTTTGTATTGGCTATAAAATTCGCCCGGTTCAAAACTTCGTAATGTAAAAGCAGTTACGCATCAACAAGCATTACTTAATAACATTTTGCAATATTTTCCTCCTTCAAAGATATAGCGGACTAATTTGGTCGCTTGGCGCTTCTTCTACAAGAGTTGTCTTTTAAAATTCTTGATTGGTGTGGTCACCTCCGCAAGGGGGCCGACTGTTTGTCGCGGTACCCCGTTGACTGCTCAGAATGTGCCAACGATGACCCCGAAGAGTTTGTGTCCGCGATTTGATAGTTTGCCAGCATACATACACAGCGCTGTGCCGCTACTTCGCGTTTGGTAATTGTTCACCTTGTTTCGCAGCCCGGGATAGCATGTAGACCTTGTTTCGTGCTTTGAGGTGGCGTGTTGTGGCGCCCAGCGTTTCGTTGCGAATTGCAAGAGAAATTTCTACTTGGTCCGAAACACCTTCGCTAGGTTATACTATATTTCCTCGTGTTTCAAAGAACCTGAATTAAACCGAGTCCGAAAGTACCAGCAGCGAAAAATGCCAAAAATGTTTACCCATGGAATATCAAACACAAACATCGCCCACAGTACTACTTAAGCATAGGTCCCGTAAAACCTGTATATTTCTGAAATTACTGCAGAATTAAAAAACACACCAAACCCATCTTGTAAAAGTCGCACAGGGCACGTGTCAGCGCTTGCCTTTCCGCTCCCGTAGTACCTGCTCTTTTATTTCCTAGAATCTGAGTTTTACTATGACAGACGTGTAAATCGAGAAGATGTCTTGTTTTATTTCTGATAAAAATGTATTAGAATGATTAAGCTGATTGCGTATGTTCTTTTCGCTCATATGCTTTCCGCAAATACACGTTCCTTCAGGTTGTACTGTTGTTTAAACAATGATACTTTTTTGACGTGTTTGGAATGATGGTAAAGTACGGGGTTGGGTTATCCTGCCCAATACGCCAGCTATATCCTATGCGCGCGCCACAAAAGATGTAATGATTCCTTCGTAGGTGGACGAGCTGTATACGTTTGTAGGCCACTTTCGCTCTTCAGCATTAGAGGCAGCCTGCTGTATAGAAAAATATACGTGTCACATGCACTGGAATGCCTAGCACTCTGCCTAAATTGCTTTCGCAAGGCTCACAAAAGCGGGAAACCTAAAGGCTGTAAACTAACGGTTAGAGAAACTAATTGATTTTATCATTTTAGAGCTATTGAGACCAATGACAGCTGCCAACAAACAATCGCTCTTGATCAAGGCTTCACGCAACCAAACAGAAAACATTTTGATTCCGGAATCGTCATGGTGAAGAGAGATAAATTGTTGTTTGAAGCCCATACGCAGCTACATTGCCCCCTTTCTATCCAGGACGGACAGGAAACAAACGAGTTATCCTAACCCGGGGCGTAAGTTTACGACAGGCTTTTTTGCGCGGCAAGGGCGTTAGATTGATTTTCGCTCCCGCATCGCAACTTAAGGGTTTAAAACTGTCAAACGCAGAGCGCTCAAGTTTGTTCTGGTGCGGAGACAACGAAGGTGCAACCTAAAATTCACAAACAAAAATAAACACCGGGAAGCACTTGTGGTATAAAACGCCGTGCGTCGTTCCAAAGCTGTCGCCATCTCCTTCCTTCATTCTCCCCGCCTCCCTTGAGCCCTCAAAGCACCTCTTTCGTCACTATCGAATCAGCCCTACTGCGCTCCATTTCCCCATTACTTTTGTGAATTTACGGTGTTGCGCCTTCCTCTTTTATACGTTACCACAGGCCGCTTCCTACCCCATGGCCTCCTACCGTATGTTCCTCAAAACTCCTGGACTTTTCTAACACAGTTCTAGACAAAATTCTGAACCTTTCTTAAGCACTGAATGCGAAAAACATCACAATTGAGCTCCCCGATGGAAGACAGCGTAAACCAACAACCCTACAATGAGCCTTCAGCAAGAGCCACGTCACCTTAAGTCCACAAGTCCCTAAATCAGCCCTTCTTGTCAATCAGACAAAAGATTTTGGATCCCATCCAAACATTTTATTAGCCTTAAAACCCGACACAGGCGTACCGCAATTTTATAGTATCAAGGTTTTCTTTCTAGCCTTATGCTACACCGATGAAGCTCTTCCCGATTTGCGAGCTCATTTTAATGAGGCCCTTGATTCACCCACAATTTTTAATCACTAACTTACAGTCCTATTGCCCTCTCCAAACCACAATTTTTGTCCAAATTGTCCATCTCTTTGCTTCCCCCCAGGTGTCCAATAACGCTTCAAACCAGCGTCTTCCCCATTGTGAGTTAACACGGATCAATTTTATCCTTTGGAATCCCCACCCCACGTTCCCATGGTGTTTCTATTTTCGCTCCATTAAGCGGTTAGCCATCATATTGTCCTTTGACTATTTGAATAAACGACTTGCCTCACACGTGAAAAATCAACAAGACCGATTACCGTTGTCCCACCATCAACATGCACTTTCACTCGCTTCAAAATTTGTAGTCTTTCTAACATTTGTCTCACCCTTATAAACTAAACGAACTTCCTAGGGTTCACGTGTAAGCAATCTCGCGTAAGTTATTCCGGGACCATCACCCTTTTGTACGAGCGATCCTCACGGAAGCTTTTCCTCAGCTACTCCCCATGCACTGCGCTGTTCGCTCCGCTGTTTGCATCACTTATTAAGGCCTTTCGTGAGGTGCCCTACCCTACGCGAGTTATTTTTAGCTTCTTTTCTTTAATTTCTGTGTCATTATTCAATATCGTCGTCATTATCCTACGCTAGTTGTTTTTAACATCTTTCCTTTTATTTCTGTAACTATATTTCATCTCCTCGTCTTGTTCTCCTACTGTTATACTTTCATCGGAATGGCGGTATTGTTCTGGCCATTCATTCCTACTTCCCACCTGATACCTATATTCCACACCTTTGATATTCATGGATCATCATCACACACCTCAATTGGCCACAGAAACGAGCTACGCTCACACTCCCGGCCTATCCTCCTGTCAGGTTTAAGCCCGCCATCGTTAGCCACTCATGTTTTTGTAACTGTATCTGGTGGCATGAGCACAATTGCGCATTAAGCACGCGTAACACACAGTACTTTTCATAGATGCGGCCATCACCTTTCACGATTTGTTCCCTCGTACTTTCTACATGCATCCTGATGCCGCCCTTCATGCATTTCCGGGGCGTCTGTGGTCACGAAGGCTTGGTCACCCACCTGCCCACAAGCGTGCGTTTAACCACTTGCTTCCTTCTTCGCATGTGCTGAACTCTCTTCCACTGGTACTTTTACCTCCACCTTATAAATGGCTCTCCGCACACCTCTCATGCACATCATTTCCTGATGTGCTACCGATTCCTCGAACCAAAACGCTACTGGTGTTTTCTCTCCAACCTTTTCATTTATCCTGACCACAATACTCTCTTCAAGCTCTAGATAGCTCCCGTTGTTGCCCGTGGACAGGATCCTCAGGTACCAGAGGAATAAAATTGTCAAGGTATCCTACAACACGACGTCTGGATTCTTAAACAGTCGGAACACGGATTCTACGCTTTTATCCTAGTTGTTAGCCGTGAATGCACCGTCATATGTCAATTGTGTCGAACAGTGTACTTAGCTTTCTCATTGCCGCCGTTCTGTCACTTTTGAGAGAGCGAACACTGTCGGTGGCTAGCGCCACGGCACCCCCCCGATACATTATTCACGAACATTTGCAGTATTTTGGAACAATGCTTTACATACGGCTGAGATCGATAAAAATGACAAAAAGCAGTATTGGCACTCATTGTGGGGCGATTAACTTTGACACTTGCGCACCGCTACCCTCAGGAGCGCGGACCAACGCCACTATTGAGCATAGTTTTGTCGGAAATTTTGGCAGTGCTTGGTTGACCCGAATTTGTTGCAACTATTTAGAGGAGTTGATAGAAAAAAATAAGGTTAGACACCGACTGGAGGCATTAGGAACAAGGCCAGATTGACCTTTTCTCAACGGATCGTGATCATGATTGGGCCTTGTCGCAATTCTTCAACAGGTACGTACCGCCTAAACTGCAATTTGTTTGACGCTCGATGGCGCTTCCTTTGGCTTCAATGTTTTTTTGGTTGCTGTTATTGTTTGGTTTGCTGTTGAAAAAATTTATTGAACGCCTAGTGATGTGGGAGTGGTCCCTCGTGCGAAAACATAACGTGAAGTTTCAGTACAGCACGGATAAATGGAGGGCCACGGACAGATGAAAATTTTTTCAATCATGGGATGGTGGGAATGAATCAGCCGCCTCTGTCCGGGAGGCTGCTTAGGGCCTCATGATATAGGCCGCTAAATCATGTTATTCTTACAAACTCGCTAAACGGCCGGCTAGTACCTGGTGTAATTGCGTGGTTGCGTAGGATTGTGGGGGAAGTCACAGATAATTTGATCTTGAGTAGATTAAGGCAGCAGGGACGCAACGGGATATTGTATCTGGCGTTCATTGAAATAAACGAAGCCGAGTGTTTGTGTGTAGTATATTTTTGCCTGCTGAATTACGACTTCATTCAGAGGGGAGCGCCCAGCGGTGAACGGAGAGTGCACGGAACGGGTGCTTAGAAGATCTGCTATGGCAGGGAGCGGATGGGGCACACAAGGATTTATGTAACAGGCGTGGTCAGGTACCCGGAGGGATTTCACACTCAAGATAATGAACATGATCAGCCCCTGCAGCATTTGCGTGACCAGGGATCGAATGAACGTTAAAAGGCCAACGCTCACAACCGCGTTATAGATGCTTCAGGTTTTCTTTGTGGTGTATAATGTGCAGATTTATATTGCCAGACAGACAGACAGACAGACAGACAGACAGACAGACAGACAGACAGACAGACAGACAGACAGACGGACAGACAGACAGACAGACAGACAGACAGACAGACAGACAGACAGACAGACAGACAGACAGACAGACAGAGACAGACAGACCATTGCGTTTAGTAGCCTGACTTCAAAAGTAAAACAAGTGTTCTACTGAGAGAAACGCCTGGTGTGTTGTGTGCTTCTTAATAAACAATACCACAAACTGTCAAGAAATCCGTGTTTTTTATTGACTTAATTTACCAGTAGTAACTACGCAGGTACTGTGTTTAGCCAAAAAAACGCACGCTGCCCGCTTTTTTCTCCTTCACCGTCAGTATTTCGCTGGACGCTCGGCGCGCAACGTCATATACGAATCACAAGAGCAGGCCCATTTTAATTTACAGCTAGCAATTGGCTTCTAAGCCACATGTATGGGAAACACTCCAAAACACGAGTATTCAATTGAGCGCGCTTGAACTCGTCACTGAAGGAAGGCGGCTGCCTAAGCCAGCACCCCACAGGTAAAATAAGGCAGCGAAAGCACGCAACAGAACAAGCAAACACTTGATCTGTGAAATTCATCATCGACGTCAGCTCCCCCGTTGCAAGGTTGCACAAACAAGCAGAGGCTATCTTTCTGATGACGAAGAGATTGCGCAAAATACAACGACCGAATTTCGACGGTCGTTCACTAAAACGTAGAGGATGGCACAGCTTGAAATGAAAACTTTAAAGGTAATGCTTTATCGTTTTCACATCAAAGCAGTCTCAAGTGTGTCCCTGAATTTTCTATAACCATTTTTGATGTGGTAGAACCAAATGAAACGATCATTCCTTTTAAATATCTTAGCGTTTGAACTCTCAAACGGCACCTAGGGGGAATGGCCGCGAAATCAAAAAGAACTGTGCCGATCCGGTCATCTCATCCTCTGTTTTGCGCAAGTCGGTAGCAATGCGGCATCATTTATTGCTGAAAATGGTGTTTTACTGTCTCCACTAAGGCAATGATCTAGCCGGTTAACAGGGGGCTGGGAAGGATGCGTTAGGTGAACATTATTACTGTCACTGGGAAATAGTGATAGACTACTATTTACAATGCGCAATGGCATTTTCAATTGTTGCTTTATATTGATACGTATGCTTTGCAAACTTTACAGGCCGATTGATCCTTACAAAACATATCACCCACTACCAAGGGCCAAAAAATATTATCTCCATTTTAAACTTATTGCGCTGCTAGCATTATCTCTCTTTTCAATGGAAATTGTGGCGCTAGTTCAAAGAAAGTGCCAAGGGATCAGTAATCTAACAAATATTCTTTAGGGCGAAAGCCCCTAGTATCTTAGTCTGAAAAACCAATGGTGTTGCAGTGGCTGTTAGTCGTCAAAATGTCCCGCACACCAGTAAAAGTAAGTAAAACACACGTGTGATCCGATAGAATTTACCCGTGGGTCTCTTCATTGCTATCCTAATGAACTACCATTGTGCTATCTGCGCCATTTTTTGATTTATAGCATAAAACGCTCAATGCAGACGCAGGAGCGCGACATTCGTGAACGTTTGCGCTCTTCCCGCACGATACCAATGTTGGACAAAAAAAGAAAAAGTAAACCAGTCCGTGCCGTGTGACCACCTAACGTGCTAGCTCGTGAGTAGAACATGTGCTTCTCATAGGCGCAAAACATTTGACTCTGGGTAAGGTGCGGCTCGTGTCACAAGTTTGTTGAAGTATTCTGCACCAAACGAAGAAGAAAGGAAGTCGACGAGGCGCAGCCAAAACGTAGCCATAAAAACTCTTGTTATAAGTATACCAAGGCTTTTGCGTTCGAAGCATGCAAGAAAACTGCAATGACGTAGAGAACTTTTGGCATTGCCGTTTTTACAGCTCTGTCAATCTAACCTCCATATCAAACATGCAGCCCTTCATTTGAGCAAACGACCCATAACAACACTATATTACACAGACATCAAACAACACATCAGACAACTCCGTAAAACATGGCAAGCAGACGGAGCGAACAGACAGAAAACAAACTACACGTTATAAAGCTACACTTGGGACAATACAATCCTGAATCACACAAATGACACATTAAAGTTAGCTTAGATAGGTTAAGGATAGGCCATACACATGTAAAACACCCGCACCTGCTCACTACATCTCCAAGAGCCCTGTGTATCAGGTGGAGGGGGGAGGGGTGCTATCCGTGATACACTTCCTCATTCAATGCAAGGGACTCCACATTACACGACGCAAACACGTCATAGAACTCTACAGGCAAAATATCCTATTACATCCGTCATACTTTTAGGAAACGATGCCACGTTTTCTGTTCAGCGCACCTTTAAGTTTCCGTCAGAGGTTCACTCCTTACAGGTATTCTCATACCACCTATCGTTCTACCCGTGCTATTATACACCAGCCACCTCATTTACCTTTAAAGAACTCTTCGCCTTCTTCCTGGCCGTGTACACCAGCCGTCATCATAGTCTTTAATTAATTTCATGCGTGTTGACTATAATGAATTTTACTTGTGATCTATTCATCAAAACACTTTCTTGGCGCTCGTTGCCCTAGTTGGCCTTAAGTCATTAACATTCAAACATAATCATCATCATTGAGCCAACGACCGCAACTATATAAAGCGTCACTGGCTGGGCTTTCTTTCTCACTTTCTCTCTTTCTTTCCTTCTTTCTTTCTTTCTTCCTTTTTGCCTTTCGTTGTTTCTTTTCTTCGTTCTTTGTTCCTTTCTCTCTTTCTGTCTTTTTTATTTCTTTCTTCATTTCCCTATTTTTTTATCTCTTCGTTTCCTTCCTTCTTTCTGTTATTTCTTCTTACATACTAAGATTCGTTTTCCTTTGCCTCCAAGACAAGTTTTTTTAAGTGCGAAGCACTTCTTAGTCGGGCCTACTCCTGCTTCCACCGCCGTCCTCCGTCCGCAGCCTAGCAACGGAGCTAGCTACCGTGCCTAGCAACGGCGCCGGATTTCCGACGCGTGAGGGCGCTCGCATAGCGCCTCCTCTCCCCCCTCGCCTACTCTCCTAAAGCTCCTTTACTACTCTCCAGCTCGCAACACCCTCTCTCGGCGCGCCAGCCAGGCCACTACACTATATAAAAAAAAAACAGCATCCGGCGCCAGGTTTCGATCCGAGGACTTTGCGGCCGCAGCGCGACGCTGTACCGACTAAGCCACGGACGCTTTTTTTTCTTTGTTTTCTTTATTACCGGTTTCAGACATCACAAAAACGTGCTACAGATAACAAACGCTAGCTTTGCCTAAGCCAGCGTATTATGTCTAAAAACGGGGCCTAGACAACACTTTCTCTACTTCCTGCAGCCACTCGGGTGTACAACGTTGACCCTTCCACATTTCTACAATGCGATGAACGCTTTCACAGAAATACTGCCTCGCGGGCCGTCCATCAACGTCCGAGTAACGAGCTGCCAATCGATACCTCCATATTCCGTGGAGGACCAGCAACATCAATAGGTCGTAAGGCACTCCATTATCGTTCTCAACTGCCAGAAACCGTATACCATGAGGATCCAAGGGGAGTTCCTTTTTCAAAGTTCTCTGAAGTACATCCCACAAAAACACCGCATCCCAACAGTCCAAAAATACATGTTCAACAGTTTCCGGCTTCTTGCATAGCCAGCAGTCTGCTCCCTAGGGCACGAACAAACCCTTCTCAAGCATCCACGTTCTAACCGGGAGCACACCAACATGAAGCTTAAAGAAAAACGTTTTAACACCCGGCGGAACAAAGATGCTTTTACACGTTTCAAAACATTTTGTCCTGGTCCACTTCGAAACATGGATCTGTATAGTGGCACAGGAAAGCAGATTTCAACGAGATCTTTGTACAACTTTTTCTTCGACACTGAAGTCAAATACTCCATGGAAAAACGCGAACATACAAATTGTGTTGCCTGTACGACTTCCTCGACGCTGATATCAGTGTTAGTAACGCGCCTTATATCTTTAACGCATTCAAACTACGTCGTCAGCGGCGTGCGTTGGCGACTCAGCGGCGTTATAGCGGCTTGATAACTGCGTGGTGTACACGTGATACTACAAACACGCTAGTTCTGCATTCTCTCACGTGACTGCGCCTCCTCTCCCTTCACTCCGGTCGGCGCTTCGCAGCTGCGGTGCGCTGCGGTGCGGTGCGCTCCTCCTCTCGAACATACACGTTAATTCACCAAGATTTCCGCAGAGGGACAAACGAGGCGTGTTAAGCCGAACGTGATCACGAGGGGGTGTTAATGTAACTAACGGGCAAAATGCCACCAAACTTCAACAAACTCCCCCTCATAGCATCACCCCGTGCTTCGCACTTCCTCATACTCCCCTTCGGGGAAATGCGAGGGAATGTTTTGCTCACGCCTTCTTATGACGAGCGCAATGATGCCTTTCATTGTTAACCGCGACTTCAGTTTAGCGGCGGTTAAACGCCATGGTTCGCCGCGAGGAGATGGGCGCGATTTCGCTGCTCTACGCCCGATTATGAGCGGTAATGCTAGTTCCGTTTTTTTTTATAAAAACATTACGTCTTTTTGTCGTGCTTACAATTCAGGATGTGCCTGCATTGCTTGAGAACGTCTCAAAGATGCAGAGAGCTCAAGTGTTTTACCTAGATCATCTATGCAGAAAAGGAATTCTTCCCAGCGTTGATTGCGCCCATTTGGGAGAGTAGCCGCTGCACTCGCAGCGAGATGCCTTCTGCTTTTCCCTCCCAACAATCTACTAAGTAAAAGGAGAGAAAAGGGACAGTCCGCACAAAGCGAAACAATAGCAGGCTCGCAAACGAAAGCACTTCCGGACCGGAGAAGAGAGGTTGCGTGGTGGGCATCGTTGATAATGACGGGGCCCTATGGCGGCTGCGAAAGGAAGGGTCCGCTCGGCCAGTCTCATTACCATCATTCTAGGCACTGTGGGGGCGGGGTCATTTATTACGCCGCTTTGTGCTCCGAGGACCAAAGCGAGTACAGCAATTTCAAAGACGCGATCAAAGAGCCCAGAAACAGGCGGGCCATGGAAGGCTATGTTAATGCTTACACTACATACACGTAGCCGACGTTGTCCTTCCTATTTGGTGTGAATTGGTTGTAGGATTTCTGAGTGCGACGAGGTGCTTGCTGGTGTCGATTGCAATCGATAAGACTGCTGTCCGAGAAACACTATGAAACTTGCAGCAGAGAGGCGTTCTTGGCGAAGCTCGGCAGAGCCACTCGGACGACCTAAACTAAGCGAGGCCCCAGAGTGATATAGTGAATTGCCTGGCCTTCGTTTGGAAACACACAGAACGTTTCGTATACGCAAGTTCTCAGATTAGCTAAGCGGCACGTACTAAAACCACTGCTGTTCAAAATATTTTTAAAGGAAAAATTAATGCGGCACTTGGGTCTGCTTACTGGCAGGCGAAAACGCTGGGTTTCTTAATGGGTTAATGACAGAATATTTGCGAATAGATCGCGTTTGCGCCCTTTTCTTCATTTTTATTTATCTTCATGGTTAGGCGAAAATCACATCGTGGAGCTTTGTTTCTGCTAACCCGTATTGGCGTCTTTGTGTTAGCAGATCTGTGGTTTTTCACAAGGAACACGGGTGTACTACCTCAATCCACGGACACAGTACCGTACAAGCCGAGGAAACGGCGACACTACTTGCGCTTAGCCAAGGCAACGGAAAAGTCATCGTTACAGACTCTCAGAAGGTATTTTGAAAGTTTGCAAACGACGATTGTAGGTGACAACGCTTAGAATAATCAATCGTAGACCACCGACAATGCGAGTAAGACTGGTATGATCACGGTTGGCTGCTATGTATTGTATTTTGCCGGGGCAAGGTGGGCTATGGCCGAAGAACTCCAAAGAATTAAGAGTGATAATCAGAGAGCTGGGACCAGCTCACTGCGGCATTTACGGCAACGAGGCTTTTTTTCCTTTCAGCGATCATAACTTTCGCATGTGTTGCCGACTTCTTTGTGTTTGTACAGATATATTACTCTATGTCCAACTGGTTTGATCTGAAAAAGAGTGGCAATACTTCTACCGAGTACCCAAATTGCACTCTGCGTATGAATATTGCAAACATTTGTCCACTGTGCATCGAACAATACTTATACACAACTTTTGTCTGTGAAACGCCTAAATCTATTTCTTAGTTGTTTGTTTGGGGTATCAAGCCTTTGAATCCCGAGAAGCCATGAAGTGCTATCATTCCACTCGTTTGCAGGTCAGAAGGGTGACCTGCCCACATACCGCTCCAGTTCCTGAGGGCCCATAAATCCTACAACAAAGGTATGAAGCCATTTTTATATGTTTTGCTCTGATATTCTCTTTCAGCCTATTCCGGATTGGCGCTTCTGAGTAATTACAGAAGATTAAAAAATTTCCCTCAAAAAAGAAAAAGATGCCTATACAATGTCTGAACTTGCAAAAAAAGGCGCACCTTGGATTGCTTTGCACTGCAAGCACTGCGTACTAGAAATCCTGATGGTTTTTGCGCAGGATGAAGAAAAAAAATGTCGCCGTAAATTGGCTCACATCGGCTCCATTATAATTGAATATTTGACATGTTCTACTGACGTGCTGCACTTTTGTAGTGCCATTGGCTCCTTGACATTAATTGCGGTAATCTGGCTTCTCAACATTTGCAGGGACGCAGCCCGAATCGTGACTATGGTGCAAAGCTCATTTCTGTCTGCGCTACCTCTAACACCAGCGTAAGGTCGGTGCCACAGCCTCTCGCCTGGTGCTGCGGCCGTCGTTGCTGCAGCAGCCGCCCCTGTCGACATTGCAGCTAGCTTCAGTGTAGTACCCTCAAAGTGTTGCCCCACCTTTGCCTTGTGCCTCTCAGCCGTCACTGCCGACAATGGTTTCGATGAGGCCCATCTCCACGTCGTCAAATCGAGCCTCGACGTTGCGACGGCCTGCCTCTCATAATCAATTGCCTACTTCACGAACTGTGCCTCCATACCAACATAAAGCTGTGACTCTACTGGATGAAGACGCTCAGGCTCATGACGAGAACCGCTCCCAAGAGGACCTCATCCAACCCGACCCGTCACAGTAAGCTCCTTTATCGACCCTGAAATCTGCCGTGCAACCAGTGCAACAGTGGTGCCGACCCGCGATACGAGTTAAAATCTAGTAACTCGCACCGACCGGGCGAGTAGGCACCGCTCTTAACGTGTGCTACGACCCCTAAAAGATTCAGTGTCAACGACATTCCTAAGCATACTTTCACACATGTCATTGGAACAACCGCCCCCCAACCATTCCTAGCTTAACGTGCCTTATGCAAACATAACATCATAGGCAACTGTGTTAACATAAGTCCATGATGACCTGCATGCATGGAGACTACTCCTCGTCATGTCACTCTACTTCGACCTCAAAGGTGCCCGTGAGAATGTCCCTGTAGAAATCGAACTGTATCCCTACAAGCCCAACACTTCCACAGGAATCCTAACAATAGAGCCCGATGAAAGCAATAAAGAAACACTCCGATGGCTCCGTTGAGAGCAGGCCAATATCCTATCTCGCACTCGTATCGGCCGCACAAACCATGCCTTGCTCCCATACGACACACCTACGCTACCAAAGCTAGTCAAATATTGTATGGTCATTGTGACTGCCCCCCCCCCCCCCTGTAACAACCCAAGAGGCTAGTTTGTTACAATTGCCACAATGTAGGACACATGTGCTCACTCCTGCCTGGCCGCGAAAGTTTGTGAGTCCGGTGGCAAAAATAACCCCGAAGATGATGGTTGTGGCCTTCAGATTTACTGTGTTTCTTGTACGTAATGTGAACACATTGCCCTGAACCCCACGTGCCCCAGTAAAATCCCTAACCCACCAGACAACAACGCTCAACGCCATGCATCGCGTGGTGTATCTTGGGGTGACCGCATTAGAACTAATTCAGCATCAGCGGATCAATCCGATTCTGCCGCATCTACTCCCAGTAAGCCCCAAGATACAACTTTGGCCTCCATGCTTTCGCAGCTTTCTGCATTGAGTCCAGGTATTCAACAGCTGCGAACTCAAAATAGCCAACTCCGCACACAGAAACAAGAGTTCAGAAGCCGCATCTTTGACAGAAAGTGCGCACCCTCAGGTACGGTGAAACAGCTTACGACCTCGACCAGACCCACACCAAAACCATTCAGGTGGTACTTCGGGCGACCCTCTGGACAGGCAATGGCTTACCAAAGTAAACACCCATTGGTTAATTGGAGCAAGCTGCACCTCTTCCTCTTACTGAATGCATCGTTCAGGAGGTCAGAGACCAGGTGAACTTCAAAAGACTCCATACACAGCAGGGACACGCTTTTGCCACGTGGGACGCTGGAACGCGACCAATACTTTCAGATTACCCAACTATTGATACTTCTACGCGCAGCAATCCTATACAGCGTAGTAATACATCACTGCGACAGCGGCGAATCTGACGCCTCCAAAGAGATCGCATCCAGGAGGAACTTGACATTTTCATGGACGCAAGCGTAAACCCTTACGCTGCTATCCTTGCTTGGACATGTCCTGAGGCCCTGGTTCTCTCAGGGTATGCCACCATACTTCGCAGAGATATTTCCAGTCTCGATGCGGAGCTACACGCTATTAGCTACGTAGTGTCAGCTGTCGCTTTTGATGGACACCAACGTGTAACGCTTTGCCTACACTTCATGAGAGATTCTTACGAGGCCATCACACCTTTGCGATCGTATAATTCCACCCACACTGTCGTCCATGAAATTCTGTATCAAATTCAACTCCTCCACCGGAACAATACCAATATCCGCGTCGACTTGTTACCTGGACGCGAACCATTTTTTTGGGCAACGAGGCGGCCTATGAGGCCACTCAGGAGAGTTCGCCCTCCCATCCTCCACTTGTACCTGGTGTAAGGCTGTTGCGGTCCCCTTCGCCCTGCCCAGCATAGAGCATCAACCAGCACAGGACGGATCGACGCGCCTGTCTAAAAGCACAAACTCCAGCTGGCTACCTCAGCCGCCTACCTCCTCTTCCCTGCTGAGGCGAAATCTTTATTGACAAATATACTTTAAATTCAGCATACACACTCGAAACACTTGGCAAGTAGTATACCTCTCACCTGCCAGCTCGATCTCCTTACTGCCACACACCACTCCATCAGACCTCACACATCTTGTGGGGTGATGCCAAGTTTTCGGCAGGCACCGTACAATGCGGTCCACTGTTAAAGTGAACGGCGAGAGAGTGGCCGCTGCGCTCCGTGAAGCGCCGACGCCGAGAAGTGGCGACAATCGGAGACAGTGGACACATTCGCACTGACCTTTTTCAGCGGAAGAAGCCGCTCTGCCGTCTGCTACGGCACTCCGCTGCGCCGCTGAGCTTGCGATAGCTGGGGAATTTCGCAGTCGAAGAATCTCAGCGGCAGGGCCAAGTGCCTTAGGGGACGACAGAGCGGCTTCTCCTGCCTGGAGTTGTCCATGGGGATGTGCCGGCCATCTGCGATTCTCGCCGCTTCTCGGCATTGGCGCTTCCCGGGGCGCAGCGGCCGCGTGCTTGCCGTTCCACTTTATCCGTGGACCGCATTGTACATTCAAATCTCCCCAACCACATCCCGATCCACGACAAACTGAACCACATCTATTATCTGAAATTCCAGTTTATTTAATCAAAAGCGGTCTAGCAGGGGTTGTTTGAGTGGGTCCTCCCCCGTTCGAATTGGCAAACGTGTGCGACCTCTTGACTCAATTGCGATCACGACGAACTCGCCCATTATTACAGTTCAAATAACTGCCCCAGTTATTAACTCTACTGAGAACGACCAGAATTTGCTCATTTTCTCTTACCCTCCTTCCCGATTCCATTCGTCCATCGTGACCAGTGGTCATCTTTTTGAAAAAAAGGTTCTCTCTCTCTCTCTCTCTCTCTCCCTCTAGCGCCCGTAGGGACATACGCCCGCTGTGCGTATGTCCTTTCAGGTCGTAACTTTCTTTAGCTTAGACGCGAATGATTCGCTCGCTGCTGAGTAGTTGGCACCCGCTTCTATGAGGGCGACTACATCAAAGCCGTCGACTTGACAACTCGATGTAGGACCTCGCCTTCGTCGAATACCGGGTGCGTCGGTGCCTCCTGTCACGGCTTGAGTGTGTTGACAGCCAGGCACTATATGCGTCCTAATTGCCGTTGTGTTCTCAGCGGCAGACTCGGGAATTTCGGGTACGCGTCGCGCCATGTGGCTATGATCGGGTTTGGGAGTCACGTAATGGTTAGAGCGGGTGTTCGGGCTGAGGGCGTGTAGTGAATCACGGCCTTCGGTGCGTCATTGCGTCTTTGGGGGTTTCCGGGTTTTCGCCCTAGAGCAACTGCGCCTCCAGAAGTTTGTACTTTTAGTTTCCCCTCCGTGGGCTGGCAGATCTTCGACCCGTGAAGTCTGCATTGCTTTGGCGGCATGGCGATCGGCATAGGTAGGGTGACGGCGAACAGTTCAAGGGTGGCCCACCTAGGTTGCTGTTGGAAATATATTATCCGATCCTAATACGGCGCTAGCCAGGAAGAGGGCTTGGTGCGTCGACGGAGAACCCTCGAAATCCGAGCCTCTTGCAAGGGCAGCGACGGTGGACGGCGGTATACGGCGGAGCTTCTTGACGACAGGTTGCAGCAGGCCGTGATCGACGAACAGCTGCGATGTAGGTGATAGCTTATGGCTCGCGGGATGCTTCGGATGGCGTAGAAGTCTCGAGTACGTGTTGAACCCCTTCTCGGATGATGTCAATCAGGGAAGCGAGTTGAGGTTGCGGCGTCGTTGGAAAAAGTTTCCGCAGCTCCCCCCCTGACGACTGCGCGCATTGTCCCGCGTAGTGTTTCGGAGCTACTAGCACCGGCACCGATCGTGTCCGAAACTAGCACATTCATGAGGCGGTCGTACTGCTTCATACAAATTTTCAGCGTCTTCTCCATTGCGGAAGCCTCAAACGCGAATTAGGCCACAGTTTTATGGGAGTTGGGGACATTTTGGGGTCTGCGCGGAGAAATAGTGGCTTCGTTTAAGATCCCGACACCTTCTTTGGGGTGTAGCGTGCGCGTTTCCAGAAATGTTCGGCTCGTTCTTTCCGCACAACAGTGGCGAATGTTTTAAGGGTCTGGATATTAAAGAGAGTCGAGTCGGTTAAGCAGCTTTCATGTTTCTCGAACCACGTTCGGGCTGTAACTTCTCAATAGAAGAAAACATGGCGGACGTTTCTTCGTCATTCAAACTCTTAAAAATCCGGACGCGCTCTGTTTTCTCCAAACAGTCCTCAGAGTCTTCACTTGGGGATCACCGGAATGATTGTGGTCCCGATGGCTGTTGCAAGACGATGGGAGTTGTGGCTTGTTGCACCATGTTGTCGGTCGGAGCTGTCCTAATCTCCATTCTTTCTGGCAGGAAACCAAACTCGGCCCGTAAACATTAAAGTCGGCGGATCGGTCAGGTTGGGCTGGTTGTCGGCTTTCAAAAGGCGAAGGAAGCATAAAGGTAGCGTACTCGGCACCGACCACATGTGACGTAGCCAAAGACGACGCAGTTGACTTGAAGGTAAAACAAATTTATGGGAGCGAACTTGTGCTCATCTAGCAACTCAACGAATACACAGGCGGTGAAACAGCAGTCAACAAAGTGACTTGAATAACGCGGCGTCTGTTCTGCGGGTATTTGTCATTTGGCGTTGTTGCTTCTCAAACCGTCGAATACATCGAGAACAGTGCAGATCAAAGAAGATTATTCCAGGCTGGTATTGTTATTTTGAAACACTCTCCATATACAATGAGATAACAAGTGCAGCACACAAAATAATCAAAGAAACACGTGCTTCACTTGGCGCACGCTAAGACACCCCGGCCCGGCCGTTTTGTGAAAAAAAAAACATGAATATTCAAACCCAGTGCACGGCTCACTCTAATATTATACTGACATCTTAGTGACTCGGACAACGTCGTGTAAGTATTATTGAGGTATTTACAGTTCACTGGGCACAATGAATGCATATAACCACAAAATGTTCCAAAACACTAATATAGCCGCAATATCCAAGTTCTAGGTGAAAAATTAAGCCTGCTTACATTGACAAGTCAGCTTCTGTAGTTTTCGTTTGTTTACAGCAACGCTGCCCTTAATCAGTATGGTAACCTCATTCAGGTTACATGAACGCGTTTTTGAATCAAATCAATGAAGCGCTGCGCCATTTTTTAAAGGTAATACAGATACCAAACTCATTGAATTAAAAGGAAACGCCGATATAATACCAGATGTTTACGACCTCCTCGCTCAATTGGTATTATTGGCGTTCTTAATAAATATGTCAACTTATTTAGGCAATTGAGTCTAACAATACAAATGTCTGCATGCATTAAACTCTGGCAAAATCACTTCGTCTTTAGGTAACTATATAATATGTATTGCTCTGAAAACTGGGATTTACGACTATCCGGGTTTAACGGCGTACTCGTCGAGTCCCGGCATAGCCATACTAGAAGCAATGCGTCAGAAGCCTCGGTTATCCGACGCGATTTCATGCTTTACCCGGGCTTTTAGATGACCCACACGAAGCGCGCGACCGAATAGTGGACGGAATGAAAGTACCTCGGGCCTCTTTCGCGGACCTTCAGCCCACTCAATCAGCTTCCCAGCATAGCTTTCTGTTCCGACTGATCTTCTCTTCCCTCTAGCGTATCCTCTGCCCAATCGGCTTCGTCCTCTCCTCGCTAGGGCCTGTTGTTGTTGCGCAGTTGTCGTAGGGGCAGATTCCGGTGTTCATTTCTCCCACTCAACCGTGAATTGCCAACAAGGATACCCTGACAGGCTCTGCTTTTCACCCGTTAGTCGTAATGACCTTTGCGATCATTCGCACTGGCTGGCGAGAATTGCCGCAGTGGACTGCGGAAAAGGTTTGTTTCAATGCAGCCTGATTGGCACAGGCACTGGTTTACCCTTTTTGAATTTACTTTTTTGTGATTTTGGTTTCCGGGCCCTGCCGAGAATTAGTAGTTTACCTTGAAGTTTATTGGAAATTTGTTGCACGGAAGTGTATTCGTAGGCGTAATTGCTGTGTCTCGGATTTTGCGATGCCAACACTTTACGACGCTTTAAAACGGTCCGGAGTGAGTCGTATAATCGGGGTGTACTGTACTTAATGTGTTAAAATTGTCTTCTGAATGTGATTAGTAGACAATGAAAGCATAACATGCTCGACGATTAGCTTGCCGTCATATCACTGATAAATTTATTCTGACCGGTCTTAACGTCACCTCGTAAACTGCCCACATGGAAAAGCGTTGATGTGTTTGGTATAATTTATGCCTACAATTCAATGACAATTCTTTATCTGTAGCAAGTTTGTTTTGTTGTTGAAGAATTATCGTGACTAGCACTTGTTTAATAAGACAGGAAACGCCAAAGACTTCAAAACAGCCGAAGACGACTTTGGATGCTAGCTTTGGGACGTCGCACTCGCCGTTCCCAGCAAGAGTTTATTGAAGAAGCATCTGTAAATGTTTTCCTCAAATAAACAGTTCCTAAATGGTTGACCGAGTGAAATAAATGTAATTTAAAACTCTCCCTTAGTAGATCTAACTTGAAAACATAATCTATAGATGATACGCACTGAGAGACTGGATGCTTCCCTCACGCTTCAGAGTCGGCAATGATGCTTTCAGTTTCGTTTTGGAAAAGCATTGGTAACTAAACTACCACGGTCAACGCCCGAGCTTGTTCAAGCAATATCCCGGACAGGAAGTGGCAAGACAAACAAGATGCACTGCATGGGGTAAGGCGAGCCGCCTGAGCTCCTAACCTGTTCTCATCGCGCGCATGTTGCTATTATTTGGTATAGTAGGGTTGTTCGTTTTCGGGTTTTATATTTTTATATAGGGAATAAAAATCGGGTGTATTTTTTCCAACTCATAATCGAAGTGAAATCGTTTTTTTTTGTAAAGCCATTCAAAAGGTTTTTTACGGTTTCATCTACGGAGACACTAAGTTTATTTCAGGAGGTACAACGCGCTTCTTAACTAAAACGCATTAAAATTGGTATTTGGTTCAAGCCGGTTATCGGGGGGACATCGGTGGGACGACGGAAATAAGTGATCGATGTGCAAACATACGTGAAAAATTGGTTTGCAGGGCGGGGAAAATAAATGTACAAACCACATACGGCTAGAGAAACCCTACCTTTTGCGCACTGCTTGCCACGAATGGGACTCCGTTTTCTAAATTGGTGAACACCAAATCGGTTGCGCTTTCAGAGGTATTACAAAAGGGGAAAGTAGCAACTGGTTCTGATAAATAGCTATTATACAAGTTCCCTCAGCTTTCTCGAAATTCTCAAACTTACTAAACTAACTAGCTTAAATCGGTATGACTGGGAATCACTAAGCTCACGTGCCGATTTGTTTCGGTGTCTGAACTTATGTCGCGCGGTGGTGTAGCCCCAAGCTAGCACATCAGGATGGCTAGGTTTCACTGTCTCACCCTTCGAAAGACGCTCCTCTTCGTTTTCTGCCACTTCCGAGGCACGGCTGGCCTACAGCGGCGGCGTCGTCCGCTGCTCTAGCCCGGCCGTGGCCGACGCCGCCCCCGCGAATTCCAGTGAATGGCTGGCAGAATCTCTGGTTTCACTATTTGGGGAGCCACGTATGTGCAATTCAAGTGCCGTCGCATGGGCAGTCACGTTGTGGACGTCTTTTAAAGTTTTCTTACCAACCACCTTCACAGCGTTGATTGGAGCCAATTTTTTTGAAACGGCGCTCGTCGTTCTTTAATTGTGGTCGGTGTGATGGGGTCTGGGTGTCCGGTGTAGGCGAGTACATCGGGCGATGGAGCAGTGAACAACATTTCGCGCTCGGCGGGGAGAAATAATAACACTCCAAGCCCACCGCTCGTCCAGACAAAAGTTGCCGATGTCAGCCATGGCTTGCAGTCGTAAAAGCTACCCCCGCAAGCCTGAGAGTGCCGATACCGAAGCCATGCCTCGCTGGTGGTTTGTGACGCCATAGCGACGTCACAAAGAATGATATGGAAGCGGGAGAGAAATTCTAGCTTTGTTTGCTTATTAATCAGCAAAAACGGCATAATTGATCGTCAAAAAAAGCCGAGAGAGCTTAGAAACGTAGGATCTTTCAGTTAAAGCAAAACTTCATCCACCATTTAGTGTACCTTTAAGAACCGTATCTCTTTAACTTGATATATCAAATATATAACTTCATATATATATTTATTTGATATATGAAATTCGGTTTAAGAACCGTATTTGATATATCAATGGTTTGGTAAACACTGGATATTTATTAGATTTGTCGATAATCGCCCCCCCCCCCCCCCGACATCCACATACCCCCCGAATTTTATCGGCTATCGGTTTTTCGATGTGTTTATGTGGGGTAGTGGCGTCGCCAAACTGAATACGAACATTCGGTCTGCAAAAGACAAGGTCTTATTTTCGTTTTCTTGTCTTATTCTCACATTTGCAATAAAGTTTAGAAATGAGTTTTGTAAAAAGCAAGGGTGGATGAAAGGCCGTAACCAGAACGCAAAATACAAATCGGCGCATGTCCTCCCACCGATACACGCCCCATGGCTACCGCACTGCTCTTTTACCGAGGGTAAAACATACTCTTTAGATGACCCGGTGCATATGCACGACCGGAAGGTCCACAATGTCAGTTTTTCACTGTTGAAAACATTTTTACACCAAAATGACTATGACCATGATACCTCTATGCACCTATGTATTTCACACAACGGTGGGTTTTTCTTCGTGTCTCTGCGTCGTTTATTTTTATTTTGGTTTATGCCCACCTCGCGGTTAGAATAGGGTACCTAGAGTAGTTAGTTGATCATTTTAAATCGTTTGTCAAGTGTTTCTTTTTCACGGCTCCGTAACTCTCTTACGGGGGCACATATCCAATTTGGAGATTAAAAATGCCTAAAAACAGAATAAATGTAGTTACTAAATATGCAACAAAAAAAAGTCTGCGGGACCTTGAGCTCACGTCCAAGACTTGAATGGCGAAGCTGTTGTGGGTGAGCATACACGAACGCATGGTCAGTTTCAGTATCATATTCATTTACATAATGTGGTGCTTGTACTAGTTGCCATGTACGAAGACGACGACGACATTTTTAATGTAATGGCTTCTAGGGAATGTGGCGGGCGTGGCGACCTTTCTCAAGCAGGGTGTGAGCGCATGCGCATCACGACACCAGTACGAGCGAACGAGGGCCGTGCAAAAAGACGTGTCTTTGTCGTTCCGAGGAAGTGTTACAGTTATTAGGGCGAATGCTGGAGTTTTTTTTTTTCCTAAAGCTGCTGCGCTAGCCAAGGACTCGGCGGTCCCCGCGAGGCACGCGCTCACGAGCGCTAGGCATTTCTTGGTATTTTTTCCTGCCACGGCGAACTTACAGCTTGTAAAACAGCACCGCTGTTGGTAGGTTGTGTATACGGCAATATTAGACGATGCAATTGGTTTTACGATATCGGGGTTTCTCACAAAAATATCTGCAGAAATTCAGAGAAATGTCTACTAATGCGTGGCATTCTTATGCCGTTGGTAAATAGCGTAAGTTCTTTACAGCGCAATATGACACTGATTCGCGAAAAACTTGGGACTATTTATCCTTTTTAAGTCTTCTTTTGTTTACTTTCGTGAATTGTGTATATTTACGCAATTTGTGCGATGCAGTGCCTTTACTTCGCTAATTATTTTTTCCCGAAAATGCAAGGCATGCTGGAGAGTCGGCGCGTTTACGTAACTTTGTTTTGGTATTTTAAAAGTTCTTTTGCGCCCTTTTTCATTCATTGTTCAGTTGTTGTCAGAGATGTATAAAATTCCTAATTCTGATTTTGTTATATCATCTTTGTAAACATTTTATTTTCTCTATTTATGGATTTGTTGTTTTTTTTTATTTTCAAAATTCTGTCCGACCAAATATCTTCGGTTACGCTGTTTAAAGGTTCAATGTGTTACCTTTTCCAAATGTGCATTTTTATTGAAATGCAGAAGGGTACAGGTCTCCGACATTTTTTTTATTTTGAACGTTCTTTTGCGGACAGTGCGGTGATAATTTTTTGTAACGTTAGCACAAATAACAAAAACTACAACATGCCTACTCAGCCGATCTGCCCAGTCATCTGGCAAGTGCCCATGTAGGCTTTCAGCCGAGGCTCACGCCGATTCTCCAATTCCCACTTGTTGTAACGTCAACCCACCCTCTCGAAGTAGTGCTGATCACCGCTCAGGTGGGCCACTAGGCTCTGTTTCTCAGCACCCCTAAAAGTGTCTAGGTGTCATTGTATCTCTTGGAAGGCCTTCTGGCAGAGCCTGCAACAACCCACCAAAGGCTTGAATGTCTCTTTGTTTTAAATTTGGTCCTGCAGTGTCTAGGGTGCATGCCTTAGACGACAGTCTGTGGTATTTGTCTCAAAGATTGGTCGATAGAAAAGCCGATGGTGTCGCATTTGTAGCCTTAGACATCGCTCACTCCATTTGCTTTCGCACAGAATCGCCTGCAGAAAGAGATGCTGTCCCGTTAGTTTGTAGTTGCGAACCAGACTTATTGTGCACGAGTTCTCGAGTGCGTTTAGGCAGTTTGAAGAAATGAGGCAGGATAGAAAATACCGCAGGCAACAATCAAACGTCAACCGGGCGCCAGAACACTCCAGCGAGACCGAGCCCAAGTAAAATAGGCGACCAACGTGCGAGTTTTCTAGCCAACGTCACGCAAACCTTATTCGCTGCGCCACCGTGGTGCGCAACCAAGACCTGTTTTTGTACTATTTGTTGAGACACCTTGATTTGCTTCTCGGCTTCTAGGAGACGTTTCCGTTTTCGTAAAAGAGCTACGCTTTCAGTCCAACGCGCCAACCACTAGGCTGGTTGAGTGTGATATGCCTAGCATCGTCTACAGTACGAATATTCGATCGATTGATTGTGGGGTTTAACGCGCCGGAGCTACAGTTTGGCTATGCGACACGGCATTTTGCGTGGCTGCAGATGAATTGTGGTCACATGGGTTTCTCTAACGTGCACCAAAATTTCGACACACGGGCGCTTTCACTTCTCGCCACCATCCGAAAAGCAACCACAGCGGCAAAGATCTAATCCGTGCCCTTGCGCTCACCAGCACAGCACCTTAGATCCACCACGGTGGATGTACGAATACTCTGGATGCCATCTTCGGGCTGTACGATGCGCCGTAGAAGCCGAATAAGCGCCTTTTCTTTTTAATTTTAACGGCGCGTAGTCTGTCTGTCTGTCTGTCTGTCTGTCTGTCTGTCTGTCTGTCTGTCTGTCTGTCTGTCTGTCTGTCTGTCTGTCTGTCTGTCCGCAAGGCCAAAAGTAAAAGAGACGTTTATATAGGCAAAACACTTTCAGTACAATGAATGAAGAAATATGCCCCATATTTCTCAACATGGTTAACAAAGAAGACATTAATAGGCGTTTTTGAGGAAGAAAGGAATGCATAACTGGTGTTTTCGCTGGTGTTCGAGGTAGTATTTAAATGAAAAGAAATTGTGCTCGAATTTGGCGAGTAGCAAATAAAAAAAACGCGTTTAAATAACGTTTCAACTACGAAATGCAAACAGGGCTGCCGGCCGGGTCTCCCGTTCCTGGCTCGAGGGCTAATTCAAAACAGTACCAACGGACTGCGCAGCAGTGTGAACGCGGCGATATTGGATTCCGTAAACCCGCCAATGGGTTGACCGAGACAGGAGGGGAACAGTGTGAGAGGTGGGTGGATGAGGCACAGGAGTCCGTTACATGGCAGGGCTGGCAGAAGACTATATCGTCTTTCGAGGACATTCGTAGCAATACGAGCGAGCCGATATGATGCCAATTTGTAAAACAGGCCAGCACAAATCCGTCCGGCGTAGGCAAAAAACCCCGACCGCATGTGAGCTACTGCCTCGCGGCGACCACCCGGCATCGTCAAGGCTTGCGCGTGGGCTCACGCCTCATGAGATGCTGCCGCCTTCTTCGTCCTCGTCACCGCGCCGTGAAGCGACCAGTTCGCCACGGCTCCGAGATGACGACGACGAATCTATCAAGCGACCCCTTCACCATCCACATGTGAAGATGACCACCGCTCCAAATGACGAAGAAGTGGAGGTCTACCGAGGCGAGGACGCCTAACAACAGGATTTGCCCTACGCGACTGTGCCTTCGGAAGACGACGGCGAAAAGGGTGACGGAAATTGGTAATGTATAAAGCACTCTGCATCCTTTAATGGTCATTGCTGTACAGTATAGTCCAGAACGGCTTTCCACTACCGGGGTCCGGGTGCTCTCCCTTTTTTGGGGTCCGGCACCAGTGTGGGGAGCAGCTACGTCGACCCCCGGCTCCGCTCTTTCTCCGGACTTGCACTACTAATGCAAGATGCGGCAATATAGGTCCACGTGAACCTGAACGACAGCAAGCAGCGGCCGCTAAGGTTGGCGTGGAGATCTCTTGCTATGACAGATACCTCCGTTTTTTCCTTTAAGCTTTAAAATGAGTAGAGAGAGGCAGAGAAAGCGTGCCGGGATTGCACCAGCTGGTCAAAATATAACAGAAATTCGGGTGCATGTGGCCATAGTTATTCTTGTAATTGTTTCCTAGAGAAATAATAGCTGCAAAAACGTCTCTTGGGTGCGGCCTTAACAGAAATTCTTTAAATGTGACTCTCCGCTAGGCACTTCAAAAGTGTCGCCTATAATAAAATATCTCTACCGTACAAGCCGGCGAACGCAATCTAATATTACGAACTACCGCAAAGCGCGCACCAGTGGCGAAGACAAATGGGTCAGGAACCTCGCAACGTGCGCACAAATTGCTGAACCGTGTTAATCTATCGGTCCGCGAAGCATTACGAGCACTGCTGATGCGATTTCAGTTGTTTTTAAAGCGCTTTGTAAATCTCGCGCCTAAGATATGGAGCAAGCAGTTCAATTCACTTTATTTTTATCACCAATCAAAAGAGCGTAGGCCGGGAAAAAAGAGGGTCGATCTCACGTAGGAGGACCCGAGATCCCCTCTTTCAAGAGAGACTACAGGGCCACGAGCACAAAATGTGATACCGCACAGGGGGAATACGACGGAAACAAACGCAAAAATTGCGCCAGGAAGTGAGCCGTACAAGTGTGACTAATCACCAAATGCGTTTTTTTGCAACTTATAGGGGAGATTTGGAGCCGGATTAGACGAACGTACTATTGGATAAATAAAGGACACATGTTATAACCCTAACAAAAAGGGAAAACGACATTCACTGCAAGCATCATGAAGAATACAATTATTATGTTTTACACATGGCTCCCAACAAAGCTTGACGAATTGCTTTTGTATTAGAGCGTACTACCACGGCCCCTCGATCAAGCCTTGCGTGCGGTTGATGGAGGCGCCGTGGTACTACACTAATTTTGCTTTGAAGTAGTTTGTTCTCGAGCAGCCATTCCTGTAAAAGGCCATTCACAGCTCCTATAAATGAAAATGCAGAAAAAATGGAATCTCTTAGCCTGTTGCGTTTTGAAATGTAAACATTAGGATAATGTACTACATGGCCAAAACACGATGCACCAGGACTCGACTGTAACTAAGTGTTGTCGTGATATTGCTCACAAACATACCACGTTCTTAACAATTGCAGAGCGCAGTATGACTGGCGTTTTCTTTGTTTTTGCAAATAAATACCACATCAGCGCTTGGCAGGGGAAGGTGGTTCTTGTTTGCTGCCCCAATATTGATTCTATAGCTTCATTGAGAAATCGCACCAGCCTCGGACTTCGTTTGTTAGAAAGCCTGCCTATTTCCTACTTTGAAAGAGGCACTGTACCTGAGCGGGCAGTGCTTACAATGCCTACAAAACTGGTTTGAACGCGGTCGTAGAAAACACCGACGTAGGGGTCCCCATTTGGTGTCCGACACCGCATATGGTTACGTTTGAAGAATTGTATTACGCCCCGAGCTCCGTTGGAACTAATTTGTTTCACACCCCCAATGGATTCAACATCAGGCCCGGAGCGACAACAAACGTCCTGTATATATTCACACACTCTCCTGGCACCGGAGAAAATAGGCCTCAGGCTCAAACATTTACAGCCTGCTTTAAAACATTCATCGTAATTTGAAGCAGTTTGTTCCTACCAAAAAATCTAAATGAAGACCAAACTCGTCATGACTGGAAGAATCCTCTTTCTGTGCGTCTGGTGCTGCCCGTGTGTTTATCGCTGGCCCTCACGCCTTATACGGCCTCGGCAGACGTGGCCAATGGTGTGTACGTACGAATATATATTCTGTTGCGTACGACTTAATCAGCATGCTAGCATTCTTTCTTCAGTCTTGCCCAATGATCCCGAAGTGTTCTTCATCGGCCGGATGATTTCCAAATGGGCGAGAGCATAAGGAATTCCGCCTAACTTTTAAGCCGACGACATGGGTAGGGTTACTGAGGCTCAGGAAACGAGCTCAAGCTGTTGATGTGGTGAATGATGTAAACTGTTGTGTATAGAAATAAATATACCAGCTTTCTCTTTGTCGTCAGCTTCACAGTGACCTTTTTCAGGAAAGCGTCCTGCCGTTGACCTCTCAGTGGCTTGCATACTACTAAATCTTTCTATGTTTTGTAGTACATTGCCGATGTAATGTGATCACTGTTCCGTATAATGAAATGTCAGGCGCGCCGCGAACTTTAAAAAAAATGCCTGTGGAAGTCGCCATGCCGGTGACAGATGTACTTGTTTGTAAAATGGCGCGATATGCAGCTGTGCTTGTGTCTATCTTGTTCTGTTTAAAGCTGCATATACCTGGCTCCACCTAAAAAGTGTTAGTAGCGATACCTGGCTGCGAAGATTAAGTTCCAGGGACGCTTTTTACACATGATATAGAGTTTGCCGAGCATTCATGGAAACTTTTGAAAAATCTTTATTTCTGTTGAGTGTTAACTGCGGCTATCCCTCATAAAGCATTTTGTGTCTCGGACCCTATACGTACGAAATTCCGTAGCTAAACATATTGCGTTGGGTGAACACGGTTGAACCACATTTGTCGAGAAGTAGCTCGGCGTCTTCACGAGAGTGGGCAAGGAGCACGCTCACAATCGCATGGCAATAGAAAACCCAGACGCTGCACTATGTAGTACTTGGTCTAAGCGCCCACTTAAAGGACAGTTACCTGAAGACAGCTAGCTATTTCTTGAATCATTTTCTTATTCGAAGCTCTCTTTCTCTTCTCTTCTATCCCTTTCTCCGCACCCTCTTTCATCCCAATGAACGATCGATTCGACGTTCATTGGGATAAAAAGAAAACTTTGAACAAGGTAAAATCACGATTGTTGCCAACGTTTCAGCAAAGAGACTTGCTTTCGTCAGGGCAATCTCTCGCCTGGCTGGCACGGTTTATAGAGGGGTAGGTCCCCAGGTGAGAGGAGAGAAGGAAAGAAGGAAGTTAATTTGAGAAAGCGGATTGGTTTGGGAGTATGTCGGGGGAGATATTGACGGGCAAAGAAGGTTGTATAGTTTGAGCCGAGAAGTAGGTCACAGGGAAGTCAGCCGGGGGTTGATATTCGGGGAATTTTTGGAGAGAAAGGATGAGAGGGTGTTTGTTGACCTGCCGTGGGGCATAGTGAAAGGTTTTCAGAACCACCGGAAGCAGACTAGGCGGTGACAGTGGGGTCCTTATAGAAACTATCTGCAAGCCTCAGGTCAAAAGAGAATGTAGAGAAGGGGGAAATAACTAGGTAAAGGAAAACAGAAAAAAAGAGGAAAAAAAGAAAAAAAAAACAGAGGGAAACCACACAAACAGACATACAAAAGCAAAAGCGATAACCCGACAATGCCTAATTCAGTATTCCCGGTGAATATCGCAAGTATTCCAAGTTGCCCCTAGACGCCTAAATTCCAGCAGGTTCCATGGAGTTGAATTTTTGAATTAAGTAGGATTCTTGGTATTTCCTGTCCCTAGGAGACTTATAATTTGACTGAAGTATATATAACTTAAGGTCATCAAAATTGTGGCCTGGTTGGTTGAATTGCTGCGCTACAGCTATGGAGGATTTGCTGAGAGTATCTGCCCGGTGACCATTAAGCCGTAGGCTCATAGGTTGGCTCGTTTCGCCTATATACTGTTTGCGGCACATTGAGCATTCCAACATATACACAATGTTGGATGAAGTGCACGTAAAACTTGAATTAATCTTGTGGACATAATTACTGGCTGTGCTTTTTACAATGCAGTCGGTCTGCAGGGTCCTGCAAGTCTTGCATCTGGGACGGGAGCAGCTGGCTATGACTGGTTGCTTTGAAGGCCCTGTTTTAGCATGCACTAAAATATCTTTTAGATTCCTGTTTCTCCGGCAGGTAACCCTTTGTGCTTTCGGGAAAGTCTTTCTAAGTCGGTCGTTACTGGCTAAAATGGGGTAGTACTTCTGCAGTATATTGTTTACCTTTGGGAGGGCGTTTGAAAATTTAGTTATTAGGGCAGGTGGCCTGGCGCTTTCGTTATGTCGCTGTTTGTTCAGCACGTCATCCCTTTTGAGATTAGACGCGCGTTGGTACGCCTGATCGAGCGAGCTTTTCTCTTAGTCTCCTAGGGACAGGAGAAAAGCTCCTAGGGACAGCAAATACCGAGAATCCTATTAATTTCACAAATTCAAATCCATGGAACCTACGGGAATTAATGCGTCTAGGTGCAACTTGGAATCATTGCGATATTCACCGGGAATACAGAATTAGGCATTGTCTTGCATATACCTTTTCCAAAGATCATGACCCCTCCCTCTGCTTTTTACCTGGTAACCTAATTTCTTTTATTTGCATTCCTTAGCTTCAAGCTTAATACTCGCCCGCGTCCCTCCAACCTTTGCTTTTGGAACTCCATTTTATTTATTTAATTTCTCATTTTTTTGCTCCGCTTTGTCTTGTGCCCGTACGTTTTTTTTCGTTTTTGAGTTTCAGGACAGGCCTGTTCCAGGAATGTTGCCGTGGGCGACACGAGCCATTTCAGTTGTCGGGTTATTGCATTTTCTTTTGTATGTGGGTTTGTGTGGTTTCCCTATCTGTTTTTTTCCTCTTTTTTCTGTTTTCCTTTACCTAGTTATTTCCCCCTTCTCTACATTCTCTTTTGACCTGAGGCTTGCAGATAGTTTCTGATAAGGACCCCACTCTCACCACCTGGTCTGCTTCCGGTGGTTCTGAGAACCTTTCAGCATGCCTCTTGGCGTGTCAACAAACACCACCTCATCCTTTCTTTCCAAAAATTCCCCTAATATCAACCACAGGCTGACTTCCCTATGGCCTTCTTCGAGGCTGAAACTATACAACCTTCTTTTCCCGTCAATATCTCCCCCGACATACTCCCAAACCAATCCGCTTTCTCAATTTAACTTCCTGCTTTCCTTCTCTCGTCTCACCTGGGGACCTACGCTATATAACCCATGCCAGCCAGGCGAGAGATTGCCCTGACGAAAGCAAGTCTCTTTGCTGAAACGTTGTCAACAATCGTGCGTTTACATTGTTCAAAGTTTTCTTTTCTTATATATATATATATATATATATATATATATATATATATATATATATATATATATATATATATATATATATATATATATATATATATATAACAAGGTTGATGTCGTCATTGCCAGTGCTATTCGGCTTTTTTCGAAATATTTAATAGGGCCGAATGACGTGTGCTTGTCACGTTTTTTTGATTCATTGATAAATAAGCGAAAATATAAGTCGAGAAAAAATCCGCCGTTTTTCCGGGAGCGGGACTCGAACCCACATCTCCGCATAACCGGTGCGGTGCGTTCACCATTACGCTATCCCACAGCGGCTTCTCTCTCGACTTTAAAGCGGGGGTTTATATTTACAAGAGCTCTGAGGCCGATCAACTAGCGCCGCCCCTCGACTACCGCGGGAGACGTAGAACGTCTTCTTTCCCAGCGGCCGCCACGTAGAACGTGGTCGGAGGTCGGGGTTAGCAATTGGCATATCCGAACTGCTGGAGCCAGTGCCTCGTAATGCATTACGAGGCACTGGCTCCAGCAGTTCGGATAAGCCGAATAGCACTGGCAATGACGACTGCAACCTTGATATGTATCTTTACCGAGTCCCTCGTCCCGTATCTCTCTGTTCTGCTATATATATATATATATATATATATATATATATATATATATATATATATATATATATACATTTTTTTTTGGAAATGGGGTTTATTGGCAAGGGTTGCTGTGTAGGCGAAAGACAAGGAGGGCACAGGCCGAGCACAGTCCGAGCACAGTCGACGCTTGGAGGAAGCAGAGCGAGAGAGAACCCCGTCGCTCCAGGCGATGGCGGTGCGGCTTCCATATTCGGCTTCTGCTACCGACGACGATAAAGTGGCGCACATCTCCCGCAGGGGATTGGTGACGGTCTTGATTCTTCCGGTGAACGTTGCCAATCTTCTGCATTACAATCTATATATATATATATATTTATGTATATACATACATACATATATATATATATATATATATATATATATATATATATATATATAGGACTGCAACTTATATATATATATATATATATATATATATATATATATATATATATATATATATATATATATATATATATATATATATATATACATAGTTTTAAGTATAGGCGTGTCTTAGAAACACACTTTTACTACTGTCGGATGAAGTGCATTTTGTGTTTTGTGTCCGGTTACTTTAAATGGCACAACCACTTGTTACTGTAAATTCTGCTTTAATCGCAAATTACACCTCTAAGTTCACCCGGGGACTCTGACGTGTAATACCATGAGTGAAGCGTGAGCACGATGCGAATATCAGGGAAGTTTCGTCCATGCCAAAATATGGGTCAATAGCAACATGTCCTCCCCTGAATAGAAGAAAGTGTGTGCACGGTGTTTGGAGATGGGAGCAACAAAATTGCCGCCAATAATTCTTTCAAAAGCTTTGCCTAATTACGAAAAGTAAGTGTAGGATCTAAACGAATACTCCAAAAGGTATCGAGGAAATGTCACTACACTGCCAAGGAACACTGCCATAAATGCAGAAGAGAAGGAAAAAACGTAACAATGGCGCTGTTTCGTGCAAGAGTAAACGAAAACTCTAAACACGTTCCTTCGCACCTTTCACTTAACAAGGAAATATTTGCCAGGCCTTAATGAAACGCTCTCTCTGACTTATTTTTCACGCGGTAAGCATCGCAAAGAAAAGCGAAAGATCAAAATAAACTCGCCCCTGCTTTGAGATTTTCCAGAAGCTGACAACTGGTGCTCTTCCCCCGAAGAAGCCGCTTTGATTATCATAAATGATCCTTGGCTCAATATCTATGGTGTTTTAAAACACAGCACCCCAGGTCGTACCAAAGCCCAAAGAGCGCAGTAATGTGAGTTGTGTTGAGTCCAAGACGAATTGCCACACTTTTGTTTGTCGCTAGGGAATCTTTGAGGTATTTGCCTGAACTTTTCTATGCGGCCTCTATTTACACTGATTCTTTCTTTGTACCCTCAGTCCTTGGCCTACTCATGCCGTTATTTGCTCCGCCATACAACCGATAGAGGAGCTATTTTTATATCAGGCGACAAAACGTTAGGGGGCGCGATCTTCGAATAAATCGATAAACTCGTGATCAATACTGGCAAGGACTGAGATTCCTTTCACAGACAACCCGTCAACGTGATGCGCAGCGCAAAAGAAGGCGCAAAATGGAAACAAAATGCCAGAAACGAAGGCTACAAAATCAAAGCAACGAAGGGTAGAAGTTACTTTCGACAAAATTCACTTGTGTCTTGCAACACTCTGGAAGTAATTGAGACGGATGGCATGCGTTTTTGGAAGACGGAAAGTTGCCACTCGTTATGTCTCCAATATTAATACCAGGTAGAAGAGCATCGCCGCTTTTAAAGCGTGAGTTCTGCTTTGCCAAAACAGGTTATTTCGAGTCTGCGCGGCTGTCTGCGCTGTATGTTTTCCGTGTGCGTCGAATAAATGTTATTTTTGAGGGAAATAGAGCTTGCTGCTTTGAATGTACCCTGACAAAGGTGTCTTCATGTTATTTTAAAAAAATGTTAGAAGCTATTATTATCACCAAGCAAAACACATGACAGATATAAAACGGGGACTCATGCGGTTGAGTTTGCGGAATGTATAATAATTAGGGGTTGATTTTCTTGTGTTTGTGGTTCAAAATATAAGGGCAAAAGCAGTCTGAATATGACTTTCTTGTGTCACCGAAGCGATAAGAACTCCACAAATCCTGATATTTGGGCTCTACCCGCTTCTAGATGTGTCGTTGTAAAATTTACCCCTCTTTGTACTGCGCGAGGCTGGCGTAAATACCTGTTCTTCATGGTGCTGAGAACCCTGTTATATACAAGTGCCAGAAGGACGAAAACTGCGGATGATAGCTGCAGCAGAAGCAAAACCATTTGTGTGCCAAGACCTTCTGTGGCGACCATGTGTGAAGACCATGTAAGTAAAAGTATCTGTAAATAAATAAATCTGTCGTGCTACGCAGAGAAATTCTCGAAGTAAAGTGCTGCGAAAGAGCGAAAATTGGGCGCTTCGGACGCGTCAATATAACGCCGCAGGAAGTCCGCAAATGAGGCCGCCGAGAGGGCAGAGGAATAGAGCACCATTTAGAAGTTCGAGGTTGGGAATGCGTTCTTAGTCTCGACTTCAAGCAATTTCATCCGCCGCTTATGCGTAAGGATGGAGGACAAGATTTAACGTCGACAAGCCATTAGGCATTCACGGAGGGAGTAACTAACGCCTAGGAGCAAAAACGGAGGCGTAGAAAATAGCTGATTCAGTACTAAGGGGAGCGTTCACTATGGCAACATATTTTCAACCGCAACGGGCTCTTGAAGCAACAATCCTGAAGCCATCATGCATAAAGCGCAGCGAAAATAATAAGGGAACTATGAAAACACTTTCTTCTTATTCTCGTCACTTCACTTATCTGGTATTGCTACACCACACAACCAGGAAGCTGAATCCCTAACGAAGAACACGATGTAATCTGAAAACAAGAAAATGGCACATGCAATGAACAAGAGAAGCCGCATTTACTGCGCGAACGTCCGAAAAAAAAATCGTTCTTGCGGGAAGTACTTTTAACCCCATAGCATTATTCGGCTCATTTTTCCATTTCCCCGTGGCTCCTACTCGTCCGCTCTCAGCCGTGCTGATCAGGCGTCCACGGAAGTACGCCACCGCTGCCACCCGGAAGCTACGACTGAGGCAGCAAGACTTGAGGGCTCCGCTGAATGTGTAATGTGGCGCAAGGGTAGCCGAAGTTTGGAAAGGGGGACACTGATACGACGTCAGATACGATGGAAACGACACGCGTTTTCAGCAGGTGCTGCGCCTGCTCGGTAAACTTGGTTCTCTGCCCAGTCGGTGCTAGCATGTCCGGCAGACGCGGTCGCCAGGCGTGTCCCCAACATACGACATCACACCAAAATATGCTACACCAGAAGATACAAAAATACAAATTTTCGGTAATTTATGCCCAGAAACTACACATGAGCTACGAGACACGCCGTAGTGCATGTCTCCGGAAGAATTTAAACCACTTCAGGATCTTTAACGCGTGCAGAAATTTCGACACACTGGCGTTTTAGTTTTCTGCTTCAGTCAGAAAAACGGCCACCGGGTCCGGGAATTGAACTTGTGTCCTTCGGATCAGTAGCTCAACGCCTTAGCCACTGGGGCATCGCGGCGTGTTAACCAGCGGGATATAAGCCGGCACAAACATAGCGTAGGGATTCGCGCCGGTCTCTGAAATCAGACATTTTCAGCATAAACGAACTCAAATAACGCCCGCCATATATCGTCTAATCACATACGTTTTCAAATTACTTTTCAATATTTCCGCGGATGCGTTTCCCCTGCAAGCTCGATTTCAATAATGACAGATGGCACACGCGGCCAAGCTAGAAATCACCCTAAAATATGTACAGATTTCCTCCCTGAGAACGGTCGCATAAGAAGGGTGGGTGTTGCTCTTGAGACAAGCGGTAGTGCCAAACTCACAGTCGTCAAAAATAGAAAATCGATAATTACTTGCCCACAAACAAAACGCCCGACCGAGAGCAGAGCAGTAAAGAGAGAAAAAGAAATGTTAAGACTTATGCAAACACTGACCATGACCTGAATATTGCAGCGCCTACCATGCCACAAAGTTACCATCACCAAAGAAAGTGCAAGGAAAACCATCACCCGGACAGTTTAGACGGCAGTCTTCAACCTCGCAATTTCGACCCCGAGAAGAACTAACAAAGGGTAGACCACCAAGGTTACAGAATGGACATGCATATACAGGCCTAGAAGAACTGGAAGGTTAAACTCCCGATTCAGGGATAAAATACTCATATCCGTAGCGAAGAATAGACTCGTCAAGCGCAGGACAAGTGCGGTGAAGGTCAATTAAAGAGCCCTTCACCTTGCAGTCGTTCTAAATACGATGTTGGTTATTGTAATGGACCTCGAGGTCCTCCGGCTGCCAAGCCGTCGAGAGAGAGCGGAGAGCACACGTCTGGTGATAATGAGGGCTTTATTCGAACTGGTTGCGGGTGCAGCGCAAGCGCTTGCCACCGCTCGGTCCGTGCTGGTGAAGATGATGATGATCAGCGTCGTCTGTTATGGCGCAGAAAAGGAAGAAGTTCTAACTCTCTCCCCCGCCGACAGATGACGCAAGTGCGCTACACTTGAATGGTCTTTGCAGAGCGGGTGTATTTCTTGCTTGAGCGAATATGGCTTGACTGAAAACTTCGGCCGACGAAGCATCGCCAAATGTCGTCTGTTTTTTAGTCGGCGACTGGTACCCGGCACTTCTTGCGCACTTTGGTCAGAATGTCTCATACTCCCCCATGGAGGACCTGTGCGTGGGTGTGCTGGATCACGAGAGATGTTCAGTTTTTCTTGGTTCCTTTTTTCAGGTGATCTCGAGTCGTTGCGTCATACCTTCTCACAAGCTTGACACCTTTTTCTAGCTTTTCCTTTGAGCTGGGGATCCGCATCGTCGCAATAGCAAGGCTGTTTGCTAGGTCGAAGCTTGGTTTTCACGGGGAAACAACCTCTTGTCGCTCATTCGTCGCTTCGACGGCCTTTTTTACTCGTGTCACAGCCGGTTTGGTGGTGCCCCAGCTTTATTTGTTCTTGCATTTGGCGCCTATGCCTCCAACTTGCGACGAACGTTTCAGAACCTTCTACACCTCGTTGGCTCCCACGCACGCACGGAGCAGGATAACGTTGGCACAGTGCGTGAAATTTGCTCCTACTGCCAGTGGGCCCTGTACAGTCCAGCCCAGCAACGTTTCCACGGCTTTGAGCTTCGTGGCCAGTGATTTTACATTGCCGGTTACTAGCTCCCAGTAGTGGTCTGCACCAATCAGGATCGATATTTTGATTTCACCGAATCGCTGTGCTCTGAGTCCCCTTGCGTCCAAGCGCATTTCTCTATCTTCGTGATGACTTGGTCGTCCGGTATGGGAATATGCTCATTGCCTAGTGCGTCAATTTTGAGCGCGTCAATCTGTACCGTCCTCTCTGTCTTTGCGGGAGCGATGAACACACGTACTTTTCGCAGGGTTCTCGCCTCATTTTTACCTCCAAAGAGGCCAACAGTCAAGGTATCCTCTTCTACAAACTCGCACCCTAGTTTCTTGGACGCTTCTGCCGTGATGAAACTGCGTTGGCTTCGGCCATCGAAAAGAATTCGGTGGCGTCCCGAGGATGCAGAGCCCGCTGCTGTTGCTGTCAAAGTTTGGAGGAGGACCGTGGGACCAGTTTGCCGAGAAACCAGGCTGACCGGTGTAAAGGCAACGTTGCGGCTGCTCTGGGCGTCTGCCGTGCACATGGTGGTTGCATGCTTTCGAGCACACTTACCGCACGGTAGTCGACCTCGGCAGTCTTTAGACACGTGGCCTTTTTTCAGACATCGGAAGCATCGACCTTCCTTTGTCAGCAGCTGTTTTTTTCGCGTGAGGTTCCATTGATCGAAGTTGCAGTCCTCTGAACGATGCTTTCTGGACTGGCAGAACAGGCACCGCTGAGTGTTCTTCGCTGAAGTGTGTAGAACCGGCACGGTGTGCACGTCACAGTGTTGCTGCTATCTAGGTTGCTCTTCTAGGTTCACAGCGACGTCTGAGGTCCTTACTCCCGTAAGGTTCTCCACGGCTTCTCGACACTGGACTTGATAATCGATGAACTCTAGAAGCTGCTGAAGCTCTTGTTCGGGCTGTACCGTCTGGTTCTGTCGGTCCCTTATGGCTTGAGTTGAAGTGGATGCCGTTGTTGAAGGCGTCGGTGGGCTGAAGCGCTCGTGAAACTTCAGAACCATGTCGCATGGCAGTACTCTGAAGAGGATCTCCCGTAACATTAGGCAGTAATTAGCGGGACTAGTGCCAAGCGCCTTCAAACTTCTTACGTGTACTTGGACCTCGTCGTATAGCAGCCGAAGTTGATGCACGTTCGAAGACGATGAAACTGGTCTCAAGTCCAGAAGGCTTCTGAGGTGATCTTGTGCGATGAGCCCTTCCTCACCGAAGCGCTTTCAAAAAATATCGATGGCGTCTTTGTAGCACTCCTCGCTCGGCTGGAGTCCAGAGATGGCCGATGCGGCAGCTCCAGTGACGAGGGTGTTCAAATAGTTGAATTTTTCTGCAGTGCTCAGGTCGTCGTTATTATGCACGGCCGACGCGAACTGCATCCAAAAGCGCTGCCAGTTCTTCCGGTTCCCATTGAACTTTAGAAGGTCAAGCTGAGGCAACTTAGCCCTGCTGATGATCGGAGTCTGGGAACTGGGCGGTCGTGTAGGCAGTCTGGATGCAAGGGCGTTCTGCAGCTCGAAACGCAGGGTCGCTGTCGTGTTCACGACCTTATCACCGTATGTCCCAGCGTCCGACGTCTCATTATCCAGCCGGTCGTCTGGCGTCTCGTCGAAAATACGGTCGTCGAGCTTCCTTATCTGCTGGTGGAGCGCTTCGATTCGTTCAAGCAGAACGCTCGCCTCGGACGCCGAAAGTCCAGGTTGTCCTCGCAGTGCCTCTTCCGCTTCGGTTATGATGCCGTCCAGTTGTGAGCAGAAGCTCTGGCGACGTCGGAGTCACCGTTCCATAGCGGTCAACTGGCGGCCGGGGATTCTGGGGCCAAGGTCGCAGGTGTCGCATCGGTTCACTGGCTTGCGCGACTGCGTGCGTCGATGAGGTTGGCCTTGTCTTGATATCCCGGGTTTCGGCACCATGTAATGGACCTCGAGGTCCTCCGTCTACCAAGCCATCAAGAGAGAGCGGAGAGGGCACGTCTGATGATAATGTGGGCTTTAATCGAACTTTTTGCGGGTGCAGGGCGAGTGCTTGCCACCGGTCGGTCCGTGCTGGTGAAGATGATGATAATCAGCGTCGTCTGTTATGGCGCAGAAGAGGAACAAGTTCTAACAGTTATAATGACGATCAATATATCCTCAATTTGTGTCCTCCTAGAGCATTTGAAGAAAGTGAAGAAGCCACTCTCCTAGCACCAAGAAAGCGGTTGGAAAAACAAAATCGGGAGAGGGTATCGTACCCCCTGACTAGCAGCACCCCCGCCTTTCAAAAGAAACTACTGCACGACATAATAGACATGGTCCCTATCCAGCGACCCCGCATAAAAGCTCTCCTCTACCAATAATATGGATCCAATCCTACACAAGAAGAGGCAATATTGTCACGAATCCAAAGACGACGCAGTTTTCTTCTAGAAAAAAATGTTTTTTGGAGGGAACTTGTGCCCCGCTAACAAATCAAAGAATGCACAGGTGGCGAAGCAGCAGCCAGCAAAGTGAAGTCCGCAAGCGAACGTAGGCGACTCGAATACCCCGGCGTCTGCTCTGCAGGCTTTTATTTTTAGGCGCGAGTGTTTCTAGAACCGTCGATTTACACCCAGAACATTGTAGATTAACGAAGATTATTCGATGCTAGTGACGTTAGGGCGAAAAGCTCTCCGTATCAGAATAAGATAACCGGTGCGGCATAAAAATACAGAATGGAACACGGGCTTCGCTTGGGACACCGATAACACAGCCGGGCGAGGCCGGGCAGTCAAAAACAAAACATAAACAAACCCAATGCAAGGTTCGCGGCATTACTGCCCCTCAAGGTTGCATCGACCCGATGCTAAAATAAAACACAGTCCGAACAAACAACAACAAAAAAAGTCCGTCATCTTGCCCAGTAACGTTTGAGGTGAACCACGTGGACGACTTCGGATCGCGTGCATCGTCGTGATGTGCCGGAATCACCGTCGGGGTCACTTCCTAGGTAAGTTGGCTAACACGTCGTAGAACATGGTAGGCTCAGAAATACAGTCGCAGAAGCTACTTAGTGAGTCCGCGTCGTCGGACGGGAGTCCAAACCCACACACGATCCCCTCGGCGTTACTCGGCGTCTCGACGTCGGAGGTTGTAGCGTCCCACATTCACCTGCTGCTTGTCCATTGTACAAACTCGAGCGAGCTGGCGGGCCTCCTCCGCACGCTGAAGGTATCTCTGGACTTCTGTGTTGAGATTGTCGTCTTCTACGTACGGGAGCATGGCATCAAGCATCGTAGTCGGCCGTGTTCCGTAGACAAGCTCAAACGGTGTCATCTGCGTAGTTCCCTGGGTTGCTGTGCTGTAAGCAAACGTGACATACGGGAGGACTTCGTCCCAAGTATTAAGTTCAACGTCGATCTACAAAGACAGCATATTCGAGATCGCTTCGTTCGGACGCTCCGTTAGTCCGTTTTGTTTGGGGGAGGTACGGCATCGTTCTTCAGTGATCTTGGTTGCTGTAGCGCAAGATTCCTTGCATAGGCTCCGCATTAAAGGCCGTTCCGCGGTCCGTGATTAGGACTTCAGAGGCGCCATGGTGCAATACAACTTGCTTTTTGTAGAACTTTGCGACCTCTTGTGCACTCCCCCTCGGAAGAGCGGTGGTCTCTGCGTAGTGCGTCATGTGGCCTGTCGCTACGACAATCCACTTGTTCACGGATCATGACGTAGGAAAAGGCCCAGAAGGTCCATTCCAATATGTTGGAAGGGCCTCGACGGGACGGCGATCGGCTGCAGAAGCCCGGCGTGTCGCGTAGGTGGCGTTTTTCGTCGTTAGCAGTCACGGCAGCTCCGGACGTAGTGGGTGACGTCGGATGTAAGGCGGGGCCAGTAGTACTTCGCCTTGATTTTTCCAATTGTGCGGGCTGTGCCGAGATGTCCGGAAGACGGGTCGTCATGGCACGCTTCCAAAATTTCGTCACGAAGGTCTGCGGGGATGACAAGAAGGTAATTTGTTCTCGTTCCGGGGCTGAAATTCTTCTTCACGAGGACGGAGTTTCTCAGGCTGAATGCTGGTAAGCTGCGTTTGAATGTTCTAGGTACGGTGACGTTGCGTCCCTCGAGGTAGTCGATTATGACGCGTAAGTCAGGGTCGGCACGGTGCTGGGCGGCTAGGTCGCTCTCCGTCACGATTCCGAAGAACGCGCTTTCTTCATCAGAGTCTTGTGCTGGTGGGTCGACGGGGGCACGGGACAGGCAGTCGGCGTCGGAGTGTTTCCTGCCGGATTTATAAACGACTGTAACGTCGAACTCCTGCAGGCGCAAGCTCCACCGCCCAAGACGGCCAGAGGGGTCCTTCAAATTGGCGAGCCAACACAGCGCGTGGTGGTCTGTCACAACCTTGAATGGTCTTCCATACACGTATGGGAGAAATTTTGAAACCGCCCATATAATTGCCAGGCACTCTTTCTCAGAGGCAGAGTAGTTTTTCTCCTCCTTCGACAGACCACGGCTGGCATAGGCGATTACCTTTTCTCACCCGCTTTGTTTTTGAACGAGGACGGCACCCAAGCCTATATCACTGGCATCCGTGTGTATTTCTGTTTCGGCGTTTTCGTCGAAATGGGCGAGCACGGGCGGGCTTTGCAGTCGTTTTTTCAGCTTGCCGAATGCTTTTTCTTGGTCGTTGTCCCAGCTGAAAGGGGTGCTATCTTTCGTCAAGCGCGTGAGCGGCTCTGCAATGCGTGCGAAGTTTGCGACGAAGAGCCGGTAGTATGCGCACAGTCCGAGAAATCTTCGCACGCCCTTCTTGCGTTTTGGCCTTGGGAAGTTCGCAACGGCTGAAGTTTTTGCAGGGTCAGGTAGGACTCCCGCGGCGTTGACGACGTGGCCCAAGAACTTGAGTTCCTCGTACGCGAAACGGCACTTTTCAGGCTTCAGCGTTAACCCCGACGTACGAATGGCCTAGAGTACAGACTCCGGATTCATTCCACCTTTTCGAGATGCCGGAATGGAATGGGAATGGAATGTGGACAACGCTTGGAGGAATGGAATGGGAATGGAATTAGGCTCCTCTTGCCCGGAATTAAATGGGAATGAAATGGTGATTTTCAGACGACGGTGTTACCATCGCTGGAGCCTTCTGGCTACCTAAGTAGTCTGTGGCGACGACTGCGTTGGTATATCTCAAAGGGAGCAGCGGCGATGAAAACGAGAACGCATACCCGGCATCTAAAGAAACTGAATCCGCGCAGCCTGCCTCAGCGCGTTTGAAAATGAACTTGCGAGTCGCACAAGTATAGTGCCTAGAACTATATTTTAGGCACTATAGTGCAAGCGCGCATGGCCGGTGGCTCCGCTAGATCGGCTCTTCGTGCTTCAGAAGGCTTTTTGAGGCATAGCGTTTTCTTTACAACACTCCATGGCGCCAATGGCAGACCGGCGTCTCAATGGCAGGCGCACTGTGGCCAGGCCAGCAGGCGGGGAATAGCATCCAGAAGCAGAAGCCGCGGTGTTTCTCACCGCAAGCTGATGCTGCGAAATCCTGGAGCTAACAATACAAAGCGTTCGCGTGTGAAACATGAAACAGCGAGTCTGCTTGGCGTTCTCCTTCCACCCTCCGTACCCAGCGTGCAGTGAGTAGCATTGCAGCTTGCAAGCCGACTTGGTAGGCATGTCGCGGGAATGCGGGCCCAATTGTCGACCGTCTGTCCGTGAGTTGCAATGGGGCCCCGGGGCTCCAGCAAATCAAAATAAAGGCAGAAAAAAAATTGTGGGTGATGAATTTCCGTGCCCGGCACCAGCCAATGTGGCGTAAGAAGCGGGCTTCGGATATGTTACTGAGCTTTCTACCTCCAAGCTCTGGTAGTGGGCAGCTGGGATATACCATTACACTAGATATTTTTAGACAATGCATTGATTGATTGATTCATTCATTCATTCATTGTCAGGTTTAACGCGCCGACGCAACGCAGGCGATGAGGCGCGCCGTAGCGGAGGTCTCCGGATTAATTTTGACCACCTGGGGATCTTAAACGTGTTCCGAAATCTCGTACACACGCGTGCATGTTTGCTTTTCGCCTGCACCAGAAAAGCGGCCACCGCGGCCAGGAATCGAACCCGCGTCATCGTGCTATAAAGCAATGCAGAACACACAGCTGCCGAAAGGCGTTTGTTTGCAATAGTTGCGGCTCCAATAGCGCCCCTATTTGCGAGGGCTTTTCCAGCTCTCAGCAGTGCGACACCGTGGTTTGCTTCAAAAGCAATGTGCGGCCCACTCCTCCAGTCGTGCCAAACTTATTCATGGTTTGGTTGTCCTTCTGTGCACGTGCCCTTTACGCCTGGGGTATACAAACATACCTGATTACTGAAGCCTTAGTCGTCGGCTTGAAAGTTGGAGCGTCGCCACTATTTAGGTAGGAAGATCTCATTTCAAAATTTTGATCAGGTCCTCGTGCATATTGGTTCCGCTTTCATGGACACAAACTGCCTGACTAGACTTCTTTATTTTGACAGGGCTCCCGTCACGGTGTGGTTCGCTCCCTATAAACAAGGGGGTCATAAATAATGTCCACTTTTGAGCGCATTGGTCTGAGGTAGTTCAAGGACAATAAACAAGCGCAGTTGAAGTGAACGTGGAAGCGGTCGCGACTTTCGTGCGGTGATTGCAAGAACTGTTAACGGTGTTCTGTGCCGATTCCCTCCCGTCTCTCGCGTTTGTACAGTAGCATTAGTGCTCAAGGCTGTAAATTCACTTGAAATCATTCAAGTAAGCACTTTGAAAGCGTGTACATGTGAGCAAGCTCCGAGCTTCATGACTGTGAGTTATCCACAGCAGCATTGCGCTGTTGAGCACGAGGTCGCGGGTTCAATTCCCGGCCGCGGCGGCTGCTTTTCTGGTTGGGTCGAAAATCAAGGACGCCCGTATGTACGAGATTTCGGGGCACGTTAAAGATCCCCAGGTGGTCAAAATTAATATGAAGCCCTCCACTACGGCGCGCCTCATCGCCTGCGTTGCGTCGGCGCGTTAAACCCTACGATCAATCACTTATCCACAGCATACTAATTACACTGGTATGACGGCACGCAATGCACATAGCAAGATAGCACGCCAGAGACTATGCAAGAAAGCGGAAAAAGCGGACATCAACGTACTAGCTGCTTCACCTCGAGTCACGCAAGAACAAACCATTAAAACATGCTAACATGCGAATACTATAAGTAGTGGGATGCCTGTTCTTATTATGCAAAAAGGAGCAGTGTGACATGGCCCCTTTTTAAAGCTACAGCTTTCTAAAGCAAAGCTTTTTACCTCTACCCCCCATGGGTTCTTTCGCGACCGTTGGTGTCACCAGAAAACTCGAGCGAACAAATAAAAGAATTTACTGGCAGCTCCGGGAATCGAACCTGGAACTAATAGACTAACAAAGCGAGAGCCCGTTGTCTTACCAATTTAGCTACGAGCCTACGCGAAGACGGGGAAGACAGTTGGTGTACTCACCAAGCACATCAACGGGTTTACCCCCTGCCTTCTCGTTGAATGCCACATGAAAGCGTCACACGACCACTCACGCCCGTCTAGCGGCCCTGAGCGCACCTTGCTCATGTGCTAAGAGCTACAAAAATTGAAGCCAGCTCACACCAGTGCATAGCATCTCAATTCTAGTACGCCAGTGTGCTAAAGCCTGTGGCCTCCAGTGTTCACGTAAAAAATCACAGCTCCTTGTTGTCCGCCCTGACGCCAAATCAAGGAATACATTCAAATACTCCTTGATGGCCAGGCCATCACTCCAAGCACCAGCGTCAACATCCTGGCCCTACATCTCGAGGCTAACACCAAGAGTGACGTCTCCTTGCAGCGCCTCAAAAATAGCATTAATCAAACCATACACAGCATCAGGCGAGTTTACACCAAGAAGCGAGGCCTAAAATAATCCGGCACCTTTCGATTAATTGAAGCTTTTGTCCTCTCGAGGGTCACTTACGTCAACCCCCAGTCTTCTTCTCAACCAGGTAGACATAGAGATGCTTTATATAATGAGTAGAAAGGCGGTCGAGCAGGCCATTGGTCTTCTCATGAGTGCGTCCACACTGAGGCTGCTTAGCACGGGGCTCCACAACACGGCGGAAGAGCTGATAGAAGGCCGTCTTTCTAACGCGAAGGTCCGACTCAGAACTGCGGTGGGCAACCGCATGCTTAACCAGATTGGCTGGGCAGCCCAGAATGTCACTCCGCTTGACGTACTCCCAGACTCTTGGCGACTAAAACTAAAGATGCTCCCTTTGCTTAGAAATAAGAACCCCTCACATGACGAGAGTCACCGAAAAGCACGGGCTCAAGCGCTAAACACCACACTCGGTGGGGATCATGCAGTTATCTACACAGACGCCTCCAAACATAACATCGAGGGCAGCAATACGCCATCATCATGGCTACCTCCAGAACCAACCTCCTTGCGTCTACCTCACTTAGGACCCAAGAAATGACGGCAGCAGAAGAGGCAGCCATCACCCTGGCTCTCACTCAACTAGGGGTTCGGAGGGTAGTAACCGATTCCCAGCCAGCCTACTGGAATTAACAGTTGGGTTGGGTATCCTCACCTGCACTGCGCGTGCTAAAAAAACCACTCCCCAAACGGTTCCAGTCAGCCCATCTCGACCCCCCCTCACGCTTCAATGGAGGGCAACAAATACGCCCACCCAACAAGCCTGTGCTGTCGCCTCCCGTGCTATGGAGCTGCACGAGGACAGCCACCCGCTTGTCACGTTCAGGGAGGTAACCCAGCATTATCGCCTTTTGAGGCAGACCGTACCTTTGCCTTACCCTGACGTTTCCAGAGAACAACAAACTACCCTACGCCTCATACAATCCGGGCTCCTTCCCACAGCCTACGTGTCTTCACCTAATGCATCCAAATCGCTACGACGCTGAATGTAAAATTTTGCTCAGAAGTAGAAACACTCCACCCCGTAATCGGTATGTGCGACTTTAGCCCTGAGCACGCTCCTCTCTTTCCGTCAACCAAGCATCATGCGCATTGGGAGATGCTGCTGTCCAGGCCCTCTCAACCTACCCAGCTACAGCGGGTGGACAGAACACAGGCCGCGCGGTCTGCATATAGGTGCCACAGAAGAAGGAATCACTCCCCAGGGCTGCACTCTGGGCCGTTCAGAAATCTGAACAGAAGTATTTCTGCCTCCTTCTGCTCCTTCTCCGCAGCAAATCTCGTCACCTCTGTCCGCGGCGCAGAGACGGAGAAGTCAGATCGTCTAACACCGGGTTGGAGCTTTAATTTTATAAAAAAAAGTTTCCACGCTTGTGCTACACCAATACACCTCAACCAAACACCGTTCATGCATGATGCATTGGTTTAACCTTACCAAGAATATCTCTTTGAAGTAATAAATGGTGTGGTTAAGTGAAATTCACTTTTCTCTGGTTTTACTATTTCTAGAGCGGTGTTGGTGAATTTAAGTGACGTCGCATGGGAAATCGTTATGGGTGCCGTTTACAGCTTTGCTTTCCAACCACATTCACGGGGTGGATTGGCGCGATTTTTTTAGTGGGGCAGATTGCACTCGGTCGGAAAACTTAATTCATTACCCTTTAGCCTGGTTGCGCGACCGAAAAGCTCTGACAAGGCCTCTGCACACACGGCGCGTGCGTGAAACCGGGGGCCACAGATTTAGTCTCTCTCTCGCTCTCGCTCAGAAACTGTGCTTGCATTGTGTCAAAATACTAACTTGAAAATCGCATAAACGAACGGTTCTAAATAAGACAACACATGCGTCGATCATGAAGGAGTACAATAGTACCCTTATCTCATAAACCATGTAACGGTGTGCATTTAGATCGTTCGTAGCTGCGTTTACTTAGTGCGCGAAAAATCGTTGCATGGGTTCGTTCTTTGCTTGCGGTTTGGGTGTCTGATGATTTGACGATCGGTTAGACGCACTTTCAGAGAAAGTTGGACGCACTTTTAGCTTTCGCGCTTCTCTCTGCTTTCGTTAGGAAGGGGCACTAATTTTTTGCATTGGGTAGTTGTTCTGCACGAGATATGTAACCAACCTGCTACCACCTAAAAACTTCGGTGAAAAGCGACACATTTTGCATACTTTTGCAGTATTCTACCCGTATGATAACATAAGACTCATGTTGCGTTCTTCTGCAACTCAATAGAGCACCTGAAGTAGTTTTTACGTTGAAGAATTAAAGGAATGGAATTGAACCTCCTGTCAATTCCAGGAATGGGAATGGGCTAACTTCTGTCATTCCGAGGAATAAAAAGAATGGAATCAAGAAAAGTTCTAATTCCTCGGAATGGAATTGGAATGGAATGGGGACGCCCATTCCGCAACACTGCTCCCTACGACCCCTGCAAGCCGCCAAGCCAGTCCAGCCAGAGCCAGCCGCCCACTGCAAAGTTTACCGCCCGAGTTAGGTCTTCTGCCAACAGGACCCAAGAGAATGGCCGCTGCAACCACCACAATGGTGCGAGAGGCGACGTCGCCAATCGTCCTGCAGCAGCCCCGGGAACCGCCATCGTTCCGGGTAGCCCCCTATGATGACAAAGAAGAATGGTTGTAGAACCGGGAGCTCGTCCGCATCTTCAATAGGCGGGACGATGAACTTCCCGGCATGTCTTCTTTTACTGAAAAGATGAAGTTGGAACTTTTTTCGAGAACCATGAGAGCTCCTGGACCAATCTGGCTCAATTCAAAAGCGAGTTCATTAAGACCTTCACTACCGTGGTGAGAAAAAAACGAGGTGCGCTTTTGCTTAAAACTCCAACGCAGCACCCCAACGAAGGAGTCGTGATTTTGGCTGAAGCAATGAAGCGACTATTCCACTGTGCAGACCCGGAAATAACGGAAGAAAAGAAACTGATGTTTATTATGCGAAGGAGTAAAGCAAGACCTCTTTACTTGCCTCGTCCGCAGTCCCCCTAAAACAGTGGCCGAATTCGCGTCTGAAGCTGCCCCGATAGAGAAGACGCTCGAAATTCGAACAAGGCAGTACGACGGCCCTGTGAATGCGCTGTTCTCGGAGACCATCGGTGCCGCTACTGTAAGCTCCGATGCATTGCGCGAGACCATCTTAGCATCGGCCAGGGACGTTCGTCGCAATCTTTTCCCAAAGCCCTAGCAACCTCAAGTGGCTTCAATGACTGACGTCATCCAAGCAGAGGTTCAAGAGGCCCTGGGGACTTCTACGCCATCCGAAGCACCCCGCGAGCCACAAGCGATGACCTACTGTGCAGCTCTACTTCGACCTTGCCCTGCTCCAATCCGTCTTCAAGAGGCCCCGCCATGCTGCCGTCCACTGTCGCCCGCCCGACCCCCTGTAGTCTAATACCAGACGCCGAGGAAGACCGAGGTGTGGCGAACGCCCGATAATCGCCCGCTGTGCTACCACTGCGGAGAGTCCGACCACATCTACCGTCGCTGCCCTTACAAGAGGCTCGGACAGCGCCCTACTGAGATCGAAGAATACCTTTCCAACACCAACCGAGGACCAGCTAGCTTCAGTCGTTCGCTGTTCCCTACCCAGCACCTCTACCAGATCTCACGAAGCCAAAGAGGACGCAGTTGTCTTCAAGGAAAACAAGTGTATTGGAGCGAACTTGTGCTCCCCTAACAACTCAAGTACACAGGCTGCGAAGCATCAGTCAACGAAGTGACGTGCGCAAGCGCGCGTAGGCGAGTCGAATACCGCGGCGTCTGCTCTGCAGGCGTTTATCCTTCGGCGGGAGTGTTTCTAGAACCATCGATTTACATCCAAAACTGTGTAGATCAACGAAGTTTGTTCGAGGCCCCAGGGCCCAGAAAAGGCCAGACGGAGGAAGAGAGGTATCGACTCGGTGAAGTTGTACTACATAACCTTCGCTTCTTCCAACCTTTCCCGAAGGGTCAGTTGGGCCAATGACTTGCAGAAGGGTGGGGCTGCTTTGGGACACCGAGTTTCGGTGTATACCACGTTCAACTGCATAGAGCTGTTGACGTCTTTGCCTGGAAGAAGAAAACCATGACGCTTCCGCCGTAGTGCTCGTGTTTCGGGAAGCTGTCGTCAAGTCTCACTGTCATGAATAATAAGCAACTACGTCAAACACACAAAACATAAGAAATGTCACACTAGTTTATTTCACTCCCGGTATATTATGATAAAAGCGTGGCATTACCTGAATAATCACCTGTAATCATCGTAGGATCCGCCAAAGTTTGGACTTGGCAGTAATAGTAAGAATTCCTTGTCTTACGAAGATCGCAAACGCGTCACCGCCTATCTTGGAACATGGAGACATCGTGATGAAGGCAGCGCAATCCGTAGACTATACGCTTGTGAAAAGTCGTGTCTATGGGAAGCTAGTTAAAACAGTTAGAATAGGTTTTAGGCGGCTTTTAAGATCAACTTTATTTTTTGGTAATGTAAAAATGGAGATCAATTTTTTCCTATAAAATCTCTGATTGTAAAGGTCTGACCTTTGTGGTCAATATTACTTCGTGGCCATCCACTCATACATCTGCAGGGTGACGAAGAATATGTGCATAGTCGCATGGACAGTGCGGACTGCAGAGGGCTGGGCGAGCAAGCAGGCTAGGATTCGATCTGTGAGGTGAGACTCCAAGTAAAGGCGCCCTGTTCCACGGACTCTGTTTCGTTCTTGGGAGCCGCAGCTGGCAGTAGGGGTCCAGGTGCAACACTTAAATAAATGCCCGGCTGTATAATAAGTTCAGGGCTACCACGCAAAAAGCTCCTATGATTAGGAAATTAGGGCTGAGTAAACAGGCACATAGAGGGATGAACGACGGCGCAATATGGAACTCACCACTAAAAGTTTATTAGGAGAGATCGTTGGCGGACAACCAACAATTGCGTGTGGTAACACGTGATTATTCCCTCTTACTACAAGCGGACACCTTATTGTTCAGGTTTTTCTATTAATTGTGTTGCTTCCTATACTTTTTACCTCTGAGTTATCGCTATGCTGTCACTTGTGCCCCTGTTCCGCTGGTTTACTTCGTGCTGATTTTACATTATGAACTTAATACAATTTGACTATCTGGTCATCATTCTAAAACAAAATTTTACCTGTATAACAGCGCAGTCGCCTAAAACTCAATAAACATGTGTAACGTCGCGCAGTTTTGATTTCTAGTTGAACAATATCAGGAAGAGACCGTAATTATTTACCTGGATAATCAAAAAATAATATTGAACAGGCAGAGTGTCCTTAACACATAAAGTGCCTAGACTCGCTCAAGGAAAAAGATGTGCCATGGGCTATATGGCATACGTACGCATTTGCTGTACGTGAAACTCGGAATATCGGGTTGTTCATCCACTGAGTCAGCTTCGCTGGAAACTGGTCCCACAGTTTATTATACACGTTACCAAAGTTAAAACCAGCACAAGATATTACTGGCTTCTAGTTGGCATGCTGGCAGTGGCATACTTCACCTCAAACTTTTACCCTAATAATGAAACCATGCACTCCGCAGAGATGGTAAAGGGCGGACGTTTTTTACCCGTATCTTCGCGCACCTGCGATGCGTATTTTCCACTTACCACCGTAGATAGACGCAAAAGGCCAGGTAGATACTCATGTCTTTCCCCTTACATTTGATTTCTTCTACTACCTGGTAATTTACCACATGCCCATGGGGTTGCGGTTTTCTGTATACACGGGATAGCCGGAATTTTTTTCACTTTTAGCCGTGTAAACCTTTCATTGAAATCGATTTTTCTAGTGTAGTCTAAACACTTGCGGTGAGCAAAAAACACTTTTTTTTCTAGCAGGCCGATAACTTTCCAACTACATAAAAGGTATGCTTTTCCTGTTCAGGGGTTTCCACCTTGTTTCAGCCCCCGCTTTGCCTTCTTTCATTTTCGTTCCCCTCTTTGCAAATTTATCTTGCCGATTCTGTAGATCGGTCTCAAGTTTAACGTACTGAAGCATCGCCCTTGATGCCCAAAAAGATTGTTTCCGGGCGAAATGAATAGGCCTCCTCGGTGCGCTTTTCCTCGAAGCCGCAGCGCCTGCTCGTCCTATCGGCAGCATTCTGAAAGCCCCAAGCTCCATCTAAGGCTGGTTATCTGGCAGTCTCCTCACAAACTCGTTTCCTAGCACCGCAGTATTCTCCAAGTCTTTCCTGTCTTTTGTTTGCCAGGGGTATCCATTCGCCGAACGGGAATCGAATAAAAGTAGTGGGAAGCGATCTCTGCAGGGCGAACTCCTTCCATCCCAACTTGTTTATCTCTCAAGGATTGTGCGGGTGCCCTGAAGGCGTCATTCGGTGCAGTGCCTTTAGTTTCCACGGCTCATTTGATTCAGACTTTCCACGCAGCGTGGCCGCCTGCAACTCTGCTTACAGCAGTGGGCGACGCGACGAGCGTATGTGCACTTTATTAGGATCAGACTCCCTGGTTCATGTGCGGGTACTTAGGCTCAAGCCGCAAACATTTTGTGTAAATATCACTGGTATCTACGCCTTTCACATGACACAATGGTTTGCGTCGTGCGTTTCATGCAATACTTCTTGGTAAAGGGAAACGTAACGCTTCCGGTTTCAGCCGCGCGCATACTTGCAGTTTATTGAAACTATTGCATTTTTGGAGGTGGTGTCGCGTTATGAGCCATTTCGGCCATGGCTCATCAGCATAGACTGCATCAGAATTGGCATTGTTTAAAATTTAGGTCCAATGCTGCTTCTCTACGGAGCGTACGTCTGTACCTCTCTAGTCGGTGGATTATTCTGTTCACAACAGGTAACTAAACTAGTAAATTAAGATATAAATTTTTTTACAACAAACAAAATGTTCGACGCAACTGCTCGAATGCACAAAATAGTATAACAATGACAAGCGCTAATGGCGACTCCTGGTAAATACGCAAAACCAGTTCCAAGTTCTGCCCAGAAGATTATAAGCAGCAGACAAATCTACCCCAAGTTGCCTTCAGATTCACCATGGCCGGTACACTAATATAAGAGTACTCTTGTCTCAACAGTAAAACGTACCACCAACTTTAAAAGTAAACCTACCGAAGACATGTTTGGGATGTAGTCATTGTGGAAGCTTTAGTGTCTGAAAGCACAGGATTTCCTATTATTATAGTAATCCTACTTACATTGGCGGAACCATCTTCATTTTTTTGGCCCTGTGAGGTTGACAAATCTTCCACGTTCGCATCGCAAAGCAAACATGTATTTAGCCCTAATGTGCTTGTGCCTCGCCTAAGTGCTGAAATAGTATGCCCGAATCACTAATGTAGCCCCATTAAGACTGAGGTATACGTTTTGAAGTCAAAGAACGCAACTCAATTAGTACAGCTAGCTCCAGCCAGTTTGAGTCAACGAACTGCGGTAGACTTGGGATAAGTGCTCATGAAGCATGTCGGGGGCACTTAGGTTGATTCCCATGGAAACACAAACGCGTACAGTTTCCTCTAGGATGCAATTACTTTATGATAATGTATCACTACGCGTTTTCGAATTAACCAATCAAGTCATGGTTTCTTCCGACACTGGCATTTTTCTTTCCGGTTCTTTTTTCTCATTGCCATCTTCGTACCGTAGAAGCCATGAGGAATATAAGATTGGTTTGGCAAAAAAAGTATTCTGGTTCATCTCAGTAACGCAAAAACAAAGACAGCTAGAAGAACCTTTAGGTATTATAGTAAAATGCTTCACAAACGTTACTCTTGGAAGCGCTCATCCCCTTTTAACCTGTTATGCAACCAGCAAAGCAATGAGCGACCCCTGTTTCACAGTAGCGACGCCACGCTCTGGAACTGCAGCTTCCCAACACCGATAAGCAATTAGTAAAAAAAATTACTCCCACCTCCCCTCGCGGGAACCCCTGTGTCGATGCGACGCATAGGGGGTTCCGTTGTTGTTTCCGTTAGGTTGATTCTCCCATCGCGTGAAACGTGCCATGAACCCCCTGCCGCGGCTATGACGCAACGTGCGCGGCTATGACGCAACACAATCCAACACAATCCACTTTAATGCAATACAATTCAAATCCAATCCAAGTCAAGCCAAGCAAAGCCAATCGAATCCAATCCAATGCCCCTCGTGAGAGAGTGTTCGCTATTGGAGAGGAGAGGGGGTGAGCGGCGGAGAGCCCAGCTCGCGCGGCGAGGAGAATGGGGGAGGGTGTAGACGGACAACGAGAACGCCCTATAGAGGGACAAGGCGAGTGAATGAGATGCCGTCGCATCTAAAATTGTTGATGAAGCGAAAGCAGCGATACAAAACACTACAACAATACAACACCAGCGATACAAAACGCTGACCCATTTGCCCAAACAATTGAAAAAAGTTTGAATAGAGAGAGTTAAACAAAAAATTTTAGCCGGTAACTGTACTGAACGGCAAAGCATGGCTGTATAGCTGCCCCGTTCGTTGCAAATGTCGACGAAAGACGATTGTCGACTGGCGCAATGCCAAGTGATTCCCTAATCTTTCCCGCTCCCCTCTCATGCTCTTCCTCTCCTGTCTCGTTCCGGCCACGATAACATGCTACACTTTTCATCAAGTCATTTTAAATTTTACCTCGTTCCACTGCTCCAAGTCGGTGCCTCAATGCCAGCGCTGCCGTACGGCGGAGACGCGTTCGAATCGAGGCACACTACTGCAACGTTTATAGAACCACGTTGCCCTATTCCACGAGCGTTCCAAGCGGAATGTGGAACCTATCTAGCGAAACGTTTCACTGCTGTTGACGTTTCATTTCTTAGATACTGCCAGCAGCTACAGTAGCGTGGGCAACAGCAGGCGATGGTTTGCTACAGTTGATGTAGTATTTCGATTGTGATCGCAAAAACCAAACATCCGCGAATTTTTCAATAAAGGTGCACTGCACATATCACTTATGTATGGATTTTCTGCCTCATATTTTCGTAAATAATTCTTTTGTTCAACAGTTTTTTCAAGTATGAACATTGCCACTGGACTTAGACGTTCAGACTTGGCGGTGGGTATATAAAACTATTGCGCAGCTTCGGTTTCACTTTTTTCCTGGGGGCTTAATCGAGTCACATACACACGGACAGAAAGAAATACAGAGAGAGTAATATTTCTTTCTTTAGGTAGCCCAAGAAAGACTATCGTGTTTAAAACATTCATTGATTATTTATTAAAGGCATTTACCCCTTCACTGAACTTTCTGGCGTTACGTGCTCCGATCTGAGTGACCACGTGGGTTATTTATCTCTTATTCAATTAATCTATAGGTAAGCGTAACCAATGTAATGCATACGCAACTTAATCTGTTATACAAGTAACCCTCCAGAGTTTTCGCGAAGAATTTTTTCAGTGAACTGAAATAACCTGTACCATAAATCAGACGCGAACAAATCTTTTGAAATATGCCTGTCAGTTTGTATCAAGATATACCGCAAGCACTTCGTCAACGAGAACCAAAAAACCTCAAAGTAAACCTTAAATTTCCCGTCATTATGTAGCCGCATTAATCAAAAAAGGCTATATAAACCCTTCATTAAATAGAGAGATGCCAACACCCCCCAAAAAATGAAGAAACAAAGAAACAAATCAACTAGCGAATAGCACAATACAGGAATTTGTTTTTATGAAAAACAATTTGAATCACTCGATTCGCTCGTTAGATGCGAAATCCACTCATAACATACCTGCTTAAACAATAGATGTAATGGGGTCGAATGTAATTGGGCTGTAATCTCGCTGACGCGTTCCACAAGTTTTTCACTCTTCAATTTGCATCTGTCCCGGAACATCTTAATTGTTGTTAACAAAGGTGCTCAGACATTTATATTTCGAGTTAATGCTTGCGAAAGCGAAATCACATCTGCGGTTTCAGACATTATTAATACTTGCTGTAGTGATGCCCCCAATATTCAAGTTCTGCTTCTTAAGCACGTTATCCTCACAGTTGTGATTACCGTTACTTGTATATTCAATTTTTTTATAGAGACCGCCATCTTTTCTTGGCGTGTGCAACTAGCGAAAGTAACGGTTTTGCAGAAAAAGAGAAAAAATGATACCGAGTAATATAGGCCCATTAGCCACCTGCCACCATTTTCAAAAGTTTTTGAGAAGAAAATACTTTTGATGGTCGATGCATTTTTGAACTGCCACAGACTGATTTCAGTTTGCTAATATGAATTTGAGAATGGTTGGTCCACGGAGTTTGCACTCGTCAACCAAAAAGAACACATACTAACATTTCGAACAGGCAATTATTGTAATCGGAATTTTTATAGATTTCAGTAAAGCGTTCAACCGTGTAAACGATGCAATTTAGTGTTATAAATAACAGCACTACGGTAGAAAAACACAAGACTTATTTTTGGATAATTTCTATTTATATTGCGAAAGCATAACGTTCAAATGAATACCTCTAGCTCCACTACAAGACTTATCGTTTGCGGTGGTGCTCGAACAAATATTTTATGCCCATTACTCTAGAACTTGTATAATGACACAGTAAACATTTACACAACGGTCGTTTTGTAATATACGTTGACGATACCAGCATTTTTCTGTATGCTTAATTTACAAATTTTCCCGTGCCAAGGCTGTATCGGAAAAACTATCAGATTGATCTGACGCTACGTTGCTCGAATGAAACATCCCAAATTCAAAAGCCCACCGAAAACCAATTAAATCCCACCTTTTCCCACCTTTTTTTTTTGGGGGGGGGGGGGGGAGAAGACGAAGAACGGGCTAGCCGGTCCACTGCTTTCGCCGCTCTGTGAGTTTTCATTTCTTTGTGCCATTGCAAAGCTTCCCGCCTCATTCTGCTGTGCAGTATGGCGTTATAAACGACTAAGGACGACGGCGAACCGGAAAAACTTAGCCAAGAGAGCCATTCATGGTCCCAATAAGCGGTCCCTGCTGTTAAGCGGGGGGCCGCCATCACTGGTGCCTCATGCCGTAATGATGGAGGCTTCTACCATGGCTACAACGGAAGGACAGCATAGTACAGCGTCCCTGCCACCGGAGGACAACGTTTTACTCAATGAACATGATCCGCCAGCCATGAAAAAGCGCGCCATCGAGGAGTTACGCCACACAACCGGAGATGGACATGCAGCTGAAGAGGAAAGTCAGGCTGCGTTTACTGTAGTCAGATATAAGAAGTCTAGGCCTACCGGCATCCCAGTTGTGATTCAACCAACGCAACCAGGTTGTTCCTTCTGGAGGCTCAATCCCAATTTGCTTGCATGGGCAGTCGTCTCGATTGACCAGGAAAAAGTTCTTACGCATCGCTTCAACTAGGACGGTGGCCTTGTCGTCACCGTATCGACTCTCAACGCTGCCAACCGTCTTCTTGCCGTGACGGCGCTGGTTGGCATGACGGTCCAAGCACGTCTACCACGTTCCTATTCAGCGACGTCTGGAAAGATTGATGATGTCCCTCTTGAGTACATGGACGAAGAACTCCTTTCCTACCTGAGAGATCAAGGTGTTACATCTGCCAAAAGGCAAGTCTCTTATGATCGGGGCGAAAATGGTGTAGTGGCAGAGCGTCGCCGAAAAACAGTGCTTCTGGAGTTCCCAAACGGCTCTGCATTACCAAAGCGCATTTTCCTTGGCTTCTGCAGTTATCCAGTTGAGGAATACTTGGGAACAGCAACCCAGTGCTTCAAATGTCAAAGGCACGGTCATATTGCGAAGTACTGCAATGGGCCCGTCCGATGCAAAATATGCGCAGGACCGCACTCGTACAAAGACTGCACTTCGCGCGCGCACCCTCGATGTGCGAACTGTGACGGACCACGTCCGGCAACCTTCGGTGCCTGCCCGAAGAAAAAAGCCGTCACTCTTGCACGCGCAGTTGAGCAACTTCAAGGAAGGGCTCCCAAACAACGCGAGCCGCCCCCAAATCCAGAAGTGCTTTGCGCAACACCCAGTTCCACTCAGGGTTCGCTTTCAACACACACAAACGCAACAACGAAAAAGTCCTATGCACGTACTGTTCGAGAAAGCCCCAAAAAGCCCCAGCCTGAAGAGAAACAACAACCGACACGAGCTTTCGTTATTCCTGTGCTACCTATTGCGACTCAGCATGCAACCGAACCACCAGCGGAGACCCACGCTCCTACAACGCAAGTCGACTTGAGTAAAGTGATAATTCCCCTGTTACTTGCGGCACTCAAAGCTCTTATGTCCGCCATACCATCCGCAAGCGGTTTGCCTGAAGTTGCTGCTATCATGGCTTTGGAACCTCTGCTAGCAGCATCTTGCTCCCTACCTGGAGTGCCATTCACCATCGGGAAACAATGACGGCCACACCATCGCCAACAGTGTCATTGAACAGTCACCTAAAACGATGCACCATTTTCCAGTGGAACGCTCGTGGTCTGAGGCCGAAGCTCGGTGATCTACGTCAGCTTCTTCACACTCACCGATTCCCATTCGTTGTCATTTCAGAGTCACGAGTAGATCAGAATTTCCGCTTGAGTGGTTACTATTTCATCCACTCTCAACGAGTAAGCGGTACAAGCCGGCTTCTTATCGGGTTCCGTACTGACGTTCCGGCAGTTGAAATTCCAGTCTCACCGCACGAAACAAATGAGTACGTCTGCGCAACTACAATTATTGGTTCTCAGACTTTCACATTTATCGCAGCGTACTTACAACCCAACGCCAAGTTTGATAAGACCAGGCTGGACAACCTCATCACGTCGACTGATAAGCCGCACATTATCTGTGGGGACTTTAACGCTCATAACGAAATTTGGGGCAGTTCCCAGACAAGCCTACGTGGTGCAAAACTCGCGGACCTCCTAATTAGACATGGCATTGAACCCCTAAACGATGGCAGCATTACCTTCCTCAAATCCCCCAAAACAACCAGCTGTATCGATCTATCATTCGTCACTGCTGGCTTTTCCGCAAAATTCACGTGGTGCACAGACTTAGAGACAAGAGGAAGTGACCACTACCCGATTTTGATATCAACTCGTGACTCGCACTCTCAGACTTACAAAGAACAGGTCGCGTGCACAGACTGGAGAGCTTTCGTGGAAGCCATACGAACCTGCATTACGGCAGTGACTCGAGATGACGAAATTATCCCAGCGATACTTCACTGTTTTCGGAATTCCACATGCTTAAGAACAAAACGCTGGAATCAACCCAATAATGACGCTGAGTACCAAAGATTATGTGCCATTCGTCGCCGTGCGGAGCGAAAAGCCCTCCGTACAAAATCTCTAGAAGATTTACGAGCTTCTAGAAGGGCTCAGAGGCATGTAATGCGTCACCTATACAAACAAAGTTAAAAATGTGGCGCAAACTAGACGGGACAAGAGAGACAGGAAACACAGATACAGGCGCCGGCGCCTGTATCTGTGTTTCCTGTCTCTCTTGTCCCGTCTAGTTTGCGCCACGTTTTTAACTTTGTTTGAACTATGTACCAACTAGCTCAGCAACAGGTTTTGTTTAGTCACCTATACAAGCTTCAGCGACAACGGTGGAGGAACTTTCGTGCAACGTTAAATACTCACACACCGTTGACGCTCATCTGGCGTGTTGTCAAAGGGTTACGCACGCAATCTAAGCAGCTACGCCCTTTTGTTGCCCTCTCACTGCACGAGCACTCCTCTTTGAAATTGGTCGCAGAGTAATATTGCAAGATCCTCTCCTCATCAACGCTGAATACACTTCCACCTGTTAGGCCTCCAGAATCAACCGTTCCAGCACTGGACCTGCCTTTTACATTACGAGAACTGACAGCAGCAATCTCCGATGTAAAAACCAAGTCGTGTCCAGGTCCGGATGGCGTTAGTTACGCAACCTTCACGCACTTGCCTCACAATGCCCTGCTCCGTCTCCTAGAGTTCTACAATTCCTCTTGGGTGAGCGGTACGCTGCCCTCTGATTGGAAGCTCGCCCAAATTACTCCTGTTATAAAGCCTAGCCGGCCGCCCACGTGTTATTCCTCTTTTCGGCCTATAGCTCTGTTGAACTGTATTGGGAAACTGATGGAGAAGATGGTACATAAAAGAATGTCCTGGTTTCTCGAAAGCCGACGCCTTTACCCGCAAGAGATGAATGGATTCCGTAGGCACAGATCGTCTATTGACAATATAATTGCCCTTATCTCGTCAGTCGAGGAGCAATTGGATTCTAGCCGCATACCAATCGCAATTTTCTTAGATATAAAAGCTGCCTACGACTCTGTCACACAGACAGCCATTCTAACTGCTCTTGGAGTACATGGCTTTGGAGGAAGACTCTACGCCTGGATCGAGGATTACCTTGCTGGACGTCAGCTTTTCATGCGCACTTCGGATGGTGACACATCACGTTTCCCCGTCGAAAAAGGTGTTCCACAAGGAGCCGCTTTAAGTCCACTGCTATTTAATTTGACTCTCATAGAGCTGAAACGGTGCCTACCGCGGGGAGTTATTATCACGATCTACGCAGACGACATTTGTATCTGGCACTCAGCACGCTCCCGACGCACCACTCAGCAACGTCTCCAGAAGGCCCTCTTCTTCATTTCAACCTACCTTGCTGCTCGTGGACTTCACCTATCGCATGAGAAAAGCGTTGCAATGGCGTTTACAAGGAAGCGCATGGATCAGTACCCAATTCCGCTGAGTGGACGAGCCCTCCCGTACGCCCGGACCCACAAGTATCTTGGCGTAATCATCGCCCGTAATCTCTCCTGGTCGCCTGAGATAAAAAGACTGTGTACCCGCATCTCTGCGACGTCTCAGGTTCTGAGATACCTTGCCGGTTCCCGCTGGGGCAGCAACTGCGGGTCGATGCTACAGCTTCACAAAGCTTACGTCGATGGCCTCATACGCTATAGCCTTCCCTTACTACACCATGCAGCGCCTACTAACAAAATGAAGCTAGAAGCGGCTCGACGGAACAGCCTGCGCATTTGTCTTGGACTACCCAGAGGTTCTTCGGGTGCCGGGACCATCGCTGAAGCTCGTTGCTTGCCTCTGGACGCACTCATGTTACAGGAGTCACTCCGTGTCCACTCCCGGCATCTACTTCAACCTACACCCTACTGTCTGAGCAGGATCACTGCGGCCCAGAGTTCTGGGTTCGGAGATGCTATTAGAGCTTTGTGCCTTCCCAAAACGACGCAACCACCGCGAGCAATGCCATCTCAGTTTCCGCCCTGGACATTAGCGTCTACTCGTATAGGTTTAGGCATCCCAGGGAAGACATCTAAGAAGATAACGCCTCAGGCTGAACTGCTCCAACTGGCGTTGGACTACATGCACAGGTTGCATTCCACCAGGGTTCATCTTTTCACTGATGGGTCTTCGCTGCCGCAAAGTTCTCCTCTGGACTATTCGTCCCGTCGACTGGTAAACTCTTTTCCTACCGTTTAGACAGACCAACGTCCTCGACATCAACTGAACTACACTCCCTCAAAGAGGCAATCCGCTACATCCTACGTCAAGAGCCCAACGAATGGACCATATTCACTGACTCTAAACCTGCCCTTCAGTGCCTCCTTAAGAGCGGCAAGCACTTCACATATGAACTTGCCGTTCAAGATATTCTCTACCTACATCACCTTGCAGTAGGCGCTGGGCACAATATTGTTTTTCAGTGGGTGCCTGGTCACTGTGGGATAACGGGAAACCAAAAAGCTGATGACGCTGCCTCTGCAGGCCACACCTGCCGAAATATACGAAGAACATTTTTTACCAAACACGACGCTTCCACCATGGCCACACGTTACGCCCTTTCAGAGAGAACCAGAATGTGGTCAGATCCTACCCACCACCACAAGTTTCTCTACTCCCTTGACCCTCAGCTGTCGTCAAGACTTCCTCACCAGCTCCCCCGTCATCTAGAAACATTATTTTATCGTCTCCGACTTAATGCAGCTTGCACCAACAGCTACCGTTTCCGCATTGGACTCTCTACCACCCCCAGGTGCAACAACTGTGCATCGGAAGACACTATTGAGCATCTTTTACTCCACTGTCCTGCCTACAAGGACTCTAGATCAACTTTGCTACAGAAAATTGCACGCATAGGTTATACGCAAGGTCCAGTGACCTTAAAAACCATTTTAGGGCCCTGGCCGTCTTCTTCTGAGCAACGCCTAGCCCTAAAATTTCTGTTTTCGTACCTCAGCGACACTGGCTTAATTCAAAATCTTTAAATCTCTTCACGCCGAGACTTTCGCTCTTGCCCTTTTACTTAATTTCGTTGGTCCCTCTCTCAGCTTGCATCTCTTTTCGGCCCTCCTCTCCTCTCTCTTGGGCCTTTCTTCCTTTTCCCCCTCCCCTAACAGAGTAGCATGAAGGCGATTTTGTACGGCGGCTAAACACTCTGTTTTCTAATAAAAAGCTTCTCTCTCTCTCTCCACCTTTTTTCCACCGAAATCTTTTCGGTGGGAAGAAATCTTTTCCCACCGAAAAACCAATAACACATTAAAACATTCAACTGTTTCATGAATCTTAAACCTTTAAAAACATTGGGTGCCTTTTTTTCGGAAAATATGCCATGGGAAGATCACGTACAGCATATAAAGGTAAAACCTTCGATGTCTATGTTGTTTATTGCCGCCACAGGTAACTCTTGCCACAAAAAGTCATACTATATGCTAAGATCTTTTCTGCTGTCACTTCAACTATTCCACACTTGTATGGCAACAACATCTCCCAATCTAGAAAAACTAACCCCTCTTGAAATATGCGTTCTCCGCATTTTTTATTTGTCATACAGGCATACAGCAGATTTATTTAGGCAACATGACACAGAAACAATATTCAACCTCTACAGGTACCCCTTATTAGGAACTACAAACATGAAAACCCGACCGGACAAAATTAGCTGTCTAGTCTGGCAAGCTTACAATTGCACGAGACGTCGTATCCACAGCAAATAAACCCCATTGGGCTTCGCGCCCCCGACGTGCAGACTATGTCAATGAAATCCTATCATACCGACTACCCGCAACATTAAAGTTCCTCACTGCTGAAGGTATCGGTTTTGATAAGTGTACACTATCCTTTTTCTGCAGTTATCTTGCCCACAACTAAGTTCTGCATAAGGATGTAAGGTTTATTGTTAGTATTGTGATCAGTGCTGATATATCCTTTATTGTCTTTTTTGACAAAGAAAAGCTTGATTTGTTTGGGTAATTTACTTACGAGCTGTCTTGAATTGTTTGTGTTTGTGTTTATGTTACGTTTTGTGCTGTTCTGCTTTGACCACACAGAGCGTAGTAGAATGGCATTTTTTTACTTTTTCTCACTACGCAAACCGTAGCAGGATATAAAAATGTGCCCCCATTGCGGCTTGCGGTCGCAAGCGGCTTTAAGTTCGGCGGGAGCTCCTTCAAGCGTTTTCACTTTTACTCTCACCTACACATCACTTTTATTGATGGAAATAAAAAAAATTATTTAACATACTCACTTGCACAAAAGCGGGATAAAGTAATTTCCTGGGCAAAAGTTGGCGCCAATCGAGTCGGGAATCAGAGTCTCATAATGTCGCACCAGTCACCATTGATCATGCTGCGTATAGCCGATGTTAGGGCATAATTTTGTATTCTCACGCTATGTCCCCGAGATATCGCAACGATACAATATTATCGCTAAAATACACCCATATGGTAATTTGTCTACCAAAAAGGAGTTCTTTAGCAGCCCGATGCCTGTATCAAATCCCAGCGAAATCTAGGCCTAGGTGTCGTCACTGACTCCTTCCGCTTGTTTCGGGAGGTGGGAGAAACGCTAAGTTTAGGGACAATGTTTTGTGTAATCACTCGTCATTCAGCAGGAATGCAACCACCGCTCTCCTGCTTCACTAATCACAACGTAACAACGTCGTGCGGGCTGTGCGGAAAGGGGCAGTCATCAGCGGTCTCTTTATTGAGTTGGCAGCAAGACGACCTGATTAGGGAAAAACGACCAATGGACAATGCTTTGGAAAGCTTTGTGTTCTTTGTTGTAGGCAGGATAACTGCCGCAAAGCGGACGACTTTGTTCGCCGTGCAGAAGACCACGAAAGTCGACTTCGCCTAAATCATCCCCGCTATTCTACTCGCCCTCATTGTCTCCTGCATTTGCCCTAACTAAGCAGGATAAGGATTGTCCTTGCGTACGACTGTTACATATACACGTACACATGTCGTAATAGGGCCACAACCGCAACACAAAACTGCCGCAATTAGAAAACAGATATGCTGTCAAATGCAATAGCGTCTAAACGTAGGTCGTGAACCGGTGCGTGTAGATGGTTTCAAAGACTATCACTCTGCAAGGCAGGTCCCTACATTTAATGGGACATATTAACCCGTAAAAGGTGTTCCATCGCTATGGCTTCCAGGGATGCAGTTCTGTGGCTGTAAACAGCATGGAACATATATGGCGCGTCGAATGAGGCGTACCTATATCTGAAAAATGAGCGGAAAAAGAAAATTACAATTGCGACTGGTCCTGCACAAAGGCTAAACCATGAGCAATCCCTGTAAGATACGCCTCTGAAAACATATTGCAAGTCCCGGAAGCGTGGAATGCGCGTGACCGTGACCAAACAGAACATAAGCTCGTTTGTTTGTTTTTTGAGCAGAAATGACAGCGCGCTTAGCAGATTTAAACAATTGCGCCTATATATGCCAAATGTGTTCACCTTCATTTTCGTCTGCTTAGCGCCCGGTCATTTTTACTGTGTTACAGACAGTTGCTTGTGGTAATGATTTTGTACTCTCTTGAGTAGCTTCGTTAGCTCTGTCGAGTAGCTGTCGGGCAACCACCAGCCATACGTAATACATTTTGCAAGGTCCTACACATTCTCAGGCACATTGCGAAGAATTAAAAAGCCGTGTGATGCTAGGTAATTGTCTTATCTAGTAAACTATCTCCTATACTATCAGCAATGTCGGCATAGCGATTAAAAAAGGCCGCATACTTCCTTCTGCAGGTTGACGCCCCTGTCAGTCAGCTGAGTGAGTAAAGGACCCTTGCTCCCAAAAGGTCACCATTTTGGAGAAGCTTTACGATGAGCGGATCTCTGTGGAGGTCTCCAATTAGGTTCATCAAATACAACACGCCTTCCCCAGGTAAATTAAACTATGCCAGACCTTAAGACCCTAAGACCAGTGATGACAGAAAACAGGCTTTTCGCTAATGCAAATGTGTCTTCATCCACAATTTTTTTGCGTAGATCACAGCGGTTGAGCCAGCGAATAAAAAGTGTGCTGCTCAACAGAAATGCGAGGACTTGAAGGAGGATGTTAATTAAGAAATTAACTAGAGCGGTCTTCGACAAAAACTGCTTCATTTTAAGCCGTTTTTCTTGATGGGAAAAAGCTGGAAACAATTATCTCACTACTGGTTTCAAGGAAAAGAACCACTGTACCAGTCACTGAGGAATGATAGCTCTATGATACGGGCTTTATATGATTTCACTCTTTACCACAATTTGTAGCGCAAAGCTTTGAAAGTGACTGCTGAAAGTGACTGCTGAAAGTGACTGCTACTGAACTCCAACTGCTGGAAGCGACACTAAAGGCCCGCTGCTATTTCGAAGTTATTAGAGCGCTGACAAATAGTCATTGCAACCTACTTAGGGCTAATCTGGGGTTTCACCTCTATGGAAATGCTTCATTTGGAAAGTCTCCACACATAAAATCGCAATTATAACACTACCATAAAGATTTGGTTTCCTTTTTTGTCTTTGTGTGAGAGATTGCACCCTCACAACTGCGTAACTGCCATCCCAACAGTTACAATTTCATTTGGCTCATGGTGCGCTAGATCTCGACTGTTGAGGGACAAAGATGTTGAGCACTGGTTTGATGTAACCCATAGTTTAAAAATTCACATTGTTTGGTAAAAGAGTAAAGTAAGCTTCGTAGGCACGCCGGAAAATTCAGGAACTGAAAGATAGGCGGTGAGAGGTGCGTCATGATAGCTTGCGTATTTGGTGAAAGATAACTATTTTCAGGCCAGGTTTGTGCCTCGAGCACAGATTTCACTGGTTCAGCGCCTAACTTACTTTCGAAGTTTGAAAAAAATTAAGTAATACAAGCAGAGGGCTTCAAAATTCCAAGCTCAAACGTGAAGCAGGCCGAGTCCTTGCACGGCTTAGTCTCTTAAAGACTCTGACTGTTATGCAGTTCAGTCTGTAGGCCCCCTTTACTCGAAATAATATATCCTGACTTGAATACAAAGCATCACAAAAAAGATAGGACAAGAAACGACGACAGACTGCGCTGCGCCTTGTGTCGTCGTTTCTTGTCCCGTCTTTTTTGCGCTGTTTTGAATTCAAGTTAGTATGCACCACCTATCCCAAACCACCGTTCAAACACAATATATCCTTAGTCTATGAAGATTCCTGATCAATCAAAATAAACGAATGCGATCATGGCCTGTGTAGACGCTGTGCGGAAAGATTCGTTTCTTAAATATTTCCAAGTTTTTCGCTTGGTTTGACAAAATTAGCACTGCAATTATTCGTTTCTCGACTCTTTACAACTATTAACTCTCTATTTGGCCTTCATAACACTTTTACAACTGTATGTAGGTTAAGAAATAAACATTTATGTACAACTTCAAGCATAAAATATGCTCCCCATGCTTATCGCTCTCTTCCTGGGTGCTGCCACGGTGTGAGGTATTTCTTGTGGCTTAATTTGACTTTCATCGACACAGCTGCTCCCGTCGTCGCAGGTTCTGAGGATATTGTGGTATCTTTAAGAACCCTAATGTACTCGCAAGCATCCCGCTACGGCACACTCGTTCTTCATTTGTAAAAACCCGAGGCCTTTAATTTTGATAAAATGTTTTAGAATTACAAACCTGAAGAACCGCTGCATACCTCAGTGTAAATGATTTTTATGCAATTGTCTTGTTTATTGTCACTTCTTCTAAGAACTTTAAAGGTGCAAATGTACGTTTTACCCGGTGGACGATATACATTGAACACTGGTGTTTTGCCGTTATATCATAACCACCGTGAAAATAATGTTTTCTTTTTTTCCCAGCGCTTTTACAGCCCCGATTCGCTATTTGAAAGTCTCGTTGGAACTTTCTGAAAAACACGCCTTTCCCTCTTCCATAGTTCTCGCAGCAAAATAAAAAAGCAGCCATGTCGGAGGAGCGTAGGGCGCCGCCGCACGTGCACAACTAGCCCGCGTCGAGAGGTAAAGACACCTACTGGGTTCAAACCCCACCTCCTGGTTATGGCTGGTGGCTGGTGATGGCTGAAGAAACGAGCTAAGAAGGTGGAAGGGTTGGCCCGAGTAAATCTTTACCTTTCAATGCGGGATAGTTGTTCGCGCGCGTCGTCTGCTGGCGCTCCTCCGGAAGTGCTGTTTTCATTTTCTTGTGAGGCGTCTGTCGCCCACTGAAAGAACTCTTAACGATTGTGGCCTAGGAACGCTGACAAGTGGTGCTGTGCGTGACCACAAAGTTCAACAAATGTTCGGTAGCAGCTGAACAGATAGCTCAAGTGGGCATCAGCCGTCACCTTCTCAGAACGTACAAGCCATTCTGCGTAATTTTTAACTTTAAATTGCGATAGTAGGTCATCTGTCACTGAGGTGCCTCGAACAAATTCCACCATCAATTATAATGAATATGTGTTGCTGCGAACTTAGTACAACCGACAACCGAGGAGCCGCACGGACAGGCTGATGAGAAACCTTCTGTTTACACGTTTTCTCGTTTTTCCGATCCAGACGCTATCCTTAGACAGAAAACACAAGCGGAAAAGCACAACGGGTAGTGCGCATTCTCTTCTTTACTACTGTTGTGCTCGTATTGAGTTCGCACTTCGTGTTTGCATTGTTTGATGACTGCCCACCAACACGAACCGCAACAAAGTTATCATTTTATTGCTTCCAGAGATGGCTGCTTGTACGTGTTCCTCCTTTCAATCAAATTCCTGTGCTCATCTACAATATTGTCACGTCGACCTCACAGGCACGACGGTTATGCTTCTACATTCGGAAGAGCCTGATTCCTTGTGACGTCATTTCATTGTGTTCTCTCGTAAAACATTACACCGGGTAGTAACGGCACACCCTTCGTCCTCGCCTGTCGTGCTTACTGAAGCTGGGTGTTGCTTTTCGCTTTTTCAGCCATCTTGACAGCTTCTTTCTTGAAGTATAAGAGTGGTGCTTGTACAGAGGACCGGCATTCCGAACACGCCAGTTGTGTGAAGATAAGGAATGGACAAAATGGCAAAAGAAGGTATACGAGCCATTTGTGGCAGCGTAATCGCTAATACTCTCGACAGTGTGCTTCCTTGTTTGTGCGATACCGTCGTCACTGTTGAAGAGGGAGTACAGCTTTGCGAATTATCAGAAATTGGGTGAAGTCAGGTTCCGCATGACAGTGTTTCCAGGCCACAAGGAATAAATTTTGCTTTTTAATAAATACAAAGCAGCTCTTGAAGCAACTCTGCAACTCTTGAAACCAACTGTGCTTTATGTGCGACGTCCACGACTCCAAAAGATATTGTAGCTAAACAAGCTGTACAAATATTCACTTTCAAGAAACGCATTTTTAAAATACTTCCAAAAGAACTGTTCCATCTTTTCCTTAGTATATTTTTATTCATTTGTATGGACTTGGGAAATACGCTCTTCGCAAAGGACATACAACTCAGTAAACAAATTTTTAAACTTCACGTAAAATATTTTCAAAGAATTCACTCCGACATCATTGAGAGTGTTTGTTCAATGCATATCACGGAACATAGTTTTCTTTGTAACCCTGCACCTCCATGTCCCTTCCTTTTCAAAGGAGCAATTTTTATCATTCTGTGAAGACCGTGAACTTTGGGACACGGCGTGGTTTAAAATGGGACACTTCTTTATAATAGGTTACCAATCTTCTGGAACATTGATCTAAACCAAAATTGTAGAAGTTTCCCAGTTCCCTATATTAAGCGCAAATGGAGAGGTAGAGGTCACAAACCTGAATAATTCCTGTAATTTGTTGCCAGCTTGGTGCCCATTGACTTTTCGTTTTGGCTTCAGCTTCTATTTTTGCTTTAAATTCTCGCCATTATTTATCGCCATATCTCTTCCAACTATAATTTGGGGCCATTTATTTGTACAGGTTTTTCGATGATTCGAAGTCGAAAAATATACAATTAGAGACTTTACTCCACCTATTTTTAATCCTAACGTTAGCATTGCACATAATACGTACAATGTTGTGACTCATGTTTCAAATTGACGTGTAAAAATTTATGACCTGTGAATAACCTTCGTTACCATAAACGTGAAGGCGTCATTTGCATCTGATGTTGTCAATTTTGAATTTAAAAAAAAATTTGTTTGATAATGTCGTATTTCCTCCGGCTTCAGCCGAGGTGCAGACGATATTCTTTGCCCTAGAATGATTGTATGATTGGGAGGCACAAACAACGCAATACCGCTACTACACTAGAAGTAAAAGTGCTTAAAAGAAAACATTCTCTGTTTCCGTACTGCACAGGGAAAGCTCCGCCAGTTGTCTGCGGACTAGTTAAGCCGCGTGTCCAATATTAATCTGTATAGTGTGCTCTGCAGTACTGAGCGGGGCACCTTCGGTGAAGGGCCAGTTTCGCCCTCTAGACTGCCGATCACTTCTTCAAGATGCTGCTCATTTGCAGTTCTTGAAAAAAAAACTGTTTAGTTCGAAAAGATACTGGTCTGTGTCTTAATGCATTTTACTATAAATAACACGAAAACATCAACAAATAGAAACTCAACTTAGATCGGCTTAAATGGTCATGGAGGGAATAATGACAGCCTCTTGGGTCAGGGAGAAAAGACGTGTAGATATCGTAGTTCAAATTAAGAAAAAGATACGTACTTGTGCTGGCCACGTAGTGCGATGAGCTGTTAACAGTTGGATAAGAAAGGTACAAAATATCAAAAAGGAATTAAATAGAGGGGAATGTCGTTCACTCGATGGATAGACAAAAAAAGTTCGGGAGCAAAGAATGGGCTCGGGCAGCGCAGCACAGCAGCCGGTGGAGGTCAGAAAGAAAGGCCTTCATCCTGCAGGGATCTTTAATGGGCTGTTGACCATCATGTTGACGATTATTGCTTTCTAATATTTTAATCCTTTGCTTATAGTGTACAGTACTACTCATATTTACGAGGAACACGAGAGTGTGTGATGCAAAACACTATCAGAACATTTCTAAAGACGTAACGTGGACACAGCGCGCATTCCCGTTGCTTGAGAGAAAAGGCTATAAGCGCGTCGCGAGAAGGTTTTCATCAGGGTGTCCGCACGCCATCTGTCTTGCTTGCTGCAGGCACTACAGAAGCAGTGTTCATCGTCGGCACCCATAAACGCAGATGTATAACGGCTGCGCTGAGCGTCTTTGGACCTTTCCGTCGAGGAGAGAGAGATTGACGCAGCAAAGCAAGAACGAATTTCAATTCTTTCAATCGCATGCATCGCCACTATGCACCATAACATATTGAACGACTAGCCGCCTCCGCCTGCTGTTGACATATTCAATGATATCGCGCCGCCACAGCGCAACCATCTGCTGCAGGAGCGTCTTCTTCTGAACCTTTATATATTACGGCAGAAATATGCAGCAAAGCTTCCGGATTTTACATCACTTTTTAAACTACTCTGACTTTCGTGTGCGTTTTGAATGTGTCAATAAGCTGCCATTGTATTCTCCGAATTCAAATGCCCGAAATATTCTAGAAATTTTGGAACTATCGCACCACCCGCCGAACGCCCGTATCATACCAGGGAGGTACGTGCGCAGAAAAGCTGAGGCGTGTGGACAGCAGCCTGCAGCTTTGCTCCAGCACTCTTTAAATCTACGCGACAAACATCTTTGGATCTTATCATTGCCTGATCATTTGTTCTCCTAGCTCACGGACACTGACAACTCCGACAGCTTGTTTGGCGCAGGCCGCAACCCAACAATCGGACACCCCGCACGGCCGGTCGCCATGGCGATGCGGGGTGTCCGATTGGCGTATACACTCGATGCGTGGAGACGAACAAATGCACCCTGCTTTAGAACGTTCCGTTAACATGGTCCCATAGTAGTAATCGCCACGCAGTCACGAGTTCTCGTGATGAGCGGTCGTCTTACTAAACTGATTGCTTGTTTTAAAAATATCGTATTTTTTCTTCAATTGTGTTTAAAACTGACAATCACTTTTTTTTGTGCACTTACAATCTTCAAGAAGGACTTTTTTTAATCATAATTTTTGTAATCGGAACACACTTTCGCGTACATTTTAGTTGCCTTAAAACACATTTTAAGCACCGCCAACAATTTTATTTCATAAATGTTATCTGGGTAGTGATTGAAAGAGAAGTATGCCAATTTTTGCATATTTTTGCATACTTTTGAAACAGTATTAGATATAGAGTTCAGTCGTAATACTAAATATTCTTCACAGCAAGCCGGCCTAGTTCCTTGTCGTTCCTTCCTTGTCCCCGTTTGTTTTGCGCAAGTCCAATCATTATTCTTATCTCTGTTGTATTAGTATTTTTCGGGATTTTATACAGCTACAACAGGGCTCGGCATCTTTTGCGTAATATAAAAAAAACGGTGAACCAAATTTACAATGTCGATAAAATGTAGGTGAAATACAGACAAGCCTTACTTTGCAAATTCTAGTTTCTAGAGAAACATTTTGTAGTAAGGTGGATTTTCATATCCAATAAAAAGCTCAGTTAGACCGGCAAGAACATTTGATGAACGAAGGCGTTCCACGGGGGGTTGCTGTGTATGCATATTTGAGAATATTTTTTGAACCATACGTGCGTCTATCGTAAACGAAACTTTCGTAAAAAAACTTTTCCAACACTACTGTCGATAAGCTTGCGACCGTCCAACATTTCGAATATATTGCCATGTCTCAAGCGATTGTGGGTGTTCTTGGCATTTCCAAATCAATAGGCGGTGTACAGAATCACTCATCTCCTGGTTTTGACCGAATTACTGCAAAGTTTCAGAAAACTACAAGTGCTTATGGTTCTACACTACTAACAAAAATTCTCCAACAATCGCTCAATACATTTCCGTTACCCGCCACGTGGAAAATCGGGAAGGTGGTTCCTCTGTACAAAACTGGAAATAAATCTGATCCCGCTAAATACCGCCCAATTTCACTGACCAGCACTAGTTGTAAAATTCTCGAACGTGGGTTTTTTCTAATCTGGTTAAATTTCTTGAATCTAACTCATTTTTCACGTCGGCACAGCGCGTCTTCCGGAAATCATACTCTTGTGAAACTCAACTGGTAACATTTACACACAGTCTTCACCGTATTCTTGATCATTCGTTTAATGCGGATTGTATTTTTTTGGACTTTAGCGAGGCTTTTGACAAGGTCTCTCATAAAGTCCTGCTTCACAAACTACGCCAACTAAATATCGATGATAATCTTCTAAAATGGATTGAATGTTTTCTTACTAATCGTTCGCAATTCGTTGCAGCAAACGGCTACAACTCACCCCTACGAGACGTAAACTCCGGTGTACCTCAGGGGTCAGTGTTGGGGCCGCTGTTATTCTTCATTTACATTAACGATCTCTCCTCCCTGGTAACTTCTTATATCCACCTTTTTGTTGATGATTGTGTCATTTTCCGAGAAATTAACACCGACAACGATTGCGCCATTCTTCAGTATGATCTTACTAGTATCGCTAACTGGTGTCATGAATGGCGAATGGACCTCAACACTAAGAAATGAAAGTTCCCGCATGTATCTCGCACAAACACCACTCCGTCTCTTTTTTTTTAATAATTCCGCTTTAGAGTTCGTTGTCTCCTATAAGTAAATTGGCATTCACATCACATCAAACTTGTCCTGGGCCCTTCACATCGAATACGTTATTAACAATGCTAACCGTATGCTGGGATATATAAGGCGAAACTTTTAAACGCCCTGTCCGAAACTAAACTGATGCTTTTTACAACACTAGTACGTTCAAAATTAGAGTACGCCACACCGATATGGGATACCACTCACGAAATGCTAACAACTGCACTTGAACGTTTTCAGAACAATGCAATTCGCTTCATTCTCTCCAATTATAACCGAGGTGCATGCATAACAGCAATGAGAAATACACTTGGCCTACCTACGTTGTCTTCTCGTCCAACGTTTTTTCGTCTAACCCTGTTCCATAAATTGTATCACCACCCGGAACTCTGTAAATTAATTCCCCCACCTCAGTACACTTCTCATCGCATGGATCACTCTCACAAATTCGGTCTTGAATCGTGCAACACAAAAACATTGTCATTCATTTCTCCCCTGTACATCACGCGAATAGAACCACCTTTCCCGTGACATTGTTAATATTACTGACAACCTGAATGTTCGCGAGAATTTAGCTAATATTGTATATTCAGGAACAATCTAATGTTTTTGTTATGATACTCACTCCACTGTAATATTTTTTTTGCTTTGTAACCCACTGCCCCTCTGTAATGCCTTTGGCCCTGAGTGGTACACTAAATAAATAAATAAATAAATAAATAAATAAATAAATAAATAGGTCAAATAAACAATTAAATAAATAGTAAAAAATACAAATTTGGCAATTTGAGAGCCTCCAACTTCGAAACACGCCAATCAGCAATTTTAAATGGGGCTGAATCAAACACGCCTCGCCATATAGCTGCGTACCTCCCTACAGCCACAGCCAAACCCTAACATACCAAGGTTCGTACTGCGCCGGAGAGCCAGATTTTCAATAAAACCGCTTCCAGGACGGCAATAACAACATACAAAGCAAAAGAGAGAAGTTTTCTTTGCGCATATATGGAACCATTGAAAGCTCTACATTTGTAAACATTGTGGCCATGTTGGTAGAAGGGCGCAAATATGGCGGCGCGTGTCTGAACTTTTAGTGCTCAATGGGGCGTTTCTTTTCTTGCTAGCTGTTGCTACATGCCAACGTGAGAGAACGTGTTGGGTTTAAATATTTTTCTGTTGCGTTTGAGCAATAGCTCTGTTTCTCTGTTGCCAAAAATCTCTCTTTTTTTTCAACAAAAATATATTTTATTGCCTTTCTCGATGCCTCCATTCTTTATAGTCAATACAGCACCAGGTATTGCTGAGTAGTTGGGGTGTACCGAGTGGTTGTGATAAACTGAACTATAAGGGTGACATTAAAAACACGCATGAGATTGCGAATTAGTCGTATTCGCAACTTGAGCAGCTTGGCTCGATAAAAAAGTATCCTGTGTAACACGTGTTCCATTAGAAACACGTCTTACCGTTTAGGCACGAGACACATGGAAGAGTGGTGCGTGTGCTTCGCATGCGACTGATTGTTACGACTGATCGTTAGGAGCGTTTTTGGCGTCGTTCGCTGGTCGGAGGAGGCTCACGACTTGCGAGTGGCAAGCCAGATGCATTTTTGCCATCGTGCCGATCGTCATGCAGGCCACCGCCGATGAGAGCCCGAAGGTGCCATCCCTGTAAATTTCTTTCAAAGCCCCGAGGATGCGCCAGTGGCAATTCCGAGTATTTTGTAGGGAGCAACTTTCTACCGCTGCTGCCGCCGACCCGTGCGCTCTCCGCCTGGTAGGTAGATGCATGTTGCCAGTGGTACCTATAGCATCAACGAGCGGAATCGTGGGGGCTAAACGTTCCCACACCACTGTAGCAAACCTATAAAAACGCAATGTATAACGTAATACCACTTTTCATTTCCGCATCAATTTGATAAATGTTTTCTTTTCCTGCTCTGATTTGATTTCTCTTGCACACCCTTAAATCGGTCTGAGTGCGCCTAAACAGGAAGGCAACCATGCAGCGAAAACTGGGCGGCGCGATGCCGATGACGCATCGTACGCGCACTTTGGAACGTGTCTCAAATTCACGCGTACGACTAGTCGTAGCGACTGTCGTAACGATCAGTCACATGCCAATCGCATGCACCAGTCGTCCGTGTGTATTGCGCTTTAGGCTGAGTTAGCACCAGGTCACTCACTTGCAACGATTCTGTGCTCTCTACCAGTATGAGTGCTTGCTTGGCGCCTAGGATAGATAGTTTCTCAAAAGTTACCTCGTGACAACTTATATACACTGCTACGCAATATTTTTAAGAGTATCCAGATGCTTACGCAAGTAAAAAGATCCTCAACATACCACATTCGGGCATTGAAGGCCCACGCAGAAACAATGGCGTCATTTTAGCTTCAGTTATTCTTTATCATTGTTATCTTTCATTGCTTGTATGCGTCCTTTGGCGTTAAATACCAACGCTCAATAAAATAGGGGATGTAGACGAGTGAGAGGGAAGCGCATGAGAGGTTCTAAACGTTATTTACAAATATAAAAATAAGAAGGTTGAATGCAGAGCGAATTCAACTCGATACGCATTAATTGGCATAACACCTCTCCGAGATATTTCACTAAATCTGCCGAATAGCGACATCGTCGGATGAATACGTACGTTATGACTCAGCCACGCAGTTGTCTGAAAACCTCATACACAGCCCGCCGGGGTACCTTGCCTATTCAAGGTAACGGTAGTGGCGACACCGCGCACCCCGAGCCCATGTGGGTTGGACCCACTCCCTCCCTTGGCTTTGCGTGGCTTTGACGTGTCCGGGGAAAAGGGGTACCTGGTGGCTGAGCCAAAGCGGGGTTGTTTTGGACCCTTACGGTCCCCTGGAAGCGGCGACACGCCCCTTTTGGCCCCGCTTCTCGTAGACGGTGCTCTCAGTCTGACCCGTCATGACAGGAATAAGCCAGTCGCCTTTTCCTTTCCTAATTCCTTTAGTAAAACGGTCATGTCGTCTCTTCCCTTCCACTTTTTTCAATTGTTCCCCAGGCAATGAAGGTTAACCCTGTGCGAGGACATCACCCTAGATTCCGAACATAGGGTTATAGTGGCGAGGTACAGTTACGTATGCTGCAAATCCACGTTCGCTTGTTGGGCTCGGGGTGGGCGACTGGCCTTGCCACTGAATATACCGCGTTTTATGGGTTCCTATTTCCATCCCCCCAAACATGATCGGCCCCCGAAAAGGGGCCGAACCGAAGCAATTTTCAAACCGATCGCCAAACTTGTCTTCAACAGCCCCCCAACCACTTCCCATGCTTTCTAATAATATAGTCAGCTGACAAGACAACCACAGGCATCAGCAAATCTTTGTTCGTAGTAGCGAAGTTTATTGAAAGTCTCCTAGGCAAGAACTACGAAGCGAAAAAGCTCACCTCTGCAGTCCTCCTGATTGAATGAGGAATAAAGAGAAGTCAAAGATTCTTCTCAACAAACAAGGTTAGCTGACCTTGATATGAGAGCAACTCCTCACCGTACCCTACACAGATCCCGAGCTGTCATTTCAAAAGCAGAACTAATTGACGAAACACTCTGACCTGCTTGAAGGTTTTCGGGAGCAGGGAGTAAGTGCCGTGCGAGGCATCAACATAGGCACGACGGAAACAAAATTAAGACGAAGCACATAATTCTCACCTTTGACCGTAGCACTTTGCCAGAGTCTATAAATGCAGGCTTTCTTCACTGCAAGATCAGGCATACATTCCCAATCCACTACGTTGTTTTAACTGTAAGCGGTATGGAAATGGCCCCGATTGATGTCGAGGAAAACAGACGTGTGCAAAGTGCTCTCTGAGCACGACCATTAAACAGATGACGGCGAAAGCACACAACCCAAGAGCGCAACTGTGAAGGACCCGACCCAGCATACTCTCGCTATTGCCAGACGTTTAAGAGGGAAAACTAAATCATCAGCATAAAGTTACACAAAATCTCTCCTTTCCAGAAACCCGTAAACCGCATGCTTTGCTTCCTTCAGGGAGCTATGTAGACGCAGCCCGTCGGGGGCAGGGCAGCGTCTCGAGTCTGCGGCCACTCAGGACCGTGAAACTGACTTAGGGCCGTGCCCGCCCCCCGAGGCACTGCCCTTGACAGCCCAAAACACTGCTGCAGCACCCGCGGCACTCACAGGCGCTGGGCCTGAACAGAATAAAACTGGGAGTAGCGTTTCCGTCGCCACGCCACACACTCCGGCCCCCGAACTCCGGTGGCGATGGATGTCGGTGCGAAAGGCCCGTCTTATAGAGCCGGGTCGAGCATATCAAAAAAGGTGGTGGCGGGTTCCCCTGCCATCCTGTCCAACACATTGCGAGGTACGTGTTTTAAAACTACAATCCCCATCCCGTCTACGCCCCAAAATTCAGGGGATGACATGGATGTATGGCCACCTCCGCCTGCATCGCAGTCATCAAAAGAACAGCTCGGCAGTCTTGGCCGCGGCAAAATCTACAAGCGCCCGAGTCACTGGCCCTAATTCGAACTCAGTTACTTAAAAAAAAGAATCCTAAGATAATATTGTAACATTCCCAGGCGAAAACAAAGATGTCAGTTCACTTTATTCGGTGGAACTGTAGATGTCTAGTCTACAATACAGCTGATATTCACAAATTATTGGATGAATATGAGCCCCGAGTATTAGCGCTACAGAAAACAAATTTAACTAAAAGACATGACAACATTCTTCACACTTTTCACCTTCTTCGAAAGGACAGAGAGGACTGCAGCCGTGCCTCTGGAGCTGTGGCTTTAGTGATCTGAGAAGCTATCATAACAATCAGTTCTCCTTTGCTGTCTTTTTTGATATGGCAACAGCATATGATACAACTTGGAGGTATGGAACTCTGTAGGGTGTGGCTGCAATCGGAATAGGATGGCGAATGTTTTCCTGCGTCAAGATTTTCGTCATGAACGAACCTGTAATGTGAGACTTGGAAATACACAGTCGCGTACTTTCAGTCAGGAAAATGCAGTTCCTCAAATCAGTGGGTTAAACGTGACCCTTTTTGCCATTAAAATAAATCCCTTGGCAAAAGTTATCCCTCGACCCGTAATGTGTTCCCTTTATGTCGATCAGTTGCAGATTGCATTTTATTCATGTAACCAGTCAGTCTGGGAAAGATAAATTCAGACTACCGTCAATCGCTTAGAACGTGAGCGGTCAAAAAGTGTTTCCGCTTTCCCCCTCACAAGTGTGCATGTGTGTGCGTCACGCTAAAACGACGCATTCATACCAAGCGTGAAATAAAAATCGGGGATATGCTTGTTCCAGTAACAACAAGTACAATTTTATCGGCGCCCTGTATGACTCCAAATAACCATTTGGACCACATGTAAAGAAGCTCAAAATGACCTGCCTGAGGACACCTAAAATATTGAAAATCTTGTCGCAGAAGTCATGGGGTGCTCACCGTACATGCATGCTGAGAATTTACGGCTCACTTGTACGCTCTCGTCTTCATTATGGCTGTATTGTGTATGGGTCAGCCCTACAGTCTATTTTTACCTTGCTCAGCCCAGTGCACAACCTAGGCCTTAGAATTTCCTGAGGTGCATTTCGTACCTCCCCTGTTGATAGACTTTACGTTGAGTGCAATTAGTGTCCTCTGCAGAACCGTCCAGCGTACCTACGTTGAATATGTGCAGCCAAAATAGCATGCGTAAATGACCATTCTTGTGCCGGTGAATTGTTTGAAAAGAGATACAAGAAGTTCTGTGAGAACAAGCCGAGAGTGGTTCACCCTCTTGCCTCCCGCTTGTCTCAGTGCTCTTTCAAGATATGCCGGTCAAGTCTCCTCAGTCTTTCTGACGCTATATCACCCTCGGGCCGCAGCGCTGCCAACTGTGACATGTCGTTGTTAAAATATGACAAAAAAGCTTTTCCACACCAGTTTTTTTGCAACGAATTCCTCGCACTTAAAGACAAATACACAAGCCTTTTAATTATAGGTCAGAGACTGTTGGTTACACTGGCTATGCTTTTATAAACTCAGCGGTCACTGTTGCTGACAGCATAGCTGACGAGGGAAGTGTTTTCACTGGGGAGATCTTTGGTATAATCTCAGCAATTGAAGACATAATAACAAATAGAGTACAGAAGGTGGCAATTTTTTCAGATACCTTAAGTGCCATACATGCTATAACTTCCCTTGTCCCTTCAAACAAAGAATGCAGCTCTAGGTGTGCTAAAAAATTGACTGTGCTCTCTCACATCGTCAGGGGTTAGCATGGTTCTATGTTGGATACCAAGCCATTGTGGCATTCCAGAAAACGAAACTGTCGATAGAGCAGCCTACGATACAAAGCACTGCGCCATAACAAAGTTCAAGCTTCCCTACCAGGAACGGCGAAACACCATTCGAAAGTCAATCAAATTGTGCTGACAAACTGAATGGGACAAAAGAACCAGAAATAATATACGCTAGTTAAACCTTACGTATCAGAATGGAAAACCTGCAGACATAGAAACCGTTTCTTTAGGTTATTTTGGGCCGGCTGCGTATAGGTGACACTGTGCTCCTACATGGCTTTGTCATAAAAAAGAACATGAACCCATGTGTGAGCACTGTGGAGAACAGAACTGCATGTGGTAATCAGTCGCCCACACCTGGAAGCAGCCCGCTTTACACATTTTCAAGCGTTATACACATATTGCATCCCCCTACGCCCCACGTTTTTATTGGGTGACGAACCGCTGGTAGAGTTTATTAAACTTTTCGAATTTTTAGAAGACACCAGCCTTATACACCAGTTATAGCTACTTCTAGTTTTGAATGCTTTAGAACAGTGATTTTAATCATAGTAAGAACTTTTTAGTTTTTACGAATACACCTCATCTTGTGTTTGTCGCATTATTCCGGAAGGTTACCGTGCCATAAACCCACAACTTCTCTCTCTCTACATCACATACATACTGCAATTTCGAACGGGTAGCTCTTCAAATGCTCATTACTGTGCCCCTATTGCAGTCTTACCAGAAATACCGCTCTAATACCAACAGATGACTTTACAAAGCCATAGCCAAAAACGTTTAAACGCAAAACTCATTGGAACCAAACAGGACGAGTACACTCCAAGAACATATTTGGTCTAACAAAAAACGTTTCGCGGAGTTCACAAGACCTTATGTAAACTTCAATTTGAAGCTACGGCAAGCTCAAGGCTGATGCTCCCCTCACATTTCCTGGGATTACCCCTCACTTTCTTAAGCACCTGGAACGTCCACAAAATGTACTGCCCTCATATTTCTCCGAAGCGAACGGAGGTCCCGACCGCACTAGTTCAGGGCTTAATGTCGTCCCTATAATCCACCCCCATAACTTCCTTCGCAAATGTTTAGTGAAGCCGGTTTTTAGGAAAATGTTTTCTGGGGTTTTTCTCATCCTCTGAATAAACTCTCTGGTTATGTTTAAACGAATAGAGAAAATTCACCAGAATATTGCTTGCCAGCACTGTCATTAGTTCTTATTATTTTGTTGTAATTACCTTACAAGGTTAAGGGGTGCACGGTACAGACGGCCCAAGTCTTATACATGCAGGTGATATTTATATTCAACCTCGGATAACGTACGCAAAAAGAATTACCATTTTAATATGTGCGGTTGGTTGGTCACTAAATAGAGCTACTCAAATAAGCCTAATGTTTTTATACCGTACCGAAGGCTTAACATGCGATCAGTACAACGCTTAATAACATGTTTAAGCATCGACGTGACGGATGCGCAATGGCAGGCTGATAAAAAATAGGTCGTTTGGACTGACGTCAAGCTTTGGTTTTAAGATTTTCAACGGTACTTCTTAAAAATTTCCTCGTGTATTGAAGTTATTGCAAGCAAAGGTAACAGCGTGCATTGTAAGACCTCAAAGTGTCAAAATAGGTGTAAGCACCGACGCAGACAGGAGAGCTGCTGCGCTTTTTCAAACAACGTGATAGACCCACAAAAGTTGTACATATCCACAGTGGGTATTAAACAACGTTTCATAATAATGACTTTTAGATATTGCAAATAGCATTGCTCCAGAAGCAACGGGAGAATCCGCGAAGCAGTCAATAACTGAATTAACTACATACCGCGCACTCGAGCGGTTAGGAACTAGAAATCTATGCCAGTACTTTTAATTCTGTATGTATACTATATATTCCAGAAAAGTGTTGCAGACACACAGAAGCTTATACCTAGAAAAGGTTTTGATAAAAGGTGTTTGGGCAGGAACGCATGCTGCGTTGCAGCGATATTCTATGGTTTTCATTGTCAGGTCATTCATTCGCAGATTATGAAAACAATCGACGGGTTGCGCGCAACGGGTTTTCCCGTATTAGTTACTATAAATGTCTCTCCTGTCACACTCAAATGTTTATATCCAAATGTCTTAGGGTCAGATATCATTCATTGAGCCAGTATGAAATGCTTTCAGGTCTACGCGCGAAGAAAGCTTGCATTGTTAGCATTCGTAACTATGGTTTGATGATGATGATGGTTGGTGTTTCATGGCGCAAGGCCAACGAGGGCAAAGAGCGCCAGAAAAGAAGTTATATAATGAAGCGAGGTGATTACCACAAAAAGGTAGGTATAAAAACATGTGCACCGAACTTAGTAAAATCAATTAAAGGTAATGGTGATGGCTGGTGTATAGGGCCAGATTTGATTATGCGTGATATGAGATAAGGTTTAAAAACTTAACATCTGACAAATACTCAAACACACGTCTCAGGGAAACCATGGCATTGTCACCAAAAAACAGCGATGGGTGTAGGGGAATATGTTGTCTGTAGAGTTCTCTGAAGTGTTTGTGTCGTGTTGTGTGAAGTGCCTTGCATGTTATTAGTATGTGTACTACGGATAGGGCCTCTCCGCACCTGCTGCACTGGGGCCTAGGAGATCCCGTCAGCAGATACGAGTGAGTTGCATGCGTGTGCCCTATCCGTAGCCTACCCAAGGCGACTTCCGTATGTCTGTTGTGTGAGTCAGATGTGTACCGTCCCAAGTGTGGCTTTATTACGTGTAGCTTGTTGTCTGTCTGTTCGTCCCAGTGTGTTTGCCATGTTCTGCGCAGGTGTTGTCTTATGTGTGGCTTGAGGTCTGTGTAGGGTATCGTTGTAATGTCTACAGTGTTCCTGAGTGCAGTAGCACCGGCCCTCTCGTCTGCCAACTCGTTCCCAGCGATCCCAGCGTGTCCTGGGACCCAGCAGAGGAGCAGCCGATGCTTCTCCGCATACACCGACATGATAGTGTGGAATACAAGATTAATTATGTGGTTTTTGGGGAGTTTATGCGATGATAATGCGCGAACAACGCTCAAAGAATCTGTGTAGATGATAGAATTGGGAATTTGATTTTCAAGGATATGTCGTACAATCAGTAAAATTCCGTACGCTTCTGCTGAAAAAATTGTTGTGTGCACGCTCATGGTTCTGGCTGCATTGAAATTTGGACCATGAGCAGCGCACGACACCATAGTGGAGGTTTTAGAAGCGTCACTGTAGAATTCAGCACGTGGGTATTGTAACTATGGTTTAAAGCGCAAATTAAACTGCCATAACATGTGAGGTTGAACGACGATGGCACATTTACCAACTGTGCTATAAACTGCTTGTGACAGAACCTGAGTCTGTGGCTTATTTGTAACCAGGAAGGCGAAATTTCTGCTATGTGTTTAATATTTGAGTTTGTTGCCCATCCCCTCTTTTCTATCATGCACTGCTGTATTGCACTGGCACATCATAGTGCGCCGCGAAGTGCCAATGAAATCCTTCCACGTTTGTCGCATGATCAGCAATGCCGTATGTTATCGAAGAGTACAGTGATTCACCAAGGTATGGCTCTTCACACTTGTGGTTGTATTGCTACACAGATTCATTTTTGCGTCACACCCGAATTAGGGCGCGGCGTGTTCCTGTTATGCAGTAGAAACAGCGCTGACGGCTTGGTCCTCGCAAGTACTAATTAAACAAGTCAATGTATCTACGTCACACTCACATAGATGCGGAGAATGCGGACAAGGTGGTGATGCAAAATTACCTTAGCTTAAGTGTATGATTTCAACAATATCCACATATCATCATGTTCTAATCACACCAACTTTGGTATCACATTCGATCCGCAAGTTCAATATCATCCCTTCTTCAAAGTCGAACATACATGCAGTGCCTTAGTATTGCACTGCCATTTACACATGGCAAAGCTGCGTAGTATTTCTCAAATATTTTTTTTATCTGGATCACTTTCTTGTAAACTTTCAGTGTTGTGTTATTATCAATACGAATCGCTCGGTTCAAGCCAGCAATAAGACATTCACGCAGAGTGTGGGTGAACTAGCGCATTTCTAGTTTTAGGAATGACAGACACACGGCGGAGTATTTTTAAGACAATTTTCTTTTCTGTATGGCCATCATATAAACTAGAACTTCTAGAAGACTTCTTTTTTATGTAATAAGGTTCCAAGTGGAGTGCACAACGTCAGCGGAGGTATAAAAAACTAGGAACATTTAGTCTCTATCTTTCTGTCAATAGATCACCAAGGACAGCAGCCATCTACTATCCTGAGACTTCACTGAATGCAAGAATAAGCAGACGAAGGGGCGTTCGTATATTTCTTATAGGACGGACGCACGGAAACAGTACTCGCTCGCTCGTAGAAATATAGCGATGCTCAAAGCGCATTCCCATGTCTTGGTTCAGGAATCTGGCGGTAAGCAGACGTGGAAGAGCAGTTTGCGAGACGGAGTAAGTACTGACGCAATGTTTTGATGGCAGTGGAGCTTGAGTTGCGTTGACTCGCGCTCATCTTTGCCCGCAATACGAATCGCGTCACGTTCCAGCATCGGATATTTGCCCAGCTGGTGCCTGGCTTGTGAGTAGACGTGCACCGACTGCAAACGTTGCGGAAAACAACCCTGGTTCTATTACTTTCTCCCTTTCCTGCATCTCCCACACATTTTTCACGCACTGGAACTCGCCGGCACTGCAGATTGATGCATTCGCGGCGACATGACCTCACCTATTTCTCTTTGCATGGTGCGAGACTGAAGAGTGTTAGATCCTATAGAGAGACTACAGGATATATGGAACTCTAAAATCTGTTGAACATATGGAGTCGATAGAAGACGGACCCCATACAACACGTCAGTGATAGAGGTAAATACCAGGTTCAATATGCTCACAAGGAATTGTTTATTATCATATAACTGAATGTCTGACTCTGAGAGAGGTTGCCTGACCTCAATTGAAGCAACAGAATTTCATCACATCGGTGTTTACCCACACGTTCACCACTCCAAAATTTACAGATGTAACTAATATGAAGTCTTGTTTGAAAATATGTTGCTGTAATAAGTCGAGGTAAACAAACGCTTTGAAGGCCTCTGCATTCCGCCATAACCACCAATGAATACTCATTCAATGGGCGCAGGCTGTACCGTGTAGGCGGAGGTGCGCACTCCCCAGCACTGTATTCAATCTGCATCGAAGGAGTGAATGCTTCACATTTTTTTCTTCTTCTCAACTTAATTAAAATCACCTCACCTGGGAGCAAGCCTATCGCTCTATGGTACATCGACGGCCCACAAACTTTACTTCCCTAAGTAGCAGCATTGTAATTATGTTGGGCGTTTATGGTAGGCAAACAACTTCTCTTTTAGTGATTGTTGAACTACCAAAGCGGGCGCCACTAAATATACCCAACGCCTTGGGATTAGCACAACTTGTGAAATCTAAAACGGTGTACTTTAGAACTCCCAGTTGGTGGCTACGCCAGGCGCCGGCATTTTGTGACGTAAACATGGCGTTGGAAAGCAACATGTCGCTATAATTTACATGGCATCAGTAATTTTTGACACCAGTATTATTTTGGCAGCAGCGTAGTGCCCCATATATGCCACAAATTTTCTCTGTTCTAATAACTATCAGCACGTATTAGCATTTCCAGAGATGCCAGCAGTTAGTATCTGTGAAGCTTTTATACCCCTCTTGTTGGTAGTCAAGTGTTTCTGTTGAAGCGACATGGCGATTTTCCTGGCTCGAAGATATGAAATGAGGTTCAAAGGCTACGACATGAAACCATTCGTATAAAATAAAATATCTTCCACGCAATGCGTGAGCGAGAATTCATACCTTCGGGCATTTCTATGTCTATCCTTTTGGTCACAATTAGGTAGCAATAAGTGCTAAATAGTAGATGTTAGCCGTATGTGACCACTAGCAGTAGCCACCACTCCATGTTTAGATACTACCCCTCCAAATATGAAGAAGAATAAGGGAGAACTGCTGCCAATAAGAGATACTGCGGGCGCGAACTTACTACGTGATAGAATTTCTCCCGCGGTTTATTTCGGCACACGCTATAACTGCTGCTAACACCGAGCGTGCGCGACAGTGTGACAGATGTGTGGTTGCGAACTGAAAAACTACATCTCTTTCTTGCATTCCCTCTAACCTATCCGGTCCCTCGATCCGCATCCGCACTCTCCCACTACTCCTCAAAGTACACCATGTACCCTAATGAACACTGTTCCCTTTTAACTTTATCGGAGTTTTCATGTTCCTGGCTAGAGTTAGATGCTATAGCTCTTAGCTAGAGTAAGATGTTACATAGCCCAACATGAGGGGATGGTCAAGAATGCTCATCTTCATAAAATAGCACCAATGGGGCCACCGTCTGCAAACTTCTACAGCGATGCTTTTTGGGAAAACTGAATCCCTGGTAAATAAAATTTTACAGGAAAAACGCCGCAAGTTTGTAGCTTACTTTCTTTTTTAGATAAAATGTGCAAATAGGCGGTCGTCTCGGAGAGACATTATTGCCAGAACCATCACATCGATAGTCAAGTAGGCCCGTTTGTCAAGGCAAACTGCACCTTAAAGGACGTTCTGTGGCCTTTCAATACGTTCAAGGTGCAGGAAACGCTGTTTCATCTTGCGAAATGTAGGCTTCCGTAGAGCCGCTGAGGTAAATTATGGAGGGCAAATACACACTAAATGTGTACCCAAACGGTCACAGGTTCCACTTATGATGTTAAACTATGTCGTGAGCTTAGTTCGTACATAAGCCATGTTTGGCCATCAGTGTTATGACATCTGATGAAAATACGTCGCCCTGGAGCCACTCACTTTCAAGAAACATGCCTCATGCATTGCCGACCTAAGTGCGCTCTAACACTGGACAGTACTTCATTCCATCAGAATGCCCATTTCAGCGTAGTACGACGCCAATTTGTCGACGCAATTTAGAACGAAGTGAATGATTGCACCACATCTTTTAAGTGCAGAGAACTTTAGGCGCTGCCTTGTCGTCGTAGCTCGCTCGCTCGACCCAAGTAGAGCAACAGGGCGTCCCGTGGTAACGGTGTCCTTCGCGGCGTACCTTAGCGGCTTCGAAAGCCAAGCACTTTATATAGTCACAAGCCTTCGAAACTCGTGAACTGCTGGCTCTTTACCTATATCTCCCCGTTTTTATCGCAAAGAAAATAAAGCTATATTTGAGGCAAATTATACGTGAATAACCGGAAGCGCCCGCGTTCATTTAGTTAGGAACACTCGTGGGATTGGTTTTTACGATAGTAAGCGAAAAAAGCGGCCCCGCAAGAAAACAAATAGCGTGCTTGAAATGACGCAGAAATGCTCAACGCGCCAGAAAAGAGTGGCGCCTTCGAATGGTGGAAAAGAGCTCCAGCATACAAAATTAGAGCAAGCACTAAAAGAACAGAATTCCGGATGGCGCAGTTCCAGGCAGAAAACGCGCAAGCACTCGAAGGCTGTAAGTTTGAATTTCTTGGCGTAGAAACAGTGAGATGACAATGACGGCACAGCCCATTATCGCGAATCAGTGCTCTGCCCTTCCGGCAGCTTCCACGTTGAGTGGAACGGCTTTAGGTTTTGTATAAAAAAGTATACCGCGCTCACTGAGTTCCGAAACAATTGAAAGATCACTGTAAAATAGGAAATATACCTGCTGAATGAACACTGCTGCTAAGATGCTTGACATATTGAAGAGAGAGGAATTCATTGTGGAAAATAATATAGCTTTCCAAGTTCAATGTCAAGTAGGAGCTTCTTCCATCGAATGAACACCTCTATTAAGAGGCTTGGCACAGTGAAGATCTACAAGTTGAATGAAGCAAACAGAATTTTTATTGCTTACCTTATCCTTGCCCATAAAAAATGGCGTCATCGATCTCCGCAAACCAAGCCATGGCTCTAATAGAGCAGGCGTACTGAGATTCAGCCGCAGAATACGTTTGCGTTTATGCCCCAGAAGGGGTTATTGAAAATCTCTGATCCATCCATAAAGACGAAATGCAAGTTTAGCTGATAAAAAGAAAACGGGCTTTGTCCCGATAACAACAATACAAATTGTGCAGCTAACTACAAAAAACTATTGAGATATTGAGGGAGCACATGAAGCAGTGCCGACTCCGCAGTCATTTTCCTGCGATTACGCTTTGACGACACATAATGTTGTTTGTGTAATTGAATGACGTCGACTTAAGCTACCACCAACATCACTTTGAAGTTTGTGCTGGGGCTTCGAAATATTGAAGGGGCTTCGAATTACGTTAATCGTAACCTGAAGGCTAAATTGCTGCTAAAACACTGACAATAAAAATTATTTTTTTCCCTGCCCCATACTACGACACGCCTGTTCATAGTGCGTCATTGTAGAGCGAACTACGGAGGTGTTATTAACTTGTTGCTTAAGAACATCTTCCGTGTCTGGAATAGAGCTTACTGGGTAACCAAAAGCGAATTCTTTCAAACTAAACAAAATTAATTTTGTTGAATGCAAGGCTGTAGAAGTCGTTATTATGTTAAAAATTGCAGCCTATATTTTAAAAACCTAAAATTGTGATAAGTAGATTGTCTGAAGTGAGAAGAGATACGGGTGATAATTCATTTTCTGTAATTTTGGGGCAAATCGATAACGCGACTGCGACAAAATGAAAGGACGGCAATAAGAAATGAAAAATTCATCAAACGACAAATACAATACGGTTACTGAGGACTCCTTTTTTTACTCTTGGCTCGACGGGAGATCGTTTGGTTTTACCGCTCCCTGAAGCTTCAGATGGAGGTAGAACGTGTATCCATGAGTCACTGCTTGAAACGCGACGCTACAGCCTACTATCGAAGAGAGCAGCAAAAGCCATGGATAAAAGGCGACCCCGATAATTTGCACTAAGTTTGAGAAATGGTTCACGGGGACCTATTTGAATACACTTTGAGCGTAGAGAATGTGGCGATGTATTTTTTAGTGATTTTTTGCCCTGCTTTTTTTTCGACGAAAGCAGCATTTAATCGAACGAAAAGAAGTCACCGTAAAAGAAATGACAAAAATACAGAACTGTTGGAATCCTCTGGGGAAACAAACTTAAGAGAATTACACCAAACATCTCTTCAGTTTCCGAGATATTTTTTATCTTTTATATATATTGTTATGAAAGAGTTGCTCATGGGGCGACTGGTATAATATTTTGGTTACATTTTCTTTATAGAACAAAGAAAACATCGACATCTAAACATCTATGGTGGGAATAAACTCCCCTCGTAGGCATACTGTTGAACCCGTAAACGAACGGACGTATAAAGCACGTATAAAAAACCCTGTTTAAGATTGTTTGAAGTTACAGTGTGTTCTCAGCACTGCCCCAGCTTGGCCAGCATTTACGTTCTCCATGGCAAGGATGCGTCGATTCAGGATCTTTAAAAAAAGTCTATGCATGTGCTTGGAAACCTGATCCTATTGTGAAATTATAAAACACTCCATTGAGCAACCAAAAAGCCATTGTTCGCATCGTCCTTGCTAAGTATCGGGTGTTTTGGCGGCCTCGAAATTTACATTGGCTACGCCCCATTTCATAGCGTTGGTTCAGAAGAAATACTAATGCCCAGAACCCGCCCGTTTCAGATTGAACGTTCCTGTGTGCCTACCCGACGTCCCTGCTGGCTGTGATGTGGGTTGTGGGTGGGACCGCAAAACACGGAAAATAATCCCATCAATATATTGGAACCTTGACGGCGTAGGGTAAGCGGAAGAGTACGTTAAGGCTAATGATACGTTGTGACGTCAAACGTCGCGAATTAGTTCCAGTTCGTTCTCCCACAATGAGGTTAACCTTGCTTCTCAGGTTGGTATAGGCAGCGTGAAAGCTCTAAAGCGTTGAACGAACGTGATATTCTAACAGGTGGGATTACCTAAGTCTATTTGTCCTAGTAAGGGAGCCAAGAAGGAATAGACAAATAACGGTTGACGTTCAAATAACACACCACAATCAAAATTGTTGAGATCACATGTCATTTCAGCATGTGCATCGTCAACTTTCTCAAAACAACTGCTTAATCCTCCTGCGGCGCTGCAATCGCCAGTGAAAGAAGGAGCTGCGCGTGACTCCTGGCTGTCCCTGAATACCGGACTATATACTGGGCAATAGGGCAACATATCCCCCCCTTTATTCACGACATATCAAAACGGCTTTGGCGCCTTCGCAGCTTTAGTTATCGTCATCTCCGGATTTTCCTTTCCACCTCGACGCAGATAAGCATTTAAAAAGAAAAAATCTAAGGTTAAACTTAGGGTAATTTTGTGACATAACAAACACGTTTTAGTTATAATAAAAAAATAGGAGGGTATCTAACCACTTTTAATCAAAAGAAAATGCCAGGGAATATCTCCTTTTAGATCAAAGTGGCACCGTTTATGATACAAAACCAGACAAAATACTGGAAGCATACCAATCCACGTTTTCTTCTGAGGATTGTTTTCGTATAAATCACCTCTCCTCCTCCTTTTCCAAGTTTTTGCGGAAATCTTCAACAGTTTTTTTTTAATTCCTGATTTTTCTCTAGCTAACGGCACTAGCCCAGATTATGTTTCAAATTTGCGAGAACTGCATTTCCAGATATAATAATATTGTGCTCTGGTGTTCCCACTTTGATAATACAACTTTTCCTGACTAAAAGTTGGAACGCTGATGGCATACCTAATGCGTTTTTGGTGTCGTACTACGAACGGTGCACTCGTTAGCTGACATCACTTTTTAATCCGTCTCTTCATTCGAACAGCGTACCACCCTCTAGAAATACGAAGTCTTGTTCCATCAATAAATCACCCAATAGGTAGCTCATTACTTCGTATACGCCATTCTTTCTAATTTCAAGAAGCTGTAAGGTTCTGGAACATATCGTTCATCACCATATTATTTAGTACTTGTAAGCCAACAACTTCTTGTCCGGGTGATATCTTAGTTTCCGAACTTGATTTGCAACAACGAAGCTTTTCGAGTTCAGCTATGATATTAGCACAGCATTTAGCAACAGGGGACCGACTGACACACTTTTAATAAACCACTCTAAAGCATTTCACAACGTGTGCCATAAACATCTTCTTAATCTCAGTTTCTTTCTAGATGTTTCAAAATTTCTTGGTTTAATTTCAGAATAATTGCGGTCACAGTCTCAGTAGGTCACTTCCGACCATGCACTGTTAAAATCACATCCGGTATATGGCAAGGCTCTGACCTCGGGCAACTTATATTTATTATATTTATCATTTATGAAGCGCAAGCTACCTGTCCAACAATTGCAAACATACGTTTGCTTGCCTATGAGTTTGTGCTTCTCAAGACCAGTCGAAGTTTAACACAGTATAATCGGTATTTTGCGTTTGGTGTGACAACTGGCGAAAGCCTGCAAATTACAAGAAAACTGCAGGCATAACTTTCTCGAATAAAGAGCAGCCTCTCAGTTTTAGTAAAACTACATTTAGAGCGCCCTCACTTAATCGAGCAAATTTAACTCTACTGGAGTCGCCTTCTCGTCTGGCCCTAACTATAGGACAAAACGTACACCAGAGGAGTTTCCAAGCTCCATGAAAACTCTGCTACCTGAAGAGCAGACATAAAAATGGACCAAAAAATGCAAGTTAACCTCCTGCAGTCTTTGGTGAGACCGATGCTCGAAACCGCCTGAGTGGTTTGATCTCCTCGTCCAGGGAAAGATAAAATTAAAAATTAAGCTGGAGCCTGCACCAAAACGGCAATACAGTTTGTACTTACCCATCTTCGCATACTTTTTATCAATTCTTTACTTGAATGCCATCCTGCGAGTGGGAGTGTTATCCTGGAGCAAAAGGTTCTACACAAAACTGCAAGAGAAGAAAAGTATTCACGAACCTTTACATTTCTCTGATGGGCCATGCGCACAACGCACAGCACACATGCAGTTAACTTTGTATCCTTGCGAAGTCAGCTGGATTGCTTCAATTTTTTTTCCATGCACGGTGGCACCGTAGAATATGATTTATTGTACTTTGCGTTGTGGGAACACGGAAGAATTCGGGAAGAATTCATGCGTTAGTCAACAATTGTGGGCGGTCTTGTCGCTCTTGCGGTTGTGGGTATGTACCTACTTTCGGAATATCCCGGCAATCTTACTATACTGTTCGTAAAGAAAAAAATAAACATGCAGTAAAACTGCCAAATGAATTGTGTAATTATCATTATCAACTCTCTGCATCTGCGCCTTTTGCGTCTCCTCGTCAAAGTGACTGCTGGCGTTGTTATTGACCTCGGGAATTATCCCTCAATGTGTGACTTAGCCAGAAGCCTTGTCTGACCAGCTTTCGTTTATTCAACGTGCTTGCGACTGACAAAGCCACTAGGTGTACTTCTGTCTATTTCGCGTATCATTGATATTTACCGGCAGCAGTTTTTAGTTTCCTTTTTATCGACATTGAAGGTGCATAATTCTTCGCCGGGATTAAAAATCTAGGCAAAATGCTCGCATCAGGATAACCCAGTAATGCTTTTACTATTCCAAGATAATATGGCTTCTCGGCCAATCCCTTCCGTGACTTCCAGAGAAGACTTGACAAATTGAAAACCGCTGGCGGGAGCATGAACATCACTCACTGTCAACTTTAGTCCTTGACATTTTCGTGATTTTACGTAAGCAGATGCAAATGCCCACTGCCATCACGGCGAAACTGAAAAAAATTTCATCGCCCCCCACCCCCCTCCCGTGAATTTGCAACAGCCGCAATTTCGCTGAAGGCGCCCTTTATTAAAACTGTTTTCTAGTGGAAAGAAAGTGATCTTGGCTGCTTCCTATGCAGCAATAGTGGAGCATAAAAATTCCCCCATGTATTTTATGTAACAAAACAGAAACAAATTTAGTTGCTATTTGTTTCGTATAACACCAAAGAATAGGGCAGTACGAGCCTCTCGATGAAAACGATTGAACGTGTCCATGCCTAATAAGCTGCTGGGTCACATGATTGAAACAAGAAAAAAAATGTTCTGTTTCGTTAATTGCAGCGCTGATCATGTTTTAGCTAAAGGAATGAGTCAACCACCGGTATCAGTGCTCTCTGCGAATACCAAGCGTAGCGTTTTGTAGTGCTAACTCAGCAAACGACTGGGAGTCCTGGCCGTCGGTTCATATAGTCACGCCATCAACTTGTAAAATAGTAGCAGATGACACCGTGGTGGCACTGATGGCTAGAGAGCTCTAGGGTGCCTCGATGCGCTCCTGCTCTGCGGAGGGTGGCGCCACTCTTTGAAGGGGTCGCCGCCGCCAAGACCGGTTCTCGGGAGGCGCCGCCGCCATTTTCTTGCATCCCGCCCCCGCCGGCTCCCGCGCTAGGTGCGCGGAAAGCGGCGCTCTTCACATAATTTCTTTGCAGAATGTCTGGGTGCTGCGTTCTCTTGTGTTCTAGTAGCGCTAAAAATCTCTGGAGCATGTTTCGTTTCCTAGAGACCCAAAAAGGCGGCTTCTGGGGACGGTGAAGATCAAGCGGGACAAGTGGCAGCCGACGAAGCACTCCTGCATATGCAGTGCAAGTACCCGGCTTCCAGCAGTGCAAAATCTATTTGGGGCTATTGTAAGCTTGTCTGTGTGGCTGTTTCTCGATACCAGACGCACGGTTTTACGTGTTTATGTTGGAGGTTTCATCATGCTTTTGCGGCCTTTTTATATTTCAATCGATGCAAACGGACGTGGCCTCTTAAAGCGGGGGGCCGATATAAAACGTGTGGCGCTTTGCATCTTTAGTCATTTCACTTTGTTTCACGAAATAAGCCGCTCGTTGTAGAAAGGTGTGCGACCTTTCTCAGTCCCGAAGCGTCACCCCGGCGCATCACGCTTACTTCCCCAAAAGCCCATTTTTTGGCAGTGTGAATGATATATCCCAAAGCGTAAAACTGCATGCGACGCGTTATTCTCGTGTTTCTCCGTGTTGTCTCAACTGAAGGTCTCTTATAAATCTTGTTGTGCGCAAAAATTATAATGTTTCACACATTTATTGTCGCTTATCATGCCATAAAAGTAGCGCATGGAGGTGAAAAGAAATGTGTTAATTACACCTCTACTATGTGAATCATGTGGGGATGTGAGCCGATACGCGTGGATGCCGGTTTGTTTGATTGGCTTGATGTCACGTCATTTATTCTTATTTCTCGGGAGCAAAAGGCACCTATATTGACAATTTAGCGTGCAGGCTCACTTTGAAGGATCCTGTTTTGAACAAATCCGTGCAGATTGATGGAAGGAGCTGAAGCCAAATGCTGTGCTAACGCCTTTCCCAATGAGAGGTCGGATTTACCATTTCATTCACTGCGTGTTTTCGTATAAGTGCGTACATTACTTTAAAAATCGGTCCAAAGCAGCGAAAGCCACCCGAGACAGAAAGCAGCCTGAGCCCACATCCAACAATGAAGAGGTAGACAACCCCGCTGAAAAACTTCACGCATCATCAGACAGCGGAAATCCTCCCCGAGTCAACTCAAAAGAGACGCCATCGGTATCACAAGAGATGGTATCACAAGAGACGTCATCGGAAAGCCTCCAACTCAACAGCCCAGGTGTCGAAGCTTTGAATGTAGAAATTCCAAACTCGACAAATAAACCTCTCACAGCTAGTGAGACACAAAGGGATTGAGCTGAGTTGAAAAAGCAGTTGGCAGACCTGGAAACAAGATACACCGCACTTCAAGAACATCACACACATGCTGAGAACGCAATTCAAAACCTCAAAGAGCAAGTTCGAAAAAATTCAAGCGTAATCAGCATTACCTGTACTATAACTGCAGTGAAGTGTGTTTGTATAATTTTGTACATAATGTATTATGTATCAGCCGTGGAGGATGTCGTTCATCACTTTGTGCATAGTGTATTTTTGCTTCAAGGTATTAAATGATTTTCCTACATCCGTGTAAGCCTTTATGTTTAGATTGCAGCCCAAGGACGCTGGTTCGATTCACGACCGCGGCGGCCGCTTTTCTGATTGAGACGAAAATACAAAACGCCCGTTTGTTCGAGAGTTCGGCGCATGTTAAAGATTCCTAGATGGTCAAAATTATTCCGTAGCCCTCCACTACGGCGCCTCATCACCTATGTAGCGTATGCGCTTTAAACCTCACCAATCAATCAATCACGTTCAGATTGCACAGTGCATGCATGACACACTTTGCCGCCAGGCAATCCTATATATGTAAGTACCGAATAATAGTTTCAGTGGCTGTAAGCGTGCCGGACATTCGCACTTGAATATGCAGCAGTTCCCTTCCTTCGTGTACTCTGCCTACTTTCTGCTATGTTTATATATAAACGCAACTGCAGCAAGTTCACGGCGCCGGTAAGACACGACGGCGTGAAGTTTTCCGCCGTGTCACCTAGCGTAAAAAAAGAAAGGTATTCACCATACCTTCGCTTATCACCTCAAAATAGAGAATCCTTCACCAAAACCTTACTCTTCTGTTCATCTACGCTAGAAAAAGAATGTATATCAAAAGTAAAGCCAAATCAAGCCCATACTGTTAGCGAGACCAGCACTATCCACGCGCGTCACGCAGCAAACGCGCGCCCCGCGCATAGCGGATGCAAGAAAATGGCGGTCGCGCTAGCAGACGACGCGGTTTTCCTCACCCTCAGCGGAGCGGGCGCGCATCGAGGCACTCTAGAGAGCTCGTAACACCACAAACAGCTTGCAAGTTACCTCTCAAGCAGAGAGCTCAAAAACCAATCACCGCCAAGGACACAGGTACTCTCCATTCGCCCCGACTATTCCTCCTCCCAATTGGTCCTGCCTGAATCCCGTCACCTCCTCACCCTACTGCCCCTTTAGGTCGAGGAAAGACGTTCTCACGGGAATGGAAGAGTCAACGCCCTGACAGCCACTGAACGTTACCGCGACGCCATCGCCGGCGCCTGGCTTACTGAGGCTAAGTACTACCAGAGTCCTTCAATGCTTTATAAAGCATTGAAGGACTCTGGTACTACTAGGCAAGGCCAGCTCCTCAGATCATCCGCCACAAACGCGCGCCGCGTCCGCTGTCAAACGGCGTCGAGCGTAGATCAACACGGCGACGTCTCGGGCCGCTACCGACGGAAGCACTCGGCGTGTCTCGCCACCCCGCGCCCCGGCACCGTCCTCAGCCGGCAACAACAGTGGGGGAAGCAGCAAAGCATCGCCGCCGCCGCCGCCGGCTTTAGGCGCCGGGCACAACTCCTGGGCAATTTTCCTCTCAAGCAGCCCCCGTCCGAGTGAAAGCGGTGGGAGGCGAACAATGCACTCTGCCGTCGCGTTGCAAAGACGATCGGGATACAGGAAGGACGTACGCTGACCCCTACTCGCAAAACTTGCACCACAACAAGATAACATACATCAATAACATGCACCAAATTAACTAGAATAAACGAACCCTATCGCATGGCAGCCCAATATGCAAATAGGCCGTGTGTAATGGGATTTGTTCATGTTCTGTCTGAACGGGACCAGCGTAGTATGGTATATCCCAATTGGTGTGTACACCTCCAAGCATATTCGGATGGCAGAAAAGTCAGCGCTTATAGTGTAAAAGGTTAAAACCAACTCTCCCACTCGGTCAGCTTCAGCCACTCCACACTCGGCGAGACCTTTTTTTCGCTTTGTCCTTGATCCGTTGCACTATTCTCTGAATCCGAGTAGGGAATCGGTGGATCGTCATGGCTACCGACTAAAGTGGTAATCCCAACCGATACTTTCTTCAAAGTCCCGCTTCAGTCAACTAAAAAAATATTTAAAGGATTACTACGATCAGAACAATTTCACGCTTTATTGGTGTACTGTTTTGTTCCACGCTCCTTTTGCCTCTTTACAAGCAACTATTGTTGTGAATGTTTTTTCTCTTCTTGTGATTCCTACCTGTCTGTGTAAAATCGCGTTGGCAGATATCACCTGTACATGGTTTTCTATATAACTTATTGTATAACAGTAAAACAATTGGTCGGGCGCATGCTTCTCTCGCAATAGGGAAGCCGTTGGTTCGAATCCCAGAAAACCCAACATGCTCTCTTCCTTTTCTGACCTGCTTTTCCAGCCGTGGGTCGTATTTGTGTGGCATGTATAAGCCATATTTTGTTCTTTCTGTGTGCCAGAGATGCAGTATTTTCCACCTACAATGCTAAGCGTTGATTTCGTTTTCAAAAATCTGTGTAATGATTGCACGAACCAATGTACCCGTGAAGCAACAAAGCGCGACTGCTGAAGAACACCCGAGTAATCTGATTTTCCAAACTACTACTTGTTATTTTTTTGGCCATCTTTATCGATGAGTCCTGTTCTTGGACATCCACTGTCTGGTTTTCCGCATTAGCTTGTTGCTTTTTTCCTTTGACAAAAGTGAGCGTTTCTTTTGGATGGATAGGCTTTGGATTGTAATATCAGCAATGAAAAGGCTTGCCGAGCAGAGCAATGGTCTTTCCTTGGCAGCGAGGGCCGAGTCGCGCCCGCATGGCAGGGGGGCGGCACGAGAGAGGAACACCCCACCAATTATTAGTATGACCCGAAAGGATTCGGGCGTCAGACATTTTTCATGCCCAACCACTTTTAAAGCCCGCGTGCAAAAAAAAAAACGCAAAGAGTAGAACGTGAGGCCGGAGCAGAGTGAACTGTAAAGCACAAAGCCGTTCCCCGAGTCTGTTTTTTTTTTTTTCGAGCCCCAGCCTTCGTTGTTCCCAGTGAAGTGCGCGCAGCGTCGGATACGATCGATAACGTTATTGGCGTGGGCAGCGTGACGGGGATCGTGGGGGGATGGGCGTTGATTCTCGTGGGGTAAGGCTATTATAGCCGGTCGTACGGGCCGCGGAGGATCCCCGGTTGTGCTGCCACAAAAAATGATGATGCCAGGGCCCCGTCCCGGCTGATGGAGTTGAGTGAGAAGGCGAAGCGCCACAAGGGCTGAAAGGCGTTAAGGGTGGTGCACTGCCGTTACCATCCGAAAGAAAAACCCTCATAGGCCTCCCTCGTGAAGGAAAGGCTGACTAAAGTTTGGGGGCTCACTAACCGGGCTGACATGGCTGACGCTAAATAAATAAAAAGGACAAAGCAAAACTCACGCGCTAAGTACAAGAGGAAAGAAATTTGTTTTATAAATGCCGGGTTTGTATTTCATTTATCACCATGAGGGGAAAACGTTGATGCAGACACGTTCGGGCGCTTTTGCGAATTGTGTTCAAGACCTGGAGAATATCATAAAAGCGATTCCGCCATCCGCTTTTCTGAGAGTGAAGCTGCGCATAAAGCATATGCCGTATTTACTTTAGTCTAAGTAGCGCCTTTTTTTCTTCCATTGTGATGCCGAAAGTGAGTGGGTGCCTAGATTAAGAAAATCTCAACACCCATCACCCGCCACCCCCCCCCCCCCTTCCACCCCTTACCGGCCACATTTTTTCGCGGGAATATCTCGACAAGCCGGGCGCAAAGATTAATGTTTTCTTTGAAGAACATTGAAAACAAAAATAGGTACAGACCAGAAACCCACCGCTTGAGTACGATACTCAGTCACCCTCAGTATTTTTGAACCCGTTGACGGGCTTGGGCGCACGATTTCAGTATCCCCCTGATAATCGCCTTCTGTTCCTTCAAGTGGTTTTTATTTGAAAACTTCATAAGTGACTAAACTGCCCACAAGTTCAAATAGGGCCTGTTCTTTCGCGTCTAAGATACACCTTGCGATGGTTGCTAAGAAAAGGCGGTGCTCAGATTCGCATGCAATCTTTTTCCATTTTTTTTTTCTTAAAAGTAGGGGAGGGTTCCTGGAATTGTGGGTACTTAGGATCGCAAAAATTCGGCGTTAAAGTGAAATTAACGGCTCATTTCCGCAGAAAGAAACATCGCTGTGGATTTTGTTGTTGTCGTAGTTGTAATTGTTGCCCAGTCAATAAAATTGCTTCCGCTGTGAAAAGCTAATAAAAGAAACACTCACGATTCCTGTACTGCCTAAAGTGAAATATTTGCGCTGCGCGAGCTGCAGTCTTCTCGGTCACGGCGCATATCTGCTGCGCCTCCGGACGTAATTGCGTGATCAGCGAACGCGCGTCGGCGCGCTACTGAGCTGTTATCTCGCAATGCGTCGCCGCAGTTGGCTAGCGTTTTATTGCGAACCATATGTTGCAACCTCCCGCGAAACGTCGCGTTGTTTGGATTAGCCAAGCACGGGACAAGCAGCGCGCATGTTGTTACAAATCGCGTTTCAACCTCAGGCGTACATGTGATGTTGTTTCGATTAGCGGCGAATAGAACAGCGCCTGGGGGGAAGTGGATCAGGCGGGTGCTCCTTGGCGGCTGCACATGAAACAAGAGTGTGGGGGAGGTTGTGAGAGGCAGACAGACAGACATTAAACTTTGTTAAGTCCGGAAGGTCTGACGTAGCGGCCCAGAGGACCGTCCAGAGTAGACGCGGGCCGCACCTGCGCGGGTTGCAGGAGGATTAGGACCTCCGCCCTAACGCAGGCCTTCTGGACAGCCCGGAAATGAATAGTTGTCTTGCCATATCCGCGCGTGGCGCTCCCTCCTCATTCTTCGCCAAACGTTCCTCTCCGTTTCCTTTCCGACGGCACTTGCATTCGGTCACCTGGTTACGCGGACACCTACGCCGCGAATCCCAGGTAACGGCTACCTATTTGCCGGTAACGGCTACCTGGCTGCCAAACACAGCTGATGACGCAAGTGCATCAGCATCTGTACTTGAACCAGGATAACCGCAGTAGCAGGCCAATGCATTTCCACTCTACCATATTTTATTTATTGCCGGCTCTCGACAACCATGTATAATACAAAAATTTCCACACGCTCCAACTTGTACGACACGCGCTGGCATAAGGCTACCAGCCGTCACCTTGGCTTGGCTTTTAAGTGCGAAACACTAAAGTGGCACAGTTTGTCGTCTTTGCTAGTGTCACTAGATAACGTCACAGAATATCGGCACTCCTTTCTGGTTTTGTTCAGTGCCGCCGCCATGATCATTGGTCAGTTTGCGTAACGTGACATTTATTTTACACAGTGACGGTTCATGGGTGCCACCATTTTGTTTATGTGTTTTAGTCGGTAAACTTTGGTAGACTTAGCGTGTCTTCTCTGCTCTGTGAGTGCAACCCACGGCGCCGTTCCGAACACGAATAAGAGGTAACGCGTGTAGCAGCATTTCAATAGCAACAACTGCCTACGAAGATGCCGTTTTGCTGCATATTTGGTAATGTCAAAAAACAACCTGGTAGAAGTTAGCGGCGAGGCCGTAGAACGCGCAATATTGCAACAATGATAAACACTAAAATGTCCGCCATTGATGACTTGCATGCAGTAGTGGCGCTACTCTGATGCCTTATACAGTTATAGTAGTCTTAGCTTACGTGTAACTCTTAACGCGGCTTCCCGCACACAAACAGAAGCTTCGAACATATACCGGTGTAACGATAAACATTATTATAAACCATATATCAGGGCCCGCTTGGCCTTCGATGTAGCCTTCCAGCCAGAAGTTTCAAGAATACTTGAGCAAAAGTACTATAGAACCATTTAAAAAACCCACCGCGGTGGCTCAGTGGCTATAGCGTTGTGCTGCTGAGGACAAAGACGTGGGTTCAGTTTCGCGCCGCGACGGCCGCTTTTCTGATGCAGGCGAAAAGCAAAAACGCCCGTATGTAGATTCCCATGTGGTAGGAATTAATCTGGAGCCCTTCACTGCGGCACGCCTCATCGCCTGCGTTGCGTCGGCACGTTAAACCCCTCAATCAATCAATCAATCAATCAATCAATCAATCAATCAATCAATCAATCAATCAATCAATCAATCAATCAATCAATCAATCAATCAATCAATCAATCAATCAATCAATCAATCAATCAATCAATCAATCAATCAATCAATCAGTCAATCAATCAATCAATCAATCAATCAATCAATCAATCAATCAGTCAATCAATCAATCAATCAATCAATCAATCAATCAATCAATCAATCAATCAATCGTTCAGCAATGTAAGAACGGCTCGCGCTGGTCATAAATGTCGTAATTATTGAGCGCAAAAAACTGCAGGTAAATTTGCGGCATAACATATGTACTTAACCGTAGGTATCCACGTTGTTTTGGTTAGGATTGCTCGATACGGTTGGTTTTTACTAATTTAGAGGGAAGAATGGGCTGCGGAAGAAATAAGACCATGGGCTCAAAATGGCGCAGAATGGCTCCAGCCCGTGCGAGATAAAAGCGAGCGCAAAAATTCCAGAACTCCCGTTCGTGAAGTGCTAGAGTGAACAAAAAACAGAAGCTACAGAAAAGGGCGTAAGCTGTCCCGGTAGAAGGCGCGCGAGCACGTCAAAGGCAGGAAATTGAACCGCATTGGATAAACGTACGTTCAATACATCTAGGGAAAAGTGAGTCCGAGAGGGGGAGAGCATGAGGCTTGGTAAATACGACCCGAGAACAGGTTGTGTGCCATAGACGGCAGACGACTATCGTCTTTCGACGACCTTTGAAATTAATTAAGGAAGCAAACGCGGGCAAACCAACGCTTCCCCTTATCGGGATGGAACATGGGGCTCCCGGGTTACGCAGCCAATATAAATTCCATTGCGCCACAGAGGAACGTCACATATAATGAAAGTTCTGGGTGGTCTGTGCGCTGCGCTGTAGACACAGAAGCTGCTGTTGCTAGGCCCGAAATAGCTAGCAATACTATAAAATCAAGTAATAATGCAGGAAATAATGCAGTACCTACGCCAACATAATAGAAGCTGAATCTAGTGTCCTTTATAGGCGTTTTGGAGGGCTGCGGTACCTTCTCGTGACTACTTTTACGATGAACGACAAGCTGGGACCCAAATTAGTCAACAGAGGGCGCAAGAACCAATCTAGCGCAACACTGCTCCGCGCTCGACAGCTTTCACATTTAGTGGAACACCTTTATTTTTTGTCATTTGGTCATCCCTTTAGTGTACTCAAAGGCTCTACAAAATCTAAATATATGTGAACCCGCTGCTCGGTTCTCTAGGGCTGAACAAACTGCGTGACACTTCCGCAGGAACTGCCGCAACGATCGGTCACTCATATCGTCATTGATCCCCGCTATGCCTCCGCTTGCCATATGCCGTGGAGGAGGAGGGCTATTATTAGTTTCTAGAGGACTCCTTCGCGATTAAAGACGATAGTATTCCTTGGGCTACCTAAACGCAGAAATTTTGGTCTGTCTGTCTGTCTGTCTGCCTGTTTGTGATTCGATTAAGCCACCCGCCCAAACTGAAACCAAGGCTGCGCAATAGTCTTATATACTGAAGCCAAATCTAAACGTCTACGCCCGGTTTATATGTTCATACTTGTCAACTTTGTTGAATAAGAACAAGACATTAGGAAAATATAAGACACGGAATTAGTACACCAGGAATATTAACAGTATTTCTTTATTAAAAAATTCATGCATGCTTGCTTTTTCGATAGCAAATGATATTCTACATCTACGTAAAAAAAAACGCCGCCTGTTGTTGCCCGCGCGACCTCCTGGCGGCATATGAGAAATCACGCAGCAACAGCAACAAAGGTTCCACTAGCTTTGTTCCATGTTTCGTTTGGAATGCGCCTGGAGCACGGCAACGCGGTTCTATAAACCTTAAAGTCAGCCGCCTCGATTCACGCTCGTCTCCACTGTACTGCAGCGCTGGCACCGAGGAACCCGGCTTGTAGCAGTGGAACGCGGTAAATTGAAATCCCCTTGAGCAAACCGTTAGTGTGTTTACCTTGTTATGAGCGCGACGCAACCGGAACAGCATGAGAGGTGAGGGAAAGCAAAGGGGGGGGGGGGGGCATTTCCTTGGCAAATGTCTACAAAGACTATCGTCTTTTGACGACATTTGCAACGAAAGGAACACATACGCGGCCAATTTTGTTTTTTGGTAGATACCGTATACGAGGTGCCTTAAGTAGATTATCCGTGTGTGGAGTTTGCTGCCTAGTATACGAGAAGTGAAGCGCGCTCTACAGTTAGAAAACATCGTATGTTCTCCTTTTCTGTTTACAAAATCCTGTGTATTGCTGTGTATATATAGCCAATTTTATCTTTTCACCGTTTTCGCAGTTACTGTTCCGGATTAAGTTTAAAAAAAAAATCTGGGACTTTAAAACTGTTTCTACAAGCATACTCTCCTGTAATTCGTACCGTTCTTTGTATCCCCGGACGGGGAAAAGGTTGTGTCTGGCATCTTTATATTATTTTCTACGTGACAGCGTAGCGAAATATTCTATATAAAAACAAGGTTATAGAAACCTGACCGGCATACCATTTGTTAAAATCACGCCAAATCTGTCCCTGCATGTACAACTGCATACAAGTTCTGGCAACGCCTCAGAGAAGCGCACCCGGCATCTCGCATGCTCGCAAAAGAAGAACGCTCGTGTATCGAAGAAAAAAGAAACAGTTCACCAACTGCCGGACAAAGAAGGGGGCCAGTCGAAGACCACCCTTCTTGACGCTTCCAAAAATGCTTTTACTGCTGCACGTTTCCGAAGTACATGACAAGTACACTGCCATTGACCCTAACGAGATCTCTGTGACTGTGAATTCTTGTCGGTCAGTTGTTTGTCGTGCGAGGTGGTCATCCCCGAGGATGAACCGTCACTGAAATGTCCTGGATGCTCTGGCGAATACCATTTTGAGAAGTGTGCTGGTATAACTCAGAAATCATTCAAAGGAAAAAATAATGCAGCGAAGAAAGCTTGGAGATGCCAGACATGCCGGGACTCTCGTTCGCGCAATGACAGCTTTGAAAGCAACGAGTCAGACCTGGACATAAGGCTATTTCTAGCAGCAATCAACGAAAAACTGGACAATCTTCTTCCTTTAAAAGAAAAGGTTGAAAAGATGGAGGGATCCCTCAATTTCATCTCTCGCAAATTTGATGAATTTCAGAAAACAGTTTGTCGTCAAGAGGCTGAAATTAAAGAAATGAAAGGAAGGCTCACTGAACTTGAAGCCAACGACGATAGGAGCCAAATAACGCATGTAAAACTGCAACGAGATGTAAACAACCTTGAATTCAGAAGCAGACAACTTAACCTGGAAATCCATGGAATACCAGTTAGGCAGGGTGAGAGCCTGCTGGATGTGATGAACCACGTTGCCAACAAGCTAGAAGTACCTCCTCTGACACAATCTGACGTACAAACTATCCATAGGCTGCCTGTTCGGCCAGATAATGTCCCTGGAATCATTGCACGCTTTGAAAAGCAATCAGTAAGAGATGCATGGCTGGAAAAAAGGAACAAATTAAAGGACAGTGAACCTCGCATTTTTATGCCAGAAAACATTACCCGCCAAAACAGTGAACTGCTCCGAGCTACCAAAAACGTTGCGAAAACTAAAGGCTACGCTTTTGTCTGGCACGTAAATGGTAAAATCCTGGTTCGGAGGGGCGAGGGAGCGCCAGCGATCCATATCAAAGGAATAGCTGAACTTGAGCGACTGTAGATAAGCGAATGTCGTGTTCATTGTAGAAATTACGTGCCATGAACCAACGTACTTATCACCTTCCGAGTGATGTGGGTGGCATCGCTTCGCGCTTTTCCCGCACTTCGCTGAAAGCTATACATTTAAACACCAGATCCGTGAAGAACAAAATGGAATCCTTAGAAGAATTTTTCTGTGAATTCTCGTTTCCATTTTCTGTAATTATGCTAAGTGAATTCTGGAGCACAGGTACGAATGATGTATTTAGAATGCCTGATTATGATACGTATTACCTTAATAGAGTAGACTGCCGAGGTGGCGTAGTTGCATTGCTCCTTCCTACCAATACTGAAATAGAAATGTTCGACACCTACAGCGTTATTTCGCCTGACTATGAGATATTAACGTTACGTTGTTCAAATGTTGTATTTTTTGTATGCTACCGCCCTCCCAAGGGAAACGTATCAGCATTTCTGAACTTCTACAATCAGTTTGTCACATTTATTGCCACTAAGAATTATACCTTGATAGCCGGAGGTGACTTTAATATTGATATGGGAAATAGAAATCACGGTACATCGAAACTGGATAGTATTTTATTTTCGAATGGGTTTCGCAATGTAATAAATGTGCCGACAAAGGTCACATCAGCCAGTCAATCCATTTTAGATCTCTTTATTACCAACTCGTTGGTGTCGAAATTCGAGGCAGGTGTGGTATCGTGTTCGGTGAGTGACCACCTTCCGGTGTTTCTTTGCATAGACAGGATTGGGGAGGAAACTAATAGACGTGAAATTATTAAGTACCAACATATAACGGATACTGCACTAGAAACTTTCAGGAATGCTGTGGCACAGGTAGATTGGAGTGATATTATGTGGCTCAACAATCCGAACGATGCGTACAATCAATTTATAGATGTTTTTAAACAAGTATACAGTTCACATTTTCCCACTAAAACATGCAAAAAAATGCGGAAAATACGTGAACCTTGGATAACACGAGAACTGAGAGAACAAATGAAAACAAAAGATAAGATGTACAGGACATTCCTGAAAACCCGAACAAGTGAAGATTTAAAAAACTTCAAAAAGTATCGAAATAAACTAACTGCAAAGCTGCGGTCTGCACAGGCTGAATTTCACTCTAATATTTTTGATGTCAAAACGGGTCGACATGACGTAGTCTGGGCGAAGTTGAACGCGTTGAACGCGAAGTTGAATCAGCTTAATACTTCTCCTCGAAACCTCAAAGTAAATGAGACAGTGTTATCTGGAATGGACCTTGCGAATGCCTTCAACACATTTTTTACGACTATGACGTCAAGTGGTTCGAATAATGAGCATACCAATACCACCAATCCCAAAACATTCATTCGGTATTTTTAGAACCAGTTTCCGCCGAAGAAGTTATCTCGGTCTTCGTGAATTTGAGTAATAGCACCAGTCGTGATATAGATGATATTCAGATTCGTCCTGTAAAGTATGTAGTGGACATTATAGCACCTGTACTTGTACATATATTTAATTCCTCCTTAAGTGCAGCAGTTTTTCCAGTGAAACTGCAAACAGCAAAAGTGTCCGTTCTTTATAAGAAAGGTGACGGTAATGATTTAGGAAACTATAGTCCTGTGTCAATTCTTCCCTTTTTTTCTAAACCATTTGAACAAATCTTGCACTCCCGACTCTCAAAATTTATTACGAAGCATAACCTACTTATCCCAAATTACTTTGCTTTCTGTAAAAATAAATAGACGGAACTAGCTCTCCTCGAGCAAAAAGACTATATTCTTACGCAATTAGAAAGTAAGAATATCGTTATAGGTGTTTTCATAGACTATTCAAAAGCATTCGACCTGATAAATCCCGACTTACTCTTGATGAAACTTGAATGCTATGGTATACATGGGCATGCCGCACTGCTTATCAAATCATATCTTTCTAGCAGACAACAGGTAGTTTTCATAGAAAATGCGTTTTCAAACGTCAGACCACTAGTACCGTTCGTTCCACAAGGGAGCATACTCGGCCCTCTATTGTTTAATATGTATATTAACGATATAATGAGTATCAGTTCCTCCGCAAAATTTGTCATCTATGCTGATGACACCAGCATCTTTTTTTCAGGTCAAAACCTCGATGAAATAATTCACACATGCAATAATACAGTAAAATTGTTGGAGAGATGGTCTCAGGCAAATTATATGCGTGTAAACGAAACCAAAACCAAAGCCGTGATATTTCGACCTAAAAACAAACAACTTCCTGTTCATGATGTTATTACTCTGAATTCACGACCCATAGAAATTGTTGATAGCTTTAAGTGCCTTGGTGTCGTCTTTTCTGCCTCTATGACCTGGGAAAATCACGTGAACAATGTAATAGCAAAACTAGCTCACATTACTGGTGTTGTTGGACGTGTTAGATACCTTCTTCCAAAATCCACGAAATTGTTGCTTTACAATACTCTTTTTTATTCCCATCTTAATTACTGCCAATTAGTGTGGGGCACAACTACAAGTTCTTGTCTGAATCGCCTTTTCCTTTTACAAAAAAAGTTCTTGCGTCATGTTTATAATGTGCACTATATCTCACCAAGTTGTGCTCTTTTTCTCCAGGCTCGCGTGATCAAAATTTGGAACCTATAAGAATATCGTCTCAGCGCTCAATTTAAAGTAGAAACATCTAGGAACATTAATTACATCGGAAATCTTGCTGACCTACGTCAAAAAAACTGGTTATACCCCACTAGGCAAAAAGAACAATGGATAGTGCCTACGGCACGAAAAAACTCCGGAAAGGCACTTGTACGACACACACTTCCATCCCTTTTAAATAAATACGTTGTTGAGAGTTTCAATTTATCTACATGCTCATTTCGTGAATTACGTAGTATATATGCGAAAATGTGATATTGTTCATTGCTCTTTGTGGTACTGTACACGTGACGTAATTACACTCCAGATGTAATTATGTAAAAGTTCTTTGTATCTTTTTGTATCTTTCTGTATCTTTGTATCTTTTTTCAATGAGGCAATTTGGGCCCCTTTTACAAATGTATCCTGATGCAACTGTGTTTCTTTTGTTGCACTGCCCAACTGCTGCTAATTAAGGGAGCTGCGGCTTCGCAAGCTGCTTTAAACAGCTTTTTTCTGCCGCTCCCCCTGTCTGTATCTACAAGGCGTAAATGAACATTCTTATTAAGATCAACACAGCGCATGGTCGGTAAATGTTTTTGTACATTTACACGCAAGCAATGCAACTGTTTCATTACGTATCCCAGTTTCCCTCCCAACCAAACGTAGATTACTTACGGTCGCTGTCGCAAATATTGGAAAAAAAGCCCCGTTCTACTCTGCTGCTTTTTCACGTACGTCCTGCGTTAGGGCACGCCCACACAGTTTGCTGTCCTTGTAGCACTCCTGCGGGGTCCCGAGATACATATTGGGCTAGTGTCCCAGCTTAAGTTGGCTAGAGAGTCCGGTGTCGAGGATCAGTCCACAGGCTAGAAACACAGGCACTCGCACCAGTTTACCTGTAACTAACTACCTGTTAGTTACAGGTAGTTAGTTTCTTGCACTACCTGTAACTAACCCAAAACGGTGAACAATGTCCCCGGCATTTATAACCATGTACTTGGTTTTACATTGAACATAAATGTCATGTGCCCCGCACGGGGAACCTTGAGCAATCTTGGTGACGGTACTGGCCATACCGCGGACCCCGAGCCCCCAAACATAAGCTGGATCCAACCGTGGCGATGTGTTTATAGGTGGAGGGTTAGAAACCACGAACGGTGGTCGTCGGAGCCTTGGTGAAGCTCCGGCCGATGGGCTCCCTGCCTGTCTACCAGGCAGGGAGCTCCGGGACCTTTTTGACTATAAGGGTAAGGTCAAAGGATCAAAGGAGAAAGTACCCCCGCCTCCCTGCTTTTATACTATGCCATATGGTATTTTCAAAACCTCCCCCAACCGCGATCGGACCCCTAAAAGGGGCCGCACCGAAGTATCTTTTCCTTCTTTGCCTTCTATCTCGCTCCCAAAGCCAGATAACTACCCTCGTTTTTTGATCATTGAATCTGTGGACAAATCGAAGCCGGTTTCCTCTCAATCTGTATTTTTTGTTTCTAAATACCTTGAAGGTATCATCGGCAAAACATATGACGCCAAAAAGCTCAGAACAGGTGAAGTGCTGGTTGAAGTTAAAACTCAGCAGCAATCCACAATCCTCCTGAAACAAACCCGCATGGCAGATCTGGAGATCAGGGTCACACCCCACCGCAGCCTCAACAGTTGTCAAGGTGTGATCTCTGAGGCAGATCTCCTAACCGAGACAGAGACTGATCTGCTCGAAGGCCTAAAAGGCCAAGGCGTGACAGCAGTAAGGCGCATCGTCATTAGGAGAGACAACAAAGAAATAGCCACCAAACATCTGATCCTGACTTTCGACCGCTGCACACTGCCCGAGCATGTCAACGCAGGTTTCATCCGTTGTTCTGTCCGGCCGTACATCCCGAACCCGCGGTGCTGTTTCTAGTGCCAGAGTTTCGGGCATGGTACCAACTCCTGTCGAGCCAGAACAACGTGTGCCAAATGCGCCCAGCACGATCATCTCTCCGACAACTGCACTGCAACCAACTTCACCTGCCCGAATTGCCAGGGTCCACACGCAGCATACTCTCGCACCTGTGAAAAGTTTCATCTCGCGAAAAAAATAATTAACCTTAAGATAACCGAAAACATCACCATCCCAGAGGCGTGAAAGTGGTGCGCCTCCTTCCCTCTGCGCAGGTACGCCGACGCAGGTCGCCGCGGGGCGGAGCGGCATCTGGTTTCGGCGGGGACCCAGTACCGCGAGTCGGACTCTGTCCCGCCGCTGCCTCCCCCCCCCCTGGGTTGCCCATGACAGCCCAACCCGCCTCCGCACCGCTCGCTCACCCAGCAGCGGCTGTGGTGGCAACAACGTCTGTTGGGGATGCCGCTGCATCCACTGCTTCCTCTCCACCGGCCCAAAGAACACGCAAGGGCACAGACATGGAGACGGAGGCAGTCGCAGCGAACCCCTCCCCCGCCTGACTGGCTGTGCCATCTGTGGTGCCCCCCACGCCTTCGGTACTGGCAGCGCAGGCGAAGAACACCCGAAAGGGTACCACGTCAAGGGGGGCCAGCCCGCTGCGCACCCCTTTGCCTTCAGATGACGACATGGACGTCGAGCCCTTCCGGCTTTCATTGCAGCGGAAGGAACGGGCTGTGACGTCCAGGTCAGTAGAGAAGGCCAGAAAGCCCCTTCCAAGAGTCCAAGCCCCGAAAGACCCTACATAAATAGTCACACTCCAGTAGCTCCGAACACATCATAATGGGAAGAGAAAACATTATACAATGGAACTGCAGAGGCCTTCTGAATAATCTTGACGATGTATACAAAATACTGCATGCTTATCAGCCAAGTGTAATGTGTGTTCAGGAAACACATTCGAATTCTAAACACACAAATTTCTTGAACAGTTACTTGATATAAAGAAAGGACAGGGATGGCTGCGCACTCTTCTGGGGGTGTGGCCATAATTGCCCGGAAATCTTTAGCAAGCCCCCCTGTCACTCTGAACACTGTCCTTGAGGTTGTGGCAATTCGAACAATATTATTTAATAGGTTGATAACGGTATGCTCCATATACATTCCTCCTGATGTTTCTCTTTTAAGCTCTGACTTCGAGGCACTGGTTGACCAGCTGCCCGAACCATACATCCTGAGAGGCGACCTTAATGCTCACAACTCTCTTTGGGGCTCTTCTCGCACGGATGCCCGAGGTCGCCTGATAGAGAAATTCCTTACATCTTCAGGAGCATGTCTTTTCAACCATAAACAGCCTACATACCATAACATAGGACACAACACATACTCATGTCTTGACTTGGCGATTGGCTCCGCAGTTCTCTTTCCTCTCCTCGAGTGGGGTGTGGGCACTGACCCATACGGTAGTCACCAGTTCATCACCTCACTCACATACATAGGTAAAGGCCCATGCAGTCGATCTTCCCAAAACAGGTTCAATGAAGCAAGAGCTAACTGGAATACATTTACAGAGACTTCCAAACTACACCAGACATCCATATGACACCTACACGTTGAAGAAGCTACCCAACTGCTCACGGTGTACATCCTCGACGCCGCCGAAAGGTCCATTCCCCACGCCTCTGGTGCCCCGCGCAACCAGCGGAGGCCGTGGTGGAATGAGGACTGTGGGCGGCCGCGAGAAGCCCAGAACAAGGCGTGGGGTATCCTTCGTCGGTTCCCCACGTCGGGAAACCTCCTGTTGTGCAAATGGGCCAAGGCGTTAGGAAAACGTGTGCGCAGAGAGGCAAAACGAGTGAGTTGGCGTACATTCATAACATCAATAAACTCGTACACAGACACATGGAAAGTATGGACACGAATACGCAAACTCAAGGGACAACAAACACACAGCCTGCCTCTGGTCAGCACTACAGGGGACACACTCGAAGACCAGGCTGGCACATTCGCACAACACTTCCAACGGGCTTCTAGTTCAGCACACTACACAAACACTTTCATGAAACACAGACAAATGGCCAAAAAGAAGCCTATAGTAGATAACAATAGGTCAACATCTTCTTATAACTCAGTGTTTTCACTGTATGAGCTGAGGGCTGCTTTGAGCACGTTTAAAACCTCAGCTCCAGGCCCAGACAACATCACATACACAATGATACAACACCTGCACGAAGACACTCTTCTAACACTCTTACACCTATATAACAAGATTTGGCTTTCGGGGCACATTCCAAACTCTTGGAAGGAGGCTATAGTTGTAGCTTTCCTGAAGGAGGGAAAGGACCCGTCGTCCCCCTCAAGTTACCGTCCTATTGCCCTGACGAGCTGCCTGTGCAAGCTTTTCGAGCAGATTATAATTCGCAGGCTCGTGTTCTCCCTTGAGTACAACGGTCTTCTCGAGAGCTGCCAGGCAGGCTTCAGGGCAGGGCGATCCACAAATGATCAACTCGTAGCTCTTGAATCGTATATTAAGGATGCCTTCGTGCATAAACAGTTTTGCGTAACTGTGTTTTTCGACCTCGAGAAGGCCTACGACACCGCTTCGCGCTACGGGATCCTCAGTGACCTGAAGTCTTTCGGTGTATCGGGCCATATGCTCAACACACTGGCTAGTTATCTGTCCCAAAGAACGTTTCGCGTGAGAGTTCGTAACGCACTGTCAAGGATTCATGTGCAAGAAAACGGCGTGCCGCAAGGTGGAGTTCTAATCTGTACTCTTTTTATAATTAAAATGAACTCTCTTGGGAAGGCATTGCCACCAACCATTTCTTACTCTATGTATGTAGACGACGTGCAGGTATCTTGTAAATCTTGTAATATCAATCTGTGAACGTCAGGTCCAGCTTGGTGTTAAAAAACTTGCCAGCTGGGCAGACAAGAATGGTTTTAAACTCAATCAAGGAAAAAGTTCTTGTGTTGTGTTCTCCAAAAAGCGCGGGATCCATCTGGACCCAGATATTACACTGAATGGTGTTTCAATTCCTGTTAAAAAGGAGCACAAGTTTTTAGGCAAAATATTCGATAATAAGCTAACATTTGTTCCACACTTGAAACATCTTAAGCAAAAATACCTAAAAACTATGAATATTATCAAAGTTCTCTCCCGCCAGTCGTATTTTGCAGACAGGCAACTCCTTCTGCGGGTTTATAGCGCCCTAGTGGGATCCAGCTTGGACTACGGCAGTGTTGTATATGGGTGCGCAACAAAAACGGCACTAAAAATGCTGGACCCGGTGCTGCATTTAGGGCTACGCCTCGCATGCGGTGCTTTTCGAACTAGCCCTGTCCAAAGTCTGTATGTAGAATGCAATAAATGGTCCCTAGATCACCAGAGGGTGTACATGGACGTTTTATATGCCTCAAAAATCATGTCTACGACTAATCATCCTTTTACTCCTACCATTAATGAAGCACCCTCACAGCAACTCTTTTTAAATTGTCCATCAATCTCCGTGCCGTTTCCTCTAAGAGCGCGAGAAGAAGCCTCTGAGCTAGAAGTCTTGTTTTCAGGCATTCACAAGACGTCCATCATTGATTCAATTCCACCATGGCATCTCAGCCCTGTGTCATGTGACCTGTCTTTTATGCAGTTTAGCAAGAACAGGTCACCAAGGATTGCGATTCTGCAGTATTTCTTGTTTGTGCAGCATAAGTACCGCTGTGAAGAGTTTTACAGTAATGCGTCCAAGACTAACTGCTGTAGCTTGTGCTGCGCATTGGCCAAACTTTAGCGTCAGTAAAACAATGAACCTTTGTAGCAGCATATTCACAGCGAAAGCATACGGTATTTTAATGGTAATAAATCACATAGTCCAACATCAAATCCTAAAATCCATCCTGTACACGGAATCTCTAAGCGTTGTACAAGCACTTGCATCAGGAAAGCATTCTAAAAACTTTGTCATCAATCATGTTTTTAAGGCTATCATGTCTGCGTATGCATCAAACCTTGAAATAACTTTCTGTTGGGTTCCAGGGCACACTGGAATTGCCGGCAACGAAACCGCAGATCGAATGGCCACTGCAGCTACACTCTTGAATACAATGGACACAGCAACAGTGCCATGCACATACATGAAGCCACACATCAGACACCAACTTCGCAACAGATGGCAAACACACTGGAGTGAACAAACAGATAACAAGTTAAACGTTATAAAACCACGCTTGGGACCATACAGAACTGACACACGCAACAGATACACAGAAGTTGCCCTTGCTAGGCTACGGATAGGGCACACACATGTCACACACTCGTATCTCCTCACGGGGTCTTCAAGACCCCAGTGTGGCAGGTGTGGAGAGGCCCTATCCGTAGTTCACATACTCATTCAATGCAAAGCACTTCACACAACACGACGCAAACACTTCCCACAGCTATACAGACTACACGACCCACTACACCCAGCGTTTTTCCTCTCTGACGATCCTATGTTTTCTATCAAGTGCGTTTTTAAATATTTAGAAGAAGTTCAATTTTAAACCTCATTTCATACCACGCGTGATCACTCCCTGGCCCTACACACCAGCCATGCTCATTGTCGTTTTGTAATTTTACTTTTGTTTATGCTGACTTTTCGTAGTGTTTAAGGTTCCACCCCTCATATATGACTATTGTTTTGGCGCTCTTTGCCCCAGTTGGCCTTGCGCCATAAACATCCAACCATCATCATCATCATGTCATGTGCCCAAGCCAGAAGTTCTGCATCTGCCTCGCACAGCCAGAACCCGTGAATATGTTTGTTTCTATTGCGCAATCTCCGCCCGTTGCGTGCTGTGGCGCAAAATGTGTTGTTTCGGTTGTTGGTTTATTCGTGGAATATGCAGAACCAGAATTTCATGGTCTGCTTGGAATCGGGAGCTTTGATAGACTATTATGCCGGCATCACAAACTTTGGGACGTAAAAATCTCAGTTAGAGGATTCCGGGGTGGCTTCTCAGTGTGATGGCACGGGAGTAGAAGAGCCGCACGCCAGTCGCGCAGAATGTGGCTCTAGGGAAGCCGCGGTGTTTGCCATTGCGCTTGCTGACGCAATTCACGGCGTGCGACGCAGAAGCGGAGGCGAATAAAAAGAGGGAAGCACATAGCGATGTGTGCCATGTCGTCCAGTCATTCATTTTAGAGATGGCTATCTGCCATTCTAGAACCTTCCCAATCACGTTGGTTTTATTTTCCCCCATTTCCCCTCTTTTCTCTTGAACATTCTCACTGAATGATTTCGTCTCCTCCATATTTTGTTGCGCCTAATTGGTTTTCATGAGCAAAACATTCCGTTGAAAACAACCAGATGATGCAATTCGCACCAAAAGACGAAGAAACGAGGGTAAAACGATAAGCAAATACGTCGTAGGAATGAAGACATTGTTAGTACGTACCGCCGCATTTTCGCCTTCAAAGCACGTCAGCACATTTAAGGGCATCCATGAAGCGCAAAGACCATAGTAATGACATTAATTATGCATAATGCAATAGCCCGTCTTTTTAAAGGAATAAGGCTACATTTAGAAAATTTTATAAATTAAATGGCTGAGAAAGACGCGCCCAGCGTGGGAACTGAATTTTTGACATTCCGATCACCCGTTAGATCTCTTACTACTACCGCCACCTCAAAATGCTGTAGTGATCACCCTTTCCGATGCTATTTATGTTACTTTAACGTTATCGCACACAGGTATTCATTCAACGACGCTTTCATCAGTATATAACTACTATAATTAGCTACGTCTTACTTACGAAGTATACAGGTTGTGTTCCAGTTTTGCTTCAGTGTACTCGAAGAAACAGTCTAATAAACAATTTGGTTTGGAAAATGATGACGCCAAGCATACGATCCTCTGCGATGACAAGCCTATCCCAGCATATCTTCAGGTCTGAAATGCGGTTTTGTTTCTGCAATCCGCTGCATTGAAGCACAGATTTATGAAAAAACCATTACTTCCGCTGGGCTCTGAACGCGATGGTGACCCATTGTTTTGAAAAAAATCCAGATCAAGGTTCCATGTTGGGCATCCGATACAGTGGAGAACAACGGCAAATGAAGGCCAGGGAGATAAGTGTAAACTATTTGGCGTTACGCCCGCACATTCTTAAATATCCACGAAAAAATATTGATGGTAGTTAATTACTCGTGAGCATTTTGCCTTTTTTTCTCTGCAACTTGATGCCCTGTCTGATGGGCACTGCACGTTGCTGCACCTCCTTGTTCTGCCGCCCTGCTCTCGCTGCACACTTCATTGTACAGCGAGCGCAAGCAGAGGCGGGAATCAAAGAACGCGTCCAGATTGCACAGAGGCCGATAGCCCGACGCAAACTTGTAGTCAGTGGTACCTTGGTACCATTAGTCACGTGTCGAAGGCTGCACTCTTCACGCCCTCTACACTTTGTCGAACTGTGCTTTTTAGGAGCTTGCTCGGTTCAGAGCGTGACGTGGCTCTGCATAGCGACACGAAAACCTTGCCCACAGATCCATCTATTTCTCATGCCAAAAAAACTTCGCGTTGAACGCCTTCGGTTTGTTGGCCACTCCAGGTGAATCTTTGATGGGAAGCCGCAGCGTGAGCGGTACATGAGAGGCTATTGATCCGAACATGAAGTCGGTATCTACACATGCCTTTGATGTGCCCACAATATAATCAAAGTAGCGCCTTGCTCAAAGATACAAAAAAAAATATTGTTTATATCGATCTCCTAAGCAGCTAAAAGCCATGTGAAATCCAGCATTTTTAGGTATATCTGAAAAACCCTAACGTGAAGAAAAGGGTAAGCATTTCAAGCATCACAACCATTCACCAATGAATGGCCCAAAAATAGGCAGTTGATTGGTAAGTAAAAAATACACTGCCCACTCAGCGCATTGAAATCACCACACACGACACATGCACATGGAAGGTGAATGTCAGTAAGGGCGGCACGCTCAAGACTTCTTCAGCTTTCTGCTGTGCCACAAATCGAAACTATGTGCGGCAGCTATCGATGTCGTCCCTGAGCCTGTGGGGTTCATAGCTGCCTCATAAAATGAAGGCATTGTGTTACTTCTCCTGATTGTTGTCTCGGCGCCTCTGCCTTATGCCGTAGCAGAAGGGTCTTTGCTGCTAAACATCCTCTAAGGGCCTCCACTGTTGAATGATGGGATTAGATTGGCGATCTCCGTTTTCAGGGCCCTGAAAAGCACGAGTTACGCTCGGTATGCGCTTCCAAATCGCGTTTCCAATGGTGATGAATAGATGACACATGACATCTTTCCTATAACACTGAACGCGGCGAAAAACAGCGTTTGTTTGAACTTTTATAACTGAATACATAACACTTAACTAGGCCGAGGAAGCCCGCATACAAATCAAATAATGAACGGATAGCCTGCAAACAGCTAAGGCTTTAGAGATAAAGATTGTACGCAGAAGAGTTTTCTGCAGCACGAGGTAAAGCAAGGCCAGTGAAGAGTGATAAACTTGCAGCAAAATATCGTGAATTAGTTAAAAAAAATAGGCACATATCCTATTCCGAAAACGAGAGTCCCGTGTTTGCAGGCGCAAATCCTAAGCGCATGCTTCCCTTTTACGTCGTTGTGACTTAAGCCTGAGAGTGCTTTGAAAGATAAGCCTTCCATAATTCTGAAGTGAATTGGACCATAAGAGGGGCTTACATTTTTCCCCGAAGATTCCAGAAACCATACGCGTCTTCAAACGGGAACAGCCTCCGATATCTGACAGGAAATATGCGCGCTGGTTGGAACCACCGATAGGAAGAAAACGAAAAGAAACAAACAAGCTAAGGTGCCATTCGTTCTGAATAATTTTGTACAAGGGTGAAGCAATCTTTTATTCTGTTCTTGCTTGGTCAAAGTAGCTGACAAAATGGTGTGATTTACGTTTTTTTCTGCATACGTGTGGTAATGACGTCCCTAGGCAGATCATATCGGTGTATCCCAGGTATAACAACTAGCCTCAGTGTAGCATGCGAAAAAAACACCATAAATAGGCAAACTCTAATATTTCACGCTATATATTATCGACATTAAGTCGATTTGATAATATAGTGTTTATTTCGGCCATATCCCGTCAGTAAAAACTTAGCCATTTATTGTACAGGTTCGCGTTACGACATTTAACATAAGCTGTGGTTATTTCTACACTATATCTCGCAGCCTTATATAAATAACCGAGGTGTTATATTGTCGGCGGCCCGGATTGGCCACGGCGTTCAGTGCCGAAACGGGGTGAGGCGAAAATGTCGACCGATCCACAACCGTTACTGTGCCTCCCGGGAGCAACGAAACAGAAAAAAAAAATTCCGCCATCTCCACGAAGTGAATGATGATGATAGGGGCGAAGAAAAAATCCTTATCGGTAAAACCGTGAAATATTCGCCCGCACATCATATAAAGGCTCGACACGTCAACCTTTCCGCCGCTGCGTTGACAAGCCCGTCGACGACGTCGATGTTTGGGGTGGTTATGTAGGGGTTGTTTTGGACGAAGAGAATCTCCATGGCTAAGTTGGCGAATTCGGTGTGCGAAATTTTAGCCACCTTGGCCGTCGCCTTCAGCAGAACGTCTTGTGTCGTAGACCCCCGGTACGTGTCTTGAGCTCGCAGGCGACGAACGACATCCTCTTCTTCTTCCTCTTCTCCTTGTTGGGTAGCAACGAACGCGTTGAACGTTTTGTCCTCCTCGGCCAATCTTTGTTTGGCCAATCCCTGGGGGGGATCCGGCCACAATCATCATTAATGTGCCGTGCCGTATACAGCAGCAACGATGGACGGGGCAGGGCCCGAGCAAGAGGAGCTTCGCCCATAAAAAATTAAAGCCGTTCCACTCAACGCGAAAGCATTCGGAAGTGCAGAACAGTGATTCGCCATAATGGCCTGTAGCGCCGTTATCCGCTAACTGCTACCACACAATGCAATTCCAATTTCCCGCCTTCGCACTGCTGGTGCGCACCCGCCTGAAACCATGCCAGAAGGAGTTATTTTCTTTTTGTACTTGCTTTTCTTCTCGCACATACTGGAATTGCACTGCCACTTTTTTCGCTTATCGTAAATACCGACCAACGAGCGTTCCGAACTAAATTAGCTTGGGCGCTGGCGGTCAGTTACGTATATTTTGCCTCAAATGTACCTGCAGTTTTCTTTTCGTTCAAAAGCGGGGAGATGTATGACAACCGCCAGCGGTTCAGGAGTTCCGCACACTTTTGACTATATAAACCGCTTGGCTACCGAGGCCACTGTGGGACGCCGCGACGACAGAACGCTGCGTGGCTCTACTTGGGTCCAGCGAGTGAACTACGAAACAAGGCCAGCCGCTAAAGTGCTCTGCACCTAAATATCAAAGCTCCTCCGACCTGCCAAGGCGAATTCGCAGCGAATATCAAGCGTGGCTTGGCATTCGCTAGGTTATGCACTGATTGCTGTACTTGAAACTGCACCCACAATCATGCATAACGTCTAATCGGTACACGCTCACTTCTGGTTGAATGTTTTTGTCAAATTGATGTGCCATTTCAGGCCAATAGTCCTGAACATAAAACGCGTAAACCACAGAAATCACTCCCTTTTTTCTTCCAACACATTCACTTCAACTCTCCTCCTGCAAGAACAAGGGCGGTGTCGTCGCAACTAACCCACGTTCCAAGGAAAATCTGGTGACACCCAAGGACTGCTTAGCTGTTCTGAATGCACTTGAGGGAACGCTCATTTGAGGGCCTGAACGCTTGGGTTTCGGCCCCGTTCTCGAAGGTGTACATTGTTGTACCTTCAAAGCACTTGCTTTTTGATCCGCTTCCGACTTGCGCTTTTCTGGGGCTTCGACTGTAACCTGCGCTCTACACCTCGGTTTGTTTCTTTGATAGTGCATAGCAACGCTGACGACGATGTTATATTTTGCAGCATGTTTCCCTCGCTTGGCTGCGTCCTCCAGTGTCCATGTACGGTGTAATGGCATGGATGGCTGCCGTTCGTTCCAGTTGATAGAAAGTGAGTGCTATTTCCCGCCCCACGCTAGTGAGCGATTTGGGATATAAATACCCTCGAAAATACTACACTGCTCTCAACGTGTACCGCTCTCCAGTACAAACAGTTCAAATAAAATTCAGTGCGAATCAGCCGCTTATGGCAGCCCGAGATCAAAATAGGACGCCTCCTATTGGCAGGCTAGCAGAATTCCATGTGAGCATCCGAAACACGAAAGTTTGAAGACCAGACCACGACCACGTAGAATTCAAGACGCCCATCAAGTGCGTGGGAACACAGAAGCAGGGGTTGCACAAAAAAATTACTCCCACCTCCCCTCGCGGGAACCCTGGTGTGATGCGACGGTGAGGCAGGTTCAAGCGCAAGCGGAGAGCAACCGCCGACCGAAAGGCCGCCGGAGAGCGGTACACTGGTTATATGCGCAGCGCGCCCGAAGGAGAGGACACCGCGGAGAGAGCGAGTACTGCACATGCGCAGCACCGCGTGCAGCGCTGCCCACCGGCGAAGTGAGAGCGCGCTGGGCCGCACACCCGCAGTTGTTGAGAGAGAGTGTTCGCTCTTACCTGGGCACGCGCCGGCGCCAGTGCGTCTGCCGCGGCTGTGACGCAACACAATCCAACACAATCCACTTTAATCCAATCCAATCCAAATCCAATCCTATCCAGGCCAAGCCAAGCCGAGCCAATCAAATCGAATCCAATCCAATGCCCCTCGCGAGAAAGTGTTTGCTATCGGAGAGGAGAGGGGGTGAGCGGAGGAAAGTGCGGACGCCGACGACGACGTACGCACGCAGGAAGGACAGGGCCGCCGACAAGAGATGCTCTCAGCGTCGCATCTAAAAGCAGCGAAAGGGGAAGACTTACGATCAGCAGCTATGCGCCTTATACTAGCTTGGTTGCGACACCCGTCCCTCCAACGCGGTTATTCAAAGAAATTGGTAACGTACGTAGAAAGGTTAGTTGTACGGGCCCAATGTTTAACATTTCTTAATAGGAAAATTGGTTACAGATACTGCAAAATTTTACCCTCAAAAGCTGCGCTGGCGGTCCTCTTAGATAGGACTGGATTGCTGCCTCACTTTTAAAGCTTTTATAACAATACGTTGTTCTGGTGATACAGTTCCTTTCTTTACCGCCTTAGAGTGGTGGTGGAGTCAGTTGGTTCACTGAGGGACGTCAACTGGCTGATACAAAAGATATGAAAAGAAAGCTTTTGCACCACATTCCCATTATAATTCGGGAAGAAGTTGTCTAGAGAAACGGTGACTTCATGGTGAGAAGTGCCGTGCAGAAATCCCGTTTAAGAAGCTCGAGAATCCCCTGTTGCCTGGTCGTTAGTGTAAATCATTCGCATCGTCGAAGCCATCCGATAAAATTAACAAAAAATCACCGCATAGCCACAACACGTGCGATTCAGGTAAACAGACCGTCGTCGACATTTTTGTCACAGAACCTTTGTACACCTAGGGGTGGTGCCCCCAACGAAGGAGGGAGGCACGCAGGAAGAGGTAAGAAAAAGTCTTTTCTCTCGAAGTTTTTCTGCCGAATTGTCACGCAATTGGCTGGAGGAAGGGGATAAGGATGTTAGTGAGAAATGAGGCATTCTCAAAGGTGTATTTAAGGGCTACGACAAAATAAAAATCACGTCGTCAATCATATACCAAGGAATTGCGAATTAAAAAAATTGTTTTGAAGAATTACAGCCTCAAATTAAACGGCAAGCATGTAGTTTGAATGTGACACTACTTCAAGTACCCTGAGAATTAAACGGTTGCTCACAAATTCGGTTCATATTATGAAAGCGGACAACTCTTACATCATCCCTTGAAGAATTCGAAGTGTAAGGAAAAAAATTGAAACTGAGACGCTTTGAAAATCGATGTAGGTCCCATACCGCGTACTTCCCCGACGAGCAAAGGCCACCTGTGATGATTCTGTTCGTCGGCGAAGTGCATGCTGTGAACGGAATTGGCGAGAAAGGTGATAAATCACTCCTTGCAAAAGTGAAAATAGAGAAAATGGTAACTTACATGCACTGCGTTTTTTCTTGCTGTGAAGATTTAAAGTTTTTTCTTTCAAATTACGTCCTCCTTGTTGGTGAGAGTCCTGTCGCTTTCATTTCCGGCGTTTCTTGTTCTTCTCGTCAGGATGGAGAGCAGGAGTGCCAAGATTGACTGCTCTCACAAAAATCGCCCATAGAATTGGCCAGCAACATCGACCGAAAAGGAAATGCAGGGAAAGCATGCGATGGGTCGACATGTCGTGACAAGATGGCATCGTTGATATCTTTGTCTGAGGGGAAATTTGTCGCTGTGGGCACTTGAGGGGCTGGAAAACCTGCCTGAACTAATTTCTTTGCTCCGCATTTTTCCTATATGATCATTTCACTTTTTACAGACGTTTGCGTCAAAACTAATATTATTTACAATATTGGGAGGCAAAAGCGGCGTACGCCCGCACTTGGTCTTGAAAGCTATTCGGTTCGAAGTATTTTCGGTTCAGCAGGACGACCGAAGCGCGGCAGTGCTTTGGGCCTCCAGAATGTCTATTATGTGGTTAGAATTCTCACATGCATACGCCTGTTGAATCTCTTGACCCGCTGCTTCGTGCGACCACAAAGACGAGGAGGGAGTAGTGAGAAACGGCAGCTGCTGCACCGAATATTACAGGGAGCTGTTCAGAAGCTGGCCGCAGGCTCAAATCCTTACCTAATCTCGTCATGTTGCCGACCATCCGGAACGGAACGCTAAACGAATGCGTTCCACGCAGCCTGCTGAAGTGAACGGGGTGTGTTTGATGATGGAACACGCTTTCTTTTTCTGCTAATCTGCAAAGTTAATTTCAAGGCTCTTTTTTGTTTGTTCATTTTTGCTGGGCCGCTTTTGCCGTTGCCACAATAATCTAGCGGCTGTCGCAACAGTGAAAGTTTTCCTTTTCTGCACACTTTTCATCTGAGGTGAATAAGTTGCCGCCAGATTTTTTTTCGTTTGAAAATTTCTTGCCAGTAGAGGAGTATATGAGGAGATGTCATCTTCTTTACCGTGCTATTACGCTTCCAAGCATGGCCTTATTCAATGAACAGCTGAACACCTTTTTCACACCCTTTCAACATTCTAAGAAAAACCAACGGTGTTGAAGTTGATCAACACCCTTGTTTTCACACAAAGAAGGTTTAGACTTCTTTTCCTATTCCTCAATAAAGTTTGTTCAGTCAGTCAGTCAGTCAGTCAGTGTCATCCCTTGGAGCAGACGACACTAATCATCATCATTTCATTACGCTCGTCACGAGCTGTCGCATGCTATCGGGGCCGCGCCACCATTAAATATTTTTCTTACGCCTTGAATTTCGCTTTTCGGCACTCGTTACCCAACACGCCTATGTCATCGCTTTATTTCTGGCATTAGGTTCTTGCATTTGCGTCGGTTCTTAGTGCAGTAAACAAAGGCGCAGTGACGGTAGCCCGAACGGATAGCTTCCATGCATCGCTAATTTTACACAGAGTACGCCGACCTGGAGGTCAGTGTTTAAAAAAAAGCGAATGAATGCAAAAACCACGGGTACACGAATGGACCGCGAAAGGCGTCGCACGTCAAATTAGAGCCTCAAAGGTAATGACCCCGGCGATAACAGCGATCCCAACGCTGCATGCGCTATCCGTGTAAAGCGTGGGCAAACTTCGCATATAATTAGTTCTCTCTTGCCTTCAATGCGCTCTCTGGTCAACGGTTAAGCTGCAGCGTGCAGGCACGTACAAAAGGAAGCACTTACCAATTTTCAAGTCAGATTAGGTGCCTGAACACGGTGCAATATACGCAGTTCAACGCGAACGGCGGCATGCGGCTGGGGTGGCGGCTGCTCTTCCCAGTCTCCAAGGGACCACCATCATGGCGGCACACCAATCGTGGAAAAAAAGCGGCGCCATGGGAGCGGCAAAAAAAATTGGCTGCGTATCTGCTGCTTTCGTTGCAAATGCCGTCAAAAGACTATAGTCTTTATCGGCTTTTGCGAAGTAAATGCCTCCCTTCGCTTTCCCGTTCACCTCTCATGTTGTTCCTCTTGCGTTGCGCTCCTCCCAAGGTAAAGACGCAAAAGGTTTGCTTAAATCATTTTAAATTTCCCGCGTTCCACTGCTCCAAACCGGGTGTCTCGATGTGAACGCAGCCGTACGGCGAAGACGCGCGTTAATCGAGGCGGCCTACTTCAACGTTTATAGAACCGCGTTTCCCCACATCACGTGCGTTGCAAGCAGAACGTGGAACCTATCTTGTGGAACCTTGCGTAACTGTTGCCGGTTGATTTCTTAAAATGGCACCAGAAACTATAGTGGCGCGGGCGACAGCAGGCGACGGCGGAGCGAATCCTTTTATGCAGTTGATAAAGTATTTAATTTCGCACAAGTCAAACATGTTTGATTGTTATATAAAGGAACACTGCAAATATCACTTCTGTATTGGTTTGTTGTCTCATATTTGCGTAATGTCTTGTTCTTCTTCAACAATGTTGACAAGTATGAACATTACACCGGACATAGACGAATAGATTTAGCTGTGACTATATAAGACTATTGCGCGGGCATTTTTTTGCTTTGGCCGGGTGGCTGAATCGAGTCACAGACAGGCAGACGGACAGACAGACAGACATACATACAGACAGACCAAAATTTCTGTGTTTAAGTAGCCCAAGAAAGAATATCGTCTTTAAAATCTCCCCTACAACGGCACTATACAAATTATTTTGAGTGCAGAACATTTCATAGACTCGCCTTGTCATCTTAGCTCACTAACGGTCGATGCGATTGCCGGAATCAGGAGGCGCAGCGAGATAATGAACCCAAGTACAGCCTTCGGTACCGGGGACAGGGAGTCACACTGGGGCTTCGGGAACCGCGCGGTTTAAATACTCATAACCGCTCAAACCTCGTGGACCACTGCCCTTGCCATACATCTCCCCGTTATTTAGCGCAACGAACGCTGCAGGTACATTTCATGCAAAATCTGTGTATATAACCGACAGCCTCCGGGTTCCTTTAGTTAGGAATGCTCGTTGTATTGGGTTTTAGGATAGCAAGCGAAAAAAGCGCCGCGCAAGAAAAAATGGTGCGTTCGAAATGACGCAGAAAGGCTCCAGCTGCGCAAGAAAAAATGGCCCGTTCGTAATGTAGCAGAAAGGCTCCAGCCACGGAAGATAGAAATGGCGCGTTCGGAATGACGCAGAAAGGCTGAAGCCGGGCAAAAAAAAAATGACGCGTTCGAAATAACGCAAAACAGCACCAGCATAGAAAAAAAAAGCTTGAAAAGAACAGAACTCCCGCTGGCACAGTTTCAGTCAAGGGGGTGCGCGATCACTGCGAAGGCGGGGGAATTTGAAATGCTTTTTTGAGCGGGCAACGGCGCTGCAGGCCATTATGGCGAACCACTGCTCTACACTTCGACAGCTTTCACATTGAGTGGAATGGCTTTAAATTTTTTTTCTCGTCAATGTCATCCTATCAGAGGCAAACGATTAACTGAATTTGCAGCACCCACGAAATTGTATTAAAACTGCCCCTGCGCAACTTTCCATGACGCTAAACACCGGGTAATCTCTTCGTCTACATTTACGCGCTACTCAAAAAGTAATACTGGGGCCCATACAAAACAATACTGGTAGTCGAAGCCCAACTGTATCATTGGAATTGTTTTGCTAAATCTAGCCTGCAAATCATCCAGATGTTTATATTTCAAGCATGACTATTGTAACCATAACAATTGTTCCTGTCACAGGAGCTCATTGATTTCCCATAAAACATTTGAACGCCATTGCAAGTCACGCTCTCAATCAAATTAATTAAGCATAGAAGCATCTACTCGGCAGAAGAAGCGCGAGACGCAGTATTCCACAATAAATGATAATATAAGACGGCTTCACAAGACCGCTTTATCCCCAGCTTTATCCCCCGTGGCGCCATCTCGGCTCTACGGCTGCGTAGGATTTCCGAGCCGAGCTGACGGAGCGCTTACTGTGTGGGTATGGAAGACCAGTGTCTCAAGAGACCAGACGTACCAAAAAACTCGTTCAAAGACAAGAGGCTAACAATTTATATAGATATTTGACTCAAAGTTTTAAAAACTTTCAGCGCGCTGGTCAACCATGCAGTTGAACGCGCGCAGTGCTTTGTACTGGGGAATTTGATTTCGTATTCGCTTGGGGTGATTCGCACCCCTTATTTTGACAAGTGCGCCCTGAAAGAGTCGACTGTAATTACCAAGTGACAAATGGAAGGTAGCATAAAGCTAAGCACAATCTAACAATAAACGAGATGCAGCTGCAACTAAGCGGCACTAAAAGTTTCCGCTGATCTCAAAGGGCGTTTTTTTTTCGCTGACTTTCGCTGTGCTTCGCTGCACTACATAATCTCTACAAACATCCCCGATGAAAGCAATTACATTTCCCGCCCCAAAGTGGCGACACGCCAGCCCTAAGCAGCCTACTTTCTCCAAACGCTCGCTTTCGCTAAGGGGGCCTCGAAGACAAAAAGTGCGAAGTCCGAAACCCTTTCAGGCAGAGGGGCGGGTGAGACGGTTGTACACGGCACTTATTTTTGCAGTGGAACCGGGGTAGCAGTTTCTCGGCAGAAGACTAATGGCAGCGTCTTCCCCACGATTTAACTCTACAGCTAGAAACCCCCGGTTCACATTTATAGCTCGAAATTGTTCCCATTCTGGACGGGGGCCACGCACCGAGGATAAAGCAAGATTAGAGTTTCGATCAACGGCGCCTCTGATTTTGTCTCTGTAATAAAACTGCATACATAGAATTGTTGCCTTCCCTAAATTAATGCTAGTCGGCAGGCATCAGAGAAAAGGCCGAGTGAGCTGCCGGACAACATGACGTCTCGTGCACATTCGGGCACATTCTTCTGTTTCTTCTGTTGGTACAAAACGTTTTCACGTATCTAATCGAAATGAATGCTCGTTATGTTACTAGGTGAACCGTAGAAAATTTTATAAAATTAAGTTGTTGAGGCAGAAAAAACAAGTGCTAGTTCAGACCATTAGAACAGTTGGTTAGTTGTTGAAGTGAGTGAGGAGGACACGACCACCATAAAAGTTGGATATGAGAGAGTAATTTAAGATGGTAGATATTCTGCTAACATTGGTTGTTCTGATAACGATCATAAAATTTGGCCGGAGAGAGTAAACATCACGTAAATACATTTTTAAAATTCAAACTGCCTTACTGACACTACACGTAGCTTCGAAGTGTCACGTGAACGGATGGTGGGGTTGTCTTCACCAGCTCAGAGAGATGGACGCAGGAGAGCCGGTGACGTGTTTAACAAAACATGCATGTAATGGAAGCTTCAAAAAAACGCTAAACCCAACCACTCAAAACATCAATTGCAAGCGACCTATAAACACTCAAAACCCTAAATAAATATATATCCAAAATACCATTCAAATCATAACCTAGCAGTACTTACAATAAAATTATTATTATACACAATTAGTTCATATACACTCATTACATCGAGTCCCAGATATTGTCTTTTCCACCACTACTCCCTAGTTGTGTCCTACGATTGTGTCCCTGATGGACTGGCCTACGTCGGTCGCCGGCGCTGACGTGTCGCAAACTTGCGAGGCCCTTACTCGGTGGCATTCATCCTCGTCTCGCATCTGTGCCGGCGTTCGATGCGCGTGGTTGTTCCTTGGACGGCGTGGCCTCGGCGTGCCCCGACGTGTTTCCTAGGTTGCCACCGCCTGGAAGCCACTGCCGCTGGAGGTCCTTGATGCCGGCGCTCAATGCGCGCGGTCGTTCTTTGGACGGCATGTTGCCTCGTTCGCTACCACCTGGTATCCACTGCCGCTGGAGGTTCCAGGTAGTCTCGGCACGAACGTAGCCATTCGGGGCCCTCGAAGTGAAGGTCGACGAAGCGAGGACTTTGGCCGCAGGTTCCCGACCGCCGCCATTGGGGCAACGAAGCCACAGGTTCGTGGTGCGGCCTAGGATGCCGCAGCCGATGCAAAGTCAGCCCGCTCCCGCCCAGGCGCGTCACCCTGGCTCGTTCCTTGAAGCTCACGTGCTGCTTCCGCATCCTGGTTTCTTGCCTCCACCCTGCTCCTTGTGCGCCTCGCTTTTAACCCCTCTGGGCTCGATTACAGCACACTTTGATTGGCTCCTTGCCTTTTCATGTCCATTTTCGGTCATCACGTCACTTGTCTCCTGCGCGGCGTTCTATGATTGGCTTATCAGTGCGCTACCATATTTGTTCATTATGCCTCGGTGTTTAGGCGCGGCGTTGTTCATAATGTGTTCCTGGCGGGCAGTTCAAATTGTGGTCCTTTGTTCTTTTTTTCGGTGTTTTGATGTATCCCCTCTAAGGGGGTGCCCTAACAAATGACACTAAGGTGCGTGCGGTCATTGAAATATCCAAGAGCTAACGTGGTCGCACCGGAGGTATGCTCGGAACCTCTTTGCGGCTTCACGGGACACCTAGACAACATGGAAACATTCGAAAAGTGAAAACAGCCTTTACAGCACTGCGTAACTCAAGTGACTCAGAAAAAATATTATCAATACTGAGGTCTTCCGTAGCACTGTCAGCCCCTATTACAAGCATAAGCACATTGCTGGCTCGTTGATATGTACCAACATCATACGAGCTGTTTACATGGCATACACGCCGTACTGTTTCAACCTTGTCGTGCTGTCGTTGTAATCCTAACGATGCCGTGCCCCGTCAGTAGCTGAATTACGCAGCGCGAATGTTTATCGTGCTTATGAGGAGTGCTGCTAGCAATCAGCCGATGATCGATGCAGACCTTGCAAAAGTCGTGGCTCCGGACAACGTAATCTATGAACCTTTGAAAGTTTGACCTGCATTGCGAAGCCGAAAGGCATACGTAGAAAGGCACACGTGGTAAGCAGAAATGCATACGTAGACATTCGAACATTCCACACGGCGTTGTTTTGGTGGTCTTCGGAATATCCTCTGGTGCTACGGGTATTTTGTGATAGGCTCGTACCACGCCTATTTTCAAGAAAATTAAGGAAGAAGTATATGTGATTGTTCGGCACTGGGTAATGGTATAGCACGGTCACTCGGTTCAGTGCTCCATAGTCTCCTCAAGGGCCCCAATCGCTTTGTTAGAAGGTGACGCATATGGGCTGGAGGAAGGGTGGACTATCCCGATTTCCATCATGTGGGCCAACACCTGTTGGGCCAGCTGCAGCTGCTGGGGTGAAAGGCGCCGTAGTCGCGCGTACAGCAGTGGGCCAGTGGCTTTGATGTGATGCGGGATACTGCACTTCACTTCAGGGAACGCCTGCGGCTGTTGAGTGAGTTCACGGAACTCTTGTTATGTAGCCGCGAAGTACACCTCCCCACATGTACTGAACAAGATGGGACTGAAAGGAAGGTGTCGACATGACTTGCCTTGAACCACTCCACGAGAAACAGGATCTTGAAGCTGTTTGTTGCGAACGTCTACCAACAGACCGAAATATTGCCGAACGTCTGTGCCTAGTATGGATGATTTGACATCAGTAGCTATGAATACGCAGTTGACGGTACTCCCAAACCACATTATCGCCATATGTTGTTATGAAAGTGTTATTGACAGCTTCCAGCGGTGATGCGCTAGGTTTCTTTCTTTTGATATGTGACGCCAATATCACGTTCACCTAGGCGCATGTGTCGACTAAGAAACAAAATCCGGAAGTATGACTTGAAGCCAACGTAGAAGCAGTGGTCGCCCTCAGTACTTGCAGCGGCAGTATCGCGAGTGCGTGGACGGTGGACGACATTTACGCGCGGCATTTCTGAACCACCTATGACAAAGGCATATACTCAGGTGCTAAGGTTTTGATAGCGGCGTGTTTGGGGCAGTTAATGCTTGCACCCTTGTGCTTGTGCTTAAAGCTGATACCGTCTACGTGAGTCGAGAAATCGCGTCATGGATTTCTTGAAGTTCGTCTCGAGGCTGTTTTGTTTGAACGGCAGCCACGGGTGTGGGTGGGGTTATCGCTAGAAGCCGGTCGGGAAACTCGGAGACCACGGGTAGATCTTACTGCTCAGTCGCAGCGACGACAATACTGTTCTCGTAGGAAGGCGCCGTCTAGAGCAGTTATTGTCTCGCCGAGCAACTGCTGCATGTGACGGAAAAGCTGACTAGGAGTATTGTAGCCGAATTGCATGCCGCGCATCAAGTGATGCAGTCGCTTGCTTCGAGGGACCTCATCTAGCCGCACGAGGGTTTCTTTCAGCGTTGCATATGCATTTTCGGTAGGCGGCGCGAGCAAAAGGTTTGTTATTTCAACGGCTATGGCGGGCGGGAAAATGCTGGCTACGCAGTGCTATTCAATAAGGTGATCATACTTGAGGCATTTCGTAAGGTCTGCTGCTAACTCCTATATCACTTGTATGAACCAGAGGGCGGGTCCGCAGCCCAAAAGGGGGGCAGCTTCTTGTTCACTGAGGATATTGTCGGAAGGGCGTCTATCGTGGGACGGTGAAGTCATAGTACCGTTTGTGCAACACTCCGGTGGCTGCATCAGAGTTCCGGGTCACCAGTTTAGGAATGCGCTTCTCGCCAGAGTTACGCAAGCTAACAACGCGCGTTCAAAATTACAACTGAACGTTTCTTAACGGCCATTCGTTCGAAGATAACTTTTTAATACAGGAGCTTGAGATCTTGGCCCTACACAGGAAAGAACCGCCTTGAGTTGTTACAAGGCGTTGCCGGGTCGATGCCGTAAATCGACGAGGGAAAAGAAAAAAAATGCCGGACATTTATCGGAGCTTAAAAAGAACAAGAATTGGGCTGCAGCTGTACGAGAATTATTGCCTGGTTATAATGTTAAGTTTGTTTGTAAATCGCTGTATTTTTCCCCTTGTGGTTCGTAAAAATGTTGGGAACAATTTATATGACATTGGATTCTGAAAGTTTCTGCCAGTATTTGCAGTTTTTATGCGTGTGGCACCGATTACTAGAAGAACTGTTAAGGATTCTAGAAATTGATTAAGTGCACGCCCCCTTAGTAAGGGTAATGCCGACTTTATGGAGCCGGGCTTTGCTGATACGATGAAAAAAGAAGCACTTTTTTGCGGGTTTCTGCAATGCTTCTGCAGAGCGTAGCAGCCACGCTAGGTGGCGAAGGCACAGCAACGGGCATACAATTGGCTTCACAAGCTCCAAAAGTAAAACAGGGTATTTTACCGGTCATCGGCTGCTGCTGCGCCAAAACAAAAACTTTTAATGACGACTGAACGTTAGAACGTTAAACAACGGTACTAACCTTTTCCCACATTATTTTTCTCGTATTACAACGAAGGAAAGTATAGAATGAATAGGGTACATGTGGATCGAACAGAATGGTCAGGTACACGACCGTCAAGCGGAGTTGATAGTTTTCGCTGCGTCCTACGTTTCGGCAAACGTGCGCCGCAGTCACAAACATCCGCCCTTCCGCTACTTGTAATGTATACGGGCTCCTGGCTGCACCGCCAGGTCAGCCAGAAAATTCTCAACGGGTCAGCTAGCTGCAAAAATAAATGTTTCGTTAGAGGACGCACCCCTAATGGTCGCTAGCGGAGCACGCCGGGTTTACTTTGGGCGTGCACCTCTTCCGTGACAGTGTTTGCGGAACGCGGGAAACGTGCAGCTGCATCGACGCGGTGAACCTTACTCCGCCGTTCTATTGATTGTTGCGGCGCTTCAGCGGATACGCGCTGTATTTTTCACATAGAGCTTGCTTGGACGCTGCATTAGGAGGTGATGGGCGTGCCGATGTACTCTTGGTATGGTTCTCATTAATAACTTTATATGAAAAACACAAAAACCCTCTTTATACGCAGGGTAGCCGATTGCGCGCATTCGCAATCATCAGACAACGTGTGCATTTGGTCTGCGAGAAAACGCAAGGAACACCGTAATTTCGGCTCAGCGATTCCAAAGCATAACCTCAATATCCCGTTCGATCCCACGTCACACAGACGCTATTTCTAACGTACAAGACTCATAAGACGTAGGTGTTACGCAAGTTCGATACATGAGGAAGATACATATAAGCTGTGTGTCGTTACCTGTTAACTATTAATTATCTGTTAAGTAGTGTATTTTTTACACTAATTCAAGTTTCTATTTTCACGTTTGAAGTCTCCGAATTGGCCGCGCGATTGTATGGCTAAAGATGTATGTCCGAGGCATATACCTAGAAATTACAGGGCACTTGGAAAACATACGTGTGTTAAGATAGCGGGAGGAATGCGGATTCCACGATGCAGTGAACACGTTTTAGAAATTCGAAGTTGAAGCTTGCCTGTAAACCGAAGTGTGGGCGACATTTCTCATTCTGCGTGCCTAGAAATGAAGGAGAAAAACAGCCTTGCGATAAACACTTGAAAATTTTTACCGGATTCTAGTTTGGTCAGTTTTGTTTCTGCAACCACATTCTTCGTTCTAGTAGAATGCTCCGGTGAAGGCGACTGGTTGTTTATGTACCAATATACAGCAACACGAGAAAAGCATAAAGAAAGCATAGGGGGTCAAGCATGGTATGAATTCAAACACGCATCCCGGGTCATTTGGTATAAAAACTCTGAACGCCACAACGAAGACCCTCGTTAAACTTTAAGACAACGGTTATCACGCAAGCTCCATTTCATCTGTCGCCCACAGCTTATAAAGGAGAGTGGAAATTTCCACAGAATGCTTACATACATGCATCTGAAAGTGGGACCTGTTCTATGCGCGCAAGGATAAGGCAACGGTCCCACTCTGATATTGAAAAAATAGCAGCCGCACTTCGTGCAAGGGCTTTGATGCACGTTTAACGACCTCCTTTGCCGCCTTAAGAACGTGCGAGAGATGAGGGCACGCCCCGTCTCATATACGTGGCGAAGTGCGCGCTGTCCCGTACAGCCTTGATTGGCGAGACAAAAAACATTACCGAAACGTATAAGGCAAAGATTGGAAGACAACGGGAGACAAATCAAAGAGCGCCGCGCAAAGGCCTACCACTCGGAAAGATCCAATTAGAAAAGAAACTTTGATGCAACGGGCTATCTCGAAAGCAAGGACAATTTGGAGGAAAGGGCTTCTACTTGCGTCATGACAGGCTCAGAGAACATCCCAAAATCTTTTCCCACGGACCTTTCTTGTCTGTGAACACGTACGGACTGCTCTTCACAGTGAGGGACTTTGTAAGTAAATCCCCTGGCTAACGACTGTGAGACGTTACTGCAACACGGCAAAAAATCTCTGAGGAACAAACTAAGCGGTTTCAGAAACGGCGGAGATTTCATTTCTATTTTTCGTGAGAGTTTTCAGTTATTTCTCTATTGTAGCTTTCCAACCGGAGAGGGCTGTTTTAAATACCTACTCTAAGTGTAGAGCTCACGTACTACTTGTGTCTATAAATCTCGGTGCTTCGCTCGTGACTGCTTATCCTTTTTTGGTGCCATTCGAGACAATTGGTGCCATTCGAGTACCCAGCAGCCTTACATGCCGGTTGATATCATATCTCGCCAAGTGGGAGATTGAAATACGATGTAAGCGAAACATACTCTCAAACAAGGAAAAATTCTCGCACAATAACTACCATGGTTACCGGTAATAAAGGACTGTAAACACATTTACCCGCCGTGGTGGCTCAGTAGCTAAGGCGTTGTGCTGCTGAGCACGAGGGCGTGAGTTCAATTCCTGGCCGCGGTGGCTGCTTTTCTGGTGAAGGCGAACGACATTGTGGTGCACGTTGAAGATGCTCAGAGGCTCAGAATTATTCCGGAGCCCTCCACAACGGCGCGCATCGTCACCTTCATTGCGTCGGCGCATTAAACCCCACAATCAATCTAACAAATATTAGCACTTTTGGTATGTTCACCCTTTTCAAGGTACGTTTTTTTTTTGGAAGAATTAAGGCAGTTATACCAGCGGGGCCATTGTATTGCCGTGGCCATGCAGTATGTGGCGGCGCGTTGCGGAGTCAGTTACACGCCATTCAAGGCGTGCAAGTTTTCAAGCACTCTGGCGCCAAGATTTTTTTCGGGGCAGTCAAGTTTTTCCACAATGCTCCTGCAGAACTTGTTCCATGCCGTTTTGAGGGTAAATAATCATTATGAAAACAGTTACGACCTCTGCTACGCTACTAAATTTTGGATACACGCACAATTTTGAGCTGTATGCGTTTAAAAAAAGTAGCCTACCTTGGGACAGCTGTAATCTTAAATTGTGAAATTATTGATATTTTACCAATACCGCATAAGATTGTGTAGGGACAGTTACAACTTTGCAACTCGACATCGACAATTGTTAGGAAATCTTTCAGATAAACAAATCCCAATCTTTGTAACAGCTGAAAGGCGAAGGAATATATTAATTAGGAACACCGAAATTTTGCTGCAATGCCAAAAATTACATTGTGGCCTCTTTTCATCAATTACTTTACCGGTAAAATATTTTTTTCACGCTTATAGCGTGAAGTTGTAACTCCGTTGCCACACATGTTTCCTTGGGCTACTGCAGCAACCACGTTCCTTCAATATGCTTCATCTTGTAGGCGTAAAATATGCAGAATCATTTATTATTTTTGAGATTTGATTGTGGTCTGATGCTGTAGCAGCATTTAAAACTTGGCGCATGTGCTGAGGGAGTTACGGATGGTTCAATGGCAAAAAGTAAAGTGGACTATTTCAAGGGAACAATAGAAATTGGAGTAAACATGGAAGCTCTGGTCTAATGAGACCAGAGCTTTCATTGTTGTAAGTGTGCAGTTAAAAGATGGCGAGCGGAGCTGTTGAAAAAATTTGTAGGCGTTTTCTGTAAACGTAACGCACACTTAAGTACAACTCAGTTTGTAATAATCAGTGTTTCTGTTGTTTTTCAGGGATGGACTGCACCGAAGTCCACCAGCTGGCTGTATTTTCTCATAGGATCTAACCGGGTTCTCTAGCAGCTCCAATAATGGTAATCCGGTGGAGGAAGGAATTAACAATTGAAGCATCTAGGTTGTAGATACGTTTTTCTGAAAGTGCGGCTGATTTAACTCGAACAGACTTCCTTAATTTTCACATAAGCTTGAGACGCCAGTTCTGCAACGGCAGTAGCTATACTATGCCTCGCTCTTGAGAAGTGAAAAGTAAATCCTGCAAAGAAAGGAACGAAAAAAAATGTAACAAGAAAGTTCTGGTGACAGCTGATGAATAATGCGTTTTATTCAATTACCTAGCACGAACAAGCTTTGCGCTTTATGCGACCATGAAGATGTTGTACTGCTGTGTTTGATGGAGAGATTTGGGAGTCTACATCTCGCCGCGATTTTGGTCGGTGGCAACGTTGTAGCAATCATAAAAGACCATCATGTAACCATCATGTAACCATCATATCTTACGCCGTGGCATAACGCCTAGGGCGTTGGGTAACTGCGGTTTATTTCAGGTTATATGCAGCCGGGCTTCGTTTTAAATTGCTTGACATCAGGGCCGCAGGTTCAGTTTCCGGTAGAATTTTTCTCGCAATTTCATAATTCTCTGCTTTCGGACCCAGCTTTGACTAGATTGATAAGTAGGCGTTTGATAAGTACAACGTCCTACTAGTTGGTTAATAGGCGCGCGGATCACTGTGGGCGTTTCGAACACGCACAACTCACTTCCGGGAAACCACTGAAGTAGAGCCTCACGTGCACAAAAAAGTGAACGAAGAGGAGACGCAGCGTGCGCTGCTTGGAACACTCGAAGCTGCGGGAGTTTTGCCGTTCACCAAGTTGAGCGTCAAGCACATCGAGCGGTGCGCGGGCCGGCCGCGTAGATGCGCATTTGAGGCCCGCTTTAAGCACGCAGTAAAAAAATGGTTTTCCAAGCTAACCGAAATTAAGGCTTCATTTCAGACATGCATCTCGACATAACTAGCACCTAACAGGTATTTTTAGCACCTAGCACATATCTGAAAAGGGCAGGTAGAAGTTCGAGCAAAGAACACTAAGGAAGCGCGCCGACAGAAAGTACGCCGACAGCATGCAATGCGCATTCCTTGTAATGAACAAGCAAGTGGCCGCAGACCGCAAAGGTAGTACCCGTCTTTAGCGAACTGCTTTGGGGAAGGGTACGCATAAAAAATCGTTACACCACCGCTTTTTTATCTTTGGGTCTCCTTTCGGCCGTACCACAACAACTACGCAGTTACGACGATAAGTACGCAACGGTGGAGTCCGCTCCTGGACCTGATTAGGACGATTCTCAGGAGCGCCGCCAGGTGGGGAGTGCCAGCAGGGGGTCTCCAGTAGACACGTACAAAAGCAACGAGAAAACAAGAAAAGCACGCGGACAGGGTTTTTTTTGAAGTTTTTTGGCATTCGGTAGAACTTGCGATCTCATATTCTGACGATTTCGCAATCTGTCGATCTTAGAATCTCTCGCTCTTGCTATCTTGACCGTACTTGTGTCTATAGAGGAAACATTGCTTTCGCAATAACAGGCAATTTGTAACTTGAATTGCCAGATTGAAGTATTCTAACGTCCTTGTTTGTAGCCAAGGCGTTCAAATCGATGCAATTCAAGAAAATCAAAAACCTGCTTGTGTGTATGACAGTGTGATACAGCCAGCTTTGTCAGCAAAGTAAAATCAAACAAAAAATGTATCAACGATACAGTTAGTAATGAATAATAATACAAACGAACCACATCTTTGTGGTTCGAAAATGAAACTCCGTGGTTGGAATTTGAAAATAAACTCAGCAAAATCGTGGGAAAGGAATAAAACATAACATAAATCATGTCAGGCTTTGAGTGGTAAACGTTAATTGCCTGAACTGATACTCTACTGGTCGTTTTGCTAGCACATGAAATAAACACCACGCAAAAATGCGCAAGTTTTTAGTCAAGCCTCTGGGACTGAGAATGAAAAGACAACTCTTAACTGTGTAGAAACAAAAACATAAAGAGACTTCGGCGGTATTCATGCTGTAGACACCCCCTTCGTACTTGCGGAAGAAAGCACCGAGACAAGAACATAACATGCTCAAAAAAACCCCACGCAGGAAGGTCAGTAAAAAAACAAGGTCTAGTGCACTGAGTAGGTCACGGCTATTCAAATCCTTAAGTTTGTCTTGTAAGTCAAAATAACCCCAGAATTAAAGTAATGCATGTTGTTGGGCTAGCTGGGTCACCGTACCTATACGTAAAACTGCGCATACGGACGGGACAAGGAAAAGAAGAGACAGGGCGAGCGCAGAAAACCTCCGAAGTATTATTACGTACCCATTGACAGCAATCGGCCAGGGGCGATGACAGCTGCCGTGAGAGGCTCAGAGATGATTCCGCCACTACCACTAGCATCGACGTCGGTATACTATTAATTATAAATTCTCTGAAAACTCAATTAGGCGTCATAGGCACACAGTCTGAGATCAAGGGAGGAAGATTACGTGCCCTGTAACTTCTGCAGCAGCTGGTTAAAAAAAATAATAATCATAAATTGCCTGCTCCACAGTAGCTCTTGGTTATTAAATAACGATTTATAGATTCTCAAGAAAAATGTCCTTTCGCCTATTTTCTTTCCAAGTCATAATCAGATTTTATTTGTACTTTTGTCTCAAGAAACAGGCTGCGTTTTTTACCCGAGTCGTCGGCCATTTTCTCTAACGTGTGTCATAAGTTCTACCCAAAATTTTTATTTTACGTTGTTACGTCTAAACTCTGATTTCTGGCTTTTTTCATTACCGCAATATCCATCATATTTCATTTTTTTTAAAGTGATGTCTGGTTTAGGTTTTCTTTTAGATATGTGAGTAATTTAGAAGTTTGTTGCATAAATCACACTTGAAATTGTTGAATCCTGTAAGTATATACGAATGAAGCGCGGTTAAACATCATCTTTGAGTATGATACACTTCAGCGTTGTCGAGCCCCGATCTCATCGCGTTATATTTTGCTACGACAAACTACACCACATTACTGACGTTCTTACACCCCTAGCGGCTCCAGGGAGTGGCAAAAACTTCCTGCGTCTGCTCTGCAGGCCTTCTTAGATTTCTTGCCACCATTACGGGATATCAGTCGTCGTCGCGATACCTCTGTACGGGCTTTTCGCTCAAGCCAATTTTTTTTGGTCATGGCCAATGCCACCACCAACAAAGCCTCCTTATTGACACGGGAACCTTAACGCTACGCCTTAAAAAAACTTGGTGCAGCCAGCACTAGTGGTACAAGACTGGAAAATTAGCAGAGCCGGCGGCCCCTCTTCCTTCGTCGGAGACCCCAGTGTTGCACGTCACATGAATTCCCGAACTAGCCGCTGAAAGTTCTCAATGACTGGCTGGCTCGCATCGTTTTGTTCGATAGCTTCCACATCTCTCCAGAAGTGGGTTGCATTACACGCGCTGGAACCGGCGACACCCGCCTTCCCGAACTCAGCGTCTGTACTCCCCACTTGAGGCGCGAACGCACGGGAACGGCGAGAGGAACAGCATGCCAGAGATCCTGCCCCGAACACTGGACAGACTGTTCATGAAGTTCGAGTGGTGCCTGTGCGCCCGATGACGTCCTACCTACGTGAGACCTGGCTCCGCCAATGCGGCTGGGCGAAGGTCGGGTTGGGTTCGCCTTCCCGGAGGAGTTCTCTTGGTATTTTTTGGAAGCGTGAACAAACCAAAATTAAACCTAAACCGCTCTGCTCTTAAGATCTGCAGTTTGTGAATTCGCAGGTGGTACATTGTTGGACTATACCGCTAATGAAATCCATTTCGCCATATAATGCAAAACATTGGGACTCGTAATAGAAATAAAAACATTTATTCCAATCAATAAAAATAAGTGTATATGCCGGGAAATTTATGTCAACAAAGAAAAACAGCATGCATCCCCATTACCCTATTATTTCAGACTACTCTCGAGAATGTGGAAACGGATTACTTTATGAACCTAAAAACACTTTCCAGGGGAAAACTTCATTGTTATGGCACTTCATTACAGATGGTAGAAATTAGACCACTGCAGGGGCCTTATTTTAAGGCCCCAGACCGGCCCGAGCCCGCTTTGTGAAGCCGAGCCCGACCCCGGCCCGCAACACCGAGCCCGGGCCCGGCACGTTCATTTATAAGTGAACCTAGCCCGGGACCAGCCCGGGCCCGTCGTCTCAAGCCCAGGCCCGGCCCGTGCCAGGTCATTTATTTTTGAGCCTAGGGAGGGCCTACACGTGTGTGACCAGGCCCGGTCTTAGACGCTGAAGAAAATTTGTTTATTATATTTGGTCCAGTGTCTCCGTAGCGGGACATCAGACGGAGCATTTAGTCTGTACAAGCACGTCATGAATTGAAACGCCAAAATAAGGGCTTAACCCGCCGCGGTGGCTCAGTGGCTAAGGCGTTGTGCTGCTGAGCACGAGGTCGCGGGGTCGATTCCCGGCTGCGGTGGCCGCTTACCTGATGGAGGCTAAAAGCAAAAACGCCCGTGTGTACGACATTTCGACGCACGTTAAAGATCCCCAGGTGGTCAAAATAAATCCGGAGCCCTCCACTTCGGCGCGCCTCATCGCCTGCGTTGCATCGGCGCGGTAAACACTACAATCAATTAAAATAGGGGTTTAAAAGTGCACGTAGTTTAGCTTACACAGTCTGCAGTTCACGCCACATCGGCGTAATAATAGCTCGTATTCTTACACGAGAGACAGCATCACCTTTATTGACTAGACTCTTGGCAACTTCGCGTGCTTGTCTCGTTCAATTCTTGATTTGATTGATTGCGGGGTTTAACGCGCCGACGCAACGCAGGCGATGAGGCGCGCCGTAGTGGAGGGCTCCGGATTAATTTTGACCACCTTGGGATCTTTATCGTGCGCCGAAATCTCGTACACACGGGCGTTTTTGCTTTTCGCCTCCATCAGAAAAGCGGCCGCCGCGGCCGGTAATCGAACCCGCGACCTCGTGCTCAGCAGCGCAACGCCTTAGCCACTGAGCCACCGCGGCGGGTGCTGAAATTTCTTGCTCCCCATTTCAATGCACGAGTATGTGCGTGCGTAGAAATATTTTCCCTGCAGTGGTTGTTATTCGGTGGCGCGATATTGATTTCCAGCCACGGCAGCCGCATTTAGATTGGTTCGACATCTAAAACACGTACACAGACATAGGTGCACAGCTCCAGGGTGTGTTAATTCCTTCCCCGCTGGGGCATTCCTTGTAACCGTATCTTTGATATGTTGTACACCAACATATAAGTCTCGATGCAGTATATGAAATGTCAATAAAATTACAGTATAATGACTATCAGACCTAGAAAACACGCTTTTAAAACAATGTGTACAACTAACATCAAGATGTGCGTAAAAGTAAACTCAGAATATTCATTTTTATGCTATTTTCTACACTTCACGTCGGAACTATTAATGGCCGGGCCTATGAATTTAAGTCCGAGCCTCGCCCGGGCCCACGTTGTCGAGCCTGAGCCCAGCCCGAGCCCGCGGCACTGAGCCCGAGCCTGGCCCGGGCCCGCCGATAATCGACTTGGGGCGGCCCGGCCCGCGGGCGGGTCAGGCCCGGGCTTTCGGACCGGCCCTGGCCCGTGCAGTGCTCTAGTAGAAATTCTCAATCCTTCAACCTATTTATTTATTTCTAGGTAATGTTTTGAGAGGAAGGCAGTTTTCTACTCTACTACTTACTTCTCTTCATAAAAATACAAATCTGTGAAGACAGCTGATTTTCTTTTAAGTATCTTGTTTGAAAAACTGGTTAGTTTTATAAAAGTCAATATTTCAGCGAAAAAAAAACAAAAAAAAAACGTTCTGCTCAGTGCAGATGAATAAGCAGTGAAGGAGTGGCATTTGAAGTAAGGATAGATTTAAGCACTTACATCAGCTTCACGGCTCGCTTCGTCAAGTGCCACCAGGTTTTAAAAGACTCCACCAATTTGTTTCTGTTTCCCGGGATTGGGGAGAGCTGCTGTGATGCGTACACGCTTTCCGTGTTTTTACGCGTTGGCTGAGAGCACTGACGTTCGGTGTATATGCACTGATAGGCGATTTGATTGCCTTGGACGGCTTTGTAGCTGCAAAATACGCGTGTAACGTTGCACCGTGTCGACGAGGTAATGGATTCAGCGGCAGCCATAGCGGATTCGCCGGAAAAATATCGTGGCGGCACTTCCGCTCGGGTCTGTAGCTCGAAGAAGACGGTGAAAAGAGTAACGCTCCTCCATCACGTTCCGTCTGCGGCGGACGACAGCAGTATGTAGAAGCCTTTCACGCGGTCTGCGAGGCAAACTAACAGCGCCGCTGTGTCTAATGTGTGTACCGCAATCGCGCCACCGATGAATGAGTTCCGGTACGGAGGAAGAGATGAAAAGCCAGCACTTACACTGCCCTAGTTAGTACGGAAAAAGAGGGCGAGAGGAGGATAACATTTCCGGCGTTATCGGAGGACGGGAGCGGTATGGTGAGGTATTTGGCTTCAAAAAAGGACGGGTATTTATTTCCCTCAACTGGCAATGGTAGGAACAATAGCGTTGTAATTTCTCTGAGGAATACTGTTTAGTTCGGTCGAAACCTTTGACTCAATTTGGTGACTAAGAAAAATGTCTAATTACTACCATTTGTGTGCAGCTGAGTGGCTTTGATTGCTTTTGCACTTGACAGTAAAAGTCTTCTGGCAAAAGGTGAGGGTACCATTTCCGGTCTACCTACGAAACGGGCAAGCTATTCTCTAACAACGGTCACAAGAGTGGTGCCAGCAATGCTAAGCCCCACAAAGTGCGTTGTGACGAACTTCTGATATCACATCTCGGTGTTCCTACAGATATATATCGAATAGATATCACAACAATTTTAGTTTTTCTTTACTTCAGACAGACATCCCCAGAGAAGTCAGCATGGTCCACTTCAGAGTAAAAGGCTTTTGGGAAGTTTGACATGGGCATTCGCACAGTTGGTGTCACTGTCATTGTGGGAGACAAGGGACTTTTTTTAGGAAAGCAGAGTTTACACATGGCCTACAGACAAAAGTGTATAAAACTGCACTCGGATCTTTTCGAACAAGACATGGACGAGCCAAATCTTGTCTCCCAAAAAACGCCGGGAAAACAACTTTTGAGATCTTTAGCAAAAGATAATTTTACTACATATCACCGGTACAATTGTAGCTTGATGTAAATTATTGTAATGAAATTGAAAAGTTTCCAAAGTAAACTTCATGAGAAACGGCTTGTATTGCTTGCTAACACACATGTTGACGAGAGCCACTGACGGTTATCTAGAGAATTGAGCCAAACTGCTGCTTCATAGTATGGCTGCTTTCAAACAACACCCACTCAGCATTGTGTCTTTTCTGTTCTATCCACCGCCCTTCATAGGCAGTCAGCAGCGTTTTGATGGCGTCGAATGAATACAAATGTTATGCCCCGCTTCGTGCACGTGTGGTTTCGAGGTCCATATTTTTTTTTTCTCCGTACATGAATCCGGTGTAAAATGCGGATTGCATGCTGCATGTACTAGACTAGGAGGCAAGATACTGTGTAACCCGTCATTGTGAAATACAAAATACCCGCACCAAGGCGAGAGTAATACAATAAAAAAAGGCAATACACAAATTTTAGTCGGAATGATTTGCCTTATTCAGACAGTGTTAATAGATAAATATTCTTTGGGAGCTTGGGAAGATACACGCTATGAACATTGTATTAGTTGTTCTATAATTGGGAGCCACAACTTGGTTCTCATGCTGCAACATTTATTTCGACCGAGTATTCGCATGAGCGCTCTAGATTCTGCATTCAGGAATCTTCAACGCGTGATTGTCAGAATGGCGGATTGCCATTGCATTTAGAGCGAAAAATACCGCTCATGATTTTTATAAAGAACTCCGACGCCGATGCATGAATACGCAGCATCATTATCGGTACCTTCTAGAGACGAACCAAAAGGCAAAATACCTTGTCATAGGGTACTCATCAACACAGTTATTATGAACAAATATTGTTTTCACTGTGCTTCTATTTTAACTGATCTCGGCCATTTAATAAAACCTTGAAATTATTTTTACGGGAGTTTCGTAAGGGTTGCAGGTTCATCAAGCACATCATACACGGTTAGCAGTACAGTCGAGACCGCTAGTAACGAATACATCGGGAAACTGCCATTAGTTCCTTATATCCGCTTTCCGCTATATCTGCACACAAAATATGTGCATACAAATGATAACGGGAAACAACAATTTGTTCATTATAGCCGTCATTGCGTTAAAACCGGGTTCGCTATAAGTGGGCTATACTGTACCCCAATCATTTTGGGTACTGCCTGACAATTTGTGTTTGTTTCTAAAGAAAATAGTAACTTGAACAAAACTCCTCCAAGCTTCTGCTTGTAGCAGTACAAAAAAAACTTGTGTACAGACTTTATACCGGAGTTGTCGACCTCTCAATTGGGCCTCGGTAGCACCTTCATCTACCACTAATAGATCGTCCAGTTCAATGTCCGTCCTTTATTCGTCCTTTACGTCCTCATTTTTTTTGCCGTTCTATTCCTATATGAAACATGTGTGCACATAACGGAGAGATACTCAGGCCCCCAACCTACAACTGCTCAGCAATGCAACAGGTGAGCCTTGACCAAAATAAAACATATTTTTACAATTTTTACATGCGAGAACCCCCCCCCCCCCTCCACCAAAACAAAACGCACTTACAATGTTCGTCTGCCAAGTGCAAGGTATTTTGCATTATTTCTTCTTGCGCTTCAAGTTCCTGACGCAGACAGTTGGTAGGCGCAGGCATTCTTCAGAAACAGCGGGCAGGCTTCTGAATTCCAATTTCCCAAAGGCATTGCTTCTCGCTGTCTTTTGTTATTGAAGTGGTTCCCTGAATACAACTCAGTTTCTTACTTGTTGGAAAAATTGGCAGGCCTTTGTTCTTTTTTGTTTATTTGTATGCTGGCTTCCAACAGTCAGCACGATCAGTGCAGTGGTCGCAGATGTTTGAAACACACGTCCGCGCGAAACTTTCTTCGCTCAGCGGTAAGTGGAAAGGGCTGCCATGGGCATAAAAGCCATCGTGAGCTTCCCTAGAGGAACACTATTTTGACAACAAAAAATTACATGTCAAGACTTGGATGAGGCCGCATTCTGAAGGGTTGAAGCTATTCATACTTCGTATGCTATTTATAATATTTATATATATATATATATATATATATATATATATATATATATATATATATATATATATATATATATATAGCAGAATCATTTAACCGAACTGGTATTTTTGCTGGAACTGCACCCGAACCCAATCGGTAATTTGAGCCTGGTGAACCCAAACCGGACGTAAAATGAAGACAAAAGACATATCTGTCACCGGTTCACGAAGAAACGGTTACTCTACCTGTTCTTGATATTACTCCGTCAATGTAATTCGTGGATTTTCTATTTCACGTGATATCGACATCGTTAGCTCTCACACACTTTTCGCACACGCAGCCGCAGTGATTTCAACTCGACACTTCGTCGCAACAGGTGGAAAGATATGCCCGCCAGTGTAGCACTGCTATGTTCCTGGTCGTGACACGTGCAGAGTGCAAGGCTAAGAAAAATATTGGCGCAGATTACACTAATGGTGCAGGACGGGAGAAAGAGCAGAGCTGGGGTCTACCTAGCATCTTCTGTTTTTTCTAAGTTTTGCTATGTTTTGCTACGCTTAGGTAAGTTTGGTTAGGTGTTGCGATGTTCTTGCCAGGATTGGCTAAGTGTTGAGAGTGAGGCCAAATTAAGCTAAAAATAACCTGGCCGCTCTGGTATGACCCAACAGTGAGAGCGGATCAAATGGGGAAGAAGCTAGGCCGACCCGCTTCTCTGCTGTTTGTCCAGCCTCGCACAACTAGTGCAAGCTCCCCCAATTTTGTACAGAGGCACTACCAAGGTAGGGAAAGTTTTAGCGAGGTCAAGTGAAGCCATGCAACATCTCAGTATTATTCGACCGACCCATGTTTTTGGCGGGAGTCTAAACGATGTGCTCGGCACTGACTCATGAGGTGAGGTGTGCCGCCGACCCGGCGACAGAAACGTCGGCGCAGTGACGTCACAGCGAAGCGAGGCTTGGCTCCTAATGAAGTATATTGGCTCTCTCTTTCCGGACCCGTATGTGTTCCGGTACTGAACTCGAAACCGAACCGCTATGTTTTCGCCGGCTAATGCTGAACCAGAACTGAACACAAAAAATAAACGATGGTTGCCGGTTACCGATGAAACGGTTCTACCACCCTTGTTAAGGCGAAATCTGCCTTATTGGGGCCAATGACGTCCTGTAAAAAAACTAATGCCTTTCTTCATAGACCGCTCTCTCAACCGCAAAGGTCCGATATGTCTCACCGCGGCTGCTCGATGAGAACTCTGTACACACGGCGTGTGCGTTACAGCGGGCTTCCATTCGGACAAAACGGTCGTTGAAAGTCCCGCAAAGGAATGGTTTTAGGTAAGACAGTACACGCATCAATCATGGCGAAAGAACACAATACGATACCTTCATTTCAAAACCAACGTACTGGCAGAGATTTAGATCTCTCGTAGATGCGTTTACTCAGTACGCGAAAAATGGTCGCACGGGTCACTCTTCGTTAGAAATTAGGTCTTTGAATGTTGTATTGTATTATCGGTATTTTCTTCTGCGAAGGTTGTGAGCACGTATAGAGTTGGCGTTTCTCTCAGCTTTCTTAAGAAAGCAAGTGTGGATTTTTGATCACGCACGGTCAATATCCTCCGCGGGGCATTGCTCTTTTCTTGCATGATCAACTTCGGGATCTTTTTCCACACACCCCGTTCTGGCCCATGCGCTCTTCTTTTGGTAATAAAAAAATGCGCGCCAAATCCACCCTGTAGAGGTGGTTGGAAAGCGAAGCTGCAAAGACCACCCACAACGATACCCATGCGACGGCACTTCAACTCACACACGTGGCTCTACAAAGAGTGAAACCAGAGACAAGTGAAATGCATTTAACCATACCATTTATTACTTCAAAGAGATGTTCTTTGCTAATGTTAAATCAATGAATGATCCTTGAATGGTGCTGATGGTGGTGAAACATTATGCAAGTAAAAGAGGTTCGCGCTTGAAAGCGGGGAAAGCCGTCAGTCCAGGGTCCCTGCGAGGGCTGCGGTCCTGCGTGCCCGGTCCACCATCTGTCGCTGGTCCTTAGGGTCCGAACGGCACAGCGTGGCCTCCCACTGCTCGAAGGTGGGGTTGCGAGTAATGGGTGCTGCTGGTGTCTTCTGGCAAGCCCACGTGAGTTGAGTGAGTTGTATTGGTGATGCACCAGGTGAAAACTCTCATATTGAAATATTAACGAAAGCTCAAAACCAGTGTTACACTATCTCCCTTCTCCTCCGTCTCTGCCGCCACCAACGGAGATGACGAGATCAGCGGCCGAGGTGGAGGAGAAACAAAATGCCTAGCGCATGCGCTAGGTGCGCGCACGGCCGCTACACGTGCGGTGGGCTGAGCGCACAGTGGTGGCTCGAGAGGTAGCGGGATGCTATCGCATGGCTTTCCGTGAAAATGCAGCTGGTAAACCCGCAGATGTGCTCGTTGAGTGCACCGTCTGTCTCAACCGTAGCTCGAGCTCAATCGGTAAGACCACGGGCTCTCTCTCCATTTCTGTGTTCGTTCCAGGCTCGATTCCTGGCCGTACAGGTAACTTCATTTATTTGTTCGCGGTTGTTTTCTGTTGACGTATTGGTCGCGAAACAATCCTGGGGAGTAGAGGTACTAAGCTTCGCCTTAAAACTCACTCTATCACTCTCACACGCATCTCAGGTGCAAAGCAATCGCAACACTTTCAGCGCTTTATACGTGGTCGCAACATGGTATGGGAGGCGCACCAATGTTCAATAATTATATTCGTGCTGGGGCGCATGCAGAGTGCGAGGCTGAGCAAGACACACTTCCGGCACCATGCCGACGATACGAACCTCCGAATTTGGCGTTCCCTTCCTGCAAAAATTCCCGCCCTGCGGAACGGCCAAGGCCCACACCCTAAACCTACCTCCTTCTTGCATTTGAAAAAGGGCTGAGAAAGGTGTCTTTTGTACACCTCGAATGTGTAAATACTTGATGAGTGAGTGTTACCCGCTGGGCTGGTTCAATGGCTGTGCCACTGGCAAGGGTGCGTGTTCGATCATCACCTCAAGCGGCCGTTTTCAGGCGGAAACAAAAAACTAGAAGATCTATACGTCGATATTTCCAGGTTGCCAAAAAGCTTCTGCAACCCTGCAATAAACAATACGTTGCGAAGGGATAGCTTCAGAGCATCAAATGCGCCTATATTTTTACAGGTGTGTTTACCCGGAAAAAGCAAAGGAAATGCTATCTCTTGGTTATAACTTATTCCGTGCAGACCCCATACACGAATTATTTTCGCTTTTTTTTTTTGCTACTGCGCGTCTACTTGCACAAAAAAGAGTTAGTTTTCCCTACATGCCCTTTATTTCTCTTCTTTTCACATGACCATACTTTTTATCACTGCGAAGGCGCCGAGAACGGTGCTGCCTATTATAATCGTTAGTTTGTTACGACGCGTAGGGCAGACACGTTTGTATAAAGCGTTTTTCTTTTTACACCAATGAGAGAAGTTTGTTACAAAGCATTGTGACATGTCGCCTCAGTACAGCTAACAAAATCATATCACGTGCTTTGTAGCTACTAAACTGCAGAATTCACCCAGCTTGCGTTTGAGATCTGTGATGAAGGATCATCTCGGCTTTGCCTTATGAAACTTTGGAAAAAAATTTAAATGAGCCTTTTAGATATTTTTTTTCTGTTTACCCTAAAACGCCCGACTTACACGTAATAATTCGAATTTTTAACCTTGAACCCTTTCTTTTTCTTCGTGCAAAGAAATTGGCACGAGGAATAGAAATTGGCGGATGTGTATTCCTGAAAAAAAGTGAAATTACTAACGGGTTTAGAAGAAATTACCAGGATTTGACACTTCCGCAATTTTTGAAACTGCCGTGCTTGTAATTCATTAAAAAACATTATCCCGGAAGCTATTGAAGAATTTATTATTTTGAAGTACTGAAAATCCCAGCTAACAAGAATTCGAGGCGATAGCTTCAATAGGTTTTCTTCTGTAGTGGTAGAAACTTCGATTTTCTTGCCATGAGTTTAATGCGGCTGTGACTTGGGCTGCCTTTGCTTTGAGAAAGCGTTTCCTGCAGTGAAATTTTATACCTAATTGTTGGCGCAAAACGAGCTATATTCGAAATGTTCGCCCAAAATAGATATAGTGACCAAGCACACGTGCACCATCTCTCGTTAAAAGCTGCAAACGGGTCCTCACAGACGACCTAATGGATGTGTGGGAACGTGGTTAGTGAGTCGCCTCTTCATCATTTATTTTCCTTATTATCTTACTGAATGATGAAACTAGGCGTTCAAAAAGCGCCACTGTGATTGGGACAAAGCAGCATTTTGAATTTTTGTTAGTATTTTGTTTTTGATATCGCTCTAAACCACCAAACATTTTTTGTCCAACTTCGATAATTATTCACATCATCGAACAGGTTCATGAACCGGTATGTTTTGGTTCGACACCCTGATAAATATCTATATTGATATATTAACTTATATATATATATATATATATATATATATATATATATATATATAATGCTTTCTTTTGAAACGTCGGAAACGTAGCCGAATACCACAGCTGTTACATGCTAAGAGCCGTACAGTCATGGACAAACAAAACGCGATCACGATAACATCAACCACGAAGACATCAACCATCAGTACTAGCGCGATTCCTTTACGTTGAAATCACGTTGACGTGTGGCGTAATTACAGTAACGAAGTTGGGCAATGAGCTTCCCAAATATACCATCAGCGTAACATAATCAGACCTCTGTCAACAGTATTTCTCCTATTTGCCTCTTCTGATTAATATGATTTTGATCACATTTCATTGGTTCTTGACTGTACAAGTCCCGTACAACGTGATGACGTTGAAACTTCGTTGGCGGGTGGATTTCAGGGAAGTTGCCTCCGTTTAGACGATGTAGTGCCAATAACAAAATGTATTTTGTTCAATATATGGTGAGTAGAGAAAAAGAGATAACACCGGAAGCAGCACGCCGGCGTGGTTGCAACGTGCCAGCTCGATTGAGTATAGAAACGTTCTCCACGACAGCCCACGACGCACTGCCCCTAATTCGATGCTTGTTTTGACTATGAAAATCATAGTCTCAAATTGAACGATCAAGAGGCGTCGACACGTTAGAGTCAAACAAACACAAGCAAGGGCCATCTGGAATAGCCTGAGAGGCGATGACTCAGGCGCCAACCACCGTTATAAGCCGCTGCGCTAAGCACCTGCATGCTCAAGAGGGTTCCGAGCTCGCCGCAGTGTCGGTGTCACAGGAGCTTGCACGGACCTCCACGGTTCAGCGCTAGGTGCTCTTCTCCTCACACCATTAATAAAAATGATAGCCTTTCTTTGGCTACTTGAACGGAAAATTTTGGTTGGTCTGTCTGTCCATCTGTCACTCGATTCAGCGAGCTGGCCAAAGTTTACATTATCTGCGCAATAGTTTTATATACTCAAAGCCAAATCTAAACGTCGAAATACGGTCGCCTCCTGTTGCCCGAGCTACCTGGCGAAATTCTGAAAACTCAAGCGGCAACAGCCACGAAATGTTTCATTATATTGGTTCTGCGTTCTGCCTTGCACGCTTGTGGAGTGGGGCAACGTGCTTCTGAAAACGTTGTATTCGGGGGCCTCGATTCACGCGCGTCTCCGCCGTACGGACGCGGTGGCATCGAGGCACCCGGCTGGGAGCAGTTGAAGGCGGTAAATTCAAATTGAATGAGCGAACCTCCACAGCGTGTTACCTTGCAAGGAACGAGACGGGAGAGGAACAACATGAGTGGTGAGCGGGAAAGAGAAGGGATGCATTTACTTGCCAAGGGCGCCAGTCGACAATCATCTTGCGTCGACATTTGCAACGAAAGGAGCATATACGCGGCCGGTTTTAGGTGCGGAGTACATTAGGATCGCACAATGTCCGTCCGCGTCCATGCGCATAGCATTTACAATCACAAAAAGGCACACATGCACCGGCAGGATTTGAGCCTGTGTCTGGTAGACCCGACAGAGATAGTGTCAGTCATCTTATACATTAGGCTACGACCGTGAGTAAAGAGGCGAGAGTCAAACGGCTTACTCCCTCGCCTTTAACGGCTTACTCCCTTAGGAGCACCCAATATCGGTCGGCGTTCATCCGTGCGCACAACACCATCAAGCGAAACTCCAACGAAATTTGATTTCAGCCGAGCGTTGCACTTTCATTTAGGGAATAATCAAGGCGCAACTAACGGCTCAAATCGAATGACGGTCGGGGCACAAATCGGATGTCAATCGGGGCGCAACTTGGGCGTCATTTCGAGTCCCCATACTCTGCACCCTCGCCACCATCCACGTAGTCGAGATGTTGCCATTTTTGTGCTGCAGGAAAGCGGTATGGCGCATCAAACGTGTTGTGCTGTTTCAGCCTGCACGTCACGTGAACACTCACACACCACCATTGATTCTTAACTTCCGATAAGTTTGTTAGCTCGAGATAAAAATCCCGTGCATTGTGCCGTAACACGCATCGGAAGTAAATAGCCTTCCCACAGGAGAGGAAACTGTCTTGTGTAGAAGATTTGCGCTAAGCAGAGTACTTAAAGCTTAGGGCTTAATCAAAGTAACAATGTTCTTGGAAACCCCACACAGCGCTGTTAAACTTCGTCCGTTATGCGTATGTACTTCCGGCGCTGTTTTGTTTTCGTTGTAGGTTTTTGTAATTATGGGCCAAACGGAGTACGTTCTGACGCTCGCTTGTAACTTCTCAGAAATCGATTATGCGAGGACGTCATCTTTCAATGTTTCAGAATACATTATTCAGGAATTTTCCGCAACAGGTTTGAAAAATTTTGTTTCTTACTTTAAAAGGTGCGTTCAATACGGCCGTGTGCTTGCAGGCCATGTCGGGCTCTGCAACCATCCGGTTCAAAACCTAAGAGAAATTCCACTTCTAAATACAAAAACGGTCGTCTTGAAGCAAGAACATCGACATAATTGAGAAAGGAAGAACGCCTCTTCGGTGTTCGAGATCCCATCGCTGAATCAACGTTTGGATTTCAAGAAAAATTGCTCACATCCGCAGCGTCCAGCGCAGAATCCGATATTATTGGCCTATCCACCCACGTTCTCAATTTAACAAAATAAATCTCCCAAGTAACAAATAGGCGGCGCCACAGCATAAGGAATTCCGCATATTTTTTGTGCCTGTTCCGTTATAAACTTTAGCTTTTTTTCTAACGAGTCTCCCTTGCATGTTATAAATTTAAAATGTGTAATTATGATTATGATGGGTAACTACTGCTTTTTCCACCAGCTAAAATTTAATGCCCACCTGTTTTGGCCTTCATAATACAAGCACAACACAGAAAGGTCAGTTTTATGGCGGTGGTACAATTTTAGCTCTGCGTCGATGTTGTCACTGCTTTGTTCACGCGTCTAAAGCGTGGTTACAATGTTGCTCAGAGCATTCTTACTAAAGCAAAGCCTGCTTCGTCCCACTGATGGCGATGTCGTTTTCTAAAACGCACTGCAGAAAAACCAACGTTTCACAATTACAGAGCACATGTACACGATGATGAGACAAGAAAAGAGCGATTGCGTGGTCGCAATCGAACGCGAGTCCCGTACGCTATGACGCCGACGTCTATCTGAACGCGCCATTTCTACACAGTCGAATCAGTTTGAATTTTCAAGGAAGCGAATTAGAACGCTTCACTTTCAACGGCCATAATGGAAGTGGCGGGAACTAATCTTTCCCTCGAGCGATTCGTTTTCTGTCGTCTATGTGTGTACTTTGACTTGCCTGCCATGCCTAGTTTCATCGTTGATGCTTGGACTTTTATTGCAGCGGCTTTAAATCTGGCACTTCAGCATTTCTTTCTCGCACGCAAGAAAGCTGCGCGTTTGAACTACTGTCTTTTTTTAAACGAAGGCGATTTCAAATTTTGACTGTTACGGAGATGATAACTAATTTCCCGCAAAGCGAGGCAGCAAGTTTGCCTCCTTCGTTATGCTGCGATTTTTAAATTGCGGTCATCGAAACGAGCGGGAAAAAATTTCGAACGTGTTTTTTTTCTTCCACCTTCCGTTTCCTTGGTTCCGCACAATTTCTAAACAGTGAGTTTGATTTGAAATCATAATCAGATGGCGGATAGTTATCGGCGGTAGTCTGCACACTTCGTCCGTGATGTCTCTGTATCAAACTTTCTACACTGTTAAACGTGAGCGTGATTTGTTGTTTGTATTTACCTTTCTTAGCTGACTCTCTGGTTGGTTTATTTTGAGTGACTCTATCCCATGAAACACTAAAAATATTATCTGTCCGTGCGGCACAACAGTACACCGCCTTCTTACAAATATACCTCAATTGCCGAGGGGCTACAAAAATGTGCTGCAAAACAACCATGCTTGAGCTGAGTCCAAACCACGGGGAAATTTGTTCTAAGGAAGCAAAAAAATATGTTTGAAAGGCAAGCGGGGTTGTTTTTTTCGCAGCATATAATTATAATTGATGCATGTGGCTAGGCCTACGTATACAGTTATTCACAAAAATCATTAGAGAAAACATCAAATAAAAACCTCCACGCAATGCAATATCCCAGGCACAAAAGCGCACGTTCCAGTGTATTTCTGGCTCCGTTAGTCCTTTATTTCTTCAAAGTACGCTGAGAAATACATGCTAAGCAGCTATTGAGTAAAGTTACTCAAACTGTATTAGTTTAGTGTTTCTGAAACAACCCAGAAATGTCGAATTTCGAATTGATATTATGCGCTCATACCTTGTAGTGAGTGCCAGTCTATAATTGGGAATGACGATCACAAAATGAACGCTGTATCTCTACATTTGAACTTAATAGCATGGTGTGCATCCCCGCCAGGTTTTACTGCGGAGCTGTATATACGTCTACCAGCTACAAAAATTTTCGTGCACGCTAAGCAGAAAACTCACAGGCTAAAAAAAGAAAATACTGGCCCCGACAGGCATCCAACCTGGACCCGAAAGATAAACTGAGCGAGAGCCTGTCTCCTTACCGACTAAGCTACACCCACACCAGCAGACGGGAAGACAGACGGTGTTCTGAACCAGCACAGCAGCGGGTCTACAAGGTGCGCTCATCGAAAACCCTTGTGTGAAGGGCAAACCACATAATATTAGATAACGGTGTTCACGTGGTTTGGATTAGCTGTTAAGGGATGAGCGTCTGGGGAAACTGTCAGGGCCTTGGCGGCGACCCATGAAACAAGAGTTATAAGGAGGCAGTGAGAGAGGTATGCCACACATGCCGCCCCCTCGCCATCATTCACCAGACGGTTCTATCCATTTTCGTTCATCCTTCGTTGCTGCGTTCTGAAGCCGCCCCGCAAAAGCCAGGTAACTGCCACCATATTCTCTGTTTCACTCTTTGTAGAGCCACGTAAGTGAATTCAAGTGACGTCGCAGGGGCAATTGTTGGTGTAGTTTACAGCGTTGCAATCCAACCGCCTTCCCAGCGTGGATTGGAGCCACTTTTTTGTTCTCTGCGGAGTTATTCCAAGGAAAAATGAGCGAGCTATTTTTATTCGATTGCAGTGTAGGCATGAAGTAATTTTTTAAAGATAATGCGATCAGCAGTGTTTATTTTTTCAATTTTTAAAGGTGCACACAAGTTGGCTAAAGAAAGTGTTGGACCACAAAACGACCCAGGTAGAGGGCATGTATTTTTGTAGAATGCATATTTTAACTTAGACACAAAGTTCATCTTGCACGGTAAAGATGTGAATGCAAAGTAATGATCAGAATGCGAAGTAGAGGCTTCATTGGCTCATAGCTATGGTACAAACACCACCAGTAGACACTCCGCATTCAGCTCCGCCTAAATAAATATACTCCGTAAAAAACTAACTTTTACACTATGCTAGTCCTCCACCCAGTACGCGATGTCTCGAATTGTGCTTGCTTTTAAGCACCTAGTCTACATTGGGTGCACCAACCTCAATGGCTCAGTGGCTAAGGCGTTGGGCTGGTGGGCCTCAGGACGCGCGTTCGAACCTAGCTGCTGTGGCTGGTTTTCTGGTGGAGCTACAAACAGAGAAACACCAGTGTGTCAAGATTTTGGCACACGTTAAATATCACCAGGAGGTCGACCTTAATCGGGAGGCCTCTATTATGGCACGCCTATTAACCCAGCTGTGGCGGCGGCAAGTTAAACACCACAACCAACCAATATATTGGGTTCAATACAATGAATACCGCGACATATGGGCTCTGCTGGTTCGAAATTTATGGTAAACATCACTGACAGATTTACGGCTGCTTTAGTTAGACTTTGTCGGTTCGCCTTTGACTATATTGCTACTCCTAATAATATGAATAAATACAGATTGTATCATGATTTTTAATCGAACGCATTGCGCGTGTGACACATTACCCTGTTTTGCAGACATTTTGTTGACAGCCCACATGCCATATGAGCAGATGCCAGCTCTGAGGTCTGACCGTATCATACTATAGGCAAATCCATCAAACGTCCGATCGAAATTTCGTTTTTTGTTCACCTTTCGCTTTATTACCCCAATTTTCATTCATTTTATCTCCCCATTGTCTCTAACCAATGTCCACGTGGAAGCTAACACTGTTCAAAACACATTTTAAACATTCTGGTCTCAATATTTTAAGCGAAGAACACGAATAAGCGTGACTGCACCTATTGTACATTCTACGATGGCGAGCAGGTGTTTTTCCCTGTTTAATGCGTTCAGTTCAGAGCGGGAGCATCAATGACTGCTGTAGCATTTCTTCAACCCTTGTGCTCAGAAATAAATAGACCTCCTCTTTGTCAACTTCCGCACTCTGTCGGCACGCCACCGTTGGCGTGGCATGCCTTCGTGCTTGTCCTGGAAGATATATTGTTGTAAATAATGCCACATGACTTGCATCAAAACGTTATGTCTTGTTTTTTACACTGTGATTTATTTTTCTGCATGAAATGTAAGAAGTAACGCACTGAGTCGGTGCTACAAGCTGATAAAACGGAGAGTGCTCACCACTTCCCTTGTGAAGTGAACTGGATCGACTATGAGTGTGTTTGAAATACATTCTAATTGCATTCCAAATGCGCTTTTCTACCGTTGGTGGGACGTGTTACGGTCCCTTAAAAAAATCATTTTATTACGCTGAAAGAAATCGGCACGCCTGAAGATTTTCCCTACTTTCTCATCTTCATGCTGTATCGTATGCTTATCGTGTATTTTCAGAATCTCCTGTTGTTCTGGAAAACACATCACATTTGTATTTGGGCAAGCAAACGTAAGTTTACTTGTGACTTTTTAGTATTCCTGTGATAACATGGTATATTTGTATTAGGCCGCACTAAGAGCCGGCAAGCACGCACCGATCAGCTGAGAACACAATAACGCAAAACTAAGTCACATAAATGAAAGCAGCATATTTAAAGCATTTTTATAAAAAAGGAGTGTTATATTTCTTCAGTATAAGTGAATGGGGTTACCAAAGCAATATTTCTGGTCTTTCTTTGACAAAGAAAATCGCAAGATGCGCTTTTCCGGCTTCGTCAGCTAATCACATGTTGCAGTAGAGAACGTCAGACTTGCTCAAAGTCTTTCATCAAAGTCTTCCTCGAGGAATCAACGAGGGCCCAGACGTAACGGTGCACCCCGTATTACATAGTTGGGTTTTGTAGCCGCTCCTCCAAGCACTTTTTATTGCTTTTGTCGTGCTTTCGTTTGCAATTATTGGGGAAAACTTTATTATTAGTGGCTTCGAAGTGAACATTGCGAAACAGCTGTCGCAGTTGGTTCGTTGCTAGATCCCGCTGTGAACTGCGTTTTTTTCATGTTCGGAATAGGTGGCCCTTTTCTATGGCTAGTGCTTCACAATTTCCCCCGAGACATAAACATTAGGCGGAACAACACGCCGCTGGTACGCCGTCGAGTGTGTACTGATCTACATGACAAACACGTGCTTGCAAAACAAACTCGCCTCCACGTAAGAGTGATATGCGAACGAGAAGCACTGTAGTTATCAGCCTTTGGCGTTTTCACAATCACACACAGAAAAAAAGAGACCACTTCAAGCGTGCATACCTAACCACAATATGATAATGTGCTTAACCATTACCGTCTGGCAAGAGAAAATTGTAGGCAGTACTACAGTGCTAACCAGCAACCCAAACAACACCCTTCACAACATTCCTCCATGGTGGCGACAGGTGTCGGGACGAATAGCATGCACGCAATTATATGACTCAACGTCCATAGCCGTCTAGGTGACAATACTTACAGTGCAGCCAGTCGGATCACCGACAGAAGCGTGGCATATACGTTAAGGTAACTAACCTTGGCGCCAAAGACAAAAAACACGGTGAACACTGACTACGTGGAGGAAAAATAAAGGCCACCAACTGCAATCTCTGCCACTGTCCTGCGGCATTTGGTCTTTGGTGCGGGAGAAGAAAACTGTCTGTCCAAGCAACTGCAATTCAATGGTTGCCGCGAATATTAGGCTGTCGTGATGAATGGCGAGTACTCCAGAACACGCACAGACAAGGCTGAAAAAACGTTGAGGAGAGCAGTGTACTGTACGTTAATGTTTTCCCATAGGAAATGAACAAAATGGGGCACCGCCAAATTTGAGGGCACGCAGGAGCCTTTTGAGATGAAACTAACAGAGTACGATACGCAAAGCCTGTTCTCTCTGTACTTGTCCAGCTTTAGAAATATGAATAGGGCGCCTTAGACAAATACCCCATTACAATATGTTAATAGCGGGATAGCACATTCTTTCTTGTGATTTTACGTTCCAACGAAAGGTTGTTCTTTTGCATACAACTGTAAGCAGCTAATCATTATGCACCTATGTTGCAAAATATCAAGTCAGCCTACGTTGTCACTCCAGGAATTAATGAGTATGCCAGCTCTCACACAAGGGCTGCTAAAGGCAGGTAATTTGCTGCAATTTTTAAATAACGGTATATTGGCACTTCTTGAAAATAGAACCTTTATGCGGCGGAAGTATAGACATTGATAAGTTTCTTAAAATTAACGTATCCGCAGAAGAATGTATCAAAATTTAAAAAGAATAGTTAATCCCACCTGCAAAAATCAAGGGCTTTTTCTGACCAATTCTAAAAGCACATGGCGAGTGTTTCGTTTTCGTCCATCGACATACGTGTTTTTTCAGTTATACTCTCTAGCCTACACCAGTATCTTAGAAAATGTTTCATCAATATATCTTTCTCATCGCCAGAAAAGCCCCCAATGTAAAAAGACGAGATAAATGCCTGCGAATACACGCAATGTTTTTCTCTGCAACTGAACTGCTTTCAAAGTAGCAATAAAATTGTGCTCACACCGCCAGGCTGTTTTGTTATGTGAAACGTCACGCCAGTTGTTATTTGTGATTGCTTGCGTTCTTTGTATATATTTCATTGCGATTTCGTTTAATTGATTAGCTGAAAAAAGCGTCTTTCCTGTTTCCTCTATTGTCCGATGTACCTGTTGTTTGGCCTGTTAACTTTGGTAGAAAATGAATCACCAACAGGCCCAAGCATACATCTGTCTTACTAAATGGTTACATCTTTCCAACGAAAATCTGCTTTTTGTAGTGCACAGGGGTGTGCACACATTGTATTCTGTAAAACCGACACTCATTTTTCCACGTCTGTGCTTGCACACTGCAACTAGCCTTTTTGGAAGATGTTGCATCGCTCTTGGGAAGCGGACGAAAATTTGGGAAATAAATGAAAACTATGATTCTTCCCTACACCCTGCTGCCTCCAAATTGAGCGCTTTTCTTTCCGTCTGTTGTGTACTCGCACTGCCGTAATGACACCTTACTCATATCCAGCCACTCGCTCTGCGCCTAGATTTGCCTCCGTCATTTTGAAGTTCATTTTTTTTTATATCTTTCACACAGATTGTATTACACGCTTGAAGAGCGCAATGCTTAAAAACATCGCAGAAAACGTTTTGACGAAGCTTTTATTTTGTGCGAACAAAGGTTCCTTTTTTAGAAAAAGTCTACTTATTCTTGAGATCTACCCTTTGCTTTGCAACATTGATCCACATTTGCGTCACTATATGTTTTTTTTAATTTTGGTAGATGCAACTGGAAAAAAACAATCGATGAGGGAGCAGTGGTGCTGAATCTATTTGTAAGCTATTCCTTCGAGCGCTCGCGGAAATGTAAGAAATCGATGCTAACCCGCGCTTCCGCTCTTTCAGCCCAGGTTTGTAACTCTAAGAATCATCACACTTTTAAATTTCCTCTTCAGAAATTCCATACTGAGCATGAGAACTGAAGGGAAGGAAAACAGTTGTAAGCAAGTTATTAAAATTGATTTGTATAAGAAGATGCTCTACCAAAAACATTTTTATGACAATCGCTGTCCCACCTTGAGGTTGTTCTTTTATTTGAAAACTTTACTTCAAAACGATTTTGTTATCTTTCAACATGACTAATCTAGTTATGTTTAAGCAAATTCGGCTGATGTAAAGAAAATGGAATCTTACAAACAGTCGTAGTGAAATGAATTGATCCTATTGCGAAGATGCCCCTTGGAATAGCGATAAAAAACATCTCCAGGAGTTGTTTTCAAAAAAATATCCATGTGTAGCATTGTTTTCTGGCGCACAACAGGACCCTAATTGCCCAAAATATATTTTTTTAAGTTTCGAAAGAAGTGCGAGCTTTTTCACTTTCGAAAGAAAAAAATTCTTTCGAAAGGCCAATTATAAGATGGGGTGGAGCTGTTACCTGAAACAGCAATTGTGCGAGAAGTCTAGAACACTAGCATGAAATTACTAACGTTGTCAGAACAGGTTTTCTTTGTTGAACATAATATATATTGCGTGATTCTTGCGTCAATATGCCGTGAAAATGGTCCCAAAAGATTACCATGCCGCAGATAGTAGCAGTAAATAAAATGGCTGTGCCGTAAGACCCCACATTGCATGAACCTTAAACATTTACTGTTCAAGAAGGTGGAACGTTTGGACACTATCAAGGTAATAGTAACTTCCTATTTTACTGCAAAACTTAGTTGCGCAAAGGTGTAACATTGTCGGGCTGTTAAAGCGTTTCAAGTGCGTATTTTGCCTGCGAGTGAACTGGTCGGTAAAACAAAGCACTAGTGCCTAATTATTAAAAACCACTTGAAAGATATATCGGATCGGTGAATCCTGTTTCACCGCATGCAGTTCTCGAAGTGTTACTCCGAAAGTGTCAGTCTTCTTAGTTCGCTGAGCATTCGAGTCACCCTTCATTTCGGCTTGCTTTACAGAAACAGAAACGAGAAGCAAAGAAAAGATCTCAATGTGTTTCTTTGAAATCTCGTCATTGTAAAGCAAATGTAGTAACCCCTAAGTTGCTGATTTACGACAGGCTCCTTTAAAATTAACGCGAAATTTCGACCTGCGAAAGTGAACGGCCTGCCACTTTGGTAGTGGCCGCGTTCTTATAGCACACACAGGGGGACGTTCGCTCTCCAATGCCACGTGTTTCGTAGTCTTATCGGGCGTACCCATCCTTACGCACTATGCCATATATTATTTCTAGTTCTGATGTATGTGTTGGTTGAAAACCGTAATTGTTCCTATCAAACTAAGGAAGACTTCTTTGAGCAGGTGGTACATGGGAGCTCTGGGACGATACCCTCTACACAAAGTATTAAAAGTGTCTCTATACCAGGGTATTAGTGAGAAGTTCTTAGTATTTTCAACCATTGGTGAAACCGTCAAGGCTGCAGTACCAAGCCTGCAAATCATCCAATTCAAACCAGATCAAAGAAGGTAGCGCAGAGGCTTCTTTTTACAGACAAGCTGTTCAAGCAGCCCACTGTCATTTATGGCACAAAAAAAGCAGAACTATATCTGCGGTAATCAAATAAAGAAGATTGCGGTTACCTCTCTATTGGCAACCTACCTGGCATTACTTGGAGCTTGCCTCGCAAGTCTTTTTACTGATGCCTTGACCACCTTCCGGGTGGGCGCCACATTGAGGCTGACAGCCTCCTTTATTAGCGCCATGGCTCATTCCTTTCCGCCGCACATGCCAGAGCGGTAATGGTTGCAAGAGTCGTTTTTCTGCATGGCTTGAGCGGGCGAACTTCCATAGCGACAAAAACAGCAGCAGTGTAGCCGGATCCCGCTCTCCCCGGTTCTCGCCAAATCTGTTTGCGCAAGCCCATCATGCTGCACTCAAGCGCAAGCCCCGTTCTTCACTCTTCAAAAGATCCCATGGGCGGTCCCAGCACCCTTATTATCTAAAGCTGCACTCTCCCTGATGCACACCGCCAGTAAAAATTTGAAGTTTGAAAGTTTTGACAGCGAAAGTCGTTTTACGAATTTTTATTTGTCTTCTGCTAGCGTTAAAAGTTCCTTACAGGACAGTGTTGGCGTAATAAGAAGCAACATATTACTGTCAACAATAACATTGACCCCAGAGCTGTTAAAGAAATTTGAATATGGAAATTAGGCCTACATCACATGACGTAGCCTCCAACAGAGAAAATTCAAGCAGTCCTGGTACTCAGGTTGTAAAAACTTAGTTGATGTTGAGGAGTTCGCTTATCGTGGAAAGAAAAAAAAATGGCGATTCCAACAATGACAAGTAATCCACAGTAGGAGCAAATTCCCTTGAAATATATAAACCCCGAAGCAAGCACTAATCAGCACGTTCTTCTTGTCATTTGAAACAACGGCATGCAACCAGTATGTACATGAGCTATTTTCTTAACCAAAATCTGGGGTCCAAAAACTCCTTTCACCAGCCGACAGAGTACGTTAATTGCGAGAGATGTACGGTAAGTGATAGAAAGCAAGCGCGATAAACTAGCAACTCAGGTCATCTAGAAGAAACTCGAACTTGAAGAAGAAAAAAAAGTCTGCCATCAGTTGGGTAGTAAGACCGACAACGTTTGAGCCTTCGAAGTATCACAATTAGACTCAAGAAAGACGTTCATTGATACGGTTACGCAAAACAATGCAGGAGGATAAAATCAAAATATTAGGCAATATATGGCGTTTTTTCAGGTGAAGAATTGTTGTTATAATCTACAAATTTACTTTTTCTGTTTTTGCGTTCCATAGTAATTAAGATTGGTAGATATAGTGAAGCACCATCGCAAGAAAACTTGGTAATTTTCCCACGTCCCCGCACATACTAGTTAAGTTACTCGGCCGTGTACAGTGTCTCCTCTCATCTAAAAAAATCACAATTCTCATCCAGTCACCAGCCAATCGTCGCTACGCGGGCTGCCCGCCTTCAACAGCACGGCCGACACCATAGGAACCACTTCCCTATCCTTCTTTTACGCGCATTGCTGGAAAGTAGCTCCCTCTATCGCGTGTTGTAAAAAATAGGCATGTTTCCAACGGCCGTAATGCCGCGTTATCTTTTCCTCGCGGCAAGGTCTCTTGAGGCTCAAGTTTAGAATGAGCAATATACCTTTTTTTGTGACAACCCAATCGTTCACAGAACCTTGTATGCTGATTTGAAAAGGACCTATCACACCGCAGAAAAAGCTCAGTACTTAATTTTTAGTAAATAACCTTCTTATATGCACCTAATTCTGCTCTTTCTCTGAGCAGACGGAACAATGTTCATTGTTTGCACTTGATCGGGTGGCGAAAAAAATTGAGCGCCTTGCCTCAAGCCAATTTAACTAAACCTATTGGAGGTACTACTCTTGCCGTGTAGAATTTCTTTTTCTGTTGTAGTGCAGATGTTCTTTTTGCAACAATAACCACAATCCCATTTGTTACACCGAATTTATCCCCAAGCTTTTGAAAAGTGTTCGAGTTAATAGTCTTGTACTAGTGCGATTCCGTAGAAGCTAAAGATTTGGTTTCGAGCGAACAGAAGCTCCAAAAATGCTCTTCTCGAACAATACAGTGCACGTTGCGGCAGGGGTTCACTGCTTGAAAATTTGACGGAGAACCTGTATTTTGTAACCAAATAATTTTCTGCATGTTTAAAACCTGTACTGTGCAAGATAAAGCATGAAGAACATTTATCACATGCTATGGAATGATGCCTTTAGGCCGGACAATTCTTTTCATGAATGTTACTGAAAAGAAGAAGTTAGCCACTCCATTTCGCACACCCCAACCAATTTTTACACCGCTTACGACATAAAATGTACTAAGCTGCCACAATTATCCCCAAAGTACGTGAAATGCACAGCAATTGCACCCAGGCATGCTAGTTGAAGATTACAAAAACTACAGGAAACTTTTGAGGTGGCCTTCCTGAATGTAAGTGCGAAATTTCTTGTTTTATACCCATTTACATAATACCGGTGCTATGCTGGCTTTTTGGGGACCAGCATAGCAAAAGTGCACAAAATAGCTCTATCTGGTAGGGTGTAGCCCGAAAGAACCCATTCCCGTTTGACCCCTTCCCGTTTGAACCCATTCCCGAAACGCCCTTCCCGCTTGAGCCGTCCCGTGTGCGCCCGTTCCCGAAACGACCTTCCCGTTTGGGCGCTTCCCGTTTCAGCCCGTTCCCAAAACGCCCTTCCCGTTACAACCCGCTCCCAAAGCGCCCTTCTCATTTGAACCCGCATTGCTGCAAACCATTTCAATTTCTGAAAATATGCGTTACCGTCTTCGAAACTGTTCCCCAAAATGTGCTTACAAGCAGCGGGTCATCCACTAAAAACTTGTATGCACCAAATTTTCCGGAATCGACCGGTATTTCCGGCCGATAAAAGTTTCCGAATGCCTTAGGTCAACACTGCCCTCTTGACACAAAATTTGTAGCGGCGAAAGTGTACTATAAAGATACCCAATATCTTGAGGGATGCACGTATTGGATTTTTCTGCAGTTGGTGTTCGTAGGTGCGGCTGAAATTTATTTATCAGCCGCTGTTATGCTCATGGTTTGGAGCGTAGCTTTGTCTTCGGGTTCGAGAGATCTATAGATAAAAGATTTCCGTAGGAGAGACTTAAAAAAAAGGCAAAAACATGTGCAGAAATCTCATAATTGGCTACAAATGCCTTTCCTGCGTGAGTAATGGGCAGATATTTTTATTTATTTACTGATACTTTACGGTCTTGTCGGGCTCATGCAGAAGTGAACATAAAAGCACATCAGTATTCGGTGGCGTAGTTTAAAAACACCCCACACAAATAAGTAAAAGACATAAATATGTAAAGGCGCAAAGGGGTCCGAACAAGGATATGCATTCGTAATGTATTCCAATTTTAAAATACGACGATTCAACCGGAACACATATTTACAATACGTGGGGCAAATTCTTCTAACGATACCGAGTTCACTGTTCGTTCAGTTAACGTATTCCAGTAAGAAATTGCACGAGGAAACAAAGAGAACTTTCGAATAGTAATTCAGCTGATTGGCTGCCTAATAGTCTTACTATGATGTCTTCTGGCTGAACGTCTGAAAGGCCCTTGGAGGTAGTATTCCCGCGACAATTTTAGGTTTCTGTAGTAAAGAAAATTTAGGCTAGAGACGACCCTGCACTGCTAATGTTTTTGAAGGTTTGCCCTATTATGCAAATTGAGTACGCTAGAGTGACGGGAATAAACAGAATCAACAAAACGCAAAGCTAAGTTTATAATATTTGCCGCTTCTCATGACTGTGATTTTTTTATAGCCAGATGTGGCATTTGTATCCAGATACATAGGGTTACTTTATTTTTATACATCTTTTTATCTTTTATAGTTTTAATCTGTTTCTTTTCGACATTGATGTACACTTGCGCTAATATAACGATTAAATGTGTTAGTCCGCCAAATACGATTTCTTTCAAAGTGCGATTTTTTGCGATTTTTTATTTGTGCTTCCGCGGCGCTTTTCTGGGCTTTTTGGTTTTATCATTTTTGGGTTTGTTAATTTAAAAGACTTGTTTGCTAATTTAAAAAAATTTTGTTTATTAATTTGTTAATTGTTAAGTTGTTTGTTAGGCTTCGTTAATTTAAAAAATTTGTTAATTGGTATGACTTGAATTGTAACCAAATTTCGTCGTCTGTAGATTCAAAAAGTGAAGCCCAGGTTTGAAAAGCAGTCAAGGACTCTGGATGTACTGAGCATGCTATCGCAGCGAGAAACGGAAATAAATGAAAAATAATATGAAAATGTTTTTATAATGTTTATTCCGAGAACGGGCTAAATATATTGGAAAATAGGAAACAGCAAGGTTCTTTCGCCCCGGGTTGAAATGGGAAGGAACAAACGGGAAACTTGAAAGGGGAACGGGTTTAAACGGGAACGGGCCAAGTGGGAAAGGGCGAAACGGGAAGGTCGTTTTGCGCCGGGTTGAAACGGGAGGGAACAAGCGGGAAGGGTGAAATGGGAATGGGTTCAAAGGGGAACCTCCCATCTGGCAACGTGGGTTACAACGCATAAGAAGGAACCTGACTGGGTACCAGACTTTGTGTCTTAAAGCTGAATTTGCATTCTGTAAAAGCAAAATACTTTTTAGTGGGAGTAGAGCACTATTACGCATAAGTAGATATTTTATTCCTGCCACTGGTCTTCAGAACCGACTGTTAAATGTGCTCCAGGACAACTTTAAATGACTTTGAGATAGAGGATCTTTAATTCCCTTTGTCAGTTAGTACGTCTGTTTAAAGCTTGTATTTGTATGCACAAAAATGAAAGCCTGCTTAGCCACAGACAAAACGTCTGCTGCTCTAGCAAGCCCACAATGAACGTTCGCTGCCAACATTCGCTATCACTGAAGCCGCCATCTAAGGGTCAACTTTGATCGAGCCTACGCTAACAGAAATGCCCATTTGGTTAATGGTCGCCGAGAAACGCTTTCCGCGGCCCGCCTCGGGATCATCGTGCCATATCAAGGGCGATGAACCAAAAAAGCCAGCCGTACTAAAAAGTGCCTGCAGGCATGCCTAAATGGCCACCATTACACCGGAGAATTTAGTCTTCGAAATTGACGAAAATCATTCAGCCACGGTGCGACAAACGGGAATTATTTTCAAAATAAGAAAGAATTTGTGAGAACAGCTCCAACAATTCTGGCCTGCCAGCCGTCAACGTGGGAAAGATACATCCGAATAGTGTGCAATTCCTAATGCCGTTGATAAGTAAAAATAACCCAGAGTTTCACGTTATCTGACACGATATGGGCCAAGTCGTGATATTTAAGATGCGATAAACGCCCCCAATTTACAGGTCAACACGTACGAATCAATCGGTTGGTCTTAATACATTTGGTGCGGTTAGTTGCGTAGTACTAGGGGTACGATTTTGTTTCACACGCAACCTTTACACCTACCGTAATGTATCACTTTGCAGAAGACAGTCTGATGTGTCCGTAATGCATCTGCGCACATTAGGATGTTCCACCTACGTATGAGTAATTATAGCTTTTTATCAACCTTAAAATGTTAAATCGCAATACACTGCCTACATTGGTCGTGCTTTGTGGTAAAAAAAAATATAATTTGTTCTCGCTTTTAAATACGTCTAGTCTTTCGGCGGGTAGGTACATGTTGCAAAAACTAAACATATTACACATTCTTCTGTGTGTAAAGTTTTCGGAAAATGTATTCTTAACCAGTCTAGTTGTCACGTATTTGGCTATGTTTACAAGACAACGCGTTAGAAAAAAACAAGTTAACTCACTATGCCGGCCGTGTGAACGTGGATGACCAGCGAGGATTTTAGCGCACGACATAAATGCGGAAAAAGAATTTCCGCTAAAAGGGAAAATTTTATCTCTCTAGAGCTTTGAGAGTGGTGATGTGTCAGAAAGAGACACTTACGCCTACGCATTTTCATTTTAACAGCAGAAATATTGAAAATTGTGTCTATTCTGACTAATAATTCACTCGAAATTTGTGCCCAAGTAATGAAACGTATAAGGTGAATTTCCAAATCACGTTTTTGAAGGGCGTGCGATTTCGGCTTGACTGCGTTTTAACTCCCCAGGGAACGTCACGTTTGTTTTCCAAAGCCGTATGATCGGTTACCTTGTGCAGCGTATACTGCGTCAAGCATTAAAAAAACATTTAGAAAGATGCATTACTCCTGCGCGAGCAGTAATAGGAGTCTGATTTGTTGTCTTTTCTTTGCTCGTGAAGTGGTTTTTATTAGGACAGACATTCGGATTCGACGAGAGTGGAGCTACGGTTTCGCCAATAGCTTCGACTTTGTAGGCGGTGCTGCCAACATTGCGTTTTCCGCTCGCTTGCTGATGCCACAATATCCCGGATCGTCGCTTTAAAACATGTCGGATCTTGGCACAGTTGAAATGTATGCATTGGTAGTCAAAACAAGCAACAGAAGAAAAGGTATGATTGAGGTAATATTCCTGTGGACCCTTGTATGCTAATTTATACTCGAGCGACACTGGAAGTGGAAACAGCGGTGAACCGCGTCTCTTCAGTACCCAGGCTGCAACAGTAGTAAATGATAAGGTAGAAAAAGCCCTGACGGGAATAAAAAAAGGAAGGCAGCAAGTGACAACGAAACAAGCCCGGTTTTATGAAAATGGGCTGGTAATATAAAACAAAACCTAGAAATACTTTTTTCAGAATTTCCCCATACAGTGAAGAAAGCATTGAACTGGAACAATGCATGCACGGTAAACTATACACGATGGGTAACACCAAGAATCACATGAAATATCGACCCATGAGCATAATCACCTAAAAAGCTATCAGGGATTCCTCTGAAAGCCTTTATATGTTCATTGGGAACGCGATCAATCGGTTTCTCCAACCATTGATATAATGTCTTGGTTTTCACTTCGTAAACGTACGTTCGATTAATCCGCAGGATGCTTACGCTCAACTCCACTTCATATACTTCACTTCATGGAGGAAAATCGTCCAACTGATGCCATATTTTTAGATTTCTCTAAAGCATTCGACCGTGTCCCTCATAACCTATTACTCTCAAAGCTATGCAACCTTGGAATCGCTCTCAGCATAATTTTTTGGATAGAAAATTTCTTTAAAAACCGGAAGCCGTTCACAAGCGCTAACGATTATGACTGCCGTCTCTCTGACGTAACGTCAGGTGTCCCCCAGGGTGCCTGCCTCTCCACGGTTCTCTTTCTAATATATATAAACGACTTGCCCAATAATGTGCTAACCATATTGGGACTTTTTGCCGATGACTAAGTTTTATACTCTCCAATCTGTAAACCCGATGACAGATCTAAACTTCAAGATGATCTCGATTTAATTGTAGCTTGGTGGGGTAAATCTCAATGCATTACACCTCACTAAGTGGAAAATGATGTCATTCGCCCGTAAAATGAGCCCAGCACAGTATACCTATAGCAAAAAGTCTCTTTCTATTAGCGCTACACTGTCATACAAATATCTCGGAGCGCATCCGTCATCGTCGTTATCATGGTCAAACCATATTCTACTCATCTGTTCGGATGCCTCACGCAGCCTCGGATACCTGCGCCGCAACTTATAATTACACTCGCCAGGCATTAAAAAGTGACCTTATCAAAGTTAGGTGCGGCCGAAATTAGGAAATGCTTGCTAAATCTGGCACCTCTCACAAACTTATCTTACTAACGATTTAGAGCGGATTCAGACCCGCGCTGCCCGTTTCTTTACTCCCAATACTCTAACAATATTACCGTTACTGCACTGAAACAATCATTGAACCTGCCTTCACTTGATTCTCGGCGCATCATTTTTCGCTGTTCCTTCTGCATGCTTCCTGTTATCATACTAAATCACGGCAGGTCCTGCTCCAACCATCACACAGAACTTCATCCCGCATAAATCACAGCCATCCTATCGCACCTATAAATGGACACACAACTGCAATGATTACCTCCTTCTTTCCAAATGGCATTAAACTCTGGATTAATCTAACCGATAATTTAATAACATGCATTAACCGCGAAACATTCCGCAATAAACTAAAAATTCACATGTCACAATCTAACTGAACATACTGTACTCCTGAAAGTTTGTACAGTATATTTGAAGTACTGTTTTAAATGTTCCATATTCCCTTTAATGTTTACTCTTGCACCTTTTGTTTACTTTGCACTTGGTAATGTTTACTGTATACTTTGCATTTCGTACTCTTTTTATTATTATTGTTGTCTGAATGTTTACCCTTGGTACCTTTTGAATTTTGTTGCGTTGTTTACTACACCTTGTACACCGCCCCCCCATGTAATGCCTTCGGGCCTTTAAGGTTGAATAAATGAAATGAAACTCCAATATTTTCTCCCATTATCATCAAAGGGGTCTCTTTCGGCAGTTAGTTTTCTACTCAGTGCGCAGTGTTGATATCCCAACGCGCCACACTGTTAGCTCTCATTGCATTGCTCTGTGCGTTTGCAGTTTGTTTTAAGACGATATTCTTTCTTGGGCTACTTAAAACCAAAAATTTTGGTCTGTCTGTCTGTCCGTCTGTCTGTCTGTGACTCGAGTAAGCCACTCGGCCAAAGCAAAACAATGCCTGCGCAATAGTCTTATATAGTCACAGCTAAATCTACCCGTCTATGTCCGGTGCAATGTTCATACTTGTCAACATTGTTGAAGAAGATCAAGACCTTACGCAAATATGAGACAACAAATCAATACAGAAGTGATATTTGCAGTGTTCTTTATAAAAAAATCAAACATGCTTGCCTTTCGAAAATTCAATACTTCATGAACTGCAGAAAAAGAATTCACTCCGCCGTCGCCCTCTGTTGCCCGCGCCACTATAGCTTCTGGCGCCATTTTCAGAAATAAACCGGCAACTGTTACGCAAGGTTCCACTAGATAGGTTTCACGTTCTGCTTGAAACGCATGTGGAGTAGGGAAACGCGGTGCTCTAAACGTTGAAGTAGGGCGCCTCGATTAACGGCGTCTTCGCCGTACGGCAGCGTTCGCATCGACACACCCGGTTTGGTGCCGTGGAACGCGGGAAATTTAAAATGAGTTAAGCAAACCTTTGGCGTCTTCACCTTGGGAGGAGCGCGACGCAAGAGGAACAACATGAGAGGTGAGCGGGAAAGCGAAGGGAGGCATTTACTTTGCAAAATCCGATAAAGACTATCGTCTTTTGACTGCATTTGCAACGAAAGGAGCAGATACGCGGCCAATTTTTTTGTATTGGAAGAAGCCGTGTTTTAGAATTCAACATCAAAGGTTAGCGCTTAAAAGTTCAGTGGATTTCAATTGTAGGTCTTCTGTTAGAATGTTTCTATCGGTGCGCCTTTTCTGCTGACTGAAGCGCTTTTCTAATGGACTGTAAACATAACTCGCCGCAGCATACATGGCTGTTTTGTGAGCCGTTATTAAATTGCTGCGACGTTAACTTGGGTAAACCAGTGAATCCCAGTTTCAGTGGTCTGTGTGCCTAAAATACTGTGAAGGCTTTTTTTCTGCACGTCTAACAGAGTTTACTAACGTCCGTCTGCCAACCGCATCTCGCCCTGAAACGTTCTCTTTACCATCTCATGATAACGTCATGGGCATACAAGCGCCGTTTATAATTGGGGCATTTGTTTCCGCCATCGAGCAGGTCACGTTGCTCACTACTCGTTTACCACACGGCATAGTTTTTAAGAACTCCTATGACCCCGCTCTTCAGTAGCAGGTTCAGTATCTCAACTTCTACTGGGCCTCCGGAGACGGTCTTTTGTCGTTGGAACATAAGGTGTTTCAGATACGACAACCAGGCAAGCAAAATTACCTGATGAAAAAGACGCACCCCGATCATGGTCGCAACCGCTTAAGATATGATCCTATAACGTGCGCTCGCTACTAGAGTGTTCTCGGGCTTCAGTGCAACAGGTGGCATCAATCGACCCATTTAGTGTTCCTGCTCACCGGCAAATAAGGAATGACTTGGGAGATAATTTCATTGTACGCGTTGAGTAATGGGTACAGCTAGTTAATCAGACCATCCCAGAACGATTCCTGCCAAGGGTATTGATGAGGGTTCTGAACATGTCACTAGTTTTCGATCCTTGCAATCCTACAATAGCTATAGGTATCATGTATGGGTTACGCGTCTGCGCCTGTTCCTTCTTTTCTGGCATACACTTTTCATTCGCATTGGCAAGCAGGGGATCAAAAACTTGATCTCAGAGTGGCGAAAACTCGATGACCCCTTGTCTTCGCCATTATTTTTTGGTCTGGGTCTCCGTCATCTGGCCTTGCTGTTAGGTAGCATTCTGAATAGTGTTTTTTTGGCACGGGGAAAACATTACAGCATGATCGGTAGATGCTGATTTAAATCCCCAGCAGGCAGGCCTCTTCCATGCACTAGATCAGACAGAGCTTAGGCGTACTATGATCTGCTTGACACTATATCACTTCGAATGAATGCCTTCACAACAGTAATAAATAGACGAGGGTGACTCCTTTTGCAGGCTGCCTTGAAATTTAAAATCAAGGGTTATGTACTTCATGTACTGTCGTCACTCTAGTGCTGCAAGTGAAACTCGATGGCTCTAGCAGGTCCGTTGGTGCCTTAACGCGCGCGTTAGTGCTGACCTCTCTCGGCATATTTTCTCGAATACCGTTGGCGAGAGCGGCCTTACGGCCAGCGTCCAAGTTTGATCCAGTTTGATATAAGGTAAATTTTAGTACATTGTTCTTAAATACTGGCAGCGACTAGAAACTGTAAGCCAAAAGGCTATGCGGCTTGATACAGACCTGCCTGGCATGACCTCTATTTCTACCCTTTACCCGGAGACACAGCTGAACACCTTGCAAGAGCATGCTGGCCCGTATCGCCGGTGGGCCCTTTGTGTGTACTTCCAGCTAAATGCTCTGACCTTCCTGCGCAAGTACGATTCCAATCCATTGAGAAATAGCGACTTTCTCGCGCAATCCATTTCCGACACCTGGAGGTGCTCTTTTGCCCCCGTCTCTCCGGCATCTTAACTGCTGCACTTCAAGATTATCTAGAAGCAGGACTACGGCAAAGATATTTTACCCTCGAGCCAGCTGTCCCCCATCCGTCCAGAAGCACAGCTGACACACTTGTCCTACACGGCCGTTTAAAAGTCCTCTGGTGTCTATCAAACGCCTTGTCTTTACAGTACCCTGTTTTCTGTATAAAGGGGGCAGGTCTAAGTAAACAATCAACAGTTAAGTTAAAGTTCTAGTGTACTACTCAAACGTATTACTCACATCCCAAATGGCTATTCCTTTTCGTTATAACTAGAGTCCTGGCAATTTGGGATGATTTGCCGCAGAGTTCAACCTCCACATCTGCTGCCCACAGTGTATGAGCCACTGCACACTCTTCACCCTTACCAGTTTGCTCCCCTTTCGTTTCGACGGGCACTTTCCCAAGAACTTGTTTCCGTACGCAATGGAAGTTCTGCGGAAGTGAGGGCTGACACCTGGCCGCGCCGACGATGACGCAGAGTACCAATCCTGATGGAGGGAGTCGTTGCTTCTACTTCAGTTCATGATAACTGAAACTTTGTCCCCTAGGAAAGAATGTTTCCAGCACTTAATGCATACCGCTTTTCTTCTTCGTGGGTTCGACGATTTTGGCAATTTCATCCACTGCAAGAAATTACGGGTTGGGCGCAGCTTCGTTCTCGGTGATCAGGTCACCATAGATTTCGAAATCAAGAAATTATCCCACCGCACGTACGTATTTTACACCATCTGCACTAAGGGAGCCATGGACATCTTTGGAAGATGTCCACTCCTTTGTCGACCCCTGCTCGCCAAGTAAGGCAGGAGAGCTGGGGGCAGGCAGGCGGGCTCGTGTAAAACCCACGTTTGCCACCTTGTCTGTAACGGTGGATTTAAGGGCCATGAAGCTGGTGTTTTCATAATTTTATTTTAGAGACGTCCATAATCTGAACCAGTTTCATTTATATTGTGCCGTGGAGCGCATAGTGAGAACAAAAACACGAACGCCGCTTTTAAAATGCAAATGGTTTTAGCCTCTAACAATTTTTTCTTCTACTACAGTATCGTCACATCATTAAAAAATTACTTAGCCTAAAATTTGTTTTCTCACCTTAAAATCATGACTTTTTTTCTTAGCGCCACCTGCAGCTGGACCGCGTAAATTTGAATACGCTTCCTTCTTGTCCGGTTGGTATTCAGGCGGGATTACGAACCAATTATTTGTTGACGTTTATAGTCCTCCAAAATTTCCTCTTCCACACCTCCCTGGAACGTTTGTATTTAAACAGAAGTCTTACTGCTAAGCAGCCGAACGATGCGTGGTTGGCACAGCATAATGGTCGGGCAGTGGCAGCTTGACATTGGGCGATATAGGTTTTCTGGATGACAGACCGAAGTAATATGCACAGTTTTGAGTTTAATCATTGGGAGGTTGCTGGGCAGGTTGATGGACCCATCATTAAGCTGTCAATCTATAAGTATAATCACAAGCCTGACAAGAGCAATGCGCAAGGATGTTCACTATCAGAGAATGACAATGAAAAATTTAATTTACTGTGGAACAAGATTTGGTAACACTACGTGTTCGTGTAAAAATCGGAACATCGAACTGGAATATCATAGAAATTTTAAATTATTCAGCGCCCTGCTTCAGAATGAGGATCCCTCAATACCTTAAATAAACGATATCAACTTATAAAGCGTAACATCTCGCCGCTATCATGGGGTTCACTTCCAACTTGTAATAGAAACGACATGTTAAGAAAAGGGCAGGTAGCGTGAAACGTACTTTTCACTATCTGCGAAGGATTTTCCGCAAAGCCCCCTTTTTTAAAACTAATTTTGTATAAAAATTTAGTTCCTTCTTAACTCGAGTATGCCGCTGCCATATAGGAACTCTTGCACGATAATCTGCATCAAGCCATTGAACGTGCACAAAGCAATGCTTGTCACTTTGGTCTGATTACACCCGCACTGCTAGTGTCACAAACATGAAGAATACACTGCCTGAACCTTGTTTGTCACTTCGCCGTAAATTTCCCCCTTAATCTCTTTTCAAAGGCATGCACAAATATTCCCCTCCTACAAACGAACTTAATTTTTATCCCCGCGTACTGCTCACTCGTGTAAATCACCAATATCAATCAGTAATAACACAATGTCACACAAACACCTTCTTTTATTCAGTTCTTACCAATACGTCAAATGACTAGATTCATTTACCTTTTGACATTACGCACATCACGTACTTTTTTCTTTTTTGGTCGAGCTGTATGCGGTCGAGCTCTATGATGGATTGTCAGGTTTTTTATATTATGTGTGTTGGTATACGTGGTTTATACGGTTTCGTTTGACTTGTTTTGAATGCTGCTCTTTTACACGTCATTGTATAAGCAGTGCAAAGGCTCAGCCAATGTGCTTTTGTGCGTGTATTTTTTGGGCCACAGTTGAGTATTGATTTTTTTCTGTCATCTTCTATTGACTCCCCTCTACAATGCGTACGCGCTTGAGGTCATGCGAAATGAAGATCTCAAAAACAAATAAAATGTACCAAGAAAAGAGATGATGATAACGCTTGCACGACCACATCTCAAGCGACAGAAAGGTAGTTATCCTCTATAGCTTAAATCAAGTTCTCTGATAGTGGCAAATGCGCGCAAAAGTGTGTTGCAACGGCCACAGCGGCTAATAAACTCAATAATATATAAAGGGCAGCATTTCTTCCCTCACTGGTGGCAATTGTCCACACAAAATTCTTCTGCAGGGAACACAGCTTTTTTCTTGATTGATCATGATGACCATGGGTGAAGTGAAAAACAGTTAAAACGAAAAGCTTTCTCTGGTCGAGAGCCAATATCTTCATAGTCCAAAGTCTGAGCCCAACTCGTCACGGCAAAAGCGCACTGCAGTAAGGTCAACTAACCAAATGGCTTTCGATTAAGGCACATCCCTCTCCTCAAGAAAAAAAAAATAACGTTTCTCGCTGTCGGAAGCGAACCTTGGTTCCTTGCGTTGTGACGTTGACATCTATATGATTGCGCAATGGTGGCACTGTGGAACAATTTGGGGGTGAACTTCCTGAACGGCATTGCAGGAAACCATTTTGAGTGGCTGGTGCTAGAAAACCAGAAGTGAAGTTTTCCAATATTTATAATATTTTTTAGGCTGTTCGACCGGAAATGCTTCAAAAGGCAAAGGAAATTTCTATTTAGCAGAAACTCTGAAAAAATCTATGCCTTTAAAACTATTCCTCTTAGAAAGCTGCTGTCAAACAAAAAGAAAGTATTGTATAGTGGGCTTGCTTCCAAACTATTGGCAATTAGTTAAACTATTCCACCGGCTTTTGGAAATGTTCCCGCAGATGAGAATACCACGTTTTGTGCTGTTTTAGATTACAGCTACAATTTTTAACTCCTAGTGTCACAGTATCAAAACGTATGTGCAAGAGAGAAATTTTGTAGGTATAGGTGAAAGCAAAAAGAAAAAAAAGTATTACGATGTCCGCCCCAGGACATGTACTAGGAATGTAAACAGTGGGCCGAAAATTTTATATCGTATTACGGTAATTGCTCGGCGAATAGATCTTCCCTGCGAAGCTACAGTTGATGTATCGATGCTGTAAAAGACAGTTACAAGAGATTCTAAAACCACCACTAAACGTCAAGGCGCTTTTTCATCTTCCCAAAAAAAGCAGCCCGAGGCAGGTAATTCATCTCAAAGTTCTTAACTGCTTAGGAGTGATTCCATTATTCAAAACATGTACGACGACCGCGTGTGGAGCATAAAAATGAGGTTTTCTCAGCTTGGTTTCAACAATGTGTATAAAAAAGCTCTCAGCACCCTGTTACGTTATCTAATGGAGAAGAAGCTCGGTGTCGCCGTAAATGGATACTGATTACTTGTAATAAACTAGAGAGCCAATTATTCCTTTCTGCTTTCCTGCAAATACCAATTTCCCAAAACGATGTGTCAATATGCAAATTGGGAACAGCTGTTTTTTTTGCGAGGACAGGCGCCATTATTGTGGGTATAAAACCTGTCAGAGAAGAGAAGCAAAACATAAAGAAAAGGCACAAAAACCAGAACAGCTATGGTTATTTGAAAAATAAAAGCGGGCAGATTGTTTAGAGACTGAAAGATATTACGTACCGTTCATATTAAAAACGTTCTTTTCCATTGCGGAGCCGGTCAATTTATTTACGTGGTGTTTGTATTTTCCTCTTCTTTCTTTAATACATGAAACAAAGGAGAGGTTGACGCCATGTTGGAGCGCCGGCTACTCCTTCTCACGTAAGTTACATGTTCTTAAGAAAACATCGCAACCCTTTATATAGTCATTGCACGGTTCTGTAGAGGTGATAATAAAGTCTTTGCAAAGTTCATTGAGTTATGCATAGTCTTAGGCGAACAAAGTACAGCAAAGGTGTCACAAGACACTGAGTAGAGCAATTTATCCCTTGAAGCAAGTGAATGGGTATAAGTTGAAATGATAAGAGAAAGAAATTCATCACAGTGAAGTGGTATAAAAACAACACATCCCAAATGAATCCAAAGCACAAACAACACACTAGGTAAGCTGCGGTATACATCACAGATTGAGAAGGAAAGGCACTGTACATTGACAAACCTGATAAAAAGTAATGGTAACTAGTAGTGTTTGTGGACTCGGCATTAGGCGAAAAGATAGAGTTCAATTTCAAAACTAGTAAGTTCCTACAATGTGACTAGACTCTAGGAAAATTTGAAGGGTGAGAAATGAACGCCGTTGCTCACTATTTGTTGACCCCAATGTGAGTGGTTTGGCAAGGTTAACGGCTTTTTGTCTAAGGACATGAGGACACTTTTAAAACGCCGTCTCGCAGCTTCATGACTGGCCATTCCCTAAATACAAAGATGATTCTTATCAGGAGGGCCACAGAAACAGCATGCACATTGAACTTCGCCAATTTTTGTGCAGAAAATCTTTTGCGTGAACTGGGCCAGTACGCAGGCCGCATATAAGGCTCTCTAGCCCTCTGGATGTGGGTATTGGGATTTTGAACTGCATTAAGAGATTACCCTCAAAGAGCAAGCTGCTTTCTGACTTTCGGCAATCCTCGTAGTGTGACAAAGGCTGTCACAGGCTCTCGTTAGAAGATGCGCAAGTGTGGAATGTGAAGGGGCAAGTTGCCTATAGTTCCAAATGAATGTGCTTGGCGAACTGCCGCATCTGCAATATCTGCCGCCGCGCGGCCGAGAATAACACAGTGGCCAGGGATTCATTAAAAAGAGTATGCGGCACCTCAGAGGCTGTAGTGGATGTTTTTAAAATTTCATAGAATAATCAAATAATGAAAGCGCTGCTAATGTGTTTCATAGATGCTAAATGTGCTTGGAAGTAGCAGAGAACCGACCAGTTTTTAGGAATTTCCACATTGAAGATGAACCGCCGTGCAACACAAGAGCATAACTGTCCGCCGTAGTTGACTTTGTGTAATGGGAAAGCGTAATTTTGTGTTCGTAATGCAATGTAGGTATAACAAACACAAACAAATAGACGTTTCCTCGGCAACACCCATCTGTGTTGACATGAGTCAACGCAGGGTATGTATATTTGAAAAAAGGCCTTTTCTGCGCGTCGACTGCAGGTAGCAATGGGAGATGTTGCTATCCATTCCCGCCATGGAAGAGCAGCTCTGACAGATCCACAGGGGCAAGGCGGCCTTGGAAGCACATGGAACACCGGAAGAGAGAGCCCCTCATTGGGAACTCAGCGCACTTCACCTCGTTATGGACAATAAAAGTTGTTTCATGTTCCTCTAATATTCCCTTTCAGAATACACCCTGCACAGACAACTCAATATAAGACTGGAAAGAAGCCACAGACAATACGTAGGGCTACCTGGGCAAACCTGATACATAGTTAAATGCTTGTATTTCGTTTAAGCGCCATCTGAATTCAACAACCGTTTATTTCTAGAAGACCTTGTTTAAGATGAAGACGATTATTCTGGGCTGAAATTCGAGAAAAGTGCCAGCACGTTTCTACAGATCGCATCACTGGGAAGTGAGGCTGACGAGCTTCAACAATTACAAGACCACTTGACGATGGTCTAGGAACAGCTAAGCGAACACGCAGATGCCTAACCAACCGACTTTAAAGTGTTTCCTAAGCGGAGTTGGAGATACCACGCAGAATTGGCGCTGGCTGCGCAATTATTTTTCTAATTTCTGCAGAGTAAATCTTTAGTTGGGATGATGTACATCTACCCCAGGATGTGCCTGCAAAGAACATAATAGTTGTATTGACGTTTTCCTGTGGCACCTTGATGGGTGGAGCCCATGCAAGTTTTCGTTTTAGTGTAACACAGAGGAAGCGATGCTCTTGTGCAGTTTTAACTTGTTCGACAGTGAACAAGAAACCGAAAGTTTAAAATGCTTTCTCGTGAAAGGTAACACTGCTGTTTTCGTTTATGATAACGTCACTATGCACTCTTTTAGAAAGTCATGCACGCTAGTTAAACCTTCTCGTAAGATGGATTGGGGAAAGAGTATTTGTACACGACACCCTATGCAGACGTTCTCGGCGTAAATGGAATGATCCAAGCCTGGTCACTCCTGGCATCGTACGTTCACCATGACACAATTTTAAAGGAAAGGACTGAGGACATTGTCCTGTGGGACAAACTGTGAAGGAACGTACTCACAACGACCATCACACGCCTCCAGAAAAACTCTTTGGTTGGTACGTAATTCTTGTATCTATCGCAATACTAGTCCGTGTATGCCCATTTGCAATATACTCTGTAGGATATGAATGTGGCTGGCAGTGGCAAACGCCGGCGTTATCTCCAAGTAAGCCGCAGTGGTGATGTTACCACTATTGCGCTCCTGCTCAACCCATGTCACCGTATCAAGTATTGCATGCATTTTTAAGAACGCGTCCAACGAAATCCCGACATGCATTCAGGGAATATTTGCTTCACATTACACTACAATTGAAGCATTGCCGCAAAAAATTTCTCCATAACCGTGCACAAGCAGCAAGTTGGAATGACAGGACGAAAAGCTCAAGCATCAGTGGTGTCTGGAATTGCCTTAGAGTGCGTTGAGTAAATTCCATTGAGGCGCGCTGTGTTCTAAGAAACCGGAACAGCTTCCTGTATCCACAAATAAAGCTAGAAGAGTGGAATTCCTGTTGGACCAACATTCTTAAGTAGGGCATACGTGACGCCATCCGGGCCGGGATCAGTTTTGTTACGATGGGATGCGAGTGCACTTTGTAATTCAGTGATAGTGACAGTGGAGTCTTGTTGCGGATGCTGGCGCTGAAGCTTTTCGCGCAATTTGAGGTTTGCCACATGGGCGAGCTCCAGAAATCATGCAACTGTTTACTTTCAAACATTCGAAGATGACGGCAAAAAGGGAGTGAATTTTGTGACACTGATTGTATTCATTATCCCAGTTTGGCAATAATATCGCTCCGCGTGCCTTCTAAGAGCGCGTTGTCGCTCATATTCTCTATCAAAAGAAGCAAAATTGTCTGGAACAGTGACAGCACGCTGCACGTCTGCATGTTGTTGGTTAGGAATTGACTGAAATTTTCAATGTCCACATTCGCACCAAGGCTCACTGCGATGATACGACAGGAAAGCTGCCGGTTAGTGAGCTTAGCATACCGCTTGAGAGCAGTAGTGAACAGCTGGGAGAGCTTTACTTGAAAAGGAAAATGATCAGTAACACCTGTTTGCATATCTATTGTCCTCCTCATTCCTCTCAAGAGGTCCTTGGAATACAAAGGTATGTCAATGGAGCCTGAGTATCAAAAACCACGAATGAATGGCGTAGACCCCTCAATTAGAACTACTAAATTAATCCTTTCAAGAGCGCGCTGAGTCACCTATCCCCCGACATCGCAGTGATCACTTCCCCAGATTAGAGTATGGGCGGTAAAATCTACACATAGTATTACATTACTACTCTTTAAGTGAGATATCCGCGTCAGTGTGTCCACATTAACGTGGTAGGCACCCGTGAAGTGTATCCTCATAACCATGACCGAAATGCTACCAAAAGATACCTTGCAGGTAACCTACTCGAGAACGTCTGAGGTGCTGACCTCAAGCGAATAAGATGGGTAGTCCTTACGGACCAATCACATTGCTTTTTTGACTCTTCCAGCTCCAGAATATTTGTAAAAGCATAATTTTCTAATCGAAGCGTGTCCTCTACGGCAGGCTCCTGAATACCAAGACTGGAAAAATTGAACTGAGCAACTAATTTACTAAAGTCTGCACATTCAGCTCACGAACTGTTTGCATGCTACGTAAATATAATGGTGCTTTTGTGCCAGTTATTCATAGTCTCTTGGTCGACAGGCAATGCTCGACAAAAAAGAAAAAAAAAGACCGCAATATTCCAGTGGTAAAACAATCGTCCCGTAAGCAGGAGGTGCCAGGTTCGAATCCTAGGCCGTCGGATACCCACCGGTTTCTTTAAAGGGACACTGAAGGTTGAACAAAGTTTTGTTTTACCTCAAAGATCATAGGTTTCGTAGAATCCTGGCTTTTGTTCGACGAGCCACGATGCGCTACTTGCTGAGAAACAACTAAATAAAGACGGCGTTTCCCTCACCCGCTTCTCTTTTATTTTTTGTGACATAGTCATTCCGTCACAAAATAGGAACGAATACCCCATGGCGTGCCCACACTGGGGTCATGGGCGGCGGCGCAGAGCGGCGCTTGCAAAGCATCTTGCGGCGGCGTACAGGTCGACTGTGGTCAGGTTTCACTGGTCTGAGAGGATTGCTTAGACTTCTGATTTTTCACCGACGGAATGAGAAACGCGCCTATCAGCCCGAGCGGCCGGTGTGCCCACATACTACGGCTTCCTAAACCTCATGGAGCCGGCTGCGAGCATGGGGGCTGGTGCGAGGCCGTTTTTGAAGCAACAAGTGCCGTTACAAATATCAAGCGCCGCATCATGGGCTTCTGTCTGGCGGCGTTCTGGCTGGCGCCTTTACCTGCCGTACTCGTTGGTGCCGTTCTGGCTGGCACCGTTACATCCCCTCTTCTGGCAATCATAGCGATCTCCTACTATCTTAGCCTAAAATAAATACTTTTCACAACAGCCGTGTCTAGTAGTCGTCGTTGCCCGCACAAAGTGATGCAGGCTTTACGGATTATCAACGGCGGCTCGAGGGAAACGGCCGGATCGGTCAGTTCATCGCAAGCAGTAAGTTCATTTCACGGGTGATTAAACCGCAGACTGGAAGCTCGGGTCGCTTGATTAGCCACCTGCAGTGCATCTGATTCCTTTTGACGATTCTAATCAAGAGTGTTTAGCTTTTTTCTGCAGGGTACTTTGCTTGCAGAAGCTCGGGCTCTCTCACCATCGTAGATAACTGATTTCGCTAGCTGCGCAACAATGTTTTTTTCAGAAACTGAACTAAAAGTATGATAGCTGACGGGATAGTGAGGGAAGCTGCCTGCCTCGCCGCTGTAGTCTGTATTTTTCGATATTGTGAGCTCACTGAAACCTTTCATTTACGTTTATGTCGCATGTTCAACCACTTAGGAACTGTTTATTTGAGTAAATCGTCACCACATTGTTCAAAAATGAGCTGTCGCCATTCACCACTTTTGTGACGTGGGCAATTGTGTTACGGGGCGTGGTTCCTAGTTTTCATGTTTAAGGCATTTTCTGTTTATTACACATTGCTAGTTGCGACAATAGCGTATTTATATTGCTCGGCACCGGAATACATTGATACAGGCCAGGTTGTTTTCACCCTATGTGTCCCTGTAAAGGCACAAGCTTCAATAGAGCCTCTGGACGCCTTAGACGTAGATATAAACGCTTGGAGCTTGACCACAAAGCAGCCGTAAGAGGCCATGTGTTAAGTCCCCCGAGCCCCTTCGAACTGAGGCGGGGACCTCTGGTCACACACCAGAGAAAAGGGCACAAGCGTGTATCGTAGGCGTGGTATAAAGGGCTTGGACACGCTCTAGACTGCGGCAGACGTGGGAGGCTCGTGCTCCCCGACTTGAACCACCGTTCACCCACCAGAACAAAAATGGGCACAGGCGCCTACCATGAAGGGTATCCTGTCAACCGCAACACCACTTCAGACCCTATCATGGGTTACAAGAAAGTGGTAGGTACTTCGGTATCGCTGGGCGCCAACCAGTAAAACTGGAATACAAGCACTCCCTGAACACGGGATCCAGTGCTTGGGAACTTAGTCGACTTCGTCGGCAAAATGTCCCATTGGAAGGGGTCGAACATTCTTCCTGCAACACTCAGTTATGGAGTTCAGCGTCCACCGTGGCTGTGGGTGTAAACGTGTGCATTTGTGTTACTTAGTGGCGCCGGGCACCTGCAGGTAAGAGATGTACAAGCGACTCTCTCGCATGGCACTCGACCCTTGTGTGGGACTGCAATTCTTGGGGGGTTCACCCGGCTTGTACGGGAACTGGCCAGAGTGGAATGGTGCGGCTGGAAAAATTAAACCGCAGCGATGGGTGAGAGGTGCATCACTCGCCTCGCATGCCGGAGTTACCTGGTTCGAATCCACGTACCGCGCATCACCCACCGGTTTTTTTAAAGCGTCTACAGGCGTCGATGATTGATTGCGAACCCTTCAAAAGAGAACACACGCCGAGAACGCTGCATTTAAGCTTGTGAAGGGCTCCTGAATCTTGTACACGTGGCGGGACCCCAGGCCATCAAGCCGCGTTGCCGCATTGCCGGGGGTAAAAGAGTCCGGCTAGATGTCTTGCCACCGGCGCTTACTTAGGGGCGCGTCTACCGTGGCTGTTGCAGTCCCCTAGTGCATTCGTATGCCTTAGTTGAGGCGGGCACCTTCCGCTAAAATATGTGAAAGTGACTCCCCGGCCTGCCCTCTGGCTGCGCCGACAACCAGGCGGTCTGGCTGCGCCGACCAAAGCACACTGCGCTAAAGCGCATGAGAGTAGGCATGCATCCCTTTTCGCGCTTTTTATTTCGGATAATTTACCTTCTTCTAGATCGATGTTGCTTGCATTTTTTCTTAGCCTATTTTCATCCCCGTCTTATACACTATAGGAAAGAGGATTGCAAACCACCCTTAACAGGCATTTCTTCAGGCTTAACCCTTCGTAACTTTACTGTAGAGCAGAAATGCCAAGCCAAGAAAAGTAAAACGCCTTGTACGTATGACGCGGGGACCGGTTGATGACAGACCATAAAAGCGGAACCTTCGGCCTAACGTCGGGCAGCCACTTACACACGGCCACCCTAAATCTGGTACGAACGCCATTTGCCTGCTTACATGACGAGAGAGAGAGAGAAAATATTTCAGGCATCTCCACGAAGTGAATTATGACGGGTGGGCGAAACACTGGGGATCGTTCTTACCGTACATCATCCGTGACATTGCCCACTCGGGAATGTAAATGAGTGAGAACGCGTGTGTACAGTATATACTCCGGGGTAGCCTGTCGGCGTTGCCGTTGAGCCGCTGCTTCCCGAACACTAAACTCCGGGTCCGCTTGGCGTTTTTGCCGCTTTGCCGCCGCTTCCGGAGCTCTTGCCTCGGGGATAGCTTGTTGTCAGCGTAGACGTTGAGCCGCCGCAAGTCTCGTGTTACGTTCGCTTTCATCAATGGCAGAAAGAGAATTTGTAGTCTGGTACGCGCTTATATACGCATTTGCATCGCAGTGGTCTCTCTCTCTCTCTCTCTTCTCTTTCTCTCTCTCTCTCTCTAACCTTTTGTGAACCTTTTGTTTAGAGATGTGTCGAGTTACACGGTGCTGTGCGTCTCTCTCTCTCTCTCTCTCTCTCTCTCTCTCTCTCTCTCTCTCTCTCTCTCTCTCTCTCTCTCTCTCTCTCTCTATCTCTCATTTTTTGTGAACCTTTTTATTTTGTTCTTGTTAGCGTTTTGGGAACCTTTTTTTCCCAGACGTTTCCATTTACACAGTGCTGTGCAGTAAGCACGGACGCCGGACGGACAAGCGTATGCTTTAAGCTGCTTTGCCCCTAAAAGAAACTTTATTCTATATGGTCCCGTTAGGTGGAGCGGGTGGCCAGAAGCCGCAGCTGCTCAGCGACCTTGGATGCGCTGTGCGTCAGGGTTTGTAGTGTCGTCAGGTCAGAGCAGCCGAGTGCCGTCTCTCATGGCTCGCGGGAGGTGACGGGTATGCGGTCGTCGTTGCAGTCCCACATACGGTGTTTTAAGGTGGCCTTCGTCCCTCGTGGGCTGCAGTTAGGAGAGGAAGATAGGAAGGGGTGAATGCGGTGAAGGGGGGTTCTTTTAGGCAGTGATTCTATACCTGTAAGAGTCTGCAGAGCCATTTTTTTTGTAGGTGAGGGAATGGTCGTCGGGCATTGTCCGATGCGAGAGAGGCCGGAATACGTGTGATCTTGGTCTCCGCTTAGTGCGTTGTTTCAGTGCTCCGCTGCTAATGATGGTTTTACTTTCGAATATTGCAGCGCACTTTACACTACGTTACCTGGGGTCGCTTCACAGGATGACCAGTTTTGGCCTTGAGAGCTAGAGGTCAAACCACACCCCCTTTCGCAAACGCCCGGCATTTAGAAGCGGCCCGATCGCGAGGAGAGATAGGCGGCAGGAGAGGCAGGCTTATTTTTTTTATTAAACCAGCGCGAACTTAAACCTAGGGAATGGAACGCAAGGACAGCCGCTGGTTTAAAAACTAAGTTCAATATAATGAAGGGTGAAAGAAACAGTTAACACAAAACAATAAAAAAACACTGCGCATGACCAACGCAAATTTACAAAAGCCACGGTTACACAACTAGATGCATACCGGCTACAGTGAAGGCCCACGCAGATATGCACTCTCTTTGAGATAAGGGCACACGCTTGCTTGGCTGATACACTTGTCTAATCTTTCTGCCATGTGAAACGCTACCATAATTTCACGGGGTGTTTGTTCACGGTGCCTAAATAAAATGTCAGTGGCAGGAAAATGAGATTTACATCCGCGCCACTTAGTAAAATGCCAAGAAAGGTGGGATGATGGGAGGTCCTTGAGTGACAATTCATGGTGGCTCAAACGTGCGTTGGTAAAAATTGTGTTCCACAACCGTTGCCTTCGTTCAAGTTCACACTGTTTTCATTCAAAAACATGTCTTTCCAACTAGCCCTGCTTGCAACTCTTCTGGCGACTGATAGGCGACGAGGGAACGGACACGCGCGCGGCACTAGGTGGAGGAAGCCAGGAAGGCCGCCACCGCAGCGATAAGCGGGCGCTACGAAGAAAGGCCAGAAAGCCATGTAAGGCGCAGAGTAAATGTGCGATGAAGTAAGGCGAACATCCGGCTTTGGTCTCAAACTTTTACGGACATTTTCTTTTGTGGTTGCCTAGTAACTTAAGATTTAACGTCTTTGTAATATCTCACTTCCTTCCAGGTATATATTGTTATGGGATTTCTGCTTTGCAAAATAAAACGTTTTACTCAAACGAAAAGCTTTACCAGAACGAAAAAAATCACAGGCAGTGTCTACGTTCCGTAGACGTTTCCGCAAACACCACAAGGTGCTACGACTTCTCCGAAATAAGTGGCTCACCAATTCATAATGCATGCTCGGAAACCGAGTAAGTTTACGTTTCAGGGCATGTTACTTCAGAAGACGACCTCCACAAATTTTCCTCCATTATCTGAAATGAGAGCGGAACACTTACCCGCAATGTAATCTGGGAGAAAGTTTATACTTCAAGCCCGAGTCTCCTCTGTGCTCGCACGGCCTAACTGCAACGTTGAAACACGCTACCACGGCGATTCTATTCTTGTTACCAGTGTAACTGGGCCGTGGCTACGCGATTCGGTACTTGAATCGCCAAACCCCCTTCTAAAAGAAGGCAGCTCCCATCAATATAAGGGAGGAAAGAAAAACCTGAAACAGCTCAAAAAGATTCCAAGTTTGTACTTTCCTTGGAGTTTCTAGCGGAGTTACTTCTTGTAAAGACCTCATTATGTACTCTCGACATCAGCGGTGATAAAGTTTGTGAGCCTTCGTGCCATGAGGACCCGAAACAAGAAGCCGCGGAGCTAAAGAATTCGGGCCAAAGAATGTTGGAAAAGCACAAGACCCTAACGAAAAAAAGGCTGGTGCCTAAATGCTCTAGCGAGTTCAGCGCCGCTTTTGCCTTAGAGGCTACTACATACCATAGAAAAGAAGTATGTAGCAGCCTTGTTCTTCTCTTCTTGATATAGTTTTCTAAATAAAGAAAAGGATATATTCTTTTAGGAATTTTCTTTGACTTGGTACCAGACAATTTTACTTTTAGGCCGAACTTCTTCTACAACAAATTGACCCGTGATCGGCTTAATTGTGGACGCCACGTGTAGAAAAACTGGTCTTTAAAGTGCTCATTTCACTTTCTATACGGCTTAGTTTACTTTGTGAAAGCCCGACAAGGCTTTGTTATGCTCTATAAGCGCCACCGACCACAAACTCAACGTTTTTCTTCAGTCGGTGTTTGTTTTTTCATGCAGTTGGGACCAACTCCACAAACTTTACCGCCATTAGATTCTCTTCGTCACAAATGTAATGGCACAGCCCCTGGGATTCCCAAAGAATGTGATCAACTCCAGCTAGCTGAGGGAAGAGTGCCCGGCAGAAAAATATACTTACTCCATCGTAGCGACTCCATCGTCCCGAGACAAAATTTTGGCGTCCTCTAGGGTTCTTCTTTGTGTTCTGAATCGCATACACGCGAAGAATAATAAACTGAGATATTACCATGCAATAACAGTATCAGCCCACTAGTGCCAAGATGCGGCATTTATTAGAACACATGGTGCTCCAAAATCTTGAGAATCATGACATAAATTGTAGAGGAGTTTGTGAGCGACCAATAACACTTACTAACAATTCTCACATTAGTAAAAAGATTTGCTTTTTTCTAGTTTTGCAATACAAACCTTCTTGAGAGGAGGTAAGCAAAAAATACCTCCTAAAGCTCCTAAGTGGCACGAGTTTTCAACGCCAATTTTTTAACAGCTGAGCGGCTTCCGACGAGACCTTTTGTCCTCCGCGCCAAAAAACCTGGAAGCCTTCAGAAAAATAGCGCTTAGGGAGGTCCGGGATAGGCCCCAGAGCCTTAAAGGGGTCCTGAAATACCTTCCGCCGATGCGTGGATGTACATGTAACCAAATAAAGCAATGTATTAGCAATCTCCTCCCGCAAGAATTTTGTTGAAGCGATGAGTATTAGCTGAGAAATCGTAAATCAAAAATCGCGCATTATCGTCGCGCCGCGTTTCCTCCTCCTTTCAACTTACTCTCCGCTGTTGACGGCGAGCGAGCCCTCCCTCCCATGATGCTGCGCTCCTCGGCGGTGACGTACTTCCGCTATTGCACTGCTCACACAGCCGTCTGCTACGGGCAAGCTTTGTTGACACCATGAATCCCGCACACCGCTCAAGGCTGGAAAAGCGAACGAAAAATCTGGCCCCATGTGTGCGGCGGCCTGGCCTTGCCCCTTCGCGGTGTACGTTACTGAATTTCATATCGGCGGCGCGTGACTTTTTATCGGCGGCGAACTCGCAGCCGCACGGGGAGGATTCTGCGCTCGCTCCCTTGGATGCACAGCGCACTGTTTATCCAAAAAGCGCCGTATCAGATGTGGCCCCGCTGGTGCCGGGTCTTATTTTGTGGCGGTGGTAATTCCTGCCGGCGGCATGTGAAAAAGACATTTTAAACCGATATAGAACCCGTGCACAAAACGCCAGTACAGCTTGGGGCGGCGCGTGGTGGAGAGCGGCAACGTTGGCAAAACATGCTCCGCCACGGCTCTGAGCTTGCTCGCGCTGGAGCGAGCACCATTTCTTTGACAATATCAAACATCGGTTGTTCTGGCAACAAGGCACAAACCGCTCGAGAAGTCAGTTACGGTTGCGTGATCCCGGTTCAGCTTGGGGCCCCACCTCGCGGCATATGGGCACTGCAGGCATACTACTCACTCCCATTTGGAAGTGCGAGATGCGTTTGGCATTACAGGAGGCGATGGTGTGTGTGTTGTGGACGCCTTTGTTTCGCGATGAAATGCGACGTTGTGCTTCTGCGGGTGGATAGTGCTTCCCATGGTCTGGATTATCTTTCTCAAGCGGCGTACGACTCAACCTCGCTATGGGGTATGTGCAGTGCGCGTGGCTAAAAGCCATCTGGGCTTGTGCGCCAGAGTTAAGTGACTTGCTGTTCGTCCCCGCAAACCGCGCGCGAGGTGAGTGCCGAATTTACGAGGGGCAGGAGGAGGCAACCCATCGTCTGTCAATCGCGGTTCGGACTTGCAACGATGTTGTGACGTTGTGTTCGTTCGAAACGCATCTCTGGATTGTTTGGAAGGTGAATAAAATGTATGCGTCAAACCCGGGCATTCGGCTCAGGGCGTTCTCTGCGATTGCAAGAAAGAAGTGCCACGGGGCTTCAACGCTTTCTTTATGGAACGTACTCAAGTAAGAGAATATTCATGTCGTGTTATGGCCCTGTTGCATTCAATACAAACGGTTAAGCGTTTGTTTACACTTGTTTCGTTTGTCGTAAAATGTCCAAGCACTCCGGCACTCCGCTGGCAGATCAGCCGGCGAGCCGACGCTGAGCAGACGACTCATCTCTTTGCCGGAAGTGCGTGAAAAAGCCGCCCAATAGCAAGATGTCTAGCTCATGACGAACATCTGGGAATCGATGATGTAGACATGTGAAGATGGCGGCGTCCAAAAACACGAAGGAAAGGGTGAGAAAAAAGCGACAAACTTTGCAACAAAAGTGTGAGCTTTCCGCTGGGCGTAAAAGAGTAATACTTGGCACAGATGATGTTGACGACCCAATCTAACGATTGCGCTAGTCAATTTAGTGTGCTCAAAACGCCTTTCAGGGCCCCTTTAATGCTGTAAAACAGGCACCCTAACACCTGGTCACCCTACAGGCCCGAGGGGTACGACTTTAGCAGCACCACATAACAATAACACTTTGTTACATTCCAGAAGGCGTCCCCGAACCCGGCTCCGTCGCCTCCGTCAATGCAGTGGCATTATGGTGGACTATAGGCAAGAAAACGTTGATCCCTGGTGTTGATGAAAAAAAGCCGAAGGCAAATCTAACTGGTTTACTACATGGCGAGAGATGATCAGCGACAATAGTTAAACATAACCCTTCCGAGCGAGCTTACAGCAGGACTTGGACAAAGCGGCTGCGGGATCAGATGAAGTCAGAAGAATGCCCTTCGGAGTCAGAGGAAACGCCTGTTAATCCCCCAAGCACTGACGGTCAAACAGCTTTCCTAGTGCTCTCCATGCGGCACAATAATAGCACACACACACGCAAATATTCTTTCCGCAGTTCATTGGGGCCGTCAGTAACGGCGCATGTTGAGCCTGTGAGAAAGATAGAGGAAATTCGGCTAGTGGCATCGGCTTTCCAGGGGGTGTCTCTGTCTGCACGAACAGTTTTTTTAAATTCGTATTGTAGCTGCAACAGCCCAAAGAGACACTGAAGGGATTTGTAAACATTGCGGGAATGCCAGCGCAAGTTGTAGACTGAAGTCTGGGCATGCTTCGACGGCTCTCGCTGCGTTTACGCGACTGTATTCGCGAGAAATATCTATTCGAAAATGCTGTCCTCCTCTCTGCATCCTCGTCCATTTTCGGTGGCGTTTTGTGTGGCGTCAGAAAGAAATGGCTTGGATTGACTGCACTACTGCACGGCTCGCTGCCCTTCCGACCGAGTCAGCCGGCCAAGCGTTTAGTCCGCCTGCCGCCGACGGGTCGTCGCAATTCCCTCACTCAGTTGAAAGTACGCCACGACACGTCTGTGAATGGAAGAGTGTGCCTTTGTTGAGCTTATTAGTTTGTACACTGTATCAAGCTACAAGCCCAGGTCGCTCTACACAAGCGCTGCACAAGCGTACATGTGGCGCTTCGCTGCTAGGTACGATATTAGAAAATCTAAGCCCAATTGAAGGCGGGCGAAAAGTCAGCTATGATAATATAGGTACCAATGAAATAATAGCAACCGAAGTTTTACAGTACGAAGCAAAACGTGTCTGCAGGAAGCGCTTTTTGGGTTTGGTGAAACATGACAGCGGTCAGCAGCACGACCACACATCGGCGAACGCTTTTCGTCTAAGAAATGGAATTGCTAGACATGAGATATTGTGAAATTTTGGGGGACGCTTACTGCATCAGCGCTATACAACAAATATTCATCTAAGCTGCATGAAATGCCAAGAATAAATAAAAATGTAAACTGGATATACAATATATACCTTATATTTCCAACGCGAGCAGCCGCGGCTCCTGGGCGAGTGATCTGGAGCGCTCGATATGTGGTTTTGCAGGTCGTAAGTTCGAATCCCCTGCAGTACATTCTGTTCTTTTTTAAAGCGAACGTTCCACCTCTACTAGCCAACTATTCTTTCGTGGCATTCGGGACAAGAAACTCCCAACGCGGCTGTAGAGAGAAGGGCGGTTTTCACTCACGGAGAACAGTGTAGATGGCGCGGCGAATTTACCCAGCGTTCTCCGCGTGCTCACACCAGCGGGCGCATCGGCGTGACCCATCTTTGTAGTCTGCTTTAGCAACGGTTGTTTTGGGCCTGTTAAAGCACAGCTTCGCGTCGATAGCAAGCTTTCTTCGCACGGCTTGAATAAATTGTTCAACAGCACCTCCAATGTAGCCCGGAAACGACGGATTTAACTGGTCGTACGGCAAACATACGTTAAAGATTGGTTTGCAGGGCACGAAAAAAAAAAATGCTAAGACCACATAAAGACATCTAGCCGCCAAACAAACACTACCTTTTGCGCACTTCGTGTCATGAATGGGACAACGTTTTCTAAGCCGGGGAATACCAATTCGGTAATGTTTTAAGAGTTATTACAAAAAATGAAAGGAACAACAGATTTTGATAAATACCGATTATAAGAGTTCCTCCAGCGTCCTCGCAATTCTCGAACGTAAAAAAACTATCTAGCTTGAATCGCTGTAAATGCGAATTACTAAGCTCACATTCCGCATTATTTGGTGTCCGCGCTTGTGTCGCGCGGTTACGTAGCCCCGAGCTAGCAGATCGGGATGCCGAGGTTCCGTCGTCTCACACTTCGAATGACGCTCCTCGCCGTTTTCTTTCCCCCCCCCCCCCCCGGCACGTCCGGGCAACAGCGGCGGCGGCCGACGCTTCTGCGTTCGGGGCGTCGCCCCTGCAAGTTCTAGGTAACGGCAGGCAGAATATCTGATTTCATTCTTTGTAGAGCCAAGTGTGCGAATTCAAGTGACGTCGCATGGGCAATTGTTGTGGGTGTCGTTTAGAGATTTGCTTTCCAACTAACTTGAGAGCGTGCATTGAGCCAATTTTTTATAAGTAGATTTTTTAGTTTTCAGCCGAGGTTTTCTATACTAAATTGACAATTTTCGTGCCGTAATTTTGTGCTCTACGAGTGAATTCGCAGAACGTGCACAGACAGACACTGACGTGCGAACGAGTTCTCTTCGGCGTATGGTTGTCATAAGCACCGCTTACTTGCGGTCAGTGGGCACAGGCCAGAATCAGCAGACCGTTGGCCTGGTGCGAATACGCTTTCTACAATACAGGCATGAGCTGTTCTGCCGTAATTTTGTGCTCCACGAGCGAATTCGCAGAACGTGCAAAGACAGACACTGACGTGCGAACGAGTTCTCTTTGGCGTATGGTTGTCATAAGCACCGCTTACTTGCGGTCAGTGGGCACAGGCCAGAATCAGCAGACCGTTGGCCTGGTGCGAACACGCTTTGTAAAATACAGGCATGAGCCAGGCAAGCTCCAAAGACGGGAGGAAAGCGCATCGCATTTGATCGTCTGCGTTGACGCGCAGGGCCTTCATCCACTGCGTAGGCCTCGGCTAGTGATTGCTACGATTTCAAGCCGTCCTGGAAGGCTTATCTCAGGCATTTTATGGCCGACAACACGACAAAATATCGGTAAGGTGATTACTGATATGTCGAGAATGCACATCCAAAGACAAATTCAGGTGCCAAGCATGTTGTTTCATAAAAAAGAAACCGAAAAATATTTTAATGGTAATCTTGGACATCGTCCAATCACGTAGCACCTTTACCTGAGGTCACTGCGGTTGGTGAAGCCGCAGCAAACCGCGCATGGTAGTTTTTGTTCTTTCAGGCTTTAAAAAAAATACCGCCTTATGGCCCGGATAAACAATGAAAAGTGTGTTCATTTGAGCCAGTCTACGCAGTGCAAGCAAAACGGGAGCTTCGAATCCCCGCCAGTGAGCTACGCGCGGCAGCGCATGTAGAAACATGGTCCAGGGAGGCAGGCTGTTCTGCAAAGCACAGCAGCATTACACAAATCTTGCAGCACTCCAACTCGTTTGACCAGCGTGCCATCACGTCACATGCCTCACCTGGCCAAAGCGTAAGCAGCTTTTGTAACTATGTGCCTCGGTTTTACCGAGCCTACTCACACGTAAGCTCGAAATTGGCCAACAAAAGAGCGATATCTTCCATTGCCTTGTAGGGTCGCATTAGGACACTCATTCGCAAGGTAGGTGGCTCGGTCAACGGTGACTCCACGCTGCTGCCACTCTCACGCGTAGTTCGAGCCACCTCGAGCTCTACACGCTTCATCTCCAGCTTTTCTGTCGCTATTTTTCCTCCTCTGGAGTACGAGTTTCTCTCTCTGGAGTTCCTTTTCTCGTGTCTGCCTCTCGAGCTCGAGTTCTCGCTTTCTTTCTTCACGCTGAAGCTTTTCTTGCTCCAGATTTCCCTATCTCGTTTTTCTCGCTCGATATCACGTTACTTCTCTTGCCTTCTCTCATCACGTTCTGCCTCTGCAGCCTGACGTCGGACGCTCTCTCGTTCATTGATCACCTTAATGCACTCCGACAGCTCGGCATCGTCAGCCCCTATAGCGAGTATATCCGGAACCAGCTCTGGCTTTCCCCGTGCGTCCGAACTGCGCAAGCGCAACCCTTTTTCAAGTTCCAACAACTGCGTTTTTTTTTAAAACTTTCATATCCATGGCGGGCCAAAGGACTACTTTCGCATGGGACCAAAATGTTTTTCCACGAATAAGCCACGCCACCGAAATAGACGCCCTCCCACCCTCTGAAGCCTGGTAAAACTCATTGAAGAATGGTCCCCGCACATTCAGCATTGACCTACGTGAATTCTGCGAAGTCCGCGCTGCGTTGCCGTCCCTGATGTCAAGGTGGCCACCACCTTACTGCCACCAGTTGTTAGATTTTGGAAGGAATTCCCAGTCCGGACTGCGCCCCTTCTGCCGATTTATTGGCAGCGTACTGGACAAGCGGCAAGCGAAATGTGCTGCCTTGGTGTTGATGACAAAGGCAGACTTAACCGATTTACTGCATGGCGATGTATGAGTGGTGACGATTCAAAAACAACACCTTTTCATGCGAGCTTACCGAACTCGAACAGAGCGACAGCGGGATCCGATGCTGTCAAAAGCATCACGTTCGGCGCTTGGAGGAAGCACGTATTTATCTCCAAATAGTTAACGGCCAAACACGTTTTCTATTGCAGTTTACGCGGCTGAAAACTAATATACCCGCACACAAACTCTCTTTCCAGAGTTCGTGAGGGCCGGAAGTAGAGGCGCACGTTGAGCGTGAGAGAGAGGGAGAGAGGATATCTCGGCCAGCGGCGTTCGCTTCGCCGTTGCATGTCTCGGCATGAATAGTTTGTACACAATAAAGAATACGCCGACGAAAAGAGAAAATAAAACAATGACGTTTCGGCACCCCGAACGGGAGTCTTGTTCGGAAACAAGGGCCTTGTTCGGGAACGGGGACAATGCTCATGTTTGGGGTGCCGAAACGTCATTGTTTTAATTTCTCTTGTGGTCGGCGTATTCCTTATTATGTACTTCAATGTCATTCCCGACCAGACGTGCGTTCGCCGAAGCCTCGATTTTATGAATAGTTTGTTTTTGTATTCTGTAGCTCCAACGGGTTGAGTCCCGCCAGCGGACCTCACGCGGCAGGCGCATGTCCGAGAAAGGCAGGCTGTACCACTTCAATGTATTTGTGCACTATCATGTAACTAATAAACTTTGATTTTATTTTATTTGATTTGACTTGCGCAAAACACAGTAGAACTACACAAAACGTGCAGCACATGCGAACAGGGTAACGATGCGCTGGATCGTATGCATTAGCGACCAATTTCGAAAGAAAAAAACGCTTTCCGTGGACGGCATCAAAACTGGGCTACTGGCTTTATGAAACCGGCGTCTCGTCTGTTAAGCTATCATCGCATCCGAGCGTATAGCATTTCCATTGGGTTTGTAGCGCACGCGTTTGCTTTATACTTGGCCTTGGGTTCAACCGCACGCTAAGGCGGCCCACATTGGGAAAGATGTAACAGCCCGTAAAGGCAACGATCCAGGCCGGCCAGTCGTAAGGAACTGCAAGCGGAAACTTCGGAGGTAAATATGACGTGCAACAGACGGGTCTCCGACGAAGGGTGAGGGTCCGCGAGCTCTCCAATTCTCCCGCTTTGCACCACTAGTGAAAGCTGCGCCACTCTTTTTGCCGTGCGACTACCTCAGGGTTTCAGGAAGTGGAAATGGTGTATCACATGAATAGGGGCAGAAAACGTCTAACGGTGTAGCCAACGCCGCCTGTATTAACATTGCCTGACGCGTCGCGCGCTTTTCAATGGGAAGGGTAGGGACGCTTAGTTCAGGCACTGATCCGCTATGTGGCGCGTGCTGGCCGACATCTCGCCTTACGTCACTGCTCGCGAGTCGCGAACGCTGCACCCACTTCTACTACGTGTGTCTGTCAGCTTGCCTGTTGGGCTTCAAGGGCCTTTTCGCTTATATCTTAGCCGCGACGGGGCGCTAGTTCTGTGGTGCACTGGGGATCTCGTTCAACGTGGCGCTCGTTTCATACTTGCTGCATTTTTCCAAAGATAAAGACGGAGGCGGACTGCAATGGTGTAAGAACATACTGATTGTCGGGTAGACATATAGCTAACAGAAAAACGATATTTTCGGATGAGGTAGCCATTATTTTACTGATATTTTTCTTTCTGGAGTATTTAGAGAAGAAAAAATTGCATGCACGTTTTTGTTCAGGCGCCCACTTCTACGATTAGTTTACAATATATCACGTGGTTGTAAACTTCACAAATTATAGGAAACAAAAGGATAAGCAGCTGGGATCCCGCCACTCTGTCCGGGCGCTTCTACAGTACAGTCCTCAGTTTTAAAAGTGCGTAGTGATGCGGAGTGCGAAAAGCGGGGTCTAAACAATACCTAAATTCGGAGGGGATAGAGGTGGGATGCATCACCCAGAACATTTCAGGGCCTGTGATCCCAGTAGATAAGCGCGCAAAGCGGGCATCAGCCTGCGGCAGCGCAAGGGATTTTGCTTCGTGACAAAGGAGTTTTTATCAGTGAAAGACCAAGACAGACAGGCATGGTGAAAAACAAGAAGGCGTAGGAGCGCCGCCTCGGGAACGCTAAACAAACTTTCCACTGTTTTGCAGAGTGTTCGAGAAGCGGCACTGGCTGGCGGACACGAAAGCATGCTGGAAGGCTAGGAGCGGGGAAGGGTAGGAGAGAGCAACAGGAGAGTGGCTGTTTGGCCATTTTTCGCTCACGCGTTAGGCAATGTTTATACAGGCGGCGTTGGTGTAGCACGAACTAGAATAGACGATGTTGGGCCAATTTCGCTTGCGATACGCTATCGCTAGAGCCAAGAACACTGCTGCGGTAGTGAGGCCCGGAAAAAAAAGGCAATAGTTTATACAGAAGGAATAAAAGTGCTATCGTGAACAATTCTATCGCGAACAGCGGAGCGCGTTGCCTTCAGTACACGCCACGCATCCTGGCGACGTGCCGCGTATGCGCAGTGCAAACAAGTTACGCGAGTTCGTGACCAACCTTGATATAGAAAGACCATTGTATTTCCGTCGTACGTAGGGCGCTCAGCACGGAATAAAAAATGGAGAAATGTAGCTGCTGGCGACATTTTCACTGATCGCAGCAACAGAGTTAGATAACGCTTGCATGAGTGGACACCGAACTTGGTGGGAAGACAAACCAAAACGCGCACACACCGAACGACGGTGTTTGCATATCAAGTCGGGCACAAACTTTTGTAACTTGTTCGCAATGCGCACACGCGGCTCGTCACCAGGATGCCCGGCATGTACTCAACGCCACGCGCTCCGCACCTCGTATTTCAATTTTTCACGACAGTACCAGACGCGAATAAAGGACGAAAGCATGCATGGGCGTGCACGCATGCTCCTCTAGACACGTACACCGCGCTCATAAGTAGGCCAGATATTATAGATATTGCAAATGCAATCAAATAGTTAAAATTTAAACAAAAGCATACATTGAGGAGGTTCGCCTGTGCCATAAGATATTTCAAGAGATAGCGTAGCGAAATAAAAGAACAATTTAAAAATAGTAATCATCACATTGATTATTTCTTCACTGTGTGCTGCTTGGCCCCTCAGTTTTGTTTAGCTCCATTTCTATTTGTTGTTTAGTTACACATTGAACGTCGCAAGTAAAATTGATGCTTCAAGGACGGCAGCTCGCATTCGAGTCTGCGGATAACGGTTTCGATCCGTTCACTGTTTGACGGATGTTCCCCGTTTGAGTTCTGTGTCTTAGTTTCTGGTTCGAATGTGGTTTGGTTCTTATTTTGTAGGTTGTCATTGTGAAACTAGTGAACTTCTTACTTATTATGCTTCTTATCCTCCTCGCTTTAGTAATTGCGGATTGTAGGCTGTTGCGTCACGAACATCATACGTTCATTATAATTTCACTAACATCAGATTACATGTAACTAAGCTAGTTATGTAAGTAAAGGTAGAACACTTTCGGCAGGATTTAAGCCATTGTGCTTAGCACTTTTGCGTGCTTGCGTTTTTTATTAGTGTCCTTTGTTTTCGTGAGTTGATTGCTCCCTTTTTGTAGGCTCACTTTTTGTCTTTTTTCTACCGCTACGTCATGCTCTTTGATCAACGTTGTTTGGCTGCGATTCAGCGCGTCTGGTGCACCGTCGCCCTAAAGACAACCTATATATTGTGACACGGCACTGTGAGCTCTGGCACAGTGCCAAGTATTCACAGAAAGTCCGGCGTCATTTGCTCGTAGGTTTTGTTCTAATATACGTTCTAGCACTTCAGAGTGTGTTTGTGTGGGGCGCGATTTGGTCCGCTATTTCTCATGTCCTTTACATTAACAGCATCATTTCTTATTCCAATACACCTGCGTGGAGGACCGGGACAAAAACCATAAGGGACATTGTTTACTCTGCAAGCGTGGTTGAGTAGCCAAAAGTACTTTAATGGCTCGCAGCATAATATGATCATACGTATACGTCACCTATAACGTCATTATGCTTCAACCGCGCAATCGCAGTTCACATGCGTAAACACAGATAATGCTAAATTACTTCGGGCAACGTACTTTCGACAAAAATAATCGCTTCGATGAAGTCATCGTGTTGAGACAACATGGCATGCGCACACCTCTGCTGAGTGAATGCTTTTGATGACGCGGATCTTCCCATCCCAGTACACGGAGTGTAAGTTTAGCCGAAAACATTTTATTCCTGTTTGCAATGATCCTAGCGACAAAATCTTAGCGAAGATAATGCAACTTACCTTATTGCAAATTTACCCTGCGAGCTTGTACCTAATAACAAGCGGACATTAGTCGCGCATGTTGGGCAAAGATATCGTTTATTATGTGCATGAGGTTTCCAGGGAACCTGTGATCGGACGATTTTCACCAACGCCTGCCACAGTGCCTCATTACGCCTTAGTCATTTGTGTAACGTATTTTTCAAGAAAGCGTTTCAGCGCCATATCAGTTTATTTTTACACAACGCCGGCCCTTTCTCTCGTTTATTCATATTAGTACCGACGAGTATTTTTGTTATTTTATTTTAGGCATTTTCTGCGTAACTTGGTAGAATTAAAGCAGACTTTAGTGGTGGTTATACCAGTAAAATGGCTCATATCCACTTAGGTGGATTGGCCAGGAAATGGGCGCCTTACCGAAAAAAATTATGTAATTTTTGTAGGGAAAAAATATTTAAATATTAGAATGAATTAGCAGTAGATGACTAGAGAAATAAAAGTAAGGAGATGAGAAAAGGAAACAACAAATAAAAACGAATAGCATTGAATGAAAATTGGAAGCAAGAAACACGAAGGAGGAATGTGTTACATACGAAGCAGTGAGCTAGGCGCGCATTTACTTGACTGGGGAATCCAGCAGGGCCAAAGGATGTCTAACACGGCAGGCGGCCTGATTCCACGATGAATGAGTGCAACGCATGGCAAAGATTCCCGTGGCAGAATCCCTGTTCCTTCGCCCCGAATGACAAAATAAGTGTAGCAGACAGCGGCAGGTTTAGTTGGCTGCATGTGCTTCCTAAGTATCTTCGTCTTATAGAGGAGAAACGTATGTCGGTAGGGGAAGAAGAAATGATTGATTGTTTCTAGTTCTTTGCAGAATGCGCATAGCGGCGAAAGGGGCCAGATTAGAGCGGTGCAAGTAATAATTTAAATTTCACACCTGACAGCCAAAGCACGTGACGGTGACTGCGCAAGCTCGCGACTTGCTTATGCTGCACTTCCATGAGTACCGAAGGTGCTGGAGCTCCGATTCTTCGTGAGCAGAATCAGGCATACATTGAAGTAAGCACAGCCTACGAAGCGAGCCGAAGTCATAAAGGAAATTGGCAGCAGTTCCTTCCCTATCGACCCGCCCAATGCCATTCCCGCCAGAGGACACGTCGATTTATTAAGCCAGATACCTGAATGTCCACGTACCCAGACAAAACTAAGGCGATAAAGAAGCAAGGGATCAACGTAGGAGGAATGAAGTTGAACAGGTAAGGGCAGAACAAACAGAAAATGAATTCGTGAAAATTATTGCCTGTCGTTTCGAGGAACCAAGCTTAGTTTGAGGGCCGTCTAACCTTTTGGTTTCTTTTTTCCTTTTTCACGCCAAATTGTAACCACAATGGTGTCTAATATTGTAACGATTGCCCTCCCGCATCGACTCTGAAGATATATCCTTCCTTTAAACCTATGAGTATGCCGTGGCTGAGCGGAAAAAATTTGGTAATGATAGATCTATCTGTGCTCATTGTTTTCTGTATAGAAAGATCATAGTATTTCTTCGGCTACTTCAACAAGGAAATTTTGGTCTGTCTGTCTGTCCGTCCGTCCGTCCGTCCGCCCGTCCGTCCGTCCGTCTCTCGATTCAGCCACCCGGACAACATTTCACAGAGTTTTCGAACAACCCGTTTAAGTAGCGAAACATTTCCCGTTCTAAACTACTGAATTTTGTGGCGATATTCATATTCGCGAACAATTGCGGCCAAAACATTAAACTTTTTCGGGCCAAAAGACAAACAGGTAAGTGATATTTTTAATGTTCTTTAATAAATATACAGGGCAGCATCGTTTTTTTAGTAGCAAATAAAATCCGCCGTGAAAAAAGTGTTTGACCAAAAAACACGATATGCACTTGAACACGACGCTAGCCCTCCTGGCGGCATCTAAGAATACCAACAGCATTGAAAGATTAAGATAGATAGCTCGCGAGAAGTGGAACGCGCCAAAGTTAAATTCACTCGAGCGAACCAGCACCATGTTTGAAGTGGGAGGAGGGAGGCGGGAGGGTAAACGCATGGCGGGGGGGTGGGGGGGGGCGGAGAGAGAAGATAGCTATGTACGTGGCAGCGACGGTTTATGACTATAGTATTTCGACGATATTTGCAGCGATAAAGCATATCCCGGGCACGTTTATCGGTTTTTACGTAGCTATTTAAGGAATTTTGGGTTTATTGCGGAATGCTCCCTCGTGCGGACTTTGTTTTCCCTTTCTAAGCTTGTGTTCAACAGGAACAACTGAATGACCAATTCAGCAGAACGATGCAATTTGTGCGTGAGGGCTAATTTTCAATCAGTCATCAAGCATGACGTGCCAATAAAACTACTTTGACATTGCGGCAACGGCAATGAGATCAAGGGTATCAAGGCAGAGGCCATGCGCTGCAAAATGTATCGCTGAAAACACCTTTTCTACTTTACTAATCAGATTCTCAAATTGTCAGCCCCACAGTAGGTGACAAGGCAGGTGCAACCGAATGTACTGTTATAATCAGCTTACCAAAAAATATTAAATTTACACCACTGCTTCAAGCCTTGTGAGGGCCAACAACTTCTGACCCATTGCCAGATATTATTCATTTGGGTGCATGCGACCCTCTTTGTCTCCGGTATATATGTTGTTGCGTCGAGAGAGTTTGTACTGCTTGACGCGTAGGTCTCCGGAAACGCAAGTAAACCACAGTTCCACCAAAAGGCCGGTGCACGACACCACCCCGCAAAGCAAAACATTTGGCAAAACCGCGGTTCCTTTAAATACTGGCAGGATTGTTTTAATTAGTATCCAAGATGGGTGTCCCAACTCCAAGTATTCTCCTCCGTGTGATTCATTGTATACAAATGTTTTTCTTAGAAATAAAGACGGGGACAAAATGGTCATTTTGGTTATTTCATCCTACAACGGGAGCGGAAAGGCCTGCTTTGGGAGGAAGATACTACGCTAGTAACCATGGATAAGATTCTCCCGACTACGCTGTGATCGGATTTTACTCTTAGTTTACAAACAGAAGCTAGAAAATGCAGCACTTCTTTCAATAAAAACGTGATGGCTTTTGCAGTTACTTGTAAGTGCACGTATTAGCTTTTATTTAAAAACTATGACATGGAATTTCTGTAACACTAGCTTCCTTTATAACGAAATAAAACCCGGAGCTCGACTCATTCCGTGGAAGAAAGTAATTTGCCATCAAACACCAATTTTGTCGAAATTATTTTCCTAAGAACGTGAAAAACTAGAATCACTATTTTCGCTATACGAAAGGTACGCGTTGTAATTTTTCGCCTCCACATTTGCCCGTAGCTAGCTTTTTGCGTGCCGCTTAATGTTGAAGTCAGGCCCACATGCGAACCAGCCCGTTTTCAAAGGTAAGCAGCCGTCCTCAGCGCCTTTCTCTTGGTTGTTACCCTGCCATTACAAAAATTATTTTCATAAATGTGGCATTGTGATGGCTTCTTCCACCTGCTCTAAGCAACTGATATGTTACGCAAGTCCGTTTTGTTCCTTTACTATAAGATCTATTAACGATAGCACGGTATTACCCTCAATGCGCTATTTGAAATAGGCTTGCAGTGTGTCCTTGCAACGGCGGGGCGAGGCCTCACCCTCAGGCTTACAACTACTGTAGTTTTGGGACTAATCGGAATGCCCACTTTTCACACTGACTCTCAGCATATAGAACAACGTTTCCGAATAAGTAAAGCACTTTATTAGAAAGAGTTGCCGTGAGGCCAGTATCAGTTTTCAGGTTCTATTAATAAAAAGACACGCAGTTAGGTGAGTCAGGGGCACCAAAATGCACAGTTCACTCTTCAGGCTTTGCGGTTCACACTGTAGACAGCTAACACTGTAGACATTGTGGGCTGTCTACAGTGAAAACGGCTCTACATAAATGGCTCTTGAAAAGCGCTCTACCTAAAGCCTCTCACATTTACAACAGGCACACAGTGCAGTGGGTCAGCGGCACCAAAACGCTCGGTTCCCAATACAGACTTTGCGGTTTCTACTGTACACAGTTCACATTGCAGACCGCGCGGGAAAGTCTTTACGCAGAGCCGTTTTCAATGGCGTACTAGGTGATTGGTTTAGGTTACCAAAATTTTTAGTTTTTTCAACTGTGATTGACTTCTAATATTGTGCGGTAATTTTAAAGGTGGATGCTCCGTACTGCATTCCGGATCTCACACTAAAACCGTTGCACAGAACTCGTGAAAGTGCGGCACATTCGCATTCCTTACCAGGCATCGATTTTATAATCATCCTAAAGGTCATCGCTTCCCTTAGACTGCAACGTGAACCCCTTGCATGATCTACTCGTTAGGGAACATTGCTTGTACGAAGAAACCTGCAGCGCATTGGTAATTGCGCTGTCTTAGACGATGCTCAATTTCTTCCATTTTACCTGCCTTCCTAATTGCTTCCAGATAGACCAAAATAGGCCGTTCTAGCTCTTCCCCTGTGATAATTTCTTTAGTAGTGAAACATCTGATTCCCAGAAGGTAATGAGTCTTGAAGCGATCAGCTCCCGGCGTGCGCACATGAATTACAGGCAAGGGGTACGCGCATCAGCGATATTTGAACAATCGCCGACCGCCTAAATATTTTGACCCCAGCCTCGTTTGCCTACACAACATTAGCTGAACTTAACTTTACGCACAGAAGGAACACAGCAGCGCCCAACTGCTCCTTACTTTGGTCCTTGCGGATTATCACTAATAAAAAATAAACGCGTTAAAATAAACCTTCCACCATGAAGATCTGTTTCCTACTCAGAAGTTGTCAGTATGGCAATGCCCTTGTTTTGCGTGCGCTCTATGCATTTCACATCGTTAGAATAGGCAGAAAAATCATGCAGGGAAACAGAACCTATCAACTATTTCTGTTATAAAATGAGGTATACCGCTTCCGTCACTCATGAACGAAATAAATGTAGCTTAGTCTAGACCACAAAGCATGGATTCCCACTCTGAACATGCGGTGGCTTTGTTTGCATATTGCAAAAATATGTAGTGCTGAGTATTCCAAAAATACCGCTATATAAATCAAATGGAATGTTCCCTGTGCAAGAATTGAAGCCACGAGAGGAAGAGAACTGCGACAACCATCGATATGTCATGCAGCCGACCTTCCCTCGGTGCCGAAAGACCGCAGACCACTACTGTGTGACCAAAGCTAGCGTTTCGCTGAGCTATATATTGAGCTGGTGGTCTAGGTAGGTACGTCTGAAATAACCTTTGTGTGCCCCTTTAGTGCCAAAGTAACTGTTTTAGGAATGGGTGGCTACGGATCGGTAATTTCTTGAATCAGGCAGGAAAGCCGAGAAAATATACTGAACGCGAGAAAGAAAGAAACGATTATGTTGAACGTGATATGCCGTCTTTGAAGAAGTCTTTGACCCAATTTTGTTAAACGAGCAGGGAGGCAAGAGCCCCAAAACAAGAGATAATTAAAAAAAGATTTGCTCGGACTAAGAAAACAAAACAATATAGAAGTACAAATAGACATGAAAGTGTAGGAGCTGTATTTACGTGATGTGTTTAGGTGCAAAGAGAAAGGAGAAATTAAACAGGGTAACATGCCGTACGGGGACTACGTTTCCTACTAACCACACACCAACACCAAGAAGTACGTTATGCTGGTACACAGGTGACAAAGTATTCTAGCAGTGGCTGTGGGAAATAAATGGTAACAGAAAATAAACCATACATATCAAGACATTACGGCTTATTCGTTGTAACAGTTTCGTTACGCCATTAGGTTTTATGTTCTTTATCAGAGTTTCGTTTACCAATAAACATACCAAAAATTGAATGAAATCAAACCTACCAGAAAAATATAAAAGCATTGGAGAAATGAAAGAAAACTAGTTGCACTTACATCTGCTTAGGTGTCTGAATTAGGTGTATATTTATCAGACCCCAACACCTGACAGAGTGCGCCCAGGCTGGCAAGCACCAAGTGTAGATACGCGCCCAGGAAAGTAGATCATAGCTAGCTAAGTATGGCTAATCCTATTGGGGAGCCAAACACAGATACAGGTCAGGGAGCAATAACCCCATATTGGACCTTAGGGATGAGATAATGCTTTATACTAGCCAGTCCGTGCAGCGAATGAACTGTTTTGGCCACTTTTTTTCGATTGAGCAAATAGGTTTGAACTAGACTCCCTGTAGCCGGTTGGAATGGTAAGAACAGTGTTCTAATAATTTATTTCACGGGCGCTAAGGGCACAGAAAAACAATGAGCTTCTATAATTACCATCCTTACCACCAACTTTTAGTTACGAAACAGGACATTTATGAGTCGCTGCTCCACTTCATTTGAACCGGACACGCTAAACATCGCAAAATCAAGAAAATTGCAATAGAAAATGACAATGTCTAATTTTTTATTAGGAGATGATGTAGAATCCTTCACCTCGAGTAAAAAGTCAATGTCTAGTGTCTACTAGAAAAGGTTGGGGTAACGGGAATATTTTTAACTAGCCGTAATAAATTTGTTTTTAAAATCGCAAGGGATGACAGAAAATAGGTTGTTTGTTAAAATTATAAAAGTGAATACTTCATTATATATATTAATTTGCATAGTCACAGAAGCAGAAATACTTTCGTTAGTGAGTTTATACTTTTTGATCCATGACGACGACAAGCACTCCACAGGTGCGACCAGGAGCCCGTTTGCCCCATCGGAACATTTGTCCAGCTATGTCAAAAGCTATGACTGGTGCTGGTGCGAATGTATCATATTGTATGACCGGTGCTGGCCTTCGGTGCTGGCCTCCTTGGACTCACTGGGGGAGTAAGCAAGGGCTATATGAATAGTCTGTGGACTCCGTAGGCCACATGAACATATGCGTAAAGGAAACGCGCACTACCTCTGCGTCGCGCAGCTGTGGAGTCGAGAGTACCAACAGCCTACACGACCGCGGAACGGTATAAATCATGGCTGTGTCCCGTAACTATTCAAGAAACTAGAACAAGTGGTCTCCTTTGTGACCATTCCCAAATTACAATAAAAGAAAATGCTGCCAGGGCAACGCTGCCATCCAGGCCCTTGGTAGGCCGGCACAACAGACATGGTCCGAGACACCTCCACTTTTACGCTGTGCAGTTCCGTTTGCGTGATGAGTTGCCCCTTTCGCGCCCATAGGCCGCGGTGCGCGTACAACACGGCGTTTCACAGCATCCGTATGTAGAGAATCTAGCAGTACGCCTGGGCCACTTTCTAAGGCGGAAAGTTTTGCAGGCTAGGTCACATGGTTACAAACCATTCTGTTCACTTAACCGCTTTATTTTCAGCCTAAGCCTAAACACAGTCATCTGATGATTCCACCTATTGTTTTTTTCTTTAATACTTGCAAGGTTCTTTCGAAAGTTTACGAGGCTTGTTAACATAGTGAAAAGGAGGGCCAATCTCAACCGGAAGAGGAGAAGACGGCCACTCCACTTCAGGCACGAACCGCTAGGGGCCGAATCTGGTAAATTGTTTTGCGTTTCGTCGGTGTCTGAAGCCTGCCAGTCAGGCTTTGCCCGATATGTCAGGATTAGCGCGTACACACTGAGGGGTATCGACCGATACAGTCTCCTAATAACCTAGCGCCTTTTCCTAAAAAATTGACACGTGCGGTTCGAGGGGATTGGCGAAGTCTGATTTTTATCCGTGTAGAGCGTCCCTATACATTGTAAAAATGCGCCTCCCCTCTGTCTTAGTGTAAGCCCCGTAAATTCACGTAACAAAGCCGAAATTGCCGCTAGAGGGGTAAAAGCATTTGTAGGGAATCCATCACATAAGCCTGATAGGGTGATAGGCGCACCACACAATGTGTATAGCTGGATTCAACTTACGTTGATTTTTCTCGTTTGTCTGGAGAGTACCACCTTGTCATCTCGCACAGTAAAAGGGCGAAGTAGGTCTACCTTTATTATTGCGTAGCGTATATTTGTCGCATTGTAACACATTGTATAATATCGGAAGTGGTATAAAACATTACCCAAAACTGTTGGAATATCAGCAAGGAAAAAAAGACTCGGAAAAGTTTCACAAATTTCTGAGCATTCCTGGGCCGCTTCTCTTCGTGTCGCATTTCCTCACTTTTACAGGCTTAACTGTGGTTACGTCGCGAATTCTTTTTTGTGCACAAACAAAGCTTGACAGGTTTACGCGGTCTCGTGATATTTTTAAAGACGATAGTATTTCTTGGGCTACTTAAACGCAGAAAATTTGGTCTGTATGTATCTCTGTCTGTCTATCTGTGACTTTATTCAGCCACCCGGCCAAATCGAAACAGAAGTTGCGCAATAGTCTTATATACCCACAGCCAAATGTCTACGTCTAAGTTCAGTGGCAATGTTCATACTTGTAAACATTGTTGAACAAGGGCAAGACATTACTCAAATATAAAACAGATAATCAACACAGAAATGGTATATGCAGTGTACCTTTATTACAAAATTCATGGATGCTTGGTGTCTGCGATGGCAAATAAAATACTATATCAACTGCAGAAAATGGTGGCCTGCTGTTGCCCGGGGCTCCAGGCGAACGAAAGCTTCCACTAGATGGCATCGACGTTCCGCTTGAAACGATCGTGCAGTAGCGCAACATGGTTCTTAGGGCGTTGCAGTAGGTTGCCTATGTTAACGCGCATCTCCGCCATACGGCAGCGGTGGCATCGAGGCGCCCGCCTTAGAGCGGTGGAACGCGGTAAATTTAAATTGACTTCAGGCATCCTCTAGCTTGTTATCTTGGCAGGAACGAGAAGGGAGAGGAACAGCATCAGAGGTGAGCGGGAAACAGAAGGTAGGAATTTACTCGGCAGGGCGCGAGTCGGCTATTGTCTTTCTTCGACATTCGCAACAAAAGCAGCAGATACGCGGCCATTTTTTCAAGTTTCGGTTGAGATCCGCGATATTTTTTGTCTTAGTCTGTTATTTTCAGGTGGTGTATCAGATGAACAATTTGAATGCCAATATTTTGAAAATTACTAGTTTTGTTTTTGTTTAAAGTATTTGTTTCGTCTAATTTGCTTTGGCCAAGTATCTTGTTTTGCGCTAATACAAATATTCAACGTGTTTGGTGCGTAAAACACGTTCAATCAGACAAACAGTTGACGTGCCAAACAACGGGGTAATGCCGTGTCATACTACCAAGGCAAAAAGCTAATACATCTATGTTTCATACTCTTTGTTTAGTACTAGCGATGCTCTTAAGGCAGACACAAAATACTGTTTTTTTCTGTTACGAGAGGTACCTTGTCCCAGGCAACATTCCCCTCTCAACTTTTCGTCAACCTGCATTCAAATCGTCTTTTCGTCGCTTCGAGAGCCTTAAAATTAATTCCCTCTGTGATATATCTAAATCTTAGGTCTTCAGGAATTCTCTCGTGCAGAATTGGATGGATACGCTCACATTTGTTCTGCATTGTTCCTGTAGCTTTTCCGCAGACTACGAATAGCCCATCATTTCGTGTATACCTCGCTACAAAGCGGTTAGTCCTCACGTAAGCTGCTTGGGAAATGAGTGTTAACTTTGCCGATTGTGTATTCTTGTGGAAATGTTCTTGCGCGGTAAGGTTGATTCGTTTTCATGATTATTTCTGATAAGGTTCGTTTTTCCGCGTCCTTGATATGCTCGCCGTGCGCTGGTAGTGTATGAGATACACATTTATTTCGCTAGTTAGTATTTATTATGCGGGTTATCCGTTTGCTTCGACTAATTGTCTCTATTTAAAGTACAACCACTTAAAGTACAACAAAAACTGGAGGGGTTAATTTTGCAGAGTCCGCTTTCTTGAGCAGATACATGACGTTGCATTATTCGTGCTGTGCGGAACTCGGCATATAATGGTCATGCATAAAAATCATCAAATAAAAACAATAATCTTCGATCGCCAAGCGGCGCTCAGCCCTCTAATGCACCAGCAGTAGCTTCCACCTAAGCGAAAGCCAATGATAATTACGGGCTTTTTCTATATATTGCGGTATTTGTGATGCTGGGGGAAAGCTGGATGAATTCCGGTTTTTGTTCTGTGCAGCAATTTATGGCACGCTCTATTTCAGGAACGTCAAATTAGCGCTGTCTGCTGTATTGTTCCTTGGCATTTTGTACGGTTTTCACTTTTTCGAGGACTCCCCACTAAATTAGCATCCCTATGCTGAGGCACTCAATACCTCAACAATTTAAAACTTTCTTTTTCGTACGGTTACGAATAAATTGAAAATCCCTCAGCACCGCTTGAAAGAACAAACATAATTTTGTCATAAAGCGGAAGCACAAAGCGTTCCTCGAAAAGATGTCTACTGGACGCATTTGAAGCACTTCCTATATTGCTTCCTCCTGCGTTACTAATGCTGCAGTATTCGTAAATTGTGCTGTCGGGTCTTGCAAAATAAATATCCCCACTTAGAATTGAAAGTCATGAATGACTTGAGAATTCACGCAGTATAGTACTAAAAAACAACGGGGCTCCACCAGGGACCCCCCTTTAAAGGACCACGGGCCACACAAAATCCTTTGGGGCGAGTCAGCAGTATTTTATTTTGGTGTTTCCACCGAGCGTCAACATGAAAGCATTGCTATAAAAACAGAAAATTCTGCCGCTGCGAAATAACCAGAGTCGTAACATCTCATAGCTGGTTCTAAGCATTTTTTTTAGCCAGCGTTGCCTTCCTGTTTCTGTTGACACGGTCGTAGCAGGTTCATCGCCCTTTCCGAACACTTCGCCCTAAATTCCTGCGGCAGATCAGTTCAAGTTTATCCTCGCCCTCCATGCGGTTTTTGGTTATAATACCCCGCACAGCGCCCAAGTGTGTGTGTTTTTGTACGTTGTTAAGTTCGCAGCAGCGTATCTGGTTCTTGGCAGTAATGAGAAAATTATTCCACCACGCGGCATAGTTCAAGTAATTATGCTCTGTTCAATAACCCGGTAACGCTCTCGAGGCAGGTTCTGTTTTCTTCTTCATTCTCGGCGAAGCGTAGTGACACAACACCAGCCTTCCGTGGTTAATTTTTCTCCGCCCTGCCTGCTGATACCCGTGTACCTAATTAGGTGGCAAATAGATGCAAGCAGTGCCATGATTTACAGTCAGAAATGAGGCAGAGCTGCGTGCAGTCTTTTTTACTCCTCACTTGTTCATGAGCGTGAACGGTGCGTTTCTTTTTGTAGCCACAGAAATGAAAATAGGCGAGGCGGGAAACTGCCTTCTTGGAATTTTGTTTGCGGTTGCTGCCAGGCGTGATAGGAACATGGGCACCGCCAAACTGGGTAGTTGTTTGTTGACGAGGGTATTGATAAGCAGGGGAAATGTAACCTAGTTCCAACCATGCACATTGCTCAACCATGCACAACTCAAGTAAATCCAACTATGCACATTACTCAAAGTAGCTGAAGCCTTTGTTCTCCTCGGCGCTCATCTCACCATATATATACGGTAACATGTTACCTACGATTTTCCACCAAAGGAGAGAAGAGGTGTCTGTAATCCCTCATGCGGAAGGCTCCGAAGGTTTTTCCTGGCCTGCTTGTCAGCACAGGAAACGAAACCCTTAATAATGCCCCCACACTTAACACACTCAGCTGGAACGGCGAACGCGCCCTGTATTAAGGATGCTCAATCCTACAAAATAATAGTTTTTCTGTCTCTTAAGCGACTGATAGACGTCTCACGCAAGCTCTCATCTGTATAGGCAAGCCCTATGCCTCCATCATCTCTCCGATAGTTTTATAAGGCTCATTGGGCATATTAGACGTTTGGGCATGCATAAAATTGTACTTGCCTATTTTGCGAAGAATACAAAAGAGGCAAGTATGGCCTTGCATATATGCACTTACTAATCTGACCAACCTAGTGGTGCTCGCTTAGGAGTGGGATCTTGTGGCCCCTATTCTTTTTGCATCGCTTCTATTGGTGCGTGCGAGGCACGGGACACATTACTTTGACTGCTTGCTCTTTAGACGTGTAATCTGTTCACTCCGGTCAAAGTCGGCCCACTCCGTCTTTTTGCGCAAAATACGCCATACATGTCGTTTGTGGCCGCGATTTTTTTTATTTAGTGCGGAAGACCATGTACGGGAGGAATTAGTAATTTGTCTTTATGTTTGGGGTTCTTTCTTTCTCCTGGAGCTCTGATTTTACTCTGTTCAATTGTCATTCCTTTGCCATCGGCAGCATCGAATAAAGGTACCCTCCCTCTTGGAAGGGCTGTTCCCGCTAACTGAGCGCTTCATCAATATTGTGTTTCACATCTTGCTTTGAGCGGATTTCTAACATTAGTTACAATCTTGCTTTGTTTGCTTGCGAAGCAAATTTCTCTACACCACACTTTTGTATCAGGGCCAATGCGCGTTTCTTTCCTCACTGTGACTTTACTGTTACTCTCTTAAAGAACTTCTTCATCCAGTCCGTGTATGTTTCAGAATACATGCTATGTGAGACCACCAAAACATCGTACCCTTAATTATCTGCTCCTACTGCTCGAAACTGTTTTTAGTGTAAATGGGGAAGCAGGGAAGGAATACGTGACTGCTTCTAAAACCTTTGTGTTGCATTGCCTTCAACATAAACACATCATGTCACAGGAAGCTTGTTCCCCGTCACTAACATTCCTGGAAATGTTCAATGCCAACGCCAGCCTCTTCGCATTCGGTAGTGACGGTTCAGCTACGAATTTGCTTCTGAATGTCATGATTCATTCCTGCTCGTTGTCCACATGCTGGCCTGGGTCTGCGCTGTAGTCTTTCTGTTTAGGCGAAGATGCGCACACCTGGTGCGGCCACGTCCAGTGAGGTTCATTGAACAGCACTACCACTCACGAAACATTTTCTATTCCATTCTGCCGCTAATCTTCTATGAACTAGTGACACTACCACAGTCCTTGCGGGACTGACTTTATCTCCGGCACGACCTACGAAAGTCTCTACCCTCCAGCCATGACTCACCGACATTGGAGGCCATGCATTAGCAAACCTTAGTTCATTCGGAAAAGTCTTGTGTCTGATTCGCCATTCCACAATGCACGCTATCAAGACGTACACCGCGGCCATGGGGCCCAGACAAGCTGGAGTCGTGACTTCTACTTCTGTAGACATAAAGAAAGAGCCCGAAAAACTGGGAATGCACTGTAGTAAAGCCAAAATGCCGGCTAGTTAGACTAAATATAGGGCGGCAACTTTCGCGCACACCACAAGGTGACATAACCAAAACAATACACGAAGGCCACCTCTGACAAATATCTCATTTTTACGTTTACACTCTGCATATATGCCATCAGTAACATTTAGGCATAAAAATCCGTTGTGCCTTCCCTGTTTCATTGTGGCGGCTGTAGCAGCGCACTGCAGCGAACTTTAGAACCGCGAAACCTCAAATGCAGCTAAGGACTGGGGACGGGTTTCTTACAGATCCCGTCTCTCCTGACACATCTCCGTAGGTATTGCCCAGGCAGCGCGAGTCAGCACTAAGTAAGGGGTTAAAGTGGACATTTAGAAGTTGTTTTGCTTTGCATACTAAAGATAAAAAGGATCTGTGTTCATAGAGAGGTCCAAACGTCAATCTTCACTGGTGTAAATAACTGCGTTTTGGTACCCCTGTTGAACATGATGCCTCATAGCGCGGGTGCAGCTACAAAGTGTGTTCAACACCTTCAACAGTGAATTTGACTTCATGGCCGATTGCCAAGCACTGGAAGTGACTTTGTGACTTTCTGGGTCATGTAGGCGTGTATTCCAACTGCATGGCCAAAGGCCTACATTGTCGTCGGCCGCCATTAACGCAAAATGCTCCCTCAGCTTCAGGTAGACCATGAACGTGTTGACGGGCACGCCCAGGGGTACGCACACGGTCGTTGGTCCAACCGTTGACTTGTTACATAAGTAGGCGTCTGAGCATGGTCCACCAGGTGACCGCACAAATGGGTGGGCGTTTGTCGTGGATGTAGAGACGCTCCTTGTCCTGCAATGCCGTTTTTTCAACAGGTGAGTATTGTTTAGGCACAGAAGATTGAAAATATTCAGTGACAGGACCGTCACAAGCGCGCGTATTTTAGTTTACCAAACAGAAATACCATACTGAGTTTCAAAGCAAGAGGAAAACACTGTATAAAAAAAGCATGCTCAATCAAGGCGGCATTTGCATTAGCCCAATACTATAATAAAGACCGTGAGAAAATTTGGGCTAGATCTTCGTGGCTAAGAGTGAAAGTGATGAAGGCCTGTTTGGCCTACAGTTCTCCAAAACTTAAAATAAACTCTCACCTGTGTCCTTTTCTCTCCAAAGGCCGATTTTAACACCCAGCACTGTAACAAGAGCGCACATAAACCGTTTTTTCTTATCCCTACAGTTTGCCTTGTTCTATTTCTCTGCCATACTACGTCTCCAAATGAAAACATGTATAATTGCGCTTACGCACATCACATTGGTCCGTGGTGATATAAACTCATTATTAGAGGATGAAACAAAAAAAAGAGAAAACATGCCACAAAAATTGTGCTCGATTAATAAGAGCACGAAACGTCAATGCAATGATCCTTCACTTAGTTTAAAAGCTTTTCCCTATGCATTTTTGGCAATACACAAAGTTCTGTTCGGAACAAGTCAACAAAGCCCCTTGAAGCTTACGGAACCCGATTTGCACATTGAACAAATCAATTTCAGCTGTTTGGGTACCTTCTACCCACATGCGAATTTCTGATAGGCTGAACACACAACAGCTAGCTATAACGTGTAGAATATAATGAAATCACAAAAAATAATGAACTACGGAGAATCACAGCTACCGATGGCGTACAGACACAAATTTCACGTGATATTAACATTCTTATTCCGATTTATTTGCTGAGTCGTTTGGTGGCAGACAATTAAAAACGTGTAGCCGAACAGGAAAATGAATAAACAGAGTATGAATAAATCTTACGCGTACATCAGACAAACGATCAATTCTAGCAGTAGAATTGATCGTTTATATGAGCCCCCTAAGGAGTAAAATCCTAAATTCCCAGCATTTTAACGCAGTTTAATACTAATGATACTGTTTGATTTTCTCAGCAGATCATAGGATCTAGTGGTAGAAAGCAGATATTACAAAATGCCCTTACCTGCCCTAGCACATCAATGCAGAAGATAAAAAACATATTCGACACCAAAACAAGGTTAGAATGATCGTTGCAAAACACGAGCACGTTAAGCAGAAATACGGATTTTGGGATAACGCCGGAGCAGTGTAATTTGTCCGGGATTGTCAACAATGGCAATCCCGGCCCTCTATGAGTGGTTCCGCGGTCTTCGTATGTAAATATTATCGGAGGCAGTCGATCAAGAGGTCTTTATTTACTCTACAAGGACCTCATCACCGAAAGGTAATCGTAACGCGCAGCATTATATAACAAACCTCCCATTTTTCTTGAGCAGCCGCCAGTACTTGGAAGCATTCCTGCCACATCGTTAGGAGACCGCGCTGGCACTTGTGGAAGACAGGGACAAAACAAAGGCACGCGCACTCCGGCCTGAACACAGCGCGTCTTCAAGCACTGGCGAGTATGTTTCTGTAACAAGTTACAGCGCAATCCCCCCGCAATGCTATACCTACTATCCCGGCACGAAACCCTCCTGCAGCACAAAGTGAATCGAAGAAGGGCGCAGCCTACCTACATAAAAAAGTACCACATAATCAGGAGAAAGCATTATAACCCCCGTAATTTTTATTATACAGCTCTAGGCCAAGTAACCCTAAACACTACTCGTAACCCTACACACTAACAGTACACACTAATAGCCCATAGTAGCCTAGTAAGCCTAAGGGTTAGTAGCCATTGTTTGGGCGAATAGGTGCAGAATGATGATTGTAGCGGCTACACAAGTGGGAGCGTATCGGATGTGAGATAAAGTTTTTACCGCCCAACAGCTGGACTAAATTCAAAGCGAAACAGCTCAAAATTACAACAGTTGTCGCGATGGCTGCTCTCTTGCGAGTGTTAGGCAGAAGCTTCTTTGATGTACTATCGACGACAATACAGCGACAACCTGACCTGCTCTTATTCAGACAGGTTCTGCTTTGCTGGGCCAAAATATAGTGTAGATATTTGGGGGACTAGGTAATGTTTGGGAATAGCAAGCCTCCCTAACTGCTACATAAATTTCTCTTGTTTACAAACGAAAACAATTTAAAAAATCCGCGTCTTTTTGCGGATCTCGATTTTGCCTTACGAAGATCTCGATAGAACCAAGTATTGTTGCAATATGGGTGGGTTTCTTAGCAAAGTTCTACCGTCAGGCGCAAGCCCTCGTTTTCTTCAGTTGTTTCTTGATTATTTTTTTGTTTTGATGCCTCACATCACAAAAATCTTGGCTCAACCGGCAGCCATCCAGCGAGGATTTCATAGTGAAGCTAGGCGCAAACGAAGAGGTATGCTCAAAGTAAACATGCAGTGATCTGTACCTTGTCCTGATGGCAGAGGTAATAGCACCGTTCTGTCGGCACAGTTAGCAAACGCCAGTCGACTGCTAGAACGGCGTTCCCTGGAGGCAAAGCATTCCACAGAGTGATTAGGACCAATGCGTTTCGTGCGCGTACTGCAAATGTCACTCATTCCTCCCCTTGATTTTATTTTTGCCTGTATTTTCGTTTCCCTTGTGGGCACAAGGCGATGTAAAGACCATTCCGCACCGCTCGCTTCATCAATTAGCCCCGTTGCCCAAAGAGAAACAGGATTTACAGCGACAATGCCACACGGCGCAGTGCAAAAAGGCCGGCGAGGCTGAACGCAAGTAAAAATTCCGGGTGAAACAACATGACGTCTCTCTGCAAACTAAAGGGTCACAGCATCCCCGGCCTTCCGGAATGGCGCATAAACATTCTTAAGCAGGTGCTCCTGCTCCCTCTGTAGCACGGCATAGTGTACGAAGTTGTGACCGCGGATCAGCTTAAACTTCAGTTGCTTACATGGCGGATATGAAAGCCTAGCTTCCAATGTTTTGAGCGATGTCACAATATATCCATTCCGCTGTACATCGAGAACACAAAATCAATGTGGTGGTGGTTGAAAAACGTTTTAGATGCGGAACATCTTATGGTCGTGGCTATGTCCCTCCCTCCGCCGTGCGGCGTCCACACCCCCACTGCGCATGCCCGGCCAGGCACCGCTGATAATGATTGTGGCAGGATGCCCCTAGGGATTGGGCAACCAAATAATTCATCACGAAATAGCTTCGCGGTCAACCATCGTCGTCACCTTCCCGTAGGGGAACCCTGAGTAGTATGCGAGGCATTCCTCCTAACCTCTCCGACGCTCCTCTCCTCTTTGGGATTGTGAAACAAATGGGAACACCTGCGGTAGCCGGTGCATACTCCGCTGGGGGCCCACTGCAGCTCCGCAGTATGATTGACTCATTCCGCTCCCTTTATTCTCCTCCCACAACGCCGCGATGAGTCAGCGTCAACGCCAGTGTCAGCGCCGCGGAGAAGAGGGCTCGAGTCACTGCCACAAAACGGCAGCGGCAACCGGCCGATCCGGAACTTCGGTCTCGCCAATCCGAAAGCCGCGAGCTACTGCTGCTGCTCTAGCCTGTGAGATCAGGTGTTCCTGAGTCCCGATCTGAAAGCTGGTCAGCCCGCACTCCCACTGCTCCGGGTTGGGGGAAGGAAGGGGGTTCGGGTGGTCGGCGCATGCCCATAGAAGATGTTACGTCATATTAAGACAATGGCAGGTAGGGCAGTTCTAAGGTTATGTTGGGAGCGATCTATGGTGAAGAATAGGGGTGTTAAAATATGTTTCCGTCTGGAGTCTGCGCCATATTCGGGCGTCGCAAGTGCTGTGGGAGGCATGAGTGGGTGGGTAACGGCGACGGCTCTGACGGTAGTGGTTGAGTATATCGGTGTAGTGACTGTTAACGGGAAGGTTGAAGGATGGTGCTGCCAAGTCACCCGCCCCCGATGGGAAAACCGGAGTTGGATATCGCGGGCAGTGGCGTGCGCCGCCTCATTCCGCGGGACCGACGCATAACCTTGGGTCCATACAATTTGATGCAGGGCAGGTTCTTTATTGTCTGGAGAAGCTTGAGGGCTGGAGGAGAAATGCATCCGGTCAGAAAGTTCCGGCAAAGTTGCTGTGAGTGGATAAAGATGGTTACATAGCAATATGTGCTGTGGTGGCGACGAGAGCTATGGCTGTCTCTTCGGAAGTAGTGGTGTTGGTATCAGCGATGGTGGCGGATGTCAGGACAGAGCCTTGAGCATTGAGGGCAACTATTGTATGGGCTGTTCGGTTCGAGTAGGTTGCGAAATCCGTGTATCCGGTGTTGGGGTCGTTGGAATATTGTTTCTCTATGAGTCGAACGCGTTCTTGTTTTCGACCTTCGTAGTAAGTAAGGTGCATATGGCGCGGAATTGGCTAGACTTTGATGTGTGCGCGTATTTGGTGGGGACATGCGTTGGGGTGCGTCTAATGAAGTAGGAACGGAACGACCCAGGTGTGTCAAAACGGTGCTGCCAGGGGGGTGAGGATAGGTGAGGGACCTGGCGGACTTGCTGTGCTTGTAGGAGTTCAGACAGTGTATTGTGAAGGCCGATTCGGAGTAGGTGCGTGGTAGGAGTGAATGGAAGGAGTCCAAGAGAATTTTTTTATGTTTTGCGAATTAGTGCGTCAAGTTTGGAGTGTTCGTTTGGTTTCATTTGGATTTACGGTGCCCCAGATATGATGCGACTTATAAGGACCGCATGAATAAGTTGGCAAGTGTCTTTTTCTTGGACGCCGCGGTGATGAGTGCAGACTCTTCGAACGAGATGCATAAGTTGCGTGAAGAAGAGCGGCTCCGAAACCGTCGGCTTGCAAGGGAACGCCGAGAATTCGATAAATGGTCACTGGCGGGACGGGAACGGAGGGACTGGTGACGGACGGGTCAGGGGTTGGTTGTGGAGGTAGTCCAGGTGTGCGTAGGTGGAGTACAAGTAATGCAGATTTTTAGGGTGCACAGGTGTAGCCTCAACGCTGTAGATATTCGAGCGTTTAGTCGATGGCTTGCGGTATATTGTCTTGCTGTTGTCCCGCCGATCCGATGTTGGCACAGATTGTTACTTCATCAGCGTAGAATACGTGATGGAGATTGGGGATTGTGGAGAGTTTGGCTGGAAGTTGGAGGAGGGCGATAGTGAAAACTAAAGGCGAAATCACAGATCCTTGAGGGGTGCCTTTTGCCGGCGTGGGCAAATGGTCAGATTGTATGATCCCCAGGCGTATTGTGGGTGTTCGATCTCTCAAAGGCTCGGACGAAATTATAAGTAGCCGCCCCACAGTTCTTTGTTTGAAGGCCACGCAAGATGGCGTCGTGCGTGACGTCATCAAATGCCCCGGGACGTAAAGAGCGAGGATGGTGCTTCGCTGGGTTTTGCTTAGGTTATTGATAATTTGTCCTTTTATTTGGAGGAGTACGTCTTGAGCGGATAGGTTGGAACGGAAGCCGAAGATGGTATGTGGTTACAGATCGTTGTCTTCAAGGTACGCTGTTAGGACACCATATGTTCGAACAGCTTGCTCAGCCACGAAGTAAGCGAAACCGGCCGGAGGTTATCGATGGCTACAGGTTTGTGGGCCTTCGGTACGAGTATTATGTCTGAACGCCACCGCTGTTGGGGGAGGCTTGCGGCTTCCCAGTGTCTGTGAAAGAGAGTAAGGATGGCTGAGAGAGTTTCATCGTCTAGGTTTTGGAGCGTTTTGTTTGTTATGCGGTCTTTCCCCGGCGTGGTGTTGGGCGTCTAGCGAGCGAGCGCTTGCTCCAATTCTTGGATCGCGAAGGGAGCGTCGAGATCGGGGTTAGGAAGGCCAAGGTAAGGTCAGGTCATGAGGATTGGCAAGTTTTCAGGGGAATCAGAAAGTTTTGTGTAAGTAAGTTTTTATGTGGATGCGGATGGTTGTGAATGAGTCGTTGTAGCTGCTGCTGCGCTGTTTTTTGGAGGGTTTGTACCCTAATACGTGGCGCAGAATATGCCATGTGCGCTTGGTGCTCAACGCTCCTCCAAGATTGTCGCAGAAAGCTCGCCATATCTGCGTTCTCAGCTTCTGCGTTTCAGGGAGCGGTTATGTTTTCGAGCTTTCCCTCTATTGACGAGGCCTCGCCGGGCCTCCCACAGATGCGCGAGATGGAAGTCGACTGAAGGATTGGCAGTTGTTAGGGGAATGATTTTAGTATGTTTCCGAACAAGAGCGGTTTGCTTGGCCGTCCATCGTTCGACGTCTTCGTCCGCAGGAGTAAAGGGAGTAGGATCTTTGCGGAAAGAAGACCAGTCTACGAGCGTTGCTTGTCCGATGCGTCGTCTAAGGGGAAGATGGGGCAAGGCGAGGGCTACATGTAATGATCGCTTCCAAGGCGATCCGGCCCATCAGTCATTCATAACAGTAGCAATGTTTATCGCTTTTTCTAATTTCTTAATATCAGATTTTATACGTGGAACCCATACCGTACAAGCAAACTTTAGTATGGGACAAATATTGGTATTAAAAAAAATGTAGCTTTCTCTGGAAAACGTTTTGCATTACTATGGAGGAAGCCAAGAAATCGACAAGCTTTCGCAAATGTTCCTCATCCTGATGTTTCCCGCAGGGGTTGTTCATCCCCCTTTCTTCGAAGTGAGAACTATTACCAAGTTGGCACTTTCTTTTGTTCTTACGAATTGAAAAATAAAAAAAACACCTTATTTCTCCATGATGCTGTGGTACTGACATATTTTATTCCAAAATGTTGTATTCCATTTCTATGGCGATGAATGATAAGCAGAGATGGGCGTAGTCCTAGAAGTGAACGAAAGAAACATGTTTTAAGTAATTTGGGATTGAGAATACTTCCTAGTTAATTCCCTGAATGGGACTTGAAGGGACTAGAGTTTTGATGTAGCAGAAAACTAGGGGGCCGTCAGTTCACCTCCGGTAGATGCCTGTTATTGAGAGAAGACCGGAATTCCACAATATTTAAAACATCACTGTGAAGTGCGTAAGAGCAAAAGTAGTTGAAACTTGGCTCAAAGCTAGAGTCGTGTTAAAGTCTAATTATCATATCATTTCTGTCGAAAATGTTTTTGTACCCCTGTCACACGGGCACTTTTAATCGCGATTGAAGTGAATCACGACCGAGTTTTCGAGCGCGCTCGCCGCACTGCCGCTGTTACACGGCCCGTTTCAATCGCGATCGAGTTATACAGTTTTGTTGACACAACAGCGACACCAGCAAAAGGGTGACGTGTCAACAAAACTGTATGAAATGCGAAGAGGCCGTCAGCAATGCCCTCATTTGAAACCGACCATGCCAAGCGTTCCGGAGGAAAACCGACTGCGCATGATCCACCTTTTTCAAGAATGTATTAGGCAGCGCGATATTGCGAAAGCCACAGGACGACCACTAGGCACCATGAATCGCATCCTGCAAGCGTTCCGCGATGAGGCCCGGATCGAAAATCTTCCCCGAGGACGCAGACCACGGGCTACAACAAGTGAGCATGACATGCTAATTGTGGCCGCTGCGGCAGTAAAGCCGTCCCTGACGTCTAAACAAATCAAATGTGACCTCGACCTTTCGGCAAGCACAAAACTGTTCGACGCCGCTTACATGATGTGCGGCTACGAAACTGTGTCCCTGCTAGAAATCCCAAGCTATCCGAAGCGAACAAGCTTGCGAGACTGCTTTTCGCAGAAGACCACGCAACCTAGACGGCGGAAGACTGTAGCTGTGTTCTCTTCACGGACGAATCCACATTTTGAAGCCGTTGCGACCAGCGCCAACGCATTTGGAGGGCCGTGAACACCAGGTGTGAGTGATGCAAATGTTTTTCCTGTTCTTTTAAAATTACATATTAATAGAATACCCAGCGATAGTGCGACTATAATTAAAAGATAGACCAGGCGAACGAGCCCACGACAAGCTTTCGTGTTCCTTGCGTGTTCGTATACGTGAAGGTTTGGTGCCACTCACCACGAGTTTTGTAGCTCATTCATTTCATATCTTTGTTCGGCGCAGCCCTCACCAGCCGTGAGAACTATTGCGCTCCCAAGCTTGTGCGCCAAGTTTCTTTTGTGACTCACAATAGAAAAAACGACGGCGGAGCATATGCAGTCATTTAGCTGCCTACAGCACTGGATTTCCCGGAGCGAAATAGTGCTTCGGGTGCATCTGTCGACAATGAACCAGAGATAAACAAACGTCTGAACGATATCGGCACTAACCTACTGCGATTTCTTTCTTCCTCAGATCCGAGTCGTGCAACCTGCAGCGGATTTCATGTAGCGGCCGGCGCGCCGTTAGCATGTGGGGTGCTATTTGAAGCCATTGCCTCGGTCAGTTAGTTAGTCTCAAGGGCCGCTTCAACGCTGCTGCCTACGAGGACATCATTGACAGCATGTTGATACCCTACGCCCTCGATGGTCCATTCGCGGATGGTCTGTATTATTTGCAGCATGACCGAAGCCCGATACACATGGCTCGATCAGTAAAACACATTCTGGAAGAGCGAGGCGTGATGGTGATCGAGTGGCCACCGCAGGGGGCGGACATGAATATAATTGAAAACGTGTGGGGAGCAATGAAGAAGTCCTTTAGCAGCCGACAGCTACTGGGCGGCTCGCGTGACGCGTTGTGGCAAGCTGTCGAAGAGGAGTGGTAGCGCCTCCTGGCTACCGACTTCGCGGCGCGCCTTTTCGAGAGCATTCCTCGACGTGTGGGGGCTTTTGTGTCTGCCAAGGGGGACTTCACCAATTATTGAATTCTCTCAAAAAGGCCCCCGCCACTGCCTTTGTTGTCCAGGGGCTGCTGCCTATCCCGGTAACTGTTTGCCATGACAGTTGCATTTTTAACATTTTTTTAATATAATGCCACGGCCAATTGGCAGTTTTCGGGTTGTCGCTCACCGTCATATCATTTGTTTTTGTTGTTGTTGGCACAAAGCACATGCTGCGATCTGTATGCCTCGGCACTGTGCGGCTGCTACCTGGCCGAAATAAACCGAGTTACGACGTCGTTGGCAATGAGCTAATTTATTTTGTTTTGGTCTTTTGGCATGCATGTGACGCCTCAGCATCAACTACTGACTGCACTAAACACGAATTTGGGACAGTTTCCAATGGTCGTCATTGATTCGAATCACGGCGCCATGCACGCGCAGCTATGTGACGCTGGCAAAGGCTGGGAGCGGCAAATGGTGGGCGCCGAGCGCTGAGTAACCGCAGTTGCCTACTATCTTGCGCCGCCTCGCTAACAGCTCAGATTTCAGCGCTCTTGCGGCGCGGCGACAAAGCAAGCATGCGAGCGAGCAGAGGGCAACATATCCGATTGGGACACGCAGCCTGGCTACCTTCATCTCAACTGCGCATGTCCGTGAGTTTTCCACGGCCTCTGCCAGGTGACGGCACCGGTATCTTCGGCCAAGCGGTCCGCGGTTCGCATCTGAATTGTCCATGACTGTACACTTTTTTGCAGCTAAGGGGAATTTCATAAACTACACCTATGCTGCAGTATGTGTAGCGAACAGCGTGGTTTTTTGAACGGGGTTTGGATTTTTTCTTCGCATTTTTCCTCATCAAAAGGCAAACTTTCGATAGCTTTTCCACGGCACTGAAAACGATATTTACCCCGTACCTTTATGCCATTTTCTTTACGTTATGCGACACCTTATGTAAATATGGTACGACGTGCACTGTTTTTTCTTCTTTTCGGCCTGTCTAGTTCATCAGGGCTATCTTGTCCCCTCATCTTTTGTAGAAGAGCTTCACACACGCTCGAAATGAAAAAAGAAGGGAACTAGGCCCGGCTTTGCCTCAAAATCTGGTCGTGGAAACTAGCCTCTACTTTGTGAACGCACAATTGTTTCAAGGCTCCCTGAATACACGTCATCGCCGCACCCCTTTTCACTAGTTTTGAGTGCGCACTATTGAAGGGAAGAAGCTGTTTTTGTGCCCTTGGACTGTACTGCCAGCAAACATGCGAGCCTGCTTTGAACGAAAGCTGCAAATCAAGGAAGCGGATTTCTTTGCCCCATGGCAGCTCACACGTAAATTTGAGAGCTTTTTACGACTCACTGAAGGTGTTGATGACACTTTTTACTACGAAATCTTGATGCGCTATTCCCCGATTCACCACCACAAGATTGTCATCCACATACCTACAAATGGTAAGGTCAAGTGAACTATCTAATGACAAGCTCAAACGGTTATCACAGGCACAAAAAAAACAAGTCGGACAAAAAGGGGCAAGGGAAGAACCAATAGATATTCCACTAGGCTGAGCGTAGTGTTTGTCATCAAAATTAACCACCGTGGGATGCAGGTGAAGGTTAAAAAGTTCCAAGAAATCGTCGCTATTTACTCCCGTCACGCCCCTGAAACTTATGTCACCATAATCATCAACTTTGTTTACCCGCAGGACACAGAACAGTTCTTTGTGAGGAATATTGTAGTAAAAGTCCTCCACGTCAAGTGAGAAGGCATACACTTCCCTCAACATACGTTCTTCTAACTTCTGGATGACCCTCGGTAGAGCTTCGGACGAGACAAAGATCATCCAGGCGCCGCTGTTGCAGGGGACGTTGCAGGTAGTGCCCAATTTGAAACTGCCAGGTGCTTTTTTTCCGAAACAATAACGCGGAAAGGACACTCAGGCTTATTCGTTTTGCAAGTGAAAAACAATTTTAAAATCTCCGCTTCTTCTTTGCTTGCGGTCTTTCTGAGTGAATCGAGATTTAAGTCCGCAAGTAATTTCAGTGCTTTGGATTTGTGTTTCTTCGGATCAAATGCCACTGTCTTGAGATTCTTTTGAATGGCGCCTAGAGCTTTCTCTAGAAAGTCGCCGTCTGGAATCACCACAAAGCCGCCTTCTTTTTCCACTTGCACAATAAAAAGGTTGTTCTGCCGAAGTGCGCTTTCGTTCGATTACGCTTGTGAGCCTCGATCGCGCTTGAGAAACCAGGATTGAGCTCGAGCGCGATCGAGCTCGATGGCGATTGAAACTGTGGTGTAGCAGCGCCGGATCCGGATCCGGATTGAGCTCGATCCGGATCGACCCAATCGTGATTGAAAGTGCGTGTGTGACAGGGGTATAAAATATACTGGTTACAGCAGTTTTCTGTAACCATACTACGTCTATAGATAGCCATGCGTTGACAAAAGCCAGGAATTTTGCAACGTCAGCAACTTTACTGCGAACTACCCGCCGCGGTGGCTCAGTGGCTAAGGCGTTGCGCTGCTGAGCACGAGGTCGCGGGTTCGATTCCCGGCCGCGGCGGCCGCTTTTCTGATGGAGGCGAAAAGCAAAAACGCCCGTGTGTACGAGATTTCGGCGCACGATAAAGATCCCCAGGTGGTCAAAATTAATCCGGAGCCCTCCACTACGGCGCGCCTCATCGCCTGCGTAGCGTCAGCGCGTTAAACCCCATAATCAATCAATCAACTTTACTGCGAACTATCTAATTATGACAGGCAAACCAAACTAGGCGTAATGTGATGAAGTCGTACTAGTCCAGAATTGCAGCATACTTTTATACAGTACCTACCCAACATCAAGTTCTGCAGAGCATTCAGTAAAAGGCTCCTTTGTTGCAAGGATTTAATTTTGTTGACGCGACATTTTTCTGCACACGCTGTCGACGCACGCAGGTTTGATGAAAACTAGCCCATAAAAGCTCCGCTCAAACAGAAAACAGAGCAAAACGGGGGCACGTGTGACCAAACCTTGCAAGCATAAGCACCCACCGGAGTCCAATCGCGTCTTTTTGAATAACCGATGAGCCTTCAGCGAACAGTGCTAGCAAACTGGTGATTGTGGTGATGCAGGAGAGGTATAGCCCGCATGTTTCAAGAAAAAAGTGTATAACTTGTTCAGCAGGGCAGTAGTAGCTTCTTTATTGTCTGGCGTAGAAGAAATTTGCTTCTCCGTTATAGAAGCCCAGTGCATACTTGTGTACCGACAGGAAAACATTCGGTATTTGCCCAGCTGTTACAGAGCTGCAGTCAGCGCCCGCATATTGTCTTGGGCACAAGTGACATCTTTATTGCTTTTCTGAGTAGCTTTTCTGGCATCCAGCTTTTGGGCTGTCAGAAACTTTATACGTTACAGCCACCGTTAGAACTCCTCCAGAAAAACAAATATTGCGTCTACAAAGTCGGTTTTGACAGGTGGCTGAACGAGTGCTTCAATCGAGGTTTGCCTCCTTACACTTATTCCTCATTTTAATGTGTATTTTACTGCTAGTTTTTGGCGTTTTTGACCGGTTCGGCGGTGTAACAAAGAAGGAAGAGTAGGAAGGGAAGGCTCGCAATGTAGTACTCAATCCAGGACGCTGAACGGGGCTGAGCGGGGTGAGTCTTAGAGGGTCTGCGAGGGTGATATGAAGGCGTAAATAGAAAAGGAATCGAGACGCCAGGGAAGCGTAAATAAATTTATTCTCTACAACAAATCCATCAAACAACATCCTTAGGAATTTGGCTTTGCAAATGTCCACTCGACAAGATTCTGACACATTCACACTCAAAAGAGTGCAAACGCCAATCCGGCAAAGCTGCTTCATGGAACCATGCTGCTGAGTTGCGTGAGACGTCGGGAGCCACATAAGAGGGAAGCCGAAAACCAAACGTCAACACAGATTCATTGATTGATTGTGGGGTTTAACGCGCCGACGCAACGCAGGCGATGGGGCGCGCTCAACACAGATTCACGCAATCGAGCAGTTGGTCAGTCACACCGAGGCGGCCGCGTGGCGACGTGCCCCAGCGCAGTGCAGTAGCGTTGCTTTGAGTTGAACAACACTGGTGGCTAGTTCGAGGCTTCGCATTTCGGCCGTGACGTGCCTTTATTCTTCCCGGAAGTGTACCTCACAGATGATTCAGTCACCGTCAACTACAAAGCCAAGTACAGGCTTCGCCACCCCTTATACTGCTTTACCTCGACCTTTATGAATGAAAAAAAACAAACCACGGAAGTGTTCAGCCTCTTGGAATCTTTTTAGTACAGTCAGATTGTCAAAATGTTTGTACGTTCTTCCAACATACACAGCCATTGCAGTTCAATACCGTCAAAAAGGTTGACAGTTACCGCTATCGCACGCGTATATATCTAGAGCCCGTGGTTTCTGTTGTTGATGATTGTATGGTTTAACGCACCGACACAATGCAGGCGATGAGGCGCGCCGTAGTGGAGGGCTCCGGATTAATTTTGACCACATGGGGGTCTTTAACCTGAGCCGAAATCTCGCACACACGGGCGTTTTTGCTTTTCGCCTCCACCAGAAAAGTGGCCCCCGTGGCCGGGAATCAAACCCGCGACCTCGTGCTGAGTAGCACAACGCTTTAGCCACTAAGCCGCCGCGGCGGGGTGGTTTATGTTGTCACGCAACTTCAACCGGAGCTCATGTTGTTTGTTACCGAGCTGTAGGTAACAGAGACCTAGAGAGGCCTACGAAGATTAAACTTCCCATGTGTATGTAATTAATGTAATGAGGTCAGCCAAGCGATTGCTTTTAACATGGTGCACCACTTTTAGCACATTAAGGTTGTACATTTTTTTTCGGAGTAGTTATAGAAAAACTGCACACGCCTCCGACATGCCGCCGGTGCTGGCCATTGTATACAGTTGGCGACAGTTCGCAATTCTCACTGACTCTACGGTGAAATTACTTATTATAACGAGTTACAAATAATTTGATATGTGTTATATTCGTTGGTATGTTGGTCTGTCCAGCAGGTGATGTTTACCACGTCGCTAGTATTATTGCAAAACAACCATAGGTTGAGCACCGCTAATACAACTTGTAGCACATTCAACTATCCTTAATTCTAAGAAATATCACCATCAGCCCGACTGCGTTCACTGCAGGATGAAGGCGTCTGCCAAAGATCACCAGCCACGTTTGTTGGCTGCTAGTTACTGCTATAGCGGCTATACCATAAAGCTTCAAAATAAAATTCGTGATTTTAGTTTGAGCCATGCTTTATCTTTATTGAAACTACTGTGTCCTCCAGACAATGCCATTAAAAATTATGTGGTTCATATTTCTCTTGGTGTTCAGATGTTTTCCTATGTTTGAGTGGCACTCCGTGCACCTAACATAAGCCAATGTATCCAGTGGTGCCAGTATGGACAGCTAGTCCTCGACTGAGCCTGGCTGCAATTTTTCTTTTTGAACTCGCCCGTTTTCAACATGGCTGCATCGGAAAGTAATCCTGTCTGAGTTCAATGTATTCAGCAGCCCGTGAAGTTACCAAGTGTCTTAGCACAGTGTTCTAAACCAATTAAGCACTCAGAATTCGATGTTACTCGTTTTGCCACTATCTGTTTCAAGTCTAAAACTCAAAACTGCGCATAAGCTTTTAAAGCTCGTGGGATATTTAAAATATTTCCGTAAGTGTACATGGAAGATTAAACAATTGGGCGCTAATGCTCAGCACTAAGGCGTGCGTCCAGCCAATCAAGTCACCAAGCAGGCATATAAACCACTGCTCTTCGTTTCATTGGTGACTTCTGTCAGATTTATGCAATCTTTGCACTAAGCTATTTATTTTTGATGCCCTCATCAAAGTATCTGTGGTTTAGAAAATGCTTGGGACCTATGCAGCATTTTGAGTGATATATTTGCTCAAATGAAAGTAGCGTTTGCTTCTTTTAAAACAGGCTTTCATTATGTCTGCACACATACATTGAAAATATCTGAAATATGCGCACTTTATGCATGCAGATACAGATTTGTGAAGGCCTCTTCAAAGCCACTGCGAAATTACTCTATGTATACTGGGCCACTAAAAGAGGTATTTTTGACGAAATCTTTATGCATGACAAAGTCGTTCTCAAAGTCCGCACAGTTATGCAGCAATTACGGTGGAACAGAGCTTAAGGGGCGGAAACCTGGCGCCCTATTAAAAAAACTCTAAAGCAAACTTGCATCAGCTCAACTGGTCATGATGCAAATAATGATCGGAGTGACACTTGGAGAACAAAAAGTGGATAGGAGAACGAACTAGAGTAGAAGAGATGATGGTTAAAATAATGAAAAAAAAAGTACTTGAGATGGCCAGGTGATTAGGCAAAATAACAATCGGTCGACTACCAGGGAGACAAAGTCGACATTGAGAGACATGTCTAGAAAAAGAGGGAGGCGAATTTTTTGATGGAGATATGAAATAAGGAATTTAGGAGGCAAGGAGTGGACTCGAGCGGCGCGCTAAACAAGCGGCTGGTGGTCGATGGGAAAGGCTGTTCTCCTGCAGTAGACCTAGCAGACTGTTAATGATGATGATGAAGGCGAAGAAATTGTGTAACTGGCCGCAAGCCTGTTACCCTACTAGTATGAAGCGAAACGAATAACTGAATATATCTAGACGATTCTTTATTGCACCTTTTTTATCCAGCCGGTTGAGGTGGCAAAAGTGAACAGTTTCCTGTTTTGTGGAAGTTGACTTAAACGATGAACATTATCTTTTTATTTTGTGTGCAGTTGTTCTCTTAGCATATCTGAATGCGTAGCAGATCTATAGAGGGACTACGGGAAATGGAGGAGATCATTTTTGCATGGTAATGGATACAGCTTCGGGTAGAGTATTCATCTTAATATTTCACTCGCGATTTTTGTAGGGAACGACCGCTTCTCCAAACCGGGCAAACCGGGCAAATAGGGCACACCGGCTGGAAAACGGGAGAATCGCTTCAAAATTACTATACCACCCGACAGAAGTTGTTTTCACTGTTGTGCAATAGCTTTCTCATGAACAAGAATAACGAGGAATTAAGAGAGTGGTCCATTCAAAAGTAATTTTAGCAGTGGTGTGTGAGACCGAAAAGAATACTTTTGTGGGTAGGCGTTCATGCCCTCTACCGACAGTTGCTCTTAGTTTTTACGAACCACATTCTTTGTACCAGCCTCGAAACCTAAGCATGGGTTCGAGAACCGTACGTAACGTTTATTAACCTGCTTCAACACTTCAGTCACCAAAGAACACAACGCTTTTTAATTCAGGTAATATTTCTGGTATTTACAGCTTGCCGAGATTTAGAAAGGCTGTAGGGCGGTATAAAAATTTGCCTATAGAAGCAATTTTTATTCATAAGCTAAATGGCCCGCAGATCTGAAAAAAAACGCCATGTTTTCCTGGAGCAGCAAAACCGCAAGCATAATGGCTGAACGCCAAATAAAATAAAAGTAGAGACGGTACGTTTAACCGAACAATTGAATAAATGTATTTTGGTGCAAACTTCAAGCACGAAGTTTCGGCACACACCAGGAAAGCGGCATTATTACACCAGGATGGGCTTCAGGTGGCCTGCTTCTGCAGCCTTCTCAATCAACATCCACAAGGTAGGGGGCAGATAGGGTTGGTTGATGCATGAACTGCTTGTTGGTAAAGTGTTGGCGTGAATGACATGCGCCCGGTGTTAGGCAGGAATCGTTGCTTGGTGAGATGTAATGTTATGAAAGTCGCTTGTAGTTCATGCAATGTAGCTGCGTCGATCACTGAAAGACAATGGCGAGAAATTGGTGCTTTTTCATCTTGAGCTCGCACTGGTTGAGGTTATTGGAGAAGGTGAGGAAAGATTGGATGATATTGTATGCTTGGTGAAGCGTAATGCGTTTTAGTGAACGCAGCCAGCAGTGATAGGAGCTAGCTATGAGGAGAAGGAGGGCTGGAGAGCTGGGCTTACGTGACGATAGTGACCTACCTTAGGCCCACAAAGACACTTGATCTGTAATAAACAACAGCGAAATACGCGCCAATTCACCCTGTGAATGTGGTTCGAAAGCAAAGCTGTTAACGACATCCGCAACAATCGCCCACGCGACGTCACTTGCTTTAGCACACGTAACTCCACAAAGAGTGAAACCAGAAACAAGTTAAACCACACCCTTTATTACTTCAGAGATATTCTTAGTTAAAATCAATGCATGGTATGGGAATGGTGGTTCGTTGAGTTGTATTGGTGAAGCACATAAGTGGAAATTCTTTGTTTTTTACAAAATAAAGGAAGCTCAATCGCGGTTTTAGAGAATTTCACTTCTCCGTCTCTGCCACAGCCGAAAGAGGTGACGGGATCGGCGGAACAGACGGAGAAAACGTGATATGCCGTGCTCTGATGTGCGCTTTCAATTTTTTCCAACTCCTGCCGCATGTGCAAGGAGCGCACACGGCCTCAACACGTGCAATGGGCGGAGCGAACAGTGGCGCGAGTGGTCGCGTGGCGGAATCATGTTCTTTCAGGCAAAGCACCTCGGGTAAACCAGCAGGTGTGTTTGGCGAGCGCAACGTATATCTGCTGCGCCTTCGCATGGGCCAGTAGGACACATGGTAAAACAATGGGCTTTCGCTCCGTTTCCCTATTCGTTGCAGGTTTGATTCCTGGCGATGCCCGTAATGTCTTTCATTTGTTCGCGTTTGTACCCTGTTCACACCAATGGTCGCCGCAGAACCCTTGCGGGTAGAGGTAAAAAGCTTTGCTTTCAAATGAACCTAAAAAGAACCAAGCAACCCAATGTAATCGAACCTACGCCATATATCCGAACAATATTATTAAAAAATATTTCGACCAATTTTCCAACTCAGACGCGAAGACTAAGAAAACAGTGGAGATTGTGGTCTTCACTAGCTTTAACTTGTCTTTTCTTACATCTGGCCTTTCTTAAGACAAAAATGGTTAAAGAGTGAACCATGCTCTTTGGAAACTCAGTTAAAAAAAGTGCACAGTACAACCTCTTGACGTCAAAATTCCAAACTGCGAAACATTCCAGTGAGATCTCGCCCTATCAAAAAAAGACAACCAATGCATAAGTTTGGAGGCCAAAATCACGAAAACCTTTCAGAGAGCGCCGCCTTAGTGGGTAAGCAGAGATCTGTTTTTTAAGCAGAGGTTCAAAAGGGTGATTGGTGCCTTCGCTGGCGTTCACATAAACCCGGTCTGAAATTCCCCCTCTATCCCTTCCTACCCGCATCTGGCGCTCATCGTTCGTAGCTAGCTCCCCAGATAATGCCACAAAGGCTTCCGCCGGAGGTGTTGGCACGCAAAACACTGCACCTTTGGATTCCCCTCTCTCTCTTCCTTCTCGAGCACGGCTGTAGCAAGCGGGGTGCATCACGCTACAACATACAACGCAGGTTTGTCCACCAGGTCACTGTCACCGCGACATGGGTAGGCAGCGCTTGTGTCGCTGCGCCGTGCGTTCGAATCAATCTCTACGAAAGGAAAACGTTTTGTTGTAATCGGTTAACGGTTCTGATTTTTTATTTCAGTGGTTATGCATTGGGATTTTTTCAGAAGGGTTTTGTTTTTGTTTTCACTGGGTGCGCGTTCCGCGTGCATCTCGGTTTCCGGTGGGAATGTTTGCTAGTCCTTTTCAGATTTATTGAGACTCCCTGGTTTGCTTGTCGTGCTTTGTGTTTTTGGACATGCTTCCGTCATTGTATAGGAGTAAACACACAAACCACCAACCTCGAGTTGTGTTACGCGAAGCTTCATCGGCGAAGACTCAGAACGATACCTACCAGAAATGCGATGCGCCGTAAATGCTGCAACCCCGAGGCAGTGTCGTTTTCGTGGTTTATTTTCACCGCACGCCACGATACCTTTGGTAACTGTTCCGAATCCACTCCGATAACCTAGCGCCGTTTCTCCGACATAGTTTCGGGTTTTGTTTCGATCAAGCTTTTATCCTTTTGCGAATGGTGTCGACCCACCCCGACACCCAGCTTCTACGGCGTAGTCTGTAATGTCACGCTCGCACAATGCCCAGGTTTGGCTCCGGAGGCTTTCATCGCGCTGACGAACGATTTCCAGACGAACAGATCTGCGGGTTTGAGCTTCCTGTACTCACTCATAAAATTATCTGGAAAAACATATTCACAATAATATAGTCGCCATAACTCCCGTATTTTTTGGGTAATTCGCAATTGAAGCGCTTTTTTTTTCTTTTCTTGGCTCCAAGTTATTTTTGTTTTCAAATTACTTTCGGCTTCTTTGCAGTACATGGACATATCGCGCCAAGCGCTTCTCTCGAAATTCCATTTTTCCTTCTTGCCTACACTATTCCAGATTCCACCTGGAAAGCAAGAATGAATATAGTGTAATATTTGCTATCTATAGAGCCACGTGTCCTGCAAGGTTCGTCTGCCTTATTCACTGTAACTTTATCTCAAACAAAGCGGGACGAAAGCGTTCCCCGCACTATTAAAAATTCATTGCGGCACAACTCAGAAAACATATTATTATCACAAAGTCTTTTTTTGCTACTGTACCCAAAACCAATAGCGAAAGTGACAAAAACAGTCAACACTACGAATCCCTGCAGTAAAGTTGGAGCAATTTTTCATGATTGCGAATTTTAATAACTTTGTTGGTAACCGGTGGTACTCTAGTCGTGCCGCCTATCATTACAGATATAGTCAGCCTGTGTGGTATTTGAACCTGCCATTACCATGAACTTATACCGGCAGCTGGTGCATTCTGCTCGAGTCCAGAATAACGAGTACACTTGGCGCCTTTTAAGCATGCACTTAAAAACAAGCATGCTTTCACAACTCGAGAAATTCGAGGGTGCGCACAGTCAAATACCAGTGGCGTATAGGAATTCTAGAAGCCTAAAATTACATGCTGATTACCAAATGTGTCTTTCTCAACCAGCAGCAAAAAAAATCTAAGCAAGTAATTCGGCGTTCTATGTATGCCGCTTTCTGTTTCTTACCTTGCCAATGAAATTGGGATCTTTAGAACGTCATTGTTCTGTAAAAACCTGTGGCATCCCTTCGTCCCTTTTGTCCCTTTCGTACTTAGGTTTTCGATAAAATTCTGCAGTCTTGCCCCAAATCATTTTACACGTTTCTGAGGTACCCTCATTGGTTACTTCAAACGCGCACCACAGAAAAATATGTTTACCACTGTGGTAGAATACAGACCGACTGCTTTAAAGTACTCTGTAAAACAGTACAACTCTTACATTATTCCCAGAAATCTTTCCGAAAATTATCTAATTGCTTTGGTTTTTTTATTTGTTATTCGCAAAGCACCGTGAACGTTGCGTGTCATATGCTGTCACAGCTATTAGGTACCATTACAAATTTTTCGCGCATTAAACTCCCACACCCTCCCTGGCACATGAGATAAACACAGTAATTCTACTACAAAAGTGAACAAATTTTGAGGTGGCGCAACCTACGAATATGCGCGTAATTTTGTGGGAGTTTATTTCTTCGACAGGCGAGTATCGCATTTTTTTCAACGATTTAGATTACCCCGTGAATGGTCAATGTTTTTTTTTTGTTGCATCGTGCTGCAATGTCAATATAAAGTCAGCCCTAAGATGGCAGTTTCCTATAATAACTGCAAGTGCGGTAAAGTTCTTTAAAAAATGTGATTTTGTTACTTTTGATTTCAAAAAAGTACTTTCCACCTGCTACCAGTCATGCATAAAGGCATGCCCAGTTTATTGCTACCAATTGTTTTTAGTGGTGATAGTGTTTGTACGGCTTCAATATTTCACGGCTTCACAATCGGGGCTTCCCACATTGACAGGCATTTGGTCAAGAAGAAAAAGGTATCCGCTCGTCATTATATTTTCCCACAGGAAACTTCCCTAGATCAGTGCCGCACCAGCAAACTCCGAGGAAGAGACGGCTCTAGAAGGATGATGCTTTGGCCAGCATAATAAATATTCTGGTTCGCTAAAGTTTAGGCTTGAGGAGTAAATATCACTGCAGTGCTGGGCGTGCTAAAGAAGACCGAAGGTCTTTCTCATATACCACTAAAGCTTTCACTGGTAAGCATCATTTGTCAGAAAGTTTTGACAGCCACGTCCAGCGTGCATCAAGCGTCACAAAAATGCCCAAAGTGTGTGCAACGAAAAATATGTCTGCAGCACTTCGGGAGTTTTACCGTCATCTCATGCATTATTGCGTGGCATCACCCCCAGAAGATCTTGATTGCCCTAAGCGAGTTTAGTCAAGGCAGTTTTAGGCTCCGAGCACCGTTCATTTCCCCGTAAGACCTAACTATTCTCACGAAAAAGCTACGCCGTGAAACTCTTGCAGCTGCAGATAATGTACAGGCACAGTGTGTGCAATTTTGGACTTGCGAAACTATTTCCCTGACGCAAGTGTCAAAGCGAAAAATACAGAGAGCATGCTGTGGAAGTGCAGATATGTCTATGCAAACGTTCATCTAGCCTATTAGGTGCATCACGAGCGAAACTGTGAATGCATAGCCTGCTGACATAAAGATATGATATCGTGAATACTTTTGAAGGGTAAGATTTGTTGCGCGCTGCCTTAAATTTTAAAAATTGTCAATCATTGGCTGGGTCGTCAATTTAACTCATTCTAGTACATATTGTGTAATGGCTTTTATAACTTGAAAAATTCATAGCGAAAACGACCATTTTTAATGCTGATATTTCGATTGATCGTATGAACAAGAATTGCATAAATCAGTTTATGCGGACGGGGAAACAAACGTTTATAAAAACAAATTCGCCACTTCAGAGATGGAGCGTTTGAAACCTTTATTGCAGTTAAATGTACATGGAGCTCAGAGAAGTCCCAAGATTTTCTGCAAACATCTCAACGGGAGAAAGACGAAAATTAAATATTCACAGGAAACTGCACGTCAGTGCGCAATTACCCAAATGAAGCATTAGGTTTGCAAGCATTAAAAACAGGAACAACCGTCACTGCCAGCAGAATTCCAATGCCGTAGCTTGTCTGAGAGAAATATTTGTTTCTCATTTGCTTTTTATACTCAGTGACGACCCTTTTGCACAACCACACCTAAACGATATTCGGTTGTAGTGTTTATGCGAGTGAACGGTCCGAAACTTTTTAACACGACGTAAGGGAATGAAGCCAACACTTAGTTACCGGGGCACTGAATTCTGACACCACTTATTTCGACGCCAGCAGTATATCCAATCAGACATTCCCCCTTATACAGCACCTTCGGGTGTTCACACGCACGTTTTTCAACAGGATTAGTAATATTGCACTTATTACTATATTGGCGTGGTATAATGCGTTATGGTTCGAGGAACCTACCACAACTATATCCGGACAACCATACAGATAGTATAAAGGCATAAAATACGATCTTCTTGCAAGAATAATAAACTATTCATAAACAATACATCCCAGCCCTATTAACAATATATATAGGGAAGCAACGCATTGGTAAAGCCTCCGCTATGCCGTTTTGTACGGCCTTCTGATGTCAAGAAATCAATCTTCAGACTTCTCACAATCATGCCAGACGGCACGTACCCACACGACGGGTTGCTGAGAATGGTAAAGCAGTCACCGCAGTGAGAGAGCATGCCGGCTTGGTGGATAGGCGGTTTGATCGTTCCTTCTCTTTCGTGCTCGTTAGACGACCAGTTAATTTTCCCAGGCTCAGTACATATACCGTGTTAAGAATAATGTCGGCTGCAATTTATTCTTTCGTATGACCCATACAAGTGCCAAACTTTTCCTACTCGCTACACAAATTAAACGAAAACATTACATAGAACATTTGAAAGACGGACTAATTATCAGCACTTTAAGATTGCAGTCAGGCGGAATGCAATAAATATATTGTCATCTTTAAATGTTCCATCGTTCTATAGTTTAGGCTTCGAAGCTTTCAATGAGTTACTCAGCTTATTTAAATGATATGTCGCTGTTCGGTGCAAGAATTTCGATTCTTTGTCAAATCTTTATATGCCATAGAGCGTGCAGCTTGCCTTGTATGTTCATAGGCAGCTGTTTTACGTTGTTTTATATGTTTCATAGCATAGGCGCTATGTGAGCGCAGGTTTTTTTAATGAAAAGTTCCTTCTTCGAATGGCCATCAATGTTTCATAACATTCATTTCTTGTTCACGTCCTTTTTAGGTCAGCGGCTTTTTTGTGTGTGTGTATATTTATTTCAGTTGTCAGCCTTTCCTCAATGTGCCGACGCATCAGAAAACAGTGACATTCAGGCCATACTCGAAATTAAAAGGGCCACAAAATAATTTAAATGCTGCTTTATGAGACGCATAGAAGAAGCCAGTATACTCAAAGGAAGAAAAGTATTATTACATTATAAACTTTAGGAATAACAATTGTTTTTTTACTATTTGTATTGATTACCACGATGAGTTGAATCTCGTGTTTACGAGTGCAGCCTTGGGGAACAAGTTTCTGCTGCCCTAAAGTTTCCCATAGACTTTAAACATGGACAAACTCTGTTACGAACCAAACTGAATATCTTTTCCTATTTTAAAAATGCTTCATCAGGAAACACAAACTGTAAAGGAAAATAAGGAACTGAGAACACTACTTTATTCCATCCGTCATTAAGGTCTCGACGCCAGGGCACGCAGGAATGTAAGCGAATCTCATGACTAGGGGAAACTCATAAACCTCGTTTTCAGGGGAGAGTATTAATGGAATGACCGCCATGGAGACATGCTCGAAACAGTGCGGGCATGTAACAAGACCGTGGGTGCCATAGATGTTTTATTGTTATTTTCATTTCTTACAGAGACCTGGAATATATCTGACGAATTCCTGCAGTCGTGGCTATAGCTTTGGAAACCTGCGATAAGTGGGGAACTGCTCCATTTACGGAATGTGCTCAAACACCGAGCAGGTATTTTTCTACAAATGAAGACATCTCAATGTCACTTTTTGTCTCAATTTTTCTATTAAAGTTAACTCAGACTTGCGCGGGCTATTTCGCACGCAATTCCCCGTTTCGTTTCTTCAACTCTAATAAAAGTACTGTTACTTGAAAAAAAATTATTTAGCCGGTTTGAAGTTTAATACTTCCAACAATTTCGCGGTCAAAAAAGCCATAAAGTAAATGTTTCAGATTTGTTACTCCTTTTGGTGGGCCAGAAGTGCCAAAAAGTTAAAATGAACATTTGGCTATGGCTGTTGCTGCCTTTATTGCGGCCCAACGCTCCCAGCGCACGCAGGTACTTGGCGTTCGTTAGATTTGTGACGATGTGAGTGCACCCAAAAAGCTGATTTGTCAGCTTCAAACATTTGCGCTAAACTTCTTAATGGGTTAATGCAATGACACTTGTGAAACAGTGAGCGTCCACTATGAGACCCTTACAATTCCACTGATACATTTTGGCTCACAGCGGACGGTTTTTACTAAAGTAAATGAATATTACAGGTCTAAGGGGTCCACCATCAAGTCGGTACAAACCTTTCGAGGCGTATGCAAAAATGTTCATCGAATCCACAGTTTCATATGATGGAATGGCTCTTTGATGGCGGGGTTTTCTTCCAAGGTTGTCATGATAAGGCAATATCACGATGCATGGCATTGGGAATACTTCTGAATTTTTGCATTTTCATTCTTTGCAACGCTTTGCTGAATCAATTCTGACAGACGGGTTGCACATTGTTAACTTCTGCCTGCATAGTGTCAGTGAATAAGGTTAACAATTGTTGAACACTTTTAAGCCAATACTCGTTGAGCCAAATGTTCTATTGTGTTACTCCCACCACCCAGTGTTTAGTTCGCAATTAGGGGAGAAGAGGAAGTCGCCCTCATGTTTTGGCAAACAATGTAGAATAAAATATTTTGCAGCACCAATCTGTAGAAACCTCGCCTTCTGTACCATGCTTTGTCGCCGTGGAAGGGAAAACATTTACTGGGGAAATATGGTGATATTTATTTTTAAAGCGAAGCTTTTGTCCTCTTACTGAAGTCATCTGTAGTGCCCCCAAAACACACTCTAGGAAGCCAACTTTCTCTGACGATGATGATGATGGTGGGTGAAGTGAAGAAAAGTTATAATTCTTCTGGTGGTTGGAATCAAAACTGAGTTCCTCCAGTTATGAAACTGACGCCAATTCGGTTGCCCCATTCTGGCACTGTTTGGATTTAGAGAGGGGCACAGGGACGTCCAAAATTAGTAGACAGAAAATGCACCTCTTTGTCTACCGACGCCGCTCGTTTAACGCTGTGGAACGGCATGAAATGCCTGTACCAGTGAATAGGAGACCCACCTTATGCCCCCTTACCATACAAATAATGCAGGAATCGCGTTACCACCTTACTAATCATCATAAATACACAGGGTCCACTTGATCTTGTGTTGATTGGTTAGTGTTCGAATTGATTTTTAAAAGCTTCGCATTTCGCAATCGCTGTAGTTTTTTCGGAGCGGTAGTTGACACTTAGTTTTTTTTTTTGAACTGGCGTAATGACAAATAAGCAAACCTCATATGCTGTATACCTTGCTCCTTAAACCAAACGCCTAGCCGTAGGTTTTACCGAATATTTACGTGTTCAAAAGATTCCGCATTTTAACATTTGGCGTTCGGCATTCAAGATTACCAACTAATATTGCAAGCTGTGTTTTCTATCTGCGCCGCGATGAAGGAAATACTCCAAATAGTCCCAATACTGCAAATTATTATGGACATACAGGAAGCATTTTAGGAAAGCGAAACCTCTAAGCGACCATTTTATTGGCGTGATATGATGTTCAATAAACGCTGTTTGCCAAGTTTTTCTGCATACCAATAACCTTCATGCATAATAGCTATATTGTATCTAACTCAAATAGTTGAATGCGAAGGCTACCAGTCCTTACCTAAGTTATTAGTAAGGCACTTAGGGCTGGACTATATCAAAATACTTGAGTTTTCCGTGTGTAAAGTGAGAGATCCCGTAAACAGATCCTGTCACAATTACCCTTACCAAGAAGAATGCTTCCAGGTCTCTAAAAAGATACAGTGAGGTCGTGAGCTGCTTCGCTGAGCTCAATTTTCTTAGCATGAGTGGTTCTCTGTCACCGAAAGTTTTCTAATGACGTGTCAGGCGTGTGATGCCACTGTTATAACTAGCAAAGTTACAGCCGCCCAAGTTAGGTGCTCTTCCCAGCATTTTGAGGTCTTCAATTCACATAAAAATGCCACGTCTTCGGAGAGACTGACGTTTATTAACGGCAACCACCGAGCTCTAAGCATTTATGGTTTAGTTAAATGTTATGCAACGAGGGCTTGAAGTGGGAATTGCAAGTTGGTGTATTTGCAATTTACTATTTTTAAATGCTTACCCTTCTCACTATTTTTATTCCGGTGGCAGAAGTTCCCCCTTGAGACTAGGATACGGGCAAAGTCTAGTGATGAAGAAATACGCTAGGATGGCCGCCGGCACGCTAAAGTCTGCTTCCATCTTAGGGGTGAGCAAATGCCGGCCACAGTGTGTATTCTGGGGCAAGTAAACACACGCACCAGTGTTTATATTGTCTTTTGCGGCAGATTTGTAACTAGTACGCTGATTAAAATTTACTCTGGAGTCTTTGCTGCTATCTTAGCGGGACATACAGATGCAATAACATTGTTAGGTGCTTCAGAAACTTGTTTCGTATGCAACCAAAAACCTTCGGTGAGTGCAGCGAAAGTTCGTCATCCCTTGTTTTCGTTGAGGTTTAACAGCGAAGCTGCTGTTGCTGGCCGTATTGTGTGCCGCGTCATCAGCGAAACCCCGTTCATAGTTTCTCCTAACGCTAAGCGCGAACGTGGGCACGCTCCTCATGAGGAGCACCCGCCATGCTCCAGGTGTGGGTGTGGCGGTCGCAAAACATACCTAGAAAACAGTTCACATGAGTCCGCGCATGAAGTGGGGAGCACAAGACAGCTCATGCTACAGATACCAAGTTTGCGAAGCCGGTTGCCGCCGTTTCTAGCATGTGCTGATGCGTTCCGTTTTGGAATAAACGTGCAAGCCAGCGGACGAAATAATTCCGGCCCGCCAGTCGTGAATGACGAAGACGAAGATATAGATGGATATGACGATGACTACTACTACAGTGAAAAGCGATGAGATAACGTGTATATAAACGATTTCAATGCAGTGCGTGGTGGTATGTCCACTGTTACATAAAAAGAAATCCTCTAGCTCCAGTATGGGTCAAGCCCTGCGAAACTAAGAGCAAGCCAATTTTAATAGTTTTTGAAAAAATTTTGAAGTCCTATTATTGAGCGTGAGCTGGAAAAATACCATTTGGAGTAGATGAGGTGGCGTGCATATCTACTTCGCTTTCAGGTATAAGCGAGAGTTTATGTCTTTACTTTATATCACCATCCTCGCACTATCCTTTGCAGACTTTTCTTCGGAGAAATATATAACTCTGGAATTATACTAAAACCATAGTTCAACTTGCGCCTTCATTTGCCACCGTGTATGTCTATGCTTGTTGTGTCGCTTTATTTCGCCTCCATGTTCGGAGACATAAGTCGTGTGTCATGTTTAATGCCACAACAAGTGGTGCCCTGTAGTGGCCATCTGTGCAAGCTTCCATTTTATACAAGGTTTTCAAAGTGTGGCTCAGGTAAGGTTGTCTGTGTATTTCTTCACTTCATTGACTGCAAATCACGTCTGTGGCTTTTTTCAGCAATCTATTCCTTTCCACGATGTTTCCCTGAAGTTTCTTCGCATGGCGGTTTTATATGGCCTTCGCACCGCCAATATCCATAGTTCATGAGCCCAGTGCTCACGAAGAGTCGTCATTGAGAACGTGCTTACCAGAACTTCAGTCCAACTTTATAAGTAAACACTGTTTGCGTGTCCTAGTTTGTGCTCTTGCGCAGTTCAATGTGACTTTAGAAATAGCTTTTTTGGGAGGAGTAATCAACTCAACTTTTTTAATTGTGTTAATGTCATTCTGATAAAAAATGTAGCCTTGTGGCAGCAGCTGTGAGGTTATGTTTTTGTAAATTTGTACGTGGGCTTTGACCTTTCTGCCGTCATTAGGAAGCGCAGTGCAAGTTGGGAGGCAGTCGGTTACACCAAAACGTTCGTTGCAAACTCTACTCATTGCGATGTTTACACACAGCCCACAGCCCGACTACGTTCTGCTGTGCGAACACAATTCTTTTTTTGCAACTTGCTAGAATTTTTATTTATTTATTTAAAGTATCCTACAGGTCCTCACAGAGCAATTAGCAAGAAGAATTACTTTTGGGAAATGTACAGAATTAACAAATTTCGTCAAACGCACCAAAAAAAGAACACTATTCAAGAAAAAATTCAGGCAGGAAATTTTCCGTAAATGCATATCTAGGAAACTTGGAGTACAAAGATATCAAGTGCTATATCTTGCACAAAGTGCTGCAGATTCAATAAATAAAGCAGGCTACAGCCAACAGACACTTAAAACCCAAAAATTCAAATACACTGAAGTTTCCATAAAACATCAGAGAATAGTACATTATTAAGAAAAAAAGGGACCATAAAAAACGTCACGGCATGCCTCGTGCTGGTATTCGACAGCAATGCTATCAGGAAAGTTGTTCCAAAACCTGATGGCCAGGGGACATGCAGATAGGTTAAATGCATCTTTTGTGCCATACCAACGGGAAAAAAGTAGCTGAATATACTCGGTGACAACTTAAGAACGGCACCGGAAGTTGCCGCTGTGCCTTATCACCGTAGCCGGATGTTTCTCCGCGCGGCGCAAGTAGGGCGTTACTCGGAATATTTTGAACATGGCGTGAGCCGTTCCCGTGATTTGTTGGACTTATTATGCTTTAAACGACGCCAGTGACGACAAACAAACTACGTGAGACAAGGCAGACGATATCATGCATTCATAGCAAACCCCTTTCAAAACGCGCACGCACTGACATCACGGGTCCGGCGCTTTGGCGGAGTGATACACTACATGAGGTGGTGCCATTCTTGAGTTTTAAGCGAGTATAGTACTTGACATGTTAGTTGGAACTGAGATTTAGTGTTCAGTGTGCCGCATTGTAAACATACATTTGAAAAAGGAATGAAAGAGCAATGGTTTGTCGAGGATCTATTGGGTGAAGCGACAGATTGTATAATCTGGGTTACACTTGAGGTGTCCTTGTAATTGCTTGGAATATCTGTTTATTGTACGGTAACGCACAGATGCAATGCAAGCGATGAGACGCGCCGTAGTGAATGGCTCCGGATTTATTTTGACCACCCGGGGATCTCCCGAAATTACCCAGAAAATCAAAAAGGTTTCGGCCCATGCGCAGAAATCTCGAACACACGGGCATTTCTGCTTTGCGCCTCCATCAAAAAAGCGGCCGGTGCTGCCGGGAATCGAAACCGCGTCATCGTGCACAGCAGCACAACGCCTTAGCAATTGAGACACCGCGGCGGTTAATTGCTTGAAATAAACACTGCAGCTCTTCTCTGGATGGATTAAATCATGTTAATCAAATACTGATGATACCAGGACCAGGTGTGTGAAACAAACTAGAATTGCCGTCAAAGGTACGTTGTGTAAGCTAGTTTAGGAGCGTTAGAAGGAACAAGACACAAATTTCGACGAAAGACACCCAATGACGAGGAAGCGTGGGCGAAGGTGATGTTGATATGGCTACGCCAGGAAATGCCTTCTGTCAGTGTAATACCTAAGTATTGGTAGGATGAAGCGGGATTCTGTTGGTGCTATTTATGTTTGTCGAAGACTCTTTTTTCAGACTTACGGGTAAAGGATACCACAATGCAGTTCGATATGTTTAGTGATATTAACCCAGTGCTACACCAAATAAAAATTTTATTCGGGTATTTTTGAAGTTAGTGGTCGTCTTTACCACTGCAGCTTGATTGGTAGACGATGAAGTCATCGGCAAAAAGTTGCATGCGAGATAATATATCATGGGAAAGGTCATTGATGTATACTAAAAAGAGTATGGGGCCAAGAACGCCTGCGACAAATTACACGGAAAGACACGCTTTAGATAAAAGAACGGAGATGAACTTGTTTTAACATCGTCAGCTGCAATTGATCATAAAATATTCTATCGACGCTTGAGCACTTCTTAGAAGTAATAGTGCTGAAACACTATCAGGCAACTGTCGCTGATTGTTTCTCCGGATTTTGCTGTACAAATATTTTCAGAACTTGTCGTGGGCGTTGTCTTGGGATTCAACTAATACGTTGGTAGGCGTTTTTTTTGTTCCTAATTTGAGTATGTTCAGTGAATATGGAGCGACTGCTACGATGCTGGAGGGAATTATATTGTCGTCGAAAGCGTCGTGGTTCAGTTGTAATCGTAAAGTAAGAAAGTAAGTTTAAATAAAAAAATACTCAACAACCTGGTTGCTACAAAAACAATGTTTGCTCTGTGGCCTACATTGCTACCTGCCTTTACAGCATTATTGTCACGGTCCTGAAGTATCCGCAGTGCATTTATTGCCGAGCAGGTATCGACCAAGTCCGCTGTGGTGGGTGGGCGTGTCTGTCAGAGCTATTGTGCTGAAGCCGACTTTCAGCGGTGTCACGCTGTCAAACACTGTGTCCATCTTGCCATTCAACAAGTATATCTTTATTATATTATGTTTTATATGGTGAGCTGCGTAAACTTTGTCTTCCCGGGCAGGCTTGCATTCCACTATATTGATTTGGTGTTATTTTGTTGAGCTGAACCCAGCACCACAGCAATCGCAAAACAATCAGCGGACTGTTTTTTTCTGCGCTATAACGTTTACACATCATGAACCATCCCGTTTTTTTTTCATATAAGGTGGCCCCAGAAACGTGCAATGGCTAAAAGCTGTCACTCAATATTTATGAATATTGCACTCATATATATATATATTGCCCAGTTGTTTTTCAGAGATCATGCTTGGAGCGAGAGAGCTAACCCAATCCACAAAAGATAAAGCGAGGGCCTGCACACATTTCTTCACGACACTGATGGAATTTGTAGCAGTCGATCGGCCTCTCACCATTAATATTTTATTTGAAATGCCTAAATGATTACGAGTCATTTTTATTATTTATTTCTTCTTTTGTTGAACTCGAATGGTTAAAAGGTTTTTCGGGACATTTAGGTGTGCATGCGTGAATTAAGTGAAAGCCTTAGGATAAACGCGGAAACACCTCTCTACGCCTGCATCACATTTGTGTCTTTTTATTCGTTTTCGTGTTTTCGTATTTTCGTATGTTGTCACAACTTACCATAAAACACAAGCTGGGAACCTTGACGCCACAGAATGTGAGTTCGAATGGCAAGGCTGCATCTGCTCTAATCACGCTCCTTCCCTCCCAAATGCTGCGGAATTTAACGCAGCAAGCGCTATACTAAGTCTTCGACATCTGGCAACGTGCGCAGTAGTCTGGCGGTAATGCACTCGGCGCTACTCTGAAGAACGGGATTGAACTCGCTCATGAACTGCAACATGCTTTTTACTCCTGGAAGCAGCGCCCATCTTCTGCACCAGACAGAGTCAACACCAGTTTTTCACACAACGGGAATGAAACGTTTTTACGTACGTGAGAAGGAATTAGCTGAAGCAAAACACGATATTGCATGAGCCCTCTAATCAACCACCTTCCCGGATTACGGAATAAAGCAACAGCGCTTGGCTTCCTCCAACTTGTAACAATTCACCCCTGGTATGAAATAAGCTTGGAGAGTGCATCTTGCTTTCTTCGTCGTCGTTTTGGCGTTATACGCCCCAATGCAACACCTCGGTTACAAGGACTGCTTTAGAGCAGGCCGTCGTCGTTACTGGCGCCCAATTAGACCCTCACTCTAACTCTTGTTTGCCGTGTTCAAACAGTCACTCCGACCAACAACCAACCCAAGGAGCTAGCACCTAAACGCCTTAGTCATTGATCTCTAGAAGCGAGTTCGGTTAGCTACACCTACGTGCAACAATTCAAAAGCATGTACAATTGGAGGTTGCAAACAGCTGTTTTTTTACGATTGATATTACATGTCATACAAGTTGTTTATCGCTGCATGTATTTTAGTTTATCCAGAATTTGCATTCAGTGAAATAACACCAAATAACCAGAGTAGTAGTAGTAACACGGCCATTGATGACGAACACCTCATGGCAGTTCCGGGAATTACCGTCAGGAAAAGGAATGCTGTGTCTTATAAGCGGCGTGGCAGTTCCGCAGCAACTGTAGTCGACCACAGCTTTGCTGCTATGCTCGCGCGAGCCCACATCTCTTGTCAAATAATCCTACTAGGTGGTACAGATTTGTATATGTAATAACAGTTTCCTGAATACCTGTCTTTGTGTTGAGTGATGTAATGTTTGAGCTGAGCTAGAAAATGAAAAAAAGACAACACCCAAAGGAGATGCCTGATGCCAATGGAGTGCCTGTGAATAGAGAAATGAAATATTAAATATTTTGTATCAGTCAACTGTACTCTATGATACCCAGCACAACGTTACTACCTTTATTTCTCTCTTGACCCCACTGGGATAGTTTTTAATATCCATGCCTCAAGAAAGTTTCAAAGACAGTTATCACTTTTACAGTGTGGAATTGTTTTTAAGTAGGTCACAATTGCTGGAAACCAAATTAGGCATAAATGACATAAAGTTCGTTTTTATGCAACTCTACTTTTTACGCAAAGCATTTGTCATAAACCCCGTGGCCCTGATATCTGCAAGCGCCACCTCCTGCCTTCGATACTGCACTACGTCGAATAAATTGCAATCTGAGGCATCTCCTCTCCAGAAAAGTCGTGATCCCTTGCATCATCACCGCTAGCAGACTCTATCCCAACGCTATCAACGATGCCTCCTTTTTCGAAAGGATTCTCTTTCTCCACTGAACAGCGCTCTCCTTTACATCGTTCTTCGGAATGGCGTTATTTCTACCATTTGGGAGAAATATCGCTGATAAGGGTTTCGGAGAAGGGGCGTTTGAAAGAAAGTGCGCTTGAATCAGAGCAAGCGCATGTGTCTCGTCGCTTTTTTGTCGTTGAGACCTGAGTTTCAGCGCTTTTTCTTTGATTTGCGATGCGTCAACTATTCCGACAGCATATTTTAGTGGAGCAAAGCGGTAAGGTTTGGACCCCAAAAGCGCATTGCAGTGGGGTAACGTTGTCTACTAGTTGACAATGAATGAAATTGAACGAAATTTGAATGAAATCGCCTACTAGTTGACAATTAAATATTCGTGTACCAGTTGCCATTGTAAGACTCTTTAATAAACTTGAAGGTTTTACTTCTGTAGCAAGTACTGTTCCTAACTAATCAAACAGGAAACCATGATAAACAGTTATTAGACTTCCAATTGATTGCTAGGTATCATCCAAGCATATGTGTTTGTGGGAAGAATCTTGTGATAAAATAAGGCCATTTAAAATTTATTTTAAAGTTGCTTAATTTACGGAATTCGCTTAAAATACCATTACAATCAATAAACAGCCGTTTCGATTCGCCATGTTTATATTTAGTTTTATGCCTAAATAAATCAAAACACATCACTCTAGTACCCATTTTGCTTCTTATAGCAGCTTCACATGCACGCAAAAACTGTGACTTGATCGCTGAATATGGCTACTGTTAAGATTGGTTTAATTTCACCATAAACACTCAGTTTGCTATCATCATAAATCCACACCGTTTAATTTCATTCAATCACGAGTACTATGAAGCGCAGCAAAGCATAGGACAGATACAGAGCCCCTATACTGAATCAGGCATAAAACAGTACTCCTCAAACAGAAAGGTGACATCTTTCTCGCAAAATGACGCGCTTCTTGCACACAAACCTATTAATCAAAGCACTTGAAAAGAATTCCTTGTCTCTAGGGCTTCCTATGTGTTCAATAAAGTGAAACATGACTACATTGTTTGCGACAGATTCGTTAATAAGCGTCTTCAGAAGTACCAGAAAATGTAGGCTGAGTTTGGGGAAGAGCACATTCTGTAACCGATGCCATAATATCAATTGTCCTTTTGTATTTCCGATAAGTCATGCTCGTGCGTACTCGTAGACTACGCGAGTGCCGCGGCGAGTAAAATTATAGAATATTTTTTCAACAATTTAGCCCTGTAAAAATGATCCCCGGAATTACCTTTCGGTTATCCTCAGGGTAAGGTTGACACAAAAGGATTGTTCTCTGAACATGCGTTGTAATTGGGGATTTTACGTGCAAATTATACTGTACCAGTAAGGCGACACACTTGGAGCCTAAATAAAATGTTGTAGATCTCAAAGTTTTTCGGCCTACTATGTGTTCTAAAACTGTAAAGGCAAATTCTTACTTCGTACTGCAAGATAAATATGCGTAGTTCAGACTAGCGTTTGTTACACTACGTTTATAAATTTTTGAGGGAGAGTATTCAAATACTTCAAAGGTTGGTCTACAAAGAAAACAGAACAATGACAGGGGGACGGTGAATTGAGAAGAGGGCAAGATGGCATAAAATAGCTTTAACGGCGAGGTAAAAACAGCAAGCGCACTCAGCCCATTTGCACTACAAGGGGCATACATCTCAAGTAGTCACAACATGTGTATGCTGAGCGGTCTCCTGTTCGTAAAGCACAAATTGAAAAGAAAGCAACAGTAATAAACTTGATGAGACGAGCAGTTAGGCTTCTAGAAGAAGCACGCTGCTATTTATTCAACAGAAAGCTCTTCTGATGATCACAAATCGCTTTTCGCCGAGTGGGAAAAAAGTGGCCTTTTGGGAGCAGGCGAAAAGTTCAAAGTGCTGAATGAAATGAGGGGCGCTCGCTTCAAAGGTGGATTTGCACGTCTTTGGTTGTGCCTTGGGGAAATTGAATGCACCCGTTAGAAGTTCGTAATTGCGTTAATACTGGCGCTTTTTACTGCGACATATATCTTGTTCTATTTCCGAGAACGCCATTTCGTGTTGCCAAGAGTTGCAAAGAAATAGCTTTATTTTTAAGGGAGATTACAGCGGCGGAATTCGGCGTCTGTTGAAGAAATCGATGAGCGTTGATCAATAGCGACGTCTCTACTGCGACTCTCTGGCTGGCAACACGTCGGTATTATGCGGAACCTTAAAACCGTGTCGAGCAGCGGAAAAGGCTACCCCGCCGTCAGCCGCAATAAAACCGAAAGTAACCGAAATAAAAATCGCACTGAAATAAATGAAGTGTGCTAATAGGCATTGGTTTGAGCGCAATTTTTTACGAAAGAGGTGCCGCCTGCGCCGCATTTACGTTTGCATGCCATGGGAAGAGCACCACTATAGTACAGTCTAGGAGCATTGCAAGTATTTTGGTTTCTTTTAGATACGGTAATCTTCATGACATCATTGAGGACACAATTTTTCAGCTTACGCGTCTGTTTTGCTGTCATCACCCAACACTGTGGGTCCGTGGCTAAGGCAGTGCGCCGTTGAGCCCAAGTACGCAGGTTCTATACCCGCCGTGGTAGCGGCATTTCGCATAGAGGCGATAAGCCAAAGGCCAAGTGTCAATACTTCGGCGCACGTTAATTAGACAGAAGTTGCCTAAATTAAGTCGGAGCCCCCAATGACGTCGCGCCTTTCATTGACTGACAGTTGAAATTTCGCTTATGTGCTATACTATGAGAAAGGCCACTGGTAGCGGTAGCCCTCTCGACATTTTCTGGCGAAATCACTCACAGTTGGAGCGTTTCACAATGTAGTCGATTGAGTGCCTTCATATGGCAAAGGTTACTGGGGCGTCCGCAGTAATTTAAAGTCTAAAATATTATTTAAATATTTTATTTCCACCGATGGTATTACAAAAGGGTAAAAAACAGTAAATATGGAGCTTCACAGAGCACCGCGTGACAAAGCAGCAATGACAGCCAATAAAGAAATGATCATACAAAATTTGATACAACAGTCATCATCATCAGCTTGTCTACGCCCACTACAGGACGAAAGCCTCTCCCATAGATCGCTATATATCTCGGTCCTGTGCTAACTGCGACCGATTTATCCCCGCCAACTGTTTGATAATATCTGCCCACCTAACCCTCTGCCGCCCCGTGCTTCTGCTACGCATGCCTTTTAGAAGGACTTGTTGTTTTGCCAGTTGGTGCATTTTCTCAGAAGGGGTAAACTGTGCTAAGTAAGACGCCACACAGAGAGAGGAACACAAAGACAGGCGCAGATCTGCGCTAGTCTTTGTGTTTCTCTTTTTCTGTAGCGTCTTACTTAGCGCAGTTTACCCCTTCTGAGAATACGCATATCTTATCTAGGCATCCAGTCGGTTACCCTTAATGACCAACGGTTATCTTGCCTTCGGATTACGTTCCCTGCCCACCCCCGGTTATTCTTCTTATTTTTACTATGTCCTTAACACGCTTTTGTTCCCTCACCCATTCCTCTCTCTTCATCTTCCTTAACGTTACACCTATCATGTTCCGTTCTACTGCTCGCTGAGTCGTCTTCAATTTAAGCTGAACCCTTTAAGCGAGCCTCCAAGTTTCGGCCCCGTGGTTCAGTACCGGTAACATGCGGCTATAAACTTTCCTCTTTAGTGGCAATGGTAGGTTGCCATTCATTGCCTGAAAATACCGGCCGAATGCACTCCACAACAATTCTTATCCTTCTAGTTATATCTGCCTCATGGTCGGGATCATGAATCACTACCTGGCTGAAGTAGATTTATTCGCTAACCGCTTCCACTGCCTTACCATGTATCTCCAACCGCTTTGCTCTCCTGCGGCGATAGAGCAATACCGTCAAACGCAATTATGACGAACCCGGATGGAGCAAATTCTGCTATATATCGAACAAACAAAGATCAGTTACGAAAATACATGCGGAAGATATTCCTCTAACGAAAATGCATGGTCTCAGAGCGGCGATTGAGATGTTGATTGGCTGCGATTGAGATGTTCAGCCTCCTATGGAGTGACGTGACTCCTACACTTTCGGTAACTGTTTCCCACGCGCCAGACTCACGAATTAACGCTCCCAGTCAGCGAGACAGGACCAAGACAGAAGCATCGATAAACTGTCAGAAGAGATCGCAACGTTACCAATGTTGTGCTGAAAGGAGTGCCCCTCAAGGATTGCCTGAGTGTCGACACGGCGTTGCCTTCACTGTGAACCCTTCGGACGCCGACACCGTTACCGATTTCGGGGCTGCTGGCGCTGCTGGAGGCGCCGACGAGGCAATGTCGCGAGTGAAAACCATCCTGTGCTTGATGAAGCGCTTTCTGCAGTCAATGTGCTCCCCCAACATTGCTTGGATATAGACGGACACGGACTGCAACTGTTGCAAATGAGATTGATGCAAATGATGCATTCTCATGTAGAGAATGCTGTGCTAGTTGATGCCGCCAAAACGGAAATGAAAAGAAGGATCACCGCTTTTGGCAAAGTAGGTAGTTACAGCAGGAAGTAGCTTTATTGCTTGCAATAAATAGATAGTTTTATGTATGGTAACGGCGTACTTTATTGTGTTCATTTCTGCATGCGGCGATGGCAGGAAGAGGGGTGTGGAACTGAGGGGGCCTCGCCTACTGCGAACTCGTAACAAAAAACTCGTTTCGGCTATTTCGAACTATTCGACATATCGAACTAAACGTGGCGCATATTGCAGTTCGCTATAACCGGGTTTAATTTTTTTTAGTTTCCTAAATATTGATTTTCAGTTCCATGATCCTACTGTGTTTGCCCAGTGCCCTAAGCATGCAAGTTTCTTAGCAAGGCAACGTCATAAGCAAATCTGAGGTTACTGAGGTGTTCTTTATTAACCCTTAGGCCCACCTGTTCCCAATCAATGTTCTGGATAGCTCTTGTAAACAGGCTGTAAATGAAACTGAAGAGATTGTGTGTCTTTGTCTGTCGTTGTTCCTTATAGGTACTTGACTGCTCTCCTCATGAAGGACTTAACTAGCTGTGGACCCATTGTAGATGTCCTTTAGTATTTTTCTGTAATGCTCGTCTACACCGTGATTCGGCAATGTCTGCTTGACTGATGAGGTTTCGACCGTGTCTAATGCTTTCTCTTATTCCTTGAAGGCTCTATATAGGAATTCAGTATACTTTGCGCATTTCGCTGTCACCTGATTGATCATGTGAACAGGGTCTATTGGTGAATGGTGAATAGGACTGACAGTAAGCGTATCGGCCGGTGGTTTTTCATGTACCTCTTGTCACCTTTTTTATGAATTAGGTAGATGTTCCGGTTGTACCAATGTTCCGGTATACTCGCTCTCATTAGGTCGTGCGTAGCCGCATTTTCCAGTTTTTCTAGTAAAATTTTCCCCCCAACCTCCAAGAGGACGGCCGTTATATGATTCTCACAAGGTGTTTTGCCACCTTGCATTTCTTGCAAAGCCTTTTTTTACTTCTTCTGCCGATGCTAGTGGGATGTCTACCTGCTCTGAACTACTTCCTCGCTCGGTATTATCCTGGATGCCGCGGCTACTGTACAAATATATTGGCGGTGAGATGTTTCAGTGGCGCCCCCTAGCTTGAGGTCAGCTTAGGACTCGTGCCACTGTCGTCCGGCACATCGCGCAGCGGTTACAGTCGTGAAGCTGTCGTCGCTTGAGAGCGCCAGCAGTGCTTCTCCTAGAAATCAGCCGATTTGAAGCTTTAGTGCATAAAAATACGTATTTAGAGTGGTCATGGTATTTTTGACAGCTTATGACACCTCTGAATAATTTCAAGCTGTATCCCGCACATGTTTGCAACACATGAGAAGAGAGAGACCAACTTCCTTCAGAGCACCGGTCAGATGATAATGTGTATCTCGTCCTTTTTAGCTTATTAGCGAGGGTGAGCGCTCAGAGCTCCTCGATACATATTCAAAAAGAGTATTATTCCTTAAATATGTTTTTAGATGCTCTTAAGAAGACTCAGGTTTAATGCTACGCGCCAAGTCGCGGGTCCTTACACCATCATCGCATAGCCGGAAATAAAACGGCTGCCTTCTATTTCTTTCTCTGCTGTTGACTAGTATCAGATGAACGTTTTTTTCTGTGTCCAGCGCAATAATTTTTCCGCACCGTCGCAAACATCTTATTAGTAGGTTTGGGGATGTTTGTGTGGCTCACAAACTTTTTGTGGATATTTTTTTCAGGCTGTAAGGCATACAGCACCTTCTTCAGAAATTGGCTTTTGTTATGGCTGCGTACAAGAAGGCGCATTTTCGCAGTGCGCGCTGTTTATTTATAGGCAAATACATGGCAACGTTTTTTGCTACGCCACCGCGAATCCATGCAGACAACGTTGTCCGGAGTACTCGGAGGCTGCTTTTGTGCCCCGAGTTTCCATCGTAACCATCGTTATCGTAACAAACTTAAACGCAACCCGAACAGTTCTGATATGATTATGGTGTTGGAAGGTTGCTATACTCTCTAACGAACGACATAAATAGTACGCGTGCCGGTTTTTAGTAAAACAAGAATCGAAACTGATGAGAATGTCCAAGCAGCTCTTGATTGTTTTCCAACCGCTTCAGGCGTAAACAAAATGATTTGGCCTACTCGGGATAATGTTTCATGAATTGAAGACAATTACTTTTACTCTCTCGTCCTGAACTGAAGAGCCCGCTTACTAAACAGCTCCCTTTTACTGTAAAAGTTTCTCCTACACCTCCTGTTCCTGCTCCACATCTAGGGTGCAGTTTTTCTATAACGCATGTCTGAATATTCTGAAGGCATGGCTGTGGGAAGTGAACCAAAATATTCTTCCAGGTCTTAAAAAACATAGTGTTACTGAATTTTTACCGTACACATGACACGTTTTGCTCAATAAGCCTCCGTACTGGCTAGGAGCCTGGTATAAATCCAGCATGCGCAAATACACGCACTAGAATATTTGAAACTCCGCCTAAATTTTCTGAAGACAATAGTGAATTTCCGCATACTTTCATGCCATGACAACGTAAAGTAATGTAATACAATATTTTCCCGCGTCCGGCAAGGTTGCAAAAAAGTTTTTGCCACATACGATCACGGAAATCAAATGTCCTCTGCCAATGCCCACAGCTCCGATGGCGTGGAATTTGCCTTGGTCTTGCATTTTCACCGTTGTCGGTTAACAGGCTCTAGCCGTTTACTTTGTTCCAAAGATTGCTGAATACAGGAGCTGAAGCCTAGCTTCGACTGTTCGGACTCCGCAGAAGACCGGCTTCGCCTGAAAGGGGGACGCCAGCAATGTTTGTTCGGGAACGGTATCAAAAACTATATATCACGCCTTGAGATAGTGAAGGCGATTTTAATTCGTTTTTTTGTAGCGTCAGCTACACTGGTCGAGGTTGAGCAGTTTGGCGTGTACCGTGAAGGGCTGTTCTGCGCAAGCGCGAGGGGCATTGATTGGATTCGATTCTATTAGATTCGCTTGGCTTGGCTTGGCTTGGATTGGAATGGATTAGATTTCGATTGGATTGGATTAAAGTGGATTGTGTTGGATTGTGTTGCGTCATAGCAGTGGCAGGAGCACTGGCGCCGGCGGGTGCCCAGGCGTGCGCCTCAATAGCGCAGTACCCAAGTCTGACGCTGCGTCGGAGCCGCTTGATAGCCGTTTCACGTGGCTCGTGAAGAGCCGTGCTGAGCATGCTCGAGGAGAAGTGGCTGTACAGGACTGGACTGCACTGGATTAGACTGAATTGGACCGCACTGAATTGGACTGGATTGCTGAACCTTAGCTCCCGCTACGTATATCCTGGCAAAGTAGAGCTAAGCCTCTACTAATTTTTATTCGCCTTTTATAATGAGAAAAAGTTGCGCATACAAAAAATGTGGTGTTGGCAAGAATCAAAAATCAACCGAGCGCAAAGAAACAGCTGGGAGAGCGAGTCCGCGTGCAGCAGACGACAAATGCGAGAATCCCTAGGCCGACGTCATGGAGGCCCGCTTCGCAGCGCCGCCCGTGGTGGCGCTCACCGCCAATAGAACTCCCCGGCTACTATAACGTTCTTATCCCTATTCGCGGTGACATTTCCCTGCTTGTATTTAAGTACATAAACCTGGTTTTTCCCCGTGCCTACACGCCTCCTCACTGATATTAGTCTGCCTTCCTACTTTACAGAATGCTTAGTTATCTTCATACTATACTTCCGTATGTAAGCTGTCTTACGCGCATTGATTAGCTTCGAAAGGTCCGCTAGTTCTATTCCGTCAGTTGGGGTGGAGACTGTCATTTTTTACCGTTTCCTACTTTAAGCTTTCGTATCTTGCGACGGTTTACGAGTAAAACGTCTAGCCACTGTAAAGGCGTCACCGGTCCTTCTACCCTGTCCTCCTAACCTCGGTAATTCCTTCAACACGTATGGATTTGCCTCGCGGGATAAACGCCTAATGTTGACGTTGCCAGGGTCATATTTTCATGGAGGCCTGTCCGGATCCAGTAGTTCTTAGCCCCCTCTGCTGCGTCACAGGTCTGACCGCCGCCGTGGTCAGTTGCGTCACAACCGCTGGAGCCTGAGGGCCGAGGGTTCAGAGGAGCGGTAAGAAGAGGCTGTAGCCATTTACTTCATCAGAGTGGCCATTCCTGTTGTGGTGAGGTAGTGCGTTGCCGTCAATGGTCGCCGGGATCAGGCCGCACCCCAAGCCGCTTTCTGCAATGCCATCAACACCCGGTTTGATTTGATCCGGTGGGAATTTGGCTGCACCGGGACTCAAACCACGGTCCTTCTGCACGCGACGCGATGCTTTAAATCTACCCAACCATTGCACCCCCAAAACATACAAAATAGAAAATGAATTTTGCACAATAAAATAAATATTTGATACAGCAGATACCACAGTAAAACAGACAAATACGACACTAAATATATCACCTTTTGCAAAACGGTGCAATAGATAAAACACAGAAACACATCCAAATTGCAGATATGGCTTGTAGCCATACATTCAAGTCAGCTGGGAGTTTCTAGAAAAAAAAAGAACATTCTCTGTGCAATCATACATAGCCCTGGGCTCGTTCTGCCCTAGCCCCTCTGATGTGCCTCTCGTTTCTTCACCTAAATCGCTCTAAAATGGCTGCTAATAGCGACACAAAAGTTTATTGCTTGCATAGAAGTGCTTGGTCCCGCCCTACGAACCATTGCACGTAAAAAAACAGCGGTCTTTCTGAAGCTTGTTGAGCGGGGCACGAATTATTGTAGGTTCCCCACCACTCAGTCCTTGGTATCGCACCTACTGCTCTTTACCCTAAAGGGTACCACCGGCGCCAGTGGTTAGGGATTCTTCTTTAAATGCGAGGTTGGCATAGATACCCGCTGTGTTACCTAAGTACATGCGGAGTAAAATAACGTGCACGAAATATATAAAGTGCCTCTAAGCCACCACTAGCAATCATATCATCATCAGCAGCACCATTGCTAGTAGTGACTACGTAGCATGAGCATTAAGACGTGTCACAATAGATAAACAAAATTTATCTGCGAAGATCCGCTTTAGCAGCTTCGCCAATATTGAAATGCGAAATGTCGCCGTTATTTAAAAGAACCTGCGAATCAAAAAACGACCGTTTCCTTAATGGTGCAGTCGCCGAGCCAGCGCTGCAACTTCAGCTGAAACATCTAGCACGTAGGGCGGCTGTAAAAAAATGGCACAGCTTGCACTAGTGGTGCAAGGCTGAAGAAACAGTAGAGGTGGTCGCCACACTTAGCCTAATCTTGTTTCAGCTACGTTTCTGCATGGTTATGCTTGAAGAATCGACTGCGTTTTCAGCGTGCCTATGCTTCGAGACTCGATGGAGATTTCAGCATGGCGTCGTCGTTAGCCTCCGAAAGAGCAATGAAAGCGGTGTCATTTAGTATGGCCAATGTCCGCCAGATCTTAACTGCGGATCTTCTGTAACTAACTTTTCACCGCAGCTTCACCGGCGCGATATTCTGGATTGTACCGAAGTCCTCACATGTATTCATAGGTAGCGCCATGGCGGCTTTTCCGCCGCGCTTCCCCTTCCTCGGGAGCAACCCTCCTCTTTTGTGCCCCATCTGTCCCTTCAATAAAGAACGGGCTATTGCACCTCGCATAGATTTCCGAACCTGTCACTGAAACTTGTCAATGACTTCCACGCCCGGATCGCTTTTTCCGCATGCTTTTACATGTCTCCCCAAGTAGACCGCATTAGCAAGCGTACAACCGGCACCAACTGGCATCGCAAACTTGGAATCTGTAGCCCGAACTTTTCTGCGTTTTCCTCTACACGCGTAAACGCATGTGAACAGGCGAGTACAAGAGCACGCGTCAGATCTCGCCATGAACGCTGAGCAGAGTGTTTCGAAGGTCTAGCGGTGCCGACTCGCGCGATGACGTCATCGCTTCGCTAGGCTTAGCCCCACCTACGTGTCTCGGCGAAGACCGTGCTGGCGCCTCGCGCCAGAGAAGTTCTTGTCTTTGCTTTTAGTGACGATAGTCTTTCTTGGGCTACTTAAACCCACAAATTTTCTCCTGTCTGTATGTCTGTCTGTCTGTCTCTCTGTCTGTCCGTCTGTCTGTCTGTAACTCGATTTAGCCACCTGGCCAATGAAAAATTGATATTGCGCAATAGTCTTATATACTCACAGCCAAATGTAAACGTCTAAACCCGGTTTATATGTTCATACTTGTCAACTTTGTTGAACAAGAACAAGACATTACGCAAATATAAGACAGGAAATTAGTACACAAGGTATATTTACAGTGTTCCTTTATTAAAAAAATTCATGGATGCGTATTTTTTGATAACAAATTATATTCTACATCTACTGCAGAAAACCGCCGCCTCCTGGCGGCATATGAAAAATCACGCGGCAACAGCAACGAAAGGTTCCACTAGCTAGGTTCCACATTCTGCTTGTAACGCACGTGGAGCACAGCCACGCGGTTCTATAAACATTGTAGTCGGCCGCCTCTATTCACGCGCGTTAGTAGTTTGTATTAGTAGTGAGTAGTCGTTTACTCTCCCCCGGAGACCATCCATCCTGGTTCTTCGGACACTGAGGACGCCTGCCCCTTCTGTTCTGCGGAACGAGTATCACTTCACCCCATCATTTGGTCATGTTTAATAATACCCGCATCACGTAGAAGAAAGCACCCCATCCTTCATAACATATCATCCTTAACAGAGTGGGTGGCTACCATATCTAGCCAAGCTCCCCACGTACAAGAAGCCCTCGCCCATTTGGCTGAAGACACCGAGCTCCCGAAACACCGGGAGCCCCACTGTCTAGATGACTGAGTGAACAGCTCAGTGGTGCAATTACGAGAACGTTTCGGCAAAATAGCGTTACTACTACAACTACTACTACTCTCCCCCGAAGAAGCGTGTTTGCCTGTCTTTTGTTCGTGGTAAACTGTGAAGCAACCCATGAAGCAAACTGCAGCAGTGCATGAGTACTGCTCCTGCGCTATCTATAGCCCCGGATACATGGACCCCACGAGAAAGGGTCCAGTCGACTGGAGTGTTCAGCTACCTCGACCCCACCTGCGTTTATATGAGCCCCGTCCAAAAAATCGAGTTGAGTGTAGTGGAGGGATTCCTGGAAAAGGAGCTACCACATTTTCACGATTCTAACGCGCACCTTCTTTTGCTAAAAGGTAGCCTTATTGCTTGTGTGCATGTTACAATCGGGCTCAGAACCCAAATGGGCTTTAAAGCGGCCAGCAGCATTGCCAAGCGGAATGGACATGAAGTCCCCCCAAAATCCAACTCAATCCAACAAAAATAATCTGTTAACACAACGTGAGTGAATTTGGGCACTCTACTTCCTCAATGACATGCCTCATACCGTGGTCAGCTGTTGCACAATTTTTTGTGCTGCTTCAATTAGCCCGTAACGCCTAGAATTATGAAGATCAAGCCACATGAAATCACAAACATATTCAATGTTCCCCGCTATAGCTATATTTCCAGCAGCAGCTTGATAAGCAATGAAGCACAATCATTTTTGGATTCCACAGCTGCATACGCCAAATAAAATCTGCCTCTTCCAGGAACGTGGTGTCATGTCTTTTTCATCTGCGCAGTACCGTCAGTGTCAAATTTGTTTTTTGAATTTTCCTGCACGGCCTTAACCGCGCGTTACGACGGGGGGTGCGTTAGAACCATGAAAATGTGGTATTCTGTTTTCCGGGGCCCGCCGGCTCAGCCCGCCGAGCGAGCGAACTCATCCCCTGCCTCCGAGTCGACTGGACTCGCCGAGACGGCTCTCCGACCCAACCCGTCCGCTTATACATGGGGGGCTGAGTAAAAAAAAATGTTTATTTCTACTCAACGCGCCTTCGTTGGGTCATTGTAAACAGAGTTATGCGGTGCTACGGAGGCGGTACGCACCGCAGAATTCCCCCAAAGGGCAATTTTTTCTGCCTTTGGAGGGCGAAATCAATACAGGGCGTGTTTAGTGCTAATAATAGAAGGAGTCAGCAACATGGCGAATCGATGTACCTCTGCAATGACTGCACTTTTCCTAGACAGCAAACATGTCCGGAAACAAACTTTCCTTTGGTGGCCACTAGAAGTACGCCGCTACACCTCTCGCACAATGCCGTGTAAGGCAGGACACAAGGATATGTATTCTTGCAGAAAGGAAACGATATTCGCTTAACAGCGAAGCTTCTTAGCAAATAGCTATTTTTTGTGTCCGCAGTTTATATTACCAAGAAATTGCCCAGTACGCGTACGTGAGCGCGGGGCTCGCGGAGGCCAGTCAGCAGTTAACAAAACCAAGAAAATGCGAGCGTTCATGTGTACGTCCCTCACGACTACCGCCCACAAGTCCACATCGCTTATTTGCAAGCCAAGCATACCTACTGAGAGAGATTGGACAAGACTGCCCCCCGTCTCCCTCAAAAAGCAAAAAGAAAAAGCAGCTCGCAAAATCTAAACTTCGGCGTGTCGGCATAGGTAGCCCCTAATGATTATAGGTCTGCAAATTATCGCTTCGGTAAAGAAATAAAGACGGGCCATGAGTTACCGTGAGCTTTGCGTTTATGTTGGATAACATTATTAATGCAAAAGCCATAAATACCCAAGCAGACGAAAATGTTGAGTATGCCGTAAACAGAAACTAAAATTTCAGAGGGCGCCAAGACAATGAGAGCATGGGAAATAATTTTCGTCAAACTCGCTAGTGGGATTTGACCCTTTTGCCTCTCAAATTCTAACACAACAGGCACTCGCTGCCTTATTAAAAAGCCTTAGTTCGACCTTGCAGCAGAAGGCCTTGGTGAATGCGTTCTGAACAAAATGTATTTTTTCGCTACGTAAACCAAGGCGAACCGGAACAACGCGAGGCTTATATGAGTAATATGGTACATAAACTTTATTCCCACAATATTTCCCAAAAATTTCCACACATTCTTTACATTTAAGCAGACGGCCTCACTATGCTAACATCTGTAACCTCTAATCTATCTTTGCGCATATCACTGGATACAACAAGGAAGTGTACTCGGGCACCTCTTGTTTAACTCCGCCATGACTGATATTGTTTGTATTGACTCTCTAGATAAACATGCCATTTCTGCCTAAAGCAGAGCGTCTCTTGTTTTGCGGGAAGACATTATTATGCTAATTTGTATTGTAAGGTTGTTCTTCCGAATATTTGATGGGGGAAACACGAATCGACCGGAGTATATTCCTAGAAATTGAAGATGATATTTTAGTTCCACAAATACACATCCACCTTGGTTACAGGGAAGTACATCTTGCTAATACAGCACACAATTTTCGCCAAAAATACCTCTTTGCACTCACGTTGCGTGCTCATATAAATAGCAGTAACGTAATTTGTAACCACAGATAATGTTAGCAGGGTTCACTTTTGCCTTCAAACGCTTCTCATACGGGAAGCTGAAAGTCTCGAAGATTTGCAAGTTTGTAAATATGGGTAAACAAGCTTCATTTAACCCTCAGTGACGCTGCACAAAAAAAGTTTCAGTTTATTGAAGAAAGTATTAAATTAAAACCATAAATTCTGAGCATTCCAGGTATTCTGTATGATGACGTCGCCTGACGTGCTAGGTTTCTTTTTTCTGTGTAGATGTGTACGTTTTTTCAACAAATATTTATGGGGAGTGCACTGCTCTTTCTCTCTGCTTCTTGTCTTTGTATTTCTGCTCTGATTTCTTTTAATTGTATTTGTCACCAATAAGACCGACTTGAAATTTTGGTGCCCTGTTGCAGTCTCCGAGGTTCACATACCCTTTTTTCGCGTGTCAGTTCTGGAGACGCTCCAGACAACAATCTAAGCGAAATAACGAAGAATTGAATTGATTAAATTTGAGCAGGTACCCATCAGCAATAAAAAGCCATGTTTACGCTAATAATCTATATTTATGTATATATTTTGAAAACTGTCACTCCTGTGCAAGGTTACAGCAGGTGAGGATTGGACAAATATAACAGAAGGAACCCCAGTCGTGCTAACACTGGCCACAAAACAATGCTGAATGGAACTACGCAATACAAAATGGTCACTTTTTAACAGCGGAGCGGTTAGACAGATCAATATCCATCTCTCGCACAAAAAACAAACACCCCAAGTGTGAGGGGAAGAGGCAAGGAGGCTAGGAATCGCCCCAAAAAATGCGAGCCTCAAGAACAAAATGTGGTTATGGAGGTCCCAGGAATAATGCCCGGGACCTTCACGTCACGGAACCAGTAACGTAACCAAAGGACCACCCGAAATGCCTGAGAGGTATGCCGTTACCAGCAGCGGTAGCAATACCATGTGCAGACAAATCGAAACAAAAAAACCCCGGGCCATTTCCACCAACGTCAAGTCTGGGGAGGGCTAAAGCATGCAGTCTATAACTGTATTCAAAGTTTGTAAGTCTCTCCTTTCCACACGGAGCGCGCTGATTGGACGCCGGAAAAGCGCCGGTGGGAGGTGCAACAGCAAGTTTGCGGAGGTGGTGGCGATTTCTTTCCCTTTAAACCGTATTTAAGCTAATTGCTTAAATCCGTTGCAACAGAAGGGAGGTCGCCACCGCCTCTCAGCGACAGACTGGCCGTATCTTCTCTCCGTCTCATACGCCGCATCGTGCAAAGAATTGTTTTAAAGGAGAAAGCCCCGTGTTTAACACCAATTTCGAGACCGAATTTAACACATGTATTTAATAATGCAAATAAATTCTGCTTATTCCTGAATTTTACATTTCTTTAAATCCTCTCAGTTTATTTTTAACCGGTATTATCTATGGTGCACTTGTTTTTTTACCATCGTTTGATACCTTGATTTACCGTCACGACATGCGACGATGACCGAATACGCCCGCATCCCGAGCCCTAAAGCTGCTTCGCCTCAAAAAGCTTCCCGTTGTCTGAACCGAAATCGAGTTGATCCCGTTGTCAATCCTATTGAGCTATCATCGCATTCCGGATGCACAGCTTTTCCTTTGGCTTCAGAGCACGGGAATGGGCTTTGGACTTGGCGTGGGTAGTAGCGCGTGCTAAGGCGCTCCACTTTGGCAGTGATTGTAAAAGCCTGCAGATAAAACGATCCGGACAGGCTAGTCATGGAGAACTTCCAGCGTCAAGTGTGGAAATAAATATGAGGTGGGACAGCCGGGTCTCCAACGAAGAGAGGGAGCCCGCCAGCTCTGCTGTTTCTCCAACCTTGGACCACAATTGCAAACTGCAGCAATTTTTAAACAAAAGAGCTGTTCAGGCTGAACAAATCCGTGCGGCGTACAGAGAAAAGCCCGAGCGCATGTGAGCGCGTACCGCGCGGTGAACGCGCGGAGTCCCAGGCGCGAGGCACCAAGCACGACCTTCGCTCAGTGGCTTCAGCAAAAAGAAAAAGCCCGGGCCATCCTTACTAACGCAATACCTAGACAGAGGTGAAGCATCCAGCCTATGAGTGTTACCTTGACGCCTTGGCATTTTTGCCCACGGAGATAAAAACCGTTGGGGGTAGACGTCTGCAGCATTGCGTTAAAAGTCTCGTGTCTTTGAAGCACGACGCGTTCTAGCACGAGGCGTTGGAAAACGAGTGTCTGGGTGTATACTTTTTGGTACGCCTTTTGTTCTAGCGCGATGCACTGAAACTCGAGTGTGCAGATGTTTTAGTACCAAGACCACAAGAAACGATGACGGGGTCAGCAGGCGCGTACAGCCCGAACCCCTAAGGGGCGTCTCCTAAGAAAATACCGAGCTCATGTGAGCGCATGCCTTGTTTTCACTGCCTGGCGCCGTCCAGGCTTGCGCGTCAGCGTACAAAAAACGAGGAGCTCATGCCTTCATGGTGGTCGTTTTATACAAACCGGTGCATCACGAGCCCGCCGCGCCGAAGAGCATGACGGCGAATCAGTCAAGCCATCGCTTTCGTGCTCGAACACCTCTGGTACTCTTGGAAGTGCCAGTAGTGAGCCTATAGTTTCCTCTGTCCTGTGCCAAATTTAAACGTTTACTTGCACAGCTGTAACGTTGCCTCTTCGCCTATATGTGCATTCTACAACGAACCACAAACGATCCATCAGTTTTTCCTCTCCTTACAACGGTTCTCTTCTATACGACGAATTTAGTCCGAAGGCACATGTAACCGGCCAAACCTCACACTGTCTGCTACCCTAATTGTATCATTCGGGGAGAAAGTACTGGGATAATGCCCGGTTACATACAGTTACATACACTCAATCATTCTAGAATCAGATCGTCTGCGTGCTAGCTGCCATTTGCTTAGTCAAAACCTGCGGGCGTTTTGCTCACTGCTTCGTCTGCACCACATTGTCTCTTCGTTATATTTACTTCCAAATTTCTCGCAATTTACCTCTTTTACTTCAGTTTTTACTCTCATCACTATTAATCCTCTGGGCATCGACTGCCAATTCTTTGTAATAATTAAATATTTTTTCGTTTCACCCGAAAGCTCCTAAATTTCTTTGGGTAAAGCACCCATTTCCAAGCCGATCCCTCTCACTGAGTACGAGTCATCTCACTGTTACGTCAACAATCTCCACAATCCACACGTGGAGGAGGCCACCGGACCAGCTGACAAAGAAGTGGATGTCCACCAAAGCGAGGACAAGCGAGGACGAAAGGACATGGCCTACGCTTCTGTGCCGCCGGAAGACGACAGTGAAATAGACGACGACGATTGCTACTGAATGAAACAGCCTAAATACTCGATGGTCTTTGCTTTACAGCCTTTCAAAACGGCTTTGCGCTGTTGCGGTCCCGCTCCTACTTCTTTCCTGGGATTCCCTTTCAGTGTAGGGAGAAGCTAAGCCTACCACTATTGCAAGCTGGAAGGCAGATTATTTTAAATTTCAGATGCGCTTCACGTTACAGGATTATGCGCATACAAGAGCATTTATCGGCTGAAATTTGCAATACATATAAGCAATTATTCTCAGAAAGGTTTAAGCAGTAGTGCATGGCGACGTTACAATTTAACATAAAATTAAACAAGCAAAACTCTTTCCATATGGGACATTCCATTTTTCTGTACTAGAGGAATCAAAGATCAGTTTATGTAGGTAGTTAAGAAAGAAATCATTTGTGGTCGGTGGAAACAGGTCTGAATTACGGCAAAACGCGCTTAAGCTTCGCCCTACGATCGGTGGCATATGCGCACCACTACACACGTTTCTGTTGTCGGTTCTGTCCGCAACGATGGGTGTATGAAGCGTCTACAACAGCTACAAATCTTAAAGTGTGTTTCCCACGGAAATACATCAAGAAAGGATGAGACGGAACACAAATTTTGCACGGCGGGCGAAGAAGCAGGGGTAACTGCAGCTAAAACCGACACCAGCTGACAGAAGCACATCGGTTATGGTTGTTGCTATGTTGTCAGGGTAATAAACGTTATGTTGACTAATTATTTAACGGTTGTCAGAAGTTTATTATGGACACAGCCCCTCCAGTCATGCTTGTCTGGACTATTATCCACTGGGTCAATTATACTGCCTGTTCTGAAGCTGCAGTAATAAACTATTCAGTGCATAATAAACTGATGCTCAAGGGATCTTCAAGACCCCTGTGTAGTAGGTGCGGATGGGTCCTATCCGTAGTTTACCTCTTATTCGCAGGAAAGCGGTCGGCACCACACTATTTTAACATTTTCCTGAACTGTGCAGACAACGCATCCCGCTACACCCAACGTACTGCTTGGCCGACAACTCAATATTTTCTATTAGGCGTGTTTTTCAGTGTTGAGCAGACGTCAACTTTTAACCGCTTCTTACATGTCATGTATAATCATCCTGGCCCTGAACTCCAGCCATCTTCATTTTTTTATTTCGTTTTCTTCTTGTTTTTGCTCACAACATTTAGTATTTACATTTACATCTGTCAGCAAATAATGTTGTCTTCGGCGCTCTTCCCCTAGTTTGCCTGATGCCGTTAAACAGAAACCATCATCAACATCACCAAAATAAAGTTACAACGCTATGAGGGATAATATTGACACAAAATAAGGGTTCACCTGGTCTTATTCAACAAATATATGGCTTGATAAATTACTTTCAACTGTATTAAACTAAATCTTTTGATATTGCATAAATGAAGTCGAACAGTAGAAGAACATTGTCGGTTGCTCAAAAATGAATGTTTCGCCTGCGTAGCGTCGGCGCATCCTACCTCACAGTAAATCAGTAAACTAATAAATAAATGAAAAAATAATGAATCAATCAATCAATCAAATTATTATTGCATAATAATTAAAATGAATGTGACTATTAAGGTTTATAGAATCATATAGGTCGGAGCATTTGACTTTCTCAGAGACTACAATTGTGACAACACGCTGTGATATGTACATCTCTATGACGCTGTCGCTGTAAAATGCAAAGTATCCTGCAGGTTATTTCTACTTTTGTTGTTCCGTGTGACCCTCAGAAGTATCTATAAAAATATATAGTTAAAAGTAAACAAACAACCACATAAATAAAACATAAAACTCTCAAATGAACAGGAGCCAGCCTAAAGCTGGTTACGGTATGATTCTACCTTTCTTTGCCGTATTACTGTTATTCTGCCGTTTTTTTCTTGCTGTAGAAAAGAAACGATGAGCGAAGCAAGTCACCCCTGTCCCAGTGACAGGGCTCAAAAAGAAGAAAGGTTTCTTTGTAAGGCATTTTAAAGTTGTTCAGGTCCACAAAACTAATCTGTCGTCACATTGAATTAACAAAAACACCGTTGAAACAACTCTTCGTCAAACTCGCAGATTCTCGCTAAACTTTTTCAATGGCCACCAAAGCTTCATTTTGCTTTGTTTTGCATACGCATGCAGAATATCAACGACACACGTCTAACAAAAACAATTTCTTGTCCTATACGTGAACGCCGTCTAGCGTGCCTAAACAGGGCTATTATATTTCGCCTCGTTACCAAAATGCGACGGCGCCTTTCCCTAATTGAGTTTGCCTTACGACACGGGCACGAGAAAGTATTGAAATTGTGCCTACGGAAAACAAGGTTCTCATAAACATATCTGACGGCGACTGCTGCTAACGTGTCCTGTCAAGCCACAGCGCAACTAAAAGCTAATTAAGGGGTCCCCGTGCGGAAGTCATTTATTGTGGGCAGCAGGCGCGAAGTGCCGACCCGTTGCGTCGCGTGCTTATCTCGCAAGGTTAAACTGCTAGCTTTACTGCGCAAGTGCCGGAAGTATTACAGAAAACAGCACGCTCGGGACCGCAATATGGGCATAAAGCGAAAGAAATATATAAATGACGCCAGTGTGATGCAGCACCACGCTTGCTGTTGCCGGAAGTATAATTCGGCATGATACGGATGGCCGCTTCCTGCTTTTTCTGCAACAATACGTCCTCAAAGAGGGTTTCGTGACGACAGTGAAAAACCTGTTCGTTTTTAATTCCCCATCTTCGCTCTGTCGTTGAAGTGCACAGATTTTTAAAGAACATACTTGATCGTGACAACCTGTATTATAAATCTACAGTTTCAACGTTCTTTCTCTCTCAACAGTCCAGACACACACACACACACACACACACAGCAATATATTTATCTACACACATATATATATATATATATATATATATATATATATATATATATATATATATATATATATATATATATATATATATATATATATATATATATATATATATATACATCAACAATGCAGTGTCCTTACTGCCAATGCTACTCCGCTACTAGTAGGTGCTTGATAGCCTCGAATGAGGAAATTGATGTTTTTTTGATGACCCAAGAAGAAGAAAATCAAATTCAAGAAAAAATTTGCCATAATCGAAAATACGACCTCCGCATAACACGTGCGGTGCGCTCCCAATTGCGATATTACGGCAGAGGATTTCCTCTCCACTTCAGCCGGGGTTTATATTTTTGGGGAGGTTCAGAGACTGGTCAACTAGCGCCGCCCCTCGACAACTGCGGGACATGCTTCACACCTACAGGGAGGAATCAGTGCCAATAGAATCAGCTGTTTAGTGAATTATTAGCGATCAGAGAGAAGTAAAAACATTTTTGTGGAAAAATAAAGTCCCAAAAAAGGATTTCTGCATAACCAAGGAGCATGATGGGGAAGTTCAAAAGGTAATAAATAATGGTATTCAATATTAAACGAAAAACTCGTCTCGTTATGGGCCTCTCGAGCGGGCTCTGCTTCTTTCCCTACAAGCCTTCTTAGCTGACCTGAAACTGAGAAGCTAGCGGTGGGATATATTTAGCCTGAACAAAAAAATATAAATTTCCAGGTACACGAAAAAAGATGCACATCATTTTAGGAAACGTCACTTCATTTAAAGAGTTATTAATACTAAAAATGAAAGCTTTCACTGCTTTGCGCCACTATTCTGGCAAACTAATTTTTGTTACAAGCCCAAATTTGGTTAGCAGAAGTGACCTTTTCGTGACGAAGCTCTCCGTGCCTTGTAAGCAAATTGGTCCTCAAATTACAAAGTACGGTTGTGTCACCCAAACAAAAAATTCAAGAAGCTCCACTCAGCGCAAAAGCTGCCCAGGGCAGAGCAGTGATTTCCAAAAAGATTGTGGCGCCCTCTCCTGACCATTTTCTGTATCAGCCTTGCGCTGATACTGAGAATAGTCAAGAGAGGACGTCGCGGACCCTGAAAAACCCATGAAGAGACACTAGCATACGTTTCCTTTCTCTTAAGGTAAATAAATTCGTTAATTACGTATTTCTTCCTTATTTTATGTTGCTCTGTACTCATTTGCGACCTAGCAATGGACACCTTGGTGTTAACAGCGGAGTGCAAAGATCCCACGCAAACCTTTTCACATAAAGAACGTGTGCCATTTTGGCACAATTGGATTCACGTCGCCTTCCTAACGCAAGGAAACTTGGTTCGATCCCGCCCTTGGGAAGCGGTAATCTTTTCCAAGCCTCTGGTTTGGTGCACGATGCCAAGTGACTAAGGCGGTTAGATACCTTTACCCCGATCGAGATATGATGACAGGCTCTGCCCTGAAGGGCTCTAAACGTATTAAAAACTTCGCAGAACACGTTCTTAGCAAGGCAGGATTGCACTTGCGTTTTAGTATGCACGATGCGCTATTTATGAACAATCTCATAGTAAACCCATGACAAAGAGACTGTGCACAATAGCCCCTGTTTTTACGTCCAGTCTCGTTAATACCTTCCAAACGAATCACAAGAGGGAAGTCTGTATTTGGAAATCGGAGCAGAGCACGAAACAGTGTCCCCCATGGCCACCAAAAAGAACAAGGGGATTTTTTAACTTAATGTTATATTTCTTCTATAAACGTCATTGTTTTACTACTGCACTACCGAGCGTCCGCTGCGATCGATAACCTTACTGGTGGGCGCAGAGCAGACAGGAGGGTGACGGGGTGGGCATTGATTCTCTAGACGCGGTCGCGCGTGCTGCGCTGCATCCCTGGTCCTGTGAACAACGAGAATGATTAGGCCAATGCCGCGTCGCGGAGGCCCAGCTCGAAGATTTCTTCCGGCTCACAGGGTTTGCTTCGTCAATGCGGACTGCGCTGAGTTCTTACAGCCAGGAAACGAAGACTCCGTCGAGACTCCTAAAAGATTATGCGTTATCAGATGTCGCAAGCTATCAAGCGAGTGTCGATGGAAACCGCAGTCTTATACTTACGACAATAAGTTTACACTTGAGAATTTATCTATGGCAAATCGGCACGGGCAACCGCTAAATTTTCTGCAAATACAGGGCTGATTCCTGCTTCTGAAGCCTCTTCCAGTGCCCCACAGAGCGTTTTGTTTATCTATCCGTGTGTAATCCGTTTGGCGCCTGCATGCTACTGACACGTGTATTTGAGCAACGAAAAAAATTTATTGTGGTCGGCCCCCTTAGCCCTTGCGCTCAAAGTATTTGACTCATCCAGTTATTTATTGTTTGGTTCTTGTTCCAGCACACATCACATTTATAAATTATTGTCCCATACACCGCCTTGAGTATTTGCAGTTGTATGGGTAGGTATCTCTTCGCTAAACAGAGTGGAGTAAGTGTAGGGTATGCACCGGCTTAGGCCAAGTGACTTTCATTGAGGTCTTATGACTGCAAATGTTACGCGCTGCTGTAGGCAATAAAGAATTTGCCTTACGATACCGATTATCGACACTAAAACTCAAGGACAACGTTATGCCTAAACACCGACCATCTCACGCCAACGTATCCATCTTTATCTGATGAACATCGCACTTGAACATATTACTTTAAACCACTCTTCAAGTAGAAGGGTTTAAGTCATAACACTTAAGTGCAGAGAGAGAGAGAGAGAGAGAGAGAGAGAGAGAGAGAGAGAGAGAGCAACTTTATTAGTGCCAGGAATGGGGTCGACGGAAATAAAAAAAAGTTGAGAATCCCTTTCGGTCTTCTTGCCCGCAGTGGGAAGGAAACTGGTCTTGCTATGCTACAGTGCCAATAACTAGAAGAGGGCACTAGCAGATGGAACAAACAAACATATATTCTTATCAAGCAATATATACTGAATATACGAAATATACTGAATATATACCTAATATAATGAACAGTAATAGTTACTGAAAGAATATTCCGCACATTTTTGAGAAACTATCTACATTTCAGTTGGCGTCAGATCTCACAGATCGCATATCATTCAAGGCGATCTCATTGGCCTGACTATGATGAGTTCGGTGGCCGACCGCTTTTCTCACGCTTTCATGATAGCGGATTTTTCACATTAGTGTTTATTGCTGGTCCCAGTAGTGCGGGTACCTGCATGTAGTTTTCTTAGCATTTATCCGTCATGCTTAGGTTCATATTAGGTAAGAAGAAAATGCGTTTCTATGGCCTGATGTTAATGTAAAATTGTATACCGTGCAAGATAGCATGCCGGACAATTTTTACGAAGTTATGAAAAATATATTTCTCATTATATACACACGATATTTGTTTTCTAACTGAGCAGAAGCGGATTCCAGACGACTGCCTTGCGGCAAAAGTTGCATGTACCGACCAACTAATTTGGAGACCGACCAACCATCGCTTTACATTCTGTATGCTGCAACCTTAGAGAGGATATTATATATAAATCTGTGTGCATATATGTGTAAGCAGAAAATCATGTTTCCAAAACCCGGACAAATTCCAACTCAACCTGGCTACATAGATCCAAATAAACGGAACTATCAGCGACTTCACACGGGCTGTATGTAACAGGACTCATATTGATGCAGTACAGGGAGACTTCCTCGACGCTTCTGGGAAGGCTCCTCACACGGGGTTAATAGGCTGTCGCATACCCGCCTAACTTATCACATTAAAGCAGATACATGATTACCTGAAAGGTGAAACAGAATATGTTAAAGTACACAGCTGCAGGTTCCAGCCATGAAATTTATCTCAATAATACTGCAAGGCTTCCAGATTTCACATATACTGTTCCTAACCTACAACAACGGTATTTCATTTGTTAAATCATATAAAAGCTACAGTCCCATCATCGCCCATTAATCCGTAATATATACAGAAGCGCACGGTAATTGTGACAAGAAATTTGTAATGTAACTCTGTAAGTTGTCAGAAAATATGTAGCGAATCAATATTGAAAGTAAAGGAGTTGCTTTGTGCCACACAACCGAAAGAAACTATGTCCCTAATTCTATTTACGCCCAAACACTACGCGCATATATACAGACGACACCGTACGATACCTAGGTTAACTTTATCTAGCCTTTTGTTTTGGAGAAATCATACTCAAAACATTTGAACGGTAGCCGAGAGGAAACTTTAGTACCTTCGGTGAAAGTTGAGACATGCTTCAAACTCTTTTTATATTGACATGTACAGTCACCATGGCAATATACATACAAGGTGTTGGTTCCATGTAACATCAGAGTTATTGATATGCTACTAAGGGCACAAACGCAACCGCTATGATTCTCCTTTGAACATCGTTCGTAATCAAAAGGGTACACTCCCTAGAACTGTCCTCTTTAGTTGAGCGCCAATTATTTGTCAAGGTGAAGTTTTTTCTCGTCATCAATATTTCCTAGGTGGACTTAATAAAATACCTTAAGCCGCGCGGAATTGGAAAGCGAGGAGGTTTATATGAACATACATGAGAAGTACCTCAACATCTTGCTAATTCAGGTGCGACATCTCTTCGCTCAAAAAAAATTTCCGCACAATGTATTGCAAATACCCCGCTTAATTGTAATAACTGTAAGGGTAAACAATATTTTTTTACATTGTCAGCGTGGTTCACTATCCTTCTTGACTGTCGTTTCAGTTGCCTGTGTATACTTCTGCTGGAGTATTTGTAGTTTGGCAACAAGTGCTGATGTTCATTTTTCATACTCGTGTAACATCTCAATCCGGCTGTCTCGCTCTCTGTACTGCTTTATGAATGATATGCAATAATACCTGACATTTGCACTGTACCAACGCTTGGACAGCCGATAGGGCCCGCAGGAATTGAACTAAATATGGAAACAAATAAATATTTGTATATTTAAGTATATAAAAAATCATTGGAATACGAATACAGTGCTAACATTTCGACCCCTAATATTTTTGTATTACAAGGTCTTTTTTATTACGCCCAGAAATGATTCATGTATAACTCAGCGGTTGCATTGCAATGATTCGACGTTCGTTTGCGGAAATATTTATTACGTGGTGATGACCACTGAACATTCATGTCGAGTGGGTATTTACATAGTAATCAATGCAAGGAATATAATGCGAACAAGAATAAATGCAAACAAAACAACAGACATGAATGGGAACGACATATGGGCTCTATGAGGGAATTCCATTCGGCGATGTGCGAGGGAAGGACGAGAAGTTGAGTGCGTCAGTTCTAGCGAAATAAGATATTTGAGAATGAGGGTGGTGATCGTGCGTTTGTCAAGTCATTGCAGGCTATAGATACGATTTGACATGGAAGGGCAATTTGTTGTTAACCAGTTTCGCGAGAAAATCTAGGGGGACTTTTTTTCCTTCGTAGTTGAAGAGGTGGGATATTGTTGTCGCCCACAAGAGCACAGAGGAAATCTGAGAGAAAAAATGTAGAGAAAATATACATCTTATCTTATCTTATCTTATAAATAAATCTAAGATCTCATGGAAATTCAGGCAACCGTAACTTGTTGCGGGGTCTTGAGTACACATCTTTGAAACAAGCACAAAACAATATTCCGATAAATAGGCCTTCAAAAGCGAAACTCCAAATAAACGAAGTTTTTAGAACCCTGGCTTCTACCGCTTGACGTGATCTGTTTCGCCTGAGCATGAACAAATTTAAATATTCCGGTCTCTAACCAAATATATATTTTCATTTGCTGCATGTGAAAGCATACAAATGGAGTAATTGCGTTCGCACGTAGTAAAACATATTAAAGTTTAAGAAATATGCACGGCAAGAGAAATCACTGCCCTCTTTACATTCTCACTTGCCTTTCAGGTGGTTCCAGCGGTTGGCGAAAGTTCATTTTGCTCTTCTTAATTACAACGTTGGGTTCTCTATTTTTTGGGGCCATGCGTGACCTGGATATTTTTTCTACGTCATACGTGACAAAATGCGGGAGACCTAAAACTCTTTTCAGTCTGCTACCTTCAGGTTGGCGTGCAAGTGATGAAAGAAAACCCAGCTTGTGGCCAACTTCAATTGTATGTCACGTTTACTGGGGATGCCCCTTGCCAGCGACCAGCAAATGTGGGAACAAACTTTTTTGATGTCAAAAACATTACAAAGAAGTGGCTAGGTAATTATTATTTCTTTAAATGTTGTTCTTGTAATCTTGAATATTTTTTGACATTTAGCATGAAAATGTTACAAATGTTACCAAGATAAACGTGTATAATTTTGAACCCAAACTATATTTTGTCTTCATGTAGCCATATTTCTATTTCGCCATTTATGGTTGGTGGGTTAAGACCGCTGCAACTTGCGCTGGGTCCAGCCTCAGAGGCCGCCGATGTTTCAGCTTCTGTTTGGTGGTACTTCGCTCACCTTGGGATAGGAGAGATCAGCGTTTTCAAATTTTTAGAAAGAAAACTTCTCTATTTTGTTTGACCCCTTTTTTTTCTTGTGCCACACTTGGTCCTGCGTAAGATGTTGCCCCAAACAAAGCCACTTTCAAAAGCCATCCTTTCAACGCAGACTGCTACGACTACCACCCGCAAAAAAAACCGACGAATTGCACATAATAAGGGCCCCTCTTGCTGCTTGTGTGCAAAGCCCTCGGTTTTTCTTGGACAGGCATCTGGCGTGCAGGCGGGAAACCACCATTATTGCTTTTTTTGTCGTTTACGTGTCAGCCTGGAGATGCAGCTTCTAGGCAACGGCTTCACTGTCACAGCTTTCAAACTGAAGCATAAAATGAAGAACTGGAAGAGAAAAAAAGTTAAAATATGGCCACCACGTGCTAAAAGAGAATTTGGGGATAGAAGCCTGCTCAAACGCAGCTCACCGTGATGGTGGGACGAAAGTTCCACTCTCTAGCCCGCTATCTGTCTACGACACTACCTCTAATATTTCACACTGATTTTCTGCATGCAAAGTCTTTGCATTTGTTATTCAGAATGGCAGCATGCCTTGTTATTGGGAAGTGGCGATATGGCTTCCACACCCCAATAGTGCACTTCACATCGTTCATATTTTTTTGGTGGGTGGAGTTTTCGTCTTCTACCTTGAAGGTGTATACACAAGACTCGAACGCAAGAATTTTTGGTGGGGCTTAAGGCTTGCGTCGATGCTTTTGAAGGGCTTGTTTACCGGGGAGATGCGGATTTCTTCTTTTCTTGTGCAATGCCAGAATTTTAGAAACAACGTTTTGTGGTAAACACACAGGGGCTTTCTCTCTGTTGCTGTCGGGCTATTTCACCTTATATGTGATATTTGGTATAAAAATTGTTCGAGTTTACTCTCGGCTGCCTTCACCGCATTTAATTTTTTGTTATAGTACATAGTACAGTATTGTACGGACCAAGTAGGATGGCAGTAAAAAAAGGTACACTACACGCATTGTATAAATAAATACATATCCGGCTATTACCATTGTGCGATCCCACACAAACAATATATATGCAAGTAAGAGCAAAAGAACTTTTAATACAAAAGCCGTCTTAGATTGAAAAACCCATTGTACCTTAAAAGTTACAAGAGGCAACTAAAGGTTTCCACATCAAGAGAAACAGCAAGGATAAATTAAATACCCAAACATCCAAACAGAAAGACCCCTGAATCGCGCAAGAGAAACAAGGACATAAAATAACGCAAAAAATCAGTAGCCAAACCTCTGACCCAAGAATGCAGACGATTAGAGAGCAGCAGACACCTCTGCTAAAAAAAGGTTCAGTTCGAGCAGAAAAACGAAATTCCGTAATGCGATCCACTCCGCAATTCTGCCTTGAGAGGAATATTGTTCGTATTAATTTGTGCGGCATTTGTGATGAATAAAATTGCGTTAATGCCGATGTCTGGACCATCCGGACAAGACCGGCTTAACCTAAGCGTTTGCGTTGAGCTTTAGGGGCCCTTTAGAAAGTGAAACTAGAAACGTTTAAGCGAGCTAGTTGCGTCGTTGGTCTAATTTTGACATTATAAGTTGCGCCATTGGTGGAGAAGGAGAATCAGCTAGTGGACCTGTACATCCTGAAAATGAAATGTACTGCTCGTCTTTCACCAATTCTAGCTTTTGCATGTCTTTCTTCGAAAAGGGGCGCCAAACAGTGTTAGCGTATTTAAGTTTCGGTGATACGAAAGGTTTATAAGCCATCATTTTCGCTTCTGTAGGGGCAGCCTAAAGTTTGTGGCTTATGAACCCAAGCTTCGCATAGTAGCTTCACAGGCGTTTTTAATGTTTTTAGACCATGATAATGTATTCGTAATTGTCGCAACTTCACATTTGTATTCAGGTTATTTTTAATAGTTAACCCATCAATGCGATAAAAATATAAAGGACCCGTTTGTCTTTGTGATTAGGAGTAGGATTGTTGAATCTTAGTTCGACTTTGTGGACCAAAAGGCGCACCAATATCGAATACGATTCACGCTGTCATTTAAGGTTTTTTGATCCTGAGGGCACGTACCATTTCTGAAAATGATGCAATCATCTGAAAATAATCTAATATGGGCGTCAAAGGAGACAGCTGAAGATGTATAATTCACGTATATTTAAAAAGAATTTGCGCAAGACCCTCACTTTCGGAACAGCTGATCAGACTGGTGGTGCACCTGACGAGTAACCGGAGATCTCCACATATTGGGTCCTGTTCAACAAGTAACAGTTAATCCGACTAACACGAAAATCGGCAATTCTAAGGTTTTGTAGTTCACTGAAGTTTACAATGAGGAACGCGATCCAAGGCCTTAGCGCAATCAAGGAACACTAGGTCGATCTTACTGACCCAAGCAAGGGCAGAGCCGATTTCATGAACAATAGCTATCGTCTGCGTGCACTTCGACAGACTTCTACGAAAGCCATAATGGAATTTCGAAATAAACTTATTTCGTTCGAGAAAACCCGTTATACAATGAGCAACCCCGTGTTCCTTTAGTTTACAGCATGTTGATGGTAATAAGATGAGACGGTAATTTTCGTTTAGTTAGGGGTTACGTTTTTTTTATGCCGCAATACTCAAGCCACTAGCCAATCATAAGCCAACAAAGGAGATGCAAAAGCCAAACAAAATTTTGAGTTAAGGTATGGCATAAGATCGCGGGTTCGATTTCCGGCCGCGGCTGCCGCTTTTCTGATGGATGCAGAAAGCAAAAAAGGCCCCATCTCCCCGCGAGGGGGACTCGAGTAAATGCGTCGCATAGGGGGTGGGTGTATTGCGTTAACGTTTAGTGTTTGCGGAGTTGGTGGTAGTGAATGCGTTGTATCAGCAGCTTCTTCACGTAGTTTGAATGAGTCAAGGATATAAGGCGCGTAAGTAGCCTTTCATTTTGTGTCGGTTTTGTGGCGCCGGGGGAAGAGCACCATGTACCTCGCGTTCCGCCCACAGGTAGTGAATGTGTTGTATCAGCAGCTTCTTGACGTAGTTTGAAAGAGTCAAGGATATAAGGTGCGTTCGAAGCCTTCCATTCTGTGTCGGCTTTGTGGCGCAATGGGTAGAGCACCACGTACCTTGCGTTCCGCCCGCAGGGTCGTGGGATCGAAACCAGGCGCCGGTAAGTATTATTTTTTTATATGGTGTAGGGGGAGGGGTGCGGACCTGTTGTTGAGAGCAAGGAGAGTAGCGTGATGCGGGAGAGGAGGAGTGGGGGAGAGGGCGCACCTGGAACGGCTGTTGCGGACGCCGAGGCACGCCAAAGCCGGGTGACATCGTGAGTTACAGAAATGCTCTGCATTAAAAAAACGCCCTATGTACGAGATTTTGGCGCGCGTTAGCGATCCCTAGGTGATGAAAATTAATCCGGAGCCCTCCAGTACGGCGTGCCTCATTGCCTGCGTTGTGTCGGCGCGTTAAATACTACAATCAATCAATCAATCAATCAATCAATCAATCAATCAATCAATCAATCAATCAATCAATCAATCAATCAATGGAGTTAAGAAGTGGGATATTGGTTCGGTTTGGTGTAACGTCGTAAAACGTGTTACGTATGCTATCTGGACCACCAAATGACCTTTCTCGTATATTAGGCAGCAAGGATAACACGGCGTTTGACATGAAATCGGCAGGAGGGCATGATGCAGAAATCAATCAATAACGGTTGTCGGGCGGTGCGGAAAATACGGAATGGACGTAGTCGTTTCACTTGTTAACCACTGGACGGGCATCACTGATAATAACAACGTTTTGTTTTATTTTATCAAGGTTAGCCCCCCATGCAGCACAGGACTGTTCGGCCTAACACAGGCCGGTGTACTTTGGCCGGTGATTTTCTGTACGGCCGTTTTCCGGCAGCTATGTTCGGCCCATGTCCAAATGTGGGCCTTTTGGCCGATTGCGGCCGTACTCCCATGGCTGTCCAACGGCCAGTGTCCGTCGGCCAGCCGACCGGCTTACGGTCATAGGGCCAGATTCCAGCCGTAGGGCTCCGGCCATTCCAAAGCCACCCGTGTACGGCCGAAGTAAGGCTGCCGAATTACAGCCGAGATGCGGTCGTGGGACTCCAACTGGACTAAAGCTACCGGAAATACGGCCGTGCTACGGGCATTGGAGTTCAGCCACAGTACGTTAACTGTACTGAGGCCGGTCACTGCATGTTGCGCAAGCATATGACTCATTCGCGCAGTGCAGAAGCAGCACAAACCCGGAATTTTGGGTCCAACGCGGCCACATCAAAGTGAGCTCGCGCGCAACCACCAGCCCTCAAACTTTCAGCGCAGCCTTGCTTCATTACCAGCCTCAGTTGACAGCAAAATTCATTTATTAAACAGTGCTCACAAATTGTCGTTCCTTTAATTGTTGTGCCTCTTTTACTGTCGAACACAGAAAATCCCTCTGTGTTCACGTAAGGAAAGGCGTAAAATTAGAGTTACATAATTTGTTTCAAACCAATACCATAGCAATGGACGCGGGAAGCAGGCAGCAGCAACAACGGCAGCGGCCACCCCAACCGCAACGAGACGGCGGACGCCGCCGCGCGCGCGCTCACCAACCGCGCGGCGGCTCGCCCGGTGGGCCCCTCCACCACCACCGGGATCCCCCCCGGCTCAGCGGCACCGAGGGACGGAGAACCGCAAGGCGATGACGGCTGCCAGGACATCGAACAGCAGGAGCCCCTCGTCGAGTATGCCGAGGTCCTGCGCTGGTATCGGCTCAAAAGTCGGACTATGCCGCAACCCCACCCGGGACTGACGAGGGCGCAGGCAGTGCTCTTCCGGCAGTTGCAGACCAGATCGGTAATCACGCCGGCGCTCGCGCGCCACGTGTGCCCAGACATTTATGAAAGTGACGTGTGCAGTGTGTGCGCGAGTGCCAGAGCAACTCTGACCCACATCCTATGGGACTGTTCTCGCTACCCAACGGAAGCGGCCGCGCCACAGGGGCGGCTGCCGGATCCCATCGCACGAGCGGTTGCATCGTCGGACCTGACGGAGCAGCTGCAAGCCGTCCAGCAGCTCGAGGCGGCTCTCGCCAGGCAGAAGCCCGGGGAGGCGCCGACGGAGGCCTCGAGGGGACATCCCCGAAGGCCCCTCGCGCGCCGAACTGGCGGACGCCTCCGGGGCAATGGTTCGAGGACGCCCTAGGCAGCGTCGAGAGACGGGGTGGCTCCGCGGAGCCTTTGCTCGTCCCTCCTGCAGGCGAACATTCAATAAAGTCTTTTCTCTCTCTCTCTCTAGCATGCATACAGGAAACCTTGCATACTGCAATGAATACGGCAATAAATATTTCATTGGTCAAGGTTGAATACGTATGGTTCTCAGCCCGTCGGAGGCAAACTGGCGCCTCTGGAAGTTTATTTATTTATTTATTTATTTATTTATTTATTTATTTATTTATTTATTTATTTATTTATTTATTTATTTATTTATTTATGTGAATATTTATTTATTTATTTATTTATTTATTTGTTTATTTATTTGTTTGATGCCTGCTTGCCTTTGCATGCATTACAGAAGGGAGATAAATAACACTAAGCATTAAATATGAGACAAAATAATAGAATAATTCTACAAACAGCGCTGAAAATCGTCAATATAAACAGTTAATGCAATCATACGTGGAAGATAATTACACTGCAGTATTGATGTAAAATAAAATGAATCGCGCATGGCGTCACCTTTAAAGGAAAGTTAATAATTTGCTTTAAGCTAGCGGTCCCACTTTGCGATATGTAGAATGGCGCTAGGACATACTTCTCCCCTTCTACTCCAGTTTTCGAATGATAGATATTACGAAAAAAGTTCAACCTGTGGTTTGGTCTGTGATCTTTCACGTCCTGCCATTTCAGTTTACTTTTACTTTCTCTCATGCTAAGTTTAGCGTGACAATTACCTAATACGAATCGCACTGACATATTCTGTATGTTTTCGAGCGTATCAACCAGCTCTTTGGTGTAGTGATCCACGAAAACACATGCGTACTCCAAGATTGAGCGCACATGAGTGAAATACGGTTGTTCTTTTCAGTTAGATGGAGGTTCACGGAAATTTCGTCTCAGAAAGCCAAAAACATATGCAGCCGTAACTTTTATGGTGTGAACCTGCCTATTGAACCCCTAACCACTCCCTAAATAAACTCCTAGGTATTTATATTCCTCGGCCCTTGTCACAGCAGCACATTTTACGGTATACGTATCCAATTGGAATGAAGGTTTTCTTGTAAAGGTGCCACGTTAACACACTGTTTAACACCCAAAAACTTTTCTGAATCAGCACACCACGCTGTTATTAAATTCGAATAAAGCTGCAGGTATATGGAATCACGTTCATTCATTATAGTCCGGTAAACTACAAAATACTTTTGAACAAAGCTATAGGGCCAATAGTAATAACAATGCAAAAACCGATTTTTCAGTTCATAGGATGAAATGTACTACGCAGAAGGGGATATGGAACACCATCATTTGCTTTTTTGCAGTCCAAGAATATACAGTCAACCACTTTAAGCTTATCTATTGCAAGAGCCAAATCGTGCGTGAACTCAACAATCTGCGTTGAGCAAGAAAATCCTGACAAAATCCGTGTTTGCTAGGATGCTGGCGATTACGTTTAGCCAAATGAGCCATATCCCAAGAGTAGCTAAGCTCACCTTCAAACATCGGAACTAAATTAACAGCTAGGCTTCGTCAGCGACGAGGCTCTGTTGTTATCGCAAATTTAAAATAGTTTTTTTTTTATAAATAGGCAGTCGTAAAATCCCATGAACTAACATATTGCAGGGCATGAAGTTCATCCTACCAATGCGCGAGCGAGTCTCTTCTACGTTTATCACCAACAACATAGTGCAACATTGCTTGTCGCAGTTTAATTGTACGCAGAATAACTTGCGCATTTGCTCGCACTTGCCTTTCTTTGGTGGGGAGTCCTTAACATGGTGGCGTTTTAGCTCCTGCGTGGTTGCCGCTTGCTCGAAGCCCTTGAAGGCCAGTTGTTCTGGTGAACCATCTTCATCTCGGATAGGACATCTCTGCCGGGTCGATGTCTCTAATGCTCTCCATTTCTTGAGGGGGCGAATATCCTCGAGCTGATGCGTCGACGAAGCCGGCAGCAGAGGCGTCGTAGCGGCGATGACTGGCGAGGCTTAGCTCACCCGTCGGTGTGGCACAGTCTTCTTGTCGCAATAAATGACATTTCGATGGCCTAAAAGGTTCCCTGCTAATGTCCAGTGAGTCCTTGCACCTTGCCCGTTCACCGAGAACACTCATTACTGTATGAAAAACGATGTTCGTTCATAGAAAACGTAGAAACACGGAGCGGAAGAAAAACGCGTCCCCATCGTTCGGCTCCCTAACGGCTTTTTCTGCCCCCACGAAAAAACCGGTCGGTCTCCGTCCAAACACGTCTGTGCATGAATTCTCGGCGCCCAGGCGCGTGCCGTTGTTCGGCTGTATGCCGTTTGCCGAAAAAATGACGTATAACCAGATACCTTACGTAGGCCGGTCTCCTCTTGAACACCGGTTGCCAAGTATTCGGTAGCCATTCGCTTGCCGTAATTCGGCCGAGGACAGCTAACCGAATGAAAAACGTATATTCTGGGGCCGTACGTCGGCCGGTATCCTTCATAACACTGGTTCTTCGAAGAAAACGAATATTCTACCGCCGGACGCGCGGCTCACCGTTGAAACAACGAATGCACGGCAGCCGCGCTCCGGCCGGTCTCCTTTCGAACACCAGCTGCCGCAAGAATACGCATATTCTGTGGCCGGTCGCTAGCCGTGCTTCGGCCTGTTACCGCTTCCCGAAGAAAAAACGGATGCCCTAAGGCCGGACTTCGGCCGCTCTCTTTCTAAACATCGGCAGCCGTAAGAGAACTGAATATCTGGCAGCCGGTTAGCTGCCGTTGTGCGTCCGGACACGGGCGGACGGAAAAATACCGAAGCGCGGGTTGCCGAATGTTGGCCGGTGAACGCATGATCAGTGGCTGCCAGAACCTGGATGCTGGCCGGACATGCCAGAAAGCGGCCATAGATGGCCGGTCTTGGGGCACACTTTCTGTGCCGCCTGGGCCTCATGGAGGGAAGATAATGACAAAATTCTCCGCGCTTTCCTACAGGAAGTTTCGCATCGTTGTTCTAAATTATTTTTTTCTAGGAGTTTCTAGTGCAGCGTCTGAATAAGCTTAAAACTTACGACCTTTTTTTTTGGACGATTTGATGATGATGGTTGGATGTTAATGGCGCAAGGCCAACTTGGGCAAAGAGTGCCAGAACAGTGGTAAATATGAGAGGTGAGAATGTAAACACTAAAATCAGTAAGCAAGAACAAAAGTAAAATCAATAAAAAAACAGTGAGGATGGTTGGTGTATAAGGCCAGGTTGGGATAATGCGGGGTATAAAACAAGTCTAAGAATTTAACTTCTGCTAAAATTTAAAAACGCCCTTGACAGAAAATGTTGGATTATCACAGAGGAAAAACGCTGGATGTAACGGAATGTTTTGTCTGTAAAGTTGGGTGAAGTGTTTATGTCGTGTTGTGTCGAGTGCTTTGCATTGGAGTAGTACGTGGATTACAGATAGGGCCTCTCCACACCCGCTACACAGGGGTTTTGGAGATCCTGTGAGCAGGTGGGAGTGTGTTATATGAGTGTGACCTATCCGTAACCTCGCAAGGGCAACTTCAGTTGGTCTGTTGTGTGTGTCAGTCATGTATGGTTCCAGGAGTGGCTTTATTATGTGCAGTTTGTTGTCGGTCTGTTGATTCCAAAGTGATTGCAATGTTTCGCGAAGGTGTTGTCTGATGTGTGGCTTGAGGTCGGTGTAGGGTACTCTTGCTATGTCCGGTGTATTTGTATGTGCAGCTGCAGCGGCCATCTGATCCGCGGTCTCATTTCCCGCAATCCCAGAGTGGCCTTGAACCCAACACATGATCACCTCGAGATTTAATGCATACGCTGACATAATGGTTTTATACACTACATTAGGAACATGGTTGACTATGCATGTACAACACTCAGTGAATCGGTGAAAATAATAGACTTGGGTATTTCGTGTTGCACTATGTGATTTAAAACAAGCAAAACTTCATGGGCTTTCGCCGTAAAAAGGCTGGTCTTAGAGACTCTAAAATCGGGTCCGTGTGCCGCACACGACACTGTAAGGGCAGTTTTTGATGCGTCGCTATAAAACTCTGCACATTCATACTTAAACTGCAGGGACGAGAAGTGCTGCAGAATAGCAGTTTGTGTTGCCCTGGTTTTATCAATTTTCACGAAGGACAAGTCACAACACACAGGTTGAAGCTGCGAGGGTGGTAAGACGTCAGTAAAAGAAGATGTGGAAATGTCTGAAAAGAAGATGTCGAAATGTGAAGCTTCCTGTCTCACTCTAAGTGAGAACGGCAAAGGAACGGACGGGCGGTTTGCAAACAGCGGTGATGTATATGTATCATAAAAACAGGTTTAAAAGGATAGTTATTCAACGATGAAATTTTAGAAGCGTAGAGTATGTCCATGTACGTTCGTTGGTCCTCAAGGCACCACTTATTACACTCAACATATAGACTCTGGGCCGGGCTAGTGCGGAACGCACCCGACGCAAGGCGGAGGCCAAAGTGGAGAACTGGATCAATAATCTTTAGTGTCGTTTTTGTTGCTGACCCATACACTACACTGCCGTAGTCTAACCGAGACCAGACTAAGGCGGTAAAGACCCGGAGCAGCAGTTCTTTGTCTGCACCATAGGATTGGTGTGAGAGGACCTTGAGAATGTTTAGTGTTTTGAGGCATTTATGTTTAAGTGCTTTGATGTGTGGGATGGACGTGAGCTTATTATTAAATATGACACCTAAAAACTTGATCTCCCGTTTAACAGGAATAGATGAACGGTTATGAGTAATCTCAGGGTCCGCATTAAGGCCGCGCTTACGGGAGAACAGAACACACGTACTTTTGCCCGGGTTTAGTTTAAAACCATTAAGGTCCGCACATCCAGCAAGTTTCATAACACCGAGCTGAACGTTGCGTTCGCAAATTGACAGTTTACAGGATTTAAAAGATATTTGCACATCGTCAACATAGATGGAACAGGAAATGGTTGGTGGCAATGCCTTTTGGAGGGAGCTCATCTTAACTATAAACCATGTGCAGCTTAGAGCTCCACCTTGTGGCACACCATTTTTCTGCACATGTATAGCGGACAGGGAGGACCCAACCTTAACACGAAATGTCCTTGTGTACATGTAACTAGAAATGGTGTTTAACATGTTACCTGACACACCAAAGGACTTGAGGTCGCTAAGGATGCCGTATCGCCAGGCTGTGTCGTAAGCCTTTTCAAGATCAAAAAATACCGTAAGGCATAACTGCTTATGAACAAATGCCTCTTTGATGAAGGATTCCATTGCAACAAGTTGATCGTTGGTAGATCGCCCCACGTTGAAGCCTGCTTGGCAGCTCTCGCAAAGACCGTTGTACTCAAGGAAGTACAGGAGCCTGCGATTTATCATCTTCTGGAGCAGCTTACACAGGCAGCTTGTCAGGGCGATGAAACCATATCTGGAGGGAGAGGAACGGTCCTTCCCTTCCTTCAGGAATGCAAACTACTATGGCCTCCCTCCAAGAGTGTGGAATGTGCCCCGAAAGCCATATTAATTTGTAAAAGTGTAGGAGTGTTTCAAGAGTGTCTGGGTGTAGGTGTTGTATTATGGTGTATGTTATCTGCCCCTGGATGTGAAGGTTTACATGTGCTCAGCGCAACCCTCAACTCATAGAGTGTAAATTCAGAATTGTAACCAGATGTTGACCGGTTGTTGTCATGTATGGACTTGTTTTCCCAAGCGATTTTATGTTTCAGGAAAGTGTTTGTGTAGTGTGCAGAGCTAGATACGTGTTGGAAGTGTTGTACGAGTGTGTTAGCCTGGTCTTCCAGTGTGTCCCCTGCTGTACTAATCAGGGGCAGGCTGTGTGTTTGTTGTCCTTTTAGTTTTCGTATTCGTGTCCAGACTTTGTGTGTGTCTGTGTATGAATTGATGGAAGTGAGGAAGGTGCACCAACTCTCCCCTTTCGCGTCACGACGCCCTCGCTTCCCAATAGCATTTGCCCGTTTAAACGAAATGAGGTTATCTGACGTGGGGTACCGGCGAAGGACAAGCCACGCCTTATTCTGGGCCTCTCGCGCCCGCCTACAGTCCTCATTCCACCACGGCCTCCTTTGGTTGCGTGGAGCACCGGGGGCGTGGGGAATGGACTTTTCGGCGGCGTCGAGGTTGTGCGCCGTGATGAGTTGGGCTGCTTCCTGCACGTGTAGGTGTTTTATGGATGTGTGGTCTAGTTGGGATGTTTGTGTGAATGTGCTCCGGTTTGCGTTTGATTCATTAAACCTTTTATCTGAAGATGGAATGCTCGGCCCTGAACCTGTATACGTTAATGAAGTTGGGAAGTGATCACTACTATATGGGTCCGTGCCCACACCCCAATAAAGACATGAAAAGAGAACTGCAAAACGAATAGCCAAGTCAAGATGTGAGTATGTATTGTGTCCTAAGTTATGGTATGTAGGCTGTTTTTTGTTGAAAAGGCATGCTCCAGAGGATGTAAGAAACTTCTCAATCAGGCGACCTCGGGTATCCGTTATGGAGGAGCCCCAAAGTGAGTTGTGCGAATTAAGGTCTCCTGTTAGGATGTATGGTTCTGGCAGCTGGTCAACCAGTGCCTCGAAATCGGAGCTCAGAAGTGCAAAATCAGGAGATATGTAAATGGAGCACACCGTTATGAACCTATTAAATATTATCGTAGGAATTGATATACCCTGAAAGACAGAGTTTAAAGAGAGATGGTGGCATGTTAATGATTTCTGGGCGACAATGGCCACCCCTCTCGAAGAGTGCGTGCAGCCAACCCTATCCTTTTTGAATACCATGTACCTATTTAAGAAATTTGTTTGTTTATAGTTGTAGTGGGTTTCCTGGAGACATTTGATACTTGGCTGATTGCCATGCAGCATCTCATACACATCGTCAAGATTTTTAAGGAGGCCTCTGCAGTTCCATCAGAGGATGTTTTCTGTTCCCATTATTTAAATTTAAAGGAGTACTGACACGAAATTTCTCGCTTTAGGTTTTTATGCCGTAAACAATACCTATTGGCCCAGTAATTACGAAAACCGAACCGAAAGCCGTCAGCCGCCAACACAGAATTAATTATAGCACGCTTATTGCAACCAATTTCAAATTTGGTCGCAGCGGGGGAAAAAGGCCGTTCGAAGGCCAGCCTGCAGGCGGGCCAGCCTTATATCACGGTCTCACCCGTGACGTCAGGGACGTTTTTTTTCCTCCATGCGTTCGCCGCATCGCCTGCTACGATTGCACATGATCCGCACTCGCCCGCGCAGTCGACATGTCGTCTCAATCGTCAGACTCGGATGAGTCGCTGCCACCCGACAAACAGAACAACTTTATTTGGCCAGGCGATTAGGCCGGCGATGTCTTCGCCATCGTCCGTTTTTTTAATATCACTACGGCTCGAACGGTGCAGACCCTGATAGCGACAGCTTGTCGCCACTCTTCTAATCAATCTGATCGCGAAAAAGAAGTTCCACATGCGATAAAGTAGATGTTAGTGTGTTGAAACATTGTGCTAGGGGTTGTTATCAGCGCTGAATTTAAAAGTGGCGTTCAGATATTTGCCGCAATGGTAAGCCTACGCTGACCGGCGGCGGAGGTTCGGCGCTCCGACCAAGCACTGCCGGCACCGCGGTGCGGCGAGCGGCCGAAAGATGGCGCCACCTGCGCGCTAGAATCAAAACAGGCCGCGGCAGATGTCTTGGTCACCGATCGCTGAAACGGAAATTATCCAAAATCCAGCTTCATATGCGAAAAAGGGGATGATAGTATGGTGAAAAGTTGTGTAAGGGATGGTCATTCGCAGTTGTACAGATACCAGCGATCAAATATTCACCACGACACTAAGCCTAAAGTTCCCAACACCCAAGGTGACCCGTGCAACCCCAAGCCCGCTGGCTTGCGCGACAGTTCTTGCGGCCGCTGCCGCGCACAAACTCAGTCCACGTTTTGCGCTGCATGTCGTCGCGTGGAAAATAATGCATCTTGGCATCTTCGTCGATTTGCTCGGACAGGCTTCCACGAGCAGTACTTCGCATACCGCGAGCTTGCGATAGCACAACTTGGGCGAGCTCGGCGACGCGCACCGCCGCGTCGCCGCGGTGCGCGTCGACATCGCGCACCGCGCGGTGCCGGCACCGCGCAGTTTTCGGCACCAGTACAAGGGAACACCATGCGCCGGCCACGAACTGAAGAGCAAAGACGTCGAACACGCAACATTTACAAGCATTGCTCACACAGCTACGCCCACGTCTCCTGCCCAAACGAATACCACCGACAACAGCAGCGCAGAATATCGTTTCCGGTTCCGAAAATGACTATATGACGTCATCCTGAACCGGCCAGACACGCAGGCCGATGTTTCGTCACATCGAAAGCGATTTCGCTAGTGCTGCCGATTTGTGGAAGCTCGCGGCCTGGACAATCAAAATCGATTTTAGATGTGATTCCTGCCTCGTATCGCTGGAAAAATTTCTGTGAGGCATCTATACAAACTACTGAAGCCAATTATATCATTTTTTAGGCGTCAAACTTTGGTGTCAGTACTCCTTTAGGAATAACTGGAGTGTGTGTGTGCGTGTGTGTTCATGTGTTGTCTTTCGATTCTGTTATTCTGAGATTTTTGGGCCTGTCGGTCGGCTTGGATATCGGAGGCCGCTCCTTGCGATGCATTGCAGGCAGGAACGGCGCGACATCCATCTCCTCGTCGGATGTCAGAGGGGTGACTGGTGGACCGGGTCCCCTGGACTTGGCCCCCTTTCGGGAGCCCTTCGTTTGAGCCAAGAGACGAAAGGAAAAGGCCCGGGCATACAAGGCTACCGTTCTTATGAGGTACCCCCCATTCGCTACACCTCCATTTCTGACCAAGCTACCAGCGTAGTGATCCAACAGACAGCTTTATACGTTCTGGGAGGAACCCCTCACTGCCAGGTGCCTACTGCAGGCATGTGCAACGATGTTCAGGAAGTAGTGGCCGTCCGCGTGTCCTTTGGACGGAGGACCTTACTTGTGGCATCGACCTATGTGCGTCCTGAATTACCAGGTGCAAATTTTCACTGGATGCGGCAGTTGCGTGCTCTGTACCCCCGGTACGAAGTTGCGATTGGGGGTGATTTCAATGCCCTCAGCACGACGTGGGGATATCGCGTTACCAACATCCGCGGCCGCAACCTCGAGGAATCAGCAGAAGATGCGGACCTCATGCTTGTTAATGATCTGTCGTGTCCCACGCGGCTGGGGCAGTCGCCGAGCCAGTGGGACACCCTTCCCGATTTGACCTGGGCCACTCCTTCCACGGTGTCATTATGGAAATGTGACTGTTCATCTTGGGGAAGTGACCACTACCCCATTTGGATCACGCTTTCCTGCACTGCGCGGAAAATTAACAACAAGGTCCGGTATGTAGACTGGCCCTGTCTCAGGGCGGTTCAATTTTCCGGAACAGAAAGACATCGCAACTCGAACTTAGACTCCCTCACAATTCTGCTAAATCGCATTTTGATTGCTGCAAATGGTGCTACAACGGTCGTCGAAGTGGACCAGGACACTCCTGCTCCTGACCGACACCTGATCAATCTATGGAATGTTCGCGACGACTTGCAGGAGCGCTATCGGACCTGAGGTCGCACTTATGTTGACCTTGTGCGCCTCCGCCACCAGACAGCGAACATTAGAAAATACGCGAAGCTCCTTGCCCGCAAGCGTTGGGAAGAGCACTGCGACTCTTTTTCCTCTCACACTGGGTCCCGGAAACTGTGGAGCACCTTCCGAAGCATAGCAGGGCGTACAAAGCTGCAGGGTACAGTAGATACGGTTCTACTTCGTACTGGGCAACCCCGTGAGGTCTTCGAAAGAGAGGCGGCACGTATTTTCTTCACCCAACCCCCGTCCCAACCGCCAGTTTATATCTCCGCTCTGGAGCCAGTGGACGACAGCGAACAGATTGAGATGCCATTTACATCTGCTGAGCTCACGGTTGCCCTTGAGCAAATCAATGTGTCTAGCACACCAGGAAAAGACGGTGTGTCTTGGTCTATGCTTCGCAATCTGCCAGTAGCACAGAAAGAGGAGCTTCTTCAGGCACTTAACGACATATGAAACAGTGGCGTCGTCCCTTCATCCCTCAAGCACGCTGTTGTGGTACCCATTCCCAAGGCAGCCAAGGATCCTGCAGTCCTTGCAAATTTACGTCCAATCTCGCTTACGTCTACCGCCTGTAAGTTGATTGAGCGGATGGCCACTACTTGACTGAGTCATCACTTGGAAGAAGAAAACAACTACTTCCACCCGGCTCAGACACCTTCCGACCAAATTTAAGCACCCACGAAAGTCTCTACCTTCTACGAAAGTTGGTGCAAAGAAGCCGGTATAAGCGGCCACACATTCTGGTTCCTATTGATTTGCAAAAGGCTTACGACACCGTATCACAAGCAGCGGTACTCGATGCCCTATTAGATGCTTATCCGGGTAAGCGGCTACGCAATTTTGTACGGAGCTTCCTGGCTAACCGCACATACGAGATTCAATCCGGCCGCCACAGCACCATTTCCTTCACCAATTGCTTTGGGGTGCCCCAGGGGCTACCATCTCCCCTCTTCTTTTTAAATTGGCTCTCAGGAAGTTGATTCATGGGGTGTCTGCGGTGGAAGGTGTTCATGTCACAGCCTATGCCGATGACATCACAATTTGGACTGAGGCAAATGACCACCCCACAACCGATGCTGCGATGCGTCAATTACAGAAGGCCCTAGACATGGTCAGCGCTATTTTAGCTCCCACTGGAATGCAAATATCGCTGGCGAAAACACAATTCCTGGCCATACGGGGCCCACCTGCAGAGCGCTCCCGGATTCATTTAACCATTGACGGCGTTTCGCTCCAGCCTGCTCCACAGGATTGGGTGCGTGTTCTCGGAGTGCCCGTTCACTAGAACGGTGGCGCTACAGAATGGATCAAGCTACTTCGGCCGCAGTGGCGTAGCCTCCTGCACCTCATTCGCCGCATCTCCAACACCTTTGGCGGGGCATCGCAGGACGTAGCTCGGCTTAGTACAAAGTGTACTTGTGTCCAAAGCCACATTTGGCGCCATGTGCTATTCCCTCACCCAAACACCAGACCCACCAGCTGGAAGTCCTTTACCGGGAAGTGCTTCGAGCTATAACTGGGCTTCCACGACACACACGGATTGAGGAGCTCTATCGGTACGCTGGTCTTCCCACTCTCGAAAGCATAATCCAATCCAGGGCAGAGCGGGCGAAAGACCATCGCAATCTCACTCACCAGGGCCGTCGCTTACTGTGCCATGCCGGTGAGGATTTCGACACGTCTGTGCCAACCATACATAAGCACATTCCACCTTGAGAGGATGAGCTCAATACTGAGCAACGGCCAGCACCCACTCCACGTCACCAAGGAACTTACCCATCGCATAGACATGTTCCTTCGGTCACCGCACCTCCCTTGAACACAGAAGACTCAGCAACACTTTCGGTCTTCGTGGCTGCTTTGTGGCGGGGCCATTTACAAACGGCGTCCCTCCCCGCCGTTACACACGTACAGGACGTAGACACAACCCGCACCTTCAAGATGACCATACCACCTACCGCCACAGCGCTGGAGCTTCGCGCCATCGACGAGGGGGTCCAGCTGGCTGTACGCCTACTGGCAGCTGATCCCCAAACGTACCGAAGCGTCAGCATATTTACGGACAGCCCAGAGGCTTTACGTTATCTCATTGGACCACCCAGACGGCACTCAGTCGCTCATAACATTAAACGTTCCTGTGCAACGTTGCGGCTGCGCACTGGCATTACTGTGACCGCTCGCCTGACACCCGGGCACGCAAGAGCCCTCGGTAGTCAGTGGGCCCATTCGCTGGCGATCGAGGCTTGTTGAAATTTCCCGTGACGGCTCCCGCACTGAGGAGTTCTGCTTTGATCCCCATAGCGAACGCCGCTGCAACAAACAGCGCCGCCGACAGGAGATCCTTTCAACACTGCCCATCAACCCGGACCCAGTGCCTCCTGGGCTTAGCCGCGCTGCACATGTCTTCCGTAACCGTGCGCGCTCCGGATACGCTTTAACTGATGACGTCATGGCCAGGTGGAGGCACGCCTCGAATAGAACAATGAGGAGCGACAATTCCACGGCAGCAGTTTCCGAAGACCTTTCATCTGCGGTGGCATCACCATCCGACCCTTCGTACATCTGCTACGCATGTGGGCAGTCACTGAAGCCAACCATCCATCACCTTGTATGGGACTGCATAGGTCTCTTAGGGCCACGTGAGACACATCGGCATTGAGGTCTTCATCTGCCCTCCCTCCTCTTTCCCATGTGGCCTTGAGCCATCCCTTTAATAAATGTCGCTTGTTTGCACCACAACCGCTGCTGCCTGAGCAAGCGGCGTGGTGCCGGGTTGGGCTGCGTGAGGCAACCCAGCGGGGGGCGGGGGCGGGACCAGGTCAGACTCGCTGAACTGGGTCCCTGTGGACACCAGACGCCGCTCCGCCCTCCGGCGAGCTGCGTCGGCATACCTCCCCAGGGGGAAACAGGCGAACCTATTTCGCGCCTCTAGGAAGGTGATGTTTTCCGTGACCTTCACGCTGATGATTTGCTTTTTTTGTTTATATTTTTCGAATTTCCGTGAGTATGCAGCGTGGGGACCCTGGCAGTTTGCGCGGGTGAAATTCTCAGTATTGCAGTTCTCGGATGAATGGTCGTGCTGGGCGCATTGTGCACAGGTAAGTCTGCCACGGCAGGAGTTTGTGCCGTGCTCGAAACGTTGGCACTTGAAACAGCGCCGCGTGTTCGGGATGTAAGGCCGGACTTGGCATCGGATAAAGCCTGCGTTGACACATCTGGGGACGGTCGGTTTGTCGAAGGTAAGTATGAGGTGCTTCGTGGGTAGTTGTTTGTCATCTGTACGTATGGTTATACGCCTGACACCAGTTACACCCTGACCACAAAGGCCCTCCAGCAGGTCAGCTTCAGTTTTATTCGAGAGGTCATGTTCGGAGATCACGCCCTGGGAGCTGTTTAGGCAGCGGTGGGGCGTGACTAGGATGGCTAGATCGACGATGCAACTTTCTGCAAGAAGTTTATCAGCCTGATCCTGGCTACTGACTTCAACAAGGATTTCACCGGTTCTTTGTTGTTTGGCTTTATATGATTCGCCGATGACACCTGCAAGAAATTTGGAGACGAGAAATACTGACTTTGAAGCAAGAGGGTTAAACAGGTCAACTGATTCTATCACTAAGAAGCGAGAGTAGTTGTTCGGTTTCGGAATACTCAAGTTAGGAAGTGGTGAAAAGGAAACTTCGGTGCGGCCCCTTTTCGGGGGCCAATCATGTTTGGGGGGGGGGTTGGAAAATGCCATATGATACATGGGAAAGCAGGGAGACGGGGGTACTTTCTCCTTTGATCTTACCCTGGATGTCAGAGAGGTCCCGGAGATCCCTGCCTGGTAGACAGGCAGGGAGCCCATCGGCCGGAGGTTGACCAAGGCTCCGACGGGCACCGTTTACGGCTTCTACCCTTCACCTTTCAACACCTCGCCACGGTTGGACACAGCTTATGTATGGGAGCTCGGGGTCCGTGTTGTCGCTGTTCACCGTCACCAAGAATACTCAAGGTGGCCCGCGCGGGGTTTTGTACGTTTTAGTTTGCTTCTCAACTGTATAACATTTCGATCAATGCAAGGACTTTTGCGCTGCCACTTGATGCGCCGTAATGGAACATATTTTTAATACAGTCCCTCACAGTTGTCTTGAAAATTTGCCAAAGCGCATGAAGAATCAAAATCGGAAATATTGTGGACAAGCTACCACTGTGTGTCATGTGTGGATTGATCGTAAGCATAGGCAGTATCTCTTATTGTTTCAAGCACAGGCTTATTAGGCACACATGTATCAGGAAGATCGCTTTGAAGAAGTACAGTCAAACCTGAATTTTGCAAAGTGGGCCAAAAGTCCAAAATTTTCGGTACACGCAGGTTTTCGCTACATGCAGGTTGTGAGTTAAGGCGAGCGTGATTGAAGTAGAGACAAAATCGAACTGCTGCGCGTCTGTAAAGGTAAACTCCACATTCAAGGATTTATTTCAGCGTGAAAAACTGCAAGATTGGCGATTGCTGGTTTCGAACAATACTTAAGCACTCTACAGCACTCGAAGAAAGTGAGGTCACTAACCTCGTTTATCCTGAAATGTCTTACCTTTTGACACTTTTCGGTGTCTTAAGGAGTTTCAACAACCAAACTGGTGCTTAGAGTGCGTCCTTTTGCGAAATTGCTGCTCAATTCCGCACTCAAAATTGTTAACAACACCGGGCGCCAACGTTACTGTTTCTTGGCCGCGAAGACGGCATTTAAAATTGCCAAGTCTACTTGAAAGGACAAAACTGTTGGTTTTATGGTAGCAGAACATATCACCGACGAATGGAAATCACAGGCAGCAGTGCAGACGCGTGACTACACGCCAACAGGCAGGTTTATCACCTCAAAGTTTCGAATCGACACTGCACTCACACATGGAAATGCACGGTATTCTGCAAGGCTGGCGAAAATCATTAAGTTAGAGCAATTCTTCAGCCTCTTTTAAGTGCGAATGCACTTCCTAAGCGAGCCTGAATCGTCCGCCGCCGTTGTCCGCATAGCAGCAGCTGCGGATGCGCGCGCTCCTCGTCTTCCTCCTCGTCTTCCCTAGCAACGGGGGGAGATGGGCGCGCTACTCTCCTCCTCCTCTCTCCGCTCAGTGACTGCGGGTGTTGGGCGCCTCCTCTCCACTTCGGGTGGAAGAGCTCTCGCTCGCGTAGCGGGCGCTCCGCATTCGACGCGTGAGGGCGCTCGTGTAGCCCTCGCCGTAACGGCGGGCGCTACTCTCCTCCTCCTCTCTCCGCTCAGTGACTGCGGGTGTTGGGCGCCTCCTCTCCACTCCAAGATCACGATATTCACCGTAATCGCGCAATCAACAACCGTGCATTCGCACTTACACACTCTCCCCCTCGGGGAAGTGCGAGGGAATTTTTTTTAGAACAGCAACAAATAAGGGCCTATCAGTGTAGCGGATTCGTTTCAAAAAAGTTAACAGTCGCAACACCTTCGTCACCCAGAGGTCACGAAAACATACGATTCAAAGAGGCTGGAAATAGGGAATTATGAAACTTCGTTAAATCCAAGAATTTGTTACATAGATAATATTTACATTCACGTTTAACTGCAGTATTTGTAGTCAGATAATCCCGGCTCCCGACACAATTCATATTCCGGTAATGCATATTCCGGCTAAGAAAACAAAGTATAAATTGGAACCGCCGTTAATGCGGGATGTTGCGTACTAGCTGATGCAAATCACATTCTAACATAATATTCAGCAGTGGCCAATCCAGCAAATCAACAAAAGTTTTGCCTCCCCAGTCGATTAATTGCAGAGTAAAGTGATCCGCCATTACAAGTTTTCCATGAATTAGTGACGACATATATCTGTAAAAAACAGGTAGGTGCTGCGGAGATGTGGGGGCGGTCGATACGCGGCACACACTGTGAAAATGTAGCCCAAGCGCTCCACATTCAGAATAAATTTTCACGGTGAGTTGATGGGGTCGACAATGTTGCAGAAAATGTTCTGTTCAACATAAGCGCCACCCCATGCTCGCGGGCACCACATTCCCGGTGAAATATATGGTGCGAGGTATTAGCCTATCATCCCCGATCCCCTCGTGTAGCCAAGTTTCAGTAATGATTGCCACATGCGGGTGCTATTATAAATGCAGATCTTCCAGCTTATCTATTTTTTTCGCAGCACCGTGAAAGTTTGCATTGAGCACGCGCAGATGCCTCGAGGCGCGCTATTGCCACTGTCAATTTCTTTTTCGTGACCTGGGAACATCAGTAATCACTCGGCGACTCTTGGAACAGTCCAAGATACATAGAGGGTATAATCAAATTTTAGCTTATCATATATAAGGTAGGCTTCCTTCCCGTTTACTTTTTCCTCCCTCGCCGTTGCACACAGGGAACGTGCGCAGAGTATCTTTGCTAAAATGGTTTTGTACAAATATACCTGTACCCCTCAAGTTCTTCGCGCTGCTCAAAATTATCTTCTTCTCGAGAAAGCTCGAAAGTTAACCATAACTGGTCTTTTAGCGGCACCAGGTCTTTCTATACGGTGTTTTCCAGTAACGACTGGCATTTATAGTTAGGCTTCTGTTCGATAATGCAGTCTACAAGTTTTTAAAGCGAACCTTTAGTGTTCTCAGCGATGGCGTCTGTAACGAGAACCTCCATGCAGGAAAGCGAACTTTCTCTGAAGATAATTTTAAATTATCCTGGGTGAATTAAAAGAACAAAAAACACTCCAGTGGCCGGAGTAGAACCTGCGTCCCTGGCGCTATGAAGCCGGCGACTATCCGATTCCTCTATTCGATATGGTCGAAACACAGTCGAAACTCACACAACCAAAGAATTCGTTGCGAGAAAGCTTGGCGTTCAACTATCGTCGTCATTAGAGGGACGTGTGCATAATTTTCTCTTAAGGTTTCAACAATTTTGCCCTGGTATTTTTCGAAACCAAAGACAACAAGGTTGAAACGGCTGCTTCGGTCTTTGAGTTCGACAAGATTCCAACACTGTCACTCATTTATCCGTTCCAGATTTTATGTCTTAGGCAGGCGTGTCTCAACGATGGAAAGTTCTCACAAATCTCAAGGAGCAGTTACCCAAGTTCGTTACACTGAGCACCCAGATTTGCAACAGTACTGTCAGTCGTCGTTACTTTCTTTATAATATCAGTAAGATCCTTCAAAATCTGTTCTTGGCTATCTGAATTTTCGCGAACATTTCCTCGGCGGTAAAATTGGGGTTCTCTTCCACGTCACCATACGGCAGAAGAAACTGTACACGTAAATATTTCTGAGCATACAAAACACAGGATCCTGGACACGGCAAAATAAACGATTACAGATCATCGTTGCAAACTGCCGATATGCTGTCGCTAACCTGTGTGGTGAACAAATACTTCTGAATGAGCGATGTCGTTCCGGCTGCCTCACCGTCCCAACTGGTGAAGTGCATCCGCGGCCGATCCTTTGTAGTTTTGTCAGATGACGGCACAGTGGCAGAAAGATTCCAGTGCACAACAGGGAGGCCACGCAGCTGTGGCTCCAGAAGCGGCAGTAATGATGAATAGCCGATGTCTTCAATATGGTAATCCGCTTGACATATTGAACCCACGCCCTCGCGTCCTGGAATTACGCAGGTGTATTCGTCCTTTCCATGCGCTGAATTGGTGCCGATATTTGGAGCAAACAGGCCGACCTGCGCCTTGAACAGATATTTCTGCATGAGGGACATTGTTTCTGCTGCCTCGCAGCGTTTTCATATAAAAAGCATACGTTCTATGACTCCAAAGCAGTATATGTCTAACACCGGTCCCTTTCTGCTGGTCCCTTTCACTTCCAATCCCGCTCACATGAATGGTTGCCTGTTTATCAGGCACGAGTGGGTTCTACTGATACCCATGAAACACTCTGCACTTTTGTACCTGGCGCGAGTAGGATGAGAAGAGTATTGATGACACGAAAAATAACACGACAAACTGCATTTACCGGTTGTAGAGCAAAAAGTATTTCGAACCACAGTATTGCTGACGTTACAGCCATACTGATGAACCGGGTTAGAGTTGGGCCCGAAGCCAATACTCCGCACGTGCTTTTCCACGAAGGCTCATTTAAGGGCTCTAAATGCAACAGCGCAATCTCGCCGATGAACGTCCCTCTTGAGAATTATTCAATTTTTCGCACGTTCTGTCCAATAATAATGGGCAAATTCAAGTTGCTGGTAATCCCGTAGTTGAAAGAAACGCTGCCCTCCCTCTCATACTTATCCCCTTGCCATGCGCAAATATGACCACAGAGAGAAATGAACATCGCTTCAGAAGCCAATTTTGTAGGCTTGCACCGGCAGTAGAGGACACGCCACACACATCTGCGAAACCAACGCGTTGTGATTGAAGTTGACCTGTCAACTGAAGCTGACCTGTCAACAGAAGCTTCAGTGTTCAACACGCGTTGTCGTAGGACACGACACGGGCCCAGGATTTCCGCGTGAGTTGTGTTACTGTTAGCGACCTCGCGAAGACACCAATCAAAATGAGGGCACGCAAGATGTGCGGGTTTACTGTTGGGGCGTGTCTTGCTGCAAAAAATGCTTGCTTGCTCATTCATTGCTGTCGCCCCCAAGGCAACGCGGCTATGAAAAAAAGGGACCTGGGATGGCACCTCATGTCAGTAAAAAAAAGGACGCAGCACCAAGCTGTCACACCCCGTCAAATCTGATAATGTCTACACAAGGTAACTTTGTCCTTTACCAGAAGGGATTGATATAAATCGCGTACCTTCTCAACGGGGCACCGGTATTTCTGTTTTGCTGTTTTCTGTATTGTTTCTTTATTTGAAATGATTCTAGGAGCACCGACAAGTGGGAAAGTTTTTATGGAGACATGCTAAATATAAGCGCAGAAAAACGCGGGACAAAGGGAAGAACTACACCGGACGAGCGCTCGCCCTATGAAGTTCTTCTCTTTGTCCTGTGTTTTCTGTGCTTTTATTTAGCATACTTCACATGAATTCACCTTTTTATTTTTCTTGGAGCTTCTTATATTGCTGCACCGTAGCTGTCAATGGTTTTTGCAATTTTTATGTCTGTAATAACTCATCGAGGTTCTCTAAACAGTCATTGACTCTGGTATCATTTTTGTAGTGTTTTTTCCTGATGTACTTTCCTTAGGCACGTCAATAGACTCCTTCGGCTTCTTCTTTTTCTTAATTATCCCCTCCCCCTACTATGAGTATTCGGGAATACAGATGCTACATGGTTCAAATTTGCTGGGACTACAATTACGGCTAAATCAAATCAAAGTCCTAAGAGTCACCTACTCATAGGAAATTTGAGTCAGGGTGCTCAAACTCGACATATTTGTATGAGCAATACTTATTCGGTCATAGTAAGAGTACGCGCGTGCAACCTGAAACCCATTCCAACCCGACGTAGGTACAATCACTGCATTTGGCCAAAATCGCGTGGCAATACTCATTTATTGTATTTTATTATTGCCCAGGGATGCCACAACTCAAGCCGCACGTCAATTGGCTTGCGTTTAAGGCATGCCGTAAGGTTTCAAGGCTTTGCCCGTTTTTTTATCTTCTATCAAGCCTTCGCAGCGGTTCCACCTTTATACAAACTGAGTGCTGCTAAGTTTGTTTTACCTACTTCAAAAAGGCTTACCTACAATGTGTATGCGCAAACGTTCAGCATCACTAATTGTTCTTAGATGCTACTTTTGAGTGTATTAGGCTGCCTGCGAGTACAATTTATCGAACAAACCCTAAAAATTTTAAGACGCCATCGAATAAATGTTATTCGGTTTTACTGGACTAGTCTCATGTTAAGGACTAAAATCTCTTTGAGAGGTTGCAAAGTATTTAATAAAGAAAACAAATAAACAAATAAATAAATGTTAGCCACTCAATTTCCGAAATTTATAGTTTGTCTAAGTGTATGAAGTCGAGGCTTTAGGCATTTTCGAGCCCAGGTTTTCAATTCTATTGTTGCAACAAATAAAATAAGCCGATAGGTGCAGAGAATTGGACATCCTTTATTTTTACCTGTATTTTGTTTGGCTGCTGCCCCTGTGACGGGAAGAAAAACGAGTGAAATCGTCCCTCTGGCCCATTTTTAAAAGCACTTGCTTTAACTGTGGCTGATGAACTGTAGCGTAAAATTCGCGTTCCAAAGTTGCATTTCCTATCTATGCAGATGCCTCAGCAGAACATCTCGAAACACTGACACCTCTTCGTGTGTGCGTGGGTATAGGCAACAGCAGGCTGGTTGCGTGAGGGCGAGAGGTGAGAAAATCGTTTAGCGAAGAGCCAGATTCGCCGTCCCGAGAAGAACCGCGTGAGGCGTGAAAGCGCAAATGCGAATTCTAACAGCCACCTGCAGAAATTCCTAAGTCGAAGAGGCGTGAAATTAGGCCCTTCGATCTGGGAGCTAAGAATGCAAGAAACGCTTTGTATTGTTGACGAGATGTTTTCTCCGGTGAAGAAGAGGTTGATAAGGCGAAGAAAAAGAACCAATTTGGAAAGTAAACTACAGTCTACGCGTGCCAAAATTTTAAACTAAAAGCATCTGCGTGCTCAAAAAGCACATCGACAATCGCGAACATATCTGATCCGCCATGAAGGCGTAAAATGTAGTTTAGGTGGGCCCGCTGTTACGCAGTGAGAAGTGGAAGGGAAACGCATTAGCTACGAGCGCTCAAGTTGCGAGGAAAGCCGGAAATTCAACTTGTACTTTCGGCTTTGGTATTGTTGCCACCATTTTTACAGTATTTGTGTCTTCATGTTTCCGGTAAATTGTATCGGACGTGCGGCTCAGTGTTCAAAATAGCCTAAAAGGCCTGTGCTGCGTGCTGGTTATAGGTTTCGAAACGTCAACTACAGCTCAGAGATTCTGCATGATCACTCATTCTCCGAAAAGGCACTCATCTCAAAAACGCAAAGTGAATGGCAAACTTTACTAGATGCATCTGCCGGGTGGTATTTTCTGTTTTATTTTTCTTACAACTGCAAAGGCTAGTGTTCCTTCGGCTACCTTGGCTTTTCTTTATGCTCGGTTTTCACCGTTTACCTTGTCGCTCTTAATGAAAGCAGCAATTCAGTCATGGAGCGTGATGCGCGCTTAATTTTTCTCTCCTAGGAACAGGAAATACTTTTCTCAAAGCGCCCTTTTTTGTACCAAGAAAATGGCGGAAGCGTTTTTTGCGAGGGGGGGGGGGGGGACATTACTACTTCGAACCATGGTATTGAAACCTTAAACACAGGTCGACTTTCGGGCATGCTGTTTATTGCAACAGTCACTTTCAGCTTCTTCTTTATTCCACACGCACAATAAGGGAGAGACCATGCCAAAGCAGTATTTTGTAGAGCTGTGAGAGCTCCTTTCTATTTCATGTAGTGCACCGGCATCGCCAATCGTCATCCAAATCGTAATTCATGTCTCTCTCTTGCACGGCAGCAGTGTTAATAGCACGTACATGTTCACCAAACATAACTTCCTGACTGTTATAAAACCTATGGGCACAGAGATCACCTCCTGAGTGTACATGGTACGGCCTAAACCTATGGTGGGCAAAGAACGTTTCCTCGCCATTTACCCAGTGCCGACAAAGAGTAGCTGAAAGCGGTGTGAAAGTTTAAGCCACGAGTAAGGTGGTTGGAGTCGAGTTGTCAAGTTCTAACTACAACACCTAAGCACATGATTTATAAAATTCGAGAAATACCTTAAATTCTTGAAAAAACTACCAAATTTATTTGCGGAAAAATGTCGCCTAAAAATGCCTTATGGACATTTTGACTACGCAAAACCCCAAGCGCTACTGCCATGGCAAGAGCAGTTAGGAGCATTTGGAATGTACGCTCAATAATAAACGAGCTCGAAACGGGATAGAAAACGTGGTTCAGAACTTAAGGAATACTGAAACGAAGTTGACGCGAGTTGGTCATTCGGTGCTTTTATTTTGTCACTTCTTAAGCCCCACTTCTACACTGAGGTAAGGCCTAACAAAATTGGGACGAATAGAAGCAGGTGCTGATAACTGCTGGAAGCGTCGTCTTTGTAAGTTCAATATGTCTACATGCAATCCACTTAAATTCCTAAAAAATGTAAAGCGCCCTTCTGCTGCTCGATGGGACATGACAGCAGAGATGTGCCCGCCCCCAGCTGGGTGGTCTGTCGGGCCGGATCGATGGTAAATCGAAAGCCTAATGTCTCCAACACGAAATGCTTAAGCCACTTCCTCTTTTCAGCCCGATATTCCCACATCGAAATCACTCACTGTGAAGTTCCACAGAGTTAGTGTCATCGCCACAATTTTCCTCCAGCTCTCTGAGTAGAAATAAAACTTTACACATCGTCGTTTCTCGGTCGCTTAGCCGCATTGTGTGCATGGCCGAAATCTTATTAGTGCCTAATTTAAGGAAAAAAAACAAATAAATAAATAAGGAGATTGTGCGTTCTTTTTTTATGCAGTATCTATACCCTAAATATTCATTGTATCAAATAAGGTGTCCTTAATTTTAGCTGAAATGTAAAATGCGCAACCCAATTAGTGGTACGTGGGTTATGGGCTTCTACAGAAGTTTGGCTGCTTGTGAGGTAATTTTAACTGAAGAAAGGAAAACATGAAACAACCATCCACACTCTGTCGATGTCGGGTGTCCTTTATTCTCGGCATGTTGTTTCGCGAGACCAACGACAAGTTTTTGTTACGAGGTTTGTGCGACCGAAGCAAAGGCTGAGTAATTGATGTTCTGGAAACAAGCTGCTGCCACCCTGGAAATGCATGTGCAACAGTGTTGCGGAGTAGCCACTCGTGAATTGGAATGACGCCGAATTCACCCACCTTTCCGGTGTCCCAGAATAGAATGGGAATGAAAATGGCGAAAACATTTGGAAGGGGTGAATGGGAATACAATTAAACGTAGTTTGCGTGCAATCGAATTGGAATAGAATGGACGACATTTAGACGAGCTGTGTCTAATTTTGGGTGGGATCTTCAGCCAAATTTCTTCATAAACCAGCATCGCTACAACAAAAGCGGCCAATTGCTGCCTGTATTTTCTCGTCGGCCGATGTGAACTTGGGAATGAAAGCTGTGATTCCAAGGCAATCCACCAAAATATAAGCTTTAAATGGGTAGGATGTTCCTGCATACTAAGAGGCGACACAGCGGCTTCTCAGTGCGCCTACCGTCGTATTCCGCAGCCGCGAAATCTCCAGAATCTATGGCAGCAGACGCGGCCACTCTTTCTTGACGTGCAGATTCCAACTTCTTCAGATTTTATAAGGAAGTGAATTGATGTTAGCGGGAACGTAATATTTTCTAACAAAGCGTCCATATCGGGTGAAGCATCTTGCTACCTCGAGGTGCATATGGTGTAATGGTCGTAATGAACATGAAGATCCCTGCGCCAAAAGTAAGCACAAATCCCTGTTTGCAAAAATATACTCCCAAAGGAAGGCAAGTGTAAGGCTGAAAAGAGACTTCGACCATTTGGAATATTGATATCTCAGGCGACATTGTAGAGTATGTTTTCAAAATGGAGTTGATCTTTAAACGTTACCTAATTGAACAGTGGTAGTAAATTGCAATAGAATAGCTTAAAGAATTGTAAACAAGTGTGATAAGAATCGCTTTGGAAGTCTGAAATGGCATAAGATTATGGGAGTGATAAAATATGTACGAAACTCTCTTGAGCCCACTACGAATATTAGCCAAATGAGTATTCTTTGTCATATAACATTCAAAAGAGGTCCCCAAATATTTTACAGTGTCCGAATACACAATCGGGGCCCATAGCAGGTAATACAGGTAGAATGACGTAAAAAAAGGGGTTCACTGACTTAACTTTTCTTGTTGTGGTTGCTAAAATATACACGATTTTGGGTTTTGGTCTGTCACCGTGATAGAATTAACATCAAACCAGTTCATGGCAGTACGCACACCTTCTTGAAGTGCACCAAAGAATGACAGCAAGTGGAGCGTGCTGAAAAAAGAAGGGTATCGTCAGCGTATGGAAATGGACGACAATATGACACCACAAAAGGCAGATCATCTGCATAAGGTTTAAAGAGGGTCCATGAAACGTGACCTTGAAGCAGGTCATATTTTAAGAATAATTTCGAACAAGAGAAGCCCCCCACCCTGTGAGTCGTGTTGTATAAGAAGGCCCTTAGCAATGCATTGAAAAGACACAGAACCTGAGGAGCCCATTTTTCGAGCAAGGGATTATATGAGTTAAATGGTTTGCTTACGCCAAGAATCGAAGATTATTAACTTGATTAAGAGCGTCATAATGTGGTGTGGGACCCCCAGTGCAGGACTCCATTGAAGACACCTGCCGCAACGGTCCTTTCCACCAGCCTAAGCTGGGAATAGAGACCGGACCTGGACAGTTCCTTCCCCCCTACTCACGAGAAGGGTGCGGGATTCTTGAAACTTTGGAATTTGCCGAGCACTCCATACCATATGATTTAGGGTGCCCGGGCAGCGCAAACTTTGCATAGCGGGAAGTAATGCGTTTTATGAAGAAAGTGGAGTTTCGTCGGATGGGGAAAGGTAGGGTGCATAAAACCATGTTATTTTCAAAGGCTGAATACAGCAGATCGAAAAAAAACCTATGAGAGCGTAGTTTTGCAGATGTGGGCCTCTCCTCCATATTGTGAGCAGCTCGGCAGATGGCTTCGTTTAAATTCGACTTTTATTTAGTTCTCCAATACTCTTTGAGCTGTGGTTTTTATCCTCTAAACGGCACATGTCATTTTTCTAATTGAAGTGCTAAAATTACACATGAGCCAGAAACGGCGACTCAAGAAAACTTCTTTCCTTTTAGCTCGTGCTTCTTATTTAGCCACGCACAAACTACTAGCCGGAAAATTAATGCAATCTTTTTTTGGAACGTTCACTTCACTGGAAATGTAGACTGCATCAATTAAATTACTTCAGCAGCAAAGTAGAAAACTTACACATTTAGAGTTTGCAAATCGACAAACATTAAGGCAGTAGCTTTCAAGCTTACTCACCTTAGTCATACCGATCACGTACCTCAGGATTCCTAGTGGTTCCCGCTTACTAGCTCAGCAGAAAGTTTGAAAGCTTTTACGGTCTCCCTAATTAGATTTGTACGCATGCGTTTCCGACGGCAAGTGAATCGCGGAAGTGTACACGCTACCAAACGAAGATGATAAAACAATGTTAAGCGGTAAACGCACCACCACTTTTTACCCGTCCGGTTCTCCGCAAATTCAACGACGAGCGCAATAACCGCTCCTCTGTGGACCAGAATGGGTAAACCCACAGAGGCAAAATGAATAATTCTGGAACAAATCCGGCCGCTATATTCACCTCATTACTAAGGCGTTGTTCCTATAACACACCACAAAGAGTCTTACAAGTTCCAGCGGTAACAGATATAACACCTCCCGTGTTTTTCACAGCGGCACTTGTGGGTAGCCGTCGTTAACTTAAAAATGGTGAAGAAGCTAATAATTGTCTACAAAGGCTTTGCGGGTTACTCACTTTCTGAGAAGATTTCCGACTCTAAATAGAGAGAGAGACCGCGTTGATAACTGGCTTACACAGGGAAGGGGTTGGTTATCAAGGGTCCGTAGCCCCCTTCTCCATACCCCCCAAATGGGAATACATGGGGTTTGGTGGCGGGAGAAATGAATGACTCCACACAGTGTTCCTGTCATCAAGAAACGATTAGCGATTATTCAGCTTTGTCAGGGGCTGCGCACCAGCGATATGCGGCTTCCATAGATGATTTCATGCTCACAATCACACATTTTGAAATTTACCAAAACGATCAAAAAGTTACGAAGAGAGTGTCGCATCATCCCGACATTTTATATGTTCCTTGCTTTGGCTTTCTTATGTTTTCTTCATTTTCTGTTTTCATTTATGTCATCCCTTTTGTTTCGCTTGCTGTTATCTAACGTCGTGTAATTGATGAGCTGCGTGATATATTTACCGTGAATTTGGCAGAAAAGGGACAAAAAAGGCTTATATGTGCAGTCCAAACCCGGGTGACCGTAAGTGATAAGTTTAGAAAATAGGTTCATGTGCCATAAGTACAATTAAAACTTTACACCTAAATAATTTTAAGGAAGGTCATTTCCACAGGATCTCTATATTTTATTATTTCAGCTTTAGTGACTTGGAATTTGCTGGTCAAAGATGCGATAATAAGGTTTAATATCTTATTTGCGCTGTGCAACAATGTGAAATGGTTTAAAGCGGAAATACAGGAACAGGAATAAGAACAAAACAGGCAGGGCTTATGAATCAGCGAACGTATATGCTTCGAAAATTGTTATTGAAGGTGGAGTGGCAGAAGCGACTAACGTTGAAAACGCGTAATATATAAACGTACCTTAAAACATCGCGTACGTCAAAAGTTTATGTGATTGCGCTAATTTGTCACCTATACAAAGGGCGTTTGCGGCAGCACCAAATTACCAGTATTGAATTAGGCAAAGAATAAGGCGTATTTATAATCAGGAACTCTAATGGCAGACTGCTGGTTTATCTCAAACACACCTGAGGCATAATTTGGCTGTTATCAACTAATTTGGGCACACATGTAGCTCAGTGGGGGATTACTTTGTTTTGTGGCATAAATAGCTAAGCGCCCTTATCATGAGCGGCCATGCCCTTTCTGTTTGTTTTGCCTCTAGTTTTGTTCCTGAAGTATTGCTGAAAGTGGGTGCACATTGTTTATTATGCTCTCATAATTTCGGCTTTATGACAGCTACTTTTCTTGTTTTACATGTACTGCTGCCACGATACACGAGACATGGCACGAGTGGGCATATCAGACAACAAAAATACACCAAACAACAAACAAAGAAACAATGCATTTTAAACATATTACAACATATACTGAGGCATTTCTATCGCCAGAAGTTCATTTGGTGTTTCCCTCAGCGAACCATCTAGGTTGTTCCAAATATCAATAACGCTTGGAAAAAAAGAATACTGAAAGCAATTTATGAACGGCTGGAAGGGAACAATATTAAGTGGGTAAGATCGGCGCATGGCACTATAGAAATCGGTGCTTCAATGTAACTGCGGCCGATTACGACCTTCTGTAGCATAGTGATACGTTCAAGCACGCGTCGATGATTGGGGGTTCCAGCGAAAATGCGCGTGCGTGAGATGAAGAAGAAAATCGCGGTCATCTCGGCGGAAAACGAACCGTATTGCTTTGTTTGTTATGTCCTCGAGCATATTTATGTCATTTACAGTGTACGGTGACCATACTACAGAAGAGTTCTCTAGTAATGCTCGGACGAGGGATTTACGGACAGGTAATTTGCAATCCTTTGTAGAGTGCAGGAGTGTTCGTTTTAAATATCCCAGTTTTCTGAGCGACCTAGCGCAAATGGTTTTGATGTGAAAGTGCCACGTTAGGTTTGGTGTGTAGGTAAATCCGAGATATTTCAAGGTATTCACAGAGTTTGCGTAGCACCCATCTAACGACAACTGATACTTAGGGGCTGTTTTTAATTAGTAAAAATCATTTCGGCAGTGTTTTGATAGTTAATACTCATTTACGCCGTGGTGACCCCGGAAAAAAAGGGCGAAAATACATTGCTATGAAAATCTTGGTCACATGCGTTATATTCACTAGCGTACACCACGTAGTCATCAGCGTACACTCGCAGTTTTTTTCTGACATCATTTTTTTCTGACATTTCTGACATCATCAATGTCAATAATAAACACCCAGGGCCTAAGCACCAAGCCCAGCGTTACTCCGGAAGTAACTGTTTATGAGGATGACTGTGTGCGATTAAAAGTAATAAATTGCAAGCGAAAGGGTAGCGAATCAGCTATCCAGCCCAATATTTTGTCATCGTTACTAATCTGTGTGAGCCTAATAAGAAGTTTTCTCTGGAACACCACATCAAATGATTCGCTAAAATTTAATATAGGCGTCAACCTGACATCGATTATGTGGAACCGAAGCGATGTCGTGAGTTAAATAAGTGAGTTGATTACTTTTAGATTTCTTTATTGTAGACAAATTGCACAGTTTTTTTTGTTGTAGAGCAGAAACAATCTGATTGCGCGGCAATACGTTTTTATGGGTCAGCTGCTAAAGAATATGCTTTTGAATTATGTGCTCTAAAAGTTTGCAACTGGTCAAGTTAATAGAATACGCCTGAAGTTGGAATGCAGTTGCTTATTACTCGATTTAAACACAAGAATTACATTGGCAATTTTCCAAATGGCGGGCACTGGGAATTTGTTCGACGAGCTCAATGGGTTCGTTTCATAATCATCGCTATCTCTTGTAGCCGATTTCCACCTTTCAACTACACTCTTCGAGCCAATGAGCCTCTTTAACACCGAATATTTCAAGGCCTAAAAAAAGGTGTGTTGCTGAACAAACGCACCTAAGCACAAGTTTAAAGCGCAAAAAAAAGAACCCTGGGAAGTCTTGGGCCATTTCCAGCCTGCCTTCTTGGGAACTCTATCCAAGTCATTTCGAATCCCGAACTCTCAGTATGGGCCTGTGTAAACAACAAATAGCCAATCTGTGAGTTTGCCGCACCGTAAGATGGCCGCCTACTAAAATAAAATGGATTGTTGGGCAAGTTGGTTCATGGCTTCAAGAAAATTAAAAAGAGCGCAAAGGACGAGGACAAAGAAACACAGTAGACGGGACGTGCGCTGCACAGTAGACGGGACGGGACGGGACGGGAAGAGCGCACGTCCCGTCTGCCATGGCCTCCTACGTTTGAATAAGTTAAGCCTGTCTTGCTGCTCCTGAAAATACTAACTGGCGCACATTGTGTTGCAAATGACCGTGGTCAAATTTTGTATGCGACCGAGCAAGCATTACCAAAAACTAGGTTAGGAACGCACAAAAGGCGAAAAAACGTTTCTGACGCGCACAGTACGATGTTTCTTTGATAAAGCGCTTGGGTGCAGTCGAGCTTGAAAATACCGTTCGCACGGTGCCGCAAATATATTCGAAGTGCCTCTATTTGGTTACGGACATTTCGGTGTTTCCTTGCTATTTATTGCCAGAATTACACCAGCTTTATCTAAAACTCTGGCAGAGCGAGAGACTGGCGCATAAAATATTACGCCACATAAATCAGGCAGAGGGCGGCGGGCTCAATCAAGAGTCCGTTCACTCAGCCTTATTTGGGCTCAAACTGACGAGTGAGTTAGACTTTGAGAGTAGTGTCGCATCATAATTTTGAGCGCTAGTGAGTTTAAACGCGAGTGTCCCTGAGTGAGTAGGAACCCGACTGAATTTGAGCCCGGGTGATCGCTATTGTCTTTCAGCCAGAGTGTGTTGGAGCCCGAATAAGTTTCAGTACGCATGAGCGCGAATAAGTTTGCGCCAAAGTGACCTCGAGTAAGTCTAAGCCACAATGAGTCTCAGCGCAAGTGCGACTGCATATGAGAACACTTGTGACTCCGTGACGCTAAGTCCGTCTGAGGCCGGGTGAACTGAGCCGGCATCCGGATGGGCATGGCCCTCAGTCAATTTACTCAGGCGCGAATATAAGCCATAGTTGTTGACATAGCTTTGGTTATTAGGGCGAAAGTATATGCATCAGTTGAGTAGCGCTAATGAGAATACTATGTAGCCTATTGCTAGTGACTACTCGTGTTTATACATAGTTGATGAGGCCAGTATTCCCTGCAATTGATTTGGTCTCCAGGAATGCCGTTGTGATTGTGGGCGAAGGAGCGCCTTCCTTGACACCATGAATGGTCGCTCACACGCTTAGCTGGATCATCATATTCGACGTCAGCGTGGAATACACATTCTGCACAAAAACTATTCCATCGAAAGTGGAAGACCGAAGTATCCCCATAATCTTAAGAAAAACGGAGAAATTGGGGCCAAAAAACCTTACCCCAAGGCCAGGAGGAGACGATAAGTGGCTGAAGCGCTGTCCCACTAAGACGGTGGACGACTGTACAAGTCTAGCACTGTAATACAATGAAATAGCGCTGCCCAGGCTCATGATATTAGTTGTTATACAGCCACTCATTTGTATATTCCGTTAGGGGGATGAGAGTTTTTTCAAGCCTTCCATTTAAACTTTTCAGCTAGATGCAATTGTGCTAGGCTCCATCCGCAAAGATAAGGCAAGCGCGCTCGTTTGTCGTTAGTTGCCTGAATCAAGGTTACTAGAATACCTTTAGTTGTAAAACTAAGCGGCGCATGGGAATCCACGGGCTGACCGTGTGCCTCGTGGCGCTGCAGTCACATCGAGCTTCACTTCTCGCAGAGCCGGCCGCGTCGATGAAGCAGGGGCGAAGTACGTGAGGCACCTCTGTCGTGTCATGTGTTTAATTGGTAGCGCGAAATTTCATCAACCGGTATTTACAGCACTGTATGGGCCTGGGATTCCGCGAACGTCAGGGTTCGGCTCGGGCCGTGCACAGAAATGTTTATAGGCGGTTCCGGGCCGGGATCGTGCACCATGCCGGAGGCCTTGTCCAGTATTGGCCTTGAATCCGTGGGCTTGGGCCGGTTGTATTTCCAACGTAAGGTGTAGAAAACAACATTAAAAAGTATGTTTGGAGTTTAGTTCTCCGCGCTACTTCACGTTCATTGCACTTATTGTTTTAAAAAAGTTTTGTCTTGGACTGATAGTCACTGTACTCTTATTGTCGTGGAATGTTATCACTGCATCAATATTTTACATTTTGGGGTATAATATACCAAAGATACGATTACAATCAACGCTTTAAAAGGGAAAGGTTTAACTCCGACGACCTGCAGCAGTGCACCTGTATCTCGGTACACATGCTTTGCATGCCGCACCCAGCAAAATGCGGCTGCTGTGTCCGGGAATCAAACTCACGGGCTAGAGAAAACAGCGCCGCTCAGCAACCTCTGGTAAAACATTTAAATGCACCTACAGTACTCGCGGATCAAACCGTGGCGTCAAAAATGTTTGCATACGAACTGTTCCTGAGATAACCCCATGACGCAAAAATTCTGGTCAGAAACGGCGATGCTGGTTCTGGTGTGAGAAATACGTGGATGTGACGTGGGAAGGAAAAGTATGTGCACTGCCTAATTACCCTACCTTTTTGCATTTCCATCCATGAGTGCTGTGCAGGGATAATTGATCTTCCTTCCTGCTGCGAGTGGCAATAAACCGAATATAAAAAAACTAATTTTCTTCAGTGTCTAAACCCATGCCTGGTGACGCACATGTGGGCCCTCCGCAGGCTTAGAAGAAAATTACCAGCCCAGGACCGGGCCCCGGCTTGAGACGATGGGACAGCCCGGGCTGGGCTCAATGAGGGTAGCCCAGGACGCAACTAGCCGGGAGAGGGTCCCGGCTAGTTGTTGTGGGCCCGGGCCGGGTTCGGGCATGGGGTTTCAGCTATATGTGTAGGCTATACAGTTGTTTACTTTATTTTCTTGTCCATTAACAATAGCTGGGCTATTATTTTTATGAATCATAAAAGTGTTGTCGCTAGCTATTTGATAACTCTCCGAAAGATTTTTTTTCCAGACGACATGGGGTTGGTACGGAGTGCAGGGGAAGCGTAAGAGAAAATTTGTTTCCTGGTCAGCGTCGACGGCCTTAATTTCTAATACATACATAGGCGCACCAATTTTAGAAGCGACGCATCTCATGCACTCGCCTTGTCCCTGCATCCATCCGGAGTTGTTGTCTGCGTTGTCGGAGTCCACCCCTCCCCCATTCTCCTCTCCGCGCCAGCTGCGCTCTCCGCCGCTCACCCCCTCTCCTCTCAAATAGCGAAAACTCTCTCGCGAGGGGCATTGGATTGGATTCGATTGGCTTGGCTTCGCTTGGCTTGGCTTGGCTTGGCTTGGCTTGGATTGGATTGGATTGGATTGAATTGGGTTGGATTGGATTGGAACTCTGCGATGCTTCGCATCAGCCCAGGGTTCCCCTCGGGGAAGATGGTGTTATTTTTTTGTTGTGCCTATTGATCTTGAATATAGCGGCTACTGCCTAGTCTGGGCAAAGTGCATATCAAAGTGATCATACGTATGGTTTTAAGATCTTTGCGGTCTAACTCATGTTTAGATCTTGAAAGTGGTGCACACTGAACCTAAGACACGTGTATGCTTGTGGCTAAAGTCTTGCTTTGAACAGAGTGCGACTTTCGTGGTGTCCGCGCGATTATATCAAGCACACCGGGACTTCCATTTGCATGTAATGCTTGCCACATAAGCCCCGTTTTAAGTATTCACGACGGAGGGTCTGCGAAATCTCAGGGGTACATTAGCCCCTTATGGTAGCGGCTGTACAAGGAAACCGACGGCAGGAGAAACATCTGCTTCTTTCGCACGGGCAAGCGATACCAGCCCTACAATATTGAATGATGCATTGACTAGAGCTTAAACACTTTGTTAGCTGCTTCTGGCACTTTTTCAAACTTGATGCCCGCATCATCAAATTTAGCTATGTAGAGGCGCTGTTTTTATTCTAGATTCCTAAACAATCAGCGGAGATCCAGAATTCAAGTACCCAGCCGCTGTATTTGGACATCGGCTTCTTCTGATATCTCAAGTTCTTCAGCAGAAAAAGCCAGTGCCCGTGAACCTATGCGTGAAACGCCCGCAAGCCTTCTGCCTGCACGGGTTTGGCCTGCGGCTTGCAGCGGCGGGGCGTCTGCTTCGGAGCTGGATGGAGCGGCGGCACAATCTGGCGGCCTGCAAAGGAGTAGTGACACCAGCAGCATCGACGCGGGTGAAAAGTGTGACAACCGAAGCTATTATTCTAGTAATTTTGACGTGGGTTGCGATGTGTTTCCATAAGCTAGAATTTAGCTGTGGAAGTTGGCTGTTCGGCTTTGTGCGTCGCTTTGGGCCGGTATACGCGTTACGCGCCGGTGCGCAGCATTCGCGAAACGCACTGTATCCGGAGGTAGCGCCTGATCTTCAGATGTTTCTTGTACAATATTTATAACCAACGGAACTCGCTCTTTACCACTTCATAACGTCGAGACGTAGTGACTGGACATAACGACTGGACGTAGACGACTAATGAGGCTTTAAAATTGCATATCTTTCTTCTTCCCCGTTACGGAGCTTCTGGGAAAATTGGAGAGGGTGGTGTAAAGGGACGCGGTGGCGTCGCGCTCTCGCTAACTTTTTGCCTGCTTCTGTTAGCGGTTATTGATATGTTAGCGGCCAAAAATTAAAAGTAAGCGTAGGGCAGATGGGGGCGCGCGGGGAGACTTCGCCATGCTTGCTCCCGTATGCCAAGTGCAGTGCGAGCCACCTCCGTTTTGGAGCTGTTTGTCCCGCTACTATAAGACGCGCCTGAAGATTCCCCTCTGTTGGCCCTCGCGTTCGTTTAAGCCACACGTTTCCTCCAGTAAATAAATAAGAAAAGCAAGAAAGCACGAACGAACGAACGAACGAACGAAGGATTGAAGGAACGGGCGCATAAAATAACGAGCGAACAAAGGAGGAACGGACGAATGAACGAATGAAGGCTCGAACAACCAATTGAAGATACGAATGAACGAACGAATGAAGGGATGAAAGAACAAAAGGACGAATAAATAAACGAGCGAATGAACCAACGAACATTCGGAGGTGTAAACGACCGGCCAACCGAGCTACGGAGCGACCGAACGAACGAAAGAGCGTGCCTGTGAGTGCCTTTTTCAGCGCTATATGGTCTCTGAGTAAAGCGTCTACACCAACGCAGGAATGTGGGGAATTAGGCGTGAGCGGTGTAGAAAATGTGGAAGACGACAAAGCAGGCGTGAGCCACGATCATCATCGGGAGTTGTATTTCGAATACATCTAATAAAGAAGTACGGGTCTCTCCGTTTAGTGACCCGCGGTAGCCTCCGCGACATCTTTGGTGCTGATCTACCCGGGAAATCTCCCTTCGCAGCATTACCCGCATGGCGTTGTCGATCAACCGCCTTCGGAAGACTCGTGGCGTCGTCACGAGCGGCGTCACGCGAGCACTCACCAAGCTGAATGTCCTGTTGCGGCAGCCCTCTCCCGACGCAGCAACAGTCAGCTCCCACGTAGACTACATCGTACAGCGAGAGCCTGAGCTCACCGCCCTCAACAAGAAAATCGCCGCCGACGCGGATGACGACGGGATGGGGCGCTCGAATGAGCGGCGGAGTATACCCGCAAGATATCTTACACCATCTCTCAAGCAATCTTCCTCCAACGAAATTCAGTTTTTTTCTTGGAAGCGGCGCAGAAGATGCCCATTAGGTTTGATCAGCTCATTCTGATCATTTTTTTTCCTTTTTTTTGTTTTTTTGTTTTTTTATTCCCTTTGATAGATTACCTTCATTTGCGACGTGATAACCATTATTGTAATATTTCCGCCCAGATTGTATGTTTGTTACAAGGAAAGCCCTTGCATAGTTCTTTATTATTGCTGTTTGTTATTCGTGGTTCTGCTGGTTTCTCTGGCTTTTTCATTTTCGTCTTGGTTTTTTTGGAGGGGAGGGGTGAGGGGGGTACAGAGCGGCGCATCTTTGAATTGGTGAGTTGATTTTTATCAAACTCTATACTTTATTCTTTGGATTTCTCGGCATTTAAAAATTCAGTTAGACCCATTTGCTTTATATCCACTATTATACGGAATAAATGTATAATTCCCACCAATTACGCATTTTTGTGAAAATGCGAGGCGTTACACCGTTGGGGTTGGGAAGGGGGGGGGGCGGTACTCGTTAATGTTATCTCCCCATTAAAATTCTTTTTTGTGCCAGGAAATTGAAAGGCACCCAATTCGTTCCCCCGTGGTTAGTTCAACGGCTGGCAAAATGGGCAGTGTTGTCGTAGCAGTAGCTCCACTTAAAAGCGTGTCGTTCCACACAGGCTAATAATTTTGCATGTAGTACTCTGAGACGTTAGGTGAAGTTTTTCGCTGAACATTGAAACACGGGTTGTCCTTTTTATACAACAGCCTTTCCGTGTATCGAAGATTACATTGCCAAACGGTGTTATCTGCTCTTACCAGGATTCGCCCCTCGATCACCGCTCCCCTTCGTTTCTTTCGCCTGGTAACAAGGGCTCCGTCCTTGTAACAGATGCGGCCTCCCTAACTAGGTCGATCGATGAATGGCTTCCAACAACGTACGCCTGCACTTCCTAAGCTCCATCTGGCCAGACAACTTCGTTCGATCTTACTAAAAGAAAACAGTTAATTTAGCTTCAGCTACTTTACTTTCCACAATTTGAAATGTCCACTTACCAATATAAAACCCATATAGTAGCAAACGTTTTTAGAATGTCATATGAGCTTCTAAAAAAACCACAAATGTAGTCGACTAAAGCCGTATTTGTGGTTTTTAACATTTCTTATAGATCCTTGCGATTTGAAGCTCAATGCTGGGAAGAAACGTAATTCTCCACTGTTATCCGGCGGCCCCTTGAAGCCATGATGCGGAAGAACCACCGGGAAAGAGGTTGACTCGGTTGTTCTGCCTTCTCAGCTTTCACATTACTTCTTGGTGTTGGTTTTGCCAAAGTTAGCAATGTCGCCAACATCATATTTTTTTGTCTGTCAGCAACCCTGCAAAAATACTTTTTTTATATACTATGGTGAAATTTTCCAACCCGCGATGGATGTCAAACACGCACATCCTTTCAGCCAACTTTAAGGTTTCAGCCAGCATAGCCGTCGGCAATTAGGATCTTTTCTCGTGAAGTCTGCCTATAAAAGCCAGTCATTTGGACAACACGGTGTGCTGTCCTCATCCCTCACCCTCTAGGAAACCACCGCGGTTAGGTATGCGTATACTCCCATGTTTATTGAAGATTAAGATGGTGCAATTATGCCCTGTATTTTATGAATGTAAAATGTTATAATTAGCTCTCTTGTGGAGTAGCATATTTATATAAGTTTGCGCTTCGTCTGTGCTGCCGGAATAGGGTCATTTCTTAACGTCAGAACGTTGCTATGTTCATTGAGTGATTCTGAGCGGGCACTAGGCGTCCGCAGTGGCAAATCAAGAGCAAACTATGAAGGCGTCACCGAGAATATATCGGCTAGATGATGGATTTAAGGCAGTAGCAACAGCGTTGCGGAAAGGAGGAGACATGCCGGTGAGACTGTGGATAATGACAGTACAGGAGAAAATAAAAAAGAAGATACATGATTTCAGCCTGCCCCACACGTGCAATGTCTGCTTTGTTCTACGACGGCCTGCCTTTGCGCTGTAGTAGTTTTTGCGACCCGCGGAGGATAAACGCTTGCTGCTTGTCTCGTTGTTTTAGCTGATTTCACCCCATGGCGAGCACGGCCGTGGAGCGCAGCTGCTCCGTTCGAGAAGGCTGCCTTGACTCTGGGCTAACCCTGACGTGTCCCACATCTTAGCACCTAAACGTGGATATCATCTTTAACACCATTCTTTCCATCAAATTAAATAATCCACAATTACACCTGCTTATTTTCTCAAACCGACCACCAGAAACCATGTTTTACTTCAGTAGTGCACATATTTGCAGGGATTGTGCCAATTAGGATTACAGGTCAATGCAAAGATGACTCAGGATCGTGCTCATAAGTATGTCTTTGTTATTTTCAAAACTACTCAGTTGCTTTGCACAACAAAAATTTTGCTTTTTAACGCTGTGTTTTTTGGGTCTGCCTCGATGTGCCCACCGAGGTCTAACCGCAGAGATCATTGATTGATTTTAGGGTTTAACGCGCCGACGCAACGCAGGCGATGAGGCGCGCCGTAGTGGAGGGCTCCGGATTAATTTTGACCACCTGGGGATCTTTAACGTGCGCCGAAATCTCGTACACACGGGCGGTTTTGCTTTTCGTTTACATCAGAAAAGCGGCCGCCGCGGCCGGGAATCGAACCCGCGACCTCGTGCTCAGCACCGCAACGCCTTAGCCACTGAGCCACCGCGGCGGGTGAACCGCAGAGATCAGATGCCCGAATTTCCAACGTTGTTTACCAAGCACCTTCTGCAGACAACCTCATCACTATTAGAAGGAACGCATAGGGCAATGCGTGTGCCATTGCACGTATTGCCCTCATCGGCACAATCCCTGCAATGATGTGCACTACTGAAGTAAAATCTGCTTTCGGGTGGTCGGTTTGAGAAAATAAGCAGGTGTAGCATCAAAGTAGTCTGAAAGTAACGTAAACTTCCAGGAATATTGTATAGAGTAAAAATAAAGGAATTTAGGAGCATGTTCACCCAGGAGCATGTTAGGAGCATGTTCAGAAAGAAAATATTAAACCACATACTTTCATTCATTCATTCATTTTTATTTCTTCAAACATGGGTTTACAGAGGACTGAAGAGATCATCTGGGCCCTTAGCAGTAATGCTAGTGCCGGGCCCATGCAGTTGATACATTTATAACATTTCAAGCACTCAGTTACACAACATGTAGAAACGAAAGAATATAAAAAAGCAGACTATAGCATATGCAAAATATACGGTTTATAGCATGACACAAAGAAAATATCTCGTAAACAAAGTGAAACAATACTCGCGTACAGAGTTCATCAGATATTAAACACAGGAATTATAGCAGAAAACATATAATAAAAACACGTTACGAAAAATACATGATTTCTTTCGTACACAGCTGAATTTAAAGTAAAGTTTCGGTGAATAAATAAGCGATGTAAGCTCCTTAGATTGCACGTACTTTTTGAGTGTACTGGAAGAATTCTGGCTTTGTTTGACACGAAGTGCTATGATATTCCATATTTCAGTTCCGACATATTGCAGAGTGCGTTTCCCGTAACAGTTATGTACCGGGGGAATGTTCAAATTGTGATCCGATTGAGTTCTAGTATTTCTGACTGGTGTTATAAATATTGATGATGGTAGGGGGTTATTGTTTGATATGATGTTCCGGGTAACACAAGCTCTTTTGAAATCGCGTGCAAGTAAAAAAGGCATTATTTCAAGCTGTTTGAAGAGTGGTGCCGAATGAGCCGTGCATGTGGAAAACGTCATAATTTGCAGCGCGCGTTTTTGCAAGATGACAACCGGTTCATGATACGAGTGACAAATATTGCCCCATGTTTCCACGCAGTAAGTCAAGTGGCAGTGAAAAGTACCGAAATAAATGGCTTTTAACGTCAATACAGGAAAATGATAGCGTGCCTGATAGCGGGTGAAACAAGCACGGCTCAATTTGCTGCAAACTATTTTTATGTGTTCTTTATAGTGCAAAGACGTATCTAGGGTGACGCCCAGATATTTACAAGTTTGTACTTTTGTAATTTCTTCTCCGCCTATTTTACAAGTTGTCTATTGGCGGTTTGTTCTAATTTGGGAATATTCGTTAGGTAGATCGTTGACGTATAATGCGAATAAAATTGGCCCCAAAAAGGAACCCTGCGGTATTCCGTGTGTAACCGGTCGAAATTCACTTATTCTATTTTCTATATGCACTAGCTGCGTGCGCTCGTGCAGATAGGTTTGGAAAAAGGCAATTGAAGGACCTCGAAAACCATAAAAATTTAGCTTTTGGAGAAGTATACTGTAGTCAACTGTATCGAAGGCTTTTTTTACGCCCAGCAATAACCTGATGACATGGTTGCCGTTATTCAAAGAGGTGTTTATTATATTTGTAACCGTTGCTACAGCCGTGGTAGTGGATTTACTGGACGGAAGGCATGCTGGTGAGGCGCTATGATGTCGTATTTTATTAGAAATGCTAAGACTCGTTTAGCTATAAGTTTTTCGTACAACGTGTTAATAACACTGAGTACAGAAATAGGCCTGTAGTTTTCTAAAACGTTGTAGTCACCACTTTTATGTACAGGGGTCACTTTAGCTTGTTTTAACAGGTGAGGGTATACCCCAGCATAAAAGGGTGCGTTAAATATTTTCTCTAGGTATGTACTAAGCACCTCTGCATTTTATTTTAACATTCTCACCGTTACCTTATCATATCCCGCTGCTTTGCCTGTACAAAATGAATAAATTGTTGAGCTTATCTCGGCCGCAGTGATGTCAATGAAAGCAAACGAGTTAGCAGTTGGAGCTGGCAGTCTAAGATTGGTTAGAGGAGGTAGTCGCAAGGCCAGATTGCTGCCAATGCTCCTAAAATATTCGTTGAAGCAGTTGGCAAGGTTTATCGGGGATGAACCGTAAAGAGCAATATCAGGAAGGTTACGCGTGTTTGATTTTTCCTTGATGACCGAGTCAATTACCTCCCAAACCTTTCTTGAATTTTTTTATTGCATAAAACCATACGGGTATAATACTGCTTTTTATTGCGGCGTAAGACAGCTACTACTTTGTTTCTTAGGATTTTATACTGATTTCGGTAATAGATGTTGCCTTTATTGTCTTTATGTTTTCGATACCAGTAGTCTTTTGTGCGTAACAGTGCGAGTGCATGGGCTGATACCCAAGGATGCATCGGTTGTTCATAGTTTTTTCTTTGGCGGAAATGTGTTGTTTTCATGCATTTGGTTACGTCATTTAAGAGGCATTCATACATATGGTTAACGTCAGTTCCATTTATATTATCACTGCTTGTTGCGCACAAGCTATCGCGCAGGGACTGATCATCGACTCGATTCATCGCAGATAAGGTGACTTTGCTCGCTCGTGGTCCGAAGGAGCAAAAATGAAGATGGGGTAATGGTCGGTTATATCGGTCTCGATAACGCCTGAAAAAACTACTTGATGTGTCGAAGTTGCACAAAATGTGGTCTATAAGTGTGCTAAATGCGTCACTCACACGAGTTGCAAGTTTAATGGTGTTAGTGAAACCGTAGGACTCGAAGATTGTTTATTACGGTATGCTACATTTTCCAAATAGGTCTATGTTCATGTCCCCACACAGCACTGCCTTTCTTTTGCTCGTTGAAATATTATGTAGAACGTTCTCGAGTTTGTCAACAAAAGAACTGATTTTGGAGCTTGGTGAACGGTAGACAACACATGCGGTCGTTCCATTACTAAGTTCAACAAAAAGCATGTGATGTTCTCATGGTAGCAAGCTATTTAAGGACGCACATAATTTGAAATTGCAATTATCCCTTATGAATAGCAGCCTCCCTCCTTCTGTGGTTTCCGTCGGACGACTGCGACAAACGACTTTATATCAAGGCATGTTGACAGATTCACCAGGCTTGAGGCATGTTTCTGTTAAAGCTATGACGTCGTATTTGAAAATTAGAGCGCCTAGCAATAACTGAAGGATGTTTATGTTCTTATTAATACTGCGTATGTTGCAATGTCAAAGACTGAAATTGTAGCTCCAATCGTAACAACTGTTCAGACGGCTGACTGACACCATGTTAGGTAGTATGAGCCGTGCTTCTGACTTAAACTATTTTTGCGAGATCGGTTTCTCGGGCGATGTGAATTACTGCGAAATTCTCAGTTTTGCGCACAAGTATTTTTCCTTCTTTGACCAATGAAAATTTCCACCCGCGTTCCTTGCGCAAGTGTATGGCTTTCTCGAGCAGCACTTTTTTTTCCACACAGAGATGTTCGTTAACGTAAAAGGGTGTGTCTTCGGTGAAACCAAAGTTGATCGCTGTGAGCCTTTTCTTCCTGGCAGCCTCTAGCACCGTGCTGCGCGAAGATATGGAGACGAACTGAACAATAATGTTCGGCTTCTCTTTGTCTTTCGACGGCACCCTATGAAAGACGCCAATCTCAGAACTGTAGAGCTGAATGTTCAGTTTGGTGCCAAGCGTCTCAACTGTGTCCTCCAGCCTCTCTTTAGGATCAAATGGCATCTCTTTAATTTCGACATTATTTGGTCTACTGTACTGCTTAAGCTCAATGATGTCTGCTTTCGCAGCCGCCAGCTCTTTCTTGGGTTCGGTATTTTCCGTTTTGAGGGATTCATGATCCTTACGGAGACTTTGGACGTCAGTGCAGACGCTCTCCAAAGTTGTCTTGAATGCGTCAAAGCTGTCACTAACAAACGTGATCGACTTCGTCACCTCCTGCACATCGTGTCAAGTTTTCCAAATTTAGTAGTCAGATCTTGAAGCATTTTTGCAAGTTCTTTAACTGTAGAGGGTGCTTTATCGGTCATGGCGACACCTTATAGCAGCAAGCGACTCAGAAGTCTTATAATGAATGGATTATAGCCGTACCTGGAAACTTCACATGGAATGCTCAGTGGCGGGTTGTGCCTGAGCGTGCCTGAGTCGCTCGCTGCTATGACGAGCGATCCCCGATGCCGGTCCTTTTATATCCGCTGTGGTAGACTGCGCTGGCTGCAGGCCTCCACTCCACGCAGGCGCAGAGGTAGCCGGGCAGAATCCAGCGATAGCAGGGCTTCTTTTCGGCGCAGCGACTGTTCCGGGGATCGTCTTCCTGGAAAATTCACATGGAATGCTCAGTGGCGGGTTGTGCCTGAGTGTGCCTGAGTCGCTCGCTGCTATGACGAGCGATCGCCGATGCCGGTCCTTTTATATCCGCTGTGGTAGACTATGCTGGCTGCAGGCCTCCACTCCACGCAGGCGCAGAGGTAGCCGGGCAGAATCCAGCGGTAGCAGGGCTTCTTTTCGGCGCAGCGACTGTTCCGGGGATCGTCTTCCTGGAAAATTCACATGGAATGCTCAGTGGCGGGTTGTGCCTGAGCATGCCTGAGTCGCTCGCTGCTTCCAAAGGTCAGTCAGAATAAGTGGGTACACAATCGCCATTTTGGCCGGCCATGCTGAGTCAGCCACCATAACCCCGTGTTCCAGCGCAAATATTCGAACTCAGAAGCTAAATTATGTGTTTTTATAGGACTAATGAAGAAACATTGAACCGATATTTTGCATTCCCCAGCGATGAGAACCTATTTCGTTGGGTTTCTTTTGCCGGCTGAGTTATATTGCCGTAGGAAATACCGGCACATTATTGTAGATATAAGAAAATGATATCGTAAGAGTTTAAGGAAATATTTCCACGGTACCACTAATTCAACGTGGACAGGGTACTCAGCTCAGCTACGAATTCGGGTTCAGTCAGAACGAAGAAGTAAGCGCAATTCTTAATACGCTGCTCCCGCACTATCATTACATGCTCTATGTGGATGTCAAGGGTCTACCTTCGCCTATTCGGAATTTAATGATGAGTTTCTTCGCATAGGAAATGTTTTTTCTAAATCCTAGAAGATGACTTCGGAGATACTTCGATGATTTTGTTTTCGTTCTGTTCGCGGCATTGGCTTGCGGGGTGTAACAGCGTGGGGGCCTTTCTCATTTGAGAATACAAAACTACAGCAGTTGGCTCTACGATAATATAATTTTCCCTCGGCGATAAAACCGTACGTTCACTAACCGAGAGGGCTTAGGTGGTGCGGTGATCCACAGATTGTGGCTACAACGCGAGCCGGGGAGGGTCATTCTCTTTTCCGCGGCGGAGAAAACGAAAAGCTCGTTTTTACAGATATATCTGCATAAGCGAAATGTTTCAGGACCTTTAAATTAGATTGTAACAATTAATTGAGCAGCTTTGCATCATTCAAGATAAGTTGCTCTAAAGCTGTTACACCGAATTTCCTTTTCGTGGTGTGAAAAAAATAACGTTATTCTCTTGTACAGCAACTTAGAGACCTTGGAAGTCCGCTTTTTTTTTATAGCTTTGTCAAAAGTACCAGAGTAGCAGCGATTATAGCAAACTGTGTGAATATTCAACTGATAGCAGGCAAACATTTCAACGGCCTTTGACGTCAACATTGGCACCGTGTCCGCGAAAACACGAGTTGGGAAGTGGTCACTAAGTTGACCATAAACCTTGATTCTGCAATCGTCTTCGTAAGCGAAGTAAAAAGATTAGGAACCGTAATACTGATCATAATCAACTGTCAACGCCATTACATGTCGCTAACAACAGTATGCCAATGTTACGCAAATTTAGTGCATGTTCTAGCCCCAATAATAGCAGCGGTGAATACTATTTACGCGCTTGTATGAATACCTATTAGACAGAAAGGTGAATGAAATGGATATGCAATATTTTGGTCAGAAGCACTAGGATCGTGTTCGTAGGTTCGTTCGCCCACAGCACGTAATTGTAGTTTCTAAACAATCGGTTAAATGGAGTCCGTGTACACTCGATTGCATTATGGTGTTTACATTTTCAGAGCCGGACATTTTACCCTTATCAGATAATTGTCACAATTTAAGACACGCTCAGGAGGTCAGCGTGACCTCTGGCGAACGTAGGGGGTGTGGTGGCCGCGGTAACCTCAAAATTTCTATGAGGGAAAGAAAGCGGACAAAGCCACTAACCTAGTATAATAATAAATAAATACCACAGATACTTTTCTTTGCGTTTTAAGTAATTTTGAAGAATCCTGAACGCGAAAATGTTTGTCTGGAATTCGGTCTTCTAGGTTTTTGTCTACTTGCTTCTCATGTGTGCAAAGAGCATTTCCGGTGGCTTTAAATGGCTACTTCCACCGTTTTCTGCCCAGGCGCAAGTAAGATAATATTGCTTAATATGGTAATATTGGACTGACGCAGCGATATCTTTGACCGTATTCTTCAAAAACAGCAATTTCTTCAAAGTAAAGGAAATGGGTAACAGTGTTAAAAATCTCGTTTTAATGTGTACCTTTTCGTTCGTTCCTGACACGCTTTCTTCTTGATTTAGTAAAAGCATGACAAACAAAGAATGCTAATATTTATGCTCGAGAAAACTTGTTTCCTTTTCCGCGCAAACTATGGCTGACAGAGAAATTGTATTCACAAGCTGCACAGAGAACTCATAGTTTCCAGGCGAAAACCGCATATCCGTCACAGCGACTGACCTGCGGGTGTGGGCGGAAGCCACTCCGATAGAATACACCGCTTTTCTTCTCGAACGGAAATGAATGGAATCTCAGGGTTATGCGCAAATCCCCACACAGTCAATACAAGGCTTCACGGTGCCGTATCAGCGAGGGCTCGCACCAGCTTGCGCACAAAATGTTTATAATTTTCGTTCACTAAACGAGTGTTCTCAAAGTGTTTTTAAGGTTTTAGTGTAGAAAATATGCAAAGGTGAATATCTAGCCATTCGCAACCAGCAAGTGCTGCAGCGTCAACGAGGCGGTGTTTTCACCTCTTTTCCGCAATTCTGGCACCAAGCCTAACGTTCTACGACGTTAGCACGAATACAGGCGGATTTAGTGCACAGCGCCTTTTATTAAAATGTTTGTTATGCTTCTTCACCTGCACATGGCTAATTGTGAGAAATGACTTTAGCAGAGCTAAGCACGACCGAATGCATTTATTATACTAGTTTTACTGGCTGTCCAACAAGGCTTTTAAATGTAGCGTGCAGTTAGGGAGCCGCTTTTTTGTTAGACATATGAGAATGTGGTAACATAAAACTCGGTAAATTATTATACAACTGATGACGTTGCAAATCAGGCATTCTTACCAAGTAATGAGCCACAAAACGACCGACCGATATCAGTCAAATAGACATACCGGTAAAAGATTAAAGAACAGTTTCTAAACAAAATGTTCGTAATGGCAGCAACCTTTTCGCGAAACTTCCTATACCAGAATAGAAGGAACACATAAAATTCGTACATAAAATTAGTTAAATTTTGGTCTAGGAGCTGAATTCAGTTCTGGATTGCGATGCGAGTGCGTCGCCTCTCAACGACCAGAGTTCGACAACTTTATGTCAAATGTGCACAACAATACTTGCTTGTAACCCTGAAACAAAAAGCCGAGTCGTAGACGTAAAATGAGGCCCACATTAATATTATAAGCCTTATAATTACGGAATTTGTGGTGGGTTGAATAGCAAATAGGGCAGCGGTCGCTATGCTTGATTGGGGTTCGAACGTTGGTTCGGTTTCAGTTTCTTGTTTATAAAAAAATATACAATGTGTGGAAAACAATGCACAGAAATGAGTCCAAGATTATCGCAGCATAATGGCCCCGCTTGAAATTTAATGACTTGAAGAAGAAAACTTATCAGAAGTAGCAAATAGGAACAGTGGGTTATTCAGGAAGCGGAAAGACGTTACACAAAATATTAACATAAAAAAGAACAGTCAGCAAAATATTCTGCACAATAATTATTTGTAAAATAGTAAAGTTCAGACACAATAAGACATTCAAATCTCATTAAAACGGTAAAACACAGTGAATAAGGCTTAAAAACTTTTTGATACAGAACATTATACACATTGTTGTAATGATTGTCTACTGCTCTAACACTTCAAAACGTAAAAACAGGAAGTTAAATGACATGTAATTGTTCCGATATGTGTGACTGCAGTAGTGTTGTGAAACCTGTAATCGGTGGCACGGAATGGTAGTGAATAGGATAAAATTGAAAAACAAAAGTCCGGCAGTACGTCGTTTACACTTTCGCAATGAGCGTATCATAAGGCGTATATAATAGTACCTTTGTATTTTGAAGATTTCAAGAAACTGAATTCAGTTTAGGCTAAATTATGTTATCTTTACAAAGAAAGCATGGATTATTATGTTTATTTTATTAGGCATTATTATCTTTTTGCTTGCTCTTGGTTGAAACTTTTATACCGTGGCTTTGGGGTGAAGAAATCTTTCATTGGAGTTTCAATAAAACAATAGTGCAACTTTTTGCTGCAGTGAATGGGGACGTTTGTTCATTGCCACTTAAAGGAATACCTTAAATTTCGTAGCCTCGAGCAAGACGCAATTTAACTAGGTTTAAGTGCGGGCATTTTCAATGAACAGTTTTTAACAGAGGGCGTTTTGTTACGGTTAGCTTTGTTCATGTTTTTTCGGCTGTCATGCGCAAAATATTGGTGCGGAATTGTAATTACTAGTTGGGAGGCCCTCTAGTAGCGTTTAGGCCATTATAATATGGTTCCCACTGTGTTTGCTATAACGTCTGTGCTGTGGTCAAAGCAAATAATTTTTTTTGTTTATTCCTCATACTTAAAAACAGCTGCAGAGTGTGAAGTCGAAGAAACACACGAGGATAAAACCAGGTAGTCAATTTGGTAAAAATGCAGCTAACGCACTTAAGGGCGAAATGAGTTAATTTGCGACAACCTAATATCTCTAGTTTTAAACGTCTAGAAATAAGGAAGTAGACAAACATTTTCCCCAAATTTTATAGAACTCAGATAAGAAAATCAAGCATACTACACTGGCTCCACAGCCACAATACGAAACACACTTGTGGCTGTGGAATTATAATATGGAGTGATGAACCACTAGATGAAATCAATTTCAAACGTTATTTGAACTAAAATAAATAAAATCACTCTAGAAAATGTCATTTCCTTTTCGTCTGTTTACCATATGCTTGGTAAACAAAAGTAACTTCGTAGCTGTCTTTAGAGTTTTCAATTGCTTTAAAACATTTACAAAGAGAAGTGACAGGGCTTTTGGAACGGGTTTCATTATGTCAGCTGCCACGCACAGCTGCCGCAGTTCCTTTTTGGGTTTGAATACATGTTGTGGGATTACGGGGAACAGGAGAAGTTAAAATATCCTTGACTGCCGGCTAAAATGGTTTAATAACGGAGAAAGCCTGTCGTCGATGTGTAAACGCAAAGTAATATCCGAGATAAAAAATGTCTTCAACCAAACTTGCTTTTATTCGCATTACACGCAAAATGATTGTCAATGATTCTGGAACAAAGCACAAAAATGTTGCACTCGAGAAATTGAAATTGTGTACCATAGGTAGCCTGTTAGGTACAGTTGGTAATACGAACTGAAGGTTTACTGACCAAAAAGGGCAGAGACAAGCAGTTTAAACAACAGATTAGTCTGCAAACTTACGACTAACACTATTGACTAAGAACCGTCACTTAACTACGACTGCTTGCATGGCTGACGATTAACAGTAACGAACAGACTCTGAATACCAAAGCTATTTACACTACCTTTGTTTCACTTCATTCAGTTTGCCAATTCAATAGTTCGATTCCCGACCGCGGGCGCCGCTTTACTGATGGAGGCGAAAAGCAAAACACCCGTGTCCACGTGATCTCGGCGCACGTCAGGGATCACCAAATGGGCAAAATTAATTCGGAACCCTGCACTACGGCGTGCGTCATCGCCTGCATTGTCTCCGCACGTTACCCTACAATCAATGAATTTCCAGTTCAATCGACGCGTCCATTACTTTTAGTTTGTTACATGGATGAAGCACATTGCACTGCTACAGGAAGTGCATACTTTAGTACTTGCCTTTGAGTCGCCCGATTTCGTAGGATTTAATATTTGCGGAGTTTCCATATAACCTCCCAAAAGTCAGTGTCGTCCCTGTTTCAAGACTCGAAAGAATTGTTTCATGCGAATTGGGCGTTCCAATTTAGGAGTACACGCGACGTAGTTGCATTTTTAGAAACCGATGTTGAGCATTCCTGTACCGGAGTTTCGAGAGACGTAGATAATTTATATTGCATGGTTGTTCCCGATTCCCGTGTTGAGTGTGGCTTCAAGGTTTTACAAATTCAACGTGGTTAGAATCCAAAATTTCTCTTGTTCTACTGCCACAGGGTCGCAGCCAAATGAGTCCACCAACACGAGCAGGCAAACATTTATGTTTTAGTTATTACATTTTAGTGAAAAGGGAATTGTAAACCATTTATTCTTTTCAGTATAGACAGCAACTTTTCGCGGTATATTGTGGTGGGTTTTCAGAAAGACTGAAAACCAAAGTTCCGCTTCTGAAGTTGTCAAGGAATGGTAGTTGTAGATTGTATAATGTGCAGATATGGGTAGAAACTCGTCATATACAGCAGAGCTAGTGCTGCACGGGCTCAGCGGGGAATGAAGGGAATTAAAAAGAAAAAAAAGCCTAACTAGCAATGACAATGTTGTATGTTGCACTACGCATAAACCCGCGTAACGGGAAACATAGTCAATACAGGCAGTTTGGTATTTGCACGTCAATTGATAAATTTCTTGAATTTAATGTTGAAATTTTCTACTACGCTTTCTTCTAATTTTTTAGCATACACTCGTTAAGCCTCGGGTCATCAGTATTGAGGATCGTGTAAAAAAAAAAACTTTTGTAGAAGAATACCTTCACGCCGTTGAAATATAGGTGGGTAGTGGGCTGCAACCAGCGAAAACGTTTGTTAGTGTTTACCTTGACGTAGAAGATGCAGCGCGCATGTCAGTTTAGAACTACAGGGTCCGAACACTAAACCCACCACTGCATTTTTGGGAAGACGTGGTAGCTGAGTGCCGATACATGTATTTCTCGGTTTGGGACCGAAGGAGGCGGGAAAGAGAGTGTGAAGATCCCTCAGCATCCTTTAATAACACTGGTCTAGAGTTGGGCTAAAAGCACGCGCAGGTGTTTGTAGTATTTCTGGTGATTTTTATACTTACCATTGAAAAGGAACATTGCAGGGGAAATAAACTGTCAAGTGTCATGGAGCCTATAACGACAATCACAGTTTTTTTATCGAGAAAAATACCGCGTGCTGTAATAAAATTGGCCAGAGCGTGCGTTCGGAGCTCTTTCAAGTTGTCTGCATACATTTGTCTACCTCACCATGTTCACGTTACTGCCACAACCAATATTTGAACATCATATTCGTACAGAAACATTTGTGTACTCATAGGGACTACCAAGCAGCACAAGTACATCGCCAAACTGGGAATCACGGTGAAGGACTTTGTTAATTCAACAAATTAAGTTTCACTCACGGAATAATAAGAGACAACATATAGAGAATGTACGGGCCATCACATAATCAGCCTAAATCAAGAGAAGCAAGGCGAATGCGGCAACGTGTGCATTGAACTAGAATCGGCGTTTTCTTTTTCGCTTGCAAAAACCGTCGCCCATATCTCACGGCTGGCAAGCACGCAGAGAACGGAACGCTCGAACGGGCAGACGGTTGTGCACAGCCCTTGTCACGGAAGCGCCCAATAAATTATCCGCGCTCGCGGCACAGCGGTCTTCTGTCGCACTATTGTTGATGACAGAAATGGGGCACAAAAATCAACAAGATGGCCAGAGGCAATGCACACTTTTTGGTGTCATTAGCAGCCTCCGTCCAGTCGTGGGCACCCAGACGTGAACGCCCAAAACGAACACAGGGCGTGCATCTATGAACGCATATGTTTTGCTTCTTCCGAGCTGGTCTGCTAATTCGTTTCGCGCCCGTCGCCCTGCAAACAGCACGAAGTAATATGTGGTGCTTGTCTGTTTTTGTATAATTAGCAAGCGAATAGTGCGGTGCCCATAAAGGCCAGAATTAAAAGGAGTTCCCCAAACAAATGTACAACTGCAAACCTAACATAAAACAAAGGAGAAGTGCTTATCCCATATCAGTCGTCCATAAAGGCACATTTTCTACATTCACCATATTTTTAAACAAAGAGGTCTTTCCGCTGTAGTTACCGCTCTATGGAATCTTGGATATACTAGGTGTAGTGGTGTAAAGCATAATTCCAGAATAGGTTTCAAATGGTGTATAGCATAGACGAGGTCGCCTCTACCATCAGAATAGTGCACCAATTGACCGTGTGCGCTGTTTCAAGAGTTTTTAAGGCTACATCGTTGAGGATTTGTTTCAGTATGCCCTATCGAACTGGTTACCATTGATAAAAAAACTGTTAAGTTGTTGAAAAGAAACAGTCAGATTCATTTTATTGACGTGATTTTTAAGTTTTTGAAAAGAAACAGTCAGATTCATTTATTGACGTGATTTTTCTAACTGCTTTTATGTCAACTAATCCACTCCGTCGATAAGCGTGCAAAACTCCCAAGACTGGTCAATCAAAACGCAACATTCGTAGGCAATTGCACCAAGTGCGCAAACACTTTCTCCGCTTTGTTGCAATATTTATCCTGGGATATTATACGTAGGGAGAACAGTGCTGTAACACATGATGATAGTTGACGCCAAGGGTTGAGATACCGGGCCAATCATCTCGGTCATTGTCATCGAGTACTTTACTCGCGTTGTGTGTAACTCAAACACGGCTACTATTAATTTATTTTTTGTAATATTCCTAGCTTGCAGACTGAGTAAACTATTCAAGTGCATAAATGTGTACCTTGTTTTGTTCCTTTTTTGCAGGGGCACTACTTCGAGTTCTAAAGTCGTATAAACGTGGCCAACACATCACGTTGTACTCATTAGGAATGCTGTTCCAAAAATGCGGATGCCCAACAGGAATTTCTTGCTGCAGGAATATGTGACTTTAGAGAACAAAATACACACTGGAGCAAATATTCTTGTGAAATGAATTAGGACAAGCCAGTGAAAATACCCTGGTACAAAAACGACAGAACTGTGCGGAATAGGGGCAAAAAATATTGCGCGAAGAAACGCTGACCAAGCACCGATAGATCACGCAGCCGTAATTTATGAAGCTCTTTTAGTTCCATCTACGCTCTTTCCCTGGTGTTCACTGCAGCTAAATTTCCTCAAGCAAGAGACTGATAACCATAGTAAAAATAACCGGTACAAGATTTGTCGTGCATATATAGAATTTTTGCGTTTATTTGACGTGAATGGCACTTTGTTATCGAAAAGACAGCTGAGAAGAGCCAGGCACCCTCTCTTTTATGCGATATCTACGTCGCGTACAAACAGCTGAAGCACAATAATATATTTCAGGTTGCTTCAAAAGGAGCAATACCATCAAAACTCACCTGATTTACTAAAATAAAGTATTCAGCTAAAGAGCGGGCACCTGCTGAGCATACCTAAAAATGGTCGACCGAGTAAACAAGGTAACGATATAAAAAGCGACACTGTTCTTTTGCGAGCCTCTTAAACAAATAGGGCTCAGAAAGGTAAAAAAATTACAAATGCAATTACTATTCAAACCTGCAAAGCCCAATTTTTTTCACGTCAGTCCATTTGGCTCTACAGTGTTTGTATTACAGAAATGCCCTTCTTTAAACTCGAGTCGTTCTCCTGTTTTTGACATTGAAGCCAAATACAAAGAAGGTTTTTATTACACAAACACTAAAAAATCAGCACAGCTATTAATTTTCGAGTGCAATTTCAATATCCCCTATTAAGCACCACAGCTTCTATAGCTAAACGTACCACAAGTATAACACTTTAATCCGACGGGCCTCGTCTTGGACGGGCTCCTTTCCTACCTTCCGCGAACAGAATGGCCCAGTGATTGTTGCTGCAGGACTTCCCTTAGTATCTATCATGTTAAACGCTTTGAATCGTCATTACTTTCCTCTATTATCTATGCGTCGCCCTCTGTTTATACCCTGGGAAAAATAACTCCTTGAAAAATATTCTCCCTTCGTTGACCGTTCACTGGCCTTCACAGTTAACGCAAGTGACGAAACATCAAGCGTGTGCTGCTGTTCTAAACCAATAATTGTTACCCATTCTTTGCGAGTTTGCCAGGCTTTTAGAACAAATACACACGCACCCGCTCACGCGCACGCACACCGGTAATGACAAATTTTAACTGTGAATAGCGGGAAGGACGCTCTAACGTTAAGGTATGGCGCTGAGGGATCTGTGGCGTCACTAAATTGTGCGTGCGAATCATGAACATTGTGGGTATGAGATACAGCCAACATTGATGCTGCGATAAAAACATTGATTTTCGAGGCGCAGCATCATTCGTTTTTACGTCCGCACTCTAGACCGCATTTAAAGCGAACTTTTCTCTAACGCGAAAACGTCCTGCAAGAAGGCGAACTTTCTCTGATGATGACGCTGAATGATGGCGGTTAAAATGAGAGAAAAAAAAGCCTGAGTGGCCGGAATCAACTTGCGTCCCTTGCGTTATGAAGCCGGCGTTTATTCAATTGCTTCATTTTGACATTGTGAAAACTCACTCCAAACTCAGACGAAAACCAAAAAGTCCGTCAAAAGAGAGCTTCGCGTTCAACGACCATCGTCATTAGGCGGAAAAATGCACTATTTTATTAGCTCAAGCACGGAAAACTTGCACTTATCTACGGCCACCGGTGGCTGTAAGGACTCTCGAATGAGTATGCCGTGCTCGATGGGCAAATGAAGAGTCCAAGGGTGACCTCAAGCGCGTAGGGTGGTGACAACGTTCAGCATACCCGCTTCATTGCCTAAAGTTACTATTCAACAAGAAAAACCTTGGTTATGTGACACCAGCATAATTCACATGCTCAATCTTGAAAGATGCATGTTGGGCAATACAGGTGTGGCTTCCCCTCGATTTTTTTTGTTTCACGGCCTGTTCTTTGCAGCTACATTACTGCCTGTCAGGGATACGTTGGTGTCAGGTTTATCAAACGTCGCGTTTAATGCACGTGTTTGTAGCGTATTCACGAAATGCGTTCAGGGCCCGTGTTTGTACCTGTATGAGTCAGTTATTCCAAATTTGGCTGGCGATGCCATCTCTGCGAACGGTATGCCAAATGGCACAGGTGAAAATTGTGCTCCTTTCTGGTAATCATTCACCTGTTTATTAAGCACGGCGTTCGCTTCCACAATCAAGGGCTTTATTGTTGGTGTGCTGAAATGGGCTGGTGTTCTGCAACAATTATTCTTTTGTTGAGTCCGACAGGGTAGCAAGGAGTCGTGCTGTTTTATATTGGTATACTAGGTCGGTGCTGGGAAGGATGTAAAAGGTGATTAGGAACTCGGCTAAAAGACCCATAACAAAAGACTCATCACCAGACTCTTCCCTTAGCTAAAAGACACATCATGCCATTCGACGACAGCAACAACCTTGTCTTTTCATAGGCATTCGCGTGGTTACCAAATACATATTCATCGGGCCTGGCCTGCACAAAACCCCTTTGGGGGAAGGGGGAGTTAAACAGGCAGTTAAAAATTATCTACAGAGTCTTAGTAGAGATGAGCTCGTCGGGAAGTCGTTTTCCCATGGCAAGCTGTGCCATGTGAGCACAAAAAACAGGAGGATGCAACTGTGCAATCAACGTTAGGTGGTTTTGGGAGGGCGTATGTTTTCCGTGAGACTTCATAAACGTGAGAAATCGTCCTTGAGAATAGCAGCGGCTAGTCTGGCGCACTGTTGTGTCATTCACTCACAGCGGCGTCTCCTGGTCCCAAATACATCAAGCGAAAGGCTCATGTTCTTTCAGGCCGGCAAGGGCACTCGAAAATTGCATTCAGCTTAAGTGTGATACTTTTGTTGAAGCTGCAATTGAAAACCTGGCGGGATAGCAGTTGAGCCGTGGTCATGGTGTAGGCGTTATCAGACGACTGGACCTTTCTGGCGCAAACCGTGGCGGGAACCGTAGGAGAACAATTCATTACAGCTGTAACGAAATTATCATGGGCGTAGGGCGTCTCCAATATGTTGTACGTCAAAACGCTCGGCAGTATGGGGATTTTTTTTTGTTGCAATACCAACTACTCATAAAATGAGTAAAGAATATAGCCTAATAAGAAACCGATACTTCAAGTGGTCTGGCCACCGATGGCCGGCAACTTTTTTAAATGGTTTTTTATCGGGCCCTGAACAGCGGCACATAGTTTCGCTCATAGTTTCGCTCAAGGTCCTCATGCGGTGCTACTCGTGCTTAAAAAGTACAGCGGTGCAAATTGTGACCCCGCGTTAGCTCATGCCGTTTTTTTAAGAAAGGCGCAAATTGTCGTGTGCAGATGCTCATGACTTACGATCAAAAATTCTGTTCGGCACAGAAAATTGTTAAAAGGCATGAACGACAAATGATCGGGTAGGAGACACCGAGGTCCTTCAGGAGAGAAAACATGTGATATGTCCCATTTGATGTAAGCCATCTTTGAGCCATTTCATTTTTTTACTGTGCGCGTTGGTGAAAGAATGGGGTATAAACTATTATTTTACACCAGAAATTGTGCAGTGTCTGCGTACACTAGAGGAAGCAGAAGGTATCCCTAGGCAAGAAATATTTGCGGCCGAAGGGATATCTGGCACACATACGTACACCAGCACTCATAACGCTCTCCGTAGCCGCTAACAGGAATGTTTTAAGCCAAACAAAGAGCGTGCTTCGATTTGCAAAGACGTCCAGTATGTTGATATATTATTGCGGTGAAAACATTTATGGTTCAAATACATTGGCTTAACATTGCAGGAAGGAGTGGTAAAATTGAGTGTTTGTAATGCTACTGCTCGCAAATCACACAGACCATAGTTTGCTCAATTACATTTTTGATCATGACCCCACTCACAGCACTTTTAACACTTATGGTTAAGTTCGGGTTACAGCGTCGTACTGTAGGTGGGTCCGTAAGAAGTCTCCGTCACATAGCGGTCGCATTCCGACAAGCATGACATGATAAGATTACATAGTTAAAGCTGCAGCTGAAAAGTTGTTTCACTTGTGCATTGATTGTCTCAAAGATACGCGCAAAGCGACAATGGCGTTGACGAAAACAGGAAACCTCCCGACTGTTCCGAAACAAACTGCTCTTCAGGCGATCAATACCTCCGGAGTAGGTAGAAATCGAACGCCTGCCATCGAAATCCATTGAACGCCTGCAGGAACACAGTGGAAGCTAACGCATATATTAATTTGGTATAACAAAATTTAGCGCTTTTAGCGGCAGTACTATCTCGAGTAAAGCAGATAATGGCCCTGAATAGAATAAGTACACCAGTGTTTAAACTTTCACCTCGACTCGCTAGAATTTATGAAACGACGGATAAGTGGATCACACACTGCTTGAACCAATGTGAATAGGTAGAAGTGCCACTGACCGCACAGGCGTGCATTACGGTGGGGGGACTTTTGGTGGCATAAAACACACAGGTTCGCCCTAGAGTGTACAGAGTTGCGAAAGAAAAGCAAAGTAGTAGTACAGTACGTCTGTGTCTTTAGTCCCAATCACTTCAAGAAGAGGGGGTTATTTGGCGCGCTAATGATGAACTATTCTTAACAAAATACCTACGCACGCGAAGCCGATAATTTTATTGCGACAAAGGAGGTAGCCTCAGCAAAAATTTACGTAAAAAAGCAACAGCACGAGCGTACTCTAACCAGTCAATAAAAACGTCCTGAATGGCGACGTGAATTGTACGCTCAGCGAACGCCTCGTTGCTTCCTCGTAGCTACAAGCAGGGCAATGCCATTGTGAATTGTAAGGAGCATTACAAACTACGCTTTGTTGTCCTCATCGAGAGTGTTTGACGTGCATGTGCGTAATGTCCCTATTAATGGCTTCGCCACAAGCTGCCGATAAAAACTTAGACGATACTAGATACTAGACGATAAAAAACATTGTAACAAGCCCTCCCAGAAAAAAAAATGGCTTGCAATGCTCTCACAAGTCAAGATACAGGTGCACCCTTCACATTATGCACAGACGGTATGAACAGAGCGTGATTAAACGTACGCAAGACAGCTTCCCAAACAATAAAGTATTAGCTAGGATGGAAGGACCCTGCAAAATGCATTCAAATCGAAAGGTACTGAGAATGGTGCCCCACCACTAAAATCGGTCGTGATCTTGCAAGCCTGAGTGGGTGTGTATACGCCAAGAAGGTCTCCGGACAGAATTCTCAGCAACAATCAATATATCGAGGATAACTACTTAGACTGCTGGGCGTGTTAGCTGCCGCAGTAATCCTGAGTTTGTAATCCTCTTCATATAAGAAGGTTCTTTGGAGGGCTTAGCGAGAGCCGGAGTGAGCAACCGTAAGCCCTCCTCATAGGCCACGTTGCAAGAGGGAATGACCCGTGAGTCCCCTGAGAGGCTATGTTTTTGAGGAGCTCTAGCACTCTAAGGACGATAAATATCAATTTCGGTTATTTTTGTTGACTGGCTTCTTGCTAAATAACAGGTTGGTGGTAGACCTATAAAAAAGGCGAGCTAGACATCCCTAGCTAACACATGGAGGGCTTTTGTGGTGCAACAAAAACCAAGAGAAGAAGTACGTTAGGAAAAAAAGATTCACACGTTTTACGGGATCCACGGGCCTAATTTCAGCATGGTATATTCAGATCAAACCTAATTCCCGCCTAAGGCGTAAGTGCGGTGTTATGCAGACTTGTGTTAACTTGTCGTCATAACCTTTCTTTACCACTACCCGCAAAACTCATTGAGTATTTTTGGACTGTTCAAAGGAATGTTATAGTTCGGGTCACAGTCAACTAATTTTTAAAATATAATACATCCGCATTGTCCCCATGCTCACTCACGCAACCAGGCATGCTATAGCTCCAAATTACAGCAACGCGGCGAGTACGTGCGAATTTGACCGGCCATCGAGAAGGGCAGGTGAGTGGCACAACGGCAATACAGAATTTATTGCTGTCAAACAATAAAAAAACAGCCCGCGCGTCGCATTTTTTAAAAGGAGGCTTCGGATCGGGTGCGTGACTGTGATTTCTTTGTTTCTATTCTACAGCCGAGGCTTGGAGTAGCTAGCCTTGCGTATGTAGCACATGTGTCATTGGTTTTGGGACTTCGTGATGAATGTAAACCATGCAGAAGGGAACTGTTTGTTTCTTTGAGTTAGCACGTAGAGTTGCATAATTCGTGTGTATCATTTTGTGGATGCAGGAGACTTGCAATTACTAACTCCAAGAGTTATTGCAGTGCTGAATTTCTTTTTCAAACATACTTTTAAATTCACTTTACCTTGTATTACGTCGCCTTTTACCCTAAAGAAATTTCCTCAGATGAAACTCGGGAAATTTCTGTAGGGTAATATTTGAAAAGCAAAATGCATCATTGTGCAACCTCTTGTCTGGGAATAGATTGGTAAATGGTCGATTTTGAGTGCGTGCTTCGGGAGGAAAAATTAATTACAATAGTTTCATTTTTACATTTTATTTTAATATAAGCATAAATGTGGACTTTTGTCATATCTCCAAAATTTTCTCTTCCAAAAAAACATTATTTCAAGGTACAAAAACACTGAAATGTCATTCGCAGTAAAAGATTGCTGATTGATTAGCACTAGAGAGCAATTTATATACACAAGGCCACATTTTCAGCGCCCAAGAAATCCCTGGCGGAAAAAGTGGCAAGCTATAGCAGAGGTTGCAGGTGAGCGCGTACTGGTTAGTTTGTACATGACAAACAGATATACCAATCGTCCTTGTTTAACAAACTAGATGTCTATTTTACAAAAGCGTGCCATTCGGTAGCAGTATAATCAAAGATGACAGCATACTCATTAATACCTGCTCAACAGTCAGTACGCGAGTGGAAAGCTGCAGAAAGTTTCGGATGCTGTGACTGCAATTGGTTGAGCCGGTTTTCTCAAGTTTGATCACTTGCTTTGTCACCTTGAATGTAAGGTGAAAAAAATATTTCTTTCCGACTACTAAAATTAACAGCTTTAAACAGCAAAGACCAGCCTACCTTTTTGTTGCGAGCACGTCCTCATAACAAGCTCACCATAGCAACAGTACTCGTAAAAAGCGCCAAAATAGTTTTGCTCGCCAAAAAATCCAGAACAACATAATAAAAAACGAGTCAGGAAACACGTCCTAGTGCACCCTTCACTGGAATGATGAAATATAGTGAATGCATTACATTCACACAGAAACCTCAGAGATGTTTTCTGTGTTTGTTTTAGGTTTTATTAAAACTAAACACTACGGAATCTCTGTACGTCCAGCATGACATGTCGCATACTAAAACAATGTCGGTGTAGCCTACATTACCGCTTCCTGATCGCGATTGACAGAACGAGCTCGGTAATTGTTTCTGTGCTCTTCCAACCACATGACTTTACCTCGCAAAAGGGCAGTTCGCTTTCGTGCGTAGAAGCTCGATTGACGACCAACTGTTGCTCTTGTGTTTTTGGTGCTCACTCTACTCTCCGAGTTTGTTTAGATTTTTTGTAGATTATGAAAGGGTTTAATGCAAACAAGTGTGAAAATTGTTTTTGATGTACAGGTGATTTTCCCCATTGAAAACTAAGAAGAGTTTAATTTTTTGGTTTCCAGCTAGGTACGTTGCATTATGCTGCACGTCAAACGTTAAACTTTGACATCACCTCATATACACCACCCGTAGGAACAGTGTTAGAGTGTCACAAAGCGAAAGTACCTATAAAACACATCACACATCTGTGCGTTCAGTGGAGGATTTGGGAGTGTATATGACGGCCAGTTGGAAACAGAAGGGCTCAAATGCAAAATAAAACATATTCTGAATAACACGTTCAGTACGCTGATATCTTATTGAGCAAGTAAATATCGTGAGGCATCTTGTTATCTACCAAACACATGTCGCTGGAGGCATTCACATGGCACAGCGCTTCAATGCACACCCCAGCTAGAACTGCCGCGGCGCTTTTTGCACCTGACCTCACTGCGTGAATGGCTCCCATAATCCGTCTTCCTTCTTACGCCCCTGCTTCAGTCACGCATTTGTAAATTTGGACGAGGATGCCCCGACTCCTGGTACGGTTGAATATTTATGTTTGATTTCTCCGCATAACAAGATAACGGAAACGTTCATTGTATTTTCGAGCACCCAAAGACCACGAAACGCTGTGGCACGTTATATAAAGTCATGTTGGGGTACTTCTGCTAGAATTAATATTGCTATGATATTTAGTGGTGGTTCTTACTGTTTGTTAACTGTATATATTAATACGTTTGAGCAACATCTGCAAGACTAGAAAACCTGTAAAGGACTGTCAATGTTTATCAATAGTGCATTTGGCTGTTGCGAATCGCAACCATGGCGCAAAACGTTTCCACGCAATATAAAAGAGTACGCACAGAGTTAAAGCAGCACGCACAAATGGCTGTACGTTTAGCGCGCGGCGGAACGTGCTCCCATCAGTTCCGAACCACGGGCGTCCTTTTTACATGAACGTCAGTCAACAGTAAAGTTTCCCTAGGATGTTACCCTCTCTTACATCAGGGGGCGGTCACGTCGCAGTCCGACGTTCAACGTAATTGCCGCACCCGCCTCAACAACCGTATCTAGACGTGCTCCGACGTACGCAGCGCAGTGGCTTCAGACGCTCCAATTAGCGTCGAATCCACAATCCCTTTTTAGGCACCGCCCCTCAATTAGCTCCCAGCCCAGCCAAAGCGCGGTCAGTGGAAGGCTCCAATGTGCTACCCCAACATGTTTCTGCCCTGAAGAATATTTTTTGAAGCTGCCATGTAATGAATACGCAGTGATTTAATTATCCGCAATGCATCGTTGCAAACACATCACACAGATTCATTTGCTACCCATAAGGTAGATAACAGTTCTCCCGCCATTACGATTAGAATGCGGAAGAGCAATTAGGATGAATGGATGAGGCTGCTTCGGGACGATTTTCTCGACCGGTTTCAATGATATATATGGGTAAGCAGGATTGAGATTACTGCGTGGGCTGATACTTGCTGCAGAAGAATGCTGAAGCCCTGTAACCTTTTCGTGCTGACAGCGTTGTAGGGTACACGTCACATTATTGAACACCAGTACACCCGCCGGAGATTTCTTGTACCAATGACGGGAATAAAAATCCGTAGGTTTGCACGTAACATATTTCTGTTCATTATTGAAAATCAGGTTGCCAGACGCTGCTATATAGATACTATTCAAAGTTTTATATGTTTGCCTGCGAAAGCCATCAGTGTGTGATTGTTTACTAATCCTTTGTAGTTTTCTTATACATGCAGTAGTATGTTCTTTTGCTGTTACACAAAATTTACCATGAGTTAGGGATAATTCTAAATAACATAAAAGCACGAGTACACGTCGCTGTCACAGCGATGCTTTCAATTATTGCCTTCAGTTATTTTACTTCAACCATTGTCAAGCAGATATAATATCTGCATTAGAAGAAGCATTCGTGGAAGTTAAGACGTAAGCCAAACAAACAGTGTTAACGCGACACTGTATATGGCTTTGCAAAGTACCTTGAGAACCGTTTTGCAAAATACCGTGAAACAAACCAAACATTGAAACGAAATGAACCTTGAAACGAACCTTGAAAAGACCACAAGATATACTTACCCATTATAAGGCGTTTCACCTATATGGTTCAGCTCAGTCGTTCAGCCTGCTTAATAATACAAGCAATGCCTTACATATAAACAAACACTTGCATTGTGACGGAACACATTCTGATCTTTTTCATATTTACAACATTTGTTGTTATTTTTTAATAGTTCGTTAGTCACACTGGAAGCCGCGTCGAGCAACACGCGAGTACCTCCGAGCTACACGGAACATGTGAACAATCCGATAAGAAAGCGAGCCAGACGTCATTTCTGGGCATATGGTCATCCGTTTTTGGAGATCCCAGAACAAAAATAACGCTTTCCTCCGTGACCTTTTTTACTTCCAGAATGCAGCCAAAGGGTTCGAGTGATTGGCTATTACGGAGCCAGGAGAGCCTTGTTAAATTCTGCTAACAAGTTCCGCATTTCAATAGAGGCGAAATGCTAGAACGCGTGTTTCCTGAGCTATACCGTAGCACGTTAAAGAAGCCTATGTGGTTACCCATGGGCCTCCACTACAGCATCTTCATAGCAAGAGTCGTTTCCGGCATGAAACCCGATAACCCAAACCAAACCACTCCACAAATGTTTGGAAAATCTGGGATCGTAGAGGAAGCGCTCAGTTTTCGTACGCAAGAAGTACACAACGCGCCGTAGTAAGTGAAATGCACTTTCCCGCAACGTGGCCGCAGTACGCTAGGACGCTACATGCGTGCCGAAAATGAGGCGTGCTTCACAGCAAAGCAAGCTGTCGGTGCTCCCGCATTTTAGCCGACGAAACAAAGCTGCGCCGCCAACTCATCGGCACCTGCGCCGATCAGCTTCAATGCGCAGCTGTGGCTCATGCTCTGTAGCTGTGGGGAGCACGGCCACGCTACAGTGAACTAGAAATTTAGCTTACTGTAGCCACGCTGTGCCATGTTTGCCCCTAGAGTGGCCGATCCACTTCTTACACGTGTTATATTGCCGGCGTAGAAGAGCCCGTACAGGCTGCGTGCACGCAGCTTCTTCGCCGTCTATGGCTGAGACAATGACGGAATGCACTACTGTCACCTCTGCCTTCTGGGGACAATATTTATTAACGCGATAGCGTTATTAGGCTGATTTTTTTATTTTCCAAGGCATGCTGGCCGTCCGCTATCAGCCATGGCCATCAAGCGTCCACGGAAATTCGTCATTGCTGCCACCCCAAAGCTACGACTAAGGCTGCGAGAAGCAAGTGTTCGCACAAATCTGGAATATGGCACAACGGCAACTGAACTGTGGAAAGGAGGATAATGATACTACGGTGGAGATAGAACTTGCAGTGTTGTACACGTTCCTCTAAAACAGGAATGAAAGCTCGTTCCTCGTTCTTTCCAAATTTTGAAATGAGTTCCCGTTACAAGTTCCTTTGCGACAAGAACGCGTTCCAGTTCCACTTCCAACATTGGAACGTGTCGTTATAATTAACGTTACATTTAATTTTTAAAAATTAAAATACGGTGTCGCACAAACCTGAGGCGAAATAAATTGACAAAATGAAAACTCACATCGAACTACGTATAGTATGCGAATATAACACCGCCGGCAGCAGATTATCGACATGAGAAGAATCCAAAGAAACAACCCGCCGCGGTGGCTCAGTGGCTAAGGCGTTGCGCTGCTGAGCACGAGGTCGCGGGTTCGATTCCCGGCCGCGGCGGCCGGTTTTCTGATGGAGGCGAAAAGCAAGAACGCCCGTGTGTGCGAGATTTCGGCGCACTTTAAAGATCCCCAGGTGGTCAAAATTAATCCGGAGCCCTCCACTATGGCGCGCCTCATCGCCTGCGTTGCGTCGGCGCGTTAAACCCTACAATCAGAATCCAAAGAAACGCTCCCAGACAAATTGTTTCAGGGAGCCCCGGATAAACTTCCGACATTTCTTACCGTGCTCCTGATATACAAAGTTCGCATAAAAAACAGAGTAATGCTTAATGATTTCAGATAAACATATCTAACTCGCGAGGGGCTCCTCGTTCACTCTCGTTCGGTCAACTGATCGGGCTCAAGCTTCCCTATATCACGAGTATTTTTGGTGGTTCTGGTAATCGCGGTACATCTAAGATTGTTGTTTCGCCATAACCCTAGCATGAGAAAAGTGGAGCGACGCCACGTCAGCTGTGGCTCGCAATTTACGGCTTTACCCGCGGCAGTGGCGCCGTGGCTAAGGCGTTGTGCTGCTGAGCACGAGGTCTGGGTTCGATTGCCGGCCGCGGCGGCTGCTTTTCTGATGGAGGCAAAAGCAAAAACACCCATGTGCGCTATATTTCGGTGCGCGCTAATGATCCCCAGGTGGTCAAATTTTATCCGGGGTCCTCCACTCCGGCGCGCCTCATCGCCTGCGTTGCGTCGGTGCGTTAAACCATACAATCAGAATCAGAATAAAGTACACCAAGTGTGACCAAAGCATGGTAAAGGATATGTATTCACTGCTACCATGCGATACATGTAACTTTCCCTTGTGCCCTCCTGCTTCGTCCTTAGAGGACTGCAGTATGTACTAAATAAAAAAAAATCGCGCCAATCCACCCCGTGAATGTGGTTGGAAAGCAAAGCTGTAAACGGCACCCACAACGATTACCCATGCGACGTCACTTCAATTCACTCACATCGCTCTACAAATAGTAAAACCAGAGAGAAGTGAAATGCCCTTAACCACACCATTTATTACTTCAAAGAGATATTCTTGGCAAGGTTAAATCAATGCATGATGCATGAACGGTGGTTGGTTGAGTTGTGTCGGTGTAGCACAAGAGTGGAAACTTAAAAAAACTTTAAAGTAAGCTCCAACCCGGTGTTACACGATCTGACTTCTCCGTCTCTGCAGCGCGGACGGAGGCAACGCCGTTTGCGGCAGAGACGAAGGAAGAGGAACAGGAGGAAGAAATACTTCTGTTCAGATTTCTGAACGGCCCAGAGGGCAGCCAGGGGAGTGATTCCTTCTCCTGTGGGGCCCATATGCAGACCGCGCGGCCTCTGTTCTGTCCACCCGCTGAATCCTGGTAGGTAGAGAGGACCTGGACAGCGGCATCTCCCATTGCTCTTGTTGGGTAGTTGACGGAAAGAGAGGAGGGTGCTCAGGGCTAAAGTCACACACCCCGTTTACGGGGTGGAGTGTTCCTACTTCTGAGCAAAATTTACATTCAGCGTCGTAGCGATTCGGATGCCTTAATTGAAGACGCGTAGGCTGTGGGAAGGAGCCCGGATTGTATGAGCCGTAGGGTAGTTTGTTGTTCTCTGGAAAGGTCAGGGTTAAGCGAAGGTACCGTCTGTCTCAGAAGGCGATAATGCTGGGTTATCTCCCTGAACGTGACAAGCGGGTACTGTCCTCGTGCAGCTCCATAGCACGGGAGGTAATAGCGCAGACTTGTTGGGTGGGTGTATTCGTTGCCCTCCATTGAAACGTGAGGGGCTGTCCAGATGAGCTGAATGCGACCGTTTGGGGAGTGTTTTTTAGCACGCGCAGTGAAGGTGAGGACACCCAACCAGACTGGTAATTCCAATAGGCTTTTTGGGAATCGGTGACTACCCCCTGCACCCATGGTTGAGTGAAAGCCAAGGTGATGGCTGCCTCTCCTCCGGCCCTCTTTTCTTGGGTCTTAAGCGAGCTACACGCAAGGAGGTTGGTTCTGGAGGTAGCCACGATGATGGCGTATTGCTGCCCTCGATGTTTGGAGGCGTCTGTGGGGATTACTGCATGATCCCCACCGAGGGTGGTCTTTAGCACTTGAGCCCGTGCTTTTCGGTGACCCTCGTCATGTGAGGGGTTCATATTTCTAAGCGAAGCGAGCATATTTAGTTTTAGTTGCCAAGAGTCTGGGAGTAGGTCAAGCGGCGTGACATTCTGGGCTGCCCAGACAATCTGGTGAAGCATGCGGTTACCCACCCCAGTTCTGATTCGGACCTTCTGTTTAGAAAGATGGCCTTCTATCAAGTCTTCCACCGTGTTGTGGAGCCCCGTGCTAAGCAGTCTCTGTGTGGACGCACTCATGAAGAGACCAATGGCCTGCTCGACCGCCTTTCTAATCACTATATAAAGCATCTCTATGTCCTCCGTGTCCAGAAGAAGACAGGGGGTTGACGTAAGTAACCCTCGAGGAGACAAAACTTTCCAGCGGTGTTGTGTGTGTGCCTCCTCTTCTTGTCTTGCGTTCTACTCGCTGGTTTGCCCTTTTCTGAACAAAAGCTTCAATTAATCGAAAAGTAGCGGATTCCTTTAGGCCTCGCTTCTTGGTGGCAACTCGCCTGGTCATGTGTATGATTTGATTAATGCTGTTTTTGAGGCGCCGCAAGGAGACGTCACTCTTGGTGTTAGCCTGGAGATGTAGGCCCCGGATCTTGATGCTGGGGCTTGGAGTGATGGCCTGGCCATCAAGGATTATTTGAATGTATTCCTTAATTTGGCGTGAGGGCGGACGACAAGGAGCGGTGATTTTTTACGTGAACACTGGAGGCAACAGGCTTTAGCACATTGGCGTACTAGAAACGAGATGCCATGCATTGGTGTGAGCTTCCTTTAATTTTTGTAACTCTTAGCACATGAGCAAGGTGCACAGGGCCGCTAGATGGGCGTGAGTGGTCGCGTGACGATTTTACGTGGCATTCAGCGAAAACGCAGGGGGAAAACCCGTAGATGTGCTTGGTGAGTACACCACCTGTCCTCCCAGTTTTCGCGTGAGCTCGTAGCTAAATCGGTAAGACATCGGGCTCTCGCTTTGTTAGTCTATTAGTTCCAGGTTCGATTCCCGGCGGTGCAAGTAAATTCTTTTATTTGTTAGCTGGAGTTTTCTGGTGACACCAACGGTCGCGAAAGAACTCTTCGGCGGTAGAGGAAAAAAGCTTTGCTTTAAAAAATATTATAAACATGTCCGAAAATTCGGGTTTCATTGTAATTCCAAAAGATTTAAGCAATATTTATTTGGTTCAGGTCAGACGACGCGCGTGTGATGGAAACCAGGAATTCCACCCTGTCGGTTTATGCTGAGTGGTGTGACTCGAACGCCTACCACTCGGAACTACGTATCTTCTCAAAACGGAAGCGAAATGGCCATTTTTGACACTGACAGAACAGGGAATCCTGCCCCACAACTAATCAGTGTTCGCTATCTTGTTCTAGGTTTTAAGCAAAACCCTCAGATATCTATTATTCAAGCATGTGAGTTGCTGAGTACCGAAGATAGCGAGGTTTGGAAAACGAGGGCGAGAGCGGGCCCGGGATTGCCCGAGAAGAAAAGGAAACAGCAGTTTGGAAAGGGTGTTATGAGGTAGGCTCCAGGAAAGGACGGTAGAGTGCAGCGCCTGAGGAAAGTAGGCCGCTTCTGCGCGCTAATTACGAGAAAACTTGAAAGGGGAGGGCACCGACGGAGGGAAGACCGAATCAGCGGTGACCGGTCATCATCAGCGATGACCGAATCTCCTGCTCAGAGCTGGAAGAAGCTGCGCGTGCCCGGAAACGCGCCTTGCAGGGCGCGGTAAAGCGCGGCATAATATTGTAGCCCGCTGTGGTTTGGCATAGCTTGTCATTGCGATATATTTAATTGTAAGCCGGCAACAAAATTACCATGTAGATTTCCCATGTACAGATATTTTCATTTTTCGGGGAAAAAATCTCGCTTGCGAGATTTCTTCTTTTGTTTTGGTTTGTCCCAAGTTATTGCTGCCAGTAAGCCCAGACCTGCTCTATAGATAGGGAAATACAAAAATGTCCATGCGGTGGAAATTCTGTATTAGAGAACACCGTAAAGAATAGGTACAATCGTTGCCTGCTATTACAGCGGGTCTCATAGGGCGAATATTTTGTTGTTTCCTTAACCATTTTGCTCCCGTTGACGAGGATAGCCGCCACGAGATTTTGTACCAAATTAACCGATTAAGAGTGTGGTCTCCATCGGTTATGACGACTATACTCGTCATCAATCATTTGTGTGCCTTGACGGCGCTTTTCTGCAAGACTTTCTACTCATGTCGTGAAGCCATCTTTCAATTCAATACGGAGTTTCATTTAAATCTGCAACACTTTCTTAACTAATAAAAGGTGCTCGTTAAAAATAACAACGTCGGTTTTAATGCCACAACAAAATATGCGCCCTATGAAGCCCGCTGTAATGGCAGGAAACGATTGTACCTATTCTTTACGGTGTCCTCTAATAGAAAATTTCCACCGCATGGACATTTTTATTTCCCTTTCTTCAGAGCAGACCTGGACTGACCGGCAGCAATAACTTGGGACAAACCCGAAAAACGAAACTGTCTGTGAATGTGCTTTCTATGTTGTACTTGGAAATTTTGTTTCCGGCTTACAATTAATTGTATTGCAATGACATGCTATGCAAAACCGCAGCGGCCTACAATTTTGTGCCGCCCTTTACAGAGCACAACAAGGCACGTTTCCGGGCGCGCGCAGCGTCATATAACTCATGCGCAGCGGATTGAGTTGCCGATGATGCTTGCGAGCGGCAATGCAACCAGCGCCCCTCTATACCCCAGCGCTGCCAGTTGAAGATTGTCTCGCCGAGCATGACTCGCCAGCAGAGCGGCGATTAAACATATCAGATAGGGCGGCGGAGGCAGTGCGAACGCACTCTGTGACCGGCGCTACGTGGTACCCGTCGGCGCCCATACGTGGCGCCGCGATGCAGTTCGGCCACCGCTCCTGTGCTCCGTTTACTTCTGCGTGGACCTGTACATCCTGTTTGCATATGCATCATTAATGCCCATTGTTGCCTATAGAGACAAAGGGCTTCAGCACTAATTATTATTCTCGGGAAAGGAGGGCATCTAAATGTGTATCTATCGCGTTATTAAGCAGTACTTATGCTCGTTAGCTCGATGTAGTCAGCAAACCAGAACATTGAAGTAACCAGCATGTTATGCAGCGTCGAATGTTATCTTCCTTCACCCCTGCAGCGTCACCGTGAAGGGGTAACGGTGTCGTCTAATCAACATTGCAAGTGGTTGTATTAATCGCAACTTTTTTGCACTCAGTTCAGCTTTGTTTCATGAAATCGGGAAGTGGTACCATGGAAAATAGGAAAAAAATGTAGAGAGAGAGATAGTTCTCCTGACAAATAATTTTGGCAGGAATCAACAGGTATCAGTGTACTGGACGTTTCAATGCAATAACGGTTTCGTTCATATTGCACACACTTGTTTAGGTTTTGACAACCACAAGACGTTGCTTTTTTGGTAGGCGCAGCGACAATTGCGAAGATTCTTGTGCTTTCGTCCGAGAAGCCTTGTGAAGAAGGGAGGGCAACGTTTATATAAATTTTTAAATCTCGAGCTCCTTAAGAAGTGACGCCCTAGAAAAAATAGCACGAATTGCCGTTTTTTTTTTCTAGAGCTTCTCGCAATATTTTCGATGTTTATGTAGAGTTTGCATGAAGAGGAATATCGTAAGTTGCTGGAAATCTGAGATTCGCTTGAAGCTTTCCTTCTATACAGCCTTTTTAAAATTAAAACTCCATAAGTTGCAGATCGGGAAAAAAATCCCGCATCCCGCGTGGTCGTGTTCATCTAGTGTAGAAAAACTGCTCGTTGAAAAGCCAAAATGGATTGTACGTCAAGTAACTAGTGCCCTTGCTGACAGCAGCTGCTGCTCCATTTTTTTCCAGCACTGCTCGACATAAGAGTACTCCTGTCGTGGGTTCTCAGCTTTTTATTGCGCCCCCTGGCGCCAGTGTAGCAAGTACACTGATATCAGTTTAGGTTGCGAGCTCCGCAGTAGAATGAAAACACAAGTTGAGCAACCTGGTACTCGGCAACGCAGAGCCTCGTTTAAAGCGGATAGTTGCCGCTGTAATTGTGAATGCGGTGACGCGCGGCCTGTAAAGGCACGCACCCCGCTGACGTCTAAAAGCTGCCTAAGAGCCACTACAGCTCGGAGGGATAAACTGGAGGGGAAGCTCAGAGCCATTCGATTGGACACATTGCTATTCCATTCAGACCTCATAAGATGTGTAATGTGTCCTCGAAATTTGCTTTCTTGGTAGCTGAATGCTCTCACCAGCCGAAATAGTTCATAAAGCATTCTTTAACTCTGGCTGTTTAGAGTGACTTCACTCCTAGTTACACTCACTTTAGAGAAGAACTGGAACACTGTGGGCAGCTTCATAGAAGAACTGCTATTCGCGTTATTTTTTCGGGACGCCACTAGCTCGATATTGACAAATATAGATAGAAAGAGGCCTTCTCTTCCTCACAAGGCATTTCGGAAGAAAAAAAGCGCATCTTAACAATTTTTGATGTTCCTGCAAAAAAACAACGTCTTTTGGTTGTGAAAGCATAAGCATATGTATGCAAAAAAAAAGAAACGAAATCACCATGTTCTCGGAACGTCAACTGCAGCCTTTTGGTTTCTAGCAAAGAATGTGTCAGTAGAGCTTCACCGCTCGGTCCCTTTCTTCCTTTTTTATTGCAATACTTGCCTGTTTCTAAGGAAGTAAGCCTGCCTTGAGAGGACGAAAGGTAAGATCAGTAAAGCCGCTCAATGTTCAAAAAGGTGATAGCGCTGCGCTTTGAGAGGAAACCTGTACAGGTGAGAGGACGTTACATTCTTCGAGCAATAACGTGGTGGTTGCTCCCATGTTTCGGTTTTTCCGCTTACATCGACTTAACAAAAAGTGTAAGTTCTTAAAACCAATCATCGAAAATATCCCCATTTGAATGTCCTCCGCACTCAACTACAATAATTAGGGCTGAATCTCATTGCCTCTCAGCAAAAAATGGACACTTTGAAGGCATATTCAAACAGACTGCAAGCATGTACATCCATTTACTTCTGGTTCACTAAATAACTGCTGATCTCCCAATAATTTCTTAATTCACCCTAACTTGGTTATAAGACGACGCAAGTTACGTTATGTTTTTGTTGTAGTTAACATTGCTATTTACACTCCCTCCAAAAACGTCACAGTAGTTAAGTTGACGGTTAGATACGCCAAAGCAGCTACCGAGAAAGGTTTTCCCAAAACTTGAATTTATTTAAGGTAATACCGTCACGAGAAAATTTCGCTGAATGGTCTAACGTAAAAAGAATATGATAAAATGTGAAAGCCTCCCGGAACGGCTGACCTACTTCGCGCATAATTTGCTTTAAGTGCAAGCGGTGACTCTTTGGCCCATATCTAAACCACACTGAGGAGTGTCGGTAATTACGGGTGTATGAAAGAACGGAAGATAAATCCCAAGTTGCTAATGCGTAACCAAGTAATCGAACCTAACTCGCCATTACCCAATCTAGGTCAGGGCGGAGAATAATTTTCTCGCCTCAAAATTCCACGTAATTGTCACGCGAAGAAGGGAGAAATAACAAGCTATGCCCAAACGTTCCGTGGGTCGGGAGCACAAAGTAAACCCATGCAAATGTCGGTGAAGAGGTAGCAATATTCTTTTTACAAAAAAGGCAGTGCGCCGCTAAAAACGTCCATACTGCTACTGCGGCAGCCTATGGTGAAGGAAAGCAGCCGACGAATAAAATTAAGCCATATATCGTCATAGAAGCCGTTTCTACAAAAGAAACGCAAAACGAGGCCCACAACGCAACTGTAAAAAGATATGGGAGCGAGGCGTTACAATACGCTTAAGTTATATTTATAGCACCATAAAAAACAAAAATTAGCTGTCTGCGCTCTTTTTAATCGAAGCATTTTGTTAAAAATTTGATGGTAGTTTGTAAAGGGTGTGTAGAATAAGATTTGGGTCCTCAGAAGCTCCTTATTACATCAGCAACGATGAATAAACGATAATGGCTTAGAAAATAGGCGATGGGGCCCCGATCACAAGCTCATTGGAAAAAATCCAATTCAACAACGTAATTTGTTAAAGAAAGAAAGAATGCACACGTGCTTAGAAAAGACGAAATAAAATGAACAGAGGTTATAACATGCACAAAAAAGAGTCTTATAACAGGAAGCTCTGTGCAGAAAAGTGATCTTTTGTGTATCTCTGACAGAAGTGGGAACGTAGGGCGAAGCGCTGCCGTGCGCGGAACCATTGCTTCTTGATAATCTGGACTCATCGGCAGTATTAAACCTTCAATTGTTTGATAAGCGTAGCTTCTTTGTCCTTTTGGAACTTCGTAGGACCACTAACATATAGTGTGGGTTCTTGTTTCAAATGTGAACAGTAAATTAGAGCCGATCGCGCATGCTGCAAAGCATAAAGAACGTGTCACCACCTGCGTGCAACCGCATTCATCCCCATATATATTCCAAGGCGTCTTGCGTGCTCCAGGTGGCGCGAAAAACTGCCTGCCAACAAGAAGATTCTACTCTCTCTCGCCGGCGACAGTCGCGGTAAATCGACCTCTTAAAGCATGTATAGAAACTGGGCTAAAACTGCTCAATCACGTTTAAATGGCGCAAGCTAAATACAGAACATGCTGAATATGTTCTGTACAGAACAAATACAGAGCATAAAGCACACCCGCGAGCCATGAGGCAGCCTGTATACCAAGCCCCATGCGTTTATTAGCCCCCTTGGGGAATTCGTGCGGGAAGAGGTCGCGAAGAGGAAGAGGAAGAAATCGCGTCTTCTTCTTTCAGGTGAGAGCCTGCGCCAGATAGGCGGTAGTTTACACCGTAGGAACCACGTACTTCCAAGAATGCCGGCTCAGCAGCCATGGCTTATTTTTCCGTTGTCTGATTACCCAACATTGAAAAGCTGAAGATCCACAATGGCCACATAAAGACGTTGGTCTGCTACCTCCATACCACCAGAGTATTTGGCGAATAAAGGCCCCAACGGTGTTCAAATAAATCTTGACGTAAATGTCCTGTTATGCCTGGTTCATGTGTACTTAATTTTCAGGGGCGATATTCACAGTCTCCAACGTTATTTCTTATTTTGCAGTAGCCATTTCCAGAAAAACACCTTTATAGCAAAGCCGCTGGGACGGCGAATATTGTTTGTTATAGTTACATGTGTCACCACTTCACTGACCACTTCACTGACTTTGTTACATGTGTCACCACTTCACTGACTCTCCATAACACTTAATGACATATTGACAGAAACATACATCTGATTTAAACTGCAATAGGTGACAAATAGTCAACCATTTTCTCCTGCACTCCAGTATGACGTGTTGAATGCGGGAGAACGTTCGTCATAAGGCTGACGAGGTTCACGGTTTGCTGCGGCGAGAGTTCAGGGAGAGGTGAGATATGCATCATGAGCGCGTCAAACACCGCTACCGCTTCGCTGGTAGTCCCAACATTTGGCTCCTCTACAAGCTCTTCATCACTGCTCACTGCATCACTTGTGGCGTCCCTTTCCTTTATGATGACCTTTACGATGTGACCAGTTGTGAGGTCAGAGCAATCCAGGACCTGGTCGTCCACCGAGACTTTATCATCGGCCATCATAACTGGTGCTGCGCCGCAACGCCCACTGTGCATGTTTATCGAACCCGGCAGCTCAGTGGCTGAGCTCGACGACTCACCGCGTCGGCACACCTATCCGCAGCGCGTTGTCACATGTGCGGTTAGGTGTATGAGTTATCAAACAACATTTCGAAGATTGCGTACACACGATTTTCTTCTTTACACAAGCAAATTCGCTGTACGGGCCTTAGCTGTAGTGGTGTGCAGAATACATAGGAAACGTAGAAATCATTCCTGACTATATGATATGCTTCATTATGTATACTGGCTACTTTATGGTGTTTGAGCGGCGTTTGAGTCATTGCGCTTATTGGGATTATGCGGAAAACTGGGTTACGTTGTGGACGGCGCATATCTTTTGAGTTGTAGAGGAGCCTTTTTAACCTCAGCCTGATTATTTTGCAAACTCAAATATGAGGTGTAATTTATGCAGTCCACATTCATCGTAGTAACTCTAGTTGTGCAGAAATGTAGGTCCATAATTCTCAACAAACTTCCATACCCCATTCTTGTCAACTGATTGATTTTAATTGATTGCGGAGCTTAACGCGCCGACGCTACACCGGCTCTGCAGCGCGCCTTAGCGGAGGGCCCCGGCTTAATTTTGACTACATGGGGATCTTCAGCTTTCGCAAAATCTGGAGTACACGGGCGTTTTCGGTTTTTGCCTCATTGGAAAAAGCGGTGGCTGCGGCGTTCTTGTAACCTCCACTGAGATGGGAGCTACCCCAGGCATTTGGGGTCCCAGGAGGACCCATTTATTTTGCGCATAACTTTTAAAATTGTGTTGTAAATGGCCACCCGAGACATTTTGCATACAAGGCTATACAGTCGTCTCCCATAGCTTTCTGCCTGGTCACATATTGCAGGGCCCTCTCCGCATCTCCTTCTGTTAATTACGCGGCGTACGTACTAAGATACCCTTTTCAAAAGTGTTTCAGAAGCCTGCGTGCAACAACCACAGCGTAAACAAAAGCAGGTTTAACATGTGTGCGTTCAGTTAAAAGTCGTGGCTAATCTGCCTAAAAAAGGTAAGAGTAACAAACAGAGAAAAACAAACAACCAATGCACCATCTCCTCACTAGAGTACAGTACTACCATCCGTGCTAGCATAAGCAAAACGACTTTTCATTTTTAGTGGTTATTTACTCGATACCGTTGCCGTTTTCACAAATGTCACGAGTCGGGATCCTCTTTTGCTTGTTTTCAGAAATTCCAAAATTCATATTGTGCACTCGTTCTTCGAACTTCCGTATGTCGTGTTCTCAGCGACATCATAGGTTTGCCGAAAGCGTATACTTTTTTCTTCTCTCTGATTTCTTCCTGCTACATGTGCTGCTAATTGTGTAATTAGCCCATCTGCTGTGATGTTCTCTTCGGCTGCATCAGTCTTCTGCCGACGGTTAAAATCCTCAATTTACCAGAACCCATCGCTTCGCATAGCCCAAAAATGGAGACAACTACAGAAAGACGTAACGGGCATAAGCGCTATAGCGTAAACGCGTGTGCGTGCAACGTCTTTCTCACGTTGCCTTTTTCTTGCGGTATACAAGTATGTAGATCGTGTAGTGCAACCAGCCGACACCAGCACTATATTTTTTATTTGTTCGTGAAACAAAGTCGCCTATATGTTACCGACTCCTAGTTGGGTTTCCAGGTTTTCGCTCGTTTTGTCATTTACCTGACCGCTTTAGTCTAATTCTTTTCCTCCGTGAAGGGGGCTCATATAAATATTCGGAATATTTTATTGCATAAAAACGGTAGAGAGTGGATAGAATGAATGACGTCTTACACCAGCGTGATAAATTTTATGTGACTTCCCAGACTTCGCCCCATTAATCTAATTTTGTCATGCCTTGAGGATGCTAAGCAGCTGTTAGCTTTATTCTTCGATAGAAAATTGTTCTGGGAAAGAAAGCGGCAAACAAAAGCCGACTGCGCGAACAAAAGAATTTTTATTGCTTTTGTAAAAAAGCTAGAAATTTTGTGTTAAAATCTAAAAATCCTGGCCCACCGAGTGCAAGACGAGCACGCATTTCCTACACCGCTTGTAATTCTGATACTGGCTTTCTGAAGGTAGACCTAGTGAATGCATTGAGGCTTCGACTTCATGATTCATTTAGGAGCGGACCTGTTTAAGCCGAGCGTTATCGTCCTTCACACATGAAACCCTCACGGAGCGTTGACGTCACCTCGTGTTGCCTGGCGCAGGGGTGCAGAGCTTACCGCTCGCGTCGCTAGCCTAGGCATGGCTAGCTCGAGCTGCACAGGCGTCCTTGAGGAATCCCTAAGCAACAAGTGGTACAAAGACTTGTGTAAAGGGGTAGTCTGCCAGACGTAGCGTAGGGGAGCCCGAAGAAGATGCGCACTCCCGAGGATGAGCCGCTTGCCGGGTATCGTACCGCGCTCCTAAGCGTGAATACAATTGTCGACGCCGAGCGGACCCAGAACAGCAAGCCAAAGAGGCCGCGGCCAAGCGATGGCGCTGAACCAAAGAACCCTAGTTTGCCCTTATTGAGAGAAAGCGAGAGAAAGCGAGAGGTCGAAGGAGGAATCGCACCGCCCGCGAAGGCGGCCCCGACTTCAGGGCCGCCGAGAACGCACAACTACTGGTCCGAGCTAATCTGAAGCCGGCTAGCCCGGTTACTTGCCCCAAAAATGCTGGGAAAACCTAGCATAACCTCGCAACTCTTAGCAAAACGTCAGAAGGCCAAGACAATACAGTTGCCGATCAGTTCTGCTGTGTCTACAGCCTTGCACAACTAAAGCAATCGACGCTCAATTTTCTGAAGTGAATACAGGGCCAACCCTGGGGAAAGGTTCGCAGTTCACACGTGCTTTTAATAAAACATAGCTACAAGGTTTTACCCGTTATCGTTGACGTTAAGCCGATTACTTGAAAGCAAAATTGCTACCTTTCCCTTCGTATTGTATATATTATATATATATATATATATACTAAATTAAATATTGTAATATTGTATATATTACATAACGTAAACACCAAGAACATTATTGAATACGTGTTATTTGATGCGCTTTTGCAAAAAAAATAGGGCACTGCAGCTCACACATGGATATATTGAAGCCTCTATGATGGAATTTCACAGCACACGCCAGCTGCGCGCCTCTTAGGCCTCTCTTCGAATCCCGGGAAACGCAAATACACGATAAATAAATACAATAACAGGAATTGAGCTTGTGACTTCCCCGTTATATCCTTGTCGTCCCTGTTGAGCTCCTCACAAAGAAGAGTGGACGGAGCAGCCCGTGCGTGGAGTTGGGGACAGCGCAGAGATTGTGTGTCTAGAACCACGACGAGAATAGGAGCACCGCATAATTTTTCCCGACTTACCTCGCCGCTCCGCCCACGTGTTTTTTTCTGCACACTCCGTGACGCGTCCGTAACAAGGCAACAAGCAATGTTTGAGCGGTCGTAACAACGACATAAGACCAGAAAGGGAGCCCGCCGATGTGGAAATTTATATTCGGCGTTTCGAACCTTTGGCACCCCGGTACCTTCCCGGCCGCAGTAAAAAAATAATTTGTGACTTTTCGCATTCTGTTGTACTGCGTTCGTTGCAAGCCAATTAGAACATTTTATGGTATGGCAATATCACCCTGAATCGTCCCACTAATCATATCACTTACAGCGTATTTTGGCTACTTAACAATATTTTTTCCTACCTATTATAAGAACTACGCAAGTGTCCACAGACCCTTTCAGAGGCTTCTTCTCATCCAAACCTCGTCAGCTCGTCTTTGCAATAAATTTCTCCTCGAATCTCACGGCTTGACCTAAAACACCTGGGTGTTCACGCCACTTATTTGTTTTGTGCATTCATTGTTTATGGTATACTCTCGTTATGTGTGATTGCTGAGTTCTGAGCGCTCTTTTTTCACGACGTAGCTTTGTATGGTGTTCAAAGGTCAGCATTCACCGAACACATAACCTAGCTTTTGAGCACGTTCAGGCTTAGATGCTTAACCAACGTTTTTGTACTGTGTTTGAAGAATTCTCCAAGCGCATGTCAAGAATGTTTTGGCACGAAATTTATGCTGCCCAATGACCCATTTCTAAGAAACCTAAGACGCCGCCCAAGACTAGTGCGCAAGCTAACGAAGCTGTTTACCCGCGCACCTGAGGAATACCCGCCAGCTTTGAATTCATTAATCTGCTAGATGCGAGCTAAGCGGCATTCCGCCATTGTCACTAAAATGCCCCGAGACTTAGAGGACCCTTCGATAAATTACAGCATCTTAGAGCGCGCACTCTCTGAGTTTCGCCCGCCTCCGCTAATACCCTGGCGTAATCTGTATTGATTTGCCTTAAAGATATTCGTCGATTGTTTCGAAAGAATTCTCGAAAGAAAATTTGGTCTTAAGGCCTTCCGGGTGTAGCAAGTAGGACCAGCGCGGAGCCACATAATTTGTTTGCAGCTGCTTCCGGATAGTTGGAGTGATCAAAAAGAAATCTAAATGCGATAAAATAGAGATCGAAATGGCCATGACTTCTGTTTTGCAAGTGGAAGCGACCTCAATGTGGACGTTTCGCGCGCCTGATATTCTTTTCACTCGAAAAAGTACCGCTGTGGCTGTCTTTCAACAGCGATCACAACAAAGATCCACGACGGTTTTCATGTAAACTTGAAAAATGCGTTTTTGTATCACATTCAACACAAAAATAATAGAAACGGTTCGTGTTATCTCGGTGTTCACATATTGCAGCTCAGTTTGTTTTGGCAACTCATCGAATGGGTGGGCTGGCACGATGTCTCAATGTATTTGATTACCTGAACCACTTCGCGCTCTTAGGTAATTTTTACTTTCTTTCCTCATTCGTGTTTTGTAATCTATAAATATACAGCAATGAGCCCAATTGGCAATATGCACGACTCTTTGTTATTCGGTAGACAACAGCTACACAGTTTTTATACTTTGACCTTGCGGAAATGTGAACTCTTGTAAATGTGCGTAATAATTGAGCTAGAGCGGCTGGTTCAAACCTGCCACGGCAACCAGGGTGTAGGGTGTGCTGTCTTTTCATCCTAACAGAGGTTGCAAGGGTATACCCTGTTTCGGTGACTGCTTACACTAGGGGAGAAATAATATTGGACTCATTAGGGCGAAACACTTTTATTGGTTACCCGCAAAGCCTTTGCTGCTAATAAACAACTAAATTCGAATAAACGTAAAGTAGTACTGACGCCAATTTCATGTTATTTCATCCCCACCAACTATATTTGAACCTAATACCCTGTTTTAAGTATAAATTCTGTTTCGGTGTATACCTAGTCAGATTTTTGTGCCTTGTAGATTCTGCGTCCGTACTGTAAGAGCGTAGAGTAAAGATTTATTTTACCACTTCTGAGATAGCACATCTTGATTAAATATGGCATGCATCAGAGAACGTATTGTAATGGCTTTGATGGAATGTATTTCAATGTTAAAATAAAAACGAGGCCGGCAGTAATGAATCAGAAAATAACTGTGTTTATCACCGTCGCAAACCACACACCCGCCCTGAGCAGGCCCAAGAGCGTGTGGACATCGGGAGTCACGTTCTTACGGTTCGACCCACGGAACTAATTTAAGTCAAAACCCTCAGTACACAACTGCTGTCCAAATCTATTGCCGCATTTTCTGAAAGCCTCGACTGACAAAACCACTTGAATATCTAGTTTAGCGAACACGATAACACGGTCATTCTACACACTTGTAATTCCGCACAGTCAGGCAAACTATTCCGACTAAAGGCACTACCTGTACCCCGACCTTAGGCCCTCAGAAAATTATTGCATATTCCTAGCTCATCAAGCAGTCTAACTAGCAGTCTAACTCATCAAATTAAGAGCAGTTGCCGTGAACTTCGCATTGCAAACAAATTATGGACGTAAACCTGACCTGGGTACCCAGCCACGTGGGTGGCTTCGGAAATGAGGCCGCTCACGTTTTGGCGAGCGCGCTTCCAAACTCGCCATAACCACCGCTGGACAATGGGCTCACTACCGTCCGCACACTCCAGGACCCCGACGACCATCGTGACTTCCTGTAGCAACCAGGACGGCAAGTGCTTCTGGCATCGGTACCTTGCAATCCCCCTCCATTGCCGAGCGGACTGCCGGGCGCTGCCGAGGTTTTCATGCAGAAGGCTCGAGCTCGAGCGGCACTAACCCATGATGTTCTTACTAAATGGCGAGATTACTTCCCTCGTCGTGGACGCCAGCAATGTGACTACGTTGAGTTCTCCCATCGTGACGCCACCTTTGGAAACTGTGACCTGGGCGTCCGTCCTATTATGCAGCACCTATTGTTGGAGTGTCCCGGTCTTAAGAGATCTCGCACGCGCCATCGCCACGAAGTGCCCTCGTACATGTTCTGAATAACGCCACCACAGCACACGCATTTCGGCCGAGACCTGCGTTCACTCTGGGATTTGGCACGCGAGGCTGATATTCTGAGCCGGACTTAACTTTACCCCCTCCTGTCGCTTTCTAACATCCTTACAGGCCTCTAGAGCCTGCCCTTTTTATAATTAGCCTACATCCATCCATCCATCCATCCATCCATCCATCCATCCATCCATCCATCCATCCATCCATCCATCCGTCCATCCGTCCATCCATCCATCCGTCCATCCATGCATCCGCCCGTCCATCCATCCATCCATCCATCCATCCATCCATCCATCCATCCATCCATCCATCCATCCATCCATCCATCCATCCATCCATTCATTTATTCATCCATCCAGCCATCCGTCTGTCCGTCCATCCGTACGTCCATCCATCCGTCCACCCGTCCGTACGTCCATCCAGCCATCCATCCAACCATCCTTCCATCCATCCATCTATCCGTCCGTCCATTCATCCATCCATCCATCCGTCCATCCATCCATCCATCCATCCATCCATCCATCCATCCATCCGTCCATCTATTCATCCATCCGTCCGTCCATCTGTCCTTCCATCCATCCGTCCATCCATGCATCCGCCCGTCCATCCATCCATCCATCCATCCATCCATCCATCCATCCATCCATCCATCCATCCATCCATCCATCCATCCATCCATTCATTTATTCATCCATCCATCCAGCCATCCATCCATCCATCCATCCATCCATCCATCCATCCATCCATCCATCCATCCATCCATCCATCCAGCCATCCATCCATCCGTCCGTCCATCTCTCCGTCCGTCCATCCATCCATCCATCCATCCATCCATCCATCCATCCATCCATCCATCCATCCATCCATCCATCCATCCATCCGTCCATCTATTCATCCATCCGTCCGTCCATCTGTCCTTCCATCCATCCGTCCGTCCGTCCGTCTGTCCGTCCATCTACCTATTTATTCACGCACTACTAGCCTCATTCCCAGGCTTTAACAAGGAGAGGGTGAACGCGATAACCCAGCTCCGCGATTTTTATATTTCGTCCTCCTCTACCTAGCCTTTATCCAAACTACATGGGCGCCTCCAATGCAGAACTCGATGAGCCTTTCACCCTTTGGGATCTCGAGTGGGCGCTAGAACAACTAAAGCGAAAGTCGGCCCCAGGTGAGGATCAGATTACGTATACACTTATACCTAACCTATCCGACATGGACAAGGAACATTTTCTGGGAATTATAAACTCCCACTGGGAAGAAGGCACCCTCCCATCGTCTTGGAAGCAATCCCTTATTACCCTACTACCTAAGCCAGGCAAAAAATCTTCCCTTGAAAATCTCCGCCCAATCTCTCTAACTTCTTGCCTGGGAAAGACCATGGAAAGAATGGTTCTCAATCGACTTGAGGCCTATTTTGAGTCCAAAGATTTCTTTCCTCCTCAACAAATTGGTTTCCGCAAGGGTGTGTCTACCCAAGACCTCTTTTTCCTCCTAGCTCATGACTTTGACCCTCCTCCTCCTTCCCAGATACAGGCCATAGTGACCCTGGCCATAGTGACCCTGGATAACCTTGCCCATGATCCTCTCCTAAATATACTTGCTTCTACCGGCTGTGGGCCGAAAATGTACGGTTACATAACTGCATTTCTGCACGACCGCACGGCCAAGTTCCGTCTCCCTGATTCGGTCTCCGATCCTTTTCCCATCACGCGTGGTACTCCGCAGGGTGCTATTCTCTCACCCACCCCTTTTAACCTCGGAATGGCGCCCCTGTCTTGTATTTTAGCATCGATCCCGAACCTCAAACATACATTCTACGCAGACGACCTTACTCTTTGGTGCACATCTGGGTCTCCTGGGTCAGTGCAGTACACCTTGCCGCAAGGTATCGATGCAGTCACTAGGTATCTCGATACTGTAGGCCTGTCTCCCGCACCTGAAAAGTCCGAATTGCTGCTCATTTCGAAAACTCGCTATCAGCGCCAACACAATCACCTGATCACAATCACAATGGTAGGTCACCCCATCCCTCGCGTATTATCCTGCCGAATTCTTGGACTGCCTATCCATGAATCATCTAATCAGGCTAATGTGGCTACAACAGTTAAGGTTTGCCATCAGCTTACCCATCTAGTGCGCCGTATTGTCAACAAGCACGCGGGGTTACATGAGGGTCAAGTTAGGCAGCTAGTACATGCCTTAGCTCTAAGTAAACTTCTTTATACAATTCCATATCTTTCTCTGACTTGTCACCAAAGACATGAGACTGAGGTTGCAGTTCATACACTGTATAAGACCGCCTCAACGTTCCCATTAACACGTCCACTCAGTGCCTATACTCTACGGGGCTGTTCTTGCCCCTGGGAGATCTTATACAACAACACAAAGATCGGCAAATGGCGCGTCTTTCTAGCACAAAACAAGGACACTGGATCCTTCACCAAGTTTCTCTCAAGCCTATTGACTTGCCTGTCATCAACCCTCCTGCACCGCTCCCAGATAACCTCAGGATAGCTCCCATCCCAAAAAACGTTGCAGCTGATACCAATCCAGGGAGACGATGTGCTCGCGTTGTCAATCATGTCCATCCAATTGATTCTACGATAGTCTACACGGATGCATCACGGACGCACGTCGGAGCAGCCGCATATTCCATCGCAAGTGGCAATGAAGTAGTGACACACACCCTTGGTCCTTTCACTAATCCCCCACCTACAGCGACTCTGGAGACTCTCCCAATAATCACCAGTATCCAGGACCTGTCATTACGGCCACCTAACCCCTTAGGATATACCATATACACTAATTCAATGCAAGCTATGCGCGCCATTCACATGGCTAGGATTCATGAAGAACTGCAGTATGATCTACGCAAAGCCTTAACAAAGCTACGTCCCCACACTGTCACACTGAGGTAGATTCCTGGTCACGCTGGAATCCCAGGCAATGAGGTTGTGCATAACCTCGCCCGCGAACTTCTGCACCGGGCGCCTGGGATTCCCTGGCCTTATCCACCGTCGTGGGACACTACTCTCCACTAAAAACAAGATATAAAGCTTCACTACAAGAACATCAGAGAAACTCTTCGTACACTTCCTGTTCCAGACAAATCTCTAACAACCACGCAACTACGCATTCTTCGACGCGTACAGTTAAATACCACCCTTACACCTGCTCGTTCCTTCCTCTACCGTATGTCCCAATTGTCCCGAACCATACGCTAATTTAGAACACTGCATTTTCGCCTGCCCCATTGCAATTCAATCCCCACATTTTCCCCACCCACCTAATTCAACGTGGCGGACTTGGCTAGCCTCGGACCAGCTGTCGGACCAGTTGGCGTTGGTGAACGTGGCCCGCGACATTCTGGACGCTTAAGGTTGCGTTTGAATAAGGTTTTTTCTTCTCCACCTCCTCCGGTACAAGAACATTACCCAAAATACCAGCGAAGAGAAAGGCAGATCCATTGACTATACAGCGAAAAATACTATACAATATCGACATTGTTATACACACACTCTTTTTTTTCGTTTTGAATGGCGCTGTACAAGTCCAATGTACACCAACAAGTACAGCTGATAGTTCTAGATTATGCATGTAATGCCTTTTCTCATATCGGAACATTATACAGTGCGTTATCATTTGTTTAAAACTGAGTGTGACTCGGGGCCGTATTCTGAGTCCCTCCTCCACTCCACTTGCACCTTCCACTCGGCTGAGGGGGATTCTGCCCTGCTACTGCATTGGAAAAACTTTTTCAAGGGTCTCCTCTACTGGACGCTCGATTGGAGGGAGAACTGAGAATACCAGGGTCAGCCTTTGTTACTTTTGAATGTAACGGCCCGGCGAACTAGCCGTTACTCTTGGTTTTGTAGAAAGCCTTACAAAATATAACTTGCCCGGTTTAGGTTCTGTCGACCATAAAAATACCCATAAACTTCCAGTCTCCATCATGAGCCTTTGGCAAATTTTCTCGGTTTACATCGCTCCACCCCTTCGCTCTGTGGTTGCCGACAGAAACTCCTGCGAGTTCCAAGCATTGATCGTTCACTGGTCGATTTATTCGAGGACGGTGAATCTCCCGAGCCGTCCAGGCCCGGCGAACAAGAATCTCTTACGCCTCAAGAACCAAGGGCAACAAAACGCTAAGCCAAGGACAGTGGGGAATTCAAAAAATGTGAGGCTGTCCAAAAGGAAACCATGTTAGAGGAGCAAGCCACAGGCATTGAATTTTTCAAAGAGAGGCTGAGAAAGTTAGAGAACGCCTGCGAGCTGTCGGGGCCTTTCCCCTTTTATATTGAACCTCCATGCTGTAAGAACACGTTTTTCTTTTCCATAGTCGCACAGAATTTTTGATCAGCGAAGAGCCCTGCAGCAACACATATGCGGAGCTGCCTCGTTTAAAGCAGCCAAAATATAAATCTTACACTTTCGACATTACCGTTCCGAATTATATTTGTTGTCTATTTCAGCCTGCGTTTCTCTTGTAAAGATTTTATTCCTCCCCCTATCTCTTAGGTGTTTATTTAAAACAACAAAACTCAGCCTTTTTTGTTGCTCTTTTTTACATCAGCACGTTGAAAACTATATTTTAGCGCATAACTTCTTGTGTTCTCTTACAGCCACTAAAAGAGGGTGCCTTTCGTTTGCTCGTGACAGATTTTGACGAATTTTCTTGTCCTGAAACTGTAGCAATTCTGCATTAGGGTTATTCGTCAAGGAACGCTTTCCGAGTCGCATACCTCGCGCAATATTTATTTCCGGTTCGCAAGGGCTCATCTCACAGGTGTCTTGTCAGAAGCTGTGATGATTTTCGAAGACAAAGTCTTGCAGAATTGTTGTGACACATACGTTCCCAGTAGAACTTCCGCGAAAAGATATGAGGTATTTGCGTTTTGAACACTGATATTTAGCTAAGGTTTGTTGCAACGACAATAAAGTGACGCACAATTTCGGTGAAAAGTATGCGCAAATTCTATTTCTCAATTTATCGATCGTTGTCAGAAGTTATTCCTAAGAAAAGACCGAATCCCACGCTTACACTTGATTATTGCTGGTGCTGCCCTTTAAGACGGCGACTTTTTATTACCAATCTACGCAGGATGCGTACCCGAGTGATGATACTGATAAGCTTAAGCTGGAAGTCATGTTTTCATCTTGAGGAAGGAACCCGTAATGAACTAATCTGGCCAAGATGCATACCCATTTTGTGATACGCATGAGACATATGATAGAGCTTCCAATCATTTCAAACGGCTTGTTACTGATGATGACCACGTCCTAACACCACTCGTAACAGGACATTCGTTTGCTAACTTTTCGCCCTTCAAAGACACGAGGAGCGCGGGGTTATTTGGTCGTGGACAAGAAACACATGTGAAACCAGAGCTACATAGGTTTCGCTAATGATTAAAAATATTCTCTTCGTGCGATGGCGCAATACCGAAGTTTTTTTTTCATTAACAAGCGTGCATTTCTCTACGGCGCAACGATGAGTGGCTGGGCCATAGCAGGAGAGAAGTGGCGGTGAAATCTTTGAGTAGATTCTTCTGCCTCCCGTCCGCAGCTTCCGCAATTATATTTTTATTTGTCATTTTCACCTCATTGCCCGTACTTCTTGAAACGCAATATGGTAATGGAAGCCTGGTGGTAGCTACCAGGCACCAAGAGGGTGGCCTTCCTATGCATTGAACATATTACTAGCTTGACACCGACCATTTCATTACTCACACACCACGAACAGCAATGCCTAGAAGCCCAATAAATAGGCCGTTATCTGTTTAGCGTACGTTATCCCGAATAAAGTCGAAACGCTGCAGGAAGCTAGCATTTCCAGAAGTATTACAAAACACCTCCGTGTAACACCCGACTGGTATGTCAGAAGTCCATGGTGAACGTCTAAGACCAGGTTCACCGATTTCTGAAAATATGTTTTAAACTTTCAGTAGGCCCATTCTTTCCCGCAATGGCATCACGAACGTTCCATTACCAAAGTAGGATTGTGCCTTGCCACATAACTCTGAAGTTATTGTGTATCGCATCATAAATCCCCCGTACATTCTCTAAAATAGTAGGTAATGAATTGCAAATACTTTTAATACAGCTAAACTGCAGCTTTTTCGTTTCACGCTGGTCTCTTCAGTATTTTCTTTTGCGTAACTTGGAAGTATTGTGTATACTTGGCGTTTCCACAATGCTTCAGAGACTTTTGTATTTGCGTCTTTTCCGCAGGTCACCTATTCTGAACATTTCTCGATATTCAGAGCATGTGTGCAAATTTGTGCATGCCTCTGGCGCTAGCCTCGCAAAAGGTAGCTATTATGAACCATTCCGGCGGATGGGAAGCATGATGCGCAAAAATCTCTATTCGAGATAGGTGGCAAATAAATGTGCCTTCTTCAATGATACTTCTCAGTCAGCGCTGAAGGTACCTAGCCAACGTTTGAAGGCATCGCCAAACTGCAGCTGCTTAGTCACCGCACCTATTGAGTGTGTGTCAACGTATGATTGCAAACATGCTGCATCACCACTAGAACTTACTTAATTTCACAGTCTTGTTGATTTGTCAGTATATCGCTAACCTTCAGTTTCTCTAAACGTTGCAGGGCGAACAAACCGCGAACAATCGGTGTTGACAAGGTTGGAATAAAAAGGATACTGCAGAGACCTTTGCCTCTGCCCACTAGAGCTGCCATGAGTGGAAATTCCCAAACCGTTCTCATTTTAGGCGTTCCGCCAAAGCCATAAAACCGGGTTTTTATATTGTGTACTTCCTTGAGAGTGGGTATTCTTCTCGATGGACCTTTGTACTTTATATATCTGAAGAAATGGAGGTAAACTGTTTTCCACGCGGAACACGTAAAAACATCCACGTTTTGTGAATATTGAAAGCGAAGTGTCAACGAGATGTTTTGGGTACTTATTTACGTGCGCAAAATCTTAGCGTTTTTTGTTGTCTGTCGCACGGTTAACTTTGAATTGTCTGTCTAAGCTAGCTTGGACAGTGAATGAATTGCTACTACTGTTGTAGTCTACTGCAGAAAGGCGCCAAGATATTCGCATTGACACGACGCCCCTGCTGCCAGCGAATAAGGAATCCATGAAGTGCCACCGAAAATAAGAGAAACCTGAGAACCTCTGAGTCCGTGCATTGTAATCTTACGGTGTTGATGCCCAAAGGTGTTTGTGCATTTGAAATGTCACAACCTCTTGTGCCTGGACATTTCATGAGCAGTTGCAATGTCTTTTGATTCTTTCAGTTAGCTAAATATTGCCCTCTAATTATGGATCCGTTCAGGCACCGAACGGTGTAACCACCTAGAAGCTAAAACGTACACTGCTTCTAATTTGCGCTGCTAATGAAGCGTCGTGTTTCTGCTCGTTTTCGGAAATGAGGAACAATTATTCTCAATTATACGGGGATGATTTGGATACCTACTCAAGAGAAAAATCTTGAATGAAGCCTATCATACAGAACAACGCCGGTACCCACCGTCTAACCTACATTGCTTAAAAAATTACAAATTGCCGTAGAAATACGGTTTTCTACTACGGCTACAATCGTGCTCTGTATACTTGAAATATGCTATCTCTGGTGACGTAGCACCTTTACCGTTAACGCTGTCTAGCTGTGATTCGCATTTCTAGCATGAGCATTCTTTGGCGGCGTTTATTGTGAATTCTTTGAATCGTAGCTCAGTAAATGTCGCGCGATATATCGCTGTAAATGGTTCTTAACTATACGTATGTTCCAATTACAAATTATACTATGGTTTCCATGAAAAAACTGCCAGAGTACTGATTCAGAAAATTCTAAACGGAGTTTTAACCGAGCATGCAACCGAGCAAGTGATATCAGGTTTTGCCGACATTGAATGACTGCGAATGACCATTACGTAATTATAAATGTTGAGGTCACCCAAACGTCATATACATGGTTTTTTTTGTATTATTCAGGAAGGTATCGCAGTTGCATAAAAAAGCGGCTGCCTCGTTATCAGTGCGACACGAGTAACCCATTATTGCAATTATTGGCAGCCACAGCTATGAGTCTTCTCCCTAGTCGTCTTCTCACTGCTTTTATTGAGCACGCGAAGTTTAATACTGCGCCTTTTTGCATTTTTACGAGGTCTTACAAACCTGGATTCAGTACTTTTGGCGCACGAACATTTTGTCATTAAAGTTGGCTTGATCATAGTTAGGCTGCTAGGTGATCCCAGGCGTGATGTAGATTGGCAATATACGGTATTTGTTCGCTTTAAATTCATGATAACTCTCTATATACCATTTGGCTAAATGGCACAAACTTCCTGGGGCAAAATTCACTTTTGCGATATTTATTTAGATTTATTCAGAACGAAATGTAACTCCATTGTGGCGAATATCAACGGGAGAGGGAAAGCGTATTTGTCGGGAGAGAAATGCACTCAGCGATGTAATGCAGACCAATACATTTACGCTGTATTGAAGTTCGTTATTGAACGGTATTTTTGGGTGCTTATTATAACACTATTTTATGATTGATATCCGCAGAAAGAACAACCAGTTCTTGTTATTGGAACTAAAGCATGTATAAAGTGTATGTAAGATGCGGCGAATGACACATTTCCGCGGTGTTGAAGTTCTTCATTCAAAGGCCTGTTTTCAGTGTCATTATAGCACTTTTTTGTATGATTTATATCCCCAGAAAAACCAACTAGTCCTGTTTATAGGAACTAAAGCATGGATAAATTGTATACATGATGGGCCGAATGACACGATGTCGCCATAGCGTTCATTGGTATGTCGCCGAACGGGACGTTTCTTTCGCAACGAGGGGCCCATTCGAAAATTCTAAGCCACCTCATGCGAGAAAGGAGGCCGTACAATGACTTAAGGTCAGGACAGGGGATGATCTGAAAGGCAAATCTCTTTAGAAACCGGGCACGCCGCTGAATGAAAGCCGAGAGAATGCACTTCGGATGGTAGTGGTGGGGGGGGGGGGGATAGGAGAAGGGGGATAAAGAGGTTAGTGCTCCTCAACAAGGGAAAGTCATAGACAGCTATTGATTGGAGGCATGGAGTCATCCATGATGCAACTCTGACATTTGCGTCAATGTACCTTGAATTAGCAACTGAAAGCCCGAAAGTTATTTTTACTTTTGTACAGGAGTCTCTGTGGTGACGAATGTTTTGATGGTGTTTTTTAGCGCACATTTTAAAGTCATTTTTAATCGAATTTGCCTTGTGCAGGCAAGGTAAAAAGAACCGAGATTTGACAGTGTAGGCAACGTAGTAGGACAATCGCTCCGAAGTGAATATACCAGTACGCGTAGGGAAAATGTACTTTGTTTTAGAAATGTTCTGGTTGTACGATTTTGTGCATATCAATAAAAAGATTGCTCAGGTTTAGCCCTCTCTAAACTAGCAAGCGAAAGCAAGACTATGCACCCGCTATTTCGTGAAAGTTTGCCTTTGCTTAAAATTTGCAGGCTTCCGTACAGCTTCATTAAATGGATGACTGAATTCATCCTTTCGCTTGTGTTTAAGGGCACTGACATAAAGAGCTCAGCCTGCGCCATCGATGGCGAGACTAAGGGAGAAAGCGCCGCCGCAGCAGCCGGGAAACCTTCGCCTAGTCACGTGGTTCGCTTGCGCTGAAGCGCACTCACACTCAGCCCAGTTGACGTTCAGCGATAAACGGCAGGTGCAGCAGCCGTTTCACTTTCGCAAAAGAATGTGGCGGGTCGTTTAACACTGTCGTTACTGGGTGGTAGAACAAAGGACGAGTGTGCGATACCGCTATTTCAGAGAGGTGCTAAAAATAAGTATAACGGAAGGCTATTTTTACTTACAGTGGTTACACTTAGGCAGCTAGTCTAGGCCCTATTTCCATGCCCCGTCTTTTCCTGAAAACCAGAATTCAGTCGATGGTATCTTAAATTCGTCATCAATGTTCTCAATTACGAGCTACCTGTAGTACAGAAGGGGAGTGGTATTAGTACTTTATTTTATAAAAAACCGCCAACACGACTAAGCAGAATTACGACCAATATTCAGAAAAAGGGCATTATCGTGTGATTGGCTTCTAGTGTCGGTAACGGGGAAAATATGTGGCAATATCTTGTGGCTTCTTAATTCCCCGTATTAAATACTGGAGACGAATTGGCTGTGAATGTTAAAAGTGGTGGTTGTTCCGCAGTTGTGGTGATGAAGTACCTTGTTTACCTAATTTTAGTGATGATTTTATTAAGTGCGATGCACTTCTTACGCGACCCTGAACCTGCGTCCACCGGCGATGTCCGCGCACGTGGAGATGGGCGCGCGCAGCCTGGCCGCTGACATGGCACATACCCACGTGGGGGATTGGCCAGGAATCTTCTCGTCTTCCTTGGCAACGGGGGGAGATGGGCGCGCGCTGCCTGGCCGCTGACATGGCACATACCCACGTGGGGGATTGGCCAAGAATCGGGCGTGAGAAGGGCTAATGCACCTGCTTAAAGGAGTACTGACACAAAATTTCAAAGCTGAGATCCGCTCTAGCAATCAAGTACAACGACAACACAAATAGGTGTCTGTGAATAAATGTATCTTTCTTTCTTTGTAGTTGTGTCTGTGTGTGTGTGATCTCTGTTTCGCGAACATTACCGAACTGCGCAAATTCAACTCGTGCATTCGCACTTTCACATTCTTACCCTCGGGGAAATGCGGAGAATTTTTTCCCTAGGTTCCATCCGCAATAATATTTATTACAGAGAAACCAAGCGCCACTCCATACGGCTGCTACACATACATACTACGACACAAGAGTAGTACTCAGCATACATTTTTGACACTTGATGCAGGTGATTTGTTTCGGGTCTCTAATGCTCCCGATGTGTTTCTCATATTGCGGAACCGCCTTTTCTGGCTCTCCATTGCTACTTTATTTCCACCTATAAACAAGTTCTGAACACGGGGTCCCGGATGAACGCATAGAAAGCTTCCATGGGTGGAAGCGTAAGGCCTGTACGTCTGTAAAGAGACTATGACGTAAGACTCGCGGTACTGAAAGCACGCAGGGTCAGCAGACTAACTACCTATACATATATATCCTCGCTGCACGTTTCCTAGTGTCACTTCACCTCGTACCAGCCGTGGTGAAATGGCGTGTGGTCGTTAGGAAGACCCATCCATAACACATCGGGTTCTCGCCATGAAGACGACGGGGACTAGACTTTCATTGCACTGCCTACAGACATGCCGCCCCCCAGGCAGAAATTCCTCCAGCATGGGCTTCGCTTCCCCCTTGTCTCCCACCTTGCTGTATTCGCCGTATTAGCTTGAGTCAATGATGGCGATGTAATGGTTTCCCGATCAGTTCAATGCGGCGACTCATATCGCCATGTCGTTGCTTGTTCGTTGAGATTTCTGACGCCGGTTTAAATTTTTTGTTATAGTGCTACAGTTTAAATCCACCAGAAGTACTTTAAACCCATAGAACGCCCTGCGTTTATAAGTTACATTTCAATATTTCAATTAAAAAAAATGTTTCTTGCCTTCGATCTCGTCAAGGGCTTACTTTCGCCTACGGATATTGAAGCAATTTAACTAGACATTTTCTTGAGATAATATGTAATTTACCTAATCTATTTGGTTCACTGCTTCTGTCTGTTTTCAGTAAAACCCTGCGCCTGAAGTTCGTACCTTGAATTTTGCAGTGAAATATTTATTTCCAACTTAACTGAAGGTAATTTTTGATTTTTACACGCAAATTAAACGGTGCCACTGCTAGCGGGTTCGGATGGTACTTGCAACTGAAGCTGTCGGGCTAAAAATGTTTTGGTGACCCTGAACACAAACGCGGTCTTCAACAGGCCACCGCACGATGTCGGCAGTAGACGCGGACGTTGTCGCAACGACTATTCGGCGTATTCTTCTAAGCAGACTGAGCTCTTAGCGCAACGTCGAGTTAACCTATGCCTTAGTGTTCGCGTTGGTAGCCTAAAACAGGTGTTCTCCTGGGAGCTTCACGTTGACCAGTCGCTAATTTCTTGTTTGGTAGAAAATTTTGGCATGGGGCGAATGGAACTTGAATGACTTTATGGCCTAACTGTGTCCGCCCTCCGATCTACATGCGGCTTTACCTTTAACGCTTTCATTGCCTACGGGTCCTAGTAAATGAGTACGTTTGGTTTGCGCGGCCGCTCCTCGAAGAGCTCTGGCAAGTCTCACAATTGCGTGCCGGATCGTTTGGTAAGCTTGTTACGCAAAACTAAGAGACGCGTCAGAAGCCGCTTATCCCCCTTCGGTGTTGGCGTTGTGTACAATTTAACCCGTTGTGTGCTTGCTGTAAGAGTTAACTCCGCGTTTTGGGTACCAAATTTGATTATTTAAAAACCAGGATGCAAAGGTAATTACTAGTACAGTGGATCAATTACCACGTGTCCCTGAGCATGTGCGTTGTTAGGTAAAGCGGGCCGAAAAGGTGAAGGTAGTTTTTCTTAGCATTTGTTTCAGGTCGACTTCACGGCATAAAGAAATGTAGATATAGTCCTGGAGAGGGCAGCTTAGCTGGACACTGGCTTTAACGATATTCGAATGAACCCCACATGTAATTCAGCACAAATATTATTGAGCATCTTACGGAACACTCCTTGCTTGATGGCTTTCAACTCGCCCACAAACTAGTTACTCCAAGGTCTTGTGTCGCAAGAAACGGCAACACGGAAAGTACCATTATGCTTGCAAGTACAGCATGATTGGTTAAACCCTAAATGTCAAAATAAAAGACCGTTCACGGGACGTTTTTTCGCGGAATTTTCCGATCACGGTAATCAATTCTCCTGCTGTTTCTAAAAACTAAACAATGGAGTCATCGCAGATGGTGTTCTCACATACACTAGAGGCCGCCAGCGAGAGTCACTATTGCGAGAATGATGTAGGCCATCTTCCACAGACCGCATTGCTATTAGGATTTTTTGCGTGAGTGATCAGGAGAACTGTTCATACAAGTGAATGGCAGTTAATGAAACCCCTACGCGCCATTAGGGCAGCTACGGAAATCATTCACTCCTCGGATATTAGCTCCGGTGTTTATTCTCACGCAAAAAAAGCTTGCCACGTACGCTGAAGTCGGAAAGCGAACTTTAGGCGATATGTGCCTCCGCATATGAGATTGTAATAATACATCGAATCGTTTTTTTACCTACAGAATTGAACAAATGTTTATTTGGCGTTTCTTTTTCATGTGAAACATTACTAATGGATGACATACGCGTAGAGAGCCTCCATGCAAATTTGATGCAGAATGGAGTAAACCAAGCAAGATACAGCATTTCAGAATATATCCCTCTATCAATAAAGTTTATTGCCTGCATGTATTATGCTTTTATTTCGAGGTGGGAAAGGCCACCAACATAATCGTTAGTCTTGTTTACGGCGCGAAATTTTTCCAGATTGCATCTTCAAAACATCCCATGTCGAGCACGTAGCTCATATATATTAACCACAAGTATCAAAAACGTGAACGCTATTTTCAAGCGAAGATCACATATTTAGGGTTTCGTGTCGTTTTATGTGTAGTTTTATGTGTAGTTTTAAATCGCACGCGTTTTAAAATAAACGCCCCAGTGGGTGTGCTGTCCGAAAACGCTCACCATCAAAGCCGCACACTGTTCAAAACATTAATTTGGACTTCGAGCAAATACGTACAATCACTTGGATATGGATTTTGGGCAGATTAGCTAATATTAGGTACAATAGTCGAGATAGCAGAACTGATTAAACCTCAACCCCGTACGGTTATTACTTGAACATGTATTTTCAGAGCAGTAAGTATTCACAGACAACATTTTAAGATCAGCATAATTTCAGGTAGATAAGGAAGGTTACTTAGTGGTTTTCCGCTCTCCGAAGTGCATTAGACATTCATTCGTTCGCAGTGTACTCTCTTTGTCGGTGTTCCACTTGCTTGTGTGAATAATTCCATCTGGCTGCCTGAGTCAGCGGTTGCGTTATCACGACACGTCCCTGTACCTCATTTTTATTTCAGTTCATTTATGTGCTTTTATGAGGACACCGAGTGTATTTCAAAGTCAATCTTCGCTGGGCGTCTAACGTTCCAAACGTAACTGGTGCATGAATTTGTTTCATGAATCAACTGGATACGTCAAGCAGATTGAAACACTTGCTGGCTTGCGTCATTGTCTACGAAAATGCTTTGCGGTAAAATTGGTGGTTCAAATAAGTTTCAGACAATTTTTATATTTTATAGAAAACCAACCTTCAATAAATTACCACCTGTGCCTTTCTTACACAGGGGCGGACGTTAGGCTTAATACATTTGATACCATCTCAATAGCCTTTTGAGAACAGTATTTTGACATAGGCATGTCGTATCTTGCGGGTATTAGAACAGCAAACTGCATCGGAGGCTTCCAAAAATTAGGTGCGATACTCGTTCCGCAAAGTCTCGCCGTACATAATCAAATGAGGGTAGCACTGCTTGCATAGAAGTTATTCTTTCCTTAAAAATTTGGAAGGTCCTTTAGATTGTTATTAATCAATGTGAAACTGGGCACAATGATTAATAACAATTAATAAATGAGCCCAGTTTCACCGGGAAGTGCTTATGTCCTGTCACTAATCCTTAACGTTCAATGGTGGCGGATGATTGCCTGCTGCTTTGAACACTTCTACTGCCTAGACAGCTTGCAGTCAAGGGGAATGCTTCGCCCATAGAATTTCTACATAAACACAGGATATTGCCTCTGCGCTAGTGCCGCTTGATCAACAGATACCAGAAGCGCCATCAAGGACTTTTCTTCTTCCGAAATGTTTCTCAAATAGGCCTGCAGTCAAGGGTTAACCATGCCCCGCCTAAAATCTTAAAAGCCATTGGCGCTGTCTTTTGAAGCTAATGCTGTTCTGTGGTAAAAGTCCTTTCTTGTTTTTGAGTACTTCAGTTGGAATTTTGCAACTGTCGGAGGACAAAATAAGTCAGCCTTGTCACCCCTCAGGCGAAATAAAAGCTCAAAAAGTGGCATATTTGTGGAAGCCAGCAAAATTACTGCACCTGAGTAAACATTATCGCAACTCCTGCCAGAAAAACCGTCTACTTTTTTTTAGATTATTACGTTCACAAGATAAAAATAAAAATACAAATTCAACAGATACACGTACAAAGGGCGGGGCTAATTACAAAAATAAGTTCAGTTTTAAGCGTCATATGCGTAAATGGCAGCAAAAGGTTTAAAATCGATTGCAGTTTCTATGGCTGTCTCAAATTTGGCGCGTAGTAAACAGTACCTGATGTATAGTTCTAATTCACATTAACGTCCCGCCTTTCAAATCTTTTTCTTTTAATGCACTGAATTCTTCTTTCATGGGGAAAGCGTGTTAGCACCGTCATGGTAGCACCGTCATTGTGCAATCAAGAAAATGGCTGCCACTGCCAGAAACATTGTCTTATATGTTAGTATTTAACACTTGGTCGTTATTGTACAATCAACATATCATACAAAAGCTTTTGTAGCTGTGACAAATTACTGAGGAATGTATCAGAGACAGCATGCAACTCGTACGTACTGCAGGAAGCATATCCAAGGGTATTATTCACTGTGGTTTCTTTGAAATACAAAGCATCACATTGGAGTCTTTATTACTTTCAAGTAGTGCGAAATACACGAAACACTTATCGAGTACAGCAGATTACGTATGCAGATCACTTATGTGAGTGGTTCTTGGTGTTTATGTGCGGAAAAGATGCCATTGAGAAAACGGAAACCATGGTTTAAATCAATCACACAATTTTTTTCACCACGTTTCACGAGATATTATCTTGTTTGCGCTTGCACTTTCAGGCTGAATAGGGAAAAACAGCTGGACCCACGTAATAGCCACAGCATTCACAATAAAACTAGACATAAAAACGCCCAGAATAAACAAGACCTTAACAGCTAACATATGATCGGTCACGGGGCTGCGGACAATGACCGACAGCGTCATGACCCAAGACAAGGACAACGGCGACAAAGTGGCTTGTGCTTGCATACTGCGCGATCTCTTATGGCCGCCATGTAAAAGAGTACATTTATCGCTCATCATTCTCAATCATGGTTGTGGTTCCTTCTTCTTCTGCACTGCCGCCACGTAACCACAGTTTCCCGCAAGTACAAGGCGTAGTACAGGGTTGGTTTGCTTTCGAGATTTTTATTCGCGTCTTCGTCATTCCTTTCCAGGCTTTTTTGCTAGGCTTGGCTTTTCGGTGGGGTGTGTATAATTTTGATTTGGGGTATTATAGTTTCGAATTATTTTGTTTTGTCCATTTTATGTATTTTACGCTTTTCCAAATCTATTTCTATAAATTCTCGCAATTCACGCTGTTATACGGGGTAGTGGTGTTACTTCCGCAAATTATGCACCTTTGCGGGCATGCAGAGAGTTGAACTGTTCGCCCATTTTGGCCATTCGTAGTTCGTACATCCAACCTTCTTTTCCGGGTGTCTTAGTTTTGTCTTCGTTTTTAAACTAGGTTATTACATGCATATTTTTATTCGTTCACTTCACTTTGCAAAATGGTTATTTCTTTCCTTTTTCTGTATTTTTTACTTGTCTAAATTTTTTTCGAGCAGTTCAATCCTTTCATGCTATTATAACGATAAAAATCAGTCCCTTCAGCCAATTATGCATTTTTGTACAAACACGCGGCGCTACATGGTCCTCGCTATGGGGATACTGGGAAAGGGTGCTAGCATGAATAACATAGGCTGCTACGGTGCGCGTGTTGCAACCTAGAGCGGTGCGCGCTGTCGCAACAGAAAGCAGGTTCTCTATGCCAAAGCTTGTACAGTAAACCCCATTCACCGTTTTGTATGTTTGTGACAAGAAAATTTCCTAAAGATTTTAGAAAGTTCTATGCGTGGCACTTTTGAGAATTAAATATGTCAATAAAAATATCAACTATGTATTCCTAATTGTATAGAAAAACTTACTTCACCCCAAATCCCAATTTCCTCATATTATGGTTGGTGCGGTAAGACGTTCAAACTAATTTTAGGCACCAGTGCTGGTTATCTACATCGACTAATACCCCCTAACTATGTCAAGAGGACTGCAATAAAAGGAGGATTTTCTTTAAAATTGATTTGCACTTTTAATTTTCTCGATTGTGTGGCATTTTAAACGTTTGAAACATTGCTCACCTCCAGCAATTTAGAAATATCCTCCAGAAACTTCAACCTCCTCTGTCAAGTCCTGCAAGAAGAAAAGCGCTGCTGCGCAAGTCTAGCGGCAATAAAGTGCAACCGAAACAGGAAATATCCACAGAAGTACTGCTGTGTCTGGTCGTAATGTGTGGCGCGTAATGCATTAAAACTACTAAGAGAAGGCCGACCGCTTGCGAGCGCGTTCCTCGCGGCGACCGCTGATCGTCCCCGGCCCGCGCAGTGGTTCCCCCCCTTCCCTCACCCTGCCCCACCCCCCCCCCCAAAAAAAAGAACTTGCGGAAACCACGAGGAGCGCCTCGCGTTGTCTCGCAACCAACAACGACACAGCTCCGGCAACACATGCTTCACAGAATCTTGACGCGACTTAACTAGGGCCGCGCATTTATCGTGCACGTACCCACCGCCACTGCACCCCAACTCTCGTAAAGCGCTACCGCGCATGTCATGTTTGGCATCAAGAACACGATGATATCGATGCATAAGACGATTACTACTAGAACAGTGCAAAGGGACGACAGAACTTGTAAATAAACACTTTCAAACTTGTACAAATGCGTGGTGATGTGTCCTTGAGTGCACACGCAGTAAGAAATCCTTGGGCGTCTCTATGGTTCAAGCTTTGCGCGACTTAGTGCAATACGTGCCATTTTTTTTGTATCGTGCTTACCATTGCGTCTAACTTGATATGCAGGTAAATTTCCCTCCATCGCAATTATTCCCGCAAGCAACACGCGAAATTTACCCCGATGTGATGATGTCAAAACTCATCAGAAGAAGGGGAAATAATAACAATACAAATTTTTGACACGCCAAGTTTATTTAGAGTAATACTTGATTCCGTGGTTTTTAATATTGTTGTGAGGCAGCAGTAAAGAGATACAATATATTTACACTATTTACAATGCTGCATAATGCTAGCGGGAGAGTATAGAGACCGGTAGCTGAACGCGTACGTCGTTATTTTGGAAATTCAGCCTCAGCCGAACATAGCTGTACCTCTCGTCATCCTCAATTCTCCAGAACGCGTCAAGGCAAAATGAAGAGGAGAAGGTAGCAGCAGGGCCCAAGAAACCGCCTGACATTTCTTTCGGTTTGCGCCTGGAAAAGAGGTTTTGACTGCGCATATGTTAGCTCGATCGGGCTGAACGTTGGTGGCGTCTAAAGTAAACGAGAATTTGAAGTTGAAGTTGGGCGAATCGGCACTTGGATAAAGTCAACTTAAGACGTGCGTGGCAGAACACAGAACAAAGAGTTCACGGGAGGTCCTATTGAGGTTAAAGGTAGGAGCGAAAGCGTTGGCGTCGTCGATGAAGCACAAGCCTGTGTTCTATTTGAGGCTATTAAGGGGAGTGTCCATATTTCCTTCGAAAGTGCCCAGCATGTGGCATAGACCGAAAGGCTTTACATAAAATTCGTAAAGACCAACCGGTGTAATAAAGGTGGCTTGTTCTCGGTCCATTTCATCTACTGCGATTTGCCAATAATCGGAACCAATGTCAATGGAAAAAAAAGCTGGTATCGCGAAGACAATCGAGTACGCCGTCAATTCAAGCCCGAGGGTACACGTCTTTTTCTGTTGTGTGATTCAGGAGATGGCAATCGACAGAAAATCTCCACGTGTTGTCTTTCTTTGTGACCAACAGTACCCGTGATGGCCAACGGCTCAAAGAGGGCGCGATGACGTCCTTTGCGGGCATTTTGTCGACTTGTTTTGAATAAATGGTCGTTCAGTGACGGGTACGCGTTAAGGCCAGTGAGGAATTGGGCGGGCGTCACACGTGTAGATATGGGGCTGGACCACACTTGTCTGGCTGAAAGGACGGATGATTGCCAATGTAAAAAATTGCCGTTGTAGGATAGCAGGATGCGAGAATGATCCACGGCAGGCTCATGTAAAAGATTAGGGGCAACCATTGCTGTGAATTCATTTTCAGTCAGTCGTAGGCACTAGGAGCGGGAGCAGATACGGGCGAATTAGAATGTAGGGTCAAAAGTTCGCGCATGTTCACGGGGTGAAATGCGGCGATAGTCCTTCCACCGGCAGTAATTTGCGAAGAAGCAGTAAAATAAAGTAAAGGAGAGCAGTGCGGTTTTTGTAAAGTGGCATCTCTCGGGTGAGTATTACACCAGTTAGTTCGGAGAGGAAGGAATCACGGTCTTGAACAGGCCGTTAAGTAGAACGAAGGACATTAGTAGCGCACCGATAAGTTACGATGGTAACAGAAGGTAATTAGCAACACCAAGGACACGGCACGGGGCACGGGTAAGCACTTCCTTGAGTCGACTGCATAGGTGCCCCCCGATCACAGATATGTCCTATCTCGTGTCGATTACCGCATGGACAGGAGCCCCGTCAACAAGGACATCAAGACTGCTCCAATGTGCTCGTGGAGCGGGCAGCGAAATGTTGGTCGATGATGTCAATGAAGCAATATTGATGGCATAATTTTGGCCAATATCAAAAATCGAAGTCAGAGAATCAATGTTCACGCTAGGGAATATTTGAATAAAGAGGAGAGCCCCAAAAAACGCTTTGTATAAATCAATGTTTTGTATGTTTATATTTTGTACTGAACCCACCAATTGCTTTTTAAACCTTTCAATGCAGTTTGTCTCTTTATTGCGGAAATTCCGCTGTAAAAGTATTTGGTTTGAAAATGGAAGTCGGTTTAGCGGATCTGGTTCTTCGACGTGGTATTCCCAGCCTTTTTTTGTTCCCCAAAATTTTTCAAAGTCTCTTGCATGCACACCATCACATCACTTCCTTATCTCGCATATATCGCCGCACGAGCAATTTGCTTCAAGTTCTTCGGTCACGTACTGGGACCTCTGCTTTATCTGCTTCGTATTTTCCCCGCACAACAACAGACTGGAACGTCCTTCATAGCGAAATTGCAACCATTGTCTGCCCATAATCCTAAATTGAAAACATCAATAAGTTTTTCTCTGTTAAACCCTTGGCTTCTATGTTTGTTACTTTTGTTACCCACCCCTTATGTAATACCCCTTCGCGGCTCTTTAAGGAAATAAAAAGAAAAAAAATCTTGAACAAAAAACATTTATTTCTTCAGCCGTTTTGAGCCTGGTGTCGATGCAAATCGCAAGTCGTGCACGAGAACGGGCAGTCAGCAGCATAGAATCCGCGAAGAAATATGGCACGCAAAGAAGCCTGGGTAGTTTCAGTATGGAAAGACTGCAACGAAAGCGCAAGCTCTTTGGCCACCTTTAATTCGCGTCAACAAAGGCGTTCTGATCAAGCATCCTGCAATATTTCCCAAGCGCATATGCAACACAAAAATGCCGCTGCCCCTAATCGAGTTTTCGGGATCCCCATTCCGCTCATTTGCTGTGCCGTCTTACAGGGCAAAATACTGCGACTTGTATTCATTATCATGCACCAGCCCAAGGCTATACAAGAACGTACGCTAACTAAATAAACTCCGTCCTTCTTTGGTGAGCACGGGCTGGGCCTGGGCAGTCGGCAACGCAGGGCATGGGAAGGTGCTCAGCCTTCATGTGCGCAAGAAACAAAGAAAGTTGCAGCGGCGGCTTTGATAACGTCTTCTCACCTTTTAAAAATATGGGCACGTTTAGGAAATAAATTGCAGGCATTGGAGTAAACATTTGCTGCTTGGTTTCGGTATGTTAATGGCGGGAAGGGCAACACTCGTGGTTGAAGCTGAAGTATTTTTAGTAATCAGTGAACAAACTAGGTCCGGAACGGTTCACTAAGGTGCGAGAGAAAGAGCTAGAAATGTTTCAATGATTCGTGCCAATTAATACTTATTTTTGCTTGGACCGTCCAGTATCAATATGCGGTAAACAAGAATCCAGCAGGGATATGTTATGGCACTCATCGAGAGTATTCAGCAAGAAAATTATGTTATAAATTTTGCTTGAGGCCCTACTGCCCCGCCTTCAGCACTATCACCAGGTTAAAGTTGTTTCCAAAAGAGTCATTGGCACCGTTATTCACTTTACTTTTCTGGGAATGTGTACAAATCAATAATAGTCGCAACCGAGCTAACTTCGAGTGCGGTATTCTGAGAGATTACTGCAAAGACTCTGATTTATATCAGGGGTGTACTAATCCATTGATTCTAGCAAATCATGTAAATAACTGATGACTGAGTACTGCATATGATTATTCTCTCTACAACTTAATTTTAGAGCGAAGGGCTTACTACTCTAAATCTTTCAATGTCACTCATGGCGTTGCAAGTGAACGTTCACACCCGGCGCGCGCGCTCCGCCTCCTTTCGTGCGGCTGCGTCAGCTCGGCGCCTGCCCACTTTGGTGCCACATGACTAGCCGAGGGTGATACGGCTCCTTGGAATGGGCTTCATGGCTAAGCGGCGGCCGGGCCGTTGGTGCCTGCGCTTCAGCGCGAGCCAACCACGTCACTAGGCGAGAGTTTAGGGCTGCTTCGCTCTGGCTGTCTCTCCAGTCGCCCCGTCGACGGATGCAAAAGGTGGGAGGTGCATGCGTGACGTTCATAGCAAGCAAAAGGATAGATCCAGTCGAGTACTGCAGTTGACTCTCGATAAACGAAACTTCGAGGCAGCGAAAAAAGTTGTTCCATTTAACAGCAGTTTCGTTGGCTGAGACAGATCTGCAAAAGTGCAAATTTATGTGCACACGCACTCTTAGTACTATTTCATGGACCTCTGTGCACCGCAATGTGAATGTAGCTGATAATAATTTTCGAAAGCAAAAAATCTAAAATAGGTTTAGGCAACAATCATTGGCAACAATCATTGATGGAGCACTAAAACTGCACCAATTTTTTTAGACCTTTCATCTGCATCTTCAGGATCATTTTTTCCGGCAGTTACGATTTGGACTACGTTTCAGATCTTTGTTTCTTTTGAAACAAATCCCTTAGATAATGCACAGCTGACTGTCCTCCGTGAGGTGCGGTATGTTCTACGGTAGCTACCTCTTCAGATTTATCTTCCGTCTCATCCTCCTCGTCCACATTTTCATCGCAGACGCTTCCTTAGGGGCTGGAATCGCGAAGTTTCGAAGACATTCCGTAGCTTCTCCTTGTCTTGTGCGATTCTGATTAGGCTATTTTTTGGAGACACCGTGCTTCGTCGCGAGCGCCATCTTCGTCTAAGAGCCGCTTTCGAAGTCAAGAATAATGTCCATCTTTTTTTCTAACCCAGCGGCATGGTGTGAACGCTTCTGTGCCGCCATTGAAATAACAGGGGCTAGAGGCCTCAACTTCGCGAGTGCTGATGGCCCACCGAATTGAGAAAACGGCCAGGTGATCATGGAGCTCCAATAGCACCGCGATGGCACAAACCATGCGGCAGGAGCCCTGCGGCAGGAACCCTGTAACCATGGCGACGTAAACCGAGACTGTACGACGAAAACAATAATTGCGATGTTGCTTTCGTCGTGCTAACACGGCTGACTACTAACGAGAGGAGGTTTACGAAGTCCACCAGGTTAAAAAAACAAAACAGGCGGAACGCCAAAGTCTTGATGCTCATGGCAATGAATCTGACAAGTAGTTCCATCTTCGCTTCCGTTTACACGGAGCTCCGAAAAGTTTAGTTCCGAGTAGCGAAATTTTGTTTACGTTATCCTATTGCAAAACCAACCAACCTAATGCTTCTGTTCTGTTTAATTAAGCGACTCCCATTTATCGAGATTCTACTGTACTTTTAATAAACTCTAAAATAAAACAAGCAAAAGGTACACCAAATGAAAGATGAAGTCGCCTATCGTAAGAATTGAAAGTAAATCTCTCAGCGAATGTTCGCCCTGTAAATTGAAGGAAAAAAATTAGCATTCCTACTTCCACCCTGCCCTTCCTCTAATAAAAACGATGACTAGCCATTCTTGGCGCAGTCCCAAGAGTGCCACCTTAAAATACCTTTGTTTTCTTTGCAGCATACTGCTTAGTTAACGACGTGAATTAAATTTGGATATACTAGGGCGTTTTTATGGTGGCCACACATGAGGCTGTTCGTTTCCCCCGCCCACTCCCTCCCGCTCCCCGGCATGGTAGGCATCCTATGGTCTGCATAAAACACCAACGCAAGGCGTTGGACTACGGAGAACTAAGGCTGCCACAAGCCGTCAGTCATCCACGTGGAAATCTCCAACCAGCTTAACGGCCATATCACCGGTGAGCGGGCGAAGCCTGGCTTTCGTCTTGCCTCCCATCCCTCAAGAGTGCAAGCTAAATGGGAGAAAAATGTGCCTTTCGTAAGCTCTGGCGCAAAACCACCTGCGAAAGCTTAGCCCCGGAAGCCGTAAAACGTGGTCGTAAACACACAAAAGAAAGCGCCACTACAGAAGCTCTTGGAAAAGGAGAAACAAAATGTAGCTCTTGAATCCGATGAATTTCCGTTCCACGCAGTATGAAACCAAGCATATGCAGCTTTCCTGTAATAACAACAAAAATGTTGTTGACGCGTTATTCTTTCATTTCTAAAAAGCTCTTAGCATTTTATACCTCTCCTTCGAGTACTTGACGTTCGGTTCTGTGCACAGGCCATGCTACGGCTCTGTAAGCCGGAACATGGGTTTTATAGCGTCCACCTCTCATGCCGCGACATCCTTGCTTTCCATTGTGACCGTCTCAGCGGCCACGTTTGTGGGCTTCATCGGTGATATAAGCTGCCCCAAGCTGCTTTCGCTTTTCGCAAGTATGGGCATCTTGACGTCAGCCTCCGTATTCAATCCTCGATCGACAGCTACTCGGTACTGCATTAGCTGCACTCTAAAGTTTACAACGCCTACAAGCGGTGCGGGGAGGCGTAGAGGCGCTATGTAATAGGCACGCCTGGTATTGCTGCGACTAGAGGTAACCAAGAGAATAGAGGCTAGGTGTGGTGACGCCTTTAAGCGTTGCTGTATTCTGACATCGTAAATGAAGAGATTGCACTTTGTAATGACTTGGTGAAATTTCTTTCTAATTGGCGGAGCCGGAGGCACGTTTCTCTGTTTTAGCATCAACGTGCTGGCTAGCCTTGCTTCTGCATCCATTTTTTATTTTGTATTTGAACTTCATCCGAAGAAGTACCATTTTGCAGTTTCGGGCATATCGCATTATTGGTAGCCCGTAGAGCACCCATTTTCAAACTATGATGGTAGTTTCGCGAACCAACGAACATTTAAATTTTGAGATGCCTTCATTGAACTCATAGACTTTGAGCACAGAAAGGAAATAAGAGCATTGTCACCCTTCTTTATTCGGTCTCGCCACTCGCTTGTTGCTATAAAATCTTCCTGAACACATTTGTACTCACGGGGGACATGTGTACAATCACGAAGGACTTAGAGGGCCTTAATTGTTTCGCTCCACGTTTAGGAGTTCTCTCACGCCTTACGTATTTTGTTGTAGGAATCCGGAGACCGTTCTCATACGCGCTACTGTTTCGCGTAAAGGAACAAACCCCTTCTTGTATTCAAAATGTAGTAAGCTACTCGCAGCACGGTAAATGCTAGAAAGATTGCAGCGGTGGTGTCCTTGCGAAGCGTCGTATGGTTCCTTCACTGCAATCAGTGTTTCTTAGTTTTATGACGCAAAGGAACAGTGTTGTACACATCGATATAATTTCGATGCAACAAAGCACCCTAATTGTGGTTGTGTCAAGTCGTTAGGTTTAGTATTGCTAAAAAAACTTCAGAACTGGTAATGTGGGGAAGCCGAAGATGTGGTTTATATTTCTACCTTTAAAAAATGTCTATCAACGATCAGGCCGTGATAGTGTGCTATTAATTTCCGATTTCCGAGTTATATGGGGCGAAAATATAATGAGGATGATGGTTAGTGTTTAATGGCGCAAGGCCAAAGAGGCCAAAGATCGCCAGAGAAGATGTTATTTAATGAAGAGAAGTGATTACCACACAAAGGTTGGTATCAAAACGTGCAAACCGAACATAGTAAAATCAATAAAGAAAATGGTGATGGCTGGTGTATAGGGCCAGATTTGTTTATGCGTGATACGAAGTGAGGTTCAAAAACTTGACGACTGACAAATACTCAAACACACGTTTCACGGAAATCATGGCATCGTCACCTAGAAACAGCGATGAATGTAGAGTTCTCTGAAGTGTTTGTGTCGTGTTGTGTGAAGTGCCTTGCATGTGATTAGTATGTGCACTACGGATAGGGCCTCTCCGAATCTGGTGCACTGGGGTCTAGAAGATCCCGTCAGCAGACACGAGTGCGTCGCATGGGTGTGCCCTATCCCCAGCCTACCCAAGGCGACTTCCGTGTGTCTGTTGTCTGAGTCAGCTGTGTACCGTCCCAAGTGTGGCTTTATTACATGTAGTCTGTTGTCTGTCTGTTCGTCCCAGTGTGTTTGCCATGTTCTCCGCAGGTGTTGTGTTATGTGTGGCTTGAGGTCTGTGTAGAGTATCGTTGTAATGTCTAGAGTGTTCCTGAGTGCAGCAGCAGTGGCCCTATCGTCTGCCAACTCGTTCCCAGCGATCCCTGCGTGTCCTGGGATCCAGCAGAGGACCAGCTCATGCTTTTGTGCATACGCGGACATGATAGTGTTGAATACAAGATTAACTATGTGGTTTTTGGGGGGCTTGTGCGATGACAGTGCGCGAACAACACTCAAGGAAACTGTATAGATGATAGAATGGGGAATTATATTTTAAAGAATGTGTCGTACAATCAGTAAAATTCCATTCGCTTCTGCTGAAAAAATTGTTGTGTGCACGCTCATGGTTCTGGCTGCATTGAAATTTGGACCATGAACAGCACACGACACCATACTGGAGGTTTTAGAAGCGTCACTATAAAATTCTGCACATGTGTATTTAAACTGCAAAGAGAGAAAGTGCTGCAGTATTGCAGCACGTGGTACCCGATTTTGGTCAAGTGTAATAAAAGAAAGGTCGCCCGACACAGGGCGAAATTGCAAAGCCGGTAAACTGTTTGAAAAGGATGACCTGTACACATCTAAAAACGAAGTACTGAGATCCGAGGCTCGCTCTTTCACTCTAAATGAAAAGGGCAGAGGAACGGATGGGCGATTTACAAAGAGCAGAGATGTTGATGTATCCTTAAATTCAGGATAAAAAGGATGATTATGCAGCGATGAAATTTTAAAAGCATAAAGCAAGTCAATGTACGTTCGTTGGTTCTCAAGGCTCCACTCATTACACTCGACATAAAGACTCTCGGCAGGGCTAGTGCGAAAAGCACCCGACGCAAGACGAAGGCCCAAGTGTAGCACTGGGTTAAGAATTCGCAAGGCTGTCTTAGTCACCGACCCATACACCACACTGCCATAGTCAAAACGAGACCCAACCAAAGCAGTATACGAGCGAAGCAGGATTTCTTTGTCGGAACCATAGGATTGGTGGGAGAAAAGCTTAAGTATATTCATTGTTTTGAGACATTTATTTTTAAGTTCCTTGATGTGGGGAATGAATGTGAGTTTGTGGCCAAACACCACACCTAAGAACTTGTGCTTCTTGTTCACAGGAAGCGAAACGCCATTAAGATGAATGTCATGGTCCGGATGGACCCCACGCTCCCTGGAGAACACAACGCAGAAACTTTTTGCAGGATTCAATTTAAAACCATTCTTGTCTGCCCATCCGGCAAGTTTCTTGACACCAAGCTGGACTTGACGATCGCAGATTGACATAATACATGATTGATAGGATATCTGGACGTCATCTACCTACATAGAATAGAAGATTGTAGGTGGCAATGCCTTCCCAAGGGAGTTCAGCTTAACTATGAAGAGAGCGCAGCTTAAAACACCAACTTGTGACACTCCATTTTCTTGCACGTGAACCCTTGAGAGTGCACCACCGACTCTCACTTCTTTCTGGCAAGTAACTGACAAGAGTGTTTAACATGTTACCCGAGACACCGAATGTCTTGAGGTCACTGAGCATCCCGTACCGCCAAGCGCTGTCGTAGGCCTTCTCGAGGTCGAAAAACACAGTTACACAATACTGTTTATGAACGAAGGCATCCTTTATATACGATTCAAGAGCTACGAGTTGATCATTCGTGGATCGCCCCTCCCTGAAGCCTGCCTGGCAGCTGTCGAGAAGACCGTTGTATCCAAGAAAGAACACGAGGCCTCGATTTATCATCTTCTCGAGAAGCTTGCACTGGCAGCTCGTCAGGGCTATTGGACGGTAGCTTGATGGGGACAACGGGTCCTTTCCCTCCTTCAAGAAAATCACTACTATGGCCTCCCTCCAAGAGTGTGGAATGTGCCCCAAAAGCCATATTTTATTATATAGATGTAGAAGTGTTACAAGTTTGTCTGCGTGTAGGTGTTGTATCGTTGTAAATGTGATGTTGTCTGGGCCTGGAGCTGAGGGTTTACACGTGCTCAGAGCAGCCCTCAGCTCATAGATTGAAAACTCTGAGTTATAAGAAGATGTTGACCTATTGTTATCTAGTATAGGCTTCTTTTCAGCCGTTTGTGTTTCATAAAAGTGTTTGTGTAGTGTGCTGAACTGGACTCGTGTTGGAAGTGCTGTGCGAATGTGTCAGCCTGGTCTTCGAGTGTGTCCCCTGTTATGCTGACGAGAGGCAGGCTGTGTGTTTGTTGTCCTTTGAGTTTGCGTATTCTCGTCCATACTTTCCGTGCGTCTGTGTAGGAGTTTATAGATGTTATTAAGGAACACCAACTCTCTCGTTTTGCCTCACGGCGCACACGTTTTCCTAACGCCTTGGCCCGTTTGAACAAAAAATGAGGTTACCCGACGTGGGTACCGACGAAGAATACGCCACGCCTTGTTCTGAGCCTCTCACGCCCGCCTACAGTCCTCATTCCACCATGGCCTCCGCTGGTTGCGCGGGGAACAGAGGCGTGGGGAATGGACGTTTCGGCGGCGTCGAGGATGTGCGCCGTGAGCAGTTGGGTAGCTTCTTCAACGTGTAGGTGTCCTATGGATGTGTGGTGTAGTTTAGATGTCTCTGTAAATGTATTCCAGTTAGCTCTTGCTTCATTAAACCTTTTATGAGAAGATGGACTGCTCAGGCCTGTACCTATATACGTTAATGAAGTGGGGAAATGGTCACTACCATATGAGTACGTGCCTACACCAGACTCAAGACATAGAAAGAGAATTGCAGAACCAATAGCCAGATCAAGATGTGAGTATGTGTTGTGACCTATGTTATGGTATGTAGGCTGTTTATTGTTGAAAAGGCATGCTCCTGAAGATGTATGGAATTTCTCTATCAGGCGACCTCGGACATCCGTTTTGGAGGAGCCCCAAAGAGAGTTGTGTGCATTAGGGTCGCCTGTTATAATGTGCGCTTCGGGCAGCTGGTCGACTAGCGCCTCCAAGTTAGAGGTGGAAAGTGCATAATCAGGTCAGGACGAGTGTAAATGGAGCATACTGTTACCAACCTATTAAAAATTATGGTGCGGATGACTACAGCCTCGATGACGGTATACAAGGTGACAGAGTGGCATGCTAAGCTTTTTCGGGCGATTATGGCCACACCGCCAGACGAGTGTGTGCAGCCATTCCTGCTCTTTCTGTATACCAGGTAACTATTCAAGACATTTGTGTGTTTCGAATTCAGATGTGTTTCCTGGACACATATTACACATGGCTAATTGGCATGGAGAATCTCATACACGTCGTCAAGATTATTCAGAAGACCTGTGTTGTTCCAGTGAACTGTTTTCTCTTCCCATTATTTCGTGTGAGAGCTACTGGAGTGTGTATGTTTATGTGTCGTCTTTCGGGGCTGTTACTGTTGGATTGGGCTTTTTGGGCCTTTTTCTAGGCTTGGACGTCGGAGGCTGCTCCTTGCGCTGCCTTCCAGGCAAGAACGGCACGACGTCCATCTCGTCGTCCGATGTCCTGGGTGTGCCCGTCGAACCGGGCCCCTCGGACTTGGCCCCCCTTCGGGGGCCCTTTGTTTGACCCGCCACCACCGCAGGTGTCGGGGGCACCAGAAGTGGCACGGGCGGTGCGGTGCCGGTGGTAGCCGGTGCGGGGCCCGTGGTGTCCATGGCACCCTCTAACGCAGTGGAGGACGGGAAGGCAGGGACGGGAGCGGCACTGGTCCCGACGGAAGAGGTTGCCACCACAACCGCTGCTGGCTCAGCGAGCGGTGCGGAGGCGGGTTGGGCTGCCATAGGCAACCCAGGTGGGGGGTCGGGCGGAGGCGGGACCAAGTCCGACTCGCGGTACTGGGTCCCCGCAGAAACCAGACGCCGCTCCGCCCTCCGGCGAGCTGCGTCGGCGTACTTCCCCAGGGGGAAAGAGGGGAATCTCTTTCACCCCTCTGGGAAGATGATGTTTTCCGTGACCCTGATGTTTATTATTTTTTCCTCAAGTTTGAACCGCTCGCAGGTTCGCGAATATGCAGCGTGAGGTCCTTGGCAATTGGCACAGAGCAATTGATTGGATGTGCAGTCATCAGTGAGATGGTGTTGGGCTCATTTAGCGCAGGTTGGCTGGCACCGACACGAGTTAGTACCGTGCCCGAACCGCTGACACTTATAGCAGCGACGCGGATTCGGGATGTACGCTCGGACGGAGCACGAGATGAAGCGTGCTTTAATGGATTCAGGAAGTGTGGAGCGGTTGAAAGTCAGCATTAATATGCTTTGTGGGGATTTAGTGCTTGTCTCGTCTGCTAGTGATTCGCCTCACTGCAGTTACACCCTGTTCTTTTAGGCCTTCCAACAGATCAGCTTCGGTCTCATTCAACAAATCGGTCTCCGAAATCACACCCTGAGAGCTGTTGAGGCTACGATGGGGAGTGACTCTGATGGCGAGATCTGCCATGCAGGTTTGCGACAGGAGGTTAGTGGCTTGTTGCTGCGTCTTGACATTGACTAGGACTTCACCGGTACGGAGTTTCTTAGCATCGAACGATTTTCCGAGGATGCCTTCCAGGAACTTAGTGATCAAGAATATGGACATAGAAGAAACAGGGTTTGTTTTGTCAACTGCCTCGATAACCACGTATCGAGGATAGTTTTCAGGTTTGGGAATGTGGATTGCTGGAAGGGATGAAAAGGAAACTTCAGTGCGGCCCCTTTTCGGGGGCCAATCACGTTTGGGGGGGGGGGGGGGGTTGGATTATTCATATGGCATAGGAAAAAGCAGGGAGACGGGGGTACTTCCTCCTTTGACCTTACTCTGGTAGTCAAAGAGGTCCCGGAGATCCCTGTCTGGTAGACAGGCAGGGAGCCCATCGGCCGGAGCTTGACCAAGGCTCCTACGGCCACCGTTTACGGCTTCTACCCTCACCTTTAAACACCTCACCACGGTTGGACACACCTTATGTTTGGGAGCTCGGGGTCCGCGGTGTCGCTGATCACCATCACCATGAATACTCAAGGTGCCCCGTATGGGGTGGGGCGAAAATCTAACTTTCTGCCTTCTTGCGTCCCACCAAGCTTGCGAGCTGTGCGGTTTCGGTTTCGGCTGCCTGGCTTTGGCCAGTAGCAACGAGAGCGGTGAGTGGGTGGAAGCTCCATTTCTGGGTAATAAACTCCCATGGGAACTGCACGAACTCTAAGGTACTTGTAGGGCAAGCGCCTTACAATAACACCGATGCGTAATGTAGACGCAGGCCCGGACAGCCTGAATGGATACCGAGGTTGGTGCTTTGAACGAAAATTAGATTAAAAGTGCTTTAAAATGCGTCATGAATTCCAGGAAACCTCCACGTCCTGCTCGCGGAGCCTACATCTGCCTCCCCAAGCGGATGTTCCTGGTTGGCAAAACCAGGTACTACGCGAGGAGCTCATGGCGGCAATATTGCGAACTAACAGGGGAACGCAGTAGTCCATGCGGAAAGCCTGGTCCTGATCTTAAGGGATAAAACGAGGAAAGAGGGAGTTAGTACACAGACCTGCAAAACTCTCCTTGCTTAGTAACAGCTAGTAGGGCCTACCTGATTTAGGTCTCGAGTATTAAGGCTGGACAAGCTGCTTTGCTTAGATCTGATCATTAGGATCATCATCATCATCATCATCAGCCTATCTACGCCCACTGCAGGGCAAATGTCTCTCCTAGTAAACTCCAACTACCCCGGTCCTGCGCTAACTGCGACCAATTATCCCTGCAAACTTCTGGATCTCATCTGCCCATTTAATGCCGCCCCCTAGGGATACACTCTAGGGATCCACTTTGTTACCGTTAATGACCAACGGTTATCTTTCCTTCGCATTAGATGCCCTGCCCACGTCCATTTATTCTTAATTTCTACTAATATGTCCATAACACGCGTTTGTTCCATGACGTAATGTTTCTTCTCTGCTTAGTTCTATGGCATTTTTGAAGACTTCTGTCCGAAACGTGTGGACGATATCTTGGCTAAAGGAGGACATAAATGGGTCATGCAGGTCGCTGAGCGAAATGGTTTATTTACCCATGTTTGCAAACAAACTAACCGTACCCAGAAACCATGAAAAGTACTTGTTGGAAGTACCCGAGATTACACAAAACTTCCTCGATGAATCGTAAGTACGCCTGGTTGGGGATACTTCTTTCTCCGTGGGTTGGGGCCCGCCGGAAGCATGGGCTGTGGAACCAAGAGTCACGAGGAGGGTGGCTAGTTAACTGAGCTTGTTTATAAGATTTCAGAAGAGGGATTTTAGGAAAGCAAATTTTTTTATCCGTCCAGAGCTCACAAAATAAGCATGACGAGAATATGGAGATTCATTTTCAAAAATATTGAAATAGGAGTAAGCTGTTCTTAGATCACGGTCCTAATAAATGCTATAATTTTGCGATTGAGGAGTTTTGTTGTATAGGATGTATGCTTTCTCTGGAACGTGCGGCTATTTTGTCGCACACAGGCTCATCAAAGCGTGGCAAATGCACAGAAATCATTTCAAATGAGCACACAGTATTAGGGCCCGTTTCAATTGCGTAATGCTTTGCAACGCAACCGGGCACGCACTTCCATAAACATACCATCCACAACCTGGCTGTCTTCATTCTGCTTTGGACATGACAAGGTATGTTTGTTTTTTTCTTTCCACACTTTGTTCATTTATTGTATCTTCTTTCTATTAGATTGAATATCTCCGATGAGTACCGGAAGACAGAGTTTCGTAATTCCTTAAGTTTCGGGTATTGCGTACCCGAAAATCACTGCAGATAGCAAGCATGAAAAAGGTTACAAAGACCCAAACAAGCTCTTGCAGAAATGCATGGTACACGTTTATTTGAGCGTTCAGGCCTTGCCGCGTTAAGCACAGCGCAGCCGCTTGTATCATGAAAGTGCGCCTGTTGAAGCTACCATGCTGGTGGTGTCGTTTTTGTGCTCCATTTGTGTGCTCAAGTCTAATGCCATGGTAAACCGCTGTGTCGCGCTAGCAGATGATTTATTTCATGGCTTCGAGGACCAAGGGCTGCATAGAACACGAAATGAAACATGCGCGCATTCTGTTTTTTTGCCAGTTCGCCAGCGATGGGTGCGGGTGAACTTCCCTGCATGTAAAAAGCTATACCTCTCGTGTTCTATTTTGGTAATGTTCGTAAATATGACCACTTTTCTCTCTCTGTCATGGTTGATTAAGGTATCGCGGGTATCTACGGCACAGTGCAGATAAGCTTTGCATAGGTTATATTTATTGTGTGTTTTTACGTAATTACTTTTATTTTGATTTACGCCGCTCAGTTATATCATTCCTTCACAAGGCCGCTCGGGCTTAAAGCGTTAGTTACGATGTACATGTCACCTGCTTTTGGTAGCCTTCTTTATCGTTTGCCCAAGTTAAAGATCTTAATCACTTCTTTTTCGAAATCTCTGGGACCTCCATTGCCGCTAAATAAACTAAAAAAGAAGGCACTAAAAATCTTGAGCGATGGCTCAAAAGAAATTCTGTGGAACATATACGTTAGCTTGAACCGCATTTCACGCCTTATTATTTACTAAGACACGCGCATAACGTTCGTGTCTATACCAGTCGGGCCATTTCTACACTCTAATACGCTGACAATATCCAGTTTTTGGTTTTGGGTGCATTTGTTTTTACGGGAAAATATAAAACTTTTGTAGAGAGCCTCTCTGATAAATGGTATTATTAAGTTGCATGATGAGAAGGCTCAAGTTAGAGATCAATTGATGTGTCACTGCTCCTCAGTAGGGTGCATATAGCTTTTGCACAGTTCCTAGGCAAGATCAATTCGCTCAGTTTCAGGTTCACACTCCTTCGACGGATAGTTATGAGAAAAATTAAAAGAAATCACTTGATAGGAATAATAATTACCGATTTTCCTCAACGTGTTTGCAGTAAAGGGCTGCTCCATGCTGTAAGGTTCAAGGGCCGAAAGTGTAGGGAGAGAACATGAAAAAAGTAATTTCGGAACGCGTAGTCATGAAAAAGAAAGCCTAAAATAATAAAGGCTGGGGTAAAAACATTGCACCCTCTCTTGATATTAAATTGACGAAAACAGTAATAACTCGGAGGAAAGGAACGGCAGACAAACACGAAGTAGAGCTTATTGCAATCGCGTAAAGCAAAATTATAGCCAAGCATTTCTCGACCCGGATGCAGGAACACATACACGAATTTCAAAATAAGGCGCCCACTTGCAGTCGTAACAATATAGTGGCGGGATCTTTAATTTACATAAAAGAGCGGTAGTCTTCGAGGGTAGGAAGGAGTCGTCTTCCATTGGTGCAGCATTTTATACAACTTCCTTCACGTGAAAGTTGTTTAGTTGCATAGGAGCTTTACAGAAAGTCTGTAGCAAGGACAATTTTTATGCTAATGCACCTAAAGCTAATGTCTGAGATTAACAGCGCGAAAGAACGAAACAACAGAACTGGCCCGCCTACGATCCATGTTGCAGCTAATGTATGAGATTCCTGCTATTTTAGGTTAGATCGAACCGTGGTGTTTATGTGTTATAAGACAAAGCTGTCACTCCTCACCCATCCAAGAACAACCTTGTTATAATACGCGATATATTTCACTGGTAAGCATGATAATTTTTATTCTGTGGTTTAATTAGTGGTATGTTAAACCTTGTATACACAAGCTATTACTTCTCAAAAGCTCATGGCACTCATGCTCATCTAACAAAAAGTTTCCCTTAAGAAACTTTCAATATATAATTCACCACACAACTTCACCGCTCCGGTTCATTTCCCTAAAATAATGAAAGTGAACAAAATAATTCTTTAAACAGCAAATATTACAGCGTTGCCTAAACGGCATTCGGCACCGGTTACAGTCATAGACACCCTACGAGTTGAAACAACTTTGCTCACAACAAGACGTGAATTTCTACAAAACCTCCCCTAGCCTTCCCAAACCGAAGTTTGGAATCACGTGTAGATCATATGCAGAGCCAGAGAAATTGGCTACATGGCAGGCAAAAAATTATTCTATACTGTTTAAATGCTCTCCGTCATAAAACACTTTTTCGATGTACGTCGAACAACGAAGGGGGCAGGCGAAGTAGGTGCTTGTCAACATCTTGATATTTGCAAACCAACCTCATGCGACGTGTTCTTTCTGTTCTTTCTGTTCTTTCTGCTAATGCTTTCGCGAAGCGTATAAATACTCCAAGGACACCTTCCGCTTGCTAGCTCATCAACATTACATATTGCCGCGAACCATACATTGGGTTTGTTTATTTGTGTTTTGCTTTTACCGCCCGGCTGCGCCGGTCTGTGTTATCTCTGCGCCAAGGGAAGCGCGTGTTCCATTCTTTCTTTCTGTGCCGCATGTGTTATCTGTCGTGATAGGGAGAGCATTCCGATCTAACGTGAACAGCCCAGAATAATCTTCTTGTATCTACTGTGTTTTCGATGTGAATTGACGTTTCAAGAACCACGCGCGCCGAAAGATAAAAAGCGTGCAGTGCGGACGCCGGGGCATTCGATTCTGCGACGCTCGCCGACGCACGTACGTCACTTTGTTGACCGCTGCTTCGCCGAATCTGCATTCTTTTCAGTTGTTAGGGGAGCACAAGTTCGCTCCAATAAACTTGTTTCTTTTCTAAACAACTGCGTCGTCCTTGGCTTCGTGACATTTGGTGGAGGTGCTGGGTACTAAGCCTTTATGCCCTCTCCGACATCTCGAAGCCGCCAAGCCAGTCCAACCAGAGAAAGCCCCCGACTGCAAGGATTGCTACCCGAGTTCGGTCTTCTGCCAGAAGGGCCCAAGAGAAGGAACGCTGCAATCAACACCATGGTGCAAGAAACAACGTCGCCAATCATCCCGCAGCAGCCCCGAGAACCGCCATCGTTCCGGGGAGCCCCCGCTGAAAACCCCGAAGAATGGTTGGAGAAGCTGGAGCGCGTCCGCAACTTCAACAGGTGGGACGACGAAGAAACTTTCCAGCATGTCTTCTTTTTCTTAGAAGATGCTGCTCGAACTTGGTTCGAGAATCATGAGAGCTCTTTGACCGACTGGACTCAATTCAAAAGGGAGTTCCTTAAGACCTTCACTACCGTGGTGAGAAAAGAGCGAGCTGCGCTTTTGCTTGAAACTCGAACGCAGCACCCCAACGAAGGAGTCGTGATTTTCGTTGAGGAGATGAAGCGACTTTTTCGTCGTGCGGACCCTGAAATGACCGAGGAAAAGAAGCTCAGGTTTCTAATGCGAGGAGTGAAGCAAGAGCTTTTTGCTTGTCTAGTCCGTAACCCTCCGAAGACAGTGGCGGAATTCGCGTCTGAGGCGGCCGCGATGGAGAAGACGCTAGAAATTCGAACGAGGCAGTACGACCGCCCTGTCAACGCGCTGTTCTCGGAGACCATCGGTGCCGCAAATGGAAGCTCCGATACATTGCGAGACCATCCGAGCAGTGGTCAGGGAGGAGCTTCGGAAGCTTTTTCCAACAACGCCGCAACCTCAAGTGGCTTGCCTGACCGACGTAATCCGAGAAGAAGTCCAAAACGCACTGGGAACTTCTACGCCGTCGGAACCACCCCGCGAACAACAAGCCATGACTTACTCCTCGGCTGTTCGTCAACCCCGCCCTGCTCCAATCCGTCTTCAAGAGGCCGAGCCATACCGCCGTCCAATGCCGCCCGCCCGACGCCCTGTAGACCAATACCAGACGCCAAGGAAGACCGACGTGTGGCGAACGCCCGATAATCGCCCGCTGTGCTACCACTGCGGAGAGGCCGACCACATCTACCGTCGCTGTCCCTACAAGAGGCTCGGTTTGCGAGGGTTCTCCGTCGACGCCCCACGCCCCCGATATGGCCAGTGCCTGCTGAGATCGAAGAATACCTCTCCAACACCAACCGAGGACCAGACCGCTTCAACCGTTCACCGTCGCCCTACCCGTATCAGTCACCGAACCGCCGCAGCACTGCTGCCTTCTCACGGGGAAGGTCCCCCAGCCCACGCGGGGGAAACTAAAAGCAGCAACGTCGGGAGGTAAAGTTGCACAACGGCGAAAAAATGAAAACCCTCCAACGAAGCAGCGACTCGCTGAAGACCATCATTCACGACATGCCCTCATCCCGACGACCCGACCTAGCCCTAACGAGACTCCTGAACACGATGACAGCTACACGGCGCGACGCGTACCCGACCTGACCGAGACGTCCGTTGAGAAGACGACAACGACGATGCACAGTGCCCGACCGTCAACACGTACAAGCAGAGATACGACGCCCCTACGAACCCGGAACTCGAGGAAGACTGCATCTGACGTCAAGGTGTCCATCGACGGCTTTGACGCAGTCGCCCTCGTAGACACGGGAGCTGACTATTCGGTAATGAGCAGACCATTTGCGTCTAAACTGAAGAAAGTTATGACTAGATGGGACGGTCCGCACATACGCACAGCAGGAGGCAACCTCGTGACGCCAAGTGGAACGTGCACATCGCGCGTCACCATAGACGGCACAACGTACCCTGCGGCGTTCGTCATTCTGCCTAACTGCTCCCGCGACGTAATTCTTGGAATGGACTTTTTGATGGACAACGGTGCAATAATCGATCTCCAGACCAAGTCAATAACTTTTTCCCCCAATCACTCCATGACGCCGGAACCGAACCCCGAACGACGTGCTGCTGTAAGGATTGCCGATGATCATGTCACCCTGCCACCCCGCGCAAGCCTGATGGTCGCAGTCTACTGTGAAGATGCTGCTCCTGACGTCGACGCTATCGTAGACACTGATCAAAGGGTGTTTCTCGACCGTGGTGTGTCGGTCGCAAGAGGCATTGCGCACTTCAAGGAACACCAATCCCACATTTTGGTTACCAATTTCACCGAGGAGTACCAGCATTTAAACAAAGGCGCGGCAATTGCATTCCTCGAAGAAGCGCAAGAAGCAAGTGACGTGATCGCGGTCGCCGACTTTGAACGCACACCCGTAGAACCCTTCAAGCTCCCGCAGCCCTTCGACGTGAATCCGGCGCTACCGCAAGAACAACGGAACAAATTATTGGCTTTGCTGCGTCGCTATAGCGAATGTTTTTCGTCGAGCGCAAAACTACGTCAGACCCCTCTAGCGAAGCACCGAATGATAACCGAAGATGGAGCCCGACCTACCCGACAGTCACCGTACCGCGTCTCTTCACACGAACGGGAAGCCATCCGGACTCAAGTCGACGACATGCTCAGCGACGACATTATACAGCCGTCGAAAAGCCCCTGGGCTGCGCCCGTCGTACTCGTAAAGAAAAAAGACGGCACATTAAGGTTTTGTGTTGACTACCGGCGACTGAACAAAATCACGAAAAAGGACGTGTACCCCCTCCCCCGAATCGACGACGCCCTCGACCACCTCTGCCACGCGAAGTACTTCTCATCGATGGACCTGAAGACCGGCTACTGGCAAATTGAAGTAGACGAGAGAGACCGAGAGAAGACTGCATTTATAACCCCAGACGGCCTATACGAGTTCAAGGTGATGCCGTTTGGGCTGTGCACAGCACCAGCGACGTTTCAAAGAGCCATGCACACTGTGCTAGCTGTCCTTAAGTGGCACACCTGCCTCGTATACCTCGACGACGTAGTGGTATTCGCCCATACTTTCGACAAACACCTTGCAAGGTTAGAGTCTGTACTCGAGGCCATTCGTACGTCGGGGTTGACGCTGAAGCCTGAAAAGTGCCGTTTCGCATACGGGGAACTCAAGTTCTTGGGCCACGTCGTCAACGCCGCGGGAGTCCTACCTGACCCGGCAAAAACTTCAGCCATTGCGAACTTCCCAAGGCCGAAAGACAAGAAGGGCGTGCGAAGATTTCTCGGGCTGTGCGCATACTACCGGCGCTTAGTCGCAAACTTCGCACGCATTGCAGAGCCACTCACGCGCCTGACGAAAGATAGCACCCCTTTCAGCTGGGAAAACGACCAAGAAAAAGCATTCTGCGAGCTGCAAAAACGCCGGGAAAGCCCGCCCGTGCTCGCTCATTTCGACGGAGATGCCGAAACGGAAATGCACACGGACGCCAGTGATATAGGCTTGGGTGCCGTCCTTGTCCAAAATCAAAGCGGCTGCGAAAGGGTAATCGCCTTGCCAGCCGTGGTCTGTCGAAGGAGGAGAAAACGTATTCTGCCTCTGAGAAAGAGTGCCTGGCTATTATAGGGGCGATTTCAAAATTTCGCCCATACGTGTATGGAAGGCCATTCAAGGTTGTAACAGACCACCATGCGCTGTGTTGGCTCGCCAATTTGAAGGACCCCTCTGGCCGTCTTGGGCGGTGGAGCTTGCGCCTGCAGGAGTTCGACGTTACAGTCGTTTATAAATCCGGCAGGAAACACTCCGACGCCGACTGCCTGTCCCGCGCCCCCGTCGACCCACCCCCACAAGACTCTGATGAAGACAGCGCGTTCTTCGGGATCGTGACGGAGAGCGACCTAGCCGCCCAGCAGCGTGCCGACCCCGACTTACGCGTCATAATCGAGTACCTCGAGGGATGCAACGTTGCCGTTCCTAGGACCTTCAAACGCAGCTTACCAGCATTCAGCCTGAGAAACTCCGTCCTCGTGAAGAAGAATTTCAGCCCCGGAACAAGAGCGAATTACCTTCTCGTCATCCGGACCTTCGTGACGACATTTTGGAAGCGTGCCACGACGACCCGTCTTCCGGACATCTCGGCAAAGCCCGCACTATTGGAAAAATCAAGGCGAGGTACTACTGGCCCGGCCTTACCTCTGACGTCACCTACTACGTCCGGAGCTGCCGTGACTGCCAGCGACGAAAAACGCCGCCGACATGACCCGCCGGACTTCTGAAACCGATCGCCGTCCCATCGAGACCATTTCAACAGATTGGAATGGACCTTTTAGGCCCGTTCCCTACGTCACGATCACAGAACAAGTGGATTGTCGTAGCGACAGACTACATGACGCGCTACGCAGAGACCGCCGCTCTTCCGAGGGGGACTGCACAAGAAGTGGCAAAGTTCTTTATAAGCCAAGTTGTGCTGCGACATGGAGCCCCGGAAGTCCTAATCACCGACCGTGGAACGGCGTTTACTGCGGAGCTGATGCAAGGAGTATTACGCTACAGCAACACGGATCACCGAACAACGACGGCGTAACACCCCCAAACGAACGGACTAACAGAGCGTCTGAACAAGACAATCGCAGATGTGCTGTCAATTTACGTTGACGTTGAACATAAGACTTGGGATGAAGTGCTCCCGTATGTCACGTTTGCGTACAACACGGCTATCCAGGAGACGACGCAGCTGACGCCGTTCGAGCTTGTCTACGGTAGAAGGCCGTCTACGATGCTCGACGCCATGCTTCCGCACGTAGAAGACGACGACCTCAACGCCGACGTCCACGGATATCTTCAACGTGCGGAGGAGGCCCGCAAGCTCGCTCGAGTTCGTATAACGGACCAGCAGCTGGTGGATGCGGGCTGCTACAACCTCCGACGCCGAGACGCCGAGTACCAACAAGGGGATCGTGTGTGGGTCTGGACTCCCATCCGACGACGCGGACTCAGTGAGAAGCTCCTGCGACGGTATTTCGGACCCTACCAGATTCTACGACATGTCGGCCAACTTACCTACGAGGTGATCCCCGATGGTGATTCCGGAACATCACGACGACGCAAGCGGCCCGAAGTCGTCCACGTGGTTCGCTTAAAACCTTTATACGGACGATAACGAATTTTATTTTTATTTTCGGACTGTCGCTTATGTTAGCATCGGGTCGATGCACTCTTAGAGGGGGGGTAATGCCGCGAACCATACATTGGGTTTGTTTATTTGTGTTTTGCTTGTACCGCCCGGCTGCGCCGGTCTGTGTTATCTCTGCGCCAAGGAAAGCGAGTGTTCCATTCTTTCTTTCTGTGCCGCATGTGTTATCTGTCGTGATAGGGAGAGCATTCCGATCTAACGTGAACAGCCCAGAATAATCTTCTTGGATCTACTGTGTTCTCGATGTGAATCGACGTTTTGAGAACCACGCGCGCCGAAAGATAAAAAGCGTGCAGTGCGGACGCCGGGGCATTCGATTCTGCGACGCTCGCCGGCGCACGTACGTTACTTTGTTGACCGCTGCTTCGCCGCCTCTGCATTCTTTTCAGTTGTTAGGGGAGCACAAGTTCGCTGCAATAAACTTGTTTCTTTTCTAAACAACTGCGTCGTCCTTGGCTTCGTGACAATATCTCATGATAAAGTAAGGCCATTTGTGGGACGCCTTTCTATGCAAACTCTTTCTAAAGAATTTTAATCTGAAGATCTAAAAGGCCGCGCTGTTCTTCTATAAGGAGGCGAATGATCTCCGACGTCACATAATAATGAACGAAAAATTTCCAAACTGTTTATACGTGTAGAATTTTTTTCTATTCTCTACAAGACTTGCATTCATTTGACTGGAAAGATTGGTGACAACTGAACAATTATCAGGAAGCATGTGGGTTGTGAAAGCACGACGGAAGCAGCATTGGGCCTCTTTTAAAAAAATACGGCCATCATCGCAACGAAGATGCGACGACTAAGGAAATAGCGGAGTTGGGGGGGGGGTTTGCAATCTTCACCATGGCTTTTCTGTTAGCTTTTGCATTTTGTATAGATTTAACATGGCTTTTCTATTTCCTTAACTTGGCTCATGTATAGCTGTAACAGATACTCTCATAGCACTTGCCTATCTTATAGGTAGATGGGACACCGGTACCGCCGAGTGCACGCCGTCTCTCTCCACTAGGAGAACACCTGCACGACATAGCGGATGTCATCGCTATTCGGAGCCAATCGTAGACACGCGCCTCCTTAGCGGAACATCTTCACTACAACGCTCACTCTTCGCACCTGCTCTTTGGCTCCTCTACTCTTCGCAACTTTCGGTCACACTTCTCGGCCTTGCATTTTCCGCCTATCTACTTTGATCCGCCGATTTCCGAGCAAAGCCCTACACGGCTGGAACTGAAGCTTAAACAGCTGTTCTGTCAAAATGCATCTCACTTCAACAACACTGTGCTAAGCTTTTCTTGATGTTCCGTTCATTTCATAGAACATTCCATTATTAAATTTTATTCTACTGCTCCCTAGGAAAGGCTCCTCACCTAGTGTGTTTCCGTTGAAAGTTCAGAATGGTGAAATATTTGAACGAAGAGTCCCCAGATCCTAATGTTCGGAGCATGCCAGTTGTGAGGTACATAAAATCGGGGATATAAAAATTTTGAACTTGTGTGTGAAAGGAGCGTGAGGCAGGGAATGTGCGCCCTCTAAGGGAAACAGCAGTGCAAGAGGAGGGTAGGAGAAGGGTACTGAGAGAGGGGGACGGTGCTAGGAATGGTAACGAGTAGGACAAAAGGAGGGTAGGCCGCTGCTCCCGGTACCACGCGAAGTGTCTTCTGAGGCGACGTCACCGGTAAAAGAGAACAGGAGGCCCCTGGTGATGTCGAGGGAGTGGGTAAGCACCACAGGGTACCGTCAAAAGGGCTGGCCAAGTGTTGATGAGCCCGGTCGCAATGTTCATGAGAAAGATCAGCACCAGATAAGCAACTAGCCCCTGCGATAGGAAGTGGGCGAGCGGAACCAGCTTCGGAGGCTGCTGTTCAGGATGATGGTTAAGTGGTTACGGGCGCGCCCGCAGACTTCAACAGAATATTCACACAGCACATGAACAGAAGGTAGAACGTTGTTTCCCCTTCACATTCTGAGAGAGTTCTAAGCATCCACGGTATTTTTTGGTTTCTCTGCAGATCGAAGGTGTGCGAAATAATTTTTTCGGATCTGAGGCGGAGCCTAAAATGCACTTCTAGCCCCTCTCATGTTATAGGAAAACGGCCACTAGGGTTGGGATCTATATTTAAATTTGTGGATGTGTGTCACTCTCCTAGAACCCTTAACTGCATAGTGTGATGAAGAGCTTGCCGACTTTTTTACTCGTCACATTAAAAAATGACAATATTTATACATAAAAGAAACAGTTTCGTAGAACCTCACAGTTTTTAAGCAAAAGGGTATTTTTCCTTTAGTTTACATTTGGTAGAATGGTTCTTACTAACAAAAATAGCAAATACTATTGTGCTGGTGCGCCACAGATTTTAAAGAGAACTTACTCTGAACCCTGCAGCAAACATTGAATTATTCAATCAGCTCCGAAGGATTCACCAAAATGTCCCACGCCTAGGTATATTATTTTTTTTTCGGAAGATCATTGAGGAATATTTTAACATAGAACGGAGCGTGTACCTGGGTATGCATGCCTAAGGGGAAACGTTCCTTTATTTAAACATGGCTTCTAGCCACTTTATTTCAAACATAAAACCAAAAATGAAGACCCTTGCATAAACTCTGCACTCCTTTTTAGCTAAGTCAGAACGAGGTGTTGCAACTTTAAAAGTAAATCCGCCATCAATGATGGTGTCGGGTATGTGGAATAACTCCTGCAGCAAAATCGTACGATTTATACGCAAAATAAAACGCCCCTTTTGGGAGATATTCAATACCAGCACAGGGCAATAAACGTTAGCTTAAATTTGTATTATTCGTAATTCTTAGCGATTGGGGTCTCCTCCATGAACTTATTTACAGTGTCCCGAGTAAAGTTGGAGTAACATGGTTACACTTTTGGAAATATGTAAGGGAAAGTACCAGTAACGGCAGTCAGGGGCATTCACTGCGGCTTTTGTGGATTAAGAAACAGGACTTACTAAAGAAAACTGGGTTCACGGTAATTACCTCTGAATAAAACGTCCCCTCACTAACAAACACTTCGCTACCGGTACAGGTTGCCTTAAAATTTCCAGTCAGTAATCAGATCAAAGCAGGGAGCCGCCTTTCCAGAAGAGATCCTGCATGAATCTTGTATCGGCGGCACTACAAAGGCCAAGAACTTTTCTTGAGGCATCGTGTAGGCTAGTGCGAGGTTCTCTGCATTTAAAACAGGGCGGCCTTTGATGTCTCTCTTCCATCTTGAAACTCTTTGCTACCCGCAGAAGCAAAAACGCTGCTCTATAAATAACCACCTTTCTCTAGCCAATGTTAAAACCTGCTCGGTACTTATTCATATTCTTTTCAATCAGTTGTATACCAATATTTGGTCCATGAATGTTACGGCTGTTTGGATTTCGGGACTTACGGTGCCGTTCCATTGATGTGTCCTGCCACCCAGTTACTCGGCCGCTAAAAATGTAGAAAACGGAGGGCGGGGGAAAATTTCCTGCATGTTTTTGCTGCGCATTGTTAGGAAACAAACATTGTGTTTGTAACAGAAGCAAATTTAAGGTTTTACAAGCTCCGATCTGATTATAATGCAGGCAGACGCATAAATATAAAATTTTACAATTTTGTGTCGCTATTCTTTGGGTAACATGTAGGCGCTGTGTTGGTGCGAGGTCACTTGGATGAAGGAGGAGCAGCCAAACTGTGTATACTTTAGAGAACCACTCAAAGCATCAAATCTTCGCTCGAGATCCTCCTCTGGGCGCACACTATCTGGTACTTCAAATATCAGTAATAGTGTCACAACCCCGCAAATTAATGTATATGTTTGTTTCCGCCAGTACCGGAGCGGAACGTCAAAAACAGTCAGCTAAATTTTCTAATGTCTGCGACTGTCCATTGTAGGTAGCTTTTCTTCGTGACAAGCGCGGTTTTTAATCTTCAGCGCGGAATGAACTGGCATAGATTGTACTGTAAGGCTATCTCTAAATACTTGTTTTTGGCGAATTTTTTCATCTTATGGCCAGAAGACTGAATCAGGTGACTGAGCGACAGACAGACAGACAGACAGACAGACAGACAGACAGACAGACAGACAGACAGACAGACAGACATTTTGACGTTTCTAGCGCAAGAAAAACTGTTGCGCTTAAAAACCTCTTCAATACCAGACGTGAATCAATAAATGGACTGCAGTATTTTGAGAGCACTGAACACAAATTATTCACCCTTAAATTCAAGGAAATAAAACGTTGCGCTTCCCCTCTATGTTACTTTTAGACACTCATAAATTGAACAAAGTCTGCCGAATTTAGGTCAAGTCGCCTGAACACATCAATAACATGCGCTCAAGTGCTACGTAACTAGAAGTAGGGTGCTTTATTGGTTGTACGCCACTATAAGAATTACACTTTGTAAGAAGGCTAGAATAAAAAATCAGTTTAATTGTTTCACAGTTCCGAAAGGAAGATAATAGAAGATTGCTTATAACATTGCAGTAGTGGACGCTCCAAGCGCCCTCCTCTAAAAACACACTGCCCTGTTATACATTGGAAGCACAATCATAATTATTAAAGAAAGCTGCGACAATTTCATTCAGTTGGTATGTCAGAAGCCGTAAGTACCTGCTAACCTAACTTACCGCTAATATTCAGGTGTTTAAACAACTTTTCTACAATATTCACCCCTATTACAACACACAATATTGAAAAAGTTACGCCACCTCCCCTCGCGGGAACCCTGGTGTGATGCGACGCTGAGGGGGGGTTCAAGCGCAAGCAGAGAGCAACCGTCGACCGAAAGGGCGCCGGAGAGCGGCACACCAGTTATATGCGCAGCGCGCCCGAAGGAGAGGAGACCGCAGAGTGAGAGAGTACTGCACATGCGCAGAACCGCGAGCATCGCCGCCAAACGGCGGAGTGAGAGCGCGCTGGGCCGCACACCCGCAGATGTTGAGAGAGAGAGTGTTCGCTCTCTCCTGGGCACGCGCCGCCGCCAGTGCATCTGCCGAGCTATGACGCACCACAATCCAACACAATCCACTTTAATCCAATCCAATCCAAATCCAATCCAATCCAAGTCAAGCCAGGCCAAGCCAATCCAACCCAATCCAATGCCCCTCGAGAGAAAGTGTTCGCTATCGGAGAGGAGAGGGGGTTAGCAGAGGAGAATGCGGACGCCGACGACGATGACGACGAACGCACGCAGGAAGGAACGGGCCGCCGACAAGAGATGCTCTCAGCGTCGCATCTAAAAGTACGAACTGTATTTCGACAGTCGCTTTCACTTAAGTCAAACTTGCGTCAAGGATGTCTGGTAACAACTTGAGAATAATTGCGCGAAACCATCTCACTACGGAGAACTAAACGACAGACGACCAACGAGTACATATCCCGACGCACCGGTGCATTAACATGCCTGAAAGCACAAGTGTGTCTCCCATGTTTATCTCTACCCCTCGTTAGCTATGCATTATACAGCTGCTTCAATAGCAACTAGGTAGGACATGGCGCAGGCAGGGTGGTGTAGGAGTTTCTTCAGACCTACTCTTGTCCAGGCAAGCAGAATGCCGCATGTACGATAAGCTCTGTGGTAGTCAACTCTGTTGTCCCGGTCACGACTTTCCTTCGGAACACTTAGCGACAGTTGGGCTCAGCCGCTTCCTTATTCTAATGCCCTGCTGGGTGGAACTAATACTAATCGGAGCGCTTCGTTGGAAACGCTTCCGCGTAGAGGAAGAAACCAGGCGGAAAATCTGCACTCTTTGTGAAGTAGGAAGACGCTTCTGCCCTTCCCTGTGAGTGCAACTCAAGCAAAGCGTGCGCAACAACGCGTGAAACACTGCGGACGGCTAGGCGTTTCTTGAGAACACCATACATATTCGGATCCATCGTCGTAGTCGAGATGATACGAGATATATTTGATCTCTGTGCTACATATAAATGCTGGAGAGAAAGAACCAACTTAAAGAAGTAATTTCCCGCTATCAGGTCGTAAGGCCCAATTTGGTTTACAATGAATGTGTAACACCTGCAATCCTCGAAGGATTCTATAGGGGCTGTTCATACGGATCAAAATGGGATCTCCCCAGCACGCATGATGATAAAGCCGTTCGTAAGGCGTAGTAAAGGTTGTTTCGCGTAATCTAGAGTAGGCCATCGGTTCCCACGACTTGATGCTTTCACGTATCTTTCATCATCTGTAATCGACGCTCCAATGAGCTGTCCAGCTGGCTTTGCATCTTGAAGGTGACAGCCTCCATCTGCTTGGTTCAGTAATCGATTTTTTGATTACAAAAAAGTCTCAAAGCCAACAGTTGCTTGCCACGTTGACTTGAAATTACTTGTGCAACTTGACCTAGAATCATCTCACAAGGGGTTTATAAAGAAAGATGATCCTTTACTTACTTTTGTAATTTAAAATAAGGCATTTTTCACGCAGGTAAATATAGCAATCACCCCTGCAAATATGGTACACGTAACACAGGCAAACCAGTCTGAAAATGGTTAGTACATAAGCTATCCAGCACTTTGGACACACATTTTATGCTTGAGAACTTACCACTTGATACACGGAAACGTTTATGGGTCACCACTCTCTAAAATGCTGTGCTGTTTTATCCTCAAACAAAACATTTTAATTAAGGTAGGTCGACACCTTCAAAAACGCATTTTTTTAAAAAAATGACTTGTTTTAAATTTTGCAATTTCTACATCTCTGTCTATTGAAGAATATTTAGAAAAAAAATTGTGCTGTTATCTTAATCGGTTCAAAAGTTATGACCATTTTTCAACCCCGCCGAGAGGCATCCGAAACCGAAACTGAAGGTTTCCGATTACGCAGTATCTGCCATGTCGTCCTAAATGTTTCTTCGTATATACGTGACATAATGCCAATTTATTTAGCTACATTCTAAGCTTTTGGACACATTTCGGGATATTGTACATTTGATTTATTTCAAAATTTTCACTTAGGGGCAATTGGTGGCACACTCGTGTTCACGTTGCGCGCATTTGCATTGCCTTGCGTTCGTGTCTGGTTGTCCGTGCTTTTTCGTATGCCGTTTTAACCTCACGGATTTAGTTCTAGCCTCGCAAGGAGACCATTATAGTACTTTATAGTCTGCAGTTACAGTTATAGTACGAGGACGGCGTGCCTGACCAGTGACTGTCACCCTAAGACGAAGGCTACATGTGAGTCAACTGTAAGACACGAAACAGGCAAAAAAAATGTGTGCGCCTCAGCTCGGCCAAACGGAGATCGTGCCGGTTACAAGGAGGGTGCAAGCTATCAGCCTGGCGGATTGTAGGTGTATTGACTGTTTCTTATAATACGTACAATAGGTCTGAACCTTCAAAGCCATTTTTCTCAAAACTTGATTTTTTGCAACCATTAGTTACGCGAACAGTGATAACTTTGCTTCTAGAAATTATTTTCTTACGAAACTTTGTGTGCTGTTTATTTATATATAGAGCTATGCATTCAAGCAGAATGACTGAAAACTATTGGTTACTTTTTATATTATGGCCAGTTGTGTGAAACCCATACAAGCCGGATATCAAATTTTTGAGTCTTTTTATGATTACGCAACTTAGCTTAAAGATGTGATATTCGTGGAGGTTAGTTGCAGAGGTTATTGTCTTCATTATGTTCCTGCCAAGTCGTGGTTGAATCGAACCAACCATTTTGTACTTATGACTGTTCGCGCAACATGCATATTTTGGCGCATTTTGATTTATATAAATTTTTTGTTCGACATTTTTAGCAATTTTATCTATTTAAAGTTTCTAACTGTATAAGCTTTACAAGCCAAAAATATAATTGTAACGTTTGGGCTACACCTGTCAATTTTTTTTTCGAAGGTGTCGACCTACCTTAAAGCTAGTCATCCAAATCTGCAACCAAATTTCGAAATATTTTCATACATATGAGCAGAATCATGGCTTGGTTAAAGTGAAGTTGGAAGTATTGCTTTTCTAATAGTAGAAGTGGCATCTCTGAAGAGTCATGTGTGCAGAATTCTAAGGCTGACCATTCGAAATAAGAACGTCTTGTTTACAACGCGCTTCAACATATCTTTCGATACAGCCTCTAACTATTCCATTCTACTTTTAAAACACTTCGCTAAATCGACATTGGCGAAGATGAAGAACGAGCGAACACAAGATGCACACATACGAAAGAAAAAATATCAACTTGCCTTTTTTTTCCGGCCCTATCGGAAAACATTGAAAACGCAAACAAAAACATTGAAAACCGCAAAAAACCCTATCTGTGTCTATGTCTTCAATTCTTGATATTTGTATTCGTGATCTCTTTTTCTTGTGGTGTCACTCACATAGCGTTTAATCACAGATAGGGTTTTGTGTGATGTTTTTACCTGTTTTTATTTATACTTTTACGTATTCAGTGTTTTCTGATAGGGTCGAGAAATAAAGGCCGGTTGATAGTTGCGCTATGGTATGTGTGTATCTTGTGTTACGCCGTCATTCGCCTTGTCAATATCCATTTAGCGCAGTGTTTTACAAGTAGTAATGTATCAACAAGCCCAGAATCAAGCTCTCATTGACTATACCACCCTAAATAATATATATACACACCAAAAAAGCAGTCTTTATTGGCAGTGCTGTTTGGGTGCTTGACGGTGCTTTATAGCGCCGAATGAGGTGATTGCCATTTTTGGATAGAGGAATAAAGTAATCAATGTCGAGAAAAAATCCGCCGTCATCGGAAGCGGGAATCAAACCCAAGACCTCCGCATAACGCGTGTGGTGCGCTACCAATTGCGCTATGCCGGCGGCGGTGGAAGTAAAAGGAATAAATAAAACGTGCGCAACAATTCGGTGAACAACGAGGCAAAGCATGATTTGCGAGAACGAAGAAAACCGTGTTATTGAAAAGCGGCCAGATTTTTTATTAACCAAATTTGGGCACAGATAACATCCTGGCATAGAAAAACCCATTTCGGAATCCCCGAAAAACATTTCAGCCAACTCGGATACGCCAATCAAAAACACGAAGGGGTAGGTCAAATAGGTGATGTGTAAGTAGTAAAAATGACAGGAAGATTAGCTGCAAAATTATTTCTGTGCCAAACAAGACCTGTTAAATTAGCGATTTAACCAATTTTCACATGACACAAAAGTTATAGTAATTTTCAGATATAGTTCAGATCACAAAAAATTAGTTATAGAAGCCTTCATAAGCAGTAAAACGTGTTATTGGGGTGCGTGTGTCTTTACCATATTACAAGTATTAAGAGCAACAAGGACCTTCAATGCGTATTCCCTAAATCGGGCCCACACAGCTCTGTTCATACAAGGGGCCCGGCTACTCGCTAAGAGACTTCCCTGCCTCTCCAAAAACTAAAAAAAGGTGACCGTCAGTTGCTTACACGGCAGAACCGACGTCAAATTTCATTGGGCTTGCTGATCACTACGGACAAATGAATCTAAAGAAACGGATAGTAAACTTATAAGCATCACTGCACAATCGATGCAACTATGGTTAGAAAACACGATAGAGTCTAGAGCGCTGCTAAACATCGTTAAGGGGCGGTTCCACAAAACGGGTTTAGCGCGCACATGGTGCAGTCAGTATGGAAGGCGACGTGCGAAGCAAAATCCTGCCGTTAATCCAGAAGCGGCTCACCGACATCGCGATTTTACGCCGTACCGCGCTTCCAATTTACTACCAGTAACCAAGAAGCGAGAACAACCCAGCTCTTGCGATTTAGTGTGGAGAGTTGAGCGGTGTACCTCTATTACTGCCCATAAAATGAGAAAAAGGTTTTGGAGTATACATGAGCATTTGATAACGCCGCATTACTAATGAAGACGTATAATTCTTTATTAAACAGCCGACGTAGGCTTTCGCACGTTGACAGTGTGCCTCAAAGGCGAACTGCAGAAAACTGGCAGTGCTACGACCCGCTTCCAAACTTTCATTACAGAGCTTCGGCATTCTTTTCTAAATCAAACTAAACAAAGGATGCCCTGGATTTTGTGTTAAGGAAAAAATCGAATACGCGGCGCAAAAAGCCTGCGAACTTCCCTGAAGCTGGAGTGTCTGCTGCGACAACGTCCTCTGCATTTCAAACAGGGTGGTCTTTGATGTTTCCCTTTAAACCCTTTATGAAACAGAAATGCTGCTTGACTTTGAAGTCATCTTTAAGGACCACACGACAAAAAGTCTTCATTCCTCGCAATTCTTCGTTATGCTCAAACCGGGTAGAGCATTTCTTTGTATAATTACATCATCAATTTTACGCGTCCAACGGTGTTAGTGACCCTTGTTGTGGTTAAAATATTCACCTGGTGCCCATCGCAGCCAAACTAAAAAATGTGGAGTTATTATCAAAAATATTAATACGAAATAACCATTTATTTTATTGGCAAAAAAATATATCGTTTTTACTATAACAATCTTTGTTCCCGGTGAGACATCATTGAAGCGGTTTAAATTAGAAGTTGAAGCTGAAGTGCAAGTTTAATTCACATAATTAAAATGCTTCCAAATGACAAACCTTAAGGAGGTACCGTAGTTACAAATAATAGTTGCAGACATCTAAGTTTGTATCCTGATATGGAAGCCGTGGTGGAGATATTTCGCCTCCCACGGAGCGTTCGCGTACGCCACGGTTGCATTCCCGACGTACGCTTCCCGATCGGAGAGAGAATAACTAGCAACGAGGGTTTTTAAGTCGCCTTGGCCCAGGAAAGACGAAGGCTCTCTGCTAAAAATGTGTGCGTCAAAGGTTTCGGAGGGGAGCTGTTTGTCAGTTTGAGCGGGGGGCGTCAGTGTGAGCGTTTGAAAATGTTAATTCTGTAATGTGTAGGCCACGATGAATAATTGTGCTTTTTGCGAAGAGAGAGAGAGAGAGAGAGAGAGAGAGAGAGAGAGAGAGGGAGGGAGTGAAGATCTTTGTTGAAGAAGAAATAGGGGGGGTTTTGGAAGGCGTGGTAAAGAATTGGACGGCAGCCCAATAGAAGAATCTGAGGTCTAGGGCACTTGATGCAGCAGTATCTTCTCTTTTCCTCCCAATCATGTCGGCCCGATCTTGACGCCACGAGCTGGCCAAAGCTGTCTTTCATGTATCGAAAAAGTGGAATCTGTAATGTTAAGTTTGATTTCCCCTGACCATACCTTTGCACATGGCTTTGTTGCATGCGAGAGGGTGGATGTTTCCTCGCTTATAGCGGAGTGTGAAGTTAATACCTGATTTTCCCACCCAACATTCTAACGCACAAGCGTTCACAGATACTTCTGTTGGTTTTTCGTCCAATGAGTTTCTGATTCCTCGGCGTTGAGACCCAGTTATAGGAAGGGGAAGGATCGCGTTCTTAGGCATAGGTTTAAGCTTCGTTCTTAACGTTTTTCCAGGTGGACAGTGTGGTAATCGTGGTCGCAAGGAGCGTGGTATGCGAGTTCATGTGCCTCTTGGTGAATGTGTCGTTATATTGCGGACCACTGTGTCCGGCTGTCCGGGTGCCGTCGCTAACTTTTTGCATTGTGGATGGGAATGTTTCATAGAAGTGCTTAGTCATTCTTTCTACAGAAAACACCATAATCAACTTTCAGTGTACTGAATAATTTTTACGCTTCTTTTCGATACTTGTGCTAGTCGGATTGCCGAAAGGATGTCTCCAACTTCTGTTTCTTGGTTTTTGTGTGTACGAGGGACATGCAGTCACAAAGGTTGCGAGAAAAGTAAACTACGACAGTGTGCGGCCTCGTGCTCTTGCTGATCCCGGAGTACGATTCTGAAACTTTCCCCGAATCAATTTGATACTACGATAGCACCTCCTGTCTTGAAGACTGTATCCATATTTTGGCCCCTCCCGGGTATGCTTTTCCTGCCGGTCTCTTCGTTCGAGGAGGGTTGTTTCCCTGATTTCTAGAAATCGTTTATGAAGACGTGAGTTGAAGACATGCATCGTCATTATCGCAGCCTTATTTAGGAACTTGAGGGGGAAGGTGTTCCCCGAGCGCATTCTTAGCTCCAAATATTGTTATTTCTTCCCCCCATCGAGTTAATCGGCTTACTTTTTTTAGGCCGCGAATGCATGTGCATTCTGTTACCTTGGTGGTCCACCAGTTGATAGTTCCTCGCACGATCCGAATTGCGAAGTTCAGGACTGCCTTTTATGCTGTCTTCATGATGGTGTTCCTTTCAGTTCCGTCTGTGCGGCTAAATTTACGGTACTGTAGGCATTCCAGTATTTGGCTGATGATCTACTGCTGCATGAATCTTATTGTTTCGTCTTGTTTTTATTCGTTTCCCTGCTCTTGGTTGTGCGTTTTATATTGGGGGAAATTGGTTACACAGTTTTTTTTTGGTGATTGTGCGTTTTGCGTACCGCCTTTCTCTAGAGCCACGTCGAACATTCTTCCGCGGCTGTTCTCTGACAGACCAACCATGCCCATTTTAATAGTGATTTTTAAATTCTCCTCGTAACGCCATCTCTCGGTCTCTACACTGATCTTGGAGCAGTGACAGAACCGCGCGAATAGTGAAAATTATTTTCCAAACTTATGCGATCAGTCGTAATATAGTGGGCTTTATTTCAGTTCTTTTCGGCATTTATAACCGTCGCCGTCCTTGGTTTCTGAGACCCCGGCGTAAATAATTTTCCCCTGTTTTAGTTGGGCAACATAATGTTGGTGGCGGTACAAGTTGGTAGCGGTACTTTTCAGCATTAACAGCACAAAAGTTTAAGAACAGTGCAACATACTTTTGCCGAACATCCGTTCTATGTACTGCAAACTACCGACATGTGCGGCCATGTCAATCTGGAATGAACTACCACCCCCTTTAAATCACTTCGCTATGTCAATTTACTCCAAAACCAACAAAAGTGTTTTCTCTTTTCTTCTTTGGCCTAATATAAAACCCGCTTTCCATTGTATCACTATTTTTACAGTGTTTTCTTTGTTATTCTGCAGCCTAATTTATTTGTTTTAGTCTTCGATGTGCATTTGTTTGAATTGCTGCTATTAGATTTACATACGTTTTGTCGCCTACCTGATGCTACATATTCCATATTGCAGTATGCTCTACTCGTTGCCTCTTCTAGCCGTGTTCGTTAGCGCATTATTGGTCAGTAGATCCCCCCGAAAGTTTTAACGCGATAACGTTGTTAGGCGCATTTTTCGATTTCCCCGTGGCTCCGGGCCGTCCACTATCAGCCGTGCTCATTAGGCGTCCACGGAATTAGGTCGCCGGTGCAACTTGGCAGCTACGACTGAGGACGGTGCAATTTGGCAGCTACGCGAATCTTGCAGTGGCAAGATCCGCGGCCTCCGCTGAATCTGTAATGTCGCGAAGTGGCAACTCAGCTGTGGATGGTAGGCGAAAGAAAGAAAGGACGCGTGCTTTTAGCAGGTGCCGCACCTGAGCAGTGATGTTTGTTCAAGACATTCCGACGGTTTTATGCCCTTCTATGTATAATTCACTCATCTTACCTTATTCCGGCTGAATGTAAAGCTGTTTGACTATGTAGACTATGTAGATGACACCAACTAAATGATAGAAATCCCTCGATCTCCCAACACAAAAAACCATCTCGGAAACGACATTCAGAGTCAGCAATGAGTACAACCAATATATCATACTACATTCGTCAAAGCTAAAATTTTGAAGCTTCTATAATGCACACTAAGTGGCATCGTGGATCGGCCACTACATTTGCGACATTCAAGTACACTTAACTAACATGCAGATTGTTGCTACCTCATGTTGCCAGTGAGGCATTCATTTTACATTAGACACAACATTTTTATTATAAAACGGCGGAGGGCCACAATTCCTTTTCTGCTGTTAGTAGGCATGTGGAGTAGTTGGCACCTCTTGGAAACCTTGGAGCCCATATTTGGGTTGACCGGCTGGTAGGGTGAGTTCGCCGCATTCGAGGGTTCATGTTTTCGCGCTTTTAACATGTACAGTTAAAATCCCAGCGGCGCAGCGAGTCCGGCGTCATTGGTGCCGTTAACCTTCAGCAAAGAGTTGAGTAAAAAAGTCCACCCTGCTGCCCAACGGGAACCCCCAAGTTCTTGGGGCACTGTCTCAACAGATCGGAAGCTTGATCGGAGCGTTCTAACGGCTGGCGGGTTGCGTCAGGGTGCGAGACTCCGTAACCGACGGTCGACCTTGATACACGTGCAGTAGATGCGTCGCCCCATATTTGTGCAGGACGCACATCGGTGTTCCTTTCTCAAAATGTGAATGGGAAGAAAAATGTGAATATCATTATTGGTCATGTATATTCGTAAACCTATTGGCTGGAGGCCTTTACGCAAACATGGAGGCCTTTGCTCAAGCGCAAAAAAAGTGGCATTCCATTTTTTTTGTATTTTCTCGAGGGTTTGTATTATTTCCGCATGGTTATCGTAGCTCAACCGCAAACTCATGCTTTTTGGCGTGATAAATCAGATTGTAGCTAACCACCCAAACCAAGATTATCTTTATTTCGATATTTTTTCGCTAATACACGCCACAAAACAAGCATTCTAGACATGAGACAATCAGGTACGTAAAATAATAGTTGTCAATGTAATGCGTTATACATGGCTGTTGTTTAAAACCATTCATAAATAGGTGAATGAGTTAATGTGCAATGATCATGGGAAATGCTTTGCAACGTTTTAGCCGTCTTCTTCAAAAAGTGATGATATGGCTGATTCTTGTGACGTCAAAGCTTCTTTCAATTATTCACGCCAAGCAATACTGACATGAGCGCCTAAATAACCGACAAAGCACTGCCGGTTTACCCAAGTAGAATGTAAAAACTAAATGAATAACAGCTCATCGAAGTCTCTCAAGCGCAGTACAGCAACTACAAAAAAGCATGATGGCGTCGGTAGAATTTGAAAACTAATCTGATAAAGATAGAACCTTCTACACTCTGTTAAACTCGTCAATAATGCAGACCACTTCAACCAAAGAACGCCGCCTGTTCGCAAAGTTGTTTTGGAACTTCAAACGAAGATAACTAGTGAAATGACAACGCTCCCCGGTGGCCAAAGCCTGGTTAGGACCCAGCTCATTAAAGCTGCACTAGCCAATTTCACCCTAATTTAGAAGCTAGCGTTTGCAAACATCGGAAAGTGGTTGAAAAATAAAAATGTTTCGAGAAGAACAACTCTACAGGCCCCGCAGGGATTAGCCTCCGTCATAAATTTTGTTTTATTTTCAGCGCGGCTGGTGAATTTGATGGCGGGCTTTCATGAGAAGGTTCCGTATCAGAAACGTAGCACAAAAAAGACCCATCTTGGGGCATGTAGGTTATTCTTTTATTCCTTTGTTATATTGTTATTTCGTCTACCTTCGCTTATATTACCCCAAATGAACGGCTTATAAAATTCAATTCGTAACAGCTTATATATTCGGGCCGTCGACTAGAAAATTCTGCAATGGCCAGCGTACCCTTACCAAAATGAAAAACTGCGGGGACCCATAAAGCAATTTTTCCCCGCCAAAAATTAAAAGGAGATTTGTGTGGAGGATTGTACTTTGGAACCTGGAACGAAGGCGCGGGTAGTTAGAGTAATGCAATATTCTGTTGAAAAATGGCATTTATTCCAACTTAACGTAGGCCGTTTTGGCAAAATTATCCATTTGTATCATTGAGAGGTTCTGCAAGTCGTCAATGCCGCTATTGGTTTGGCTGTAAATTCAATCTTGGCATGCTGCAACCACTTGTTATTTGGCCAATTTATTTATTCTACAGTTGAGTACAAATTGGTTGTTCTTCGATTGGTACCGGTAGAGGCAGTTGATTTATGACCTTGAGTTTAATTTAATTGAATTTATTTGGAAAAAAACTATTTCTCGCCGGTGCGCGAGAAGACTGGGGCTAAAGGCAGAGAGTCTAAGGGAGGTCTTCAGCCCATACACACTGTGTCATAAGCATTTCAACTGCGGCAAATACTTCACGGAGCCTATATAACACAAAGCCTGTCTTTGTATTCAACCAATGATAAAATATGATAGAGCAACTAGAAAGAGAATAAGAAATAAATAAATAAAGAGTATAAGAAATAAATAAATAAAAAATAAATGAGATTTCCACAAAAATAATATTTACGGCACTAAGGCTTAGGTCTATTTAGGTCCTCAAGAAATTACAAGAAACGAATGAATGGTTATTTATGCATATATGTACTTACGTTCACCGTGCGTGCCTTATTTATTCACGCGAATTTCGTAAGACACGACCTTAAGTAATATAGATATTTGATAACCGGCGAAACATGCGGCCCACCTAAAGATCATGACAAAATTTTTGAGAAGAGACGTCACTAAAAATAAGTTTCGACGTATAAATGCAGAAAGCAAATAAAAAAAACAGAAGCAGTGGTGAGGCGTATACTTTTTAATTGCGGGAGCAGTGCTTTTTTTTATTTTGATCTTTCAACCACATTGTGATATTAGTTCATAAGTGCACAACGGGTCATTGGTTTTCAATATCATGCACGTACCTCTTAACGTACGCAACTGTTTTTTACTAAAATACGAGAACCATGCAGTAACATTTCAATTTTTTTGACGCTACGGCTTTCGCATGCATATGCTCGCTAACGCTAACGTGAGCAACGAAACAGACCACCATGCATTGGCCGTCCCTATGATTACTTTTTCTATTCCGGAATGCAGGAACGGACACCTCAGCGCAGCCCGCATGGAGCAAAGCTGCAGGAAAACAATAATGCCCGCCAAACGACAAACGTTCTAGCACTGTTATCGTGAAACTTTTGGCTGCGATCTAGCCGCACATGATGCACAGAACAAAGTAATTTTTCCACTGATGTATTGGGACCTAGAATATATGAGTCTTACGCGGGCAAGGTGTGCGTGGTGCGTTCCAGCGGCTCCTGCACGGGGAAGGCTTGTCCACGACATTTTCTCTACGTTGGACGCGCTTTAGGGTAGAGCCTTCATTCATTGTTAAACAATGCCAGCAGTGGAAAACTAAACTTTATTCCAGTGTTTATCGAGAAGCAGCACATAGGCTACATGATGTCCGGTAGTGCCCTGCTGCAATTTTCGCGGACTCACCCGCCGCGGTGGCTCAGTGGCTAAGGCGTTGCGCTGCTGAGCACAAGGTCGCGGGTTGTATTCCCGGCCGCGGCGGCCGCTTTTCTGGTGGAGGCGAAAAGCAAAAATGCCCGTGTGTGCGAGATTTCGGCGCACGTTAAAGATCCCCAGGTGGTCAAAATTAATCCGGATCCCTCCACTACGGCGCGCCTCATCGCCTGCGATGTGTCGGCGCGTTAAACCCCACAATCAATCAATTTTCGCGGACTCACTACCGGATAGACTGTCCCCAGAATGCGGGGTTGCCAAAGCAGCCGTGGATATCTATAGCACAGTTTTTCTTGCAGAAGACAAAAAGAAACACGCAGTACAGCTTTGACGTATTGGTAATGACCGGAAGTGAACAAAAATCGCTGGGATTCTGTAAATGCACAGCATAGCGCAAAATTTTAAAAGTATATAAGAACGCGTTACCCAAAAAATGGTTTTTCTGCGACAAATAAACAATTAAAATTTTGTTCAAGAGTGTGTTCAGGAGCCCGATTCCCACAGATCTTCTCCACAAGACACGTCAGCCGGTTCTTGAATTGCATGGGAGGCGTCTTCTCTTCTGTCCCGCTGTCTGGTGGTAAAAACTACAAAAGGGTGGAAAGCTGGGCGAGTTCGTAAGGTGACATCTGAAACCTCGCAACACGGACGAGTACGCAAGAGGACAGCGCTCGTCTTGTCTATTTCTTCCGTCCTCATCCGTATTGCGCTGTTTCCAGATGTAAAAACTACGTATGGCAAGCAGGAAGACGTTTGAATGACAGGATAAAACAGCACTACAATAACGTAGACAAAACGATTATTAGCCACCAGGGGTGTCATTGTACGTATGGTGGCTTGGCTCCTACGTTACCGCTTGTAACTGTTGTTATAAAAAAAACAACCAGAAAAATAATTACGCAGAAAACATTTTACACCTGAACCAAAACTGTGAAAATAATCCCTGTGAAGCCATCTCCCAGCAAGTGTTTAGTTTTGACCCTCTCTCAGGGCAGGTTGTTTTTTTGGTGCAAAGTGGCGGCTCGGATTAACGATAGTTCAAGTTCAATGGAGCGATCATGTTAGCCTTGTTTGGCTTGTATGTTTTGGATGTGAAGGTACAAAACATAACGCACCTTAACTAATTCGTGCAAGGCTTGACCCATAGCGAAGGTGGATGATTGCTTTCTTTGTAAGCGCTGAAGGACACACCACCACATATTACATTAGGTTTGAAAATGTTTGTTTTCAAGTTCAGCCTGTCGCTTTTCTTGGTGAACGCATTTTGGTGAAACGGCCCTAACGTCCGGCGAGAATCTGTCATCGACACTTTCCAATACACTTCTTTGGATATGTTTTTAGGCTTAAAACCCCCTAAAACGCGTAGGTACCCTAATATACAAGAAACTTCGTGCCAAGAAAGATCAAAGGAGTTGGCTGTTGAGCTTTGTGTAACAGCTGTCACTTCTACAGAATTAACGTCCGGAGTAGGGCCGGCGTGTTCTACTACGAGCATACAAAACGGCGCAATAAACACGAGGACTACGAGTGAAGGAAGCACTCGCAAGGGCTTGAGTGTGCTTCCTTCACTCGTAATCCTCGTGTGTTTGCCCTGTTTTGTATGGTCACTTCTTCGTCGTGGGCGAGAATATATGCATCACGTGCCTCTTTTGCAGCCGGTCACAAAACCGTACCGGCTTCAGGGATGCATTCGGTTTGGAAGCACTTCAAATTATCTGAATTTTCTCTCACGATTCGTTACCTTGCATTTATTAAAGTTGCTCCGTTGACCATTTTAACACTCGTTTCAGTGCAAAACGTGCCATATTCCGCGTTTTCTGACGATATTTAGATAATGTGCGTTAAGAAACAATTACAATTAAGCACTTCCTAGGATGTAGTAAACGTGCACTCAACATCGTATTGCTCTGTGCGGCCGCGCGTTCTGCGCTGAGAAGAAAAAAAGCGAATACCGCGTTTGCATGGAGTGGGGCACTGTTTCGCACATATGGTCCCTGGTACACTGCCTCACCCGTACCATTGCTGGGTGAGGCAGCGGCTGGAGTTTGAATTTTTATGTGTGTGTGTGTGTGAAGCATTCGCTGAGCAGCCGCAAAATGTGCGGTGCCTTCGTTGTTATATTTTTGAAAATCGCACTAGAGACTTCCACGACGCGGTGCAGTAAGCGAAATGTTATATTTTGCGTTTCGTAGACGCCACTCCGTTTTCCCGAGCCACCTAATGCTTCTGATTACAATAACTGAAAAACATACTTTCCAATTGTAATTTTTCCCATGGAACGTTATCTACACCACGCCCTAAAGCCTCCTCCACCTTTCTCTATACGGGGTATTTCTTTAGTACTAGCGGCTAACGTTGTTGGCGAGACAAAAGGCGACGGTGTGTTACGACCGTCAAAAGGTCCTCGTTACTTCCGGCGACGTTCACAGCACTAACCGTGGATTACGCGGACACGAGTTGATAGCATGGAAGCCTGAGAGTCTATACAACCCAGAAATTCTATCCGCACACTTTATTGTTCGTGATGTTGCTCGGTTTTTTCCGTATTTATCCATATTCGTTTTCCTGAAACAGCATGTTCTCATTTATTAAGTGCAGCATATTGCGTAGAGACCAAACCAAATATGCGCTTATGCAGTTGTAGAATGCAGAGTCCCGTAATAATATATCGATTTTATCTCAGTTGCGTCAACGCGCTGTTGAAGAGTCGTACAACCCACACATCTATATAAAAAAAAATCTCTTGCCTCCCAAAATGCTCCAGAAGGAGAGAGAGTGGTCAGCTTTTTTGCCAAAAACAGTTCGGGTGTTGCTTAAGCAGCAAGATATTTTGTCAATATTTCTACCGTTTTTACGCCGTACTATGGGGATTGCATATTTTGCGGATATTTAGGAACAATACGCCACATAGTCTGGGAGCACGACCGAAACACCCCCGCACGGGGCACCTTGAGTAATCTTGGTGACGGCACTGGCGATACCGCGGACCCCGAGCCCCCAAACATAAGCTGGATCCAACCGTGGCGATGTGTTTATAGGTGGAGGGTTAGAAACCACGAACGGTGGCCGTCGGAGCCCAGGTCAAGCTCCGGCGGATGGGCTCCCTGTCTGTTCACCAGGCAGGGAGCTCCGGGACCTCTTTGACTACCAGGGTAAGGTCAAGGAAGAAAGTACCCCCGTCTCCCTGCTTTTTCCTATGCCATATGGATAAATCAAACCCCCCCCCCAGACGTGATCGGCCCCCTAAAAGGGGCCGCACCGAAGTATCTTTTCCTTCTTTGCCTTCTATCTCGCTCCCAAAGCCAGATAACTACCCTCGTTTTTTGATCATAGAATCTGTGGACAAATCGAAGCCGGTTTCCTCTCAATCGGTATTTCTTGTTTCTAAATACCTTGACGGTATCATCGGCAAAACATATGACGCCAAAAAACTCAGAACTGGTGAAGTGCTAGTTGAAGTTAAAACCAAGCAGCAATCTACAATCCTCCTGAAACAAACCCGCATGGCAGATCTGGAGATCAGGGTCACACCGCACCGCAGCCTCAACAGTTGTCAAGGTGTGATCTCTGAGGCAGATCTCCCAACCGAGACAGAGACTGATCTGCTCGAAGGCCTAAAAGAACAAGGCGTGACAGCAGTAAGGCGCATCGTCATCAGGAGAGAGAACAAAGAAATAGCCACCAAACATCTGATCCTGACTTTTGACCGCTGCACACTGCCCGAGCATGTCAACGCAGGTTTCATCCGTTGTTCTGTCCGGCCGTACATCCCGAACCCGAGTCGCTGTTTCAAGTGCCAGAGGTTCGGGCATGGTACCAACTCCTGTCGAGGCAGAACAACATGTGCCAAATGCGCCCAGCATGATCATCTCTCTGACAACTGCACTGCAACCAACTTCACCTGCCCGAATTGCCAGGGTCCACACGCAGCATACTCTCGCGCTTGTGAAAAGTTTCATCTTGAAAAAAAAAATCATTAACCTTAAGATAACCGAAAACATCAAATTACCAGAGGCGCGAAAGAGGTTCGCCTCCTTCCCTCTGGGCAGGTACGCCGACGCAGCTCGCCGGGGGGTGGAGCGGCGTTTGGTTTCGGCGGGGACCCAGTACCGCGAGTCGGACTTGGTCCCGCCCCCGCCCCCCCCCTGGGTTGCCTATGTCAGCCCAACCCACCTCCGCACCGCCCGCTCACCCAGCAGCGGCTGTGGTGGCAACAACGTCTGTTGGGGATGCCGCTGCATCCACTGCTTCCTCTCCACCGGCCCAAAGCACACGCAAGGGCACGGAGATGGAGACGGAGGCAGTCGCAGCGACCCCCTCCCCCGCCTCACTGCCTGTGCCACCTGTGGTGCTCCCCACGCCTTCGGCACTGGCAGCGCAGGCAAAGAACACCCGAAAGGGTACCACGTCAAGGGGGCCCAGTCCGCTGGCCACCCCCTTGCCATCAGATGACGACATGGACGTCGAGCCCTTCCGGCTTTCATCGCAGCGGAAGGAACGGGCTGCGACGTCCAGGTCAGTAGAGAAGGTCAGAAAACCCCTTCCAAGAGTGCAAGCCCCGAAAGACCCTACATAAATAATCACACTCCAGTAGCTCTAACACATCATAATGGGAAGAGAAAACATTGTTCAATGGAACTGCAGAGGCCTTCTGAATAATCTTGACGACGTGCATGAGATTCTGCATGCCAATCAGCCAAGTTTAATGTGTGTCCGGGAAACACATCTTAATTCCAAACACACAAATTTCTTGAATAGTTACCTGGTATACAGGAAAGACAGGGATGGCTGCACACACTCTTCTGGCGGTGTGGCCATAATTGTCCGCAAATCCTTAGCATGCCACCCTGTCACCTTGAACACTGTCCTTGAGGCTGTAGCAATTCGAACAATAATATTTAATAGGTTGATAACGGTATGCTCCATATACATTCCTCCTGATGTCTCACTCTCGAGCTCTGACTTCGAGGCGCTGGTTGACCAACTGCCCGAACCATACATCCTTACAGGCGACCTTAATGCTCACAACTCTCTTTGGGGCTCTTCCAGAACGGATGCCCGAGGTCGCCTGATAGAGAAATTCCTTACATCTTCTGGAGCATGCCTTTTCAACAATAAACAGCCTACATACCATAACATAGGACATAACACATACTCATGTCTTGACTTGGCTATTGGTTCTGCAATTCTCTTTCCATGTCTCGAATGGGGCGTGGGCACAGACCCATATGGTAGTGACCATTTCCCCACTTCACTAACATAAATAGGTAACAGCCCAAGCAGTTCTTCTTCCCATAATAGGTTCAATGAAGCACGAGCTAACTGGAACACATTTACAGAGACATCGAAACTACACCACACATCCATAGGACACCTATACGTCGAAGAAGCTACCCAACTGCTCACGGCGCACATCCTCGACGCCGCCGAAAGGTCCATTCCCCACACCTCTGGTGCCCCGCGCAACCAGCGGAGGCCGTGGTGGAATGAGAACTGTAGGCGGGCACGAGAGGCCCAGAACAAGGCGTGGGGTATCCTTCGTCGGTACCCCACGTCGAGTAACCTCCTCTTGTTCAAACGGGCCAAGGCGTTCGGAAAACGTGTGCGCCGTGAGGCAAAACGCGATAGTTGGCGTACATTCATAACATCAATTAACTCCTACACAGACACACGGAAAGTATGGACACGTATACGCAAGCTAAAAGGACAACAGACACACAGCCTGCCCCTGGTTAGCACAACAGGGGACACTCTGGAAGACCAGGCTGACACACTCGCACAACACTTCCAGCACGTGTCCAGTTCAGCACACTACACGAACACTTTCCTGAAACATAAAGCGTCTTGTGAAAAGAAGTCCCTACACGACAACAACAAATCACAGACTTCTTACAACTCTCTGTTTTCACTACATGAGCTGAGGGCTGCTCTGAGCACGTGTAAACCTTCAGCTCCAGGCCCAGACAACATCACATACACAATGATACAACACCTGCACGCAGACACTCTTCTAACACTCTTACACCTCTATAACAAGATTTGGCTTTCGGGGCACATTCCAAACTCTTGGAAGGAGGCTATAGTCGTAGCTTTCCTGAAGGAGGGAAAGGACCCGTCGTCCCCCTCAAGTTACCGTCCTATTGCCTTGACGAGCTGCCTGTGCAAGCTCTTCGAGAAGATGATAAACCGCAGGCTCGTGTACTTCCTTGAGTACAACGGTCTTCTCGAGAGCTGCCAGGCAGGATTCAGGGCGGGGCGATCCACGAATGATCAACTCGTAGCTCTTGAATCTTACATTAAGGATGCCTTCGTGCATAAACAGTATGTCGTGACTGTGTTTTTTGACCTCGAGAAGGCCTACGACACCGCTTGGCGCTACGGGATCCTCAGTGACCTGAAGTCTTTCGGTGTTTCGGGCCATATGCTCAACACTCTGGCTAGTTATCTGTCCCACAGAACGTTTCGCGTGAGAGTTGGTAGAGCACTGTCAAGGATTCATGTGCAAGAAAACGGCGTGCCCCAAGGTGGAGTTTTAAGCTGTACTCTTTTTATAATTAAAATGAACTCGCTTGCGAAGGCATTGCCACCTACCATTTCTTACTCTATGTATGTAGACGACGTACAGATATCTTTTAAATATTTGTAATATGTCAATCTGTGAACGTCAGGTCCAGCTTGGTGTTAAAAAACTTGCCAGCTGGGCAGACAAGAATGGTTTTAAAATTAATCCTGGAAAGAGCTCTTGTGTGGTATTCTCCAGGAAGCGTGGGGTCCACCCGGACCCAGACATCACTCTTGCGAATGTGCCAATTCCTGTGAACAAGGAGCACAAGTTTTTAGGTATTTTATTCGACGAAAAACTTACATTCATCCCACATATCAGACAGCTCAAATGCAAATGCTTAAAAACAATGAATATTCTTAAGGTCCTCTCACATCAATCTTATGGGGCCGACAAACAACTCCTGCTGCGCCTGTACACGGCGTTGGTGGGGTCTCGGCTCGACTACGGCAGCGTCGTGTATGGGTCGGCGACAAAGACCGCACTGAGAATGCTCGACCCAGTGCTGCATCTTGGCCTTCGCCTCTCATGCGGCGCTTTCCGCACTAGCCCTGTCGAAAGCCTTTATGTCGAGTGCGACAAGTGGTGTCCAGGGCATCAGCGGGAGTATGTTGATCTGCTATATGCATCTAAGATTGTATCCCTTACCAACCATCCTTTTAATCCTATTATGAACAATACATCAAACTTGCAACTCTTTTTAAACAGGCCATCCATTTCCTTACCTTTCTCTCTCAGAGTTAGGGAGGAGGCTTCTGCACTCACGGTCCCTCTTTCAGACACGCACAAGACACCCATCCATAATTTAATTCCACCATGGCATCTACATCCTATATCATGCGACTTATCATTCACATTAGTAGAAAAAAATAGGGCACCCAGAAGTGCAATTCTGCAGCACTTCCTGTTCCTGCAGGACAAGTACAGGTGCGCAGAATTCTATAGCGATGCGTCGAAAACTGGTTTTACTGTATCTTGTGCAGCGCACGGACCAAATTTTACCGTAACTACAACAATGAATTTTCATAGCAGTATTTACACGGCAGAAGCCTATGGCATTTTACTCGTTTCAAACCACATCCTCGAAGATAAAATTCCAAAGTCCATCATCTACACAGATTCTCTAAGCGTTGTACAGGCACTGTCATCGGGAAAGTCATCTAAAAACTATGTGATCAATGCTCTTTTCAAGGTACTAATGACTGCATATGCCTCAAATCTTCAAATATCTATATGCTGGGTACCAGGTCACTGTGGGATCCCTGGCAATGAGACTGCTGATCAAATGGCTGGTGCTGCTGCTCTCATGACCACAGTTGACATAACAACAGTACCTTACACCGACCTAAAGACACACATCAGACGACAGCTTCGTAACACATGGCAATTACACTGGAGTCAACAAACAGACAACAAACTACACGTAATAAAACTACAACTGGGACGCTACATAACTGACACACACAACAGATACACTGAAGTCGCCCTGGCTAGGCTGCGGATAGGCCACACACATGTTACGCACTCCCACCTGCTCACTGGAACTTCGGGACCCACGTGTAGCAGGTGTGGAAAGGGCCTATCCGTAGTCCACATACTAATCACATGCAAGGCACTTGACACAACACGACACAAACATTTCCCTGAATTATACAGACGACATATTCCTTTGCACCCATCATACTTTTTAGCCGACGAACCAATGTTTTCTAGTCAACGTGTTTTTAAGTTTTTAGCTGAGGTAAACTTTCTGCAGCTCTTGTCATATCATGTGTAATCACCCTGGCCCTATACACCAGCCATCTCCATTGTCTTTTGTTTTGCATCACCTTTACTTTTAGTCACATGTTTTAGTACTTACGGTCTCATCATAATTCAGTAACTTCTTCTTTGGCGCTCTTTGCCCATAGTCGGCCTTGCGCCAATAAAACCCAACTATCATCATCATCAACGACCGAAACGCTGGCCCCCTGGCGCATTCCAAAAGTTTGGACGACGTACATTAGCTTGCAAATTTTATAAACTGCGCATGATACGAATTACCATAGAAAAAAAATGGCATCTGACGCACAGGTGGAATTCGACGTGAAGAGACACTTAAATTGCATGCCGCTTTGATTTATTTCCTCACAAGGTGTTTCTCGAAGTCTTTTTGTGCCGGCCAACGAGGCGCACTGGTCCCGCAACGTCACGAGACGTTCCAAGCGTGGTTGGTGACGCTTCGGTGCCGCCAAATCCCACGACCCGGTTACGTGGCCTTGGCTGAGCTTCAAGATCAGGTAGACGCCTTCAGGCGTTTCATGGGTTTGCACCTGGAGTAATAGACTTCGCTTAAAGCCTTCAGCCATTCCACTCTGTGAGGGTGTCGGATCAGGGAAACATAGGTGACAGAGAATTTTGAACAACGGAGCAACCTTGAGTTACCCATAAATTTTGTTCTACTACTGGAGTTGCGGTCATGGACCAATCGTGACCATTGCCGTTGCAAACGGGCCGTACTGCTGTGAAAAATATAGGAAAAGGTGACAGAAAGAATACTATGCCGTTGTCGCGTCCCTGCGCGGCAACGCGGACATTCACATTCACTTTGATAGCATCCGCCAACAGAAACAAACAAACAAACATACATACATTCAAAATACATACATACATACATACATACATACATACATACATACATACATACATACATACATACATACATACATACATACATACATACATACATACATACATACATACACACACACATACATACATACATACATACATACATACATACATACATACATACATACATACAAAGGAACGAACGAACGAATGAACGACGCGCACTAGGAAACGCCAAGCCCTTCAAAAACACGATTAGGAAACACCGGTATCCTGTGTCAAATACAAAACGACTGTTCTTACAGTCCACAGAAGTTTTTAGGGAGTTAACCAGTAATTACTTATCGTCTGAGTATCGAGTCAAGTACAATTCTAAGATGAAGAGTGAACATGTCAAGTCTATGTACGTTCTTCGGAAACCAACTGAGGAAGACTGGGATGAAGAAAGATGAGGAAGTCTTGTTTTTCCTCCAGTTATTTACTACGGCTTCAGCATGGACGAAATGCTGGGGTTATAGTAATTCTTACGCAAATACGGTATGACAGGACACTGGCCTACATATCTATCTCGAAAATCTGAAAATCACTAAAAACGGAATAAGGTAGCGAAAGAGGGAAGTCTTTAATGCTGAATACTACAACACTTGCATGCAGCACTGGACGGTAATATTCGTTCGAGATATGAAACAATCAGCATAAAAGCGAATATATGTTCCTGTGGGGTGCATCAAGGCGAATAGCACAGGAGAATTTGATGTTTAAAAACATTTGAGTGATTGTGTTATTCATAAGACGCCCACTGCCTCTCTGGTTTCGTGCTATGCCAACTCCCCATGGACACAGCCTTCCTCGGTGCATTTTTTAAAATTGTTTTAGTTTCTTGTTCAATCCAAAAAATTAAAACCGAAACTTTGCTTTCCTTGATGATAGAGTGGGGGTCTGACGATTCGTACATTGGAATATTGTGCTTTTAGCACCAGAGATTACTCCGCCCGTTTCAGCCAGCAATACGCGAATGGCCCCTATGCCAGAATGGCGAGGTCATTCGTGGCGTCACTGCCGTGTCAGCGGGCACGAGAATGGATGAGTCTTTATCGATTTGTGTTGTACTCTCGTTCCTCTCTGGCTGCAGGCGTTCGAGCTAATGGAGCACAAGATAAGATTGGCCGTAAGTCAACGGGTCAGAAAGCCAGAAGGTCGTCTGTCTGCTTGTCTGCCCAGGCGCCGCACTTTTCTCAAAGAGAAGACCGTTCTAGAAATGGCCACTACAGCCATTAACATGTTGCAAGAAATGAGGCTTAGAAGCCTCTTTTTGCGTGCAGATGACAAACCCGGAAATATTTTACTGCTAAAAGGCACTTTGTTAGAATGATCTTAATGAAAACTCGCGCAAAAGATCAGCTTTAAAATTAACCCGGCGCACCTGATGCTACCCGATTACACTAAAAATTCCGGTGTTCCTACCAAAATAATTAACACACGATCATTTTATCGTGGGATAAAGGCGTACGAAGCGTTCTAGTGCCAGGCGTTGGAAAGCGAGTGTCCCGGTTCTATTGTTTTAGTACGCGTTTTACCCACAGAGATGAATCTTTCTAGTGCGAGGAGTTGTAAACAAGTGTCCCAGTGTGTTCTTTAGTACTCATTGCGTTCCAGCGGGAGGTGTTGGAAAAGAAGTATACGGGTGTTTTAGTAAAGTGGCTACATGAAACGACGACGACGACAGGAGACGGGGTAGCCCGATCCCATAGGGGCTTCACGCCGAAAATTGCCTAACTTTCCCCCAAGAAACATCTTTCAATTAAAGAGGTTATATACCGCCCTTCGCACGTCTGTGCAGGTCGTATTTCGGATAGACAATCAGCCACACCCTGTTGTGGCCCGGACCAAATGAGCCAAATAAATCTTCCCGATGTGATGCCGGAGCTTCTTCTCTTCTTCCTTATTGTTATTCCCCGATTAACCTTGAAAACATTCCCCAAGAAAGAATGCTGCAGGAAATGGGCCGCCGACTGCGGAGAAGAGCATATTTTAACATACAGCTTCACGTGCATTTGATTAACGTTTTCGTATTTGTCCACTGATATTATCCTGAACGACCAAGTGACGCAAGACATTCATCAGGGTTGACGTACAGTTTGTTCGGCATTATTCCTTTCTATTCCGTAGCAAATCGGTTTGATGGCCATATGCGCACCATCCTTGACCCATTTGGGATAAGACTTTGTGCAAAAGAAGCTTTTACTGGCTCCGAGCGCACAATCCGTACTGGAAAGACACAATATAATCGGTCCGTGTCATACCTCCTTCCTACTGCACTCGCCTGAGGACGCAATTTATGCTGGCAGGCAACTTTAAGGTTATAAACAGTTAATTAGTGGCTGAAATTTCCGCGTGATGCCTTGGATTCAAATTGTGTAACGGCGAGAATGTTTTTGCTACACCGCTCCCATTCCTATTACAAGTTTATACCTTAATTGTTATGTTTACCATGATGCAAGGGAAACGGCTTCCGACGTAGAAAAGTGGAGGGCGTGGTTCGGATGCGGCACGCAGTAACCGCTTCTGGGGAGTACAAAAATGAGCAAGTACACTGTTTTCTAATGCTTTGAAATAAAGCGATCTTCCAGCGGCTCACCATGACACACCCACACGGCCAAACGAACGTCAATATCATATGCTCGTGATACTGCTCCACTCGCCCCTCTCATGCATCGGCGCTTGCAGAGCGTGGTCTCCTGCTTCGCGGCTTCCCGCCATATGTCCCAACATTTTAAAGATATTCTTACGAACGTATGTGATCGTCGGCCAATCAAAGAACATGGCGGTTGTTTTCAACGCATCTATTTGGAACGCTCTCTTTTTTGGTAACATCAGTTTTGACGTAGATCATTTTTTTAATTAACATGAATAATTTGGCATAGTGACCGTAAGGTCCACCCCATGACACAAGCTTGTCAATGAGGAATGCAAGGAGAAGGAGGAAATGCACGGTTTTCGTAATACACAAGATGGTCAGGGCTGTGCAGGCACTCGTATTATAATTTAGGCAAACTAATCAGAAGGCCTGGTTCGCTGCCCTATTAATCTATGACGCGCACCCTTACCCTAGAAGCGCAATAATATTAAAATTACGTGCTACTTTTCTGAGTGCTTACGCAATAATTTAGCATACCAATTTTGAGTGTGCAACTCACCGATGCTTCACCTTGGTTTTCAGGAATGCCGTAATGACGGCTCCTGAAGAATTTGGACCACCTAGGGATTTTTGACTTGCGCCAAAATCTCGACAAAGGCGTTCGAGCTTCTCGCCTCCATCCGAAAAAAAACCACCACAACGAGCATCTAACCCGCATATTGGTGGTCAGAAGCACAACGTCTTAGTCTTTGATCCTCACAGGCGCAATGAAAGACTGTAGATGTTGAAAATTTTTGCGTTTTTTGGGGAGTGAACGATTATAAAGGAGAAATTTGGGAGCTTCAATGTTTTTAGTGTTTGTCAAGGAACGACACACAAATTCAATCGGCCCAGCAATGAAGCACTAAAATGTGCAGTGAAAATAATGAACAATGAAAACATACCTCAATATAAAAATTACACAACAACTTGTACGTCATCACAAACGCAAAAAATCACAAAATCACAAAATCCCGGCAAAAAATCACAAAAATCAAATGGTCACGTTATTTACGAAGAAATGCATGGCGTTTCATGTGTGCCATATGAAAATGCATTTCCATGACACTGCACTATGGCTAAGGAGAATGACATTAGGTGTAGTGAAATGCACATCAAAGATTAGTTTCACATACAATCGCAACTGCTGCCCTGTAAGGATGCCAAAACAAAACACAAACCGAAATGCTGCAGTCGAACACTGGAAGAACTGCAATTTATTACGGTAAACCTGCAATATATTACGGTAAAATTCGCATACTTGCGTTTGGAAATTGCTGATCTAAATTGAGTTGCAAATATACATGGAAGTTTACTTTGTGTAATTGTTGATGTGTTGCACGTACCTTTTACAACTTCCAGCTCTAAAACTGTCAATAATAAATAATTTTAGACGTTCGAATAATTGTATGCTGCGCGAGTGCGTACAATCACATATACAGGAGGTTGGATTTGTGGTGAAGCAGCAAGCAAATGCTTCTGGTGGCAGAGGTGGTACACTTCACAAGACCAAAATAAGGTTACTCGTGGGGGTATATAATGTGCCCTAAGAAGGTCCAACGTGCTAGTACCAGTATCAGCAGCGTACACAGCAAACTTTCTATGGACAGGGTTAAAATTTGGAGATGTAACAGGAGAAGATTGGTGGGCGATGATCGAAGACAGAGGACATGGCTGTGAATCATAATCGATGGTATATGGCTAACGATGGGATATCACAAGCAATTGTACAGTATGTAAAATTCCATTACACGAAGTATTTGCAACTTTCAAATCATGGCCGTTATCAGAGCGAAGAGGTGTTTTGAACGACATCACAGCTTCCACCTGCTGTGGGCGTTGCAATGGAAGTGATCGTAGTCATTAACGAGTAAAAGGTCCCAGTAAATGCCGAAGCTACTTATTATCCAGAGAGAGAGAGAGAGAGAAAACTGTAATGAATACTGAAGAGGTTAGCCCCACAAACGGCGGGGCTTGCTACTTCAGATGGGGGTGAACAACTTATTATCCAGGAATACGCAGCAGCGACTCGCGTCACCGTGACGGACGAGGCATACTCCGATATCCAAACTATGTACAGTTTATGTACAGGAATATTTGCAGGGTACATACAAGGGAGCAGAACTAGCCCGCAGGGGGCCTTTGAAGCTAGCCGCAGTCTCCAGCAAGTTAGACCTGCAGCAAGTTAAAAAGCAAAATGACCCCCTTTCTCTTGCTGGGCCCGACGTAAATACCCTCGGTGAGGGAAGTGGAAAGGTTAAAGAAAACAATAAACGGTAAGGCATGCATTGAGCGCTAGCCAAATTCAGTGACGTATACGCACGGGGAATACGCCACACAAGGTGGTGAAAGCCCGCCGCGTCCTTTTGTCGCAGTCTGGGCGCTGTCTTAAGCGCTTCCGCCCCTCCCCTCTTCTGCCCCCCGCCCCCCCTGTATCCGGCAGCCCAATTGCTAGCGGTCCCTTTGGGAGGATAACGATTTCCCCAATAGACATCGTGGGGGTGCAGGCAGTGCGGCGACGTCTGCACTCGGACCCCACATCATCCACACCAGAGGGGTTTGTCCGACGCCGCTCTTCTTGTTCCCGAGCGCACCTTGTGTACAGGTGGCTTAATTGGTGGTGGCACGTGCCCGTATGAGCGCTTGGGGAAGGCATGTGGTACGATAACCTCTGGGCTCGAACCTCACAGTCCCAATACGCCAGCCCCGCAGGAGGAGCGAGAGGTAGACCTCCTTCGAATGGTAATATTCCTCCTTGCATCTTTTGTTACCGATGTGTTTGTGTAGGTACTCTCCAGGCCTGCGCGCAGGAAAAGCACGAAGGCGAACGAAAAAATGCTGCCGCGGAATTGTGCTGCGCCCCTCGCGTCAGCGCAGTCACTGTTACAACAACAACAACAAAAAAAACAGGGAAACGTGCTAAACCGAAGTATAACACTATGCCGCGTGAGTTTAATTTTTTTAAGTGCGGTGCCCGAAATTAACACGGAGCCTCCAATAAGGATGCGCGAGAAGTTAAATCGTCTAGGGGAGAGATATTTTTCTGTAGTCCTAAGTGTACGAAAAGAAGACCCATGAATGTTAGGAGGCCCATGAAAGCGCAAGCCGCAACGCAGTTTAGAGTGCCAACCGCCCCGTTAAGTAATGTCGATAATAAATTAGGTGCTTGCCCTACGGCGGAGAGTTCTTGTGACCACGGCTTGCACAGTGAGCTTCGAAAACATTTCAAACATATTTCAAATTGATACAGAACCGTGTTCACTCCCACTTTTATTACGAACCACCAGTTCACTCAGCACTTAATCTAGTTTCATGCCGGCTTCACCACCATTTCTACCTAAAACACGTACTTACACCGATACACGGAAGTGCTGTGCAGTAGCCTAGAAACATTTCACACTCTCATACACACATTTCCAAACATACATTTCCGCCAAACTAACGCTGCTTTATTACGACTTTTCTACGGGTTATCATAATATACCGCACGTGCATCACCATTGTAGATGCGCGCCTATTTGCCGCCCTGCACCTAAACGACAACAGTGTTGGTGAATTACTATGCGTAAACATTTTCCAATACAAAACCCTGTCAATAACCAAGCAAATTCATCTAAACTTAGGGAAAATGGGGCAGGGCCAGCCAAACAATTCCAAAATACAAAACCATCACGCAGCTCTACTGGTAGGCAGCTTAAAATGTAGATAGAAACGCGCACGTTTAAACTTTCTTTTCAGCAAATCTTTTTCGTGAATTTCCGTCCTTTGGCTTTTGCAACACTGAGTGACATTTTAGTAATCAAAGGTTTCTCTATATAATTCTTTAAGAAATGGTACTTCTTGGTATCGATGTATCTTTGTTGTGGATTGAGAGCTCGAAGCAAAAGAAAAAGACAAGGCTCGTGCTAGAGATTTTTTTCTTGCTTCTTCCATTCTGTCCTCTCGTGCACTGAACAAGTGTCTCTCCAAACTACACATTTTTCAATTCAGCCTATCGTGCATATTTTACGCATTTGGAACAGCGTGCACTGGAGGAGGCATAGCAGTCAAAGAGGTGCTCGCTGTTAATTTTACTCCGTACATTCAGGCAACTTCTGCTCTTGTCTTAACATGATTCTTTTTCAGGCAATTATGTTGAATAAGAAAAGCTTTTAAACTGAATATCAGAAGGATATTGGCCTTTTCGGCAGTCTCTACAATATTTGACAGTTCATACGACGGAATTACTATCCGAAACACTAGCCATGACGAATGTTATTTCTCTAGCCCATTTCGGACCACCTTCTGAAGGTGATATTGACAAGAGGCAAATTGCAGGAATGTCTTCATTCGCTACTTGGGAAGAAAATGCAATCAGAAATAAAAAAAATATTTAAGCATGTTGGTTGCAAAAGTTTAGTGCACTTTAATTTCAAAAGGAGGAGGACCAGCTGGGGGCAGTCTTAAGAGTGCCTGAAACAAAACACTGTCGTTTGTATTTTTGATTTAGCATAGTTTATTGCTAGTTATCCTAATGACACTTGGAAGGACTAGTGTTTTTTAGTATCAGACACACGTAGGTCCGTTCATAATACTCCCTCGTCATAGGCATCTTAACTGTCAGTGTAAAACACCAACCCAAAACCCTCGAATGCAGAAGACAGTTGTCAGGTCGCATTGGATCACGAGCCATCCACGTTGAAATCTCGAAGCAGCTAAACGGGCATGTAATCAGTGAGGTTGTAAAGCACAGCCTCGCGTGCTCGCCCCCTCTACATTCCTCCCAGCCGTGCATTCGTAACCGGCATCCTTTGATTTATGCGTGACCAGACAACAGAAGCCGACAAAATGTCGCTCCAAAAGGCTTTCAACCTGGACGAGAAACGTACTTGCCAAATTCTCACACCAGGTCCATTCGAGATGGAAAGACAACTAATTAGCTATTCAGTGCGAAAAATTTTCGGTACACGCCTATTTATACGTGAGCGCTTTATGGGGAAACCGAGGCATATACAGCTTCGCTGTAGAGGATTGGATGTAGGCGATGTATCCAATCATTTTGGCTGTGCCTCTTAACTCTAACTTGAGTTCATCGCTTCCCGGATTTGTTTTTAACGTGGCAAAAAAACGCGTTCACTTTTTGTTGTTAACAACGGAATGACGAAAATATATCATGCAAATGCTTTCTTTGGGACTTGACCTAAACTATTCGGAGTTAACATTCGAGTCCTATATAATTAAATGCGGACCGCATACTTTAAATTTGAGGTACCAATCGGCTCTCCGAAAAGGCTCGGTCTACTTAACACAGCCATCTTCTAAACGCCTGCCAGAAAGCCTTTCTGAGTACGTCTAATGGATTGCCATCCTCAGACTTCTGACGTTCGCTCGAGTAAACGTTTTAGTGGCGTATGGGAAAAAATTGCGCCTTTAATGCATTTGTCATGTTCCAAATTAATCGTCCGGAAAAGCAGGCAGCTTCTACGAACACGACCCCCTTATGGGACGTGTTGAAGCTCAGAATTGTGCAATAATTGATTCCTTCCGCAGGATTTTCCCGTGAGGTTTATTAGGAAGATGAGTAATAAATTTGCCATACCAAACACATTAGTTCAGTAGATGAAGGGCAAGTAATAAGGAAAACGTTAGGCAAACAACCAGTGACATTGCCGTAAAGGGTTTCGAAAGCCGCATTTTCATTTCGGCAGTTAGAAAGCACCGAAGCACTGTCACCAACAGAAAGGTGCACCCCAATAGGCACGTCCATTTTTGGACTAGGAATATAGCCAATAAAATTTCATTCGCACCTGCATATTTCTTTTACACCGCCCTGAACTGTGGTTCACCCAATTATGAAGAGCTTTTCGGCACTCATCGAGAGCTGACTTTATGATGAGGAGCTGATGAAGGGTGTGGATAAAACGTCACATTATGCTACCGTTACTGCAAGGTAATTTTGAAGTAAAGTCTTGAATTCACCATTACGAAGTGAAATTTTGCAACATTAATTTTGTAAACTCAAGCTGAAACCCCACTGGACAGCAACACCGTGGGTATTTTGAAAACACTTTTTTTATTGGTGCGCTCAGTGTTGTAACAAACCGGTCCCGAAATCAAACTTCTGTGTTCCATGTAGCGTACACATAGAAAGAGAAAACACAATCTTCATTTACACGCAAAGTTCTGCAAACATTTCTATTTGCAAGACGTGCAAGATCCAGTCACATTTTTACCGTTGCGTGCAATATTGAATAAACTTTTTTTATAAAGGTAGTAGCTTGTGTTCACATGTGCATGAGCAGCTTGAAAATGTTCATGCCTTGTCACCCGCCTGGCTGCGAGCGTTCATGAATAATGCAGTTGGTGCGTGCAATAGACATTGGGAAATAGGCGCTTCTTTTATAGTTCTTTTCCTCAGCGTACGAGCAGTCGTTCCAGTGGGCATACAAAAGTTGAAGCAGCACTGCGGCCCGCGAATACGTGCCATCATCAAAATGGTTGGTGTATATCTATTTTTCAGGTTTAGCCAAAACGCTTGTTCGTGTATAATGCAGACGTCACAACCAACGCGCTACAAAAACGCCTCCCTTTCATTCAAAGAGGGCTTTATGTTGGTAACACTGAGTGCTACATAGAATTTTATGCTTGAAACACAACTGCTAGCTGCATGCTCTTCCTATGCTGTTTCGTAATCTAAGTTTATTTCGCTGGATTTTACAAAAGGAATCCATTTTTACAATGGCTACTGGAAGGTTACGACAAATATACCTATGAAAAGAAGCGCCCGACTGACTGACTGATTCACTGATTCATCATCCCCAAGCAAAAACTGCGACACCTAGAAACTTAGAACTTCGGGAGTGCATTCGTGCCATCACGTAGGCGCTCACTAAGGATAATTTGTTCCGAAAGTATACTCCTAAGCAATTAAATAGGGGAAATTGTGCTTCCGTATATTTTTAATTTAGCTTGCTCCCCGTTCACATATCCAACTGTTTAGTGGGGATATGTACAGCTTTTAACAATATCTAAAAATTGGTTTTATGGTTTCTCCCTAACAAACGGCATCCGTGAATTCTGGATTTTGAAACAAAATGCGTGTTCATAAACATTTTTCAAGAAGTGTTTGACTGATTGATTTATCTAACCATTTTTTGCTTGTGAATGTTACTCGTACAAATGCCGAAAGCCTGCTAGAAGGATTTAGCCATGCGACACCGGTAAAAGGGTGAAAATAATTTTTTTATTCACATGCCTGAAGAGCCGAAAAGGCGGAACGGGTGATGTCAACGCCTAGCGAAACTGCTGATTCTAACAATTTTCAAATTTATAGACGCATTGTGCTTATGGTGTAGATGCTCAATATCGGTGAAATTTTTACAAAATACAGTAGGGTAAGAGTGAAAAGCGTGGAAATAATTTTTCAGATATTTATTTTTTTATCAGACGCCAGTTCAGATATTCAACTGGTTTTTGTTGCTATAGGTAACTTATGCTCGTATCTAAGCACGGTTCTAAAATATGTTTATAACACCTGCCTAATAGTGACAATGAGGACTTTGCGGAAAACTGCCTGTTTTTACACATTCCTGAGTAACTATACAGCGCACAGATACTGCTTGCTAGCCAAAAAGAAATTGCTCGAGACATAGCCGATATCAAGACGCAGTTCAATGCACGATTTGAGGCACTTGAGGCAAGGGTAGCTGTACTCGAATCTACGTCAGTTGCGAAGGTAACAGAGCCTGCGCGTCACAACTGTAGTACCCAAGACACCTCAGCAAATCAAACTGTAAGAAAGCTCATCTCCAAAGTAGACGACCTGGAAAACCGCTCCAGGCGCAATAATATCATTTTATATGGATTACCTGAAGACAGTAATGAAAACAATGAAACCCTTATGGCCAAAGTCTTCCAGATCTTTCCCGAAAAATTAAACATAGTATCCCCGCATGTCGAACGTCTGCACAGACTCGGTAAATTACGCGCAGAGCGCCCCCGCCCTTTGATAATTAGGTTTTTGAATTTTGGTGATACAATAGCGATACTGAAAAATATGCGAACACTTAAGGATTCTACCTTGAGCATTACTGAGGATTTTTCGATAAAAGTACGCGCCATTCGTAAGAAGGTGTGGGAAGCTTCCGCTGATTTTCGCAGCATCGGCTGCTCCGTAAAAATGCGCTTTGACCACTTATTTGTTGATGACGTTCGCTACAACTTGGATGACGCTACTAACGCACTGGTCATGGCTGCCGGTCAACAAATAACAGATACGCAGGGATCCCCAGTCGTAAATTCTTCGTCGCCATCTGCACGATCCTCATCTTCCAATGCTTCCCCTCCAGCAACACCTGCCGCAACTTCCCGTTGACTGCAAAATACTACTACCTCGAATTTAGTCGCACTAAATATTAACGCCAGAAGCATAGCCAGCACGTTTTCTGATCTGCTTACCCTTATTTCTTCGTATTCGCCTCACATAGTTGGAATCACAGAGACGTGGTTACACGAAGGTGTTTACGATGCAGAGTTCACCCCTCACGGTTAGGCCGCAATTCGCGCCGATCGTTCGACAGGGAAAGGAGGAGGTCTCGCACTGCTCGTACATTCCGAAATAAAATTCACAGTCATTCCGGGCCCATCAGGAGTAGAGTCTGTATGGTGCAAGCTTCTTGTGGATCGGAATTCTATTGCTGTAGGCGTCTTTTACCGTCCCCCCGGATTTTCCATTGATAGGTTGCATAGCCTTAATCAGTTCATGAACGAGCATGTATCCGACTTTCGAAACCTGGTCCTGATTGGTGATTTTAACACTCCCGGAATAAACTGGTCCTCCCTTACTGCTTCCGGGCGTGAAGCAAATATTTGCAATGCGCTGATAGACACAACGTTGTCATTTGGGCTATCCCCGATAGTAGTCGGAAACACACGAATAAACGCTATACTAGACTTGGTATTTCTAAGCTCAAATCTTAACGAAAAAGGCTTCCACTGTGAAGTTATCGATGGAATCTCCGATCATAAGGCAGTACTTGTTTCTCTACCATGCGCAGTAAAAAAAAACGCACTTTGCTATCACTTCCTTCTTGGATTTCAACCAAGCCGACGATAACTCTATTATCGACATGTTAGCCGAAGCCTTTGAATCCTTTTCAGTCCTAAGCATGAATAGTAATGTTGATCTGTTGGTCAGCACATTCGAGAGCCTGGTTAAAACTTGCATCAAACGTTTCGTTCCTACTAAATCAAAAAAGAAAAATGTTGACGTTCCCTGGATGAATCGAGAAATTCTTCACTTATCGCGTCGCGTTCGCCGACTAAGGCGTTTCAAATCTACTAGTAGCCCGCAGAGCATAGCCAAATTCGATAAGGCTAAGAAAGAACTCGGGAGTAAAATGAAGTGCGCTAAAGATTTCTTTTTCAGGGTAGAGTTACAACGCCTGCTAACAACTAATCTCCGCAAATTTTGGTCATCCATATTGCCTAAAAACACAATGTCAAACTCGTTTAAAATAAACAACGGCGTTATCAATGATCCCGTTATGATCTCTAGTGCCTTCAGTACGTTCTTTCATTCCGTGTTTAGCCGCGACCACGGCCAATGTCCAGAGTTCGTGAGCCGTAACCCTTCCACATCCTTGGATGATGCCACAGTTAGAGAGGAAGGCGTCCTAAATCTTATCCTGAACCTCAACACAAAGAGATGCAGTGGACCAGATGGAATTCCGAACATGTTTCTTGTTCGGTACGCTTTATGGACATGCCGCTACCCAACTGACATATTTAATAAATCACTCGAAACAAGTACAGTCCCGAGTTCATGGAAAATAGCAAAAGTGTTGGCATTATACAAATCCGGTGACAAGCAATTATTCAGTAGTTATAGACCGATATCCCTTTCACCTTACTCGAGCAAATTGCTCGAGCATATAATTTACAAGCACATAATAGAATATTTGGAAAGGAATAACATACTGTTTAACGTTCAACACGGGTTCCGTCGAGGCTTCAGTACCATCACCCAGCTAACCGAATTTGCGCACGACATTGCTAACAATCTGAACAACGGAAAGCAAACAGACGCTATATTCATTGATTTTTTAAAAGCTTTCGATATAGTTCCTCACACAAAACTCATCTGCAAATTAAAAGCCATTTTAAATAACACAAAGATCGTCCATTGGATTTCGCATTTTCTCAGCAACCGATCCCAATATGTACACTATAACGGATCCCAATCACCAGTTTCCAGTTTGCCTTCCGGTGTTTGCCAGGGTTCTGTACTTGGTCCTTTGTTATTCATACTCTACATAAGCGACCTGCCTTATAACATCAACTCGAAGATTCGCTTTTACGCAGATGATTGCGTCTTATACAACACAATCACAACAAAACAAGATCACCACCGTCTTAACGAATCATTCTCAGCATTTTGTGCATGGTGCGAGTCATGGCAGATGACTATCAATTTTAGTAAAACCGTAGTCATGTCGTTTACCCATGGCGCATCACCGTCCGATATCACGTACTTTTCCAAGGGTGTGCAATTAGAAAAGGTCCCACACTACAAATATCTAGGCGTCTAGTTTAACAGTAATTTGTCTTGGTCCAAACATATCGATTTCATTTCTAACAAAGCACAAAGAAAACTTAGCTACCTGAAACGTACATTGCCTTAGGCCCCTCAACACACAAAGTTATTAATGTATAACACAATAATACGTCCGGTATTAGAATATGCATCTAACGTCTGAAATCCACACAAACAGTGTGACATTAACCGCATTGAGGCAGTGCAAAAGAAAGCCGTCCGGTTTATCTGCCGCAGATACGACCGCAACTTTTCCCCAACTGCTGCCCTCCCATCCCTTACCCTAAAAACTCTGTCTGCCCGTCGTCACATAGATTCACTCAATTTTTTTCATCGCGTCGTTCATTCTACGCATCGTTTATCTACTTCCGAATATATCACCTTGGCCAAGCCTTCGACAACAAGAAGCAATAACCCCCTGAACATTTCCCCTTATCACCCACGCATCAACACGTTTAAGTTTAGTTTCTTTCCCCGAACCATAGAAGCATGGAATACATTGCCAGGCAGCGTCCTTTCTCTTCAATCACAGAAATTTTTGGAAGAACTTGAAAATGACTAATCTATCCCTTGTTAATAATTTTTTGTGTTTTGTTGCTTTAGCAAACTTTGTGTATCAGTGCATAGGTGTATAAACATGTTATTTGTAGGGCACATTGATGAGCGCACGGTATACTTGTGTTTTGTATACTGTGCGCTCATTCGTATATGTATATGTATATTTAGAGGATGCATATGTAGAGGATGCATAACATATGTTATGCATCCTCTATCAATATGTACTCATGTGACCTTTCCCAGTTTTCTTGACTGTCGCGTTCATTCCGCATCCTGCACTGCAAGTGTGGCAAATAGTCTGTATATTTTAGTCATGTGTGGCAGTACCCTGGTTTTCCTAAATCGATATTTTGTACCTACCCCCACTCCTGCAATAGCCCCAAATGGGCTGCAGTATGTTTAAATAAATAAATAAATAAATAAAATAAATCCAATTCGTTTTTGCTCGCACATACTGTCCATACAGTTGTCCAAAAATCAATTTCAGGATTTTGTTCTAACAGGCGCTCAAAGACGTCAGCGGGATTTTTGAACTCACACCTCCCTTGACGCAAAATGCAGCTCAATTTTCCGGCGTTCTCACAGCCCTCTCCATCTTTTTCAAGTTTTTGCACGCATGCGCATCCCTGTACAAACCCGTAATTTATCATAAAACTGTTACTTACGAGTACCCTTCATTCGTAGTGAGATAACACTTCCCATGGGTAAGTAGTCGCTTGCGCGCACCATCTTGCAACAATTTGTGTCAGGAGAGCTCCAATAAAACACGACTTCCAGCCTTTTGCCATTACACACGCCTACGGTATGAGGTCATCCCTTGACAGCATGCGGGAGTTCTTAATACGGTAGAACTTCACGATGAACTACCTAATTATGACGACAAATAACTCAAAGGTGTTATGCCCATTACGTCATTAGTGCAGCGGCCCACCCGAAAATTTCCCGCTAGTTTGTAATAAAGGAAAGTGAACAAAGATGGCCAACGATCGCACGTATTTATTCTAGGGTATAGAAATTTGGCCCCCTCCGCTTCTTCAAGCCACATCTACTTTAAAGGGTGTGCGTAGCGAACGCACGCTGCAATGAGCACAGGCACCTTAAATGCAAAAGCATATAAGGCCGCTATCGAAGTCCGTTGTAGACGACTATCAGTGAGCTGATTCATACATCAAAGCTGTTGTTTATTTGAAAAAAAAATTGCCATCCTTTTCTGAAGGATACTGAAAGAAGCCAGAAAGCTTTCTAACATCGAAACTGCGTCAAACGTGCGTCCAAACGTTCGCTAAAAGTACGTCCGTCCTTCACTGCAAGTGCGTCCGATCAATCGTAAACCTTCAAAGACACAAGTGGCAAACAAAGAACGAACCAATAAGAGAATTTTTTGCGCTCTAACAAAACGCGTCTATGAACACGTAAATGTATACAGATAAATTGTTTACGAAAAGAACGTATACTATTGCACTTCTTCTTCCTGATCGAGCACTTGTATTGTCTTATCTTGAATCATTCTTTTTCCGCGAATACCAGGTAACCGTTCGGACACAATGGAAGCCCTTTTTCATTTACGCGCAGTGTGAACAGAGAGAGCTTTTGGATCGCTCAACCGGTCTACGGGGAAATGCATTACTTTTTTGGCAGTATCAAATATTTCACTATAAAAGTTGTATGTTAAACAAATATTCGGTAGTATGAACACATCTTAAGTGCAAACAGCAGGTATGAAATATAGGTTCCGTTCTCTTGAGCGACAAATTGTCGGAGTAGTATAACTTGCGAAAGTCCACTTAACAGTGCACTTCGTTACAGCGCCATGCCATGCTGGTGGGCGAGCACTGAACTAAGCAGATTGAAGCATTAGCGAACTCAACAAAGAATATTTTTATCTAAATGGATTTGCATTTGCAAGTGGGAAAGCATGACTGCACACAGTTGCATAAACCGCCTTAACCGCCATGAAAATTCTTCCACTACAGATATAATGTTCGTCGGCTTGTATCTTGATATGCTGATATAGTGTTCTCGTGCACATGTACGAAAACGTACGAAATGCTACCTACGCCCCTAAAATAGGCATACTTTTTTAAGACAAGTTAGCTATCAGACCATGCTCAGCAAGCACTCCTTTCACGATTGAGTCGCAGGCCCTTATTGTTCACGTGTATTCAGCAAACAGGCTATATTGAGTTGAGCGTTTAACCGAAATGTTGCTGCCTTGTGTTTCAATGGGTACTAATATTTGCACTCCACAGAGTCTTCCCCACAAAAATAAACAATGGTCGAAAATATGACATCTCTTCGCCGCTTTCTGCCGACACAAGCTTTGCTTAGTGGTGTCGCCGTATATGACGAAGCGAGTAGCGTAGCGTATTCAGTACGTGGCCTGTATTAAACAGAATACCTTAAATTCATGCTATAATCTTGGTTTTTCCCCGAAGCGTAGCTAGCTGATAACGCGGGATAAGAAAAGCTTGTCAATTGTGAAGAAATATTAGCAAAGAGGGGAATATCTAGGCGTGAAAACGAACTTTCTTTGACTCGCTTTCAGATATTACCTAACAAGGACAAAGACAAAGCTTTTCCCCAGAAGTCGGCTGTTTACGCCGTATGCACTGCTCATTCCGGGTATTAACTAACGCTCACACTGTTCAATGGCCGCACAACTCTCAATTAACTCGTTCTTCCTCCGCTTGAATATAGCGGGGTCGCTGAAATAAATGGTACGTATGTAATACATTTTATTATCTGCTGGCTCAAGAAAGGGGTCACGCGGAAATATCTGTTGCCAGCGCAACCGCGCATGTTGCGGGCTCTTTCACGTTAGAGCAAAATGAGTGGAAGCATCTTCTTATACCCGTATTCGATATTGCTATGCGCATTAGGTGCTCGTTCGCTATTGGCTCGATTGCCATTGTCCACACCATCTACTCTTCAGGCAGGGATGAGAAGATTGCTGCAACCGAAGAGTCCCTGGCAATGTTTCTTACTTGAACAGCGACAACGTTTCAGCCCATACCACTCGTATTGTGCATTTAAAGGGGCAAAGGGGAAGCGCGCTAACCTTTGTACCTTTATAACCTTAGTTAACTGGACTCTTACAATGAACCACTGCTAGGGACCAGTCTGTAATATCACTATTGAGGTAATCAAGCGGGCTATAGTTTTCTTATTCTGGATATTCAGGCTTTGGAAGTCCACATATACCTCGTTCTTTTTTACTTTCGCGGGTGTGTTCACAATAATGTGGGACAACACAAGGTCAATTGATAAGCTTCTCTACAACACTACCAACCACGGGGGTCGCTTGCGTGTTCCCCTACTTTCTTAAGCAGATATTGACATTTCTGGCCTTATTGACATAAGTTTATTTAGATGATTTAGGAAGATGTACCCATTACTCCACAACGCGAATTCACTAATGGAAAAGCCACCTATGAGACCCATTCCCATCAACGCCATTAAGGCCTCCAATTCGATGTTCACATCAAGGATAATGACCTTTTTAAATAAAGCCTTTCCAGAGGCACATCAGACTGTAAAAGGTACAGCACATCGCTGTCGGTAGCATACACTATTTGCTGACTCATTCGCGGGCAGGTTACCAACTGCTTACGTCTACACAGCCGTCACTCAGATATCAGTGGTGCTCCACACACCAAACAAGAATATTTAAGCTGGTGTTTATTACTGTGTCAAAAAAAACGCATTAGCTATGTTGAAATTCCAGCGTCGTGGAATGAGCTATGGTCAAAATGTACTTTATATCACAGCTACAGGACCAGCTTAAACAAAAAAACGAGCTCAGGTGTAACTCTTTAAAACCTAGTTATCACGAACGAATGCAAGGACTATGCACACATGGTTTTGTGCACGCTTGTCTTTGCTGGACATTTTGGAGCCTGCCTTCTAGCCTGCCTTCTAGAGTGGGCATGGAAGCGGCGCTGCGCATCCGATGGCTAACGCTCCGTTCCTGCAATTTGTTCAGGTTGCTGCTGTGCTCTGCATCTACCAACATCACGGCGCGGAACCATGCTGTCCCGTGCCCTTACCAAAGGATTCACTTCGGCTTCGGATGCGCTCCCCCTACGAAGATTGCAGCGATACCGTTGGACTCTGTTTCAACTGGCGCACAGTCACATCGCCGGCAGCATCACGAGCCGTGCCGAATATAAGAAGCATCGACAACCGGCGCTACTTCAGTGGGCATGGAAGCGGCGCTGCGCATCCGATGGCTAACGCTCCGTTCCTGCAATTTGTTCAGGTTGCTGCTGTGCTCTGCATCTACCAACATCACGGTGCAGAACCATGCTGTCCCGTGCCCTTACCAAAGGATTCACTTCGGCTTCGGATGCGCTCCCCCTACGAAGATTGCAGCGATACCGTTGGACTCTGTTTCAACTGGCGCACAGTCACATCGCCGGCAGCATCACGAGCCGTGCCGAATATAAGAAGCATCGACAACCGGCGCTACTTCAGTGGGCATGGAAGCGGCGCTGCGCATCCGATGGCTAACGCTCCGTTCCTGCAATTTGTTCAGGTTGCTGCTGTGCTCTGCATCTACCAACATCACGGTGCAGAACCATGCGGTCCCGTGCCCTTACCAAAGGATTCACTTCGGCTTCGGATGCGCTCCCCCTACGAAGATTGCAGCGATACCGTTGGACTCTGTTTCAACTGGCGCACAGTCACATCGCCGGCAGCATCACGAGCCGTGCCGAATATAAGAAGCATCGACGACCGGCGCTACTTCAGTGGGCATGGAAGCGGCGCTGCGCATCCGATGGCTAACGCTCCGTTCCTGCAATTTGTTCAGGTGTGTAATAGTTGCTCGCTGTACGCTAAGCGTAAGAGTAACCGCAACTTATTGCTGCTTCCATGGCCACACGTTGTTTGCAACTTGTTTGATGATTGCATTGATGTTCTTGGCATGTTGCTTTTTTGTTGCGGGGATGTGGAGCAAAACCCCGGCCCTCTTAAGAAGTCTAAAGAACGCACTGACGAAACCGTTGAAGCACCCTCTAAAGAACCCACGATCCCTCTCGCCAGCGATTCCGAATGGCAAAAGGAAATCTTGCAGCATTTACGCGATTTAAAACACCAGTCAGGCGTTCTTACTGGTGGGCAAGCTGACTTGCTGAAAGCCGTAAACGAAGTCAAAGCTGCCCAAGAGTCTGTGGAATCAAAACTGGTAGCAATCACTGAAAGACTCACCGCACTTGAGGCCAGAACGGAATCTATTGGCACCATTGAACATGCTTTACAAGCTACGCGAGAATCGATCAGTGGCATTACTACTGCAAACGAAACGCTGCGGTCACGTCTGGACGACATGGAAGATAGGAGTCGCCGTAATAATCTGGTACTTCATGGCTTAACTGATAGCAATGAAAAATGGAACGAGACAGAAGCCAAAGTTATGGCTGCTGTTTCGCAATACATTGATCCTAGCTTAACAACCGATGAAATTGAGCGCGCTCATCGCTTGTCAGGTACTTATCAGGATGGTCGTTGTAGACCTGTAATCGCTCAATTTAGAAGCTTTAAGACGAAACAAGCGATACTGGTGCAACGCGCGAAACTAAAAGGCACCGGCATCTCAATTTTTGCTTAACGACAAGACACGCACGAAAAAAGTTAACTGAATTCGCGAAGTCCCTCCCGCACTCCCCCGCATTCAAACTACGATATGATAAGCTGCGCGTGAATAATGCCACTTACATTTAGGATGCCCTAACTGACGAAGTGCAGCAGATTGCACGTAGCAGTCCTTCTCGGCAAAGTGGTTTATCGAACAACCGAAATACCAGTACCTCGTATTCAGTACCAGTAAACTGATTCGTGATTATAGTAAGGCTGACTTCGACGTCATTAACCTGAATCTCGGCTCCTATCTGGACACGTATCTAGAACGGTTTGATGACCGTAGCGTGCAAGAAAACTGGAACCTATTCCTTGGAAAAATAACCGAGCTTACCAATGCGCATGTTCCCCTGAGGCGTATTCGCTCTGATGGAAGATCCCCGTGGTACAATAGGACACTTACTCGTTTGTTAAACAAAAAGAAGCGGGTATTCCGCAAAGCGAAATTTCACAACACTAGTGATCGCTGGGCGTCATATTTTTCTGCTCAAACAGAATACACTAGCTCAGTACAACACGCCAAACGGCACTTTTTGAACAACACCTTGCCGGATATTCTTCGTACGAACCCGAAAAAGTTTTGGAGCATTGTAAATACTAAAGAAAACCATGATATTGTACTTTTTGATGATACAGGCGAGCCTGTACCTCCCGCGAAGTGTGTTTCCGTGTTAAACAACGTTTTTGTTCATAATTTTTGTTCAGCCGTTCTAAGCTCTATACCAGATCTTGTTCCGAGTAGCTTTTGTGCCATGTCTCCTGTTGTGTTTGAGTCTGTTGGAATTGTAAAGATCATTGATTCATTGAAATTGACATCTTCATGCGGAATAGATAGAATCAACGCAAAGTTTCTGAAGCAAACTAAAAACTACTCATCCATTTTTCTGGCAAAGATTTTCCAGCAGTCCCTAAATAGCGGAATTTTACCACGAGACTGGAAGATTGGCAAGGTCCCGCTGCATAAATCAGGAAACAGACATTCACCTCTAAACTACAGGCCAATTTCATTGACAAGCATTCCCTGCAAAATTATGGAGCACGTCCTATATTCGCACATTTGTAATTTTATTGAGTTTAATTGTTTTTTCAATCCCGCAAAACATGGATTTAGGCGTTCTTTCTCATGCGAAACACAGTTACTTCACTTAACTCACTCGCTCCATACCTATCTTGATAGCAATTCTTTGGTTGACTGTATTTTCCTGGATTTTGCCAAGGCCTTTGATAAGGTGAATCATGTTTTACTAATGACTAAACTTGCCGCCCTCAACCTCGATCCCCAGTTACTGCTATGGTTAGAACATTTTCTTAACAACCGTTCTCAATATGTCACGCTAAATGGTTTCGACTCCCAACTTAATGAGGTAACATCTGGTGTGCCTCAAGGTTCAGTTCTAGGTCCCTTACTATTTTTAATATATATTAATGATCTATCTAACCATGTGGCTTCTTCAATACATCTATACGCAGACGATTGCGTCATTTATCGTCAAATCAGGTGTGACGACGACAATTGCGAACTGCAGTCTGACTTGAACAAAATTGTGACATGGTGCGAAACATGGAAAATGGTGCTTAACCCCCGAAAATGCAAGGTTATGCGTATTTCTCGGCGTGACGTATGTTCACCTTTTTACACACTTACTGATGTGCCACTAGAAAACGTATCATCCTATCGTTATCTCGGCGTCACCTTATCATCAGACCTAACCTGGAAATTGCACATTGACTCCATCACATCAAACGCTAATCGCATGCTGGGCTATTTACGACGAAATTACAGCCAAGCTCCTGTCTCCCTAAAGTTAACACTTTACCGAACTTTAATACGCTCGAAATTATAATACGCTGCATCTATTTGGGATCCGAGCCAAGCTAACTTAATTCAGTCTCTAAAGCTAGTGCAAAACAACGCAGTGCGTTTTATATTGTCGAACTATCAACGAGCAGCCAGTGTTACATCAATGAAGTCCAGTTTATCTTTGCCTCTCCTGACCCTGCGCAGAAGATATTTTCGTCTTTGCCTGTTCCACAAAGTACACAATCATAACTTGCTGCGCAGATTGCTTATATCGCCACCATTCTATCGTTCGTCCCGTATTGATCACATGCATAAAGTTGGAATCACTCATCGTCAAACCAACACATTTTTTCACTCATTTCTGCCCTGCACATCAAATGATTGGAACCGCCTTCCTGCAGATATAGCATCCATAACAGATCACACACTTTTAAAGCAAAGCTTTTTACCTCTACCCACCAAGGGTTCTTTCGCGACCGTTGGTGTCACCAGAAAACTCCAGCGAACAAATAAAAGAATTTACTGGCACCGCCGGGAATCGAACCTGGAACTAATAGACTAACAAAGCGAGAGCCCGTCGTCTTACCGATTTAGCTACGAGCCCACGCGAAGACTGGAAAGACAGGTGGTGTACTCACCAAGCACATCTACGGGTTTAGCCCCTGCGTTCTCGCTGAATGCCACGTGAAAGCGTCACGCGACCACTCACACCCGTTTAGCGGCCCTGTGCGCACCTTGCTCATGTGCTAAGCGTTACAAAAATTAAAGGAAGCTCACACCAATTACATGACATCTCACTTCTAGTACACCAATTTGCTAAAGCCTGTGGCCTCCAGTGTTCACGTAAACAATCACAGCTCCTTGTCGTCCGCCCTCACGCCAAACCAAGGAATACATTCAAATACTCCTTAATGGCAAGGCCATCACTCCAAGCCCCAGCATCAAGATCCTAAGCCTACATCTCGAAGCTAACACCAAGAGTGACGTCTCCTTGCAGCGCCTCAAAAACAGCATTAATGATGATTAAATCACACACATGATCAGGCGAGTTGTCACCAAGAAGCGAGGCCTAAAGGAATCCGGTACCTTTCGATTAATTGTAGCTTTGGTCCTCTCGAGAGTTACTTACATCAACCCCCTGTCTTCTTCTCGACAAGGAAGACATAGAGGTGCTTTATATAATGGTTAAAAAGGCGGTCGAGCAGGCCATCGGTCTTCTCATGACTGCGTCCACACAGAGGCTGCTTAGCACGGGGCTCTACAACATGGTGGAAGAGCTGATAGAAGGCCATCTTTCTAACCAGAAGGTCCGACTCAGAACTGCGATGGGTAACCGCATGCTTCACCAGATTGGCTGGGCAACCGAGAATGTCACTCCGCTTGACGTACTCCCAGACTCTTGGCCACTAAAACTAAAGATGCTCCCTTTGCTTAGAAATATACACCCCTCACATATGACGAGGGTCACCGAAAAGCACGGGGTCAAGCGCGAAACAGCACCCTCGGTGAGGATCATGCAGTTATCTACACAGACGCCTCCAAACATCGAGGGCAACAATACGCCATCATCGTGGCTACCTCCACACCAACCTCCCTGCGTGTACCTCACTTAAGACCCAAGAAATAACGGCAGCAGAAGAGGCAGCCATCACCTTGGCTCTCGCTTAACCAGGGGTTCGGAGGGTAGTCATCGATTCCCAGCAAGCCTACTGGAATTACCATTAGGGTTGTGTGTTCTGACCTGCACTGCGTGTGCGAAAAAAACACTCCCCAAACGGTTCCATTCAGCTCATCTGGACACCCCCTGACGATTCAGTGGAGGGCAACAAATACGCCCACCCAACAAGCCTGCGCTTTTACCTCCCGTGCTATGGAGCTGCACGAGGACAGTCACCCGCTTGTCACGTTCAGGGAGATAACCCAGCATTATCGCCTTCTAGGACAGACCGTACTTTCGCCTTACCCTTACCTTTCCAGAGAACAACAAACTACGCAATGGCTCATACAATCCAGGCTCCTTCCAACAGCCTACGCGTCTTCACTTAATGTATCCGAATCGCTACGACGCTGAATGTAAATTTTGCTCAGAAGTAGGAACACTCGGTCCCGTAATCGGAGTGTGCGACTTTACCCCTGAGCACCCTCCTCTCTTTCCGTCAACTACCCAACAAGATCAATGGGAGATGCTGCTGTCCAGGTCCTCTCTACCTATCCAGCTTCAGCGAATCGACAGAACATAGGCCGCGCGGACTGCATATGGGCCCCACAGAAGAAGGAATCACTCCCCAGGGCTGCACTCTGGGCCTTTCAGAAATCTGAACACAAGTATTTCTTCCTCCTCCTCCTTCTCTGCAGCAAATCTCGTCTCTTGCGTCCGCGGCGCAGAGACGGAGAAGACAGATCGTCTAACACCGGGTTGGAGCTTACTTTAATTTTATAAAAAAAGTTTCCACTCTTGTGCTACACTAATACAACTCAACCAAACACTGTTGATCCTTCATGCATTGATTTACTTTACCAAGAATATCTCATTGAAGTAATAAATGGTGTGGTTAGTGCATTTCACTTCTCTGTGGTTTTGCTATTTGTAGAGCGATGTGAGGGAATTTAAGTGACGTCGCATCGGTAATCGTTGTGGGTGCTGTTAACAGCTTTGCTTTCCAACCACATTCACGGGGTGGATTGGCGCGATTTTTTTTTCGAAGCTCGTTATATGCCTATTTGGTTCCAGATAACCAATCATAATTTGTTTCTTATAGTGCTGGCGCACAGTTGCCCTTGTATCTGCAATCATCTTTTATTTTGTATGCTTTGTTCAGCATATATCACTCGGTGTTAATGCTTGTGTCTTTGACATGAAACATTGCCACCTTCCGTTCCTATTTTCTTTTTCTTCCTTTGCGATGTGCATATATTTTGCTTTATGCTTTTTTAATGTAAATATATGTTGTGATGTGAATATATTGATGTGAACTAATTGTTCTTGATTATGGTATTTATGTCGCGACCACGTATAGTTGGCCAATTTAAGAGATTTTGTGTAATTGGCCGCATCTGTCTTTTTTTGTGTGTACTCTGTAAACCACTCCTCTCTACAATGCTTCGGCGATTGAGAGTAAGTGAAATAAATAAATAAAATAAATAAATATCTACTGAATGACTGTATTCATTCTTTCCGGTGCTTGGTAGCGCACAAAGACAGATTAAGAGGTGGCCATCAATGGTAAGACTACGGGACCAAGAGCCGCCGATGCAACCGTGAAACCTATGCCCAGACATCTGGTTTGAGTGCACTGACGCTCACGCACAGGCACAATCCAGCCAGCACGAGCGATAAAGCGGACTCAGATTATCCGCTTAACCCTGACCTAGCGACGTGGTGCCGCAGATGCGATAATTAGAAAGGCGCTCTTGCGAACCGGCGCCCGGAGGACACTTCCTATCCGGCAAATGACCTTGAAAGATGTAGAATATGAAAACGTTCGCCGTGATTAATGAGCTTAGGTTCTGCACTAAGGCGCCTTTGCTTTTATTAGCGAATATGTGGTGGAGATAAGATATCTGATTAAAAAAATATCTCCCGTGTCCACAGAAATGCGATTATTTGCCCGTGAAAGGCATCACACAAAAAAGCTTAATTTGGAGGAAGAACAGAACTTGTATAGAGTGCGTGAGATCTAGAAATAAAGTGTGTAAGCATAAAATTATATTTCTGTCCTTTAACTACAAAGGAAAACTAGAGCGTCACCAAACAGAGTAGAAACAATAGAATGTCAATTATTATTCATTACCATCCTCGAAAAGGTATTACTGCTGCGCCTATATTGGCTAATGCGGCAGTTGAAAGACGTTTTACAGAACTCCAAGGCGAAACTTCATTTTGTTGGTATTTCTATTTCAACGCACGACATGAGGTCATTGAAATGAACGACGTATTTCCACCCGTAATGGGACAGCGCTGGTCTATATTGCCAGAGCCTAATGAAGTCTCAAATAATTATAGACGGCCGCGCTAAAGAGGCTCGCTGCTATTGACACGATGTAGATTAAAACAGAGCTTTCAAAATAAGTGATACTCCACCTGCGTTTCTATAGGGTTCTAGGAGGTTACGCGACATGGTTCAAAGCATTGTAGCTTAATCTTCGCTTCAAACGTTGTTACTTTGGCCCAAGTTTTTTAACGAGGTTACCTATCTTTCCATCTTTTGCTTGTTCCAGTTACCACATAATGGGAACCTTGATATCTGCGCCTGCTTTGGGCAGGGCTTTTTCCTCCACTATCTCGAATACTGCAAATTTGGCAGAAATGAAGAGCCTGGCCTAAAGCTTCAGTGGAACAAAACAAAAACCACTCTGAATAACATGTGCATCTTAGTTAAAATCACAAATAAGAAGACCACGAACAAAGAGGAGCCATGAGTAACCAAACAAGGAATTTACTCTAGGTGATCGCCGAACATCTATTTATATTTTAGACGACAGCCTGTTCTGTTACATCCTTATCAAAATGTTCAGCGCGTTTTCTAAAGACGGGTTATCCCAACTGTTCGCAACTGAATTAACGAGATATTGTAGGCGGAATTAAAAGGTAAAATAACCACTCCCACTGAATATTTTTTCCCTATGCAATCGTATCACTACTACGGTTATCATATAAACCACCTTCGCACCGTAGTGACAGATCAAACCTTTATGGCACATTTTAAAAAACTGCTCGTAAATTAATAAATAGATATCCTGCCTTTAAAATATTAACATGTGTACGGTGCCAAGACATCGACACAAAATAAACCTAACATTGAACCACCTGAAATAACTCAGACACCGAGGGATAAACCGATTTCTTCTATCTCCATGGCTTTTTCTACTAGTTTGTAAACGTCAACAAACATTAAAAGAATACACGAGTCACCTTGCTTCCGTTTCAAAGGGCTCCCGTCACGAATCTCAGGGCCAGGTATGGCAAAGCATTTTAAAATATCCTCCGAAAACACGCATACCACCTGTAGTACAACTCGGTAAGAACAAAACCGTTACCCCATAAAGTTACACAGCTGTAAACCTAGAGCACCGCATTTCGAGCTCCGCGTCGTTGCGTTTTTTTTGTCAACCTTTTCTGACTTGGTTAAGAAGTTTTGTTTTCCTTGATAAATTTCACAACCGCTCGCTCTCTCTTTTTCTCCTCAAGACGGAGACACCCGCACACAGTTAATGACATAACCAACACACACTCCCACACGCTCGTGCGCGCACGCACGCACACAATCACACATACATACACACGCACACACGCACACGCACACACACCGACACGTGCGCGCGCACGCACACACGCACTGAAACCCACATGCACATGCACATACGAGCACACTCGCACACACACGCAAACACCCACACAGACACGCACATATACACGCACGCACACACACACGCACGCACGCACGCAAATGCACGCGCGCACACAACCACACGCGCACACACACAATCCGACACGCACTCATGAACAGACGCGCACCCGCACGCACGCACAGGAAAGCAAACTCGCACGCACACGGGCGCACACACGCGCACACGCACAAGCACTCGCACGCACACACACGCACGCACATGCACACACACGCACACACACGCACACACACGCACACGAATGCACTGGCGCACACCCCTACAACCACACATAGACGAACACACACCCACGCACACGCATGCACGGAAACGAACGCGCGCTCATACAAACACACGCACACCCACATGCGCACTCACACACACAAGCACACACGCACGCACGCACACGCGCAAGCACGTGCACGCACACGCACAAGCACTTGGATGCACACGCACACACACACACACATCAGCGCACACACACACATGCACGCATGCAAAAAGCACACACATACAAACACACACGCACGCACACGCACACACACAATCATACGCACGCACGCACGCATGGATGCGCGCTCACGCACGCAAAGGCACCCACACAAACTCACACGCACCCGCACGGACGCACGTGCACACACACGCACGCACGCACGTGCACACACACGCACGCACGCACGCACACGCACGCCCGCACACGCACGCACGCGCACCCGCACACACACACACACACGTGCACGCACACACATGGCGACGGGCACACGCACACGCGCACACGCTCATATGCGCGCACACCCACGCGCAAACGCGCACACGCACACATGCCCGCGCGCCCGCACACGCACACACACATGGACGCGCACTCGTACACGCACTCACGCACACACATAAACACACACACTCACATGCACACGCACAAACGCATGCATGCACGCCGGGACGTGCACGGACTTGCGCACATAGACACATGCAAACGAACACGCACGCATGCACACGCATGCACACACACACACGCACACATACACACCAACCCACACACAGGCACACACACAAGCACACACACACACGCATGCACAAACGCACGAACACACAAACATGCAAACACACAAAACACGCGCACGCACACGCACACGCCCCCCACACACGCAGGCATTCACGCACGCACTCACGCATTAGCCGGGCGCGCGCACACACGCGCACGCACGCACACACACACGCACATACCCACGCCCGCAAACACACAAGCGCACGAACACACACGGACACGCGCACTCGCACACCCGCACACGCACACAATCATACACGTACACACGCACGCACGCACCCGCACACACACGCACCGGCTTACGCGCGCGCACACACACACCACAGGCACACACGCCCGCACGGATACACACGAAAGCACGCACGCACGTGTACGCCCGCCCACACGCACGCATGCGGACGCACGCACACGCACAAAGAAACGCACGCACACACACACAAAGGCTTACACGCACGAACGCGCAGGCATAGACACACACCATGTACTCCCACGCGCTCGTACACACAGACATGCCCCGACACCCGCACACCAACACGCACACGGGCGCACGCGTACACATACACTCACACACGCGCGCGCACATACACACACCAACGCACACACAGACGCATGCACGCGCGCAATCACACACACACACATACGCACACACGCATGCACGGACGCCCGAACGACGACTGCACGCACGCAGGCACTCTCTCACGGACGCGAACGCACGCACACGCACGCACGCAAGCGCACGCCACGCGCGTCCATGCACACACACACACACACAAATATGCGAGCACTCGCGCGCACACACACATACCCACACGCACACGCACACGCACACGCACGCACGCACGCACTCACGCGCACGTGTGCGCCCACGCACATGCACGCACACGCACCCACGCACACACACATACGCGCGCCCACGCACACGCACACGTACACGCACGTACGCACGACTTTACGATTAGCAACTAGTTTCAGCTGACGAGAATTACGGTGGTACAACAGGAGTAACAAATTTTGGTAGACCCCCGAGCCTTTGTATTTATGCGTGAAACGTTTTTGCCTTGACAGGCCCCCTTGACACTGTTGAAAATTTTAACAAAACAGCGCGAAGCACGGGACAAAGGAAAGATGAAGACAACACAAGCCCAACAACAAACCCTACTGTTGAAAATTTTCAGCGCTTTTAGAGGTTTAGAGGTTTACCCCATGTGGGTAAGCGGTGTACAATCCTTGATTTTACAATCCTTTAAAATCCTTAAGCGGTTTACAAAGCTCAGCAGACGAAACCGGGTTGAGGGAGAAAAACGAACGTCGCGGTGTGCACTAATCACTGAACACTTCCGCCGCGGAAACCATGACGATATATCTTTGGGTGTTTACAGACGCGGATATGAACCTTGGAAAAACTCCTCGGGCACTTAGGTCCCCTTGCGAGATTTGAAGGTGCAATCCCAGAGATTATCTGACATTTTTGCTCCTGCATCTTTTTTGCGTATTCTTCTTTGGCTTTGTTTCTGTCTTTTAGAAAAATTAGAGAAACACCACTACACGCTACCGAGTACGGTTTGTGCCAGCAACGAAGCGTTCACACAAACCGTTGCGTTAGGTTACAACAGCTGCTCACTCGTCTCCACTTAATACCTTGTTTTCTTTTTGTGATTCACATTGAAGGTCTCTCAAGTAGCCTGCTCCACTGTGGAACAGCTTCACGCGTACTGTGTACCGATAAGAGTGTGCTGGGTGGCTGTTCTGGGGACGCTTAACGTAAAAAATGAATAGGGAAGAGAATTAGATTAGAATTGATGGCCTAAACGAACCATGAAAACAAAATACAAGTTGGGGTTATTAGAAAGACTGCTTAGTCCCGATAACAACGATACGAATATCATCGCTATCTTCAAAAAATACGGAGATATGAAAAAAAAGGGTGAAGCAGTCTTGTTTGGGAAGGAACCTTGTTTGTGCGATTGGCGGCAGCCTAACGTACCTGTCGCAAAGACTGGACGTCTGTAACAGGGCCTCGAGTTCCATGTGACCGTATCACTTGAATGCTAACGTGCAGTTAACGCGCTAAAAATGATGTTTTATTTTTGGCCCGTATGACGTCATTCTTGCTCATAACACGTCACTGCTGCGCAAAATTTGAAACATTAAAATACTTCTTGCTTTTCTGTGTTAAATAACATCTCTTGTGGCTGTAATGAAGCTAAGTAAGATACTGAATCCTAGTTCTTTCAAATTAAACGAAGTTGTATTTTCTCTTCATGGCTCTTTTAAGCACATTGTACCTTCAGTAAAAGAAACTTCGGGGTCCACACTTGCGAGGAGACATGGGGCGATTTACGCTAAAGTGTTGAGGCGTAGGAATCAGCGCTACTCCATCAGGGGCTTTTCCCCTCGACACCCAAGTGTGCCAGAGGGCTGCAATTCTAGGAAAAACAAAGGTGACTCTTCTGAGCCCACCGTCACGTGTTTTTCCGTTTTCTGCAGTGTCTCTGTGCTGCATTGTCTTCCGCATTTTGTTGCGTTTACTTTCTACGCATGTAGAAAATACGTTACCGCAAATGAGCAGCTCTGGCAGCACAGTTAGATAACACCAATTACCTCCTAAGTTCTAGCCATTCCCAATGTAATCATTCTTCTGTTTAATGCCCAGCCCATATTTCCGCCTTGAGCGCCCAGTGAACAAGTAGCGCCGAAGAGCTGTTTACGTTCGTGACGTCGTGAAGATCTTCTGGCAGCAGAGCAGAGATTATAGTGTGTTCGGGCAGCGAACAGGAACAGTCAATGCCTACTACAGAGTAGCTCCGGGCTTCGCGGTAAAGTAAACGCCGTGGGAAAGCGTCACCTGCGGACTTCCCATGGGGTGGACGGCACGCAACACTGTGCATTCCAAAAAAAGAGTGCACGGTTATAGGACGGGTAATCTTTGAGGCAGCGTATACGCGCCGAGAAATCATCAATGACGCCATCGACGAAACACGCTGCTGACGCACGTAAAGTAAACATATCGGAGGCAGTGGCGGGAATACACAACTGCGCAAAGCCGTTTGCACTAAAGGTTTGACTTCTGCTGCACGTCTCAATTCCTACAGCGGCGGTGTCTTACTGCAGGAAACACTCATATGGCGAGTGCACTAAGCGACTGTACGCGCTCTCGGGACTGGACTGCAGGCTTTGGTAATATTACTAAAACATCGATGTGCCGGAAATGTGAGTGCCGAAACAGAAGTTTGATCCTATACCACACCGTACCGAACCAGCAGCTTTGTACGTTCCCAGCATGCGTTATTGTTCAGATGTAGTATTTACATGGGCGACTAGAATAAGGTTATTTTCTGAAAAAAAGAGTAGCGAGAAAAAACCGGGCTCTAACACGATTAACACGCACGACAGAACTGTGAATATATCTAATGAGGCGAGTTCGAAGAAGTCGTGCCCTGGATATAGGAGACCACGAGGTAGCTGATCGAACGTTGGTTGCATGGACGGCATGCGAGTTCAGAAAACTCGACTTAGCACAATCTTAACTCCTGATGTAAAGATCACGTTCGCGCAAAACTCGTAAGAAATGCAAAGTCGACAGATGACCAATGGCTGAGCCCCACCAATACAATAAATAGAAACAAGAAGTTCTTTTGTTGCACCCGCTCGTTTTCAAGTAAACATGTTCGACCCTGCAAAACTGCAAAAATTTGATTGTAGCCTGCTAGTGCAGGTTCTCCAACACACAGCAGCTGTCTTAAACCAAGGTTTACGGTGAATATGAACGCAGTTATACTCGTACGTGGCCTGCTAAGCCCGCCTCCATCAATCCTAAACTTAAGTTTTAATTCAGAGCACTTTAGAGCCTAGCCTTATCGTCGTAGCTTGCTCGATGTCTCAATGTCTAGCGACTGCTGCGATGAGGAGTCGCAGTGAGATAGCGGACCCTACCACAGCCCCACGGCGTAGCGGCGTAACAAACCCAAACAGATGCTTCGAAGAACTAGCGGTTTATATAATAATAACCATACGACGCTCATCGACTGCTTCCATACATCTCCCCGTTTTTTAGCGCAAAAAAAAACTGCAGGTGCATTTGAGGCAAACTTTGTGTTAAAATTAAAGCCGTTCTACTCAACATGAAAGCTGTCGGAAGCGAAGAGCAGTGATTCGATATAGGGGGCTGTGGCGCCATTATCCGCTCACCGCTACCACCCATCATGCTCTCCGCCGCAATGCCTCACTCATCTCTTGATGATTTGATCCGAGGATTGTCCAATGCAACTCAAATTTGCCGCCTCCGCAGGGCTCGTACGCCCCCTAACTGGAACAGCGGGAGTGGGAGTTCTGTTCTTTTTGTGCTTGCGTTCATCTTTTACAGGTCAGCGGCTTACTGCGCAATTTGAAAGGCGTTGTTTTGGATGGCCACTTTTTCGCTTACTATCGTAAAAAGTCGACCAACGGTAGTGGTTAACTAAGCGGACGTGGGGGCTTCCGCTTTTATACACCGACTTTGCCTGAAATGTACATGCAGTTTTCTTTGCGCTAAGCAACGGGGAGATGTATGGCAAGCGCTGTCTGTTCAGGAGTTTCGAACGTTTATGACTATACAGGGTGTCCAAGCTATCATGCACCAAGATTTAAAAAGAGAGCAATGGCGTTACTCGAAGAAAACCTAGCGCATAATGTCTGCAGTACTGTGGAGAAGCGGACAGTGTTAGATACAAAGCATCTCTTGCTCTCGGCTGCGTCGTCCGTCGTCCGTCGTTTATCCATCCACCGGCCCAGAAAGGCACCGGCAACACTGCCGCTCCAGGAGCCCTTTAAGGGGAAGCGTGCTCGTCTCGTGCCGGCCCAGGAAGACACCGGCAACACTGTCCCTCCAGCATCTCATGGTCGGGGCTATGTCCCTCCCTTGTTGTGGCGCCATCCACAACCCCACTGCGCATGCTCGGCTCATCTCGGACCGGCCCAGAAAGACACCGGTAACACTGTCGCTCCAGAAGCAATTAAAGGGTAAGACACCACCAGGCGTTCAGCAAGCCGAGCATGCGCAGTGGGGGTATGGACGGCGCAACAATGACAAGGGATGGACATAGCCCTGTCGGATCTAATAAAATTACACCATCTTCCCGTAGGGGAAACCTGAGTAGTATGGGAAACCGCCATGGGCTCAACGCAATTTCCCATTTCGTAGTTCCGGTAAGTGAAAAGTGTGGTAGTTACCATGAAAACCAAACTGTAAATATAACGGTAGCTACGTACCACAACCTAACGGAAACGACGAACTGATAACTAATGGGCACTTGAATCGACCCCATGGCTGCTTTGCATACTACTTAGGGTTCCCCTACTGGAAGATGATGTAATTTTTTTTTGTTATGAGACTTCACTATTTAATTGTACTCAATTATCTAACTCGAGAATACCTGTCGTAATCACTGAAGTGTCAATGAGGCACTTGTAGTTACCCATGAGGGGCATCATACTGCGCTATTGTCATCGACGAACTAATTGCGTACTCATTTATTCTGACTGATGAAGAAAACCCGCGAAATATGAAAAATACCATTTGACGGCGCTTCCGCGCGCTTTGTAAAGCAGCCCCCCAAATAGGCTGATTGAAAGCAACTGCTTCGCCTGTCACCCGCCCGAAGAGACAGCGCATCACCTTTTTCATGGCGTGCATGGAAGGAGCAGCAACAGCTAGATTTGGGGGGCGCGTGTGCAGATAAAGCACAAACTCGGCCGCGATTTTTTCTTTGTTTCTTTTGTTTATTTATTTCTGGCTAACTCAGAGGCAGCCTGTTTGAGCGCATTGTTTTACGATGCGCGCGGAGGCGCCGTTACGTGGTATTTGTAATATTTCGCGGGTTTTCTTTATCAGTAAGTATTAATGTGTACGCAATTATTTCGTCGCTGAAAATACCGCAGTTAAATGCTCCTCGTGGGTACCTACAAGTGTCTCATTGACACTTTAGTGATTAGGGCAGTACTTCTCCAATTAGACAATTATTTACAATTATTTAGTTAAGTCTCATTAACGAAAAAAATGCTGCCGGCTTTTCCACAGTACTGCAAATATTATGTACTAGGTTCTCTTCGAGTCACGCCATTGCCGTTTTTTTTAAATCTTGGTGCATATAGCTTGGACACCCTGTATAAACGGCTTTATTTTCAAAGCCCGTGTTTGGGTCGCTTACGCCGTAACGTCGTGGGGCTCTACTTGAGTCCATGATCTCAATGCGAGGCCTGATTACGGCAGCCGCTAGACATTGAGACAGCGAACGAGCTACGACAACAACACCAGCGCCTTAGTGCTCAGCACTTAAAAGGAGATATTCTACTGGACGTCCTTCCCACTACCTGAATACCGTATTCCTTCAGTGGCCAATTTTCTTCCTCCTTTTTTTCCCCTCTTATACCCCTAACCTAACCAAATTTACAGGAGCCTAAGACAATGTCCTGTATATTATACACAAGGATACAATTTTTCCTTCGCTATTTCGGGCCCATACCCCCGTTAGACATAACTTGCTGCTGGCTTTAAGGGAATCGGATCTCTTAGGAAAGAATCCCAGATATATTGAATGCACGAAACAATAAAAAAAAATTGCGGATAATATTATAAATTTGTTCTTCAAATGGCGGACATTTTGGGGCTTCTCTTCTTCTCTGCAAAATCCCAGGAGGCCGGTTAATTGCAGCTTACCCCGTCGAAACTGTGAACTAATATATCTGTCGGTGAAACAGTTCTTGAGTTACAAAATTATTGGGCCTGTAGTGCAACTACAATATAGTCCGTGACAAATAGACGATCTCAAAGTGATTAATGCACATAACTTCAAACACAGGATATTAACTGCAAATTTGAGTTCACACGCACATCTTTTCATCAAGCTTGCATAAAGTCAAGAACACTTGTGGTATACTTCAGAAGCATGACACCGCTTCCATCCTACAGGCTTGTTCCACAGCGAATGAGTAGACATCGCCGGACGCCTGCGGCGTCCATAGCGCAAACCCAGCCTTAGAGAGTTACCAAATTGTGACCGAATGGTCCGTTCACGCAGCCTATTAGAGAGTTATAGCAGATCGGAAAAAGGTTCCGGTACGGTAACGTCTGCCGTCTCGACACCACCGCGCATGCGCAGAACCCTACCGTAAACCTGAGCGACTTGGCCGGGTGGTACCGAGACGTACCGTGTCTGTCATTCCAAAGCGGGCGGCTGCATTAGAAGAGTTTTGTAGACGTACGCTTGGCTCACGCCTAGTCGAACGGATCGTAAATATGAGATCGATTACGAAAAATGAGGCTGCGACAAGTGAAATCTGCGCGCTTCTGACAGCCCAAACAGCAAGCGAAACACGCTCCGGACCCAACTGAGGTGGCTTGTGTCGTCGGGCGACGCAGGTACGATAGCTTCTTTTGGTTTAAATAACGGCGCTCCGGCTACATAACTAGTATTAACAGCAACATGGGGCCCGTCTGCAAATCGGCGAGTGAGGAATAGGCGGTATCAGTGCGAGAGACTCTCAAATACAACGAAAAACTAGGAGCAGCCAGCCGTATCGGCCGTATATACTGAGCCCAGCTTGGCCTGCTGGCGCCATTTGTTGAGATGGCGTAGAGGTAAAACGCCCGCTTCACGCTGACGTAGTCGCTAGATAGAATCTCCTAAGGGGCCTTGGATATATTTTGTAATGCTTCCTTTAGCGCTTTTGAGAACTTAAAACACATATTTCAGCTCAGATGATGATGATGGTTGGATGTTTATGGCGCAAGGCCAACTAGGGCAAAGAGCGCCAAAACAATAGTCATATATGAGGGGTGAAACCTTAAACACTACGAACAGTCAGCAAAAACAAAAGTAAAATCACAAAACGACAATGAGCATGGCTGGTGTATAGGGCCAGGGAGTGATCACGCGTGGTATGAAATGAGGTCTAAAAATTGAACTTCTTCTAAATATTTAAAAACGCACTTGATAGAAAACATGGGATCATCAGAGAGGAAAAACGCTGGGTGTGGTGGGACGTGTAGTCTGTATAGCTGTGGGAAGTGTTTGCGTCGTGTTGTGTGAAGTGCCTTGCATGTGATTAGTATGTGCACCACGGATAGGGCATCTCCGCACCTGCTGCACTGGGGTCTAGAAGATCCCGTCAGCAGATACGAGTGCGTCGCATGGGTGTGCCCTATCCGCAGCCTACCCAAGGCGACTTCCGTGTGTCTGTTGCGTGAGTTAGCTGTGTACCGTCCCAAGTGTGGCTTTATTACGTGTAGTTGGTTGTCTGTCTGTTCGTCCCAGTGTGTTTGCCATGTTCTCCGCAGGTGTTGTCTTATGTGTGGCTTGAGGTCTGTGTAGGGTACGGTTGTTATGTCTACAGTGTTCCTGAGTGCAGCAGCAGCAGCCCTCTCGTCTGCCAACTCATTCCCAGCGATCCCAGCGTGTCCTGGAACCCAGCAGAGGAGCAGCTGATGCTTCTTTGCATACACAGACATGATAGTGTTAAATACAAGATTAACTATGTGGTTTTTGGGGGCTGTATGCGATGACAGTGCGCGAACAACACTCAAGGAATCTGTGTAGATGATAGACTTTGGAATTTGATTTTCAAGTATGTGCCGTACAATCAGCAAAATCCCATACGCCTCTGCTGAAAAAATTGTTGTGTGGACGCTCATGGTTCTGGCTGCACAGAAATTCGGACCATGAGCAGCGCAGGAGACCATAGTGGAGGTTTTAGACGCGTCACTGTAAAATTCTGCAAGTGGGTATTTAAACTGCAGAGACAGAAAGTGCTGCAGTCTTGCAGCCTGCGGTACCCGATTTTTGTCAAGTTTCATAAAAGAAAGGTCGCACGACACAGGACGAACTTGCCAAGGCGGTAAACTGTTTGAAAGGGATGACCTGTACACATCCAAAAACAAAGCACTGAGATCCGAGGCTCGCTCTTTCACTCTAAGTGAAAAGGGCAGAGGAACGGATGGGCGATTTACAAAGAGCAGAGATGTGGATGTGTCGTTAAAGACAGGATAAAAAGGATGATTATTCAGCGATGAAATTTTAAAAGCATAAAGCAAGTCCATGTATGTTCGTTGGTTCTCAAGGCTCCACTTATTACACTCAACATAAAGACTCTCAGCAGGGCTAGTGCGAAAAGCACCCGACGAAAGACGAAGGCCCAGGTGTAGAACTGGGTCAAGAATTCGCAAGGCTGTCTTAGTCGCCGACCCATACACCACACTGCCATAGTCCAAACGAGACCCAACCAAAGCAGTATACAAGCGAAGCAAGAGTTCTTTGTCGGAACCATAGGATTGGTGGGAGAGAACCTTAAGTATATTCATTGTTTTGAGACATTTATTTTTAAGTTCCTTGATGTGGGGAATGAATGTGAGTTTGTGATCAAACACCACACCTAAGAACTTGTGCTCCTTGTTCACAGGAAGCGACATGCCATTAAGAGTAATGTCTGGGTCCGGATGGACCCCGCGCTTCCTGGAGAACACAACGCAGGAGCTTTTTGCAGGATTCAATTTAAACCCATTCTTGTCTGCCCAGCCGGCAAGCTTCTTGACGCCGAGCTGGACTTGACGTTCGCAGATGGACATATTACATGATTTAAAAGATATCTGTACGTCATCTACATACATGGAGTAAGAAATTGTAGGCGGCAGTGCCTTCCCAAGGGAGTTCATTTTTACTATGAAGAGAGTGCAGCTTAGAACTCCGCCTTGCGGCACGCCATTTTCTTGCACGTGTACCTTTGACAGTGCAGAACCAACTCTGACGCGAAAGGTTCTCTCAGACAAATAGCTAGCAAGGGTGTTAAACATATTGCCAGAAACACCGAATGACTTCAGGTCAGTAAGGATCCCATAACGCCAAGCGGTGTCATAGGCCTTTTCTAGGTCGAAAAACACAGTTAAACAAAACTGTTTATGAATGAAGGCTTCCTTAATATATGACTCTAGTGCCACAAGTTCATCAATCGTGGATCGCCCCGCCCTGAAGCCTGCCTGGCAGCTCTCGAGAAGGCCGTTATACTCCAAAAAGTACACGAGCCTCCGGTTTATCATCTTCTCGAGAAGCTTGCACAGGCAGCTGGTCAGGGCAATGGGTCGATAGCTAGCGGGAGAAGAAGGGTCCTTCCCTTCTTTCAAGAATGCTACAACTATGGCATCCCTCCAAGACTTTGGAATGTGCCCCGAAAGCCATATTTTGTTGAAAAGGTGAAGAAGTGTTACAAGAGTGTCTGTGTGTAAGATCTGTATCATTGTATATGTAATGTTGTCTGGGCCTGGAGCTGAGGGTTTACACGTGCTCAGAGCACCCCTCAGCTCATGAAGCGTGAACTCGGAGTTATAAGAGGTGGCTGACCTGTCATTGTCATGTAAAGGTTTCTTTTCGGCCACGAGTTTGTGTTTCATGAAGGTGTTTGTGTAGTGTGCTGAACTAGAAACGCGTTGGAAGTGTTGTGCGAGTGTGTCAGCCTGGTCTTCGAGTGTGTCCCCTGTTGTACTGACCAGAGGCAGGCTGTGTGTTTGATGTCCCTTGAGTTTGCGTATTCGTGTCCATACTTTCCGTGTGTCTGTGTAGGAGTTAATTGATGTTATGAATGTACGCCAACTCTCTCGTTTTGCCTCACGGCGCACACGTTTTCCTAACGCCTTGGCCCCTTTGAACAAGAGGAGGTTACTCGACGTGGGTTACCGGCGAAGGATACCCCACGCCTTGTTCTGGGCCTCTCGCGCCCGCCTACAGTCCTCATTCCACCACGGCCTCCGCTGGTTGCGGGGGGCAACAGAGGCGTGGGGAATGGACTTTTCGGCGGCGTCGAGGATGTGCGCCGTGAGGAGTTGGGTAGCTTCTTCAACGTGTAGGTGTCCTATGGATGTGTGGTGTAGTTTGGATGTCTCTGTAAATGTGTTCCAGTGAGCTCGTGCTTCATTGAACCTATTATGGGAAGATGGACTGCTCGGGCCTTTACCTATATACGTTAATGAAGTGGGGAAATGGTCACTGCCATATGGGTCCGTGCCCACACCCCACTCGAGAAGAGGAAAGAGAACTGCGGAGCCAATAGCCAAGTCAAGACATGAGTATGTGTTGTGACCTATGTTATGGTATGTAGGCTGTTTATTGTTGAAAAAGCATGCTCCAGAGGATGTAAGAAACCTCTCTATCAGGCGACCTCGGGCATCCGTACGAGAAGAGCCCCAAAGAGAATTGTGAGCATTAAGGTCGCCAGTTAGAATGTATGGTTCGGGCAGCTGGTCAACCAGCGCCTCGAAGTCAGAACTCAAAATTGTAACATCAGGAGGAATGTATATGGAGCATACCGTTATCAACCTATTAAATATTATTAAGCGTATTGCTACAGCCTCAAGGATAGTGTTCAAGGTGACAGGGTGGCATGCTAAGGATTTCCGGACGATTATGGCCACACCGCCAGAAGAGTGTGTGCAGCCATCCCTGTCTTTCCTGTATACCAGGTAACTATTCAAGAAATTTGATTGTTTAGAATTCAAATGTGTTTCCTGAACACACATTACACTTGGCTGATTGGTATGCAGAATCTCATACACGTCGTCAAGATTATTCAGAAGGCCTCTGCAGTTCCATTGAACAATATTTTCTCTTCCCATTATTTAGTGTGAGAGCTACTGGAGTGTGTATGTTTATGTGTCGTCTTTCGGGGCTGTGACTCTTGGATTGGGCTTTTTGGGCGGCCTATCTGTAGGCTTGGACGTCGGAGGCCGCTCCTTGCGCTGCGTTGCAGGCAAGAACGGCACGACGTCCATCTCGTCGTCCGATGTCCTGGGTGTGCCCGTGGAACCGGGCCCCCCGGACTTGGCCCCCCTTCGGGGGCCCTTCGTTTGACCCGCCACCGCCGGTGGTGTCGGAGGCACCAGAAGTGGCACGGGCGGTGCGTTGGCGGTGGGAGCCGGTGCGGGGCTCGTGGTGTCCATGGCACACTCCAACGCACTGGACGATGGGGAGGCACGGACGGGAGCGGCACCGGCCCCGACAGAAGAGGTTGCCACCACAACCGCTGCTACCTGAGCAAGCGGCGTGGTGGCGGGTTGGGCTACCAGAGGCAACCCAGGGGGGGGCGGGGGCGGGACCAAGTCCGACTCTCGGTACTGGGTCCCCGCCGAAACAAGACGCCGCTCCGCCCCCCGGCGAGCTGCGTCGGCGTACCTGCCCAGAGGGAAGGAGGCGAACCTCTTCCGTGCCTCTGGGAAGGTGATGTTTTCGTTGACTTTCAAGGCAATGATCTGTTTTTCTTCTTTGAACTTTCCACAGCTCCTAGAATAGGCAGCGTGTGGTCCCTGGCAGTTGGCACAGGTGAAGTTCTCGGATTTACAATTGTCAGTTTGATGATCATGTGCTGCACATTTTGCGCACGTCAATTTACCACGACAAGACGTTGTGCCGTGCCCAAACCGCTGACACTTGAAACAGCGGCGCGGGTTCGGCACGTAGGGTCGGATTGGACATCTCAAGAAGCCTGCGTTGACCGACTCAGGAAGGTTAGAGCGGTCAAGTGTCAAGATTATGTGCTTGGTTGGAATTATTTCATCATTTCGGCGTATGGTGATTCGCCTCACTGCTGTCACGCCCTGCTCTCGGAGGCCCTCGAGCAGGTCTGCTTCAGTCTCATTCATTAGATCCCGATCAGAGATCACGCCCTGGCAGCTATTGAGGCTGCGATGGGGCGTGATCTTGATGTCAACATCTACCATGCGCGTTTGCTTGAGGAGGTGAGAGGATTGTTGCTTGCTTTCTACTTCTATCAAAACTTCTCCCGTTGTGAGTTTCTTAGCCTTATACGACTTTCCGATAAGGCTTTCAAGAAACTTGGAGATTAGAAACACAGATTGGGAAGTGATGGGCTTTGTCTTGTCAACAGATTCCATGATCAGAAACCGCGAGAAATTATCAGGCTTTGGGGGAGAGATCGATTGCAAAGGAGGAAAAGAAACTTCGGTGCGGACCCTTTTCGGGGGCCGATCACGTCTGGGGGGGGGGTTTAGAAAATGCCATATGATACATTGAAAAGCAGGGAGACGGGGGTACTTTCTCCTTTGACCTTACCCTGGTAGTCAAAGAGGTCCCGGAGCTCCCTGCCTGGTGAACAGACAAGGAGCCCATCGGCCGGAGCTTGACCAAGGCTCCGACGGCCACCGTTTACGGCTTCTACCCTTCACCTTTAAACACCTCGCCACGGTTGGACACGGCTTATGTTGGGAGCTCGGGGTCCGCGGTGTCGCTGCTCACCGTCACCATGAATACTCAAGGTTCCCCGTGCGGGGATATTTCAGCTCAGGAAACGCCACAAACTCACGAAGAATTGCCAAACGACGTACAGCCCGATTCGCTCCCAGTCATGGTAGCATCTCCGGTAGTTACGGAATGCTATAACACTAAAACGAGCCTTCCCGGTACGGTCCGGTAACGGGTACCGCGTACCGTTCCGGAGCCGTTTTTTCGATATGCTATAACTCTCTATTAACCGGACCGCACCGTTTGTTTACTCCCGGAATAGCGAAGACGGCCAGTCCCCGCCACCAGCGGGGCTAGCCATTCTCTCTCTCTCTCTCTCTCTCTGTCTGTCTCTTGATTTGCTTTTGTTTCTTTGTCTTTTGGCGCCGATTACTTCAACTAGCTTCCTTCCTTATACATCGCGATTCTGCAACTTTTTGTTTCCTTTTTTTGCCATTTTGCGCAAAATACTTCCCCAGGCAGACTGGTTGCACACACCACATGCTCTCCGGAATCTGAATTTGCGGTCGGTAGGGAGCACGTGTTCTACTCACATGCTGTCACAGTCCCTCTTAACGTAATGGGCTCTGGTTTAACCTTTCCGCAAGCGTGGCAGCATGCGGCGTTAGCTCATTAGCAACGCTCTACGTCGTACTGTGAAAACCTGTCTCAAATATCATAGGAAATGAAACGTGAACTCAATAAAATGTGTTTTATTTACAACATACAGCGACATCCTTTTTTTATGTACCGGACATCAGCAAAAATAACGGCGGCTCATTGGTACACTACGGCACTAAGGGATATTACCTTATTCTACGACGCATGCAAGGAAACACACCAAAATTCCCGTACTCTGGCAAACAATGTCACATTCTCCCACACTGCCAAATCGGCTTGCGCGTACACATGCACGCAACTTGCACCAGATGCCGGCATTCCCTCCCGCAAGAGCCCGGACGCATTATCTCAGGTACTGCCAGACAGACGCACACAGCCACGCTCTCAGCACGTGCACAGCACAAAATACACACCCACATGCACAACGCCCACACATAACTCCTCCTCACAGGATCTCAACACCCGCGCATGCTCTCCCTGTCACACACAAAGGCAAGCTCAGTAACACGGATACACGTACGGATTTCTAGATGCGAATAAATAAATGAACACTTTCTGGCTTAGCAATTTTTTTCGAAATAAAATTTTTATTCCCCCACTGATTGCAATGCGCGGCTTCTGTGAATGTCTGAGCAAGCCGAGCTGTCCCCAACGCCCTAATACATATTTTTGCGTTCTCCTTATCATGGCAACTATTCACGTTTAAACGATTGAATCTGTGCGCACGGACTGTTATGTTTAATTAACACTCATCAATTGTCCCACATTGCAATATGTGAGAAATGTAATGTTTAGGGTAACGTAGCATATTGTAACTTGCAGCTGTAATGACGTCTCTTACGACTTTCTATCACTCAGAGGTAACCTGGGGCAGTAATGTGTTCGTAGACCTTTACGGTCATTAGTGACCTACATTTACCATTTCTCGACAGCGCCTACAACGCTGTTGCAGAGCTTGGTGGCAACCATTACCCGTTTAAGACCGCCCGTTTAGCACCATAAGGTAAAATGTTGCCCACACTGCGCTAGTATACCGCAACTTTCGCTGCCTGTTCTTAACACTAAGGAAGAATATTTTTCAAATATTTGTGAAAACTACACCGCTTGTTTCTGCTCGTTTGCCGCAATGTACCTCGCAATTCTCGGAATGTTATCTTTCTGTAAAGGTTCCCTAAAATTGCAACACAGTGGGGAGAACATACGGGAAAAGCTTAAAAAAACATCGGCCATTTTTACTAACCTGAATCGTGGGTAGGGGCGCCGCATGCAGTGTATCAGTGTATTCTGGGCGCCTTCACGTTTTTGTGAACGGAGATGAAATCGTTTGGGAGTACATGTATACAGCTTTGCTGTAAAACACTGTTGTCTTTGAAGCGCGAAGCTCTACATTGCGAAGCGTAAAAGACTTTCCGGCGTTTTAGTACCGACGTGAGACAACGATTACAACGACGACAGGAGACGCCAATAGATCTAGCCCCTGAGAGGCTTTGCCTCTAATAGCATACAGAAAGCAAAAAGAAACTCCGACCATGCATGAGCTGCCGGAGCACGCCATCCGGCGCGTTCTGTCGCTTGGATCCCCTTCCCACAATTACAAACAACCAACAAAAAACACAAAGAAGCTCGCGGTGATCCAGTTGAAAGCTGTCCTGCCATTACGCTTCCGAACGTATTTGCCTCACCGGAGTCCACGCGACGTGAGCACTCTGCTAAGCACCGCCGCGGAAAACCGTTTCGAGCTTTGGCGCTACTGTTCGGTGCAGCGACGCGGACTCTAGATTGTGCTTACAGTTCCGCACGCAAAAAAACCGTCCAACTGATTTTTCTACTCTTGTTACCGTAAATATGGTCAGTTCTTTATGGTACATTTTGCTTGGGCTCTTAAGTGAAAAGCCACCGGAAATAATTTTTGCGTGGCTATCATGCAAGAAAAGCACAGCTCTAGTGCGTCAATGTACGGAGAGAAACGTTTCATCATTCATCAGACACAGCACTGCACGCAATTGCAAAACAGGGCTTACGCCTCGGCTGTAATTTCCCCAACAGGTAAGTGGACGGGAGACCTTCCCCCAAAATACCCTCCAGCCGTGCGATCTGCGTTTCTGCGCCAATCTGTGGCTCTCCCCTGTTGGGTTAAGCTGCGGTGGTGTCGTTTGCCTCTGCCCGTCGTCGTGTGGAACCTCGGAAATAAATCTTCTTGCTTGTGTCACTCCCCTTCGCAACGACATCGCCCGTGTACATATTATCTCGTTTGCTTACTTCGTCGTAGTTTTGTTTCATCGTTGGGAAGCCAGTGTTTGTGAGCTTAGAAAGGTCACATAATATTGCTTGTTTCACCCACCGAGTGTAATACATTTAAAAAGGAAAACATGCTTTAAGTGCCTGAAAATCATAAGTAGGCTCATATCTCCTCGGTCTCCTCGGTGGTGTTTACTACAACGCATTTGTGGAAAGCAGAAAGCGGGAGTGTTAAAAAGATATTATTGGCATTTTGTACGACCTTAGAACACTTGTGGCTTCGCAAAGGTTTAAGTTGACTTTGCCTCATTAGCACATGGAAACGACTGCTAGAGGCATTTGCAAAGTTGCGTGGAGGTTATTGCGGTAGGTATTTATGTAGAAATATAAGCAGAAGGGGCAGCTGTGTGAAACTAGCTGCTGTCTGTAAAAAGTACATTCGAAGCACCTCACAAGCATATCCATTTATTTTGCCTAAATTCATTGAGCTTTCCTTTGCAGGTGTGGCTTCTTTATTCGTAGTAGTGTCGCACAGAGGAGTGCATATCTATTTTAAAGGTCCTCCAGTAGCAATCACGGAACTTCGCGATAGTTAGTGTTGGTCGGCAGTTAAGACCTTCCTGCTTATACACACAGTGACACCAGGTTTCACGCCCAGAAATTTTCTCGCCACGAAGGTATGCTAAATGGGTTTGTACAGCGTCCTTGCTCCTAGCAACGGTACAGTCTTGTCTTGGCATTTTAATAAACCTCATTGCACGAGCAGCGCGACGCTATGTAAGCTATGGATATGGCGGTAGGACGGAGGTGACTTAAACCCGCAGACTTGAGTGATGTATGCATTTACAAATTCGGCTATCAGCGAGCTTGAGCTATTCCACGCGTCACTCGCATCAACTTTGGCGGGGGAGTAGACCACAGCGCTACATAACATTTGCTTTTCATCTTTACTGAGAATGATACAAAATGACGTGCCCGTATTGATTTCGTACCACAGGAAACAAGAACCTAAATATAAGGCAATGCGTGCACTTTCTATTAAGGGCAAAAGTTTGGTGCGAATACACCCACAGCAATTAGTTAAACCACAAAATTCTTCACACAAGTAATTTGCTCGTAGCATGCGATATTTGATATTTGTTGCCAAGTTTTATCGAACCTTGTGCGGCACTACTAAATAAATGGTATGAAACTTGCCTCAATAATAAGTATTTTCAGCGCCTTTTAATTACTGATATAACGATGATGATAATCATAATGATGACCGTTGCGTGGTAATGGAGCAAGGCCGACTTGGGCAAAGAGTTCCAAAGCAGTGGTTAAGAAAGAAGTAAAAACGTAATTAGTAAAATCGATTACAAATAACAAATGTAAAATCCGTCAAGAACCTTGAGGATGGCTAGTGGAGAAGTCCAGGTTTAATCAACGTGGGACGAAATTAAGTCTCAAATTTTCACATGTGGTAAATAGTTCAAAACATGCTTGACAGACAACATAGTATCATCAGAAAGGACAAATGCTGGGTGTAGTAGGATGTGTTGTCTATAGGGTAGGGTGAAGTGCTTGTATCGTCTTTTTTCGAGTGGTTTGCATTAAAGTAGTACGTGAATTATAGATAGGCCCTCTCCACACTTGCTACACGGGGTCCCGGGATTATATTCGAGTGTGCTATATGGGTGGTGCCTATCCGTAATCCAGCTTAGGTAACTTCAGTGTGTCTATTGTGTGCTTCAATGGTGCATGGTCCCAGCAGCGGCTTTATTACGTGTAGTTCGTTCCCTGTCGGCTGATTCTAGTGCGCTTGTCATGTTTTGCGAACGTGCTGTCTGATGCGTGGTTTCAGGTCGGCGTAGAATGACGTTATGTCCACTGTATTTTTTAGTGAAGCAGTAGCGGTAATTGACCGGCCGGTTCATTTCCGGTGGTCCTAGGGAGACCTTGGAACCATGAAAGAACCACATCAAGTTTCTGCGAATATACAGACATAAAAGGATTGAAGACAAATTGAGACCAGTGTTTTTTCAATGATTTAAGGATCACAATACCCGCACATAAACTAAGGGAATCTGTATAGATAAAGAATTGTAGAATTTGCCTTTAAACGATATAATTAACAAGAAGAAGTATTGAGCGATATATTTAACATGAAGTAGTATACCCTAGGCCTCTGCTGCAAAGGAACTAATAGTGCAATTCCTAGTTTTACTGACAATAAAGCTGGGTTCATGCGCAGCACAGAACCCCGAGGTGGTAATTTTTAAGGTGTCAGTGTAAATTTCCTGACACTGATATTTGTGCTGCGGAGACAAGAAGTACTGCAGGATTGCACATGTGGGTGCTCGGAGTTTAGGCCACCGTTTAGGTCATTGGCGCAATTTATTCATTTTAATCTCGTCCATTGCATACAGAAAAAAACAATTGTACTTTCACAGGAAGAAATGCTGATGTACGTACTTTGCAAAATCGATATGTCTTTATATAGAGTAAACATAGTTTCCTCAGATCAACTTAAACAAGAAATCAAATGGGCTTGGGAGGTGGTTGGAAGATGAGGCGAAGAGTATAGAGGGCCGCAACGGGCAACCAAACCCTCCACATATCACGATTGGCAGCACTGAGCGTGTAACAAATTAAGGAAGACCCTTTACCGAGAGAATAGGCCCTACAGGTCATCAAGGGAAAACGCGAGGGTGGAATATTTCTTTTGTGCAGTAAAAGCAGGGTCTTCCAAAGGGGTAGGTGCATCCCCAAAGCCCAGCCTACTCTTCCAACCACTCATAATGCAGTTAAAAGTGGATGTAATGAAAATCTGTGGAACGAATTCGTTGATTTATCGAAGCCTTTAATTTCCCATTGCCAGCCCAATTGAAGTCCATTCGTTTGCGACCGCAATGCAACGGAGGTGTTGCGACAAATACCCTTGAGGTAACGAAATCTTTACGCTGATGGGCTATTATGTTTTGCACTATTTCTGAAAGAGCAGCTGGAGAAAGGCACTTCTTTAACGAATTTTGTTCGCATGGCGAACTACCATGCGTTTCCAGGTGTGAGTGTGGTGTCGATTAGGTGCTAGGACTGCCTTTTGGGGTGTTGTCGAGCATTTACCCTGGTACGGTCATGCCACTGGCATTTGTGACGTCAGTTTGTCGGTGGTGAGTTCTGCTGCTAGGAATCAAAAGTGTTGTCTTTCCAAGACAACACCGACTCCTGCAGACGTCACCGAGAAGCAAGGAGTCATGAACAGTAACGCTCGCGCGTTACTAGGAGGTGGAAGAAACGAGCGATAATCGCGGTGCGGGCGAAATTGCCATGTCTTGATTTGCAATATATCCACTAATACTCATCGCTTTAACAAAACTCTTAGTGAGGTGATTACTAGAACGTTAAATTATTGGGAAAAGGGAACACCCATGTGCCGGCAAAACCTCTACCAGGGCACCTTTAAAGATTGATGAGCTGCTCGTCCTGTTAGACATTTCGTATACTCGTGAGTAAGGCGCAGGAGTTCCCTGGCAGTTGGCGCAAGTGAAGGATTGTGATTCGCAGTATTCACAAAGATGGTCATGCTGGCCTCATTTTGTGCAAGTGATTTTGTCATGACAGCAGTTTGTACCATGCACGATATGATGGCCCTTGAAGCAGCGCCCCGTGTGTTCAGAATGTACGGGCGGACAGAACACTGTATAGAGCCTGCATTTATGGACTCTGGAAGGGTGGATTGCTTGAAAGTCAGGATAATGTGTTTGGTTGCTATTTGTTTGTCATCGCGGTGTACGTATATGCGCTTCACAGCCGTGACGCCTTGTTTCATTAGGCATTCAAAAAGGTCGGCTTCAGTTTTCTTAATCAGATCTGCCTCGAAGATAACACCTTAAGAGCTGTTCAGGCTGCGGTGGGGTGTGATCCTGATGTCGAGATCTCCAATGGGCGTTTGTTCCAAGAGGGTTGTTGCTTGTTGCTGCGGGTGCACTTCAACCAGAACTTCACCTGTTCTAATTTTTTTAGTGCCATGCTTCTCACCAAGGACTCCTTCGAAGAATTTGGAAATAAGGAACACTGACTGAGAAGCAACCGTATTTGATTTGTCGACAGAATGAACAATCAAAAACCGGCGATTGGTACCTGGCTTAGGAAAAAAATTGTCGCCAGGGGTGTAAAAGATACTTCGGTGCGGCCCCTTTTCTGGGACCAATCATGTTTGCAAGGGGTTTAGAAAATACTTCCCTATCCTTTTTTCGTCCACCAGCATTCTAATTTTCTTTTCGTTTCCTCGACAGCCTTCAAGTTAACTTCCTCTTTGATACCCTTAAATCCAGGGCTCTGGAAGACCAATATTCCCTTCATGAATATTTGGATGGATACCCTAACATTCTAACACTATGTGCCGCATAGTTTGTGTTTCTTTTCAGCAGACCACGCATACCCCCGATGTTAGCAGCTTGGCCCCGATGCAAGCCCCGGTTCCCCATTGTTAGCCCGTGTCCTCAATGGCGTCCACGGGAATAACACGGGGCCCCGATGTTAGCAGCGCCATCAAGCGACGAGCGTTCAAACCGGCAATCGTGCTGCCCCAGGGGTTAGCGGATGAGCAGCGAATGACTGTCTTTGCTGTCCGGGCATTAGACTTTAAGTTACGCTTTCAGATTTAACGCCAGAGACCGGAACCGGCTGTGTCATGCACAATTGGTTTGAGTTTGAATGCAACGTTGTATTTTTGAGATTTATGTCGGCAGAATGCTGGAATACATGTAGCTGAAAAAGAAGGATTGTCTTAGGCACTTATTGCTGGTAACCTAATAAAAAAATAATGAATGGTTAAATTACTGTGTCATTGATGCTTGAAGCATTGGCTTCAGGGTGGGGGCGGGGGTTCCTCAGTCCAGAACTTCGTTGCTTATCTCCGCTGCTACTGCCCTTTAAACCACCTGTTGTTGGATGAGGAGGGTGCGTTGAAAGGATAAAATTACGTTATAGCATAATGGGGGCACTTACCCACAATAAAAGTTCCTATTGCTGCACAGCGAAGGCACATAGAAGAGGGCAGGGTCAGAACACAGTGAGAGTTCCGAGAATCGGGTAAGGCGGAGCGAGGCTTTGTCTATTCAGCCGGTGGTAAGTAGTGATGTCCATGTGCAATGTCAGAAGAGATGGGCGTCAGGGCTCATCTTTCGTCCTGGGTGCTCGGGTTGTGAAACCCCAAAATGCGAGGTTGGACCTCTCATTACCCGGAATTTGGGAATGCCCTGGCACCAAGGCGATCCGACAGACCTTTTAGAAAGGTGAGCTCCGAGAAGAGACCAGGATATGCAGTGAACGCGATCGCAGGAGTAATTTCTGCAACACTGTTGCTCGTCGGTAAGAATTGCCAAAATATAGGTAAGAGGTACTGAAGGGATATAGCTACTTCTTCAGTATTTAGTGGGGTGCTTTTCCTGTGTTGATTGCGGCTGATAATGCAGCTGAAACACTGTCATACCCTGGTATGTAGCAGCGTCCGGTTATGTGGCGAGACAGTGGTCATCATACGTGCAGGCTAGAGAGTGTGAGCCCGAGTTGAATGCCGGCCCTTATGGTGGACGGTGTATATTCCAGGGGTTGGGTGCGGGGGGTGAATAATCTGGTGAATAATAGAGAACGTGAGGAGGTTCAGGAAGCTTGCTGGTTCTCTAATTGTGCACGAAGACTAAGACGATGCAGGAGGGTTCGACTGGGAGTTGCTGAGAGTTTAGTCGGTGGTGCAGCACGTTAGCTTTACAGGCGTCGCCAACAGTGCCAAAAACGCGCACTTGGACAAGTCTGCTGGTAGAGGTGGTAATTGCAAGGTTCTGCTGGTAAGCTCAGTGGCTGCCCACAGCCCTTGCGAAAAGGGGTATCCTGTAACTTGATATTGAAGTGGCGAGCAGAGCACGCCGTATTAAAACCATTAAGGCCCGTTCTAGCCGAGGGGAACCGAGGTCTTGTTGAGTGAATTGTAGCAAAAATAAAACGCTTCCGGGCGAAGCTTGACGACAGCTCCGTTAGGCCGCTCCCCTTAAGGTGGTGCAGTCATGCGACAGGAGGTGGTGCAGTCATGCGACAGTGAGACGTAGATTGTGCTGACGTCATATGGTGAGGTGAACATTGACACCCATTACCCACATCCCGAAGTAGGATGCCCATGGCGTTTCTCTGCGTTAGGCCTGACGTTAGGCCTTCAGGGGTTTAACACCTCAAACCGGCACCCATTGAAAAAAGTGCTCACTAAACGCCAAGCAGCACGTACTGATTCACGCCGTACACCCCAATCCCAAAAGTTAGACCTGCGGGGTGCACACACAAGAGTTTCTGTGGTTATTCTAGAAAGTGGTGCTTAATTCCAGAGTAGCACATACAGACAGTGTGGGATGGCCCAACCATAGAATCCATTACGAGAAAGCTTCGCTCTCAACCATGGTCGTCATTAAATGGAGCGGTGCTGGATTTTTATTTTGTATTGATTGATAGAAATATTTTGCGCAAAAAAGACACTGAGGGAAGAAGGTGGCCATACTAATTCCAGGATTCCACATCGTCTCCATCGGCGCTGTGGTTCGCTCTACCAGCCATCGCTGGCAGGCAGGATCAGCGCTGAGCGAGGTGGCGTGCCACTGCTCCCGTGATGTGTTTGTGATTGGGCGTATAGTTTGTGTGTACTGGGATGCCAATATGGTGTGCTATGCCTCCGCCCTATCCCGGAAGTGCGGACAAAAATCCGAATATAGCGTGGTGTACCCCGAGTGTAGTTTAGCCAGTATGTAGGCACTTTGTAGCCATTGTGCAGCCAGTGTTTCGGCATTGTGTCTCTGTGTAGTCTCCGTGCACTGTGCTATACTTCTTAAGTTTTTTTCCAGTGGGGGATAGGTTGTTGAGTTCAGTCTCAATATGCTAAAACTCGGTGAAAGTTACGGTCACCATGCACAAGTGGACCTGGTTAAGAAGATATCGGGCTTTGCCATCGGTGGCTTTGTTCCCCTTTTCGCCCGTGGGCCCTGACGTCCATATGATGAGCACATATAAAAAAGAATTTGCTGAGTGTGTTTGAAGACCCTGCCCTATATAGAAGATTTGTCGGTTTGTGCTTCGGCTAATTTTTATAACTACTATTTGGCGTCCAACAAGTTTCTCCGCCAAATAGCTTTCGTTATTTAAACCTTATCTTTTAGCGAAACATTCACGTGATAGACTCCTTGGTTTGTCAATCCCCCATTGCGAGTATTTGATACTCTGGCATTACGCACATCTTTTCCAGAATACCCGCAGCAACTCTCTGGTGTTCACTACGTAGGCCTAACGTTTGTATTTTGGGTATACGGAAGAATCGATATCTGCTGCTTGGCGTTCTCTTCTACCACGTGGAAATAGAGCAGTCATCAGTGGTAGACGCGCGCTTCATAACTGTATGCAGCGAGGTTCGATTCCGGTCACGGGAAACGTTTTTAAACCACACCTTCCTCACTATGGTCCATTGGTATCTCCGGGGATGCGCTAGTTCACCTTTTGACCACAGACACACCCCCTGGTGACGTATACTTTGGAGCGCATCACGTAACTCCCCGGGCCCGCTTTCTGCGCTGAGCACAAAGCCACGTTTTCATGTTTTGCTCAGCTGATAGATAGCCGACCAACCCCGCAGCCTTCCACGCATGCGCCGATGTGTCGTCTCGGGCTACGTGAATCTTATTGCGCTCTGATAAAAGAGACGCCACGTTCACAGTGAATCAAAACGATGCAGGCCTCCGCCTGTTGGATTTGCAGCAGACCGAACAGCTTTGAGCCGTGGTCCGCAATACAGCAAGATCAAAGTTTAACCGAGCAAAACCAACACTAAACTAGACTAAGCCACGCATTTGCTTTGCATATACAGGGTTAGCGGAGCTAAGCCGCAGCCATTTTTTTATTTCTCTACTACCGCGACCATTCATCATCATCGTTAGAGAGTCAGCGGCACCAGTGATGACGCTAAGGGTTCTCTTTAAAAAGCCATGTCATTTATTCAGTCGCATTCCGTGCTCCGCCAATGAATGATCCGAATCGCTACAAATACAAAATATTCCGCGAAGGTTTAAGTGTGCTAACGTATCTTGAAGGCAAAAGCATTGGTATACTAACAACGTTTCAATTCCTATAATATATTTGTGTACCTTCGTCGCTTTACATCTTTGTCCGCTGGCGCGAGTTAATCTAATAGGCTTGTATTATGTCACGTCGTATTTGCTTTTAATCTTTCGCTTTCGTTTTACCGTTTTATGGCTTCAGTTACGTCGGTCAGCTGGATTGCACACGCTACTGCTTTTCTAGAATCTTGGTTCTTGCAGCTGTAGTACTCTTATTCTATCCCCCTTTAACCAGGTTTAGTTCTCCTACGGAACGCCCGTTTATACAACTTTTGCGTTTTCAATTTATGGTTGTCTGAACGTTGTGAAGAAGACAGAAGAGATTTCAATGCTCGCAAATCCTGTTTGATTCCTCAAGAGATTATGGATGGGGAACCAAACAAAACACACGTTGACGGCAACAAACTATGTTCGACAACTCGTAGAGCACTGAAACTCGTGCACTTTCAGCTTCTTGTGTAGATATCGGGGTGTCTTAAAGTCATTTTCTTGTAGACTCGCTTTCTCAGCTGACATTCAGAGTTTCAAGAGCATGAAAGGTACATGCAGCAAGGCAGTGTTGAAACGCAGACGCCCCGAAAAATAATACTAAAAGCAATACTACTGCGTACTCCGCAATAGCACGACCCGGAATAGTGCAAAACGTAAGTGCAAAACGTACGTAACATCGTATGACAAGCCTGCAACAAGCAGCTGTGCTCCGCAAATAAAATTGTATGTTTCACTCAGTGTTTCCAAAATCAAAGCCCTAGGGGAACAAAAAGATGGCATTTTTCAAGCTAGTCATTTGTAAAGCCTACATTATTTATCACCCACCTTTTCAGCAAATTTCTAAGAATAAAATACAGACAACACGCGCTAAAGCTCTTCCCATTTCGGTTCTAGCATGTATTTTGTGGGTGCATAGTTTCTTAGCTTTTTGGTGACAGGTGAAGCGACTGCCTTTTGCTGTTTCAAAAAAAGAACTAAGACATAACCGTTAAGACATAACCGCAGTTTATAATGTCCGTTAAGGGACAAGCTTCAATATTTATGAACGCTCGCAGCCAGGTGGGGGCGAGACAAACTTTTCAAAGCCTGCACTTCACATGGGTGGACAAGACATTACCCCTTCTCCTATGAAAACGCAGCATAAGCAGAAAGATAGGGAATTTAAGAAAACGTCAGCATCTTTCCCTCTCCTTAATACAGAGAAATGTTTGTAAGGCACTGTATTTCAGTGAATACTTTATAATTTCTTTAAAACAAGGCAGTTCCTCGGTGCGACTTGCTTCAACGCAAGGGAACAATTTTTACTACAGGCGTATGATATTTCAACCCGTTCCCTTTATTTCTCCGAAGCATTTTAAATTGCAGTTCTGTTTTTTAAGGTAAAGCCCGCAGAACTCTATGTGTAGTACAGAATGTGTGGCTTGAAGGGTGGTGAGCGGGATGGGAGGTACAGAACATCGCAAGAAAGGTAAAGTTGTGATTAGGCTAGCAGAAGGCATGGATTATGTTCTAAAAAAAAGAAAACAGCAAGCAAGAGCGAGCTTCAAAAATGGGCCCTGAAAAGAGGTGGCGCAGCGCGTGCCGTGTAGGGTAACATCAAACACCAAGGAGGGTAGTCGACTGCCACACCCGCAAATGAGCCGCCCAAAAGGGCGAAGATAACGACAGGTGAAAGCAGAAGGCTCCAGGCTATGGCATGCAAGCGTACCGATCTTCGGAGTTGCTGTCCAGGGGACTCTCGAATGGACTGCGGTCACCGATTTTTAACGGCAGATCAGCAGAAGGGGAAACTACGACTACACCTTCACATTCTTAGAGTGTCCTTAGCATACCCCGTAATTTTGTTCCACACACAAAATGTAGTATATAAATGCTCCAAAAGATGTGGTTAAAAACTGCGTACTGAAACCGTTCCTTACAAACGAGCTGCGATACTCTGACACAAACGTTTTATGCACCCACAAGAGAATATGGGATTTTCTTGACGTTCAAAATTGCAAATGCATAATAGCCAGAACATGCACATGCCAAAATGCATCATGTTGGCATGAAAACAACAGCAAAAACAACCTCGGAAAAATAAACCATCAAATGGCAATATTATTTCAAAATAGATTGCACAACAGTGTACAATAAAACCAACCCATCGCGTCATGTGGAAATGGGCGCGCATTACGTGGCGAGCTACAGCAAAGGTTTTACAAGCTTCACCTCAAGGTAGGCTGAATATTTCAGTTTTTAACGATTTTTTTCTGAGCCTGCCATTTGAAATAACGTTTTTATAGTGAAACAAAAGGCAAATAAACCTTCTTCCAAATGTGAGAGTAGCAATCTCTTTAACCAGGTATTAACTGTTATTTTCTAACAGCGGAACTCTATACAACTTAAAAATGGTTCGCAACTAACCTGCGAAATAATGCGCGTCATTACTGCGCTACATCGGTGAAACATTGCACTTTTAGATATCGCAAATGGCGGGCTTCACCGTAACCACGGAGCAAGAATTATTTAGAAGGTACAACCGGGCTTTCTCCGGCGGCGCGATAAAGTCACGGCACAGGGCACTAACCGGGCAGAGTATTCCCAAACCATATCCCGTAAGTGCCCAGGCCGACCACACCCCCTAAGGAGGGGCGCAGCCAAACAGATTAAAAAAATTGCAATTTTTTAAACTCCTTGGACGCAGCACCGTGACGTCTCTACCTATATGTGCGCGACTTCATGCGAGGTGGAAATCTTCTTTTTTTCCCCTCCCCTCGTTTCGACTGCTTGGCAGGCGGCCGATGGTTTCGCTCCGTGGGCGGGGCTGGCCTGCGGCGCTGGGGAAGCTGACGCACATGTGGTAGAAGCTAACCTTTTGTACCTGAGCCCCTGATCTCTCCGCGCTCCTCTTGCGCACCTGCAAGTTGACGCTGACCTCCGATCGTGTTCCTAAATAAGCGCTCGACTCGGTGCTCGAAGTGCGCGCGCGCGGATGGACGCTTTCACGCGCATCTGGCAATTATACACGCTCCGGAAAGCAAACACCCTCATTGAAAGCTCATTCTACAGCACACAGAAGAGTATACAATTGAGTTAGGTGCTCTTTCACTATATACACAGCTCAAAACTCGATTCGGTGCTGCAGGTAAGGATTACAAGAAATGCAGCCAATTAATTACCCATGACTACATCTACAAACTGTCCTACTCTTGCGAAATATTAGAGCTGCATCAGCTGCTACATTTTGGCACTTTCATAAGCACTATTACACTGAATTTCGTTAACATTAACTTCATTGCATTATTCCTTATCAGGAATAGTGCCACTAAGGAAAACGTTGACATTTTGTTAACAGCAATGCAAGGTGTGAATCCTTCTTGCAAGGGTGATACATTGATAAGAAAGACACCAGCTCAAACGTCCACATTTTACACTCGGTCATGAATTCTGCATAATTTACACTGCTGGTCATAACAATTTAGGGAAACAATATCGAAAATATATACCAACCAAGGGCTAAGTAATAGTTGGATTGTACAGCAACTGAAGTACTCGAGGAGTCTTCTGTACAGGGCTATTGACCACAGTCTCTTCACTGAAGCCACCAGGCCGAGTTTAATATCTGTAATCATGCGTGCTACCACTGACGCTGCTGCCAATGTCGATTAGTTATTTTTAACAATTTGTGCTTTATGCACACAGACATTTTGCTGCATAAGATACGGTATAAATAGACAGCTCCAGCAGGATCCTAATGGCGCTGATGCCCGCCTGTAATCCGGAAGGCACACCAATTCGTACCACTTAATTTGGCTCTGTACATTATTCGACCGTAATCGCCACCAGCTTTTAACTCTAGGTCCCGCCCCTGCGACTGAACAGGAACATGTTAGTCGGGTCCGTGACGATCCCACCGCACTAGAAGCAATTACCGAGTACGCCCTTGAAAACAGACTCTACGAATTAGTGTAGCATCCTGACCGAATTTCCCGTTCGGTATACAATGTGAACTGTCTGCAGCATGCTCTGTTTTCAGTGTGAACCGCATTGTCCGCAGTGTGAACTGTACATTTAGGTGTGAACTGTGCGTTTTGCTGTCACTGACTGACTTTAATGTGTTCATTTTGCAATTAGGACCCCACGACTGTAACTGTGTTCATTGTGCGAGTTGTGACCTTCCCCTTTTCTCCTCATCCTTGCTCCCCCAGGGCCCCACGACCTCTCATTTATTGCAGTGTAACACTCACTCAGATACGTATATTCTATTCGCTGGGACTAATGAGTAGTTGCCCGTGAGCTTGAAGCCACGGTAGACGCAGCAGAGATAAAACTAAGTAAAAACGTTATCTCCTTGGCGCACTATTTTTACGATAGTGATCTCGGAGGCCAAATAGCGGCAACAAATTGTCACTTTTAGAGATCCACTGATGGGTATAGATGAGCAGTTTGTGTCTGTTTCCTGCGACGCATTTTTAGCTACCACATATATATATTTCTGTAGTGTCTGTCCTTTTATTTCGCCAGCACTGTGTCAGAGCTCGTGCCTCAACTGTAAGCCACACACACGCAAAAAAGTATACAAATGTATAAACAAGAAATAGCAGGAATAAAAATAAAAAAACTCCCACCTCCCCTCGCGGGAACCCCTGTGTAGATGCGACGCATAGGCGGAGCGGCGAAGGGAACGCGTTTTATAGCGCGCATAACGTTGAGGGGACTGCGTAAGCTGGTCCCAGTCGATGACGACGTTGGCGTACTTGTAAAGCGGCGTGGACTCTAGGTGTTTGAGCCAAGCGTGGATGTTGCTTCGCCGGAGAACGGCACACCGGTTATATGCGCAGCGCGCCCGAAGGAGAGGAAACCGCGGAAGAGAGAGTACTGCACATGCGGCGGCCCCAGCGCGTCTGCCGCGGCTATGACGCAACGTGCCGCGGCTATGACGCAACACAATCCAACACAATCCACTTTAATCCAATCTAATCCAAATCCAATCCAACCGAATTCAAGCCAAGCCAAGCCAATCCAATCCAATCCAATCCAATCAAATCCAATCCAAAGCCCCTCGCGAGAGAGTGTTCGTTATCGGAGAGGAGAGGGGGTGAGCGGCGGAGAGCGGCGGAGAGCGCAGCTCGCGCGGCGAGGAGAATGGCAGAGGGGTGGACAACGCCGACAACAACGACGACGACGCCGGAAGGACAAGGCGAGTGAATCAGATGCTCTGCATCTAATAGTACAACAGAAGTTGCCCGCGGAGCGAAACCACCGGCCACCCGCAAAGCAGCCGAAACGAGGGGAGGGGGAACAAAGAAAAAATTCACCTCGCATGAAGTCGCGCACATATAGGTAGAGACGTCACGGTGCTGCTTCCAAGGAGGTTAAAAATTGCAATTTTTTAACCTCATCGGCTGCGCCCCTGCTTAGGGGGTGTGGTTGGTCTGGGCCCCTACGGGATATGGTTTGGGAATACGCAACCGGGCACGGCGGAGACCCCACCTCTGCCGCGAGGCGCCAAAGAGAAAACGCGAGGCGCACTTTCCAAAAACGCTCGCGGTTTCAGGGTCCGTCAGTTCATAGCCGGCTGTCATCATGGGCAGTCCACGCCGACGAATCGCTCACGCAACTGCACTTTTATTGTTGTGAGTTTGCGGTGGAAGAAGTCTTCGCGTTTTAACCATCGTTGTCGTTGGACGATTGGGCTTTGATTTTAACACGAAAGGGTTTTATTCCCGGACACAAGAACATTTCGTGACGTAATATCGGTCACGGAAGTGGCGCCAGTAGAGCGAAGCAACCTGCCTGTAAAGGGTGCACCCCTGCACACAGGGTCTTCTTGCGGGGAAGCAACCTTTAGTACTAAAGAGTACTAAAGTACAACCTTTAAGAGTAAGAGTAAGAGTAAGAGTGCAACCTTTGGTTCTAAAGAGATAACCAAACCGATATGCAGCGGCTAATAAATATGAGCGGTCAGGAAGCCACCGACCTCGGGTTAACTTTCAGTGCAGAAAAATCAGAAATAATGGTTTTCAATGACGCTACCACTGCCGTAGTGTCTATCCAGCAAGGCGAACTACCTAGAGCGAAGGAATATAGATATTTGGGAGTGTGGATGAACGAAGGGGATAACTACTTAAGAACTCACGAGGAGCAACTTAAGGTTAAGGGAAAGCGAAACGCAGCTGTAATGAAGCATAGAGCTCTGTGGGGTAAACCAAATATGAAGTAGTAAGGGAAATGTGGAAAGTAGTAATGGTTCCGGCTATCACGTGGGCGAATGCGGTATTCCGCTTAAAATCAGACGTTCTATCAGGCCTTGAAGTAAACCACAGAACGGTAGGACGTTTCACCTTAGGAGCGCATGGAAAAACAACTAACGAAGCGGTTCAGGGAGATATGGGCTGGGCTTAGTTTGAAGTTAAGGAAGCGCAGAGTAAAATATGCTTTGAGATGAGGTTGAGGCCAATAGATCAACGAAGGTAGCCAGCTAAGGTTTTTAGGTACCTTTACTTGAAAAGCGTGGGCACGCAGTGGTTAAGAAAGACGAAGGCTAACGATGACATACGGAAAGAACAGTGGAGAATCGAAAAACGCCCAAGGTAACCAGAAACAAGGCAAGGCAGATTGAAACGAATAAACGGAGGGAAAAAATGGAAGCTAAAACGTCGTTAGAGATGTACAGGGCTGAAAAATTGAACATCACAAAGAAAATTTCTACGATAATTGCCAGGGCAGTGCTTAGCGTTTTCAGGCTAGAGCAGGTTGCCTGCGAAATAAGAGTTTTGTGAGGAAGTATTCACAAAATAATGGGGTCTGCGTGGTCTGCGGAAAAGAAACAGAAACTAAAACGTCGTTAGAGATGTACAGGGCTGAGAAATTGAACATCACAAAGAAAATTTCTACGATAATTGCCAGGGCAGTGCTTAGCGTTTTCAGGCTAGAGCAGGTTGCCTGCGAAATAAGAGTTTTGTGAGGAAGTATTCACAAAATAATGGGGTCTGCGTGGTCTGCGGAAAAGAAACAGAAACTATGCGGCACATAGTGTTAGAATGTGAGGGTATCCATCCAAATCTACATGAATGGAATATTGGGCTTCCAGAAGCACTAATATTTAAGGGTATCACAGAGGAAGTTAACTTCAAGGCTGTCGAGGGGACGAAAAAAAAATTTGAATGCTGGTGGATGAAAAGCAGAGAGGGGAATATTGCCTAGGGCAGTTACCGCCTATAAAATAAAAAAAAAGTATTTTTTGTCTAATAAGCTTTTGTGCCTCCCCTAAGCAGCGCTAGTATTAAAACAAGAGTGTAAAACATGGGTACATTAGTCCTTTTTGGTAAGATGACATGTCCTCACCCCTTTACAAAGGCGCAGCTAATAGCAATCATCAATCATCATCATCAGTGCGTTGCACTTAGGGTTGTTCGTTTTCGGGTTTATATTTTTAAGGAAACGGTTTTATGCCGCGATACCCCAAGATTCCATTGACGTTGTGTCCGTCACGGAAATTACGCCAGTACACATTTGCCGAAGGGCCCGCCCGCAGGACGTCGCTTGCCCAGCACACCCACAAGACAGCCACCGACCCGGAAATCATGCTCAGCTTCAGATTTCCCTGCAAATTTCACTTTTGTGTTTTACTGATTCCTAACATAGAGAAATCAACCACAGTTTTTTTAGAACGCTAGCTAGACCTACAATAAAAAAATATGTTGAGAAGCTACGTATCAGTATTTCCAGTCAATGATGGTTCTTATCCTTGACCTCTGTGCCGTGTTTTCATACTTAAACTGTCCTAACTTCCCGCCCTGCCTTTTCAACTTCAAAAGCGCACCCAAATCTGAGAAGCCTGCGGGAGCCGAGAGCGGCGAAAGTGAACTCCTCGTGGGGAGAACGCGGCTTCAGCAGACGTGTTCTGCTCCTGGATTCGTTCTAGTGATTCGTTTCAAGCTCGGTATGGCTTGAAGGTTGGGCAGTATCTATTAATGACTCTGCTAAAGTGTCCATCACATCTATTTATTTACTTTACAGAAATAAATCTGGCAATTTTACAATGTATCCGATGATAATACAATTTTTGTGCGTCGCGTCCGTAGAAGAAGATGTAAACTATGGCAACGAGCTTGACACGTCCTCTTGTGCTTCTCCGCTGGCTGCATTTCCTCCTCGCCAGACAGTGACATTAACGCGCTGCCTGCCCGCGCTGTTCCAGCCCAGCTGATTTCCCTCTTCAAATACTTGTTTTTCCGTAACCGCAACACTCCAGAATGACGAATTATCGTGACCAATTGGGCAAAATTTGCGAATGATAAGGCCTATGTTGCGATTTCAGCAAAAAAAAGAAACTTTTTGTGCAGCCGTGATAGCAACACAGCTGCACACCTTGCGCTGTTGTCACAGCGCAGATACTACATTTTGCTCTAATCGCACGCTGGACGGTCGTCATTCTCGAAATTTGCACACTTGGTCGCGATAATTGGTCATTCTGGAGTGTTCTGGTGAAGCCCACCTGCTGCAGTTTTTAAGTGTGCGGCGTGTACCTAACACTGAAGCACACTAAGCAAGTCATTGGTTCGCTGCGCTTACCCGATTTAGCGAAGTGACCTTATTTAAAAGTGAATTTGTTGTAATGATCCCACCGTTCTGCAACTGCAAAATTTTTATTTGTGCGTCAGCTGCTGTGCCCAAAGAGCAATGGCTGGCATCGTACAGCAAGTTTGTGTCCGGTTTACCACACTGTCGTACCTGGTTTCGAATTTCCAGACATTACGCCATCACAATGTCCTACACCGTCTCTCATTGCAGATGTAACGCCCAGCGGTTATCCACAGCAATTACCTCAACAATTACATTTTATAGTGCGGGAAGTTTTCTGAGTATATTTTTTTTCTTTTTACTGACTGCGTCCAACTTCACATTGGTTTCCTGATTCATATTGGCCTCGCTTGCTTTTTTCGCTCAAATTTGACCTCTTTGCTTTCTATTTGCATGCGAGCTGGCCGGCTGCCATTGCTGTCAGAGAAATACAGGTACTACAGTTACCAAAGACCAAGGTTTTCCCTTTTTAGAAAATTGTTGCGTTTCATCCAGCGGAAAACTTAATTCTGAAAAGGTGGACGCGGTATTTTTTAAACCGTCTTTCTATCTTCTGTTTATCATACGTCTGTTGAAGTTGCTAGAATGCACTGAATGCTAGTGGTAAGGATAGAATATGGTTTAGTAGGCGCCCTACGTTTAAGTACCAAGTGGTATGATTTTACTTAGAAAGGGCAAAATACCAGTAAGTTAGGTCATCTATGCCATTGTGGCTCTGCTCTGAACATCAAGAACTAAACCTCTACAATGGCCTAGCGACTATTCGCGGAAATGCTCCCTGGATGTGTGCGAGAATCGATTAGTTTTCCTGCTAACACCATCGAAAAAAGGTGCAACACAGGGCGAAGCAGTTTTCAAGGGGAAGAGCAGTCCCTGAAACCAAAATGGCAGGATGCAGGGGTCAGAGCAGTAGAACATATTGATTCAAGGTTCATTAACGCCGAAGACTGTGCGGGACTAAGGCAGCTGAAATACCGCCATAGGTTGATTTATTCTAATACTTTGGAAATGTAATTTTATGTTCTCTTTTTTTAGATACTCAGGGCGGGAAAACAACCCGCAGACTCCCCATGTACTGCAATCACAACGTGTTATTTAATTGGAACTATAGCAATTCAGCCGTGTGCTCCTCGCAAGAAAGTGAGCAAGTGGTTAAAAGGTGGTCAATGAGGGACAGGTCGATGTCAAGCCAGCGGTAAAATGATGGCCAACAAAAAGTTGATCAAAGGTGATAGGTAGCGTTGGAGTGCACAAACTTTAGACGACGACGAAGGAGATAAAGACGAGTGCAAATGCATTCAAAAGATAAGGCTCCTCTACGAAACGATGTACGAATACCTGTTTGAAGATATCGAACAGTTCTGGCGCCACGTTGGCGTGAGCAACGAAGGAAACTTCGTTGAAACTTCGTTGAAACTCGAAACTTCCTGGAGATTTTCACAGCCGGAGAAAGTCGTCTTTGCGTATTGTACAAACAGTGTCCGATCAAAACTGGGTCTACCCATTCAAACCCTCCATCGCCTGCATTCTCGACTCCGATATGAACATTCAGGTCATTCTCGATCACTATGACTCTGCCACGTACGTCGCCTGCGTTAAGAAGGCATACTGCGGAATTTCTAACCTGCACAAGGCCGTGGCCGAGGGGTTGGAGTACCGCAGATAGGTGGGTTAGGCCGAAATATCCATGTCGCTCGCTATAAACATGGTCAAGGTGGTCGAGATGACTTCCTATGAAGCGGCGCTATCTCTCCTCCTTCAAGAATTGTCCGAGAAGAGTGGGAGAATCGTTTACATTTCCACGTGCTTACCGGAGGAACCAGTTTGAAAAACCAGTTCGAGCAACCAGTTCAAATCCGGAAGACGAACAAGAAGCTGGAAGAACTTCCTCCTAGGTAAGGCCACCAGCCGTGCTGTTTTTTCCAGCCTCGAACCACAAGTGCAAGGTGCGCAAATTTTTAGCTTTTATATCGGATATTGTAGTAGAAAATTTTCACCGTTCTCAGCAAAAAGGAAAACGTTGAGTCATTTTTGAGGCAAAATAATAATACAAATCTGGTACCGGAATCGTTAATTTAAATAAATAGACCTGCCCTCAATTTCCGTGATGTTAAATTAAAAAAGGCGTTGAAAACAGCTTTTAACTCGAAACACAATTTGACGCACGTGCCGGTATTAGGTTTTGATACGTCATTGAATGACCAAAATAAAAAAAAAACGTTCCAAATGGGGGAGTGGAGCAGTGCGGATGGCGTAAATCTAACTTGACATGGTTGGTATTATGTAACTCGAAACTTCACAGCTCTACACACTCTAAACTTTTTTTCCACCCATATACTCCCTAGAGGTTCTTTTTCGCCTGTCCTCTAGTGATCCTCCTTGTAGGAGTTTTTTTACTACATGGAACAGGGAGGTTTTGTTTACCTCCTCAAAACAGGGTGTTTTTAGGTGATAGAAAGGAGGTAGTTAGGGAGTGTTAAGAAATGTTAGGGAGAATTTAAGGAGATAAAAATGGAGTATTCTTTACTTCCTCAAGGCGTTTTTAAGTGATGTTTATGGACTTTTTAGGCGGTTGAATAGGAGCCTATTATGGCTCCCTTGGGAAGTACTTATGTTATTTTAGGGGCGTTTTGAGGAGGTTCAAGGGAAGCATTTAGTTCTTTTGCATGGAGTTTTACGTTTTGTAGGCCTCGCGAGGGGAGTTTTTAGGAGGTTCAGGGGAAGCATATATTTCTTTTGAATGGAGTTTTGCAAAGTTGGGGCGGTTTTGTAGGCCTTCCGAAAGGAGTTTTTTCAAGGCCACAAGGGAGAGTTTCTAGTTCCCTGCGGGAGTACTGATTTCACACGGTTTTTCTCGGTTTCAGGTTTATTTCAAACGAACTTTCGCATACAAGTTTACATGGTACATGGTGTACACAAGGAGGCTCCGAAATAAAAACTTAGGGCGACCTCCTATAAGAAAGCAAAAATGGTAAATTGCTAAAAACACGCCAGTTAGGAATGGAAGACAGCAATAGAATGCTATTTGAACAAACCGTAGAATTAATATTACTACAAGAACTGGAAATACGCGAAAAACAAAGATAGGCGCAATCACAACCACATGGTAAGTGAAATCATTATATAATAATAGCGGATCGAGAACGCGTCAGTACTTATCAGAACTTATCAGAACGCATCAGCACTCAGTACACAAAGTGAAAAAAATGGTTGCAGTGGTTTACAACAACAAAAAATTTTCAGTTGGTGGTGAAATGAGCGATCTGTGTGCTAGTTGAACAAACTGTAGAAACAATATTACTACAAGAACTGGAAATACGCGAAAAACATATAGGCACAAACACAACGGCATGGTAAGTGACATCATTATATAATACTAGAGGATTGAGAGCGCGTGAGTACTTATCAGTACGCATCAGTACTCAGTACACAAAGTGAAAAAAATGGTTGCAGTGGTTTAAAACAACAAAAAATTTTTTCAATTGGTGGTGAAATGAGCGAGAGCTGTGTAACGATTTGATAATGAAAGGTAACGAGCATTTTGTAGATGGTAAAGGCACAAGATATAAATGATGTAGGAGACAGACAGCAATGAGATGGCTATGGATAAATGAGTAATATAAAGAACGAGAAATATGCTGCGGAAAATACCAGTGCGTTTTGATAAAGACACAAATGCGCCAAGAAAAGTGACCCAGTCTGAGGGGTTAATTGCAAGGATATAGAACAGAATGGGTGGTATCGCGACAGCTTCTTCAGAGTGAGAAGAAAAAGCCATGTAATTCGTGTTTTTCCGATAATTTTGAGTTGATTCATTTGGCACCAGTTGCCAACATTATTTAGATAATTGTTTCAAGTTATATTATTGGTTAATATTATTGCTTCACTAAAAGATAGCTGTATTATCAGCATACAGAAGGGCCCATCAAATGTCCCCTGTTCAGTAAAAAAAAAAGAAAACGTCAGAAACATAATACGAAATTCTTTAAACTACTATCCAATGATTACAGGATTGAAAACAAATAAAATATTGGTGAGGGATATTGATGCGATAAAAGTTAATTAGTTCTAAATCCTTCACACGTGGTTTGGTGCTGGCAAGGTCCAAAAAGGCATGTTCCACAAACGTTAGAGCTCTGTGTGCCTTCTTGGGATATTGTATGTTGAAAACCCAGAACGATGCAAACAGACTACACAGTCCTCCCAGTAAAGATGATGCAGTCAAGACACTCTGGCCATCGATGCGGAGGCTAATTTCCTCGTTCGCGGAATGCAGGCAAGGAGTCAAAGGAAGATCTACCTAAAAAAGCAAAAAAGAAAAAAAAAATGCCCCACATGTAAAATTCAAAACAGACACTATGGGTAAATGAACTTAATAATTCGGTACAGTAATAAAATTGTTATGCCAGGTTCCCTGCGAAGATTCAGTACTTAAATTAGGAATGCAAAGGCTTCATAAAACCAAGTGCCAGTACATTAACCATCGTGGCTTTTGCAGCAATAAAAAAGATATTACTTCCGCACAATATACTCGAGCACAACTTTAAATGACAGTGAAGTTAAAATGCACGTCTCTCTAGGTTGATAGATTAGCTCACGGAGAACACTATTATACCCCTCTTACACCTGGCATTTTTTTAAAATAAGGTTGAAACTAGCAAAAACACGTTTTCACCGGAAGGGCTTAAGTGGCCTGACGCGCACAACTTCTTTCTTGGCTGCCGCTGGATGGTGCTACTCGTCCATACTTGGGGTGGCAGTACCGCTTTCCAAGGGAGCATGCGAGCTACGCATGAGAAAATCGTTCGACGCCAAAACTTGCGGGGCCTCAAAAGGCCAATGTTTTTCTTCAGTGAAGCGTAAATACTGATCACAGGTCCAATGGAGAAACATTTTGCTTAGTGGTCTCGAACGGCAAATGACAGGGGAGTTTGGGGACGCATGAGCGATTTGACCGGAACTGACCAAACTGCTTGGTACGTGGTAATGTTGTAATGTTGTATTCAGTTGCTTGTATACTGCTATTAATCACCGCTGCTTCACTTGCTTCCCGTTTATCCTGATGCAAACAGCGACTGCAGTCGTGTTTGCGTCACGTTTGATGAGCAGTTGAACAGCGATTTCTCAGCACTTAAGGCATCTTGGCACTAAATCAATGCTGAAATGGCTATGCGGAGGTCCGACTTCCGTTTGAAATCAACTTGCTGGTTGTCTTCAATGACCCTTTAACAACAAGTTACCCTTATGCCTCATCACTGCAACCGATTGTTCCTCCGTGTGGTGCAAAGTGTGTTACTGTGATTATTTTCAACGTGAAACGAACCGTTTCTGTGATTTGTAGGACTGATTCTGCTATTAATTACTGCAGTGACAACAAGCTATGAATAAAATCCCCCCATCTCCACGAAGTGAATGATGATGAGAGGGGCGAATCTAAAATGCTTATCAGCAGACAATGTGACGCATTAAGTGCAAGCTGCTTTCATAGTGTGTGCATTGACATTAGGATATGGCCCCCTGGCAGAATGATGCGCTGCGCGATATTTTGCCGTACCTAAAAGGACAGGCAACTCATTTTTGCGGAGTATAGGATCTGTAAAAGGGTTGCGAGTTGGGCGAGTTGGTAATTATGCATTGCGAAAAATAAACTGCGCGCAAATTAACGAGGACAAGAACACATGAAGACGGCACAAGCGCACACTCGCAACTAGTTTATTATTGCACAATTCAAAGCTTTATATGCCCAAGCGCCCAATTGCCGCGCCCCCAATGCGTCACAGTTCTCGGCGCACTCAGCCGAAAATACTAAAAAACCGTAACAACAAAACCACAAAACAAACTTTGAGGCGCACGAAAGGCGAAAAATCAGCAAAGATAACCGCATCATACATGGATTAAGACCCCCCTCCCACCCCCAACACGCATTCCCAGAAGAAGCACCGAAATAGCGCTCAATGTGCGTCTAAATATGCGACTTCTCGATTAAGCAGGGCGTTAGAGGGATGACTGATACGTTCGGAACCAGCTTTTCTGATGTGGCTGGCTTCTACAATTTCTCGCGTTTGCTGGTTCTTATGTCGCAAAAGGATGGCTGTGCGCTCAAACACAGGGACACAATCAGGTCTGCATGCGCGGTAATGAGAAGATAAGTGGCTCAGGTCACGTTGAAAAATGAAAAAAAATATACGGTACTTTTAGACGTCGTACGCTCGAGTTTGTGACAACGTACCCGTGTGCGGCTCTGTCCTGAAGTTCGGAGAAATGCAGGCGGGTTGTGTTATATTTCTCGTTTTGCATTACGCTTTCTTTTATATATTAGCGCCCTCTTTCCCGATCTCTCTACCTTCCTTCCCGCTTCCGTCTGACTGCGCTGATTTTCGCCAGCACGAAGTAACCGTCACGTTGCTTTGAAACGACGCCGCGCGCGACAAACGATTTTATCTCGAATGCCCTGTTACAAACCGGCCTACAAAAGAATGTGAACGCATACCCCTAACCCACAAACAAGTAAAATAATACGAGTGTGCGCTTTTTTCTTTGCCCGTGCGTGTACGAGCTGTGAGCGGCACGGGTACCCGGGTACTTCGCTGTTAACCCTATCCAAACGTTTGAAAAACGCATCGACTGATGAAAGACCACTTACCAGCGAGCTGTCCACACCTGTCGCCGTATCCAAATGCTGTTTGCGGCCGTTCCTCGTGTGACAGGGGCACATGAAAATCTTTCCACCAAATGGCACTACTAGTCCTTCACAAATACGAAAAAACGACGGCCCAAGGCGTGGCTTGAAGCTCCGGCCGCGCCGAGTCACCGGCCGCGCTGCGTTGAAAGCACAGAGGTTGTTTACATCCGGGCAGCCAGTCGTGCCGCCAGGGCAAGTTGAGTCGCTGCAGTCGGCTGCGTTGGCGCGCTGGCACGAGAATTTAAATCGTCTATGTATGCGCAAGCAAGCGAAGCAGATGAACATTGCAATTGTTTGCAACGGCGAGAACTGCCTTTTCGTTAGCAGCAGAGTTTGACAACACCTATCGCCAAAATAAGCAGATTGAGACAACGGCCGCGCTCTCTGCCTGTGATCGCGCTGGTTGAAGCATCTATACGGGTATACGTACGGTATTGGTTTTGTAGCTGCGTGCAACCGTCGCGTCCTGCTCACTCGTTCTAATTAGCATTAGGCCACGGTTGAAGTGCTGGTGCACGGAGACAACAGAAGACTAACATGGCGACCGCCCGCTTGAGATGATTACCTCAGATAGGGCGTTTATTGTGGACGTGGTAGTATACAAGGAACGGAACGCCATCTCACAAATGGTGTTAAGTAGTTCTAAATCCTCCCTTTTGCTACCCGGATGGGCAAAGGTACTACCGTGGAGGTTCGTCCACTTCTTTAGATCATGCCTAGGGAGTACATTTTTTGCTATAGGTACTTTTCAGGGCACATTACTTGATTAAAACTCCATTTCCGGCTAGTTTGCGTTTACAGTGCACACCGCGAAGGTTTTACCCATTTGCGAAGCTCTCAGAAATATATTTGTGCTCGAAAAAATCCAGGAGCTAATGAACAGCGACTCTCAACGCTGAGAACATTGCAAGGAGACTTGTAGACAAACGTTGTGAAGGCGCAGAGAAGTTGGAAGGCACGCATTATTCCCCCGATAAAATTTCTGTTGGGAAGGGTCGACAGCCTATGCTGCACCTCTGTGACAATAGCACAGCCCTGATTTGTTCATGTATTCCGCCGAAGCTGTCCACGCAGTGCCTTTGATTGATTACCAGGCAGAGTAAAATTGTGTGGATTTCAATGCGCAGACAGTTCTCATAATATAGTGATCACATACTAATACAGAAAAAAAATTGCGAAGCAAAATAGAAACACGGAACAAGAGTGAGTGAAGTAGAATACCAACAAGCAGAATGGTACCATAAAAATCGGGAGATAGGGGAGTAAAAGGCAAGCATGATTACACTACGAAAATTACACGCAGATACCTGTGTTGTGGGAGGACAAGAGAAGTTGGAATACACCATTATACGCTTAAGAAGGAGGACCATAAATTTTTGAAAAATATAATTAACATGTCAATAATGCAAACCTTTTAGTTTTTGAGGTTAAAGTGCAGAGAATAGAAACATATTAGGTCACATGAATATATTGTTTAAAATACAGCGACCACTCCAACGCCATTCAAGACGTCCGTAACTGGGCAAAGGGAAAGTTTAATCTGCGAATAATTTGTAACCATTACCCCATCAAATGCAAACCACGCTTAACAATACTGAGACGTTCTAAACTGCCATGGCTTTAGTATCTTTTCTCTGGCGCCCCAACTAACTTTGCGGCAAAAAAAGTTCTGAAATGCAATACAGTAGTCTGGTATTATGCTGTCTTATGAAGAGAATTTCTACAACTTTATGTTACTTTGTAGGCTTAGTTTTAGGTGTACACACTCTGCCTTCTTGGCAAACTTTTTTTTCTGAAGGAAGGAAACCAATCCTAAACGCAATGCAATAAAACAATGTTTTAGCAGGTGTAGACAATGTGGATCTTCGTCATAACGGAGAAAAGTAAGTTGTAGTTTGCCTAGATAGCGTGTAACAAAAACAGCGCATATTCATAGGTTGATTACAGGGGAGTCTTTACGTACACGGGAGTACGGCCCAGCTAGACGTGCCCATTCCGGGACGTTCGTCATCCGTTTGCTTTAGTTCTTTAGCAGTCGTGGTGAGCTTTTGCTTCCTTTCTGGCAAGCCATTTTTTTAGGCACCACAACTGGTTCCCCGCTTCCTGCGATTCCTGACGTGGTACATTATTCGGCGTTCTAGGAGAAAGCCCTCTTCCCAAGGGGTAAGCAATTTTTTGGCGCTTTCCTGCTCGACGATTTCTCCTCCTGATAAATCACGAGTCCGCTTCCCATTTATGGTTTGTCCACTCATTGAGCACCATTTTCTTGTTCGTAGCATGCGTTCGGTTGGTCGTTGCACGGGGGCGGTGGAGCGCAATAAAACAAGAAAGCAAACATTCTCGCGGAATGTGACTTGCGCCCATGCGTGCCTTCATATCTCTTGGCTTCATTTTTCGGTTTTTGCTTTAGGTTTTGCTTTTCTCTTTCTTCCTTCCATACACCGCTTCTTTCGTTGCACTCTTCCGTGATGCCATTTCCTCATCTCTGAATAAATCTTCCCTCCGAGTTTCATTTGTCTGGTCACTTTTTCGGCTACTCCCGTTTTTTTTTTGTTCTTCTTCTAGGCGGGCCTTCTTTTTTGTTACCTTATTCTTTATTTTGCCCTCTTTACTTCTGATTTTTCTTTACTTACTTGTTTCACGGTTTTGTCTCGAATGAGCATTTATTTTAAGCCTCATTATTCCTTTGTTTTTTGTTACTTTTTCTATTCCTTCCAGCCAGCTGGTAAAATATATATACCATTGTTTTTGACCCACACAGTGGCATATGCTAAGCTAAACAAGGCTGGTTGGGGTTCTACTCACGCGGTCAGCTGGCTGGCTAAGGCGTCTTGCTGTTCAGCACACTAACACTGGTTGGATCATGACCACACACCTTGTTTTTCAGTAGCGGTAAAACAAAACGGTTCCTTATTGGAGACTTCGAAATGCCTTGACTATCACCAACTGGTGTAAATTATTCCATATTTCACAACGACCTAAGTCATAACCACACAGAATGGTATTTGCATAATTCTAGTGCAACCCCGATAGTAAGACGCGGAAGAATTCAATGCCCGGAAATTGCAAAAATAACTTTGCGCCGTTTCTACCACGCACACGAAATAATCCCATAGATAGACGCACCAGAATTGCAGAAAATATTCATTCAAACACATATTTGCCCACGCTGTAGGCAACTGTAGACCTTCTATAAAGTTTTCCATACAAATATGCGATCTGCTTGTTTTCGGCAATCGCGAACACGGCACATTGGGACTCCTAAAACAGCGGGCGCTGCCTGTATCCTTCGGTTTCCTCCAAGATGATTACTTTGCTCTGCATCGAAGCCTCCTGATGATACCGTCCTTTTTTTTTATCTTCACACTCGCCAAATTGGCCCAGCTTTTTTGACCACAACATCAGAGCGACTGCAAAAAAAAAATTTAAAAATGGTGCTCAATGAACGCCCTAAGAATGCTCGAATACAGTGCACTTGAGTTAGATTGTTGGATAGGATTTGCTGATATTGATTCAAAAAGGCTGGCCATCATTCATTAGGTCAGTTCACTTTGGTTTCAAGTAGGCGGTTTCGGTTTTGAGGTTTCTGAGTTCGGAGTCTGACTGTAACACGCTTTTTTTATTGAACGTGTTATTTCATAAAAAAGGTGCACGCTAAAATTATGCACATGCAGTAGTTTTTCGGAAAAAGTCACCCGAACTGGCCTAGTTGCATTCCACCGCCACAAATGATATGTGAACGCTGTTACAATAGAAAAAAACTTCAATCATCATTGAAATGGATGGATGTGGTTGGCGCAAGTTTCGCTATGCGACATAAAGCAAGCAAGCTCGCAATGAACAAGCACTATTCAGGCGTGTGGCGCGGAGCTTTTGATCATAATTCGTCAACTCCTCACAAGTGTAAACTGTATTGCTTGCCGCTTTTTTGCAGCCTTTTTCGTTTTTCAATAACACTACATTAAACTATTTTAAAACTCTGAAAGCTGTCTAGTTATTTTTTCTACAGACGTTTTGCAGAAAACAATCTTCCGTATTGTGTGAACATTCTGAGCCGGTACGCAACAATGTTTTCTGTCACCGATACACAACCATGATATTTTCAAAGTATTCACAACCAATCTGGCCATAACAGATCATTGGGTCAATCACTTGAGATATTTCCATGATATAAGCCTTTTCCGGTTCTTCGACACCAAAAAAACTTCTGAAGCCCTACTTGATGCTTCCTTGTTTTCTGTTATAAATCCTCTATATTACACGAATCACACTGCATTTTTTATCGCCGTTTACCTGAGATTTACCCCTCAGCTTGTTAAACCCTGACATTTTATCTTCGGGAAACCGAATAATACAGTAGCAAACCGTTTTTTCCGGCTCCGAAAATCCCCTCTTCATGGATATTCTGGACTGTCCTGAGGAACCCCAGTTGTCCCGTAGGAGTAATTTCTATGAACGGATATTTCGGACAAAATAATGGCAAAGGTTGAATTTTCCGTACAAAAGTTCCCGCGGCAGAGTCAAGGTGCGACTCCAGGACGACGCCGAAGCAATCCACCTAACTAGGTTCGGAATGAATGGGGATTTGCTTGACTCCCGTAGGGTAACAATCGTTTATTTTGTAGGCCATAATTTGGCGTTTGTGGGCGGCGGAAGCAATCTAGAGTGCATGAAATGGGCCATATGCGGCCAGTTGTTCTCAGACACCCCTTTTTTATGAAGCAGATGGCGCCTACTTTTGAGAAACGTCATCATCACGGTTTTTTCCTGTTCCGCGGGTCGTGCACGCTGTCCTTCAATTGATCGGTCGCCATTGTGGTGATTGAGGTTCACGAGCTTGATCCCTGCGTCTGAGCACTCTGCGTACCATCACCAGGAGTGCGTTCAGTCCTATCTAAATAAAGAAAATTTGTCTTCGCTACTCGCGCATTTCTGGACTGATCTTTTATTCGGACTCTTTTTCTTTCCCCGTCCGAAAGATCGGTCGACTACTGCAGACTCTTGTATCGGTTTGTGGCTTTGAAACCTCCAAAACGTCCGTGCAAGCACCTATAAAAACAAAGACCTGGGCTGGGAGTTCCCGAGTTAGCATCAATGCACACACGCATACGTTAGCTTCACGTTTCTTGAGGACACCTCAAGGCGTCATATGGCAAATTTTTTTTTCTTAAGGAGATAAGCCTCCACCTTATTGTCACGTGGCCAAAGACGACGCAGTTATGTCAAGAAAAACAAGTTTATTGGAGCGAACTTGTGCTCCCCTAACAACTCATAAATACAGGCGGCGAAGCAGCGGTCAACAAAGGGGCGTGCGAAGGAGAGCGTAGACGATTCGGTTGCCGCACGTCTGCTCAGCAGGCTTTTATCTTTCGGCGTGAGTGTTTCTTAACCGTCGATTTACATCCAGAAGATTGTAGATCAGAGAAGATTGTTCTGAGCTAGTGACGGTAAGAAGAAACAGTCTGGTTATCTGAATGAGATAGCCGTTGCGGCATAAAAATAATGAATGGAAGACGCGTTTCTCTTGGGACACAGATAACAGAGCCAGGCGTGGCGGGCAGTAAAAACAAACAATAAATAAACAAAACCATACATTTTTTGCGACCATATGACCAAATCTCCTGTTTATGTTCCGGGGACGAATAAAAATCTATCATCAAAAGGAAACTTTATTCATCTTTCATAATGTAAGTCACCTTCGCTTGGTCGCCTGTGACAGATATCACGGTACATTAGGCACTACAAAATACTATTTCCTGATTAGTTTGATAGCACTCTCAATGAAACAAACGGCCTTTCCAGCTAAACGAAATTATTCCAATGGATGGAAATGACTCCGTGCAACCCTGTTATACGCTGCAGAGCTTAGATTGCCCTAATAAGTTGAAATAAAACACGAAGATAAGATGCCGGCGAAAAGAGTTGTTAATGAGCTCTTGGTCAACGTGCCTAAAATTAAGCTGCGGATACTTTCCGTAGGGTAAACTATTGTGAATATTTAATTTTAAAAAGTAGGCAGTATTATAAATAATGCCTCCAGTAGCCAGGGCTCCAACAAAAATACGCGAATAAGGGCTCAAAAAGCTCCCGAAACAATTCTACAATAATGTAGGAGTAGCGCTTCAGTGCCTACCAAAATGTGCTAACCAACAACTCAAGGTCACAAAAGCCACTCAGATCTTTTTTCAGACGACTTGCACAATGTTTCATACTAAATAGCAGTTGAGAGAAAAAGCTACTTCCCGTGACAACCCTTGTTCTGGCGGCATGTGCAGAAGTTTTTCTGAAGCCAGGATATCTGCTTACTGTGCAAAGTTTAAATTGAAAGTTGACAGCTGAAGAGTTTCTTGTGAGACTAACTGAATGAATCAACATAGCTTCATCAAAAGAAAAAGAAAAAAGAGGGAGAGAAATCTTCTTGAAATGACTGAAGGCCTCGGACTAAAGTCAGAAATGAAAAGGAAGTTAGGAGCGGGTAGAAAACTGATAAAAAGGCAGCTAGAAGCAGTCCGTAATGGCGGCTTCTCTCATGAAAACCAGCAGTGTTCAGCAGGCGCTTCCTGTGAGGTGGGGCTCCAAGTAGGTTAACCGAAACTTCATAGACTGTTGGTCGTAGCGGGCCAAGTGTCTTTATGCAGCGTTCTCTAGGAACATTAAGGGCCGACAATTCTCAGCTTCAGAAAATAGCCCCACAGAATTGCCCGGGACCAAATTCGTACTTACCCCAAGCAAGAAGGTTTAGAATCCGCTGGATCCCACGCAAAGTTTGAAATCAACGAACAGGATGGCGCTGCTTTGGCGAAAGCAGAGCGGAAGGCCGCGCTTCACAACAAAGTTCCCGGTTATCCCAACCCCTTGCTCAGCGATTAAGCCGTTGAGCAACAGTGCGACTAAGGCGGATAAGAACGGGTTACGCCTAGTACGGCTCACTACTTCTTCGGGCGGGGAAATCCGTACATCATTCATAACTGCCAGAAATGTGGTACGCATGTCGAGATAAAAAAGACGCTCGGAACAATATTTGTCGGTACACACGGGCCCACACTACCTTTTGTTAGGAGCATAAAACTGAATATTCAGACCTAGACAAGGGGTACGTAGTGTTAGTGTTATAATTAGATATGTGGCAGTGACATCAAGAAGAACGTTTTGTTTCTGTGCGCTCATATTTTATTTTTATTTTCTGCCAGCCTCTGGCTCTGCTATGCTCCTCCCGATTTTTAAACTGTGATGATATCTTTCTGATGCAAACGTTTATTGCGAAAGCTTTCTCATTTGGACCTAATGCATCCTGCCAAAAACTAATGCTTTTCTTACAAACTGATTTGTGGAACGAAAAGCTCTGATAAGATCTCTGGACACATGGCGCCTGTATGAAACCGGGTTTTTATTGTGTCAAACTGTTACTTGAAAATTGCGAAGCAGGAAAGGTTCGAGATAAGACACGGAACGCATCGATCATGAAGAACGTGTCCAATAGTATACCTTTATCTCAAAAACAAGTTATCGGTATAAATGGAAATCTTTCGTAGATGTGTTTTGATACTGGGCAAAAAATCGTCTGAACGGTTCGTTCTCCGTTTGTAAATTGGGGCTTTAGGGTTTGGGGATTGGTTAGTTGCAATTCTAGCAAAAAGTGACGTACTTTAGGCTACTGTTTTTCCGCACTTTTGACGCAGTTTTTTTAATAGAAAGGTCTCGCGCTTCTCTTAGCTTTGTTTTGGAAGGGGTAGTAAAGTGTTTATGAAGCGAGTACAAAAACGATCACACGATGGTGAAGTGGAAGCAGTAAAAATAACAAAATACAACTTTTGCTGATCTCGATATATTACAACGAGCATGAAAGCTCTTCCAAATACCTTCTTCCATCTACTTGGCATTGCCATACTTGCGGCTTACCTTCAAGCTCTAATGCCTCTTCATATGCCTCAGAGGAAAAGGAAACATAGGTGTGCTACATCTAAAGCCCTGCTAAGCTGAGTACGCTTCAGAGCTGTACGACAAAAAAAAATTGTGTGTCTAAGGCTTATTGATGATATTTACCACAGCAATGAAAAAGAAAGAAATGCTTTTATTTTTGCTTCTTTGTATATTTGAGATACCTCGGTTTTAGGAGCACCCCGCCCCCTAAGGAGCTTATGAACTGTCTCTTTTCGGCCAGCTTGGTTTTCTTTTCAGCTTAACGCCGAACTGAGTTTACCTTCGTAAATATCGAACAAACATACGGGTTGTGCCCTGTGGGAATACTTGTGGCTATGTAGCGCAGTAGGTGTCGTGTTCCTCAATAATTTAGATATGATTTTTGTGTGCGTGTCTGCATTGCTTGTTTATCTAGCATATCCCACGCACTTTCGGCAGATTAAAATAATGTTTCACACAGTTTATCTCAACTCAATCTCCTGGTGGGTTATTTGGATCGGGTGTAAATTATACATATATTTTGAATACTTCACACCAGTGTTTCTGGCAGAGCGCGAAATTGCGAATTTTTATTCCAGGGTAAATGCCACAGTTTGCTCAAAAAGGTTTTGTTTACCTCAATGACTCCACGCTTTGCGGCTATCTGGCCTTTAGTTGAAGGACGAGCAATGCCTTCTTCCGGATGGAAAATTTTGAGCTACCCTCTCTCCGCCGTTTCGTCTTCATTTTTTCGGAAGATCCTTTCAGTGGAAAAAGGGAAGGGCAACAAGGGAAGGCGTTTAGAAAGATGGCAAGGATCGAGTGAAGTTGGGCGCCGCTCGCTGTGACGGGATGGGACGTGCGAGCATTTCTCTCCGTCATTTCGACTCCATTCTTTTCAGAACATTGAATTCCACGTCACAAGCAGTCCCAGTGAGCCGAGGCCCCACTTCACTTGATCCTCGCCCTCCTTTTGAAAGCTTGAACTCGTTGTTTTTCACTATTTCCACAACTATTTTAGGACAAATGAGGGTGGTCTTTCTAAAGCTATTTGGGTATTACGGAATAGGCTATGTTGGCTATCAAGGCCTTCCCTGCATGATGCCCGTTGTGAGTCCTCCAGGGGCGTTTAGCCTCTAGAATAAAAGTGTCGAAAATACACTCCCCAAATTGTCCGGCCATAAAATTGGATGTCGCAATGTACCGGTACATAGCTGACATCGTACTTCTCATGATTCTATAAAGTGTACGATCTTTGTTACATTCAATACTTGTGTAGAGGTGTTAACTTTACAAAAGCGGTTTTATTGAAAACCTTTTTGTTCGTGCCCTAAAAATTGCACAAACTGTAGGCCCTTACAAAAGGGCTCATCGAGACTAATTCATGAATCCGCTTAATTACTTGCGCTGTAGGTTTGGGTGTTTATTTTAATAGGGAATAAAGAAGCTGTCGCCCTAGATATAAAATCATTGCCTTGAACCATTTGTTACTTTAGTATATCTGAATACTAGGCGCGATCTTGCGTTTATCTTGTGTTTGTAAATGGCTAAATTAAAAACTTTGTGTAAGCAGTAATCTTTCCAGCAGCAACTGAAGACTCCTTGTTATCAACGACCTAGATAGATACACATTAAAAGACATCGTTTTGCTGATTGAAGTACCCTCAATTCGCAAAGAAACAAGACAACAAAACAGTTGAGCAATTCATTAGGGGCTGCCTTGAGGAACAACTTTAACCCGGCATCATTAGCAGCTGAAAAGAGTTCGAACTGATCTTAAAGACTCGAATCATCGGGTACGGTTTTCTTTTTAAGTGGTTGGACACAGCGGCTAATTGCAGCCGCGTAAGCGAACCCGATGGAGACCCTAATGATATTTCGTCCCTTGATTGCTTCCCATGCTTCCCACCAACATTCAGGTCTGGTCCTTCTAATCACCCGTACCGAAAGTGATGACGGTAATCCCTGCACCAGCGATAGTTTCTTCTTTGTAATAATCGGTAATTGTTTACGGTTTCTCTGTAAGCTCCAGTAATGAGTATATGGCTTCTTATTCTGTCCTTGGGAAAATAAGGCTAAATACACTAAAAATGCAGTCTTCGTCTGGAAGAGCAACTAAAAAAAACTTTGCTTTCTTCCCAAAATCTACGAACGTTCGTCGAGTGGTATGAAGGGTCTTCTAAGGGTGTTTTTCGAGCTTATCTCGAGCTAAAAGGTGATTATAGTTGAGCTGCTGATTTTGAAGGAGGAAATAAGACCGTCCTTTTATCGGTTGTTCTTCCGACAGTGTCTACAGTGCAATTGATAGCCCGATTGATGACATCATGCCTACGCTATAGAGGAAGTAAGCGAGCCCAGTTTTCTGGAGGTACAAAAGTAACTGCACTCGGCGGGCGAGAAACCAAAGTTGAGAAGGCAGATGCCGATATAGACCTATTCTACAAACTAATTATAGGCGTAATACATTCGCGATTGTTGCTTTTGAAAGAGAAGTACACATCGGCTGCGTGATGATGATGATGATTGGATGTTTATGGCGCAAGGCCAACTAGGGCAAAGAGCGCCAAAGCAATGGTTATGTATGACGGTTGAAGATGTAATCCCTAAGACTACTCAATAAGAGCAGAGATTAAAATAGTAAAATCAGTGAGACGATGAGGATGGCTGGTGTAAAAGGCCAGGGTGTGATAGTGCAGGGCATGAAACTACGTGCAAGAATTACGCGTGATAGGAAATAAGCTGTAAAAATTTGATTTCGCTAAGAAACCTAAAAGTACGTTGTAGGGGGACTATGGGATCATCCGCTAAAAACAGTGCTGGATGTAGTGGAATGTGTTGTCTGTATAGTCGTGGGAAATATTTGCGTCTTGTTCTGTGGAGTGCTCTGCATGTAATGAGAATGTGAATTACAGATAGGCCCTCCCCACACCTGCTACACAAGGGTCTTGGAGAACCAGTGAGCAGATGGGAGTGTGTTGCGTGTGTGTGGCCTATCCGCAATCTAGCTAGTGCAACTTCAATGAATCTGTTGTGTGAGTCAGTAGTGTATGGTCCTAGGTGTGGTTTAATTAGGTGTAACTTGTTGTCTGTCTGTGTGCTCCAGTCGGCTTGCCAGGTTCTGCGAAGGTGTTCTCTTACGTATGGCTTGAGGTCGGTGTACGGTACTTTTGTAATGTCCACTGTGTTCGTGTGTGCCGCAGCGGCGGCCATTTGGTCTGCGGTCTCATTTCCCGAAATCCCACAGTGACCCGGTACCCAACATACAATCACTTCGAGATTATACATACGCTGACATTAAAGTCTTAAAAACTAGATTTATGACGTGATTTTTAGAACGCTTTTGGGATGATAATGCTCGTACAACGCTGAGTGAATCTGTGTAGATGATGGATTTTTGAATGTGATGTTGAACAATATGACCAGCAATAAGAAAAATGCCATACGCTTCCGCCGTGAAGATGCTCGAATTTACATGCATCGATGTAGAGGCCGTAAAGTTGGGTCCGTGCGCAGCACAAGACACCGCAATGGAAGTTTTCGATGCATCACTAAAAAATTCTACAGCCTGGTATTTTTGCTGCAGATACTGAAAATGTTGTGAAATCGCGATTTGTGGTACCCTGCTTTTCTGTAATTGTGTAAAGGACAGGTCACACAATACAGGGCGAAATTGCCAGGGGGCTATAAAGTCAATGGTAGATGTTCTGAATGTGTCCAAAAAGGAGATTGACAGTTCAGAAGCTTCCCTTCTCACCCTAAGTGAGAAAGGTAGAGACAGAGATGGACGATTTAAAAACAGCTGTGACGTGGATGTATCCATAAAAACAGGTTTGAAAGGATGGTTGTCGATTGATGATATTTTACAAGCATATAAAACATCAACATAAATTCGCTGGTACTCCAGGCACCACTTGTCACACTCCACATACAGGCTTTGGACAGGGCTTGTACGAAAAGCACCACACGAGAGGCGAAGCCCGACGTGCAGCACTGGGTCGAGCATTTTTAGCGCTGTTTTTGTGGCCGACCCGTAGACAACACTACCGTAATCCAAACGAGACCCTACCAAAGCGGTATAAAGGCGCAGCAGGAGTTGTTTATCTGCACCGTATGATTGGTGAGACAAGACTTTCAAAATATTCATTGTTTTTAGACATTTTTGTTTGAGTTGTTTGATGTGAGATATGAATGTAAGTTTTTCATCCATCACCACACCCAAAAACTTATGTTCCTTTTTAACAGGGATTGGGTCACCATTGAGGTTTATTTCAGGATCGGGCCTTACTCCACGTCTCCTTGAGAATACGACACAGGTACTTTTTGTGGGATTAAGTTTGAAACCATTTTCGTCTGCCCAGCGAGAGAGTTTCTTTACCCCAAGCTGGACTTGACGTTCACATATGGATATTTTACAAGATTTAAAAGATATTTGTACATCATCCACATATACTAAACAGGAGATCGATGGAGGCAATGCTTTCCGAAGCGAATTCATTTTGACGATAAAAAGCGTGCAGCTCAAAACTCCGCCTTGAGGCACGCCATTTTCTTGAATGTGAACTCTGGACAGTGCTGACCCGACTCTCACACGAAATGTTCGTTTGGACAGGTAACTATCAAGAGTGTTCAACATATTACCTGTTACACCATACGATTTTAAGTCTGCAAGGATGCCGTAACGCCATGCCGTATCATATGCTTTTTCGATATCAAAAAATACGGTCATGCAGTACTGTTTGTGTATAAAGGCATCCTTAATGTAAGATTCCAGTGCAACTAATTGATCGTTTGTGGATCGCCCTGCCCGGAAGCCTGCCTGGCAGCTCTCGAGAAGACCATTGTACTCAAGAAAGTACATGAGCCTCCGGTTAATCATCTTCTCGAAGAGCTTGCACAGGCAGCTTGTCAGGGCAATAGGTCTATAGCTTGCGGGAGAAGAAGGGTCCTTCCCTTCTTTCAGAAAAGCCACAACTATGGCCTCCCTCCAAAGCCTTGGAAGGTGCCCCGATAGCCATATTTGGTTGTATAGGTGCAGGAGTGTCTCAAGGGTGTCTGCGTGTAGGTGTTGAATCATAGTGTATGTAATGTTGTCTGCACCTGGAGCAGAAGGTTTACAAGTGGCAAGAGCAATCTTCAGCTCATGGAGTGTAAATTCACAGTTGTATCCAGAGTTTGACTTGTTCTTGTCGCGTATAGGCTTCTTTTCGGCAGATGTTTTGTGTTGCATAAAAGTGTTTGTATAGTGCGCAGAACTAGAGACGTGTTGGAAGTGTTGTGCAAGTGTGTTAGCCTGATCTTCCAGAGTGTCCCCTGTGGTGCTAACCAGGGGCAGGCTATGTGTGTGTTGTCCTTTTAGTTTACGTATTCGGGTCCATACCTTGTGGGTGTCCGTGTATGAATTTATGGATGTGAGAAAGGCGCGCCAGCTCTCCCGTTTTGCCTCACGGCGCACACGCTTACCTAATGCCTTCGCTCTTTTGAAAGAAATAAGGTTAAAACTTGTGGGGTGTCTACGGAGGATGCCCCACGCCTTGTTCTGGGCCTCCCGCGCACGCTTGCAGTCGTCATTCCACCAGGGCCTTCTCGGGTTGCGCGGGGCCCCAGAGGCCTGGGGTATTGACTTTTTGGCGGCCGCGAGAATGTGCTCCGTGACGAGCTGGGTTGCCTTCTCTACAGGTAAGTGTGCTATGTCTGTGTAGTGCAGTTGAGATGTCTCTGTGAATGTGTTCCAGTTTGCTCTTGCTTCTATAAACTTGCAATGGGAAGGGGAACTGCTAGGGCCCTTATCTATGTATGTTAGTGAGGTAGGGAAGTGGTCACTACCGTATGGGTTAGTGCCAACATCCCATTCAAGTGATGGAAAGAGTACTGCAGAGCCAATGGCCAAGTCGAGGTGTGAATAAGTGTTGTGTGCTATATTATGGTATGTAGGCTTGTTTTTGTTAAATAGGCATGCTCCTGAAGATATTAGAAATTTTTCGATTAGGCGACCTCGGGCATCTGTGCGGTGAGAGCCCCAAAGAGTGTTGTGTGCATTGAGGTCACCTATAAGAATGAAAGGTTCTGGTAGCTGATCTACAAGGCCCTCGAAATCGGAGCTTGAAAGCTGGAAATCAGGAGGGATTTAGATGGAGCACACTGTTATTAGCCTATTGAAAATTATGGTTCTAATGGCAATAGCCTCGAGGACAGTCTGTAATTGGATAGGGTGGCATGCCAATGATTTTCGGGCAATGATGGCCACACCACCTGAAGATGTACCACCACCAGCCCTGTCCTTCCTAAATACCATGTAACTATTCAAGACATTTTTGTGTTTGGAGTTTAAATGTGTTTCTTGTAAACACATCACACTTGGCTGATTGGAATGCAATATTTCGTAGACATCATCAAGATTGTTAAGGAGGCCTCTACAGTTCCACTGGATGATATTTTCTGTTCCCATTATGTACCTTTAAGAGCTACTGGAATGTGTGTCTGGGTTCATGTTTTGTCTATCGGGGCTTGTATTCTTGGAGCGGGTTTCTTTGGCTTTTCTGTTGGTTTGGACGCCGCAGCCCGTTCCTTGCGGAGTGATGCAGACAGGAACGGTCCGACGTCCATTTCCTCATCAGATGTTCGGGGGGTGTCCGGCGGACCGGGCCCCCTGGACTTGGCACCCTTACGGGTGCCTTTGGTTCCAGCCGCAAGCGCCGCGGGCGGGGCAGGCGGCGGGGCTAGGATGGGAGCTTCTGTAGGCCCTTACGTGTCCATCTCCTCCGTGCCCTCAGGTGTCCCTAGGGCCTGTGCAGAGGACACAGTGAGAGCGGCAGAGCTCCCAGCGGCGATCGCACTCGCCACATTCGTTGGAGTCGCCACACTGGGCGATTCCTGACTACTCTGGACTACCGAAGGCAGTCCGGCAAGAGACGAGGCCCCCGCAGCCTCTACAGGCGTTGTAGAGGCAGCAGGTGGCTGCTCAGCTGGGGGTTGGGACAACAACACGTCAGCAAGAAGGCTGCACTGTGTTGCCGTGCTGACCAAACGCCGCCCCAACCCCCGGCGGGCGGCGTCTGCGTACGATGTGGCCGAAAGCAGCTTGTGCTTTTGGCGCGCTTCTGGATAGGTGATGTTTTCATTTACTTTTATGTGAATTATTTCCTTTTCGGCCTTGAATTGTGTACACGCACGCGAATACGCAGCGTGCGGTCCGCTGCAATTCGGGCACTTCTGAGTGGTGCTTTCACAAGCTTCTGAGGAGTGACCTGTCTCAGCACAGTTGGCACATGTCAACTTCCCTCTGCATGATTGGGTTCCATGGCCGTATCGTTGGCACTTAAAGCAGCGCCTCGGATTTGGGACATACGGTCGTACGTTGCAGCTAAGAAAACCCACTTTGACCTTTTCTGGAGGCGTTGTGCGATCAAACGTTAGGATTAGATGCTTTGTCGGAATTTCTTGGTTTGCTCTCCGAATCACGATTCGTTTTACTGCAGTTACATGTTGAGGTTGGAGCGCCTCAAGAAGATCTGCTTCCGTCTCAGACTCTAGTTCTTTCTCTGATATGACTCCTTGCGAGGAGTTGAGGGTCCGGTGTGGTGTCACAGTGACAGTCAAGTTGGCCAACGTCGTCTGTTTCAGTAGGTTCTCACTCTGATTTTTCCTTTTTACTTCGACCAGTACATCACCTGAGGCGAGTTTCTTAGCATCATAGTCTGAACCAACAACAGACTCAATGCACTTTGCCAACAGAATGACAGACTTCTTTGCAACAGGAGTGGTTTCTGCAGAGTGAATGACAAGAAATTTGTGGAAATGTTCTGGTTTACCTTTAGCTAGTACTTCGGTGCGGCCCCTTTTAGGGGGCCGATCATTGGATTGGGGGGATAAAGAAAAAGCCATGCGATATTGAAAAAAGCAGGGGACGGGGGTACTTCCTTCTCAAACCTTACCCTGATAGCCTGAGAGGTCCCGGAGCTCCCTGCCTGGTAAACAGACAGGGAGCCCATCCGCCGGAGCTTGAACTGGGCTCCGACGGCCACCGTTTGTGGTTTCTGCCCTTCACCTTACAACTCGTAGCCACGGTAGATTACAGCAAGAGTATGGGGGCTCGGGGTCCGCGGTGTCGCCAACACCGTCACCAAGATTACTCAAGGTGCCCCGTGCGGGGACATCGGCTGCGTAGAGGCGTTCCTATTATCGTGTGCATCTAAAATGTTTCAACGTTTATGCAATTAACAAGCAGAAGCTCCCGAGGGGCAGCGAGGCACGACGTGTTGGATGGCTCGAAATTAATATTGACCACCTTGGGACATTTATCCTGCGCTGATATCTCGACATACTGGTGTTTTTTTTCTTGCCCTAATCTGCAAAGCCGCTGGTGTGACAAGGCATCAAACCTGCGTTTTCTTTTCAGCAGCACATAGCCTTAGACAACGATCCACCTCGGTGGCTTGGGAGCACAAACCTGTCCCTTTGCACGTGCGTGTTTGTATCGTACTTCTATTTATAGATACAAAGCGTTGTAGTTACTATAGCCTAATTAGAAAATTTGGCGTTGTCTAACGTGCATATGATTTTAATTGCGAGATTCATTGCTTTTTATGTTTGTGACCTACGATGGATTGTATGCCGTCAGAATTACGAGTAGGCTATAAATTAACCGCAGAGTTTTACGCGATCATGCGCACGTTGGAAAGGAGGTCGAAAAGTCTGCTATGGAGGCTTTTCAAACCGGGAATAGTAGCCAACGAAATATTACCAAGAAACGAAAACACGCTGGGTTCTATTACAGAGGAAATCAATAAAATATCCTCCTAAAAAATAAAATAAAATACCGGACAGAAACCTAGGACCGTTGTACCGCGTCTTAAAATGCTCTTTGCAAGCACATCTGCTATCGACTTTTCATGGAGAATGGCGTGAAGCTTGTGCTATTAAAGACTAACATGTTAGAGATTTAAAGCAGAGGTACGCGCAATGGTTTGTTCACGGAAATTTAGAGTTGAAATGATTAGCGAGGTGTATAGTTGTGCTTTTGTATTCACGCAGAGTACACTTACTGAATGTGCCATTAGGTGAAGAATAAATAGTGGAAGCTACGGGCTTATAAGCTTCAGTGGAGTTTTGGAGCACATAACTTTACTCTTGTTTTCATTGTTTGTAAGGTCTGTTTTCGAGACCCAAGTCACAGGTTTTTACACTGATAGCTGCAGATGTTCACCTGAAGATTTATAATGAACACTTTTATTCAGAAGGACAATGTCCTGCGTGTAATAGAAGGCTTTCCCATGTGAAATAACTGATACGAAATTGTCGACGGACAAATTAACAAGATAAGGGGATAGAATGGATCCCAAAGCGACATTGGCAGCTTCCTTCTTGAGTTATTTCCTTCTTGGGTTTTATTATCTATGATTACCATTTGTGACCTATAGGCAAGGTAGTTCTTAGGTAGAGCTTGAAACGGGTCGCTGAAGCGGATAAGGCATAACGTACGAAGTAATATGTCGCGGTTAACTGTATCAAACGCTCCTGATGTATCGAGAAACAAAACAGCGCTAAATAGCCCATGCTCAAAAAAAAAAAAAAAGAAGCATCACATCTGAGAATTCTTCTAAAAGCACAATATTAAGCCCGGATTTGCACAAACCCGAATTGTCAGTCAGACAGAATCAAAACTGACGAATAAAAGAAGTCAAGTCCGCAATTAAAAATTTCCAGAGCCTCTTGTAGTATTTGCAGAATTCATATATATTGGCAGTTTGCAAAATTTGATTTTTCGCGTGCCTTGTGTACCCGTCTAGCTCAAGCACTTCGTAGATTTTTAGGTGTAATCGCCGTATCCAGCAAGCATAAAAACCACAATATCTGAAAGTGCTTCAAAATGTTTGGTCAGCAAGTCTCCAGATGTTCGAAATATTTGAGGTGGTTTATTATTCGAAGGCAAAAATGATTATTAAAAAATGAATATTTATTATGTAATAATCCAATTTTGTTACCTCTTCAAAAAACACAGTAGTATGCAGGCCGCAAAACCCACATGCCTTGTGTGTGCCCTTCGCCAATCATTAGAGGACATGAATTTGAGCATCAGCACAACCAAAGAATAAAGAGCCATGCATTGCGAAACATAACTAAGAAAGTGGTGTTCACCAAAAATGAAAAAAAAGCAATTTTAAATCGCCAACGGGCCTTTTAACGACATAAGCATAAAAAAAATTCATAACATTTTTACCCTCAATTAGGGTTGACACAAGCAAACCCAATTTGGACTGAGCAATAAATAATTAGATTATCTCGCTCGTTCAAGTTCTAACCCTATAAAGGGTGGGCATAAAAATGACATCCTCGGAGCACCTAAGGCGTGTATGTTCGCTCCGTTTTATGCTCGCAAAAAACATTTGTGTTTTAATGGCGGCCATTGGCGTCCACAATTACATTACCTTATGCTGTAACATGACCACTGCTACACTTCCACAGCGTTGTTAAGGAAACGTTTGGTCGCATCTCTAGCCGTATCTTCATAAAACCTGAAAAACAACCATGTGAAGCGACAACTTCTCACGTAATGTAAACCAGCAAAACAGCATTGGCCCTTCGGAGAGAAGCAACTGTGGTTCTTCTTCAAGGGTACGAATAGTGAATAAAAATGCGGTCACCAAACATTTCCCCGCGTCATTTACTGTTCCATATTTTGCAATCGAATGGTGTCCGTACTCGACGAACCATCTTTTTCCAACACTTGATGTGTATATTTTAATCGTCCAGCACTGTTTTTCTGCACATCGCCGTCTCATGCATAGCCGGCTTTTTTATCTCCTAGCACAAGCATACTGTAATGCGTCATAACAGTGGCGAATAACGCATGTTAGGGCTAATCCGTGTCTGCTCGTGTACGGCTCTGTCTTTGCTCTCGTAGGCGTAAAGCGCGATCGCATTCGAAGTTTTTGCAAACACCGCCCATAAACTCTTTGCGGGTAATGTTGAAATGAATGTGCATCGAAATGTAACTTAGAGATAGACACAATATTTTGGAGTACTTGTAAAGAAAAAAAACGAACGTGACTACGAGCGGCTCCAGCATTTTTTTGTGTTATGTATTCTCGGCAAAAATTTGTGGAAAATATATTATATACTCTTTCGCAGAGATTTTTATCTCGAAGCGTACAAGATGCATCTCATGGGCATCAGAAAAGGGAAATTTGCTATTGTGGCGATACACAGCTGGTGGAATTAGCACGTAGAATATTAAAAAAGGAAAGATTTTGATTCCCCTTAAATAAAACGCGAGGATGGTCCTTCTTCCAGCGAAAATCTGATATCCGCCTGCACCAGCCATAGAAACCTTACTTCGACATTGAGATTTTTTCCTGGGGCTGCGGCGGATTTTTGTGCCACGACCAATGAGCTCTTGGGAGATACGGTACCCACCGCTACCGATTTTTAAGTAAGCATCCAGCAATAATGCGGTTATGGTTCCCGACAGTGTGAGCAGACAAATAAAAATTCTTTTACCAAGCAGGTGCGCTCCACTATTTCATTGTGAACTGCAAGAATAACCCTGATCTTCCACCCCTTCGACATCTATCTATCCCGGAGCTTTGTGAAGGTACTGCTGAGCAGCGGCCTCCTGGAAGACTGGCACACAATGGCACAAACGGGGTTGCCCCTCGGGGCAACCCCGTTTCGAACGCTACAGCCCGCAAGGGTGGTTCGACTGTACGTGTTTATACGTGACCACTAATTCAGCGCGCTTCGTGTGCCGCCACCCCACTCACTACTACGCCTTCTCTCGAAGAAGCACGTGCAAGCAACGCTCAAGACGGGCCTCACCGCTCGACCAAGCAAAGCAAAGCAACCCTGGCTACAATGGCGCAGTCGATACATGGCTTTCTGATATACGAAACCACTCCCTGTTTACAGCCCATAAATGTTTTCTTTTTCCCTCTGTCATTGACGACATCGAGGGGAAAGGTGCCGCCTTAAATCAGTTGGAGGACAAATCGCCGATTTTTCGACGGCCACTGATGTGGTGACAAAATGGTAGATGTGTTAGAGTGCCAGGAAAACATCGTTAAGTATCGCTTGAAGCAGGACGAAATATAGAGAGACAAACGACGCCATGAACTCGCAACTGTTTCATAACGCGCAAACACAAATATATACTCCTAACAAACGCATGGCCTGGGCAACCCCTCAATGGCGCGGTTCGATAAACACGGGATTGCTATATTCGAGTTCCTAGAAACAACAAACAACAACCTAAACACATTCTAGATAAATTAGTTTTCACCTAGCGTCTCAGATGCATGGCTGACCCTTGTACCTTAATTTTTAATACATGAAATACTTCCATTACCTCTCTTCTAAATTGGTATTGTGCCGCCACGAAAGTCAGGTGTTCCCAAACAACTGACAACAGCTCACTTGGCTCTTATCGGTGTGGGTCGGGCAATGCCGAGTGATGTACACATATGGATTGTTTTGAAGTGACATCGGGTGTTCGCGGAGTCGTACATTGATGCATTTGCTTGACTGACCAGGGTAAACTTTATCGCGGGGCAACGACAATGAATAACCAATCGCCGCGCTTCGTGAGAGGAGCGGAGAAGCATGGCTAGACTTGCAAGAGATACCAAACTTCTCTGCAGAAAATTTTCTTTTCACTAATTTGCAAAGTTCGAAAAGCTTACTCGAAGCAGAGAAAACACTCTGACTCCGTTTATCCGCCAGCATTTTCAGGCCACGCTACAAATGGTGCTTGTACGGTATCACAGCAGTTTCCATTCTTTCCTTCGGAAGATTATCTTTCCCAGACTCCGGAGTCGATATCACCTCAAGTTATTTCGATACGATGGGCGTTACAGAGTTATCCCTGTACTGCTCATTGTATCACATATATACACAACCTTTGGGATATTTTGGCGCGCATTTGGTGCCTTTGATATCTAAAAAGTGCTTAGAGTATAGGTACGGATACGCCTCGTGCATTTGTGCAGAAGCGTCGCTACATTACTGACCACACAAGCCCCTTAGGCTGCTTTCAACGTGGCTTCCTCCAACGCAAGCGTGCCCGGCGTGTACACTGAGTCTTCATGGACGTCGATGTAAATAGAAAGGTAAGTGGCTGGCTTCTCCATACGAACGGAATTATACCCGTCACATAGAAGGTGCAGAAGTTATGTTTACAAAGTGCAGCCCGCAGAAGTGAAAAAGTGACTCTATCAAAATATGGTACAACCGTGGTGTTGTACACTAAAGGTGCAAGTGATTTTCAGTGGTATGTTTGCAGGCATCACTGCTAGGGATATTTTGTAGTGTATCTGCACTGGTGACGATCGTAGTAATACCAGTGACCGATGAAACGGAAATGACGATGGCGTTTCAACTTCTGTGCCTTTGAGACAAGTGGGAGCAGCCGAAGACGATACCTCTGATGATAAAGGCGAAGACGCCGTTTGGAAGAAAAATCACTTCAATGGAAGAAAGATCACTTCAAAACTAGGGAAGTTGCATTCTCTGACGATTTGTCGGTGCCTCGTGACATCATCTAGGCCCTCAGTTTTTTTAGATGGTCTATGACTACAGATGTGATGGTTCGGCATTGCAAGAAAATAAACACGTACAGCACTGACAATATTGAACTTGCGTGGAAACCACGGTTGGGGAGCTTGAAAAATTCCGGGGCATATATTTGTATATGGGGATGGTCCAGATGCCAACTGTACGGGGCTACGAAGAGCTTATTTGCATTATCATGTGAAGAAAGCAAGTTCAACAGCTGATTCAGTTATTCCACTTTGTCAATATATACGATGAAACTGAAGACTGTATGACTGACAAACTGTAGAACCTTCACCCGGAGATTTCCAGCTTACAGCATAATTGCAGCCAGATTGAGAAAGAAAAGCACCGCAATACTTATGGAAATATGGTGCCTCTCAGACGTCCAGATGCACTCAAGCAGTATATTCGCAGCAATCCGACTCCCTGGAAATTCAAGCGCGGGGAGGGGGCAGTCTGGGACGCCTGGGCAGCTGCACGTGTATGAAGTGTTCCAGGAGCAAATGAATAAGTACGAGCATGGCCTAAGTAGTGACACAGTCATGAGGATGGCTTCCCTTATCCCAGAAAATAGGGTCTACACGGTTGCAGGAGGAAACTGAAAATACTTGGAAATACCTCTGGAAATACTTTTCCATACGTTGTACGCCGTGAATAACCAAGGTCCGTGGGTAGCGTGAAATCCTACTGGTATGGTCTTAGTAGAATTGCGGAGGAAATAGGGATCTAGGAGCAAACGTAATGCTTCTTAGTCAAAGTACCGTGCGTAATGGCTATGAACTCCTTAGCGGCATATCTGCATAGCGCAAATCCTTGCGGCGCGTGTGGGATTAAGAAACGAGACGGAGGAAACGAGGCGATATCGTCGGCAGCGGGGTGTCGCTTCAACGCCCTGGCTAGTGATGCTACAAATAGCACCCGAATTTATAAACACTTTCGCCTAACGTACCAGTCGTCCTTCTTTTGTGTCACAAAACCGCCTTTAAGGCTTTTGTAGTCGTCTGTGATCAGCGTATTCTTAATTTGACCTACAAAGTTCTTTGAGTCTAGACGCTATTTCGTTAGTGAGAACGTGCTGGAATCCTATTTCAATGGAATACATGTACGACTGGATCTAAAATTCAATTACTTTCTGTGGAATAAAAAAGACAGTGAATTGTTCTGGACTAGGATATTTTGATATGGGCACATATGTTTAACGAGGCAGAAGTATTATAGAATGGATGGGTCTTTTTGACAATGAGATGCCCTCTGCTAGAATTTAATAAAGCTAACCGGTTCTATTTTAGTGGGCCTATTCGCGCCTAATGATTGTTTTTGACGTTAAATGGCGCATGCGTTCAACTGGCCACCTTTCGGAGTAGAAAAAGCGACATGCCTACTATGCATGTGAAAAACCAGCTTGGATCCTGCAGCTTATCTACTTGCGCTTGATGTTGTTCATCCTCTTTTTTAGATGCGACGCATCTCTTTAACTCGCCTTGACCCTCCGGCGTCTATCCGTAGTTTGCATCCCTCCCCCATTCTCCTCGCCACGCCAGCTGCGCGGTAACTCCGCTCTCACCGCAGCGTCATCTTGCGTTAGCGCTCACTCCCCTCGCCATGCCAGCTGTGCGTCAGCAAGCGTTAGTCCTCGGTTAACACATGCGCTACTCTCTCTCATTCCCCTCACCGTTAACGCGCGGTACATATAAACGCGATAACTGCGCCGCTCCGCTCAGTCGCTCCACCGCCGCCGCTCCGATGACATCCGATGACCACCGATGATTTGAATGGAGACTAACAGGTCTGCTACCGCGATGGTTGGCGCAACCGTAACAAGCACCACCCAGATGCGTCGAATCACCCCATGGTTTTCCCCCGTGGAAAGTTGTGGTCAAATTTTGTTGCTCTGTAGTTCCCTACAAAGCATTCACAAGCGGTCAAGTAAAGGCTTTGGCGGCTGCTCTGAAAGAGATGAACATATCTCGCCTATTTTGTAATGCCAAAGACACCCTTAAGGCACAATAAAACTATCCATTATATTGCGCACATCTTGAAACCTTTGCACGATTTTAATATCTCACGTGAGATGTATTTAAGACCTTTATTACTAGGCAACTAAACCATTCACTTAAACTGATTGGCTTGCTGGACGATAAGCGACGCCTGCTGTGATCAGAAAGGTGTGTGCGGCCGCTTATGCTTAAAGAAGCTTGGATTTACACTTTCGGAATCATTTGGCCAAGAAACGTTTTTTGCTTGCGGTACAGTTAATATTGGTGTCAATGAGTTTTGCCAACCAAATTTGTGACAGTACCCTGGGGTATACTGAAATGGTTACTACTACCGTACCTTATTTGGATGTTTTTTTTTATCCTTTATTATACCCTGCACCTCTTTTCCTCTGAAAAAGTGGTGCAGCACCAGTAATAGCACAGCGTACATTACTGCCCGATTTCAAATACGTGCGCCGGGTGTAGTCAGAATAGGGATAAGCGAAAAATAAGGAACGGGCTCAACGAATCTGACGGCCCACTCCGTAGTGAGCCTATAAAACCTACCAAAGGAATTAAAAAGCGACAAGAAACACAGAAGCGACTAATTAAAAGCCACAAATACGACTGCCATGACAATACTTCAGAGATGCAGGACAGTTTTGGCGGTTTGCTTCTGAAGCCCACTGTATGTGGGTCACAACGCCACAGGCATCGACTGCACGAGTATGACGCCCGACTACTACAAGATTTCTCATGCCAATTCGAGCTCTAATGACAAGAACTCGTTCTGCTGCAAACAAAGTACTAGGGGCTGACCTTAATGTCGAAACCCCCTTAGAGAAGGACTAGCTGAAAACACTGTTAAGGTTCATGACTGACCGCGAAAACCGGAAGCAAATATCAACTGCCCATCGCGGCGAGTGACATTGACCACATAGAATAGACATGGGTTTATTTATTCATTTATTCATAATACCCCTAAAGGCGCTCTTGAGAGGGTGTTACATAGTGGGGTCACATGAGCAAAGGTGCAAACAATGAACATCAAAAACAAAAAAAACAAAAGGGATAAAATTTCAAATTAAATACAGACTAAGCTTGGAGTATATGTTATAACAAGTAATTCGTAATGACAGCAAAAATAGAGCAAAGAATAGGGAACAAATTGTTCGAATACAGACAAGTGCGCAGTGAACAACCTATGAAAATGCAAGGAAAAATATACAATACACTTAATAATAAAAAAAACAAATAAAGCATACACTCAAACTGAATAAAAATATACACTCACTCATCACACCGCAAATAAGCTGAATCAAGGTAAAAAATAATACAAATTTGCTCTGCACGTTCCGGAAAAGAGGAAAGAACAAGTAAAAGAGCAAATGATAGATAGTGTGAGTATTTTGAATTAGTTCTTGAAATTTCGTGTCGTCTGTTTCTGAGGCAATGTGCGATGGTAGATTATTCCAATCGATTGTGGCACGTGAAATGAATGACGAGGAAAAAGCAGATGACTTACAGTTTACGCGTTTAATTTTGTAGGGGTGATCGCAGCGTGGAAAAATACTGCCCTGTGGCTCGAAGAAATCGTCGTGAAGTGACACGTGCTGATAAAGTTTGTGGAAAAGTGATAAGCGTGAAAGTTTGCGACGATGAAATAGTTCGGGCAGCTCTACTAAGGCTTTTAGTGCTCTGACGCTGGAATGACGTGAATAATCTGAAAACATGAAGCGAGCGGCACGATTTTGCAGTGATTCAATGTCTTTTATAATGAGGGCATGTTCGAGATCCTAAATGGCTGTTGCATATTCTAATTTCGGACGTATTCGTGTAGTAAATGCAGGGGTATTAGTGTAGTAAAGGGTTCAGGGGAATACTGCGTCAATGACGCGGCCAATAAGTATTGTGGTCAACTGCACCGCGAAACACACATTAATCCGACGAATACCATTTCTACACCCTGTCACAGTCACTCAAGCTAAAGGAAGTAACATCTATTGCCGGCACAAAAGAAACCAAGAAAAACGAGTTGGGCACACGGCCCCTTTTTTTTACAAACTTTGCGAGCAGAACGTTTTGGTGAGGTACGTTGCGCAATTGTTTCGCAGAGTTTAGTGCATCTGAATTTCGTCCTGCTCACATGAATATTGCCACTTGTTCTTTTCACACCGTAAGTACGACAAAGTTGACCAGTCGGTATTTCTACACACTACACTTATTACGTTAGCTACAATACCTTTTCCACTACCCTTTTTGCGTCCTTTTCTTCTTCTCTCAGTTACCAGTAACGGCGTTTACTGTTCACCATTGTTAAGCCTATAATTAACAAAGAAATTAAGAGCAATATCTTCTTCCTTCACCTTTCTTTCTTACGCCTCTTCCTTGTTTTTTTTTGTTACTCTAAACTAACTCTAACATCCGACGACCTAAGACGGGAGAATATGTTTTTGCCGCTAATAAATGTTCAACAATTTTAATTTTTCTCCTATCATCATAATTGGTTAACCATAGAATTGTCGCCGTTTAGGAATTCAACAGGATGGAAAGTTTTGTAAATTTGTGTTCACTCCTCGTGGATACAGGCGCGAAAAAAATGTTGACTAAGGACAAAATACACCGGACGACGTCTTCCCCCCGTTACATAGGAATGTCTCGTTCCTTACAGGGGCTCCTGACTGAAGCACTTGGTTATTTGAAATGAATAGAAGTCTTCTATTGTTGGAACTGTCCAGAAGAAATTGTACGACGTTGCTTTGCTCAAAAGACTACTTAGCCATGAACTTTGTTATCTCAGCAGCTATATTAGATAACAATCAGTCACAGATGCAAACAATAACATGGGCTCCTACCACGGGCGTGTGGATGCACAAAACACCGAGCGTTAGCCTTTCCCCCCTTTTTACAGAGTGTATCTTTGAGAGATTCAATCAAGATTATTATTGAGAGCATTATGGAAATGGTTTCCCCGGATGTCAAGCCTCTAGTACAAGAAAATGGGAAGGGGCATGATATTACCTGATGGGTCATTTCAGATTATTAGGGGGTAATTTCAGAAATTCTTCTTGTCTTTTGGCGTAGAGGCAGGGCGAAATTTGGGAAACCTTTAGTGTATTTCTGTAAGTAAAATGTGTCAGCGATATATCAATCTGTCGAGCTTGTATAAACTTGTAATTTGGGAAACATGTAAAAACGCCCAATTTACTCAGAAGGGCAAATTCGCCAGACGTGGTAGCTGAGGGCGGACATGAGAAACTATTGTTGCACAATTTTAAAATATACATATTCCGTAAATACTGCTACGATGTTTTGGCGCTCCAGAGAGATAATTGTAAATTTCAAGAACCCATTGTCCGACTCTCCACCATCACGGATGAATTTCCCGAAACACAGCATGTGTAAGCCCCTACGCTATGGTTGACATGTTCACATAGAATTACAATTCTAAATCAAGAAGCTATGGGTGGGAGTGGATGAGCGAGCGAGCCGGCCCGCTAGTGAGCCCGTCAGTGGGGCACTCAGTCAGCCGGGCACTTTACTTTATGAGTATATAAAAAGGCTTTGCCCAACTGCTTTCGCTAGTCTTGAACAAGATTAAAGAGGTAAAAAATCGTTGCTCTTGTTCTCATGTTAAGTAAGGTGCCCCTCTTTGAAATGTAAATAAAAATTCTAGAGCTCTACCACTAGTGTGAAGATGGAAGATTGGGGAAACTGTGGTGCAGAGTAACTACGTTGAGTATGGTTACATACTATATTATACTAACAAAGACATGCACATACCATTCTCAGAAATATGAGTAAATTATTTGTAGTACAATGTTTTCGGAGTGTTTTGATAAAACAAGCGTCACAGCGATTTCTGTACCCATGCTGCCCCCGTAGATGGGTACGTGTTGATAGCAGACGGAAATTCTCTAACGTTTACGATTTTACTGCGGAATAACGATTCTTGACAAATGAACCTCGGTTTAGAGGTTCAGCGGAAATTTTTAGTATGCTTGTTTCCTAGATATGTACATAGGCTTGAGAGCTACAGAGCATCTAAACTAGCTCTGGGGAGAACAGGCGAGATTCTTTGATGACGCAGCTCGATAGACGCTTGCAATTTCTGTGAGAACCAAGCGCAAGACAGCGGCGCTGTAAAAACGCGTGAGGGATTTGACCGGCTTTGAGCCAAGGTCGGCACAGGATCAGCGCAACGCGTACTGCTGAGCTATTTCTGCACGTTGCCACGGTGGAGCAAGATTGACTACACTTTCCTTTCTTGGGCACGTGTGCATTTGGGGGATTGTAAAGAAATAGAAGGCTTCGAGGCAATAATGTCCGTGGTTCCTGAGACTTAAAGAATTATCAATTACAAACGTAAAATTTGTATAATATTAGCAGCCCCGCGACACCTGAACGTGATTACACGTGAGTAGATGAGGTGCGCACTGTATTTAGAAAAGCTGTAGCATATGGAAGCCTGCTTGCTGACGCAATGACCGCTGTTAGACGACAAAAAAAGTCGGAGTGAGGAATGGAAACATCATGTATACAGAAAGAAAGCCGGTTAAAGTGATTTTTACACAAACAAAATAACCAGAACGAAGCAAATACAATGTCACCATCGGTTATTATCATTTTTACGAGCTGTTATGTGCCCTCTGGAATTTCGTTACTGGCATCTGACACACTACCAAGGTCACTTGCCTGATTTTTTATGACATGGTTGTACAGGCATTTTTTTTACAAATTTTCATTACCATTATATTGTTGTTGTGCCAGCACGTCAGTTGTATTTCGTTACACCGTTCAGGTATTACCATGGCTACCCGTGATGGCCCTTCGGGATATCCTTACTACTTTCACAACAAACATCCTCAATTGCATTCTTTCATCGTAGCTACTGTGTCATTTTATGTAGGCAAATTCTGTAGTGGGTAACTGTAGCTCCCGAACTTGGTCTTTTCGCTATATGTGTCAAGACCTTCTTCCTGTGCTGTGCCCTTCTGGGTCTGCTAGGTCGGGTTTCTTCCGTTCTGGGCAGCCAATTTTTCCTCGTATTTTACTCGTACGTGAGTGTTCTGAGTTGCGTAATTTTAAGCCTTGCTTTTTCTCCTTTATTTGCGCGCCGCGCAAGTGTAGAAGCCTTCCAGTTTTATCTTGCCGCGTCAATAAAGGATTGATTTGTTGACCAATAAATGGCTGGCTTTAATGAACCGGAGAACGCAAACACGAACGAAGAAGGCCAGCGAAAGTAAACACCCACCAATGAATACGCCATCAATAAATAAAACAATAAAGGTTTCAGGCCTATTCATAATTTTGTCTGTTGGGACGTTATCACACTTTTGTGCGTTCTAAGCCTTTATGGTCGAAATCCGCGTCCTTGTGTACTGTGTAATGAACAATGGACAAGCTAAGTTAACCTTTCATGCCCTTGGCGATCGAAAGTTGCTCCAGGAGCATGTCTCAAACTCTGAGCAAAGACGTAAGTAGCAAAGCCATTCAAAATGCACAAAGTGCTCATATCAAACATTTTGCACGATAGAAAAGAGTTACGGAACCTCAAAAATACAAGTTTCTCATTTCAATCACGCCGTCGCCTTGTTTCGCTGCCTGTATACCTTTCTGTTTCCTTTCCTGCCAGCTCCGTAATTTCACATATTTTCTCCGCCAGTGACTTCTCCGTTTCTCGCTCCACTGGCATGAACATAGAGCCCCGATTCCTAAGCTCTTATGACACGATGTACTACGGGTAGCTGATGTCGAGAAAGTGCAGCAGCATCTATTCGTCTAGGTGGATCAGCTTACTGTCAAAAAGAACTTGCTGCTGAAATTGTTGATTTTATTTTAATTTTTTAAAGTATGCTCCTAAAGCGATGTTCTTTCCCGTGTTAAAAATAGGTTCCGGTTATGCAGGTGTCTTTTATTAGTTCTTAATGTACCAACGACCGCAGCAGGACGAAGCAGCCTTGAGTAGGTCGTTCAACAACCGGCGAATGCAATGCTTTATGAGCCGTACGAACTACGGATTTTGGAAGGGAAAAGTGATGCTTAAAGGGACCCAGAAAAGCCTTCTGTAAAAGTTACAAAAGGCCTGTATTGTCGCGTAGCACCAATATAGCGATGCAATGCCGTTGGAATTATTGATCTACCTTCAGTATTAGCTGCGTCAGAAGCAATTAAATGCACCTCTTCCCACTTGCCGATCGACTCCTCCTCCCTCTCTGCTTCCTTCAAAGCAGCGGGAAACACTGGGAATAGCCATGTGACATCGCGACGCTCGACTTCCGTTCTGCCCTAGCTACATTCCTGCGCCTAGGCACGCGTCAATCGCTGCGGACCCGGCTTTGCCGCCTTTGCCTCGGGATCGCACAGGAAGGAGGGAGAGCAGCCGGAAGCCATTGACAGTGACGCCGCCGGCGGCCGACCTCGCCGGCGTTTGGGCGAATCAGGGGGCGCCTTCGCCGTTGCGTCAGCCGCGGTCGCCGTTGCGTCACCCGCGGTCGGCTCGCTGCGGCGTCGCGCTCAACGGCTAAGAAAGGCGATCTTCAAAAATTGTTTACAAATTATCCGTACAACGTATGGGGTTCACACTTGGTTAAAAAATCCCCCGTTATGTGTTCTACCACCTGAATGCATTTGATTGCCACCTTCACAAAGCTTTTCGGGGTCCCTTTAAGCCACAGAGTACGAGACGTTCGGACAGCGCGAGACTTCATACCATGGCTCGTACCTTCCCTCGTAACGTGTAAACTTGAGTAGACTTGCAGTGTCAGGACTGCATGTTAAATTTTCGCCTACGCAAGATGTGATTACATCTATATAAGTGTCATTCCAAAGCGCGTGTAAGGTGGAACTGTTGACATTTCTGACGCAATAATTGAGCCCAGAATAGTACCAAGTTGTATTCGTGGACATCACCGTGTCTGTACTTCCTCTCTGTAAGAATTGCCAAGAATAATAAAGCTAAACACCAAAATCGTCGCATCGAGTTGGGCCGTGTAAAAGCAATTTGTAGAAAAAAAGACAAGTAAACTAAGAGTACTTTATTATCAGAACTAATTTACTTACCCCAGGATATATAATAGTTAGCCGTGGATAAATAATCTAATTCGCATACAAAAATGACGCAGTTGGTTTAAAAACTCAACTAACTATCCAGAACGGTAAAGTTCCTCTGGCCAGAACATTTGGGCTCAAGGATTTGTTAAGGCAAAAGCCTCGCATCTCTACGCATCTCCTCGCATCTCCACAGTGGACGCAGAAGGCTTTTATGCGGAGATTGGTATATTTAGCCCCTTGCAATGTTTACCACCACTGTACGACAAGACGTGACTGCTGTCCTTGTTCTGAGTGGTTTTGGGTAATATATTATACACACAACAACAAAGCTACAACGGGGGAGGGAAACGGATGGCCCCACGTTTGGCCTCTATGTTAGAGATGTACTCCTTCCAACTTTCATTCAGCGAACTGGCTAGAAAGTATGCTCAACCGCAAATTACGAAGAAACGTGTTTTGCTTTGCGCACTTCTTCGACTTGGCCCAGCGTCAGTGGTCATCTATCATCACAGAGTGGTTTGGCAGTTAGATTTTAGTTCCGCAGGCGCAATATTTTTATACGCACTCAGAACAAAGATCTGTGAATAAAAACACCAAGCATAAGGTTGTTTCCTGAGCTCGTTTTAGTTCAGGACGGTGCTGCCTAATTATGCATTTGTTATTTTTTGCAAGGGAAGAGTTAGAATACATTTCTCGCACCACAAGCTTTCTCTGAAAAAAAACTCATGCCACCAGCCCTATATATCACATCACTGGCACTTCTTCACGGAAATGATATATTTGCACTGTGCGTGATGTTCTTTCCTATCAGTTCCAGGTCTGTCTGCGGAAGGCCTTGCTCTGCGCCCGAACAAGGCCGCTATTTTTTTGGTGGAGCGATGCAATGCCACGAAAGCATTTCTGAACATTCCGCTGCGCTGCGTAGCTCCATCAATTATACATCCCATCCCCTGCTCGCAGGCATCCATTACGACGCGTAGTTTTCAGTACGCTGATTTTTTATATACAGACGTGACCCAAGGCAGAGCAAAAGTCTGTTTAACCGTCGAGGAAATTGATGGGTTGCAGTGCCAGCGATAATGCGTTTTAATAGCAGTCACCGAAGCAACCCTAAGCCTTAAATTATTGGTTTGGACACTTCAATAGTATATTCCAGGAAAAAAGGGGGCACTGGTGGCACGTACGCCGCCAAATATAGGTCTTGTCTAAGTTGGCTGCTTGTCTCAGGCCTAAAAAACCTACCACATCCTAAGCGTCATACAATATTTTTGCTATCAAACCCTAAGCCAAGTAATTTCTAGAAAAAAGGAAAGACATTGGCATTCTGATTTCCAACGCACACCAATCGACACCGAAAGGGCAATGATACATTTATCATTCTTACGTATGTTTTGGTACTAGAGATGCTGTAGGTTCGCCAAGGCTTTCATTTAGCATGAATAAAGCTACGCACGGAAAATACTAATCATGGAGGCCGGTATCAGTGAGCCCAATTAAAAATGATCTCCGGCCTAAATCAGAACTGGAACTGTTTCGTTTGGTGTAAGTGTACTATACCCTTACCGTGAAAGATTTCTGCAAGCACAGCGCGAACCGGACACAAATCCTACGTACAAATCCTTGTTAAGTTGGCAGTGTATTCAGTGCTAACAAAATAACGGAGATTTAGGAAGCTATTACCAGCAATTCTCCCTCTATGCGTTTAGACAGCATGAAAAGACGTCTAATGGCGACAGATTGTAAAGTCAAAATCTCGCAATACAGCCGCGGAACGTAAATTAAGGTGTTCCTCAGCTAAGCACCGTAACGGGAGCATTTACTAGTTCCCAACAACCTTGTGAGAGAAAAATAATCCTTACAGGCGTGGTGCGGTACAATATTGGGCAACACAGTGTCGAACCTAAAATGTCTTATTTTCTTCGTTCACACAACCACGCTTACTGCGGGTGGAGTAAACATTACCCCCAATAAATGATGAAGTTATCCCTGTATCAGAGCATTGTGTACCAAAAAAGATTGTTTATTTGTTCATAAAAAAGCGCATGGGTCGACGGTTGTATTAGCTGTTTCCGAAACAACTATTTAGAATATTACATAAAGTGAGAAGGAGATGCTCACTCCAACACGTTACACAGTCAAACCCCACAAATAGAGTGTAGGGCCTCGTAAGCACCCAGCGGGGATATTAGGCGTCTCCAACTAGTCTTCGAGGTCAATGAAACAATTCTACTTCAACAGCTGTTGAGGCCACATACGAACATTCCTATCGAACGAGGCTTGACACCATACACTGTGTATAGTAATGTTGAACACCTCAACAAACCCGACTGAGTTACATTTTGTTGCGGTGGTCAAAGATATATCTAATAGGAGTATCATATATCATATATATGATATCAGATATTATACTGGAAAAAAGCCAAGCTAGCACCAATACCCAAAGCAGACGACAGCACAGACCCTTCTAACTCCAGGCCCATCTCCCTTACTAGTACATCATGCAAAATACTCGAACACATCATCCTAAAGCTTTTATCATTGTTCCTAGAAGCTAAAGAAACCTTATCACCTAACCAACGCGGCTTTAGAAGTGACTGTCAACAACAACGCAGCTCACATAAGTTGTGCATGACCTCGACCTTTCCATTAACCACCGCACACAAACAGACCTCGTACTGCTCGACGTTTTTAAAGCGTTCGACTCGGTACTAATGGAAAAACTAAAAAGTGTAATTGGTAGGGGAAATTTACAGGTTGCATTGAAGACTTCCTACACAACCGTTCTCAATTTGTGATCTTTGAACACGTGTCATGAGAGAGCAAACCTGTCACGTCAGGGGTTCCCCAGGGCTCCGAGCTTTGTCAACTTCTTTTCTTTATCCTTAGTAATGACATCACGGCAAAAATTGCATTTATTTTCAAACTTTTTGCTGATGATTGTAATATCTACCAGGAAATCAATAGTCCAAGAGGCCATCTTGTGCTCAATCATTATCTAAATCAGCTTGCCAATTGGTGCAACAAATGGAAAATGAGTATTTTTGGGTTGATATAATGAGTTGATAATCCAGAGCGAAAGGCAATCATTGAATAAGGGAAGGCATTGATGAAGGTGAGATGTTTTGTTAGCTGTGCATGGATGATGTGTTCAGGAACATTGGCCATGCACGACGTAAGTGATATCGCCCCGAGGTGATCCATGCTGAGAGGTTTTCCTGGTTTTGGGACAAGAGAGATTTTTGCGTGCTTTCATAACTGGGGTAGGGTACTGGATGTCCAAAGACCGAGGCATGCCCGCTATGCTGGCGATAGCGCCACCGGCAAGACGTCTGTCCGAATGCTCAAGACCACCCCCCCCCCCCCCATTGCCCTCGATGCGGAACTGTGAACGCTAAATCACAACTGCTCTCCCTGCTGCATCGTATTGGAAGGACCGGATATCGTGGACTCGGCGGACTGCCCAAGACGTTACGAGCCGCACGGCAGCACACCTACGCAGAGGCTGTGTGTGCCGGAAAACCAACGAAGCACTCCTCCTTTTTCCAGCGTGACCTTCACAGTGCCATCGGCAACATCACCGGAAGAACTGCCCTGGGATACGTAGACACAGCATACTTGCGCCCATGAATCAAAGGTTCACTTCCTGGTGGTCCTGCTAGTGCTCAGCCGCAAAAAAGAAGCCCACGCTAACTAAACATTGAATGTATGCACGCTAACTAAACATTGATTGTATGCAATGTCCCACTGCGTTCGTTTTTATTTGTACCAATTCACCAGAAGTATCGGCGCCAAATAGGCAGCGGGATATACGGCCCTACTTGAGCAAAGTGACGCAACTGGACAGTGGGACACACTGGTCCCACTTATTTCTCAGCAATGCAACACTTCTTAGCTTTCGATTTTGTTTTGTTTTTATCAAGTAGGGAATAATAGCAAACCTACGATGTTTTCAACACGATAACATTTGTTCTTTTGTTGTGTCCACCAAAGGGTTATGTCGGCTGAACAGACTGGTAACAGTGTAAAAAACTGTAGGAAGCTGTTCTACCTTCCTGGACAAGTTATAATCAACGACACTGCTTTGGCGACCGAACTCAGAACGTGTTGCCCTTTTATCACGTGAACCCACTTCTTCCAAACGTTTTCCTTAACACACGCACTTCGGACTCTGCCCACGCATAGCCCGCAATGTGCTCATTCTCTCCTACAGGGTAAAACGATGTGTCATGTATAATATTCGCTAATACCGTGGTTAACAAACAAAGCACTTAGTGCAGTAGGCGTTAATACACTTTGGCACAGCAGCCCTCACGTCATTTTTAAGGCCCAATAAATATAAAACCCTTGTTGCAACATGACACTAAAGAGAACTAAACATTACTGGACATGAAAATGTTCAATGCCCCTCCACTCTGTAAAGAAGGATGACCATCGAATCTGGGCGCGGTTTAAGAAGTGTAAGGGCGTAATGTAACACACAAAACAAAACACATTTGTTTGCAATTTGCGGTTGAGCAGAATTCGTAGCCGATTAGCTGAATTAGATATGGAAAAATGAAGCTTTATTGTAACGACCAAACACGGGGCTATCCGCTTTCCTCCGGCGTCGTTGGCCTCTTACTGTCTGTGTAACGCAACAAACTAAACCGTTCAACCGCGAAGGGCGGCAGCCAGTTCGCATTGTGCGTTCAGACGTACACGTATAAATCTGCCACCACTTGAACGGACATGTCCGCGGCGAGGGAATGGACACTAGATGCGCGGTGTGTTCCCTTTCCCCTTTCCCTCAACCCACGCCCGCACTGACCAGGAACAAGTGATGTGCGCGTGCTCAGACGTGAACACTGGCAAAAATGTCTCTCTGAAAGCACTTCTAGCTGAAGAAAAATTACACGCTTACGCCGGCGTTCCCAGCGGGCAAGTTGCTTTTCACCCGAGTGGGATTCACAGCTACTCGACGAGGTGGAACTGCAGGCAGCAACTGCGGTGGCTGCACGCTCTACGGCAGCGGCTTTCGAATGCTTCTGTGCCTATTCGCGGGATTTTGCGCGCCGGCTCTCACTCAACCCCCAATTTTGTTCCTCCAGGTGGAAAATACGCCTTCGTCACAAAGTGAGCTCAAACTGCAACTGCTGATAACTGCGCTAGCGCCGTTATCAGCCGATTGCAAACGTGGTGATGCAGAAATCGTCAGTCGCAGAGTGTATATAACTTGTGAAAGATGTTTTGGTGCTGGCGTGGAGGAGCAGAGCAGGGATGCGGAGTAAAGCGGCTTCAGTGGAATTAAGGCTTTAGCTTTACTAAAAATTTGTGATCATCTCATCTGTCTCCTTCAGGGCCCATAAAATACCAAGGGCAGTTTTTTCGCTGTAGCTGTCAAGAGGTTGTTGTCTGGGTTCCACGCGACGCTCTATAATCACCTCTGCAATTATTGAAAAGGCCCAGGAACACTGTAACCTATTTTGTGGGTATGCCGATAAAATTCAAACCATCTTCCCATCCCCAAACCTCGTACGGGAGCAGTGGGAGAGTAAGCTGGTCAGTTCTTGTTCCCACAAGCAAGTATTGGTAGCTGAACGGGTGCAGAAAGTTGGCACTAAGAGCGCTGTTTTACGTTGAAGACCCCTAATACAAATAGGCTCCCTTCACTCTTGCTCTCTCTCAAATCACTGTCTGTCTCTCTGGCCTAGCGAAAATCCTGCAGCGCGTATCGAAGACGACATTATTACGAAAGCTCTTATCATCTCTCCACCTTGCGCCCGACACGGCCCCAAGGAACGCAGCACGTGACAGCTGGCCCATTAAAATTTGCCTGGCTTGCTGAGGTTGTTAGTCCAATGCTTTTGGCATAGATCGTGTCCCCATTCTCGCGAAGTAGAGTATGGCGTCAAGAGGACTTCGAAGAAATATTTCTAACCAAAAACATATTACCATGAGAACACACCCATTGACAGAAAAAAATTAATACGCGTGAAGGGAAATGCCAGTACGGTTTCGGCTGCAGTCAAAAGTGAACAGCGGTTTTCTGTCAATAACAAAATAGCGAGGCTAGTACAGTCATGATCTTGATATTTTATAACAGCATCATTAAATCAGGACTCTTCCGACCTACGTGAGAATGGGAAGTGATTTGGAAGGACGATAAAAAAAACGTCACAAAAGCGTTACAAAAAGTTGTAAATTATACAAACTGCCATGGTAATGTTTTTCGGGAAATCCAGATTGACCTATTTTACGCATGCTTAACACAATTGAATATGTTACAGAGTAAAACAGAAAAACCTGGTTTTAAAACAGTTGAGCGGGTAATCTGACACCATGCGTGTCGTAAGCCCTTTGAAGGGGCTCGGAACGACGTTCAAAGGTAATCATAGCTTCACGCAATGGATTTATGTTGATTGGCGCGTCTTACAACTCGTTATTAGGCATATATAACATTTCACAAACCACAATCGCAGCCCATACCCGACGATGTGTACTGCCAAATGCTTTTCTTGTTTTTGCTTATCGTTTAGGTCACCATCGAATCTCTGTGTTTTATACCCCGACATCAGTATATGCGTGAATAGCATAGCGTTCACTCAAAAAATAACAACACCCGGAAGACAAACCGTTCCGGGATGATACGTAACGCCCCGGTATGCAGTATCAGGTGTTTATAGTGTCGCAGTCCGCAATACCGCAGCAGCGTGATGTCGCCATTCAATCCAGTAGACACGTCAGAAATTCCACGGGACAACACACAGATCCCTTGCTTGCAGCGGGTAACTCCCAAAAGCATTCAGTGGCGTTGAATGTGGGTATATACTGTTCGTATTGACATCTTATAATAATGCGTATAGATTTCTCGCTGCCTAGGACTTAAAAGTGGAGGCAATACTTTAGAATACATTATATTGCCGGTAAATGAAAATCATGCGAAAATAAAGGCATTGCACTAGTGTTCTCAAATTCAGTTCTTTTTTCTTTTCCAGTTCACCAAGAAAGCTTGAGACGGAACTGGTTGAACGCTTTTAAAGGGTACCTTTTGCAAAAGCATCCCGAGGATGCGTTGCATTCGCTCCTGCGCATCAGCTGTACGAATTCATCGCAGATCCAAGAATTATTTTGTGCACGCTCTCTACATGGCCGGTCATGCCACTTGTAGGTTGCAAGGTTGTCCAGTAGCAAAATTATACTGGCGTTTATGGAGGGAGAGCATCTGTGGTGAAAGCGCGCAAAGACATAGCTATGTGTTAGTTGCGTGTGTGTAGGTAAAATATGAGATCAGTATGGTATTATAGATATGCTTGATATGTGGGTCTTGGGGCTTTACTTTAAAACGTAAGGATGACCATGATAAAGCAGGAAAATGACGGTGATTGGGCGTGAAGAACTAGAATCCTCAATACATGCTGCTTTCTTCAGAAAGGGCACTCACGGTCTGTCTCGCAACGCCCTCGATCTCGAGGGTATCTGGGTTTACGCTTGCTAAGAAATATCTGATAAAAAGCGTTCAGCTTGGTTTTGTCTGCCAATGAGTTTTCGGGCAATGTCGACATGAGCAAAAAATGCCGTTTCAAATCGCGCGCCATCAGCCGCAAAGGGTTCGCACAACATCCGACAGATGGCGACGAGTGTACTGGCCAGTAGGAAGACGCAGTGAAACATCCCCCTCGTGAGGGGCACGATCAAATGCAGAGCATTTCCGGGGGCGCACGACGTTAAGTAGTTTGCGTTACGTTAATGTTGTTGCACTTGTGGCAACTGCTGACGAGAGAGCGCTCGTCAGCAGTAATTTGGATGAGTCAACGATATGAGGCGCGTTCATAGCGTCCCATTCTGTGTTGGCTTTGTGGCACAGTGGGTAGAGCACCATGTACATTGCGTTCCGCCCGCAGGGTCGAGGGATCGAAACCGGGCGCCGGATAGTATTTTTTTATATAGTAGGGAGGGGTGCGGTGCGGACTACGGACGTCAACGCGGGTGACATAGTGAGTTACTATATAGCAATGAAGGTATGGTAAATGACGTTGAGTTTGGTCGGTCGCCTAAAATCAATGAGGGGTGTAATAGGATTTGGGAGAATTTTGTCGTGTTGCATTAATTAAACAGTAGTCTGAACTAGTATGTTCTAGCAGATAATCGTTCACCGAACCTTTCGGTGGGTGTGTGCTATTTAGAAAGTGGGAGTGTTTGGGTGTGTGTGTGTCTTATTTCAAATATGTGGTTACTTCAGTGAGCGGGTTCTCATTTCTGGCGTGCATTTGCCAACTTAGGGTGGTTTTATAAAGTGGAATCTGTTGCTTTTTACTATATGCCATCTTTACTAGAAACACTCGTGGACTCAATTTCTTAGTAGCGCTTTCGTGTCGATTAAAGAGACTTGCGCTATGTCTATACTAGTAGGGTGGGCGACCGGACCAGTATCCTAGTCAACGATTTTGTTGTCCAGCATGGCCCTGCGTCGATGAACCTTGCGAACAAATGTATTTGGTTTTGATCAGTAGCTATCTAATATAGCTTTGACAAGAGTACGTTTAACAATATGACGTTTAAGCTTTGGGTGAGCAATGTGCCATTTTCCTTCAGTCCGCCGGCAGTTTTGGGGCCATCACTTAGGCAAGACGCTGGGATTTTTGATCTACCAAGAGAAGTAATTCAGTTGCAGTTGCAACAAAAATTTAAATTTTTTACATGCTACCTGCGCCATATTTGATAACATCGATAGAAGGAAGGAAGAGACGAAGAACGGAAGGAAATAAGGCAGGAATTCAGGTAGGATGGAAATAAAGAGGTAAAGAAGGAAGAAACAGTAAAGTAAAGCCATGGCGGTCACCTTCGGAGGTGTCCGGAAGGCTGCCGAACAAATGCAAATGTGGATACAGAAATTGGAAGGGAAAATGAGTACTGCCATATATAAGAATCATGCACCCCTCCGTCTAATGATAACGGTGGTTGAAGGCGAACTGTTCTTGTTACGGTTTTTTTGGTTGTCGTCTGAGTTTGGACTCAGTTTCTACAACCTCAAAATGGAGCCGCTCACTTACAATCGGGAAGGGGGGGGGGGGGGGGGGGGTTGGTGCCGCTCCCGGTACCTCTTTAATGGAATGTTTAGTTCAGGGCCGGGTATGGCTGCGCTACCCCGCGTTGAAGGGATGGCCACTTCAGCATCCGTGAAAACCTGATTTTCTACGTTACACACAAGAAGGTTACCACTGCAAACATGGATGGTGGCGGAGGGTTTCTCTGTTTCTATTCCTAATATGTTTACATTGTGTGTGAGACCCGGTGCAGTGTAATGAGTTCTCGCAGAATGCCAGGACGCCATAACTTTTGGGACTTTTTGCAGATAACATTCAAAAAGACCTGTCCCTGACACCTCAGCCATACGTTTTTGTGTTGTCGAGATATAGCGTGGTGTGGCATATGACTTGATTATCGCTCTCGCTTAGCAGGCCATTTGGAGTTCCACGATTGGGGTGCGACGCGATGATCCAAATTCGTTCACGCTGAGCAGGTATTTTGTACCTAATATCAAACTGCTGGATGAAGTTTACAAATAACATAATTGCAACCTAAAAAGTATCCCTGTTTTTGAAGAGTTCTGTTCATTGAATGTTTATTTGAAGTCCTGCCATCAGACAAAGGTTGCCAAGCTGCTCTTACTTTACTTGAGACTTGTATTGTGTTTTTGCAAATGGTCATAAAATAGTGCCCGCGCATCTGCTCCTTTCGTTGCAAATGTCGTCGAAAAACTATAGTCGCCTGGCGCCCATGCAAACTAAATGCCCCCATTCTGTTCTCGCTCACCTCTCATGCTTTCCTACCCCGTCTAGTTCCTCCCAAGATAACACGCCAGAGATAAGATAAGCACTCAATTTAAATTTACGTCGTCCCACTGCTTCAAGTCGCGTGCTTCATGCCAGCGCTGCCGTACAACAGGGACACGAGTGAATGGAGGCCTCATCATCATCATCATGATCATCACCGGCCTATCTACGCCCACTCCAGGGCAAATGCCTCTCCCATTAATCTCCAATTATCCCGGTCCTGTGCTAACTGCGACCAATTTATCCCCGCAAACTTCTTGATCTAATCTGCCCATCTGGAACGGTAGATGCTTGGTGTAACTAGCATCTCCCGTTCCATTGCTCTTTGAGTAGTCCTCAATTTAAGTTGAACCCTCTTAGTGAGCCTCCAAGTTTCTACCCCGTACATGAGCACCGGTAAGAAGCAGCTGTCATGCACTTTCTTATTCAGGGACAGTGGTAGGCTGCTATTCATTATCTGAGAATGCATGCCGAATGCAATCCTCCCCATTCTTATCCTTCTAATTATCTCTGCCACATGGTTGGGAGCCGAGGTCACAAATTGGCCTAATTAGGTAACTTTCTGTGGGTACATAAAACTACTTCGCATCTTATGTTTTACTTTATCCGGGTGGTCGAATCGACTCACAGACAGACAGACATGCAGAGGGATTTACAGACGGATCGAAATTTTGGCGGTTATGTAGCCCAAGAAAGACTATCGTCTTTACTGATTCGGGATGGAGCAATCACATATATGACGGCTTCATAACGCGAGGTACCATAGTTCGATTCCAGCTACTGAAACGCGTTTTTATTTTACATCCCACATGATGATTCATCATTATATCCAGTGAAATTTGGCTTTCTTGCAGTACGTTTTGCGTTACAGGCGCAATCAGCGAGAACATTATAGCTTTGTTTGATTACAATGTGAAATTGAGAAAGAAAACCAGAAAAGAAAGCAAGGTGCGGAAATTGTTGATTGAAGATTTAGGTACGACCCGCAAAAGATGGTTCTGTTAACCTACATCAAGGAAATCGCAGCAGATGACGGATAAAGCACCGGAGAGCTTCCGAGTAAGAGGCCGTTCAGTGAAAAATTAGCAGAGACTTATCTTCGCTATGCAAGGATATAAGTTGCGTGAGCTAAGGTTCAGCAACCCAATCCAATCTAATCTAATCCAGTCCAGTCGAGTCCAGTACAGTCCAGTCCAATGCTATCCAATCCAATCCAATCCAGTCTAGTCCAGTCCAGTCCACTCCAGTCCAGTCTAGTCCAGTCTGGTCCAGTCCAGTCCAGTCCAGTCCAGTCAAGTCCAGTCCAGTCCAGTCGAGTCCAGTCAATTCTCCTCACGCATGCGCAGCACGGCTCTCCAGCAGCCACGCGAAATGGCTATCAAGCGCCTCTGGCGCAGCGTGAGACTTGGCTACGGCGCAACGGAGGCGCACAGCTGGGCACGCGCCGGCGCTAGTGCGCCTGCCCCGGCTGTGACGTCACTCCTCTGAAGTGCGCAGACCAGAGAAAGTGCAGATACACTTCTCAACACACCCGTACTCCAATCGGATGGACAATCCAATCCAATTTAATTTAACCCAATTCAATAGAACTTCAATCTAATCTAACACAATTTAATACTCATCGCACTTGCTCATCATGGCCCTTCAGGGTCCATGGGAAACTGCTCAACCTCGGAAAGTGTAGCTTACGCTACAAATATTTGTTGCGCATTAGACGCATTGCAGCTGAAAAGCCGAGGTATATATGTGGCGTCTGTGCAAAAATACGTTGAAAATATTGTGCCTAATCTTTAGATTTCAATGGACCCCGTGGACTGAATGACCGGCGTTCGATGGAGCTATATGGGACAGCGCGTTCGATGGGACAGCGCGAAGGCCGATAAGGACGCTGGAAGGAAAGTGTCATTGGTAAACAATAGGCTCTGGATTGGTGACACTGCTTACATGTGGGATGATGTCTCGCGCACACGCAAGGCAGAGCCAAAATCAAACCGTGAAAGCCACAAGGTGCCAACGGCTGTTCTTAGCTAGCGACTACAGCCTTGCCAACTTCGCTTGCTTTCTTTCAATTCTCGGAGTATTGTAAATAGGTTAGATAAACTTGAAAAGTTGTTGCTGCTATATGACCCGCATGTTTGCGTCATCACTGAAACTTGGCTAAACGAGTTTATTCGGGATGATGAAGTTGTGTCGCCGGAATATCAGTTGCAGAGACGAGACAGAGGCTCCCGTGGCGGTGGCGTAGCTGTAGTGGCACGAAAAGGTGTTGACGTACAAGTTCTTGACCAAATTCATAACCATGAAAGCTTGTTCTTGAGAGTTGCGCTTTTTGGTATTACGTTCGTTCTAGGCGCTGTTTATCGCCCTCCGGAGTCCGATTCCTCGTACCTGAACCAATTGTACGATCACGCACTAAAATTTCAAGAAAAGAATGTAATAATAACCGGTGATTTTAATTTGCCTTTTATTGATTGGCAGAGGCTTAGCTATGGCTGTTCCACCCACGGAGACACTATATTGGACATTATGCTTTCGCTGAACATAGAACAAGTAGTGACGGCAAACACAAGAGAAAATTCGGTTCTAGATCTTTTGTTTCTGGGTGAATTTTTTGGGAGTGGAACTTTGTCAGTTGAAAATGGTATTTTAGATCACAAGTTAATTTTTTACTCATGGAACAACAGTACTGTTGAAAGAAAAAATACTTCTGTAATGAAAATTATCAAGGACTTTGTCCGAGCAGATGATGTTGCAATAATAGACTACCTGGATGCTAACCTTTGCGGGCCTATCAGTAATGTTGCGACAGGATGGCAGCTTTTTTATAATGTTGTTCAGTATTGCATCGAAAACTTTGTGCCAACAAAAACGTTCCGCCAGCGTCGTCAAAACCCGTGGATTACCAGAGAAATAATCCAAACTAAACGCAAAATCAAGCGGTTGAGGAAAAAACGTAAAACAGAATCGGAGCAGTTCAGTATCCTTAAGGGCGCTTTGCTAAAGAAGGTTAGAGAAGCAAGAAATAAATTTTCCAACAACACTCTAGCAGAGTTTATGAAAAACGATCCATCGAAATTCTGGCGCTACTTAGGCAGCAGCAAAACTGAAGTGTCCAAATTGAATCTTGAGGGAGTTGCTTCGACTGATGCTTTTAGCATAGCGGAAAACTTTAATCGTTACTTTCACAGTGTTTTATCGGAATGTGAAGAATATGAGCCCCAAACCAGCGCATCGGACATGCCACAGGTCATTACGGTAACGCGACAAGGTGTTTTGGCGATGATTTAATGCATTGATATACGGAAAGCCGCGGGGCCGGACGGCCTCCCAAACCAGTTTTTGAGGCGATATGCGGAACAGTCTTGGGTTTTAACGGAATTATTTAATTTGTCACTGACAACGGGTGAGATTCCAGATGACTGGCGTAACGCACGTGTAGTTCCTATACATAAGAAGGGCAGCCGGCTTCTGCCTGATAACTACCGCCCGGTTTCCATAACCAGCCAATGCTGCAAAATGTTAGAGCATGTGATTGCTAAATACATACGAGAATTTCTTGTTGAACATAAGGGGTTGTCAGTTTACCAACACGGGTTTAGACAAGTTATGTCCACTACTACCCAACTAATATCAACGTTACATGACTTGTTCAGTGTTCTTGACAAGGCTGGCCAAGTTGATGTTTTGTTTATGAATTTTTGCAAGGCCTTCGACAAGGTACCGCATGGCAAATTGTTATACACGTTGGAGAGCATTGGTCTTCCTCCCTGTATTATTAGGTGGATTTCCGCATACCTTAAAAACAGAAAACAATTCGTACAAGTGCAAAATGTTTCTTCTAGTATGGTTCCTGTCACCTCCGGGGTCCCACAGGGCAGTGTATTAGGACCTTTATTGTTTTTAATTTATATAAATGATTTAGCAGAAGTGATTCCACATGATGTTTCAATAAGATTACTTGCCGATGACTGTGTTGTTTTTAAAACAATCGAGACCGAAAGCGACCATGCGTATCTACAGGCAGCTGTTGTGACAATTCATGACTGGTGTGTGAGGTGGGGCATGGCCCTGAATTGTGAAAAGACTGTCCTTCTGCGTGTAACAAGAAAAAAAATCCCGAGTGTTTGCAGTTACCAGCTTAACAGCAGCACTATTAAAGAGGTTGATAAATATAAATACCTAGGGGTAACACTAACCAGTAATCTATCGTGTGGGGTGCACATTTCTGAAATCTGCGTGTCAGCTTTTCAAAAATTATGTTTTCTTAAGAGGAAACTTAAAAATGCCACTTCAAGTGTTCGGCTTTTAGTGTACAATGCGTGTGTGAGGTCCAAGTTAGAATACGCGTCGGCACTATGGGACCCACATGTTAGGAAGGATATATTAAAACTTGAACGCGTACAGAGGAAGGCCGTTAGATTTATTTTTGGCAAACACAAAAGGACAGATTCGCCGTCATCGATTATGAAAGATAATAATATTGCTACATTGGAAACACGCAGGAAAATAAGCCGGCTGCTTTAACTTCACAAGTTTCTTTCAGGAAAAATTGCTCTAAATGAGACAAATCTTATCCAACCTGCTCTGACACGAAAAACAAAGCACACTGCTAAACATGCCCTAACCCTATTTTTGCGAAGACTAATTCATATAAGTATAGTTTCTTTCCCAGAACGGTGAGTGAATGGAATGACTTGCCACCAAATGTTGTCAATTCCAATAATTTTTGCAATAGTTGGAACGCTTCTTTAGTGATCTGTAGAAACCGCAGTTTTGGCGGTGCATGCTATTTTGTGGTTATTAAGGTGCTATTACATTTTATGCTGTTTTATTTTTTCCATCTTGGTTTATTATGTTATGGTTTGTGCGTTTTGTGTTCTGCATTTTATTAAGTTTACGCTCTTATGTTCTCAGTGTTGACGATAGATCTGTTACCTGTTTTTGTTTTGGCATTATGTCTGCCCATTGTACTAGCGTAGTCCACTGTGATACTTTTTGAATTAATACTGTTTGTCATTGTTTATGTAATGCGCCTCCTGCCAGGGCCGAAGAATTGGCCTGCAGTATTCCTAAATAAATAAATAAATAAATAAATATTTTAGTTGAATCACAAAAGAGTGCTAATCACTAAACCGGAAAAGAATTTGCGCGCTGATTTCTAGTATGCAAAAAGGGATCTCTTACTAAGCTTTTCGGAAGATTGTTGTATTTGAAATAGAGAGCTTCACAGCAGGGACACGTAATAGCTACAGGTGAGGGTGTTCTTCTTTATTTCTTAATAGAACGGGCTAGGTTGCGTGAGGCGTTTTGGAAAGTAGCCTCTATAACAACAATATTACTGTTTCAGTTAAATTTAATATAAATGGAAGTCGTCCGTCTATGGAAGTCGTCTTGGTAGTAGAGACGCGGTACGGCATTTTCTATCTACAATGAGTCAGTCATAGCTTTCGCATGAAAACGAAAAACAAAAACAATAATATTTAATGATGTAGTGAATGCGAAAGTAATAATATTTATTGAGTGTGCCCGCACATTTAGGTTGGAGATGAGCTAACGCGCCAACAGCGCAAGCAGGGAGAGCAGTGCATATCACTAAGATAGCTTAGTGCCATACTACTAACAACAATTACCCGCAGCGGTATGCGCAAACCGTTAGAAAACGCACGAGTTTAACTAAGCGGGCTGATGGTTCCTAAAAGAAGCGGTGCTTCCCATGCTTGGTTTCGCTGTTCTTAGCGCAGTCTGGCCAATTAAGCGGGCATGGCTGCCTACCCGTATGGAAGGCAGCCGGGCGACTTCGTCAAGGGCATGTCCTCCGTTTGTATTTTCTTGTCTTCCCACCCATTAGCTTTCTCGTTAGCCTTGGACAATTCCCACCGGAGCAACCGAACGCGGAAAAGCGGGCGAAATCAGGCGTTCATTTTCCGGCCATTCGTCAGCGTTGACACATAATGTGAAAGAAAGCGTATGGCTACTCCAGGACCGAGTGTATATCAAACGCCCAAACATTTTTTTTCCACAGTATGCTTAAACTGCTGACCACAGGAAGGAGAATGATTCTCAGGAATTACTAACGATAGACTAAGAATTCCTTTATTTTTTCCGTGGGCGCTCACATTTTAGGCCCAACGAGTGCGCACCTTTTACTTGTCTTCTTTTTCGCGTACGTGCAGTAGAGTGGCTTGCAAACTCACAGATAATGAGAATTTACCTTTCGTGTTTCATCAAGTCGACTGCCTTTCCTTGGCACTGGCATTTACATTCACTGGCCACCTGATAGTTTCGCATTTCTAAAAAAAGGATACCGTAAAGAACAATTGTTATTTTTGCTCTGTAGTTTGCCTAATGCACCCATCTGAACTTCTTGCCTCAACACACCACTTCAGCGCTAACTGCCAACGTAGTCACCAAGAGCGAACGCGAGGGCCATTTACGACCCTCCAAAGGACCTCGTTATATGGAACGATGTCCCAAGCACTTAACGTGGGCAATGCCGACGAGCGTTTATAGCCTCGAAGGCAAACCGAATACACAAGCCGGCACCCTTAGGCGCGCGGGCGTGCGCGTTTCTCCTTTCTGGGGAGGTCTGTGTGCATAGTGCATTCCTTGATATATATGCTCTGCCGCTTTATGATCGTTTTGTTGGCTACTCTCAATTTGGGTTGTTTTGCACAGAAAAAAAGGAGATGGTATCGCATTACTGGCGAATTTTGTGTTGACATGCAACGGGGTCAAACATTCACATTCTGGAGCCTGCGTATAAGGTATGCAAAGATGCAGCCAACTATGAAGCCCAATGGAATGAATGAAAGTGGTGTGAAATACTTTCTGCACCCAGGTACACTTTTTCAATAAATACCTGTGGGGAAAGACGCCTTGACAAATACGGTTTAGAAATGCCCTTATTTCTTAGGGTTTGATTATCCCTGTAATGCTTATGGAGGTCATTGAGTGCGACAATAAGGTATGGCTTAATATCTGATGCCGATACGTAGTGTGTCAAATGAAACATGACAAGAAATGCGACATCGATGGGAGTCTGGCAGAATATATTTTTAATGTAACCAATAGTAATAACGCCGCCAGTTTTTTATGTACAGTAGAATCTCGATAAACAAAAATCTCTTAAAGCGGAATATCCCGTTAAACGGACCTGTTGCTTGTAAGTTGGTTGGTTTTGTATTTAGGTAAAGTAAACAAAAAACTTTCCTCAATCGGAACTGAAATTTCCGCCTCACCGTCTAATCGGAACAGAAAATTGAACTTCTTGTCAAAGAGAAGCTTCTCTCTCGCCCCTCCTACATTTCACCTCGTTTCAATCATTGTTTTAAATTAGGTGCGCCATTTTGCCTAACAAAACACTACAGTGATTCATGAAACGGCCTTTCCGCTGCCACCGCATCCCTCACCGATCCTGCAAACTTCACTCTCCATTTTGCGACAATTGTAAAATTTTGCTTACTTTTTTGTTGTATAACCCCACTCCTTTCTGTGGAGCCTTCGGGTGTGGAAAGTACTCAATAAATAAATAAATAAATAAATAAATAAATAAATAAATAAATAAATAAATAAATAAATAAATAAATAAATAAATAAATAAATAAATAAATAAATAAATAAATAAATAAATAACTTGCCCATGGCAAATATCATCAGCATTTTCCGGTTCAGGCTGTTTCGTTCTTTTTCTCCTTTTTGAGCCTCGTTAGCCTCGCACGTCTCATGTCGTTAATAGCCAAGCATGTTAGCGTGAGGACTGCAACATCGCAGTTCTTGTTTTAGTCGTTCAGACTCGATCCTAGTCGCCGAGCTTGCAGGGCTTAGCACCTGCTGCACCGTTATTCGTGTATCGTTACCACGTTTCCGGCTTCCAAATTGGGTGGCTCGTAAGCACTTCCTAAGTACCGGCCTGAGCTTCGCACACCTTACGTCTACGTTAGAAAAGAAAGGAGATCATTCTTGACATCGAAATCCGCTTTTTGATGCATTTTCATGCACTATTGAGGACAAACTGAAAAACTGTTGCCAAAGAGATTTTGCGAATGGTGTGCCTAAAACTTTTGTAGCTTCCTTGTTTTCTGGAGAACTATCATTCTACAACTTCGCGTTTTTGAAATGGTTTAAGAGTGTGTTCGCATACGAATTTCACTTTTGCACATCTCTCTCACTAAACGAAACTCCTTTTAAACGGAAGTAATTTTTTTCGGTCCCTTGAAGTTCTGTTTATCATGACTCTAGTGTATTTCAGTTTTATTATTTCGACATCAGTTAGGACCGTACAGTTTAAATTCTCGCAGAATTAAACGCTTTTTAAATAGTTTCTCTGTGTGTGCATTATACGGAACGTTTTGTATTGCCGAGCTGCCCTTTTTGCAAAACACTTGTTTAGGTTAAACCCCTTTTGTGTTTTCCCGTATCATCTCGCAATATTTGAGTTGTTAATGGATAGGGAATTGGACAAGTACTTTTGAATTTAAAAGGGAACGAAATACGTATTTGGCGTATAGTTTCAATTGTTTTGCGAGCATTTCACCAGATCAAGTCTGCGAGATTATTCCTAGAAATGTGTTCCTTAAATATTAACTCAAGTGTTTTCAGCTACGTTTCAAGTTGTCCCGTATATGTGCCCAGAATAATAGTGCTCGGTAAGGTTATAGGTGTGTTTCAAACCCGATATAGGACAAACCTGCTCATGTATTCGCTAACAAAGAGGTTGTTTGTTCCAGACCATTTTTTTTTCTGGTAACAAGGGTTGATTGTTCTAATATGTCTGTTAATCGTTTCCAATAAAGAAGTACTGGACTATCACCAGCCAAAATGGCAAGAGTGTGTTATGTTTTGAGGTTAACAATATTTCTGATATAATACGGAAAGAATGAGACCACGAATGCTGACCTGCGAAACTCTTTATTAACCGATCAAGCGTTTCATCTGCATTACTTTATTTCAATAAATTAGGTGGGTTAGTGCGGTCAGCTGAGGTAAAGTACACTGCCTCGAAATCCGAATTTTACTAACTTAGAAAGAAGTCGGGTGTAATTAACGCGATCGACGCTTTTCCTAAATATTAGGTATAGTCCTAAAGTCATCATTTTTTTTCTAAATGCTATAAAATATTCTCTCGTTCTACAGGTAAAGAATATTTTTGGGGTAATGTTTTCTAAAACCATGCTGTCAGAGACTTATTAAATTACTGCAAAAAAAGTTCATTTAGTCGTGAACTACTTTTCCGGGACATTTATAGAATATTGTTAATTTCGATACCGGGTGGTAGTTGCTAAAGACATTCTCATATCCTCGTTGGTAAATCACTGTCACTCTCGTTATTTGAACTTTTTGTAAATCCACAACTTAATAAAAGCAAATTGTAGATATTGGCTAGAATAGGCGGACTGTTTCTTTGTCCACGGAAGACAGCGATATTCGCTGATTCATGAGCTGGCATTAAAAATAACGTGTGTTCATCCCGTTTGATGCTACGGACTATGTCAGTGCGACAGCTGTTGTATGCACCTCCCGCTAACTCTACAAGTTATTCATTCATTCGGTCTGCTAGTTATTTTTACTTTATAACTTTGTCGTCATCAATTATGGCTTGTGTTTGAGTAGTATATGTTTTCGCCTCATAAAAGGTCGTTTAATTTTTCCGCCGCCGTTTCAATTCTGTTCAGACACTCCGCATCAAATACGCGAAAAAACCCTTTCTCGATTGGTCTTTCTGTTTCTTTAAGTTATTTCTGAACGTCTAGTGCTGATTGCAGTAGCTTTTATCTTGAGTAAAAATAAAGAATTGCTAAAGTTTTTTTTTATCGAATGCGCTTAGGAATACTTTTCTTAATCCGTGGTGTAAGGATTTAGTGCTTGGCTGAAAGTTTTTTTGCTGGGAACGACACAAAATAATTCGTCATAAAAATACTAATAATTTTTCAGATGACCGGTTAGCATCCGGAATAGCAAAAACGCTTGACGAGTGTACGACGTGAATGCTTTCTCAGAATGTTTGTAACCTGTCCTAAGATTGAACGCGTTGTGTAGTTCCACAGTACTTGTTAGAATGAAGATGGGAGCCGTGGTTTGGGAAGGTAAGAATCGACATGCGATTGCTGTTGTCGCAACCTATACCTCCAGTAATGTTATGGCCCGTGGTATGTTCGCAATAAAAATGCCAAGTAATGATAACGTCATGGGAGTCACACGCGGTCGTAAAATATTACCATCTCCAAAACTATTATGCTGCAGTATCACTAGAAGTTCTGCCGCGGACGCGAATTATTTGAAAGTGTCTATGTTCAAGTTCCTGCAAATACCTGGAGTGCGTCCCATTTTGTTAGCTCATGAAAGAGCATTGTAAAGGAAATCGGGAAATACGCTTATGCGCCCTCTACGGGGGTGATAAAGTACTCCGAAAACTTTTGTAGCGCCAGCTACACTGGCCGTGGTTGAACAGTTTGGCGTGGCTCCTGGAGAGCCGTACGGAGCACGTTCGAGGAGCAGTGACGTCACACGGCGCGCTGGAGCCACCGCCGCCGCGGTTGGATTGGTATGAATGGATTGGGTTGGATTAATTTTGATTGGGCTGGAAATCGTTTTAGCAGCAGTAAGCATGATAATAAGGTAGTCCAGACAACCAGAAAACATAACAATAACCAGCTGAACCATGGCTCATGCTACGGATATCCTGGCATAGTCGAGCTAAGCCACTGCTAATTTTTTTGCGCTGCCTAATGCACACAACATCGTGGCCCTCAGTGAGTTTACCAAAAGTTTCTATTTCCCTGCCAGAGATTGCCGTCAGAATAAGCAACACATCTACCTTATGCGCGATTCAGTTAAAACGCGTGAACCAGTGTGGCGAAAAATTCGGAGTTGTACCTAGTTTAGGTGGACATTAACACGTCGAAGTTCGGTTGAATGGAAGGGATCATTGAGGAAACGTCGCTGTGTTAATTTCTTAAGTTAATTTCTTTTTTTAACGTCGTTCCAACTAACGAGGCTGCACTCATCGGGAATTTCGGTTTAGTAGTTTAAGCGATAGTGCAAAAGTGATGTGTCCGGTTAAATTGCATATACCCTACCGAATAACTTAATTTCTAGCCGTAACAACAGACTGTTTCAGTCTACCGCAATTATTTTTCATTCGTTTCCTATGACACAAAACTACAAAAATGCTCCAGCCAGCGTGCATGTCAACGAAAATTTGCTTGTAATGAGATACCACCTCTTGTTTTCTGTATGAAACAAGCCTGAGAGTAACCCTCAAAACTATAATAACACGAAAGAATATATAATTAAGGAATGCAGTATGCACATTGAGCTTCACAGAAAAAGCGCGCACGGATAAGGTTGCCGGATTGTGTATTCTGCTTGCCTTCGAGGCCATAAATTCCGATTGGCATTATGTGGACTAAATCTGGACGTCGTTCCAACTAACGAGGTCCTTTGGTGGGTCGTAACTCGCCATCTTGTTTGGACAAGCTCACTACTTTGGCCATTAACACTAAAGTGGTCAGTTGAATCAAGACGGGGCAAAGGGTGCATTGAGAAACGGTGTAATAACGCTACAGGACAAAAATAGCAGTTGACTACGCTACCCTTTGATGATAAACTCGAAAGCATGAGGTGGTGCATTGAGCGGAAATGCGTTTAAAGAAAACGAATCACGAAAGAAAAATTCCTGTTATCTTAGAGTTTGCGTGTGACTCTTCCGCCGGTTCGGGAAAAAGAAGACAAGCAAGACGTGCGCAAGCATTCTGCTTACAAAGTGAGCGCCCAAGAAAAAACTAAAGGAATCATTTGTGTATCGTTAGTAATTCCTGGGAATCTTTCTCCTTCTCTTGGTCAGCAGTTTCAGCATACTGTGGAAAAAAAATCATTCGGCGTTTACATACACCCGGTCGTGGAGTAGCTGTACGCTTCCTGTCACGTTATGTGTCAACGCTGACAAATGGCCGGAAAATGTACGCCTGGGTTCGGCCGCTTTTCCGCGGTGCGGGTGCGCCGGTAGAAGCTGCTCAAGGCTAACGAGAAAGGTAACGAGCGGGAAGAACAGAAAATAGCAACGCAGGACGTGTCCTTGACAAAGTCGCCCGACTGCTTTCCACACGGGAAGCCTCCCGCTTTGTTGCCGAGACTGCGCTAAGAACAGCAAAACCAAGGGTGGGAAACACCTCTTCTTCGAAGAACCATCAGCCGGCTGAGTTAAACTCGTGGGTGTTCTAACTGTAGGCGCGTACCCCTGCGGGTAATTGGTGTTTGTAGTATGGCACTAAGCTATTTTTGCGATATGCTGCCGCACTCCCTGCTTGCGTGTTAGGTCATACTACTAGTATGAACTTAGGTCATACTACTTTATACATCACCGCTTGAGATGCGATATTGGAAGAATTGACCTAAGGTACCCTAAACAATAAAAGAAGTGTAAATAGTGTTACAAAAAAACAAAGGACGACCCCAGAACGTATGTGGTGAGCACGGCCTGGCTGACGGGGAAAGGGAGTATGGTATAGCCACACAAAAGGGAAAGAATAACAGCCAAATCAGCTGCTACAAAGGCAATATGCACAGAGTAATTATGGTGCCGCAATTTCAGGCCCTAGTTATTACATATCGTTCTGCAATACATTTTCTCGATAACTCCTGCCTTTGGCCGACATTTCTCAATCAATGCACAGGAAGCTACGTCACCGTACTGGCAGGTGAGGAACGCGTCGCCATCACCACTCACAACCATCATTTGGGAAAAACAACATATGTAAAAAAAACTGCATTAATAAGGAATATTATTTTGTTCTGAGCACTGGCCTTGCTATCAAATTTTGCCCAACGTGACGCGACATCGCAGACGCCTCGGGAAGCGGAGAGGTGAGTCTTGAAATGTGCTGGCGATGTCGCGCACACACGGTGTCCTTGTAAACAGGCGTCTTGGGCATCTCTCCTGTTATACGCATTAAAAAGTATTCGCAACAACCATGTTTGCGCACACTAACTTTTTAGAGCATCCGAAGAGCAAAGAAACGCCCAAGGTACGTTACAGGGACTGCTGAAGAATGCGGAGGAATCACTGCTCTTAAATGTCAACAAAACATCGCCTTCATTGCTTACTCTGTTAATTTTAAATGTGCAATTGTTCATTTTTTGGTGGTGTGGTGTGGACAGCAGGTGGATCTCACAATGTGTTACCATTGACAGTATTACTGATGCAGCTGCCGAAAGTACAGTTGCGGGGGAAGTAATGATTGTCTGTGTGTAAGACCATAAAGATGCTCCAACCTCCTATGATGGTTTGCTGGTACGGCGAATGAATAAAATCCTTAGTCCTGTGGCTACATCCAGTTCTTCAACTCTAAAAAATGGAACCCTCCCTTTTTGAGGCAAGGTAAACAAGGTTTTCGAGGCAAGGTTGGGTATTTGTAATCTGAATGACAGATTTTTAGGGATGCCTTACAAGAAACGCCCTGACAAAGGGCGAGCTGAAAGCAGGAAAAAAGCAGTGCACCTCAAAAACATACTCCACTTGGTGTTAGAAAAATGTGGGGATATCTTTTGTTAAGTCTTCAGCTGCATTTTTAGGGTATTTAGGCGAATGCATCTATTGTAAGAATATATTCGGATAGGTCAGTTTGATTTTACTTTTCGTACAAATAGTTTACATGTTGGTAAAAGGGAAGAGGCAGCTTGAAAGAAAAGTCTTACAATTTTAAATTAGTTCATGTAGTTTTTGTGTTCTTATTTAAGATGCGAATTTCGCTGGAAGAGACTCGTGGAATCGTAACGGGGAGTAGTCAATACCACAGGGCCGACGGTATGATTTTGCGCTCACAATGAGTACGCCAAAATGTTTTAGATGCAAAGCATCTCTTGCTCTCAGCTCTGTCGTCCGTCGTGCGTCCGTCGTCGGTTCGCACCTCTCCCGCTCTCCCCACCAGCTGTGCGATAGCGCGCGTGCTTCTCCTCCTCTCCGTCTCTCCACGCCAGCTGTGGGATAGCACGCGCGCTACTCATCACCGCAGCTGCGCGATAAGCGCGCATGCGCGTCTCCTCTCTCATATCCTTCTCTCCACTCCATCTGCTCCACATAATAAATGACACCACCTTCCCGCGAGAGAACCCTGAGTTGATGCGAAGCATCTCGGAGGTTCCGAAACGTTCACCAGATTGGGTATATAAATAACGGAAAATGACGGAACTCCGCGATGCTTTGCATCAACTCAGGGTTCCCTCGCGGGAAGGTGGTGTCATTTTTTGATGACTTGGTTGCAGCTATATAATACTCTGATTAACGTTGAATAACGGCTTTACAAAGGAGTAATATGCGTTTACCCTTCTTGAACAAAGTTTGTTGGCAGACCCTAAGGCGAAGAAAATACGCTCAGCATGCCATTATCTTAGAAACCATCGCAATAAGTTAAAAATGGTGGACGCGGCCCTCTTGCGGTTGACCCGGATGTAAGCTGTTATTTTCGTAAGGCTTTCCGCACTATACGTGGTACTCTTTTCATTCCATGCCTATGCGGTTACCGCAAGGAAAATAGGGTGTGATGGTGTTTATTTTCAGCTAAGCTCAGCAGGCGAGATCACGTCTTAGGGTGTGATAGTTAAAGAGGGAGTTTTGTATATTGGAGGAGGTACCGTTGCGACAACCCGTTCGAGCCAGCTTATTTTTTCCCCCAAAAAATCATCACACTAATATGATCACTTTCAAATTACTCAAAAGTGCCTAGTTTAAGAAGTTCAAAGCCTAATTGTAGCGAATATCGTTCATCTGTGATGCAAGTATTGAAGTTATTTGCTTTTGAAAAAGAACTTATGCACCCTGCTTCGCCTAAATAATTTGAAACAAAAACACTTGGCTCTATGCGTAAATTGTGGTTGTATTCCAGTCAGTGTAATGTAAGACGTTTGCTACACCGTATTTAAAATCTAATCGCATAAGTAAAATTTACATAGACGAACGTACAAAAGTGGATGACTGTACTGAAACCAGTCGGTCTCATTGAGAGCTCTGTTTAATACGATCGAAGTTAACTCCATTAACTAAGCGCATCTAAGGCTTGCTTTGGGTAAGAAAGGTATAAGAAAATGTTGTTCCAACCCCCCCCCCCCCCCCCGAAATATAAAATACGGCATAGTTTTCACAAATCCATAGAACGTTGTCACCATAAGTGTAGCTATTTTTGTTCACCTGTTTAAACCTTATGTGTCCGGTACGAATGATAACCAGATAGTAAAAATAGTTATATGGCTTTATGTTCCCCTTCTCACCACTATACTGTAATTTTTGCTCACGGATCCTTAAATTGTATGAATAAAGCGTTTCCTCTAGATAAAAGCAGGAGGTTTTGGAAAAGTTCCTTATAATTTTTACTAAATACAATAACGCCGCACAGAACAAGATATCGTGGATGACAGCGTACTAGATTATTGTAAATTATTAAAGTCACTTCAGACACTGTATTTTTTTTTCTATCTAGGCGCACGGAATTACTAGTAATGTATTCTGTCCAAACCAAGGCTGCCTAAACTCCATAAAATGTCGACGTTATGGGAATATAATAAGCGTTGTATTCGAATAATAAATGTTCTTTACAGGGGGGTGGAGAAACCGTTAATTACAATATCTTAACCAGCAGAAAACCTATTGCCAAAGAACGTTACGGGTAGTGACTGAGAATCAGTAAAAAACCTGCGTATCTAAAACGAGGCATAACGGCCGCGTAGACTAAGTTAAAAAAAGCAGTGATGTCGTGGACAAGCCAAGTTCATTTCCTTTGAGGCGTGCACCTAATAAGAGTTCCACGCGCACACATTCCATCTGCGGCGACTCTGCCGGAAAATATTCACCCACAAAGTGGAATGAACAAACAGAAGCGACACATCAAGCAGGAACGTATGAAATCTACTCATGCGCGAACAAAAGGAGATTTTGTAGCACAGAACTGGAGTTCCTCTTCAGGGGTAACTTGATTACTTTGAGCGGCTTCTTTTAAGTTGGACCGAACCCTGGCAGTGAATGTCTCTCGTGTACTTCCCACGAGCGGCGCGGCAAACCAGTAGTTCAGCAGCGTTGTTATCTGTAGCAGTAACACTCAGAACCTCTTCAACGCAGCGCAAAAGGTACCGTAACAGAATTGCAGAATGCTCGTGTGTACTGGGCTTAGTTGCAATCTGAACAAGAAGGTTTACGACTGCTTCGAACAAAGCATTTTTACTTCAGGAGAAAAGGCTCGAGGTGTGATTGAGAGCTTAAAGGCGGCTGGCATCACTTATGGTTGAAGGAAGCTGGTCAGGTGCTCGATGCATCTTTCCACAGGCGAGCGTATGTGATCGGGCGAGGGTATGCGCTAATTTTCTGCAAAAACGTAGGGGCCTTGGATGTATAAATTAATTGAAATGTTAGGCTATTGTCAAGTTCGTCATGAACAAAACGGGGTGTACAGTGCTCTATGCCATTTCCGAAGCATTGTCGGTAGGCGGCTTGTGAATCGGCGGTGAGGTATATGGATGTTTGCGAGTCAACTACGTCTACTACTTTTGCGAGTCAACTACAGTCCTGCAATGGAGCTAATTTACAGGTCACCGATATCACGTACTCTGGTTCGATGGAGACTAGAGTGCAGTTCAGCAGCCTGACGACCGCAGTTACACATTACTACTCTTCCACATTATCTGCGTCGACAGAATAATTGCGTTTCAATTAACCAAGGCGCTGCAGGGTTCTGGATAGTACAATCGCACTTATGTTGCGTCATCTAGCCTGCATGTTAGGGCTTATGTTTTTTGGGAACAAGGCAGCGGTGATCCGTGTTTGATCTTCGAGTGAGAGCGTCTATGTTTATGCGATGCAGATGCTGGTGAGTCTGCTGAGTAGCCAAGATCGCGCCGGACGGCCCTGCTGTTATCATTGCTGCAAAAATTGGTGGAGCTCTCCTAGGCACTGAGCAGTTAGTAGCTCCCCAAGTGCGTTCACGCCTCAATGTCTTCGAGCGCTTGTCTAGTCCCAGCGCTGCGGTAGTACGGAAGTGGTACTTCCGGACTACGGTACTCAGAGGGCTGCAACTTATGGTAAACTGCTGGGCCGAGAGTGCCAGTTTTAAATCCTTCCTTCGAAGTAAGCTCCTCCTTCGTTGGATTTTGATATAAGATGGGGTACAATACACAAGAGGCGTTGACTGCCCGTGAATGAGCCGAAGTGCCACGCAATCGATGTCTCCCACTGAACCGCTCACACATCTTTTCGAAAATATCCCCAGACATAAAATATTTTCACTATGACTTAGGTGACTCTGGGAGACATGTTTTTACATGTCATATCGGTTAATGGTGAGCGATTGTAAAACTCGGATCTTGCAAAGCATCTCTAAATGACTTTAATATTTCTATTAGTATAATGTGGTGAGGCCCGTAATTGCTGTCGCATGCACATGTCTGGGCAGAAACAAATATCGCAACATATTATTCTCAAGTGGTTTGGAGCAAACTGCGACGTACGCTTCGGAAGACGGCCATCGTAGCCTACTGAAAAATGAAGAGCTTGTGGACGACAAACCCAAACACGGGACACAAGAGAAGAAGCGGAGAGGACACATGCGGTAGCATGCGAAGCATGGGACACGCGCGTAAGACTGGTAAGCTGACCTAGCGGCGAAGATTTAGGGACCTTGTGAATTGACAGCGACCGGGAACACGGGTTACAGAAAACTTGATAAGGGCGTGTCTGAAACGGATTGGGTGCAGTTCGCGAAGCTGTTCCGGAGGACCCGCCGCTGCCGTTTGTAGAGCGGTTTCTTGGAGGCTGCTGTTCCTGACTGAGGCCTAGGCGTGAGAGGCGCCAGCGCTCAAAGCTGCTGGCTGCGAAGCTCGAGTATCCCAAATCTTGACCCCCGTCGTGTTTCAGAGCCTGAAGGCTTCAGAGCCTGAAGGCACCGAAACCACTGTGCAAGGCCCCTGATAGGGCGAAGTCATCCAAGCTACGTCAACCCAGCATGAGCACACTGACACGTGAGGATGTCGTATTGAAGAGGCGTTTGGGTGAGCTTTCGCGTTGCGTATTTATATCAGCTGCTTCTCGTTTCCTTTAGTATGCATGTGTGTTTCTAGAAAGCACTACATCGCGATTTGAAAATTTGAAAACAGCTATGGCGTCACTTCTTCGCCGTTTACGAAAGGGCGCCACATGCCTTACAGCCAAAACACGCCAGTTCTCACAACACTGCAAATAACCTGGAGATGCTAGGTTATTTCTAGCTACAAGGCTGCAAATAAGTTCAAATATTAAGCAGAGGCCCAACAGGTCTCCGGGAGACATATTCAAACATGATCAAACAAAGATATGCAAATCGAACCATTTGAAGCACAAAAAATGGGCAACATTTATGAAACACGTCTGGGGAGATCTTTTGAACTGAAGAAATGATTGTGAAAAATTAAGATGTTTTCCCGGTGCTCCTCAAAGGTGCTTTCAAGATTGAGCATGCTTTGTGGCCCTTCGAGTAAACGGTTTGGAAATGGCATCATAACATGGAGGACTATTCCGTTTAAATTCTCCACGACGTTGCAGCAGCGGACCCTCTGGCTCCTGAAAAGTTCTCGAACTTTGTTGTTACGCCTATTCTATCTTCTTCGAAAGAGAATTCCCGTTTGACGGCATTTTGCTTTTGTTTTTATTTTCGAGAAGTTTTATACGCGGGTGCTCTGTAATAAAACTTGGGATGCAATTCCTTACACTTCCATTTTTCATCACTGTGCCTTACCGGATACTCGAGAACATGGCAAAAACTTCACCGGTTCGTCCATAAACACGATGCGTCTTCCTACGGATTGCGACACAAATTAACTCCGATGTATTGACTATGCGCTCTTGCTGACGCATGCGGAATAATGGTGTTTGCCCCAACATCTTTCAACACTAAAAGCACGAGCTGCGCCATTCACGTTTATTGGTCACAACACTAAAACCAAATCCCGCCAAACTCCCACAGGGCAAGTTCAGGTAAACGTCTGATGTGTTAACGGCATCATCTGTCTTCGCTCCTCGCCCGCTGCACCAACCACACCATGTGCGCGCTGATTGTTTTTGCAGATGTTTTCTTTTTGTTTTTACTCGATTTGGCTCCTTTTGGCCAGTGAATGAAGCATTTTACTGTAAGTCCCTTGCAATCCACCCTCTTGCAGTTTCGAATAAAGCCTAACTGATGGAATACATCTGCATGGATATAAACGTTGTCAAAAGTATTTAAATATTCAGCGCATCGCAAAGCAGGTTTCACTTCGTGGACCCAATAGTGGTAAAATTGCTGCAGGAATTCGTGAACTACACACTGATCAGTCGCAAAAAATTGCGTTCGTTCATTATTACTTTTGTATATTCCGTTTCTTTTCCCTCAAGGTTCACTGACCTTTATGCCATTGCGCATTCAATTTGTCTTAGTTCGAACTCCTGCCTGAAACATTGGAAAATTCACCTTGGGACAAGTGGTTCGTTACAGGCGTTGCGCATTATTCGTTTGTTCCGCGTTATGATTTTTTTCACAGATATGGCTACCTTAACGGAACAAATGGCACGGCTGCGAGAAACATTCTGTTGCTGTAACGTGGATATTTGCCGTGCTGGCGGCGCAGGTCTTGGATCGTGTGGCGCTGACTGGTTATGGATTATTTGCATGTTTTAAATGCAGAGCATTTCAGTAACTCACGATATCACCCGCGTTGACGTCCGTAGTCGTAGCCCGCACCCCTCCCCCTACACTATATAAAAACAATACTATCCGGCGCATGGTTTCGATCCCTCGACCCTGCGGACAGAACGCAATGTACATTGTGCTCTACCGACTGCGCCACAAAGCCGACGCAGAATGGGAGGCTACGAACCCGCCTTATATCCTTGACTCATTCAAACTACGTCAAGAAGCTGCTGATACAATGCATTCACTACCACCAACTCCCCAAACACTAAACGTTAACGCAATACACCCACCCCTATGCGACGCATTTACTCGAGTCCCCCTCGCGGGAAGATTGGCCCAATTTTTTTGGTTGGTGCAGTCTGGCCACGTTTTGTGACAAAAATTTGGCAATAAATAACTTCCAAGCTTTTGATAAATGAAATGGTGTACTCCAGAATCTTGATCAATTTGATGTCTGTGTTCTCTTTTGCATATAACCGATGGCGGCTTGTAAGAAATATGGTTTGTTACGGTAACCTATGGCGGCTTACAATAGGCGTATGATTTGTGAATTCTTGTTGAAGCAACATTATGTTTTATTTGCGTCCTCTCTAGATTACTTGTGGATGCGGAACATGCATACTGCATACTGCAACAAACGTTAGGCCAGTTTTACATCTCACACTTAGCAACATTCTTTCAAAAACGAGCTTCACGGAGGAGGATTTCTTGCCTATGATTACCCGTGTGCAGGAATTTAGGAAACTAATGGTGTTGCCGTTGCCATCATCATGCAGCGGCAAAATGTAAGTGAAGTTAACATCAATGTAACAACTTACTCTTTATTTTATCAAGCCAACGATGTGTGTCTCTTCCTACAAAGAACAGAACCTTGATTTTTGCTGACGAAATTCTACGACCTACTCTGAGAAGATTTTGATTCAGGATTGTAAACGTTTCTAAAATAAACTCGCAAAGACAATATCATCCCTGAAAGGTATCACTATATTTGAAACAAAGTTCCGCTTGGACACCCTCAACATAAACAGAGAGATAACCATCTCAGCCGCCCACAGCATATTGCCGCGAACCATGTATGGGCTTGCTTATTTATTGTTTGTTTTTACTGCCGGGCCACGCCCGGCTGTCTTATCTGCGTTCCAAGCAAAGCGCGTCTTCCATACTTTATTTTTAGGCCGCACGGGCTATCACATTCAGATAAGCAAACTGTTTCGCCCTAACGTCGCTAGCCCAGAATAGTCGTCTGTGATCTACAATGTTCTGGATGTGAATCGACGGTTCCAGAAACACTCGCGCCGAAAGATAAAAAGCCGCCAGAGCAGACGCCTGGGCATTCGATTCTGAGACGCTCGCCGACGCAAGTCACTTTGTTGACCGCGGCTTCGCCGCCTCTGCATTCTTTTGAGTTGTTAGGGGAGCACAAGTTCACTCCAATAAACTTGTTTCTCCTTCACAACAACTGCGTCGTCCTTGGCTTCGTGACATCTGGTGAAGGTGCGGGGTACTCACTCTTTATGCTCTCTACGACTCCTGGAAGCCGCCAAGCCAGCCCAACCAGAGAAAGCCGCCGACTGCAGGGATTGCTACACGAGTTTGGTTTGATGCCAGAAGGGCCCAAGAAAAGGAACGCTGCAACCAACAGCATGGTGCAAGAAACAACGTCGCCAATCGTCCTGCAGCAGCCCCGGGAACCGCCATCGTTCCGGGGAGCCCCTGCTGAAGACCCCGAAGAATGGTTGGAGAAGCTGGAGCGCGTCCGCATCTTCAACAGTTGGGACGACGAAGAAACTTTCCGGCATGTCTTCTTTTACTTAGAAGATGCTGCTCGAACTTGGTTCGAGAACCATGAGAGTTCTTTTACCGACTGGACTAAATTCAAAAGGGAGTTTCTTAAGACCCTCACTACCGCTGTGAGAAAAGAGCCAGCTACACTTTTGCTTGAAACTCGAACGCAGCCCCCCATCGAAGGTGTCGTGATCTTCGTTGAGGAGAAGAAGCGACTTTTTCGCCGTGCGGACCCCAAAATGACCGAAGAAAAGAAGCTGAGGTTTCTTATGCGAGGAGTGAAGCAAGAGCTTTTTGCTTGTCTAGTTCGTAACCTGCCGAAAACGGTGGCTGAATTCGCGTCTGAGGCGGCCGCGATGGAGAAGACGCTAGAACTTCGAACGAGGCAATACGACCGCCCTGTAAACACGCTATTCTCGGAGACCATCGGTGCCGCAACTGGAAGCTCCAATACATTGCGCGAGACCATTTGAGCAGTGGTCAAGGAGGAGCTTCAGAAGCTTTTTCCAACAACGCCGCAACCTCAAGTGGCTTCTCTGACTGACGTCATCCGTGAAGAGCTTCAACAGGCGCTGGGAACTTCTATGCCTTCAGAAGCACCCCGTCAGCCCCAAGCGATGACCTACTCCGCAGCTCTTCGTCAACCCCGCCCTACTCCACCCCGTCATCAAGAGGCCCAGCCATACCGCCGTCCAATGCCGCCCGCCCTATGCCCTGTAGACCAATACCAGACGCCAAGGAAGACCGTCGTGTGGCGAACGCCTGATAATCGCCCCCTGTGCTACCACTTCGGAGAGGCCGACCACATCTACCGTCACTGCCCTTACAAGAGGCTTGGTCTGAGAGGATTCTCCGTCGACGCACCATGCCCCCGACCCGGCCAGCGCCCTACTGAGATCGACGAATACCTGTCCAACACGAACCGAGGACCTGCCCCCTTCAACCGTTCGCCGTCGCCTTACCGGTACCAGTCGCCAAACCGCCATAACACCACTCACTTCTCACTTGGAAGGTCCCCCAGCCCGTGCAGGGGAAACTAAAAGCACCAACTTCTGGGGGTGAAGTTGCAGAACGGCGAAAAAACGAAAACCCTACATCGACGCATGGCCCCACCGAACACCGTACCTGCAGCCCAACGACTCGATATAACCCGAACGTGACTCCCGAACCCGACGACGACACGACGCGCACCCGAAACGACAGAGCCTGTGGCTGAGAAGATGACGAGAATGACGACGCATGGTGCCCTACCGCCACCACGTACAAGCCGAGATACAACGCCCCGACGCACCAAAAACTCCAGGAAAGCTGCGTCCGACGTTGTTGTGCCAGAGCGCCTGGCCCAAAGGCGGTGCACGAGGCGACGCCTCTCACGAGTCACGCCTATCCCTTTCGTCGCTGCGGCGCGGCCGAATCCCGCATCTCTGAATGCTGCGGCGCGGCCGAATCCCGCGTCTGAGAACGGCCAAAAAAGGGCATGTCGCTACGCCCGGAGCCGAGCTCATGAAGACGGCGGGGGCATCGCCCTCCCTTTCCCCATTGGCGGCGCAGATGACTCACCGCTTCGCTACCATTCGTCGGAATTCGAACTTCAGGAAGCGAGAGCCCTCATCGGAGCTTTTCGAACTTATTGGGGCCACAACAAACTTCCCGGGCTATAAAAGAAGCCCGGAGGCTCTCATCGTCGGCTTTTCTCGGCGGCTTCTCTCCGGCACCAGTCTCTTCGGAAGCACCGAGTGAAAGGGTGCTGTCGCCTTTGTGCGAGTCATGTACCGTTTGCTTACCCTGTAAATACTGTATATAAATGTTACTTCAAGTTTTCGTCGGCTCGAGAACTTCTTCACTATGCTCTGCGCCGCGTCGATAGCGGACGGCACAAGGCAAAATCGCTACACCGGTGTCTGCGCTCGGGTGGCCAGTCGCAACAGTGGTGGCAGCGGTGGGATGCTCATTCTCAACAGTGGAAGGCAGCTGCGGGATCGACCGGCAACGGCTACTACCTGGTGTGGTAAGCGCTCGACATTTTCTCTCAGTTCACCAGACTTCTCTAGCACAGGTTATGGTAGTCTAGAGAAGGGCTGGGTGAAGCACTGTGTATAGCTTCGATTGTTTCATGCCTAGAGAGTGTGTTGAAATTAGAGCTAGTGCCGAGAGGTAAACAAAGAAGCGTAGAGAATTACTTGCGCGGGCCTTACTAGTAGCTCGATAGTATAGGAGCGGCAAGGGAATTCTAACGCGGGTAAGCAGCAAGAGGCCAGTGTAAACGATGGAGGACCTTAAAGCGAAGGAACTCATTGAAATTTGCGAGGAGCTGGGCCTTGACTTAGGCCGTGCGAAACGGAAGCATGCGATCCTTGAGATCATGCGGAAGGAGAACGTAACGGCTGAGGAAGTCAAATAGGCCAGGGCTGAAATCAAAAAGCGCCGTGAGCGCTAGGAAGCCGAAAAGAAAGAGCTCCGCGAACGCGAGGAAGCCGAAAAGAAAGAGCACCGTGAGCGCGAGGAGGCGGAAAGGCGGGAACGCAGGGAGGAAGCCGAAAAACAGGAACGCAGGGAGGAAGCCGAAAGGCAGGAACGGGAAGCCGTAAGGCAGCCCGAGTGGCTCGAGTTGATGAGGCTAGAGTCGGAGCTCCGGCAGGGTTCGCCGGCGCCTAGCGTGCCTCGTCCAACGGTTCAGGCGAGCAGTCCGGGAAGTCAGGACCAACGGCCGCCGTTCGTTGTCGTGAGGTTAGGGCCGGAAGACGGAGCGTCCAAGGCCAAACGCGAGGGGACCGCACTCGTATTCTTGGCCAGAGAAGTGAGCCAAGAGAGCTGGAACGGCGCGGAGGCAGAGAGGCCGCTTAGAAATGAATGAATGAATAAATTTATTATAGAAGGGATGGCACTCTGGCCTGTTGGGGGAAATAGGGGAAGGGGTTCAGGGTCGATAAAACTTAAGTTCTGTTGACGAGGTAAGCTTCATTCACGAAGGCCCACAGTCCAAGTAGCACGTCGTTGGCGTTATTCCTTGGATAAAGCCAATCCTGCAGAGATGTGACGCCAGGGGGCTTGTGTCGTGCTCGGATTCCTTCCAGGACCCTACACGATCACAGCAAGTGGCTGATTGTCGGTCTATCTTGGTGGCACAGGGAGCACAGAAGCCGGTCTGTTGGAACTTGTGCGTTCTTGTGTTGGTGGTAGTGTTCCCAGCGAGCTACGATGTCTTCCGTAAGGGCGTAACCCGTGCGGGCCTTTGTTAGAAGAACTTGTGCAGCTCGTGGGATGTTGCGGGGTATCTGGTGCTGTAGCTCGGGAATCGTTGCTCTGAGGTCTTTCTTGATTTCTTGTCGAAGTGTCTTCCTGCGTTCCTCAGGGGAAGGGTTATGTGAAAGAGAAGGCGCTGCAGACTCCGAGGGGTGGTTGAGAATTGTTTCCCTCGCGAGCCTATGGGCCTCCTCATTCCCGGGGTTACCTGTGTGGCCAGGTATCCACTGCACTTGTATGTCGATGTTATGGTCACGCTGGAAGGTTCCACAGAGTTCTTTTATACGATGAGGTGTAGTGTGTCGTCGTGGCGGGGTGCGTAACACTTTGATGGCTTCGAGGCTATCCGTGAAGAATATAACTCGAGTTGTATTTTCAGCTATAACGTCTGGGATCATCTGGGCACCTAGGAGGATGGCTTGCAGTTCGAGTTCAGTAGTGGAAATGAGATCATTAATTGAGAAACACTTCGTGCTCGTTCGGCTTAGGTCAGTTGCAGCAAGTGCTATGAGGAGGCGAGTTTCGTCCATGGACCCATCTGTGTAAATAGTAGCTCCTGTTGATTGCACATTACACGTGACAGTCGCTTGTGTCTTTCGTTGATGGGTGTGGCTAGTCTTGTGAGTCTTTGTTGGTAACGGCTTCGAGTGGGTAACCAGTACATCTTCCCATGGAGGTATAGTTGGTTCGAACGCTGTAGCTTTGAAGGAGCGGTCGTCGAGTTCCAACAGACGTTGACCTTGGGGTGTGAGTAGGCGCCTGTCGTGATCCGTTTGTGTCCGGTGAGTTACAATTTTATGGAGTGGAGGAAGCCGGTATAGCTCTTCGAAACCTCTCCGCGGACAGTAAAAAAAGCTCTTCTTAAATCGATCAATCACATATGGGTCACTGGCCACTTGCCACCACACCTGAAGCATGCCGTCGTCACTCCGATTCCTAAACCAGGCAAAGATCCGAGCACAGTAACTAACTTGAGGCCAGTTTCTTTGACCCCCACCATATGCAAACTCATTGAAAGAATGTGTGTCAATCGTTTGAACCACCATCTGGAAGAGTCCACCAGTTTCTTTCACCCTGCACAAACCGGGTTCCGCCCAAACATGGGCACCTCGGACAGCCTTTTTCTACTTCGAAGGATTTTGGGCAAACATAGAAGAAAAATACCACACATTTTGGTCGCCGTAGATTTGAAGAAGGCATTCGATACCGTCACTCATGAAGCCATTCTGAGTGCTCTTGAAGATGCCTACCCAGGGAAACGAATGGTCAACTTCATCAAAAGCTTCCTATGTGGCCGTACATACGAGGTACATAATGGGAACTCAACCTCACGAGTGTACAGTAATAATGTCGGCGTACCACAAGGATCGGTAATTTCCCCGATCCTATTCAACGTGGTCATGAGACGAATTGCCACAGCCCTTGAGAAGGATTCCACTGTACGTTTTACAATATATGCGGACGATATAACACTGTGGACAGAATCAGGCGATTACGAAAGTACTGAACGGGCATGTGAGGAACTCCAGAATGCACTTCTCATAGTTGAACAGACAACTGGCCCCACTGGCATGCAAGTCTCATCTGAAAAAAACACACTTTCTGACGGTAGGGGGCTACTCAGTCGAAAAAGAAAAGGTGGCCCTCACACTGCAGGGTCGCACCTTAACACAACCCTCTGACGGTTGGATACGAATCCTTGGCATACCGATACATACGCAAGGTGGAGGCAAAACATGGCTCGACCAATTGACACCAACGTGGAAAAAACTCCTACACTTGATCAAGCGCATCTCTAACAAGTTTGGGGGCGCCACAAACGACGTTGCACGTACACTAGTGCAATCAGTTCTGATATCGAAGGCATGTTACGGAGCCATTCACTACCGCCTTACTCAAGTGCAGATGAGCAAATTGGAAAGTTTGTACCTGCACGCCCTGAGGGTAATCACCGGGCTACCCCACCATACTAAAAAGCGCTTCGAAATAAAGATTTCGAAACGCGCGCACAGTCCGCGAGCAGTGGTTTGTTCATGGCACAGGGCATGGCACTTTTGAGTTCGCAAGCGGGGACGCTCTAGGAGAATGTTGACTCTTTCCTAGCGAGCGAGAGGGGAAAGGACGCCGAGAAGCTTAGCCCGAACTACGAGCCGACCGAAAACTGTCGCGGTAGGCTAGTGGAACCGCCAGCAGCAGAACGGGGTTGCGTGAAACACATCGGTGGAGAAACGGAGCCGGGCGACACGAAGAGTACGTTGTCACCGGTTTCCAATCGGCTGTTACGCGAAAACAAGCTCAAGGTCGAAGCGCTGCCGACAGGGCCGACAGAGAAATCCGGTGAGCTCGTGGCGAATGAAGTTGACAAAGACTGTACCGCCGTCTCGGAGAGCAATAACGTACATGAAGTAGATAACGTACTTTCTGAGACGTCCGCTAGAGGGCCGTGCGGGTCCGCTGATCGCGTTCATGTGTCGGTCTCGGGTTCAACGATCTCGGCTGAACGCTCAGAATCAGAGGAGGCCTTAGAGACAGCTTCCAACAGGATCGCGCACAGTGCGCGAGATAGCGAGGTTTCGAGGGAAACTTTGGACAGGGAGGCTAGCCAGACGAAGCCGCTAGAGCCCCCGGAAACAGAAAGCGTTCCTTCGGTTGCGACTTTTAACTCGGGCGTTGTTGTGGCTAAGCCTGTGAGCGGGACACGAGAGACTAGCGAGCAACGAAGGCCGAATGGTGAGCGGACCGAAAGCTCTGGCAGTAGCTTAGTCGAGCCGCCGACGGCCGAAGCGGGTTGCATCATCGCCATCGGCAGGGAAACCCGGGTGGCCGAGCTTTGCGAGGCGAACTCGATGTTGTCCCCAGTTCAAGATGGCTTGCTTGAAAGCAAGGTGGGGCACTTTCACCCGCATTTCAAGCCAGTGGAGCGAAGACGCACAGTGCGAAAGCGAAAGTTCAGAGCGTTCTGCTATGAGCGGAAACGTGATAGGGAAGCGTGCGTGCCGGACGCTATGTTGGCCTTGAAGTCAGCTCCGCGCGAGATTACGGGCGTCAGCTTTGCGAGGCTTGTATATGACCGCGGAAAGAGAACGCGTTTCGAATAACGAAACTAGGCTGTGGGGAAGAGCTAGTTGTAACGCTGCGTTCTTCGTTTCCCCGTTCGGACAGTCCGTCCCGTCATGTTCAGCTTCAGACTCAAACCCGAGCAGTATTGCTTCTCGAAACTAACGCATCGGGTGTTTCGTGGCCTGTCAGAGTACGCGCTGGGTAAAGAGCAAGTAGAGCACTTACAAGTCGTGCTGAGCAGGCTCAAAGAAACAGGCCTACCAATTAAATAGTCGAAGTGTCACATAGGATACGCAGAGGTGATGTATCTAGCGCATGTGGCGGTGGTAGCGCGGCCGACGCAGACCGTCGGAAATCAAAGTGGCCGCAGCCGTAACCTATCGCCGACCAACGACTAAGTCCGAGATAAGGACTTTTCGGGTTTGACTGGATATGGCTAGACTTATGTGAAAGATTACTCTACACTGGCTAGTCCGTTAGTGATGCTCTTTCAGAAAGACTGAGCCAGTGAGGGTAGAATGGGGCACAAAGTAGGAGGACGCGTTTTAAGCGCTCAAACAAGCCTGAGCAACGAGCCAGTTCTAACGGTCCCCGACTTTTCGAAAGGTTCGTTATTCAGTGCGATCGAGTGATCGTGGCATGGAAGCTGTACTATGCTAAGAGAATGCGAACGGCCGGGAACGATGAGTTTGTACTTAAGTCGCAAGCTAACTTGCCGGGAACAGGTTTACAGTACTTCCGGAAAGGAATGTGGCTGCGTTGTGTGGGCGGTACAGAAGTTTGCGTGCTCTGTAGCCGGTAACGCAGACTCACTATGCCGGCCGTTCTAAGTAGGACCGCCTTCGCCCTCCCGTGTCTTTCATTTTGTTTCTTCGTTTGCAGATTTTAGCGTAGCAGGTAGATGGGAGCAAACTTATTGCCCTCATTTGCTGCCTGAGTTGATTATTTCCGCACCGCGTGATTTCAAGTAATCAACCTTAGTTATCATTTAATGTCGTGTGTTACGTTCGACACTTAGTGTGACTTCTACTTTTAAGAGTTTTACGTCCCGCATGGGCCTCTTGGTGTAGAGGGTCCAAATTTGGGATAGACACTTAGCTAGAAGAGTTTGTCACGTTTTAGAGTCTGGTGTTCTGACAGAGGACAGAGGGTACTTGCTTGCGCTGGGTATTGCCTGTTGTCGGTCGGTTCTTTGCAAGCTCCAGAACGATGAGCAACCGGTGCTGAGAACAGACCGAAGGAGCTGGATGAAACTGGTCGAGACACCTGGGCAGCACGGCGAGGTACCCGTGATCCGGACCTGGCAGGAGGTACCTGTTCAAGGAGAGGAACTTGGTGGAGCCACCCTTTCCTGGGGCACTGGAGGTGTACCTGGATGAGCCTGGCGAACGAGCGCGCCCAGCATCCGAGCCACGTGGAGGCAGCTCGTCTTCACGGCGCATTTTCTGGTGGCGGGGGTGCTGTTGTGCCAGAGCACCTGGCCCAAAGGCGGTGCACGAGGCGACGCGCCGACAGCGAGGCTGACTCACGCCTCTCCCTTTCGTCCCTGCGGCGCGGCCGAATCCCGCGTCTGAGAACGGCCAAACAAGGGCATGTCGCTACGCCCGGAGCCGAGGTCACGGAGACGGCGGGGGCATCGCCCTCCCTTTCCCCATTGGCGGCGCAGATGACTCACCGCTTCGCTACCATTCGCGGAATTCGAACTTCAGGCAGTGAGAGCCCTCATTGAAGCTTGTCGAACTTCTTGGGGCCACAAGGAACTTCGCGGGCTATAAAAGAAGCCCGGAGGCTCTCATCGTCAGTTTTCCTCGGCGGCTTCTCTCCGGCACCAGTCTCTTCGGAAGCACCGAGTGAAAGGGTGCTGTCGCCTTTGTGCGAGTCATGTAACGTTTGCTTACCCTGTAAATACTGTATATAAATGTTACTTCAAGTTTTCGTCGGCTCGAGAACTTCTTCACTCTGCTCTGCGCCGCGTCGATAGCGGACGGAGCAAGGCAACATCGCTACACCGGTGACTGCGCTCGGGTGGCCAGTCGCAACAGTGGTGGCAGCGGTGGGATCGTCATTCCCAACAACGTCCAGTTGTCCATCGACGGCTTTGAGGGAGTCGCCCTCATCGAGACGGGAGCCGACTACTCGGTAATGAGCGGCTCATTCGCGTCGAAGCTGAAGAAAGTTACGACAACATGGGACGGTCCGCATATACGCACAGCAGGAGGCCATCTCGTAACGCCAAGTGGAACGTGCACATCCCGCGTCACCATAGGCGGCACCACGTACCCTGCTGAGTTCGTTATTTTGCCTAACTGCTCCCGCGACTTAATTCTCGGAATTACTTTTTGACGGACAACGGCGCAATATTTGATCTGCAGACCAAGTCGATAACGTTTTCCTCCGATCACTCCACGATGCCGCAGCTGAACCCCGATCACCGTGCTGCTGTCAGGATCGCCGACGATCACATCACCCTGCCACCCCGCGCAAGCTTGATGATCGCCGTCTACTGTGAGGATGCTGCTTCTGACATCGACGCTATCGTAGAGAGTGATCGAAGGTTGCTTCTCGACCGCGGTGTCTCCGTCGCAAGAGGCATTGCGCACTTTAAGCAACGCCAATCTCACGTTTTGGTCACTAATTTCACCGAGTAGTACCAGCATTTAAACAAGGAAGCTGCAATTGCGTTCCTCGAAGAAACGCAAGAACAAGCCCATACAATATTTAGCGCTGAACAGGCCAAAACACGGAGGCGACTCAAAACAAACACCTACCGACACCCCGTGGCCTATAGTCAGTTTCATTCCAAAGTTGTCTCCGAGAAATATAAAATCCGCGCCACTGCTTAGGCCATACGCACATTATCTGTGATAAACATAACAAACCACCGGACAAGACTCTCCAACACCAACAAACATCACGGACATACAGCACGGGGAGAACCTGCTGCGGCGCTCCGATCCCGTAATTCAGCTATGCCTGGACTGGATGGCCAAAGAAGCCGCAGCGAAGCTAAACATTCGGGCTGACGAATGTTGCTCATATAGCCGAAGGCCCCCTGTGGGCAAAGCAAGTTTGGGCAAATAAAGTTTTCTTCTTCCTCGCTATCACCTTGTAGAGAAGATCTGATGACTTAACACAACCTAAAATGCGCTAACATTCAATGCCCTTCGTTATTAAAGCGAGGCGCCCTTGGTATCACTGATGGAGGTGTCGTAGCCAAACTTACTGCAGAAACGCCAACTTTAAACAATGGGAGGGCCCGCGATGGTTATGATAATGATGAAACAAGAAAAAATGCTTAGTGCGGTCGCAATCGAAAGCGTTATGAAGCCAACGTCTGCCTCAGTGCGCCATCATCGCATTGGGGTCGCTCAGCATTTCGATAGGCTTCGTCTCGCGGTGTTGGCTTGGGACTTCGGCTGATATGAAGTGGACTTTGGCTTTGGACTTAGGCAGTTTGGATTTCTGACTCCGGGAGCGTGAATTTTTATTCTGATTTGAATCAGCTTGCATAGAGGAGCTTTCTGCTCTGAAGATAGCGACTTAGATTTTTATCGCTACCATGCAACATAGTTATTTGAGCCAGCACTACTAAAGGAGGTGCTCGGCCTTCTGCACTGTTCAGTAAACTTGTCAACAGGCATAGAGAACTAAGATTCGCCCAAGCTAACACAAAATATTCCCTGCTCTATAAGCTAAGTCTGGTGGAGAGCGGAACTGGGGACGCGAGAAAGATGACGTGCTGCCACCCATCCAGAAGGCCGGAGGACCATATGAACCAGGACAACTCCCACCGCAGAGCTTAGAATTCCGTGAATTCAGGAACAGGTCTTTCGCGCCCACAAGCTAAAATAGGAAAGAGAAAAAACCTCCACCATCATCGCTTGACCCTAAACTTGAATTGGTGCCGGTACTTTGTGGTTTTTCTAGATCTTGCGATATTATTTTAAAAAAGTGAGCCAATAGAAGACATTTCTCGTTTTTATTTCTTACGCAAGGTCATGTGTATTTTAGCTGGGTTGGCAGTGATATCTATTGATTCTTTTGCCACCTCTTCTGGCTGGGTGTAATGTTTCAGGCAACGGAAAAGCCACGCAAGAGCGCCAAGCGAAATTATGCCTTTCTTTGAGACGTCATCACTACTCTGGCTTTGTCTAACAGCGGTACAACATCTTTACGCAAAATCAAAATCGTTAGAAGTGAAGCACCGTAGGCTTATGAAAATTAAAAGGGCAGCCGAGCGTACTAACAAACAAGAATTGGGAACTCACAATCCCCTGAGATTGGTTATTCCTCTCTCACGAATGATTTGTAATCTACGAATTTAGGGATAAGTTTTCATTCCTCGAGGACGTTTTTTTTTTCTCTTTCACAATGTTCGCTTATCATCCGTTCCCTTCCTTTCTTAAAGCTGTTTGGGCACCAAATTGTTGCGTAGAGAGCGAAAGTAATTTTGAGCTGGGGGCAGGTGGCAGTTGTTATGAGATAAGTTTATCTTTCACTCCTATTTATGTTACAGTAGTTCGAAGGTTGAAACATGCATTTTGCCGTTGTGTTAGCAGTGCGTTACGTTGTGTGTTACTTGGTTTGACTAAAAACGTTTTTTTACCCCTGAGGGTCACGTAATAATGTAAGCCTAACATTCGTGCTTCAACCGCTTGATCAGTACATCGCCCAGAGAAAAGTGACGCAAGTGTCGGAGCTGGGTCATGGATGACTCTAACCACCAGATCAATAGCCGCCTGGGACATCCTTGTTAAGAAGCAGTGACCCCACTCCCGACAGTCCAAAGCGAATTCTCTCGCCACACAATGAGTGGTTTGCCCTGTTTCGAGAGACTTTCGGCCTTCAGCTCATGCTTGTTCTTTTTTGGCAACATTGTACTCACTGTTTCCTCGTATGAGGATGCGAAGAGGTCACCAATGTACCCATCGTTTTAAAGAAATGTTCCGTCTGGCGGCGGACAATGGAACGAGAGGGCTATATTTTGTGCTTCGGGAGCATCTTCTGTGCAATTTAACAATGCTTCAGTTGCATATAACAAGAACTATTGGAATATTACGAGGCAAGAATTGAGAAAAAGGGCGTTGATTTATATAACAAGAACTATTGCAATATTACGAGGCAAGAATTAGAAAAAGGGCGTTGATTTACTATAAAAACACACGTTTAACTGTAACCCGTTCGTCTTCCTCCTACAGCTCTGCCTGGGCCTGCTGCGTCTTTCCAGCGATGGTGACGATGGTGAGTTCACATTAACGGGATGTACGGGATTCAACGCAACCAGGCAGCACGTGTCGAACGAACTGCTTATCAATAGCTATCTACGGGACCCACACGAATCAACAAGCGCCCATTGATGACACGTGTGTTCAAGTGACAGCACCACCACACCTGGATTCTATAAAGGACGGATGCTACAGCCGGGTGGCCACTGTGCACAGTAGCACCGGCATTCCGCGTTCTAACCCGTTAGTCTTCTTCGTACAGGTGAGCAAAAACAAGGGTAGATGCTCTCGGTCAAGTGACCGCTTTTTGCTGGTGTTGCCGTGCCCGCGGCTGTGTGGAGTGCTGTATGAATGTTTTAAGTTTCTCAAGCTGTTGTTATGATGAGGTGGTGACGTAGATACCAATCCAGTGCAGGAGCTTACCAAAATTTACAATCAACTTAAGGAAATTTCCGACGACATTAAAGAAAATCAAAGAGGAGCGGTTATTAGATATAGACCGAAAATTGGAGACTTGCAAAATTAGAAGGTGACCTTGCGCGTTGTCAGACCTAGGTTAGGTTCATGCAAAGCACAATAGAAACACTGGAAAAAATAATCGAAGAACTCGACAATAGAAGCAGGAGAGGAAATCTAATCGCTTATGGTCTGCCGGAGGCAAAAGACGAAACCACCGAAACACTAAGAAAAATTGTGAACGAAGAGAACAGAAAAGACACGCTCGAGTTACACCCAATTGAGTTTGAGAAAATTCATCGTCTTAGTGACCAGTTCCTGATGAAACGCGACCGGTTATTTTTAAACTTTTGGATACGCGAAAGAAGGCGGTATTTTCGAAGCAATGCAAGAACCTCAAGGACACAAGGTACTCCATCGCAGAGGATTTCTCTCATAGAATATTGGATATGAGGTATATACTTGGGGATAGCGCAAAAGAAAACCAAGACAAAATAGATAATGTGTCGCTAGCCTTCGATAAACTCTACATAAACAATTGTGCCTTTGTGTGGAGCGACAAAAACGGAGAGAGGGTGCCTTTAGACGAAACAATTCGGCGAAACACGAACCCGACCAACAACCCGCAGCAGAGCGCAGGCAAAAAAATAACGCTGCTTAACCTAAATACACGAAGTATTCTGAACAAAATACAGGCACTACAAAATTTATTGCTGCTTCATGAACCAGCTATTGTGGCTATTACAGAAACTTGACTATCGCCGTCGGTGTACTATCATGAAATATCCCCCCCCCCCCCAAGAGAAAAAAAATATCTGGTTGTTAGTAAAGATAGGCCATCCCGTGTTGAGGCGTGGCACTGCTGATATAACGCTCTATATCGTACACCCTTCGTCCGCCAGTGCCAAACGCTGAGGCAATCTTCTGCAAAATTATTTGCAACGGCATTACAGTAGTAGCCGACTGTGTTTATCAATGACTGTATAACAAACATTCACAATTTCCTTGAACATCATGTTCGTAGCTCCCGTGTCATCCTTATGGGTGACTTTAACGTTCACGATATAAATTGGACTAACATGTGCAACGCATTCCCCGGTTCAAGTACTCTCATTGATATTATTACGCGGCGGCAGGACATAGGTGAGACGAACGATGTAATGGGGTGGAGCGATCTATTTACAGTATTTACAAGCGGCAATTGCAGAAGACGGGGGCTGTGTGGTTGGATGTGCCTGTACGGCGCTCAGCTTTGTTATTGGGGCCTCTCAACTGGGTAGCTCAAGGCAGCTCTTGGTCGACAAGCTCTTGCACCAGTATCTCATTTTTTCTTCGGGGCAAGGCTTTTCCCGTCGCGGAGAATCCGTCGGAAGCAACCAGTGCGAGTTCGATAATGTCCACGCAGCGCCGGAACGTTTTGACGTCGATAGCTGGGGTGAGGACGAGATTGGATGAGTATATACAGTGAAGTCCTTGCCGACGCATATGATGGTGATGTTCGTGATAAGCACCGGCCCCGGAACAGCTGTGACCACTGCCAACCCCACGAGGCAGCATCCAAAGCCCTCGGAGAAGCGCCGGAGGTCTGGGCGTGGGAACGTCGTCGGCTCTGCGTCTGGTCGTGGCTAGTCAGTTTGTCTGGTCTCGGCGGGCCATGGGCAGGGGACGCGGGGCTGGGAATGGTCGCGTCCATGGCTCACCGGGGCTGGGGCGGGCCCACGCTTTCCAAGAGCCAGGGTGAGACCGCTTCATGAGTCGAAGCGAGGTGAAGCTCGGGGCCGGGATTGTTCCCCGCACACTCCACCAAAATCTTACTGCGTCAAAGCTCCACCAAAATGGTGGCTGCGTCCACGCATCGGCATCGACGCAGCCGCCAAGGACAATGCAGCCGCGCCGGGCCGCCCCAGCCCAGTCGAGGCCAGAAAAAGACGATGTCCCCCGTCCCGTGTTCCCCAGCCCGAAATACGAGCATGAAGACCAGACGAAACGAGCCGTTCCCAGACAAACCGAAGATGTATTCCGCTGCCCTTCCGTCCGACTAGGCTCCTAGGCTCGAGGACCTTTGGTGCTTCGCTGCGGTTGGAGCAGTTGCTGTTGCTGGGCCGGGCATCAACACCGTCATCGTCATCCGTGGCGGCAAGTGATTCATCACTGCATTTTTCATCCCAACACTCATCCATCTTAAATCGCTAGTTCGCCTCGGCGTCAACCGGGACGGTCGTAATCGACCGGGGAGGTGATGTCACGGGACGGGACAATCCCCGTTGCACCATGGCCCAGCACGAAGGTAGACGACGAAGAAGAGCTGTGTGCGGGGCGCGGCCAGGGCGGGCTCGGTTATGGCTTGATGTCAATATCTCTTCACCATTATGTAAATACATCACTTCATCACTACATGGTCCGTGTCATCTGCCGCCACGTTACACTTGGTGGATTGTGCGGGTTTCTCCCCGTCCTAGCCACGGCATCGCTCCGTCTCATCACCGCTGCAAACATAGAGGGTACGCGGGCCCGTGTCGGGCAGCCCCACCCCGGCGCGACCAGCAAATGACGATATCCCCTCCCGTGTCCCCAGCCCGTGAGAAGCCGACCAAGAACCAAGACGCGACGAGATATTACCATTAAAGCACCCTGACGGGCTAGTTGGTCTGACATAATGGAAATAAACTGCGCGCTACAAGGGCGGGACAAAAGAAGAGGACCCACCTCACAGCGCTGTGTGGTGTGTCCTCTTCTTTCACCCCATCCTTGTAGCGCGAAGTTCACTTCCATTTAGATATGACCAGCTAAGACGTGTCGCCCAGCCGCGTCCCCAGCCTTTTCGTAAGGCGCGGTTCTTAGCACCCTCCTCGGTCCGTCGTGGCCATGTGGGCGTCGATGTTCGGGTCCAGTCAACATCGGAGGCCGCCATCGTCATTCGCCGTTGAAAGGACTTCAGTGTTTATACACATCGCATCTCATCCTCACCGCACACATCCATTCACGGCGACCGAGCGTGACCGGGACGGTCGTCTTTGGCCGCGGGGTGATATTACAAACAAGTCGACAATCCCCGATGTCCCACCACAGATGACGACGATGAAGTGGCTGACGCGCAGCCGGTGCGAGCTCGGCGATAGCGGCCATGTAAATAGTGTAAAATACATCATCCGCACCCCATGGTTTATGTCCTGTGCCACATAACAATATAATGCCGCATTTTAACCTCCGTCAAGTATAATCAGTTGAAACCTCAGAAGTCATTCAGCCAATAAGGAACCAGGGGGTAGATGAGCATTATGTAAGAATACAAGAGGATATCTACAATGGGTCCACAGCTACCATCACCCTCCATAAGGCGAGCAGTAAAACACCTATAAGGAAGGATATCAGACAAGAACACACAATCTCTCCAATGTTATTCACAGCCTGTTTACAAGAAGTATTCAGAACGTTGGATTGGGAACAGGTGGGAGTAAGGGTTAATGGACAATACCTCAGTAACCTCAGATTTGCTCATGACATTGCCTTGCTAAGGAATTCGGGGGACGAATTGCAAAGCATGCTTTCCGCACTGGACGAACAGAGTAGAACCGTGGGCCTGAAAATTAATATGCAGAAGACTAAAGTAATGATCAATAACCTCCGGACAGCACAGCGGTTTGAGATAGGTGGCGAGGGAGTGGAAGCGGTAAGCGAATATATCTACTTAGGCCAAGTTGTGACGCCGGATTCCAACCATGAGGCGGAGATGATTACAATGATAGGAATGTGGTGGAGTGCATACGGCAGACATCTACAGATAATGAATGGCAGCCTACCAAGAAAGTGTATTGCAGATGCATGTTACCGGTACTCACCTGCGGAGCAAAAACTTAGAGGCTCACTAAGAGGTTCAACTTAAATTGAGAACGACTGAGTGGGCAATAGAGCGGAAGATGATAGCTGTAGCATTAAGGGACATGAAGAGAGGGGAGTGGCTCAGGGAAGAAACGCGTGTTAAGGACATATTAGTAGAACTAAAGAAGAAGAAATGGACGCGGGCAGGGCATGTAATGCGAAGGCAAGATAACCGTTGATCATTAAGGGTAACAGAGTGGATCGCTAGAGACTGCAAGCGTTGCAGGGGGCGGCAGAAAGCTAGATGGGCAGATGAGATCACGAAGTTTGCGGGGATAAATTAGTCGTTGTTAGCACAGGACCGGGATAATTCGAGAATAATGGGAGAGGCCTTTGCCCTGCAGTGGGCGTAGATAGGCTGATTATGATGATGGTGATCATAATGAGTTGTACAGCCACCGACGTGTGCGCAAGGCGCAGCATCAAGCATCCCAGACTTATTCTTTCTCAGCCATCAGCCTGAACCACATCAGCACTCGATTAACGTTGTAGATGGTATCTCAGACCAGAAAATGCGAATCTCTCGACTTACACGCGGCCATCACTTTCACATGCGATCTACCCGAACGCCGGAAGCTATTTCAGTCAAGCGGATGACGGTCCCATATTCACCTACCTTGCGCATGAATTCCCCACATTCTCAGAAATCGCTGGAGAGTCTCGCACGTACGTCAATACCCTCTGCCTTCAGTTTAGGAACATCGTTTCACATTATATTTGTTCGAATAACTTCATTCCCTGAGACTACCACGGCCCCGTAAAAACAGTACCTGAATCACACGCGAAGTTATACATGCCTAAAAAAAGGTCAAAAGGTTGCCTAAATCTTTGAAGAAAACAAAGCGCGCTCTCCTAATGCACCTAACCTGAGACTCGCAATCGCGAACTTGAAGTCCAAATTACAAGAAGCAAAACAGAACTATTTTAAATTAATCTTCCCTTCATTCGCAAAAGATAGCCCACGTACATTTTGGAAACACATCCGCCCTCCCAGAACAGACACCCGAGATTTTTCTCCAGAGGAAAAAACTCCATTTTCACAAAAGAAAACTGCAAAACCCCAGACCTTCCTTTTGCTGATAGCATTTCAATTGGCCCCTTAGATTTTCACTGATGAGGGAATTCTGATCCTCTTGCTGAACGTCGACCCTAAAAAGCATGCTGGGCCAATGAAATCTCCAACAATTTTCTCAGACGTTATGCGGAATGGTGCTGCCGGTACCTAGGTCTTGTCTTCTGTAAGTTTTTATCTTCTTAAAGTTTCCCGATCATTGGAAAAAAGAAAAGGCTACACCGCTTCCTAAAACAGGCAACAGCGAAAACCCCTCTGATTTCATACCCATCTCACTAAGTAGAACATTATGTAAAGTACTTGAATACATCATTCTGAAGCACATAACACTATTCCTAGAGATAAAAGGCACCTTATCACCTTACCAACACAAATTTAGAAAAGGGCTATCCACAACAACGCAGCTAACTGAAGTTGTACAAGACCTCGCTTTTTCTATTATGAACCACTCGCAGACAGACTTAATACTACTATATTATTCGGAAGCATTTGATTCAGTATGCCATATAAATTAGACGCAAAGCTCGAAACTATACTCGGAACCGGAATCCTAACAAACTGCTTAGAAGTCTTTTTATTCGGGCGCTCGAAATTTCTAATCTTTGAAAACTTACAATCCCGTAACCTCCGGAGTCCTGTAACATTCGGAGTCCCCAAGGGCTCAGTTTTTGGCCCACTCATCTTTCTTATATTTATAAATGACATAACCACGAACATGTCATGTTAAATCAAACTTTTCGCTGACGACTGCATTATGTGCCAAGCAATCGACAGTTCCAAAGAGCAGGTCGCGCTAGAGGAATCTCTAAACTAACTAGATAACTGGTGTACTAAGTGGCAAATGAAGATTAACATACGGAAAACCGTGTGTATGACCGTAACGAGAAAGAAAGAACCCGTGAATTATGCTTACAACAACACGGCACGCAACTGGTGAAAGTTCATCAACAAAAATATTTAGGCATAATTTTATCATCTAACCTTATATTGGGCTCCCACATCGTTCACATTACACCCACTGCGTTGCGCAAGTTATTTTTTATTAAAAGGTGTTTTAGGGTCGCCCCAAAATCAGCTAAGCTTTTAGCCTGCACCAAATATATCAGACCAGTATTCGAATAGGACAGCCCAGTATGGTTCCCGTATACTCTCACTAACACAAAAACACTGTAAAAGGTACAGACGCAAGCCGTGAGATTGATCTTCAACACATATAAACGTACTGACTCACCAACTAATGTGCTAATGGACTGTGGACTTCACGCACTAGAGTTTAGAGCTAAACCATCCTGTCTAAACTATCTCTTTCAACTATTGCACAATCATTATCCAATCGACGCATAAAAGTTTATCGACCGTTCAGAATCCCGGCAAACAAGGCGAAAACACGCGCATACCTTGACTGAATACTCTTCCAATAATGACGCCTTCAAATCTTTCTTCTTCCCGCTTGCCATTCGAGAATGGAATCGCTTGGACCCATACGTAACTGACACACATTCATTAAGAGATTTTTTGTCGAGAATCGCTAACATTACCAATTAACAGGAATGTAAAGCATGCAATTCTAATGTTTATGAAGTGTGGATTTGAATGTTGCGTATTCTGCACACTGCACGGTGAGCACACCTAAAATTGCGTATAGATAACGTACAGCATCGTGTTCAGCCGCTGCGAATTTTGACTGTACTTACTTTTCTGTAACGTATTTATCCTGTGAATTCAGTAAGTATGACTGGCTCCGCAATGTTCTTTATTTTTTGTTTTCTTGCTTGTAAGTAAATACTGTATACCCACATGCGAAAACTTCCCGTAGTGTAATTACTTGTTGACTCATGATTTTGTGACACTTTTACGGTTCCCCCTTGCGCGGTCCTGTTTGTTGTGGTTTGTACAACGTATGGTTAGTCTGTATATCAATCTTTTTTCTTAGGTAAGTTGCTTTTTTGGCCCACTTGAGTGCACTTCCCCTGTTGGCATCCTTAATAAATTAACGAACCTGGACTTATGATGCGTATATTATGCGTTACTCAACCCTTGTACATGTTTCCCTTCCTTTGTATCCTTGATAAATATGTGTAATCTCGATTGATTGATTGATTGTGGGGTTTAACGCGCCGACGCAACGCAGGCGTTGAGGCGCGCCGTAGTGGAGGGCTCCGGATTAATTTTGACCACCTCGGGATCTTTATCGTGCGCCGAAATCTCGCACACACGGGCGTTTTTGCTTTTCGCCTCCATCAGAAAAGCGGCCGCCGCGGCCGGGAATCGAACCCGCGACCTCGTGCTCAGTAGCGCAACGCCTTAGCCACTGAGCCACCGCGGCGGGTAATATGTGTAATCTCAAAAATATCATGCTTGCATCATAAGTCACCTAAATCTTTGTACTTGTTTCGACTTTTTTTGCGTTTTCTACCGACTTAGTACTTTTTTATGTATATGTTGCACCCTTGCATGCCCGCCGGCCTTTTTCTCGAAAATACACTGGTAGTATTAGCAAATAAATAAATAAACAAATAAATAAATAACACCACATGAAGTAACGCAAAAATATGTTACTTCGGAACAAACACCTTAATGTATTTCTGGTCAAAGCAATCACATTTTTGTGGCATTGGTATTGGAAGAAACTAGAGAAAAAAGTTGTTTCAAGCGAAGAGGGATCAATATCGCGAAGGTAATTTTGCATTCCTTATTTTTTTCTAACCAGCCAAATAGTGCACAATGATTATTGAATAAAAGGGGTACTAAATGGATACCATACGTTTGGAAAATCCGTAGGTGACGTTACGCTAAACAGCAGAACTATGATGATAAGAACTTCGTTGACTCGAATTTAGGCGCGGACAAGTGCTCGATGGAGGTTTAGTTAAACTGGTAAACAGCAGTACATACCACAACGCAAAATTACTAAATGCCGTTTACGGAAAAACTCAGTAAAAAAACCGCTAGAATTCAGAGGAATGGCTAAACTTCGCTATAAGAACGCCGTGGGTTTAAGTCTCACTGGTCTCCGTCAACACCTATACTTTTGTTATTACAGACAAAGCGCCAATGCATCACAATTGAGTGATTTTACAAAAGCAACTAGCCTATAATAAGATTGCAGTTGTTAGTTTTCCGGCCTTGAAACCCACCCTGTTTCGAAGTGTTAAAACCTGGATTCTGACAGTCTTCTATTACAAACCCTCCTGAGTTTTTAGACGCACGCATTTGCTAACAACCACGAAGAATTGTGGAACCTAAGCCATAACCAGCTTCGTTTTAGTAGGGTTACCGCAGATTTCTGTAACAGTTTTCTTCACGTAGATACTCACGTTTTAAAGAACGACGACGATTGTGCAACGTTGATAACGTCACTGTAAACTAAATAATTACAGCAGGTCAAGGAAACTCGGTGTAATGATGCAGAGTGTGTAATGGCCCATTGCCTAATTCTTCTGAGAAAAGTTTAAACGAAACCAGAGTTTCTCTTTTAGGCGGACTACTCGCTATATCGTTAGATTTGACGTTAGATATGCTTGCATACGCGGTACAAAGGTGAACAAAACTACACCACAAAAAGCCTTGTTGTATATTTTGAAACAAAGCCAACGAAGTTCGAATACCGCTACTACCAATATTATTAATGTGCTTCTCAGAACTTCCAAGAAAGACGAGTTACGCGCAATAGTTGTTAATTTGTCAGCGGAACCTGGCACCCTGTCCTTAATGGCCCTCACGTAGTCGTGGTGTAATACTACTTAGGCAAAATCATGAATTGATATTGTTAAATACACGTAAACGGGTGAGTTGAGAGCGTAGAAACGGGATCTCCGCTTGATCGGAGTCTCTAGCAGTCCACTGCACCGTCAGTCCACACGCTGACGATAGGAGCCAGTCGAAAGATCTCCCAGATGTGACTGGCGATTGTGACCGGCTACGGGTGAGCCATTTATTGTTGCTCCGAAGAAGGGTGCGCCCTTCTCGTGGATTCTTGACGTAGACAACTGAAAATTCGACCCCAGATTCTGGGGTCGAATACCATCATCTGGTGAAAAGTTTCCTCTCACAACATTTATGCGGGAGCATCGTGGTCTTTGAGGGTCATCTCCGGCACTTGTAAACCATGGCCTAGGGTGAGTTCTTGTAAGCCTGAAGCAAATATATCGTAGGGTCTATCCCGTAGCCTACGTTCACGGACGTATAGTCATTACTCAGACCTGATATACGTTATAGAATAGTAAAGTGCAAAATATCGCTATGGCACCTACGAGAGGGGCCGTCTCACCGTGTCGGAATATCGAAAAAAAAGGTGCGTAAGTCGAAATTGTAACTTTCAGAAGTTTTATGCCATCAAAAGACAACCAGATAAATAGTTTGTGAATGTGTTTAAGGTACACTTAATACCCAAAATAAAGCTTGGCATAAAGTTCCTCAGCCGAAAATAAAATTAGAAGCACGATTGTCGATGGAGCAAGATATACTTTTACGTTACCCCAAATCACACAGCATCGCGTATGTGCCGTTCGGGTCTTCGGTGATAAGATCATATCGTGCGCCTATAGAAAACAAGTCATTTCCTGCCCCCATTGAAGTCCTGCAGAGAAATGGAAATGTACCGACCACTCGAAGATGTTCTCCTAACTTTTGAGCATCCCTTGGAGAAATTGAACGCATGCGGTTTGCTCTTCCACGATGGGCCACTTTCGTAGCGCCTGTCGCTTTTCGAATCCCCTGCTGCTCCGCACAGACGCGTTTTGTTGCAATTAGCTGTTCAGGCGTAGGAGGTTCTTGCACACCGGTCGTGGCAGGCTCAGGAGATTCACCGTCTCGGAATAAATCAACCAGTGAACGATGAGTGCTAAAACCTGCGTTGGATATTCTGTTGCCGATCTTATAGGTATTGGGTGCAGCGGTGTAAAACGAGCGAAAAAAGGCTAAGCTTTGCTGTGGCGACTGCGTGTTCAGGAATATCTTTCTGGTAGACAGCGGCTAAAAAGCATAAATTTGTATTTTGTAATGCTTCCAAAGAAAACAAGAATAACGGCTTGTTTTGACGGCCCATACTATAAAACAACAAAGACAGAGCAGCAGTCGTTTTCTTTCAGATGATGGCTCACTGAACATTGCGGCTTCCTCTAGAAATGCATTTCTGTCATGCACTTTCTTCTTTGTTTCAGTCTAAGTAGTGGTTTTTGTGAAGCACGACTACAAACATGAAATTACGGGGACTGTGATCAACATAGATGTCAACATAAAAGACCCCCAAAAGGAAATAACTGTGAATTTCTGTTTATGTATAAGGGTAGCAAATTCCTACGCTTTGAACGATTGCCGTATACTTCTACTAGCGGTAGTACTCGGTGCTGCCCGGGTGGGCCATTATACTAATGACACAAATTGGTATAACACGTGTTCAGTTATTTTTTGGTTGTCATAATTGACTAGTTCATCGTGCAGTGGTACACGCTCAGGAAATCCTACCTCCTGTTCGTACATATATGCTCCAACCGCTGGAAGGTCGTGGTAATGCGAAACGTCTGAAGGTCGTGTTTCACTGCAACGCTCGCTAAGCAAATTGCACCAAGGTGGTGCACTCAAGCGAGGGAGTGAATGAGTGAAAAACATTTTTTGAGCCGGTGAAGTGGGTGTGGTTCCCTATTCCAGAAAGCCATTTTATGAGCTGGCAGCCTTCACTCTGGAGGAAAAAGTGTGTGGATATCTATATCCCTGGTACTCCCCAGGTTCTGCCACAGCTCATGGGTTGGAAGCGTGGATGGAGGAGGGGTAGGTTGGGGTTTTGCTTGCACTCTAATGTGATATCAGGAAGACCGGCCGGTTGTAAATAGAACGCATTCCAGAGGAGGTTGCGTTGGGAACATGCGATGGAGGCTGACTAAGTGAGGATAGGTAATCTTACCCATGAGGAGTGCTATCTCAGCAGTTTACGAACGATGCTCATAGACGATGGAGGTCGACTGAGTGAGGCAAGGTATTCTTACCCATGAGTAGTGCTATCTAAGCAGGTCAGAACGATGCTCATTGGTCACAGTTTTATGATCATTAACATGAGCCCACTACGGGAGGCGCGGGGTTGCAGGAAGTCCCAACAGATGGCAAGCATTGTGCGAACGCGGGAAAATTCAGCTGAATTCCACGCCCAGAGGCGTGTAAAGTAAAAACCCTCGCTTGCCTTTTTATCCGCATGGTAGGACAAAACCCTGAAATTGATTTTTGGGTAATTGGATGGGGAGCATTTGGAAGCAAAAACGAATGGGATGTATCAAATAACTGTGAGGTTATTGTCGAATGAGTAAACACACAAACTTTTCCCGAAATCCTGCTTGCCTCTGTTAGGTGGGTGTTATAGAAAAATGCTCTAGAACTGTGTTTAGATACATGAGTAAGTTACCGATCTGAACAAAAACCAGTAGAATATTTCATAGGACGTTCGATAAAAACATTATTATCTCAAGATTTTTTCACCGCTTTTCACTCTTCCCATGGTTTATTTTTTACAATTTTCAGCAATATTGACCACCAACACCGTAATCACAATCTGCTCATGAAATATGAAGCCGTTTGAAACAACAGTTTGGCTAGGTGTGGACATTCCCTGTTAGGCCTTTCTGGCTCGTCAGCCATGTCCTTTGTGAAAAACGATTTGGCCCCTTTAGCGGCGTCGCGTGGCGAGATCCTTAAAAACAATTCTTTGCATTTGTATGAGTAACAGATGCTAGTAAAAATCAGTTGGATACATGAATCGTTGAAAGATTTTTTTTAGGAATCTTTAGGAGCACCATTTTTTTCCCGAATGCGGAATCTCCTCGATAATTTTTGTTAGGGAGAAATCCAAAAACAACTTTTTAGATGTGCTTAAGGGCTACATATATAAGCGAAAAGCATTTAAAATTGTGAACGGGTGAAGGAGGTAATCACGAATTAAGAAAACACACTTTATTCCTAACCCACGGTTAGGCGTATCATTTCCAAAAGTCCCCTCTTAGTGAGCCTTTACGCCCAGTCTCAAACCTACTCCCGAAATTTCAAGTCTCTAGATGTAGCAGTTTTCGCTGGGCGTTAATGAGTTAGTCAGTCAGTAGTCGGGCACTTGATTTTATAGGTGTAAATTATATGGTTGAGCTGAATGCTATATTATTAGGCATAACGTACGGAACATGGCAGCAGGGGCAGCAATCAACCGCAGCGTAACCTGAGCTCTGTCCTCCCTGTTACCTTGACGAGACGCGCCATTGACCCATTCCCGTTGGTGCAAGATTGCACAGATGACGACGCTGCACCCTTCCGTGCGACGTGCTGCAGATCAGAGATGTCGCGGCAGGGGAAGGATTACGTGCAGCTGCTGCCGTTTGCCTGCCGCTGAGCACCACTCGCTCACCTTTTTTTGCCAGCGGATAAACTCGAAGTGCGCTTGACTATCTTTTTTTCTAAAGCCATTTCTCTACCTTAATCACACCCAGCAGCAACCAAGTCAAGACTTTTTATGAAAGGCCTGAAGGAAAGAGAAAAACAAGCATTTTAAAAATGTTGCTTACTTAGCATCGTGCAAGGATGACGGTGTGGAGTTCATTCCAACCAATTGACTACTCGCGAGTTTGTCATTTTAAAGCAATCAGTCACACAAATCGCTGCTGATTTCCACGACATCAATCACTCGCAACGCCGGTGCGTGATAAGCAGGTGACTCTGGCAAGTCTACGATGTTTATTGCACACGCCTGTGATTTTCTTGAAAAGGGACCAGAGTCGCGAGCCTTCATGCCCTGTAGCGGGAACCGAGGTTGCTGGCATTGCCTAACCTCAACCACCGCGGCCACCAAAACCACCACCGTCATAATAATAATCATCATCGTCACCGTTGTCTTCGTAGTCATGTTCATCATCATCATCAAAAGAAGAAGCATCACTCTCCTGCCGCCTACTTAAGAACAAAGGCATTGCAAAAAAGGTGTCCCGTCTAATGCATAATTAATTGTGATGGAATAATGCATTAGTTCTCGATGCCCCTGGGTTGACCACAACGACAGGCAACTGAAAGTCAAAGCTTATATTTGTAAGTTTTCTGGAGCCACTTGCGCCGCTTTTGCCCTTACAGTTCCCGTGAGCACAAAAATAAAGGCAGAAAAAGTCTATACAGTGACCCTTTCACACAAAACTATGTATTCTTGAATTTCTCAGTGGGATCAGCGAAGCAGTGATTTTTGAAATAAAAGCACCCCTTTGTAGTGATAAGAAGTTACAGGGGCAAAGTATATGAATAAACATTTTAGCTAGTAAGTGTGGAGTATGAAACATCATGCATCCATCTGTGTAACGACGACGATGGTTCAACGTGAAGCTCTCAGGTGATAAATTTTAGGTGGTCCATGAATGATAATTCAGAAACATATAAAGTAAGCTTAACAAATCACAACCTAGGTCATGTTCGTTTCAGTAATTGTAAATAAATGGAAATATCAACACTGTGCTTATCGTGTAAGCATGCCTGTTTTTTCCTTCCTTGCTAAAGGCGAATTGTTTGGGTTTTATTTCAGCGTTTCTCTTGAAAAAGCTATGAGGACCTATCGAGTACAGCATTTAAATTATCAACTCAGTTGTAGCTCTTGTAACATTGGGGATTGAAAGCGTGTGATGTCAACTCTTTAAATCAGGTAATTTCTTCATAAGGACATTTCAAAGATGCAGGTATACCGTAAATGTTTGTGTTAAAAATGTATGCACGAAAATAAAAAATTATCCGTTACCTTCACGCATTTTCCTAACCTGCTCCATACAAAGAAATCGACATAACCGAGGCCGTGAAGAATCACCTAGCAGTGGGAATTTAGCTATCCTCATCGAAGCCATTGGAGCTGCTCCTCCGCCTAATTATTAGCTAATCATGAATGATCCTCCGTTTCAGTACGACCTCCTCGCCATCGGCACTTTATTCCCTCAAAATTAACAGAGGCCGTTATGCCAATATAGTCGTGTTTCAAAACATCGACATCCAGTGTGAGCAACTGGAGCGCTTGTATATTACGGCAGGATGATTGGCTGCGAGGTGTACTTCAACAACTTTTCCTGTTTGGCGACAACCCAAATAGGTAACAAGCTAGGAGAAAGAGCCTCATGTATCACGAACCGTGACAGTCGTAACCTCCAGTACGCTTTGACAGGCAGTCGCCGTTCATATTGAACCGGAAGGCAAATCTTCCGCTTAATACCTACTGGAATTCTGCCCTGGTAATACGCAAGCTGGCCTTTATCCTTCTTTCACTAAAATGAATCGGCATACTTTTGTGCAAGCATTCGGGGCAACTGCATTTTGCAATAGCTTTAACAGGCTGGCTTCTGCTCGAAGCGATGAACTTAAGGCTCGGTTTTAACAACCTCAAGGCGCGCTTTTTTAAAGGGGCCCTGCAGCACTTACCACCGACTACTAGGAATGTATTTTGAGAAATCTCCTCCCGCAAGAGGTATGAAAATCGCTTCGCTATCACCGAAACTACGCGCGATGAGAAATCGCTTATAATCATTCCCTCTTAACTCGACCACGGACAACGTGACGAAAGCTCCGCGATCTCTCCCGGAAATGGGAGCGGCTCGCGGCGTTGTCCTCCGTGGCATTCGATATATCAGAGGCCGGCGAGTTTTCTCCTTTTCTCCGCAACCTGGAGGAGTCTATTTCCGGTCCGGTACCACATAAAAGCAGGCATGGGTGCCTGCTCGCAAGCACGCACTCGGGCTGGTAGGGCGTTTTTGAAGACATAAACGTTTGTTGTCGAGTGGTCTGGTTGAAAAAGAAGTTTTGATCCTATGACTCAAACTACGCGCGCACTCAGAAAACAAGAAAAAAACGCCAAAATGTGCCTACAGGTGCAGGCATAGAAGAGGTTCGTACACAGCGCCGACAACGGCGGATGGTCACAGAAAATTCGACAAATTAGCCCCGAACTTGCCCGATGACCACCGATCGTACAACCATTGCATGAATGACGTCATTCAGGCCATGCCATGGGTGCATAATGAGCAGAACTGAAGAGAGCGCGGTTAGTTTTTCCGTGAATTTCACAGTGATATGCGCACTCACCGCTTCACCTGCACGAGTGACGTTCGGCTCAAGTATTTCGTTAGCATAAGCTAAGCTTCGCGCAGGTTTACCTACACTGCTCAAACAGCGTTGCAGGGTCCCTTTAAGGTTCGAGAAGGTATTGGCGTTGAAATTGAACATGCCAACACTGCGTTGCAGCGGCTGCCAAAAGAGATCTGGAGAAAAACTCAGTCAGTCATCCTGTAGGCATTCCGAGGGTGTGAAAAAAACGCAAATGACAAAAGCTTGCGATTGTTGTGCTCCATATTATTCCGATGTAAATTAAAAAGAAAGTATGCCAGTAGTAAGTGACAAGGTAAAGTATGCGTTGAGGAGGTAAAAAACAAAATAGCATCCTACGCATCATCTGAGGCCTTGCATTTGGCTGTAGCCATAAAGAAAAACCAATTTAAGAAGAAGTCATTGGTGTTTATATCGGCAATATATATTCATAAAAGCTCACGGCAACAGTTATTTAGTATGAGCATCGAAGTAGGACATCAATATTTCCTCAAATGCAATTCTAATAATTTCTCGTAACACCGACTAAAAGGATCACTATCAAATCTTCATTCATTTTGGTAATGCCGACATGGGGATCCTGACGTCATTCAAGAAGATTAATTCGGCAGTATTGTTGTAGCAAACACCACTGACTTTAAAAATGAAAAATAAAAAAACAGGGCTTAACCTTTTTATAACCATACCCTTTACTGAGCTGTTCATTCAATGCAACTGCATTTTCGCATTTTCTTAAGGGTGCTCAGTGACATTACCGACCATTTCTATATCAGCAGCTGATTTGTCATACTGCAGTGATCACAATAGTGTCGGAGGCCGACAAATGAACTTGATGTGTTTCCTAGCATTGCTACACTCACATAATTTTTCGTTACACTATTTGCCATTAGGTCTTTTCAGGGTAGCATTACATGAGTTAGCAGCTCAGCGCTTTCTGGTTGCCGATAAGAAGTTATTTTATTATGATTGCCTAATGAGTGCTGCCTAAATCAGAGGACTACGGCGTACCAGTGTTGTACGAAACGGCGTTACAAGGAACGACGTTCCTGGAACTAGTTCCTTTTTGGAGGAACGGAGTAACGCCACCGTTCCATTAGGGGCGGTGGAACTGTAACGGTAACTCGTTACGTTTTTAAAGGAACGGCAGGAACGGCGTTCCTGCCGTTACATCGCTACGATTTGGCTGTTTTTGGTGTCAAGGCTCGAGTACAAAAATTCACAAGTCGCTACTGCATTTCTCTGCCCGCCCTTCAGCCGTAAGTGCTTCCTCGAAGGTCAAAGGCAGAAGAACAACCACGCGGCAGGCCGCAGCTTGTGCTTGCTTTCATGCTGGTTGAACTTGCGCTGCGTTCGACGGGTGAATAGCGTAGCCGCGAGAATGCTTTTCACCTTTCATCGTTTGCCTGGGGAGGCCAGGACAGCGTCTGGCCGATAGAATTGGTCCCTGGCGGGGAATGATTGTCTAATACGGGATCCAGAGATTTCGGTGTCTTACATTAACGCGCAGGACGTTTCGGTGCGGGCATTTCTGTGCACGGACATTTTGGTGCACGACGTCTTGGTCCAGACATTTCGAGTCACGGGATGTCAGAGGCATTCTTTGAACATTTTAGCTTTATTAGTGTAATTTCGTGACTTGATATGATTTTACATTCGAGACTTGTGCTTGCGCCGCCGTGTGTGGAAACGAACGCTAAACACTGGCGGAGCATTGCCACGTAAAACCCAATATCTATAGTAGATGGTAAAAATCAACGTTGTTAATTTGCATCCATTCAACCTTTTTTTTAACATTCACGTGAACAATCCTACTACTTTAAGTGTTATCAAAGCGCTTTGCTTTCACTCCAGCCAACGGTGCAAGACGCTGCTGCTTTTACTCCATCCTTCCCCCCCCCCCAACAAAACATACGCGAAAAAAAAAACAGAAAAAGGAGGTAGGTTAAGCGCGTGTGCATTCCGTTTTAATTATTTTCTCAATCAATCTCGTATTCGTTGTATTCGGTGTCGGTTCTATTTAAAACTAACCAACCAACGATCGCACTTACGGTGGCGTTACCTAAGGGAGTGGAAGGCTGAGCCCCGCCGGCTACCAGCCCGCTTGGTAGAGAGAGAGGGGTGTCACTTGTGGTTCATCATTGCGTCAACTGGACTTCGAAAACTTGAAGACGACTGTTGCCGCTCTCGTCACACTAGCCTATTCAATTTTTTCGCTCCTTATAATGGGAGGAAGCGATGTATGCCTGGGGTGGCCATGATATGCGTGACTTGAAGAATTAATTATCCATGGGGAGACTCAAGGTGAAAAAAGAGCGATTCCTGGAGTGGGGGCGCCATCGGTATGACCGGGACGTGCGGAAGGGCGTAGCCAGCAAACGATAGTGGCCATTGTGTTCTCAGCGGCTTTTTGAGTGTTTTTTTTGTCACATTATAGAGGTTTCGCGAGCTCCTGGTGAATGTAAAGCTTTTTCCTGTATCACTGCGGTGATGCTTCGGAAACTGTGAACTCCGCCACGCCTGTAGGATTTTCAGGGGAAACCGAAAATAATATGACTCAAAAAGAAATCTGGTCGAGATACGAGCGTGTAGGCGCGCAGAGGTGGGGTTGGGGGGGGGCGCTAGGACAAAGAATTAAAATGTAGTGAATGTAGGCATGCAAACATAAAACGGGGGTTGGTTTTTCCGAGCAGGATGGGTGCAATTTGTATGCACAACCCGTACGCGCTTAATCAACATTTAGGACATCAGAAGCGGCGGCTGTTTTCAAAAAAGCCCGTTTTTTCTCCACGACTATATCCTAGACCAGTGTTCGCAACTTGTAACTTGAACTCGTTTCAAAATTGGGAAGGAACGAGGAACGAGCTTTCGTTCCTATTTTAGAGGAACGTGTACAACACTGGGCTCCACCCATTTCTTGCGGACACCTTTGTGAGCTACAATTCCATTGCCATAGAGCTTTAAATAAGTAGTGTAGTTACATTTATAAATCTAGACGGGTTCTGGTACACTTTCTCCTTTTCGGCAGGTGCAGTATACGAACATAAGAAACTCCTCCGGAGGGAGGATTTTTGATTGCGCGCCCGGCTCTACCTGCTCGAGCCTTGCATGCGCGATAGGGGTAGGACCCCATCGCCTTATACACAGATGCTGCCCCCTACCCTGGTTGCACCGGCCAAGTCTGTGTAGTCTGTGTAGTTACGCATACTGGCCAAGGCATCAATGCCACCACAACTCTCAACCTCAATCGATGTAGCTGAAGAAAAAGAAATAGCCATTGCCCTGGCCGCCACTTCCTGCCCTGCAGCAGTTACTATCCTCACCGGTTTGCATACTGCCTGTCGAAACTACCGGATTAGCCGCATTACATTAACAGCCCTACTCATCCTCAAAAACTGCTCTACAACTCCTGATATCCGCATCGTCTGGGCTCCTGGACGCGCCACCATCCCCGAAAATGAAGCGGCTCATGCTGCGGCTCGCGATGTGATACGCCGAGCCATTGTCCACGGTTGCCAATGTGTACCCCCTCAAGGTCAACCAAACCCACTCAGTTGCTACCACGGATTCATCCTAATTCGAGCAAACTCACCGCACACTCCTCCCACCACACTGGCGCCTCTCCAGAGAGGAAGCTACAACTTGGCGGCGGCTCAAGGCGAATACATACCCACAACGCACCCGCCTTCACCTCACGGTCCCCACCGAACAACCTTCCCTCTGCGCTTACTGATCACAGCCTGGCACCCTCCACCACATAATATGGTAGTGCTAACTTACTCCAGACTTTTCCCCACTTCCCGACCCCACCTTCGAGCAGTGGAGGGCTTCCCTGGTTAGGCCACACTCGGATATCCAGCGCAAACTAGTGACCCGAGCCCGGACGGCCAGACGAAGTCAAGGCATCCCAGACGAGGGCAGTCTTACACAAGGCGATTTCTTACAGGAATGTCTTACATCATGCCGTAGGACTTCGAAAGTGCCCGACCAACCGAACAGCTGAGCAATTGATTGATTGATTGTGGTGTTTAACGCGCTAACGCTTCACAGGCGATGAGGCGCAACGTAGTGGAGGGCTACGGAATATATTGACCACATTGGGATCTTTAACATGGTCCGTAAACTCGAACACTCGGGTGTTTTTGCTTTTTCGCTCCCATTAGAACAAGACGCTCGCGTTTCACTATGTGCGTACAGGCAAAACATGACACCTGGGACGAAGTGCTCCCTTATATTGTGTTTTCGTACAATAGATCTACCGAGAAAACTACGCAGATGGCTCTACTTGACCTTGTGTACTGAAGAGAGCCGGCGAATATGCTAGACGGCTGCACAGCACCTATTATAGTTTCAACACCATCACCCTATACCAGTTTGAGTACCCTGAAACACAATGACGTCCGTAAAGTATCTATGACATTATTTTGGTAAAATAGTTACGCTAGTGTCATGGTTGCTCGTTCCTTTACATAACGATTTTGTGTTCTGAATAATGTTTGTGCGTATGAAGTTGGGTTACTCTTGGCATTCCAGCCTGAAAATAATAGATTTAAAAAAGACACAAGGTAGAAGAACGGTACGAAACAGGTACTCACAACTTGATTTTTTTCTTATGCACCGCCAACGCAAAGAGTTCACGTCTTTTTATCAGGGGTCAACCCAATGGGTGTTTTCCGCCGAATTTGTAATTTCTTCTATAATATAGTTATTTACTTCAGTGGCGGATCAATAACTTAAACGCACTACCTTTCGTGAGCCGTTGGTCGTGGCGTCCCGAGAAATTTCAAGTTCTGCATTTTGACCAGCGCTGGTTATTGGACCTTCTTGAACTGTAATGTCAGCCTACGCCCATAGGTAGGACACGGATCTCAAGATGACATTTATGACATCCGTTTTCATGTTCACATGGTGTAATAAAATTATTTTAAAATGAAGGAAGCTCACACAAACGCGCAAGACTTCAAGGTAGCGAAGCTGTACCCAGGCTTCACCATCATCACGAAGGTTTAAGTCCCTGATTCCTGTCGATCTGCTTCTGCGTTGTCACAATGACCTTTACTCCATCATTGTTGTGAAACGTATGAGCTTATTTAGTTCTTTTGCAAGTGATAATTATTGCACATCACCTTATGGCGTACGCTAAGACGTGTCTTTCCCGTTCCAATCAAATGTTGCCACGTTAACTGTGAACGCTCAAGTAATAGAGGCGAAGTCCTGTTGGGGTTACGGCTGTTGGCGTCTCCTGTCGTCGTCGTCGTCGTGGTAATCGTCGTTCGTCTCATGTAGTCATGGCACGAAAACACCAAGAAACTCGCTTATGCCTCGCGCTAGAACGTAATGCACACAAAAACATCACCGGTAAACTCCTTTATGCCTCGCGCTGGAGCGCTTCGTAACGCGTACTAAAAAATTGGCCGCGTATCTGCTCCTTTCGTTGCAAATGCCGTCGAAAGACTATAGTCTTTATCGACTTTGGCCAAGTAAATGCCTCCTTTCGCCTTCCCGCTCACCTCTCATGGTGTTCCTCTTGCGTCGCGCTCCTCCCAAGGTAAAGACGCCAAAGGTTTGCTGAAATCACTTTAAATTTCCCGCGTTCCACTGCTCCAAATCGGGTGTCTCAATGCGAACGCTGCCGTACGGCGAGGACGCGCGTTAGTCGAGGCGCTTTACGTCAACGTTTATAGAACCGCGTTTCCCTACTCCACGTGCGTTGCAAGCAGAACGTGGAACCTATCTAGTGGAACGTTGCGTAACTGTTGCCGGTTCATTTCTTCAAATGGCGCCAGAAACTATAGTGGCACGGGCGACAGCAGGCGACGGCGGAGGTAATTCTTTTTCTGCAGTTTGTTGAAGTATTTAATTTCGCAAACGTCAAGCATGTTTGATTTTTTTATAAAGCAACACTGCAAATATCACTTCTGTATTGATTTCTTGTCTCATATTTGCGTAGTGTCATGTTTTTCTTCAACAATGTTGACAAGTATGAACATTACACCGAATATAGACGGGTAGATTTAGCTGTGACTTAATGAGACTATTGCGCAGGCATTGTTTTGCTTTGGCCGGGTTGCTGAACCGAGTCACAGACAGACAGACGGACAGACAGACAGACATACAGACAGACCAAAATGTCTGGGTTTTAGTAGCCCAATAAAGACTATCGTCTTTAAAAACATCGTGACACTCGTTTCCGCCTCGCGCTAGAGAGCTTCGTGCTTCAAAGACAAGAGACTTTTACAACAAATCTGTATTCATCTCCGTTGCCACAAACGCCAAGGCGCCAATAATACACTTATACACTGCATGCTTCTCCCGTTCCTAGGTGTTTTGTTAGTGGAGATGGCCCGGGATTTTTTTCTCGTTCTGAGCAAGTGTTGCTGCGATTACAGTGAACGGTGGAGCTTTTTTTTCCAATCTTGGCCAATCTCCCTAAGTGGGTATGCTTGGCATAATAAACGAGTGCAGAGGACGCTGTGTGGTCACCGCGAGGCACACGGGACCAACGCTCGGCATTTTTTGCTGTTGTAACGACCGGGGGGTCGCCACAATCTTGACCAATCTGCCTAAATAGGTATGCTTGCCTGGAAATACGTGCGCAGGGGACTCTGCGCGGTCGTCGCAGGGCACGCACACAATGGCTCTAAGCATTCTATCGGTTTTGTTTACTGCGAAGCGTTTGTCGTGAGTCCCGCGCTTACGTGCGGACGCCCGGCCGTTTCTTGGCATTTTTAACGGCGGTCACGAAACATTGCAATTTGCTAAACAGCTTCGCTGTTAAAAATGAATATTGTGCCCCATATACGTTTTATTCTATATATGCTCCCGACAAAGTAACAACGCCCCTACCAATCAGGTAAAGAAACCTTGCCGGTGGGCGTGCAGCTAAACTACTTCTATATGGGTAAGAAGAAAAAAAGAACTACTCACAAAGGCTGAAATGCAGATGATTATTCGGTTGAAATGCCGGTTCGTGCTTGTACCCAATAATCCAACGGGAATCAGATGGGAAGTTAATTATACTAATAAAATCCCGCAGTCGGATTTTAAAGATCCCTAAAAACTTACTTTCACAACAAAAGTCTAACTTTTGTGAAATTATATTATCGGACAAATGCTAATGCAGAGAGAACAACTTAGCATAAGGTTTTATTTGAATCGAGTGGGGTCTGCTTCATTCTTGGATGAATCTTCCGAACTGTCGCTTTGATCCTTGTGAGCCTAGGAGCCCTTAGAAATGTCGAGCGATGGAGATATTGGAGCTCCAAGGCCAGAAATGCAGCCAGGAGCACTATACCCTACACAGAAAACAGACCTGCTGGAACTTCCGGATGATCGGCCACCTGATAGACGTTCGTTTGGTGTCTTGGCGCCAAAGTTTCAGCCGACGCTCTTCCGCGTTCTGTAGTCCCGGGACCTTCTCTCCGCACACGGCTGGCATGATTGGGACCATCAGCTACGGTATGGACAAAAAAATAGAAGCAGAAGAAGCAGAATCAAGAGATGGCTTGGCTGGGCATGTGGAGAATTTTATTTGTTTCTTGCTAAGAATGCAGAACGAATATTCTTCAGCCTTAAGGAACTGCCTTAAGCGTTTGTGCCTTTTTCAGTCAATGTGTTGGTCAGTTTTCTTCAGTACAAATTAAAGTACCTTGCTCGAGACAATAACAAAAGACTTTAACTATAGTTAAATTATAGATGTTGCTTCATTGTGAAGTGTTTTTTCATACCAGCCAAGGCGAAACATTTTCACGGTTAGCGCAATCTGACGCGACCTACACTTATCATTGCTTAAACATTCTTAGCGGAGTACCAGAGAGGTACAAAAATATTCGGGCATTTCACGCGCCGAAGCAGAACATGGGCAATTAGGCGCGCTTTGCCACAGAACAAGAATAAGATACTTGCTCCGCGGCCGTAGTAGACGCATCCCAATAATTTTCTCAACCTGCGGTATTCGAGGGGTGTGTCGCCGGGCATGTACTTCCGGTCAAAAGCCTTGCTTGCGCATCTTTCGCGAAACCGGTTTACGAGAGTAATAAAGCGTTGCTTCAACACTAACACAAGGTTATAGCCGGCAAGAGCATCTTTGGCCGGGCACGTTTGACGTAATCCAAAGGATTAGTTTATTGAAACATGATAGTTGTTGGAAAGCTTGTTAATGGAAAGCAGTGCACCGTGTTTTCTGCTACGTATGCTTGTGGGCATACTGAGCGGTGTTATATTGAGTGGATGCGCAAGGCGTTTTAATGATTATACTCAGGCACGGCAAGAACCTTATATTACGGCCTTTGCATTTTCTCGAAAAGTTCGAAGAATACACGTGCAAGAGGAGGGAGGCTGCAAAACCGACCGCATCACAAATCCTTTTGCATCAGGCTCAACCAAGCTGGATGTGCATCCCCAACTTGATTCTTCTTCTGCTACCGTCCGAAAAATCGGTCGGTGATCTGAAACCGTCAGCGGTGACTATAGTGAGCCCCTGAAAGTAAAGGCATATTTAAACAAGTATGAACAAAGTCGTTGCCGATATGTGCCTGTCAGTTTTTGAGACCGAAACCTGCAGTGGGAGTGGAAGGATTGTATGATATAGACAAATGGCTTCAAACCCTTCAATGGTACGCCTCCGTGACAGGGTAATTTCCGCCCCTGAGGCGCTGGTATAATGGTTCGATTCTCAAGAGTACTAGCATGCACATCAATAGGAAAGCGACGTTCATGAATACCTATTTCGGAGGTTTGTGAAGTTCAACGATTCAACCCCACGAAACAAAGAAAACGCAGTTGCCGAAAATGTCGTCGGCCTATTCCAGGGATCATGCAGTGACCCTCCAGGGGTTGTATCTCATTTATATATTTATCTTGCTGTTGAGCCCCCATCCGCATGGAATTATTCGTGAACGACTGCACGGTTCACACGGCCGTCAATAGCCACATCGAGCAAACTAATTTAAAGAATGCTTTACACCTAATTGAGCCATCTTGTACAAATTAGGTCTGAGGAATAAAAATACTTAGAATACTTCTATTACATTCAGCAACAAAAATACACCCCTTCGTTTTTCTTATTCTTTAGCTAATGCTACCATCAACTGCACTGGTAAGGCAAATATCCAGACGTCGCACTACAAGAAACCTCAGTTGGGAAACTCACGTTGACAATGTCTGTCAGGGTGCACTGCAGAAAACGGCATTTTTGAAAAGTTGCGTACCACACCTACTGCTGCAAAATAAATACTTACAAAGTACTAGTACGACTTAATTTGAAGTGTGAAGATGTTGTTTGGAGCCCTTACCAACAATAATTCATCAGTAAAATTCAAAGCGTACAGAATTTATCTTTGCGTTTTATTTATTCTGTTTATTCGCTTCACTCTAGTGCAACAATTTTACGTAATAGGGCAATCCTCCAAAATCTCCAGCAGCGTAGTTTCATATCTAACTTAAATTTCTTGATCAGATTTATTACTGTCACTTCAAATTGTCGCGGGAACCCTACATCCAAGAGGCTTCAAAACGTTCAGCGAGAACACTTCTCATTAACAGTATTACGCAATCAATCAGCTGCAATAATATCCATAAATGTTTTTTGTTTCCACGCGCAACTTCTTACGGGACTACGTTCCATGATGGAGCAGTGAACTCGGTGCCGTTAGAAGAGTTTTCTGAAAGTATTGGTGGTATAAGTTTTGGTTGAAGTGTTTTGTTTCAAAATCGGGCACGATATCATAGTGTTCTTGTTCGCATCCGTTTGTGTCAGCATATTTATATGCATCCACTTATGTGTGTTGTGCCTTTTAAAATTACGCCAAGCAATACTGATGCATTGTCCAGTTGTATGTTGAATTAGAGAGAATGTATTTTGTTGTCTTCACTCCTGCCTAGCCGGAGAACGTCCTGCCTTATCTGTAAATAAAATTCAAAAAAATAATACTTCGAATATTTTTACAACTTAACTCATTTTTCTGATACTCCTAGTTATGCCAGACTGCGTTTAGAGCCTTTAATTCAACAAGCGTGCTTTCAGCAACGTCTGTAGCAGAATTTGGTTTGAGCAAGCAAATTTGCAGATAATGTTTTGGTCTTCCGCCGTGCGCGCCATAGCAGTTAAAATATTTTAGTTTGCCTTAACGCGAAGTTTTGGCAACATGCTATATTTTGGTGTGCAGTATGCAGACAAGACCCTGTGATAGATAAATCTGAAAATATTGACAGACAATATACATTTTTATTACGTGTACAACCTCTTTCAGTAGCGCAGCTATCAAAACAACTGCAGAAGTAGTGGAGGAAGTCCTTAGCAGCTGTTCAACTCTCTTTCTGAAACGTGGCGTTTGTGTTCTATGTATTGTACGTGTACAAGTGTCATGCTAAATCAGGTAGAATAAACCATGCTAAACGTGTACGCGCTTTATTCCAACGAGCAATGAAGGCATGCATGATCCGGTGATGAGCGTCTTTACGTCAAGTGACACCCCGCGGCTCACATAGCCTTCCCTGTTACTCCTCTACTGATTACCCTGATTAAAAATAGAAACTCGAGCCAAGGATACACTCACTACTTGAATATTATGGTATAAATTTACTCCAAAGTTCAGTCCGATGTAGCCGCGCTTCACACCTCGTGCGATTATCTGTTATTTTTGGCCACTTTTAGTAGCTGCGTACTCGCCACTTCCGCTAGAGCTAGCAAAAGTGAGAACTACGAAGAAATTGCTTCCGGCTTTACAATATATTTCGAGCTTAAACGAATTGCCTGGTCGTACCCAACAGACGAACAGGGTGGACAAAGCTATTGGGCTTTGTTAATCAAAACACGTTTTGTGTTGTATTAACACTTGTTCACAACCCTTTAGTATTACAGTGAACTCCCGTTAGGACGAACTCGGTTAAGACGGATTCTCGCTTATGCAGAACAACGTGGGAACGTTTGTTAGGTTTTCCATAAAATCAATGCAAAAAAATTGGCCGCGTATCTGCTCCTTTCGTGGCAAATGTCGTCGAAAGACGATAGTCTTTGTAGACATTTGCCAAGGAAATACCCCCCCTATCGCTTTCCCGCTCACCTCTCATGCTGTTCCTGTTCCGTCGCGCTCATCCCAAGGTAAACACACTAGAGGTTTGCTCAAGTCAATTTGAATTTACCGCGTTCCACTGCTACAGGCCGGGTTCGTCGATGCCAGTGCTGCAGTAAGGCGGAGACGCGCGTGAATCGAGGCGGCCGACTTCAAGGTTTATAGAACCTTGTTTCCGTGCTCCATGTGCATTCCAACCAGAACGTGCTGCGGGTTTCTGCAGTATATGTTGAATATCATTTGCTATTGAAAAACCATGCATCCATGAATTTATAATAAAGGGACACTGTAAATATCCCTTGTGTATTATTTTTCGGTCTTATATTTGCGCAATGTCTTGTTCATGTTCAACAAAATTGACAAGTATGAACATATAAACCGGGCTTAGACACGCACATTTGGCTGTGAGTATATAAGAGTATTGCGGAGTACACATTTTACTTTGACCGGGTGGCTGGATCGAGTCACAGATAGAGAGACGGACAGACAGACAGACATACAGACAGAACAAAATGTATGGGATTAAGTAGCCCAAAAAAGTCTATCATCCTTAAAAAATCATTCCTTGAGACGAGTTGTCTTGCACGTACTATTCGGTTGAGATGAACTAACTTCAGGTGACCACCACTGCTGGCGATTCTGGGTGGCGAACACGGCAGCATTGCCGGAGTGCGGCGGGGCATTTACGCGACCAGAGAGAAAGAAGAAGAAAGGAAAACCTCCGCGCGAAGCGAATTTGCTCCACGGATGAACGGAGGGAGCGAGGACAAACGACGTTCGGACAAAGATGCCACTTCTTCCCCCCTTCGACCCGCGGAGTCCGCGGCAAACCAAAGAAAAAAAGTTCTAGGGCGATCTGTGTGCCGCTCTGCTCTGAAGGAGACAGGGGCAAACTAGCAGTATAACAAAGGAAAAGAAAGCGACGACGGAGACTTTGTGTTCGCAAAAGTAGCAGCTCTCCTGACCAATGCCGTTTGTAAGCGGGAGCATGAGTTCGCGTCGGTTCGCGTCGCGAGTACTACCTCGTCACCGGCGAGAAAACAAACGAGTTTCCTTCGCTGTCAGTGGTGCGTTCTCACTTGAGGTAGCGGGTGTACACTAGCTGACGCGACTGAGGCTGGATAAAACCAGCAAGAGCACTTGAAGACAGGCTTCTATCAAGTGTCACACTCAAAGAAATGATTTCTTTTTCTTTTTTTTATTGTGAGTCTACTTTCACTGTTTTGAGGCACGATACTTGCATGCACCTGGGCGTGTTTTTGATCCCTTTTTATGGAGACTTCTTACAAGACGAAGCAATTACCATGGCCCCCTCGACTTAGTCTAACGGAAGTCCACTGTATATACTTTCCTGGAAATCTATTCGTTATAAAAGAAGCCATTCCTATTCCTACTGATCGGGCGCCTTGCTTTACCGAAGTAAGTGTTTCGCCACTTGACATGACGAGAAAATACTGGGTTGGACTATAAAACGCGTTGAAAAAAATCGCAGAAGATGACATGGTCGTTACGCTTCGGGAACCGCATATCTGGGCCAAGTGCGCAATCTTCTGCGTGAAACAAAGTTTTCAATTTCGTTGCAATGATTTGAAACTCTTTTATTTAATTCTGAACTGCAATGCTATATGGCGCGTAGGCGCACAATCTGCCCATTCGTGCTCAATCGTGTAAAAATTGCTGCTATGGGGCATCCTTTAGAGCGTTTAAAATAACGCTGCCTCCCACAAAAGAAAAACCCATGACACGATTCAGCACCTCATTGTAAACACCTTTCACACCATCATCTACTATTTTAAAAGAGCGTAGTATGCGCCGGGGGTTTTCTTACGCTATTTAGAGATGAAGACTAATACGGATCATCGAATTACTGGACATTCTACGAAACCGCCATGTCGTGTTTTTTTTTATAAAAAGCAAACATCATATAACAGTCTATAGCTCATCTACGCAAAGATGGTTATAATTCTCTTAGGCCTCAATTTACTTGAGGTGCCATTATTAGGTTAAATTGTGGAGCAGACATTGGCAAGGAGACTCCATTTGGTATCGTCGCTATAAACAAACGTATTAGTTATTCGTTTAGGCAACTATAAAAAAGATTTAATACCAAAACATCATACAGTTTCAGAACTCTTTAGGCACCCGCGTAGTTTGGAAGAAAAATGATGACGTCGTTTTGCAGGCTGAAACAGTTGCGTCCAGTTAGGCCCTAATACGAATACTAGTAGCCTGGACCATACCATGTAAAGAGGCCCATCACAAACGTGACATGTGCTGTATTGACCAAGAACTTGAGCGCGTGTTCCTGGTGACTTTACTTTACCCTCCTTCTTCCGGCTAAGCATTGCGTTGTGTAGACATTTGAGCAAGAGCTTGTAGGTCAATCAAGCCTCACTGGGAAAGCAATAAGAAATACCGGAATAGTTATCCGCTTCTTTGTGAATACAATTTACAGAAGGGAAGCGGGACTATCATTCGAATGTCTAAAGGGAGAATTGATTCGTAAATATCGTCAGTTGAAAAAGGCGTGAATCGACCACCCGCTGCATGTCCTGTATTGAGACACAAAAGCGGACGAAAAATTTTCACCGCTCCCAGAATAGCTCCAGCGCACAGATGGTTTTGCCAATATGGATCCCAATAAAGAGAGCATACGTAAAAGCAAACTTTTTGCGGTAAGAGGTGCATCACTGTAGAACTTTGAGGAAAACTTATCCTTTCCGGCAAAAGTTTTCTACAACTTTTCTTTTATATAGAAGTGCTTACTGCCGAAAATACATCGAAACACGACCGACTGCCGTAGTGCCGAAAGTGCAATATCGCTTATCATGAACCTTGGAAGCCGGCGCACGTTGAAGTCCGGAACAGCACACACGATGCGCCAAGAACTTTCGTCGCCCGAGACGCCATTTGTATTCCTCGAAGCACTTTGAACAATGAAAGTATCGTATGTCTTAGAGGCTTAGCAAACCGACTACTAGGAGAAGTTGTAAAGTTTCGAGAGCCTTCTAATTTCTTGTCTGAACCTTGCTCCCCCTTTGATTCCTCTCTGAGATTCCGTTTTGCCGGTAAAGTCGCGTTAGATTTGTTCTCCCGCATGCTTTACTGTATTTTTTTACACCCGGAGATTTATTCACAGCTCCAGCTATCAATAAAAGCGGCATGGTAACACGGCTAAAATGGCTAAAATGCATCCCTGCACCAAATACAAGTCCGACAGAGATGTCATGACGTGCTGAAGGAATGAATTCGCAGTGCGCTTGCCGTCCTATTTTGTACATCTTCTTCTTCGCTATGCAGGCGTGTCGTACCGGGAGTGAGCAAGTGTGAAGGCCACGGCAATAATCTAGAGAGGTGTTCGTGATACATAGGCCGGAAACCTTGGGTGCAAAGTTTCTTAAACAATGCAACACTTTGGACTACCCAATCAATATGTTAACACAAGGAGTCAAACACAATCAAAGGAATTACATTCAAGAATGTTTTCTTCACGCGACAGAAAATGCCCCCTGAAAGGTGCAGAGGAAGAGGGTGCTCTTATGTATTTTTCTTAAAATACAGATAAAGAAATATGACAAAATAATCAAACAAAACACAATATGCTGACGTTGTGTCCCCCCCCCCCATTACAAACGGAGTTTTTGTTGACTGTCACCAATTCATTAAAACACCATAAAGTACGTCAAAAAAGTTTTTACTTCGCGCTGGTTTTCAAAATTCGCCAATCGACACCTTTAATTAGCATAGTGACCTTTGATCATGCGATAAAAGTAATCCTCCGTTTTTTTTCAAGAAATGGCTTTGCCTCCTTCTGCGGCAATGAATGGCGGGAGACTAGCTGGCTGGCTGGCGGCGCTGCCCTGCCGTTTGTGTGGTTTGTCGGTCATACAGTACTCCTGCGTCAAGGGCTGGTACTCTCAAGAAACATTCCTGCTTCCTTTTTTCCTGAACCGTTTCCAAACACACACTACTTGACCGTAAGGCGAGCACGCCGTCAGCTGTTTTCTCTATGCGAATACTGGGAGGTGACCACTCCATATCCCAGATTGTTGCGGACACCTCCGTTTCGACCACGCAGTGCACCATAGCAAAGAAATGCCAAAATGAAAAACATTGCAATTAAATGGGCTGATAAAGGCACCCTCTTTGACACGTGATATCCGCGAGTTTGGCGTGGCTGTAGATTTAAAAAATAATAAAACTAAATTTAGTTGCAGTGCTCCTCATAAGAAACAATTTTCGGAGCCGTCCCAGTGGAAGCTGGTGGCGGTGAAAGGAGTGAACTAAGAAGTTTCGCTATCATGCTCCGTCGTCTGCCACAGTCCGACAAACGCGCCCCAATACACTCCTGTAATCTTGGGGCCTTTCAACTCACCTCACCGGAAAAGACCGTAATACTGAAGGTAGAGATGGTTCTACCTACCACACGTATTATAAGAGAATGCAACATGGATGTAAGGAACAATGTTTGTTGCAGTCCTTGATGACACCGCATAGCATTCTACTTTTCAAAAGTACCCCTCCAACGAGTAGCCCACATCCCGCTATGCTCCTTTGCAGATAAATTGAATTTCTTTCTACGAAGAGAAGAAAGTTTTCCTGAAAAAAGTGCAAATACACGCGTGAAAAACTTAAGTTTGATCATGTATGATTTACACTGGAGAACAGCGCGATAAAAGTAAATGCACATTTTCAGTAAAGGCGTAAATGCATGCTGTGTGTTTATAGTTGCTGCGAAGGTATTGTGAAAGCACCTGGTGTTTTAAGTTTAGTGGTGGGTGTCATTGTATTACGGAAGACCTAATATTACCAACAGAGAGTTCTCACTCCCCTCAGCAGTTTACGCTTTCCGGCTAAGCGCCCTTTGGTGCCTTTTGTATCTTTGCGTCCTTCTTGCTCATAACTTTTCCTACTCCAGTTATTTTGGTTACATTACTTCAAAAGGTTTAAAAAACTTGGTTACCTCCGGCATACGTTAGAGGGGGGGGCTGTGATATTAAACTTTCTGAGTACAAAACGCTAATCCTCTTTCTCGTCGTGTGCGCGTCGCCTGTATGGAAACCCTACAAGCAGTGCGAAATAGACTAACTTCAGTCGTTACAAGAAAAGGTGATTAGATTCAGTTTGCGGGGATACGACCCTGCTTTTTTCACCTACGTCAGACTCGCCGTCCTTGAATCTGTCAACACTTTCTTTGCGGTGGAGCAATAAAGTGCTTACGCTCTTTCAATCTATAAGCAACTCTTGTTGGAAGCTGTCAAAAGGTATTTACTTGAGGTGTTTTACTCCTTTTGCGCTAATATCATATCCTTGATATCACAGCTTTCAACGAGCGTACTAATAGGTTCAGAGTCACCTTTTTTTTCACGCAGTGAGCCGATTAACACGCTGAAAGTCGAGTTTTGAAGTTGGTCTTCTTGGGGCTCGTCAGCTAAGGGCAGATTACGGTCACGCAACGTAGTAATTGTACCGTTTATTGGAGTGCCCCTTACGGTACAAACTACCCTATCGTTGCTCGACATTCGCTGCCGGTATTGTATAAGGCTCTTCCGTATTTGGGGAGGGCTTGAACACAATCATTAAAAAAACTACCCTATCGTTTATTCGATGAAACATCCAGAGAAAAATAGTGTTCGAAATACAACACGTCAAACTATCGTAGTGAAAAAGCATCGTTTGAAAATGAAAATGGTGCCTCTAAAGCAGAGATGTTGCTTTCACGAGCGGAAATCATTTTGTGTGTCGCAGCAGTTTAGCTGTCATAAATAAACCTGTGGATCACAAGGTGAAATCTTGCAGTTCAAGAGAGACTGCACAAAATAAAGAAAGAGGATAAGAATATTATAAAATATTCTTTATTTTTTCAGTGAGCAGGTTACAGGTGCTTACAACTTGGTAATTATACCAGATGGCTGTTTTAAAAACAAAATGTTTTCCCTCTACAGCACCTCCACGTAATGCTGTATGTCCAAACGTTCCCGACCGTTCACAATACTCGACTCCTCTTATCAGTCATGAAATATCAGTCGCGCCTCAAGTGGCATTAGTAATTTCAGGTTGTAGTTCGAAGCTGGTGAACCAGCGGTCTGTAGTTGTAGATGTAAGGCTAATTACAATTCCGCAGCATCGATGCTAGCGGTCGCTGTGTCACTAGAGCGATTAACTGCCAAATACATGCAACCGAAGTTTTTCTACTGAGCGTCGATGTTGATAAGGTACATTTTTACTCACGAGTGAAAAAAACTTGTAAGGGCAACAATGAAACTGAATTATAATTATTTCTTAGCCGAGCATCGAGACCCTTGAAGTAGGTGATAGCTTTTAGATAGGTTGCTATACGCGAATACAAGAACCACGCACCAAAACAAAATAGATTCACCGGCGCTAACCATGCAATATTTTTTTTTATATATACGGTATTGTGCGGTAGCATTATGCCTTTTGGACACATATACATAAGCACATTTATATGCGTCTGGTTAACGGTATCAAGCCTATTCCATTTTCGCCGATCCCTTTTGGCAGACCGCATTTAAAGAAACATATTACTTTATACCGAATACGGAATACCCGATACGCAATGCACACGTGTAACCTTGCAACTTAAAAAAAAAGCTTGCCATCGCCTGGTTTCGTTCCCTGTCTTTCTATGCCCTGAAGTTCGGCTTCATAAATTGGCATTAGTTACTTGCCACTGACTTACTCGGTTCTTGCTCTACTGTCTCAAGCTCAGAGCCTTCCATTGAGAATTTCTCACCAGTAAGGACCCTCGGGGTATCTTATATTAGGATAGAGGACCACCCTTTTTTGTGATGGCCCAACATGTAGCACCAAATACCCTTGTATGCGGAAGTTACCAGCAATAGTTGAGTTGAAGTACTTCTATTTCATTTGCCGGTTCATTGTAGATGATGTTCCAGTATTTCTCGTCCCGTTTATGTAGTCTTGTAGTACAATCTTTATTTTCCTTTGAAAACAGCATCCAGCCAATGTTGTTAAACAAACCGCCAGACAACATATATTACGAGAGACTAGAACCGAAGGTTTTGACGTGCAATATCACTGAGACACGTAAACAACACAGTGAAAGTCATTTCGACTCCCAAAACTGCGTATTTGATAATAGTGGGTATACATTAGAGGGCATGTTTAGTTTGTTTTCGTATAATTGAAAACATGTTTCAAGCACCCTGAGGCCCAGTCTATCTAGACATGTCCTGTACTGGTACCGTGTTTTTGATCGAGCCGTTAAACATACGTTTTTGGTTCGCGCCCTGCAATCGAAGAGTGTAAGAGCTGAATCTACTGCATTTATAGAATATCAATACCGGCAGTTTGTGTTAATGAGAATGACTGCACTTACACCAAAGTGGTCCAATCTTGTATTTTGAAACGTACTCGTGGTCCATTTTCCGTAAAAAAGCACGTAGCAGTACGCCAGCTGACTAAGACTATACGATGCCTTAGTTTACGTAATTATAATTAACGAATGCACGCAGGCGCTGGCTCATCTAAGTTCAGAAATAAGTTTTCTCTTGTAAATATTGTGCATGAGTGGGACGCTTTGGTTAGTATATAAAAATAACAATGATCTACACCTGTTTACGATGTGCCCTGCTTACCTCATCTTGACTGGAACTGCGCACAAAAACAGCACCACAGAAGAGAACACACAAACACAAACTGAGTTTTGTGTATTCTCGTCCCTGGTCCCGTTATTTGTGCGCAGATCCAGTCATGAATCATTTTCAAGACCGGAACTCCGGCTCGGCTTGCCACTATACTCCATAATTACTGCTCTCATAGGTTGAGAAAGATGGCTGTGTTGTGCGTAGTCTTTCTTTATTCCCCGATTTGCTTTGTTCCTTTACGACAAAACTTCAAGTTTTACAACCAAAACTTTTCAAACCTCATCAAGCAAATACTGCGCAACTTCAGGCGGAGTCGACGAGGGGCAGGTGCTGTCGAAGAATAAGGAGAATAGAGAGCTTTAGCCGACCGTTTTCGACAGAACGCTCCGGTACCGACGGCGCGCTCAGCGAAACCGGAGCCAATGTCGTTCGCAGCGAGGCGTGCCACGCAAACGCAATGAAGCTCCAGCTAGCTATTTCAGCGGAGTGGACTGTGAAAAATGGTCAGCTAAAACTCGCTGATGACTGAAATTACCGGCTTCACAGAGCCTAACGGCACCCGAATCAAGTCGAACGCTTTAATTAGAAAGTGCATAACTTTTGATGAGTAGCATTTTTTGCCTATTAACCCAACTGCCACAATCGTGTAACGCCGTGAAAGAAAAAAATGGAGATTTGGCGAAAGTAACGCTTAGAATCACTATAATAGCGTAAATGGAGATAATTGTTGCGCCAGAATTTTGGGCAACTAAACAATGTAACGCCCTGAATTACCGCAACATGCTCATTAGGTGGAAGGAGCACTTCAAATCGTTACAATGCTGTAAACGGATATAATTATTCAGTCAGAATTTAAAAAAAACAGAAAAAATAGAAAAAAATAGCCAGAATGTTGAACCATGCAACGCCCTGTATTTCAATAAAAATGGAGATTTGGCGGGAGTAACGCCTGTAATTGGTATAGTAGTGCAAGTGCAGATAATTGGTGAGGCATAATTTTGAAAAGTCAGAACATATGACTGTGAGGAACCAACACGCTTGACAAGCGGAATAAGAATGATACACATCCGTAGGCAATTCTCAGAATTTCTTCCCATCTTTTAAAGCTGGTGTCTCGAAAAAGACCGTCAAGACAAGGATACAACGGCCGGTCTAATTAGCATAGGTTGTGCTGCAGTGTCACGCTCCTAAATGCGTCATGTGAACGTCAAACCAACTGCTGCATATCTCTTCGAAGATTTGACGACTGATCTTTACATGTACATGACGACAGTCAAGTGCGCGAATGCTTCACAGGCTCTTGAGGAACATCGGCTTTAAAATTTAGCAGGGCAACTGAAACTCGGCGCTAATTTAGAGAGAGTTTACTATCGTGTAGCGCCAGAGTACCTGAACACTGCCCGGTAAATGGGCTCGAAAAACGCGGCAAATCGCTGTGCTTCTTCAGAGAGGTAGTTGTTAGATCTCCCACCAAAGGGCGAGGTTCACGAAACATTACACGCGCTCCCGTTCACGGTACATTGGCATTGCGGAATTCCTTCACACAAGACGCAGAGTTTTCTATCTGCTACCCGCTTTATTTTTACGATTCATACCACGCATCGTGCACAGAAAAGATCTCGTGCTGACAGATTACACGTGCTTTATTTTTCTGTTACTATCCTGAAAATGGTACTTACACCAGTCGAAGAATTTTAGAAATGCTCGTATAGGGAGTGTACATTTCATAGAATCTAACAAAAACTCTACGCGCTCTAATTTTTTGTTGAGAACTTTTTTCACAGTGATTTACTACCTAGACGAAACATCAAAGTCTGCCGAACTTGAAAAGGAGAAAGTTTAACAAGACACTACAGTTGCGTCCTCAGAAGAGACACTTTAGGAATTTAGGGAATACAAAAAGGCAACATATAGGAAGCAGATAAACCGAAATCACTAAACTAAATGTACGCCTTAACATTTTCAGTTAAGGCGTACTTACACGTTGTGTGTTTATAGTTGCTGCGAAGGTATTGTAAAAGCACCTGGTGTTTTAGGTTTAATGGTGCGTGTCATTGTATTACCGAAGACCTAGTATTACCAACAGAGCGTTCTCGCTCCGCTCAGTAGTTTACGCTTTCCGACTAAGCACCCTTTGGTGCCTTTTGTATCTCTGCGTGCTTTTTGCTCATAAATTGTCCTGCTCCAGTTCTTTTGATTGCATTACTTCAAAAGGTTTAAAAAACCTGGTTACCTCCGGCATACGTTAGAGGGGGGGAGCTGTGATAATAAACTTTTAAGTACAAAACGCTAATCCTCTTTCTCCTCGTGTGCGCGTCGCCTGTATTGAAACCCTAAAAGCAGTGCGAGATAAACTAACTTCCGTCGTTACAATAAAAGGCTATTAGGTTCAGCATGCGGGGATACGACCCTGCTGTTTCACCTACGTCAGACTCACCGTCTTTGAATCTGTCAACACTTTCTTTGCGGCGGAGCAATAAAGTGCTTACGCTCCTTCAATCCATAAGCAACTCTTGTTGGAAGCTGTCAAAAGATATTTACTTGAGGTGTTTTACGCCTTTTTTTACGCGCTAATATCATATACTTGATATCACAGCTTTAAACGAGCGTACTAACAGGTTCAGAGTGAGCTTTTTTTTCATGCAGTGAACCGATTAACCCACTGAAAGTCGAGTTTTGAACTTGGTCTTCTTGGGGCTCGTGAGGTAAGGGCAGATTACGGTCATGCAGCGTAGTAATTGTACCGTCTATTGGAGTGCCCTTACGGTACAAACTACCCTATCGATGCTTGACATTCGCTGCCGGTATTGTACAGGGCTCGTCCGTTTCTGGGGAGCGCTTGAACACAATCATTCAAAAAACTACCCTATGGTTTATTCGATGAAACATCCAGAGAAAAACAGTGTTCGAAATACAACACGTCAAACTATCGTCGTGAAGAAGCATCGTTTTAAAATAAAATGGCGCCTGTAAAGCAGAGATGTTGCTTTCCCGACCGGAAATCATTTTGTGTGTCGCAGCACTTTACCTGTCATAAATAAACCTGTGGATCCAAAAGTAAAATCTTGCAGTTCAAGAGTCAAGATTGACTGCGCGAAATAAACAAAGGGGATAATAATAATATAAAACATTCTTTATTTTTTCAGTGAGCAGGTTACAGGTGCATACAACTTGGTAATTATACCAGATGGCTGTTTTTAAAACAAAATGTTTTCCCTCTACAGCACCTCCACGTAATGCTGTATGTCCAAACTTTCCCGACCATTCATAATAGTCGACTCCTCTTATCAGTCATGAAATATCAGTCGCGCCTCAAGTGGCATTAGTAATTTCAGGTTGTATTTCAAAGCTGGTGAACCAGCGGTCTGTAGTTGTAGATGTAAGGCTAATTACAATTCCGCAGCATCGATGCTAGCGGTCGCTGTGTCACTAGAGCGATTAACTGTAAAATACCTGCAACCGAAGTTTTTCTACTGAGCGTCGATGTTGATAAGGTACATTTTTACTCACGAGTGAACAAAATTGTTAGGGCAACAATGAAGCTGAATTTTCGTTATTTCTAAAGCCGAGCATCGAGACTCTGGAAGTAGGTGACACCTTTTAGATAGGTTGCTATACGCGAATACAAGAACCACGCACCAAAACAAAATGAAATCACCGGCGCTACTCATGCAATATTTTTATATGCGGTATTTGTGCGGTACCATACACAGAAGAGGAGAGTGATCCAAGAAGGCAAAACATTTTCTGAAGAACAAGAGCTCGGAGGTCTCGTGTGGAGTAAGTACTAATGAACACATACAAGCATAATGACCACATCCAAGCATGACCAAGGTGGTGCTTTTAGTGCAGAAACACAAAAACCGAGGTTAAAGTGCAGGTGCGACCTCTCCACAACATGCGCATGCAGAATGTCAAATTTTTCAAGGAGCGTTTGAAAGAACCAATGGAATTACAAAAAACGCTAATAAAAGATAAAAAACACACTGTTAAAGCATGTTAGCATCAGCTGGCTGGTACCAGGCTCAGTGATGTGTAAGCATGAATACAGCCATGCCGCATCAGTAGTCTGTTGGGCCCTCGCAGGTGAACCGGGCTTAGAAGGGCAGGACGTTCACAATTGTAATATATATAATTAAGAAAAACCAGGTTACGCCTGGAACGCCTAACATGTAGCTAGTGAAAATTGCAAGCTTCAGAATACCCCCCTACCCATAACGACTCAATGGTGAATATTGAGAAATACGGTTCTATGAAAGCGCCTGAATAATTTCTAGTCGAAGGGATGACGAAATGCTTTATCAATTCCATATTGAACTCGCAAAGTCTATCTTCGGTAATATTTGGGAGCGGTAGAGTCAGAAAAACCATAATCGGTTGGTGAATTCACTGGTGGCCCGGGAAATCACGCTAAGCGTACGATGACAAGATTTGGTCAGGTAGCTCACATATGAGTTAAAAAGTAGTTTTACATTCATCATTACACGCAAATTATGCACTACTGTAGCGCGTTTTATGGGTTCAGCTAGCAGAGACCACGTAAAAATGAGCGGGGTAGTCTGACGAGTATATGATATCAGAATAGTGTTGGAGCGACTAAGCTTTAAATTATCGCGGTGGCACCATGCTGATACTGCGTCGATGTCACTTTGCAGCAGTATGCCATCATCCGGCGAAGCACCCGCCTGATAGAGTCTGGTATAATCCGCATACTGAGAGAGCGGACAGTACCTAATTTATTTCCAGGTACTGTTGGCCGATTGGGCGGTTACAGGGGTGGGGTGAAAAACTGCCATCACAACCGCCATGTCAAGCGTAAAGAAGAAATGCATAGCGGATACAAAAAGAATACATCATTAAACTACATTCTAGAACTTACATGCTACATCACATACATCACAAAATATACTTCACAATAACGGCGTACCATTAACAAAAATATTAAAGAGAATAGGGCCGAGTGTCGCATCTCTGTTATCATTTTGAAAGGCCGGGAGGTGACGCCTACATTACAAACCTAAATTAACAGGAATTTAAATAACTACCGAACCACTGACATAACTTACTGGACAATTTTGGAAGCAGTAAGTTTTGATTAACAGCTATCGATAGACAAGTAAAGCACAAAAGTACGTGCTCCTCGGAAGTGTTTTAAATTTTCGCATTGAATTAACACCTAGGTTTGGGGCATCGTTAAAGACGTAAAACTCTGTTGTATGCTGAAAGTTCAACAAGGAGGGAGGGATTTTTGCGGAAATTTCGGCGTACATTGTTACGTTCTTCACCGTATTCTTACGCGACAGCTCTTCTAAGTCTTTTTTGAGGCTGATGTGTGTTATACAATATAATCTGTTTCCAAATTGTTGTTCAAGCACAGGGTCCATTCGGGAAACGTTCCGAAACCATAAAATGGAGAATCTGCATTCGCCTTACAATCCACAATATTTCTTTTGTTAGTTACTGCAAGACATCCATTTACTGAAAAATTGCTTATCCTCAGATACACAACTTATGTGGCGTTGTTTTTGTTGTAGTGTGACTGAAACACTGTGCTTGTTGCTTTTATGCTCCTAAAAAGTGGTATGGAATCCATTACCCGCATCGTATTTTCTTTATCATCAGTTACCATCAAAACATTCCAACAGAAGCATCACCACTGTAACGGTTTATTTACTGTTCAAGCAAAGTACTGGCCACATGTTGTGAACTTAAACATCATGCGTGTCCACATTTGCGTACCCGCAGGTAGCGGCAGGATTGCGGCACTATGTTCAGAAGCGAAAACGTACGAGGGCACAAACCAATCTCACTGGTGTTATCATCACCATCGTCGTCTTCTTCGGTAGCTTGTTTGTGTCAACGGCCAGAAAATGCCTCTCCCTAAGACTTATATCCACTTTTATTGGGCCTGAAAAATTCTAATTCAGAAAAAAAAACTAATGATTAATAACTTCGGGATACCACAGCGATTTGAGATAGGTGGCGTGGCAGCGGAAGTGGTAAGCGAATATATCTCCTTAGGCCAAGTTGTGATCCAGGGTACCAACCATGAGGCAGAAATCCGAAGTATCCGAATGGGATGGGGTGCATATGGCAGACATTCTCAGATAATGAATAGCAGCCTACCATTGTCGCTGAAGAAGAAAGTATATGACAGCTGCATCTTACCAGTACTCACCTACGGGGCAGAAACTTGGAGGCTCACTAAGAGGGTTCAACTTAAATTGAGAACGACTCAGCGGGCAATGGAGCGGAAAATGATAGGTGTAACATTAAGGGACAACAAGACAGCAGAGTGGGTCAAGGACAAAACTGGTGTAAAAGACATATTAGTAGAAATTAAGAAGAAGAAACCGACGTGGTCAGGGCACGTAATGCAAAAGCAGGATAACTGTTGGTCATTAAGGGTAACAGGGTGGACCCCTAGAGCTGAAGAAGTTTGCGGCGATATATTGGTCTCTGTTAGCACAGGACAGGGATAATTGGAGAATAATGAGAGAGGCCTTTCCCTTTCAGGGTACGTAAATAGGATGATGATGATGATCAATGGTTGTATTGGAAGTTTTTCGAGTCTATTCATTGCAGTGAAGTTTGTGAGTTTTCGCTCCATTGACTACGTGGTGTTCGTCTATTTCGTTAAGGCGCATTGGCAGCCATTCTCTAAAATGGTAGTTCCGCGATGCGGATAACGTGTCAATAAATAAGAATATGCTTGTCCGAAACCCTTTTGATTTAGGTGTTTTTTAAATGCTTTTATCATACTTTGGCATGCCAGCTCCGACTCGTGAAGTGTCGGCGGTGAAAAGCACACTTAGTCCAATACGTTAAAACAAGCCGGTATCTAGTTCTGGCATGCAGTCGGACAAAACTAGTACGAGACAAATTACACAACACAGTAAATATAGCCACCTTGATTAATCTCCCCATGTGTTTAGGACATGCGAGCCGGCAGGAGAAGGAGGCAAGTTTCACTAAAGTGGTGTTAGTTTTGGTATCACACTGACGTTAAATTCGGTGCAATTTTGTGTGCAGGGCTGTGCACAGAAATACGAAGAAATGGCTGCATTTAGAGCTAAAAGACTAACGAGCTCGCGCAAATGATTACTGGGCGTGGCGCGAAAAAATATAGAACACTACGCGTTGGAACAGAACAAATTGTTCTGAAGATTGGTCATTCTTTGTGCTCCTGTAAAGGAGCAAACCAAAAGCTCTTTTTTTTCTCACACGCGAAGCATGCGAAAGGGGATGATTTTAATTCGAGTTGGAAGGGGCTGACTGAGACATGAGCTACCAGGCTTCCGAACAAAGATAGTGCATGGTCAGGGAATTCAAGTCTCAGTTTTCACGCCGTAGAGTAACACGTTGCTGGGCAAAGAGACATTGCAGTAATGGTTGCATAAAGACTGATTAGTAGTAGAGACAGCTGGGTCGCTGTTCTTACAAAGTTAGATTGCTCTGGGCGCAATGTTTGTCATTTTGTGGCTTCTAGGAAAAAGAAATAGGAATTGGAATGGACTGGGTGGCAATATCGATGTGTACTCTCAAGAAGTTTGCAATCAGTTATTCTTTTCGCTAAAAAGACTGGTGTACAACCTGCGTGCACTCCGAGGATGCTGCACATGGCAGTGGGGCCTCATTATTAACCTTGAAGAAAACGTTGGTCATCCCAACGATCCATAGATTAAGAAATGCCAGGGGTAACTGTTAGAAAAAAAACAGCATGGCGGATGACAAAAAATTTCGCATGGAAAACATCCGATCTCACATTAGTGCAAAATAGTTCCAGCTATAGTTCAGTAGGAGGGCATGTTGAGAGGCGTATAAATGTGGCGGAAGTATGACGTGGTGTAAAGATATTCTTTGCAGAACGTTTATAATTTATAATATATTCTAATAATTTGCGCCACCGCGACGTTTAGAAGGGCAACAAATCAAATATTTGAAGTTGTTTCCTAAAAATGTAAAAAAGTAAAAAACCATTTCGCATAACAAAATGCTGGTTCAGAACTCAGCTCTCCAAACGTAAGAGCACGTTTAATTATCGTCAGGCACTCAATGCCTTTAGCTCCTGCCCCGTCAGCATGCATTGTAACACCGTCTGCTGAAAAATAAAGCCTTCTTCTGTTTTTTCTTCTTCTAAGACTGCAATATTTTGCCTCCGGTGATGGCTGCTGTGTCATATAATGAGTATATAATAATCACCACTTTTTGTATGTCTCCATTTTTCGTAGGGCACTTATAAAATTTGAATGAACACCACGCATTGTGAAATATTGGTATATTGTAATAAAGTAGCTCTCCAAAGTGAAGCAGCAAATGATAGCTTGCACCAGAAAAAGCCATACTAGGAAGTGCCTATCTCAAATGTTTTTAGTGCCCTCAAAAAGAAATAAGCAATACACGCGTTACGAATTGAACATAAAAAATACTAGCACCTGTGCACGCATAAAAAAGGGCCCATCTCTCCGCGAGGGGGACTCGAGTAAATGTGTCGCATAGGGGGTGGGTGTATTGCGTTAACGTTTAGTGTTTGGGGAGTTGGTGGTAGTGAATGCGTTGTATCACCAGCTTCTTGACGTAGTTTAAATGAGTCAAGGATATAAGGCGCGTTCGTAGCTTTTCATTCGGTCGGTTTTGTGGCGCAGTGGGAAGAACACCATGTACCTCGCATTCCGCCCACAGGTAGTGAATGCCTTGTATCAGCAGCTTCTTGACGTAGTTTGAATGAGTCAAGGATATAAGGCGCGTTCGTAGCCTTCCATTCTGTGTCGGCTTCGTGGCGCAGTGGGTAGAGCACCATGTACATTGCGTTCCGCCCACAGGGTCGTGGGATCGAAACCAGGCGCCGGTAAGTATTATTTTTTTATATAGTGTAGGGGGGGGGGGTGCGGACCTGTTATTGAGAGCGAGGAGGGTAGCGTGATGCGGGAGAGGAGGAGTGGGGGAGAGGGCGCACCTGGAACGGCTGTTGTGGACGCCGAGGCACGCCAACGCCGACAACGCCGGGTGACACCGTGAGTTAAAGAAATGCTCTGCATTTAAAAAGGCGCTACAAAAAGACATGCTAACAAAAGCCGCTACACGTACCTAGAAATTGAGTACCTTTACGTGTACTTCGCGTGCTTCGGACTCTTCTTCAATTGAACAGCCGGGCTTTCGCTTAAATTTTAAGGTTTTCCCAAAACGTACACTTTCTTTATAAGTTTTGTAGGCCGTGGCGAGCGCGGCCGGAGTAGGAGCGCGGCAAAGCAGGGGAGTTATGGCTGCCGCGGTCAGCTGGTTGCGCGGTAAAGAAAGCGAATGAAACATAAGCTCTAGCTTTAGTAGTGTGGATGGCGGGATTCATGCAGCGTGCGGCCGATTTCTAAGCACGCGCAGTTCACTTCAGCGCAGGTACTTTGCTCCGCCCTTGTAGCGGTAGCCGCACTGCGAAGGCAAGGGCGAAAGCTACCTTCGCTCCCTTTAGCCGTGTAACCAGCCGACAGCGGCCACCGCAGCTCCCCTAGTTCACCGCAGCGCTCGTCCTGTGTACCTCAGCTATAGTCCGTGTTTTTTTTTGCGCTGTTTAGTAAAGATGGATAAACAACTCGCCCAATACTGCACTTTGCTCCCCTAGTTAACCACGCTCCTACTCCGGCCACGGTTGCCGCGACCTTTAAATTTTTTACTAAGACGGTACATGTTCAACAAAGGATATTTTAACCCTTTAAGAAATATTTCAAACTGAGGTTGCCGAGGAGAATTTGCGACGAACGCTTTGGGCAAAGCAAAATATGCGCGGGTACAAATAACTTTTTAAATATTACTTTTTTTCTGAATTATATCATCTGGAGCATTTTCCTGCAGTCGTGTAAATTATTTGGTGGGATCGTTTACACGATGCAGTAGTATCCGTTGCTGACTTGACCGCCGCTTGCCGATCAACGTTTGGAAGAGAGAGAATTGTCGTTTATTAGAGAACACGGAGGTTGTGGAGCGACACTCGGTGCGGTGCGTTGGAATCGCTCCAGATGCTCTTGGGCCGTGGCTGGTGCCCTCGCACCGGCGACCGGAGACGTTTGGTCAGCGTGATGGGAGCTGGTCAGCAGGCCCTCCCACTGCTCGGGGTACGGGTTGGAATTGGGGATGAACGATGTGGTGTTGTGACAAGCCAAAACCTAGTGATAGGTAGTATAAAAAGACGGGCAGAAGTGACAGTTGAGGGGGTGTTGGGTAGGAGAGATAGAGTGGAAGGTGAGTGTGCTGTAATATGTATTTTTACACAATGGAGCAATAATGTTTTTTACTTGGTTAGTAGAGGCTGAGCTTGCAATAATGATGGTTGATGTCATGCTAGCATAATTGATCAGCGGGAGATGGAAACGCTGGACAAAGGTTTCTGACCCACGTTTTCTGACCCTGGGGGTAATGTCCAGTGCGTAAGGATGGGGGAAGGGACACGAGCAACCTCATTTTTTACTACTGAGGACTGCCGATGCAGTCGTCGAGGGGAGGGTGATTGTTGTGAGTATTCGTAAGGTGGGAAGTGGCAGGCTTGCTTGTAATCCTAATTTTAACGGTTCAGTTATCCCTTTGTGACATCAAAAAGCAATCAAAAGATATTTTGGCCAGATTTAAACCCGCAGTTTTTTTCCTGAAAATATAAAAAATATTCTGACTTTGTGGTGAACCTTAATTTTTTAAGAACTGTTTCAAAACCTAAATAGATACCTCGTTATGTTTTCTCCCTAAAAATATCAAAAGGTACTTACTGACAAATTTTTCGTCTAATTACCGCTCATTGCTATAATAAAGTGGCCTGACGTAATTCCGCAGGCAACCGTGAAACACAATACTAACACACATTTTGTGACTAAAGTCTCAACCGTGATTACAATACTGATATAAACAGGAAGACAAGAAGTTGATAATTCCAGGAGGACTGAATCGGTAGTTGTGAGAGGAAACTTGTTTTGCTTGAATAAGTATTTAATACTTGGTTGATAGTGCCTGTAGTATTTCTTCAACAACAAAAGCAATAAACTGCAAGCGGACGAAGAAATAACAAATATGTAATGTTTCTACAGGCCGCTAAGTGCTATGTGGAATAAACATTGTCATACGACTGTAAGGCAGCGGCTGTGACACTGTGTCTGTTAGGGAATAAATGTGCATGCCCGTCTCTTGAGACTCGGTTGAGAGCATTGCAGAGCATAAACTCACTCAGGGGCTCTAGATAATAAAATATTGTTGTTTTAGTTGTTGACAAACTTTATTCGCACACAAAAACAAAAAAAGGCATCCCAAAGTTAGGTGTCCCCATTCACATGAGGATATGTCGGTGTTTTCTCGCGGCTGTTTAGAACTGCACTGGCAATCCGTTCACTCGCCAGTATACAATCCTCGGACGCTGGAAAAAAACGTGCGCAGCGGGATTTACTCGACGACTGTAAGTTTTCTTCTCTTCAGCAAACCATGCGCAAAAGCTCTCACTCCTGAGCAGCACACTAGTACGAAGAGGTTCCCACTTGGAGCGGCAAGGGATTCAAAAAGAGACAGGCAGCCGTAAAGTGGAACAATCAAGAACAGCAAACCGCCCGTATTCAGTTTCTGTCAAAATAGCTGAAAACAAGTTTAGACACTGCGGCCTAGCTTTCGGTGGCTTTTTATTTCTGTATATAACTTCAGTGCGAAGAGAAAACAGCTTCTTTTTTCTGCGCGAACGATCATTTATGATCACGCAAAAACTCGGTAACCGTAAGTGAGCGCCACTGTCATATTAAAAGAAGCAGAAATATCACTCTTTGTTGATCGACGCACGCCTTCTTCTGTTTATTTGTTTTAGGGGAGTTTAAATCCCACTTTGGTAGGAAATACCGTCTGCAGGAACAGATTCTCGAGATTCTCGAGCCGCTGTGTTCTTTGGGCGCTGAAATAGCGTGATATGCGTCCTAGGGCTTTGCATCGTTGTTTGTCTCATGTGCAGCTCTTGCAACAGGCTTCACTGGTTGGCTCATGAGACATTTAGAACCAACTCTTCATTTCTCTTCGAGCTGAGTGCTTTTCAGGATATTCGAGGAAAAATTTATGATAAACCGTTTGTGATATTTGCCCACTATGAATTTTTTTGTAATCATGCACATTGCCTTTAAACACACACGTTCGTAAGCGGTCGAAAAGATCGAGTTGGATCCGTTGTAACCTCTGCAAAAAGGCCCAAAGGAGGCAAGAGTAGGTTCTCTTGCGATTTTTTTTAACAGCCAAGCTGTTTACCAAATCGCTGTTTTGCTTGTCCGCAGTTAAATATCGCAGGAAAATCCCGAGCGCGCGCCTTGCGGCGACCACCCAGCGTCCCCAGTGCATGCTTGTCAAGCCAAGCATACCCACTTAAAGAAATTGGCCAAGATTAGTAAAATAAATTCCAGAATTCGCAGTAATCGTGCCGACACTTGTTCGGAAAGTGAAAGACACGTCATAGCGTACGCCCCTCCAAAGGAAATGTTCTATTATTATCACTGCAAAAAATGAAGGAAACTAATACTTACATCAACAATGAAAGTGAAAACGTCGTTGTGGCAGCGAAGAAACAAATGGAGTGCAGCCGTCGGCTTAAACCGCCGTGATGGTCGGGATGTTTGCATACAGCTTTGCTACTTTAAGGTCTTACGCGTTAGTGTGAGTGTCATTCATTTTTTTTATCTAGTTGCGCCAAAGATAAAATAAAGATTTGCCGTAGAACATGGTTTCAGTCTTCCTCAAAGAGCGGCCGACAGTTACAAAGATATTTTTTCCAAACGAATCTGTCCATCGGCGATGTCAATTCAAGGGCTCGCCATCAAGACACTGAATACGATTTCCGGGAATATGATTTTTATGATGGCGCTTTCAACATTGCTCTGTAGCTTCTGATTCTGTTTGTAGCTGGTTTTGCGGAAATAACTTATGTTTTGGTGTTAGCACTTTGTAGGCATGTCGGGAAAATGTACACTTCTGCTTTGGGTTTCGCTTGCATTAAAGCAAGTCAAAATTCAAGAATCTTTTAATCGGGGGCCCATATTTCTGTGTTACAAGGTCTGTTTGTACCGTTATCAGGCCTACTTCATTTTAGAAAATGTGCTGAGAATTTTTTCCACTTGTTGATACGCGTGTTGAAATAGTTTCTAACCGTAGTTGAACCACGTACTGCCTCTAAAAGCACGCAGGATGTATCCACTTGCCTTGTGGGTTATGATTGGTTTGCGGGAAAAGACAATGGCCGCGTACAAACCTGCTGCAGGAAATTTTCGCATTCCTCGGCTGATGTTTTTTTTTTTTTGTTTTTGCTAGAACATCAGTGCTTTTATATTTTTTGTTGAGCGGTAGCAGTAAAATACGCGTTGATACACTGAAATTTCTACTACAGGAGTTGTTCGTCTCCGCAGATTTTTCCGAGTGTCCTTCGCATAGTTTCGCAATACACCTAAAAAACTCACACTTGCTAGTACTCCTCTTTGACAGCGCAGTTGTCTACAGCGCATTGTTGACAATTCTATGTACTGAACAAGGGTGCAAAAGTGTGTGAGTTGGTACAGAGACAAGGTCAAGAAACTGCGCAAATAGGGTGCTTAGAAATAAACCGACTAGGGCGGACACTGACTGATAAGGGTGCGAAACTAACTGAGTTAGTATGGATTTATTTATGACCGCACAGCGCTTGCACTCGGTCGATTTGTCGGCTTGTAGACTTAAAATATTTATTATCATGGTCATCAGCCTCATCTTAGTTGCGAGTATTTCCAAGCAGGCTAGGACATAAGTCAAGTGTCATGCTTCCACGTGAAGAGACTAGGCCTGACAAGACTTGCGAGCGTCCAACACAGTGGGTGCACCACGGGGCAGGAAGGAGTCAACGAATGGCGTGGCGGAGTGTATATATGCGTTTGTGACGCGGTTCACAACTTTTCTTCTCGAAGCGCCATATGCTGTGCATATGGCGCGTGGCGTGGCGTTAAAGCATCAACCGCCGAAAGCATTCTAGAAAGAAAGAGGTAAAAGGAACATTGCGGCAAAGACTTCCATCCGTTGACCCGCAGTTTGCACAATTGAAAAGGGAAGGCAATCATTGATGTGGTGTTGGTTGGCCTTGCCATTTAAGGACAAGCTGAACGGGACTTCAAAGGCTTAACTTGCTGCCTGCCAGGAGGGTACAACGTCATAGCCAACCTCTTGGACAATCATCAAGATTCAAGTGCCAACATATAAACATTGCTCGCAATTTGTGTACGTGGCAATCATTCCTTATTTATCGTCTTTTTGTACGTATGTTTGCATGAATGCTTTTTGTACTAGAGAACAAAAGAACTAATGTATTTTGTCAATAAAAGAGGCCAGATTATCCATTAAGGTGGCTTGCACAGCTTAGTGCCGTTTTTGTACCAGTTTCACAGCAACAAAAATTGTTCGTGTTACCCACAATATCGGATCTGCGGAGGTTAATTGGTCCGACGTGCTTGTGTGTGAACAGATAGGCATATATCAAATTAAATATGGAAAAACAAAATATAACCATTATAAAAAACCCCGTCGTAGGAAGCCTGGGCAGGAATTCTACATATCTGTAGCATTACTGGGAAATATTCTATTGAATCAAAATTTGGAACCATAGATAAATTTAAATATATCTGTACACACCAAGATTTACAAGTTCAAAAATTGCGCTGACCAGTGTTGATAGCGGTTTCAGTACTCGGCTCGTTCTTTTTCCATACAGAGAGTTATTGCCATACTGAAAGTCAGGTTGACGCGATGCCGTAAACAAACACGACGACATAATTTAAGGTAAGCCAAAACGCGGATATAAACAATATCAACACCACTTCATAACTTACTTTTCCGTGCATCTCGGAAAAAAATACTTAAAGGACAAAGTGCTGGGGAAGTAAACACCTTAATGCGGAAGAAAGGAGGAGATGAACTTTATTTTGCAAAAAAAAAGGGGGGGGGGAGGGGGGAGAACGTGGTCGAGTTCCTTATTTCAGGATCCCGTTGGAGCTTGCTGCCTTCTCCGAACGTTCAACCAGCCGAAGCTGAGTTTCGCTGCTGGAGCTAGCCAGTTCTCTCTCCCACTGCTCATAAGAAGGGTTGAGAATTGGGTGAACATTTGGGTTTTTCTGGCAGGCCCAGACCATGTGGTAGAGGGTACAGATCTCACCGTAGTGTGAGCATGTGGCACTGTAGAGGGTGGGGTTGATGGCGTGAAAGGAACTCTGCGACAATGCGTGACCCGCCAAATCACACAAAGGTTTAGTGCGCACTAAGAGCAAAAGCACAAAACACTCCGTTCACTCACCTTGTCGCGCCCATGCGCTGCTTGTACGTTTCAAAATTGTGTATCACCTTTCCCGCACCGACACTCTAGTACAAAGTTGCAATAGTGTGCTAGTACCACGTAAGCTTGTCGCAGATGACTCACAGCGCACAACACTCTGACAGTCGCGCTTCTCCACGCATGCCTCGGTTACAGAGACATGTATTCTGAAGAACAATGTTTTGAACTAGCAGTAACTTGGGCATAATATTCATATTGAAGTAAATATTTTTGACATTCAAAGTACGATAAGGTTTTCCACACCATGTCATGAGGTAAACATAAATATTTTGCTGATATTCCCCCAATCGTTTTAGCGTCATCGTATTTACCAGCTAATCGCACTAAAGAGTTTGGAATTAGATAAATTTTAATTATCGAACACCTGGCACTGTATTATCATAAATAAAACGCTGGTACTTTAAAAGCCCAAGAATGATAAAATACATAAAATTAAGTGCCCATACTTTGTTCATCTACCACGTCTTAATGTTAACTAATTAGTTCTTGCGCGTAGGAGAGCTTAAAAATATCTTGATAACTGGATAAAACCTGACTGTTGTACAAAAACCAACGTCATGCGGGATGAGTGTCTCAACTATTTTCTCCGCAATTACCAAATTTTTTTCTACTCTCAAGATCCAAACTAAATTCTTGCAAATGTTCATAACCTCTGAACTAGGCGCTTCGTGGCGCGGCTAGCTTACAGCGTCAAACACGGAAGACCTATGCCGTAGCAATGGCAACCGGAATTCCTTTCGCAGTATTCAGTAAATTGCTTTGCGGCAATCGATGAATTATCCTTGTCGAAATAAGCCGGACGTTGTGATGGGGAATGCGGCCTCCGTACTTCCGTCGTGTCGCCGCATTCCAGCTCTTCCAGCCCGCAGACGAATCAATGAATTCCTCATACTACCACAATGAAGTGACCTATAATGAAGCAGCGACGGAGCCATGCCCAATTCGGCGCTCTCGACGGCGCACTTTCGGAGGCTCATCCTGAACCTACAAAACTGAGACATAAGACCACTTTTCTTTCCGTGGCCGTTCAGTAGTTTCACAACGAAATGCAAGTTCTAACTTCTATACTCAAGAACCTAAGTTATTTATGGCAATAGGGAAGCTGCAGCTTAAGAAAGTAATCAAGAAGGGCAAGGTATGCTCTAAAAGCGCCCGTCATCAGATTTTGAGAGCGCATTGTGGAAGTTGTGCTTTTCATTCGAGCTAAGAGGTTTGGATGGCGCGCTGGGTATATAACCTTGCATGCCGTACACAACTCTCACCCCGTCATTTTCTCCTTTCGCGCTAGCCCAAAAAGTGTAAGTGACAGAATAATGATCGTTAAGGCGCTCAAAAATTGTTTAATTGAAGGCAGTGATTGGCTTTTCATGCGATTCATTTGGTGATAGACAAGAGTTTTGTTCAACTGAATGGCCTGAAAATGATCCTGGTATTTTTATGTCGTGCTTGTGTAAGATATGAAGGGACAAGACGAAGGCATGAAACATGTTGACGCTAACTAGCGTTAAACTTTATGGTCTAACGACGTTAACGGGTACACACAGGTGGACGAAGAGTAGTTTGATGGTTCTTGCCGCGTAACACACAATAAAATAAAAAAAAATATTTGACGTTGCTTAGCTTGTTTACTTAAGACGCGGGTTTGCGGCTGCGCGGCGTTAGGGCAAACATACAGCATCGTGCCCTAACAAACCTGCACCCATCTGTCGTGTATATCGAGGTAGAAGTTAGTTACCTGGTGTGTAATTACCTTCAAAAACAGGAATACCAAATTATTAGTGAAAAAAGTCGGACATAACTTCAGAGGTGTGTGCCTATATTCGGCAATTTTCACGCACCAGGTGTTACATAACTAACTAGGGCCCATGCCTTCACATGTGTACTGCAGAAGGCTTATCCCCTCAGGCATTTCTTTTTCGGCAAGTTTCATACCCGAAGAGCCCATTCCTTCAGAGAACTCTTTGGACTTCGCTTTGCAAGAGAATTTTGAAATCTTGCGAGTACAAAAACTGATGCAATCACACCGTAGTTGTCAGTGTTGTTTATTGTTTGGAAGCATGTATGAATATAACGCTGATCCATTCTATAGTGGAGGTGGATGTAGTAATGAATCGACGCTTGATTCAAGATTTTTGTTCTGTTTCTTCTTTATTGATGAAAAACTCCCATTTACTCGAGAGAGCCTAAAACAACGCTGTGCGCCAAAAAAAATTTCTTTTTTTCCGAAATTAGTTATATCGCAATGGTGGTGTCAGGAACGGACGGAGATGCTAGCGTAGTGTTCTTTTGTACGCAACGTATTTCTTCATGCTGCCATTGTGATCTAGGGTTGCTTTGAAGTTAATCACGTAGAAATTGTTCCTTTTTAGTTATTCTAATCGTTGTTTTCACTCCCGCGTCGTTATTTTAAGTCTGAATAATTTTAAAATATGTCCAGCACGTGAAAGAAAAATCTTTAAAAAGAATGAGTGTGAACTGGAAAATGACAGTGCAAGCACTGCGCTAAGTAGCAAGTAAAGAACATTTCGTCAATTTTTACTCGGAGCCGCCTTTGGCTCTCTCCTCCTTTTCGCAGGGCTTGTTGTAACGAACCAATCACCTGAGAGCAGAGCACTCGGTCAGAATGATGACTGGCCATTTCCAAAATATTTGTACAGATATTCTGTATTTCGCATATTCTGAACGATGTCTTGCGGCTCATACGACATTCTATTGCTATACGCTTCGTCCTAGTGGAATATTGATTAATTCGCCGCGCTTGCCGTCGCTTCACAGGTATCTGCAGTTTGCCACACCACCCTCTGTTCACACCTGAAGCCAACACGCAATAAATACTACGCCATTTCGCCCAAAAACTGATTTGTTGAAATATAGTTTTTTTCCTTTGACTATGGAGCTCTTGAACTTGCTACCCGGTGATACTCGCAGGCTCTTTTTAGATCAGTTTCTGAAAGCAATATCACATGCGTGTTAAGTAGAAATTTCTGTATTCTCTTGCTTTCTTTGGTCTAGCCGTTGTTAATTCTGTATATTGTGCAGTATTGTGAACCAGACAATCTGTGCCATACGCTCGTGATTTTTTTCCTGCTATTTATAACTTGATTATTTGTATGTACACTCCTGCAATAGCCCCAAGAAGGGCTGCAGAACGTGTAAATAAATAAAAAAATAAACAAAGAATAAAATAAAATAAATAAATAAATAAATTAATAACAACTAAAAAATAAATAACAAAAATAAATAAACAAAAAAATAACAAAAATAAATAAACAAATAAATAAATAAATAAATAAATAAATAAATTTGGCCACTTGCTCATGCATTTACCCTTCGGTGTTTTAAGTGCAGAGCATTTTACGGGCTCGCCTTTTCGTCTTAGCTCGCTAAGGTTTAAGCGACTGCCGGAATCAGGCGGCGCAGCGACATAACGGACCCAAGTAGAGCCTTCCCTACCGGCGTCAGGGAGTCACGCTGAGGCTTCGTAAACCACGTGGTTTAAAAAGGCATAACCGTCAAAACCTCGTGATTCGCCGGCGCTTGTCATACACCTCTGTGTTGTTTAGCGCAAAGAAAACTGCAGGTATATTTCAGGCAACACCGGTGTATATAACCTGCAGCCCCCGCGTTGATTTAGTTAGGACCGCTCGTTGGGTTAGTTTTTAATATAGTAAGGGAAAAGAGCGGCCGCGGAAGAAAGATATGCTGCGTTCGAAATGACGCAAAAAGGTTCCACCCCCGCAAGAAAAAAGCGGCGTTTTTATAATTCCGCAAATAGTCTCAAGCCACGCACAAAAAAAATGGCGCGTTCGAAATTAGAGAGAAAGGCTCCAGCCACGCACGAAAAACTATTACGCGTTCGAAATGCCGCGAAACAGCCCCAGCATACGAAATTAAAGAAAGCGCAAAAAGAACAAAACCTTAGCTGGTGCAGTTTCAGGCAGGGGGGACGCGAGCACTGTGAAGGCGGGAAATTTCAAATGCACCAGTGACGGATAACCGCTCTGCAGCCTATTATGGCAAACCGCTGCTCTGTACTTCCGACAGCTTTCACATTGGGTTACGAGTGCTCGTATTTTTTTTAATGCGTCGAGGCTTTGCACTAAATTTTCATTTTTGTCTTCTCTTGAAACATCAATTGCTGCATAACTGGTGCAAGAAGCGTATGCTCAGGGATTGATGATTAATTGCCGTGTTTACCGCCCGAAGCTACACACGGACAGAGTTCGGCTATAGTGGAGGGCTACGGATTAAATTTGACCATTTTAGGCTTTTTGCATGCACGACATCTCGACCCACGGGCGTTTTCAATTGTCGCCTCCACAAGAAGAGCAGTCGAAGACCTGGCATTTAACCCGCGTCCTTAAACTCAGCACCACATTTCCTTAGTGTTTGAGCACCAGGGTTATCATTTTCAGGTAATCTTCATCATCTTCATCATGATTATACATCATCTTCAGGTTTTCTCGCCGCTGTAGTAGTCCATTTCTTTTTTATAGAATGTCCTCTTTAGGCCTTGTCACTCGATTTCATTTATAATTTATCTATGACACCCGGAGCGACACCCACATTGCCTTTGTCTTACGTTCCGCTCTGCGCCGACAGTAGAAGAGTCAAGCTTGCGCGCCTATAACACTTCTTCCGTACTTACGTTCTTATTGCGGCCAGTGCCAGCTAATTCCATATGACTTAACATTTTAACAATATGCTTCAGCGGAACAGCGTTGATGATTGTTGCAGAAATGGAAGTGAGGAAAACATTGGGATGAGCGACGAGGAAAACATTGCTCAGTACTCAAATGGTCGCCGTGTCTTCTAATTACTCCATCCGATGCCCTGTCACCCCCGTCGGGGAAGTGCTCCTCTGTCCATTGGTTTTATGAGGTGCCTAACTGCCTTGACATCATTACACTCTACTCGGACAAGCCTCAGAACCATTATACGGCTAATGCGGTACAGATATTGCTGCCCCATTCGCTGGCGCTTCCAACACATGTCACTCTTGTTCCCGCTGCTGTGAAATTGCAACCTTGAGGCGTAGTCTTATTCTGGTACAACGTGATACCTCGTCGGGTAGTTTTTGTTTTGAATGTGGCGGTTTTAAAGTAGATTTGGTAAGCTCTTACCGCTGGAACTGTAGTTTAATTTTCATGAGCAACTTTAACGTCAACTGTGGGTGAATAAATTTGTGAACGTTTATTTAATTAGAGCCGGACATGTGGTACCACTGCAGCGTTCCCTAGCAGTTTTACACACGTTTCTTATAACATACATTTGAGCCAGAAATCTTCGCTCGAATCTCCAGACCCTTGCACAAATTTTTACGCAGTTAGCATTATCTAGCCAAATCACCCAGGCATCGTTCGGAAATCTTGGAATGTAATTTTCAGATTCTTATTGTCATGCTAAGCTGTAACTCTCATAACTGTTTCATGTCAATCTCGCGGTGTTATACGATTCAGTGATTTCATTATTATTACTAAAATTATTTTCAACATGGCGTACGGTGCACGTATTATATTGTGAGTGCCTTAAACCCAATATCTTGCAGTGAAAATCTTGCAAGTGTGCGCCTATGCGCATTTTGAATATAAGTATTGCATAACTAAGTTCAACAGATCTCGTATCCGCGTGCAGACGGTGCATAGCAATAATCCCCCTCGCCAACGCTGACGCCTCTTTCCCGAGTTGTGTATCCTTTTTGAAACGAGCGCCTTCTCTGTCTCGAATGCATACATTATGAGTTTCAGCTTTGCGTGTTTGCGTGTTACCGTACCGTGTCGGCAGTACCGCGACCTAGTCTTGGCACGTGCCCATTTGTTCTGTTAGGTTGGCTTAGTTCCTGAGAGGGACGGCCCGCCTTGCCGTGCCCGCGCATTTGTTCTGGTGAGGGGTGGCCCGCTTTACCGTGCCCGCGCGTGTATGTGGTAGCACTGTGGTAGCACGCTGAGCTTAAACTCTCTATATTGGCGTGCGTTGTTCGGCGTCCTCAGTGCGACGCACTATCAAGCACCTCCTTCCAATACTTGCCCTTTAGACTCGCCGTGCGGCGGGCGCATGTCGTTGGCTCGGAAGAAGAAGCACGCTAATGGAAGGAACTCCAACCTGCCCAGAAGAGCGAATGGGCCCGCAAACGACGTGAGGCCACCGGCTCTGGTTAGATCTTGTCGATTGGCAGTAATTCCTTACTGAAAAAATTCAGCTCACTGGGCCCCGACATGGCGAATCCCACGAAAGCACCAGCTTCGGGCGCCTACGTTTTTCACAAGGTGGAATGACACTCAATATTTAGCGGATGAGATCAGTCGATAGCTGACTACAACTACACAGAATACGGTGTTGCGACAATGATTTCCAAAATTGTAAGAAAGCTCTGATCACAAAACCAATTTCACCATCTTCCCGTAGGGGAACCCTGAGTAGTATGCGAAGCAGCCATGGGGTCGACTGACGTTTCTATTAGTTTTGAGTTTGTCGTTTCTGTTGACGGTCAGCTTCACGTGCCTTCGTCGCACCAGAGTCCTTCAATGCCTTTCTGGTCATGAAACGTCGCCGTCACGCTATGGGAGAGCTTCGTACGCTGCCCAGGGAGGCCGCACCGCGGCGCGGGTGTTGATCGGAGGGCCGCCGGGGGCGTGATCAGAGCGCGTTTGGCAGGGAACGGACCACGGAGTAAGATAAAACAGACGCTCGCCGCCTTATCAGCAGTGCGCTTTCGCTTTACATGTCGTGGGCCGCTCAAATGAAGTTGTCATTTTGTGAGTGGCGAAAAATTTTGTTGCGAACGGGCATGCTGCTGCTGCGTTCCTGCCTGCCGGTTTGGCTACAGAGCAGCGGCGGCCGCCCGATGCCCTCTAATCTGTGGTGCACCCCTAGCGGTAGCCTTTGTCCCCGTACGAAACTTGGCCGGGAGTTTCATGACCAGAGAAGCATTGAAGGACTCTGGTTGTACCTTGCTTCTTGGCGTAGTTTGAATGAGTGAAGACATAAGGCGCGTTCGTAGCCCATGCTCCCGTCTCGGTTTGCATCTCCAGCTTTCCGGCTCACGCCTAGTTCAGCCATCGCCCACCAGGTACTCAGGAACGAGCATCACTCAATGGTATGCGATCTTTTCAACACGATTACTCACAATTTTCGAAATGTTGTCTCATGTTTTTCTTATCATGTTATCTTGGGAGTGGACACTACCAGTATACAGGGAGTCCCAGCTATCATGCACCAAGGTTTAAAAAAAGAGTAAAGGCGTAACTCGAAAGAAACCAGGTGCATAGTGTTTGCAGTACTGTGAAGAAGCGGACAGTATTTTTTTCTTTAATGAGACTTAATTAACTAATTGTAATTAATTATCTAACTCGAGAAATACTGTCCTAATCACTAAAGTGTCAATGAGTCACTTGTAGGTAAGCACGAGGGATATCTAACTCCGGTATTTTCAGCGATGAACTAATTGCCTACACATTTATTCTGACTGATAAAGAAACCCGCGAAATATGAAAAATACCACGTGACGGCTCCTCCGCGCGCACCGTAAAGCAACGCCCTCAAACAGGCCGCCTCTGAGCACGGCCGGGCTGGAGGAGCGGCGGGCGCGCACTTTCATACGGCCTGCGCTTCGGGTATAGTTCCCACCTTTGACCGCCGCTAGTTCGTGTCGCTGCGGACCAACCCTCGCCGGTTGACCTACAGCACGCGCGGGGTAGGTAGAGCGGCGGCGCGCGCGCACTTGCCACAGCTCTAGCCCTGCCGTGGCTACACGCGATACCTGTCCGTGTAAATTTACATGTGCGTCATTAAAATAGGCGACTCCTCCCCCTTCTGAATTTTCGGTCTAATTGGGTCAAACAGCCTAACATTATCACTAGGAAGCGCCTAATCAAAAAATTGAAAGAAACATTTTAACTCGGGGCACATGAAGAAAAATATGCGAGGCCTTCATATCTTATCAGCGACTGTATTATATGAAAATGGTGAGACAGGCAAATAAACACGGCACTTTCCGTGACTGAAATATCATTTCTTATTTTTTATTTTTCCTTTCGGTTGATGTCTTGGTTTGCACAGGCACAGGGCACGACCAGTGACGCGAATGATTTCCCGTCGAGGGAGATAGGGTTATCGCTTAGCTAAACGTGATTCTGCTATTCACGCTCCGGTCGGGCTGAGCGGCCCGCCGGCAGCGAAGCGCACTGTCAAAAACACACAGCTGCTCGGCCAGAGGCGATGCGTCGACTAACAGAAAGGCGGGTTGGAAGGGCAGAGGGTTGGTTCGAAGCGCCCCCACTGTAAAGAATCTGCTGTATTGGTTCCTTCTTGGGTGCGCAGGCCGTATGAAAGTGCGCGCTCGCCGCTGCTCCAGTCCGGCCGTGCTCTGAGTTAGCCACAATGAAATAGACAAAAGAAAGAAAGAAGAAGTCGCGACCGAGTTTGTTCTTTATCTGCACACGCGTCCCTCGAATCTTGCTGCTGCTGCTCCTTCCATGCATGCTATTATCAAGGCGATGCGCTGTCTCTTCGGGCGGGTAACACGCGAAGCAGTTGTTTTAACTCAGCTTTGTTTGGGGACGCTGCTTTACAATGCGCGCGTAAGCGTCGTCACGTGGTATTTTTCATATTTCGCGGGTTTTCTTTATCAGTCAGAATAAATGAGTACGCAATTATTTTGTCGCTGAAAATAGCGCAGTTAGATGCCTCTCGTGGTTACCTACAAGTGCCTCATTGACACTTTAGTGATTAGGACAGTATTTCTAGAGTTAGATAATTATTTACAATTAATTAATTAAGTCTCATTAACGAAAAAATTACTCTCGGCTTCCTCACAGTACTGCAAACATTATGCACTAGGTTTTCTTCGAGTTGCGCAATTTCTCTTTTTTTAAACCTTGGTGCATGATAGCTGGGACACCCTGTATAAATCATGGCTTCAGTATATTGGTTTCACAAGTTTCCTGAAGGGTTTAAAGTGTGAGTATTGAGCAAAAGCTTCAAGCATTCCGGAAAAGCTCCAGCCGTCCGTGTTGATCACTCGGTGGGTGCTTTTCCTCGTCGTTGTATCACTCCGGATTCCAAATAAGTACCATTTTATTTATGCCTACGCTCGTTGCAGGTGCGTTGGATAAGAAACGGATAATGTGAGGCTAAAGCGAAGTGTTGGTACGAGTTCTGGGTGCTTTTACAAAACTTCGGTGTGTGAGTGAGCCCGCGCTTGTGTGCGTGTGTGGGTGTGCGTGTGTGCGCGTGCGCGTGCGTGTGTGCTTGTGTGCATGCGTGTGTGTGTGTGCGCGCATGCGCGCATGCGTGTGTGTGTGTGCGTGCATACGTGAATGCATGTGTGTGCGTACATGCGTTTGTGTGTGTGTGCGTGCATGTGTGCATGCGTGTTTGTGCGTGAATGCGTGCGCGCGCCTGTGTGTGTGTGTAAGAGTGCGTGCATTACTGTGTGTGTGTGTGCGCGTGCGTGTGTGAGTTTGTGCGCGTGAATTTGTGCATGCGTGTGTGTGCCTGCGTGTGTGTGCGTGCATGTGTGCGTGGGTGTGGGTGCGTGCATGCGTGTGTGTGCGTATGTGTGTGTGCATGCGTGTGTGTGCGTATGTGTTTGTGCATGGTGCATGCGTGTGTGTGCGTGCGTGCGTGTGTGCACGCGTGTGTGCGTGTGCGTGCTTGCATTCATGTGTGCATGTGTGTGCGTGCGTGCGTGCGTGTGTAGATGTGTGTGTGTGTGCGCAAGCGTGCGTGCGTGCTTGCGTGCATGTATGTGTCGGCGTGCGAGCATACGTGTGTTTGTATGTGTGCGCGCACGTTCGTGTGTGTATGCGTGTGTGTGTGCGTGCGTGAGTGCATGAATGCGTGTGAGTGAGCGTGTGTGCGTGCTTGCGTGCGTGTATGCGTGCGTGTGTGCAAGCGTGTGTGTGTGTGTGTGTAAGTGCGCATGCGTGATCGCATGCGTGCGTGCATGCATGTGCGTGTGCGTGCGTGTACGTGCGCATGCGCGATCGCATGCGTGCGTGGATGCATACGCGTGCATGTGTGCGTGCATGTGCGAGTATGTGCATGCGTGCGTGCACGTCAATTTTATCCCAGGCTACGTTAGGTAGACCCCACGAAGTAAAGATGGCAGTAGAGCTGCCAGAAAAAGAACATGAAGCAGTCGTGATTGTCGCTGTGCAATATTTGAAATTTTAGTTAAGTACATTTTACATGTCTTAGGTTTCACTCTTCGTAGAGCCCCGTGTGAGAATTCGAGTGACGTAATATTGATAATTGTTGTAGGTTTCGTTTACAGCTTCGCAGTCCAGCCACATTCGTAGTGGGAATTGGAGCAACAATTTTTTGTATTTTGTCTTATTAGATTATTAGGGAAGGTTATTTAGCGAACTGCTATAGCATCAAAGCTAACCAAAAAAAGAATTTCAAATAGAAAGTTGCCCAGCAGTTTGCAAAACGTCAGAATAAATAGTTTCCGTAATATTTTCCAGCTTACTCATGCATGATATACAAAAACACTACGTGAAACGGCTGCTTCCACATCGTTATTGCAGAGCTCCCAAACGTTCGGTGCATGAACAGCCACAGAGCGACAGGTCAGCGACGCAAGCGGTACCCGTTGTCTGCGCTTATCGCCATAACGAACTGTCGCGAGGGGCGCACATCGCTGGTGTAAATGGCACAGCCAACACCTACATCGCCGAACTGCCGCATTTCAAGCGGCAGCACGCCGGTCGCTGTTTGTGCGCGAAGCATTTCGGAGCACTGCAACCAGGACGCGCAAGCGGGGAGGCCACGTCGTCCTTTTTGTATTTTGAAAACACCTAGGAATTAACCCTGTGGCTCAGCATAGCGATGAAGAAATATGTTTGGAATGCCATCAGGGCCACAGTACGTTTTAGTATGAAGGTTGAAAAGCATAGATAACACGCCAAAGTAAGAAAGAAAACTAACATTAGAAGGGCGATACTCTAGGGTATGCGCCAGCGCAAATGCGCAAGAATCAGAGAATACACTTTGAAAGTACAGGTTAAAATGCTGAGCAATTGCCTGCGGGTCTGAAACAACAAAATCATCAACTACAATTGCGTTCACCGGCTTCTTTTTTTCAGAAATGTAATTCCACCATTTGCTTGGGTCTTTTTAATAAAATTAGGCTGCAGTGTTTTAAAATAATAGTCTTTGAAGCAGCACACCTCATATGCCCAACTGTTTTTTATCTTTTCGACAACGGTCAATTGTATATGTCTTTTCTTCAAGCGTTTAATTATTCGCTTAAGGTGGATTATCTTGCGGGCAGTGATGCCAATTTAGCGGATTTTCTGCTAAATCTGGCGGATCTCATTTTATTCTGACGGGGAAAAAATTAGTCTAACGGCTAGTGGATTTTTTGACGGGCCATTTTTATACATAGTGGATTTCGGGCGGATACCTCACGCAGTGCACCGATTCAAAATCGCCCTGCAAGAAACCATTCTCGTGTCCTCTAAAAATGAAGAAATTGCTTAACTTCAGGGGTTAGGAGGGCTCCTGTTCACTTGCTCCGCCTATCTCAGACAAACACATTCGTGAGGTTTCAAAACGGCTCTGAGACAATCGAAAAAATTCAAAACCAGTGGAGGAAAATCACTCACATGGACTGAAATCAAATATCGTCCACGCAGTCGTTTGGTGTGAAGTTCACTTCTATAAGGACGCCTGCGGCGAAAACCCGTTCGCCGAGCTGGCCGGAGTTGCCATGTCGATGCTCGTGCTGTCGTATTCAAATGCCGAAGTAGAAATAAGGTTTAGTCAGCTTAACATAGTAAAATCCAAGATGAGGAACAAGCCGAAGCCCGAAACAACAAACTCCATCCTCGTCGTAAGAGCGGGACTGAAGTAACACCAGAAAAGTTGTTTTGATTACGAACTTCCCGCAGCAGTTGTTAGTGCGATCGGGACATCTGCAACGTATGTGCAACCAAGTCACCTTGCTGGTCCCTCAACGAGTACCAGCGGTCCTGTGGAGATGGTGTCAGACGACGACAGCGGCGACGAAGAGTTTGATGTGTTTTTCGTTGACCTGTGATTTCCTGTTTTTTTTTCATCAGTGTCAACATTTATAACTTTTAGCCTCTTCTGTGATGAGGTTGACCAATGACGACCACCGCAGCACTGAAACCTGAAGTGTTCTGTTAGACTCCTTGGAAGACTCTTTTATATATTATTTCAGCTCTCGTAGTTTTGGGGAGCTTTTAAGAATGATAAAGGTATTTCTCATACGAAATTGCACTGTTATTTTAAATAAAATAGGCCCTAGCGGGAAATGTAGCGGACATGTTTTAGAATCTAGCGGAATCTGGCGGATTTCTCATTGCTTTATAGCGGATGTCTGACGCCCAGCGATGGAAACACTGCTTGCGGGTTACCCGAGATGTGTGTTTATAGACACTTTTCCGGTTATTTCTAACAAACTTTTGTACGCAGTGGTCGCACATTTCTTTAAAACTATTTCAAACGGTGCGGACGCCGTCTCCATCCAAACCATCAAGACACGATTCCAAATGCTCAAATATATATTCATCGATAGCTTGTGAATAATCCTTAAAAGAACATGACGAACATTTATCAGTACTAACAGACCATCCCGATGGCAGAGAAGTACAAACAAGATGATGATCTGACAAGCGCTGTTCTACTATTACTGTACTCTCTGTAAAGTAGGAGTGAACTAATACAAGAAATAATACCGAACTGTATGTACCCTTGACCCGAGTGGGTTCATTAACTAATAGAATCAAGTCGTGAGTAAACCTTATATCAGTAAATAAGGACTTTTTTGTTGGATTCAGTCTGTCTGCAGACGCTCAAACTTGACTCGTGGGAAGTTGAAGTCACCAATTAGTATTGCTTTACTATTTCGAAACTGCAACATGTGATCACGTAACTTGGCAACGAATCAATCCCGGCATTCGGCGGGCTTTAAATAGCATAAATAATGAAACTGAAGCCCCAACAATACAATTCAAGACATCTGCATTCTAGCCCGAAAGGATTATCCATAAAAACGACTTCCATTGATTCAATGGTAAAAATGGTCACATCACCCTCCTCCCACCCTAGATTCCCTATTTTTCCGGTATATATCGTAACCCGGTGGGAAAACGTGGTCGTCAGTTGCAACAATGCGCAACCAGGTTTGAGTTACCACCGCAATGTGAGGGTCATGCTGAAGTACCAAAATTTCGAACTGTTCTGTTTTGTAATTGACACTTCGTGCATTTACATTGATGATTTCACAGCTGTCAATCCTTGCAAATGTTTATGTTGTTTCGTGCGCAGTGTTGGTTAAAGGTTAGGGAACGGTTCCTTTGGTGTGTACTCCGGCTTAGCGTGATATGTCTTGCCCCAATGCACGGAGCCGTGTAATTGAATGGTTTCTCTTCATGGCGCCGTTTTTATACTGGTACTAGTTAATTGTTATCGCTGTCCCAGACATAGGCTTTGTCGTTTATGTGGAATTTCTTAAATGCTAATGCAACTTTCTCCTTTTTATTGCGATTCGGTTTGCGGCTTTCCCACACTTTTTTCCGCACATCTCTACCTCTTAAAAAAAATCCTCCCCAATTGAAAAATTATTATCTTTTAGTATATAATCCTTCTTTAGTACACTGCTGTTGACTCTCGTGTCAAGCAGTTCGTAGATTGCAGGTCGGGTCTTGTTTCGAGCTCGCCTTCCTAAACGAGGAATCCGTTCAATTGCAACCGCTTTCACTTCCAGAGTGCCCTCAATGATGTCATTGTTCACCGCGTGCTCTAGCACTTCGTTAGTCTTCCTTTAACCCTCAGTGATGCTGTAAACAATCAAATTTGATCTCCTGCTTCGGTGTTCTAATTCATCAACTCTATTCTTTAAAACCTGGATTCGAGAACTTATAGAGGCCACTTGTTCCTTATAAGCCTCGACATGTTGCTCCAGACGCGTGAGGGTATCCATTTTGCTTTGTATGTTGGCCAATCGGGTTGCCTTTATTTCCTTAATATCGTAAGCAATTTCTTCTAGCTGCTTGCAGGTTAGCGCGAATTCCGGCCTAGGGTTCGTTTCAATATCTCCACCGAGTAGTAATAACAATTTCTTTATTGCAGATGTGGTGGTACACGTCATTACACACAATTGTGGGCACGGCAGCACAAGCAAAAAAGAGTCGCTACAACGGATACACTTCTCGTTTGGTAATCTCACCTGCGTAAAGAAGATCAACAGATTGTAAGACCACCGCATACTGCCAGTGCTGCCATGCCCACTGAGCCTGAGTAACGGAGGCTTCTTTTATGTAGACCAGCTCACGATGGCGGCGCTGGCAGGCTGACATCCGCGGTCATGAGCAATGACGTAGACGTTCCGTGAGATAGTCCATCCAACGATGTTGGTCGCAGGACTCGCAGCCATGATCGCAGGAGGTAAGGCACGTTCTGTCTTGAATGGGGGTCATGCGCAGGTAGGCCTCCGACAAAAGGTCCCAGGTGACTGGCATTCGCATGCCCGATCAAGCCCAGTAGCTGCGTAAAGATCAACGGATTGTAAGCCGACCACACCATAGTGCCGCCGTGCCCAACACAGACGATGCCTACTCTCGTACCTACCACAGGCAATCAGATAATGTCGACAAACCTAGACAAAAGTAGTTGCAAATCTTGACATCAAATGTTATTGATGAGTGATTGTAGGGTTTAGAGCGCCGACGCACCGCAGGCGATGAGGCGCGCCGTAGTGGAGGGCTCCGGATTAATTTTGACCACCTGGGGATCTTTAACATGCGCCGAAATCTCGTACCACGGGCGTTTTTGCTTTTCGTCTCCATCACAAAAGCGGCCGCCGCGGCCGGGAATCGAACCTGCGACCTCGTGCTCAGCAGCGTAACGCCTTAGCCACTGAGCCACCGCGGCGGGCATCAAATGTTATTCGTTCCTTTCCCCAAACATAAAAAACCTTAAGTGGATCTGGAATTTCTGTTGTCTCTAGGCATTTTCAGAAAATGTTGTTTCTGCCACGGTAGACAAAATTCCACGAAATTGAAAGAATTTTATTTTTGTAGGAATTCTAAGCACCTTCTTCAATAAATCTGCCATCCCACAACCTCTAAGGGATAGGCGCCATTGGTTGTCATGGGTGATATACCTTATATATAACTTTTTTGTTGCGAGTGCTCAGTTCTCAATATCATAGGGCTGATACCCCTTACTGTATTCGCATGTCTATGGTTTTTGACTGTGTCTCTCCTACAGGGTTATGCCTAAGATGCTGTGCAAGCTTAAGGTATAATAGGGCCGTAAGAGGTGCATGCAACATATATGATGTGATTTCCGACTGCTGATTATGACTGGTTTTCAGTTGCTGCTATGTTCTGCTACTGTTACCGCCTTACATGAGAACGAATTTGATGATGACTATCTTATGAATGCACTATATAACGTGTGACTTTTATGGAATCAGTTGGTTTAAATGGGTCCATTTGTTTTGTGTTCTGGATGATATTATCGCGATTATGACTCCAAGCTCAGCGAGTTCGTAAGTGCTTCGAAGACGCGTCGGATATGCCAGTGTGCATGTGCGGAGTTCTGTGGCTGGAAACCGGGCGTACGTCGTACCCGACAATTAGTTCCTTACACTTTCGGAGGTGTTTCAGTAGAATTTACTATATTCGGGTATTCGTGGGTTTTAAATTTGTCCTTGACTGCTTGTAATGCTTATTTGTTTCCCCACCGAGTTGACTAAGTTCGACATATCTTAAGTGTTCTACGAACTCTTGTGACGCGTTGATTGCCGGCAGTAGTATCCAAGGAATGCTGCACTTCTAAGTCTATGGTATCTAAATCAGCATATTTTGGCCTCAAGCGTATTCACCTCGGCTGGGAACGGCTTACGCTACTATCAGTAGAAAAAAGTGGCTTCGGTATCTCCTTGTAAGTAATAGCATGGAGTCAACGAAGGGTCATGGTCATTACGAGTTAGAGCCTCTGGTAAATTTAAAAGAACTTGGCAATAGGACAGCTTTTTATATGAAAAAACTTCAACACGCCACCTACCTTGCCTTGCGCTGTCCTGCATACATCTTAACTGAAATGTGCCCTGTGTGCAAGTTAAAGAGCCAAGTGTTTCCAGAACTTCCCCCTTTTATGCTTCATTGTCTTGCGAACCACAGTGGAGGGAACTTGCTCTTTCCGATTCTGCTATATTCATGATCCTGGAAACTGGGAGAGCCACTTAGCAACTTCCCACCCCAACGCCGCATTGCGGAGAGTGGTAATTTTTAAGGCGATAGCGTTCCTTGGGCTACTTAAACGCAGAAAGTTTGGTCTGCGTGTCTGTCTGTCTCTCTATTACCCGATACAGCCACACGGCAAAAGTGAATCGAAATCTGCGCAATAGTCTTATATATTCCCAGCCAAATGCAGACGTCGGAGTCCGGTGTTAGTGTTCATACTTGTTAAGATTCTTGAACAAGAACAAGAAATTACGCAAATATAAGGCAGCAAACTAATACATAAGTAATATTTGAAGTGTTCCTTTAATAAAAATATAAGGGTGCTTGGTTTTCGCGATAGGAAAAGATATGCCACATCAACACCCGAAAACCGTCGCCTGCTGTTTCCGGCGCTAAGTTCTGGGGTATTTAAGTATTCAAACGGCAATAGCAACGAAAGGTTCTACTAGAGATGGGGCCCACGTTCGTGGAGTAGGGCAACATGATTCGAAGAAGTTTGTATTAGGGTGCCTTAACTCACGCGCGTCTCCGCCATACGGCACCACTGGCATCGCGACACCCGAATTGAAGCAGCGGTACGCCGTTAATTTAAATTGACTCGAGCAAATCCCTAGCGTGTAATATTGGGAGCAACGATACGGGAGAGGAACAACATGAGGATAAGCGGAAAAGACAAGGCGGGCCTTTACTTAGCAGGGGCTCCAGTTGACTATCGCCTTTCGGAGACATTTTGAACGAAAGGCTCAGATACTCGACTGTTTTTTCCCCTGGATTCAATTAAGAGTATCGAAACTAACAACCGATACCCTGCTCTATAGAACCAGACGCGTAATCGTCATGTACTTAGCCATTTCTCCGAAAACTCCTGCTTTCCAAGAACCTTGCTGAATTTCTCTCAGCAACTTTGCTTTGAATAATGGCTACCTGTTATGGTGCGTGAAAATATATGATATCTTATGAAAATATGATATGATATGATAATCTTGATGCGTGAAAACAGTAGGATATTCGTAGGACCTTATTGATTACCTAATGAATACGTTTATGGTAGTCACACTCCATTGCTTTTCCACTGAGGTCTGCTAGTGAAGAAAGGTGTGAGATTTCCTATCTATATCTATTGCACGCGCTTGCGAAGCCTGGGTTGCTGTCCTCTCTGTCATGCTTGAAAACTATGAATTTCCCTATGTGTGTAGTGTCAGAAATAATACTGAGATTAACAAAATAAATAAAACACCATCTTTTTCTTTTCTGCGTGCGTCTGAATACTGATGTATCACCTTACTTCCCCTTCGCGTATTTTTATCACATATTCGTCACCACTTATTCACCAGAAATGACGAGTTCACTCATAACTAAACTGTGAATGTGGACGCAATGTTAGTGCCGAGTAGGACCAGAAAAGATAGGAAAGCTTACTGTCTACATTATTCCTTCCCTTCAGTTCAAGCGTTCGTTTATCGTCAACGAGTATTTTAGTCATACCAATGAGGCATGGTTGCTGAATTCATGATTACTACCTTCAGATCCTCCGCATCGTTCAGCGTGAATTTATTCCATATAAATGATGTTACTTAAGCCATCATTTGGCTATTTTTTAAATTTTACGGTTATAGCACTATAAACACGCCTTTTATCTGGTACTGGTGGCAAAAGGAAAGATAATCCTTAGTGTGTACAAGAATGGTACGAATTACCTGAATGACAGAGCACTTTATTGGGGTGGCATTTAAGTAAAATAAAACATGACTGACCAGCCAAAAGTGTGAATAATGATGGAAATAACCGCCACTGTGAAATATGACTTCGGAGTATTGTTATTCTGTTGTTATGAAACCTGTTCTTTCCAAGCAATAAGTGTGTAGACAATGTTTAAAAATGAGCGGTCATCTCCTGCTATATATTTAGTATTCTTTAGCACCTCGTTACTGCACCCTCGCCAACGTTACGCTCAGCTGGTGTGTAGGCCATGATCCAACTTGAAAAGCTTCAAACACACCTTGTGCCTTACGACCTTTACGAAACAGCCAAGCTACTGAGACAGCTTTCGATGACTGTTCTAATGGCTCAAACTTATGATGATGATAGTGGGGGCACGAGAGAAGCAGAGCTAATCCTTTCAAGACATCCTGCCCCGCACGACAAAGAATCAGCCTAGTGCGTGGCCAGCGAATTGTTTAGTTTATGTGGAGTTCAGATCAAGTTCATGTTAGCCAGAAGCGTTCGACACCTTGCAGCATCCAGCCCCATCTATGCTAACGACGTCTTGGTTTTGGTGGACGCTAAACTCAGCTTCTATGGTCAGCAGCTGCAGTCTTTTGAGGTAACTAGTTAGGCTGCTTTTCCTTATCTTGGAAGCAGGTATTTCTTGCTGTTCTTGCTGCCGTCATTTTTGGTAGTGGCAGCGGGATGCCCGCGGCACGTACAGGCGGTGTGCTTGTCTATTTTCACATGTCACATGACACAGTACATGATGCCTTTTGTTGTCCTAGAAGTTAATGCAACTCTGTGCCTTGGCTCACGCCTCACTAGATGTCGTATTGCTGAAACGTTCAGGAGCATTAAGTTTTCACTCCTGCGGAAACCTGCAGCTTGCAATGGCAACTGTTCCGCGGCTCCAAGGAGTTCTGGGCAAAGCTAGCATCGAGTTTCTCTGCCTTAGAACATTTCCTCGGTACAGTTTTTAACTGTTCTGCTCGCGTGGATACTTCTTCTGAACACTGTGATAGAGCGCTAGAAGAAAAGTCACGTCTCAGTGCAGCAGACTTGTCTTCTCGTCTTCGGATGGGGAAACAGTGTCAAGCTTCTTGGAAACACTATTTTTTCTGTTTCTTACGCTCTTCCCTTGAAGTGAGGTTTCAAGACGACATTGACATTTTTCGGGCTTATAGTTGATGTAAGGTCATCGATGGCTTTGCAGTGTATATCTTGTCTTGTTCCCGCTGGCCACACCATTTGGCCATCGTTGCCATTTACTCTGGCATTTCATGGCACTTCGTAACCTTGCCGCATTCAGCTTCATCTGAAGTAAACGCAACACAGCTGGTCTCTACTTGCGTTATAACTTGAAAATTTATCTTTGTTTGGTGTGTATCTTTGTATTTGAAAATTTGAAATGTTTCAAATATTCGCACCGATGCTCTCAAAGTTTGCTATTTTCTGCACAGCTGCGATCTTGGAAAGACGGAATTAAGGTTTCTCAGGATCTCCGTCATTGCAGCATTATAAATTTGTTTTTACCATTGTTATACAAACTAAGGCGCCAAAGTTGTATGAATCCTTCATTTGCTCCACTAAGTTAGTACATTCTGCTGAGTCTTCGAACCCTCTGTTAACCTTGGTTATTGCAACGACTTTCTCTAAACTGATTTATAGGCTTAGTCAAATAACTTGTTGGTACCGTTTGCATTGGGGTAAGGTATTCAATCTTGACAATGATGGACGTGAGGTATTGTTGGACGATGTCTGCCTTTTCAGGTAGGGCCTCTATTATCCGAATCAGCGTACGAAATATCTTGAGGGCTACCGACCGGCCTGAGAGGCTGAAGTCAGCGTCCTTTTCGCGTGTGATCATTGTGTACAGTATGAGAGAGATTGTTCCTAAGGCAAGACTTGTTCCATCATGTTAGGCGGCACCGGTGTTCCTTGACTCCTTCTGCTGGTGGTTTTAATCGTACAGGCATACAATGATGAAAAAAGGGAACGACAAAGACACAGCTACTTTTTTACAAAACGCCTTGCGCACACCATGCTAACTGTGGTTGGCATAAAAACCATCTCAGTGGTCACTGTTGCTCGCTTTACAGTGTAATGGGCTGCCTTTCTTTTGTTTTTTCCTTCATGGATACCGGCGTTCTCGTAGCAGCTCTTCAACTGCATTATCTCAGTTTTTGCCCAAGGGCGACGTCCTCACTTCGCACTCTTCCTCATGCTGCGGGTCCGAACGATGCGCATGGCGTGGCAAAGACCCGCTTCAGCTTCTTGAAACTGCGCAAGAACACCAAGGCTTCTCAACGTTCTGCAGGCGAGTCGTCGCTCTCTCTTGGGTCGCCGAAATTGAAGCCTACTTTGTAACCATGCTCAGCATTTACTGTTGATGCAGTAATAAGAAATGCTTGAGTCACAGTTACGGTGTGTTGAAAACCAGCACCTTTAGTTTATACAAGGGCCCAAGAACAAGGGAATAAGGCTTGTACGGATGTTTCACAGTGACTTTTTCTTTGATTGCAATGAATCAAGTAATTGTTTTAAATAGTAACATTGCGATTCTGCAGATCATTTATTTAACTTATAGAAGTGGTAACACACGTTCAGCGTGGAGTGTTTTTGAGTGGTGCAGTCTTTTCGATTCCCACCATACCCGGCCAGGTAGACTTCTCCGTGGCCACCCCGGTAGAATGGTCACAAAGGCGGAAACGGCGCCACATCTTTGTTGCAATTTTCAACTAGTTGTCAATTTAGACAGCTTAGAAACAGCAAAACCAGCACAGAAGCCGAGTAGAACTTCTGTGTTGATGTTCTGAACATCACCTAAAGCTTATGCGTAATCAAGACTAAAATATTTTTCTTGCGTAATATTAGTGCCAGATGTTTCTGAAATAAACGCAGCTGCGATTCATGCGGGCAATTTAGGCACACAGAAGTACTTAAAATTTCACACTTTGCATTTTTGCAGGAATTTAGGAATGTTTTAAACTCGACGCTTTCCATTTGCCGACTTGAGGAGCAGGAAAGGGGATACTCTGTAGAGCATTATATGTAAAGAAACCACGTGCGTCGGGATGCAATACGTGCATCTCGCCTCCTGTCGGTCACAACAGTGTCACAAAAGGCGGAATATTTGACACGTGCGACTTGAAAAAATCTACATTTCTTTCTGCACTTTTTATGGACCCGTGTTAAACACTACCTATTTCCCGGAGAAAGTACTGTCATTCTACAAGTATTACAACTCTGTGTCGTCGATGGAAGGGAACAACTTTAGTGATGTAAAGATTGCAAACAGAATTTCTTAGCTCTTTTCCGTGTGTAATAAAGCAAAGATATTTGTGAACGCGAGGACAAATATGCACGTTCCTCGTCCTTATGGCACGTGTATCCTCAGAGAAAAAGGTGAGATTCCATCGGTGCTACCGGGACGCTATTCTTTTATCGGAAAAGCGTTTCGCTATCCTGAACGCCACTAGAGGATTACGCGTCTTGGTAATGAGGTTTCACACGTATTACCCGGGATCTCGAGGCCATTAAACAGGCAAGGAGAAGAAGAAACGCTTATTTTTTTGTTGGAGCAGCTTATAGTTCTCATTTCAGCCCTGCTGCGACAGCGCCGAAATTTTTCTGTTACGGAATATGGACATCGCTTAGCATGGTCCGGTATGTGATCTTTTTTGGTGTAGTACGCTCACTCGCTCGCTCTTTTTTTATGTTACATGAATAAACTTTTTGTTATAAGTTCCCGGTTTTACGCAACCAAATTATCTTTTTTTCTACCACGACACTTCCGGGGATCTCAAATTGCACGTTCAGCATTACCCTAATGCAACACCCATGCTCAGCACACTTTATCTCCTCTGCAAGCTATGCACCTCGGCTTTCGCGTCGAAAAAATTATTCCATAATGGTCCCCGAAACGCTAATGGTGCAGTGTTCAATATATCCCTTACACACTGGCGGCGCGCGTACACGGTCATGTTTTGTGAGTGCGCTAGGAAACATAATTACATCTCACGCCCTGCCGTGGTGTATTATCCGGCAATGCCCCTTTCATATACGTACAGCAAATTATGCAGCAAGTAAATGCACGCTTTCACATGATACCCAGCCAAACTTTGTTCGCAGTACTCGGCTCTGGTACAGCCACGTGCGAAATAAAGGTCTCATACCCAGCTCACTGGCAGCAAGTCTCTCAAAAAATCCTGTCCCTTCCCATTGCATTTGTGAATACAGACGGTAGACATCATTCAGCAGTCGCAGCTCCCGGTGGGCAGTACTGCAGTTGATAGTGAATGCACAGGGCTTCACACATATTACCAGAACGGAAGCCTGCTACACCTGGCCAGGACCTTCAACCTGGCCACCGTAGCTGTAATGCATTCACTGAACGGGTGCAGCGCTGATTACCATGCTGGTGGAGCAGATATGCAAATGCGGACACTTTGTTTGACGACACCCAAAAGGTCGTTGGCTTTTGCTGAGGTCGTCAGAACTTTAGAAGCGCGAAGAAAGCAATTAGTAACGCGTGACAGAGCATGGATCATTAGAGGCGCCTAATCTCCTTTATTTATTTATTTATTTATTTATTTGTTTAGTTATTTACAAATACTGCTGTCTCATGCCTGGGACATTGTTTAAGTTTTCAGTTCTGTTTAGGTTTTCACAGCGATAGCAGCTACATTCCGCGCTCAGAAGTTGGCGCTCAAGACGCTCTTACTTTCCCAGAACATAGAATAGCGTAAAAGTTCTGGGAAAATGCTCAATGGATCTGCAATTATCTCTTAATAAAAAAAGGGCCGCGTCAAATGTCACAAATGGATTGGTTTTGTGACATTGCATATTTAGTCAGATATTTATTATCATGATCATGTTTTTTTTCTTCAGGTGCTTGATTATTTCCAATGTTATAATTACTGATGCTTTCACACTAAATGTGTGTTAGAACTATACTCTAGCTGGGCCAATCGAGTAAACTGAAAGCTGAAAGTGTGGAAAGAGGAGGGCAATATGTCATGGGCATGTAACATGGACGAAAACCGCTGCTTTAGCTTTTGTTGTGTCTTCTCCCTGGCATAAAAACCTTAAGTGTGCTGCCTTTTGCTATTTTGTCACACGTATAGGTAATTTTTGTATGCTGCAATCGACGCAATCGAAAGCCTATTGTTGACCCGTCGCGCAATGTCCACAGTCAGCCGTAACTTGAGTGCCACGGAAGGCAAATAAATCAAGACTCATTTATTTTTCAATATCAAGTGCTAATGCAGCCAGTGTTTATTTTATGAGAAATATACCGTGGGCAACACTGGACGTGCGCATGTAAACAACACTAGAAACTGGTGTATATGGCGGCATACAATTGAGTAAATGCAATTTGAGCTGTAAAGGCGGGTCCTGCAGCTGAGCACCTTTGGCCTTTACGCGATGCAAATAACCTGAAATACCGGTGGCGTTTTTGACGTCGATTTCTCAACACAACTTTTTTAGCGACTCTGAGTTGCGATGAAACATTCTGCTGCAAATATTTCGGCCTTAATCGATAGAGGGAGAGGGATAGCCCTAGGCCGTATGTGGGTGTTTCCTTTAGAGCGTGTGTGCGTGCATGGAAGTGCATGTTGGTTGGTGCATGTACAAGTGCGACCCAGTTAACAACTAACATCTCTGCGACGTCCCAGAAAGATCCGAACGTTAATGTCCACGCAGTATCTCTATTAGACATCCGTACAACGTGCACTATTTTATAAAAATTTTTGGATGTTAAGGTAACGTTGCTGGTACCTTAATGTCGAACGTTCTTTCAAATATGCTAAAGACGTACTCTCGATGTTGCTGCTGCTTCATTTGTGGACAATATTTAGAGGTATTATGCTGACGTTGTTCGGATGTTGCTGGTATGTCCGTTTCTTACTTCGTACATGTCTATCGCGGTTACATTTATTTAAGCTAGATCTGCTATACTTTATTTTCAAACTCTACGCAGGCGTACTGTTTTGAAGTTACCGAGGCGTTCTGTATGTGTTTTGCATGGGTGTTGTACTGAGGGGTTTTGTGCAACTTTTGTATTCCACCAATATTCCTTTACGAAAATATAAATGCGGAGGACATAATAAATAATGTAAACTCAACATATGCCTGAACAAAATTTGATGCTCATAGGAGTTTTTATTCAACGAAACCACCATTTTACTTGAATGTTCTACCTTCGTAATGATAATACAAATACTGACCTGACAAATCGCTGGTGACACTGTTCGGCCACATATGTAAACAAACAAATTTCCCCAGCTTGTACCGATGGTTAAAGGCTGGAGGAACAGGAGAGCTGGCAGACTCTCCCCCGGTCACTTTCCTCACCGTACGGACATCTTACACCACAACGGCGGAAGGTGCGGCAACAGCCCTGGCCCGCATCACCAGGCTGTCACTAAACATTATAATCACTTATTCGAAGAGGGCCATTCAAAACTTCATTCGTGGTAGCGTTTCGGCTACAGCACTCAATATTCTCCAAAATCTTCATACTCAGCCACTCGACATCGTCTGGACTCCGGCCCCTCTTGGGTGGGAGGCAACGAGGCGGCCAACAAAGAAGCACGACAACTAAACAGCCGTGCTGGGCTCGCTCCTGCTCTCTAAAACAGTGCTCGGTCGGCACGCGATCGTCTGCTCTCATATCAAGAAGCCATGGAGCATTATCGCCTCCCCCGCCGCCGTGTTCCCACGGCCCACACATACCTCACCAACGCTTAGAAGCGCCTATGGCGACACCTTCAGACCAACTCCCTCGCCCGTCGATATCTCCTCCACAAGACCTACTCCTCTGAGTTCCCTGCGACCAACTGTCCCATCTGTGGCTCCCTGGACGCACTAAGCCACAGCATGTAGGCCTGTCCTCTTAGCCCATTCCACCCCATCTCTAGCGTCGAGCACTGGAAGGACGCGCTCGGCTGCTCGCAACTGGGGGGGGCAGCTACGTTTGGTTGACAGAGCCGCCACTGCCGCCGCCAGCCTTCGGCCGGCAGCCACCCACGCGTTTCTACTCAACTTGCTTGGAAAATAAAGTGATTTCTCTCTCTTTATCTCTCCCTTCGTCGGAGACCAGGCTGTTGCACCTGACATAGATTTCTTAACTTGCTCCTGAAAGCTCTCCATGAGTGGCCGGCCGGGATCGTTTCATCCGTTTGCTTAAACAAAATGCGTGGACCCAAGAATTTGGCACCCTAAGAGAGGCTGCCAATGAATATTTGAGTCCTTCGTTTTGGTCGTATTTGACAGATTTCGGCAGTGATAACGCTTGTTTCTGCCACACCGATCGTGAAGGCGAGGCCAAATATGCTAATACTGCAAGTGATGTAACCAAAGCTCCCTTATTTTGGCCAAGAAAAGCTATCGTGCTTCATCGTTCCCCCTATGGAAGCTACGGTAGCCGCGAATAATATTGAATGCGCCGCTAGATTTCTGGCGTTCATAAACTTTGTTCGTTACGCACCGATCTTGCAGACAAGCCCATCATGCGAACACTACAAATGATGTAGCCAGAGCTCCCGTATTTAACTCACAAAAGGCTATCCCCATCCCCCGATCTCCCCGATGAAAGCCAAGCTAGCCACGAAACAATGCGCACTTTTGAACAGAAATAGCTTGTAATATGCCTCAAGGCACCCGATTACCACAGGTTAAAAAAAATCGATTGTTTTGTGCGAAAGTAATGACCCCAAAAAACGAGATGGGCATGAAATGAGGACGATGTCGCCTGCTTTCGGATGCTTTCTGGCGCTGCGTCGGCGCTGATATCTGGCGAGCATAAACATCGGCGCAGCTCCCGCGTCAGCTCACGTCGCCGTGCGTTTTTCCGACACCGCCAACGCGGGCCGATGACGACGCGCGAAAGCGCGGAAAATACGATGCAAGTGGTTGCGGCCTCAAAACAAACGGTAAAATTACGGCGCCCGTAACCCCACGCCAGCGGTATTTCCACCGTAGACTCTGAAATTGCCTTAAACACCGTAACATAGATTGTGGGTACAATTACTGTTTTCTTAAAAAAAAACACGCTCAAGCTTTTCTTGTATATAATTGGCAACTAATATCTGTATTTACTAATAACTTGGGCATCTATTTCGCAACTCGTTTTTATCCAGGTGGGTGTATTTCAGGAACTAGTTTTTCCCACGGACGAACATGAGACAGGAAAGTCGCTGCGCGGCGAGTCCGACCGTCCGACAGTTGTATTAACTGCACTCCGTATCAATGCGCGTGCTACTGCCCGGTGACGGCACGAATGTGCACGCCTTCAAATTTCGTTATTTCGGTGATTTGACTACCATGAATGTATCTACCGGACGAACAAATACTGCGAAGTAGTTTAGGTAAGTAAGTACTAGTGAACCTTGTTTTCTTGTCGTATGTATTTAACGTAGCAGACTTGCTCTCGAACTTCGGTCCGCGTAAGCGGTTAGCCCTAACGTTTTGCGTGACTCGCTTTGTGCGTTGCGCCGATTTGTCGGTAGACCTTTGTACCTGGCTACTGCGTGTGTAAACAGAATCAATTCTCGCGCATTTTCTAGCCCTGTGTTTGGTGAAGTGTTTGCGTCCTGTCCTGTTTTGCTAGCCGAAAAAGTTTTGATATTAAATGAAATAAGGGAAGCTGGAGAGTGCGAATATAGGTGCCTGTAGGCGTTACACGCACACCGTGTATTTTAACGTGATATTCAGCACTCTTGGTTTTGTTCCGTTTCTGCAGATGCCGTTTTTTTTCGTGATAACAGTTTTCGCTTAAAAAACGTACACAATAAATTGAATGATTGCCGTGCGTGTAGCATTAGAATAAAATAATAAACCGAGTGATTTCCGAGCGTACATAATTAGAATAAAATGCCATCTGGATGCTTTTTTCGCGTTTCGATTGAGTGTTCAATCTTTTCTAACGCTCAGTTTGATCGTGAAATGTTGGAATGAACAACGTGTATGCAATTTGAATTTATTTGTAATGTTAGAACTACACGCATGTCGTAACTGGTACAGTAGTATGAGCAGCGCTGGTTGCGCTTCGTACTCTTCCTGCAGCATGGCAAACGTAAATTAAGCATTCAGAACCTAGTAAAAATATTTAAAAATGGCTGTTAAATTTCTCTCACTTGAGGAATTTTCTGCCTAATGAATTTAGTGTGTAACGCATCTTGGTGATCAGAGTAACCCAGCATTTGGGATTTCACAGGTTTAAGGCAGAGTATAATTCTCGTGTCAGGTCTATCGTTTGCTAATAACTTACATGTTGCAGGCTGCTGACTGGTGCAACTTAGACTATGTTTGAGTTTGATTGTGCAGTTAAAATATCTTGCACTGCTTTGATGCTTCCTGCTGAACAACGTGTACTTCAACTAAAATGTAGGCCTAACAGGACAAGCGAACAGGACAACAGGAAGAGTTTTTCAGTGATGTGGCTTTTGAAGGTTTAGTTATGTATATATACCAACTAGGCTACCTCGCCATTCGCTGCAGGAAGTATACGTACATGGCATTGACGCAGTTCGCGTTTCTGCATGTTTCCTTTTGCCACATTTGTGGACATGGCCTAATTCTTGTATATATTCTCACTTCAATCAACCAAGTCGTTAGGATAGACAGAGAAAAATATTTTGCAAGTTCAGATGGGACCTGTAGCTCGGCTTAAATGCCACCAGAGTACCCATTCACGAAATATAATTCTTATAAATAGTGGTACCTCAACTTTGCAGTCATAGTTAGTGTTAAGGCTGCCTTAGTAGTGCCACTGCTGACATTAAATTATATCCACTGCGCTCTCTTCCTGTCCCTTAATTTTACGCCCATCATCTAGGATTCTATTTCCTGCTAAGTCGTCCTTAGTTTAAGTTATAGCCTTTTACCGATCCTGGAAGTTCCTGCCCCGTAGGTGAGAACCGGTAAGATGCAGCTGTCATACACTATCTTTTTCAGAGGCAATGGTACGCGGCCATTATGTATTATACCAGTCTTAAAAAGCTGTAATAACAACGCACCATTTCCTGTACCCATGTCTAAGTTGAAGAACTGGCTTGCAAGGGAGGTGCTACTGCAACAGTCTGCACAAGGTGCCTGCTTAAGCTACTGTTGACGGTCAACGGGGCAGGAGTTCTCCTAGTTTGGGAAAAACAGACGCACGTTTTGTTCCACCTGCGAGTGGTATTCTGCATTGTGTGTAACTAGATATCTTCGTGTGGTTACAGACATCAAATTCTTTCACCAGAGAATGTATAGGGCCCAGATTTTTATTGTCAGTCACATCCTGCGCAAACATCAGCTTTGTGGAGCCCCTGCGGCTTTTTAGTTTTTTTTTTGCTAGAAGAGGTATTAAATTTCTTTCAGCCACTACATGAAATTGGACCATGAAAATTTTACTCGTCCAACCAATCCGGTCTGCAACTATTTTGGCCATGTCTGGCAGCACAACGAAGAACGCAAACTGTTCAAGAATCCCTACCATAACTGATGATAGAGGCATGCACCATTGCAGCACCATTGAATCATTTCTGCGGTTCCATGCGTTTTTATTTTGTGTTATTTTTATTTGACCGTATAAGTTGGTGTGAATCACGTAGTCGTGTAAATCTGTCTTGTAACTAATATTCAATCATTTCCGTGTTCCCCGTTTTTTTGTTTGTTCCCAAATCATATCACTTTGTGTGAAATTTGAAATAGTGCAGCTTTGTATTGTTTTTCTAACAAGAATTCAATAAGTTGTTTTTAAAGTTTTTTTGTTGTTTCATTGGTGTCCTGGCATTGCACTGTGTGAATCATTTCATCACGTAAATTTTTACTGCTCTTGTAACCGCCGAACAGTCATTTCTGTATACACACATTTTCTACAGTTCATAACCATTTCCCTAAATGTTGGTTTGTTTAAAGTAGCTTAAATTTGTATGGCACTGACAACCACCACTCAACACCACTTCTGTGTTTCCAAAGTGCTTTTGTTTTATTGTTCCCTGAACTTTTCACAAGATGTGAACTATTTAAATGGGTAAATTTGCTTTGTTGTTGCAGCCACCTTTCAATCATGTCTTTGTTTTCACACTTTTCTTGCGTTGGTTTTCACCCATTTCACTTAAGGTGAGATATTTCAAGTTGCATAACTAACTTGTGCTTGTACCCTGGGTTATGTTTGCTTTTTTCCTATTTTTTGTCAACCTTTCTACTGAGTGTAACTTGGCCAGGGCAGATACGAATCAAAATTAAAGTGGTTGTGTTGCGAAAGCATAATACATAGTTTCGAAGTCAGTATAAACTGTTTTACCTGAACTCTTTTGTGTTTTATGTGTACTTTGAAAAGCTTTCTTACTACCCAGCTGCACTTACTTACAGCTTGGTTGGCAAGACTGTCATTTTAATTAGTTTAATTTGTGAATTGTTCCTCTGATAGTTGTTTTGCAGAAGGCATGTACAGTCGTACTGTGTGGTACAATTCGATGACGCTACTGTGGTTGCCTTAGTGTCAAGGGCACTTGTGCTGATCAGGACTGGTTTGCTGTTACTTACTGCCAATTATTTTCGATGCGACATTTCTTGTTTAGAGCTGTCCTTCGTGTGCTTCTGCAAGAGTGTGCGGTCAACTTGGCACTTCATATATGGGACTACATGCAGTATGCAGCACTTCAAAAATGGTAACACATTATCTAGAAACCAGGAGCCAAGTAATAGCAAACAGTGCTGAATAGCTAGCAAGACATGTATTTTAAGTGTAAATGCCCACAACACTTAGGCAACTTTGGAAAGGGGGCTCGCCAAACTCCAAAATGTGTAAAGAATGTAAATTTCAAGAATACAGGTTCATCTCTACAATATCATACTAGCGTACACTAGTCATAAATATAACAAACTAATGCTTGTGCCAAAGACAAGAAAACAATGTAGAACAGACATCTATATACGTCTTGCATGCGTACCACTACAATATTCATAAGACATACCACTAAGGTAACGTCCCGTAAACAGCATACAGTAAAACCCGTTTATAGCGAACTTCAATATGCACCACGATTAGTTCGATATATCCAATAGTTCGATATAGCCGAACCCGCCTATAACCAGCTTATTGTTACAAGTTCGCATACCGCTGGAGCACCCCGCCGCCTCCCCAACTCCGCCATCCGCGTAGGCAGAAACGAACACAGCACAGTAGCCATTACCATACCAAAATAATCCATTTATTGCAAGTATCAAAGCTACATTCCGCCTTAACTGCCCACGTTGCAAAAAAAAAAGCTGGTGATTTTTGTTATCACTTTCGTTTTGGCGGCTTCAACTAGTGTAGCATTCACTACACGAAACATTGTTTGCACCAGTTCGAGTCCGCGCCCTCAAAAATCTAAGAAGCATTGGCGGAGCACATCGACTGCCGAAAGCGCTTCATTATAGGCGTCGGACGGATTTCACTCCCGACATCATCGGGAACGTTGGCGAGCTCTTCCCACAGTTCACCGATGCTGCTGTCTTGTTCCAGACTCGCTGACTAGGCAGGTTCCGTCGTGAGTCCCGCGCATCGGAAACAGTTACGGAAAGTATTAGGTGTCACGTCGCTCCATGCGAGGCGCAATATCTCAGTCGCCGCTCTTGCTCCGTGGTCGCGGCCAATCCACATCTCGATCGCCGCGCCGAGATCATGCATTTCGGAGGCCATTCTAGGATCCCAGAGTTCGATATATCGGATGTGACCTTCGTTATAAGGAATATGTTTCCCATGTATTTCCGTAACTGAATTGTTTTTGTTCGATATATAGCATAATTCGCTCTATCCGGGTTCGTTATAGCCGGGTTTGACTGTATAGAAGTACCTTGAGACGTCTATTGTGCATTATCCTTTGTGTGATTTGGATGGGTTTTTTGCAGTTGTAGCAACATTGAATATCTGCAATTTTGACTCCAACGGTACGCCTCCTGGACATCTGCAATGTCGATTGCTGACATCTCCAGAACTGCACGACATATCTGCACAACGTAACGCTTAACAGCTAACAAATCGCTCTTGTATCTGAAAAACAAAAGCTGTTTGACGATTTAAACTTTATATTTGGGTAAGTATAGGAAACTGGAAGGCAAAATCAACAGCTTAGAACAACATAACGCACCGTGGGATTAACGACGAAGATGGATTCGCTGCGAAGCGGGAGAGCAGGGTGCTGCCATGTTGGTCAACTCTACGTACGGAAGCAACGCGAACACCGCAACGTAAAAATTCGATTCTCCTGTACGTCCTTCAGATCATTGCCTTTTGTAAAGTAACAGTGTCCATCAGCTTGCTCGCGTGATCATAATCTCGCGCTGATGCTGAGGCATGCAAGCAATTAGCGAGCATGCGTGGTACTGTGTCTCAGTGAGTATAACGATAAGGGCACGTCAAGCTTCCCATGTTCCATGAAGGGACTATTTCGCCCCACCTCTTGCTTAGCCCATCGTTTTAAAGCGCAGCCCTGTACGCCACGTTGGCGGGACGTCACGGTCTGGCGCGATCAGTCAATCGGCCGCCCCGTTTTGGTGCATACACGGCGTGTGTCGGTTTTCTCTGCAGGTGCGAGAGATCGTCCCTACCGCCGGAGACGTTTTTGCACGCATGCATGTTTGGCGGGCACGGTGCAGCAAGCAACGTGACTCGAAATTACCCGCAACTGCTCTAACATCGGTGCGGGCTTTTATTATGTATGGTTCGCCAAATTTTTAAATGTCGATAACAAGCCCATTGCAGAGAAAAAAATAAAAAAGACACAATCGCGACATGTGGTTTTTGAGTTTTTTCAAGCTTCCTCCATTCATGTCATAAACGGGGCGTGCAATCGTCAGACAAATTCATGTGCTTGCACGTTTAGAATACGCACCGGAAGTAATATCGCACTGTTTTATGCAACTGCATTATTACATACGTATGCAAATAAAACTTAGCTGATGAGGTGGTGCGTGTGAATGGCAGGAATGCATCTCCATGCTTACTCCCGCACTCAACAGGAATGAAATTGCTATTTTACTCTTCCTACTGAATAGAGGGGGACATCGACCTTTGGTGAGTGGCGACGTGAGGATATCGTACAAAATATAGCCGCTTTTAAGTTGCGTATCCCCAGTGCAGTAAAACGTAGACACGCAACGAAAACACTAGCAACAAGAATATACTCCAGATTCATTTTGCGACAAACAAGGGGAGACAGAATTCTGCAGACGCTTCCCGCAGCCTTTTGAGCACTGATATAAAGTGCCCAGCTTCATTGTCTGGGACGCAAGCCTTAAAAAGCCCGACGGACATGAGTGCTGGACAAGAGCAGAGTTAGTTGATGTATATGTTAGTTGCGAAACTCCCCATACGCCCCATGTATGAAAGCCGGTCCACGGTTGCCCCCTGCACGGGGCAAGTTGAGGATCCTGTCGTCTGTTGCCATAATGTTGAGGTATTACTCAAGTGGTTGCGGCTGATGAAGTAAGCCTGTAAAAGAAATACTGCAGAAACATAAATAAATATTACCTGAGCTACGTTTTCTAATTTTAAAAAGAACCGTTATGTTATTGCTTGGTTATTCAGTAAGTGGTTAGCATAGCCCATTGTTTGCCTCCCAGGTGCCGCGGGCGTACACTTGCCAATCAGGTTCAATGGAGCCGGGGGGGAGGAAGGGGCGCCGCCACGATTCTGAAGGGGAGTATGTAACTGGGGGATGCTGAAGAACTCTGGGAGAGGAATAAGGCACCGTACTCTCTTCATTTGCGTAGTGTAAATTTCAAGTCCCTGGTATTCCCATCGCCCTAACAAAAGATCGTGCTTTACGTCATCCCAACTCTCCCATGTTGTAACCAGCTTCATTGCACAGAACTCTTGCGCCTCTTTTCGTAAAATATTCTGTACCAATGCAAGACCGCACTATGATCAAGTGAAAAGAGTAATTCGAGGTAAACGCGACGGCAACCTTAAATGGGCAATGCGCTTCTAACTGCGGAAAAGGGTAACCTTTTTGTGGGCTGCCATTTCCATGCATTTGCGCGTCTTTTCGTGTGTGTGCGTATGTGTGCTTGTGTGCTGAGTCGTTGTCAAAACATGTCCCGTGACACGCACAAATTGAGTGCAACATGGAAGCCAGAAGCTTTGTCAGTGGCGACCAGCGCGTTCGCTGTGTGATTTGTTTCGTAGATCACAGACGTAGTCCCGGTAAACGAACAAGTGTGGCCTCAAGGTTCTTGGAGATAGCATGCCACTTGAGTATGTCTAGGAGATGACATTCAGGTTTTTTTTTATTGAAAAAGTAGAGAGCTCAAAACGCTACGTTTCTTCGCTTTTATTTGAAGCGGATTCAGCCACGCGAAAAAACTTCGCAAAGAACAGAGCGACCTGAACTTTTAGCGTCTGTTGTGGCTTTGATTTTTTCCGCGAGCTGTTTGCGGACGTTTTTACATTGGTAATTTGATTTGGTGTATATCATGTCATGGTGAGAAAAACCCATGAGACGGATAGCATGAAACGGCGCGGCCAGTAGCGCATCGGAATGGGAAGTGCATCTCCAGGGATAAACCTTAAGTGTTTCAGAACTCTAGGACAGCAGCTTTAACAATTATTTTTTTTTCGTTTTTAAGAATTTTTTTTTCCTTTAAAGGAGCACTGACACGAAAGTTTTATGTTACACTTTTATTGCTTTTATCGACGCTTAATGGTCTGGCGAACCTGAAACAGCAGCTGAGATACTTCGACGCGCGATAGTTAATTACATTGAACGGCATGAAAATCTTCTATTTCAAATTCCCGCGCTGTCATCCCGAACGCGCATATGACAGAATTCAGGCCTGATCTGACCGCTTTGTGGGGACGTTACCGGCGCCCGCTTGAGAGGGTGCGGCGCCAGCTCGCCGACCGTGGGGCCGCGTGCGTGAAGTGACGTCACGAGTTTTTGACGAGCGCTGTCGCGTCACTTCTTTTGACTTCACAGGGTGATGTCACGCTGATGTCCATTTGCTGAGCGCGGCTTCGCGCCCTGCTCCGTCGGCGCGATAAATGAGATCCAATTGAAGTATGTTCTTCCCGTCGCAGGCCGCTCATATTTCAGCAAGGGTATTCTGTTGAGCGAAGGAAGCGAACTGTGCAATAATATTAACGCCGAAAATTGCTGTCAGTGCTCCTTTAAGAAAATTTTATTCCATGCAGCCAGATATCCTAGCTGCGAAAGAGTTTTGCGTACAAATTTCAACATTTTAAAGTGTATATTTTCAAGTTTTACTGCGCATTGCTCCCTCACATTTGGTTTAAACAACTATTTTCGGCGTGAACCAAGGCAGAAATCCTGACGACTTATGCAACATAGTGGGTCTGCTTCTTTACCGGCAGTTCTTTTTTTTTTACCATAAAGGGCCTGAAACATCACAATCTTCCACGGTGTTCTAGTGTACCCAGTTACCGGTACAATCAGTTCTGTTTTCTCCAGAGCCAAGGTTGCTGCTCAATGAAAAAAAAATCCTATGTGAGGTGAACGTTTATTTTACAAGAAAATGCAGGATATGTTTATACAGTAATAGAGTATTTGTTTCAAATGTTCCGCGACAATGAACGCGATTGGGTTTCTTTGTTGTTCCAGAATCCACTTCTTTGAAGCTAGCATCGATTCCTTGATTCGGGCAAAAGCTCAACAGTCGCTCTAATTACTTGCGTGTCGTAGATTTACTAATCGGGTATGGCATAATTAAAACGACATGGTACTTTAGCTTTGGCATGGTTTGTGCGGAATAATTTAAGAAAAGATTCATCATTACATAGTGAGGGGCAGCGACGCAAACAGGGGCTTTAGCCATAAACTACACCCAGCTTCACCAAAACTGAGGTGACTTTAATAAATCTGGATGCTGGGATAGTCAGTTCAAGGTCATCATTAAGGAGGTTAGCGCTTCAAGAAACAAGACAGCAAGCGCCCGTCTTGTTTGTTTTCTGTCGTGGATCTTGTTTCTTGAAGCGCTAACCTCTGTTATGATGAGCTGACTTTCAGCCAATGGCTTGTTTATTGTTTATTGAATTTTCTGTTACAACAAAAGAAATAAAAAACAAAACACGAAGCCTCACAAAAACCATTCACGTTGTTCTGCATTTACTGGCGACCATTTTCTGCAGATGACGCATTTGCTGCTTACCTGTTCTTGAGCGAAAAGCTCCTTTTCTGGACGCATGAGTGCGGTTTTTTTATTTTAAGGCAAGCCTATTTGATGCAAACGAACAGACAAAAGGTTAAACTTCGCAATTACCGCGTTTATTGTTGTTCGTCTCAGCGTCTTCCCAACCATCGCATCGACAACCAGGGTCGCTGAGATGCACCGGTGTTGCCTTCACGCGGAATGCTGCACTCTCATTAGCACTTGGTCGGTGAAACGTGTACACTAGGTGTGACGCCGTTTCATAAACAGATTCAACTTTGAGTTCCTGGTAATGACGGTAAAAATATTGTGGGACCAGAACACGCTATCGCAGAGGTTTCAAGAAACGGGCTCGTCCACTAAGCTGAGAACTAACACGAGTAAAGTACCTTGCTATAGACGATGATAAGACAACGAAGGACTTGCTTGACCAGGTACGCACTTAACAATTCACCGGATTGCTCGGTGAATTTCATACCACACTTAATGAAAGGGAAACAATTCCAGAACACTTCGCCGAGCATTCTCTCGCCGTCCGCATGCGACTGCAAGAAAGAACCGTGCGCCTGTCAGGTAGTTAGCCAACGGACCTTCAATGGCTGTTGGCCCCCAACTGCACAACATCTGTGTTTCAGGAAGACGGTCGTATATTCTCCAGGTGGGTTGCACGAAGATGGGGCAGGGCTGGTTTTTTCGCTACTGTACGCAGCGGCAATACATTTTGTAACGTCTATTTTGTCGATGTGCAGCCCATGCGTAGTTCATGGAGGAAGAAATAAGGAACTGTCATTGAAGGAATCTGTCGCACAACATGCATGAACTTCCATAACCGAGCAGCTAAAATCCAAAAAACGTGCGGTCCCGGCTTATGCTTAGGATTATCAATAAATCGAGCATCCTAGGGGATGTTAGTGTGATCGTGTAATATACAAATTTAGGAAATGCATGTCGCTAAACGCGTGCTGGCAAGCACTGTGAAGCCAATTCGTACCCATGCTACTGCACTGCAGTCAGCGTGGCCGACTAGTCACGCCATGCCATGCACAGCATACCATACACACTGGTTGCTTGCCACCCCACTAATCTTTTTTTTATATTGAATGACCGTTTGAAGCCAAAAATAGTGTACGGTTTTGTAACATACACCATTGCCTTGTTGGCGGTTAGCTGTTTTGCTGAGCAAAAACTTTCCACTTTTCCTTTATTCTAACAGGTTTGATATAACTTCTAGCGTTTCGCTAACACTACCCGAGCCTTGAAGTCCGGGATACCCCAAACGGGCGTTATTTTCTGGATAGACATTTCCGTCAGGCGTTTGTTGATTTGCTGAACAAGCTGCAGCCGGTTCCGTGCTTGAATGCCTTCCCCTTGTTTTGTAGCAAGCAATGCGGTGGAAGAAAACGTTTGGAATGAGAGCAATACTCGCATTCGGAAACATTTGGAACTTCTAGTTTTTGGCACGATTTAGACTAAACTATATAGCCGAAACTACACAATGTAGGCGAAAATAGGAATCCACCTTTGACAAACATTTATGCGTTTAGACTGTTTACAAATGGCTCTGGTGAGGAATCGTTACGCTGTTGTCGCTTCGTCGTGTTTGCCAATCTGAAGACAGGCTGCGCTTGACCTGCATGAAGACCATCTTCCTATTCTGTTAACGTTACAATCTCAATCGGTGGTTTGAATAATTTCAAGTTGGATATTTTTTTTTTGCATGCACGCCCTTACTAGAATCTGGAGTAGGTTAATGTGGAGTGGTTTACTTCTGCACACAATATAGCTGCAACACTTCATTTATTGTGGGGTTTAACGCGCCGACGCAACGCAGGCGATGAGGTGCGCCGTAGTGGAGGGCTCCGGATTAATTTTGACCACCTGGGGATCTTTATCGTGCGCCGAAATCTCGTACACACGGGCGTTTTTGCTTTTCGCCTCCATCAAAAAAGCGGCCGCCGCGGCCGGGAATCGAACACACGACCTCGTGCCCAGCAGCGAGCTGCAACATTTCTCGAAGCCGTAGTGTGCCAGTTTGAAAGCATGCGTTTGCAAGCAGTTTGAAAATTGGGAGCCTGGCTGCAGTGACATTCACCTGGCCTTCTCACTATCCATATTCCATGACTGTGGCTGTTGCTTAGGGCAAAACACTTGTTTTTGTGGCAGATATGCTCCTTCCTGAGTATAAAACGGAATATTTGAACATATGCTTGTGAAACTAAGGTGGCATTCAACATTTCAAACCTCTTTTTTCTTTGAAGACTGTCTCTAAAATTATTCAAAATTTGTAGGAAAATTTGTAGGCGTCCTTATAAGTGTTCTTTTTATAATACTTCTGGAGTAACTCCGTAAACCTGTCTGAGAAAGAAGTGTTCGTTCCCTTGACAAAAGGAGTATCATATAGCATTTGAGCATTCTATGAGCCCTATAAATTGTAAGTACATCATGTAAATATTGCACACTGTATGTACTGTATCAAAACCAGTCGGTGATCCCACAACGACGGATTAATAATGACAGAGAAGGTGTGAGTTTTTTCTTTGAACGCGACCTCTGAAAAGAGATAGGACACAATATAAACTTTATGTATTGTAAGTTGGCCTAAACAATGCCTGTCGTGCTACACGTCTTACAGTACTGAGAGCGATTACATTCTCTACTCTTTTAACGCAGGTTTTTGGTGCTAAAAGTGTCACTCATCAATATCGCATCCCTGCGATAACCGGGGGCCTGTCGGTGCCCCGTTGCTCTGTTCAAGAGGCGTTGGCAATTTGGCCCCCACATCAAGGAATCTGTTTTTATAAAGCACCAGACGGCGCAGTGTCCCAGTGGAGGGACACAGTATTGAATATTCAGATGTGTTTACGTACACGACACCTTGCCGCCAGTGTAGACGCAGTTAGAGAATTTTGCGGCGATGGAGGTGGGCCTAGAGTGATCGATCGGTCGGTTGAAAGTGTCGGATGCCAGAGTAGAAAATATACATCATGACCTGAGGGGAAAGCGGGGAGAGCCCTTTCTGCCAGTTTTTTTGTACTCCCTCAGTGTCTGTTGTATTGGGCTTGATCGCATTCACAGCCCCTCCAAAAGAATCCACCTCTACGCCATGTAGGCATGCACAAATCAACAAGAGCAAATCTATCACCTCCGGATGGCAGCGGCTTCCTGCGCACAAGAGAAACCAATGTGTAACGCTTCTCCGTGAGTGACGTTATTGCGTCCTCCTCACTCTCTTTAGCAGCGCAACCAGCCGGCAGCGGCGACCTCAGCGCCCCTTTTGGGCCGTGCGCCTGCTCCGACCACGGAAGCCATGGCCTAGGTAATTTTGACCAATACTGTAGCTATACACGAAACGTGTGGACACGCAGTGGCTAACGAAGACTTCAAGGTTAACGATGAAATACCGAAAGAACTCTGGAGAATTAAAGTCATCCAAGGCAAAAAAGAAGCAAGGCAAATAGAAACGAATAAATGAATTTAAAAAATGGAATCTAAACGTCGCTATAGAGATGTACAGGGTAGAGAAGTTGTACATGAGAGAGGAAAATTTCTGAAATATTTCCAATAGCCGTGCCTTGCTTTTCGAGGCTAGGGCAGGTTGTTTGAGAACCAAGAGCTTTGTGGGGAAGTATACACGAAATGACGGGGTATGCGTGGTCTGCGGAAAAGAAAGAGAAACTATGCGGCACAAAGTTTTGCAACGGGAGTGTTTCCATGCAAATATACATGAGGGAAATATTCGGCTTCCTGAAGCCCTAGGATTTAAGGGTAGTACAGGGTCAGTTAACCTAAAAGCTGTTGAGGCGACAAAAAGAAGTTTCGAATGCTCGTGAACGAAAAGCAGACAGGGGAATATTACCTAGGACAATTACCACCTGTAACAGGAAAACGTATTTTGGGCCTGCCCTAAGACCAGAGCTAGAAATAAAGGAAGAGTACAAAACATAGATATATATGTTTATTTGGTATGCTGACACGTCATTACCTCATAACACAGGGGATAGCCCTAGCAATCAATCAATGAGTTAATAATTATGATTAGTAAAAGCAAATATTATAAATATTTTTTATAATTATATTTTGATTACTAATTACCAAGTAATCCATCAACCAACCAAGGCTCTATGGGTTTGCCGAAACCTTTGCTGCGTGGCTGTTTCTCCATCGACAACTCGCCTACATTGTAATGATCTTCATTTCCAGCGGTAAATACGCCAGCAAAATATGCATAGTTTTGAGTCGGATATTGTCACGCAGCTTAGCGGCGAGATCGAGACCAGACATCGCGTGTTACAAATGCATGCTGCGGTGTTAGTTTTCAGAGGCGCGGCTATGCTTTCACTTTTGGAGGACGGAGATTTCGCATTTTAGATTCTTGATCACCCCTAGATTCGTAAACTATGTGACAAAAGTTTTCTAGCGCTCGAAATCAAGCGGTATGCAGCCCTGGTGACCTGTTGCGCTGAGCAAATGAGTATGCAAAGCCGGCCTCTTAGCTCACTGGTTTGGAGCTGCGTCAGCGTGGTTTATTAGTGAGGCAATTGGATAATAATAATATAAATCTACATTTGGATAGTCAGCGTCGGCAGCACAACGAAACACTAAAAAATGTAAACAGCATAATGGCCGCAGCCTACTGCGATAGGGGTGGTAGATAATACAGCCTTGCGTGACTGCTAGAATCAGCACATATATAGGGTGTCTAACCGACAAGAACACAAACCCAGAGCGCCTTCCACCATCTCACCCAAAAGGCAAGTAAAAAAAAACCGTGGAGTCATGGTTAGCCATGACCGATTTTTCAGAAATCGAACTGAGTGGATTATCAAAATGGGGCTGCGCACTCTTAGGGTGCGCAACACAGATTACAGGAACGCTTGGCCGCTGGATTGCCGTAGGAGGCAACGGTCCAGTGCTTGCAGAAGAGACCACTCACGCTCTCCACATCTTTGCTGTACATGGATTTATTTACACAAGTTTGTGGCAATACCGGGATGGATGTAGCAAAATGGACATCATAAAATATCATAAAGACCTCATACGTAGAGTAGCTACCGTTTCAGCCCTGTTAGGCGACGACAACCAACGTCGTTTGGCAGGTGGGCTTACGTTTTGTGGCCGCGACTGTCTTTGGATTCGCCGATATCCCGGCAGGTGTTCGAATATGCGGGGGATGGCGCCGACGCAGCGCTTGTGTTTCTTGCGCTGGAGAGACACATATTAGCCGGATATTATAAAGTTATTGTTTCGGATAACGTCCGTGGAGCCGAAAGGTTTCTTGCACACGCGCACGGGCTTCGACCCTAAGCTGGTAGCGTCCGGATTCTGTCGTGTAACGGCCCTCTTTCCCCTGTCGCGCTGTTCGCGGTTGCTAGGGAAGCAGAACAGCGAAGCTTTTAAATGCAGAGAATTTTAGAGGGTCGCCTTGTCGTCGTAGGTCCCTGTACCTCTCGATGTCATGCGACTGCCAGAATCCTGTTGCGGAGCGAGATAACGGACCAAACTAGGGCCCGCTCGCAGAGGACCCGGCGTTCCGCCGTAGGTGTTCCCACAAAAAAAGAGGCTTCGAAAACCAAGCGGTCTCAATAGTCATAACCGTTCGAAACTCGTGAACCGAAGGGTTTGGTCATACAGCTCCTTGTTGGTTAGCGCAAAGAAAACTGCAGGCACATTTGAGGCAAAATATATGTAATGAACCGGTACCCCCACGTTCATTTTGTTGGGAACGCAGGTTGGGTTGGTTTTTACGATAGCAAGCGTAAAAAGTTGCAGTGAAACGCCGGGAAGTGCGGGATCAAAAGCAAGGCAGGGGGCATGCGAGCACTGCAAAGGCGGGAAATTTGATTTGTAATGGGTGGTTGCAGTGAGCGGATAACGGCGCTACAGCCGATTATGCCGGATCTCTACTCTGTACTTCTGACAGCTCTAACGCGAGTGAAATGGCTTAAATTGTTTTCTGTAGCACTTTGATAGCCCGAGGGGCAATCAGGCGGTCAGCAAATTTGAGGCATGGTAGTGTAGAATCTTTGTACCTTCTCGGTAAGTAAACAGAGGTATATATTACAACAAACACTACAGCAAGATTGCGACCCAACACACTGCAGTTCCAATGTGGTCGCAGCCGTCTAAACCCCCTGCGCCGTACTCGGAGCTCCGCCACGCGGGAGCTTTGGAAAACATATGAAGCTCTCCCTTAGCGCACACAGACGTTTTGTGATGAGAAAAGAGTCGAAGGACTCGTCTTACTCTGCGCAGTTGGCCCTGTGGGGCCACGTCGAGATCACCGCCAAATACGCGAGTGAACACGTTGAAGAATGACAAGTTCGTACTCAGGCGCAACAAATTTTAGCGCTAGTAATGTGACTCGTACACTTGTAAGTAGACGACGCACTGTAATAGAGGAGTACGACCGGTCAGGCGTTTCACCTTGGAGGCAAAAGAATGAATCGAGAGAAGGCTAAGTGAGCGCTCACATCGTGCACCATGGTAAATAGATTATAGTGCGCATATCTTTAGTAGTTTATACATAGGTGAAGTGATCAGATAATATAAAAGTACAGAACCGCGCAGATTATAAGCAAAGTGCGGTCGTACGACAATCGAGAAGATTGGCGGGATGTTCATGTCTTGGCTAACAACTATTTGTTGTAGCAATCATTTAGTAACCGTGTCAGTAATCCCACTGACCGTCCGAAGTCAACGGTTTGTTTGTGACGTAGGAAGAAGCCTGATTCCACAACTGACATCATAGAAACGAAAACAGAAACCTCAATTATCCAAATATGTAAACACGCCCTGAATGGCTACGTCAACCTGCAGGCAGCGAACGTCGTAATGCGTTCGGGATTCGGGGACAGATACAGAAGATCCTGAATGACGTCCGAAGTAATGTAAGTTTCTTCTGAGCGTCAAAACGTTTTGACATTTTGCATGTTTCCTATGCATAGTTGATTACTCTTCAAGTTGCCTCCTAACCCCATCACCTCGAACCCTATCGGTACGAGCTGTCCAAAAAGCCGACCAATGTCGTAAACTGGTAAGACAAGTACAATTCGGGTGCACCGTGGACACTAATAACAGGTGTTAAGTGCTTAGCGCTTGCGTCGTACCGACAATAGCTTCTACAACAGCTTTGAAGATACAAAGCAAGCAAGCTGCCTCGGGCATTTTTATGCGAAGGCAGGCGGGTGAAGGCACGCGTACCGCCAATAAAATCGGCCGTGAACCTATAAGCTTGCTCGCGTTACTTGTACGAAAGGAAGATCTACTTGGGAGCTCTCACAGCAGCAATAAATGAAACGAAGGTACTACTTGGGTTCACGCAGAGGATTATGGTCGGCAATCTTAAGTTGGTAATCCTCTTAGCGTAGCAATGATCTGTGCTGGGTTTACCGGGAATAAGTGGTGTTGCACTGGGAAAGGCCCCGGAGGATCATTTGTCCCAGAGGCTACAGTTTCGTAGAGCTATTAGGATGAAAAAGGATCGACCTGGGCCCTTTTTAGTCCCTTGGCTTTTCCTTTGTACTCGGAGAGCCAAAGCTAGCGACTTTGCGTTCTGGACACGTTTAAAACATGAGTAACCTGTTGCTGGGTTTGCGAGATAAGATTAAAGTACCTGGGACTCCACTTTTTTTGTATCACCATGTGGCAGAAGACAACAAACAAACGCTGTGAACCTAATATATTATTGCTCATACATATGCTAACAAAGGCAGAATTGAACGACATAGGATACAGTTGGGAAGATAGTAGTTAAGCAGGTTTCGAAAAAAAAAACGTTAAGTGAGATATCGAAACCAGTCAGCAATGAGAAATGCCCCGAGTACGGCACACGAGCCCGTAATCAAGGAAACAGAAAAGAACCATTAGGGTGAGCCGCACCCTCAGCTTAGAACATATAAAGTACACGTAGAAATGTGTCATGTCAAAATACAATCACAGAATTACCTTCTAATGTGGCCTCTAATTAGAATGCAATTGTACATTTATATCGGAGACTAAATCAGTCGCGACCGCAAGAAAAAGAAACAACCCGGGTGGCTGCAAGGCGCTTGTGTTACGCTGAAGTACAGCGAGGGAAGTGGATGAGGCGGATCTTTTCGGCTACATTTTAATATGAACCTGGTGAGGAGTATTGGCGGATGCATCAATGAACCGTGCCTGTCATTAATGACCCCGACCGCTAATAATTTTGATGCCCGAGGGGGTGCATGAAGTTCGCCTCGTTGTGAAGTCCGCAATAACACAATGACACAACACAGGTGAGGTAGTCGAACTGTCCAACCGTACACCATCCTGACACGCCTAATCAGCTTAATGGAAACGATAAACAGGGCAAGAATGATTAGGGACCTAAAAATGAATAATGAGAAAAGCAAACGCAGTTTATGTAAAGATTTTGTTTAAATATCGTTTCAAGGAAAGTCAAGTGGGTTTTAAGTAAAGTTATTATAATGAAAGTCTTTTTCTGGTGATTTAACTTTTTCGACGTCAGTACTCGACGGGCAGCAACTGGTGAGAGTCATTTATAACGGAAATGCACTCTAGAGCCGAACGTTAAAAATAAGGATGGAAAAATTATTTTCCGCTTCAATAGTGGTCAGTTAATTACGCCCCCATATGAAAAGACGGGAAAGGTCGAGACAACCCTATCGATGGTTAAAATATTTCATGTCACCCCTTCTTTTGTGTTTTCCTACGTAAACAGCGGTGGCTATCGTAATGTGACACCTTCAGTGTTTCGGAGGAGCATAACGTGTCCTTGATAAAGTACCCTGAAACAGTTTTTACGAGCAGGACTTCTCCAGCAAGAATATGCTTTAATATTGACCGTGCAGGATTCCAAGCGCCCGTCAACGCTTAGGTTACCTCTGACCGACCAGATAGAAGCACGTACTTGACCATTTTGTTTTCTCCTGCGGCAGGAGCACGATTTGTGAGTGAAAACATCACGTCCTGGGCCGGTTACGCATTCAAACGTGGCACGTCGCCCTAAAACAGCAGCTTTTCATGTTCAGCACATTGTTGTAATAAAGACGATTTGCATACTGACATATTTCTTGTGTCTGAAAGTGAAGAAAAGCCCGATGCCGCTGAATTCAGCAGTTTTTCTGTTGACGATGCGGACATGGACACCTCAGAAACAAACATTACGACGGCTCGGTGGCCACTCTGTGTCATACGCTGCTTAAGAAACTTCCAACATAGTTATGTGGGCCGAGTGAAATGGCCAAAAATTAATGACTCAGCCGAAGCGAAGGATGGCGAGGTGATTGCGAATGTTATGTTTAGTGGTTTGTATTTCCTGAGCACAAGGCAGCTGGTTTCCTATGATACGGTAATCAGTGCACTGTACTGTGGTAATACGACTCAGAACGTAGTGTGAATATTTTTTCAACATCAAGCATTTGCTTTCTAGCACAGAAAAATTCAAAATCTGCCATAAAAATTTCACAATAAAACGCCGTACGAATGAGCAGATAAATACGTGGTGCATGGTAATATACATAAACCGGTCGGAATTTTTGTTGCTACAGAAATGGCAAAGCACGTCATCCGACTTCTTTATATACTAGCACATGCAGTTAAATATCGTTCTACGAATCCCACACTAACGAATTTCTCAAATTTACCAATATTTTAAGATTGCCCTTCAGACTACCTATATTTTATTGTAAAAATATTCTAGAACTATGAATTTAAATATAGCGCGTATTTCGGAACAACGCACGTAATTTATTTTACGCGTTATATTCGATGAACATCAGTGTTATGAATTCGGCACAAAGTAAGAGTGCCGCATCTCTGGCGTGACACTGAAACCGCCGCTTTTCGCTGTATTCCAAAGCGCCGTAGCCGTCATCATCACCATGTCGAGTGCCAACAGCTAGCGCCACCACAAAGCTGTGGTTTAATGCGCAATAGCCTAGTAGGCCTAGCACGCGTTTGCCGCTTTTTTCTCTCGTTGTGTTGGGTGTTGGGGGCAGGTCGGTTGTTCTTCACGCTAAGCCATGTGTGGGAAGGTAATCTTTTGTTGGGGATGACTTTGCTGCGAAGTTTATGCGAGATCCAGAGGTGAATGCAGCTAGAGACAAAACAAATAAGCAGCGAGAGCAGTCGTCATCTTTAGTGAATATGACGACGCGAAAGGTTATGGCTGTGGTTCACCGAACACACAGGAAGAGGAGATCGTGTCGAACATTTATGTTTTAGTGCACATGAACAATTTCCGGAGTTTTAAATTCTCGATGGCCCAATGAGGTATTGTATATGTAGAAACATTCCTAATCGGTCGTGCATGCTGCACGCGCCGGCAAAAAACAACTGATTTCTTCAAATAAAAGCGCTTTCGAGTGAGCGCGGCCTCTTTATTTGAGAGTTTGCCCTCCTTCACACCCGTCTACTGCTAACTTACGTCATTTTCGTTCCCATGTTTAAGCACTGGCTTATGACCGCCAGTTTTTCATTTCAACGATATTATATAAAATTAATGAACCATTCTCGGTTGTACTGTGTGATTCGCTTTTTCGAGATTTGACTAGTGGGTTTCCAGAAAATTTTGCATTTAGTTTTTTTTTTGTTACAATCTCTTAACTGAGCTCACACTTTATTCCTGAATTGTTTTGTTAATGGACGTAGAAAGAATCCAAGAAATACTGATAGATTAAGTGCGCCAATATTTTTCAATGAACCTGAATGCTGCCAGTGTGCGCGCACAGGCAACCGCAGCACGCTTCTGACAACGCCGCCCCGCCTGCTACCTCCTTGCCCCCCTCCGCCGTGATACCTTCCCTATCTGTTTTGCGTGTTCAATGTATAATAACTCTAAAATTAAAAACTCGCAGAAAATAATGAGTAGCTGTTTTCGTTTTGTTTGAACATGAGGACTTATACCGATCGCAAACAACGAGAATTTATAGGTATTTTCTCAAAGGCGCAATCCCCACAAGCGACTAAATGGATCTGTTCTCGTTGCATAAGTCTCCATTTTCTAGTGTAACAATGTGTTCTGTATCTCGCTTCTCCGGCTGCCAATCAGGGCCACTCTGCAATTTGCTGATAAGAGGCCTTCTGTTTAAGCCATGTACTAGGGACTATAGAGCTTATGCCGCCTCAGCAGCGGCAGATTTGCAAAACACTTAGAACGCCTCCCGTGGCACAAACACTGCTAGGATCAAGGCACTTGCTACCCATGTGGCTTTCCATGATTTCTAAGGCAGCACAACTTTAATGAACATGGGGAATAAGCCAGCGGAGAAACGCAGGAACTAAATTGAGTACCTGGTGTACGTGTGAGCCAGAATCACAATCGAAAACCTTAAAAAAAAATCTTGAGAGGATTCTTCACACGACCTAAGTATAATAAAATAGCTCATACACATCTATTTGAGTGGCTCGAAACAAGAATCATTTGAACGCACGTCCACACAGTTAATTATACAATTTCTGTAAAAGACTTTCTTCTGCGTATGTGGGCATCGGTTGAGGAACAAACCATTCACGTGACTTGTAGGTTTCGGCGCAAACAGCTGTAGGAACAGGAAAATAAAGGTTACTGCACTTCCAATTACATACAAAACACACAGGACAAGCATCCAGGGCAGGGATAATAAAAACGTGCAACGCCACCACCGTTCGTATGTGGGGTTTTCTGGCACACGAGTATACCCCTGTGTTTACGCATGCAACCAATGGAGATTCCGTTTTTTACTAATTTAACGGTTAAGTACTCAGACGTACCGCACATAATATTGGTATTGTACAGTGATTGTAATCGCATAGCGGTAAGGTAAGACTACATGAGTCCCAGCACCACGCTGTGGTAATGTGCAATTTTTTGTAGCAGTCATAATGCCATTCAGTGGTCTTACTTGGGCATTCAGGTGTTGCCCTTACTTGCGCTAATAAGGAAGATAGCGTTATTAAGAGGGCCCAGTCATTTACAAATGCACTGATCGCCAAGCCTTACCTCTTTAATTCATGCGGATTTGGTCTCTGACTATGAGACCTCTTTCTGTATACACAACTGTCGTAATTATTATATTGTTTAAACACCAATTCGAACTCTGACTGTAACTTTATCAGTGAAGGTACTGTTTTAAAGTCCTCCTGGGGCACTTTACCGCTCTTACACGCTTTAGAGACGACAGCCTGGCGATACTCATTGCAACTTGTTTACTAATACTTCACACTTTCTTCTTCGCTTTCGTTCCTTCGTTTCGTCCTCTTACGGCACGAATAAAGTCAGCAAGCAGAGTGGCACAGACCATTTCTTCCCGGAAACCACGCTTCTCCCCGGCCCGTGTGGCCTGTTCCGCTCACGTACCATCATGTTCCGGGGCTGCGCGGCAGGCACTACAACACAAATTTTGCTTTTAATACGTAGTTTTGTAACTTTTGTGAACTGGATACATGACCCCCAATGGCTACCAATTCCTGGCGCATCCCTCAAATACGTATGCCTCAAGAGAAAACAAAACAACGACTACAGCTGTAGTTCGACGTTGGAGACGTGCCATGGTCGCAAAGTTACTCGATCACTGGACTGCTGCTGTGCGGCTACGTGTTCAAATCGTGTTGGATCACGCGTGTTTTTAATTATTTTCTGTAGTGGTGCATAGACTATACAACAAGAAGATGTACAACGATGACGCTTTTTGGCGTAAGGGTGCAAAACGTAGTGACGAAGCAACCCCATCGTGCGTGCTCGGTCAGGCGCCAACATTGCAGTGCTCTTCAACATCGCGCTACGCGGCAGTCCTGCAGTAAGCCTTCGCCTCATGGTGGCTGCTCCATTATGAGCCCACTCTGAGCGTTACCTTCCCAGCAACTACTTTTCCAGCACACGTTCACGATCACAAACCGCGCAAATTCAGGAAAACTGAACATCAGAGACGGCAGGTTAAGCACTTTGTAGTGAATCTTAAAATTATGGTGCCTCAACCTGAAGGAGGTCAGCCCAGCTGCAGGGAATTTTTTTTATGGAAGTGCACTTTTGAGTTTAATTAGAGCGAAAAAGCGAGCCGGGAGGATGTCTATGTAGATGACTTAAGTAAGGGTTGCTTTTATTCAGATGCCTGTGTAAGGAAAAAGAAGTAATAAAAACTGGAAATGTGAGTATGTACCGCAAAATATCGTAACACCGGAAACTTTAATGGCCCTCTAAATGGTATTGGACCCAATTATCTTGACAGAGAAGTGCACAGTTCCCGTGTTTTACAAGGGCTCTACCTGAGAAATCCTGCAGTTCCTTTTGTGTGGTGGTCGTTAAAATGCTCTCATTTCTCGTTTCGAAAACTGAGAGCGCAATATAAATTGACATTAACCTTCCAAAATACTGCATCGCAGTGCCACAACGTCCCTTTTACGAAGCATAGGTTACTTGTTAAATGTCTAGGCTATGCATTCAGCAATTCTCTAGTCTTGAAGTCGAGGTTTTTTTCTATACAGGGGAAGAATTTTCTGAAATGGTCTAAGAAACCGCCCTCGCGTTTGTCTTTTTCGCCGCTTCCGTCTTCGCGAGGTTTTTTGTAATGTTGAGCTCCAAGAAACTTTCTGCAATCGGTAGTTAGCTGAAACGCCGGGTGTCATTTATAAACCCCTTGGTGTTGGCATAAAAATGATCGTTTTTCTCGGTTTCGAATGCCTAAGAGCTTGCGCGAAACTGAGCCCATCATCCACTCCTGGCCACGCTTAGGAGTATGCGCTTTGTAATTCCTAGTCTCCTGCGCACCCGCACGACAGCCGAGCCGTGGAGAGCGAGTATTTAGATGCCACTACCGCGTTATTGCAAAATGACTGCTGGCAGTCGATTCCGGCAAAAAACACACAGGTCACATCACGAACGAAGGGAAAAAGATGCAGGAGATGTTGCCAAGAACGAGCGCGTTCCAACTAACAAAGATTTTCAACTTCCTATTTACACTTCCGTGATTCTGATCATTGTGGGGCCGTTTGCAATAACAATTTTCAATGCGATCACGTTCAGGGTGTACCTAGTGCCACGCTCCATATTTTTCGAACAGATAATTTATGTATTAAAGAATTGTACAAAAACTGTTTACGTAATGAACAACTTCCCTGGTATTGTTCTTTGACACAATGCTTTTTGAAAATTTATATGATACAGAGAGAGCAGTCGAGTGTTTTTGACAACAACCTCCAAATGCGTTCTACACTCACCAAATTACCTTAGTCACCTACACATTTTCAAGTTGCCACACATGAATAAATGGTTTCTAAATAACTGCTGAAAGCTAAAAACACGCGCTTTTCCAATTGTTAAAAATATCTTGATGGCTAAGTAACTGTGGCAGTATTTGACAAGCATTTTGTTCAACTCATGCAGGAGATTACTTTCTGCTCGTTTTTTATATGTAGCCATACTGCTGAGAAATAACTACATGTGGTCTCCAGGGTATCAGTCATTTTTTTCAGTCAAACCCAGTCAGTTGAGGAACAGCTACAAAACAACGCAAAGCTGGGAATATTTGCTTTTTCACTGGCGGCCAAGCAGGTCTTGCGAGTGGAACAGCCGCAAGACACAACACAGGGTACTCGAATGTGGCTGAGGCTGGGTGAAATAGACCTTTAGTAGGCGATTTGGAGTCCTGTGCACATGTGTGGCATTTTCGAGTTTTAATAGGCAACAGACATGTGTTGCTTCACAGGAAGTCCTCGTGTGCATGTAGGCTGGTAAAATTTGTGAACGTTCTTACAAAATCAAAGCATGAAAAAGCTAGCTCTTTACTGTCCTTGATTTTTTTTCTAGTGTTGCATTTTTCCAGTGTATGTATAGCGGGAGGGCGACATATCTTGTTAGAAATACCGCGGGGTATTAATAAGTGAATTTTACTGCTGCGTGTTATCCGCGTGTTGATGTTTTACCACAAGTGTTTCGCCAAAGCCATTCGCCCCTTCGATACAAGTAAGGCTCAAAAACAGACAAAAGTGCGTTCGTCAATAGCAGGGTTTGCGAATCAATGACGCTGTGCGCGACATCCTGGAAATAATCCGCTGATAGCGAATGCTTCAAAATATGTTTATTTTTTTTCTCCAATGCCTATGGTCAAGTTAGGTGTTCCCTCTCTTTCTTCTAGTTTTATCCTAATGAACAATCTTGTGGTAGGATATAAAGAGAATGTTATAGGCTACACAATCGCTCAGTGACTCGACCAGTGAGTTACTTTGTACAGGCAAACATTTTTGCTTGAACGTTGTTGGCATTTATGTCACTAAATGTTGAGAAGGAGCGGTGACTTCGCGCTCCCGCCAATAGTTGTTGTAATAGAATTTCCCCTTCTCAAATAAAGCGAGCGTATTTTATCCCAGGTTCAAAGCGAGGGCACCGTTTAAGAATGACAGATAAGGAAGCAAAAAACGTATGCTTGACACCATAGGCTCTACCAAGGAGCGCTCGACTGCATAGTTGGACTACAACGGAGTAATAAACATTATATTTGATCGCACGCATGATCACATTTAATATTGCATGTTACTGTTTTCAAAAATGATGCGGAAATACTATGAATGGAACTAAAGCGTAAATGTGGTAGTACAGTATAGTATCCAAGTTTAGTATACGGCGCAATCCCAGCTTCATAAGGTAGTGGGAGAATTAAAAACAATGCACACTCAAGGTTTGACCAATCAAGCTGACTTTTCTGTGTAGCATTCATGCATCGAAAGGACCCAGAGAAAAGATAACTGTAAAAACACATTCCAACGGTTCCCAATTGTAATTATCGATCTGCGGCAGCTGTGCTTTGGCTCGAAGGAGAGACGAAATACGAAGAGAAAACATTATTTCTAGAACTCACAGCCAGATTGGCATTTCCTCTTGGACAGAAACGTTTGATGGATCGAGGTGAATTTTCTCCGTTCCGAATCCCTCAGGAATGGCTTGAGTTCAGAAGAAATGCAAGCCAGCCCCTCGTAGCGCTGTTGTGACAGAGTATTGCAATTGCTTCCCTTTACTCGTACTGATTTCCATAGCACACGAACCGTATTCCCAACAAGTTTGTCAAAATGGTTCACCGAGAAAGGGGTAATATTTGATATCCCTTCTTTGAACAGCTATTGGTGTCACCTATACGACATCGGCTTTCACAGGTTGAACGTTAGTGCCGTTTGAGGTAGCAACCAAAGAGTTGCATGTAGGGACGAGAGAAAGTCTTTTGTCTGCAAATATTGATTTGGCCTGCTGCGGTGATTAGCCTGGGAGGTGTAACAATTCTTTGTTTCTTACGGCCACCTTATAATTTCGCACCCATAATGTGAAGCTGGTACTTAAAATCACTTCTGCCGAACAGAGAACCGACCTTTTTACTTTCTGCAAGACAAAAAACTCTCAAACGTTTGCCTGCTTCGTGTTTCCCAAGAGCTGGCGCGATCTAACCATGGTTCTGCCAGCGAGGGCGACACAGGCCAAGTCTGAACTTAATCTGGACTGAAAATACAATAAATGTTTTTTTTCCAATCCAAATTGCGAGGACTTCGCGTGCATCTTTTTTTGAGTACGTGCGTATATGAGCGCCAGTTGTCTAAGTACGTCATCCGGCATGTTTTGTTGGTTTCAGGCAACGTACTACACGAGAAGTGCGCCAATTGTATAAAAAGTTGTGAGAGCTTATGTCCTCTTTACGTGGTATCCCGCATTCTTGCATTTCATCCAATTACCCACGTTTCAGGTGTTCCGTATGGTTTTCCCAAGAAATCTTGTTAGCTGTAGAAAACCGTGTTCCTTACTGCGGAAGATTTTCGTACTTTGTTTCCTTCCTGTTTTTCTAACGAGGTTGCCGTGCCACATCGGCGTCTGCCTTTTTCTTGTTACCACCGCGAAAAAGTACACCTCACTGGTCAAGCGTTAGTGACTGGATTTGGAGGCCTCGCTAGAGAATGAGACAGCCAAGCAGTCTTGGTGCTCGCACATCAGTCAGCTATGTGCATACACCCGTAAAAGCTCGAAAGTATTAAGTTCATTTTCTTCTTCCGGAACCATACACGTACAGCAAGGTTGAGTCGTATAAATTAGCTCATATTCGTTTTCTTTTATTGCGCCGGGTAACGAAATACATTCTCAAACTCACTGGACGTTGTTTGGACTTTAATATCTCTACTTGAGTGCTTTCAAACCGTTTCAGGGGGATTTAAGACAAATGCTAGAAAAACTCAGTGTAGTCTTTCCGAATTATGTGATTTTTTTCCAACATCCAATTTGAATGCTTAAATAATTCTCAGAACAACGCTGAGGATTTATGTTTTCTGTTTTCGAGAATTGCACATCAGATGACAGGAAGAAGCAACACAACCTTTAATCCAACCCACGGCCGCCCGCCCGATGAAGAGTTGAAGTAAAAGGTTACTCGATTCCGCGGCACAGAAGAGGTGAAATCCCATCCCACTTAGGGTAACTGCTTAGTACGTACGCCGTGCCCCCGCAGCTTCGTGCTTAACAGGGTGATTTCAATACGCACCTACATTCGTTCTAATTAATTAAATTTGCGAGGAGATTACAAACTGCTCTACGATTACTTGCAAAAATATTGCTGAAATGGTGTTGAGTTAATCTGTGCAGCAAAAAATATTTGTGACCTTTCTCAGCTCCAAATTACCGCATCCAAAACAATAAAAACAGTTTTACAAACCAGCAAACTAAAACTACAGAATATAGATAAGGGTAATGCCAGTAAATAGGAGATAACAAAAATTTGCAGTTTTGGTATATGACATCACCGGATGCTTTTCCAACCAACCGAGAACGACATAATTACGCAGTAAGCACATGGCAAGAGAGGAGGGGATCTTGGCAAAAGCTATCGCTTACTCTTACCTGCTGAACCAATTTCAACCGAAGCGTAAACTTCGACTGCAGAATTACGTGCTTCGCTGTACACGTATGCCGGGTTGATAGTGTTGCCGAGAATGTCGTAAAAACTTTAAAGACGCGTCATTTTACGATTCAGCCAACCAAACTGAGCGATATACTGTTTTCTTACGTCCATAGATCACGTTATGGCTTTTGCATAGGTAGTCTGAACATAGCCTTACGCCGGGTTCAGACTGTTGTCGCAACTGTCGTAATATCTTTAAATAATGACTTCCTTTGAGGTTTTAGCCAACCGTTTTTTACGTCCATAGCACGCGATATGGCTGCTACGTCGGATGTCTGTACATGCACATTAGGTGAGGAAGCGTTCCCTTGCTCTTTATCGACGCTCAGCTTCTCATCATTATCCAGGGTTCAGACTGTTGCCGCAGCTGTCGTAATAACTTTATAGAATGACGTAACTTCACGTCTGAGCCAACTGAACTGCGTGACACGCCGTTATCTGCGTCCATTGCTCACAATACAGCTTTGGCATCGGTAGTCTGAACATGCCATAGCAGTACAGAGCCTGTCCACCGACACTTCTGCGCTTATTAAACACAAAAATTGATACTTCTAAAAGTGACTACATTGTCACTTAATGAAATCGTGAGATATTTGGTTAAATGGGCTCTCTTGCGTACGCAAGAATAAGCCCAATCCATGATCCCAACAACTGCGCAGTGGCAATAGTGGCTTCGTGACAAGAGGATAGGTGCGTAAAGCATGATACAATTCTAAACAGTGGTGCTTAGCCTAGTGTTCACTTCGCTAGATTTCTGTGAGGCGAACAGATTCAAAGGGGTCATTGCAGAATTGCTGTTGATTAGATCACCCCCCCCCCCTGTTTCTTCTTTTAAATTTTGACCCATAATAATAGGGAAGGTAACCAATTGAAATAACAGGTTTTGGTGGTGTGCGCTGACGTGTGGGGCACTGTATGGGCTGTTTTTGGTTTATGGGCTTCATTTCCTTTCAAAATTTATAGAATAAATTTTTACGTGTTGGCGTTGGAGCCTGCAAAACATTATGAGGCCATGTTTTTCGTTGAGCTCATATTTTAATACAGCAACATTAATTGATGCAAGCCAGCCGCTACTAAGCTACAATGTCAAATAGGCTTGGCCAATTTGCCTGGGTTGCCTGGAATGGACGTAAAAAACATGCAATTCCACATTTGTCATTACCATAACCACAGCAATATCATGCCCAAGGGCATTAGCATACGCGTAAGTACAAGTATGCTAATGTCTTTGCGTATGCAAAGGTTTGGAGTGTGCTAATAACAAATGTAATATTGCACGTTTTTTATTAGCCAACCCCCCAAAGTATACACCTATAGACTTGCAGAGTTGCGACAGCGCCATTTTATTACCTATTGTAGTGTGGCCGGCACCTTACAACACCCTTCTTGCACGTTTTGTATTAGCCAACCCAAAGTATGCACCTGTAGGCTTCCACAGTTGCGACAGCGCCCTTTTATTACCATTTGTACTGTGGCGGGCACCTTACAACACCCTTCCAAGACGTACTTTGAGCAGCTATTTGCGTTGTTGCTATGAACTTGTAATATCTAGAAAGCAGCGGGGTGCCCATGCAGCGTTTACTTTTTTCCCTGCCACCTGCGGTCCACAGAATAGCGTACGCGTGTTGCCTCAATCTGCGTTAGGCGTTTGCTGCGATATGCTACGTACACGTCACCCGATCCTTGCTCACTATTGTCAGAACAAGACTTACACCACATGAGTGCAGAAAATGCAGTATTACACGGCTATCAGCACAATCTTTCCGTTCAGGACAAATACTCTACATATAACAAAAAAATGGAATACTCCTTTTGAGCACGACTTCTATGCATTTCGCTACCTTTATTAAAATTACCGCTTCATTATTCGCTCCTCAAAGTGTACGCTTTAAGGAAAGCACAAAGAGACGAATAAATGCAAAGTGCAAACGCGTCATTTTGGCGCTTTGTCGCCTTAATTGCATTTTTTTCAGAACGCTGCCTGAGCGGGTAGAAAAGGTCGCACGTCGATGAGCTGTGCCCTGCTTCTTCCAGTCCTTTTACTCCTCAAGAAATTGAGGGGTACGATTGTCGATTTTGCTTTTGAGGCTTTGTTGCTAAGGTGAGAATTGTACTAAATACTCAGCTATCGGGCCTGTAAACGATGGTAAGTGTCTCTTTATAGACGCAAAGAAGACAGACAAGTTGGCATACAAATTGAAGTCTCAGTAACGATCCAAACATTCACGCATTTAGAACGAAAAGCAAGTTCGTGGACATGTGCGTGTGTCCAACAGTTCACTGAGCTACAGCAACCATCTTTATTTAAACTGGATATGTGCATTGATGCCATGCCTCGGAGATGCGTCACTTTAGGACTAAGAGTATCATGCACCGAACTAGCACAGGAAGTAGCCGTAACAATATATGGTGAGTAGCAGGAATTACTAATCACAAAACATCTGGCAGAGTTAGCGATTTGGTGGAAGGGCAATGTACGGTCAAATAGACACGACAACCTTGATTTATAGCCCTAGTTTGTCAAAGTTTGGAGTGTTGTTAAGAAAATGAAGGAGATATTACAGATGGGAGTAGGTAACGCTGATAATTGTCGAGTACACCCCTGAAAGTAAGAAACAAGTGTGAACATTGAAGCCCCTTAACTGCGGCTGTATGAACATGAAAAAAAGCATGCTAGCTCTCAAGGTACTACATCTCAGCCGATATGCACGTCGTCAGAGTAGGAACACATTTTTAAACGATATTGTTCTGCTCCGGAATAAAAGTGCACTCGTTGACTAAAAGCAGATACCAGATAAATCTTGCCTTTGATGGTACCTCCTTCTGTCTCTCGGCGAACTGGGTGGTTTCGTCGGCTCCCTGTCGTAGCAGCGTTCAGTTTTTTGTTTGCCGCGGCTTACCTTGTCCGCCGAAGAAGCCGACTGATTCGCATATTTTATCTCCCAGCTGGTTTCTGCTCTTATGGCTGCGCCGTTCAATCAGTGTCCTTTGGACGTCATCCCATCGCTTAAAGGAGCCATGAAAAGAAAATGCAAGTTGGTTTTATTCGAAAGATTTCTTGTTTTATAGTGCCCCCATAGCTTGTCCGGATACAAACGGTGCTTTATTCACTGAGAAATTAAACAATTTCGATTAAAATTTTGATTTTCCCGCTCAATCGTGCGTTTTCGTGGTCCCAAATGACATCACAGGAACCGACCGCTCTGCAGCCTAGAGTACCTTCATTCACGCATCCGCCGTAGAGGGTAGAGACACGTACACGCTGGCGCCGCCATTTTCGGTAGCTCGCTCGCCGCCGAAGCAAGTCATTGTGTCAAAACCGCGCTAAAATTATCGCCGCAACGCGGTTTACTGAAGAAGTTTGAATCATATTGTCTGTTTCGCGTTGCTAGGTCTCGTGGGAAACGAAAAGAATAACGCGTTGAGCCCGTTGGCCCAATTGCGGCGGCACGGGACCGTTCAAAGGTTGTCTCCACCCTGTACAGCGGTGTTGGTTTGTTCCCGCGTTTCTTTACGTTCCGTAACCTAGATGGCGCCACCATACCGTGGCAAGCGTTGGTTTGTTTTTGCCCGCATTTAAACCTGGCTTGTTTTTGTTCTGGGAGAAAATATTCGTTCCCTGAAACAGTGCTCGCTCGACAAATGGGGTCACGTAAGACACCGTTGATTGCGTCAATCGGCCAGTGTCGTCTGATACAACCCCAAGCCCCGTAGTGCTGTGCAGCTAAACCAAGCATGCTGTGCGCAGTACGCACAGCAGAACGCATCAGTACTTCTATGTTTACATGTGCTTTCGTAACTTCCACTGTTTGTCCCATCATTCTTATTGCGTTGTAAAGAATGTACCCTAAATTTCAGCGCAAATCGCTCGTTCGTCTAGTTTGTAAGCTCTACCTAATTTGCGTCTGCTTCTGCCAGCCTCCGCCAATCGCAGAGCTTAGCTCATGTGACGACATAGGTTCTGTTGCGGGAAATGAGCTGGTGGGTCGCATGACCATTCCCGTTTTTCCTAATTATGTAGCTTATTTGAGCGAAGTTTACGTTAAAAGTGGTGTCAGTATGATTCTAACGAGACAATCTTTTGAATGAACCAAACTTGTGTTTTCTCTTCATGGCACCTTTACGCTCAGTTTGTCAGGGACAGCACGCAGAATTTGTATAAAAGTTTAAAGGGGTTTAATTCTGCCTAATAAGCATTCAAAAATCAAGAATATAACAGTACGTCTGTTACGCCAGGTATGTTATTATTTAAACCATTTGAAGGTGTCCAATTACACGCAATGTACAAACTCGTCGAAGAAACCTAATGTCTCACCTTAGTTTGTCCGTGGCATCTGAAACAACTATTGATATTTGAAAACTTTGAAGATGCAGTAATAGAAGCAGCATTTGCGAGCTAATGCTACGGCCAGTATTTCAAGCAACGAGCAGTAAGCACACAGGTCCTTTGACTTGCTAAAAGTTTCTCAAAACGCTAAAAAACGTTCTTCGTGAATTTCTCGCGTATAAAGCAAACTTAGTTTTCATTACAAATGCGCAGTACTCTGAGGGACCTTTCTGCGTCATGGTTGAACCACACTAGTAGCACTCGTAAGTAGATACGAAATGCCCCAGTGTGTGATAAAAAAGTTTAAACTTCTTTCCTGAGAAGAGTGCACCCGGCAGGTCTTTTATGGCAAGGATTCCACTTTGTGAATAAATAACTGATGCATGTGCATCGCCGAAAAATGATTGATTTTCTTTAGTCAGAGTCGCAAAGCTATACGCAATACATTGTCAACTCAGAGGAGCTGGTTGCCTGCTTCTCGTTGTTGCATCAAAAAGCTATAATGTCGGGGAAAGGAGAATAAATACAGGGATATTTTGGTGGTGCGGCCTTGTGCCTGATGTGACAAGGCAAGATCGTAGAAATATCTCTATAGGCGCCAAGAAAATTCTCCTCTCTGTTTTGAACATTCATGGGTGCAATACACACACTACATGAATGCTTCAAGCCTACTATATTATATTTATTCCGCCAACCCAGAAGGCACCAAAAAATACCTGAGTGCTATCGACTGATGGTCCACACTCCCACCACACGTAAACTCTTTGAGGACCTTTCCAACAATCAACTAAAATACCACCTTAAAAAATCAACTTTTTTCGTCTATCGCATAGTGACTTCCGACCTCGTGTGAAAACATAGGCTGATCCAGAGGGCTTACTTAAAAATTATATTTAAAGAGAACAAAGAAAAGAACAGCACAAGTCAATCTTGTATGAAGGGTGGTGTCACGGTATTTCGTACTCCGGTATTGCCGAACATTTTGCTGCTCAGGGCATTGCGCGGGCTTGAAAATGCACAGAAAAAGGCTTTCTAGAAATCCTGTGCTGTTCTGCCACAAAAGAGAAGTAATTCTGCGCTCCAACATTTTGTTCGCTTGGGCCCCTTGTTCGTTCTGCCTATTTTAGAAGTCTGAATATCGAAGCTCCTGTGACTACTCAAGAAAAGAAAAAGCTTTCGGTCTTTCAAAGCAATTAAATAAACGCCCCCTTGGCGTAGCCCTGGTGCGGGTTATAATTGAGGAAGATTTTCTTTTTGGTGTTGCTTTTTCCACAATACGTTGAATGCAGGGAGGTTTACCCAGAGAAGGAGCAGTTTCTGCCTGTTATAGGCTGTTGTCGCTCTGGTAGACACTATATTTACGGAGTTCTCTGTAGGCCACTAAGGATTGTCCTCTAATGAATATCTACACAACCACATAAAATCCTGACATATCCAGTAAGTGATAGGTTTGAAGAATAAATTGTTGATAACGTGAACACCACAGCAATGCAAGAGAACACCAACCAAGCTGGGGCGAGCTGGCTTCCACGGGTCGCTTGCATGCCGCCCGCCTACGTTAATATTTCGCCCACCACCATGTGCTCGTAGACATAATTTTACACGTCTACTTATCCGGTTTTTCTTTCCCTGCGCTACACAACACTTTTGACAAACCAATATTTCTGACAGTTATTCAGCATACGTAAACAGTTCAATACTGCTGTGGAAATTACGGGCATAGAGCGTTACCCTTTCTCAGTATATGCCATAATTTCCTTTTGCCGTAATTACCCTAAAATCTCTTGGAGCAAAGCACAAACAGTAAGATACCTTTTAACTGTGCGATAAAACCAAACTACGCACAAAAAACACAGAACAGTCACGTTAATTGGTGGTAACACTTGTCGGACGCTTAAGACCACGCTAACTAGTCGCTATGATGTCGTGGTGAGGTTGCGCGGCCGTGAGTTCTCAGTTGGCCAGTGTAAAAATGTTTCCCTAACTCTCAAGCTTGACAGTTTGATGTCCGCGTTAAAAAAGAGCGATTCTTCTTTTGACATGGTGGGCAAGAGCAACGTGAGAACACACAAAAAATGTCAAAAGACTCCGATTTCGCTATTTCTCGACCATTCACTGTATTCTACAGCTCCATTGCTGCTAAGAAAATAAGGTGCAACCTGCAATGAGAGTTGTCTTGCGGCTTCAGTGTTGCCAGATCACCAAGAGCATCGGTTTTTTCCGGATAATGGCTGCGTGATAGGCTCTCTAAGTGACCCGAATCTTACTAAGTGGTGAGATACCAAATGTTCCCGAAAAACAACATATATCTCAAGAATTTCCTGGTGAATTGCTGCGAGCGACATCAATACTTCTCCTCAGGACACTTAGATATTTTAAAATGTTTTGTACCAATTGGCAAAGTTTTATGTGAGTTGACCTAGCATTGTTATGACGAAATTGTTATGACTAAACCGTAACGGGAAGCCCTATATTGACAAATAAATTATCGGAGAAAACGCTTTCGAGAAAACCGTAAACATTCGATCTTCGGAATAAAAACTTCAATAGAAAAGATGTTTAACACACATGTAGCTGTCAGGCCTATGAGCTGCTGTAGTATTTGCTAAGTTCCATACCCCTAGATATTTTAAAGCTGATCGATATGGTTCATTTTGTTTGAGAATGCTGTTTACACATTACTTTTTTAGTTGGTTCAATATGGGCTGTACAAAATAACGCTCGTTGTATCCATACGAAATGCGGTGGTCGTGAGTGTTTTTTCTCATTTGAGACACCTTCCCTACTTGTAGCCAGAAAAAAAACCTTTGTTGAATGAAAAAAGACTGTTGCTTCATAACTGATAGACTTTAAGTGAAAAATTGCCTCCATGGTCAGACACGCCTGAGCTGAACACGCAACAGATGAGGGGAATTCTCGTTTTCTATCAGCTCCAAAGCCGTGGCCCGAGGAGGTCTTTTACGATTGGATTTTTTGCGGCAGTTGTCTCGGTTTACCTCCATCCGTGTTCAAACACGGATGGATGAGAATAACCTCTGCTGCCTGGTACTGGCAAACACAGAGGTATGGCGAAAAAAGCCGTTCTCCTTCCTGCACACACAAAAACGTTTTGTCGGTGCGCATTTTGTGGTTCCTTGAGGAAACAGTTGCCTTAGCTAGAATTGTTACTTGTGACTTTTTGGTAAATGCAATACAGCCAACACATACATTGCAAACAATATATTCAATCGTACAAGGGGAAGTAAAAGCGGGATAAAATGTACATGCGCTATATTCGGAAAAACAAAGGCAACATTTTTGAATCAAGACTATGCGAGGTATATTGGTGGCTATATTTCCAGCGAAGTTTGTGGAGTCAATACAGAAGAAAGGGCATGCATTTTATGCAGCTTCAATCTGTGTTCTGGAGGCGTTATGATTTAAATGTAGAAGTTTATACCCGACCATACTTTTCTGTCCACTACCTAAAATATATGAAACGACCTGCTCTTCATTTTGACTATGGCAGTTATAGGCCCCTCTCTGATACTATCTTTACACATCACATTGTTGCACAGCGATTCAATACACTGGCTACCACTAATTACCGCTTGAAAGAATAATCTTTTACAACTCAACGTACAGCAAGTTTACAAGAAGCATTCTGAACATTGGATTTGGAACAGGTGAGCGTAATGGTTATGAAGAATACATCAGTTGCCTCAGATTTGCTCATGACATTGCCTTGTTAAATAACTCAGGTTACGAATTTCAAAGCTAGCTTACCGCAATGGAGAAGCAGAGAAGAACCGCAGGCCTAAAATTGGTGCGACGAAAACTAAAATAATGCTCAATAACCTCGGGAGAGCACAGCAGTTTTAGATAGCTAGCGATGCAACGGAAGTGGTAAGCGAATATATGTACGAATACCAAAAAGTGACCACGGATCCCTGTCGTGAGGCAGATATAATTAGAAAGACAAGAATAGGGTGGAGGTAATTCGGCAGGCATTCTCAGATAATGAATGGCAGCCTACCATTGTCCATGAAGAACAACGTGTATGACCGCTGTGTCTTACCGGTACTCACCTACGGGGAAGAAACTTGCAGGGTCACTAAATGGGTTCAACTAAAATTCAAGACGACTCAGTGAGCGGTGGAACGGAAGATGATAGCGTTACGTCAAGGAAAAAGAATAGAGTGCAGTGAGGGAGGGAGCGAACGCCTGTTAGGGACATACTATAAGAAAAATAAAAAAGAAGGATTGGTCGTGGGCAGGACATATAGTGCGAAGGCAAGATGACCGTTGGTCATTAAGAGCAACAAAGTGAATCCCTAGGGAAGGCAAGCGTGGCAGGGGCAGCAGACACTCAGGTGGCAAGATCAGATCAAAACGTTTCCGGGAATACGTTGGTCGCAGTTCGCACATTACCGGGACAATTGAAGATCTGTGGAAGAGTCCTTCACACTGCAGTGGGCGTAGACCGGCTGATGACGATGATGATGATGATGATGATGATGACAAAAATAAAGAATTTTTATACATGCGTCGGGCTGTTATCAAGTTGATAAGCCTTTCATGCTACACCGCTGACACATGGCGACTTTGCATTTTTGTTGTACTGACGGGGCGAGCCCAACTAGGAACATTTGACAGAAGTTATAAAAATTATTTTGCCGTCACCATTTTTTCGAGGCGGTCCTATAAACGCGGCTAGTTTCGGACGCCTTTACATGACGTTCTATACATTATTCACACAAATGCGGACACTAGCTGGACAGCATGGTTGTGTGTGGGTAATCTGAAATAGAAGGTACATAGCACCGCGCCGAATCAACAAAGAAAAGCGAAGTGTGCAATCGAGATATCGAATACAGCGCCTTAGTATGTTCATTAGATGTGGTTGACTATTTATGACTGTTTGTCAGCAGCTGCAATCAAATTTTAGCTGCAACCATTTCTCCACGCACGGTAACAGAAGCAGAATCAGAATCAGAATAAGAAAAATAGTTTATTTCTTCATTGATTATGTATACATGAGTGACAATACACACGGAGGTCCCAGAGCCAAGGGCTGAAAGGGGACCTCCTGTGAGTAAGCGCATAGTCAATGGTACATGAAATATTGGCAGTATATCAAATAAATCAACAAAATTAACACATAGTCAAGATTAACAGGAGGCAAGTAGTTGCATATTGACAATTAAAAGCGACAATGTGGTTACGGCTGTAGAAAAAATTCAAGACCTCTTTTAAAGGCATGCAATGACCAAGAGAGTTTAACGTTAGTTGGCAGGGAATTCCAAAACACGAAAGCGGAAAAGTTGGCAGTTTGTTTTTCATAATTAGAGTGTGCATTAGGTAACAGCAAATTATGAATAGAGGCGAACCTAGTAGAATTTACATTAACAAGACTTGACCGGGGGAAAAAATTCACAGGTACCATGTTTTGTAATGACTTAAACAACAGGATTGCTAGGTTATATTTGAATAATTCATTGATAGATAATATACTCAACTTCTGCAGCACTGAAGAAGCATGGGAGCGGAATGAGCTGAAAGTTAATATGCGAATGGCCTGATTTTGGATATGTTGCAATGGCATCAAATGAGTGGGGTACGTGTTACCCCATGAAGATAAGCAGTACGTAAAATGGCTGTGAATAAAAGCATATTAAAGGCAAAGTAAAGTTGACACACTAAAGAAATGGCGTGATTTGAGTAATATCCTGATGCCATGAGCTGCTTTTGTCCTTAAATATGAAATGTGCTGAGTATAATTTAAATGACTGTCAAGAACAACCCCAAGAAACATGCATTGGTTAACTACTTGAATGGCATGATTGTTAATACTTATTATTGGTTCATGTGTAAGGTGACGCTGACTCGAATGGAATATCATGAACTTTGTTTTAGATGCGTTGATATGCAAACAGTTTTGACGACACCACAGCAAAATGTTTTTAATGTCAGGGGTAAGTTTTTCTGTCAGAGAATGAAGGCATTGGACAGTAGCTAATATTGTAGTATCGTCGGCGTACAAGAAGGGTTCAGAGTTGTAAACACAACTAGGAAGGTCATTGATGTATATTAAGAAGAGGAGAGGACCCAGTATTGAGCCCTGGGGCACGCCTTTGTTTGGGGTTTTAAAGTTTGAAAGATTTTGTGAAACACAGACTGCATGTCTTCTATCAGATAAGTAGCCTTGAATCAGTGACAGAGCAGGTCCTACAACGACTATTGCAGTTAGTTTAAGAAAAAGAATGCTGTGAATTATCGAATAAAAAGCTTTTGTTAGATCAATGAAGAGGGCTCCAGCATAATTTCCCGAATCAATTGCATATTTAATTTTGTCAGTGAAAGATAGTAAAGCAAGATTGGTGGAGTGACAGGTGTTGAAGCCGAACTGCTGTTTCGATAGGGTGTTGAATTTTGATAAGTACTTGTTTAAACGGCGAACAATGCATTTTTCGATTATTTTGCTAAAGACCGGGAGAATGGAAATGGCTCTGTAATTGGATATTAAAGTTCGGTCTCCTTTTTTAAATACCGGTGTGATTTTGGCCCTTTTTAGTTGGGTAGGAAATACACCTGTTTTGAAAACAAGATTAATAATGTGAGCAAGTGGTTCAGCTATCTGATGAACTACCCATTTAATGTTGCAAGGGTTAATTTGATCGCGGCCTGCACTGGCAATTTTAGTCGCTTTTATGGTCTTGATGACTTCATCCGGGCTAGTTGGAAACAGAAAAAATGAGTGTAATGAACGTTGGTGGTGCTGCTCAACAATTACTGGTGAGCATGGTATATTAGAACAAAATATTCATTAAGCGCGTTGGCGATATCTAATGGGTGATAGAATACAGACCCTGATGACGGAAGCTGAGAGATAGGTGCCTCATGCTTATGATTCAGAAATGAGTTAATCGCTTTCCATTGTTTCCTTACATCAGAACCAGCTTGCTCAATTTTCGCTTCATAATGCTTTCGTTTTGCTTCTTTTAACAGTTTGTTTAGTACATTGCAATATTTGTTGTAGCGGGCTTTGAGTTTGATGTTATACGGTTGCTTTTTACTCTTTTTATACAAATTATCTTTTTTGCGCATGCTTTTAGGTAAACCAGCCGTTAGCCATGGATTATGGGGAGCAGGGATTTTTTTCTGGCACTTTGTAGTAACAGTAGACTCATTTAGCCATTTAATAATTACCAACGCAAACTGATCATAAACATCATTGGCGTCATTCTATGCTAAAATAGTGGACCAATTTCCTTATCGCCCACAATTTCCTTATCGCCCCTGTAAATAACGCACATTAAGATTTAAGCCAATAATGAATGTGTCCTTATTAGACGGGTTAAGTTGGTCCTACATAACGCAAATTTCATTTGCGAATTCGCATACGCAAAGCTCGTCCTGCAGCAAAACGATGTATTTTATTTTCGCGGCTGCGACAAATTTTGAAATACCAACGGCCGTTCACAGCAGGTGTTAAACTGTGCAAAACATTTGGACATATTCGTCAGCAACTAGAACTGGCCATTTCGCCCCACGAGTCGCGCAGTAGATGCCCAGTCGCAAGCCAAATTCGCACCACAGAAAACGGCCTTAACTTTATTGTTTCCATTATGCACATGAAAATACAGGCAAATATAACAATGTGTCGTTACTTCCTCAGATGAAATCGGTTTTGAACGGAATGACTAAAAGTTGTGTAAGCTAAATTTGAAAGTATCGGGGAGTGGTTTTTAAAAAAACTTGCCCTGACGTTTGACGGCCCTACGGTTTCTACGGTTCCAGCAGCTCTGTTTACGAAGACACAAGCGTTACCACAAAGTGTCACTACCGGGCGGGACAGGAACGTTCGGGTAAGAACAATGCTAACGGAGCGACCGGCGGTATGGGAAAATGATGCTTAAGAATGATCACGCCTCCGTCTACTGGCGACGATCGTTGAACGCGAAGCTTTCTCGTGAGGAATTTTTGGTTCGCCAATCCCACACTACGACCATGCGCTCCTCCGTAGGTACACACAACTTTTCTAGAATGACCACTGAAACTCTCGGGAGTGTACTTCGTAGGCCTAACTTTTGGGTTCGGGGTGTACGGCACGAACCGGTGCCTGCTGCTTGGCGTGCATTGAGCCATTTTTGAGTGGATGCAAGTTTGAGGTGTTAAGCCCCAATATGTGCGTCAGGCCTAAAGTTAGGTATAACGCAGAGCAACGATATTCTTATCCTAGGTCGGCATGTGGGAAACGGCTGTCAGTGTTCGCCTTACAAAATAACGTTAGGCCTATTTACGTCGCGCTGTTACACGCCTGCTTCACCTCCTCCCTCTGCTGCACATCAACCATGAGCGGAGGGGGCGTAACGGAGCTGTCGCCGAGCTTCGAAGGGAAGCGTTTAGATTTTGTTACACTTTACCCACAATCATCATCATCATCTTCATCAGAAAGTGTTGTAAGCTTTTCTGGAGGGCGTAGTTGCGTTACAGACGCCATCAGTGA